>NC_089542.1:5197597-7796396 GCF_040115645.1 Euwallacea fornicatus | reverse complement strand
TTCTAGAAAACTCACCAAGACACAATGAAGCCTTATGAGTCATTTTAAAGAGCTCGCCGAGGTTATTGTATGGTCAAATTTTGAAGGTATTTGGAGCTCATTAGCCGAAGTTACGGAGATTCACAGCTTGAAAAGTCACGAAAGATGAGTGTTTGAGCACACATATTACTCGGTTTCTAGAAAACTTACCAAGATACAATGAAGCCTTATGAGTCATGATGAGGTGCTCAACGAGGTGATTCTATTATCAATTTTTGAAGGAAGTTGAAGCACATTTGCAGAAGTTCCTGAGATTCAAATCATGAAAAGTCACGAAAGATGTATGTTTGAGCACATAAATTACTCGGTTTGTTGGAAACTCACCAACATACAATTAAGCCTTATGAGTCATGATGAAGAGCTCTACGAAGTGATTCAATTGTAAATTTTTGAAGGAATTTGAAGCACATTTGCAGAAGTTCCTTAGATTCAAAGTTTGAAAAGTCACGAAAGTTGTGTGTTTGAGAACATATATTGCTCGGTTTCTAGAAAACTCACCAAGATACAAAGAAGCCTTATGAGTCATGATGAAGAGCTCAACGAGTTGATTCTATGATCAATTTTTTAGATATTTGGAGCTGATTTGCCGAAGTTACGGAGGTTCAAAGCTTGAAAAGTCACGAAAGATGTGTGTTTAAGCACATAAATTACTCGTTTTTTAGAAAACTCACTAGGATGCAATGAAGCCTTATGAGTCATGATGAAGTGCTAAACGAGATGATTCTGTGATCAATTTTTGAAGGAATTTGTAGCACATTTGCCGAAGTTCCAAAGATTCAAAGCTTGAAAAGTCAGAAAATTTGCGTGTGTAAGCACATAAAGTACTATTTTTCTTGGAAATTGAACAAGATGCAAGCATGACGTGTTTTGTCATCTTCAAGATCTTGTTGAGTTGACTAATTTGACACATTTTTTAAGCAATTTGGAGTTTATTTGCCGAAGTTATCGAGCTTCAAATTGTGAAAAGTCACACAATTTGTGTGTTTATACACATAAAGTACTGTTTTTCTTGGAAATTGAACAAGATGCAATCATTATGTGTTGTGTCATCTTAAAGAACTCCTCGAGCTGATCAATTCGAGTCATAGATGAAGAAATTTGGAATTCTTTTGCAGAGGTTATCGAGCTTCAAAGTTTGAAAAGTCACTCAAAATTGTGTGTTTGAGAACTTAAAGTTCTATTTATCTTGGAAACTCAATAAGATTCAATCATGACTGTTGTGTCATCTTAAAGATCGCGTCGAGCCGATCAATTCGAGTCATTGATGAAGAGATTTGTAGTTTATTTGCAGAAGTTATCGAGCTTCAAAATTTGAAAAGTCACAAAATTTGAATTTTTGCGCACATAAAGTAGTATTTATCTCGGAAACTCAACAAGGCCCCATCATGACTGTTGTGTCATGTTAAAGATCTCGTCGAGCTGATAAATTGGAGTCATTGATGAAGAAATTTGGAGTTGATTTGCCGAAGTTATCGAGCTTCAAAGTATGAAAAGTACTCAAAGTTGTGTGTTTGAGCACCAAAAGTACTATTTATCTTGGAAACTCAAGAAGACATAATCATGATGTGTGTTGTCATCTTAAAAATCTCGTCGAGCTGATAATGTTGAGTCATTGATGAAGAAATTTGAAGTTCATGTGCCGAAGTTATCGAGCTTCAAAGTTTGAAAAGTAACTGTTAGGTCTTTAATTCTGCACGTGTACGTGGTTGGGTCGATTCACCCCTTTTTGATACCATAACCGTGAACTACGTAGATCGTTGACTGGATTGATCGATTAGGAAGGACCACTCTGAGTTCGCAGTCTCAGAGACACTGTTTTCGCGGATAAGAAATACTAAACCTTCTTAACTTCAAAGATTTATTCGTAACATTAACAACTATACAAAAATCGAGAGATACGTTATTTAAAGGGGGATGAAAATTCTAACACGCACGGGTCCGTGATGGAGTAAAAGGAAAAAAAGAGTCTTCAGTTTCGCACCCACCTTAAGTACTGATACTGAAGTACAGCACCCATAGAGGTACTTCCAAGAAAGCCCATTAGCGGCTTCTAAACTACCTTGTCGCGTTAAAGCGTAGCGCTTAGAGGCATGGACGCTGGGCTTTTATTGGAGCCCAGCCATTGTGTTCGTTTAGCAGTACTTTCAATTTAAGTTCGTAATTTTGTCTGACTAAGAACAACGCTGGAAATCCCAACCATAAAGTATCTTCCCTTAGCCGAAGATGGGTGTTAAGCACTGGGAATTCCACCAGTATCACGCAAAGGCTGGGGTTGTCCATGGGCGTAACATCAGTTCCTTAAACTCACTTTGAACATTTAAACTGATAAATAACGTAGGTATAGTTCATAATAGAACAATACGTCGCAAGTCCTAACAGTCACAAAAGATATGTATTTGAGCTGATAAATTACTCTTTTTGATGAAAACTCAACAAGATGCATTGAACCCGTATGAGTCATATTAAAGAGCAGGTCGAACTGATTCATTTGAGTTATTCCTGAAGAAACTTGAACATCATTTGCCAAATTTATTAAGGTTCAAAGCTTGAAAAGTCACAAAATATATGTGTTTGAGCACTTAAATTACTCTTTATGGGAAAATTCAATAAGATGCAATCAAACCTTCTGAGTCCTGTTAAAGAACATAGTCGAGCTGATTCATTTGAGTCGTTATGTTTTTTTTGTTTGCGAGGAGGTTGGAATCTTCTTAAGACACCCTTCTTGGTCATCTGGGGGTAGTGTGGGATTCAAACGACCATTACGTCGGCCGCCTACCCACTAAAACCACCTTCCCTCTTCTGCTCCGAAACTACCTTTTGGTATGGCTTCGGGGTACGGACATTCACACACATGACGTCTCAAAAAACAATTATCTACGAGGACGACCACGGGTCCTCACTCCGGTCTTCCTCTTTTCATTCTCATGCTTTATCTTCATGTTCACTATCACTTCCATTAGTCTCTCAAACGCATCTCAGTTCTCTTTGCTCTCCAACAATGCACACCCTATCATGCCTCGATCCAAGACGAGTCCTTTCGCCCTGGCTTCAGGCCAATTGTTTTCCCACTCTAGACACTCCCAGGCTGTGTGTTCTAGTGTATCCTTCGGACTTACTCCATCATCCTCGCAGAACCAGCAGCGCTCAGCTCCTTCCACTCCAATCCTGCGCAAGTACTTACCAAACACTCCGTGTCCGGTGAATACTTGCGCCAACACATATCCACTCTTTGTCCATTCACTCAGGCACCACTGCTTTACGTTGGGTTTAAACACTTTCTCCCACCCATCATACCTCTACCATTCATTCTGTCACTCGTCCAAAACCCACTCCCTGATTACTCCCTTAAACTCTATTCCTTCCTCCCACATTCTACACCTTTCCAGCACTTGCAGTCTCACTGGCCGTATCTTGGCTAGGGCCAACACCGCCGCAGCTGGTGTGGTGTCGTCCTATAAGCACTTGACACTCTTAGTGCTAATGAGGGATTGGCCTGGTCCAGAATGCCGTTGTTCTTTCTGTACATCAGCTCAGCCTGCCAGACTGGATGCGCATACAGCAGGACAGACGATACCGCCGTCACCATCAGCCTACTCCTTAGATACAGAGTTATACAGGGTGTCTCTAAAAGGTCTGTACAAAGTTCTATCACAGATTTCTGAGGTCAAAACATGACAATTTAACCCAATTTACCTTAGTCCAAAAGTGAACGGTTTTCGAAATACAGGGCGTCAAAGTGAAAACAAAAAAAAAGCAAAAAAATTAATTTCTTGGTTGGTAATGGCGCTATCTACACAAAATGTCGTATCGATCGGTTTTTGGAGATAAGAAATCAGAATCCGTTTACATTTTCGATGCACAATGTAGAGGGCGTTGTCAGCGCTCGATGAACCCTCTTTACAAGGGCATAACTTTTTCATCACCCGGTATAAAATTTATTTATTACTAAACTTGTGTTTTCCTACATTTTTTAAGGAAAAAAGGTCTCTTGTTAAAAATCTCTGCGAGGCTTCCTTCTTGAGATATTTGAAGCTTACATTTCGCTGCATGTCTTGAACAATAATTTTAATGCACTACATATCTATTCTTACAGTTGAATCGAAAAAAATCAAAACTTAAAAATAAGTTACAAATTACTTGAAAACATAGATACTAAACATAAACACGAAACAATTATACTTTTAGTAGATGTTCGAAATGACCACCATTGACTTGCATACGAAGATTAATCCGACGCAAGAAATTAAAATGTACTCTATTCATCAATTCTTCGTCGTTCTTTAAAATGTTTACTGCATTTTGAATTCGTCCCCATAGTTCCTCTTCACTATTTATGGCCGTGAAGTATACCATGGACTTTAGAGTCCCCCATAAAAAATAATCCATCGGAGTTAAATCCTGTGAGCGCGGTGGCCATGGTACCGGAGCATCATTTCCTCTACCTATCCATCTTCGTGAGTACTGTTGATTTAAATAGTTGCGCACATTTATAGTAAAATGTGGCGGAGCACCGTCGTGCATAAACCACATATCTTGCCGAAGTTGTAAAGGAAGATCTTCCAATAATTCTGGCATTGTATTTTGAACATGTTCCAAATAACTTTCACCACATAAGCGGTGCGGCAAAATGACAGGGCCAATAATAAAATTGTCAATTATTCCTGCCCATACATTAATCTTAAATTCACGTTCATAATGTACCACTTTCGTAGCATGCGGATTCTCATCAGAATAAACATGTTCATTGTATAAATTAGTAATTCCACTTCTCGAAAAATAAGCTTCATCCGTAAATAAAATATTAGTAACAATAAAATTAATATTTAAGTTTTGATTTTTTTCGATCCAACTGTAAGAATAGATATGTAGTACATTAAAATTATTGTTCAAGACATGCAGCGAACTTTAAGCTTCAAATATCTCAAGAAGGAAGCCTCGTAGAGATTTTTAACAAGAGACCTTTTTTCCTTAAAAAATGTAGGAAAACACAAGTTTAGTAATAAATAAATTTTATACCGGGTGATGAAAAAGTTATGCCCTTTTAAAGAGGGGTCATCGAGCGCTGACAACGCCCTCTACATTGTGCATCGAAAATGTAAACGGATTCTGATTTCTTATCCCCAAAAACCGCCCGATACGACATTTTGTGTAGATAGCAGCATTACCAACCAAGAAATGAATTTTTTTGCTTTTTTTTGTTTTCACTTTGACGCCCTGTATTTCGAAAACCGTCCACTTTTGGACTAAGGTAAATTGCGTTAAATCGTCATGTTTTGACCTCAGAAATCTGTGATAGAACTTTGTACAGACCTTTTTGGAGACACCCTGTATAGTTCAACAATACACTGTTTTACTTCTTCAGACAAATGGCGTTTTGGCATTGTTACTACTATGAACTTTATCAGATACTATGCAAAATTCTATAAATTTATCAAATATTTGCGATTTTTATCAACAAATGAAAAAAGTTTCCATACTTTTGTCCGCAGCAAATTTATTTTTTTATCTGCATTTTAAAGGCAATACCAATAAATACCAATATACCGAGGATATCGATAAAGTAAAATTTTTTGAATCTATTGTATATGTTCAATTTCAATTTATACCCGGTAGTTAAGAAAAAATACAATATTAAAGAAGTTTCCATACTTATGACCACTACTGTATGTAGAGGAAAAGGAAAAAGGGGATTATGTCAGAAAATACTCATTGAAGCCAGTTTTAGAACTTCTGTGCTTTTTTAACAATACAAAAAAATTATATTGATCATGTCAACAAGTAGAAAAATGGGAATTTAAGTTATTTAATTGAATTTCTCGAAAACCGTTGCTCCTAGCGACACCAATAAGGTATAACTTTTTTAACTAGAAAAGATAGGGGAACAAATTTTATGAGGACAAAATGACATACGCCGTGGCACAAAAAAGTTTAAATGGCTTAAATGACTCCTAATTGTCGATTGTGGCACCCTCTAGAAGATACACCGAAATCGTCGATAAATTTGAATTGATCATCTCCAAAAACCCCTATATAAGAAATTTCGTGAAATTAGCCCGAACTGTTCCAGAGATATTAAAGAAAATTTGATTTCATTTTTCAACTTTGGCACCCTGTATCTCAGTTATTTTCAACTTTTAGTTTAACATAAATTTAGCTATATTGCATTATTTATATGTCATAAATCCATCGTTGCTCTGTGTCCCATTACTTAAGACTCACCCTGTATATTTCCACAGATAATCAAGTAGCAGATTTGTTGACAAAATCGTTGCCATCACCTAAATTCATGGAACTCCATGGGTGTTGAATAAACAGTCTAAATGTCGATTATTTGAAGTTTTTTTGTTTTGTTGACGTTTTTATAGTAATATAGTTATACAGGGTGGCCCATCGAAAACAGTCCAGCAAAGTTTACTGCTTTGAATGTAAAAATTTGGAAAAAGCCTCGGACGCGTATACTTTTGTTTTAGGGGGACAAATTTTCACATCAATTCTATCACTGTAACTTTAATCCCTTAGCGGGGGCGGCATTCACCCTTATTTTTTCAAATTGAAAGGGGTATGTTGCGATACATCTTTTGAATGGGCATTAAATTGTCTTTCAAATGGCGTTTCGTTTTTTACATTTGAGCTGCACGTCGCCGAGAAATATTAATTTAACTTTATTGATTAGTATTTACATGTTATCTTATTAAGTGTTGAAAATATCCCCCGTTTACCTCCATACGATAGTACAGCAACTGTTCAAAGTGTTCCCGGACATTTTGAAGAATATCTGGTTTAATTTGTTGACATTCATTAGTAATGCGGTTCCGTAAATCTTCTAAGGATTCAGGCTGGATGGCATAAATTTTCGATTTCAAATGTACCCACAAAAAGAAATCAAGAGGAGATAAATCGGGTGATCTCGCGGGCATTTGATAGCACCCCTCCTCCCAATCCATCTATCAGGAAACGTTTCATCCAGAAACTGCCGTACAGGTATTGCATAATGGGGAGGAGCTCCGTCTTGATGAAATATCGGATTTTCTTCATGGTAACGTTGGTCATTTTCCATAATTTCGATCAGCGCTAGGTTGACGGCATTCTCCAACAAGTCTAAGTAAGTATCTCCAGTTAAATTTCCCGCTAAGAAAAATGGTCCAATTATGTGATCACCAAAAATACCAGTCCAAACGTTTAATTTTTGAGGATGTTGAATATGGAGCTCATGGTAGATCCTTGGATTCGTGTCGGACCAGTAACGACAATTATGTCGATTGACTGTGCCATTGAGAAAAAATGTACATTTGCCTGAGAAGCAAACGTTAAAAAGGTAGTTGGGATTATTTATAATTTTTTCGGGCATTATTTCACAAAATTGTAACCGGCGGTCATTATCATCTTCATTCAATTCTTGTAGAAGTTGAATTTTATATGGGTGCCATTTATTATGTTTCAGAATTCTTTGTACAGTGGTCCTCGAAACTCCCGTTACATCAGAAAGTTTTCTGGTACTTAATGTAGGGTCCATACTAACTTGGCCCAGAACAGCTACTTGTACTGCCTCATTTCTCACCGGATTTTTAATATTCCGTTTTTTATTTGTCACTGAACCAGTTTGCCGGAATTTTGCTCCTAATTGTAGGATGTAACCATGATGTATGTGTCTGTCTGCATGCCTCTCATTAAACAAAGTTGCCGTTATTCTTGCGCATTAATTGATTATAAAATACAATTCAATAATTTCCACTTTCTCCGCAATAGAATAAACCATTTTTATCGAACCGAAAGAAAATAATTGCACAGCAATAACGAACTACCCACATTAACTACTTTACTGAAGGTAAAATCAAATTGTCCACCGATATTTGTTAGTTTACAAAAAATGTTTACTCACAAACCTATTATATTTGTAAATAAAAAGTCCAGTAAAATGTTTAAAATTCCATTTCTCGGCGACGCACAGCCCAAATGTAAAAAACGAAACGCCATTTGAAAGACAATTTAATGCCCTTTCAAAAGATATATCGCACCATACCCCTTTCCATTTGAAAAAATAAGGGTGAATGCCGCCCCCGTTAAGGGGTTGAAGTTACAGTGATGGAATTAATGTGGAAATTTGTCCCCCTGAAAACAAAAGTATACGGGTCCGAAGCTTTTTCCAAATTTTCACATACAAAGCAGTAAACTTTGCTGGACTGTTTTCGATGGGCCACCCTGTATATAAGGTTATTCACGGTGAATGTCCTATTAAAAGTTTACGGGGTTCTAATATAGCTAGAGATCTGAAATTTTGGATACTGATGTAATGGAGTTTGATTTGTTGAATTAAAATATTGTTATCGTTGCGACGTTGACAGATCTATGTGTAACTAACAACAACTTTGTTATTTTAAATGGCACACCATGTATTTTATTACATTTTCGAATTTCCAGGAAGATTTAAACCTCAGTTTATCTATCAAATGCCATAGTATGATGAACCGTTTTCGAAATATATTTTTTTTTTACTGATTTGGCAATAAACAGCTCTAAATTGAAAAATGCATATCTTTTCAGCTATCACAGCTAGAGAGTTGAAATTTGAGCCACAGACTCTTATTAGTTATCTGTATCTTTTAATATTATACATTTTTTGGATTTACATACAGGGCGTGGAAAAATTAGTGCGAGATCAGAAAGATATAAATATGAGCATTAAATGAGAATCTTAAATAGAACACCCTATATTTTTGGATGGCATCTGAAAGATCAATAAATTCTCTATCGAAAAGTATTATACATTAACATAATTGTTTTCAGTTGTTTTTGAAATATTGGCAAATATTAGATTTTTTGAGAATAAAAGGCACCACTTATTAGTTGCTTCGGTTAGGAGGAGGCTATGTGTTACTGTGGAAGCATTATAAATAAGCAATTGTTTTTTTTGTAATATTGTCCATATTATTTATTAAGCATTAGATTAAATATTTCTTGAGTTTAAAAATGGTTTTTGAATAATCCCATCTGAAGCTAAAAAAATTAATGGAAGAAATAATGCCCCTCTGCAATGGCCACCTAGATCTTCAGATCTAACTCCCTGCGACTTTTCCATTTGGGGTACGCTAAAATCTCGTATATATGTTGTTCCTATTCAAATTGGAGACCACCTAAGAAATAGAATTTTGCAAGCAGCTGATGGAATGCGCAACGATCCAATGATATTGGGAAGATTAAAATTTAATTTTCTTCAACACGTGAATCTTTGTAATCGAGAACGGGGTGGTCACGTTGAGCACCTATTAAATTAATTGTTTATTGAAATGTATGATTTTTTTTTTATTAAGATTATAGTGCCTCAACTACTTAGGTTATTGGCACTCAACATACATTTGACAACATACGGTTTACAGAACGTTTTAGTACATGTACATTTCGAGCAGGCATAAAAATTACATTTTAGATGGAGTCAAAAAGATCGATTGACTTCAGGAATTCTAAGGTTGCTCTCTGATCCACTGTGGAGTGCAAGTTCTTGTGCAGTTCATCTTTAATCTGAAAAGTGGTCCTATTGGCACTATACACTGGATACTTTGTGACTATATGGTCGACTGTCAGCAAGACATTGCACCTGTCACATTTTGGTGGGGGTGTCCTTTCCATTAGGTGACCATGAGTTAGTCTTTGAAATGTATGCTTTTATTTCCTTCTAAAAGGTATGTATTGACTGACATTATCAACAATTTAAATTTTTTTTCGTCTAATGGAGGCTCCAAATCAAAATTCAATAAGAGATAAAAAAAGTTGCGTAACTGACCGGGAATTTCATTAAAAAAAAACAACCGTCTGTATAGACAAATAAAAAAGTTTTCTTGTATTTAACATACGACCTTGCAACAATTGACCAATACTCCTGGTGGTTTTACCATAATAAGCCCCGTCGACTGTGCCCCGAGAAGCAGAAAGATTATACACCAAATTTCGGAGCAATTCATCTAGCCGTTTTCGACTTATCTGCAAAACTTTAAAAAAAGTTAGACTTTAAGAGCTTGTATCTCCAGGAGACAATTTCGTATATAAGTATATTACCATGAATTGATATATTTTTGACCAAGGAATACGTGGTTAAGCGTTGACACCCTGTATATAAAATGATTAACTTGCACAATCATCTCATCATTCATACAAAAACTAGCAAAAAAAGAGGAACTGGTATTGTCAATACTTTGTTAAACAAATTACCTATTGAATTGCATATTCCGGGGTACAACTTTTGTGCTCCTAGAACAAAGTTGAAGGAAAGATTATCTAAAGACGGTACGGGTGTAAATCTTTTAGATGAAGCTTGTAAAGAACACGACGTAACGTTCAACGAGAAGAAAGATTTACAAAGTAGACACGAAACGGATAAAATCTTAGCGTCAATATCACTAGCGCGGTTCAAGACAAGTGATTCGGGAATTAGTGAAAAAATTGCAGCTTTGGGTGTTAGTGGAACTATGAAAGCGAAAACAAAGTTAAGAATGAGATTGCGAAAAAAAACAGGTCAAGGTTTAAGAGATGGAACTAAAAAGACAATTCTACACAGGGCAATTTCAAATGTGAAAAAGGGTCTCATTAGACAAAAGTTTAAAAACTTAAAATATAATGCCAAGTATGCCCTAGAACTTGCCAAAAAGGATGAAAAAATTTCACTTTCAAAAAAGAGAATTATCCCTATTCCTAAATCTGGGGGATTTTTGCCATTGATACCCCTACTTGCAGGTTTATCAGCATTAGTTGCATTAGGAGGTGGAGCTGCTGGTATTGCATAAGCGGTAAACGATGCGAAAGCAGCTTCTCAAAAATTGAAAGAAGCGAAAAGACACAATGAGACGATGAAAGCTATAGCACTTGGTAGAAAAGGGAGCGGATTATATCTGAAACCATATGTAGTACCCTTCTCGATATTCAAACATCTCTAACTTCCCACAAACACATTTATTTTGATTTATCCACTATATACTACCAAATATCCCTTAATCCTTAATCATTAACTACTTAGAAACTATATTCTCTCAATCCTCCATATACTTGTCTACTATTCGACCCTGAACGCTTTTATCTCCTTCCCACCGCTCGCCTTTGTCCTGAGATGATTCACACACCGGTCGCCACACCATACAAATCAAGATGTGGACTTTACTTAAAACCATATTCAAAAAACTGTTAAGCGGAAAACCTCGAAAATCACTAACCAATTTTCAGTTATCAACATATGTTAAAATATTACAAATTCCACATTTTCGAGTGTAAAATTCGATTTTTGTTCGCAATTTTTTATGTCTAGTCAGGTTTGGTTACCTTATAGGAATTGATCCTACTATGAATCATCACAATGTATTTTCATCCACGGCAGCATGGCATCCCGTCAGGTATGAGTAACACATGAAAAATATAATTCACAATTACTGCACTGCAAGGCAGAACGAATTAAGGTATACTCACCGGAAGTTAGGTGGTCCCCTACTTTGGCGGAATGACGTGCTTCGAGTCACGGTCGAGGAGATCCGTCAGGCCGTCAGGAATCTCAAGAGTCGTAAGGCTCTGGGACTGGACGGGTTTATAAACGAGGTTTTGAAGCTATATCTTGGGACAGCGCGGGTTGGAGTGAATCGCATTCTGACCTCGGGCGAGTACCCTAAAGTCTGAAAGAGGACTTAACTGGTGCTGGTGGAGAAACCGAAACGTGATACGGGGGCAGAGGCCTCGTACCGACCCATATGCCTTTTGGACGGACTCGAGAAGGTGGCAGAAAAGGTGGTCAAGACCAGATTACTGGAAGAGGCGAACGCTTTGGAAATGGTGAGTGAGAGCAGTATGGGTTCGTCAAGGGCAGGAGCACCTTGGACGCCATGCGGGCCGTCATGCGGATAGTGGAGGGGATTAGGGGGAAAGCTACACGTACGCGGGCTTCTGCGTCATGGTAACAATTGATGTAAAGAACGCCTTTAATACGGCGCCTTGGGATCTTATCGTCGAAGTGATGAGAAAGGCCAAGGTGAGCGGGTACCTCTTGAACGTAGTTCAGTCGTACCTGCAAGATCGGTTTTTGGTGTTGCCTGACGGGAAGGTGCGAGAGCTGTCGTGTGGAGTTCCTCAGGGGTCTATCTTAGACCCCGTCTTATGGAACCTCTACTACGACGGGATACTGACGGTCGGGTATACGCGAGGGGTCACCCCGGGGGCCTACGCGGACGACTTGGCGTTGGTGGTCTCGGTGAGTGACGGGGTAACCCTAGAGGCAAGGACTAGGTGGGCCATGAAACTGGTCGCCGATACGTTCGAGCGCATGGGGCTTAGCATGGCCACGGATAAAACCGAAATGGTGCTCCTGGCCGGTCGGAGGAAAATAAGGAGTATGAGTCTGAGAGTGGACGACGTCTCGTACGAGACGAAGGAATGCATGAAATACCTAGGGGTGTGGTTCAGCAGAAATGCTTGCTTCGGTGAGCACGTACGTCGGACGGCCGAAAAGGTAGCGAGGGTGATCGGAAAGTTCGAGGGCATCTTGCCCAGGGTAAGTGGATTGGCGTATGAAAGGAGGAGGATGATGGTTATGGCGGCATCGTCGGTCCTGCTGTACGCGGCTCCAGTCTGGCAGACGGAGCTGACGTATGGGGGGTACGAGGCCATCCTGAAAAGGGCAAATCGTTTGCTCGCTCTCAGGGTGGCCAGTGCCTACAGAACCGCTCCGACCACTGCGGTGCTGGCATTGGCCAAAATTCCTCCGGTACGGATAAGAGTAAAGGAAAGAAACATGTTGTGGGAAGCGCGAGATGGCGTAAAAGAGTGGGTAATGAGAGAATGGAAGGAGGACTGCGGAAAATATAAGGGTTGGGCCAAGACCTTCATACCCCGGATCCGTGCGTGGTATGAATGTGAATGGACGAAGAGTGGGTATATGTTAGCACAGATGTTTACCGAGCACGGAGTGTTCGGTAAATATCTGAAGCGGATACGAGTGGAAAGAAGTAGTAACTGTTGGTTCTGTGACGAGAGGGAAGACACACCGGAGCATACGCTTTGGGGGTGTCCAGAATGGGAGGGCTACCGTGCGGAGGCGAGGGGGAGAGGACTCGACCTGAACCGAAACACGATAAGGAAAGAACTGGTGGAAAGCAAGAGTAAGTGGGTAGCGTTCGAGGGCCTGATAGAGAAAATCTTGAGAGCCAAGACTGCAAGGGAGAATGAAAGAAAGAATAGTGGGGTGCGGAGCCGTGTCCGTACCTAGTCTGAGGTAGCTGGAAGCCCTGAAGTAATGCCGTGAGGCAGTTTCGGGGCAGAAGAGGGAAGGTGGGTTTAGTGGGTAGGTGGGCGACATAATGGTCGGTCGAATCCCACACTACCCAGTCGTGGACCAGGCCGGGTGTCTTAAGAAGATTCCTCCTCCTCGCAAAAAAAAAAGCTTCGATTCATCCTCCCACTCCGGACATCCCCAGAGTATGTGCTCCGGTGTGTCCGCAGCTCCCAGCATCCGTCAATTTTCTCCACTACTATTCTATGCAGATATTTCCCAAACACTCCGTGTCCAGTAAACACCTGCGTTAGCATATACCCCGCCCTCGTCCAATCACAATCTACTCACTGTCTTATGCTCGGGACCAGGGCCTTCATCCACCCATTATACAATGCCCATTCACTTTTCCATTCATTCATCACCCATTCTCTGGCCTCGTTCTTAAAACCCTTACCTTTCTCCCAAATCATTCTCCTCTCTTCCACACGCAATCTGATCGGCGGGATCTTGACCAGTGCCAATACTGCCGTACCGTCGTGGTCATATAAATAGCACACTTTTAAATTTCCAATATTTCCAAATTTATATTAATTTATCAATTGTGACTGTCTCCTGATTTATTTTGCCAATACGAAAAATATAAACAAAAAAGAACCTAATACAAATGCAAAACAAAATATAATTTTAAAGTTTATGATATTTGATGGGACATTTAAATAGCACATTTCACATTAAACCAAATTTTCATGTTATAAGTCAGTATTTTGTGGGATAGCCTTTATTTCGTATAACCGCATTTAATCTTGATGGCATAGACTCCACTAACTTTCTGCAAAAACTATCTGGAATATTATTCCACAATTCCTCTAAATTTGTAGGATTTTTATTTTGTAAATCCCGTTTTATGCGGCTCCATAAGTTTTCTATAGGGTTCAAGTCTGGACTCTGTGATGGCCAATCTAAAACACCTACCATGTTATCCCTAACCTAGCCTTTTACAAGTTTTGACGAATGTTTAGGGTCGTTATCGTGCACGAATTTGTATGTTAGGGACATATACTCATCTGCATAAGGCTCCATGATAGTGGAAAGGATATCTTTATACATAAATCGGTCCATTATACCGTCTATTTTATGTATTGGACCAACAACATTCCACGAGAAAGCTCCCCAGACCATGACACTCCCTCCGCCGTGTTTTATGGTTTTAATAGTGTATTTTTTTATTTAAATAGTGTATTTTTTATTGAGGCTTTGGCCTGGAGGGCACCGTACAAATATTTTTCCGTCATTACCAAACCGATTGAACTTTGATTCGTCACTCCACAGAATATTTTTCCAAAATTTAATGTCTTTATTCACGTGATCGTGCGCAAATTTTAATCTATTCTTTAGATTTTGTTTGGATACTAGTGGTTTTTTTCTCGCTATGCATCCTCTAAGATTAATTTCATTTAATCTCTTTCTAATAGTTCTAACAGATAAATTGACATCAGTTTCATTCAAAATTTCTTGTTTTGAAAAGGATCCGACTTGCTTTTTCTGGTGATTAATCTATCCATTGCTGCTGAGATTTTGCGACTTCTAGGCGTTCTAATTTTGTTTTCAGTACTACTGGTAGATTCAAATAACTTAAGGGCATTGTAAACAAGTTTTAAAAACATTTTATATTATTAGCAATCTTTGAAATACTGAAACCTTCATTTTTCAAAGAACGAGGAGATTTCTTCTTTCTACACCACAATGTTTACTTTTACCCACTAAAAAATTTAAATTAAATAATCGAATATAAGGAAACACCTAAATATACTTTCAGAAACAAATTGTTAATTTACGTGATATTTTTCAGCGATCTTAGAAAACGTGCTATTTATATGACCACACTAAACAACTGAATTTAAAAATAATCGAATATGTATACAGGGTGTTTTCTAACTACGTGTAAAAAATTTAAAGGCGTAGTCCTCGAGTGATTTTGAGTCAAAAATGTCTAATAAACATATGTCCGCAAATGCCTTGTTTCCAAGATACAGGGTGTTGACTGAAAGACGTTGAAAAAGGTTTTAAAGGTTTCTAAAGGTTTGGTGGTATTTACTAACTTGTTTATTGTTAGTTTTTTTGCTACTTCCACTACTATAAACAAGATAGTCAATGTTATTTTGGTGTTGTACTCTCTAAAGTGAAAGAATTTAGTTCTGTGTCCCAAAAATCAGATTATACCTCAGTTTTGAAAAATTTTCAAATGCCTAATTACACTAATCAAGAAATGGCCAATATGGTTTTTGTTTACGGCCTTGCTGATGGTAAGTGTTTGGCAGCGAGACGCATTTACATGGAAAGGTTTCCAAACCACCAAGCTCCCAACAACCAAACCTTTAAAAACCTATTTCAACGTCTTTGTGATACAGGATCTCTTATGAAAACTCCAGGTGGAGGAAAGCCAATAACACGTCGAACACCAGAAGTGGAGGAAGAAATCTTAAGACGTATTGAAGAAAACCCCGGAACAAGTACTCGTAAAATAGCTGCCGTTTTAAATATTAGTCATAAAGTAGTGTGGACTGTTTTAAAAGAGCAACAACTTTACCCGTACCACATACAAAGAGTACAAGCCTTGTTACCTCAAAATTATCCTCCACGTATTCAGTTTAGTCAATTGATCCTACAAAAAGTTGCATTAGATCCATAATTCCTTTCTCGTGTATTGATCACAGATGAAGCGACGTTTTCCAGAAGTGCAATTATCAACTTCCACAATAATCACATTTGAGATTATGAAAATCCTCATTCAATTGTGGACGAGCGGTTCCAACATCAATTTTCTCTAAACGTATGGACCGGTATAGTTGGAGATTATTTGATAGGACCCTACATTTTGCCGCATCATCTTAATGGAGAAACATATTTAAATCTTTTGCAAAATACTTTGTCAGTTTTACTGGAAGAAGTACCTATTGCACAGAGGCTTTAAATGTGGTTTATGCATGACGGTGCGCGAGCACTTAAATGCAACTTTCCCAAATAAATGGATAGGCAGAGGTGTCCCAGAGCCTAATCAGTCGTGGCCAGCAAAGTCCCCTGACTGTAATCCTCTGGACTTCTACTTTTGGGGTGATCTGAAGAGACTTGTCTATGCTGTCCCAATATACACTCTAGATCGACTTCAGGAACGTATAATTACCGTATGTGAAACGATACGCAACACAGCAGGAGTTTTCGAAAGAGTGAGACAATCATTAACAAGAAGGATGGAAGCGTGCATTATGAGTAATGGTGGTCATTTTCAGCAATTCTTATAATTAATCATTAAAGCATTCCCCCAAAAAATTGTCTTTTCTAAAATTCAAACACCCAAATTGAGACATTTTGGAAATAAAACCTCTTTTTCTTGTCACACTTTAACACCCTGTATCTTGGAAACAAGGCATTTGCGGACATATGTTTATTAGACATTTTTGACTCAAAATCAGTCGAGGATTACGCCTTTAAATTTTTTACACGTAGTTAGGAAACACCCTGTATAGGGACAAGTTAAGACCTTTCTTAAAAATGTTGTCCTTTGTTCACCAAAAACCTAAAATTTATCAACATTTGCAGATAAGAAGTGTTTATTTCTCAGTTGGACCTAAAGTTAAAAGTGTGCTATTTATATGACCGCGACTGTATATTTTACTCGCAGTCCTTACACACATTTTAATTTATTGCGAATTGTTTAATTGTTTGTAAGGTCTTTGATTTGTTAAATCGCTCAAATTGTCGGTGGTCAATAAATTGTGCTAGTTATTGTTAATCGGTGATTGATTTGATTTGACCAAACAACAGTGTCTCTGAAACTGCAAATTCGGGGTGGTCCTACGCACACGTCCAGTCCATTGTGGCAACACGCATCACGAAGTCCCCAACAAGCTTGCTAATTGAAATTTTAATGATGTAATATATATTCACATCTTAAAGACGTTGTTCATTTTATTAATTGATAGTAACAGCATTTCGTTCGTTCCAATTTCCTTTTTAATTTAAAATCAAGATTACCTTTTAAAGCGTCAATATATCATATTGAAATATTTTGCAAAAAATGTGAGGTATAAATATGCTTATTTTCAACTTAGAACCTTAGTATTACAGTGGTAGTCATACATATACAGAGTAAGTAGTTATTTTCATGCCGTTAACGAAAAGAAAATTTTATATGAATTTTATTATTTATTAAATACAGATTTGGAAGCCTAACCTACATTTATCTAGGAGAGGGTGCTAAGCTAAGGTAATTTAATTAATATATTGTTTCTTTTAACCGTTATTTACCATACGTATGAGAGTTTGAACATACACTCACACACGAAAGTCATGGTACAGCACGTTACTGCATCAAAAATTCCTAATATTTTCTATACATGAAATCAAAACTTCAATTTATTTACATAGAAGTAATGTGTAATGTGTCTATACCAATAGCAATATTATAAATATTTACAAAAACTCAAACTTATTCTGATAAAAATCAAATGTCATATATATACAGTATCGGACAAAATTATAGCAACTTTTGAAATATTCTTCTAAATTTAAGTTCTCTAAAAAATCATGAAATATTTTATAATAAATATTCAGGTTAAGGTAGTTAGTGTAAAATACATTTTCTATAAACAGTTTAAATTGTTATTGGGAATTAAAAAATTGTTTTGGTCTAAAATTCTTTGCGACAAAATAAGAGCAACCGATGTTTAAATATTTTGTATTTCTGACTTTTCTGTCGTCTTTTAAACAACTAATATCTACGATTATGCCTCGTGGTGTTCACTATTAAGTTGATCTAATACAAAAAATTATTAGTGCATATAAGAATGCGAAATCGCAAAAACTTATATCGGAAGTTTTTGGCATAAAAAAAGATGTTGTATCAAAAACTATCAGGAGATTCACTGACCGCAGTGACGTAACGAATTTAAAATGAGGTGGTCGGAAAAGAAAAACGACAGAGAAGTTAGACGGGCGTCTTATAAGGCTAAGTAAAGAAAATCCTGAAATGTCAGCTCGCCAGATTATTGCACAAGCAGGAGAAGTTAGTGTTTCTTCCAGAACAGTTCAACGTCGATTGACAGAACGTGGTTTAAAAGGAAGGAAACCTGTCAAAAAACCACATCTTTCACTAAAAAATTGAGAGGCCAGGATGTTGTTCGCCACCTACCACCGAGATTGGATTCCTCAACAGTGGAAGAAAGTATTATTTTCCGATGAATCCAAGTTTTGCATCTATGGAAGTGATGGAGCTCAATGGGTACGTCGCCCAAATGGCCAAAGACTTAATCCAAGTACGTAAAAACTACCATTAAACACGGAGGAGGAAATATTATGGTTTGGGGTTGTTTCTCTGCTTACGGAACTGGTCCACTTTATAGGATTAAGGACAAAATGGACAGATTTAAGTATCATTATATACTAGAGAATGTTATGTATCCATATGCCGAATGGGAAATGCCCCTTAAGTTTGTCTACCAGCACGACAACGATCCTAAACATACTGCGAAAATAGTAAAAGCTTAGTTCGTGGAGAAGAAAGTCGAGGCAATGAAATGGCCAGCCTAATCTCCGGACTTAAATCCCATTGAGAACCTTTGGGAAATCATAGATAACAAAATCCGAGGAAAAAACATTACCAATCAGGATAATTTATTTGAAGAAATAGAGAACGCCTGGAAGTCTATTGATCCTGACATCATTTCAAATTTAATTTCTTCAATGCCAAAAAGGTGTGAACTAGTTCTTCAAAACAAGGGGTATTGGACTAAATATTAATGGTAATATACAAAAAATGATTCTAAATATAATATTCATTCAAATAATTTTTAAGTTGCTTTAATTTTGTCGCTCCAATTGTGGTGGTAAAAGGTTTTCTTTTTCCTTCTCCTCTAAAATGTGCTTTTTAAACATTGAGTCTCAGGTGTAAATTATAATAGGCTGTAAACATATTACTGATAATAACAAATCTTATTTTTAAAGAAACAATGTCAATTTAAAATTAAATTTCTAAAGTTGCTCTAATTTTGTCTGATACTGTATATATATACATATATATATACGGTTTTGTATATACAGGGTTATTCAGATTCGACGCTCATCATTAAGATCTCAGTAACCATAAGAGACACGAGGTGGGTTAAATTGGGGCGAAGTTGTACAATTTGGAGCTCAATAAAATGCCCTTTCAAAATTTGGAAAATTCCGATTACTTCCGGAGATATCCGTAAAAAATCGAAATTTTGAAAAAGCCTTTCTTTTCTTTTCAGATGTTATTTGAAAAGATAATTAAAAACGAATGGCTCATTATAATTGCCAATTATTTATTTTATTTTTTTTTATTTTTTTTATTTTGTAAGGCTTGTAGTTATTTCTATTCAGTATTTTCTAAACTTTAGTCTGTGGTAAATGTAGTTCAAATGCTATTTCATTTGTAGATTTTCTCGGATGGGCGTTAACCTGAAATTGTTTTTAATACTAATACGTAAATTTATGCTTTTGTTTTAAAAATAAACCTGTTCCAAAACTCGATTAGCATCTTCTTCGCTAATTTTAGTACCATAATTGTTTCTTGACTTTTGAAAAGAACCATATTCAACTAAATTTCGTTCCAACCTGGAAAAATAGGAGTAATGTGGTTGTCGCCTGTCCGGAAATTTTTGAAAGTATGCTTCAGTTGTTCGCATGGAATTTCGGTGATTAATGAAATAAAGTCTTAACATATCCCGATTTTCTTCATTCGTAAAACTCATTTTTATTTAAACACAGTAAAGGGATATCACACTTCAAATATCTCGGATAACTAATGTATCAATTATATTTGTGACAGTAATTGTTTCCATAGTATCCTTGTTCTTGTTTTCCAAAGCACAATAATTTTTTAAAATATTTTCATCAAAATGCAGGTTGCAGGAAATCTAAACGTCAAATTTCAAATATGATTTTACTATTTTGTAGAAGGTAAAAAGTGGAAATTATAATGTGCCATTCGTTTTTAATTATCTTTTCAAATAACATCAGAAAAGAAAAGAAACGCTTTTTCAAAATTTTGGTTTTTTACGGATATCTTCGGAAGTAATCGGAATTTTCCAAATTTTGAAAGGGCACTTTATTGAGCTCCAAATTGTACAACTTCGTCCCAATTTAACCCACCTCGTATCTCTTATAGTTACTGAGATCTCAATGATGAGCGTCGAATCTGAATAACCCTGTATATACAGGGTGAGTCGGGAAAATCGTGCCAAACTTCAGGAGCGTGTTGTACATGAAAAATAAATGTAAAAAAACTCAAATGTTGTTATCCGATTTTCGTTTGTTTACAAGTTATAGCGTAAATAAAAAAATTTTAACTAGGATTCTAGTTACCATAAACGTACCTTTGGTATTAGTGATATTGATACTGGTTGATGTTTATTTTCGAGTTCAATTAAAGTGTTACAAGATGCCAAACATTTATTCAAATTTAGAATATACAAATATGGTGTTTGTTTATGGTTTTTGTAATGGGAATGCTAGAGCTGCTGCTGAAGAATATCGAGCTCCCGCACATTCTGCTCGACAGGTTAAGCAACATTTAGACGAAACGTTTCCTGGACGTTGGATTGGTCGTGGTAGCCCTATTAGTTGGCCTCCAAGGTCTCCAGACCTCACACCACTAGACTATTGTTTGTGGGGTTGGTTTAAAACTGAAGTTTACAGAGTAAAAGTAGACACTCAAGATGCACTAATTCAACGCATTAGAAATGCTGCAGCTGCTATTAAAGAAAGACATGAAACAATCAGGAGCGCAACGAATGCTCTTCGTAGACGAAGCCGAAAATGTTTAGAAGTTAATGGCAATATTTTTGAACATTTACTATGATATCCAAACGTTAATTTATGGAATTTCTTATGAAATTTATAATTTTTTTTAAATTTTATGTTTTAATTTTATTTACGCTATAACTTGTAAACAAACGAAAATAGGATAACAACATTTGAGTTTTTTTACATTTATTTTTCATGTACAACACGCTCCTGAAGTTTGGCACGATCCTCCCGACTCACCCTGTATATACAAAATCTTTATTTCGCACGAAATAGGCTATCGACCTTTTGGTTTCTCTGCCCTTGAGTGTATAAATTTCATTTTAGAGTCTCATTATTTGCTATTTTCCTTATACTAGGTATTGAATAAGCGGGACTAATGCAGGGGGTAAGGGAATAAGATGTTAGGATAGGGTTTATGTTTGGAAGTGTTCTAAGAAGGTGTTTGTGGGAGAATGGAAGCGTGATTGTCTAGTTTGTCTTGTTAGGCACAGTGGGGTCAGTAGTGCTAGATTGTGAGGATTGTTTTTCCATTTTGTTTGGATGTGTTGTAGTCGTTCCGTTATTCTTGTCATGTGCGTGCGTTCGTATAATGGTTGTGTAGTGGGTTTTTGAGGTTTCTTATTTTTGTGATAGTTCATAGGGCGATATGTTCCGTTGTTTGTATGTGTTTTATGGCCTTTTCCGGTGCGTTTGCTCTTAGAATGTGTCCGTAGTCCAGGAGTGGTCTGCATATGGATTGGTATACAGTCGAACCTCCATAACTCGAATTTTAAGGGAGCGCAAAATAACTTCGACTTAAAGAGATTTCGAATTAAAGAGAAAAGAGTGGATAATAAAATAAATAATATTTATTACATTACACATACAAATATTTGATTTAAAAAAATATATTACATATTGGACTAAATAAAACATTTAAATCTATACATATGTATGTAATGTAGGATCCGCTAGTCAGAACGCTTAATTTTCTAAACAATCAATACGGTCTGATCAAGGCGAGATGCACGCAGGGAAAATTTGTGTATTAGATTAGATAGTATTAGTTAGAGTAGAATAAGAAGAACGGGGGGAATAAAAGGTGACGTACCCTGATGTTACGCCCATGCGTACCGTACCTGCGGTCGGAGTGATTCTCGCATGTTGCTGGGTTCTCCCAGCAACATCCTAGAATTCGGGTCACGGAAAAAACCCAAAAGGCGAACATCTCATTGTTTGAACTAAGGAATAAGGGCTCAAACAAAGAATGGTTCGTGATGCTGGCTCGCAGCAGCCAGATGTGGTAACGGTCGCAAGCCTCTACTTCGGGTACGACACTGTTTCATTACCCCCAAGGGGGGGGGGGGGGGGGCACTTAAGATTGAGACAAGGAGGCTCTCGCTGGTCGAGAACGGTGCCGAGTGAACAGAAAAAACTAAGTAACGCGAGTGTTTTCTTTCATCTAATTAAGTTACCATTTAAACCTTTAATTGTTACCTATCCGAATTGTAAATAAACACCCTAGACAACGAAAAGAAAAGCCTACAGTAATTATACGTTATGTGATTACTTTTTTAAGTAATCGGTTATTAACTTTTGGCGTACTGCGTTCTTCTCACAGTCTAACTCATAAAAATTTTTTAGTTCAAGTAAAAGAAATACAGGGTATCCCACAAGTGTTTCATTATATTTCAGTGCGTAATAGTACATTGAAAAATAATATGACTCCCTATATAAACCATATTCCAATAATGCTTCATTAAGAAGATACAGGGTGTTAAACTTTACTTAAAAAATCTAACTTTTATTGATATATTCAAAACCGTTTGAGATATGTAAGTGAAATTTGGCATGTTTTGAGAGTTAATGTAGACGCATTTATTTATGCAAAAGGGCTATTTTTCGTTTCACCAGTGACGTGTGTACGGACACTTCTCAGCACATTTTTAAAGAAAAACATGGTGCGCCACTGCTTTTTATCAAAATAAAAATTATTTTTAGAAGTTTAATTTCATTTAGAAGAAAAATGCTCACTTGACTCTTTTTCGTCCGACGTATCGTTTGCCAATAAAAAATTGAATACCGTCTATATGCACGATATTCTCTAAATGGTTTTAATAATATTAAGTTTGTTCTAAATATTATTTATTTGCTATAACATTATAGAAATTGTTCAAATTGGTGGCCATTTTGTTCAATACATAATTGAGCTCGCCTGTTCATTGATACTCTGATACGTTGAAATATTCCAGGTGTGTTTTAAGTTTAACACCCTGTATCTTCTTAATGAAGCATTATTGGAATATGGTTTATATAGGGAGTCATATTATTTTTCAATGTACTATTACCCACTGAAATATAATGAAACACTTGTGGGACACCTTGTATATCGTCTGTCGTGTTTTCATTCATGTTAAAAAAAAGTTGGAGTGTTTCAAATGCATTTGATATTTCGTGAAGGGAAGGTTTTTTTCCTGGAAATATCATCACTGTCGCTTTCATCGGATATTTCTTGATGCTCAGCCTGGTTGCTAATACTAGCAACAATTTCTTCATCTGTAGCAATCTCGCTGGTAATAAGATTATCATCAACATTTATAAACTCATCCATGGATGTCGGGTGATCTACGTTGCATAATTCTACACATCTATTAAACATATCTTCAATATTCGAAGTCATTTGTTGTTCCTGAATTATTTTTTCCCTTACTTGTGCTAATGGAATTTCATCCTCTTGGTCATAAAAGTTATGAATGCCAAAACCAGCTTTTCTAAAACAATTGTGAATTGTTGTCTGGGTGACATCCACATTCCACACGTTGGCCACAATATTAATGAAGTCGAGAAGATCAATCTTAGGAATGGAAGAATGACTTTTGAAACTGTCCAAAATTTTTTTCAAAATCCTCTGTCTATAATGAAGCTTGAAACAATTTACGATGCCTTGATCGAGAGGCTGTAATTTAGAAGTCATGTTCGGTGGAAAGAAAGTTAACTTGATGGCTCTTAATTTGTGATTTAGCTGAGGATGCGCCGGACAATTATCAATAATAAGTAAAACTTTTCGGTTTTGACGTAAAAAATATTTGTCCAATTCCAAAAGCCACGATTCGAACAGATCGGCAGTCATCCATGCTTTTTTATTACTTTTATAGGTAAGTGGTAAGCTTGTCACACCTCGAAAACATCGTGGTTTGGCACTTTTTCCTATTAATACAATTTTTAATTTCTCAGTACCAGTCATATTTGCGGCTAGCAAACAGGTAACCCTTTCCTTACTTAGTTTGCCTCCATGACACTTTTCGTTTTTGAAGGACAACGTTTTATCTGGTAAGCATTTAAAAAATAATCCAGTTTCGTCTGCGTTAAAGATGTCTTTCTCATCATATGGAGCTAAAAGAGCTGGCAAATTTTCTCGGATCCAGGTACTACAATGCTCTTCATTAACAGTTGCGCTTTCACCGCAAATCTTTTTCTGCACTATACCATATCTGAAATAAAAAAAAAAGTACATAAATATTAAACAAAAATGAACCTATGGAGGTATAACTTACCTTTTTTTAAATTTTTCAACCCATCCTGAACTTGCTTTAAAACTTTTATCTCCTAATTGTTGTGCAAAATTTAAAGCTTTTTGTTGTAAAACTGGGCCTGATATGGGTAAATTCTGTTTTTTACCGGCTTCAAACCATTTTACTAAAGTAGTATTAACAGTTTTTCTAGGTCTATTTGGCTTGAAACTAGCTTGGTCATTAATTTCGGCGCCAAATTGTAAAATGGACGATTTATTTTTAATAATAATAGACAACGTACTTTGCGGTATTTCATACTCTTTAGCGATATATTTTTTTTGAATTCCACTTTCCACTTTTTTTTTTATTTCTATTTTTTTTTCAATCGTCAGACTTTTAAGTTTCCGCGACGGCGACATTTTCCCAACACTAAATTGCACATATATGTCGGAAAATTGTTTTTAAGGGTAATGAAGGAAGGTGGAATAAAGCACAAGTCTTAGCGGTACTTCTTTACTTCCCTAAGATCGGGGGTCGAATGCCCCCCCACACAATGTATCGGAGTCACCCTGGGTGCGCCTGTTCTTTTTCACCAGAACCGACACCCAGACCTCCACATTCTTCCCACGCTCGCATCCCTGAATCACTCCCTTCACACTTCCATATGTTTTTGTCGAGATTATAAACAGGCCCTATTCATCTT
This sequence comes from Euwallacea fornicatus, assembly GCF_040115645.1. Classification (NCBI taxonomy): domain Eukaryota; kingdom Metazoa; phylum Arthropoda; class Insecta; order Coleoptera; family Curculionidae; genus Euwallacea; species Euwallacea fornicatus. Next base: position 7,771,096 of record NC_089542.1, on the reverse strand, counting down.
TCATCATCGATAATCTATTTAACTATTACAAGCTAAATCCATTTCTAAAATGTGATAAGACACTAACAAGTGTTCGTAACATTGTCCTTATATTGGGTTGACAATTAAATTCGTTCGGTTTTTTAGTTTGGAATAAAACACATTTTTTTTATATACAAAACAAATTTTAATCAATTATATATTGACCATCTTTACTGATAACCTCTTGCCATCTCTCTACCAACTTCATTATGCCACGTTCATAGAATGACTGTGGCTTATCGGCAAAAAAACGATCAAGGTGGTTTTTAACTGCATCTTCATCTTTGGAAGTTTTTCCTTTCATTGAATTCTGCAACGACCGAAATAAATGAAAATCAGAAGGGGCAAGGTCCGGTGAATAAGGAAAATAAGCCAAAACGTCCCAGCCAAACTCGAGTAATTTGTTTTGCGTTGTCAAAGATGTGTGAGGCCTAGCGTTGTCATGATGGAAGACAACACCCTTGCGATTTGCCAATTCTGGTCGCTTTGTGCGAATAGCTTCTTTCAATTTCGTTAATTGGGAACAGTACAGTGATGAATCTATTGTTTTTCCAGATGGTAGTAACTCGTAATAAATAATGCCCTTAAAGTCCCACCATACGGAGAGCATTACTTTCTTCTGTGACGAAAATGGACGTTACTTCTTTCCATGTTTACCGCTACACAATATGTACGATACTTATGATAGCCAAACCAAAGTCCGCAGAAAATATAAGAGAAACATGATCTTGCATGTGTTTATTTGACTTGCTTGATAGCATTCAGAAAAAAAAAGCAAATCAGCATGAAACTTATACGGAAAGAAAACCGAACGAATTTAATTGCCAACCCAATACTTAAGACCAGGTTATAGCACTATCTTTATGAGACAACATGTATTTTCACACTCACATTAGGCGAATCAATAAACACCCTCGTATCACTTTCTTCATAAAAGCTCACATATACGAGTTAACTGTATGTTGAAAATAGGTTTTTAAATTTAGTAAATTAAAAACTAACGACAAAATGAGATGTCCGTTCACAAAGGTAACCGAATCAGTTCTGCCTCTTTTTAAAGAGCCGATTCGTTATCAAGAAAAAATATACAGGGTGGCCCATTGAAAACGAAACAGAGGCATTTGCGGGTACTTAGAAATGTATATTTGAAAAATGCTCGGACACGTAAACTTTATATTCGAGGGGGACACATTATTAATGTATACTCGCTCCTTTCACTTCAACACCCTAGCCGGGGTGAGTTAAACCGTTAAAATCTTAAATGGAAAGTATGGTCGAGTAGCACCTTGTTTGAAAGGTCTTTCGATTCTCGTTATAATGATACCCAAATTAACTAACTTTTATTCAGTAGTTTTCGAGAAATTTGGAAAAATGTGTGATTAAATTGCCAACAAGTGGAATGCTCTGTTAAAATCGTAAATTAGGAAAATAATCAATAGTGACTATTGTAAACTGACCAGATTAAGTTTAATTGTACTATTTCACCAATTGTTATTGCTTTCGAATAATAAAAAAAAATCTACTACATCTTATCAGGTAGGTAGAGAAGGCAGAGGAAGTAGAAAAAGGCGAATGGAATTTAAACTTTGAATACATTTAAAAAAAAGAGAGATAAAATATCACCGCAGCTATTGCAGTGAAGTATTCAAATGTTAGATACCGAATAAACTTCAGCATCGAGTTTAAGTGAATCAAATTTGAAAATAGGAAAAATTTTACAATGGTGTATTCTGTAGAGGAAAGAGTGGAAATAATTTCTCTTTATTTCAAAAACGACGAGAGTGCTAATCGCACTGCGGGTTTGTTCAATGAACAATATCCAAACAGACATGTTGGTAGAAAGTACATTTTAGAGCTAGTTGCAAAATTTCGACTAACCGGATCAGTACTCGACAAAAAACGGGATCCTGAACGTGAATTTACAATTAGAAATGAAGCTGCCGAGATTGAAATCTTAGGACAAATAGCTGCAGAACCAACTTTGAGCACGAGGAAATTAGCTACAGTTAGTAACATCGCTAGAACAACCATTCAACGAATTTTGAAACATCATAAATATCATCCATACAAGATTCATCTAGTGCATCAATTGAATGAAGATGATTTTGATCGGCGGATGGAGTTTTGCGAACGTATGACTGCAAGGATAGCTGCTAACGGAAATTTTTTATTCAATATCTGCTTTTCGGATGAATGTACTTTTTTTCGAAACTCTACTGTCAATCGTCATAATTGTCGCTATTGGGCAGATAATAATTCCAGAATTTTTCACGCTGTCCACACTCAAACTCCCCAAAAATTAAATGTTTGGGCAGGTATTTTTGGGGACCGTTTGATTGGACCAATCTTTCTTGATGGCAATCTGACAGGGGAGACGTATGTGGAATTACTGGGGAATACTTTGTATCCCTTACTCATTGACATTGTTGAACATGATGACCGCTATCAAGACAACCAATTAGTGTTCCAACAAGACGGAGCTCCTCCACATTATGCACGACGTGTTAGGGAGTTTTTGAACAGAGAGTTTCCAGAACAATGGATTGGGCGAAGAGGTCCTATAGAGTGGCCGGCTAGGTCTCCAGACTTGACTCCGTTAGACTTCTTCTTATGGGGCCATTTGAAAAGCAAGATCTATGCAACAGAACCGGAGTCTCTGGAAGAATTGCGACGACGAATTGTTAATAAATGCCGTCTGATAACTCCACAGATGCTTCAAAATGTTAGGACTCGTTTTGAACAGAACTTGTATTACTGTATGGAAGCTAATGGTGAACAGTTTGAGTATCTTATCAATTAAAAGAACTTTTGTTAATGTTTTACTATTAATTTTCCTAATTTACGATTTTAACAGAGCATTCCACTTGTTGGCAATTTAATCACACATTTTTCCAAATTTCTCGAAAACTACTAAATAAAAGTTAGTTAATTTGGGTATCATTATAACGAGAATCGAAAGACCTTTCAAACAAGGTGCTACTCGACCATACTTTCCATTTAAGATTTTAAGGGTTTAACTCACCCCGGCTAGGGTGTTCAAGTGAAAGGAGCGAGTATACGTTAATAATGTGTCCCCCTCGAATATAAAGTTTACGTGTCCGAGCATTTTTCAAATATACATTTCTAAGTACCCGCAAATGCCTCTGTTACGTTTTCAATGGGCCACCCTGTATAATACCCGGGTACATAATCAATGGCTAATATCCTATTCAGCTTTTTCTATATCTACCGAGATGTGTGGACGTTGGCATAACATACGTATTAACTAAAATCACAAATAAATCGGTAGATACAATTATATGGCTATTTACGAGTGGTAAAGTAATATGACCACCCCATAAGTCTTATTGCTTTATAGACGTAAACAGATAAATCTATAGGCGAACGTTATGTTTGGGAAATCATAATTTGGCTTGGGCTAACATTCAAGATACCGGAAGAGTCTCACATCTCACATGTACTAATTAATTGAAGTCATAACATAAACAACAGATTTCTTAATGATTGTATTTTTTTGGTATAAGGAAGGGATCGAAACATATAGTCAGTTCTTAAGTCTGGAAGAGTCGAATTGGTTAGTGTGTTCAGATCGTAACCTGTTAAATAATAAATTATTTTTTATAAATAATTATTTTTTTTCATTACGATCGCGATCCTTCCTTAAAATTATACCCAAAAGCCAGTATTACCTTCTGCTAAAGCGAAATTCGCTGAACTATAATTGAACATTAACTGACCACATCACGTTTATTGGTCGATTGCTAGGCTTCGAGTTACAGAGAGTTTCTAGTTAGGGAAATTCGAGTTAAAGAAATTAAAATACATGGAAAATAGACAAAACGTACAGGGGACAATAGTAAATTTCGAGTTACAGAAAATTTCGAGTCATAGAGGTTCGACTGTATTTTTGTTGCAGTCTTTGTGCTGATCCCTTTGTCTTTGTATGTTAGTGACCGGAAATGCTTTGCCCTTTTGATTGTTTCTGTTCTCATGGTCTTTACATGTTTAGTGAACTTCAGTTTGGAGTCAAGTATCATTCCTAAGTATTTTACGTCAGTCTTTGGTTCTGTTACTTGTCCGTCCGCTGTTATTGTTAGGGAGTTTGGTTTAATTCGGTGGTTTAACAATAGAAGCTGGTTTTTGCCAGCATTTGACATCAGCCTCCACACGTGAAACCACTTCATTGTTTGGTTAGTAAGTGTTTGGAGTCTTTCTACAGCCTTCTCGGTGTTTTTGTCATGTACTATAAGCGCCGTGTCATCCGCGTGTTGTAAAATGTATGCCGCTTTGTCTATGTGGTCTTTGTCTTGAAGGTTCTGATTATATATGTCATGGCAGTATATGTTGTAGAGTAGAGGAGAAAATGGAGGGCCCTGTGGTAGGCCTTGTTGTGGGGAAAAAGAGAACGATAGAGTATTGTCGATACGAACTTCTAGTTGTCTGTTTTCAAGGATGTGTTTTATAGTTGTTATCAAGCATTTTGGTATTTTGTAGTTCGAAGAGTTACAATAGTCCTTTATGCCAAACCGTGTCGAAGGCTTTGTTGATGTCCATGAATAGATTTGTTGATTTTCCTCCGTTTAAGTGTGTCGTCTGTATGTTATTCGTTAGGACCAAAAGTGGTTGGATTGTCGAGTGTTTTGGTTTAAATCCCAATTGATATATTGGAATGTGTTGTCCGATTCGTTTTTCAAGTCTGTCTTTTATGATGTGTTCGAAAAGTTTGCTGATAGTATATAGAAGGGTGATTGGTCTGTAACTTTGGGTTTTAGTGTTGTCCATCCCATTTTTTGAGATGGGGATTATTCCTCCATTCTTCCATGATTGCGGTATCGTGTTGTTCATAAGACAATTATTTAATTGGGTCCGGACTTCAGTGTGCGTTTCTGGCGTCAGACTTTCTAGTACTTTGCTCTTTATTTTGTCTTTTCCAGGCGCTATGTTTTTAATTTTGTCTAGGGCATTGGCATATTCTTCATTCGTAAATATCTCGTATCTAGAGTTAGTTTGTTCGGTGAAGTAATTGTCATACCAGCGGTTTACTCTGTTCCAATTATTTTTGTCAAATAGTGGATGTTCCTTCGTGCTGAAGGCTTCCTGGAAGTGTCTCGCAAATGCATCAGCTTTGTCTTTGCCTGTATGATGTTCGGTTCCGTTTTCGTTGATTGTTCCAACTGAGGTAGTCCTTTTGTATCTAGATATTTTTTTTATTTTTTGCCAATATGCTTTTCCTTGCTCGTTCTCAATTTCTTGACAAGTTTCTATCCATTTGTCCTGTCGGTACTGGTCGATCAGAGTCTTTATGTTTCTATTTAGGTTGTTGATAGTTCTTTTTAAGTCGTTTTCTTGATTCTGCGTGTAAAGTCTGTAAAGTTCCTTTTTATGTTTGATTAGACTCAGAATGAATTTTGGTAGGGTATGTTGATAGTAGACTTTTTTCTGTTTGGGTGAGTATGTTTCTATTGCTATTGACAGTTGTTGCTGTATATCTTCCATTGAAGTTGGTTGCGTCTGCTGTTGAATATAGTCGTGCATTTGTTTTCTTAGTTTATCAATGTCTGTTTTGTCGAGGTTACTTTGTCCATTGTTATGTTTTGGGTCGGTTGTGCGTTGTGTATCTTGAGTGTGTATGTTGAATGTCATGGCCAGATGGTCTGATCCTAGTTCATTAGTTAGTTTGACGTCATTAATGCTATGTGTGAGGTTTCTTGTGTAAAGTAGTACGTCTGGTTTTGGGTCTTCATTTTCTGGCATCAAGAATGTCGGCGGTGTCTTTTGTTTTATAAAGTCTGAGTTATCTAAGAAGGTATTAAGGTGTTTTGTTTTGTTTCTATTAAGGTTGAGGTCTCCCACAATTATTGCATATTTGAACAGACATGCCTTAGTGAATATGTTCTATTCTAAGTTGGAATGTGGGTTTTTGTAAACAAGAAAGATGTGAATTTTGTCGTCTGCATGTGGTATAGTGAAGTGGAGACATTCGTTTAGGGGATTGTTCAAGGAAGGGGGGTTTGCTTTCACAAGCTTTATGTTTGGCTTGAGCAGAGCTGCTGCGCCTCCTCTGGCATTCGAGGTTATATTGCCGTGCCTGCATATGTACTGCCAATCTGTGTATGTTGGTGTTCATCCTTGTTTCGTCTTTGTCTCTACGAACATGCAACCATCAATATTGTTATGTTCTACGTAATTGTTTATCAGGTGTTTTCGGTGGTACAGTCCGTTGATGTTAGCATATATTAGTTTTAGATTGAATAATCTACGTGTGTGATAGTTTGTCGTATTTGTTCTTGTGGTTCTGTGTGGGATGTCCTGTTTGGGAGAAACATATCCGTCATTAATATATACAGGGTTCGCCATTACTCCGGCCTTGGTTCCTGGTGTCTTTATATAAATATCAATATGAAATGTTTAGTACAGTACTCATTTATATTGGAAAGGTGCATTATTTAATAATATTTTTGTTTATACAGAGTATTCTGTTTTCGCTAGGCAGCATAAAGTTATAATTTTTTAAATAGCAACCCATAATTTTTTTTTTACAATTTGATGAAACCTTAATTTAGAAGGAAAATACATGAAACATTTTTTAAATTGGTTGCGACGTTGCCGTATTAAAGAAATTTCTTTAAAAATGCAGCATCAGAAAAAAATTATCGCAAAACTGGTGTTTTTTGAAATTTTGAAACTTGTTTTTGTAAAGTAGTAAATGAAAGTCAGAGGTACTTAAAAACTTTAAAACATTTTTTTTAATGCACCATACTTTTTTTGTATAAGAGCGCTAATTTGCAAATTTTACAAATTGCTGAAACTCGTTTTTTTTAAATGGAACTCATTATTTTTTTCAAGTCCTTCTAATGTAGTTTTAATTCTCTATTAATTTGCAATAACATCTTTTCATCTAAAATTTACAGTTATGGAGATATTTACAAAATTTCAATCAAATTGCAACAGGCATTATTATAATTAACATTTACAGTTTTAGAGAAATTGATAAAGTAAACTTTAGTTAAACTAAAGAATAATAAAAAACAACAAAATTTAAAAAAATATATTAATATAACAAGTGCTCGAAATTTTGCCCGTTTTGTTGTAGGCACGTTTGAAGACTTCGTCGCAAAGATTCGCGCATATTTTTTAATATCTCTGGTTTCACGTTAGAAAATGCGGTTCTTATTCTGTTTTTCATTGCCTCTTGTGTAGTAGCATCTTCTTGAAATACGTAATCTTTTACGAATCCCCATAAAAAGAAATCCATGAGAGTAAGTTCCGGAGATCTCGCCGGCCATGGCACAGGACCTCTGCGGCCGATCCATCGGTCACAAAATTGTTCGTTTAAATAATTACGCACATTTCTAGCATAATGACAGGGAGCACCATCCTGCTGATACCACATGAAGCGTCTTATGCTTTCCGAAACATTTCGTAGTAACTGTGGCAAAGAATTATCCAAAAATTCCAAATATCTGTCGCTATCTAAATGACCATCAAAGAAGTAAGAACCTATGATAAAATCACCCACAATTCCTCCCCATACATTGACCATCCATCTATGCTGATGATCCACGACTCGTAAAATATGAGGATTTATATTGTTATAATAATGAAAATTTCGACGATTCATTCGGCCATTACTATGAAAGGTAGCTTCATCGGTAAATAAAATAGTCGATGTAAAGCCTGGCTTCTCATAGAGTTTATTTAACATCCATTCACAGAAAGCTCTTCTTGAAATAAAATCCCCTATAGTCAACTTTTGATGCATTTCGATATGATATGGATGATATTTATGGTTTTTTAGCACTGTTCTTACTGAAGTAGCACTAATTGTATCAAGTACTTCACTAATTTGATTGGTGCTTGCATTTAAATTTTCAACTACAGCCTGCAATACCATAAATTCTGTCTCTTGTGTTTTGACAGTTTTTCTTTGAACAGGTAGTATGTAGTGTACCGATCCTGTTTGTTCGAATCGAACCAACAATTTTTGTAATGCACGGGTACTCGGAGGTCGGCGATCAGGATATCTTTGTTTATAAATAGGAGAAGCCAAAAGGCATTTTTTTCACATTCACCCAAAATAAACACCATGTCCACTAATTCGTTTTGTAGAAAATTCGTTTTTATTGAAAGTTAATGATGCAGAAGGTAGTGACAGGTAATAAGACAACTAAATGAAATAAGTAATTTATGCTTTTGTTAAATAGAAGCAAATTCTACTAGAATAAACCTGTTAGCTTATAATAGTGCCTGCTGCAATTTGATTGAAAATTTTGTAAATATCTCGATAACTGTAAATTTTAGATGAAAAGATGTTATTGCAAATTAATGGAGAATTAAAAACTACATTAGAAGGACTTGAAAAAAATAATGAGTTCCATTTAAAAAAAACGAGTTTCAGCAATTTGTAAAATTTGCAAATTAGCGCTCTTATACAAAAAAATTATGCTGCATTAAAAAAAATGTTTTAAAGTTTTTAAGTACCTCTGACTTTCATTTACTACTTTACAAAAACAAATTTCAAAATTTCAAAAAACACCAGTTTTGCGATAATTTTTTTCTGATGCTGCATTTTTAAAGAAATTTCTCTAATACGGCAACGTCGCAACCAATTTAAAAAATGTTTCATGTATTTTCCTTCTAAATTAAGGTTTCATCAAATGGCATAAAACAAATTATGTGTTGCTATTTAAAATATACTGGCGAGCTTAAAATTCGAGTCACTCTAGTATTTTCGAAATTTTTGCCTTCCTAACTTCCAAAGAAATAAAAAAGGATAGCCTTTATCGATTCTGAGGTTCTTGAACCTTGTTAAGGGTAAATGGTAAAAAAAACACGATCCTGTACCCAAATAACCGATGTATTGTACAGGTGTTCATTACCCAAGCGCCGTAACAGTTTTAAACACAATTTTGTGCTACCGACAAAAAACTCATAATGACATTAATATCGCGTATTTCCCCCTCTAGCGTTTATGACAGCCTGCAAGCGTCGGGGCATGCTTTCAATGAGGTTGCGAATAACATCCTGGGGTAGGTTTTCCCATATTTCCTGAAGAAATTCTCGCAATTCCCTAGCCGTTCTTGGAGCGGGTACACGACTGCGAAGACGTCTTCCCATCTCGTCCCAAACATATTCTATGGGATTTATACAGGGTGTCTGTAAAAGGTCTTTACAACGCTCTACCACAGATTCTTCAGATCAAAACAAGACGATTTAGCCATATTTAGTCTAGTCCAAAAGTTGATAATAACAGCGCTAGAGGGCGTCAAAGTTGAAAATTAAAAATCAATTTTTTAACATATTTTCCATACTGTACAACATAAAAACGTGAAAGTTGGTGTAGGGGAGTTTTTGAAGACGCCGAATTCATATCTGCTAATAAATTACACTTACCTGGTAGAGGGCGCCACTTACGGCCCACCGCATGTATTAAATTGATTGAAACTTTTTTGCCTCCTGGTATAAATGATTTTCGAATACAGTAGTGTATTTGGTCATCGTTTATAAATAAAAAAGGTATACCTTGTTGATGTTGCTACGAGGAGCCGTTTACGAGATAAATGCATTTTAGTAATTCAGGTGTAAGATTTTAGATTAAACAACTTATTTACTATTATACAAAAAGGTACTCTTGATAAGACCTTTAATAATTCGCAGTAGTTTTACAAGAAAACTTAATTACCAAATCATGAATACAAAGAAATAAGAATATCACAAAAACTGTTCAAAGAGTCCACCATTTGCACGTATACAAAGGTTTATACGCCGAAGAAAATTAAAATGTACTCTTTGCATGACTTCTTCGTCGTTTCTAATATTATTTATTGCATCTTGAATACGTTGCCACAGTTGTTCTTCGTTATCGACAGTTGTCATGTAAACCATGGACTTAAGGTGTCCCCATAAAAAATAATCCATTGGATTTAAGTCCGGAGAACGTGGTGGCCATTTTACAGGGGCGTCATTACCTCTGCCTATCCATTTATTTGGGTACTGTTGATTTAAATGATTTCTAACATTTAGTGCAAAATGTGGTGGAGCTCCGTCATGCATAAACCACATATCTCTCCGAAGTTGTAAATGTCCATGGTTTACATGACAACTGTCGATAACGAAGAACAACTGTGGCAACGTATTCAAGATGCAATAAATAATATTAGAAACGACGAAGAAGTCATGCAAAGAGTACATTTTAATTTTCTTCGGCGTATAAACCTTTGTATACGTGCAAATGGTGGACTCTTTGAACAGTTTTTGTGATATTCTTATTTCTTTGTATTCATGATTTGGTAATTAAGTTTTCTTGTAAAACTACTGCGAATTATTAAAGGTCTTATCAAGAGTACCTTTTTGTATAATAGTAAATAAGTTGTTTAATCTAAAATCTTACACCTGAATTACTAAAATGCATTTATCTCGTAAACGGCTCCTCGTAGCAACATCAACAAGGTATACCTTTTTTATTTATAAACGATGACCAAATACACTACTGTATTCGAAAATCATTTATACCAGGAGGCAAAAAAGTTTCAATCAATTTAATACATGCGGTGGGCCGTAAGTGGCGCCCTCTACCAGGTAAATGCAATTTATTAGCAGATATGAATTCGGCGTCTTCAAAAACTCCCCTACACCAACTTTCACGTTTTTATGTTGTACAGTATGGAAAATATGTTAAAAAATTGATTTTTAATTTTCAACTTTGACGCCCTCTAGCGCTGTTATTATCAACTTTTGGACTAGACTAAATATGGCTAAATCGTTTTGTTTTGATCTGAAGAATCTGTGATAGAGCGTTGTAAAGACCTTTTACAGACACCCTGTATATCACTTCTCTTTCAATACATTTATATTTGAAAATTTCGAAGTGACCCGAATTTTATGCTCGCCAGTGTATTATAACTTTATGCTGCTCAGCGAAAATGGAACACTCTGTATAAACAAAAATATTATTAAATCATGCAGTTTTCCAATATAAATGAGTACTGTACTAAACATTTCATATTGATATTTATACAAAGACACCAGGAACCAAGGCCGGAGTAATGGCGAACCCTGTATATGTGATTGCCAAAGAACACGTCCGACGTGTCGACGTCAAAGTCTTCGATGAATTGTTTCCGCAACTTTTTTAGAAGTTCTTCTCTATTATTATTGTTTGATTTGTTTAATTGGTGTTTGTATTTGTTAATTACATAATCGTGTGTTGTTACCGGCCGATGGACTCTACTTGTTTCTGTTATTGACCTCGGCCGTCCTCTTGTTGAGACATTATATCCTAACGTTAGGAATTCCCTCGATTGGAGCTGTCGGCCTTTTTGGGCATCTCATGCTCCACGCTGCATGATCATCCGAGTTACATGAGGCGCATCTCACCGGTAGCAGTAACTTGCATGCTGTTGTTGTATGCGGTCCTTGACATTTGTTGCATTTTGTTGATTTTGCAGTCTTCTGTACGGTGGTCAAATAAATTGCATCGGCTGCATAGTGCAGGAATAGGTGTTGGTGGCTTGCTTTCTACAATTCTGAAGACTCGACCCAGAAAGTAGATGGTGCGCTCGTTCATAAGTCTCCCATATGACTTTATGTCTCCTGTTATGAGTCTCACCATGAGTGTGGGTGTCCCTTTCTGTCTCGATATGATTCTTTTGCAGAATCTGATTTGGAGTCCTTGTTTTTCGAGGTTTTTCAAAAACATGTCGTCGGTAATTTCTTGGTCGACCCCTGTAGCTACAACCGAGTATGACGGTAGAATTTGCCTGTTTTGGTTTGTTGTTGATGTTGTTTTGATTGAATTGGCTATAATATTATTTTGCTTTTTGTGAGATGTTGAAGGGTCTCCATGGCTTTTTTGTTGTCGTTGGTTTTCAGCAGGAACTTTTTCTCTTGTTTGATGATTATGTCTTTGTGGTTAGGTGTGTGTTCTTCCCATAGTAGCGCAAACTCCACTCTAGATATTAGATTGATTGTTGTGATACTAATTGAATGGGAATATGTTTTGTAGTGTTGTTGTTAGTGGTTTGTTGTTTTGCTTACGATTGTCCTGATGTTGGGGTTGGTTGTGGGCCGGTCCAATGCTGGTCTTTTTGTTTCGTTAGTTGGGGTTGTTGGGTTTGATGCTGGGTTAGAGTTGGGCCTTCTGCTCCTTTTTTTGTTTTAGGTCTTTGAAAGCCCTCATCCTAAGACGTTTGGTCCAATTCGGATTCTTGGGAGCTCCCGGGGTACATCTTTCTTTTGAAGAGCCCCGGTATTTTCTTCAGTCGTCGTGTTCGATATCTGAGTATATACGAATTCTTGGAATTTTTCTAAAGATTTTTTTTCCAGTAGATGAAGTCTCAATATGTTTAAATGTTTGCACCAAACACGCGTCTACACTCCGTGAACTCCAACCTCCAACTCTCAAATATCATTTTCTAAGAATAAATGGATTTCACAAAAGTCTTGGTACAAGTAAAGCACTCGCTATTATTCGTAAAAAAAGAAAAAAAAAATACCGAGTGGAGTACCCTTTTTGTTTAAGGACTTCCACCAAACGATTTGGCATTGATTGAACCAACTTTCCCATAACCTCATTGGATATTTGCGACCATTCTTCCAAGATCACCCTTTTTAAATCTTTTTTATTATGAATTATATGTTTTCTAATTTGTTTTTCCAAATAATCCCATAAATGTTCAATTGGGTTTAGGTTAGGACTTGGTGGAGGTGTTTCTAGTAGATGCGGAGTATTGTATATCAACCATTGGCGTACCGAATAAGACTTATGTTTAGGGTCGTTATCTTGCTGGAAGTAAAAATTTTCTGCCAACCCCAATTTTCCCGCACTTTGTTTCAAATTTACCTTTAATATGTTCAGGTATACTTGTTGGTTCATGATCTCATCAATTATTACTAAATTGCCCACACCAAAAGATGACATACAACCCCAGACCATTAATTCACCTCCTCCATGCTTTACGGTTGGAATTGTATTTTTTGGATTAAAAGCTTCCCCTGGGTTTCTTCACACTTTTCTTCGTCCGTCTCATCCAAAAAGATTAAATTTACTCTCGTCTGACCAAATAACTTTTTTCCAAAATTCGCTTTCGACCGCTCTGTATTTTTCGACAAATTCAACGCGCTTCTTTCTATTTACGGCACTTACATAAGGTCTTTTTCGCACACTACAGCCTTTATACCCTCTTTTATGAAGCGTTCGGCGAACTGCTTCTTCATGAACAACAGTTCCAAAATGTTCCCTTAGTTCAAAAGCCAACATCGACGAGCCTTTCTTCGGGTCCTTCTTGATTTCATTAAGAATGTATCTTGTTTCACGTTCCGTTAATTTTTTTGGGCGCCCAGTTCTTGGTTTGTTATTAATTCTTTTGTGATATTTGAAACGATTCACTATTTTTTGAATAGTAGAGCGACTTCTTTTTACATTTTTTGAAATTTCGCTGTAAGATTTTCCTTCTTTATTTAAACGAATAACAATTTTTCTTTCACCCTGACTGAGCTCGATTCTACCCATATTTTTAACTTTTAACCACTATAACATAAATGATACTGACTATTTGTCGTATTTCTGCAAAGAAACAAACAAATGCATTCTTATTTTTTTAATAAAAATTCAAATATTTTACCTGTACCAAGACTTTTGTGGAATCCATTTATTGTTAGAAAATTACATTTGATTTTTATCAGAATAAGTTTGAGTTTTTGTAAATATTTATAATATTGCTATTGGTATAGACACATTACACATTACTTCTATGTAAATAAATTGAAGTTTTGATTTCACATATGGAAAATATTTGGACTTTTTAATGCAGTAAACTGCTGTACCGTGACTTTTGTGGGTGAGTTTAAAATGAAGTTTGTGGTACTGGACATGCAAGGTTATATCATGAACAAAAGGTTTACCGCAAAAAAAATTACCATTTATGATGGTAAACATTTGAAATCCTTTTTATCTAAATCTCCAATCAAATATTCCGGTTTATATTCAGATGATCGAAAAACGGCTGCATATTTCTACAACAATGTTCATGGCATTCCTTTTGATTCGGGGAATGTTGAATATAAACAAATCAGAGATATTCTATGAAAGAATCTAAAGAATATTGATTTAGTATTTCTAAAAGGGTAGGCTAAATTAAAGTTTTTAAAACGATATCTTCCAGATTTTAAACGATTTTGAATCTAGGAAACGATAACACTGATCTGGTCCCTAAATTAGGACTTAGCCAAAACAATTGTGATAATAATGCCTCCAAATCATGTAAGTTTAGTAGTAGTAGAAATTTTGAAGTGATCTTTCAATATACAGTCGCTCAAAAAAGTATTCGTACAACGGGAAAAAAATTCTGTGACCCATAATTTTCGACTGATTTTGTTCGAAATTTGTATAATGAAAAATCAATCCTAAACTCAGTTTAGGTGTTCGAGCAAGTTTTGAAAATTATATTTTTAGAGTGCTTTTCATGGTCTTAAAAAAAACTCCATTTCGAAAACTTCTTGTGCGGTGGAAATTTTTCAGTAGGATTTTAATGATCCTGTAGAAGAGATTTTTCTACGTATATCCTGAAAATTTGATCAAAGACAGACCACAAATAAGGGAGTTGCAGCTTTTTAAATTCGCCAAAAAGTGACGATTCTCACGCAAAATAATAAAATTTAAACATTTTTGGCGAATTTAAAAAGCTGCAACTCCCTTATTTGTGGTCTGACTTTGATCAAATTTTCAGGATATACGTAGAAAAATCTCCTCTACAGGATCATTAAAATCCTACTGAAAAATTTCCAGCGCACAAGAAGTTTTCGAAATGGAGTTTTTTTTAAGACCATGAAAAGCACTCTAAAAATATAATTTTCAAAACTTGCTCGAACACCTAAACTGAGTTTAGGATTGATTTTTCATTATACAAATTTTGAACAAAATCAATCGAAAATTATGGGTCACAGAATTTTTTTCCCGTTGTACGAATACTTTTTTGAGCGACTGTATTTATAGTAAATTAATTGCTTCATGAAGTTAAATAAAACCGAACTAAGTGCAAAATTCCCATATCAGTTATATCAGAAAACAATGCTAAATACCAACATTGAATGTTCATAAATTCGCGCAATATTTAAAAGTTATTATAGAGTTAACTAGTTTTAATTCAAGTCTTTATACACTGACTTTCAAAAAAACCGCAACACTAAGAAGAACGCATTGTATGTGTTTGAAATTTTGGTATGATTTTAGACTTGTAAAGAGAAAAAAATGATAAAAATTTCAAGTTCGTGTTTTAATGCGAAATGAAGTTTTTCTTTATTTTTTTATCTGTGACGATCGTTCTTTTTGCAAATTTTTTACAAGCGGATAGCGATAAAGGTATTATTGTTAGTATCATATGGAATGTGTGGTAGTGCAAAATGCCTCGTGTACGCCAAAATGCAGTTTATCGGCAGTTAACTCCCTTTGAAAGAGGAAGAATTGTTGGTATGCACGAGGCAGGTTTACCTTTCCGCGAAATTGTACGTGGATTGGATCGAAACGCATCAACAGTGCTAAGAGCTTGGAGAGATTGGTCTAACGAAGGGTCAGTAAATCGTCATCGTGGTAGTGGCCGTCCAAGAATGACGAACCAACGCGAAGACCGGCGACTTCATCATTCAGAGACAGGCGCCCCCTTTGAAACAATTCCGTCTCTTGGTGCTAACTGGGTAGCCACCCTAAATCAAAGGGTCTCCCTTGGTACGATGCATCGCAGAATTCGAAGTTTTGGACTAAATTCATATCGTCCTATGCGCGTCGGCTTCCATTATCACGAAACCACAGGGTGGCCCGACTGGAGTGGTGTCGTCTGAGAGTGCAATGGGTGGATGAGTAGAGAAGAACCGTGTTCAGTGATGAGAGTCGATTTTGTTTATGGCGATCTGATGGACGGTTACGTGTTAGAAGGCGCAGAGGAGAACGATTAAATTTGGACTTTTTAGAAAGGAGTCATTCTGGTTTAACACCAGGTGTCATGGTTTGGGGTGCCATCCAGTATGGTAGTCAGTCTCCTCTTGTTTTCATTTATGATAGATTAAATGCTCAGAGGTACATTAATAGTGTCTTAGAACCGGTTCTTGTACCATATATGCACGACCATCCTAGAAGCACATTTCAACAGGATAATGCGCGACCACGTGTATCCAACGATACTTTGAGGTATTTGGAAACTGAACATTTTGATACTTTGCCTTGGCCAGCTCGGTCTCCAGATTTGTCCCCAATAGAGCATGTATGGGGTATAATGGGTCGGAGACTTCAACGTTTAGCTCGCCCTCCAGAGACCATAGATGAACTCCGCGAGCAGGTGCAGATTGCCTGGGATACAATACCACAGGAAGATATTGACAATTTAATTTTAAACATGCCACGTCGCTTACAGGAATGTATTAATTTAAGATGAGATACCACCCATTATTAAATTTTTTCACTTATTCACAATAATTTTCTTTTGATATTTTGATCGTTTTTATCCATTACCCGACCCAACGTAATGCCAGAATTTCAAACGTGTACGATGTGTTCTTCTTGGTGCTGCGGTTTTTTTGAAAGTCAGTGTATGTTATTGTCAGTATCATTGTTTCACTTTATTATTTTCGTAGATGGATTCTCTAAAAGATCTATGCATTAAAGCAATTTACCAATATAGCTCAAATGCTACAGAATTTGCTTTACAATCGGAATTACCTTGGACACTAACCAGACAAATTTTGATACATTATTGTAAGTACAAATGGGAATACATTAAGGAAAGAGCTTGTTCTTCTGTTCAGAAGGTTGATAGAGATAATGGAAGCATATAATCCTATTTTGCGTTGTATATATTTAAAAATGATAGGGTCATACCACTTAAAAATAGAAATATACTTTGCAGCTCAGATTAGGACATTTTCTATGAGTGAGAAAAATATTGCTATAATTAAATAAAAATGTTTAACTAATATTCAATTAATAAATTTCATATTGGGAACCAAATATTCATATTTCACGATTTTCACATGACTTGCCTGAAAAGGTATAAAAAAGAAAGTCGTTTTAGTATCAGAGTTGTTTTCAAGAAGTCTGATTTCTGATTATGTCTGAAGAAGATTGTAACGAGTAAATGCATAAAAATTCTTACACTAAGAAAATTCGTTTTATCGTCGATCTAAATATGGATCTGATTCTGGTAGTGATGAGTAATTTACAAAACGTATCAGGTTTCCAAAGTTGAACCATACAACGGGTATTTGTACACACTACATATTGAAAAATGTATGATGTAAATGTTGTTCTCATGGGGGTCTGCAAAATTAGGTCAAACAACATATAATTGTACTAATGTGAAGTAACTACATAATGTATTTGTCTTGGAAAAATGTGTAATATTAGTTTAAAGTATTGTTCACTGATGTTAACTTATGTTAGTATTATTATTATTAATGTGTTAAGAAATAAAAATATATATTAGGAGAGCATATATTTTTTTACTTACCTAAATTTAAGATTTTGAAGTTAATACCTCAAAATTTAAGAACCACCATTTCAGATTCACACGGGTGTGTGCGCACAACAAACTTGACCCCCTACTACGCCCAAATCTCCATATGTAAGTACGGACCTCTGTCTCAACCAGGTGACGCCTCAGAAAAAATTTCTAAGTACGCTCCTGTCACTGCGCTCCATCCACAATAAGACAGAGATACATTTAACGTTATCCTTAACGTAGTGACAAACTTTTTGCCATAAGACTCTATGTTAATTTTTACGTAATGGAAAAAACAGTTTTCGCAATACACCTATAAATTAACATTACGATAGCCGCCCATACCCCCTTCGACTACAAAAATAACGTAATAGCAGGTAACATCGTCTTTGCGAAAACGGCACATTTGACGTCATAGCCCCTTATCTAATTTTCTCTTAGATTACATGTTAAAAAACTTATAGAACAACGGTAATTTTTTACAACAGACATAGAATTGAACCAACAGATTCGAAAAAAATATATGTCGGATTGGGAGAGCACGTATCCTGTTCGACATCCATGTCCACGAAATGAAACACACACGAATAATATAAAAGGTGTTATTCAGAAAATAAGAGTAGGTTAAACGCTAATTAGCACGAAGCAACTTATATAATCTTTAATAAAAGCAAAAAAAAACAAAAGAAAAGGGGACTAAGAATTGGTGATCCGGGGCCAGTCTTTCTTAAATCCTTCTTTCTTCAAAACTGCTCAACGCTCCTTCTTTTTCCTCCCTCCTGGCCCCGTTCCACCCGACCTGGCGCAATTTCCCACGCCAGGTCTGTTCTTTGTCCTAACAAACTACACAAATCAGTCAGCCGCCCATAATTTAAGGACCGAAAGACTCCCTTAAAAACTCATCACCCGAAATTTAACCATTTCAAGGATCCCTTTTCCTTATCACTAATTGTAAATAATTTCGAAGGCGCTGACATATATAAATAAAAATAAAAGAAAAAAGTACTAGTCCTATTATAAACGTTAGAGAAGTAATAAGATCCAACAGAAAATTCTTAGATAGTCTCGGTTCTAAAGTTCTAAAATGAATATTCTTAATTTGACCAAAAACTTTACTTAGATAATTCGATTATATATTCAAAATATCATGCCCACAAGCTATTTTTACTCACAAACTTAGAAAACAATTATGCAATTTTGATTCCTCCACATGAAATTGAGAAATACACTTTACTATGTGACAGCTTTTTATACACTGGGTGATTCAAGAAGGTGACTCGCTCTTGTAACTTTTTTGTTTTGAAACTAGGAAAATTGAAATTTAAAGGGAAGCTGTATGAACATAAATCCGATTGATTGACATTAATGACGTTTATCTAGCACTTCCGGTTTAACCAGAAATGACTTCAATTTCCGATTTTTAAATGTAATACTTTATAAATTTTTACTTTTATAGAATCTAGAGGCCATTTTTAGCCTAAAAAATGTAATTTTAAAAAATTCGTATTTTTTTATTATATATTTCATTTTCAATGGCGTAGCTCGAAATGAAAATACCAAAAAACAATTTTTTTAATAACATATTTTAAGACTAAAAATAACCTCTGGATTCCAAAGAAGTAAAAATTTATGGGGCATTACGTTTAAAAATCGAAAGTTGAGGTCATTTCCGGTTAAACCGGAAGTGCTAGATAAACGTCATTAATGTCAATCAATCGGCTATATTCTTATGTAGCTTCCGCCAAATTTCACCATTCCAAGTTTAAAAACAAAAAAGTTATAAGGACAAGCCACCTTCTTGAATTACGCGGTATAGAAAGAGAATTAACTAAAGCCGACGGAATAGTTTTTCAAACAATCATGCTAATTAATAATAGGCTAGTTTTCATTGTTATAGAATTTATATCTCAAATAAATGGTAAAATGATTGATTCAGTAGGAGCTGTAGGTTTGATTTGGATGTTGAAAGGCTATCTTTCCCTTAATTTTAACGAAACTCAAAAATTAAAAAATGCTGGATGGTTTCCATCAAAATCAGTTATCACCGGTAATAAGGAGTCAATTAAAACAATATCAATACTCAGCGCTAAAACTGGACAGTTCGACGCTTGTATACCAGGTCTGTAAATATGAAACCAGAATCTTTTAATAAAAAGTATAACTTAGCTGCGCAATAATTATAAAAAATATTTTATTCGAAATATTTCCCATCGTTACACATACATTTTTCCCATCTCTCTGGCAATTTGTGGATGCCACGCCAAAAGAACTGTTCTTTTGAGGCAAACCGTTCATCGAGCCATTTTTGAACTGTTTCGTAAGAGGTGAAGTGCTGTTCTGCAAGAGCGTGTCCCATCGACGCAAATAAGTGATAATCGAATGGTGTTAAGTCGGGTGAATAAGCCGCATGCGATGGTACTTCCCAATGAAACGTCCCAATCGTTTCCTTCACCAGTTTTGCAGTGTGTGATGGTGCATTATCGTGAAGCAATATCACCTTGTGATGCCGTTCTTGATATTCTGGTCGTCTTTCACGCAAAGCTCGATGCAAGTCCATCATTTGTTGTCGGTAACGTTCAGTATTAACTGTTTCTCCAGGTTTTAGCAGTTCATAATAAATTACCCCTTTTTGATCCCACCAAACACAGAGCATTGTTTTCCGTCCATATCGATTTGGTCTTGCTGACGATGCTGATGGTTCGCCTGGAGTTACCCATGATTTTTTACGTTTGGGATTCTCAAAATAGATCCATTTTTCGTCACCAGTCACAATTCGATGAAGAAATGACTTTCTGCAATACCTGGTAAGCAACAATTGGCAAGTGGTTTTTCGATTTTCTTGCCGTCTTTCATTGAGTTCATGTGGAACCCATTTTCCTATCTTCTGAATTTTTCCCATAGCTTTCAAACGAATGGAAATGGCTTCTCGTGTCACATTTAATTGGTTCGCTGATTGTTGTTGCGTTTGAGTATCATCCTCATCTAACAAAGCTTGCAACTCTCCGTCTTCAAACTTCTTCGGTGGTTTTTTTTTCCACGCTCTTCGTTGTTGACGTCAAAATTGCCACTTTTGAATTTTTTAAACCATTCACAGCACTGTGATTTTCTGAGGGGATGTTCACCGTAAGCTTCAACAAGCATGCGATGTGAATCTGCAGCCGTTTTTTACAAGTGTTAACAGAAAATCAATGCTGTCCGCAAATCGTAATTTGTAGGCACAAAATTCGACATACTCAAAGCTATTGCAAACTGTACTGCAGTATTGAACCTGTATTGTTATGATTTGAAAATCATTCTCAGATGTAAATAAGAGATATAGTACCCTAATAACACGATAAGGTAGTATCTACTATATTGACCACTAGGGATATTTGGAGGCAAATTCCAGTTTCATATTTACAGACCTGGTATCTCTTAAAATATTGATGGGTTTCTTTGAAGTTTGCAGGAAAATAATAATAATAATAATAATAATAATAACAATCTTTATTTCCTAGGAAATAGGCTATCGACCGCTAGGTCTTTCTGTCCAAATTTACACTATTATATGTATCCATGCCAACGTTTCCTTCAAGAAGAAGAAAGAAAAGAAAAAAAAGAAAAAAAGAAAAAAAGAAAAAAAA
Organism: Euwallacea fornicatus; assembly: GCF_040115645.1. Taxonomy (NCBI): domain Eukaryota; kingdom Metazoa; phylum Arthropoda; class Insecta; order Coleoptera; family Curculionidae; genus Euwallacea; species Euwallacea fornicatus. The sequence continues at coordinate 7,749,966 of NC_089542.1, read as the reverse complement.
GAAAAAAAGAAAAAAAAAAGAAAAAAAAAGAAAAAAAAGAAAAAAAAGTAAAAAAAGAAAAAAAAGTAAAAAAAGAAAAAAAGAAAAAAAAGAAAAAAAAAGGAGAAAAAGAAAAAAAGAAAAAACATAAAAAAAAAGAAAAAAAACTCTCAGTTTGTGTTTTGTTAGTAGGGAGTCTTGTTAATGTCAGATTTGTCTTGAAATTTCATATAGCGTATGGAACGGGAATAGAAATTGGGAAGTGGTTTTTTGTCTCGTCAGGCATAGTGCGTCTAGTATTGCCCTATTATTGAGGTTGTTTGCCCATTTGGGTTGTAGTTGTAGGAGTCTGTCTGTGATTTTAATTAAGTTCGTTCGTTCGTATAGAAGTTGATTGGGCGGATTGTGCAGTGGGTTTACCGGATGTAGTATTTTTGTAATTGTCCTTATTGCGATTTGTTCCGTTATTAGTATGTGTTGTTTGGTTTTGGTCGTTGCGTTAGCTCTTAGGATGTGTCCGTATTCTAGCAGGGGTCGGCAAACGGATTTGTAAATTATGGTTGCTGTTTTTGTGATAATTCCCTTGTTTTTGTATGTCAGTGACCTAAAGTGTTTTGCTCTTCTCTTAACCTCTGTTCTAGTATTGTTCAGGTGTTTTGTAAACTTCGTCTTGTTGTCTATAGTAATTCCTAGATATTTAATGTCGTTTGTGTGTTTTGTTATTTGACCGTCCGCCATGATCTTCGGTGAGTTGGTTTTAATTTTGTGATTTGATAGTAGAAGTTGGTTTTTGTTGGCGTTCGATGTTAGTCGCCATTTGTAGAACCACTTCATTATGGAGTCTGTCAGTAGTTATAGTCTATCTGTCGCTTTTTTTGTGTTTTTGTCATGTACAATGATTGCTGTATCGTCTGCGTATTGTAGTATGTAGGCCGTTTTGTCTCTTTCTCCTTTGTTTTGTAAATTATGGTTGTATATGTCGTGGCACTATACATTATACAGTAGCAGGGAGAGTGGAGAGCCCTGTAGGAGACCTTGTTCCTGAGAAAAAAAGGAGGAGCAAGTCTGGTTTATTTTTACTTGTAATTGTCTGTTTTTTAATAGTGTTTTGATTGTGTATAATAGATAGTCGGGAGTTTGTATCTGGTGAAGTTTGTGTAATAGTCCCCTGTGCCAGACACTGTCAAAGGCTTTGTTGATGTCCATGAATAGACTGGCAGTTTTCCCGTCGTCTAGATGAGTCGATTGAATGTTGTTGGTCAGTACGAAGAGTGGATGTATCGTAGAGTGTTTGGGTTTGAAGCCAAACTAGTATTTTGGTATGTGATGTCAAATTGCTTTTTGTAACCTTTTCTTGATGATTAGTTCAAAGAGTTTTGATATCACTGGTAATAACGTAATTGGTCTGTAGTTTTTTGGTGTGTTGTGATCCGTGCCAGTTTTTGGGATGGGTATTATGATGCCTGTTTTCCATGAGTCCGGTATGTCTTTATTTATGATGCATTTATTAAATCGGTGTTTGATGATGTTGTGGGTTTCCGGGGTTAATTGTTTAAGTGTGTCACTTTTGATGTTGTCTTTTCCTGGGGCCGTATTTTTGAGGTTTGTGAGCGCCTCGTAATATTCTTCATCTGTGATTTCTGTGAATGCGTGCGTAGATGAGTGGTTAAAGTAGTTGTCGTGCCATTGATTTATAAAATCCCAATGATTTTTATCGAATTTTGAGTTTGTCGAGGTTTTGAAGGCCTCTTCAAAGTGTCTGGCAAAGGCGTCCGCAATTTCTTGATCTGTCTGAAGCTCTTTTCCGTGTTCCGTAAGTGTGTTGATTCTGCCTGTTTTTTTGTATTGGGTTAGTTTTTTTATTTTTGTCCAGTATGATTTCCCGTGGTCGTTTTCTATTTCTCTGCATGTTTCCATCCATTTCTCCTGCCTATATTCATATACCATTCGTTTGATGTTTTTATTAAGACTGTTAAGTTGTTTTTTTGTGGAAAATAATATTAAATGCACAACAGGAGCTTATTCTTATCTAAAAAAAATTGAAAAAACTGAATCAACCAATTCAAATCTATACAGACAAAAAAGTAATATTTGAAAAGTTTGAAAAATTAAAGATATGAAATTATCGGTGGTTGACGTGCAAGATTTTTTAGTAGAAAATAAATTTATTTTAAAAGAACAGCGTACGATGGAAAAGAAATATGTCACTATAATTTTAAATCACCTCACGAAATGTCTCTCGTATCACCAGACTGCTACAAACAAGCAGTTTGGTTAATGAAAAATCATCATTGCATTTCATGGAGCCAAGTATATACTCCCCTTTATGAGTTTTCGAAAATATTAAAAAGTTTAATAGAAAAAGTAAAACAGGTATATGTGAGCATTCTTTGTCCGTGTTGAAAGTATTAATCAATTATCTGAAAATATCATGGGGTTCTGGCTCTAAATTCCTCCCAAGATAAATGCGAGAAAATGATAAAAGGGTTGTCATGAATCTCCTCACATTTCTTCTTTATGTTAAAATGATTAATTGGCATTATCTGAAAGTGGTACGGGCTTTTGGTACCAAGCTCTTCCCCAGATTAGCGTGGGAAGAGAGGCTTGTTTATAAATTCTTTTAGGGTAGGTGAGAATGACGTTTAGGGGTTTGGTACCCGTGGAAAAAAGAATGGACAGCCCTTCCATCTTAACGGTTCTCTCACAAATAGGGGATGTGTTCTGTGTATGGATACCGTGTTGTATCTGGATTCCATTTTTGGTTCACGGAGAATAAAGAAGTGCTCCGAGAATTGTGTCGTTTCTCTCCACCCTTGAACCGCGAATTTTACATGTACAGTAGTGGCCATAAGTATGGAAACTTTAAATATTCCTACAGATTTTCTTTCTGTGTTACTTTTATAAGATTGTCTTCATAGTATTGTTAGATAAGAATGTACGCTATCCAAATATACAATAGGGGACGCTCTGAAATATTCTCAAAAAATAATCAACAGGAATGAAAATTTTAAGGTGGACAAAAGTATGGAAACCTATACATTTTATTTAAATAACTAAAGCAAAATAACATTTATTTCGATTTTTATTTAATATTTGGTGGCATAGTCATTTGCTTTAATAACATCGCGACACCTCTCGTTCATAGAACAAACCAGTTTTTTACACGTTTCCACGAAAATTAATTTCCACTCTCGCTCTATAATACTAAACAAATGATTGACATTGTAAATTTTTTCTTTTCTAATTTGTCTTCCCAGATGTTCCCAAAGATGTTCGATCGGATTCAGGTTCGGATTCTGGGAAGGCCATTCCATTTTCGGCACACAATTTACTTCAAACCAATTTTTAACGAGCTTAGATGTGAGCTTTGGGTCATTATCTTGTTGGAAACTCCAAGATAACAGCATTTCCCACTCAGCAAACGGAAGCATATGGTTTACCAATATATCTTTATAAGCGAATCGGTCCATAATGCCGTTTATTTTAATTAATGGACCAACGCCAGACGCCGAAAAACATCCCCACACCATGACGCTTCCACCGCCGTGTTTCACAGTCGGCAATTGGTATTTAGGGTTGAATCTTTCATTCTTGGGACCTCTAACGTATCGAATACCATCACTTCCGAACAGCTGAAATTTGCTTTCATCACTCCACAAGATGGTTTTCCATTTTTCTGACGACCAATTGATGTGCTCCCAAGCGAATGAAAGTCGGGCCTTTCTATTTTTTTTTAAATAAGCGGTTTCTTTACAGGAACCCTACCAAATAAACCTTCATTCACTAAAATTCTCCGCACTGTTCCGTTTGGAACCACGATGTTGTGTTCTTCGGCAAGGCGCCTTGAAATATCCACCGAAGTCAACTTTGGGTTTTTCACCGACATCCTTTTTATTAATTTTACGGTACTTTTGGAATATTTTTGGGCCTATCCGGTCGTGGAACATTGCTTGTTCTTTGACGTTCATGGAAGCGTTTTAATATTTTGAAGATAGTACCTTTGGAGATATTTAAAGTACTAGAAATATCGCACTGCCTGTTTCCATTTCTATACAGGGTGTCTCTAAAAGGTCTGTACAAAATTCTACCACAGATTTCTGAAGTCAAAACATGACGATTTAACCCAATTTACCTTAGTCCAAAAGTGGACGGTTTTCGAAATACAGGGCGTCAAAGTGAAAACAAAAAAAAGCAAAAAAATTCATTTCTTGGTTGGTAATGCTATCAGCTAAGAAATCACAATCCGTTTACATTTTCGATGCACAATGTAGAGGGCGTTGTCAGCGCTCGATGAACCCTCTTTAAAAGGACATAACTCTTTCATCACCCGGTATAAAATTTATTTATGACTAAACTTGTGTTTTCCTACATTTTTTAAGGAAAAAAAGTCTCTTGTTAAAAATCTCTACGAGGCTTCCTTCTTGAGATATTTGAAGCTTAAAGTTCGCTGCACGTCTTGAACAATAATTTACATGTACTACATATCTATTCTTACAGTTGGACCGAAAAAAATCAAAACTTAAAAATAGATTACAAATTACATTTAAAACATAGATACTAAACATAAACACGAAAAAATGATACTTTTAGTAGATGTTCGAAATGACCACCATTGACTTGCATACAAAGATTAATCCGACGCAAGAAATTAAAATGTACTCTATTCATCAATTCTTCGTCGTTCTTTAAAATGTTTACTGCATTTTGAATTCGTCCCCATAGTTCCTCTTCACTATTTATGGCCGTGAAGTATACCATGGACTTTAGAGTCCCCCATAAAAAATAATCCATCGGAGTTAAATCCGGTGAGCGCGGTGGTCATGGTACCGGAGCATCATTTCCTCTACTTATCCATCTTCGTGAGTACTGTTGATTTAAATAGTTGCGCACATTTATAGTAAAATGTGGCGGAGCACCGTCATGCATAAACCACATATCTTGCCAAAGTTGTAAAGGAAGATCTTCCAAAAATTCTGGCATTGTATTTTAAACATGTTCCAAATAACTTTCACCACATAAGCGGTGCGGCAAAATGACAGGGCCAATAATAAAATTGTCAATTATTCCTGCCCATACATTAATCTTAAATTCACGTTCATAATGTACCACTTTCGTAGCATGCGGATTCTCATCAGAATAAACATGTTCATTGTATAAATTAGTAATTCCACTTCTCGAAAAATAAGCTTCATCCGTAAATAAAATATTAGTAACAATAAAATTAATATTTAAGTTTTGATTTTTTTCGATCCAACTGTAAGAATAGATATGTAGTACATTAAAATTATTGTTCAAGACATGCAGCGAACTTTAAGCTTCAAATATCTCAAGAAGGAAGCCTCGTAGAGATTTTTAACAAGAGACCTTTTTTCCTTAAAAAATGTAGGAAAACACAATTTTAGTCATAAATAAATTTTATACCGGATGATGAAAAAGTTATGCCCTTTTAAAGAGGGTTCATCGAGCGCTGACAACGCCCTCTACATTGTGCATCGAAAATGTAAACGGATTCTGATTTCTTAGCTGATAGCATTACCAACCAAGAAATTAATTTTTTTGCTTTTTTTTGTTTTCACTTTGACGCCCTGTATTTCGAAAACCGTCCACTTTTGGACTAAGGTAAATTGCGTTAAATCGTCATGTTTTGACCTCAGAAATCTGTGATAGAACTTTGTACAGACCTTTTTGGAGACACCCTGTATAGTTCAACAATACACTGTTTTACTTCTTCAGACAAATGGCGTTTTGGCATTGTTACCACTATGAACTTTATCAGATACTATGCAAAATTCTATAAATTTATCAATTATTTGCGATTTTTATCAACAAATGAAAAAAGTTTCCATACTTTTATCCGCAGCAAATTTATTTTTTTATCTGCATTTTAAAGGCAATACCAATAAATACCAATATACCGAGGATATCGATAAAGTAAAATTTTTTGAATCTATTGTATATGTTCAATTTCAATTTATACCCGGTAGTTAAGAAAAAATGCAATATTAAAGAAGTTTCCATACTTATGACCACTACTGTATGTAGAGGAAAAGGAAAAAGGGGATTATGTCAGAAAATACTCATTGAAGCCAGTTTTAGAACTTCAAGAAGGATTTAAAATTGAACATGCACAAGCTAGATTTCTCCATAATTTTAGATCAACATGTATTTGGGCACTGACTAATACCTATTCTTATATAAAAACTGTGTAATGATTGAACTGAAATTAGTTTTTTTATTTTTTTTATCTAACACCTTTTATCAATCGTTTATTGGTTTCTCTTATTATAAACTTTAATGCTTCAGCTAAAGAATGTTCTAATCCCAAATTTCTTATCGTTATTAGAAAGGTTCTTAAAACAGATGTACACAAAAACATATTACAGGCTTGTGCGACGGTTCTATATTCTTCATATTATGTATCAAACTCCAAATTTCTTGAGTGTTAGGCTAAGTTTTCTATTGCTGAAATCAGATTAAAAGCTGATTTTTCTTGAACATAGGCCAACGACAACTTAATCGATACTGAAATAATGCAATGCTTGCATGGTATTATATTGCGAAGTGATGTTACCACATTTTGTTAAATATCATCGATCATATCGGGAAGCATATTTTGATAAATCCCCAGTCGATCAAAAAAGTATTATTTTTGTAATAAAATATTAACTCACAACATGTTATTGTTTAATTCGGTACAACGTGACTTAATTAAGACTACTAATTGAAAAATAAGATTCGTTTAAAGTTATTCTGTAGATCAGATAACTGCAGACGGAAAGATTTCTTATTAAAGAAACAATTTGCTAAATTTTAATAGGACTCGAAGAAGTTAACCTTGAAAGTTTATATAACATTATAAATATAAAAAATTCTAATTAGAGATTATCGAACTCTTAAGGTTATTCCAAAAAGCAATTAAATACAACAGGTACATAAATGAACGTCAGGACTTCATGAGCGAAGCTCGAAAATTACATCGAGGACAGATAATCCATTCCAATAATTTAAGATAAGTATTTACCTTTTTTGACCTTAATAAAGAGAAAGTTGGGATTCATGTACTTTATACCGGGTGATTCAAGAAGATGGCTCGCCTTTATAACTTTTTTGTTTTTAAACTTAGAAAGTTGAAATTGGAAGGGAAGCTATGTGAGAATTGAGCCGATTAATTGACGTTAATGGAGTTTATCTAGCACTTCCGGTTTAACCAGATATTATCTCAACTTTCGATTTTTAAATGTAATGCCCCATACATTTTTACATTTTTGAAATCTAGAACTAATTTTTTATCTAAAAATTATATATTTTTTGTAGTTTTTTCATGTCTAGCTACGCCACTAAGACATACATATTAGACACAATTTAGGCTAGAATTACATGAAAAAATACTAATTTGTCATTTAACTGAATATTTTTTCTTTTATAAGCAATTCAACACCCAAAAACAGTTTTCCCATTTACCTTCCATTTTTCAAATGGCAACCTGATGGCTCATTGCGACTTTCTAAAAAACTATTTTTTCCTGGATTTTTTGTTACCAAACGAAGCATATGTTCATTTAGAAATGAACTGTTAATTCATTAAAAACATGCGAATTAAAAAAAAACGTGCCTCCTTCCAAATGACAAGTCAAAAGATTAAAATATTTCTATTTGTAGAAATGTTTTATTAAATTATATAAAAGTATAAGTTTACGTCACTCCTTCTAATAATCGGGAAGAATTAAAAGAAAAAGTTCAAAGGGCGATAAATAATATTACACCAAATCAATTGGACAACGTTGAGGAAAACAGTTTAAAACGCTTTTGCTTGCCGAAAACAACAAGGTAGTCATTTTGAACATCTCAGTTAATGACTTCTTGATAATTACAAAAATGCAGAAGTTTTCTCAAAACTCGACGCTCTAACGAATAGCTAATCTCACATTCTAGATCTATCTCACGAATTGATGTACTCGGATTAACTTACACCATAAATAAAACATTGATTTCATTGTCTTCACTGATAATAAAGTCTTCTTCGTTAGCATTTCCCGTTTTTATTTTATTTATTAATGTTTTAAAATAGTGGTGCCCTGAATGGTTTCTAAGAGGAAACCTTCATGCATAGAGTCGCACAACATCGGAAAGCCTTTCACGATATTCTTCGAATACTACCATATCAAATTTGTTCACAAAACAAAATATATTTTTTAAAATTACGTATTTTTAGACTGAAAAGGAATATTAGTTTCCAAAAATGTAAAAATTTATAGGACATTAAATTTAAAAATCGAAAGTTGAGGTGATTTCCGGTTAAACCGGTAGGGCTAGATAAACCTCATTAATTTCAATCAATCGCCTCTATTCTCATATAGCTTTCCTCCAAATTTCAACTTTCCAAGTTTAAAAACAAAAAAGTTATAAGAACGAGTCACTTTCTTGAATCACCTAGTATATTAATATGTGACCGACCATTTAATGAGAAATCCCATCATGCAATATTGCTTAATTGGTGATTAACGTATTAAACCACTTCAGGTGGTAATCAATTTTTTATATTTTTTATATTGATGTTGAATAAATACGCTAGGATCGAAGAGTCTGGTATCATTTCAGTTTCCTCTGCAAAACGTAGTAAGTCCAAAAGTTATTTAATTCATTGTATTATAAGATAAATAGTGAACCAAACGTTTAATTTTTTAAAAGACTATTTAATGATGGTACGGACAATATAAAATAACATTATGTTTTTGAAAAAAAGTTTCAAAAGAAGCCCGACCATCAACCATCTGTATCACTTCTTCAGGAGCCAGAACAAGTTTCAATTTCACCAATAATAGTGCAAGATGAGCTGGATGAGGTCCTGCACAAAGCATTATTAGACGATGGCTCATCAAATTCTATCTGTTCAAAAAGGCTTCAGAATCCTGAACAATCACCAATAATGATGAAAGATGAAATAGAAGAGGCTCAAAGGAATTTAAAGAATTCTTCATGTGCTATTGAGAGCCACGATAATAATATTTATGATGCTCAAAAATGGGTGTTTGAAAAAGATGAGCGATAGAAAGACGCAATGAAGTAAAAAGAGAAATATTAAGAAGAGAGAGCAGGTCGGTGGAAAAACACCAAGAACGCATGACTTCGATCAAACAATCTATGAAATTGGCAAAAATAAAATAAAGGATCTCGAAACCCTATTTAAACTTCAGCAATTAAAAAAAAAGAAAATTAATCGAAATTTATTCAAACATAAATGAAGAAGAAACGATTCAGGAGGAAATCAGAAAAAGAAAACTGTAAAAAAGATGTAACTCATTTTTTTGTAAAGCATATATGAACAGCAAACCAGTCGTCTCAGCGTTTTCTTTCCTACCAACCCTATCATAAGAGCTGAGGTATGAGATCGAGTCAATCAATCGTCTGTCCGAGACCACCTTCCAACTCATCGAATGAAGAGATCTGGAACATGAAATCGAATCAACCAGCCATACATCCGAAAACTTCTTCCATCCCAACAAATGAAGAGAATTGGGGCATGGGATCAAGTCAACCAGTTGTCTATCCAAGTCCTCCTTCCAACCCACCAGTTGATGAAAGCTGGGACACACAATCCATAATTGTATATTTTCAAAAATCCTATTATTTTAACTATAAATTTTTTTCTTAATTTGTTGATTTTTCCTTTTAAAAGGAAATCAAGTTCGATCGAAATTATGCGTTTTTGGTGTTTTTCCAATAGCCTGCTCTTTCTTCTTAGTATTTTTCTTTTTCCTCCATTGCGTCTTTCTGTCACTCATCTTTTTCAATTACACATTTTTGAGCACCATAACTATTATCATCATGGCTCTCAATAGTACATAAGGAATTCTTTAAATTCCTTAGTGCCTCTTCTATTTCATCTTTCACCATTATTGGTGATTGTTGAGGCTTCTGAAGACTTTTTGAACAGATAGAATTTGATAAACCATCGTCAAATAATACTTTGTGCAGGACCTCATCCAGCTCATCTTCTATTAGTATTATTGAAATAGGAACTTGTTCTAGCTCCTTAAGAAATGATACTGATGGTTGATGTTCGATCTAAAATTTTCTTATTAATTCTAATTTTTTTTATTAAAAATTAAAATTTATTTTCATATAAGATAATTAGGTTTAATGTAAGAACAAATTTGTGTAGTTTTTCGATAATTACCTACTCTATTTGGTTGTTAGTTTATAAAAAAAACTGTTTCATTAAAATTGATTTTCCCTGAGGGTTTTGACTATTTCATTTCTTTTCATAATAGACCCTGTACATATTCAGCTGCTACAATTTATTTGTGTTATTAAAAACTCTAAGAACCAAAAATAATATAGGAATGCTCACAAATTATCCTGAATTAGTCTAACTGAAAATATCAAAAAAGGCTGCTCATGTTTTCCGAAAAGGACCATAAAAATAATACAGAAATAAAAAAATTTTCTCAAAACTCATTCAACTGGTAGGACCACAAAATCGATAATATTTGGTCGCCCGCTTGAAGAATTAAAACTAATAATGAAAAATGTAAAAACGTTATATGAAATTTGAAAATACTGAATATGCAAATTTGCCAAACAAATATAAGACGAAAGACCAAAATTATGTGCTATTGAGTTACATTGCTATGTGAAAAGTGATTGAGTTTTAAGGAAGAAAAAACGCAAATTTAGCGAAAATCTCATCAAAAAATGTATGTTATATTTTTTCAGATCATAGAACCAAAATATTGTTGAAGTTCTTTCAAAATACATATTATGGAGAATTTGGGGAAAGATTTTGCTGATATCTTTTCCATCCCTAACAATAAGCAAAACACAACACAATAATTCAGTAACTGTATTATACAAATAATTTACAAATAAAATTGTTGCAACGATTTTAAGTCCTCTTAGGTGCTTACACTTATATTTAAATAAATAAAAAATCAACTAGCTCACACATACAGAAATGCATACACTTTATATACAGAAGGGGCTCAAACCAACCACAAACTAAATATAATCTAAAATATTTAAAACTGCTTTCAGTGCCCATTAAGCCCATTGTATACTCGATTATTGGAACTTTGATTTAGGATTTTCTTTATAGCTAAAAAAACAAATATATAGATAGATATATATGTATAAATAATTACAGCCATAAAATAATATCTTACAGTCTTTTTCCTCTATGCTGAGCTCCTGCTTGGGGAACTCCACATCAAAAGTAATGAAAAGAGTGCCATGAAGGTTATTGTTTTCATAATTAGGCATCCCTTCCCCTTTCTTCCGAATTCTGGCACCAGGCCAAGTAATCTTATCTCTGGTTACTGAGACCATGTGACCATCAAGATGTTGTAATTCAATGGTGAATCCCACCAATGCATCCTAGAGAGAGTTAATTTAAAAATTATTGATATTATTAAAAATTTAACTTACTTGAAGAGTAATTGTAATGTTAGTATAGAGGTCATCACCTCTTCTTTCGAATATTGGATGAGGTTGTGTTTTGATTTTTAAGACAAGGTTGCCAGGTTCACCATCAAGATGAGGTTCTCCCTCTGCGGTAAACTTAGTTTCTTGGCCATCAATCATGCCTAACAAATAATTCAGTTTACAAAAAATATAACAATTAGAATTTAGAAACCCACCAGGCTCCACCTCCATTTCTAAAGTCCGTTCCTCATTTACAAGCTTAACATTTGGACATTCATCACAAACAGTTTGTTGCATCATTTGGAACCGTCCAGGTCCTAAGCTCTTTGTAATCATTTCTTGTCTGCAGTTGCACTGCCTTGTTCCATGGGTTGGCTTCATTACAGGCTTATTTCTAGTTATTTCAATGAAATTCCCAGTATACAAATCCTCCAGTGTAACAAAAATGTCCATGACAAGATCCGCCCCCCGGGGTGCTTCGTTCCTTTGATCTGAACCTCCAAAATGGAAGCCAAAGTCCCCAAAAAAGCTGGCAAAAGGATCCATGCCTCCATCCATCATCCCATCTTTTTGTAAGCAGTCCTCCCCGCAACGATCATACTTTTTACGTTTCTCTTCATCAGAAAGCACCTCATAGGCAGCCCCAAGGTCCTGAAATTTCTGAGACGCTTCAGGGTCATCTTGATTTTTATCTGGGTGCAATTCCTTGGCCAGCCGCCGATAGGCCTTTTTAATATCATGTAAACTAGCAGACTTTGAAACTCCTAAAATGTTATAGAAGTCCCTTCCAGCAAAAACAATCCCAGCAAGCAAGATATGGAACAAAAATATAAAGTGCCACGTTGAGTTCATCGTAATAGGGCTTCAAGTGACTTTACTTTAAAAACTCATAGTAATTTATAAAAGGTTTTATTGAATAAATGACGAATTTTGGTGTAAGAAATTTATATACGAAAATGTATTAACGTCAATTGAAGACAACCGAAAAGCATGTGGAAACCTCTGATTGGTAGGAATTTGATAGACATTCAAGTAAGCTAGCCAATCAAAGAAAAGACATTTTTAAATCAGCTGATTTAAGACTGAATCAAATATCGACAATTAATATAGCGTTGGAATGTTTTCACTGTTATTGGAATCATAGATTTACTCTTTTTGTCATTTTCCTCCTACAAAAGTGAACATTTTCAAATTTGTTTTAATTTAAGACGTTAATAATAAAAAATGAAAAAAATTTTAAACTGTTGTATTCTTGGTTGTCTACCATTTCTATTAAAAAAAAAAATATATGTACGTGTTTAAACATTTTTTTTTATAATATTAGATTTATGAAAGTTATAAATGTATTGCATTAGTTTTTACAGCGCTATATATCTGAAAATTCAAAATGAGAGAAAAGAGTTCGAGAGAAAGGGGGGAAGAGAGAAAATTCTTAATAAAAAGATAAATCCTCACATAATTTTGGCCGAACGTCATTCCAAATTCAGAAATTCCAGAAAAGAAGTTTTTATTGTATCGATGCCACCAAAATGTGGCTAATTGAGTATGGATACTAAATATCGATAGTGGTATGAATAAAGTACCAATATAGTAGAGGTGCTGTACTTATGAGCAATATGCCGAACGTCTAAAAATGTATAATTTTGAAAACGCGTCTTATTTTCGTCATGCGCCGAACTTACAAAATACCAGTAACGACAATATCGATGTTCATATCCCCTCCACTTTCGCAATTCAAAGTTGCCAACGTAAACCAATGGTCATGAGCAGTATACTTTGGAAGTCTTTGGTTAAATTAACGGACGTTTTTAAAAGTTCAAACAATGTTCGAAATTTTACAATGATAATAATGTATTTTCAACATTTTTCACAATTAGTATAAGTTTGAAATTCAGCAATTTTCGGTAAATTTCAGCTGTCAGTCATGTCCACCTCACCCGCAAAAAGTTTTACCCCAAGAAAACGCGTTTTGTCAACCCCTTCCAGTATATTCTCAACCCCCAAAACTCCAAGGCCCCAACAACCTTCTGCCGGTACCCCTGAATGTTTTTCCAAAGTTGTTTTAGAAACCCCTAAAACCCACCCGAAGAGTACCAAAGAGAGAATTGATGAAGAATCCAACTTAACAGTTGCAGTGAGAATACGCCCAATGAATGCTTTGGAACTCGCAGTTGTTGGCTCTGAGGATATGGTTCGTGTTAAAGAGAAGCAGATTATAGTTTGCCCTCCCAAACATATTAACCAACACACAGCTACAGATCATACATTCAATTATGATCATGTGTTTTGGTCTGTGGATGAAACTCACCCCTTGTGTGCCAAACAGGAGGATGTTTTTATGACTATCGGAGTCCCATTGTTGAACAGTGCTTTTAAAGGGTTTAATGCATGTCTGTTTGCTTATGGACAAACTGGGTCTGGCAAAAGTTATAGTATGATGGGGAAAAACATGTGTGATATAAGTGATATTGATTCAGAAGTTTTTTCTGGAGTGACTCCAAGATTCTGCAGGGAGCTTTTTAAAAGAGCTTTGGAACTTAAAAATGAGTATGTTGTTAGTATTGAAGTAAGCTATTTTGAAATTTACAATGAGAAAATACATGACTTGCTGGCAGCTCCTGCTCAAAATTCTATTAGAGTTCCTCTTAAAGTTAGGGAGCACCCAATCTTAGGGCCTTACATTGTAGATTTAACAACACATACTGTAAATTCCTATACAGAGCTTCGAAGTTTCCTTATTATGGGTAATAAAAATAGAGCTGTGGCTAGTACCTCAATGAATGAGTTTTCATCCAGATCACACAGCATATTTTCAATAGAAATAGGCCAAAGTAAAAGTTTGGATGACACTGACAACAGTCGGAGGAGTAAAGTGAGCTTAGTAGATTTGGCGGGTAGTGAGAGATTAGGGGGATCATATAATGGAGAGGAAAGGATGAAACAAGGGGTTTCCATTAATAAGTCATTGCTTACTTTGGGAAAATGCATTAGTGCATTGGCTGAGAGGAGGAAAAACCAATTTATTCCCTATAGGGATTCAGTGTTGACTTGGCTATTGAGGGTAAGTTCAGATATGTAATGTTTTTTTTTAAATTATTTTGTGTTAATTGAACCAGTGTATCAGTTCTGGGATTTTCATTTACTTTAAAATTTAAATGTATTAAGTGAATAACCTGAGATTATTATCAGCTTGAGCAGGCAACTGAAGTTGTTTTTAGAAAAAAATATACCAATTGTTAAGTTTAATTTTAAGAATCTCCTCTCTATATTCTTCTTTATATTGCTCATAATTTTATTCATATCAAATAAGTGCCCTTATAAATGCTTCTTTTATTTTCAGGAAAGCTTAGGAGGCAATTCTCTAACCTGTATGCTAGCCACAATATCCCCAGCAAGCACCCATTTAGAAGAAACCCTATCAACTTTAAGATATGCCTGCCAAGCAAGAACTATAATTAACAGAGCAAGGATAAATGAAAGCCCCCATGATCGTCTTATACGGGAACTTCGATTAGAAGTGGAAAGACTGAGAGCCTTACGAATGGATTATGAAAGAAGAAGCTCTTATGGCTGTTCTTCTTTAAGTTTAAATGGTAGTAATAATACTTCGGAGGTTGATGAAATTAAAGCCAAACTTTCTGAAACCGAAAGTAAATTGTTTGAGGCTCAAGCAGTTTGGGAGCAACGGTTCATGGAGAGTAGGCAGAGTCAGTTGAAGGAGCTTGCCGAGGCTGAGAAATACAAGGCAGAACTGGAGTCAAAAGTTAGAGTTTTGAACACTGTTAATGAAGATCTCAGTTTGTCCCCATTTAGAAGTAATTTTCTAGAAGAACTTGAGGGAGTGCTGACAAAATCAGGAAAAAATGAAGACTCTATTGACAAGTTAAAGCGGTGGTGCAATGACAATGGGCTTATATGTACTTTTAACTTAAATAAATTAAAAATAGTGGATCACGTGAAAGGAAAACACGCCTTAGTTTCGTTGGACAGTTTAAGTGCTAACGGTTACGAAAATATTAGAGATTTTTTAAGCGACTTGCATTGGCTGGAAAATAATAATTCAGTGAAAGGACCTTTAAAGACTGAGATGGTTTCTACAATGAACCAAATTTACCGGCTTTTAGGGAACCTCAAACCAGTGGAAAATGATAATAATCTATGTTTGTTGTATGCCAAAGTTAATAAGGCATTACAAAAGTTTGAAACCGCTCTACTAAATAGTGTTAAACAACCAAAGGCTGTAACTTTTAATTTAGACACTTAATTTTTATTTATATTGTGTATATGTGTTTTTAATGGAGATTTCTAATATGTTGCAGGGCGTCCACTGTTGTTATCTCGGAAACATAGTGTTACAAAATATGTTAAATGAGGAAAAGTTGTTATTTTTAGATTATTTTAATTTGGCATAAAAAGCTTCTCTAGATGGCTTTTAGTTTTCCAGATTTTTCACAATATATAAAATTGAGAGAAAATTTAAATTGAAGATATTTGAAAAACTATCAGTCTATTTAAAAAATGTTAAACACTTTCCATGTTAACTTTTTTTCTCTACAGCATAAACTTATTATTCTGGTAATTCTTCGGATTTAACTCTAATGGATTTTTCCAACGTCAAAAATATTGATTATGGAAAAAAAGTTTATGAAATTTTAAAAATTTAAATGATACATTAATCTTTCAAGAGTTAAAAGCACGTTCCAAAAATCCCAGGTCTGCATTTAAGAAAAATAGTTGATATAAAAAAGTACTTTTTCTTGATTTTATATTTATTATAAACTACCTCTGAAAATCCAAAAATAATTTAGTAACGCCATTTATGGCATATCAAGTCTTCAAAAATGGCAACCTTTTCTTGTTTCTCAACTCATTTTTTAACTCTTGGCGGTTCGGAAATACTAATGGTAAGCGCATTTAAAAAGGCACTCTGTATGTAGTTATTCCATTGTCCTTGTTAACGATATGCTTTGTTTGGTTGTCTACTTATTTCTAGACCGGAAGATGTACAAGTAGCAGGCATTTAATTTATAACAATAAAATGATCCATATATGTATCCTCTCCTTTATGGAATTACTTAGTAATAGGTGGTAAGTTTTACTCATATTTAAATCTAATTTTAGGTAGTAAGAACCAACAAAGTTTTACCTGAAACACTTTTTAGTTTCCAGGATTATTTACACAGTTTGCGTCACAATTTAAGTGTTTTTCATAGATAAAAAACGAAGAAAATTTAAACTTTCCACCATATGAACGTAGTTGTAGTTTAGTCGCGACAACGTCGTATATTTATGTCTCAGTTTCACCTAATGTTCGAGACAGTGTAAGAAAGATGAGAATCAGAATCATATGCTATTTCGGTGTTAAATGGCATATTTAAAAAAAATGACTATATAGTCCCTGAGTGGGAACTAATCCTTTTTTTTATATAATGTATTCTTATTACTGTCGATTGTTGCATCCTGGCAAAACGAATATTAGGAAACCGGAATTAAAATTAGACAATAATTTTGATATTTTGAATTTGGCATTCAACGGTAGAAATTCGAATACTCAAGGAGCAGTGTTACCCCCAGCAGCCATATTAATATAAAAAAATAGGTTATGATTGGTAAAATGTCAATTGTTTGTAAGATTTAGTAAATTTATTTCCGTGTGGGAAATTCATTTTCAAAGTCAATATTTTAAAGATTAAATTAGTTATGATCAGGTAAGCTGAATTAAAATTTATTTTTTCGTTTACTTGACTATCTCATTCTCCAACATAATAAACATTGTCCTCTTGCAGACAGAAGCGTCACATTTGATCCCAAAATAAAAGTATCTTATACTTTTTGGTTTGGGTCCCTTAAACCATGCCCCCAAAAAAGAAAAAGACCCTCCCTGTAGTGGTGGGCACAGTATCAACCCGGTCCACAAGAAGAGAGAGTATTGTTAATGTAGAAATCATCCCACGGGCCAGTAAAAAGTCGTTAATAAAGAAAACAACACAAGCTATAGCATCTACAGTAAAGTCTAATCATGAAACCGACCATAAAATTGCTGAAACCGACCCCGAAATTGTTCAAATTTTAAAAGACTGGTCCGATGATGATTCTAGCAAAAATGAGGCATTAACAACAGACAAAATAAGGCCTACGTCCCCAATGCAGGTGGCTGCAGATGAACAATCGTTAATTGATATTTTAGAAGGGAAACAATCTGATGATTTATCCATGAAAATTGAAGGTGATCAGAATGCAACCGTCACAGTTCTTAATAGGTCAGCCATTAAAAAAGATATATTAACTGAGAATCCAATAGTAAATATTGACAGCCCAAAAGTGGATGAATCAGATATAATTGAGGAATGTGTAGTTGAGGATAACAGTTTTATCATTGAAAGTCCTGAGGTGCAATCGTCAAATGCAGAATCAAATCTTATTGATGATAAAAGCTTTGAAACTTCAAATATTGCATCAGAATCTACTCAGAGTATTGAGAAAGATAGTGAAGCAGTGAAATTTGAAAATGCCTCGGAAGGTATAGAAATGAAATTGGAGACTAATTATCCAAGTGATATGATGGAAAAAGAAACTACAATTAGTAAAATTGAGCCAACAGAAACTACAATAATCTGTGATGAAAATGACTCTGATTTTGAAATGAAGCTTTCTGGTGGTACTGATGGTGAGCAAACTGTAATGGAAGATGTTATAGAGTCATCGTGTGTGAGGGCTGAAGATGATCTTTCTCAAATCAAAAACGTTTATCCTATTGATCATTCAGTGGAAGATAATTTATGTGAAAAAATATCAGAATCAATGCATATCTCAGCTCAGGAGCAGTCTCAAGATTTTGCTCAGGAGTCTGATGGAAAAAATATGCAAGAGAAATCTGTGGATGCTTCTTATACCACAGGCAGTCTTTTAAATGATGAAATGTCAAAAATGTCTCTTAAAAACGTAGAGCAAGATTCAATGCAGAATCAGGAGAGCTCTCCTATTAGGCTTAAAGACAATCTACAAGACCTATCGCTAGAAAATGAAGTTAAAGACATTGAAACTGTTTCCTCTGAGAAACATATAGTATTAGTAAGCTCAGATATATTACTGGGTAAAACAAAATGTACTAATGTTTCTCCAATTCCTTTCAAGGAAAGTGTGATTTCCACTTCTGGTTGTCCAGAAACTATTCAAAACCCAATACTATATCAAGATGAGATGAAAACATCTTTTTCAACATCATCAGAAAATATTGTAGAATTCAAATTGGCTCCAATGAAACTATCAGACATTAAAGTGAAACTTGAAGCCTTATGTGAGACAACAGAGCAAATGGATATTGAGTCTGAAAGTTCAAGAAAACCCGAAACAAATACAACTGAAGTCAAGGAGGAAGAATCCATTTCTGAAACTCCTAGACCAAATGATGATGATGAAAATGTCATAATATGGAGAATTCCTCAGGATTCACCCAAGAGAGAAACCAAAATTGCCGACTGTTGGTTTGTGAAACCTCCAAAACACTTTAGAAGAGGTCCTAGTAGCATGAATTTGCAACTTATTGATGAGACCATAGATGAAGTGCTTCAGAAATATGCTTGTGATGATCAGCAAGAAACAAACACTTCAAGCCCTTTAATTTCTTCAATCAGCGTAGATCCAATATCAAGTGTATATCACAATCAACAGGATGAAATTCTAAGCCAGCCAAGTACTTCAAATCAGAAAAATACATTTAGTCAATATACTTCATTTCCAAACACCTCTTCAAGTCCAAAAAGTACTCTAAATGAACAAACTTTGAGTCAAGAGGGGGTAGGAGCAACTCAGAAAAATGCTGGTTCCAAAGGTAAGTTAGGAAAGGAAAGCAAGATTAAGAAGAACAGCGACTCAAAAAAGAAAAATAAGCCCAAAAAAGAGGGAAAAGGTAAAAAAGATGAAGCTTCAGAAGAAGTTAGGAGATCTGATAGAATCAAAACTATCCCTCAAATAAAAAAGAAATCCTATGGTTTGGTAAAATCAAAATCAGAACTGAGCCTTGATGCTGAAAATTCGGACAGTAATTCAATACATGACAAATCATCCCCTACAACCTTCCCTCCCTTAGCCAAACCTGATAAGTCCAAATTAAAATCAAAATCATCTGATAACTTGGAAATTGAGAGCCTTCTAACTTCTACAGACCCAAAGGTTATTGCATTAAGAAAGGAACAATCTGCTAAAGCAGAAATTGATGCCCGGCTAAAGACTTTTGTGCATCTCAAGGAAAATGTGTTTAAAACAGATAGACAAACATGCAAAGAGGCCAAAGAAATGGTATGTGATTGTTACTTAGCTGAGGAAGATATTCAAAATAACGAATTTGGGTGCGGGGATGATTGTTTGAATCGACTGCTAATGATAGAGTGCGGAGACTTGTGTCAAGTGAGGAATAGATGTACCAACAAGAGATTCCAAAAAAGCCTTTTTGCCCCAGTTGAGGTATTTAAAACTGAGAAAAAAGGCTTGGGATTGAGGGCAGCAGCCAATATCGCATATGGAGAATTCATTATTGAATATGTAGGAGAAGTTGTGAACCCTGAAGAATTTGATAAGAGGGCAGAAGTTTACTCTAAGGACAAGAACATACATTTCTATTTCATGTCTTTGAGGGCTGATGCAATTATTGATGCAACAACCAAAGGTACGTAACAATTTATGAGATTTGGTGTACAAGTTGTGTTTCAGGAGTGTTTTTAATGAATTTTACATTTTGCTGAAGATATCCCAAATTTACTGAGAATTCAACAAGTCCTGAACAGTGCTTTAGGGAATAGAATTAGACGGAAATGTCGATAATAGTCATATGAGGGGAGAATATTCTCAAAAGAATATTTTCTAGAACATTTTCCAGAGGAAATTCTTGAATAATCTCCAAAACTGGAAGATAACTTAATCAACGCCTATGGACGAAGATGAAGTTATTCACTTATGAGGTATCAGAATATCTCGTTGTAGTGAGCTCTTACTTCCAAATCGTCCGAGTCGCTATCTGAACGATTATCATGGCTTTATTATCAGAGAATGCAACTGCACAGACAGAGGTTAATTGAAAAAACCTTTTTCTTCATTATCATTTTTAATATTCAAGTAGTTTTGTTATTTTGTTTTTGCTTAATATTTTCTTACCTGCAAATTTTAAAGTATTTTTAACATTAGAGAGTGATTAGAGGTGCTTAATAACGTACACCTTTTTCTACATTGTAACATATCAATGTTTTATCAAATCGCCTTAAAGAATCCGCATTGATGTTATTAATCCTTTGAACTCAGGTCTCAATATTCTCAGAAAATTTTGATTTGTCGAGAATATTCTCGCACATATTGCTTTCGGGAATATCGTTAAACCTTCTTATGGCATAAAAAATGTGAAATTTTCCGAAGGGTTCTGAGACTAGTCTGTTTTCTAGTTTCTGAGTGTTGTGTTTGGGCCATTAATAAAAGTTTTTGCCATTAGTCTGACATGGTAACACGTCCCAACCAGCTGTACTAAGACTAAGGCATGCATGTATATATAGTATATACTACATGGTATATACAGATATCACAATTTCAACTGAAAACATAGAAATAATGCAAGTGGAAGAAAGATCGCACAAGATTTAACATGTTTCCAACAAAGACCAACAACGAAATGAGCGGAGTCACTTCAACCGGCGTTTCTAGTTTTGATGTTTTATTTAGTTTTAATTTCCTTGCATTCACAGTACATTGTTGATCGCTGTCAGAGGCATATTAAACCTTGTGCTATCCTTCCCTTGCACTATCCCTATATTTCCACTAGACCTTTTAATATCTGTATACATATAGCATATTAATACCATTGTATATATGCATACTATAATATACCAAAAATGACTCACAGTAAAGTATTACCTAAAGCGCTTAGCTTCGTAAATGGCATCATTCGTTTAAAAAAGTTTAAAAGAGGCGATGATTTGTACAGAGCGTTCCAGTTAAGAGTGAATTTGTATGTCTAAATAATTAAGTTTCAGGTGACCAGAAAAATTGCTAATTTCTACAAAGATTTCCAAATTAAAAATCTTCAAATAAAATAGATTTGAGTAGACAATACAGATGCAAAACTAAAAATTTTGGGAAATCTCCAGTAACTTGCACTCTCCATATTATTACTATGTGTTTGCATAGCTTTGTATTTTCATCCCCGTGTATACTACATTACTTCAGTTGTTTACCCTCCTGGTTTCAGGGAATATTTCGAGATTTATCAACCATTCCTGTGATCCTAATGCCGAGACCGAAAAATGGACTGTAAATGGGGAATTGCGAATAGGATTTTTTAGCACCAGGACCATCTTAGCCGGAGAAGAAATCACTTTTGATTACCGTTTTCAGAGATATGGGTAAGGAGATTGTTCGAATTCTGTTGGTGTTTTAAGATTTAATCAAAACGAGATCAAGAATTATGTATTGAAAATTTATGAACAAATCAGTTTTAGTAGAAGTATATTGCTTAAATTTTCCTTTTCGTCTAGCAAGGAAGCCCAAAGATGTTATTGTGAAGCTGCAACGTGCCGAGGCTGGCTTGGCGATGGCCCTAGCGAATCAGAGGACGAGGAGGATGAGGAAGAAGACGAAGCTAGTAAAATTTCATCAGAATTGGCAAATGCAGAAACTGAATTGTCTTCCGATATTCCTAAACCTCCAGCTGAAATTCAAACAGAGCCTGAGAGTATGGAGGTCGAAGCCACCCCACAACTTCATCCAACTGAAGTAACCGCAGTTGAAATGCCTCAAACAATGGAACCCCTTAAGAAATCATCCAAAAAGAAATCTAGAAAAGAGGTTTTATATGAGGAAATTGATGTAAGTTGGTGTATATTGTCTATTAACGGAAGCTTAGGGATTTATTGTAGCAACTTAATGAGGACATTGAGATGTTGCTAACAACAGGCCTCAAGAACCAAACACACACCCTCAAACTCAGTAGATTGATGGTCCGGGCGAAAGATTTGGAACAGCGCAAAAAGTTACTACGCACTTTACGCCGTGGCGAACTGGCTTGTCGCAGACTGTTTTTGGATTATCACGGATTAAGATTAATGCATGGTTACATGATCGATGCTCAGCAACTCAAAAATAATGCGAAAGCTTCCCTGGAAGTTATGCAAACCAAACTGGAAGTTCTTCAGACGTTGGCTGTTTTGCCCATTCAAAACAAGACGATGTTGATTGAGAGCAAAGTTTTACCGGCCGTGACAAAATGGTCTACAAATGAGGATATTGAGGAAGATGGGGAACCGAAGCATGAAGGTGGGAGTAGAATAGATGGGGATGGAGAGCCACAGGTCAAGGAGATAATTGATGAGATCAAATTTTTGGCGAGTAAGCTTTTAGAGGAATGGTAGGTGATTGTAATTATTTTATCGTTATTAATATTCTAAAACTTTCGTTTTAATTTTAAGGATGAACTTAAAAGAAATCTTCAGAATTCCCAAAAGACAGAGAATCGAACAAATGAAAGAACATGAGAAAGAGGCAAATAAGAAATATATGGAAGGCAAAGAAGCTTATTCACAAGAGAAAGAGTCTTCCAGAAAAAATGATCATCAACGCTACCGATCTTGGTCACGGTATAAATCAGAGAGAGAGACGAGCAAGAGAGGCTCCAGGTACGTACTTCCAAAAACTATTTGAAGCAGTCAAAAGTAATTTAAGTTTTTCGTAAATTTGTTGTTCAAATTGCTAACAATTACTTCAAACTATCTCTAAAAACTCTAGAATGGAAGAGAGAGACAGGCCTTCGGCTGAATTTCTGAAAATCAGTAAACACGAAAGACGGAAATTGTTCGCCCTTCAAATGGAGTTGCGCGAAGAAGAGAGAAGGATGAAGCAGCGGGAACTTTGGCGTCAGCATGAGATTAATTGCATGCTTATCGGTGCAGACCCTCGATTTACTGCTCCTTTCGACCCCAGCAAAGGATTCCAATATATCTGGAACCCTTCTTTGGGTCAGTGGCAAGCCTTACCTTCCTCTCAAAGTCAGAGAGCGTTTGGGTCGCCTGCGACCAACTCGCAAGGTAAGTAACGGCCGCAGTTATCATACAAGGTGATTCATGGAAACCGTACACATTCTCTAAAAAATTAAATCGATTTCACGTTCGATTTTCAAAATTTTTTCCAAAATCTTGAAGTATTTGACGACATTTCTGTTCCACAAAATATTGTCGTATCAATTATTATATTTACTAAAACGTTTTTGAAGAGCCATTGTGTATGTACAACATCTGTAATACGTATTTGTAAGATATATTGTCTTCAGGAACTCCAACCAAACAGCATGTGCTGAATTCATTTGCCTCTCCTATGATGAGTGTTCCTGGTTCTATTCCTGGCACTCCTCAATATCCAGGTAAGTGGGTATATTTTCTATCTTGAACCATTTCCAAAGTTCTATACTGCTTTGTGCTTTGTAAGGGATCTTTATCTTTTACCGGTTACAATCTAGCAAAATTAATTTTGTAAGCTGAAACAAACATTTCTTTAAAGGTCTGCAACCAAATTTGCCTGCAATGGTTCCTGGTATAGCCTCATCTTTGCCGAATCCTGTGCCCGGTGTTGCGGCATCATTACCTGTAATCTCGACCACTTTGCCTAATCCTATGACCGTTTTGCCTGGAATGAACCATGCCGGGGTAGACCACCAAATATATAACCATAATATGTAATTACACATTTTTTTTCTTAGTTGCCGCCCTATCAAGAATCAAAGGAGGACTCGACTCAGGTTAAGTTCGCCGGTCCAATTCCACCTCCAGCGAAGCTTCCCCCTAAATGGAAATGTGCAAAAGATAAATATGGACGCCCTTATTATTATCATGTGAAGATCAGGAAGAGCCAATGGGAACCACCGCTGTTTCCTGAACCTGTTGAACCTTTAGAAGAATGTAATTAATCCAAAAATCTTTTTCAACATAAGGTTACAGATTTTTTTCAACCATAGATTCGACGAGTTCCGATACTACGAGCAGTAGCACTTCGGAATCAAGTTCGGAGTCTTATAGCGATGACGATCTTGACGATAGTAGATTATTACAGGAAGTGCGGAAGCAAATGAAGGGGGCTCCATCAAAGGCTCCCATTAAATCGACTATTCCTGATCACATTAAGAAGGAGAAGAGCGTATCAATGGCTCCAAGCCCAGAAATAAAGGTCCAGACCGAATCTGACGATGAAGAAGACTTGAATTTGGATGTTAAACCAGAGCTTGATCAAGTATCGTCAATTGACATCAGATTGAAGGAACAATTCAACGTGGATAGCACTGAAGTGCCTAAAAAGAAAAAGCGGACTGGCTTGTGCCAAGAAATTATTATTAGTGTAAGTAAGATTATAGTTATGAAACATTGAAATACAAAAACTTTGCAGCCTCGAACTGAAGCCGATCGCATTCAATCGAAAGAAGACTTAAAGCGATACAAAGCAACTAAGGAAAAATTAAAAAGACAAAAAGAGCTGCTGCAAGCCAAGAAAAAGCTGAAAACTTCTTCAGCTAGTGAGTTATTCAAAGGCCCTAAAGAGAAGAAAGTGCCGAAAGTTACGGTTAAAACAAAAATAAAAGAAATGAAAGAATGGAATGACGAACACGCAAAGAAGATCAAAGAAGTTTTTCGGTCTACGATGGCTCATACAGTAGTGGGGGTATTGAATGCTTACAGAAAGCCTGATTGTCTGGAAGCGCGAATCACCAATACCGAGGATTTTAAGCATTTAGCCAGGAAGGTTTGTATATCAATTCATTATTTCCAATTTACTTTAATTTAATTTTTAGCTGACTCATTTCGTGATGCTCAAAGAAATGAAACACATCCCTACTATAGACGATTTGGTTTGTTCGGATAACGTGAAAGCAAAGGCTAAGGAGTATATCAGGAAATATATGAGTAAATTCGGGGAAGTTTACCAAAAGAGGCACGATGAACCTGATTTTAAAGATTAAATCAGCTTTTAGTGATAAGATTCACACTAAAGTGTGAATTATTTTCACTTCAATTAATGCTTTTTTACTGGGGTCTTACTCCTTGTTCTTGTCGCTTTGGTTTTTATGTTATGAGGTCAAATGTGAAAATTTGTATATTCAATATTATAAAGTATTAAACAGAAATTTTGTGGATGTACAATAGTTTTTACTCCTATGTAAATAGATTTTTCGTGCGTAAAGCAGCATTTGTATTTGATGTGTAGCAATTTTGAAAAAAGCTTAGTGCCTACGATCATAACACAGGATCATTAAAAAGGTAAAACATTTGGTAAAAATATTAACGATGAGGTAAATAGGTTTAATAAATAAATGATAATCATTAAAAAAAACTCGTGTAGGCACGAAAGTACCGAAAGAATGTCTATAATAAATTTATTAACTTTATCAAATGTTTAAAGATAAATGACCCAATTAACGTCCAAAATTGATGATTCGTGGTTTTTGTCTTTTACTTTGCATCCACCAGCCATATTGTATTAACCTTTTAACAGATTAATTGCATCGAACTGTCAATCTGTCAAAGTTATTTGAATTGTTGGGTTAGGAAATTCAAATAGTTTTCAAATAAATACTAAACAAAATTTAATTACTCAGTTAATTGTTAATAACGTAATAATCCTAAGATTATTTCAATATTCAAACATTAAAATAATAAATATGACTTTAACTTTAAATATCTCAAAATCATGCTGTAGCGGGAAATTTCTAAAAGAAAAATTTCGACTTCTCAGGTGAATTTCTCACATTCTTTACTATGGCCACTCCAAATAAGCTCTAAAATCTATTGTAGCTTAGCATCTCTCGACTTCAAACGGGAAAAGCATTTGGGTCCACCACCCAAACTTAGGAATCCTACCTGGTTGACACCAAAAATTAGAAAAGTAAATTTGACCTTATATATTATCAAATCAAATGTTTATTCTTATTAACTTGCAGCGCAGTGATGATGAATTGAGTCCTGAAAATTCGGAATTTATCAAAGAGGTTTTGCAAGACCAGGTAGCAAAATGTACAGAACAAGCAAATCAAATTATCCCCAATAAAATTTTATGGACCCCAAATATGGCAAGAACAGGGGTAATTGCAAAGAAAATTGGGATTTATCCCATGTGGTTGAAAAATGGAACTAAAATTTCTACTACTCTGCTACAAGTAAATTTAACTGTCATAAAACATACTAAAAAATAATTCAAACAACTGTAGGTGTTAGATAATCATGTGGTGAAGTATTACCCTCCTGGCTCCTATGAGTCTCCTAGACAATCGAAACCCATAATTAAAAACAAAAAAGGATGTTTGTTAATAGGTGCTGAAATAGGTGATCCTACAAGTTTCACCAAAGAATATTGTGGGTTGTTTAAAAATTCAGGAGTTTTGCCAACAAAGTATTTAGGCATATTTTATGTTAGTCCTGATGCAGCATTACCTTTAGGTACTACCATCAATGTCCAGCACTTCCAAGTAGGAAATTTTGTTGATGTTCGTGGCAAAACGTAGGTCTAAATCTAATTACTTGAAATTACACATTAATGAATAAATATGTAGTATAGACAGGGGGTTCCAAGGTGTCATGAAACGGCATGGATTCAGTGGGATGCCAGCCAGTCATGGTGTTACAAAAACTCACAGGAGAGGTGGTAACATTGGAGGGGGTGGAGAAAAGGGAAGAGTTTGGCCTGGCACTAAAATGCCAGGGCATATGGGGAATAGGTATAGAATTGCCAAAGGTCTGAAAGTGTGGAGAATTAATACCAAATACAATGTGTTATGGGTGTCTGGTCAAGCCATACCTGGGGAAACCAACTCAATTGTCTACATTTATGATACAATCTTACCTTTAAGGAAGCCCCAAAAAGACCTGCCTTTCCCTACTTTTTTTGATCTTAATAATGAGAATGTTGTTGAGGATATTTATGATGATCAAATTCATCAGTTTTCAGATCCGACTATTTTATATGATGAGAAATAAATTTAATAGGATTTAATTGTGGTTTGGATTTCTTAATAATGGTAATAATAATAATAATAATATAATTATCTTAAATAAATGCTGATATAAAACAGGTTTATTTAAATTGTCCAGGTGTAGGCCCAAAGAGGCTATTGCCTTGTTTTGAAGCAGCTCTTGAGGGTGCAAAACCCAGCAGTTTTTGTATATTTTGCCTAATGGACATAGTACATAAAATATATAAAAATATGAATGAACAATCGTAATAATCATCCCCAGGCAAATTTCTATGGCTAAGCCCTTGAATCCAGGTTAATGGCAAAAATGGGAGTCTGGCAACCACTCTGCCATCAAAACTAAAATTTTCATTTATTTAGCTTGTTACAGATGTAAGGTTTTTAGCACTTACATGTTATTGAACATACTGAGAAGGGCAGTAAAGGCAAACCCAATGGCAAACATGGATTTCATTTTTACAAATGAAAGGTCTCTGTTGTTATGTTTGAGTCTGTCCTCTTCTCGTTCAATTTTCTTTTTTTGTTGCTTGTCCAATGTGTCTCCATGAGTTTCTTTGCGTTTTTCCACTGAAATACAAAGATCCTTGAAAAATCAGTATACAACAAAGCCAACACTTACGTTTTTTACTTTGTTTTTCTACTTCAGCTTTTAATTTTTGGTATCTTTCTGTTCGATATACCATCAACCATGTTAGGCCCTCTCCCAGAAATGCAGTACAAATTGATATGAAAACTATCAATAATGTATCGACCCACATTTTCATTAATTTTTATAGTTAAAAAGTAATTAATTTCCAATTTTCACAATAAAATAATTTTTATAAAATTTTTGGCCAACATATCTTAACCTCACTCTCATACACTCTTCGACGTAATCCATGTTATCAAATTGTGGCGGAGCCAGCAGCGCGATAAACTGTCATCTGTCAGACTATGACTGTGCACGTGCCCTAGGGCGATATTCCAATTCTCTAGGTTGTCCGAGCAGCCGACGGGAAAACTTTCCCCCAGAATTTCTGGCAGGACATTCCAGAACGTTCAGCGGGGGGATATAAAAGGCCGTTGATCAACCACCAAACGCCTCCTCGGACAGGCAGGAAAAGCCTAGAGCGATAGCAGAACAAAAGGCGATAGTCCCGCTCAACTCTGCTAGCTCACAGAAGAAAATAAAAGCGCGATCAAGGAAATCGAGCGCCAAAACTCGAAATCCTTTGCAACACGGGGTTTTTTAGTGGGTGAAACCCCACACAGGCTGGTTGCACGGGCACCAGTATCGTCTTCCGGCAAGATTTTTTATCCCAGGGGTCGCATCCCCAAAAAAAAAAAAATCAAACACTCACTTTTCTCTTCGCTAATCACGGTGGAACTTGGTTTCAGCTTCCACAATTGCTTGGTGGACATACTCAATCTTTTCATATTTAGTCATAAGTTTTCTTAGTTTTTTATGTACTGTTTAGATATGCATATTTACAGGTACCTAAAAACTACTCGATATCCTGAAGATAATCTAAGGTCGGATAGCGAAAACACTACAACAGTAGACACGACAAAATAATATAACGTCAATTCTATTGTCAACTTAATTATTGGAGTAACAAGATGTCATTAAGTTCTTATTTATGTATTCCCATCCTGCTTTATACTTATTCCGTAAAGGGAAACAGAAATTCTTCTACTCTTGATGTTTGTGTCTGTATGTATTCGCCATCTAGTCTGTTTTGTCACATAGTGTGTTATTTAATTTTAGAAGCACACAAAGTAAACGAACTTTAGAAATTATTATTTTATTAATATTTGTTAATATTAATCTTTAATTAAAATTATCTTCTCATGTAAAATAAAAATCATAAAAGAGAATACAGGTTATAGAAAAAAATATATTCTGTCAGTACCAACTTTATAGTTTAGAATATAGGCCTTCTACATTGAGTTTTGGACAAGGGAAGCATGGCAGATGAAGAATATGAAGATAACGATGTTGGGGACGATTTTGACGACGATGTAGAAGACGACAATATTGAAGAACTTGATCAACCCGAAGAAGAAGGTGATAACATCGATATTTTACAGCCAGGTGAATTTCACAATAAGTTTCCTCAATACTTCTTGCTCAGCTATTATTATGAGCATAAATAAATATAACTTTATTTAAGGTCAAGCTGGTGGTGGAGTACCCAAAAACAAACGCATAACAACGAAGTATATGACCAAATATGAACGAGCAAGAGTATTGGGCACCAGAGCTCTGCAAATAGCCATGTGTGCCCCAGTTATGGTGGAATTAGACGGAGAAACTGATCCTCTCCAGATAGCAATGAAGGAACTAAAACAGAGAAAAATACCTATTATTATTAGGAGATATTTACCTGACCATTCTTATGAGGATTGGGGCATTGATGAGCTGATTATTATTGATCATTAGATATAAATTTGGATTTGAATATATAGATTTTTTATACATTTTGTTTTGTTATTAAAAAAAACGATGAATTTTTGAAGGACAATACATTTAAATTTTAACCTCCAAAATATCTTAATCTTAACCTTAGTTTTTTCCAAAAGAATTTTAATTTTAAAAATTGAAAAACCAAGTAAAAAACAATTTTCATTCAAATTCTTTCTTTTGCACCTTTAATATGGCGAATAGTGTTCCATTATCTCATGAAGAAGCCTTAAAATTATGTGGGCAAAGCCCTGTGGAGACAAAAGTAAGGGAAAAACCGTTAAGAACTCCTTCATTATCTTAAAAGTACTCTAAATTAAACACTTTTGTATGTTGACATCCCAGGATCTCATAGTAATAATGTTATATTTTAGGATTTCATTATGCAACAAACCATGTACCGAATTAAAGACCCTAAAGTAAGTCTTCCTTTTTACGCTCAAGTTCTGGGAATGAAATTGTTGACAAAATTTGACTTTCCTGCCATGAAATTCTCATTATATTTTATGGGCTATGAGGACGTTACTCCTGGGGAATTAGGCACTGCTGCTCGTTCAGAGTGGGCTTTAAGCCGAAAAGCTACTATTGAACTTACTCAGTATGTATTACCACTCAATGTATTGCAAAACAATATCTTTTAATTTTAGTAATTGGGGTACTGAAAATACTTCCGACGATTTTAAATATCATAATGGAAATGAAGATCCCAGAGGATTTGGTAAGTTTTACTTAGTTGTTTGATGAGAGGTTGTGAAGTGTTTTTCAGGTCATATAGGGCTGGTAGTTCCAGATGTCTATGCAGCTTGTGCACGATTTGAAAAATTAGGAGTTAATTTTGTAAAAAAGCCTGATGATGGTAAAATGAAGGGGATTGCTTTCATTACTGACCCAGATGGTTACTGGATTGAAATTTTAAACAATAAAACCGTTGCTGGCATGTCATAGAACTACGCTTGAATCGAAGTATACGTGATGTTACGGGAAATAAACGTGAGTTTACAGAAAGAGCATGTTAGCAAGTTTTGTTTGTTATCATTTAAGATGTCTTTAATAAACCGTTTCACAAGTAAACCTTTGCGTACATACATAGAAAGTTATTTCCTTTTAGTTGAAGAGAAAATTTGGCGAATTAAAAAAATTACTAATCATGCTTTCTTTGACATTGCGACGTTTAAAGTTGTTTCTAGAATTTTTTATGCCTTTGCACTAAATTTTCGAATTTAACACATTTAATATTAAGGCACATGTACAACAGAAGAAACTACTTGGGAATAAAAAAGTGTCAGTTCTGGTCTCTCGACTAAAAATCTTCTAACAAGGTTACAGGTGTTCCTTTAACAGAATAAGGTCAAGATCTGCCGCTGAATGCTTTAGATATCCGAGAGGGATGTTTTTGTTCATGGTATCCACAACAAAAAAACCTTGAAAAATCCAACTCAACTTCCTTCAATACTTCTCAACTTATTTAATAAAACAACTATAATCGTAAATAACACTAACAAGAGAATTTGACTAGAAAACACCATACATTATAATAATTTAAATCAACCATATCACCGTTAAACAACTGGGGACAAATTACCCTATCACTAATTGATTTACTAGGTCTTTTAATACGGAATTTGATTCTGGTAATACTGGATCATGTCGTAAGTACGTGTCCTAAAGTTCAGGAAACTATTTCTTATGATTTGTAACATATAGTTGGCCGCTTCTTTGTCATTTGCGCTGGGATTGAAACGGCCTCGTAAAAGTTTGATAGTTTGGCCTCGGAAACATGGCAATCCTGTGTCCAACATCAGCGACACCAAGGATATTATCGCTTCCTGATAAGGTCTGTAAGGGTTGTTGTTTAAAAGAAGGTGAAGTAAAAATGGTAAAATACAGTACCTGACGGCCAAGTAGGCTTGTACACACAAATCTGAAAACCACTTAAAGGGCGCAGCTTCCATTTTGCCACCCATAATCATCACCATTTCGTCTGTTAATTTGATATCAGGCTCAAAACCCAAGTTACCCCCCGGAGAAGACTCGAACATGAATCCAAAATCTGCAATTTAACATTTGTAATTTTTAATTTTACATGTTTTATTAGTTTACGATGGATTTTTATTACCAATATGAATTATATGTCCTTCAGTGTCGAGCATAATATTTCCATTATGACGATCTTTGATCTGCAAAAGAAATCCTACGACACTGTAAGCAGCCATGGAGACTATGAAATTCCTGCGCGCATTTTGAAACTCCTTGGTACTTTCGTCTCCAAAGGTTTTAAGGAAATATTCATACATTCCTATATCCGTCTGACGCCCTAGCTGATCCCGTGATTTGGCATTGGGTACGCACTCAATCACACCGCACTAAAAATCTTGATTAATTAACAAGAAAACTTCGTCCCAGTCTACGTACCCCTGGAGCTGTGGCCACAACCCGATAAGGAAACAAATACAATTCCAAACCGACAGTTTGGAACACACTTTTAAATATACCGATTACCTGAAGAGCCAACATGTCCTGCCTAACATCGTCGCCTACCTTGAAAATGGCTGCTTGCCACATTTCCGGACCCAGAGAAGAAGGCTCATAAGTCTATATAAAAATACCATCAAGTACATCTTAATTGAACATCCATAAATCTTAGAACCTCATTAATCGACACTGCCATGGCGATATTTTCGAGCTCCTGAATTCCGCACCGAACTACCTTAAAACGGGCCAAATACGGGGCTTTGGCTGCACTCTGCATTGGAACTCCACTCTTGTGGTCTATATCCAACACCATAGCCTCTGGATTGCTGGGTAGATAACAGCCAGGTTGCGCTTTTATGCGACTCAGAGCGTTCAAACAAGCCTGTCTACGCTCAGGTCCTTTGGGATATGGCCTGATTTCACCCGATATATTAGTGATTTTTTCAAAGAAATCGAACTCCCGTTCGTAGAACATTTTGGCAGGGCCCGAGAGTTCGCTCACAATGCTGTTTACCAGAGATTCCAGTATTTCAAATAAAACTGCTGAATTTTAATTACAATTAGATTGATTCCGAAAAAAAGAAAAACACTTACGATCCTTTATTTGCATCTCTTCATCCGTATACATGTTAGTTTTCATGTTCCAAATAAGCTGGTGAGCAACGATTTGAGATTTTTTGGCGATCCATTTAATGAATTCGGTAACGTAACCCATTTTATCGTGCCTCAAGCTTTGCACGAGCTGAGGAATGTAGAAGAGCACTGCGTCTGCTTGGTAGGAGCTTAGGACTCTTACTGCGTATTGAGCCGATATTGGATGCGAAGGGAATTGTCTGCTAAAGTAGGCAAGTGCCTGGAATTGGAAATTTTGCCCATTGTCTGTAATTGTTTTTACTCAAATCGATTGGTATCTATAAGCATATTATTTGCTGGTAGACAGATTTTCCGAACTTTGGAATCAGCCTTGATAGATACACATTGCATCATCCATTAGTTGACCAAAACAGGAATATAATTTAAAGATTAAAGAAATTTAATTGAAGTGAAGTTTAATCTAAATTATTAAGGCCTACAAATCTTTCATAAATTGTCAGAAACAGAAGGTTTCAAAATTTCAATTTATTTAAAATCCAGAAACAAAATATTTTTAAAAAACTGGAAATTTTTTTTGATATCTCGAGAATGTTATTATTCTTTATTGCTTAAATGTTCAAATTGTAAGATTGTTTAAACTCTACAAGAGGATGGATGGTTTTTACCTGTATTGGCGAGACCCTAGCCCAAGTAAGCATATGCACTAACTTCGGACTGTCCGTCAAAATTGCATCAGTGGTGGCGAGGTATTGCAAAGCCTCTGGCACGTGAGTGACTGAAGTCGGGTTCATATGCACCAAATTCTTAACCTCGTGGATGATAGCCTCGTTTATCTTAAATCTATTGGGCAGGTAAACCGCTAAAACCGGGGAGATATCCCAAGCAAGCCGCGTGCAATCATGCCATTGCTTATCTGTGATGGTTTTGGCCCTCCATGATGCGATGTGCTCTTCACCTGATATTATCAGTTCTGGTCTAAAAATGTTTAATTATAAGAGTACTTTTTGTAGTTTAAGCATTTTTAATGCCTTGATGTAGGATTGTGCCAGACCACTAAAAACTCGATTTCAACTGCCAGTAGCTCCAGAATCAAATTTCGCTTCTTGAGGTAGCATTTGACGAAATTATCAGCCATCGGCACTTTTCTAGCAGATTTAGCAGAGCGTTTGCTCAAAGTCGCCGTGCTTGTGGATAAGGGAACTGTGTTAATCCAGCCTGTAGTGGGGCGAGCAAAGTCACTAGGTTTCACTAACTCCTGATTAGTTACAGATATGGGAGTGGTCGGGCCTAAGTCTGAAATGCCCAAAATTTCAATGTGTCCTAAAGGTTTTACGAATTGCAGTCTCACCTCCCACGTCGCTGACTTTCAAATATTTTTTGTCCGAATGCAAAGTTTGCCAGAATTTTACTAGAGTGGTGATGTCCTCTCTCAGGTCGTTATTATTTTGTGTGGGGCATTTAAGCGGTTTGCAAAAATAGTCTAGGCAGCTGCAATAAATTCGTTCTCGCAGGACGTTTTTGGCCAAGCTTTTAGGAAGGATGTCTCCTTGGAGAAGTGATAAACCACAAGCGAGGAGCCTATGTAAAAAGGAAAATAAAGTCCGCAAAGAATGAAATTAAATCACTTACTTAAATCGCACTCCAATCGCTGATGTATGTCTAGTGATAGCCGCAGGTTCTGAACCCACAGACATAGGCAAAGAATGGTGAATCAAACTGGCGATCATTTCTACTTTCTCATAGCTACTATACTTAATGGTCTCCACCAGCTCGCAGATAAATTGCACCCAAATTACATGGGGCTTCACAAAAGGATTGTCCGGCTCGAGAACGCAACCTAAATAACCCTTAATGATCTAGAAACTCGCAGACACACGTAAAGCGAACCTTCGTGCACAGCCAAGGGGCTAGTTTGCGGTTGCGTAACTGAAAACAGGCCCAACTTTTTGTGAATAGTGCATTTCCAAGCGGCCACCATTTCCTGCAGAAAGCGCATTTCCAGGTCCGGCTTTGAGGTGATCAACCATTGCCAACATTCCATGGCAGTACGCATGGCTTCCACGCTGAAAAGTTCGACTTGCGACCAGGCAATGGCGTGCAGCAATTTCCGGTCAAACACCGAGGTGTGAATCACGAGGGCAGTGGCCTGCCATAGGGCGTCGCGATGCAGAGAGTCAGATTGCTGCTTGCAGGCACTCCATACTTTATTAAGGATGGTGGCCACTAGGTCCATTTTACGGTCCTCGCCGTATATTGTTAGCATGCCGATCACCTAACATTTTTACGCATTGAATGCCATGGAAAATCAACACTTAATAAAACGTGTTTGGTATGAAACATACGATACGCAGAGTGTAACAAAAAAATATTAGGATCTTTAAAAACGACTGCCAGTTCGAGTGAGGGAAAAGTCGAGCGGAGAAAGTTAGTAGATAATTAAATTGATTATTAAATAAATCATTGATTATGAATTTCCATGGGTAAATATTCTTTTGAAACATGGTAAAGTTAAAAAGCAATTTTTGACTCTCTCGTGTTTTTATAGAACCTCGTTTATATGCGCCCGTCTTCTTTAGTCGATCTTCGGAACAATTATCTTCTTTGGTTCGATCAAAACGAGATGAAATCTTACTAGTTTTTTCTTAATTAACAATACATTTTCTCCCGGAAGATTTTCACACGACACATGATAAGAAAGATCAATTAATGGGACTGTGCATTAGGTACCACATAGCACGAGGAATTTAAAAAACACGTTTTAGAAAATTGAGATATTCCTACCTCTCCGATGTATTTGGAGCGCATGGCCGATGTGGATATAATCTTGCTTGAATCGCTTTTCACGCATTTTGGGCGTTTCTCCAGGGTGCTCACACTCAAAGGGGCGCTGTACAAATTTAAAGGACCGAATTGGAGAATGGATTCTAATGCCATTGACAGGCCGGTGTGGTGCCACATGCCTGAAATAAGTTTTATATTCACGTAGCTTTTTACTTTCTAGGAGGTGCAACGTTTATTTACAATTTTTTTCAGGATATACAACGTCTCAGTGATATTGCAAATACATACCGGGCAAATTGAAGGAGAAATTTAACTAAAAACTGCAAACGTGCCCTAAGAATGAATACTTTTATAGGTCGAAACTGCTCTCAAACTTGTGGAATTTTGAAACTCACCATTGTTCAACATTATATTATTTTCTAGAGCAAACATAAATTTGTTTTGACATAATTGAGAACTAAAAATCTAATTAATTATCAGCGAAAATAATCCTTTTACTGAGGTGTTTTAAAACCACATTCTTTTCATTACGCTTTAAATACAATATTAACTTACCCGATGTAGGAATTTGGTTAATGTACTCCTGGATGTGCGACCTGGTCCATTGCGGAGCCCACTTCATGGCCTCTTTAATAATCCTTTCCGAATTAGCAGCAAAGTCCTTCACAATCGACTCTCTGGCTTCCAAAGTGTCCATCAACTGTATCGCATAGGGAGTTTGCGGTATCCTCAAAGTGGGCGTTTCTTGGTTTGGATCAATTTCCAAAGAATAAGACAGCACTTGAAGGATATCCAACATGGTCCACAAAACTCTGTGTGAATATTATTAAAAACGATAATTAGGTGAAGATGATACATTTTTTCTATAGAATTTGAAAGTTATTTATCGATAATTTATTTTAAAGTGGATAATGTTTTAGTTTTCATTCACAGTCACTATTAGTAAATTGCTTCAAAATCGTGGGAATATGTAAACTGAAATTAAAGATAGGCAACGCTGTTTTTCAGAAATATGAGAGGTTTACAGTAAGGGATAAGAAACCTAATAAATACCATTGCTTTATATTAAGCGATGTTTTCAGTTCTCCCCGAACTCTTCCTAATTTTTTTTTACCACGGCATTCTTTAAGGAAATAATATTCATTTCCAGGAGTAAAGTTCATTAAAATGACCTAAAATATATTGTATCCAGTCCATCACAGAAAAGTTTGAGAATTAAATAGCGAATTTTAGGGTCTTAAAGATGTATCATATGTATTGATGCATTTCGATGATTTATGTCATACTATTGGATTTCGAATACGATTGCAGCACCATTTGTCTCGACATATGAACTAACTCTCCACAACCAATCCACCACAACAATATCCAAACCAGAACCCTATTATTATTATTATTATTTTATATTTCTTCGATTTTTATAATGGTTTCTTGTGCAATTCTGTTACATGGTCTGCATTTTCTTTAATTGAGCCTTTTAATTATTTCCTAAAATTCATAGTTGATACTAAAACTGAGCGGCTGCCTTGCTTATGTAATGCAACACTGAGTGCTGTCAAGTAGCTAGGTTTGGTGTAGAATTTTGTCAGTAGATATACAGTAAGGATCTTGAATTGCAAACACCTAATTAATCGATATGTCTATCGATTCGCTTAACTACATGTTTTCAATTGTGGCAATAAAATAATTTTCAACGCTTTGACTCAAACTTACCTTCTACTCCACAACAAATGTGGAAACTTATCCACCAAACTGGCCAGAAATTTATCGGACACCCTTCGTATCTGTTTATGAGTGTGATTGAAATTCACTAACAGAAACTGCGCGTGTTGTTCCAAATCCGCCTCCCGAGCCTCGTCTTTCGGTTTATTCTTCATCACGTTCAAGAACTTTTCAAACACCTTATCGCTGACCGACGCTACGCAGTTCCACATGCCGGCTTTATCTTTTTGCAACGCCGAGTCACTTAGATAATCTGATATTATCGGTACCAAACTGGGTTCTCCTGAATGCTGCACCCGTAAAGTTTCCACCCAATAAACGCTCAGCAAAAACGTGCATTGGGCAAAAGTTAGCTTGTTATTGACGATCGCAGTAACATCCGGTGGATGTTTTAGAAGTTCTAGTATTTGGTTTTTTAGCTCCTGCAGCTCTGTGATTGACACACTGTCATTTCTAACAGCGCTAGTGTACTGCAGCTCTCTCATCTCTGAACGACTGGATGTAGGAGATATTAAAGCCGGAGATTTTACTGCTATTTCTTTTACTCCTTCGTACCACTCTTGAGGCCACAGACCTAAAGAACAATTGGTTAGCACTTTTGACACTAAGAGAGGTTCGCGGGAAACCTGAATCAGAGGCGGTGAAACCCATGATGACGCAGTACAGCCAAAAGTCTCGGAACAGTTTGTGGATGCGCGGTTTTGGGTGTTTGATAGGAGGCAGTCTACGCAGCAAAACTGCGATTACGGGAATAAGGACGCCTAAATTACCTGCAGAGCTGGACGCTTTTAAGGCACCTAATCAAGGAAAAATAGTAGTAAGAGATGGAAAATAAATGGAGTTATTGCTTTTTGATTGAACACACTGAAAAGTTACATATTAGTGTTATTAAAGACTATTGAGGTGATTTTTATTGAATTTATTGAACTTGGGAATAATCAATTTTGATTTGCTTTAAACTTTGACTTTTTAATCATCAGAGGACTCTGCTCTAAATTATTCCCAAACAGAAAGTAGCTAATTAAAACGCATTAGATGTGGAATTAGTACGCAAAGCCGAGTGCAAAAACTTATGTAGTTGTTTCAACTTAAAGGTACCATACCCATCATTGACTCTTTAATCTTAAATGGAGCTGCTTCTAAAACTACACAAAAATATTATGTATTAGAAAATATTATTGTATGTTATGTTATTTACTACACTTGCTTACAACTACTACTTAACTCTTAAAACACAAAATTTTGAAAACACTTCGCTCGACTACAAATCACTATCTTAAGGGTGAAAAACAAAAAGTGGATAGAACTGAGACTTACCAGGTGATTTGTCGCTTGCGCGTTTGCCTTCCAGACCCAACTGCACGAAAAGTTCAAGTAACCTCCCTAATAACTCGTTCATTTGTTTTTCCCCTTGTATATTGTCCGCAATGTTAGCTAGAGCATTGATTACGGACCGAGATACATGTCTGAAATTATTTATCAGTTCACCAAAACTGTATACCAAGGGTTTTCTGAGAGAAGGTTTCACTGATATCCCTTACATTTTCCCAAAATCTTTAAAATACAAATTTTATTTTTTTGTGACGTAATATGTTCAAAATTTCTGGGGTTGTGGATATCTTCTGATTTTTTGCTGGTAGTTAACCGAAAGTAAGCCTCCTTAAAATAAATCTTATTTCATTGAATTTCTCTTTTCATTTATTTTCCAAATTTTGTATACCAAACACAAACGAGATAGAAAATAATTTTCAATTTTATAATGAATCCTTCTTACTATCAAGTGTGTTCCTAAATTTTTTTCTCAACCTCAAGATCCTAACTTTAATTTCCTATTCTGTGGCAAGCATCTTCCAACAAGGTGTTGTAGTGTCGAAAACATCGGACAAGGTATAGAACAGCGAGGTGATTCTAAATTCAGCATTGCAATAATGAGTTTGACGGTGTTAAATGTCGCCATTTCAATGGATCTTCCGAATCTGGAGCCAAATTGAGTACTTCTAACTGCCGCTCATTTTTTTTACCTTTCTCAGACTCGGGATACGCAATACAAATGGCATGTGTTCTCGATATTTTGTATTTGTGATTGGTATATTTATATTGTTAAAAAATCTTGTGCTAAAGCTAGTTTTGAATTCTAAAATCATCTGAAATTTTTGAGAAACAAACAATTCTTCTCTTTCTTTTCTTTTTTCTGACAATCTCATGAGCCATCTATGACTTATTTGTTTTTATTTTTCTTACAATTTTTATAAGTATCTCTTTAACATCAATTCAGGCTTCTTCAAGGAACTGATTTCACCTAAAGTTGGTAATTTTTTCTCCAGTGAAATTAATTTCACTCTTCTTCACAGCAAATTCTACATACGTATCTTTACATAATTTTACACTGTATTTTCCTGAACAACTTTAATCTACAACACCGGTGAGTTTTGCCCGATCGTAATAATATTAATGCGACATTTTTTAATTCTTGAAAAAAACAACCAAATAATCGATTAAATGTGTGAAATCCACACAAAATAATTACCTATTTTAAAAACTATGGCGGCATGTTGATTTTTTGGAAAAAATTATTTTACCTCTGGTTTCAATCCAAAGATTGACTTTGTACTTACATATGGTTGAAATAGAAATTTTATGTTCTTTTAAAATATCCGAAACCTTTTATTTAAATTAGTTAAGATGACGTTACTGCTAGTTAGAAAACAGAAGTTGTAAGGGGTGCTGAAATTTAAAAATATATCACGTCAATAAAAAAATGGTGAAGAAAATGAGGGGAAACCACATTCCTCAAGGATCAGTACACTTTATCCCCTAAATACTAATTAAGAAATGTCTATTTCGGAAATTGCTCAATTCAAATTGCAACAAAAGCTTACCTATACTGAGTCTTATCATTTGTATTGTCGTACGTAGCGCTGCCACTTTCTACGGTGATTATTGTAAACATCTTCATGACCACTTCGTATACATGAGGTTCACATTGGGCAATTATCATACATCCTAATTGGTCCACAATAAGCGTATCCAAGGCTGATGGTCCTCTATACAAATTCATATTAAAAATTACCTTTAAATAGATACACCATCATACGCTGAATTAATGTTAAAGAACTTAAACTGAACAAAATTATTGTCATTGCGGTAATGTAATTTTAATATATTTCTGAAGCCCTAAAATAATGTAGAATACACAAATGTTGTGTATTAACTATTAAAAACTAACATCCATAAGTAACTTGTATAATCATCATTATTATAGAACATTTTTGATATATCAAAATATAGAAGTCTTTCCCAGGTAAATTTCTTGAGATTTAATATGAAGCAGGACTTTTTAAAAAGCGGATGTCTATCATAGAATCCCTACAATCAGGTGTTATTTATTCAGTATTGATATTAACATGTATAGTTACTTTGGTTGTTATATAAAACTGATATTTCCGTATGACAAGAACTGGGTTATCTTTACTTCAGGGCGATCTTACAGAAACCTAGGAATGTAACTAACTAATTCAACAACAAAATCCAAATATACAAGTTTTTCTCAATTGAAAAACCGATTATGGAAGGGTCTCATTCGGTCTGGGCCCACGTGGATTTAAAGGTTATTTTTAATAGCAAATCTTCAGATATTACACTAATTAAAACAAAAATGTTGTTAGATTCACTTGCTATGTAAAAAAACAGGAAGAAAGTTTTCAATAACCAATGTTCACCATGTGATAATTTCAAATATGACAATACCAGGAATGAATATTTAGTGTCGACAAATGTAGAAGTTAATAACTCGTAAAAAAACGCCCATGTGCGGTAATAGTTCAAGAGAAGTGATAAAAAAGGCGAAACACAACACAAGAAGAGGCAAATTGCAAAGAAATGTTTTATATCTGAGCAGAAATTAGATTTTGAAACTTAACAACAGCAGTTTTACCACAAGACTGTATGACTTCCAATATTAGTATATATTGTTTTACAGGGACAATGCTCATTTACGGCTTTATGCTATGTCAATCGAGCTTGCAAAAATAATCGAAAAAGACTAAATTAAATTAATCACATTTATTACAATCCCTGAAGGAAAGTCCGCCAAATCAATTTTCCTGAAATGTTTAGTCCTTGAAAATATAGTGAGATTGGGGTCTGCAGAAAATTGTTATCAATCGATAATCTGATATGGGCGTCTACTCCATTTGGCAAAATCTCATCCAATATTCTGATAGATAGAGAAACCACGGATATCAATTGTGAAGAAGAATCTCAATGGCTCCAATCGTTTTGCATGGTTCTTGGCAGTTGGTACGAATTAATAAACTAACTTTATGCGTTGTTTTCATTATTATTTCTATGGCGATGGACACGGCTTAGGCATAGAAACACTATTGGAAGTCGACTACTCTGTCTATATCAGAATATGCCCCCACATGTTAATCTCCGGGAGTTACACCGTCCCTTTCCTAAATTGGTTTAAAACAAACAGTTGTCTGGATATACCGTGCTTGACTCTAACTTCCTGTTAACTATCATCTTGAAAGCCTTTAGTACTCATGCAGTTACTTGTTTTAACATTGCTTTAAAGTTCTAATACGATTTAACATCGTTTCATTACTGATCTGTTATTGATAATTATATAAGTTCTTTAAAATTTAAGCAGTTGGTATAACTGAGATGCAAAAATGTATAAGTAAAAGAACACATATTTTCTTGGTTATACCTGCAAAATCTCTGTTGGAAAAACTGCAATATGGTGTCAGTCGTCCTAGGAGTACCTTTCATTGACACAGCTACGTGACCCAACATGATAACAATATTGGTTGAAATTAAAGTGGATTCACTACAAGTGAAAAATTTTTAAAAATACATTTGGGTTACCAAAAAAGAAATTAACCTGTCATTTTTCTCTATAGTGAAAAGTTTGTTGGAGACTTGCGCTACAAGAGCTCGTACACATTCAGGATCCAATGTGTGTGAAGCTTCGAGGGCGTAACACAAGTTTTCAATAGCGGCATCTCGAAGTTTCTCAAAAGAGCTCTGAATTGACGAAATAGGCTTCGCTGAATCATCTTTGTTCAATTGATTTGTTGATACTTTGAAGTATGACTAATTATTCAGGGTTAATTGCGAGGAAACGCAAACTTACCGATAACTTTTAAACTGTCCTTGCCCTGGTTTTTGTCATTGGCATGCTTGTGGAGGTTTGATAATATCGGGGACGGAAATATGAGAAACTCTCTTAAACAGAAGATAGAATTTGAGGCGATATTAGGAAATTTTTGTCCCAATTTGCCTAAACCTTCCAGGCAGACCATAAGGAGAGGCATGTGGGCCAACGCTAACTTATAGCTATGATTGGCGTTGATTTTCCCTGAGAGTTTGCCGCACAAACTATCCGCACCTATATACATTAAAATGAGAAGTGTTATTTCTCTGTTAGATCATTTGTTAAGCAGAAAAACGGGACAGGGAACTACACAAATAGTTGAAGCTACAAAAACTGGTTAAAATAAAACATTCTAAAAAATGTCTTTTATGGTTATAAATGAGAAAAGAGAAACCCAAAACTGAAACCTCTTGTCACCTAATGTAGTTGTTAAAAATTGCATCAAAGTTGAAAAGTTATATTCCAGGTCCACTGCAAGAA
The DNA here is from genome assembly GCF_040115645.1 of Euwallacea fornicatus. NCBI lineage: Eukaryota > Metazoa > Arthropoda > Insecta > Coleoptera > Curculionidae > Euwallacea > Euwallacea fornicatus. The sequence goes on along the minus strand of NC_089542.1, from coordinate 7,706,926 downwards.
ATAGACATAGCTAATAAGATACTGAGGAACATTCGTTGAGAAATTATTATTATGAAACTTACCAGTTTCATCCCCAATAGCCCAAACCAATAAATCGACGCAAGCAGCATTAGCCATAACATTCACCTTAAATTTATTTACTAGAGCAAAATTGCTGGCCCGGTCTTCTTTTTCACTAGCTTCGTGATGGCAGCTCTTCAATTCAGTTTTGCCAATCAAATACAAACCTGAATTAACAGCATTGTAAATCAAACCTATATTTTTGCTTTTATTAATTATACTACTTTTAACAAACTCTTGCACCTCGTTTGTGAACGGCACTGGAAGGCTCTGCTGAGGTTGCAACAATTCCCTCATCAACGTCACCATAACCAAATTAAGCGTTTCAGAAAATGTTTTGTAAGGAAAAATCTGAATCTTCCCTGTAGTATAAACCTCCAATGATTGTTCATCAATTAAAGATAAAATATTCTTAGTCAATAGATCTTTATTTAGTGCTAAAATCGTGGCCAAATGTCTCTCAGAAAAGATAATCGCGTTTTTTTTGTCGTTAGGGTCGTTTACGCGGAGATGAGGAAATTGATTGAAGCTTGACCCAAATTTTGCGAAAAAGTAAGTACTTGGGTCATAGCTAGTGGAATGTTGATTTATAATAGTGCCTTGTTTGAGGGAATTTGAGGTATAGGCCACGTCAGGTGTGTCATATCCTTGCGTGATAGCCAAAATGTCGAAAGTAGCAGTTAAGTTGCCTGAGAGACTTCTGGGAATTATGCTTCTAAAACTGCTGAAGCTTCTACTATATGAGGCTTTTGCAACTGACTTTTTTGCTAATGGAGGTTCAGGCTTAGGATAGAGTCTAGAAATAATTCTTTAAAAAATAAATTTTAAATCAATTATTATTACCTGCAAATCAAAGGTGGATCACTTGTGCAAAACCTTCCCATAGCTCTGGATAAACCAATCAGAACAGGCAAAGTAGTTTTGCATAAAAATAATTTTGAAGAACTATTGCAGTTATTAGGATCTTGCATTTTTAATATATTACTTGTCAAAGTTACCATACTATCAATCTGCACATTGATAATTTCTTCTCTATAATTCTCACACCTCACTGCAATATCGCTTAAGAGGGAGTGGAAACTGAAGCTAAACTTTTCTGCTATTGGAATTCCTAATAATAATGAGGATAAAATTATACAAATTCTGTTAGCACTAAAATTAACATGCAGACTAATTTTTTTATGAAAAACTCCCCATAATTTGATAAATCATAAAAGAAACTCACTATCAGAATGATTATATTTCATTTCATCGAGCCATGTTGCTTTATCCAAAACTTTAGCCAATTGTAAGAGATAGTTGACAATTTTTTCTTTGTGCTGGAGTTTAGATTCCAGCAAATATATACCCAATGCAATGACAGCATCTTGATGGCGACAGCTGATGGATATACCACCGTGTTGAGACTCTATGGGACACATGTTATATAAAGGTAGCACCTAAAATGGGATAGAAAGTTTCAACAAATAGAGGTAAGAGTTTACAGTAAGTTAATTCATAAGGATGAACTTTGTAAAGAAAAATATTTTACGAATTGATAGATATTAATTAAACCTATTTATCAGAATATTTAGAGAGGGTTAAATTGATAATGAAGTGAAAATCAAATTAAGTAACTACATAAAAACTATTCTTTGTGTGCCACAGTAAAAGCATTAGATCCATTGTCTACACGCAGAACAAAGCAAGACACATATATTTATTTATTTATGCAATGAGGAACATCCTGACTGAAAATAAATTACATACACCCCAATAAATTGAAAATGATGACATAAACAAAAAGAAAAAACAGTGTACATCTACATATTTGAATCATTTCAACATTGAATTTATATTTGACCCTTTAGGCCCCTTTAACCCTTTTACTTTTATTATGTGACAACCCCACAGATTACTCTATATCTAATCTCATTAATGTAGATAGTTTAATCCAGACATTGATTTTCAAAAGTCACAATCTAATATTTATGCTGATTTTCACTATCAATGAAATGGCCACAAAGCAGATCCCTTTGGAAATTTTAATTTTATACTTTTATTTATTTTTTCACATTCATTGTATCTACATCTGTTTAAAAGCAAATACTACTACTTAAAATGTCCCTAGTAAAAATAAATCCTATATTAATTTAAAAATTTCTGATGAGATTCCCACTCTTCATAAGAGGTAGTTGTTTATTATTATGGGCAATAACATAATAAAATTAAAATGGTATGTCAATAGAAAACTTATGAAATTACTTAGCACATAATATAATATCACAACAAAGAAAGAGAATCTGTTAAGTAGTGATGTAAGGGTAATTAGTAATTAGCTGCCCACTCATAATACAACTAAAACAGTGGTTTACAGCTATTGATGGGAATACAGTAGAGTCTGGTTAAAACAAACTCTGTTGTATCAGACATCCCAGATATAATGTACAATTTGTCTGGTCTGTGCCTATTTCAATTTAAATCCTATGTAAAATATTCTGTTTTAACAGACCCTTTTATAACAGATTTCATTAAATTCTCATTTAGATTGTGTCAGGAAAACACTTCAAACATTTTCCATATTTAATAGATGGTTACTTATTAAAAGTATATAGAAAGACAGACCAATAAATTCACCACCACTCGACCGTACCATTGCCGTTCTATTTTTTAACATGTCTTTTCTCCTTTTCCATATTGGCAAGTTCCCTAGTCACTATAAGAACGACAACGTGGTAAAACGACCAAGACCGACAATGAAGAAACACATTTATCTTTTAGTAACTTGTTAGAAAAGTGATTTGTGAAAGATATTTTACTTAAATTTTCCCAAATAGACGAATTTAAAAGTGTAGATGATATATTAATAAAGTCAGAAACATGTATTGATGTAGAAATATTTATGAAATTTTATAAACAAACAGAAGTTGAAAGAGACAGCAATAGTCACATAGAAGTTGAAATATGAGTACCGAGCCATTTAGATGTAGTGAACAGTATAAATAGAATATTAAATCATTTGGAGGGTATTTATGAAAATAACTCTGAATAACTGTTGCTTTAAGTGTTCAATTTTATAGAATTTTAAAACCTTAAAACTATTCAAACTAAAATGACTTCTTTTCTTATATAAAATTTTTGTTTGTTATACTTGAATTGAATTTTTTTAATGTTTTTAGTTAAGAATTTATATTTTATTCCTTAATAAATACAGTTTTTGCATACATATATATTTTTAATTAATATTTTTTATAATGGACTAAAACTAAGCTCTTTTGAAGGTTCATTGTAACCTAAGTCTGCTCTATTTGGTCTTGCTATGATCAAGAGGTAATAAATTATAAATACAGCCAGTTACAGTACATACTACAGCAAATATCTATTTTTTCTGCTTTTGCAAATATATTTGTCCAAAGCAATTTAGTGTATCATAAGGATATTTTCCAGAGCAGCTAAAGAATTAAAAGTACCAATGTGATTTAATTAATATCCCATAAATACATTTTCGACAAGAATGGTGTGTGCAACTAACTGTAACTTATCTTAGTTCAGTATAATTTCGTTGTATTAAATACTAAACATAAATGTGACATTGGAATCAATTACTATTATGACATCAAATGTAGTAAGATAATTAAAATTTGGACCTTTGCTCTGCGAAATTATTGAGTAGCAATTAAGTAACTAAACTAAAAACTTATTTTTTTGGAGGGGCCACTTACTTTTTCCCACGGAGTGTTCTTAATACTGGCCAAAGACCGAGCTAAATGCATAACCGTCTTATGAAAAAATAGTTTGTCGTCTTTCATCATTATTGCAAATAGCCCTATTTGGTTTATACAATTGTTTAAACAGAATTAGTCAACTTTTATTTGAAATCTTTCATCACAGCTGAAAAACGAATATAAATTACAACAACAAAACAAAAGTTACTGTCACTGTCATCATCAGTGACTAATGTCATTATAACATTCTGTACTAAACGTATTCGTTTCACGTAAGGATCAGTAGGGATGTAGTGATTATTGAGTCGAGCATAATTTATTTATTATTTATTTAATTTTTATTTTTAATATATCATTATATTTTTTATTGTACATAAACGTAAAAAACAGTAAATTTTTAGTATAAAATTTCAAAAACCGTTAAAATTGCTAAATGCGGAAGTGGGATAGTGATTTTTCTTTTCTACCCTACCCCTGCCTACAATTGGCGGTTGGCTACAGATGGCAACAGTCGCACATATCTGTCAATTCCTGTTTGCTGTTGCTGTTACCGATTTACCGTTAATGTAAAAGTAACCGTAAAGACATTTAGGTAGGGAAGGGAGAGAACGTAATTTTGCCTTTTTGATAGATGATTTAGGACGCAAGGGCAGTTCGCGTCCTTCAAATCAACGCGTTCTTCTGAAAACAACTTATAAAAAAACGCTGTTTTGTTCTAATTTTTCGGTAAGTTCAGCACCGGAACCACCTGTATCGATTAGGGAAAGCCGGCTTGCTTTATCGGTTCAAAGAAAACAAAAGGAAGGTTAGGAGGCTACGTTCATTTTGTTTTTTCCTTAGGCTTGCTAGACAATAGAATGTCGACGTCCATTAAAAGAAAGAAGGCGCCCCCGAAGAAGCTGAATGCGAAAAGGGCTAAACGCAAAGATGAGACTGATGAGTCAGATTTAAGTGATAGTAGAGATGGGGATGCTCCCCAACCTGATGAAGTGCTTATTGTTGGTAAGTTGCCTTGTTTCCCCTTCTCTAATGATTCTTGATTTAGGGAAACAGTTTAACAATGAAATAAGGAATCAAGTTGATGGTCAATTGTTTTATGTGCAGCTGTCTGTTGCTTATGATTTGATATAAATTGATGCTAAAGCCTAAGGCCTTCAAAGTCAATTATTGTATGTTTATTACCATCATGCACCCTCTCATTACAACTTATTAATAAGTTTGGCTTGCTGTCGAAAGCAAATGTTTTCTTTTGTGTGAATAAAGATAATTGTTTCACCAAATCTGTTTTATAGCGTTGAAGATTTCAGAATTGGTGTGTCAAATTTCAAGCTAATTGCCAGTTTTAGTAATTACTGCCTGTAAACAAATTTAAAGTTAATTTAAAATGTCAAAGTATTAAATATTTATAAATATATAGCAAGCAAGGTAGGTTATAGTTGTTTGAAGTTTACCACAAAGAAGCTACCTACTTCAAAGAACTAATTCAATACATTATTGTTACCCTGTCGGACAAAAAATATTTGTTATTTAATAGCTATATTTACCTGCATAATGTTGCTATACACAAATTTAGCTTTAGTAAGTTTCTTGAATTTTTGAACAAAAAGAAAAAAAAGTTGTTATGTATTTCTTCACAACTCTTCTCAAAGCAGATAAACTTGAAAAAAGTAGACAAATTCAAAACATAAAAAGGAAGAGAATCAAAGCATAGATTAGATTATCATTTTTTGCTTAAATATAAAGAGCCTCATTAACAGATACCTGGAGTTGGAAATTCTGGCATCTATGCTACTTGGACAAAACATTCACATATTATGCTATAGGCTTTAAGGAGAGGACATTAAAAAATGTGTAGTTAAATAATTTTAATCTAAGTAGGCATTCTGCAAAAATAGAAGGTAGGGGTGAAACAACAGTGATTTTTATTAAATGTGGCATAGATCCTAAATATTTTAAAACCAAAGTAGGAGTGGTTCAAAGTCTTTGTGGGTTTTATATCTCAGTTTCTAATAAGTAATAGAAAGTCCTTAATCGCCAGAATTTATGGAGCATCCTGTAGCCACTGGTGGTTCCAATATTTAGATATCACTCGGTTGAGGCTGATGGCAATGTCACACAATCAGATAAAATATGTGGTAATCGCAAAGATGATCTGTTATAATGTGAAGTGTACACTACTGAGATTTCAGGCTTTTATAGCTAAATAATTACATTTAGATTTCTTAAGGGAACATTAAAGATTGGCAGAGGCTTAGGCGACAGTCTACGCGGCAAAGAATCTAAATGACAAATACACTGTATATCAAAACATTTTCCTGTAACACTACGAATTCTTGTTTGCTTTTTTTTGTTTATTCGTTTACATCAAAAATTTGCGAGACGTCTGTGTGTTGGTTAAATAGAAAAATTAAACAGTAATTTGTGCATATTAACTAGGTATATATATATTGCTATACGCAAACAACCTTCCAAATTGCAATATAAGTATCACAAAGTAAATAGACAACTTTACAGAAAATATAGAAGATGTTTCTGAAATGACTATACAACGGTTGATCAAAAATTCCGGAAGTAAAAATAAGGCGTTCTAGGCAAACTTAGCTATGTCCAATGTGGCTTCGTTTTGCTGCTACAGAACGCCAAAGTTTTCAAATTAATATCGTTTTTTTCTAAATAATTGTTAAATGTTTTTATGAATTTTAACTATTTTTTTAACTAAAAGTTATTACATAAACTAATGCGTTTTGATGTAAGCCGAATTTTTTTTAATGCATGTAAATATAAAAATGGCGCGTGGTTCGTAAATAAAAGTTTTTATTTTTCTTACTTCCTATACGAATAACATAAAGTTTTTATCTGCCAACAGTTAGCTTTATTTTGAAACTTTATTACCTTTTGTAAAATTTTCGCTCAGCATACAGTTTCCATGCATAAAAATTATTTACTGATTTAATACTTTACAATTATTACATAATAATTTTTAAAAATTAAAAAACTTGATTCTAAATACCTACCAATGTAATTTAATCCTCTTTTTCTTTCTTTTAATGCTCTAATGTTCAAAATGCCGACCGTTCTCGTGAGTATGCAAATAAATTCATTTAAAAAAATTAATCTGTACTTTGCGCATTGTGTCGGTTTTATTTTTAAAATAATCTGGAGCATTGAAAATTCTTTGCAGTAACTCAGCTTTCGTAGCGGGGAAAGCATACACTTTTGATTTAAAAGCTACCCACAGGAAAACGTCTAGAGGCGCTACGTCAGGTAATCTTGGCTAAGATACGGGTGCGTGGTTACCTGTTCCAATACATCTGTTAGAGATGTAGTCATTTAAAATATATTAGTAAAATCTTAGTCATTTAATAATTTATGAACATTACAATAAAGTGGGGTGACGCCTTGCAGTGCATAAAAACCACATTTCGTTCCGAAGTTGTAATGGAAGATCATTCAATAAATTGCGAAAAGGGTTTTGAACGAAAAGTAAATAGTTCTCCCAATTTAACCAATTTGTCATCACAACTGTTCCAATAAATTCTCAAAATGATATTAATGTCATCTTGAAACGGAAGCGTATACAGTTGAAATGTGAAACATAAAAACATACAACATTAATTTTTTTTTAATCTTCGATTCTGTTAGAGTTTAGAGTTAATTTCCACTAGAAGCAGTGGCGTACACAGTTGAGACCGAACTGTAAAAAAAGTATCAATTCCTGAAAAATCTTCGAAACAACTCAAGTTGTGATATCATTCTTGGATCACATCCAAAGATAGTACTAAGTACCTTTCAGAAAAGCAAAAACTAAATAATTTTGTCTATCAACTAAAATTCTAATTACATCGTTTTTGACCAAAGCTTAATTGGAATCTACAAAAAACGACAATCAGAACTCACTCTCGATCACCAAAAGCATGAGCCAGAATTACGTCAGCAATGTCTCAACCGAAAAAAAAATTGAGGTTTTTTAAGATCAATACTAATTTAAAATTTCATACAGTGTTAAATACGTCGTGAATATAATTATTTTACGTACATACATATGTATGTAATAAAGATAAAGCCATTATCAATCTTAACATTTTGCTTGGGTCTATTAAAAATTTAATAACTTTTAGGGCTGAATAATGTGAACTTTATAAATTTCATTTTTCTTTGAACAATAGCCTAAACATCATGTCGCGATCCTACAGTGACATTTCTTTGTTCCTCAAATAATCCAGAATTCATGATTTTTATTAATCTTTATTAGACCTTTCTGGGAAACTAATTAAATTGTGTAAGTAAAAGAGATTTTGTAAAGCATTTTGCGTTGGATTATAGAGCGCAACGAGACAATAAATTTGAGACATTTTTCACGGCAATTACCCCCAATGATTCCCGAAATGTCCTGATTCAAAGTTTAAAAAATCGAAAAAAAAACTTCAGTTGTAAATTTGACGTAAATCCCATTATGAAAAAAAATATATATATGTGATTAAAATTTTTTTCTCTTTATTGTTTAATAGGATCGTTCGGAAACAAGATAAATAAAACACTTGATTTATTATAGTTTTTTTACTTTAATAAAACATCCTTTTTTATATATATATTTTGGTTATTATTTAGTAAGCTTTCCAAAGTTTCACAATAATTGTGATCTAATAAGAATAGCCATAAACATCATGTGGCGATCCTGCTGGGAAATCTTTTTCTTTATAAAATTGTCTGGAATTTGCAATTTTAATATTTCCACGCATTAAAAAAAAATTCGCTCACGCCAAAACACGCCAATTTATGTAGTACTTAGTACCAAAATTAGCAAAAGTCGACAAAAGCGATTTGCAATTATTTTGAAAAAATTATATTACTTTGAAAATTTTCGCGCTCTGTAGCGGCAAAAAGTAATCGTATTGAATATAGGTAAATTTGCTTAGATCGCCTAATTTTTTGGTCAAGCGTTGTGTAAGTATTTCGGGAATACTTTGTTTATACATGGTGTTTTTAAAAACTTCACCAAAATTGTTGGTACCAACAAAGGAGATTATAAGGGACATTGAGGTGAACAATGTTTGCATCGAAACTTCTAATTAAAAATGAGCAGTTTTGACTCCAGATGTATTTTTGTTCAAAAGACTTTGATTGTAAATTTAAATGGCTAGAATAAAAACAAAGAAAACAAACATCTTTTTATCACCTGGTATAATATGGGACAGTTACAGCCCTCACACCGCAAGGATCAAAGTTCATCGGAAACAATTTGCCAAACCAATCTCGTTTAGCTGGTAACATCTACCTAAATTTTCTGCAAGGTGTCCTTCGTAAGCTATTAGACAACACACACGTTCCTTCGAGCATACTAGATAAAATGTGGTTCTATCATAACTGCGCTCCTGCACATTTTACCCGAACTATGCAAGATCATCTAAACTAATACTTTTGTAGGGGTTCGATCGGAAGAAGTGGACCTTTCAGGTGGTCAGTGCGAAGTCTCGATTTAAGCCCGTTGGATTTTTCCTTTGGGGTTATATCAAGTTGTTGGTGTATAAACTTTTATACCTATCCAAGAGGAACTTTTGCGAAGAGTAATGACAGCATCTCTTTTTGTGCAGGAATATCCGCACATTTTACGAAGGATACAGATTTAATTATTCAAAGAACAAATTTATGTAACCAGGTTGGGTGACATAATTTTGAATCTTTATTATAATTTTTTTGCGCCTTCTTTAATAAAAATGAATTAAATATCGAAGTTTTTCGTATCAACGGGTTAATATGTTTTTCAACAAAAATGACTTTGGAGTCAAATTGACTTATTTTTGACTTGTGATTTCTATAAACAAAAATTGTCCCTCTCAAAGTCCTATATAACCTTTTTAAGTTTGGCTCAACCGTTTTGGAAAACCCTGTACAACTATAAGAAATGTAAACATTTTAACAAAATAAAAGGAGAAGCCACCCCGCAAAGAGTCAGGACAGTTTCAATGCATAACAACGGGTCCAATGGCTTGGTTATGCCAAGAGGATGACACACATTCCTATGATATTCTGGCACCGGTGAATGCTCATCAGAAGGTGTTAGAACCATTCGGACTAAGTACTGAATGAGAATAGTTAATGTTCAGGTATACATTCTGAGATATGTTGGGCGAGGTGGTCTACGATATTATTTCGCATAAGATAAATTGTGACATTTTTCCGAAGAATTCCCCAGAAAAACTAAACAGTTTAAATTAATGCACGTATATGAAAAGAGAGATAATCGCGACGCTCAGAACTAGAGACCAAATATCAATGCCTCACTTAAAAGTATTTGAGAATCCACCTAAGAATAATTTCATTAATAATTTGCAATAATATCTTGGATGATTTAGAAAGGTAAATTTCATTCGTCTCAATGTCAAGGTCATGGGGATGTTCTGGACGATATGAGCCCTTTGCCGAAAGAACTGCTTAATACCCTCCTTAAACCAGTGGGACAATTACTCATTTTCGGAGGCGTGAATTGGGATGCGGCCGGAAAACGAGACTTTAAGGGAATCAAAATGGTTCCCAACCTTTGGTCGCCCCACCGATTTGGTGATTGGAAGGTAAGTTTTCAAGTCTTTGGTTATTTTTACTTCAAGTTTAATTGCACCCAAATCCCTCAAGGGTAGGGGGCTAAAGGCCAAATGTTTGTTTTTCTATTTATATTCACTATTTAAGTTATAGAAATGGGTGTGTTGTTTTCATGATTCACTGGTTTGGTTTACTTGGTTGGAATCAGTGGTTGAAATTATTATGAGCGTTGAAATGACTTCTTGGAATAGTTTAGGAGGTAGTATAGCAGGAATTGTGTGGTCTAATCAAGTAGTTTGGTAGTTTGGTTCTATCTGTTAATAAACCTTATAGGTGTTGGCTCAATGTCGCCCTGGAGGTTTAAAAGCCGCTCCTTAATAGGTACGCTTAGCAGTAAGCGGCTGTACGTCTGCTCACAATGTCCTGGTAGATGGTGAAGGTAAGACCTATACCTTTGGTCGCAACCCTCAAGGGCAATTGGGACTGGACAACACCACGTCCGTATCCAAGCCAACCTTGGTCCCAGCACTGGAGAAAATGAACGTTATTAGTGCAGCTTGCGGAAGACATCACACGCTGTTTTTAACTGATACTGGTTAGTATAAATTTGACATTTGCCTCATAACAAAGATATAAATTAATTACGTGCATTAGGAACGGTGTACGCATGCGGAGATAACAAATCCGGCCAATGTGGGGTGGGAAATTTGCAGCCCCAAATCCTTACCCCCACGCGCATCAACTACCGTGGCCCCCCTATCGTGAAAATCGGGTGTGGAGCCGAATTTTCTGTCATTCTTGACGTCAAAGGGGGGCTCTACACGTTCGGCTTGCCGGAATACGGTCAGCTGGGCCACAACACTGACGGAAAGTACTTCAAGACGGCCACAAAGTTGTGCTTCAATTTCGAGACTAGTCCCAAGAGGGTCGTTTTGTACATCGAGAAAAGTAAGGACGGGCACGTGTCTCCTGTGGACGTGACGGAGATTGTGGATTTCGGTTGTGGCCCTAATCACACAGTGGCTATCGATAGTCGCAAGAGGGCGTTCTCTTGGGGATTTGGAGGGTTCGGGAGATTAGGACATGCGGAACAGAAGGATGAGATGGTGAGATCCGGATATACCAATTTCTAATTAATAAAAACAGTCTATTCAGATATTTTAAATAGCAAAATTTCGGACGCTTATATTCTAAATGAATCTAAAACTAACGAATCGAGGAGGTGTATAGTGGTCAAATAAAGGTATAATAATAAGCCAATAAAAAAAAACGAACAAAAAGAAATTAAAGGTTGATATCAAAATGTGTTTATAGACAAAGTAATTTTTGCTGATACCTCAAAATATACGGAGTGGCTCAAAATTAAGTCATGTCTTAAATTAATTAAGGCAAGTCTATTTTATAAATGAAATGGCCTATTTTTTAAAATATGTATAAAAAATTACATATTTTAATTAAGATTATTTGTAATGAAACTTGATTGGCCAGGATAGTTTTATTGGACTTGCCCAATAGTTATGAATGTACAGGGGCTATTCTAAATTGTAACTGTATTTCAGTAACGGTCGATACTATTTTTAATGTTTGTGAAAGGGATATTGATAGTGACAGAATAGGAATTTCACAGATGTAGGACGTGCTTAAAAAACCTACATTTACAGACACCTTAATTTCAATTATCTAAGAAGATATTGAATAGATGACGATTAAATTTTAACCTTACGATATAGAAGCAAATAAGTGATTACTTAATTCTATGTCATGAAATTCACAATTACACTCTGCTTGGGGGTTCCTTAGGATTTGGTGCTGAGCCCCGTTCTTTTCTTGTTTGTATAAAGGCATGTGGTTCGTTGAGCTCAGTCAGAATCTATGAATCCCATAATATGATCGTGATACCATTTACTAATACGCTAATATTTAAATAGAACAAACTATGAAGTACCCAATGGAATATTTCTACTTGATATCACAAAAATCATGATTCTCTATGGGCACATTCTAGCAGATTTGATAAATTTATCATTGTGGGATGGAATATTTTTCTCGAACTTTAAACTATTTAAAATTGCTTCCATATTAACCCTCTGGCGGGCGCGCCTTTTGGACTCTCAAGAACGGGCGTGCCGCGGCAATTACACCGCACTTTAAATTACGGTACTAAAATGATTGTGGCATCTTTTTGAAAGATTATTATGAAACAACATACAATTATTTAAGGTTTTATTAATACAATTATGTAATACAAAACATTGAAACGAATAACAAAATAAAAATATTAATTAATCAACAACTTCCATTAAGTCTATGCAATTTACACATGTTATAGTGACACTGCTATGCCTCTTGCACACATTTTTTCCACATTTTTGGCAAAGCGACTTTGTACGAATATTTTTATGCTTTCCACACATGTAGCAAATACCAGAGCGTACAACTTCAGTCGGTAAAACAGTTTTGTATTTTTCTAAAAAGTACTGTATGTCTTTCGGTAGGCTTGGAATCATGGCTCTTTCCTTTAGAAAATCCTCCATGAGATTGAATGCCAAATTTTTTAAAAATGTTCGTCTTCGGTCTCGATTCTTTTTATTACAAAATTTAAAAACAATCATCGAATTAATTCCAGCTATATCGAGATGTCTGTAAAATAAGGCAAGAGGCCATCTTCTGGTGATTCTAGATGTAGTATAAGCTGAACACATTTGATCCACCGTGTCAACGCCTCCTTTTGTTGCATTATAATCTAAATTCACCAACGACTTTTCTCCGATTAATTCCATGGTATGGTGCATTGTAGACAGAAATATTACTGCTTTGTTTCTTTTCGGAATTGTTGAGGCCAACATATAGTCATATTGAAATCCAAATATTGTGGATCTCACCTCACGATGTTTGCCAAATAGAAACTCGGGAGGGATTTCTTTCTTGTTCTTTTTAATTGTCCCAAGTAAGGTGAGATTTTTCTTCAAAAGATATTCCGCTAGCAGATAACTCGTGTAACAGTTGTCAGTAGTGATGTTTCTACAGGAATTTTCAATTGGAACTACTAATCGTTTGACTATATCATCAGGTTTGTTGGATTTAATATGTGGTCCTGGATGTTGTTTTCCGCAGTAAATTTCAAAATTATAAGTATAAAATGTTTTTGCGTCACATAAAGCGTACATTTTGAATCCATACTTTGCTGGTTTGTTCGGGATATATTGAACGAAACCGCATCTGCCTCTAAATGGGTGCAGCATCTCGTCAATTGTAACAAACTCACTGACATTGAAATTAGCAATGCAATTTTTGACAAACTTTTCATGAAAGTTGCGTATTGGCGCAAGTTTATCATTTTTTTTTCGCTCGTCACGAGTCAAAATGTTGTCCATTCGGAGAGCACGAAGCAAAAAGAGAAACCGCTTGTAGCTAAACAAGACACGTAAAAGAATTATCCCTGTCCCATCAGTGTTCCATAGTTCACAGCAATTTGTATGGTGTCCTTTTTTGATTCCTATTAGAAATAATGCACCTAACAGCGCTCTTAATTCTGTTTTACTAATATCTCTGCAATCTCTGTCCCTGCTATAACGAACGTCATTTCTCTTTTTCTGAATATATATGTTTGTATTTACTACTAATTCATCTATCATCTCATCGGTGAAAAACAAGTTGAATGCATCAATTTCCCATTTGATGTGACCGATAAAGCGTTTTGGGCCCGGAGCTGTTCTAATAATGTTTTTGGCACTTACTTTACCAGTTGACAATGGCTGATTCATCCACAATGTCTCTTCATCTTTCCCTATATAAAAGTGATATTCTTCGCTACTTGGAACATTTTTGTGAAATGAAGGAACCCCAGTTATATCGACAAGAGACTGCTCGGAATTGCTATCATGAATATCCTCTGAAATAATTTCATCCTCTGTTTCAGATTCACTGTGTTCAGTTACTGATTCATCTGGTAACTCTTCTACAACTTCTTGCATGGCAATTTCTAGCTCTTCAGGTGACAAAGCTTTGTGACTCCTAAATCCCATATTTTATATAAATATTATAAATATATCATGGCAAAACAGGTGGAACTCAACATATGTATTTATCAAATAAATTAATAAAAATCTGTACTATAAAATTAAATTCCGATTATAAGAAATTAAAACTTACATTATCGGGCGCAGTGCGGTATTTGCACAGCAACTTGATACACGTATACTTAATGCTTTCTAACTTCTAATACGGGACATCCCAAAAAACGTGCAGAACGAAATTAGTTGCTAAAATGCATGCCGGTGGAATACCTGGACGCTCGGGGATCTACCGACAATATTAACGATGTAATAAGTTTCGAATATCGATTTGCGGCACATTGCCGCGGGCGCGCCCGCCGGAGGGTTAAAGAACGCTAACTTTCTCTCAACTGACAGCTATGGACCTGTCGCCCAAAATTCGTGTTTGTTTACAATATTTGAATATTTATTTACATATGACATACATATTAGTGGATGATCGACATGTTTTCGTATTGGGGAAATCAGCAAATTATGCTATCTTGTCTTTCATGAAAGGATAACGAAGCGGCTTGAGGCGAATGTGAGTCTTGTTGAGGTCTTCTTTGACCTCATCAAGACTGTTAACTGTCAGTCCTGACTCTCTGTTTGAGATAATGTAGACTTATGGTGTTTAGTTTCTCTGAAGTGATTATCTTCTTTTATTATTATGTAACGACAAAGTGTTGAAACGCATTTTTTTTTTCGAATCCGGCTTATATAATATGTAACTGTAAAATATTGTTGTAATAATTATTCGAATTTTAATTTCAAAACGTTTAAAGAAACAACAATGGGGAAACGGAGTTAATCGTATAATTTGTCGTCTTTTGAATATCTGACTAAACGTATACAAGATATAGCTAAAAATTGTTCACAGACTTCTAGGATAAATTGGAATCAAGTCTTGTTCATTTTTTAGTATGTAATAGATTGTTTGTTGTTAAGATCGTAGGAAAACAAAATGAGATCTAACCCAAATGTATCTGTTACTCTATAGATTGTCAGTGTCATTTGGGAGTCATACTAATTATACCTTTAAGAATAGAATTTAGATTTCACTCCCAATTGAAACTAAATATCTTGCCAACTCTAAAAGTTGTAAAGATTGAGAACCATTTCCAAAATTTATTTTAATTTGTAGAAAAGGTTTCTAGTGTTTTTAAACACAACTGCTGTTATAGAATTCTATGAACAACCTTTTGCATAGCTCTGTATAGATAATGATAACAGCATCATTGTAATCAGATAATGGAATTCAAATACTTGCTTGCAGGTACCTCGGCTGATTAAATATTTTGATAGTCAATCTAGAGGGGTGCGTTCAGTGCATTGCGGGTCCACCTATACCCTCGCAATAACAGAACACAACGGGTTATTCCTCTTCGGTCAGACCAAGCGTACTGGTGACGTAAGTTATGCGACTACATGCATCTTTGATGGTTTCTAGTGTTTTTAAGTGTAGGATTTTTTAAGAAAACCTTTCCTAACCCCTATTTTTTTCAGGCTAACATGTACCCGAAACCCGTACAAGATTTGGCGGGCTGGAACATCAGCCACGTCGGCACCAGTTACACTTCAATAGTGATTGCGGCCGACGAAACTTGCATAGCGTGGGGAGCTTCTCCTACTTATGGTGAACTTGGTTTGGGAGATATGCAGAAGAGCAGCACCACTCCCAAAGAGGTAAAAAATGTTGCATAATCTAATATACATTGTTTTGTATTATTTTCTAACCAGGTCACCCGCATGCAAGGAGTTAAAGTAACCGGCCTGAGCATGGGTTATTGGCATACTTTGGTCATAGCCTCTGAGGACACACCCGAGCATAAAGCCAAAGTTGAGTCCATGAAAATTTACGAACCTTAAGTCTTTTTGTACGTTTCGCTATTTCATTTCGTTTCGAGATCGAATCAGTTCCATTAATATTCGAATATAGTAATAATCTTTATCAGAACCACTATTCTTTATGGAGATTATTATATATTTGGTTAATTATTGTGTGATCTCTGTCTCTGTTCAAGGCTCAAGGTTGTTGTTATATTTTTCTCAGAATAACAGCGTATGCCTGGACTTAACATCTATGATTAATAATCTGAGTTTGAATAATAATTCATTTATGTGAGAATGTATCATACATCATACATATGGATAATATTTAGGTATAACAATCCTCGACTATGTACTGCTCTGTAGGTTTAAGCGTTTAGATTTAGTCCGATCGGATTTTAACGGTTTACAGTATTTTCGTTTTTAACTTAAATGTATTTTTAGTTCGTAATTTATAACTGGTGTTTGTGCATTAAATGGCAGAAGCAGGACTTTCCACGCGTTTGTCTCCTTTCTACATAATGTAAGTACTGTTTTTTTGTTTTTTTCCAAGGAATTTTTGAGGTAAATAAATTAATAAACAATTTGTATGAAGTAAGTTAATAGTTTTAAATGTCAAATGCCTACTTAGGTAGTTTCATCGATTTCAAGATAGTTGCAGTATAACAGTCTCTTTGTGCACGTGATATTTTTTTACCGAATAAAATTCAATGTCGTTCTAAAATGAACAAATGAACTCCGTTCTCAAAGAGAATCCGAAAATTTTACTCTATGAAATATGAGATCAACAAAAATTCTATCTTCAAGGTAGTGCCACTTTTGGTTATACAGGCTGTTTATACTGGGTCTCAGATATTTGATGGCAAATTGTATTTTAGGTGAGGTTTTGTTATTTATCAGTATTTAGTGTGATAAAGAAACTTTAAATTACAAAATAAGTGTCGGAAAAATGATGTCTACGGTGAAAGGTAAAAGCGAATCAACTAACAAAAATATAACTAGCAATGATTAATAATACCTAATTCTATTCTTGAAAACTTGGAAGCCTCACTTTAAAGTTTCATTAATCTAAATGAGATCCAGCGAACATATGACACTACAATTCTAAGTGTTCACTCTTTTCTGACCAGTAGTCTATGGTAAACTCGATCAATCACCTTCGTGAGATCTTTATAGATCACTACCTGTGAGCTCCTTATAACACTTCATAATGTAGTCTTTAATTACTTCAAAATTCATCCTGGTCTTCATATTACGAAAGAATCCATGCTGACCGGGAAGTATACGTAATTAACAGTTTCACAAAGTTAGTGTAATTATTAATTCAAATGTCTGTGCCAAAATCGAAAACAATTAAAATCCTTCGTGACTTTTAATATTTTTTTAGATCCAAACTTGACAGTTACAACTAACCAAGAACGTTTCCAAACAGAAGGAAAATCGTTCTTCTTAAGTTGGAAAATGTGACACAAGTGAGCAGACATTGAGCCTCTAAGAAATGTCAAAGGCAATCGAACCAGGGCCAGAACTTAGGTTCTTTTAAACAGGAGTCAAGTGATATTTCCTGCCAACTTCAAGGGATAAAAACAGTATGCAGCGCAAGATCGGGTTCGATTCGCCCACAATTTTCTCTGGACAGTTAATGTTACAGTTCTCAAAATAGTGAAATCTTTATAATGCATAGTAAACCCGTCAACCTCAGAATTGAACCAATAATTAAAGAAAAATGTCGAATTAAGATTCTCTATGTACAAAATGTGGAAACTGTACAATATTTTCTATGTATTTTGCAATTGCCAGTAACATGGGTTCACTTAAATTTCTTCCTATGAGCTGAAGACTAATAGGAAGTCCCTCATTTGACAATTTTATAGGAACTGAGACTGCTGGAACTCCTATGAAAATAAATTTTTAAAAATCATATAGTTTCTACAACACAAACATAATTTTACCTGCCATATTTGCAGGCTGTGTGCAGTAATCCTGCAAAGCACACTGATCACGATTAGTTTTCAACACAAAATCTTTATAATAAGGTGCAGTAGTCAATGTAGTGGGAGTTAATAAAACCTGAACATTTTCCCAAGCTTTGTGGAAATCATCAGATATCAGTCTTCTGACTTTCAAGGCTTTGTTAAAATATTTTTCATAATTTCTAGGAAAGAAATTTTAGATCAAATTTTAAACTAAAAATTACTAAGTATTTTTTTCATTACAAACATATCCTTACCTGGCCAAAAGAAAATAATTTCCGGTAAGAATCCTATTACGTACCACCTCATTGAACCCTAAACTCCTGCTTTTAGCAAATAATTTCTCTGTTGATGTATTCTCATCAGCTCTAAGCCCAAATTCTATACCGTCATATCTGGCCATATTGCTGGCTACTTCACACTGATTCAGAATTGAATAGCATACAATACTGTGCTCTGTGTTAGGTAATGACACCTATTTGAAAATTTTCAATAGACAAAATTTCTCAAATTAGTGCACAAACCTGTTTGACTATGGCTCCATCCCCCTCTAATACATTTGCAATTTCATTCCAAGTCTGATGTACTTCAGAACTTAAGTGACCATTGAAATACTCAATAGGGATGCCAATTTTTAGATCTTTGATTGACATGTGGTTAGCTTCAGGAAGTCTGCAGTTTTAAAAATTACTTACACATAGCATAAATTGGACAAATAAGTACCTAATTTTTTTATAAGGCTTTGTAAGTGATGTGGGGTCCTTGTTATCAAACCCTGCCACTATATTTAATATACTAACACAATCATCAACAGTACGAGTTAAAATTCCAGGCACATCCATTGAATTTACAAGGGGTATTAGACCCCACCTTGACAAAAGTCCATAAGTTGGCTTAAGGCCTACTAATCCACAATATGAAGCAGGGTTTCTTGTGGATCCTCCTGTGTCTGACCCTATTGCTCTGCAATCATTAAGATCATCACAAATCACTTGAACTGAGATAATAACTACCCAAAGCATATTCCTGCAGCTACAGCCACAGCACTCCCCCCACTACTTCCACCCACAATACGAAAATTACCTTCACTATCACAGCCCCAAAGGTTCTTTGTGGGTCCAAATATTGAGTCCACAGTACCAGACCCCATAGCAAATTGGTCCAAATTAGTTTTTCCAATTAAAATTGCCCCTGCATTTTCAAGCCTCTCAACCACAGTAGCATTGTAATGTGGTTGAAAACTTTCCAACATCTTTGAAGCACATGTTGTTTTGCTGTGCATTGTGCAAAAGTTGTCTTTGATTGCAATGGGGACTCCATCCACTTTAGATAACGGTTCACCGTCACAGTAGCGTTTCAAAGACTGGTGGGCCTGGGACTTGGCTAAAGTTTCTGTTAATGTTATGAAGGCATTGTAATTTTGGAAGGTTTTAGCGCGGTTCAGAGCGGCATCTGTGAGTGTTGGAGATATTATTATATTGTTGGATAATAATTTGTAGACCTGATGGTAAAATTACTTAATATAGTAAAGAAAAAGAAACGGTTTCTGTTGTATATTGTTTAGAAATACATACGTTTTTAATACTGGTATTTAATACTTTTTCCATTGAAAACAATGCTAAAGAGCCCTATGTTGAGGGGTGTTCAATCCACTATTTTTCTATTAAATACAACAATTAATTCTTATGAGTGTGATAATTACTTTTATTCCTATTAACTTTTTTCATTTAATTTAATATAAAATTCAGTCATTCAAAAGTAAGGTTAAGTCTCAAAACGTTTATTTCCTTAATAGACAATGATCGTAGACACTCCGAACTTTCTATATCCACGAAGTTGACTTTGACAGTGTAAAAACCACGTCCAACGGACGCCTAGAAACTTCCTTCGATATAAATTAAAATACTTTCGTATTTCTCAAATATCATGAACAAACGTATTGATATCATAAAACTTCGATAGATACGCGTTCGAATCCCTGCATACTTTAGTAGAAACACACATTTCTCCGTGATTTATCACCGGCTTTTTTCCTCGTGTTTTTAGTTGTCAAATCAGCAACCAAAAATGGCGGACCCTAACTACAAGAGTCGTTTGCAAAATTTCAAGAACAAAGGCAAAGACCAAGATGTAAGTGTACCTTTTCCTCATCAAATGTCACAAGATAATGTACTTTATAATTTAAAATAATTCGTGAGGCATATGCCCGTATTTCAGGGCGTTGGTCTAAGGCTCACAAAGACCTTGTTAATTGCTTCAGGTTACTTAGGTCACATAATTTAAGTACATTGTTCTATAACTTAACCGAGGGTTTAATTTTATTCGTGATCGAGTTATTTTTTCTTAATTCAGTGCAGCATTTAATCATATCATAGTTATGCAGCTGTACACATTTCATTTAACAGTATTAAGTCCTCAATTCAGGGTCAAGGTTTATCAAAAGTTTTCTTCAATTTCCTATTTGATTTAAGTACCCTCAACCACTGAGGGATTATAATACAATGGTTGACATTAACTTCTGTTCAACCTATTTTTACAGCGTGCCTATATACTTAATTGAAATACAGAACATCAAAAATAATGGCTGATAAGGGTTACTTTGCCTTATTATATTAACCAATGATTCCACTACAAAGTTATAAAAAATACTAAAAAATCAGGATAAAAATATTCCATAGTCAGTTTGAACAGATTCAGATGATTTTGTATTTTTTGTAAATCTAATAATTAAGAAATGCTTTACTACTGCATACCAAATTATGTGCATTATTTTAATTGTTTTTACTATATAGATAAATGAGTAATTAATTGAAAATTGTAACTATTGTTTTTTTCCTCAAGTCAAGAGTCAAAATTTATACACTAAAGTTGTAACATTCTTTATTATGACTCAAATGTAAGGTTTAAATGACAAAACATTCAGCCCTAAGGATTTTAAGATGCGAGGGTTATAGGTACTTCACACTTGAAGGTGGTCAATTAAATTAGGCAAAAGTCGCTCATTTCACATTGGTATTTTTGCCAATCATTTTCCTAATATCCATGAAAAACAAATATTTTATTTTTCATTTTTTGTTTACAAATCAGAAGTATATTTAACTAAAATATACCAAAAGATATTTGCAGAATACTTTTTAACAGTCTAGTCATGTTTTTTATGGCACCAAATTTCCAGGATTGAAATTCAACTTTAGTTTTTTTTTATTACTGCTACATTTGATTGTTACATATTTAAGTAACTTCATTTGTCCTCAGTCCACTGATATGACATATGTCAAAATTCATTTTTTCTTAGTACAGTAGTCCAAATGCAGTTTGATTACAAATTTTCCTTTCTAAAAATAAAAACAAATAACTGCTTTTGCTAACCAGTAACAAAATGTTGCTGGCAAGTATAAAAACATTTCATAGTTTTGGATATTAAAAACATCGATGTAATAACCAAGGACTTGAGAATTTGGAACTGAAACAGGTTTTGATTTTGTTAGTCTATGGCAATCACTCTAAAAGATAAAATTTCTTGTTTTAACCAATATGAAGACATGCCATGTATAATTCGCGGTGAATTTAGAAAAAGTAAAATTTGCCAAAAATTAAAATTATACTTCTCATTCTGGAAATTTAATGTAATAGAAAAAAATCTTACATTATTAAAAAATACTCAAAAAGACCCTTTAGAAAGTTTTGGTTAAATCCATTAACAATGTGTTTTTTCTATCTTATAAGCAAAAAATGGAAAAAAAACTGTTTTTTTTTCTCATGAATATTAAGAAAAATATTGACAACACTAACAATTTGAAAACATAGTCTTATTAAGCTTAAATTATGTAACTTTGCCCAGATTCAATTGATTTTGTATCTCTTAAGATAACTGGAATTCCAATTGTGAGACTCATAAAGAGGGCACTCTGTATCGATTTCTTTAAAACTATTATATTTGATAAAGTTGATATAAACGTTCACAAATTAAGCATAAATTAAGTAAGGTCAAAAAGTCAATGCATCTTGAATCATAATGTCAAAGGTGATCTTTAATGTTGCCTTTGTTTCCTTGGCAACCATAAATAAAACAATACTGAAGATAATGATTGCATCAAGACGAACTTCTCATTGGTCCTCTAGGTAAATAATGAGCCATATATGTGTCATAGTAAGTAAGAAAATATACTTCACAGTCATTCAACATACCCAATACAGGTGTATTTTAAATCTAATAGTTGATTAAATATGCATAAATTGCATATTCACGTGTGATTTTAACGAATGTTAATAAAATACGTATCTACTATGACAATAAACTATTTAATTCTGTACGAAACTTAATTACCAATGGATGATAGTAAAAAATATTATATATATCTGTCAATTTGAAAAATGACTTAATTAGGCAGATTTTGAACAGATAAGATTTCTCTGCAGAACTTTTTACCCCAGCTTTTGGTTACTATTACTTATGTAACATGAAATATAAACATTTTGAGCAGATTCTACAGGATGATCATTAGAAAGGACCTCAAGTACATTTTGAAATATCAGACGCATCATCTATCTTAGACAAGTATTATCTTTAACAGTAAGATGTTCGACGATAACTAGCAAAATGGCTTAACGCCCTTCGTTTATGGTTCAGTTCACACGCGCGTACTGTGAGTTTTTTTTTTTTTTAATAATTACCTGAGTTTCCGCGAAGCGACATGGATGTTCTTACGTTCCTTCATAATAAATCGATAGTGCCTATTCACGGAGCTATGGGTTAGGTGGAAGTCATTCATAAATCCTGTATCTGAAACAAGTTAATTGTCAATTCTGCGTAAATAATTTCATTGTTAAATAAAATTTCACGTGTTGTAAAAAAGAGGCAGCTTAAATGTTGGCGAAAAAGTCAAGCGTAGTTTTGTTTTTTTTTTAGGAAAATAAATATTAATTAATACTAAACAAGCTTAAATCGTTATTTTAATAAATTAAGAATGTATTATATATATGTGGGGCAGTTTTTAATTGCCAAAAACTTGAGTGTCAAGTCAATCAGATTAACTATTATCATAGAAAGCATGCCAAATAACCAGGAAACAATACTAAAAAAAAATTATGTAGCAATTTTCTCTTAAAAATAGGATTATTTATTTCAAAACTTTATTACAAATTTTTTATCAAATGATTTATTTTAATATATATTATATTTAACGGACGGTACTACTTATAGAAAAACCGACATCTGATAACTTCAAAAGGTCCCATTTTTGTCCAAACATAGTCTTCAGCGAGTTAAATTAAATATTAACGTGGGGTAATATCTTTACACACACACGTGCGGTAAAAAGTGGTAAAAAATTGTCAAATAGGTACGAAAATTTTTGACACTGTCATAAGACACGTGCAACTTTGGTTTGAGTATAGTTCAAATTTTCATCTGTTACGTGTAGTAAAATATTCTTTTGAGTTCACAAACATGTGTGGCAAAGCCATTTTACCACAAGCGTGAAGCAAAAAAAAGGAATTAAGATTTACAATGAATTGTGTATAAAAAAAATATCTTAAATATTTCCTCGTTTTTGTACTATTTGAGTCTATATATTTTGATGCCAGATGTAAAATTCTAAAAGTCCTTCACATATGATAAGGTTATCTTAAAAAATTTTTAAAAGATGAATAATGTTTTCAACCCTATTCTTCCTTTATCTCTTCAAAGAATTTTATTATTATTTTGTTCCAATCTAGGAAATGCGTAGACGTCGCAACGAAGTCACCGTCGAATTGCGTAAAAACAAGCGCGAAGAGACTTTGCAAAAACGTCGTAACGTTCCAGTAGCGGACTCCACCGACGAGGATGAATTAGAGAAAAACCTGTCGAATACCAATTTGGAGCAATTGGTAGCCCAAGCGGCAGCTGTGGACAATCCAAATATGCAATTAATTGCAGTTCAGTCGGCCCGGAAGTTATTGTCTTCAGATAGAAATCCGCCCATAGACGCCCTGATCCTTAGCGGGGTTTTACCAATTTTAGTGCAGTGTTTGGAAAGACACGATAATCCACCTTTACAGTTTGAAGCCGCATGGGCATTGACAAATATCGCTTCCGGTAAAATTTAATAAATTGTAATTGATTTATGAATAACATTTTTCCGCTTACTAGGTACTTCCGCTCAAACCAACAAAGTAGTCTCTGCAGGAGCTGTCCCTCTGTTTCTAATGCTTTTGCACTCTCCTCATCAAAATGTCTGCGAACAGGCCGTATGGGCTTTAGGAAATATAATCGGCGACGGTCCAGTGCTGAGGGACTACGTTATTGAATTGGGCGTCGTTGAGCCACTATTATCGTTCATTAAACCGGATATTCCGATTTCGTTTTTGAGGAATGTCACGTGGGTTATCGTGAATTTATGTAGGAATAAGGATCCTCCTCCACCGATCCGCACAATAGAGGAGCTATTGCCCGCGCTGAGCGCTCTCATCCACCATACCGATATAAACGTAAATATTATATACTATTATGAAAAATATTTCTCATAAACAAGAAATATATGCACAGATCTTGGTTGACACAGTGTGGGCATTAAGTTACCTGACGGACGGGGGAAACGAACAAATCCAGATGGTAATAGATAGCGGAGTAGTGCCCAAATTAATCCCACTGCTGAGTCACAAAGAAGTGAAGGTCCAGACGGCCGCTTTGAGGGCCGTGGGCAATATTGTGACGGGAACAGATGAACAGACTCAAGTTGTACTAAACTGCGACGCTCTATCCCACTTTCCAGCTTTACTGGTTCATCCCAAAGATAAAATTTGCAAAGAAGCCGTGTGGTTCTTGTCGAATATTACGGCCGGTAATCAACGGCAAGTTCAGGCGGTTATTAATGCCGGTATTATTGCTATCATTCTAATGAAGGTCGAATTTAATAGCTATTTTGTTGTTAGGTTTGTTGCCGAAAATTATCCACAATTTGAGTAAAGGGGACTTTCAAACACAGAAAGAGGCTGCTTGGGCGATTGCTAACCTTACTATCGGTGGAAACAAAGAACAAGTGGCTAGGCTGATTCAAGATGGCGTTATTCCTCCATTCTGCGACTTACTAAATTGTAAAGATGCTACGGTCATTCAGGTAAGTTTCTGGGATGGGGTTAAGTACGAAGGTTTTGAGATATGAGTGGTGAATGTTTTATAATGAAGAATCTAAATGTTCGTTAAAATTCGATCATTGCTTTGCCCGAATATTTGGAATTTTAAAATTGACTACTAAAGATTTGGTCCACCCCAAAATATATTATATTTGGTGTTTCTGAAACACTTTTATAGTAACTCTTAGTATTTTGGCAGCTGTATATTTACAAGAGAGGCTTAATCGTTTGGGCATTCTCTATGCAATGTCTGCATTCGTCGTTGTCCGCCACAACGATCGCGTGCGATCAATGTGCGATGCATCCAATACTATGACAGTTCGTATTTGTTAACTGTCGAAGTTTAATAGATCTCTTGTCTTGTTCTAAAGGGACCCAAGAATATACGTCCATGAATGGTCAAAACCCGGACAGTCATTCCAGTAGTGTTCGGTCTTCTTTTGGCTCGGATAAATTAGAGGAAAATAAAAATAATTAAAGCGAAATTGAAAATATTTCACAATTGGCTTTCACTAATATTCCAATCAAAGTAACTGCGCATGCGTCTAACCGACGCCAGCAAATCGGCCATTTTTTAAATAGTAGATGATACGCAGTAGAAATACGCCGCTAAACTGTTTAATCCTTTTGAAAAATTTTTATAAGGAACTGAGATTCTTTTCTTTCAACCTATTCTGAAGAATTAACATTATCTGCAGATCGTCTAAGATATATGTGGCTAGCACAATAAGGCTTAAAATGTAAAACAACATTTACGCAAGATGCGTTTACTATCACCATTCTATGAAATGTCACCAATATTATTTTCCACTATTTTTTCATCATTGACAAAATTTTATATCTCCTTTTTAGGTAGTTCTGGATGGTATAAACAACATGCTGAAAATGGCCGGTACTCAGGTGGAGCAAATTTGTACGATGATCGAGGAATGTAGTGGTCTCGACAAAATCGAAGCCCTGCAGAACCATGATAACATCGAGATTTACAAACTCGCTTACGATATCATCGAGCAATATTTCAGTGGAGATGTAAGTGATCATGTTTGTTTGGTTAAACAAAAATAGATAAATTGGGGTGATTTAGGCTGAAGACGATCCCAACTTGGTCCCATCGGCGAGCGAAGGTGAATTCAATTTCGATCCCTCGACGAACGTCCCGAACGAAGGATTTAAGTTTTGATCGGTAGGCGCTTGAGCAATCGCAGCAAATTTCGCTTCCCCCTTATTAGGACCCACAAGTGTACGTTCATTTTAACAGATTTTTTAATACATACAGAGCACGTCAGAGTTGCCTCCTACCTCCGTCCAGGCCAGCTTCGTTAATTGCTTAAAGAGATAAGCATCTAGTGGAGGGTGTGGACAACTCTTTAGACTAACACTGTATTTTTCTTCTGTATATATCTAGGTATTTTAAACAGTGTCCCCAAGTGAAAGGTTTACGACGGATATTTATTTAATTTGACACATTTATTGAGGCTGTACCTACTCCTTGTATTTTATATTGTTAAGACTGCCGGTTAAGACAAAATGTGCTCGAAAATTGAATTAGGTAAATATCTGATGACGCACGCACGGAGGTTTACTATTTTTTTTGTATATAAGAGGCTTTCGGGCATGTTTAAAATGACCGTACAACCTCATAATTTATAACTAATGAAATCTGGGCGTGGCTACTTCGAAAATAAGTGCCGTGTCGAACATAATACACATTTCTTTTTAAGGAAAATTGAAATTGCGTAATTTGAGATTGGAGATATTTCCAATTTTTATTTGGTTAAAGTTTCAACCAGTGGCCATGTGCAGACATCTTTTTAGGATCTGTCAATATAATTTATAATGAGTATACAATTAGATTTATCTCATTTTTGTGAAATAACTGACATCTGTAATAAACAGAAAACGTTTCCCAAGCAATCAAAAAGGGTATCGCTGTTTACTAATTTCCACAAATATAAACATAGGTTTCTGCCTCATTACGTCCGTGAATGGAAGAATGACATTGTATAGGTAATTGTACTCCAAAGATTTGGATGGTGCGAACATTAAATGTTTTCGTTGTTACTGCTGAAAAGAGTAATTTATTGTCGGACTAACCTTCTTATAATTATTACATATTATATGACATTGTCGTTACCGAGATTTTTTAGGATACTATGATTTTTTTAACCTTTCATTTCGAATAGATAAGCTCGTCATTGGCGTGAACGGTGATTAATATCGGTTGGCTTCATCAAATACATTTATTTTGGAATTTATTGAGTATTTTTATTTAAGGAATTAACCTTTAATAAACATAACAATCAAGAAGAAATACTCTCTTTAAGTCCCCTTCCTGCATAGCTAATCGATCTTTTCGCATTTTGGACATTTTTAAGTTAATTGTAGTTTAATTTCTCGGGATATACGAGGAGTTTTACATCTTATCAACAAAGTTAACGATTCCAATTAGTGAATTAGATAATCACAACAAATTAAAACTGGTCAATTAAAATTAAATTAGACAACCTAACAGTTAAAAAATAGTAAATACTACGTAGCGTGTAACTGCAGTCACTGTTACTAACTCCGATACGGTAAAAGTTGCAAAGTTAAATGGGAGAACAAAGACAGTGTTAGCATTAAACTATTTTGCTTATTTGTTCCGATATCTTCATACTTTGGGAATAGCATTGTATTTTTTCCAGTATGTGTGGTTTAAAAATTGTAAATTAATAAATTCATAACTGATAATCATCAAAACGTATGAATTGTATTTCAACGTTTTATCAAAAGAAAATGAAAAAAATTTACAACATTTTTAGTAATCGACTTCAGCGAATGATTAAAACAAAATCAAAGTAGTAATTTTAACATCTTTTTATGTTTGCAGCATTATGGATTCTGTAAGTCCAAAAACTAATAATTTGGATATATATTTTAATATGGTTATTTGAAATAATAAAAATTCTAATTATATTTAATTACTTAGCAATTTATTAAGTATATATATATATATATATATATATGTCGGAGAAACACAAGGGTTGTTCAGCTTTTCCATTATTCTTTGATATTAACATTTAGACACTAAGCACTAGACTATAATTAATTATATGATACCGACGAATTCACAGACCACTATTGTCCCTTTTGTGGTTTTCTCGTGACCACGTTTGCAATCGAAGGGTTATCCCGATTGCGGTATCTTCACCCCTTTTTATATAAACAAATGCCCTAAAGGCTAAACATAAACATAGACATAAACACTATTATTCACCGACATATATATATATTGTTCTGCATATGCAACACTTTTATGGAATATTACTACAGCACAACAAATGTATTTGTTGTGATTTAATGAAAGACACTATTTGAGAGGCTTAGAAAAAAGATCGCGATTGTTCGTAGTTCTTAAAATGCGAAGGAAAAGGGCAAATACTAGAGAAATTTGTTTCTCCGTTTTGACTATCTGAATTTGCCTCCTATAAACTGAAATACATTAAGAAAGAAAAGAAATCGATGTTATCATAGAAATACTTTCTCAAGTAATGTTTCGCTAGTGTAGACCCTGTTATTGGTGTTTGTAGCCACTTCGAGAGCCTAAATCGCCTAATATCTCCTATTTCTCGAAGATATTGAACGCGTCGTCAGCTACAACTGATTTATTTTCCTTTCTCATCTTATTTTAATAGCATGGAACAAGCATTAGGTTTCCGCAGGAGCTTTTTCCTCATCATCAGAATAACAATTTGGGTTTGTTTTGCCTCTCACAATACTGCTAGTAGATCCGATACTGCTAGCTTTAACTAAGGGTACATTGACGCTTCAGAGCTTATCCGCTTCGTCACTGCATCTAACACACCTCCAAGGAGGGCTATCAGCATGTCGTCGTCCTCCATCACCTCATATATTAGCTCATGTATTCCCCTATCCCAGTATATTCGAAATCACTCTTTACCAATATAATTGAGTTAGCTATTTCTGTTAGTATAAATCAATTCCGTCAGCTGACCGCAAGTGGGAACTCCATTGCACAGATTCAAAGATTACTATCGCAGGATTTTTACAAAAGTCATCTATAACATTTTAAAAAGAATTTCTTGGTAATTGTACGGTGAATATACAGGGTGGCCCACCGAAGTTTTATGTTTTATAATATATAAAACACGAAAACGCTTGGACCCTTCAGCTTTAATTTCAAGGAGGTGATGTTTCTTTGGTAATAATCGTTTTCCCAGGTTTAATTTCTAAGCTGGGATAACATTCACTCTAAAAATCTTAAATGAAGAAAAGTATCACGTCATATATTATCTTAAAGGACATTCAATTGCCCTTTCAATGTCGCCTTATTTTTTAATTTTAGATGATCAGTTTTTGAAAAATTAAAGTTTAAAAGCGATATTATCCTAAGATTGCAACAAAATTCGTACGCAATGTTTTTAGTAAATAAGTTGTAAAATGCTAATAGTACCGTTATTTCTACCTAAACGTAAAGAATTTTAACTAGTCCAGTGCTTTAATCAATTCTGCCAACCCTATCAATTTCATTTTAAAATGGGTTATACTATTCAGGAAGAAGTTAAAATGATTTCGCTCTTTTTTCGAAACCATAATTGTGCCAGAGGGGCTTCAAATTTGTTCAATGAACAACATCCTGATAAGCATCTGTTCCATACTTTGGTGCGCAGTCTGGTTACAAAGTTTCAAGAAATGGGATGTGTTGGAAACCAAACAAAAGGTTTTTCAAAGTCAAATAAGAACGGAAGCAGTTGAATTAGCTGTTTTGGGACACATGGCGGAATTTACTCTAAGCACTAGTAAATTATCTGGTATTCGGAATACAATCAACCACACATAAATCATCTAAATTTCATCCTTATACAATTAAGTTAATCTTAAAATTAAACAAAGAAGATAACGATCGATTTTTGGAATTTTGTAAGATCGTTTGTCAACAAATTATTAACAATCAAAGGTATCTTTAGAACATTTGTTTTCCTGATGAGTGTTCCTTTCTCCTAAATGGCGAAGTCAACCATAACTACCGTTGTTGGTCGTCCAACAATCCAAGATTTTTTCGAGAAGTTCACACCCAATTTTCAGAAAAATCAAACGTTTCGCTAGGAATTCTTGAAAATTATGTTGCTATCCCATGGTTTTTTTCTTTCAATTTGAAGAGAGAAAATTAGTTGGATTTATTAGAGATTGTTACTGGCCTAGCATTAACACAACTAATTGAGCAAAATTATTGTCACCATATCGAAGACAACATTTTTCAACAAGATGGGGCTTTTCCGCACTACACGACCTCTCTAAGACGGTTTTTAAACAAAAGATTTCCTTAACAGTCGATTGGGAGAAGATGACCTACCGAATGGCTTGCACATTCCCCAGATTTGTCTTCGTTAGCCTTTTTTTCCCATGGGGCCATTCAAAGTCAGAAATTTATGCGACACAACGTAAATCATTTAAAGGCCTGCGGCGACACATTGTAAACGAATGTAATCTTATTACTTCGGAAATGCTCAAAAATGTCAGAAAGTACTTTGGATAATGTATCCATCACTGTATCAATAGATCAATGACATACCCAGTGAATAGCGAGGAAACTGTGCAATAGTACTTTAATTTTGATTTTAGATGTGTAGACCAGGGGACCGTCAGCGCACATTTTTGTCTGATTCATCTAGAATTGCCCTAATCTTATCTTATCTCAACAACCCACATATCTACATTGTTTACCATGAAAGTCATAGTTTCATCCGAGTGTTTGTTAAAAAACCCAGTAATGTAAAACCAACACGTTCAAATATATTACCGCAAACATGGAAAGTGACTCCATTACAAGGGAGAAAACCAAAACACTTTTCGGGTATGAACTGACACCTCGACAGAACCTACTTCTAAACCACCTCCTTCCATCTGTCCTGGCCTCATTGCTTTTCATCTTCATCATAGCTGCAGATATTGGGGTAATTTTTCGTCACTGTAAAGATGATGACCCCATTTGGGCTTCGCTCACATTGTTCTGCATGTACCTTCCTGTCATTGGAAGCTTAATTATTATACTGACAGACGCAGATTATTGGCCTGATCCAGAAAATATGACTAGGGAAAATTGTGCCTGGATGATGAAGAAGATTTTAGGACATTTGTTGTTTCCTGTATGGAGTATGTGGAGGTATATCAGCTAAGTTATTTTTTGGGTGTTCTTAAAAGATTTTTCCTGCATGAAGATTTGCTGAGAGAATCTTTTGGACAATAGAAGCAGCTATAAATACCAACGATAACCAGCGCTTGGACGAGGCCTTAGGAAAACTCATAGAGCCACGCCTTATTGAATTATACGTATTTTTGCAAGCGTACCTGCATTCTTTACCTCAAGTACTGCTTCAGCTTCATATCCTTATGAGGCACAACAGTAACATCGACAAAGAATCGAGTATGTATGTGAATTAAATACCCGTTAATGGCTGCATATAAAA
Source organism: Euwallacea fornicatus (assembly GCF_040115645.1). NCBI lineage: Eukaryota > Metazoa > Arthropoda > Insecta > Coleoptera > Curculionidae > Euwallacea > Euwallacea fornicatus. The sequence goes on along the minus strand of NC_089542.1, from coordinate 7,675,205 downwards.
CATTTTTTAATATTTTAGAAATTACCCAGGCCTTCAGTATTTTAATAAATTTATCAAAAGTCGCAGTTACTACCACTTATTATCAAAGATTTAAAGCCCAAAAATTCACAGGATCGGAATATCCATGGTTAAAATCTAAGAAAATTATGCGCTCTAAGATGTTTGGCGCAAAAGAGCCCTCAGAGGTGGATGGACAAAATTTGTTACTGAGAAGAACCATTTCAAGTCAGAAGAGGTATATGGGAAAAATGAAATTTTAGAGTTGTGAGCATGCTATTTTAGTACTTTATCCCGCCTGACTTATAAAAAACGGACGAAGCTGTAATTCAGTTATTACGAATGGATTTTGATGAAATAAAAACCAAATAAAATGATATTGTTCAGTCTACTAAATAACGTCACAGTTGATTTTTTTTAAACTAAACTTCTTCAGGTGTCAACTTGAAAATTTTAGATAAAACTCGATTTTTTAAACATTTTTTTCATTGAAAGTATTTTCCTGAATGTATGACGAGGAATTCTTAAAACAATTTTTAACTTTAAAAAAATGGTATATTATTATAATGTGTAAATTAATCGATTAATTTTAGAGAAAAAAATATTAAATGTCGTAAAGATGCAATACAAATTAGATTTCTGTTATTTTTATAAAATGTTAGGAGTTATGTAGCTGTCTATATCGTCATGGTAGCCATTTGCGTTATCCTGTGCAAAGCTGCCGAGTACCATAGACAAGTGGATTCTATTAGAACCCAGTCAGAAGGGATAACATAAAACCGCCGGCTCATTCACCAGACCTTTCTACGTTGGATTTTTAGATATGAGGCCAGCTTGAAAATAAAGTTTGTGTTTTCTAGCCAGAAGATATTAATATTTTAAGTTAAAGAATTGTATATGCTTGCCAGGAAATTACACCAAATTCTATTATAAATGCTATACATGGTGTAATCAGAAAATGTCAATTATATGTACAAGATGATAATAGCCCATTCGAGTAATATCTTTAGAAATAATATTTTGTGAGAACTATTGAAAAATACATGGTTAAACGCAAAAAAAATCCTATTTGGAATATTCGAGACAATTTATTAGTGCTCAAAGAAAAGTAAAAAAAACATTTTTTTTAGTAAAAAATTGTTTTAACATTAACTTGTCATATATCAAGTAAAAAAATATGTTTTTTCGTCAAAAAATGTGAAAAAAATACGGAGATCTATTTAAAACTTTGAAGTTTACACCTAAAGCAGAAGTTGAGTAAAAAAAACTACCTTGACGTTATTTAATTGTCTGAAAATATCATTTTATTTGGTTTTTAGTTAATCAAAATCCGTTCATAAATAACGGAGTTATATCTTTGCCCGTTTTTTATGAGATAGCCTATATTTAGAACAAAATTTTTAATAAAACTCACTCTACAAGTAACAATCACTATAAATATGTCTTTTCATTATACAGGGTCTTTCCTAACTACGTGTAAAAAATTTAAAGGCGTAATCCTCGAGTGATTTTGAGTCAAAAATGTCTAATAAACATATGTCCGCAAATGCCTTGTTTCCAAGATACAGGGCGTTGACTGAAAGACGTTGAAAAAGGTTTTAAAGGATTCTAAAGGTTTGGTGGTATTTACTAACTTGTTTATTGTTAGTTTTTTTGCTACTTCCACTACTATAAACAAGATAGTCAATGTTATTTTGGTGTTTTACTCTCTAAAGTGAAAGAATTTAGTTCTGTGCCCCAAAAATCAGATTATACCTCAGTTTTGAAAATTTTTCAAATGTCTAATTACACTAATCAAGAAATGGCCAATATGGTTTTTGTTTGCGGCCTTGCTGATGGTAAGTGTTTGGCAGCGAGGCGCATTTACATGGAAAGGTTTCCAAACCACCAAACTCCCAACAACCAAACCTTTAAAAACCTATTTCAACGTCTTTGTGATACAGGATCTCTTATGAAAACTCCAGGAGGAGGAAAGCCAATAACACGTCGAACACCAGAAGTGGAGGAAGAAATCTTAAGACGTATTGAAGAAAACCCCGGAACAAGTACTCGTAAAATTGCTGCCGTTTTAAATATTAGTCATAAAGTAGTGTGGACTGTTTTAAAAGAGCAACAACTTTACCCGTACCACATACAAAGAGTACAAGCCTTGTTACCTCAAGATTATCCTCCACGTATTCAGTTTAGTCAATTGATCCTACAAAAAGTTGCATTAGATCCACAATTCCTTTCTCGTGTATTGTTCACAGATGAAGCGACGTTTTCCAGAAGTGCAATTATCAACTTCCACAATAATCACATTTGAGATGATGAAAATCCTCATTCAATTGTGGACGAGCGGTTCCAACATCAATTTTCTTTAAACGTATGGACCGGTATAGTTGGAGATTATTTGATAGGACCCTACATTTTGCCGCATCATCTTAATGGAGAAACATATTTAAATCTTTTGCAAAATACTTTGTCAGTTTTACTGGAAGAAGTACCTATTGCACAGAGGCTTCAAATGTGGTTTATGCATGACGGTGCGCGAGCACTTAAATGCAACTTTCCCAAATAAATGGATAGGCAGAGGTGTCCCAGAGCCTAATCAGTCGTGGCAGCAAAGTCCCCTGACTGTAATCCTCTGGACTTCTACTTTTGGGGTGATCTGAAGAGACTTGTCTATGCAGTCCCAATATACACTCTAGATCGACTTCAGGAACGTATAATTACCGGATGTGAAACGATACGCAACACAGCAGGAGTTTTCGAGAGAGTGAGACAATCATTAACAAGAAGGATGGAAGCGTGCATTATGAGTAATGGTGGTCATTTTCAGCAATTCTTATAATTAATCATTAAAGCATTCCCCCCAAAAATTGTCTTTTCTAAAATTCAAACACCCAAATTGAGTCATTTTGGAAATAAAACCTCTTTTTCTTGTCACACTTTAACACCCTGTATCTTGGAAACAAGGCATTTGCGGACATATGTTTATTAGACATTTTTGACTCAAAATCAGTCGAGGATTACGCCTTTAAATTTTTTACACGTAGTTAGGAAACACCCTGTATAAGGTGTCTTTAAAAGATCTGTACAAATTTTTTCCACAGATTTCTCGGGAGAAAATATGGCGATTTAATCCAATTTACCTTAATCTGAAAGCGGAGGATTTTAAAAATACAGGATGACAAACTGAAAATTAAAAAAAAATTAAAAAAATTATTACTCTATTTTAATGGTACTATTTACACAAAATAGTGCATGGGAGGACTTTTAGAGGCGACACATCAGAATCCATTTATATTTTCAATGCAAATTTTAAAGAACGTGGTGAGTGCTAAGTAAACTCTGGTTAAAGGGACATACATTTTTTTAATATCTAATGTAGAATTTATTTATGGCTATAAATTTGTGTTCTTTTATCTGTTTTATGAAAAGGAGTACCTTGGTACAAATCGCTACCGGCATTCCATCTTGGGATATTCAGGTGTAAAGTTCGCCGTATGTCATGAAAAATAACTTTAGAGTGGATTTGTAAGGCATAACCAAATAAATAATTAAAAATTGGTGTAGTTGAACAAAAATAGAAATATAAGAAAAAAATGAGAATTGAAAATTTATTCAATATTTTGGTATTTTTCGTTTCAACTGTACAAATAAACTTGCACTTGAAAGGTGTTTTTCAACACATGCAGCGAACTTTAAATTTTAAATATCTCAAAACAGAATACCTGTAAAGACTTGTAGCAAGTTACCTTTTTTTTCTAGAATATGTAGCAGAATACAATTTTAGATATAAATAGGTTTTAAAATCGAGCGATAAAAAAGTTATATCCCTTTAAAGAGAGTTCACTTAGCGCTGACGGCACCCTCTACAATACACGTTAAAATTGTAAACTGGTTCAGATTTTTCGTCTCTAAAAATCCCCCAATGCGACATTTTATTCAGATGGTACCATCAGAAATGAAGTAATTATTATTATTATTTTCGCTTTGACGTCGTGTATTTTCAAAACTGTCCATTTTTAGACTAAGATAAATTAATTTAAATTGTTATATTTTCGCCTCAGAAATCTGTGGTAGAATTTTGCACAGACTTTTCAGAGACTTCCTGTAAATGTACGTTAAACAAATAATAATAAAAAGGTTTTTACCATTAAAATTGTATTTTAGGGTAATTGAAAGTCGTCGCAATGACGAAATCTCACGTCTCTATGATATAGAGCCTGCAATTAGGGCGGAGCGCAGGCGCAGCAGTGACATTTATCTGGAGCCCGATTCCCTTACTGAGGACGACGTAGTGGTGCGGCGCCAAAATACAGAAACCCATTGGGAAAGAAGTATTTCGTATATCTCCAGAATGTCTACTATGCTGCGCAATAAAGTCGAGCCCCATTTAGCCGTTGATGGCAGTTCTTCAACGAATTTTAAAATTGTTCGTGCTAACTATGTAAAAGGGCTTGAAGAAGATGATTTAGCTGGAAGAGTAACAGCGTTTCTATGGTGGTTTACATTCCTGCTGAGTCGTATTTTGGCGATATCCGCATTTGCTTATTTTTTCTTTAATGTCTGCGTTGGCCTGCTGATTTCCCATGTACTTATTGTAATTGCAGCTCTAGCCTACGACGTGAAAACGGATAAAATCAAACAGGACAAATTTGCTTTTTTTATCTTCATAGGGATAGTTTACGTGTTTTGTATTATAGAATTTAAAATTAGATTTAAAAAAGTGAAATGGATTTATTTCGGATATTTTGGACTTATGTACTTAGAAAATTTCGTTATGTGTTTGGTGTGGTATTGCAAAGAAATAGAGTCATTGGAGAATGATTATTGGTATAGGTATATTTTCTACGCCATTGTAACTTCGCATATTCTGAGCTTATCGGCTATGATCTTTTATTACATTCTTACACGACCTAAGTCTGTATTTATAAGAGTCGCCTCTTAAATTATCTAATTTTAACTGTTTTCTGAACTAATAATTTACATTTGTGTTTTTTGTATTTATTTTATAAAATGTTTTTGTAGTGAGAACCGGGTTTAGACATTAGATGCAGCGCTAAATGGCACGAACCCTCACAATTTAGCTTAATGTAAGCTATATTGGCTGCTATAATTAGATTTGCTCATTTAAATTAATAGTTATAAATTATGCTTAATGAATTTAAACTATTTCCTAAAGTATCAAAAACTTTAATAGTTGGTTCACAGTTTATTGACAAATATGAAACTTTTTTTTTCAATTTTTAAATTATTTAAACTTTTTTTTAACTCTAATACTGACATCAGTCATCTGAGTTTTATTCTTATCCTTTCCCTAATTAATAAAAAAATAATTAATTCAATTTAAAAAGGTTTGAAATTCATATACAAGACGATTCACTCTAATTGATCAAATGTATATTTCTATTATTATAACTCCTACGGTTTTTTAAATTATCGAAGTTTCATATTTTTCTTAAAATCGTCAGAATCTGCTGCCAAACAACAGATGAGCACAGCAAATTGTTAAAATAACGCTCCTTTATTAATGGACTACCCTGATATTTTTTTAGAAATCAAAGATATTTTTCTTGTTTTCAAAAAAATGTAATAATTTATATATTTTTCTCTAATCGTTCCGTATATGTTAAAGGCATAACATTTGGTAAATAACGAATAAATTATTATTATTGAAGGTATAATTTCCTACGTGGTTAAGGTCGACAATGTAATGTATAAATCTAAGCTTTTTTACTATTGCTAAGATCATTTTATTTCAATCTCAAAGCATAGTGGAAAATTAGATCAAATTTAAAAAATCGTTACAATAGTTAAAAGCTTAGATTTATACATTTATGTTGTCAAACTTAAACTGGAAGGAAATTGTATCTTTAATAGTAATTATTAATTCACTATTTACCGATTGTATAGTCTTAAAATTTTAGTTTAATTTTAAATATTTGACAAACCACTAGAAAAAAAAATTATACTTTTGGAAAAAGAAATAGAGTAACATTCGGCAATACCAAACATTCAAGGGACTTGGCTTGTCATTCGTTATACACGAAGGTTCCCTATAGGCGACCAACGAAAAAATCTTGTTAATTCAAAATTTCTGTTTTAACCAAATGCCAAATTATACAATTTTTCGTTGTAGTAAATAAGTATATACTAGATGAAGAAAGAGATATATAAGTATACAGGGTGTTTGGTAACTCGATACATTCCTATAAGAGAGTAATAGAGCAGGAGGTAAGGACTAAATTTAACCCAACTTACCTTAATACCAAAGTCGATGATAAGGGTGTCAAAGTTGAAAAAATAAATCATATTTTGTTTAATATCTTGCCATTTCTTCCAGCTAATTTTGTAAAATTGTGTATTCGGAAGTTTTTTGGGATGAAAAATTTTAATTTATGCACCATTTAATTGTATCTTCTAGAGGACACCACTTGCGACGATTAGGACCCCTTCAAACCGCTACAACTTTTTTATATTACCCTGCATGTCAGTTTGGACATGAAAAAGGGATTTTCCTACCTTTTTTTGTTAAAAAAGTTATACTTTATTCAAGTCGCTAGAAGCAAAGGGTTTCCGAGAAAACTGCACCTAAAATTAATGTAAAAGTAATTCTTACTTTATTCTAAATATTTAAGATCTTGTTGAAAGTGATACCCTCTTCTTCTAATACACGCACGTGCCCGTTTTCTAATTTGTACGTGAGTTATTCTGGCCGAAAATGTTTGTTTAAGACTTACGGCAGCTTCTTCAATACACCGTATTAATTGTTTACATGTCTGTTTTTCTTGAGCATAAACCATCTCTTTCATCTCATCCCATACGTGAAAGTCCAGCGGGGTTAGATCTGAACTCCTCTTCCGACCACTGATTCGGAAAACTTTGATCCAGTAACTCTCTTACAGTTCAGCGATAATGACCAGGGCACCTGTTGTGTTTTTTTATTATTTCAAGTAATAATTTAATTAGTATTAGTAATAATAGTAATTATTATGATAATTCAATAAATGTAAAAATTATTTTTATGTTAGTTTTAAGTGCGGTTTTCTCGGAAAACCGTTGCTTCTAGTGACTTCAAAAAAGTATATTATTTTTAACAAGAAAAGGTAAGGAAATCCCTTTTTCCAGTTCAAACTGACATACAAGGTAGCACAAAAAAGTTGTATTGGTTTTAAAGTGTCCTAATCGTCGCAGGTGGCGTCCTCCAGAAGATACAACTAAATGGTGCATAAATTTGAATTTCTCATCCCAAAAAACCTTTGGATACATAATTTTACAAAATTAGCTAGAAGAAATCGCAAGATATTAAAGAACATATTATTTATTTTTTCAACTTTGAACTCTTATTATTGACTTTGGTATTAAAGTAAGTTGGGTTAAATTTAGTCCTTACATCATGCTCTATTACTCCCTTAAAGAAATGTATCGAGCATGTATTAGAGCAAAAAAAACTTCTTCAATAAATTCGAAGTTTAGGTAGAAAAGAAATTTGTGATTTAACTTTGCACCTTGCGGTTTTTCAACATCTCCTGACTTATTTCGTTTTGCAAAAAATCTATTGCATCTAAAAACCTTTCATTTTCTGGATAACTCACCTTTACTAATATGCTATAATCTTTAAAGCAGAAAGGGTCTTTTGGGTTATAGGGATTAAAACTTCATTATTTCTGTCGAATTCCTCTTTATTGCTCGAATCGTTTTCATGTTCGTCATTGGCAATTATTGGAACCATGTCAATATCATAAGAATATTCGCAATTTTCACATGTTCATCAACCATGTCATATTCATTTAAGTTAATTTATTTAAAATCAGAAAAGTGGTTATTTTCGGTTCATTCGCTTAAATCCAATTCGGTTTCTTTCTTGTCGATTCGTGTTAAAATCTGTTGTGTAAGAAAGGCTTTATTTTCATCTCTATATCTTTTCTGATCGTTGAACCCAGTATGTTTAAAACAGTTAAAAATTGTATTTTGAGAAACATTTCTCCAGGCCGTATTAAACAGTAAAATTGCTTCCAATAATGAAATTTTAAATTTAATTATTGTCATTAACATCAATTAATTTCAGCAATAACTGTCTCCGATAATACGATTTTACACATCGAATTACCCCTTTGTCCATCGGCTGCAAGGTCGCAGTAACATTAGGAGGAAAGAAAACCAATTTGATCCAAAGTAAATTTTCAATTTTAGGATGCGCAAGGCAATTATCGATAAAAACATTTTTTTTCCATTTTTCTAATTCATCATTCCAGGTTTTTAAGAGTGCCGTAAAAATGTTTGACGTCATTCGTGCTCTCTTACTAGCTTTATAAGTTAATGGTGGTCAAGGATGATTTTCAAAGCAGCTGAGTGACTTTGATTTTCCTGTTATGAAAAGTTTTTTTTTCCGACTCATCTACGTTTGCACATGCCCAACCCGTGATTCTTTCAACAATTTTCTTCCAGAATATTTTTCCCGCTTGAATTTCAGAGTTCTATCAGGTGTCATTTTGTAGAAGACGCCAGTTTCATCACCGTTAAAAATATCATTATCAGAATACCCTCTTCGCAATCCTGACACCATAAAGCAAATAAAACTGTAAAGTTTAATTAAAAAAAAAACGGAAAATTGTTCCATACCTGGCCATGTTGCTGTAAGCCAGTTTCTGATTATTTCGGACGATACATCATCAGCTTCACCATGAATTTTTCCGCTGTGTATATTGTGCCTTTTTTTGAAGCGATCAATCCGTCCTGTTGGACAGCTAAAGCCCCCCGAATCGCTAACTGTTTCTTCCTAGATTGAAGTGGACAATCTTGCAAATTGATTTACTTTTTTTTGCAAAACGACACCGGAAATAGGAACATTTTTTGCTCCGTTAAAACGAAAACCACTTCAGCAAAGGTTTGTCCATATCTTTTCTTTCTGGTTTACGAATTTTTTTTAATGATAAACTTATGTGTGTTTGTGCGTCTAAATATTTCTCTCTTCGAGCCCAAATGGTTGATACCGTGGACTACTTTCGACAAATTTGATGGTTTGTACAACCATTTTCTAATTTACAAATTATATTCATTTTATGTGATGAAAGAAGGGATTTGCATTTCGCCTTATTAACATTTGACATTTTTAAATATGTAATTAGGTGCTTACAGCATGATTAGTAAATACTATCTGACTGGAAAAAGGGATTGATATTGACTTGCAATAGCTTCTTTGATTGTTTTCCACGATGATCGTGCTTTTTCGGGATAATTTGCTGACACCAGCATCTCTTGACCGTTTGTTATAAACTATTCAAAGCTGCGTGAAATAAATAATATGGTTTTTTATAACCGAGTGTTCGTTATGTCCATGTTTGTTATAACGGAATAAATATACAGGGTGCGCCAACTAAAACGAAACAAAGCTGTTTTCTCGGTTAATAAAAAAGTTATGCAAAAATGCTCGGACACGTCAACTTTAGTGTGGAGGGGGAAGATTTTTTATTAGATATTTACGGTGGTTGCCTTCACCCCCTGGGCAGGGGATGAACCACCCCTGAAATTTTAAATGGGAAGGGGGGTCGAGTTATACATCAAATTCAAGGTTTTTTGAAGGGCTTCATGGTGATATCTAAATTTCTTACTTTCGAACAACCACTGATGAGTAAAACGATTATTTCTTTATGAATACTACAAATACGTAACGCATAAAATCACCTAAATCAATTGTTCAAAATACTGTCCGTTAACTTCCTGACAGTGAAATAAATTTGCTTCGAATCTCTGTCGTACCTTCTGGAGTATTTCGAGGGTTATTTGGCGGCATTCATTAACAATACGTTCTCGCAAAACTTCCAAAGCCCCTGGAGGAGTGGAGTACACTTTCGACTTGAGATGACCCCAAAAGAAGAAATCTAATGGAGTTAAATCTGGAGACCTTGCAGGCCATTCAATTGGACCCCTTCTACCAATCCAATGATTAGGAAAATTTTCATTTAGAAATTGCCGAACGGCTAAAGCATAGTGCGGTAGTGCACCATCTTGTTGGAATGTCAATAGAATGCCGCCAAATAACCCTCGAAATACTCCAGAAGGTACGACAGAGATTCGAAGCAAATTTATTTCACTGTCAGGAAGTTAACGGACAGTATTTTGAACAATTGATTTAGGTGATTTTATGCGTTACGTATTTGTAGTATTCATAAAGAAATAATCGTTTTACTCATCAGTGGTTGTTCGAAAGTAAGAAATTTAGATATCACCATGAAGCCCTTCAAAAAACCTTGAATTTGATGTATAACTCGACCCCCCTTCCCATTTAAAATTTCAGGGGTGGTTCATCCCCTGCCCAGTGGGTGAAGGCAACCACCGTAAATATCTAATAAAAAATCTTCCCCCTCCACACTAAAGTTGACGTGTCCGAGCATTTTTGCATAACTTTTTTATTAACCGAGAAAACAGCTTTGTTTCGTTTTAGTTGGCGCACCCTGTATATTAGCTTTATAGGAACTTTAACGGGACTTTTTCATTTTTCGTTATAACCGAGAGATTGCTTTAGCCGAGTTTTATTGTGCAACTATTTTCAATTAGCAAAAAGATACAAAATCGTTTAAAAAACAAATATGCAGTCATTTTGACAGATTTGCGATGCTCGCCTGTTTAGTTTAACAACAAATTCTGATGATCTTACTTTAATACTTTTAACATTTTTGCAGGATGAAAGATCGCTCGAAATTAGATTCCAAAGAAGTTTTTTAAAAGTCAAAAACTGAATTCGAATTGCGAGTTATTGACCCTTGAAAGATGATCTAGTAATTCACCAATTGAGCGATGTCGGATTGCCCGAGAGCAGTGAATGAACGTTAATACTGAGTTTCCCGAGCAAAACGGCAATACTGGCAATCGCGCTTTTTAATTTTCGCAGGAAGCGACGTTTGCCTTTATCTTTATCTCATTCAATGGCCATATGAAAGACGAAGTATTACGAAGAATAGTAACTTTTAGTTTATTATTATAGAACAAAAATTGTAGGTTATATTATACTGACTGTGTGCTGAAAGGCTTGGTTTGGTTTAATTTTTTTTAATGTATGAAGTTTTTTTTGTAAAATAGGGTATCTCGAGTGGATGTAAAGTTATTATTAATATTATAAATTATGGGAAGATATTCGAGCGACTCTGACGACGATAAACGCTCCAATAAAGCATCCAAAATCAAATCCCGTCGCAGGTACTTCTAAATAAAAACACAGTTGAACCGCATTATTTTTCTTCCGCGTTATTTTTCTTTTAAACAAACTACCCTCATCTCCCAGATCATCATCTAGTGATTCAGCCGACTCAAGAAGGACTCGTCGCTCTACCAAGAAGTCCTACAGGAGATCCAGAAGCAAAGAACATTATTCAAGGTCTCGGTAAGTGAATATGAAATCCAATTTTATAGTAATCCCTAAAATTTAATCCTGAAACTTGTTAGACGGTCAAGAAGCAGTTCTTATACATCTAAATCGAAATCGCGCAGATCAACATCTCGTGAAAGATCAAAATACAGACAGAGTTCCAGTAGGGAAAGATATCGTAGGTCAAAGTCAAGAGATAGATACAGATCCAGGAGGTCTAGATCTAAGTCATATATTAAAGAGTATGTTTCAAAGCCGAAAGCAAGATCTTCATCTGTTAGTTCTAGCTCTGAGGGAAGTAATAGTAAAGATAAAAGTAAGAAAGCTGACTTAAAAAGCAAGTCTAGTAGCAGTGGTAGGTTTTGACTAATTGTATTTGTCATGAAGTTGGCCTCATGCTGAAGGATTCTAGCTGCAGCAAGGAGTAAAGGGAAGACTGATAAGCCACCAGAGGATAGTGGCGAAGTTGTGGTAATTGATAGTAAAACACTAGAGTTAATAAATGAGGATAAATTTGTTTCAAAACCATTCTTGTCAAAAAAGACAAATAAAGCTTTGGATAATATTGTGATTGATCTGAATAAGCAGACTATTAAAGTGCCTGATGTCCCAGATATAGAGCCAGATGACAGCATTTTTCATCATACTGTAAGTTAGGCAATTTAGTGTAAGGTGACTGTTTAATTCCTTAATAATAATGTTTATTTTAGTTGTTTATCAGCCAGGAGGCCCGTATGGAGAAATGGATTAAAGATTTATGCACATACCGCCAGAAAGCTCTTCAACAAGGAACAAAAAACGAACCATGAGTTGGCGTGCGTTTATTTGTTCGCTTCTGGTGATAGTTTTCTCTCTTTCACTTATCATCTTTATGAAAACTGCTTGGGATTTGAGTGAAGTTGATACTTGTCCTTGGTGTTTTGGTTTGAACTATTGTGCAGAACTTCAAAACAATACAACTCTTCAGTATGACTCTTTTAGTAAAGTTGTGTTTAATTTATTCAGTGTTAAAAATGTATATTTTGCGCGAAGTGGGGGGACTGAGGTGGTAATTAAAAAATTGATTGATAAAGGTGATGATTTCCCTGACATTAGGAGTGAAATAAAAAGTGAAGATCTAATTAATTTCTTAATAGAGGAGAAGTTGAGAAATTTCCAGGTTGGATTTTATGAAAAATGAATTTTTCTTATTGTAACAAAATTTAAATTTTTTTCCCAGGTATGCAGTCTTGAAACTGCTCAAATATTCCTAAAAGATTTTGCCTACAAAAACCTTTCCTATCTTTGGACTCTTCTCAACATTAATGCAGAGCCTCTCCTGCTGGAAATCTTTCCAAAAGAAGAAAATTGGCCTGTGCCACGTCTACTTGGCTACTGTGGACGCACGGTCATAGAAGAAAATTGCGGAGCACCTCTGAACAATATAGAAGATTTAAGTTGGCATGACCGTGCATATGTGGCACTTCAACTGTTGGATATTTCATTTAAATTCACCTTTGAGCATTCAAAATTTAGGCTTTATTTGACCGATGTGTCGCCAGATAATATTGCAGTGAATATGTCTAACTTAAAGGCATCTATTGTGGACTTAGAAAATGCAATTTTACAGAGGAAGATTGAAAGTAGGTTGAAAGGGTCAGAGTATCAATAAAGTTCAAATATTTATCTTGCTTTTGTTGTTTTTCAAGGAACAGATACATTTCATTATACTCAACATAGTGGCACTGATGAATATGCATTTTCTAAATCAGGAATATGTAGCAGAACTATTAGTGACCACAACATCTACTCCATTTGTAGAGTGAGCATATTAAAACAACATAAGTTTTTTTTACTGAGATTCTGATTTATTATATTTATATCCACAATTTAGTTGCTGTTATCTCCATCGGCCCCCTACCCAATGATGAGCGGAGGTCTTCTTCATTCATCCCCTTCAACAGTTGATGCTGCAAGGTTATTTGTGCAAATCGAACTATGCGTGTACTCGACGAATCATGTTTCAAGATTTTTAATTGTTAAACAAATCAAGGAATTAATTCGCGCTGAGCTGTATAAAGTTAACTATTATAACAAACATTAACAATGTAAATTGGTAATAAACTGTGCATCTAGGAATTTGTTTCATGCTTTGTACCTAATTATCCCCCTCCTCGGATTTTTTTGGCCACGTTTTTACAGTTGTTTGAATATCTAATGAATAATAGTGTGCCTGATTAGTAAGTTGAATTGTTAAATTTTCAATACAATTTTGCATGAAAAGATTTGAAATTAACATTATTTGTAATGAAAATTCGTTTATAATTATATTATAATTTAGGCATCTGTAAAGAAAATAATGATTGAAATATGGGATTTCATAGACCAAAAATCTATATTTAAAATTTTGTTCTACTTATAACTGATTTAAATAGCCCGCCCTCATGACGGGTCAGCGGGTGGCGCGCTCATCCATCAATTCATGTCATCACGGTCAGCATTGCCAAGTTTCGCATTATTCTCCTTATCTGCAGAAAACTCCTTTAATTACACGGTGTTTATTAGTAATCTGAAAAGATTTTTTTGTAAAAAATACTACTAAGGCCTTAATAGAGTTTCATATTTAGCTTTCTTGGAAGTATTTAAAATTTTGAGTTGAACAAGAAATTTATAATACAATACATCCCGTTCACGCTTTGAAAACGTTTAGCGACAATGTCGCAACGTGTAGCACAAGCCATCGAAAATGGCAAGATGGAGTCGGACCGACGATTATAGTGCGGTTTGTACGCGAATATTTCCGAAACAAAGTCGTTTAAATAATTGTTAGTTAACCAAAACGTAGACGAAAGTCTTATTCAGTGATTAATCAAAAATTTTTAAGCGAAAACGGTGCATTTTACGAAGAAATCGGTACGAAACTTCGACTGCCCATGGTAAGTTGTTTGTTGATGTCGGCCCCTGTTTATCCAGGTGATAACTCGGCAGAGTAACGTTTGACCGACTGTTCGTTGAGTTGTATGGAAGATATTTCTTTTTTGCATATAGCCAATTTACGGAAAATGTGAAATAAATTTGGATAAAATACATCACCTGATTGGTCCTGTTCGGCGATGGCTAAATATCTAGTCGTATTCAATAATCAAATCAGCGCCAGGATCATATCCGTCCTTGTTTACCACGAGTAATTAGAAAAAGAACAAACTAGACCGAGGGCGACGTGCTGTTATTTTTGACCAATTAAAATGTGCCCGTCTCAAATAATTGCAGACATTTTGCTTCCGAATTTCAGGGATTCGGGGGATATATCGGCGAAATATCGATTAAAGTCCTAAAAACAGGTTTTCGCCCCGATATTTTAGGGGTTTGCCTCGTGTGTTGCTTTGAAACGTGATCCGTCTAAATTCGATTTGAAAAGCGGTGAGAATTAAAAGAATGGCGTCGCCAAAGTTCATTGTTCTCTCCGTGCTTTTAATTGCCTAGGTGCCTATCTTGGAGCAGTTTTATCGAGTTATGTGTATATTGATGCCGAACGGCTAATGAACGATCTTTTTAACAGTGTACAAAATGCTGCCAACATCTAATTGAAGATGCATCCTCTGTCTAGGAGCTTCAAATATCCGTTTTCAATTACCTGTACGTTGTATGTATTAATATCGATACAAAATTAATATTAATTGTTTACGTAAATTTTCGTCTCCAGAGATCTAATATATGACTGTATAGACATCTTTGGTTAGTATTGTGGACTGTAGTTATTACATAAGTAATGCAGCATAAGTTTTTAACGAAATTATATATCTAATGGGGACAAAAACAAGGAGAAAAAAATGATACCCCTATAATAATTTCTCTTTTGCATGCGCCTGGCAGGTATAGAGACCATTCAAACGTCCCAATTTTCAATGCCAATAAGACTCATTATATTACCACATTATGGCTCCTCCTGACACAGAACTAAGCACGTTTTCTGTCCTTCCAACACAAATATTTGCAAAAAAGTCACTAATGCAGGTATGCTGAGAATATTTCTGTCTCTAATATAAGAATTAAATTACTTCTTTGTTGATGCAACAAACTTATAGATTATTGAAATCCTATTTCCATTTAGATACAATATGAGAATTCGAGTGTCAATTTCAGGTTTTGTTTTTATCACCGAATATAGGTATTTATCAGAATAGTTGATATGAGCAGATATGTGAAAGGAACAACTGGGAGCTGTTTGGCTACATATTAGGCTTATCGAGAACATTCATTTATGTATTTTTTAATATTTAATTTTTTTTTATTTATTGAGGGATTTAAATATAATTCCATTAGTCTTTATATTTATTGATAAATATAATAAAAGTTGATTAAACCTTAATTCTACTTTGCAACAATATAAAATATACACTTTGGTGAATGTAGGTCAAAGGATACCGCCTAATTTAGAAGGCTTTTTTTTGGTTGAGAAGTCTGATTTAATCCATAGGGTGAGAAGTTGTACAGCTTATGGTATGAAGAACACATAAGCGTATAGCTTTTCCCCTTTGGCTTTTATCACAAGTCATCAGAATGCAACACTTTCCCGTTAATGTAAGAAGCAAATATCTGCCCAATAATGATATTCTTTTTAGTTATGCATATTTTGTGGAAGTAATTGTATCAATACCAAATTTGATGGAAGTGTACATGGTGATTGTTAAGACTAATTTCAGTATTTTTATGTCATAGATAAAAAATTGTTTTATACTTGATGACATAGAGAATATGACATAAGTGTTATTCCTAGTTCTATTTAAAATCATTGTCTGAATTTGTCAATACTTAGGTGTTTTAAAGTAAAAATGCGCATAATTATAACATTTAAATTTTGTGATTTTCTCATTTTAATTTCAGTTAAAAATACAAACAAGGGAGTAATACATTTTATTCAGAAATAGTTCAAATACTAAGCGCTTTGGTTGCCTATATTTTGCTCTCAACAAAAAACTCTTTCCACCTAAATGTGTAATCTGTAATTTTGCTTTATCTGTTCAATTAACGTCGGGAAATAAAATAAATAAAATCATGAAAATTCAGGTCTATCCAATAGTATATATTCGAAATAATTGAACTTCTTTTAATTTGAAAACATAATGTGCTAGTGATCATGAATGCTCATCTTTGTTCTATTTAATCATTTCTCTATTTCCTAAGGTTTACCAAATCTCCCTAGAATGCCTTGTTATCCGGGACAGTTTGTGTATTGGAGCCATAATTTCGACTTTGGCACAATTGTTTATAGTGTGAATGCACCTCCTTTTGAAATCTGAATATTTCAGGGTGATACTTTATTGAAAAGGTTATTTTGTATCGGTCTTTAAATATTCAGGGGAGGCATAGTACCTTGGAATTCACAAATACTTACTTAAATCTATTAGCAAAAGTAATATGCAAATAAACAAGTTTGTTTACGTTTTGAAAACCAGCCAATAGGACAACGCAAAATCTAAAACTAGAAAAACTCATACTTAACAGTGAAACAGGATCGATCTTGTTCATAGGTATTATCAGTACCTATTTATATCAGGGTGACGATTATTGAATTTAATTTGTCTTAATTAAGTTATAACGCATTTTCTTTCTTCGTTCAAGAACTGATTTGCTTTTCTGTAAAATTGCGACATATACGGGTACTTTATTATATCCTTGAGATAACATACTTTAGCCTTCGAATTACCTTACTTAGCTCATCGGAATTATATCGGCCAATTCATATTTCACATCAGAAAGTTAGATTTTATTCTTGTTTTATTACGTAGAAAG
The DNA here is from genome assembly GCF_040115645.1 of Euwallacea fornicatus. Taxonomy (NCBI): domain Eukaryota; kingdom Metazoa; phylum Arthropoda; class Insecta; order Coleoptera; family Curculionidae; genus Euwallacea; species Euwallacea fornicatus. The sequence goes on along the minus strand of NC_089542.1, from coordinate 7,658,083 downwards.
TAAAAAATATTGAATTGGTTATAACAATATAAATTTTATTTTAAAGTTCCTTCAAAGCTGAACAATTACAATTACAAACTTTCTTCTTTTAAATGGAACACTCGGTAGTATGGTTGTTTTAGGTTACCCTTAATGGAATATTCTATTGAATTAAATCGAATCGTTTTATTCAACGTACCAAATAGTTAATGAGTGTTTTACATAGGATGAACTATAATTCGATGAATGTACGTTTACATTGGAGATCTGCTTTATTTAAAGTATTTATTTCTTGAAGTTATAACATTGGTTCTACTTTCAGCCCAACACTAGATGTCTATTGCCTCCCAGTAGACCCAATGGGGAAACTGCTAAATGATTGTTTATTTTGTAATACTTTGAAAGAGCAATTGGACGTTCAATAAACATTGCTTGTATGAGAAAGTCCCTTGCTTCTTTGCCTATATTTGCTTGGATTTTCTCATAATATGAGTTCAGCTTTTCGCGTTCCTGCTGAATCGGTGAACTGACTTAATCGAAGATTCGAGACTTACCTGGGCCACTCATTGAAATAACAGTTAGGTTTTTAAATAGGTACACATCTGGCTTAGTAGTGTTGCTAACCCCATCGTTTTAGTATAACTAGTTGTCACTGTGTTTCTAACTACAAAAAGTATCTAATTAGTGAGAAAAAACCAAATATCTAAAGACCACAGAGACTCACATTGAAGTGGTCGTCACATTTTGTGTGCATGTAGTAGAGCTGTTTCTTTTATAGGCGTAAAATAGTTACTTGCACAGTTTGCACTTTTTTTTTTTTTTGATGCGGTTAAAAAAAACTTTTTTAGATTATCTCTACTCTACTATTGTTACACAGCTTGGAATAATATATTTTTTTGTATTTTTACCCATAATACAATTTTATTACTAAACTTTAATTCTACATGGGCCATCAAATCTAAAGAAAAAGCAATATATGTTTACCTTTAAGGAATTTTATGAAAATTTAATGACATCATTGCTTGTTTAGCATCTGAGCCAATATGCAGTAATCTCAAGAAAGCTGTCATTTATTCTGTTTTCCTCAGGCGATATATATCATTTTTGCTATGAAGAGTAAGCTGAAAGGTATTACACCACAGAATTGTTGAAGTACCGGGCACCTTGAATAAAGGACATTTCATATTGTTATTTTCTCATATCAAAATGAATGTAATGAAACACAGCATAATATGTAGTGCTGAAAAAATAGAGAAACACTTCAAGGAAATTGCCGGTAATTCTAAAAACTCACATAGTTTCCACAAAAATTATGAAGGACTCCATTTTATGAATATTTTACATACATGCTTAATATATTCTAATTTCATGCTTTTCATTATATTATAGTGATATGTAAAATATGAGATTTAAATGGTCTTAAGACTTAAATTTACTGTGTATGTATCTCGTCATAATATGCTGTAGCGACCCATTTAAAATTGATAAAATCAGTACAAATGATAAACCACCATTTGTTTCACATGGTTTTAATATCTAAATAGAAATGCACTGCACAAACCACTCTACTCATTCCGGACAAGTATCTTCGAAAGGTGAATACTTGGTATAGTAAGCTGCACTTCAAAGTAAGGCAGTAAACTAACAATAAAATTCACATTTGTTTATCTTAATACTTCACAATCTTCTTTGTTGGCAGGACAGTTTACATTGAACTATAATAAAGCTAAAAGAATACAAGAACACAATGCAGCTTGAAACCGAAATTCCTAGAATTAAAAAATTTTAAAGTACAATTAATTATTATTTTGTGTGAGTTTTAATTATCACAAGTAGTAACGATTCACATAAAAAAATGTATTTAATTTGATCTTTTGTCAAATATGGATATTAAATTCTACTTAATAAAATTCTTATTCAAATGAACTCAGGAAAATACCCACTCTAGAGTCTTTCTGATTACAGCCTTTCTGATGGCAGAGAAGCTGCATTAAATGCAAAGACGGTTCTGTTATTAACTGTAAGTCCTGGATCTACCTTCTGCAGGACATACTCTAGATTGTAATCAAGTATACTTCTGATCAGCTGTTTCTGAAATATAGAAATTCTAGTTGCATTCAGCGATTAACCCCAAAAGCAAATTCCATAACTTGTTGCGGATTGTGTGTAAGAAAGATAAACAAGTAGGCAATGTAGTCAAACGCTATTTTTAATGCAAAGGGAGCATATTCCTTTCAACTTCACGCTGAGTTCATTTGTGTTTCTTCTACTTTAAACATGGGTCTAGGTGGACCCTAAATATCTTTACGGATTTAGCAACAAAAGTAGAGGTACCTAACCAGCTCGTTATACCTCTTCATTTAAAAAACAATACCGGGCTAATCTTGTGAGGAATTAACTTAGATGCCGAAGACGAACCATTTCTAAAAGGGTCGCTCACGTACATGGTAAATAAAAGTCTTTAGACTGTTCGGAAGTTTTACAGTTCATGAAGTGGGAGAGCTGTTTCTTCTTCCAAGGTAAATATCTCAAAAACGGTACAAAATAGGGATTCGTTTGTTATATAATTTTTTCTAAGATTGAAAGTCAAATCCATCAATGCAACAATATACGAAGTGTTTCATTTAAGATAAGAACATCACTTACAGAATATTGCAAGGTTGCTGAGAGTTATGAAGGATCATTTAAAACGCTACTTTCCTTTATCAATTGTTCCATTGCATGTTGGGAAATATTGTACCACATATTTAGATCTCTCATAAAAAATATTTTTATAAGGCCCTAGTTATATTTTGCTAGAATAAGTAGATTTTATGGTAATTAAGAAATACAAAATTCAAAATGTTCTGATTTTTTTTGTGGATATACCCGAAAATATTCAGATTTTTCACAATTTCAGCCTTAATCTTAAACTGGCCTTACACTTTGATCCTATATCTATACCTTATGGTTTACAAGATCCCCATATATTTCCGCAAATTTGCAGCACCTTGTGTACATATACTCCAACATTGTTTTTTTGTGGAAAAAAACTAAAATATTTTACCAAAAGATCATTGAAACAGTAATTGTTCACAATTTGAATATATTGTGTTGATTAGCATAAGCTTTACCGTAGCCTTTGATTTTCAGAGATGGTCCTATGAGATGAGCATCAAAGAAACGCTATGTCCCACCTAAAGCGATGGACTCATACGACTTGTTCGGCGAAGATGGAACTGGTGGCATGTTGGAAAATTTGCCCGAGTTGGGCGCGGTACACCTCGATCCGGCGGTGACTGGTGACAGAAATGCGCCAGCGGCTTACTCTCAGCCAATTTACTCACATCAGGAGACTCCTCTTCAAAAATTGGCCTCATTCGGTTCAAATACTACCTCGTTTTCCCACATGGATCCCAATAACCCTCAAAACGTGTACGCGCAAGGTTACGGTACACCCGCCGACGGTCGTCCCCCGATGGGTCCGCCCGGAGGCGCCTATGGCCACCCCCGACAGGTACCCAGGCCGCCCGTAGCGCCGCCAACACCGAATCAGTACTCCTATCAGCCAACTGCTGACACCATGTATTCTATGAGTGACATGCAACAAGTACCTATGAATGACGCTAATGCCATGCAGGCTGGCTGGGGGCAGCACTATCCGGCAATGCATCGCTACCCGCAGATGAGTCAGTATAGACAGCAGCCTATGGCAGGATACCCGGAGCAGAAGCAACAGCAATTCCCGGGGATAATGCAGCAAACGCATCAAACTCCGTACCAAATTCCTCAGAGGCACGCTCCGCATCCTCACGGGTATCCTCAGGCTCCTAGCTATCCTACTACAGCTCCCAATCAAGGGTATGGGGGTTACATGCACCAAAGAATGCCTCACCAGTATCCTCAAAGTCATCATCAGTTGGATCCAATGCAAAGTCAACAGTACGGACAAATGGGACATCAATCTCTTCCTCATCCGGGGAGCGTTCCTAGCTCAGGGCACATGGGCCAAGGTCATTCAGTGCCTCATCCACCTCAGCAGCAGCAACAGCAGCAACAACAACCGCAACCTCCGGCTCAGAACCCAATTACGCAGCATCCCGCTGGGATTGTTGGATATAATCAATCTCACCAACAACAGCAGTATGGGGCAAAGCACCCCAGTCAATTAGGGGGTAATTCAAGTCCCCAATACAGAGCCCCATTTCCCCAATTATCACCCCAAATGTCTCCACGGCCTCAAATGTCTCCAAGACCCCAAGGGCCTCAAGTTTCTCCAAGGCCCGTAGTTTCTCCTGCCAAACCAAATATGTCTCCGCATCAACAGCATCCGCAGATGCAACAGAGCAACATGAGTCCTCGGCCTGCAGCTAGTTTACCGAGTTTACCTCCAAAGAATGCAGCCCCAGGATCAATGCCGTCATATTCGCAACAAAGTACCTTGCAGGCTTTAGAGCAAATGGTGATGCCTCCCTCGAACACCGGAATGGCTGAGTACCCGTCATACCAGTCTCGAAACTCATTAGGTCTGCCTCAAACCCCCTCTATGGGAAATGTCATGAGAAATCAGCAACTGTCTGAACAGTGGCCGCCACCTCAATCTCCGAGACCCCATTTAACAAATTTAGGAGGAATCAATATAATGGATCAGGTCACTAATAATGCTTCTATTCCAGCCAGTCAGTCATTAATGCCATCTCAACTACCAACATCAGCCGCTACTACTTTACCTAACCCCGTAAACATGTATGGAGAGGAGCCTCCTCCTACCAAACAAATTAATGAGAAAATTGAGGAGCATAGAGCAATGGTAGAGCAAAACACCCAGGAAATCTCACATAACCTGCCATCAAGACCTCAGTCGGAGTTTCCACCGATTCAGTCTCCAACTACTAGTATGCCTGACAAAATTCCTAGTAGCACTACTAATGTGGAACCTACCCATCTCCCCATAGGGCAACCGACTGCATCTCATCCCTCGACACCTACTCCCACTTCCACTACTGATGATAATTTACCTAATGCCATTCAAGAACACAATTTACAACCTCTCAGTAGAGAGAGTGGAGAACCTAATATGGCTAATTCCACTTCGAATCCTCATACTCCTACTCAAAGTAGGCCCTTTGATGCTGGGAATTTCGTTCGTACCACGACACCTACTTATCCTGGACAAAATCGACCAGAGACTCCTAAAGGATTTAAGATAGATGATCTAACCCAACCCAGTGTTTTTACTTACAATCAAGAAAACTCATTATCACAGGAGTCTGTGGCTGAGTCAAATCATTCAGAGTCTAGTCCTAATTTCCAAAATCTTGGCTACTCTTTCCCGAAACCTGCACAAGAAGGTGAAGTGAAGATAACTGAAGAGAAATCACCATCATCTCCGACGCAATCTCATTCATTAACGAGTCTGAATGTAAGCCAAGTGGAGTCAAATATGGTCAACTTGGATCAGGCTGTAAGTTCCCCCACAAGCACACCTCAACCGCCAAGCGTTAGACAGGTAGAACCAGCGGTCAGTTTACCTCCAACAGAACACAACACAACAGATCTGCATTCAATTTCTAATATAATGGGAAATTCCAACAATCAGAACTCTCAAGATGGTTTAAACAGTAGTTTCACTGAAACGGTGGCTTCTCACTCCAATCAGACCCCAGTACCAATAGGTGTCACTGCACCTCCTACTCAACAACCATCAATTCCGAATCAGTATCCCATGGTGACTCCTAATGTACAAAATGTACAGGTTAGTTCAAATATGCCCTACGAGCAGCACAGTTATCCGCGACAAGTACCACACGCTGGCATTTCAATGATGCAGAATCTAAATCATATGGGAATTATGCCCAATCAAGACATGAGTGCATATCAGCCTCCTATAAGCCACCAACAAGAAAGGGCAGCATTGCAACAACAATTGCAAGAATTATATTGCATGCCTCCAGCTCCGGAACTGCAGGAAAAGATTATAAATCTTCAAGAAAAGTTAAACATTCTTAGCCAACATGAGGCTAGTGATCAGTGCAATGGTGGTTCTGCGTGCATTCTTCAAAGCCCAATGTTTTCCTCATCGGCTATGATTGATAGCCCTCAAGTAACAAGTACTACTGGTAGAGGGAGAGGCAAAAGTGCAGGAAAACCTAGGAAGCCTCGATCGAAAAAGGGGGAAAAGGGAGCTTATGCCGAAATAACTCAGTCACCGCTAACACCTCAACCGCAACAATTATTACCTGTTTCTGAAGATTTCGTCACACCGGGTGCTGGATTAAACAGCGAAATGTCAGAATTTACTGATTTCGCTTTGGAACAAGTGGTCGAGGAAAAGAAGAGAGGCAGGAAGCCCAAAGACTCAAAGAAACCCAAGGAGCGCAAAAAGAGAGAGGCCAAAGACTCTCCCGACCAACCTAGGGTAAAACGAAAGTATGTCAGAAAGAAAAAGTTGCTTGAGGAGCAAGACGATGGTTTTCTAGAAGAATCGATTCTTAAGTCAGCTGATAGTTCTCACGATTCTTTTTCTCATGAGAATAGATCTTCCGAGGAAGCTGAAGCTAAGGCAGAAGCTGGTGACGAGCCAGAGTCTTCCACTCCGGAGAAAAATATGAAAAGCGAGGAGAAAGATGAGCCCCAGGAGATGCAGGCAGACTCACAAACTCCTGCTGACGGACCCCCTTTGCCGGAATCCAGTGACGAGACTAAGAAAGACGAATATGCATTTGACGAGTCGCAAGTCGACGAGGAAATTGGGGAAATGCCTAAGAAAATTAAAAGACCAAGAGCAGCCCCTAAAAAAACAGTGTCTGCTGCACACAAACCCCGCGGTAGATCAGGGTCTAAACGCGGACGTAAAAAAGCCGCTCAAAATGAATCTGATGGAGAAGGTGAAGATTTCATCACCACTCCACCTCCTTCGCCTCCGGAGGATGATAACTCAAACAAGCGAAGGTCTGCTAGGAATACTCAACGCAAGAAATATATTGATGACGTAATGCTCAGATTCTCAGACGATGACACCCCACCAACTCCAAGAAGCAGAAAACCTTTAGTTCCTGACAAACCCATTTTACCCATACCAACATTAGGTACACAAGCTTCTTCATCGTCTACTCCTCATGAGACCGAATCAGAAGATTTACCGTCTCACGGAGCTGGAGATTCAGCCAAAGGAATGAATTACGTCTATGTTAATACCACAGACGATGACTCCATGGTGGTCCAATATGTCCTGGCATCAAGAATTATCAAGAAAGAGGTTAAAGTTGAAGGCGTCAAAAAAGAAGAGGAGGATAATGAAGAAGAAGAGGAGGAAAAGGACAAAGTGAAAGAAGAAGAAAAAGATGGTGACGACAAGGATGTTGCAGAGGAGAAAGCTAAAGAGGAGGAGGAGAAAACGGAGTTGGTTGAAATCGAGGAGTATTTCGTGAAATACCGAAACTTTTCTTATTTGCACTGTGAGTGGAAGACTGAAGATGAGTTGTTCAAAGGAGATAAGCGTATTGGGAATAAAATAAAGCGCTTCAAGCAGAAACAATCCCAGATGCTTAATATCTTTGAAACTCTCGATGAAGAGCCATTTAACCCCGATTACGTCGAGGTGGATAGAGTATTGGATGTTTCAGAACACATGGATCCAGCCACAGAGGAAACTGTAAGACATTACTTGGTGAAGTGGCGTTCTCTCCAATATGAGGATTGTACTTGGGAACTCGAAGAAGACGTCGATCCCATTAAAATTGAGCAGTATGAGAAATTTGCTAAAATACCTTCAAAAGATAAATGGAAACCTAAGAAGAGACCGACCCCAGAGGCCTGGTGTAAGTTAGATGAATCTCCTGTGTACAAAGGGAGCAACAGTCTAAGAGAGTATCAACTGGAAGGATTAAATTGGCTTCTATTTTCTTGGTATAATGGACGGAATTGCATTTTGGCTGATGAGATGGGATTGGGCAAAACTATACAAAGTTTGACTTTTATCCATTCAGTTTGGGAGTATGGAATCAGGGGACCTTTTTTGGTGATTGCCCCACTCTCCACGATTCCTAACTGGCAAAGAGAAATAGAAAGCTGGACTGATATGAATGTGATTGTTTACCATGGCTCTGCTACCAGCAGAAATATGATTCAAGAGTATGAAATGTATTATAAAAACGATAAAGGTCAGCATGTAAGAGATCTCACAAAGTTCAATATCTTAATCACAACTTTTGAGATTATCGTGAACGATTTTGCCGACTTAAAAGGCTTCAGTTGGAGGTTGTGCGTCATTGACGAAGCACACAGACTTAAGAACCGTAACTGCAAGCTTCTAGAAGGTTTACGGCAACTGTCTTTGGAGCACCGAGTTCTCCTATCTGGAACCCCATTGCAGAATAACGTGAATGAACTGTTTTCTTTGCTAAACTTTTTGGAACCTACGCAGTTTTCAAAATCAGATGTATTTTTGAAAGAATTTGGGTCTTTGAAGACCGAACAAGAAGTGCATAAATTACAGTGTTTGTTGAAACCCATGATGCTTCGGAGGCTTAAAGAGGATGTTGAAAAATCCTTAGCCCCCAAGGAGGAGACTGTCGTTGAAGTGGAACTGACTAATATCCAAAAGAAATACTATAGAGGAATTTTGGAGAGGAACTTTTCTTTTCTCACTAAAGGAACTACTTACTCAAACATTCCTAATTTAATGAATACAATGATGGAATTAAGGAAATGTTGTATCCATCCTTACTTGCTCAATGGAGCTGAAGACCAAATCCAGTACGATTTCAAGCAGCAGAATGGAGAAGATCCAGATGCGTATTACAAGGCGTTGATAAATTCAAGTGGTAAAATGGTACTTATCGATAAACTATTGGCGAAATTGAAGGCTAATGGTCATAGAGTTTTGGTCTTCAGTCAGATGGTTAAATGTCTAGACATCCTGGAGGACTACCTTATGTATCGAAAGTATCCCTATGAGAGAATTGATGGGAGGATTAGAGGAAATCTTAGACAAGCTGCAATTGATCGTTTCTCAAAACCCGATTCTGATAGATTTGTTTTCTTATTGTGCACTAAAGCTGGAGGTTTGGGAATTAACCTAACAGCAGCGGACACAGTAATTATATACGACAGTGATTGGAACCCTCAGAACGACTTGCAAGCCCAGGCGAGATGTCACAGGATAGGCCAACAGAAAATGGTTAAAATTTACAGATTGTTATGTAGAAATACCTACGAGCGGGAAATGTTTGATAAAGCATCTTTGAAGTTGGGTCTAGATAAAGCTGTTTTGCAAAGCATGAATACTAGTCAAGGAGATAAAGGATCGGGTCATAGACAGTTGAGTAAGAAAGAGATTGAGGATTTACTTAAAAAGGGAGCTTACGGAGCTTTACTCGATGAAGAAAATGATGGAGATAAGTTTTGTGAAGAAGACATTGATGTAATCCTAGCGAGAAGGACTCAAGTTATAACAATGGAATCTGAGAAAGGCTCAACTTTTTCCAAAGCTAGCTTCGCTTCGAGTGCTAGCAGGTCAGATATTGACTTGGATGATCCAGATTTCTGGAACAAGTGGGCGAGGAAGGCTGATATAGATACAACAGAGAAGGACGAGACTGAAGATTTAGTGATTGCTGAGCCGCGACGCAGAACCCAAATCAAGAGATATGGGCATGATGAAAGCGCCTTGGATATGTCAGAATTAGAAAGCTCCTCTGATTCCGATCCGGAGAATGACCCTATGGGTTTGAGGAGTAAGAGAAACAAACTTAGGAAGAAGCGATTGAGAGGTGATGATTATTATCCGAGGGAAGGAGAGAAAGGGGAGATGGTGTATGGAAGTTGGTCTAGAAGGGAATGTTTTATGGTTGAGCGGGGATTATTGACCTTTGGTTGGGGCCGTTGGACGGAGATTCTTCAAAATTCGCAATTGAGAAAAGGATGGAGAGAGCAGGATATTGAGGACTGCGCCAGAGTGATTGTAAGTATCTTTTATCAGTGGTCAAAGACCATAGGTTGCCCGAAATTGCACCACTGAAACTTTATTCATTTAAACAGTTGTTTGCTATACAAATTAGAGCGGTTTCTTAATGCTATTTCTAGATTTTTAAAATTTTCCTAAACCCACTAACACAAACAACATAATGAATTTAAAATATATTATACCAACATTGTATAATATGTTCAAACCGTTATGTTAATTAACCTTATTAGGTGGCTTTATTTAGATACAAGAAATCGTTAAAATAATTAAAATTTCATGATATTTGAAATCATTGGGTAATGTTTGCTAATGCTACAAAATCGAGACTTAATTATGCACAAGACAAACAAATGTCTAAAAGTATAATTCGTCAATATGTCTCCTGAAAATGTAAGAGAAAGGTAGCATGTGACCTCAATTTGGTCTTGCCACTTATTGGGATATCACTCGGGATATCATTAGAAATTGCAGAGATCGGAAATACAAATATTCGTGACAAACACTTGGGGTGACCATCAATAATCATTGAAAGCAAAGGGGCTAATTTTGATCAAAAAATAGAAAGTCCAGAGAGGAATTTTTTTCAAGATATTTAAGCAATATGGAGTTCGGGATCACAAGGGTATCTATTAAATGGTACTGATAGTGAATAGAGTGATGAGCATGTGAATATTGCAAAGTAAATATAATTGACGTTAAAAAACTATGTTGTGAACTTAGAAAGCTTACAGGTTTATAATTTAAGCATACTATTTGATAGTTTTCAAGATTTAGATCTATAAAAAAATCATGACATTAAAAGGCACTTTCCCTTTGGAAATTTTATGAACAGCAGTGACTGTTTATTGATCGAAATAGCGAAAACTATGTCTTTAAGCCTTGTGAATTGCTTTTGGCCTATTCAATTATCTTTACCTTGCAAAATTCATATCCGGACTTAGGTATTTACTGTCGATAATATGCGATAGACGCATTTGTGCCTGATTCCAAATTACGTATTGCTTAAATACATCTTGAAGTACTCCAATGACCACTGAATAATTAGCATTGGAAATCTTAGACATTGAAGTGGGATTTAACAGGACGTTATCAGACTCATTAAGTGATAACGTTAAAGCACGAGGAGTCGAAATAACCATCATCAACTGAACTCACAATATGTTGAAATTCAAAGATTGTTGACACTACATAGGGGCACACTTAAATTTGGGGCGGCGAGGAGGAAATTTCCACAGGGGGATTCTTTTCCCTATGATTACTCATGAATGACCTATTGCTTTGCCTTACCATTCTGTCTTTATGGGAAGTTGAACTACGAGTCTATGCAGCTGATATAGCAGTAGTCCTAAGTACCATTTTTTTTTTTTTTTTTAGGAGTTGTTGGATAGTTATAATGTGCAGCTGGCGCTACAAAGATAATCTAACAATTGATCTGAAGACACAGTTATTTTTGCCTTTGCTGAAAAGAAAAAACTGGACTTCTTGAAATAACCTTTACCTCTTTGGTGTTATAATTCCGTTTTCAACAAGAATGATGTACCTAGAAATTACTCATGTCACTTACATCAAACATCCACGTGATTAACTCGGTCTGGAAGACATTACTTTTCTTAGGAACCTACCAAAACATGTGAGATCAGATTGTACCTGGTAGGTACAATCTAGTAGGGGGATGGCTTCCGAACCGCTAATAGTGCAGGAGCAGGGCTGTACTTGAGAAGGAAAACCTTATTACTTCCCGTAACGATTAGGTGCGCAACTAAGTTTTTGGATTTCACACATGAATGGCGCTAACAGCACATGTAGTCGACATATACAAGGTGTCCCGTTTAAAGCCGCGATTGAGGATGGCTCAAAAACAGTGCTTTGTATAAAATAAGTTTAGAATTAAAGTTGTTCGGCAAAGACGGGGACATGTCATGGAGATATTGAATTTTAGTTATAACGTCTTTTTTTAAGGCCATTTCAAGGGCAACCTTCTTTTTCTTTAATGGCAACCCCGTATTTTTTACAAATCCTTGTAAGCTTTCAAAAAATGAATATCTTTTATTTGAATAATTTTTTTATTTGAAGTTTTGCTGCAGAGTTGTCCTTGATTTTTGTCCTATTTTTGAAATAATCGAAATTATTGCATTTTTTTTAAGTTTTGCAATGCATATACTGTTTAAAACTCAAAACAATCCTTCAATTTAATCAAAAAAATTATTCCATGGAATTTTTTTTTATTTGGAAAATTTTAAATTGTGATTTGAGGAACTTATGGAAGCAAATGTTGAAAAGAATATCCTTCCTGCTCCAAACACGTCTCAACTATTATTCCAAAAGAATTGTTTATTCCGCGCAACATTTCCCCGTTTATCAATTGACACGCATTTTTCCTTTTGATGTCGTCTGCAGTTCTTGGCCCTTCTGCATAAACTTTGTCCTTTAAACAACCGCAGAAGAAAAAATCTGGTGAGGTCAAATCAGGCAATCTAGGAGGTAAGTTCACTGAACCGCCTCTCCATAGATTTGGATATACACAATTCATCCAGAACCTCAGAAGACATCCTAGAAAAATGAGCTGGGCAGCCTTCATGCTATACCACTTCATGTAATTGCAAGTGGAATATTTTCTAACAATTCCAGAAAATTATTAAGCAAGAAATCGCAGTACATTTCTCCATTCAAGTTTCCTTCAGCGAAGAGAGGTACAATTAAGTAATCCCCAATAATACCGCACCATAAATTCACCGACTATAGTCTTTGATGTCGGACTTCTGTAAGCAAGTGTGGATTTACAGTATCAAAATGCAGATTATGGCAATTCACTACATCATGGTCGAAGAGGAAATATACATTATAATTTAATTATTGCCTTGCCCAATTACAAAAATTGACTCGGTTTTCAAAATCATTTCTATCGAGTTCCTGATTTAAATAAATGTGGTAAGGATGGTATTTATTCACCTTCGAAGTTCCTTGGATACTTGTCTTTGATATTCCTGAGTCAGCAGCAATTTGACGACAACTTACACGCGAGGATCGAAGGCAACAGCTACAAGAACTTCTATTTAATTGCCTTCATGTGGTGCACTTCGGAGGCGATTGCGTTTTTTTTAATTTCTAACGTTTTCGTTTCTTTGAAATTTTTAATGACACTGTTGAAAGTCGTCCAACAGGGAACTCTTTGCAGCATAAAGTTCTGCTGCCCGACTAATATCTCCTTCAATCTTTCCATAAATAAAAACCATTTCTAATTTTTCATCTAAAGTGTAGTGACCGATATCAATTATTGAATTTTGAAATGAAAAAAATGATTTTTGAATAATTTCACAAAAAACAATTAGGTTTATTGTCGAAAAGAAAACATCGATTTTCTGTAGATGTTGATATAAGATTGGCTCTAATAAGAGGAAATTTAAGAATTTGTTTTTTTATTAGATAGGATTGTTATGAGTTTTAATCAGAATATGCATTGTAAAACTTTTCTAGAAGATAAATGCAATAATTTCGACTATCTTAAAAATTAGACAAAAATTAGGATAACTTTGCAGCAAAACGTTTAAAAAAATTGTTCAAATATAAGATATTAATTTTTTGAAGGTCTACAAAGATTAAAAAAAAACGGGGTTATCATTTGAAAAAAAGTTACTTTTGAGATGACCTTAAATTGACGTGTTGGCTAAAAGAAACTATCTTCACAAAATGTCCCCCTATTTACCGGACAGCTTTTATTTGAAACCTTTTTTCATACAACCTACCGTTTTTGAGTAATTTTCAATCACAACTTTAAACAGAACAAATTATATATCAGATATTGTGTTTTGTGTATAACTTGGGCAGTTCTTAAGAACAACCAGTTGTAATACCAATACGTGTCGCAATGCAGAAATAATTTTTCTAAAAATGAAAATGTTGAGTTTTCTGTCAAACAAAATTTACGGGAAGTTTTACTTTTTTGCTTTAATTAACTCGAAAGAAAGTGAAGTTAAACCACTTCATTTGCTTGTGGTGACCTACGCCGAACATGCATAATCGAAAACCCCCTATGAAAATTGGTTTAAACGCTTCAGAAGTAGCGATTTTAGCACAGGACAAGAAGCGCTCCGGAAAACTAAATACAATTCAAGACGCCGATCTGCGACCGTTATTGGATGAAGATGATACGCAAATACAAGATCAACTTGCGGAACTATTGAAAAACATGACTCTCCAAGGTATTTCCAAACGTTTATGTGTTATGGGAAAAATTCAAAAAGCGAGAAAATGGGTGCCGCATGAGTTGACTAAGAGACAGATGGAAAATCGAAGAACCACTTCCGAAACTTCGCTTTTGCGACATAAATGAAAGAATTTCATACATCGAATTGTGACTGGAGATGAGAAATGGATATTTTTTGAGTATCCCAAACGCAAAAAAATCGTGGCCTTCACCTGGCGAAGCATCAACATCGACGGCATGGCCAAATCGCATCGGAAAAAAAGAGTTAAATGCCTTAATGGGACTAGAAAGGAATCGTGTACCTATTAGCTGTTGAAACCGTCAATCGGCATTGCTACCGGCAGCAACTCATCAATCTAAACCGTGTATTGCTCGAAAAGCGGCCAGAATGGGGCACGAGACACGGAGGAGTGACACTGCGCAGCATAACAACGCTTCCATGCCATCGCACTTCCATCGTCCAGGACGCCACCAACATGCTGAAATGGAATCTGCTATCGCACCCGTCATATTCGCCAGACCTGGCCCCCTTCCGATTATCACTTGTTCTGGTCGATTGAACGTGCCAGGGCTACACTGGGCCAATTTCGAAGAAGTAGAAAATTGATTGGATGAATGATTTCGGTCCAAAGACGCGTCGTTTTATCGTCGTATTTAGGTATTACCAGAAAAATGGCAAAAATGCGTTGGTAGGGAGGGACGATACTTTGTATAAACCATTTTATGTATTTCTCTTGAAATTTTTCAATTTTCGTTGATCAAACAAACCCGGAAACTTAATTCCGTATCTACTATCAATGATCATCCCAAGTTGTTATCATCAATATTTATATTTATGATCTCTCCGTAATCTCTTCATCCTGTTTGATTTCCTGAATTGGCGTACAGTATATTTGTCAAAATTCCACTTTGCATTTTGCGATATCTCGAGGTAATGAAGCTTTGTCGGAACTATTTTTGTTGAGAATACCCTGTAATTATAGAGAACTAATTTCGAAACTCCCTCAGAGTATATATTTTTAATTTACAGCTGCTCTTCTGTCTGAGATTCTATAGAGGCGATGAGAAGATTCGCAACTTTATTTGGGACTTGATTGCGCCTACTGAAGGTGGCGAGCAAAAAATATCTAGGAATCATCAAGGTCTGAAAGATCCTGTTCCCAGAGGGATACGGAACAAACACAAAAGAAAACCAAGTAAAGATACTAGGCACGCTGCCTTAACCGATCCGAATCATTGGAGTAAAGATGAGAAATACGATGGGGACATATTCTTAGAGAATAATTACAAGAAACATTTGGGCAGGCACGCCAATAAGTAAGTTTCTATTAATTTTCTTTTCTATCGATTTTGCCGGCTACATCGAATTCGTTTTTGATGATGATTTTCATGCTAATTTAGAGAATACGTAGGTATTCAATGAGAAAAACAATTTCTCAAACTCTGATTCATCTGGAGATTTGCAGATTATTTTACTTCTTTGGAAGCGATGTTTGAAGGTTTTGTTTTTAATTCCAGGGTGCTTCTTCGAGTGCGCATGCTGTACTACATTAAGCATGAAATCATTGGAGACTTGGTGCAACACATTACCGATGGAGTGCAAGCCAGGTGAGTCTTTAACTAGTCGCTGTACTTTTGTCTCATCATAAGTAGCCTTTGGTCACTTTGTTTTTATCATTTTTTACTCAACTTATTAATCTTTAACCTAAAATAAGAGGCAAAGGAAATATAACTAATTGCCTAAATCTTAAGGTAAGAGTTTCTGTTTCATGTTCTATTTTTTATATTTATAAGCATTTATTTAATCTCCAAGGTTGGGATTCCAGCTTACCTTAAATTCGTTTATCCGGGATGCAGTGGATTTGAAGTATTTTCTATAAAAAAAAGTACCACTGCATTCCAGATGATCTTCCAGTATATTTATGCATGATGCTTCCCGAGGTCATGCCAGACAGCTTTTTGCATCCAGACTATTTTAACTCGTATCATTACCCTTTTATCACAGCTTATCGCTTTTACATTCTCGTTTTAACACTAATATATATTGTGGGTCCCAACGCCCCTGCCCCCCTTTATATATGAGAATGAAGTTTTTCAAAAATAATAATTGACTTAGTGCCGAGCGCGTTTGACTCGCCCATCGCGTCACATTCTGATTCGTTTTTGAGGGTTCTTCGGTGGAAGTAGCTTAACCGTGCTTGACACTAGACACTGTCGGACGCTCAAAAATTACGTTGAAGGTTCATTCTCATATGTAAGAGTGAAAATGTAAGCGGTACGGCACTCGAAACCAAATTATTATTTTTGAGAAACTCTTCAATTGAGCTTTTGTAGACACTTTAGGTGGACTTGTCGATGCCAGTAAATGAGAGAAAAAAAGAAATTTTGCCATTTGACGGGACTTGGTAAATGTTTTTCAGGTCGATAATTATTAAATCATCAAATTTGGTGCCTTATTTTGAGTCGCAAAGGCAATCTTTGGATTATTTGCAGTTGAGCTAAGAGGAGATCGGGCAATTCTTGATGTTCGAATGGGAATATGTAAATCAAAAGGACTTCGGCACACTCGTGATTAACAATTATACAGGTCTGAAGAAAACACCCGAAAACGCAGGATAATAGATTAAGTCTAACCTGAACTAACCTGTTCAATATAGTAGTGCAAATTGAGTAAATAGAACACAAAGTGGCTACACCGCTCACCCGGTATATTATAATTCCTTGCAGCCTGTAAGATGCACAAAACTTTTGTCGTACGTGTGCTACATTTAATTTTCACGTGTTGAAGTCAACAGAAAAAGGTGTTTTTTAAGACAAATACTATGAAATTTCGCAGTCAAAAAATTCTCAAATAAGATATTCATAGGGAATTAATATACAAGTACAAAACAAAACGAAGATCTCAGAACGAAATTTTATCAAAAGACATGTTTTCGATCGCAGCTCTTCTAAACAATAGACGGTCGCCCTATAACAGAAATAATACATTTTTGCAGACTGCGATCGCAATTTCATTTAATATGTTGGATATTGCCGTTTTCCGTTACAAAGTACTTGGATATGAACTTGTGGCACCCTGTCTAGGTCCGCATAGCGCGGTCTTCGTACAGCCATCAACTGAAATACCCAAAGAGCCTATTGTTTAAGTTTTAGACAGACTCTTGTCCACCTGAAGTTCACTCAAGCTCGCGATGATACTGTTCAAAAAAAGAAACAATAGCAAATCAAAGAAAGCATTACCAATCAAAATTAACAATTGGCGAATTAATTCCATGTGTGTGCGCGCGCGCCTACCGACACAGTGCCCTGCCGATATACCCCCCGGTTACGGAGCAATTGCCCGCCCCCTGGTGGGACTCGGAGTTCGACAAGTCGTTGCTGATCGGAACTTGGAAACACGGCTACGAGAATTACACCGCGATGCGCCAGGATCCGGCCCTGTGTTTCCTGGCTCGGTGCGGGCCCCCCTCTGACAAGGAGATTCTGATGCATATGCAACCCGCAACCCCCAGTCAAGGGCACAAGTAAGTACTTTGAGCGTCACTTTTTGCCAGGCCAGGGCTTACGGTAGAGTTAGGTTTGTTTTTTTAACTCTTTTATGTGCTTAACGAGGGTGTCGCGCATGCTTTGGCATTCGCGGCACTTTTGCTGCTTGTATTTTATATTATCTATTGCTGGGATTTTCATCATTTTTTTTTATTGCGGCCATAATGCCACGCATCACCTCCTATTGCAGGGTTTAACCTCATATTTTTGTCGTCCATAATGCTCCCAGCAGAACCGGTTAGGAACCTACGTTAGGAACATGCGGGGCTTTCATTTCATAAACGAACCGCATTTAAATATCTTTTGAGTCTGTGAAAGATTTTATTTGAGAAAAAAACACGTCTGTTGAGATTTGGAGAGAGAGAGAGAGAGAGAGAAGGGAATTTTATGCAATTTTTAACAAAGGAAATATTCGAAATCTTACCTTGAAACCAGTAGCAGAGCAATAGAAGGTGAGTGATAAAATTCTGTTACGCGGACTTAAATTGGACGGTTTTTCCTCAAAGCAAACTTTAGTTAAACAGAATTAAAAAGACGTTTAGGGTGGTTGATTTTGAAATGAAACCTCCGTATGAAATTCAGTCATCAAACACTATCGTTGCTTTCCGAACTTTTTTCCTATCGAACAAAAATTCTTTCACAGCAACGAGGACGACATGGACGATGAGGATACCAACGAGGAATCTAGCCTTAAATCACGCAATCGGGACAATTCGGAAGTTAACTCAGAGGTGGCAGAGCCTTCTCCGGGGCCTTCTGCTTGTTCCGAGAGTCAGCAGCTCGAAGAGGGTGACATGAAGGACGAAACTGGGGACGACAAGACATGGCCCACTATCACCGACTTAAACACGCGGCTTAGACGAGTCATTACGTCGTATCAAAGAAATTACCGAAAAGAGGAGCAGAAGTTGCAGGCCAGCAAAGCAAAGGTATGTTCAAGTAAAAAAAAATACAAAAGCATATTCATTGTACTGTTTATTATTGTGTTTTTTGTCAGTATCTACCCCCTTACACCCCTCTCTTAATCGCGCACTCCCTTTGCATGCAGGTTCGGATTGAGTTTGGAAATTGCGTGTTTGTTCTATTTTCTCTTGTTAATTTCCAAAATGCGTGAGGAAAAATGTTTTATCTCAGGATAATCCGATCCTGATCGCATGTGGGTCGTGGTTGTTGGTGGGTAGATTAGAATTTGTATGTGTCTATAGCAACAGCAGCAACAGCAACTGGAGGCTTCCACCTTGAGTAGCCTCACTTCTCCTCTAGCGGCTCTCGCGCAAGTCTCGCAACAATTCGACTCTCGAGACCCAACGGCCGCCATGGGGTTGCAGGGATGGGATTTACAACAGTTAGCTCTCTATCTATTGGTAAGTTATCATTTCCGTCAGGCATGATTTATTTCGTTATTGGACCCTCCTGCATTCATTTTTGTCAGGTTGATGTTTTAGTATACACGACAATTTTTTTGTCTGTTATATCCATGTGTGGCGTCAATACCAAATACCTTTAGGAATATCTGTTATATATATTTTAACCCAGGGGCTATCGGGTTTATTTGAAAAGTTATCAATATTGTAAACATAAAATATTTGCATTTTTAACTTTTTTTTAAATGAAACACTATATTAAATATATTGATGTATGTGTATATTATGAGGTATTTATAGAGTATATATTTTTTTAAAGCAAAATTATGTATACGTAAATTCGGAAATTGAAATCTTTTCAATTATTTAATCACATACAAGGTGTTGCATTGCAAATATGTCAATTACAAAAGTAACATTTTCGATAACTTTCTCTAATGTGATATTTTCTGAGAAAAATTAGTTTCAAATACAAATATTTTGTATTAACGACTTTTTAATGTCTTTTTGGATACGTCTAGTAGCTCGTAGGTCAATATATAATAGATCATTCTGTATACTACAAAGCCATCTCCATAACTATGTTAATGTAAAAAATGTGAGGAAGGAATCCTAACAAATAAACGAGCGTGAACTCAATTATTTTTAGTGTCGCTTTTGAGCCAATTCTTCTCGGGAATAAGTTTTTCATAACTGCGTATACTCAAAAACTGTCATTTTTCTTTTTTTTGACAGGTTTTCAGGCCTTTTCGACGGCCTTTGAAAATTTGAAAATATCTTTAAAATGTCCATACAAAACTCAAAAAATAAATGTTAACCTAGCTGGTATCACAACAAATCAAATAAAGCATTAACATATGCCATCATGTTTCATTAAGGATTGGGAGAATAGTGAGTTTTTCGAGTTTCACTGAAAAAATTGATCCTCAAAACCAATTTGGACTTGAAAATTATAAATTTCGTTATTTAGAAGATCGAAACAGAAATTTCTGATGCAGTAATTGGGCATATGTATTTGAGGATTTCCCAAGCTAATTTCCACTGTTTCAGCCCGTGTTAACTTATTAAATAAAATCTAGAGTTCGCTCTCTTTAGATTTGACCCCGAATAAAATTTTTGGCCATTTTTAGCCCAAAGACAAAACTTAAATTTTCATGTTTCAGAAGATGGAACGTCAAGGTAAGCAAGCCCTCGAACAAGCCTTAAAGGATTCCTCAAAGTCCTATGAACGACCCACTATTTCCAAACGTTGGACCAAACGAGAAGAGAGCGATTTCTTCCGCGTTACTTCTTCATTCGGAATTATTTACAACCGAAAAACCAAAAAATACGATTGGCCCAAATTTAAACAGCTTGCCAAGCTAGAAAAGAAGTCCGACGAAGAACTTACCGAATATTACAAGCATTTTGTGATAATGTGCAAGAAACAAACTGGGACGAACGTTGAGGATGGCAGTTACGATTCAACAATCGAGCATATAAATGAAGAGAAAGCCCGGCGAACTCTGGAAAGGTTGGAGTTGTTGTCTAGAATTCGTGAAGAAATTTTAACGCACCCCAAACTGGAAGAAAGACTTCAGTTGTGTGTGACGTCGGCAGATATGCCAGATTGGTGGGTACCTGGAAAACACGACCGAGAATTACTCATTGGAGTAGCCAAATATGGTCTAGGAAAAACTGATCATTGTCTGTTAAACGATCCAGAATTTTCATTTCACGAGATTCTTCGCAAGAAAGTCAATTCTGAACCACCGGAATCGAAAGACGCCATTAAGCTGGAAAGTCATGAGGATATTTTGAAGTTTGATAAAGATGAGATTTTGGTTAAATTGGAAAAAGGAGAGGGCACTTTAAAGATCGAGAAGGTTATTCCTAAGAAGGAAAATATTGAAATTGAGAAGAAGGCTTCTCCTGTGAGTGAGGACATTGTCGAAAAAGCTGACAGCAAGCCTCCTGTTCACATTGAAGAAGAGGAAAAGGAAAAAGATCTGAAAGAAGAAGTCAAAGAAGATGGTGTTGCAAAGGAAACTAAAGAGGCACCTCCGGTGCAGAGTGAAGCATTGCCTGAAGAGATTAAAGAAACTGAGGTTCCTACCACTAAAGAAGAAGTTGAAGAAGAAATGAAAAAAGAACCTGAGCTGGTTAAAAAAGAGAAAGAACCGTCCCCGAAGTTATCGGAAGAAGAGTTGTCAGCCAACAAGCAGGCTGCGCAACTAAAAGCCATGTTTCCAGACCTGGAAGTGATTCAACCTTTATCGCGACTTTCCCAAGTAGACACCTTTGTCCTTAAAGACAAACCAGCATCAGGTCAAGCCTTGGATTTCAGCGAGACTACGGTTGCTCAATTATTCAATAACGTGGTAAAATGGCCTAAAGAATACGCCATACAAGTCCGTTTGCAACATATCATATTTGCGGTTGAGTCCAACGAATGGCCGGCACCGAAATCATTTTCCGCGTACGCCACTGGTATAGGAAACGAATTTGATGTGCCCATTCACGAGCTACCCAACGATCCTCCCAAACGCGAAGTCTCAACCCCCGATATTGACATTTCCTTAGGGAAGAAAATGGACAAACGCAAGAGACATATAGCCATTGATGTAGAGACAGAAAGAGCCAAGTTGCATGCTTTGTTAAATAGCAGTCATATGGGCGCTTCGATGAAGGGTCAGTGGGAAGACGATTCAGAGGATTCCAGGCGGTCTACTCCTCAGGGAAGCTTGCAGCCGCCTCCGGCTCATCAACACAGGGCTTCCTCGTTGAGTAGCATGGGAATGGGAATGCCGTTTGATTTTTCGAGCAAATATCAGTCCTCCATGACGCCCAAAACTATAGGCCAAACCACTGTGATTCCTGGCACGAGCAGCACCTTGACACCTATTGATTTAAGCTCTGGGTAAGTGTTCCTTTCATGTATTATTGAGTCTATTGTAGTCTGATTTTTACCTTATTAATTCGCACAGCGAGAAATTGAAAGAAATGTAAGATACTCTTAAGAGCATAAATTCAAAATTTACTTTTTGGTGACGAAAGTGAAAGCGTTAGGTTAAAATACAGGTACATTTTTTCAAAATCTACATATAATTCTAAAAAATGGCAATGCAAGTGGAACTTTCTGAAATGCCATTACTCAATAGGCAGCAATGATAATGTTAAAATGATAGAACGATGTCACTTTGCCATTTTTGTTCGTTGAGGCATTGCGTGGTTTTAAATCCATCTATCTGCCTTATCAAGAGAATGAGTGACGTCTAATTTTAATAGTTTTTTATATGAAGTTACATAATCTCTAGATAGGGCAGTATTACAATAATACGGTCCTATGTGCATAAATAGTTTGTCAGGGGTAAGTTAATAAGTGACAATACTATACTGTTGCTTTTCTAATAAAGTCATCTGCACAATGTCACTAATTGTGATATCCTGTTCAATAATAGAAATTAAATCATAAACACGTCACTAATTTAAGGTTAAATTTACCTTGAAACAAAATATTTCTAGAACTTAAGAGATTGGATGCTTCGATTGTACGAAATCACAGTTTGGGTTGCATTACTGTAAAAATGCCTATTTTTTTGTTTAATATGTGCTTCCCACTAAAGTTGCTTTAAATGAATTTTATTGTGCGTATATTTCAACGTGTGTGTTCTTCTTCACTCCAGCATATCCAAACCTCAAGACAAACTTTCAATTGACATTCAAAATGAAGTACAAGACTTCTCAATCAAGAAATCATCAGTGTCAATGGGTTCATCAAAGGCAGGCACCAAGCTTGATGATACGTTGTCAAAACTAATGAAAAGGAAAAATTGCGTAAGTATGGAATTCATTTATGCAATTCCATATTTGTAAATGGTAATAAGAAAATAAATAAAGAGTGCCTAATTTCCATTTTCAGCCCGAACCAGAGCCTGTAATTGGCAAAGAAAAGAAGAGGCGCAAACTTGATGAAATAGTTCTCGGCCTGTCCGCTGCAAAGGAACAATCGCTCTTCCCTGAACCCATCACTAAGAAGCAACCTGTGACACCCAGCGTCACAGTAACTCCTACTTCTGCGCCGGTGACCACTTCGCATGGTCCATCACAGAAACCATTCACGATAACCGTAACTTCGGTACCGTCTAGCTCTCAAAGCCAAAGTAGCCGGGCAAATAACCCTTTGAGTGGTCTTTTGCCAGGAATGTCGTCCAAAGACAGTTTTTCCAGTTTCTTGGCGCAGGCAGAACAGCAAAATTTGTTGCTGAAAAAACAGCAACAGCAGCAGCAACAACAGCAAAGAAAGAGTTATGAGGTGAGACTTTGTTTGTAATAAATATTGATAAGTTGGCAATTAAAATTTTAAAGTAGCGATTAGAGAATCGTTATAATGGTCTACGGATGAATTCACAAATATAAGTAATCTTTTATACGACGAATCGCTGTTGGAAAAATTCTCTGGACGACAAAAAAATGACTCACAGGCAGTTTAACATAGCAGTTAGAGAGGCTGAGAGACAGTTATAAAAACTATTCTACGATAACATAACATGTATGCTAAACATGTAGTGAGGGACATTCAGTTAATAAAATGAACCGATAGTTCGTATACAACCGTAAAAAACGAATTGTTCGACACAAAAGAAGACCGAAAAATATTGCATGGTTCCCAAAAATTTTAAGTTCATATTTCGAGACAGGCCATAGCCACATTAACCTTCGTCTTTCCACGGATTATTTGCGTCACGCAGGGCCCTCCGCAAATTTAGCAATAAAATCAACTGTCCTGTCCTCTCTCTAAATCTCTGATTTTTTCCTTCTAGGCTATGATAGCAGACATCGGTTCCAAAGTATCTAATGCCTACTCTCACGAGGCAAAAGTGAACAAATGGCTGGCAGAACAGAACATTGCACTAGCCGAACAGCCATTGGGGGCCGATTATCTCTCTACACGTAGGCGTAGACCCCGTGTTGACCCCACTTTACTCGATTGGAAAAAATTGACTGGAGATGAGAATGTATCGGTTGTCCATCGAGTGACTGGGAAGAAGCTGACGGGGCCTAAAGCCCCTACTTTGAAAAGATTAGGTCCTTGGCTTATGGAGAACCCCATGTACGACATCGACCCAAAATGGTCGGAGTTGGTGAAGGAAAGGGGAAATTTGGGGTCCGAGCTGCATAAGAGGGTGCAGACTAGCGGTACGTAATTTTTATTATCATGTAATAATTCAATGAGTCCTTATAATATTTCTTTGTCCATGGCTCTACAGTCATTTTTGCATCTGTTTTTACATACATAGTAAGGTTTTTTGTATCAATAATGTAACGAATGCCATCGTATGTGAAGAGAATGACTATTTATCACGTTCTATTAGTCACTCTAATAAATGAGAATAAAAATAAAATTGATAACGGTTCTAGGAAAACCGAAACGTCGAATTTTAGATCTGATGGTACCGCATTATAAGGAACAAAAAGCTGTAACGAAAAAGGGTGAATTATTTTAAAATATTTCTTTAAATCGCATTAGCGAAGACAGATACCATATGGCATCATAAATCATTTCTGCCTTTTTTGCTTTCCCATAGTGACGTTCAAAGTAAAAAAAATCTTGTAAACCGGTTGTCACTTGATCGGTAAACAGTATGGCTCACCTTGCCGTTACAGTTACGGCATTAGAACTAAATGTTTTTATAGTTAATGGTTTTTTCTACTACTTAAAAGCGATCCACTTAAAAATGGCCTTTCGATGTTTATTACTTGGCCGTCAGATGGTTGCCTATTCAAATCTAGAGATTTTTTCACATGGTGAATAATTCTCACACAGTTCCAGCCGATAAGGTTTGTAAATTGAGTTTGATTAGTAATGCAATAAAAGAGAAATGTTTGGCTAATTTTCAATTAATGCAGAATTTATGATATGATAAACATGTGATTAAATATTACGAATGCCACGGATGCAAACAGTTTATTCGTTTCCGTTATAAAATGTGGTGCCTGAACTTGAAAAATGCATACCTAGTGGAATTTTGTTTGTATTAGAAAACGATCCTCGACAAGTTAGTAGTTAGGCGAGAGTTAGTAGAGGAACTAGTTAGTAGATATTACCAGAGTAGTTACAAAACGTGCAGCACCATTTGATATTGATGCTAAGGCAGTTATCACACTTTAAACAAATGACGGTATTTTATTGGTAACGTTGATAACCCGTTTGTATTTTTCAAAATACAATACTCCTGCAAAAGTTAATGGATAGAGGAATCTTACAAAGAATCTAATTCCAAATATACGATATGATCGGATTCACTATTTTTGTGTAACAGAAACGGATTGTAATATGTTTGGCAGAACCATATATCGAAAATGTGACATACGTCTGTATATCGACTGGTTCGTCTTCTAATTTACTTACACGAGATCTTTTTTTGGTGTGCCTACCATTACTATCTCCGTAACGATAAGAGCTACAACTTCGGTTAAATTAGATAAAAGTGGCCCCTTGTAGAGCTGGTTAAGGAAACCGCTACAATGTTGCCACATTTTGAGTGGTTTCCTAGATATTTGGAAAAATATGAGAATGATCCAAAATTTCAATCCCTCGTATTTCCTAAACTTTTTATGACTGAAAAAAATTTAATTATCAAGTTTCACATTTTTTTTTCTCTACAATACGACAAATCGAACGTCATTGAACAGCTTTTAGTAACTAAGTAATCGTTATCAATTTCATTATTTTAAATACAGACCTGGAAATTTTATTTCATATTTTGAAAGTGCTTTTTATTCCTCACAGACCCATGTATAATTTGTTTCCGTTTATTTACCGTTTTTACCTGATAAATTCATCGTCAGACTATTTTTTATTATTTTTTAACACACCTTACAACACTAAAATTGGCATATTTGCTATATGATTATTGTAATAACGCTAATCTTTCATGATATTATAAAAAAAAAGTAATAAAAGTTTTTTAAAAAGTTTCGTAGTCAATGGGTTAGACAAAAGTCTGAAAAAAATTTAAATATTTTGATAAATTTTAAAACTGCATTTTCTAGAATATAAAATGCGCCACTTATCGTTTTCAAAATCCCTAAGCTGTCGATTCTTAGCTGGGAGATCCTGTATAATGTATAACATAAGTATTCTCTAATGTTCCAGGTTCTGGTCTGTCAGGATTATCCAGCAGCAGTGTTTTAGCCGGAGGCTCCAAACAAAAATCTGCTTCTTCCGGCAGACCTCCAGTACTGTCCAGTCCCACAGGATCCACATCTAGTGTCAGCTCGGCCTCAGTGGTTACCTCCCTTCCCTCTAACATGTCTTTCCCATCATTATCAAATCTGAACAGTTCCTTGCTGTCCGGTTTGTCAAATCTCGGGCAGTTTGACCCCAAAACCAATCCGCTGTTGATGCCATTCGCCGGTTTGCCTATGAGTTCCATGGCTGGCTTGGGGAATCTCTCCAACATGAACTTATTTGCTAATCTAGCCGGGCTAGGATTGCCTGGATTGGGCGGCATGGATCCGGCTGTCTTGGCCAGTGCCACAGCAGCGGCAGCTAGTTCTGGACCGAAGAGCTCGAACACAAAATCGTCCTCCAGTTCTTCTAATGCGAAACACGCAGAGAAACCACAAGAAGCACATGCCTCGACCAAAGGATCATCCTCTTCGTCGTCTTCCATACCCACAACTAACTCGTTCCCGTTCTTCTTCCCCAATCCGAGTTTGCTGTATACACCGTTGGGTCTTGGGGGTTTAAATCCCTTTGCCCTCCAGCCGGGAATGTCAGCCTATGATAGTTTGGGCTTACTTAACGGCGGAGGTCTGGGAACACAGAGTTCGGGCAAAATGAAATCGGGTAGCGCTCCCAGTCCCAGACCCTCTTCTAGTAGTACTACAACGACATCATCTAGCGGTATGGTTTCTAGTAGTATGAAACACCAGAGCAGGCCGTCAACCAAGGATGCCCACAACGCCGCTTTACTTTTGCCCCCTGACACGCAGATTTTGGAGGGAATCTCCAAAGGTTTGGATATGGGGATGAAAGACAGGGGGAAGTTTGATAAAAAGGAAGACAAGCGGAAGGCGTTGGAGAGTTTGAGAGGTTTGTACAATTTAGATTTCTCATTTGAATCCTACCCACAATTTTTTGCCCTAATTTCCAAACGTCCTGTATAATAGTCTTGTAACGTGTCATCAAGTATCAAAATTATACAGTTACTCAGTCATTCAACGGTTCAATACAACAAAGACAAGAATTGAAAATTTTGTGATTCTGAAGTATCGAACCGTTTGCAGCTTATCAGTGACCCTGTATAACCATTTTGCTTGTAGAACGAAAGAATTATATTTCCTTAATTATCAATGTTCAATAATCTAGGAATGCTTCCAACTGATTTCACCTCAAAAGACAAGCGCACCCCATCTCTGCCTGGTCTAGCTGATTTCACCAAGCTTCTGGAAGCTCAAGTGACTCAAGTGACAAAAAAATCTCAGGAACATCTAGAAAAAAGCCCTTTGGAGCACCTAACCAAATCGAACGCTGATTTAGTCGCCAAAGCCCTGGCTGAGGAAAAGGCCCGTCTGCATATGCCCACGGGATTGAGTAGTACTCCCGTTAATACCAGTAAACGGGCCAGGGAGTCGGTTGAGTCGGACGTTAGTTTGGAGAAGGTGGAAGAACGAGAAGAACCTTCAGCAAAGAAGGGAAAGGTGGAGGTGGGAAAAGAAGAGCTGGCGGGGGGAGAGAATGAAGTGCAGCCGACTTCGGGGGAACCAGAAGTACCTGAAAAAGGACCTTCTGAGAATGTGAGTGTATGCTTTAAATTGGGATATTGGTTGGGAGTATCTTGTATTGTTCCTGAAAAGGCATGGTGTAAATTACGATTGTTTTGGCAGGAAGACATAAAATATTCGTAAATAATCGATCATTGTTTTGCTTCAATATTGGGAGTTTAAGAATTGTCCAAGAATACGTTCTCTCCCCAGAGTTTTTGAAAGGTCACAAAATTTAAATTATTGAGGACGAGCAGTTTATGTACTCAACCAGCACCAGTACAAGTCTTTCGCACGTCTATCTATTAACGGTTTCCTTTATTATTTATTTTAATTGTCGATTAATATTACATACTTGCGTTTTTATAACCAGATTAAATCATTTTCTACCATCTACAAACCATATTCTCTGAAACCAAGATATTGGCCCTTCCAGTAACACCATGTGTTTATTTTTTGAATATAGGAAGGAGTAGACATCGAAACCCTGCTGCCATCCTCAGTGGTGACTTCTGGATCGACTCCTGAAAAGGGCGAACCTACGGAAACATTGGAGGAAATAGCCTGTACAGACAATGCCTCCACCGCCGCCGAAGAAATGACTGTGTCTGAGGCGCCTACATCCAAAGACGAAGCCACCAAAGACGGTGAAGGTGAAAGTGCCGACGCCGCACCAAAGAAAAGTACGAAACGCAGAGGTAAAACCATTTACTGATGAAAAAAGACCATTGATAGTAACTTTTCATGTTTTTTTCTCGATACAGGGAAACGAAAATCCGGTGAAATCTTGTTGGATCCCGAAGCAGTGATGGAAAAGAAGAATTTGCGTTCGAGCGCAAGTCGGTCCGCCGCAGCTGCCGCTGCACGGCATCAACGCGAGGCCGAAAACGCACAAAAAGAAAACAGTGAAAACGCATCTTAAGTTAAAAGAAAGGACTGATAAATGCATACGCAACGAGTATTAAAATTCGGTGAACTGTGATACAAATATCTACTAATTAAAGAAATGAAAATGACAGGACATGTTTGTGCTGATGGTTTTGGAAGTGTAAAAAGTACATGGTCGCATAATGTATACATTTTATTGGAACTGATTTATATTACGCTTTTATTTGATGTATAGGGGGTCTTGTTTCTAAGATATGTTATTGAGTAATTGTATTCAAATGAAGGGTAATACACAGGTATAATTACACTGGTTAAACTTAAACGAGACACCCAGTACATTATTAAATTTAACTCTTTAAGGACTGTCCTTTTTAAGCTTAACTGTTGTTTGATAACATACATGTATAAGCGATTATGGGTTAAAAGACTCGAATTAACAATTATGTAGTTGTTTCATAGGTATAAAACATTAGCCTTAAGTAAGAAAAAAATCGTTTCTCCGGCAAATTGCCCTTTTACGAAGTTTTTAATTAAGTGTTTTAAGTATTTAAAAACATGTACATACAGCAAACCCTGTAGAGTGTCTTTCTTGTACGTTTGTCTGTAAATAGCCTATTATATTACCAATTATACTTTTTTATTTTCTGTTTATTTTGTTCATCGATTCGCGTAGACTAATACCGGACTAAAAGTTTAAATGTTAGTCGTATTGTAACCAATGACGACGCCAATTGTAATCGTGTATATGGTAGCTCTCTCTCACTCTCATTTATTATTATTATGGCGTTATTATAAGTGATAAATATAAAAGTACTGAAGACGGTTGGGTTTTGATAAATTCCCCTTTTTAGAAACAAAATTTGCATCACCTGAAAAACTGGTTTTAATTTAATTAAAGCGTAATCCCCATGTGCAGGAAGTTGTTGACGAGTGCAAAAAATAATGCCTAATCAGATTAGGGGACGAATCCTTAGAAAATCCCATATATAAGAAAAACTGGAGAAGCTCTGCGTTCAGAATTTTACGTTTAACCACTGATTTAAGTGCTTCTACATAATCAAAATGGTTTTCAATTTGAGAGTTTTCAAGAAACAGTCGCCAAATGGCAAACTTACCATATATTTGGGCAAGAGGGACTTCGTGGACCACATTTCAGGGGTCGAGCCCATTGGTAAGGAAAAAAATCGTGGTATTTAGTTGTAGTACGGAGTCAAAAATTACTGGATAAAGTTGTAATTATTTGTCACATCTCACACCTAAAACATTAAAATCCTCTATAGATGGTGTGGTAGCCATAGACGAAGACTACAGAGACCGCAAAATCTTCGGTCAAGTGGTTTGCAGCTTTCGCTACGGGCGCGAAGAGGACGAGGTGATGGGCCTCAATTTCCAAAAGGATCTTTACCTTGCCTCCCAGCAAGTTTATCCCCCTCCCGAAAAACTTGAAACAACTAAACTGCAGGACCGTCTTCAAAGAAAACTGGGGCGCAATTGCTACCCCTTTAGGTTCGTTTTAGCACCGAGTGCGCCAGCTTCTGTTTCTCTTCAGCCAGGTAGAATTTATTCTTTCGCAATTGCTGAAAATTTCTCGACTAAAATCAACAGTTTACAGGCCAAGACGATGACGGGCAACCTTGCGGAGTTCATTACTACATCAAGTTATTCGTAGGCGAGAACGAAACTGATCGGACTCACAAGCGCAGCACTGTATCGATGGGTATAAGGAAGGTGCAATATGCACCCTCGAAACAGGGCAGGCAACCCTGTACCGTTGTGCGTAAGGATTTCATGATGAGTCCTGGAGAGTTGGAACTGGAAGTTTCTCTGGATAAACAGGTTTTACCATAATCTTGCACAACTAATTTTTTTTGAAAGCACAATATTTTTAGGTGTATCATCATGGTGAGAAAATTGCTGTCAACATCTGCGTGCGAAATAACAGTAATAAAGTAGTGAAGAAAATTAAAGGGATGGTGCAACAAGGCGTTGACGTGGTTCTCTTCCAGAATGGACAATATAGAACCACTGTGGCCAGTCTGGAAACTCAGTAGAAGTTATTTAAACGCTGTTTGAAATTATTAACAGAACAAGAATATTTTTCATAGGGAGGGTTGTCCTATAAGCCCAGGTTCAAGCTTACAAAAGGTTATCTATTTAATGCCATTATTGTCATCGAATAAAGATAGAAGGGGGATAGCTTTGGATGGCCAGCTTAAAAAGCAGGACACTAATTTAGCTTCTACTACTTTGTAAGTGCAGATTTCAAGTTCACATAATTTTTTACTTATGATTAAACTTTCAGGTTGGCTACTCCTGACCAAAGAGATGCATTCGGGATAATTGTTTCTTACGCAGTAAAAGTGAAGCTCTATCTTGGAGCTTTAGGAGGCGAGCTAAGCGCAGAACTGCCGTTCGTTTTGATGCATCCCAAGGTAACTAGGCAAAAATTATGTATTTTTATAGCTTATGTCCAGTAATATTCAGCCAAGTGGGAAAAAATTGGTGCAAGCAGACAGTCAAGCTGAAGTAGAAACCTTCAGGCAAGACACCGTCGACCCAGACGTTGATAATTATAAATACGATTAAACAGAATTTATCATTAATAACTTTGTGGAAATCTTCAACAAATGTTCCAGTAGAAATAAAACAATAAAAACTATTTCGCATGACTTTTACTTATAAAATCATAGTACGCTATAAGTATTATGAAACTTTAATCTGAAGTAGGTCAGCTCCATAATACGAGTATTGGGTTCAAAGCCGCACAATGCCTCTGATTACATTTGAGTTTAAGAATATGAATTATTTTATCCATACGACTTTTAGCAGGTATAAGTCTTTGAATCTGTAAATGTATGCATTTTTACTCAATTCATTTCTGGATTCATAAACGAAAATAACTTTCAGACTTGGAACGTCGCATAAAGGGTTTTCTTGACTAAAATTAACGTGTTTTTTTTAGGACGGGAACTGTTCACTTAAAGATACATCTTACCCTTGGTTTGAAGCGTTAATTAGCACGGTAATCATTTCGAGAATACAAGGTGTATATGAACGACGAAGCAAGAGAAGCTCATATGCTGCAAGATTGCACTAAGCAACATTAAAAAATTGAGTATAATTATCATACTGATCTTTTCGTTAATTCACACCCTGTATTTGGAAGCACATGCAGGAGTTCACAGTGATGTTTTCTTATTAGAACCCCCCCGCCGTTAATTTACATTCACATGCTTTAAAAGTCAACGAACAAAAATTCGACATTCTTACCGAACTAGTATTGGAAATAATTCAGATTCTTTAGATCCTTACCTTATGATTTATGCCTTAACTACGAAAATAATAACTTATGGATTATTTACAAAAATTAACAAAACTCTGTATAAATATGACCAGATATACATTAATAAAATACGGGAAAATGCCAAGGATATATTAGTTTTTCTCAATTCAGTAATTCTTACTTAAGTTTTAGGTCAGCACTGAGATGTTATAATTGACTAATTAATCAATTGTGTTATGATAATGTTGGCAGAACAGGAATAAACATGACGAAAACAACAGATCACGAACAAAACAAGCATTTTTAATTTTTAATGGGTGAGCGTTAAAAAAATCTCACAATACCGCACACTAGCACATAGGTTTTAGATAATAACCAAAAAATGTAAATTATTAACAACAGATCGAACGTAAACCACTTCAGTTGGCTAGGAAAGTCGCAAAGGATAAAAATTGATGTTGCGGTATATTTTTATTACGTACTCTTTCACAAATGACTTATGTGTTGACGTCGATTAATTAGATTAGACGCATGCTCAAGGAAACTGGATTACATAGCGATTAACATACCAAGTTGGCTTTATAGTTATACCTATTACCATCTATGCAGCACATAACATTTACATAAGCAATGACATAGAAAGTTCTTTTTTTTCCTTCTATGCAATTTTTACGCATTATAACTAGTAGGAATGCGTTACGTTATGCGCTGTACAATTTTTTTAATACACACCCTTTATAAATAAACGCACAGATTTTAAATCAATAATGCAATGTTGACAAACTTCAAACAACACCATTATCATCAATAAGTTCAATATTATCGAAAACAAAAGAGAAGTCATGTTGCCAGACTGATCTTTTTACATTAGCTAAAACATTATCCTACTTAAACTCACTTGATTCTATTCTTGTCATTGGCATTTTCCTCAAACTCACTTCCTTCTACTTATCATAAATATCTCAAAATCACTCGCAATTTTAAAAAGAAAACGAATAACACTCACACGCCATATTATCTACCTATAATATAAATGATGGTTGTTCCGGAGGTTTCACCGAAAAAACCACAGTTCCCCGGGAAGAAAAGCCAATTTTTTTACAATCAAAGAGAGAGAGAGAGCAGAGAAAAGCTTATTTTGTCTTGGGTAGAGGTCGGACGAGATAGAGTTTCTCGCCCTGTTTGTTCGTATAAATGGGCGCCCTCTGGTAGTGGTCGACCAGTTGGTCTAGAGTATGGAATTTTCGTTGTCCGATGCAGTAGAGGGCGCCCTCCACGTGCACCCTAAAGTGTTTGTTTCGGCCAGGGGCTTTGAGAGAGACGGAGTAGTCTCCCACCTATCAAATAAAGTGAATTCAAAATTACAAAAATGTGATCCTGGCACTTCTTGATTGTTGTCCTACTTTATAAGACACACGTGAGAGTGAAAATGAAACTTTTGTCCGACTAAATTGGTTAATGAAATTTTTTCTGATATGTCTGGAACGTCTGTCTGATGCAGTTCGACTAGCTTTTTAATTTTCTCTGTATTTTTTATATACATCTTACCTTAAATGGAAGTATTCTAATATTATAAATCTGCAGTTTGCAAAAATAAAGATTACATAAAAAAATTAAGAGATTTACGTATATGTGCATGTATATGGTATATAGTTCCGATTATATATTATTTTTTATAATATTATACAATATTCCGAAATATATTGTTTTAAGAATTTTAAGAAAATGTTAGGTAATGCCCCAAGAAATTTTGCCCACAACATTCACTCTCGATTTATAAATTTAAATTTTAGTTTCGTTTAAAATTTTCACCATTTTGTATAATCTCTTGATATTTTGGTGAATACAAACAAAGACATTATCCACGCAACAATTTTCTTATATTAACTTTGTAACTCATAAATGCAAATCCTTCTGACATTCCAGACAAATCAGAAATCCTTCGTTTTTTTAATTAAAAAAATCACTTACATTTGTCTCACTATCTCTGATCAGGAAATCCCCATCATGGCCGTATTGGTTCAATAAATTATCACAAACGCTTCGCGTGATGCATCCGTAGTACCAGGGTCTGTCGATCAAGTGTGGCTTGTCGATCATTGAGACCTAAAACCCACGTTATGAATGTCCTAAAATTTTAATACCGTTGTCCGTTGCGCAAACTAATGCAAAAATAATTGCAATTGTGCAAAATTGTTCTTATTATTTCTATCTGCTAAAAATAGTATGAAAGTGAGTTCAGGTTAGTTTTTTTTCCAATAGAAAACAGTATGAAGTTCTATAAACTGAAAACTCACTTGAGAGCTAACCATTGACGACTCCAGCCTTTCCGATTTGGCCTTATCTTGGAACGGCCTATCCATATAATCCGAGAGTTCTTGTAAATAGTTCCTCGGCACCAATCCTATTTGCCCTTGTGCGTTCCTTGCTTTATACCTTGATAATCATGAAATGTATTAATTGTTATAAACTAATTTTATCTAAAACTGACCATTCCGGATCACTCGGCGGCCTATCCAAAATCTCAAGTCTATCTCCCTTCTCAAACGACAATTCCTGTTCGTTTGAACTGGAAAACGAGTACAAAGCTACTACAATATCCAGTACATTTTCGGCCATAGCATAGGTGTGCATGGTATCGTCCAAATCCCCCTCTTCTTGGGTGTAGTTCGAAGGAAACCATCCTGTTATGTTGCTGCTCTGCCCCCTCCACCAGCCATCATTGCTCTTTTCCAGAATCAAAATTCTGGAACCTTTTACTAGCGACAGTTCATCCGGTTGTTGCGCCTGGTAATTGTATTTGACCACGGCTACGCCAATGGCTTCGGACGGGTCAGGGGCGGCACGCCGCGCCATGCTAGGAGAGTCGGTGTTGCGCGAAGGAGAGGTGTTTGAAGGGAGCGTTTTGGAACCCGAGCCTTTTTTCACCTAACATGATATCACAATTGAATTTAAAAGATCGAAGATCACCATGAACTTGCCTTTTTCTTTATGCTATCGAAAAGTGATGGTTTCTCTTTTTTGACATAATTGCTGGGAACATATCCGGCCTGATTGCGCGAATTCTGTACTTTCCACCAGTGTTTCGAGTCGTCTAGAAGGACGTAACGTTCGTTTTTGCGCAGATCTAACTCTTGCGGGCCTTGGTGCTCGTAGTCGTACTTGGCGACCACGTAGCAAACATCATCTTGATTGGCTTTGCCTGTAGTGAAATGCACTCATAATAGGTACTCAAATTCCCTCACAAGTCTTAAGTGAAATATTTAAACCTGAGGAGTAAACCGCAGAAATATTTATTCATATGTATATGTATGTATATTATGAGCATATTAAAAATGGAGGACTAAGGTAAATCATAGCAGGCAAATATAGGGTGATTCAAAATCGAAGCTCCTCACCAGGATCTCAGAAACTATAACAGATACAGTTTTGGTTAAATTGTTGCAAAGTTGTGCATGTCGTTTTCATTATTTCCTGTCTGTAATTTTTTTAATATTTTTATCCGGTAAAGGTGAAATTATAGAATTTGGTTTTCTGTCCAAACTTCCTGTTCTACCCCAAATTAAATATTTTCTAGGTTTCTTGACTTTCTGAACTCAAAATTTACGCTCTAGTATTACAATTCCCTATCGTATCGCACAATATCTCAAAAATTCCTATATACTGAGCGAGCGTTCAATAACGTTCTTCCTATTTCTCTGTACAAGACACTTGGTGCAAGAAGGTTAGAAAGGAAGATAAGTAGTATAGAATGGATAGGTATCAGGCACGCTTACAAACAGAGTGGGACTAGTCACCATTTCTCTACAAAACACTACGGTCCGCTTTCAGGTTGTACTTAGGGATGTCCACGTCCTTGTCATCCTTTTTCGCCGACTTCTTGGAGGAAGGACATCGATTTACTCTAGGAGATAGTTGACACCAAATATGAATTTTACTAAGAGAACAGATGTTTGTAAACTCTAGCAAAGCAGTAATAGTTCTCTTTACAAGACGGAGAGAAAAACCAGATCATTTAGAGCGATCGCCACATCCGGGGAAGATTATATTTGCGACAGGCAAAATATCTGCGTATAACCTTAGATAAAACACCAAGTATGCGGTCAAACACACCTTTGGAAAAAACGATCAACAAGGCGAAACTATTCTTTTGAACATGCAAACACTACGGTAAAAATTTGTTTTACATTACGATAAACATTCGGGCCCAAGTTTGTATCAGAAATCAGATCCCAGTGAATTCTGTGGCGCTCAGGCAGAACCCAACATGTCAATAGGCTTTCCCCGCTGACACATCAAACTCTGCCTTACTACCATAGAACTGCTATAGATATTGAGGTGAAATAGATCTTTGAGGTTGAGATACAAGGGCTATTTTAGACCCAGTCAGGATAAACCTAATCTTTTATAGTTTCTGAGATAACATCATAACATTTATAAATTGACATATTAGTTAGCTCCAAATGATTTAATTTTGTTTAATTAACATCGCTCGTTTTATTACAAAGAGACAATGGACAACAAATTCTGGTCTAACATCATATTTTCATACTTTTACAACTGTTTTAAAAACCATTCAAAACTTGATATTTCAGATGAGCCCTTAAGGGTCAAATTTTCTTACGTGGTATCTTGGACGTTAAAGGAATTAGTTATAGTATTTTTAGGCGTTCGGTATTTGATCTGCAGTTTACGCCTCAATTAAACTCAATCAACCAACATACCATATCGATAACTAGGTGCAGCCATTTGTTCAGAAGTGATCTTAGTTGCGTAACCACTGCTAGTTTGCCAAGGGCTGCGTGGTAATGGTCGCACAGACTGAGTCTCCAACATGACCACAAACCACAACACTACCAAGTGCAGCTAGTCAACACACATGCTTCTACACTATAACAATAAGTCTTGGAATAAGTTTACATGAGAGGAGTTCTTGTTACAAAGATTTACATGCTGTTATGAGACGTAAAACCAATGAGTCAATAATGAGCTAATGATTAACAAACTACCTATAAAGGGGCTTAATTGCAGCTGTATTTTTTGTGTTTGTATTTATTGCCAGACAGAATGTTTCTTAAGCATATATAGCACAATATTAAGAGGCTATTCTTTGTGATGCAATAAGAAAAAGTTCGTATAAACATGATTGGAATTGCTTTATTTCTAAAACACAGAGAGTTAAAAAAACAACAGTAGTGTTTCCACAAGTTTGGCAATTACTTAGGACCAGTTTAGATTCATATATTCGAATTGGAGGTAGTCATTCTAAATTATTTTTGTTCCTTTTAAAAGGTGATTTTCATTATTTTTATAATTTGTGTGGTATTTTATTTATTTAAATATGTGCACAAGATAAAAATTTAATTTAAACCTTGAAAATGAAATGAGATACAAGAAAACATCAATGGACAGAATAGTTGTATTTTTAGTTGGCTAATTTCAAATAATTAAGAAAATTGAAAAAACTTATTGCATGATACCATTTTTAGTTACCATATTAAAAAAAACTGGCACTGTGGATATGCTCCTGAAACTTGTGGACAATCTGAAATATGCCTAAAATACATATCACAATATTGTTATTAAACAATAAAAATTTTAATTAAACTTGCCTAAGCGTTTTGTAAAGATTAATTGATTTTTTTTTATTTGACACTCTGAACTTTAGAAATAAAGTTATTCCAGGCATACTTATATTTATAAGAGCCTTTTACTTACATTAAAACAAGAAATATCTTCTTAAAGAAAAGAAGAGAAAAATAACATTATTACACATGATGACAGTAAGAAAATTATAATAAAGTAAAAGAGTAATATAACTGAAAAATAGCATAACTTTTTCTCAATTTGAATTCTGTTTTTGGCAGGTAGTTGCAAGGAAATACATAACGCGTAAAATATATGTATCTAAGAAAGACTTTCTGACTCCCCCAAAAACATTATTTATCTTTACCTTACTTTTTCAAACATTATGAAGCAGTTCAATTTTTATCTTTAGGGCAAATTATATATGCTTGTATATAAAAATAAACACATCTTTCTTAAGGTCTCTTGCCTTTTATAAACACAAGGACACACAATGGGTTCTTTCACAATATCACACTGGTGTTGAGACATCCAATTTTAGGCTAATTATCTATTTCATTAGAATAAAATTGAATGGCTGCCATTGTGTTTCCTGATATGTGTGAAATTATGTGGTAACATCTATATGGGTTTGTTGAGGAAAGCTACCCAAAAAAACTTAAAAGTTTAAGGTTCTTAGTATATTTAGAAGTGTAGAAATCAGAAAATTGGTATCTAATAAATAGAAAAAAACTGAGAGCAATGTTCACTAAACTATATAAAAACTTTATTTTAAAAATGGGCAAATTTATGTTATGAAAAAAAATATTAGTGCTCAAAGAGTTGAATTTTGTATCAAATTGAAAATTTTTCTCCTTTGAGCTTTAAATAGCTTCTATACAACATAAATTGTTTTGAACTTACTTAAAAAAAGCAAGTTTATAGGTTTGAAGCTACAGAACGGTCTTCTGTGAGTCCCCATAATGTTTTTTGAGAAACTCACTTGGATTAATTCGGACCCAAGTGAACTTTGAGATATTGGTTTACTACAAATTTAAAATATATGAAGATGAGTAACCTGAGGGACTAATACACCAACAGTTACTCACTTAAGTGATTCAAGTAACTTTCCAGAAAAGCCGAAAGAATCCCACTTAAATTCACTTTTTGTGAAAAATTATATGGGGCATGGGCCAATATGAAATACTTGGGGTTAGTTAGGGATTATACTGGGGGCATCTATATGGAGAACTTCATAAAATGAATCATACTCGTCCTGGAAATGGCCTAAAATCGCACTTCTCATGCATTTCAAACCAATAAACCGAAACTAAAGAACTAATTAATGTTCCTGGAACACAAATAACGATACCCACAGGCAGATCTTCACCTGGGGGTGGGACCACTGTAACACATCCAGGATTAATGGCCTATAAAACGCCAAACTTACCAGTTTTTAGGCTAGACATATTCTTAAATCAACCATAAGTAAATATATGAGCACCATAAATCACTAAATACGAGAAAAAGGGAGGTTTTGATTGAAATTTTATTAAAAACGACTTGGGATATTTACTAATTTTATTGAAAATGGAAAGCGAATAAAGCGCAATGTCAATGTCAAAATTGCATTATGGGAATTTAAGGCGGTGCTGCCTATCTGATATTTATAAATGTACAAACCTTACAATGGCCAACATGGTAACGTCGAGGACAGATGAATTTTTATATTGTAGAATATCTACAATTTACAAAGAATTCAGTTGTAAAAGTTTCTGATTT
Source organism: Euwallacea fornicatus (assembly GCF_040115645.1). Lineage (NCBI taxonomy): Eukaryota > Metazoa > Arthropoda > Insecta > Coleoptera > Curculionidae > Euwallacea > Euwallacea fornicatus. Next base: position 7,618,775 of record NC_089542.1, on the reverse strand, counting down.
TTTTAGTTTTTATTTACAGATCCTCCACAATATTATTCTAATAATTATATATTTCCCTTTATAATTCTTCTTAAGTTATTTAAAATTGCAATATTGACCAACAGTGATGTTGCCATTACTGATACTTGACTTGAATAGCAATTAATGTTATATTCCTTCCGTCTGACATGTTTAAATGTCATACGTCATGTTATTATGATGGTCAGCCATTTTCCTTTTACTTATCTTTCCACAAATTTCTGTACTAGGCTTTTTGATAAATTTTCTTTCTGTGGTTTATGAGTGGCTTTGTGATAAACATTTGATTATAGTTATATACATTGTTCACCCGAACCCTAGTGATATTTTCAATATGGGACGATCTAGATCTAGAAGCAGAACCCCTAAAAAGCATCACAAAAGCAAACATCACAAAAGAAGCAAATCAAGAGATAGGACTGAAGTGAGTTCTCATAAAAGACATAGAGACAAGAGTTCGGAAAGGATCAAAGAGAAAATACCTAAAAGTCGGTAAGTATCTATCCTAAGTATGACCTGAATAGACCTCAATATTACAATGTTAAAATTATTTAATAAATTTCAGCAAACGCTCAGCTTCCTTGTCTTCTAACTCAGGTAGTGATGTCTTAGTCGATAGAATAGAAAAACACTCATCCCGCAAACATAAGCATAGAAAAATGGATGAAGTGGAAAGACTGGCAGAAATGGAGAGACAAAGACGACTGCGAGAGGCAGAACAGAGAATAATTAAAGAAGAGACTGCAAAACGGATAGAAGATTTAGTTAAAAAAAGGGTGGAAGAGGAATTGGAAAAACGAAGAGAAGAAATTGAACGTGAAGTTGCAAAAAGAGTGGAGGAAGCCAAGCAAATAATGGAGAAAGAACTAATGGAGGATTTGGAAAGAAGGAGGGAGAAGCAGAAGGAAGAGGAGCGCAAAAGACAGGTAAGAATCAAGTTTGATCCAGGATATTATTATTTGTTTTTTTATCAATGAATAAAACTTCAGTGAGTGTACATTTGAATGTTATTAGAATGGAATAGATAATATGAATAAGTGAATTTCAGGCTTTGTTTCAATTAATTTTTAGTTCTTGAATGTATTTATTTCAATCAGAATCATAGATGTTGAACAAAAGGGCCTGCATTTGCTACCACTGCTAAGTTTCAGCTTCAGTTTGATTATTATGTAAATTTGCAGAAAATTATTTATAAAATAAGATTTTCCAATGGTTTTTCAAGGGAATGAATATCAATTAATTGATATTTCTATAGCATATTGTATAACATTTTTTTGAGTCTTCCAATACAAACACTTCATTATATTTATTGTATTGATTCCTTAAGCTACATCTATTTTTCCTACATTTGATATTCAACTAAACTTGTATGAAAAATTCGACCTGAGCTCCACACATGGCTAAAATCAGAGGTTCGGTACCTCTCATAGCCCCCTAGATGTGGTAGCATGTAGATCAGACTTTCTTCAAGTTATGTTGTAAATTATATGCCATTAGCTCAAATATTAAGGCAGGCCACGCGCATGGCGACCGAAAGTGGGACCAGCTTTAGAGGACGCGCAGACCTCTTATGAGCAGGTATTATCCAACATTTTTTTTTAGTCAATTTTGTATTACTTTTATCCATTATGTCTACCCCCCTCCAATGTTGGGGACTGGGAGCGTTTTCATACCCCCGAGGTCCTTTTTTTTGGTTGTCAAACTAGTTCCACCTGTGAATGCAATAGGGACTTTTTAACAAGGTGAAATATTTGGAGTTTAGAAAAAGGTTACTTTAGTAAAATTAATAAAAATTACATCTTAAACTTTATTGCATCCGTGTAGTGGGAAACACTAATAAAAATTGATGAATGTGTTGTTTTATTTTAGAGGTTGCAACCAATGTGTTCAGTTATGTGTACCCACATTACACCTACGCCACTGATTCAATCCAATTATCCTTTCAGTTGTGCAGAAATAAAGCCTCATTTTACTAGAGTAAATTTCTGTATGAAAGAGCAGTTTATTAGTTCACTCAGGCTCAGCTGTATGAAAGTCAGTTTAGCTGAACCAGAACTGGTAATTCAGGTACCCATCCACTAAAAATGCAGCCAAATTAATTTCATTTGTGGTATTTGGTTTGGTAACAACAATGCTATACTTAAGTGATGGTTCAAGTAATATCAGTTCTAATTCAACTGAACTGAATTTCATACAAATCAGCCTTAGTCAATTTATCTGTTATATTGCAATATGTGTTGAGTTTTCTTTGCTCATCTTTATTGGTGAACTGGTATCAATTTTCATCTTATACTTGTAAATGACGAGCTTAATTGAAATTCGATTTGCACCTACTTTAAGTCTAAATTTCCAAGTTATTCAGAAAAAGCTGCATCCAAGAAAATTAACACTGAACCTAGTTCATCATTAACAAGATTTGAACAAAAGCATTCGGACTAGATGCAGCTTTTCAATCCTCTTTTTAAAATGTGTGAATGTAAATTTAGGACTGCTTTTACTTCTTAACATTTTGTACAAATTATATATAAAAACTATGAGAATATGATAGTTTTACAAAAAAATCATTACAAGAAGTAAAACTAGCCGAAATTATGTGTGCCTCTGAGGTGGAACTGGTGAAGAGCTGCGTTCTATTGAGTTATTAACTAGGCCACATGGTTTATAGGAGGAAGAGAGGAAAAAGCATGAAGAAGTTCAGAGAATTCTAGAAGAGAACCAGAGGAAAATCGAAGAAGCCCAACGACGTTTGGTGAGTGCTTTTGAAATGAATATCTAAAAGCGACTAGTATTTAGTAAATATCCAAAAACCTCAATTATTAATTAAAAGTATTATTAATATTGTTTCACTAAGGAGAATTAAATGCTATCTGCAATCCCTTAGTATTTAAAAACGTGAAAATCAATATAAAAAATAACTAAGTAATATGCAGTTATTCTAGGTTTTGATGTGTTGGTAGACCTTCCCCCTTTTTACGGCAACTATTTTTTAAATCTATATCAATCCAATATACTGCGATATAGCCCAAATCCTATATATTTATGAATTGATTACACAGGTATCACCAGTTGAAGTAGAAATATAACAATTGTGCAAGTGAGAGAAAAATCGTACAAAGTTTAATATACGTTTGACAAAAACCAATAACGATGTGGGCGGAGCCAGATTAATATCAATCTCCCTGCCTTCACGGTTTTTGTCGGAGGTATATTGAACCTTATGCGGTCCTTCTACTTACATAATCCCTATATATTCACGCGAACTGGTTCTACCTGTTTAAGTTTAGTGTTACAAATTTAGGCTTTGGAATGGCGATACTTCTTCGTGCTTTTGTCGCATCGTGACACTTCATATTAATAGCCATTTTCTTAGAACTATATCTCTGATTCCACTAGTCACCCCATCATGGGATTATCTGTTTATGTTCTAATAATAGAAAGTTTCTAAATATATTTACAGTAATTTAGCAGTAGAAAAGATGTTTTTGTGTTTAAGAACTTGAAGGAACGTATTACAGGAAAAATAGTAATCAAAATACCCTTTAGGATTCTGCCAGATAAACGAAGTACCAGTCTTGCACCAGAAGCAAAACTTTTTAAATCATTTTGATCTAAGCCTGTTGACGCATTTTGATATAGTATAAAAGCACCTGCAGTGTCAAAGTATAAGATATATACTATAATATAGATACTACTATTTTGATGTCAGGAACCTGTTGTCCTGTGTACCATTAGTTTTGCATTATCCTGTATAAACCGCCGTAGAAATTTATACTTTTGCTCTACTTAAATGTATTAGAGATTGAGTGCTTTCCTTCGATGGTTTTGTCAGAAACCTCTAGGATTGTACCAGAGTTTCTGGAATTTCAGCTCCATCAAGTCCTTCCAATTCAAGGATTGCCTGATGTTTGCCATTAAGTATGTGCAGTATTACTTCCACCGATTTGCTAGTCTGGTAGGCATACTGTTCGGCCCCAAGCGAAGGGGCCATGAAAGCTTTCGCCGTCAGGTACCACCTATGCAGTAGTTTTTCCGAACCCTTCATCAGAAATGACAGGCTTATTTAAAATATTGAAGCTTATAAGTATACGTGGGCCTGAGAATTTTTAAATCTTGTATATCACGTCTGATTTTCATAATAAAGAATCCGCATTCAAGTTCACTCCATTGGAATTTAGTTCGAAGCTAAGTTTACTGAAACTAGAACCAACGCTTAAGTTTAAAACAATATTATGTTTTTTTTTAAGAATTTTGGCTAGTGGTGCCTACTAATCAACGACTAGCATTTTAACTAGAAAATCTAGTATGTAAAACATAGGAAAATTTTCGAGATAGGCTCAAAATTAAATTCATAAATCCCGGACATTCCAATGACATCAAAAAACAGCATTATAAAATAAGAGACCTAATGTATTTTGGCCACCAAATTCAGGGAAGACATTGAAATTATAATTATTATTTAATTCGATTTTATTGCCTCGAAGTTACCATTTAACGTGTTTTTATAGGCGGAAGAACGTTTGGCGATGGTTGAAGAACAGAGAAAAATTGATGAAGAACGGCGACGGTTGGAGAAAGAACAAGAACGAAGAATGAAAGAAGAACAAAAAAAAATTTTGGGAAAAAACAATTCGAGGCCGAAGCTTTCGTTTTCGTTAAAACCAGTTTTGTAGTATATATTTCTAGTGCAAGTGACCAGTAACATTGATAATTAAAATTTATTGATATAATTGAATTAACTATATATTTAGCACGAACAAGAGCATAAACCGACGTGGAATTAATAGTAGATAAGCTTTAAGATTCACGGTAGGTGAGGTATTAATTTACTATTCAAAGTAAAAACTGATGGATGTATATATAATCAATATAATAGTACAAACAATTTTGTTTTATTTATTCTTTTCTAGAGTGTTGTTCGTTGATGAAAAAAAACATTAATTAATTTAAAAACAAGTTAATTTATTATCAATTTAGACATAACATAACATACTTATTTATAACCAATATGAGCCTTACTAACGAATAGAAATATCACTACTATACATTTAAATTTGCATGTAAATTCTACAATAATTGCACCCTCTTCTACGAGCGTTCGAGTAATAAAACGCAGTTTTTAACGTTATTTAAGTATCAAGCCGAAGCCAAATTACCTTGGCATTACAGAGCAAATTCTTTTAACGGCAAGACAGGGGTTTAAAATGAATAATTAAAATTATCCATTATAGATATTTTTATTCTACTTGTAAGTTCATATATTATGTGGAGCTATAGCAAAAACAATTCATAGTACCCGGTGACCATTTACAAAAAAAACATCGAAATAGGAGGTGAACAGTAAACGTAGAGCGTTGATCAAACAATTTGCTATTTACCATCACACATCTAACTCGGTAGATTAACAAAACAATATATCCAAGACGTCCTCCTAATATTTCAACGTTTCCTTCAGTTTTTTTTATAATCACACTTTACATATATGTATGAGCTGATTTTGCAAGAAACACTCTCAGAAAACATGAAAAGTTCCTAATTAATAACTTTAATGTATTTAATATGATACACTTGACATTGAGAAGTTTGTTTATTGAGAGGCGTGACCTCCACTGTATTGCTTTTCATAGTCAAGTACGTCATCTAAATTGACGATATCAAGCTCCCAAATGCCTTTACCGGCAAATTGGCCAAATTTCACTTCAGATTCTGGATTAGCAGACCGTTTGGAAACTGCAAGAAAAGAAATAAATTCCAGAAAATTAACATATTAACAGAAACAATCTTACTTCCACCAACATATTTCTCCAATCGATATATTGGCATAGATTGACATTCAGTAGCGATATATTGGCCAATATCAGTGGTGTCAGTAACAGGTGGAGTGACAACCCTCATGGTTTCTCGCACTACTTTAGTGTCAACCTTGTAGTAGCCGTCCCACATTTTGTGAACCAAATCAAAGAGGGAGCTGGGTGGTAGTACATTGCCTCTATTAAGGGGCATTACGAAGCATCTGCCTCCTAACGGAAAGATATGAATAAAGACTTTTATGCTATTTTGTTTTTTTTTCATTCAAAGTAATATAGATATAGTAAGAACTTCCAACAATTATAAAAAATATAATCAATCTCATACCAGTAACATCAATAATGCCAGTATAATTGGTGTTAAAGTCATGAATAAACCTGCCATTGCGGCCGTTTTTGAAATCTGGGACATCGATTTTTTCGTATTTGTTGGCGGCGTCGATTTCGAAATTTTCTTGGAAGAATTTCCCGCTTAAGATCCTCTTCCAGTCTTCGTTATCCATGTTACCATTCCTAAAGTAAAAGTGCAATTGATGTATGTAACAAAAGATTTAAAGCAATCTTCAACAGATTCAGTTTCGATAATATTTTAGGCACAAATTTATTTCAAAACCGGCTTGACATTTCAATCGTACACAAATAAAAATTCATCAACCCATGTTAATTATTCTTCAAAGAAAAATCCAATGTTTTCGCTGCCTCGCAGTTTAGTTCTAACCTGCTTTATAGCGCTTTAGACATAGGTAACTTCAATTTCATTGATCTTTTGATACATCTTACGACGCATCTGTTCTTTGGTGTCAGCTTTCCAACACGGCCCACATACTCTCATATTACTGTGATTCAGTAAAGCCCAAATATGGGATACCTATATGAAATGTTCTACCAGTCCTTTATAATTGAGACACAACACCAAGATGTCGCATACCAAAACTAGGTAATTTAATCAATGAGCATTATGTTGATAATGAAATTGTCATCCAGCCAAGCTTAACTTCTTGTCATTATGGCAGAATCACAAAGAATTGATTAGAACAACTGTACGTCTAATATGTACAAAAAAAAGGTTAAATTCACAAATATGCCTAGAGTAAAACCCACTGAGAAATTTTAAGCTTTACCAAATCGCAGTCCATTGAAGACAATGGACCTTTATGAATCATTCAGTGTAGGCTTATGAATCTTATTTTATGTGTGATTAAGATGTTAAACTTGTTTTGAAACAAACATTCTCAAAATATATTGACTTTGCTGAAGATTGTTCTCAAACTTTCATTATATATACTATGTGCCAAAGAAATATGTTCTATTCCCTATTTAAACTTTCCATGAGATTCTTCAATTATTTGAGTTTCCCATGCAGTGATTTATTTATTATTAAACTTAAGATGAACACAAATAGGCTTAGTAAGAGATGCATTCTTCTTTGGAAAGTAATTTTTAAATGGATGCTTGTCAGATTTCTTGAAAAATTTTACAAAAGTATTAGTAAATAGGTAAAATTTATTCTAATTTGGCATCAATTATGTGAGTATATTATGAGAAGAGTACTTAATAAGTGAGGGTGTATTCTGGGCGTTTAGCTTATGCATTGATGACAAATTCTCTAGTCACTTTAAACTTAGCTTTCTAGTTTATCCAATAGTTAGTTCCAAGGTTATTACTTTCCATAATATATTATTTAATGATAAACAGTATTTGCTTACCACTTCTTTAAATTGTCATCATTCATCATTTTCATGGACACATCATCATTTTCAGTAGAATCATAATCATTGTCATCGAAATCCGCACTAGAAGAGTTTTATAAATTTACTTAATTCAATTGCAATGTGTTAAATGACAAAACATATAGATGATTAAGTAGTACACAGATGTGAGAAATAAAAAATTCCTAGCCAAAATTTTTTTTTCCAATTTGCGAAAAAGTTTTTTATTATTAACACAAAATTGCAAAGTGTCACCTTCAGTACTTGAACTCCAAACTAATTCTTTTACTGTTTTGACATTAAAAGTGGCACTTTACAGTTTGTTTTATATTGGGTTGTCAAATGTAAACACTGCCATCCAAAAGTTAAATGTTTTGCTTATAACTAGTTTACATGCAGAAAAAATTATTGAAATTAAAGCCTTGCATCTCTTGGAAGATTTTAAAATATGTATAGTAGTATGTTTTTGGGCTATGACAAAGAAAAGTCCTTCAGCTGTGAAAACAACAAATTAATACATTGAGATTAAATATATCACTTTCGGGGCCCTCACATGCTAAGATAAGAATTTACTATAAACAAATGTGTCAAAATATAATTTGAAACTTTCAATATAAATTATGAGGTGAAATTTCGCAAGCTTGTGGCATATTGAGAAACTATGTCTTTACAACAAAAACACATTTACTTACATGGGGATTCTCACCCAACCTTCAGATCTCTCATAAGGTTCATGCATCCTTCTGGTGACACTGAGATATTCATTGTAAAGTATTTTGCCCCCAATTATACCCACACTGACCACTGCCAATGCTACAATTAACAAGCAGAGAATTGTAGAGGATGAGACTCTTCTGGCATGGCCTGGAAGAATGATAATCCGACGATGGATGTTTTGAGATTCTACATCTCCTGACGGGGCAGATGTCTGAAAATTTCATTCTGTTGCTATGTGGTCTTATAAGTACATAATAAATGTTTATGTATGCAAATAAAACTAAGAACAATAAACTATTGTGAACTATTATTCTGTTAAATATGTATTGCAAAATGTGAATGGAAAACAAAACAATCTTCTGTTGAGTTTTTTTCCTTTTTGATGTTTATGTTACCCATTACAAAAACATGCTTTGTTTCTCATGTTATCATGACCAGACCAATTTAGAGATATCAGGAAAAGACAATAAATTATCTCTCTGAGAGAGATTTAGAATCGAATAGTAAATTGACTGTAATAGGGTCTTGATAAACCAAATTAGGACTAAAATAGCTCTCGTTGCACCAAGTAAATGTAGGGTGAAAATCCCCATATTTATCGATTTTACTGCGACGAGAGACGAAATCCAAACATTGATGAAGAGTGCATTATTTACCCAAGTCTTACCTCTACATTTAATGCGTCATCGTGCACTAAGGGTACCACTAATTTGTCTTTTTTTTCGGAAAATGGCTTGGTGAGAATCGTCATTTTCCTTTAATGTTTCTGAATCTTAATGGGACGATTTTAGCTCGTACACACCGATTTTTCTTCTAAATTAACACAAAAATCAATAGAAAGGTCGAGGGAGGAATGTCAAGGAATGGTAACTCCGTCAAATGCTTTTATGTTTTGACATTGACATTGATAAGAGTGACAAAAGCCCTTTTCGGAAACGATGATCAGGTTCAAATTAATCCCTATCAGCTGATCTTCATCCAATAGAAATAATCCTGATGGCAGACAACAAATCAAATTAGTTGAAAATCACCCAAAAGGCATTAATCCGATCTAGACTATAATTATTAAAAAAGCCAAAACGTAACCATTCAAAATGACGAGAATGCGCTCAGAATCTTCTACTCTGAACGTTTAGAACATATTTGGTGTTCCGGGTTTGGAAAGGAGAGCGATTTATATGGGTGCGCTACTGTCCTAAAGCTTGAAATGTTTTAAAGAGAATTTAATATATAAAACTAGTTATTAAACGTAATAAAATATTTAATTTGTTAGTTTAACTGACATACATTAATTTATTGAGAAATTTAGGCAACAAAAAAAATTTATTTTCATCTTATTTGCATGAAAAATCAAGAGCAAATAAATAAATAATTCCATAGAAGTAAGACACTTACCTAGTACAGTAGAAATTTATTCCTAATGCCAATAATTATGGACCTTTTCTTATATATCTCAACTAGTGCCCAGACCCCTTATTTAAAACCTCAATTAAGACAGGGATACAAAAAACTTATAAGCAGTTTAAAAGTTATAAGGTATATAATACATCTTCCAAATTTCAACAAATAAATTTACACTTACTACACTTCTTACATAAAATTACAATTCTATGAAATATTTGGTGCAGTATCTTGAAGGTTTTCATGTGCTCCTTCTGCTAACAGTTTCTGCTCAGTTAATTTCTTTTGTTTAATGAATTGCGGTCTGCTTACAGTCACGTAAAGATAAAACCGGTACCCCAAATAAGCTGTTGATAGGGCTGTCACCCCTACACAAGTAAGGACAAAACTTTTGTGGAGAAGGTCCACCACTGATTTGGTTCGTTGGCGGCTTCGTTTCAGCATCTTGGTTGGTGAATAATTTCTAATAAGTATTTTCTCGAACAGGAAAAGCGGCGTCAATGCAGAAACATCTTAATAGGAATTAATATCAATTTCACTAAATTAAGATTTTTTTTGCTGGAGTTAAATTAATAATGAAATTAACCTAACAAAATCAGAACATCAACCTTTCCTTGCAGTGTATATTTTCTACGTTGTAATCAATGCTAAGAAGGCGAGTGTCTCTCAATCAGTCAACTTCAAAAGTCAATAAATATTATCGTATCTTCACAGATGTCGCTTATCTCAACACAATTTTGAAGTTTCATGATAGAATACGTGAGTTGTAAAGAAAACGAACCCAACCCAAAACTTTAGAATTTCATTTTTTCTAGCAACAATTCAGTTGTAATTTATTAATTATCCTGCCACACGTACTGTTAGTGTTACAAAAGACATAATTTGAACAGCACATTGCTACAAGGTAGGTCTCTTTAAGCCTTCAATTCGACTCTTAACCAACGTAAAAAATGGCAGCAGTACGATGAAAATAACTGCATAATAGGACCCAAATTATGCCACTTACGGTGTTTTTTTCACGTGCAATTACCTTCACGTTGCAGCAACACTTCATCTAGCATATTGCTTGAAATAGTAGCTCAGATGGTCTACTTTAAATATAGTGTTTTCAGGAGCCCTATTGAAGATGCAGACTATTAAGTGTGTGGTAGTCGGCGATGGTGCTGTCGGTAAAACTTGTTTGCTTATTAGGTAAGTTTTAGTTAATTGAAAAACAAATTTTTGAACAGTTACTGTCAACATAGTTTCTGGACACAAATCCATAATATTACTCATCAAAAAATTCCCATAAATCTGTGTCTAATTAATTTATTTGTTTATTTCTAGTTACACAACAAATAAGTTCCCTTCAGAATATGTGCCCACTGTCTTCGACAACTATGCCGTAACAGTGATGATTGGTGGTGAACCTTATACATTGGGATTATTTGATACTGCAGGTAATTTTCATTCATATTTGTATTTTTTTTTTTACTTTTGAAGACCTGAAAATACTACTTTTATAGTCTTAAATTGAAGTTGTGTCTGTAGTATTAATAGAAAGAAAGAGTTATCTTACCATGTGAAACGAACTATACAGTGATAGGTCAATGATAAGAGTTGGATATATGATTCATATAATACAGCATGGGTTTACTTTTAAAAAGGTGTGATCTAGCCTCATAAGACCATAATAAGATGATTATTGGATGATAACAAAGGTCTCATAGATATATTAGTAATGACTAGTCAATTTTTATTTTTTGTTTAGTCAACAAACTGTTCCCATTATATCAGGCTACTAGAGTATGGTCTGGTTAATAGGTGTATATTTAGGCTAATGGCCATAAGCCCTCAAATTTGGTTTAGAACATATGTGCAACATTATCTTCTGGTTAAATTCTTGTGTTTTTTAAATTGGATCAAATCACTTTTCGTTGTTTTCCTTTTTGCTATATATTTTTATGTTTAATGCAACATAAGGTAAACCAGAAAGAGGACCTAGCAAATGATAATAAATATGGATTTATATAAAATAGAATTAGGCTTTTAAATTTTAAAATTTAAAACAATACTCAAAAGCTTTTAGTAGAAGACAAGATAAAAGAACTGGAGCAATGAATAACTTTTTTTTATAGGCACACTTATAATAGGCTGTTTTTTTATTGTTTCTCTATTTTATTTTCTCTTATTTTAAATATTAACAAGGGTAAATAAACAATGGACCTATTAGAATAGAAACTTTTAATAGCTAAATTTTCAGTGATATGTTTTTGGCAATTCACAGCAAATGCAACATTTTTGTCAATTTCAATTTTTCATCTTGTGCTCTTTTTGCAATGAAAATATTGCTGAAATTATTATTTTTTATAGATATTAAGACTTCCTAAATATTCAGTGAGTTTGTCTTTTATTTGAAATTACCTATTGACTGTGATGTCACAGGTTTTCATGATAATGAGAGAGCTCTGGAAATTTCTACTATTTAGTTTTACAAGTAGAAAATAAGAACATTTTGCAATTTTGCATGCCTGAAGGTAAAAGCTTTGCAGAGTGGAATTATTTACATGGGTTTAGAAACATTTTTATTTGTTCGCTACTGTTTTAGTCTTCTGTTATGGCTTCAAATTATTTCTTCATCTTAATGACATTTTGTCAATACATTCGATGCTAAGCTTCCAAAAGGCAAGGAAAACTCCACAAGGAGCACCTTGCATAGGCATGCATATTCAAACCTATTATTTTTGTTCTGAAATGATAATGTGTAAGTCAATCAAATCACCTTAATTTAACATTTTTTTGCTTATTCAAATTAAAGTAAATGCTTTGTCTTACACATTATTCTTATGAAACACAAATAATGGTTTGAGTGAAAAGTATTAGAGATAATACCACAAAATTCTATGTATTTGAAATCAGCATAAAAAAGAATACTCTATGATAAAAATTGAAGTTTTATGATATTGTGGCCCTCTCGCATTACATTAAATAATTTTTGAACATTTTAGATTCTATATCTAAAAGTAAATCACATAACTAGGTTGAATTTTTTAGTTTAATTTTGGCAATGTTAAGACAACAAATGTAATACATACATTTGTCACATATATGTATGTAACAAATGTTTACTGCTATCTTAGAAGATTCTGTACAGTGCTTTAAAGTTTCTCGAGGTGTTTGGTCAAAATTTTATAATTTTAAAGGCTTATTAATATGACATGTTAAATAACCTTAGAAACTTTTATATGCAGCCATGAACATAATGTGTGATTGAACTTGTTTTAATAACTCCATCTTATTTCTATTAAAATGTAGTTCTAAACAATAATATATTATATACCAAGGTCATAAAATATTTTATTATCAGTCGAACGTCAAGGTTAAACCGCAGAGTATTTTCTATCTTTTTCCACTATTAGATTTTACCAGTTATTATAAAATTACAAACACTTATCTAAATTAAGCTTAATTAATTACATATAACATAGCCAAATCCAAGAAAAAAAATTACCTATCTTGAATCTTAACGTAGAGGGTAACGTTTTATTTGACATAGAATTTCCATGGCAACCATAATTAAAATAAAAGTGAGGTTTACTTTTGGAATTTTTATCGTTTGTGTAGTGGTAGATACAATTTAATGAAATTATAAAATGAATATTTGCAAGCAAATCTAATTTCAGGAAATCGAAGTTCTTAGAACTATGTATTTTGATTAAATGCGATATTGATGCAAATTACTTTATCAGAAAGCTATCAGTGCCGTGAAGGTACTGTCTGTGATGACAGAAATATTTGCCTTAAACTGTTCAATTCAATGAGTCAAATTCAAAAAGGTAGATATGTTTCAAAGATATTGTATTGCTGCATACTGAATCATTTCATATATTATTATTTCCTGGTAATATTTGCTTAAAATTTAGGGAATGATCCTTAAAAAAACTAGTAAGTGGTGAACTGTCAACGTAGGGCGTTGATTAAGCCAGTTACTATTTACCATTAAACGTTTGACATTGGCAATGCTTAAAAAATGAGTTTATCCATACGCCTCTGATGGTTCAACGTCTTCTTACCATTTTTTTAAATGATGTATCTTTATTTAGTAATTTAATCCTTTATTATCCTGAATATGAAAAAATATCTACAGATGTTTTACATAGTTTAGTAAGTTGCTGTACAGAAATGTATATTAAGTTTCACCTGAGCTTCAAGCAGACCCGACTTTAAAACTTTGAAACTTCTTACTCTACCATTGTTCCATCTCATGGTTACGGTAATATTCATAGAAAAACGTTTTCATTCATTTACCCAAAATATATATCAAATTCATAATATTTCAATTTCCATTTAGGTCAAGAAGACTACGATAGACTCCGACCCCTGAGCTACCCACAAACCGACGTTTTCCTTGTGTGTTTTTCAGTGGTCAGTCCATCGTCATTTGAAAACGTAAAAGAAAAGGTAAGTTCCCATTTTCTACTGGTTAAATACAGCTTTCAATGATAGTATTAATGATGTTCAGTGGGTTCCCGAAATAACCCATCATTGTCAAAAGACACCGTTCCTACTGGTGGGTACCCAAGTGGACTTGCGCGATGACGGCGCCACCATTGAGAAACTAGCAAAAAACAAGCAAAAACCGATTTCGATAGAGGCGGGAGAAAAACTGGCTAAAGAACTCAAAGCGGTCAAATATGTAGAGTGCTCGGCTTTGACTCAGAAAGGGCTAAAGAACGTATTTGACGAGGCCATTTTAGCGGCCCTCGAACCGCCAGAACCGGTAAAGCGCAAAAAGTGCATCATTCTTTAAATTGCAGAAAAATCACAAATGAAGGAAGTATTGCGACAACTAAACTGAAGAGGAGCGTGGAGCCGGGGCGATTTGGATTTTCATTTGGCGGTCAATCTTAATTGTTTAGGTTTAAGAAAAATAGTTATTTTTTCACACTAATAATGTCGAAACCAGCCTGGTAAAAGGGTAATTTAAGCACTAAAACGTGAAATAAAAAGACTTTCGTCCAGTTTATTTGAGTCGAGACTTTGACACTGTTAAAACGCCTGATTTTTCAGCATTAACGTAAGCACAAAAACCACCAATTTTTTTTTTTTGATATCACTCAAAATGCAAAGGAAAGACAGAAGTTCTAATGATTTGAAACAAGGATACGTTCTTATATTATGACATGAATAGAAATGTAAACCTAAAAAGTCTTAATGGTCAGATGCAATAAGAGTTTCTTGATTCATTATTGAAGAACCATTCAAGAACTCTAGTCAAACTCTCGATGAACAACAATAATTCTCTGTTATTCGTTTGAACAAGTAATAACCCCTGTATATAGTTGCTCTAACTACAGGGTGTGTCAAAAATTCTCTATGTTGTAAAACCCATAATCGCCAGACGATTTGTTTGACGCATCCTGTGCATGTATTGTTTAATATTAATAGTAATAACAATGAGAGAATGGAGGCAGATTTATTAAAGAATATTAAGTATTGTAAATGGCACAGCGAGGAAACTGCGATCGTCACGGAATATACTGGGTGATTAATACTTGCCCTCTATAGCAAGTCTTGAAAGAGAGGGGTGACCGTCGGAGTTTTAATCACAAGGCCTACCTATATGTAAAGTGCATTTAAAGGGTATCCAAATTTACTTGGAGGTTTTATTTTTTACAACTTACTAACATTAATATCTGTTACTCCGTTTTTAAGCGTGTGTATAGAGAACTGAGTGTTTTTGTGATTGAGTTTTCAATTTATATACCTAATTTAATATTTAGTACTAAAATAAAAGTTATGTAAGCTCAATGTTGGGTTTTATTTGAGGAGATTTCAGATTCAGAAACATCGATTGAGTTTCCGATCTTTATAAGTTTTTGCAACGGTACGAATGCAGTTACTATTGCAATATTTAAAGCTCGATTGTAGGTAATCTACAATACACATCTGTTAGGAAGAAGCTGATTGTCATGTTGGCTAGGTTTATCTTGCAAATTTTGTGCCTTTCTAGCATCGTAGCATAATGAATATTATAACTTAGTCGTAGATATTGATTTATGGGCAATTGGTCGGAAGATGCGTGAAACTATATTTTAAAATTATTTTCAATGCTACAAGGTGGGTTGGAAAAGTGGTATGGACAAATAGTGTGTATTTGAACTATTAATTAATTTAGTACATTTATTTTTGTGATTCTCAAAGTATTTTTTAGATTATTTCCTATTATATCGAATGGAGTGGACTGAACAGTCATGCACAGGGAATGGAGACTTGCTGTGACCCATTCAATGTGACATGGCCGTTGTACCGTATTGCAAAGTTGGTGCAGTGATAAATTTGAATGGTGAAGGAAAATATAGGATATGACAATATAAATATTTATACCATTTTTTGATCCATTTACCATATATGTGCATGGTCTTCAGAAATTAACAGAAAAAATTAAGTAGTGGGCAACTGGGGACAAACGAAAGACTGTAAATTATTGATTTACTTTATTCCAATGTAAAAATAAAATAAAAAAATAAATAAAAGTATCTATTTAAGTACGTTAGTCTAAATAAACAATTATTGTAGTGAGGAACAAAAAGGAAAAGTATAAAAACAAGATAATTGATAAATAATTTGCTAATAACTGTCGATCAGAAAATGTATGTACAACTGCTAACTATACATATACGTATAATAACTTAATAATATTCTAAACCTATATCACTGTTAATCCTTGTCTTCATTTCCAAAAAGAGTAATACAGGGCGTTCCAAAATTATTATAAATTATTTTTGAGACGCCGTGATATATTCAATTGCGACCTTAATATGATTATTAATAGTGAATAAACATATTCTAAACACGCTCTGTGTTATTGCAAAAACGACTCTTTTGCACTAGCACACATTTTCAAGACCAAATTATAAACGTATTGAAAACTGTTTTGTGTGATTTTTCAACTATAGAAATGCCGTCAGAACATTAGCAATTCGGCCCTAAAGTGTCTTGTCATGGAATTACTCTGATCATGTTTCGATTATTAAAACTTGGTGGCCAGAGAAGTTACAGTATTAATTAATGTGTGGTCCTCGCAGTTATTTTAAGATTGCAGTTAAATCAATTTGCTAAATAAAGTGCTTTAAATTTAGCATTAAAAATAATTTCCAGTGTCCAATTCACCATAAGTCGCTATGCTTTCTTTGAGTTGTTGGGCGGCTGTGTCGATTTTCTCTTTCAGGATTTGATAGATTTGTTTATAAGGTTTCAGAGTAATGATTGGGACGTGGTCGTCTCTCCTCTATAATAGAAATGTTAGTCAAACTCCCAGTTCACAGTGAAATTGCAATATAGACTTACTTGGAATAAACATTCTCCCTCGAAGTCCACCAACTGGTGTTTCCTAGCTCTGATCAACATTCCCACAACTTTATCGGAAATTCCCTGGTAAATCTGTGACGGAAAGAAGCAAATTATAGTTCAGATGACCTTATCATTAATTGAAAGCAGAGACTTACGGAGAACAGATTTCCAAAACTGATCACTTTTCTATCGTCATTATTCTTCTCATGGGGCAAAAACAGGGGTTCCCCACACTGCTCAATCACTTCACACAACTGTAGCATTTCTTTGCAAACTTGAATGGTAGCCTTAAATGCCCTTTGCTCAGAAAGGGACCCCTTAGCAGGTCTGATCCAGACTTTATTAGAACCGCTGTTAATTGTTAATATCAAGGAAGACTTACCGTCCGTAATCTTCTTTGGAGATTTTAGGCTTAGGTAGATTCGAAACGCATTTGTCATTGGAAAAAGGATTGACTGCCTGTTTCTTCGTGTGGTTGTCGGCAAAATTGTTGAAGAGGGCAACCTTGGATTTCAAGCCGGCCTCTTGCTACAAGATTTGGCAATAACAATGAGTTAAACGAAACAACTGGCTAAGGTCAGTTGGTGTAACTGACCTGTACCTGAGCTTAGTGCAACAATAGACAATGCCAGCCAATGAACCAGACCTGTTGATGAGATCTTTCGGTTTTCAGAAGGTGATCATTGACAGTGACCCGTGCTCCCGTTGTAACATTGAATGTTTGATCTATTTTCAAAAGCTGGGGAATTTGCGAATTTGGATCGTGTCCAGACACTTGTCCTGTTTTCTATGCCGGCGACGACTACGGACGTCATAACGGTAAATATTTTTCAAAATATTCATAACTAACTAATTTAAAATCATCGAGCCTAAGTCAGGACCGGAGTATCATCAATCGGGGCGATTATCACATTCGCGTAAATATATAGGTGTCTTATGTAACATATTATTATTATTAAGAGGTTCCGTTCTGTTATTACGATGAAAAGGTTTTGATCCATTTAATCTTTCAATTTAATTTTGATCTTATTGGGACGCACTGTAGATATTTTACATTACACGTTTTAGTGTATTAAAATGTATGTAATACAGAGTTTAATGAGATTTGTTTTTTGGCTTTTTAATCAGTCATTCTTAACTCTGTCAAAATTTGGACTTTCGATTATAAAAAATGAGTAAAAATTAAAATAAAATTTATGAAGTGTCAAGTCTCAAGACTAATTTTAACCGTTAATACTTATTCGTATGTGTGACGTCTATAATTACCCTTCTGACAAATCATTACTGCTATTCTAGAATACTGGGAACTTTATCACGACCATAGAACCGCTGAAATAAAGGACACGGGATTGGTGAGTTTCCGTGGAAATTCTTCCAAGTAAAGTTACCATTACAATGACATAGCGGCCCTTATTAGCGGTCAATTTAAACGACATGGAAATAACCAGATTAAGCGTGCTTTAGTGATTTAGAATGAAAGTTTTGAGAAACGAAAGCTTTCTCTCTAGTTGTAGGTCGTTAGGCTAATAATTATTCTTAGGTAATTTAATTATTCTTAGGCATATAATTAATTAAATATTACTATCTTATCGCCCAATTAATAAACCTAGTTTTGAGATAAAAATCATGAACATTTTTCAATGTCTCAAAACTAAACTTGATTACCGCCTCCAGGAATTTGTCATTACAGTTTTTCGACGTTGTCAGTTCACACTTGTATTACTTATCGAAGTTTTTTTTCTCGATACAGTTGATGTTTCATCAATTAGGACCTTGTGGTAATTTTTAGAGATCATTACTCAAGAAAAGGCCAATCATCTTTGATCAGGACCTCATTAGAGTAGCAAAATGACATATATAAAATAACTTGAAGAAATTTGGCAACTTTGCCTCTGACATTTCAATAATTCACTTCACACGACTGTGACGCTAAGAACAGTTGAAGGGCTAAGTCCTAAAAAAGTCAAATTCGTTGAGTGGAAGATCGCAATTAATTCAAAAGTAGCTGATAAAAGGTGAGAATATTGTTAATTAAAAGTTATCGTTAATTTTATGTGTATTCGAAACATCCTGGTCAGCGTAATCAAAAATAAATAAATCTTGAATAAAGTTTCTCCCTGAAATAACTGCAGCTACCTTAACTTCAAGACGTGTGAATGCAATAAAGTTCGTATAAACATGCAAAAAGTTATACAATTCTGACGCGCTCAGTCGCGTAAAGTATCATGAATGGGTGCCAAATCAGATAACATGAAAATAACATGTTTACAGTACTTTGAACGTTCAAATTTGGCATTTTTTTAATGAACAAGATAGGGTGGAGTTCCGCACATGAAATTTCCTATTAGTCACGATTACAAAATTGCTTTAGATGCGCCACGCCACGCCGTGTTATTAGGATACTTTCAAAATTAGAAATTATTGCTTGATTGTTCATTTGAAATCGTACAAAATGCAATTAGTTGGCATGTTTAACAAACACTCAGAACTACCTATCACTTTCAAAGAATTGCACTTGACCTGAAATATCTCGTGTCTAAGTGGGCAGGTGCTTATGAATATGGTTGTTCCATGTGCTTTGTGTTTCGTTACGATATTTGTGTTTAATAAAATGTTTATTAAATTAATAAAATAAAAATCGCTCTTTAACAACATCGTGAGGTTTAATCGACTGGCATGATCGCCTGTTAAAATCCCTTTTTGCCGCCAAAATAGTACGATACTCACCCTGTAGACCCTTTCATTAACACAAGCGGACATATTTGAGCCTGCAGTTATCCAAAAGACACAAAACTCACAATTTGAACCTCCGGAACCAAACTCCGCCTTAACTCAACTTCAACCAAATATACTGAACTTTTCCGCTTTTCTGACCTTTCTCTGGCGCGAGTTGCGAATGTTGTAAACCCGATTAGGACATTTGGCTTTTAATATAGACGCGGAATGTTTGAAATTGTGGCAGATTAGCGTCGCGACGTCAGTAGAGGCGTCCCCTGACGTCACGCCCGCTAATTCAGTTTTGCTCGTCGTGGTATTTACCCAAAATTTTTTGGACTCAACTTGCCAAAAACGTGCCCGATGGGTGATGATTGGTTTGTTATGCGTGTAATGGCTGTTATTCTATTCATTCCATTATGATATTGCTTGGTGGTTGGATACAAGATCTTGCTATAAATGCTATTTGTGAATCACGTATATACGGGGTGCTCGGTGGGCGGTTTGACAAAATTTTTTTGGTGACAGGGGAAGTTATTTGGATTCGATTTACTCTAATTTACCTCTATACAAAACCTAACGGTTTTCGAGCTGCGACTTTTATTTTGTGATTTTCTATAAATTTCACAAAATTTCAAATTTAGATTTAATAGCTTTATTTTTAATAACGCTATCGGCTTGAATTCCTGAATGTAACGTTAATGTATGCTCCTTCTAAATAAGTCATAAAAATTAAAATCTGGGTATAATAAGGACGAAAAATGAGTAGTTGATTGGAAGGAAATAAAGAAATTAAAGAGTTTAAATTAGTAGAAACAAAATTTTATTTCAAGCAAGATTTGTGCAGATCTTCGAATGCGGCAAACTACCCTATCTAATGGTGTATTACCTGTCACACAAAGCTTACAAAACCTCATAAATTCGGCGTCATTGAAAAAAAATAACGATAACGATCCACAAATAATGTTTTAACATTTTTTAAAGATCGTGTTCAAATTGAGCTCCGCCGTCGTGTATACAAGTTCTAGAGCCTCTTCGAATTTCGACAGTAATTACTTGAAGCCGCATTAAAAAAAATTATTTCATTTGTTTAAATAAAATTAAGTCTCAATATTTAGGCAAGTGTTATTCGCAGTATGTAGAACCACATTACTTGCTGGAATATCTCAGTGGGGAAAATTGTCTTGATTTTCAAATAAATTAACTTTCAAGATTATTGACGTGAATTTTTTTAGAAGAAAATAGACCCATAGTATTTCAAAATGATGATTGTCCAGGACACTTTCGAAAAATTGTAAGAGAGTACTTAAAGAACATCTTTCCTAATATGTGAATCGGTTACCAATGTCAGCAAGGTCTCCAGACTTAACTCCTATAGATTTCGATGTCGGAGGACTTGTTAAAGCATTAGTTTACGATTGAGTACTTCAATCTAGAGCACGCTGAGGAAAAATAAATTCTGCATTTCAAACAATGAAGGAAGAAGTTCGGCTTCGAATAACTCCGTCGGAATTCGAAGAAGTTTTAGAAGTTGTATACATAATGGTAGAGCTCAGTTTGAAAAAAATCTTTTAAAAATGTTAAAACATTATCTGTTGATTTTTATGGTCGTTTTTCTTAAACGACAACGAATTTATTAGATTTTGTAAACTTTATGTGACATGTGATCTATCATGAGATAGGGCACAAAATAAATAAGTTTTTACCGCATTTGAAGATCGGTACGAATCTCGATTGGAAAGAAATTTTATTTCTGATAATTTAAACTATATCATTTATTCGTTTCGTTTTAACCTCTATTTCTTTTTTTGTCCTTATAGTGTCCAGATTTTAATATTTATGGCTTATTTAGAAGATGCATACATTCACGCTACACAATAAATTTAGTTCAAACTGCTATCACTATTAAAAATAAGGTTATTAAAGCCTAAATTTCAAATTTTGTGAAATTTGCGAAAAATTACAAAAACAATCATATCTCGAAAATCGCGAGCTTTTATACAGGGTGTCCCACAAGTGTTTCATTATATTTCAGTGTGTAATAGTACATTGAAAAATAATATGACTTCCTATATAAACCATATTCCAATAATGCTTCATTAAGAAGATACAGGGTGTCAAACTTTACTTAAAAAATCTAACTTTTATTGATATATTCAAAACCGTTTGAGATATGTTAGTGAAATTTGGCATGTTTTGAGAGTTAATGTAGACGCATTTATTTATGTAAAAGGGCTATTTTTCGTTTCACCAGTGACGTGCGTACGGACACCTCTCAGCTCATTTTTAAAGAAAAACATGGTGCGCCACTGCTTTTTATCAAAATAAAAATTATTTTTAGAAGTTTAATTTCATTTAGAAGAAAAATGCTCACTTGACTCTTTTTCGTCCGACGCATCGTTTGCCAGTAAAAAATTGAATACCGTCTATATGCACGATATTCTCTAAATGGTTTTAATAATATTAAGTTTGTTTTAAATATTATTTATTTGCTATGACATTATAGAAATTGTTCAAATTGGTGGCCATTTTGTTCAATACATAATTGAGCTCGCCTGTTCATTGATACTCTGATACGTTGAAATATTCCAGGTGTGTTTTAAGTTTAACACCCTGTATCTTCTTAATGAAGCATTATTGGAATATGGTTTATATAGGGAGTCATATTATTTTTCAATGTACTATTACCCACTGAAATATAATGAAACACTTGTGGGACACCCTGTATAGGGATGAATTGGGGTGAATGGGTCCCAAATCACTTTCCCCGTTACCAAGAAAAAAATTAACTAAACCGTCTACCGAACACTCTGTATATCCTGATTGTGGTCCACGTTTAAGAATGACCTTTTTCGAAAAGTTTCAGTTTTTCGTTGGATACGTTCTCAATTAAAATCTCATTGATGATCGCTTCTGCGTTGTAAATTCTAATGAGAACATTGCGAATGCCAAGAATCAAATATTTTAATACAAATAATCAGCTATTAAAGCAAACCGGGAATCTGGACGTTTTGATTTATATGCGTTATTCGAATGCTCTGGCGCCAGTCGAGGTCTCTACAAATTTAAAATTAGGATTTTTTTTGTCAAAATACACTGGTGTGGAATATAAAAATTTCATCATTTCGCGAGAGAAAGCCACAATTTAATAGTACAAATTTGGGAAAGTTTTAACGCGGTTCTCTAAATTTTAAACAATTCAGCCTCAACACGAAACACCTTCTAATAACATGTTGTCCTGGAATTATTTTCCATGTGTTGCGCATTTAATTGCTCAAGTTCATCTCTGTCTAAAATTAACCTTTACGACTGTTTTCATTGATAAATTAAATCTGGAAGCGAACACTGGCTCCAATAACGTATATCCTTGCCGGTTCTTTGAATACATTAGTTCATTTAGAACAAAAAGTGGTCGTAAAACCCTCTAGTCCGATCAAATAAACATCGAAACCGCGAGGTCTTTTGAAATACGAGTGGATCTTGGCAAGACTTTGGAGGAAGTCTCGGCTTTGAATGTGCGGAATTTGAACTCTGTACCAAGGTTTGCAAACCCAAAATATTTCCTGCAGTTGTAAATCATTAATTTGGTTGGTTTGGGTAATTTGTTATAAATTTGCGTCTCTCGGTATTTTATATTTTGGCTCAGGGCTTTGTGCACAGATAACACCTTATATGATATTGTGAATTACGTTGATAAATTCGTTTTCGAACTGAATCAACTTGGAGATTTCGTGTCTCCCCTGAGGATTCATTAAAAATGCATTAGAAAGTGAAGACGGAAGTACCGCTAATGTTCTGCTGCCGCAACTCCAGTTTCAGTACTTAATAATGCACGGGGCCAAAATGTAGACTCCGAATTTTGATTTATTCTATTGATTCTTGTCTCTGGTAATTATCAATTTAGCTATAACAAGTCGCTATTTTCAGTATCAAAACACATCAGACAATGGTTAGGAACGCTGACTAACCACTAAACAACCTCCGTTTACATACAGTTGTGGACAAAAGTTTTGAATACTTTAAACCATCATAGTTTTATATCAAAAGAGTTGAACATTAAAAAATAAAAATCTCATACAATAACTCAAGCACATATTTAATAACATTATAAACAAAAACAAATAAGTTCATTTCTACAAATATAAAAAAATAAAAACAAGAAATTATGCTGGACAAAAGAATGGGACACTTCGTAAAATCTATTATAAATAATACAAAACTTTAAATAAACTAATATTTTGAGGTACAGTCAGCGGCAAAAGTGAGTACACACTTAAAAGTTGTACAATTTATCTCGTAGTAAAAAATATTTAAAAAACCTTATTTAAAGTTATGAATACGGTAGAATGTTCGTTCTATTGTCTTCATAATTACCACTTAAAAACATGTTTATATACAATTGGCAACAAGGTAGACTTTGGGGAATCACAGGACTCCATAAAATACGATGCAAAAATGAGTACACAGTCTGTTCATTAGAGATCAGTTAAAACTAAGTGGCATGCAGTGAAGAAGTAATCCGTACGATTTGTTAATTGTTTGGCTGTTAATACAATATGCAATAAGTAACAACATGGCAAAACGTAGTGAAAATCATAAAAGAACTGAAATATCAGAAGATTTACGCAAACTTATAGTAACATTGCGGCGAGAGGGCAAGTCTTTTCGGAAAATTGGAAATATAATGAAGAGACATTACAGAACTATAAAAAAAATTTGGGATAAGTATGAAGCTACGGGTAGTGTGCGCAATAAACCTCGTTCTGGACGTCCACGGAAATTAACACCTCTTGATATACGTGATATAACAAGGACGGTTAAAAAAAATCCTAAAATCAGTGCAGTTCAATTAGCCGGAGATATATCAGAACAGAAGGGGACTTCTATAAATGTTAGTACTATTCGGAGAGCACTCAATTCGCAAGGTTTCCATGGTCGTATACCCTGTAAAAAGCCAGCTATTAGTGCTCAAAATCGAACCCTCAGAGTGGCCTTTGCAAAAAAATACTTATCAGAACCACTAGAATTTTGGTACACGATTTTTTTTTATAGATGAAAGTAAATTTGAGATATTTGGTCAAAAAAAGAGGTCGAAAATATGGCGAACGAAAAATTCTGAGCTGGATCCCAAAAATCTCTTGAGCATCATCAAACACGGGGGTGGTTCCGTAATGGTTTGGGGTGCAATGGCAGCATCTGGTGTGGGGCAGTTGGTTTTTATTGACAAAATAATGGATAAAACAATATACAGGGTGGTCATTTAGTGCGGTCTCGGAAGATTACGGCTAAACAATTTAATATTTTGAATTTCTTTTTTTTGCGTTATATAAAACTCGATTATTGGTACTTTCTAAAATTGTTTTTGTTTTATACAGGGTGTTCTAAATAAGTGAAAAATATCAAAGTTATGTTTTTTTAAATAGGACACCCCATATATTAATATCGTTTTAGATTTCTTGAGAAAAATAAATGTAAGTTTCATTAAGGTTTACTTGTCCTAAATCTTAAGGATTTCGAAATAATTAAGTTTTTTTTAAACAAAATCATGCAATTTTAAAAACTTTGTTTTGAAGGAAGTTTAAACTGGAGTAAATCGAAATTCATACCAAACCTTAGATATGAGACGTATTTTATATCAGAATTATTAAAATTGAAATATCTCATACAGTGCGTCCAAAAAATAACATGAAAATTGCATTCTTTTTGAAAGGAAATAACTTGCTTAATTTAAATAGAACACCCATATTTTATTACTCGAAATAAGAGATAAACATATGACTAATCGAATTATTAATTTTGCTACCTTTTCTTAAATCTTATTTTTCGAAGAAAACCTGTACATTTAGGTATAGGAAGGTGTAACGATTTTTGGGCATGGGGCATGGGCATTCGTTTTTCTTGGATGTCCAGGTTTTAGACCATCTTTTATAACCCCGTAAGTGCCAAATTTTCGTTAAATATTAAAAATGGCCCCTTGGCTGATTTTTAACGTCTTTGCAACGTCTTTTTAGTTGTATCAATCATGTAACATTTGGACTATTGAATTTCGAAAATTTTCGGAAAAATACTTTTTCTTTGGCATATTTCCTATAAAATGCACCACACAACTGGACTGAATAACTGATAATGTCCCCATAAACAACAATATTACTCAGTATTCGATACTTTTGTCCAACAAAAAAATTGTTTTTAATAATTATAAAAAAAAAATATATTCCTAAGCCAAATATTGTACGGTAAATTTAGAAACATTCCTTTACCTTATCAACAAACTTTGAAGACGAAAACAAAAATGATCACCAAGAAAATACTGTTTCAAAAAATATTCCATACTTTTGTCCACAACTGTATTTGCCGTTGAGCAGCAAATGTTAAAACTCTCATTCTTGCTGTTTCTTCCGCTATGCGAGCAAGGGCTTTGTTGGATTAATGGGTCTCATCCACATGCCCGATTTTCTGTATCCCTATCTGATTTTACAACCAACACAGACGTTCCTGTAGGTTCTTGCATCGATCTTTTCTTCCACAATGTAGTCATGGTTCATGGATGTAACATTGTTTTTTACAATTTTGACCTGCCCTTTTGACAAATTAAGCAGTAACCGATGGCGGCGAAATAGGAAGACGTGACGTCACCCAAATATCTTATGTGTATACAAGGTGTTTCTGAATAAATGTTAAAAAATTCAATGGGCGAATTCTGAGCCAAATTTAAAACGAAAATATCGTATAAGGATATGGCCAAAAATGCTGCTTCGGCTTCGGTCTACAGGGTGTTAAAAACTACACTTTTTTTCGTTTTTCTTTAATTATTTGTTTATTTTTTATCGAAACTTGCTGAAAATTTGTGCATATACGCCGAATGTTTCCTATCAGCGGAAATTTTCAGTCTTTGAGTGCACATACGAGGAGATGTGGATTTATGGGTTTAAAGCTTTTATTTATCACATTTTTTTTCCGTTAATATTTTAAACCCTTTAGATAAATTTCTGAAATATGCAATTGAGTTTTCTAATTTTTTAGTCTTATTATTACTTTATTTAATATGATTTTGTTTTAATTTTATAGCTGCTGAAAACGACCCTCACCTACTAATATACACTCACTTTCACATGAAATGCACCACCCTGTAATACTAATAATTAAGTCTTGTAATTTTGGCAAAATAATGATTCATAATGGAATATCAACTGATCAGACTTTCAGTAAAAAAGAAAGAATGCTGGTGGTTTTTTTGCCATTGACCTTTTAGATTTTTTATTCAATCGTAAATAAATAAAATAATATTTACAAGGAAGTATCAGTTTATTTTGTTGTTGAACTGTGAACGAGACATCTCAAGATGCCCCCAATGAGACAGCGTCGAGATTTTTCCCACGTTTCGGATTTCGACAGAGGGCGAATTATCGGCATGAAGGAGGGTAGACTTTCTTTCTGTGAGATTGCCTGAAGAATGAATCGGGACCACACCACGATTGCTAGAATAAGATCTTCATGACCTGAAGAAAGAGTTCAGCAACATTGTCCAGTTGGAAGTCTTCCCCGTAGCAGCAATGCACGTGAAGATCGACTTCTTGGACGGATGGCCATTGGTGATCGATTTCAAACAACAATGTCCGTTGCAATAGATTGGATGGGAGTTCTAAATCGTCGGGTGTTGATGGCAACAGTTTACAGAAGAATTTCGTCTTTTGGCCTGCATTCATATCGCCCAAATCTACGACTGCCACTAACCGCCCAACACCAAGCTTCCAGATTGGTCTGGTGTCAAGAACGAGTTGATTGGAGTCATAAGTGGAACAATATCGTCTTCAGTGACGAGTCGCGATTTTATTTATGGATCAATGATGGTCGTAGAAGAGTCAGACGGTACCGAGGTGAAAGAAGAAATTTGCAATTTTGTGAAAGGCGCCACACAGCTTTAACACCTGGTGTTATGGTCTGGGGTGCGATATGTGTTGGTCGAAGATCTTCTCTTGTATTCATTCCAAGCACCCTAAACGCACGTCGCTACATTAACAATGTTTTGAGGCCAGTATTAGTACCCTTAATACAAACTTTACCAAATGGCATTTTCCAACAGGATAATACAAGACCACATAGTGCGAACATTACTCGACAATACCTGAAGAAGCACAATTGGAAATACTGCCTTGGCCTGCACGGTCACCGGACCTATCGCCCATCGAACATCTTTGGGACATGATGAGTCGCCGTCTTCGAAATTTGCCGAGGCCTCCAAACAATGTGGATGACCTACGACATCATCTTGAGGTAGCATGGAATGAAATACCCCAGGAGAATATTGATCATTTGTTGCTAAAGCATGCCGCGAAGAGTACGTGCTTGCATTGCCGTGCGAGGCGATGTCACTCATTATTAATTTTTTAATTAACAAATGTTGTATCTTTTCACTGAAAGACTGATCATTTGATACTCCATTATGAAGCATTATTTTGCCAAAATTACAAGACTTAATTATTAGTATTACTGGGTGGTGCATTTCATGTGAAAGTGAGTATAAATGATTTTATTCTTCTTCTTATAGACTGTCATACTTTATGGAAAGTTCCTGGTGTATTGCATATTATCTCACAAAACTCAACAATACGATTTCTAAGATGTTCTGTATCTGGTATTGGTGTGGAGTAAACCAAAGTTTTAAAAAAAGTTTTTTAACGCCCTGTAGATCAAAGCCGAAGCATTTTTAGACATATCTTTATATGAAATTTTTATCTTAAATTTTGGCTCAGGATTCATCCCTTAAATTTTTTGCCATGTATTTAGAGACATCCTGTATATTCGATCAACAATGTTTAAAAAGTGGGTGTAACAAGAAATTGCAAGATTTTGGCTGAAATAATTCCACTAAATTGGTCTTACTTTTTGAAGAGGATGGCCGCCATGCATTAGGACCTTTGAGACATCACTTGGGTACCAGAGATGCGTCGTGTGTCAGCACAATCGCTGCCTATATGAAACGCGATCACCTTTGATTTCGCCCGTTTAGATTAATGCCCAATTTGTTAAAAAAAAGCGGGCAAAATGTAAACCACAATGCTGAATCCAATTCTTCTAGATCATTGACGGCATCAATGCATGACGCATTTTTGGCTAATGATCTAAACCGACCCGATTATAGGGAACATTGCGATGAGTATTTTTTGCATAGAAATACCAAGACACACATGAGCCGTTTGGGCTCCAGAGTAATTTTGCCCCAAAATATGTTTTTTTCATTGACACTAAAGCACATCGATAGTTCTACAGGGTGTCTCTAAAAGGTCTGTACAAAATTCTACCACAGATTTCTGAGGTCAAAACATGACGACTTAATCCAATTTACCTTAGTCCAAAAGTGGACGGTTTTCGAAATACAGGACGTCAAAGTGAAAACAAAAAAAAGCAAAAAAATTCATTTCTTGGTTGGTAATGCTATCAGCTAAGAAATCAGAATCCGTTTACATTTTCGATGCACAATGTAGAGGGCGTTGTCAGCGCTCGATGAACCCTCTTTAAAAGGGCATAACTTTTTCATCACCCGGTATAAAATTTATTTATGACTAAACTTGTGTTTTCCTACATTTTTTAAGGAAAAAAGGTCTCTTGTTAAAAATCTCTACGAGGCTTCCTTCTTGAGATATTTGAAGCTTAAAGTTCGCTGCATGTCTTGAACAATAATTTTAATGTACTACATTAAAAGAATGATCGAAGATGGATAGGTAGAAGGAAATGATGCTCCGGTACCATGGCCACCGCGCTCACCAGATTTAACTCCGATGGATTATTTTTTATGGGGGACTCTAAAGTACATGGTATACTTCACTGCCATAAATAGTGAAGAGGAACTATGGGGACGAATTCAAAATGCAGTAAACATTTTAAAGAACGACGAAGAATTGATGAATAGAGTACATTTTAATTTCTTGCGTCGGATTAATCTTTGTATGCAAATCAATGGTGGTCATTTCGAACATCTACTAAAAGTATAATTTTTTCATGTTTATGTTTGGCATCTATGTTTTGAAGTAATTTGTAATCTATTTTTAAGTTTTGAGTTTTTTCGGTCCAACTGTAAGAATAGATATGTAGTACATTAAAATTATTGTTCAAGACGTGCAGCGAACTTTAAGCTTCAAATATCTCAAGAAGGAAGCCTCGTAGAGATTTTTAACAAGAGACCTTTTTTCCTTAAAAAATGTAGGAAAACACAAGTTTAGTCATAAATAAATTTTATACCGGGTGATGAAAAAGTTATGCCCTTTTAAAGAGGGTTCATCGAGCGCTGACAACGCCCTCTACATTGTGCATCGAAAATGTAAACGGATTCTGATTTCTTAGCTGATAGCATTACCAACCAAGAAATGAATTTTTTTGCTTTTTTTTGTTTTCACTTTGACGTCCTGTATTTCGAAAACCGTCCACTTTTGGACTAAGGTAAATTGGGTTAAATCGTCATGTTTTGACCTCAGAAATCTATGGTAGAATTTTGTACAGACCTTTTAGAGACACCTTGTATAATTTCTATTAATGAAGACGTTTACCAAAATGTTCCTATGCAGATACAGGATAAAATGTGGCTCCAACATGACAGTTCACTTACATATTTTGCCCGTACTGTGCAGAATTGTTTAAACCAATATTTTTATTGATGATGAATCGGAAAAGGTAGAGCTATCAAGTGGTCAGCGCGAAATCCTGATTTAAGGCTGTTGGATTTTTTCTTCTGGGGTTAGATCAAGTTGTTGGTGTATGAATCTCCTCCTAGAGCCACCCATGAGGAACTGCTGGGAAGAGTGACGACAATTTCTCTTTTCGTATATTAAAATTCGCCCATCTTACAACGGGTGTGCGATTTAAAAAGAACTAATTTACGTAACCTGGGGGTCGTTATCTTAAACCTTTATTATAATTTTTCTTGTGTTATTCTCAATAAAAATTAATTAAATGCCAACGTCTTTTGGTATCAACGAGCTGACATTATGTTTTTGAACAAAAATGGCTTTGGCTTTGGAGTCAAAACGGCTCGTTTTTTTGCTAGGGGCTTCTATGCAAAAATTATTCACCGCAATGTTTTCCATAACTTCTTTAAAATTACCATAACCTTTTTGGAACAACCCGTACTTGTATGGACATGTATAGTCGTCACAATATAGAAGTCCATGGTTATTCTCATCAATTTTCGGTTTTTTAGCATAAAAAAAGAACTCTCCAAGACAATTAAATGGAGTGATAGAAATTTGCCTTCTGCTCAATGGCGACAATAATCGCTATAAGGCATGTTCCAGTTTTATGATGTTTTAAGGTGTTCAGATTTGTTTGTTGACCGCTCATTGATGACTGATGTCTGTCCTATGCACATAATTCGCTAAGTTTAGGCTTTAATTAGTGGTCGAATCATAAATTTGCCAAAAGATCTTTGGAATTTGCATGCCAGATATTTCCAGTAAATATCTGTTAGCTTAAGCTGCGTAAGCTTATTAATTACCAAAAAATGTGCAAGTTAAATTTAAATGAGAAAACAAGTCTATAAAGTAACGTTAATGGTGATGTGCCATATTTGGCCCCCATTGAGATTTTCAAATGTTTAAAAACAGATCTACTTTTAATGTCGGATTAAAGCAACCACACTGAGTCTGATTCTACAGAACCACGTGAGGATGAGAGTACATTTTTTTTTTTACCAAATGATGTCACACTGGGCACTCAGTGCGGCAATATGCCCGATTTTTTTGTGAGCGTTTGATGCGTCGAATTGGCATCTTTTATCTTTAATGGAATGAGGAAAGAACATTTACCAATTTGAGGTACGAGGCCCGTACCAATCACTGGCTGAAATCGGCTCTTGATTTATTATGACGTTTAGTAACGCACTTTACTCTAAACAAACGCAGGTAGCTGGTACTTCCCGTATTGCCGCGCCGAGTGCGCAATGGTGCCTCAACCAATTTGGGTCACGCTGCTCTAATAATCATTAGATCGCTGGACGCCATCAAAACTTCTCTTTTACGGATTATGGTAAACGATATAAAGTGGTTTAATCAGGCTGACCAGCAACTTACTCACACTTGTTGAAAAATCTAATATCATTCGGGATCTTATGGCATCGAAAATCTTGAGTGTATTTAGGCATATACTCGTATACAGAGTGACCATCTCTGGCAACCAACCAAGGGGATCTCGGTAACCATAAAACATACTATAGATGGATCAAGTCAAGTCAAAGTTGCGCGTCTTTAAGTTTAAGAATATGCCGTTTTAAAATTAAAAAAAAAATCGAAAGTGCTCTAAAAAAATCAACTTTGGATAATGTTTTTCTAAAATAAAAAAAAATCTCAACATTTTCGCGAGCTAATTTACAATGAATGACACTTTACCACTGCGACTTTTTCGCTTCTATGGGGTGCGGCATGTAAATCTAGTGTTTTTGATATAGTCAGAGAATCATTAGTTTTTTGATATACAGGGTGTTTCCTAAGTACGGTACATAACTTCGGGAGCGTATTCTACAGCTAAAATAAAGGTAATTTTGTTATGTAAACTATATCCCAAAAATGCTTCGTTGAGGAAATACAGGGTGTGAAAATGTCTTTAAAAAATTACAATTTTTTAAATATTTCCGAAACTACTTGAGACATTTTAATGAAATTTTGCAAGGTTTGAGAGTTAGTAACGGTACGTATTTTACTCTAAAAACAGTGGCTGCTGTGTAACCAGTGGCGTGCGGGCATGATAATTGCTGGATATTTTAAAGGAAAAATGTGATACGTCACTGTTCTTTTCCAATATTTTGTTCTTTTTTTAATGATGTGTTTGATTTGGAAGAAAAAAGGTCTCGTGACTTTTTTTCGTAGGATGCACCATTTCCGAGTAAATAAATAAAAAACATTTTTTCATTCTTTTATATTATTCTTAAGAGAAGAAATACTTATATGAAGATATAAATTTTTTTGTTGTGTACTTGCCTGTTTGGTAGTGAAATTGTCGGCATTTTACTAGTCACCAATACCGTTTATTTACCCGTGCGTGAGACATTAAATTTCAGACAATAAAATTTTCACACCCTGTATTTCCGCAACGAAGCATTTTTAGAATATAGTTTATATAATAAAATTTGTTTTTTTATTATTATGACAATATGGTCGAAAACATGGCATTTTATAGTTATGAACAGAAAATTACATCTACCGTGTGCTGTCCACTCCAGTGGACTCAACGTTGAAAACGTTTCAGTAGGCCTCCGTTGCTTTTAATGATTTGATGTAGAATTGTTTCTTTTAATTTTTCCAATGTACGAGACTTAATCTTGTAGACACAGACCTTCAGGTAACCTCATAAAAAGAAATCACATAAGGATAGGTCAGGCGAGCGAGGAGGCCACAAAATGTCCCCAAATCTAAAGTGCAGTCTGAGACTCGCCACTCCTAACAAAACAATTGCAAACTAATATTCGATGTTCTAACGTCCACGATGGCTTCATGGTGACAATTTAAAGATAATAATAAAATGCTATGATAAAAAGAATGAAATGCCTGTTGAAGCACAGCCATTATAACATTCATTATAACCGTTGAGTAGTACTTGTTCTAAAACCGCCTGCTTTTCGCCGCACCTTGTACAAAGTGTCGATGTTATATTTGAAATCCGACGTTTCGATTTTCGAGAACCATCATCAACTTTGTTTTTTCTTATGAAGGCCATATTGAAAATTAGTAATTTTGGATAATTTTTTTTTTCTAATTGCGATGATGTTATCTACATCATGTTAAGATCGAGTGTTACAGTTTGCTGGAAATATTAAAAATCCTATTTTTGCAAAATAGTGCCTTGGAAAGCAATATAAGAAACGAGCTATAAGGAAAATGATGATAAGTGCTGGAATATCGCGTTGCTTTCAAAGTCTTTTTTTCTTATTTTGGTGCTGAAAATTGTGATTGGTTTCTCTCGCAGCTCATTGAAAATTATTGAAGTCGTTGGGTACAGATTTATACGCAAATTGCTTTCGCGGGCCATATTGCCGCACTGAACGTTTTTTCCTTTTACATGTGTTTCTGGTTGGGCTTGACAAAACTTTTATCCTTATTAATCTCTAAGTGATAATGTCTTGATGATGACGTAGTGAATCCGAGTGGAGTTCCACTGATCCTGAGTTTGGTTAACAGTTCAGTCAGTAAGTCGAAATAAATGCATTAATATTTGTCGCGACATCAGAACGTAGAACCGGAGATTTGAATCAACTGCTTGAGCTGGTCCTGAGAAATCGAAATCAAATTATGTCCTCGACGTAATCGTTTCCAATGGAAATCGTGTTTGCCGGTTCTGATATTTCATGAAAAGACGCTCATTGCAATTCAGCAAGAAGATATCGAGATCAGGCACATCGTGGCAGTATTAGATCAATTACGATTTATAGAATCACTATTGTATTCTTCAAAACTTGCTCTTTTAGGAACTGTGCTAATGTATTCAATATAAAGTAATTCGGTTAGAGTTGTCGGCAATTTGTACTCACTCGTTGAACATTTGCTCATCTTTAACTGGGTTTAGTTGAGTTTCTTCCTATGTTCCCGTCGAAATTTCCTGTATTGGATACTATTGGACATGGTAGAGTGGTCGCCTCATAAATAAGAACAGTCTTTGAAATATACCAACCTTATAAAAAATCGGGAAAATAAAAAAAAATTCTATCACATAAGTTTTATATTAAATAATATTTATTTTTATCAACATTCTTAACATTTCCAATGAGGATTTAAGTTGACATGACAAATAAACAAAAATCCTCTGAACAAATAAATAAGAACGATTCCATTGAAATGAAATTTTAACCATAAAATAACCTGAAACTACAATGATATTTATTTGAGTGTTCTTTATTCTGAATGAGTTCATAACACCGTTGCGGTAGAGTCAATTAACTTCTGGTATCGTTTTCGAGGTATGGCATACTAAATTTGCTAAATTTCTTCGTAAAGTTGAATAAGATTTGTTAAATTTTTATCCTTTAGTGCCTGTTTTACATCCCACTACAAATTCTCAATTGGGTTCAAGTCGGGAGTGCAAGCAGGCCACTTTATTACGTCAAATTGATTTTCTACTAACCGCCGTTTTACAATTTTTGCTGGATGCGTCTGGTCATTATCGTGCAGAAACTAGCAGGAAGAGTATTTTCTGCATGTGGAAGCATAATATTCTTAAGAATATCCCGATATTAGTGTATGTTCAAGATATCATCAATTTTAGTAATGGGTCCAACTCCGTGTCCAGACATACACTCCCACAGTTTAATATTGCCGCCACCATGGTTGATGGTCATTGTAGTGTACTTTGGGTTAAATTCTGTGTAACGAGGTCTTCTCACATTAACTCGACCATGGGAAGCGAATCTGTTACTTTTTATTTCGTCCGACCATACCACATGTTTCCATTGAGAACTTGATTATCCAATATGAAGTTTTGCAAATTCCAACCATACAGTTTTATTTTTTTTATGTTATGAGTTTTCTTCTGGAAACTTTTTCAAACAAACTTTCGTATTCTTGTTGAAATTGTGAGCGTTTCTTGACCGAACAACTCTTTTTGCAGTTGAATAGACGTTAATTTTGGATCTTTTTTCGATAGAATAAATAAATTTTCATCAAATAGGGCTGTTGTTTTTCTTTTCCTTTGTTCTCTTATAGGATTTTCAAAAGTTTTATGGGCATTAAAATGTTGCATTTGCGACCATGGTTTTGGAAAAATCTAAATGATCTTTTGATAACTCCATCACTTTTTCACTAAAGACAAAATCGATTTGTGCAAACCTGGAGTACAATAATTCTTTCTACCTATTTTATGTTCTATTAAGGTATTTATTATTATACAACAGCACAAACTCATTGACAAATCATTCCTTTGAAAACGATCTTATTTATTTGTCTAAAGGATTTTTTTTCATTTGTTGCTTCGGTGTAAGCATTGATATAAAAAAATCATGTTGCTCAAAAATAGATGTTTTTTATTATAAAAATACCTGATCACACAAATATGTTTATTATTTTTGTTTTAAAGAAGTTTTACCACTTTACAAAGCGCTTCTACTTACAACCACTCAAAAAAGTGTCCGTACAGCCGGAAAAAAATTTTGTAAACCGTAACTTTTGACTGATTTTGTTCAAATTTTGTATAATGAAAATTCAAACCGAAACTCAATTTGCGTAATTGAGCAACTTTTGAAAATTTAACTTTTAGAGTGCTTTCCAGCGTTTAAAAAAAACTCCGTTTTGAAAACTTCTTGTGCGGTGGAAATTTTTCAATGTGGTTTTAATATTCTTGCAGAGAGGATTTTTCTTCATATATCCTGAAAATTTGATCAAAATCGAACAACAAATAAGGGAGTTGCAGCTTTTTAAAGTCGTCAAAAATGTCAAAGTTACGTCATTTTGCGCGAAAATCGCCACTCTTTGGCGTTTTTCGGTGAAAGTCAAATTTCTCGTGTAAAGTCCAGTGTACCCCTTTGTGACGTCACCCTACTAGGAGAGTATTCGGTACCTTGAAGAGAATTTCATTTCTTTTTTCGGTTTTTCCTATGGAGTGATTTATTTAATTTTCTTTAATTTTTTCAACTAATTATATGACTATTTTTAATTACCTTATAATGTTTAAACAGAAAATATTTTTGTGGATCTCCCTATTATTACCGTCATTATTATTTTTTCAATTCGTATATGCTAAATCTCAGAATTTTGTTATACTGATCAAATATAAATTCAAACACAGAAATTTTACTTTTTTGATTATTTACCAGGTCTGTAAATATGAAACCAGAATCTTTTAATAAAAAGTATAACTTAGCTGCGCAATAATTATAAAAAATATTTTATTCGAAATATTTCCCATCGTTACACATACATTTTTCCCATCTCTCTGGCAATTTGTGGATGCCATGCCAAAAGAACTGTTCTTTTGAGGCAAACAGTTCATCGAGTCATTTTTGAACTGTTTCGTAAGAGGTGAAGTGCTGTTCTGCAAGAGCGTGTCCCATCGACGCAAATAAGTGATAATCGAATGGTGTTAAGTCGGGTGAATAAGCCGCATGCGATAGTACTTCCCAATGAAACGCCCCAATCGTTTCCTTCACCAGTTTTGCAGTGTGTGATGGTGCATTATCGTGAAGCAATATCACCTTGTGATGCCGTTCTTGATATTCTGGTCGTCTTTCACGCAAAGCTCGATGCAAGTCCATCATTTGTTGTCGGTAACGTTCAGTATTAACTGTTTCTCCAGGTTTTAGCAGTTCATAATAAATTACCCCTTTTTGATCCCACCAAACACAGAGCATTGTTTTCCGTCCATATCGATTTGGTCTTGCTGACGATGCTGATGGTTCGCCTGGAGTTACCCATGATTTTTTACGTTTGGGATTCTCAAAATAGATCCATTTTTCGTCACCAGTCACAATTCGATGAAGAAATGACTTTCTGCAATACCTGGTAAGCAACAATTGGCAAGTGGTTTTTCGATTTTCTTGCCGTCTTTCATTGAGTTCATGTGGAACTCATTTTCCTATCTTCTGAATTTTTCCCATAGCTTTCAAACGAATGGAAATGGCTTCTCGTGTCACATTTAATTGGTTCGCTGATTGTTGTTGCGTTTGAGTATCGTCCTCATCTAACAAAGCTTGCAACTCGCCGTCTTCAAACTTCTTCGGTGGTTTTCCACGCTCTTCGTTGTTGACGTCAAAATTGCCACTTTTGAATTTTTTAAACCATTCACAGCACTGTGATTTTCCGAGGGGATGTTCACCGTAAGCTTCAACAAGCATGCGATGTGAATCTGCAGCCGTTTTTTTCAAGTGTTAACAGAAAATCAATGCTGTCCGCAAATCGTAATTTGTAGGCACAAAATTCGACATACTCAAAGCTATTGCAAACTGTACTGCAGTATTGAACCTGTATTGTTATGATTTGAAAATCATTCTCAGATGTAAATAAGAGATATAGTACCCTAATAACACGATATACCCACCTATAGTGAATCCCAAAATTATTTGGACGCGCTCTTTTTACAGATTTCACGAGTCCTAATTAAACATATTAGTTATTTTTTAATTTTTTTTATGTTAGAAATGTCTCTATCAACCATCTATTTAGGGGTCTGCATAAAAAAAGAATGCGAAATCATAATAGTTTATATTGAAATTTCAAGAAATAATCTAGAGAACCATTAAACGGGTCACAAAAATATTCGGACGGTAATAACTAACATTATATAATATACAGGGTGTCCCACAAGTGTTTCATTATATTTCAGTGGGTAATAGTACATTGAAAAATAATATGACTCCCTATATAAACCATATTCCAATAATGCTTCATTAAGAAGATACAGGGTGTTAAACTTTACTTAAAAAATCTAACTTTTATTGATATATTCAAAACCGTTTGAGATATGTAAGTGAAATTTGGCATGTTTTGAGAGTTAATGTAGACGCATTTATTTATGCAAAAGGGCTATTTTTCGTTTCTCCAGTGGCGTGCGTACGGACACCTCTCAGCACATTTTTAAAGAAAAACATGGTGCGCCACTGCTTTTTATCAAAATAAAAATTATTTTTAGAAGTTTAATTTCATTTAGAAGAGAAACGCTCACTTGACTCTTTTTCGTCCGACGCATCGTTTGCCAGTAAAAAATTGAATACCGTCTACATGCACAAATAGTATGCATATCCGCAAGTTCAATCAAACAGGCAAGCTACAACATCGCAGACGTTCAGGCCACCCATTTTCAGCGAGGACTGTTGAGCTTGAAGAAGCTGCTCTTCTACAAGTGGAGGTAAATCCTTCCACCAGTATCCGGGCTATTGCACATAATACGAATACTGCACGATCCACAATTTGGCGTATTCTACGCAAAGAACAACTTTTTTCATACCATCTTCAAAAAGTACAAACTTTAAGCCCAGAGGACTACCCATATCGACGACGTTTTTGCCGATGGTGGTTACAGAAGCATTTATGGCAACAGAATTTTGGTGGACAAGTTCTCTTTTCGGACGAGGCATGCTTTACGCGAGAAGGCCTTTTTAATAGCCATAATAGTGATATATGGAAAATGGACAACCCTCGTGCTATTGCTTTTCGCAATAATCAACGGTAATTTTCCATAAACATTTGGGTCGGAATTTTAGGTGATAACATAATTGGTCCTTATCTGCCCCCACCTCGTCTAACTAGCCATATTTACGAACAATTTTTAAGAAATATTTCACCAGTACTTTTGGAGGATGTGTCACTGAATGTTAGACAAAGAATGTGGTTCCAACACGATGGAGCACCTGCGAATTTTTCCCTGCTTGCTCGGCAACATCTTGATCAGGTTTTTTCTAATCACTGGATTGGCCGAGGCGGACCAGTAAATTGGCCGGCGCGATCCCCTGATCTAAACCCTCTGGATTTCTTTTTTTGGGGTCATGTAAAAAGTTTAGTATATGAAAGACCTATTGACAGTGAAGAGGAGTTGCTAGCAAGAGCGTCGGTCGCCTGCACACAAATTCAAAACACACCTGGAATATTTCAACGTATCAGAGTATCAATGAACAGGCGAGCTCAATTATGTATTGAACAAAATGGCCACCAATTTGAACAATTTCTATAATGTCATAGCAAATAAATAATATTTAAAACAAACTTAATATTATTAAAACCATTTAGAGAATATCGTGCATATAGACGGTATTCAATTTTTTACTGGCAAACGATACGTCGGACGAAAAAGAGTCAAGTGAGCATTTTTCTTCTAAATGAAATTAAACTTCTAAAAATAATTTTTATTTTGATAAAAAGCAGTGGCGCACCATGTTTTTCTTTAAAAATGTGCTGAGAGGTGTCCGTACGCACGCCACTGGAGAAACGAAAAATAGCCCTTTTGCATAAATAAATGCGTCTACATTAACTCTCAAAACATGCCAAATTTCACTTACATATCTCAAACGGTTTTGAATATATCAATAAAAGTTAGATTTTTTAAGTAAAGTTTAACACCCTGTATCTTCTTAATGAAGCATTATTGGAATATGGTTTATATAGGGAGTCATATTATTTTTCAATGTACTATTACCCACTGAAATATAATGAAACACTTGTGGGACACCCTGTATAATTGATTTAAAGATATATAATTAACCTAATTAATTAATTTAATATTTTGTATGGCCACCTTTCGCTTCAACTACACTTTTCAAACGTTTAGGCATAGAAGATGCAATTTTTTCTTAAATAATTTAAATTAATTTTATTCCATTCTTCTCACAACCTGGTTTTTAATATTGTTTTTGATGTAATTTCACGTTTTCCAAGTTGTTTTTCCAAATAATGTCGTACATTGTCTATCGGGTTTAAATCTGGAGATTGGGGAGGGGTTTTAAGGACTTTAGGACAATTATGGAACAGCTATTCACGAACAATATGAGCGGTATGTTTTGGATCATTGTCTTGGTAAAGCTTGAACGAATTTAATATGCCCATGTTTTCTGCACTTTTCCGTAAATTTTCTCTTAGAATATATTTTTTTTTTTATTTATTTTTTTTTTTATTAAGATTATAGTGCCTCAACTACTTAGGTTATTGGCACTCAACATACATTTGACAACATACGGTTTACAGAACGTTTTAGTACATGTACATTTCGAGCAGGCATAAAAACTACATTTTAGATGGAGTCAAAAAGATCGATTGACTTCAGGAATTCTAAGGTTGCTCTCTGATCCACTGTGGAGTGCAAGTTCTTGTGCAGTTCATCTTTAATCTGAAAAGTGGTCCTATTGGCACTATACACTGGACACTTTGTGACTATATGGTCGACTGTCAGCAAGACATTGCACCTGTCACATTTTGGTGGGGGTGTCCTTTCCATTAGATGACCATGAGTTAGTCTTGTATGTCCTATCCTCAGTCTTCTTATGGCCACAGTGCACTTTCTATTTAGTTGGAGTTGTTTAAAAGGGGGCAGAGATGGTTCAATTCGTGACAGTTTCGTGTTGGATAGGTTCCAGAGGTTTTGCCACTTACCCTCAGTAGATACTGTGAAATGTTTGCTTACATCCTTCGGTAGGTAAAAATGTTGCTCTATGACCCGTGAGCGGGCCGCATTTCCCGCACTCGAGTCCGCTAATTCGTTACCTGCTATTCCGATGTGTGATGGGATCCATACCAAGTGGATCTTGCAGTGGTTGGTGGATAAGGTGTGGATGTCGTCTTGGATGTTTTGAATTAGTGGATTAGAGCTGTAAGGGTCCTTGATTGCTTGTAATGCGCCTAGTGAGTCCGAACAGATAGCAAATGTTTTGTTGTCACCATTCATAACTTTCATTGCTCTATAGATTGCGAACAATTCACCAGTATAGATGCCACACATTTCCGGAAGACTAGAGCTTGCCACCAGGTCTCGCGCGCTCGTGACTGCTCATCCCACGCCCTCCTTAGACTTAGAAGCATCCGTGTAGAGTATACTGTCCGGTGCAAATGAGTCAATGATTTGTTGGAAAGAACGGATGAGAAGGATAGCTGGCGAGTCTCGTTTGCTGTATTGATGAAGGGATAAGTCCGACGGTATCCTACTCCATGGAGGTGTGGATGTCACATAGTGATTGAAGTTTGGATAGAAGTCGATATCCTTTAGCAATCTTGCTAGGACGTGAGAAATGGGAGAAGGAGATTTCGATGTAGTTTCCAGGCCCTGCAGACCGTTGAACAATTGAGCAACAGGACTTCTTTGGTCTGCCATCTTTCGAGTGAAGTAATTCAGTAACAGTAGTTCTCTTCTCAATTTAAGAGGCATCTCATGTGCCTCGAAAGCCAGTGAATCGGTTGGACTGGATTTGAAAGCACCTAAGGCCAGTCTCATTGCAGTATTTTGTATTGTATTTAAGGACTTTAAGTTTGTTTCGCTAGCGGATGCGTATACTATACTGCCGTAGTCCAATTTGGAACGGATAAGGGCTCTATAAATTCGAAGCAGCATCGTTTCGTTTGAACCCCAGTGTTGATTTGCTAGAACTTTGATTATGTTCATCCGGTTGATGCAATTCGCTTTAGTCTTTAATATGTGCTTTTTCCACGTCAATTTGTTGTCAAAGGTGAGTCTTAGGAAGAGATGCTCTTAGAATATTTAAATATGCATTTTTGTCCATAATACCATCAATGAAAACTAATTCACCAACTCCTAGTGATGATATACACTCCCAAACCAAAACTGAACCTCCTCCGTGTTTTACTGTAGGACAAAGGTGTTGTCTCTGTAGTTCTGCATTTGCTTTCCTCCATACCATTTGACGTCCGTCTGAGCCAAAAATATTAAATTTTGTTTCATCACAAAAAATTACATCATTCCAATAATTGACTGGTTTGGAAATGAATTCTTTAGCAAAATTGATTCGTACTTTTACATTTTTACTGCTAAGCCACGGTTTTTTCTGCACACCCTTCCGTGATATCCATGGCTTCTGATAGACCGACGAATGGTTTCAGTACTATTTTATTGGAAAGATTTTCCAATAGGGTCTTCAATTTGGAGCACTAACTTTAGGGTTTTTCTTAATGGTCCTCATTATGAAGCGGTTGTCCCTGTCATTTAACAATTTTGGTCGACCTGTTAGTTTTTTTGGAAGTATTCTAACTTCATTTTTATAACGTTTTACAATGTCTCCAACTGTGCTCTTACTTAATTGGAGCATTTCCCCAATCTTTTTATAGGAATTACCTTTTTCGTAATGAAATATTACTAATTGCCTTTTATCAAAACTAACATTACTTTTGTTTGGTACCCGACCCATGATGGATATTGTTTCTAATTTTACTCTGCGATATCTGTATTTAGCAAGCAACAAATGCATGCAAATGCGTAAGAATTCTTTTTTTGCTATGAATCATTTTGTTGTGTGTGTCGTCCGAATATTTTTGTGATCCGTTTAATGGTTCTCTAGATTTTTTCTTGAAATTTCAATATAAACTATTACGATTTCGCATTATTTTTTTATGCAGACCCCTAAATAGATGGTTGATAGAGACATTTCTAACATAAAAAAAATAAAAAAATAACTAATATGTTTAATTAGGACTCGTGAAATCTGTA
The DNA here is from genome assembly GCF_040115645.1 of Euwallacea fornicatus. NCBI lineage: Eukaryota > Metazoa > Arthropoda > Insecta > Coleoptera > Curculionidae > Euwallacea > Euwallacea fornicatus. The sequence goes on along the minus strand of NC_089542.1, from coordinate 7,575,970 downwards.
AAAAGAGCGCGTCCGAATATTTTTGGGATTTACTGTATATTGACCACTAGGGATATTTGGAGGCAAATTCCGGTTTCATATTTACAGACCTGGTAAATTATCCGATTTGTAATTTGTTCCAAGCAGAATTTTCATTAATTTTCTGCTTTTCTTTCTTATGTCATTAATGTTCCTTTTCTAACTCCACTAATCTACCTTATTAAATAGAACATCCAGGAATTGAATTATTGCTAAATAAAACTAGCAAATTATTGCTTATACGATAGCCGCTTCCATTTCCATTGTTTCGTGTCACATTCGTAATGTTAATATGGTTTTTCCGTTTATTGAGTGCAATAACAAATCCTATCAATATATGCAAAATTATGCATTAATGGTTCCCATTAATGTATGATTTTGTAATTTGTTTTTGAAGGTTATTGCGGTCATGACTGCTTGCATCCGACCAATCACAACTATGCCTAGCATATATTGTTATCTGTCACATGCGAAAGGTCTCAATGTTTGGCATAGTAGTTTTCAATCTCAGAATCAAATGAAAATGTTCACAGTAAGCAGAGTTTTAAATTTTAAGTTGAAATGTTATAATTTTTAATTTTTCGATGGAAAAATGTTATCTAACATGTATATTAATGATCCTTTAATTACCTTAACTTTGTTAGCTGATTAATCTTAATCTCTATTATTAATACATTATTTAATTAACGCATTCATTAATTTAACTCTCAGGACGGAAATCCTGAAAACTATTAGGAATGGAGAGGCAATAAAATAGGGGCAAAATTGTACAATAGAAATTGAAGCAAATTTTCGTATAGAGTTATAGAACGTAGCAAATCGCCAAGTTAAACAACGTGCATGATTTTAATTATAAATGGCTAATAGAATAAGTTAAAAATAGCTTTTATTAAGTCCGCTCTAGTAAATGACAGTTGATATGGTATTCGAAAAGCGAAAAAAATATTTTTTTTTCGATTTTTCAATTTTTCATTTGCTTTATCTCGCTATTTATCAAAAATATATTAACCCATTAGCGCCCAAATTATTTTGTCGTGAAAAAATGTCCTGCTTTCTTCACGAATTAGTCTTTCAGCATCATATTTGAAAATTCATCTTGAAATGTATCTTCTTTTTCAGCGGTTTTTTTAAAAAAAGGTGATCTATACAGGGTGTTTCTAAATTATGGTGCCAAATTGATATAGAAGGTAGATTACATCATTTTATGCCAGAAATTCTATATAAATGTGTGTCCAAAAATGCTTAATAAAAAAGATACAGGGCGTTTTATGATAGTTTGGAAAAACATATTTTTATTATTTTTTTCCAAAGGGCTTTTGTGATTTTATTGAAAGTTGGTACACAAGATGTGGCCGACGGGTGCAACAACTATTGATGAGTACATTATTTTTAGTTGCTATGGTAACCAAATAACATTAGTGGCCTAGAAATTTTTTCCATAAATTTTTTTTGTGTGTGGACAAAATGCATATTTGATCAGATTTTCTTAGAGTTTGTTTAAAAATACACAAAAAAGGTACTCTGGTTTAAAACCGATAACGTACTCAGTTTTCGAGAAAAATGATTAAGTATGAGACACTGCAAACTGCTCATTTTATTTATTATTTTCTGTTGGCAAAGGCAGTGGTTTAAATTTAAAAAATTATTAATAAAGAAACTAATAACAACAAAACATACTTAACAAGTATCAATTTACAAATTGTTCGAAATGTTTTCCACCACTACGAATACAAGCTCTGACTCTTTTGAGGAAGTTAAATTGTACTTTCTCTATACTTCTCTCGTTTTGTTTTATATCCGCAAATACATCCTCAATTCTTTGCCTTAAAAAGTTTTCATTCGGGATTGGCCTACTATACACTTTCTCCTTTACATTACCCCATAGAAAAAAATCTAAAGGATTTAGATCGGGGCTTCTTGGTGGCCATTTTTGCGGAGCATCATATCCACGACCAATCCACTTAGTAGGAAAAGTATTATTTAAATGTGTCCTGACATTTCTGGAGTAGTGGGCAGGAGCACCATCATGCATAAGCCACATTTTTCGTCGTGTTTGCAAATCGATATGTTCCAATACTTCTGGAAGTTGGTGCGTCAAGAAGTTTAAATAATGACCACCATTTAAATTTTGAGGTAATTCAACAGGGCCCAAAATTTTATTGTCTTTTTAATTTTAAAATCCCGAATGAAAACTTTTTAAGGCAAAGAATTGAGGATGTATTTGCGGATATAAAACAAAACGAGAGAAGTATAGAGAAAGTACAATTTAACTTCCTCAAAAGAGTCAGAGCTTGTATTCGTAGTGGTGGAAAACATTTCGAACAATTTGTAAATTGATACTTGTTAAGTATGTTTTGTTGTTATTAGTTTCTTTATTAATAATTTTTTAAATTTAAACCACTGCCTTTGCCAACAGAAAATAATAAATAAAATGAGCAGTTTGCAGTGTCTCATACTTAATCATTTTTCTCGAAAACTGAGTACGTTATCGGTTTTAAACCAGAGTACCTTTTTTGTGTATTTTTAAACAAACTCTAAGAAAATCTGATCAAATATGCATTTTGTCCACACACAAAAAAAATTTATGGAAAAAATTTCTAGGCCACTAATGTTATTTGGTTACCATAGCAACTAAAAATAATGTACTCATCAATAGTTGTTGCACCCGTCGGCCACATCTTGTGTACCAACTTTCAATAAAATCACAAAAGCCCTTTGGAAAAAAATAATAAAAATATGTTTTTCCAAACTATCATAAAACGCCCTGTATCTTTTTTATTAAGCATTTTTGGACACACATTTATATAGAATTTCTGGCATAAAATGATGTAATCTACCTTCTATATCAATTTGGCACCATAATTTAGAAACACCCTGTATATAGATCATTGGGATGTGCCGTATACTTTTTAATTTTATTTTTGGTTAAATTATTTAGGCGTTAAATTCATAAATTTTATTTTTTACAAAAACTAATTAATAAAAAAATACAAAAACTAAATAAACTGTAAGTACAGGTCTACTTATTGTGCCAATTAGGAAAGCAAAGAGGACACAAGGTAACATTACATTTGTCACAAAATGTTAACTGAAGACCATCGTACGAATGCAGTTCTCGCTGCATACTTAACCACCTGCATAAGCTAACCTAATGTCCCAATAAAAATTGTTTTCATAAACAAATTTATGTCATAAAGGTTGTTTATTTTCTGCGATCTATATATAGATCACTGGGCGCTAATGGGTTAATATACAGGGTGTTTCTAAAAGGTCTGTACAAAATTCTATCACAGATTTCTGAGGTCAAAACATGACGATTTAACCCAATTTACCTTAGTCCAAAAGTAGACTAAGGTAAAGGGACTAAGTTTTGATTTTTTTCGATCAAACTGTAAGAATAGATATGTAGTACATTAAAATTATTGTTCAAGACGTGCAGCGAACTTTAAGCTTCAAATATCTCAAGAAGGAAGCCTCGTAGAGATTTTTAACAAGAGACCTTTTTTCCTTAAAAAATGTAGGAAAACACAAGTTTAGTCATAAATAAATTTTATACCGGGTGATGAAAAAGTTATGCCCTTTTAAAGAGGGTTCATCGAGCGCTGACAACGCCCTCTACATTGTGCATCGAAAATGTAAACGGATTCTGATTTCTTAGCTGATAGCATTACCAACCAAGAAATGAATTTTTTGCTTTTTTTTGTTTTCACTTTGACGCCCTGTATTTCGAAAACCGTCCACTTTTGGACTAAGGTAAATTGGGTTAAGTCGTCATGTTTTGACCTCAGAAATCTGTGGTAGAATTTTGTACAGACCTTTTAGAGACACCCTGTATATGTTTAGCTTTGTTTTTGCTATTTCCACAAGTAATAGAATTTTTTTCAGTTTGGATCAAAACTTTGCTGTCAATTAACTGAGTTGGGAGGTATCTCTAACTCTTTCCGAGATCCACACCTTGCAATATTGACCACGTTTATTTCGTTTACGGTTATTATCGGAAAAAAATCTATGTATTAAGGAACGTAATTGCTCGATAGTTATAAGAGTTTGTACTACAAAAAGTGAACTTTTTAAAATCTAATCCTTTGTTGGGGTCGTCAACAGTGATTTCACTTGGTGGCTTTCTTAAAAATAATTGCAACAGAGTTGTTTTTGTATATTACAGTTCTCTACATGTTAAAGATATGTATCTTATAAAACTCTCTATTAAAGTAAAAATCATTGATTTTGTGTTAAATAAAAATTTCGTTATTAAACTCTCGTGAATTATGAAATTTATCGGAAATTGGTTACTCACTTTAATCGAAACGAAGTAATTGCTGAGATATTTTACTTCTCTCTGTACGCCTTGATTTCCCCAATGAACGCATATTAGTTAGTAATCTTCACCAGATGGTTTAACTATACCCACTATCGCGTCAGATCTGAATTTTCTACATGTGTTAAGCGTTGTATTATTGATTACTAATTATAGTTGTTTAATTTCCTTCCAGGGTCCCACTGAGTGATACTTCCCCCATTCAAGCATGTCCAAGCCTACTGTTCCAGGCCTTTGGGCCCATCCAGAAGTCTTGGTCCCGTACGATAACCAAGTGCTTTATCATCCAGCAGCGAATTCACTCCCAAGTTGGCAGTTTAGACTCGATCCTCTAATTGATAATCCCCCTGTAGTGGTCGATCCCAATTACTACCACCAAATCTCAATAGCTCAAGCCTTGAATTTAGCCTTCCATCTGCCACCTCTCTACCCCCTCAACGGGATAAGCAGCAATTTTCAACCAAGCAGCACATTTCCCTGTAATCTCACCGCGCTAAACAACCAGCCGACTTTGGGTGACAGCTTGATACTTCATGAACATCAGACGCTCCAAGTTGAAAAAAACGAAAATATTTCGGTTGGTGACGAAGAGGTAATTTTCGTCAAGGAGTACAAAAAGGACTTGCATTCGGAGAAGGACAAAAACGACATCGAAGGAGAAAACGCAAAGTCTGACGAGTTTAAGTATGCTTCGCCGAAACATCGACGTAATCCAGTGAGGAAAGCAAGAAGTGAAGTTGGGAACAGTTTTTTGAAAAAGGAACACTTGCTGGAGGAGGATTTTGCTGTTTTAGACGTGTTGGAAGAGGAAAATTTTGTGGAGTGTTTAGACAAGACGGGCAAACAAAAGAACGAAGGTGGAGAGGGTGTGACAGAGAAAAAGCCACCTAAAGGGTGGCCCATTAATGTATTTGAGAGACCTGAGTACAATCCTCTAACTAACAAAATCGAACCATTTGATTATACCATCAGAGAGATACAGAATAAACAGGTAGCGAATAAATTTTGTTGATTAAGCGACGAAATTAAATTAAAATTAAAAAATTAAGCGAAAAAATTAACGAAGATGAGCTTCCATTTTTTAGGTTAAAAAGAAGTCGCGAGTGGAAACTTGTGTCAAACCCAAAAAGTCGAAAAAGAAATACTTCACCAGGATACGGAAGCCCAAAACGAGCAAACCAGTGGAGAAAGTACCTGTCCAGGAACTGTCTGACTTGGTTACTACCACTTTTCATATGGTTGGCAGATTTGTAAGAGATAACAAGGAAAATCTACAGGGCGGCTCCAACAGCAACTTTAATACTCTAATTGGAAACCAAGCTACTTTAATGGCCTTAGTCAATGGTAATTTCGACCGCAAAAACATGACTGAGAAAGTTAAGAGCGCTTTAAAGCAGAGCTGATTTTTTTATTGTAGAGGCATGTAAATTTTTTTCAAAAGTCATTATGTATTATATTTTGCGTTAGACTTCGTATTACTGTTTCCTGTGAATATTGTTAATTTCTTTTGTAATCGTCAAAAAATAAAAAATAGGTATTATACCTACTGAAGAAATGGAATTTCGAGACGCATCAGCATTGGTTAGGTATAATATATGTACGTATTTATTGCTTAACTAAAGGTCTTTAAACTATTTAGTGAACTTAAACTTCATGTTTTCGAAACGGAACACCCTGTACATTTGAATATCGATAAGGGATCATGATATAAAAAATGTTTTGTAGCATACAACAAGATTTCTATTCGTCCACCTAGTCCTAAATTACAGTCCTATTAGTTCTATTGACTTTCGCTATAATAAGTCCCTCCGAAGCCACCCCGCAATAAATGAAAAACAGACAGCAAATAAAGATGAAAATATACAAGCAAAAAATCGCCATAATGGCCAACTGATGGCGTCATTCGGACGAAGGGTCACTCGTGGTGACTGAGAGAGTAACTTCGCGAGAATACTTGCGCGTCTTCTCGAAACTTCTGGAACGTTCTTTGCTTTTCGACGGCCAATATTCTTCGCTCTCGGACCCCTCTGATAGAATTTCTTCAAGTTTCTTACGTCCGCGTGTTTCATTGTCTGTTCTCCTCAATTTTTTCGGCTTCTTCGTTGATTCTTCCAAGTCACGGCTTTTGGCGCGCGCTTTCTTTTGATGACGTTTGTTACTGGTATGCGAACTACCGGTGGAGTATCCGGTGTCCTTTCTTAAGCTTTTGATTTTCCTGCAAAAGATCAGATGCTTCAAAGTACTTCTGACATGAATTTTTCACTTAAATACCTTTTAGTTTTAGGCGCACCATCGCTCTCTTCCTCTCCTTCAGAAAACCTATCGAAATCAGCAATCTTCCTTCCCCTACTCTTGCTCCTCTTGCTTCCCTTTCCACACATATCCCCCTTAGAAATTATGGCGATATGAGTCAGTTCCTCGTCTTCGCTCTTTTTCTTGGTGTGCTCGCTGTGCACCACATAAAGTCGATAGAGCTGCAGCAGGATCACCAAGGTGTTCTTGCAGGTGAAGAAAACGTTCATGTAGGAGATAATTTTGAAGTGGGTTATCAACAAAAGTCTGAAGACTAGGAAAGGGGCGTCTTGTAGGGTGATATTGAGGGCGATGCCCCACACGTCGATAGTGCAACAGCTCTCCGATCTGGAAAATTTCTCAAATCCGGGAAATTCGGATTTTCCAAAATTCTAATTAAACGATTTACGTATAAATAGTGGGCTTTACTATTATTTCAGTGTTTCGTGACGGTCGTCGGAGTTAGGAAAAGCCGTTCAGCGCTATTTTAAGATGCGAGATTGATCATTCATTGTAGAAAAATGTAAATATTCGGGAAATAATTTTAATTTTTCATATAATGCTGTTTACGTGATAGTAGTCAAAGGTTTTTTTAAATATGAGTGTCGATATTGTCGACGCAGATATTGAATGCCAGAATTTTAGTCTGATGACGGGGCTCAAATCGGGGAATTCGTACAGTCATTACTCACTAAGTATTTCAATGACAAATACCGACGCTTATCTCGCTCAATAAGAAACCTTTTAGAGGCCTTTATTTCGAAATTACAAATTCTTAATTTGCTTGAATTTTTGAGGACACATGTAGAATTTTGATTATACAGGGTGTTTCCTAACTACGTGTAAAAAATTTAAAGGCGTAATCCTCGAGTGATTTTGAGTCAAAAATGTCTAATAAACATATGTCCGCAAATGCCTTGTTTCCAAGATACAGGGTGTTGACTGAAAGACGTTGAAAAAGGTTTTAAAGGTTTCTAAAGGTTTGGTGGTATTTACTAACTTGTTTATTGTTAGTTTTTTTGCTACTTCCACTACTATAAACAAGATAGTCAGTGTGATTTTGGTGTTTTACTCTCTAAAGTGAAAGAATTTAGTTCTGTATCCCAAAAATCAGATTATACCTCAGTTTTGAAAATTTTTCAAATGCCTAATTACACTAATCAAGAAATGGCCAATATGGTTTTTGTTTACGGCCTTGCTGATGGTAAGTGTTTGGCAGCGAGGCGCATTTACATGGAAAGGTTTCCAAACCACCAAGCTCCCAACAACCAAACCTTTAAAACCTATTTCAACGTCTTTGTGATACAGGATCTCTTATGAAAACTCCAGGAGGAGGAAAGCCAATAACACGTCGAACACCAGAAGTGGAGGAAGAAATCTTAAGACGTATTGAAGAAAACCCCGGAACAAGTACTCGTAAAATAGCTGCCGTTTTATATATTAGTCATAAAGTAGTGTGGACTGTTTTAAAAGAGCAACAACTTTACCCGTACCACATACAAAGAGTACAAGCCTTGTTACCTCAAGATTATCCTCCACGTATTCAGTTTAGTCAATTGATCCTACAAAAAGTTGCATTAGATCCACAATTCCTTTCTCGTGTATTGTTCACAGATGAAGCGACGTTTTCCAGAAGTGCAATTATCAACTTCCACAATAATCACATTTGGGCTGATGAAAATCCTCATTCAATTGTGGACGAGCGGTTCCAACATCAATTTTCTCTAAACGTATGGACCGGTATAGTTGGAGATTATTTGATAGGACCCTACATTTTGCCGCATCATCTTAATGGAGAAACATATTTAAATCTTTTGCAAAATACTTTGTCAGTTTTACTGGAAGAAGTACCTATTGCACAGAGGCTTCAAATGTGGTTTATGCATGACGGTGCGCGAGCACTTAAATGCAACTTTCCCAAATAAATGGATAGGCAGAGGTGTCCCAGAGCCTAATCAGTCGTGGCCAGCAAAGTCCCCTGACTGTAATCCTCTGGACTTCTACTTTTGGGGTGATCTGAAGAGACTTGTCTATGCTGTCCCAATATACACTCTAGATCGACTTCAGGAACGTATAATTACCGGATGTGAAACGATACGCAACACAGCAGGAGTTTTCGAGAGAGTGAGACAATCATTAACAAGAAGGATGGAAGCGTGCATTATGAGTAATGGTGGTCATTTTCAACAATTCTTATAATTAATCATTAAAGCATTCCCCCCAAAAATTGTATTTTCTAAAATTCAAACACCCAAATTGAGTCATTTTGGAAATAAAATCTCTTTCTTGTCACATTTCAACACCCTGTATCTTGGAAACAAGGCATTTGCGGACATATGTTTATTAGACATTTTTGACTCAAAATCACTCGAGGATTACGCCTTTAAATTTTTTAAACGTAGTTAGGAAACACCCTGTATATCCTGTTGTTATTACCTATAATTTCTAACTCAATATGCGTGCTCTGAAGTTTTTCCTATACGGAACCTTCTACAAACTTTCGTTTGGCAGTTACCAAATTTTAAATTTGCGTAGTTTGAATCATCGAATGGTTATACACTTTGAGCATCGATGATGCCCTGTTACTCCCACCCCTCAACCTCCAAATAAATTTTCTAATTTAAATAATATCTTCAGTATATTAACGGTAAATATTGAGGCTCATCTTCACCTGGAAGAGACTTTCTAAGGTCTTATTTCGTTACAAATTTGTCCACCTGCTTGAACCCTCGATCTCATGCTTCAATGCTTTCTCATTAAAGTGGCGAATTGAGGTCATATTTTCAGTATTCTGTTCGTAGATGTACAGGTTTATCTCTACTAAAAAGGGATATTTAAAATTTTTTGTTTACGAAGTAATAAATTTTTAAACTTGTTTAAATCTTAAGGCATGTATTTGGCGTCTTGGTGAAACCCTATTGCTGCCGCCAATGCGTCTAACCAAAAAAAAAGAAATTACTATATAGTTTCGTTATTTCAAGGGTAAATACAGGAAGTTTCCGTTTTAACCCTCATAACTTTAATAGCACATTGAACATCTAAAAATATTGTCAGTTTGGTAGATAAACTACACCCCTGGCCAAATTTTAGTGTACAATTAAAATATTTGCAAAATTTAGTAATTTTAATATGTTATTCAAGTTTTTTCGGTTTAACACTTCGCTTACACACTTTTAAGAAAAATATATAATGCCCATCACTTATTTGTGTATTAATCTTTGACAATTCAAATGAGAATTGGATTAATAAATAAACACTAACAGATTCCTGGTCAAATTAAAGTGCACATCGCATATTTTATATGTAAACACGAGATTATATTTTAAATCAGTCTAGTTCTTTCCTTTTATGTGAAAAGAACAAATTAAAAATGTATTCTTTCGATTTAATCACTAGAGCTAAAAAGGATGTTGAGCGTGGTATGAGTTATCGTGCTGTTGCTGAAAAATTTCATCTGTCTCATTCTACAGTTGCAAAAATGTATAAAACGGATTACAATCGAGTGAAAAAGAAGAGAGGACCCAAATCAAAGTTAAATATGCGAAGCCAAGCGCGTATTAAAAGAGAAATTCGCCGGTTAGCAGGAGAAGGTGAGTTGGTGACTTCTCGGAAATTAAAAGAAAACTTGCAATTGGTCGCATCTGCAAGAACCATAAAGAGAACTCTTCCTCAAATGGGTGTTAAATGGAAAAAAGTTCACAAACAAATTCCTCTCACCAAAGCCCACCGTGAGTTTCGAGTGGCAAAAGCTCGAGAGTGGTTATCTTTAGGAGACTTTATCTGGACAAAGACAGTATTCACCGATGAAAAAAAATTCTCAAAGGATGGTCCTGATAATGAGTATAGTTACATGGAAGATAGATCAACAACATCGTTTTATCGCCCAAAACGCCAAATGAGAAGTGGAGGGGTGATGATTTGGGGAGCAATAACTGCTTCAGGGCATTTTCAGCTGGAATGAATCTCTGGAAGAATCAATAGCCAAGGTTATTTAACTCTTTTACGGGAGAAAGTTTATTCGTGGATGACATCATTGTTTCCAGATGAAGATTTTTATTTTTTACAGGACAACGCACCCGTTCACTCTTCCAGAGTCACAAAAGAAGGGTTATCACAAATGGGATTGAAGGTTTTTGATTGGCCGGCGCGCTCTCCAGACTTGAACCCAATAGAAAATTATTGGCGAGCACTCTCTGGGGAAGTGTACAAAAAAGGAGCATACAACTCTGACTCGGAACTATGGGAAGAAATTTTAAAAGCAGCGCAGAAAGTTAAAATAAACAAACCCAACCTTTTGAAAACTTTGTGTTGTTCTATGTACCGTAGATTGTTGAAAGTCATTGAATCTAAAGGAGATTCAATTAATTACTGATTTGTTTTAAAAATTCATGAAATTGAATATTTTTTAATTTGAAAAAAATGCATATTTTGTTGCTGTACACTTTAATTTGGCCAACTATCACTTTCTATGTAATTAAAATGTATGACTGTTGTGTTAATAAAGAAATAAAATAATTAACGAATCAAATTTTTGTTTCCGTCCTTAATATAGAAATTATACAGCAGTAACCGTCTCATTTTTCTATTTCTTTTTGTAAAGAAATCAGCTGTACACTTAAATTTGACCAGGAGTGTAATATCCAGTACGACTTCCTTTCGCAGATATGGAGGTTTTAATTTAATTTAAAAAATAGAAAATATTAAATTTCTTTAAAAAGAAGTAGAAATTGTTTAACGAAATGTTCGAGGTGTTGGCCTCTATGAACGATACATATGTTTTACTGAAAAAAAAGTGTTTAAAAGTTTTTCAGTGGTGTGCCTACCTCCATGTTAGACGACATTTTTTCAGAAAAAGTGCTAAGCTACTGGTATGGATGATTTTAATTTTTTTTACTTGGAAACGATGGGTCGAATGAAAAACTATTGCTCCAGAATTAAACGAGGAATCTAAGAAAAAATTTTACTTTCAGAAAAGCTAGTAGATATAGGCACGCCACTGGCAAAGGTGAAAAATATTTTTTCTAAGTGAAACATATGTGTCGTTTATAATCATCAAGATCTTCAAAATTTTGTTAACGAATCTTTAACCTTATTTGAAGAAATTTGTATTTTGCATTTTTTAAATAAAATTTAAGCTCTGTGTATCTACTAAATGGAACCTGATTGGACGTTGGTTTATATGGCAAACTGATATTATTTTTGGAAGTTCAATATCCTATTAAAGTTATGTGGGTTAAAATTGAAACACCCTGTATACAGTCTATTCTCTATGGAAAAGATGTATTGTAAAACTTTTCACTTGAAAACCATAAATTTTGAAACTGGTTTAAACCATTGGGAATACATTTAAGTCGCAGTGATGACTTTATTGCTCCCACAATTTTCCATTAAAATTAAATAATATCCTTCATATCGGTATTTTATGTTGTATTACTCTACTCCATATAGGATTTTGTTCTGATTGCGGAAGATCGCAGCACTGTAATTCAAATACAATTTAAGTCAAATTTTCCTTAATGCTGATTTTTTTGAAACAGGAAAATAGCCCATTTGTTATTTATACCTGGAACTGTCCGCCTACCATCCGGCTTGTAATGAACAAGCTATAGCATATTTATGTCCAGAGTCTATACATAACTTTCAACAGTAGCTTATATTAGCTATATAGCGTACATTGTTAACAGTCGTAAAAAAAACTTTTACGCAAATACCAGGATTGGTTTTCAAGCTGTTTTTCCTTTATTTCATGGGTCTATCTGGGAATGAGATAATCAATATATTTTATGTAAGAGTTGAGTTCATGAGTCTTGAATCTATTTAAAATCAAATAGAACAAGAGTTCACATATGGAGTTTGGACTTTATTCGTAATTATTACTGTAAGCTATATTCGGTTATGTCTAAAAATATTTTCAGAAAAGCTCCATTGTGACGACAAATTTGAAATTTCCCAAAAACAATATTCGGTGAAAAACAACCTTCATGTGTTCTACGATATATATTTTTTGTATATTCCCGCACAAAGTTGAATTTCCCAGTATTTGTTTAAGCTGCCAGATCCATAACATTTCACTTTATTATTATTGTTATTATTTCCGAAAATTTTCCTGAAAACTTGAATGAAAGTGCGTAACAAACAACGTCCTCATTACCAGTTATACCTCACGGAAATAATCGTGTTTGTTTTCTTTGTACGTAAATGAAAACGCCTACCCGACGTCGATATGGGTCAGATGAAAAATATCAAAAAAGCAAACTTTAATTCATAATTTTTTTTGCATATATTAATCATTTTCTATTCGAAAATAAGTAAACGTTCGAACGAAGCTTGCTCTGGCTGGCCGTTTTGAAGGTTCACGTGCGTAAACACGAATTTTTAATATCAAAAAATTTATGTTTTTACTGCTAAAACTGTCATTTGCCAACATTGTTCCTGTGTGGATCAATTATATTCAGCGCCACTTACTTACCCCGCATGATATAGCTATCTTTGTTTATCATATGAGCTTAAATGCAGATAAAAACTATGATAGACCTGATGTCTTAAATAGTAAAATGGAATACAATTTTATATACGTCTTCCTTTAAGAACATATACCAGAAAATGACGATTATTTGCTCCGCAGTATTTAATATTGACTTTACGCCTTAAAACGCTGGAGTCAAATAACAATTTAAATGGACAAAGTTAAAGATTTTCCGTCTATTTTTAGAATTTGATATTAAATATTGTTGCATTTTAAAAATTGATGTTTATTTTTCTTTTTTGAGCCAATTTCCTTCGGATTGCTACCGCTAACGTTTATTCAAGTTACCGCTAAGCTTACAATTAGAGCTTTAATTCTGGAAAAAATTCAGAAATGAAAAAATATAAACTTCTTGAACTTTTGTAGAAAATTCAACACAAATTACGAAAAATCTTTTTCCTCCGCATATAGATCGAATAAAATGTTTACGAAATAACAGATTCGGCCTTTCATCAATTGATATTAACCAAGTGACTCAAGTTCCACGAATCAAGATATCGCTCACAAAAATTACTATTCCACTCACTTCTTTATTGTAGATCTTGTCGACATCAATCTCGATTTTCTCGATTTTGTAGCTGTGAGTACCACTGTGAATTGCATTAAACTCCATGACCTAAAATCAATAATATTCCATATATACAGGGTGTCCTCGAATTACGTGGCCAAAATAATACCGCAGATTGTTTGAGTGAAAATAAGTCGATTTAACTAAACTTCCCTCAGTCCAAAAGTTGATAATTATGGAGCTACAGGGTGTTAAAGTTGAAAAAAAAAATCACATTTTCTTTAATATCTTTCGATTTCTTTGAGTTAATTTCACGAAATTTCATATTTGAGGGTGTTTTAGGATAGGAAATTCAAATTTATTAACGATTTAGTTGTTTCTTCTAGGGGGCGCCACAAGCGACCATTAGGACACATTTAAATCTCTGTAACTTTTTCGTGCCACGGTGTATATTATTTTGGTATTTAAAAACCTTTTTCCCTACCTTTTATACTTAGAAAAGGTATACTTTATTGACGTCGCTAGAAGCAACGGTTTTGGAGAAAAACGCATAATTCTAATGCGCTGCATATTTGCGTTGGCGCTTTTAAGTAAATAACTCAGTTGGCTATGTTTTTAATTGACATTTTAACACTTGAATTTGTTTCTCAAATGTCAGTTTTTTTATTTAGCCCTCAGTTTTTCTTGTCAGTTTCGCTTTTTGTTCCTGTAAATATCCATAAGTATGGCCAATAATAATTTTATTAATTAGTAAGTGTTATTCTCGCTTGTTGTTGTTTCTTTGTTAATTATTATTTTTGTTTTCTATTTAATAATATCTGATTTTGAAAACTTATTGTTATACCTTTACTAATAATTATTTTTGAAAAACTTAATTTTTTTTAACGGAAAATAATTTTAAGGTAATTTGCATGCATCATCAGGCTTAGATGCATTTTTCTCCAAAACCGTTGCTTCTGGCGACGTCAATAAAGTATACCTTTTCTAAGTATAAAAGGTAGGGAAAAAGGTTTTTAAATACCAAAATAATATACACGATGGCACGAAAAAGTTACAGAGATTTAAATGTGTTCTAATGGTCGCTTGTGGCGCCCCCTAGAAGAAACAACTAAATCGTTAATAAATTTGAATTTCGTATCCTAAAACACCCTTAAATATGAAATTTCGTGAAATTAACTCAAAGAAATCGAAAGATATTAAAGAAAATTTGATTTTTTTTTCAACTTTAACACCCTGTAGCTCCATAATTATCAACTTTTGGACTGAGAGAAGTTTAGTTAAATCGACTTATTTTCACTCAAACAATCTGCGGTATTATTTTGGCCACGTAATTCGAGGACACCCTGTATACAGAGTTCGCCATTACTCCGGCCTTGGATCCTGGTGTCTTTGTATAAATATCAATATGAAATGTTTAGTACAGTACTCATTTATATTGGAAAGCTGCATGATTTAATAATATTTTTGTTTATACAGAGTGTTCCGTTTTCGCTGGGTAACATAAAGTTATAATATTTTAAATAGCAACACATAATTTGTTTTATGCCATTTGATAAAACCTTAATTTGGAAGGAAAATACATTAAACATTTTTCAAATTGGTTGCGACCTTACCATATTAGAGAAATTTCTTTAAAAATGCAGCATCAGAAAAAAATTATTACAAAACTGATATTTTTTGAAATTTGTTTTTGTAAAGTAGTAAATGAAATTCAGAGGTACTTAAAAACTTTAAAACATTTTTTTAATGCACCATACCTTTCTTGTATAAGAGCGCTAATTTGCAAATTTTACAAATTGCTGAAACTCGTTTTTTTTAAATGGTACTCATGATTTTTTTCAAGTCCTTCTAATGTAGTTTTTAATTCTCTATTAATTTGCAATAACATCTTTTCATCTAACATTTACAGTTATGGAGATGTTTGCAAAATTTCAATCAAATTGCAACAGGCATTATTATAATCCAACAGATTTATTCTAGTAGGCTTTGCTTCTATTTAACAAAAGCATAAATTACTTATTTCATTTAGTTGTCATATTACCTGTCACTACCTTCTAATATGGCAACGTCGCAATCAATTTAAAAAATGTTTAATGTATTTTCCTTCTAAATTAATGTTTCATCAAATGGCATAAAAAAAATTATGGGTTGGTATTTAAAAAATTATAACTTTATGCTGCCCAGCGAAAACGAAACACTCTGTATAAACAAAAATATTATTAAATCATGCAGTTTTCCAATATAAATGAGTACTGTATTAAACATTTCATATTGATATTTATACAAAGACACCAGGAACCAAGGCCGGAATAATGGCGAACACTGTATATATACACTAATGGACAAAACTAAGGAAACTTTTCAAATATATAAAAATAAATTTAATTTCACCCTGTACATCATTTATGTGTATCTTATTTACTTCTGAGGAAATATTTATTTAATACGTACCATATACATTTTTTTAATTTTCAGTGATAAGAATAATGTTTCATTATTTGTTTATTTATTGGGACAAATCTAAAGAAACTTTTTGGCAAAACACATTATCGGTTGAATTCTATTTTGCAAAATATATTCATATTCACCACAGGGTTTGAGTGCTACAGTGTTTGCTATAATATTTTGAGAATGCCTACTGGAAGGTATTTATCTCAAAATTTACAATCAAAAATTATTGGAGCTTTTCAAAATGGAACAAAGCAAGCTGATATTGCAAAACATTTTTCTATTCATAAATCTGTGCTATCCAAAGTTTTAAGTAGATACAAGACTCGAGGAAACGTGATTATTTGTAGACGTGGTGGTGGTAGGCCAAGAAAAACCAACAAAAATCTAGACAGACAGATAAAACGTATAGCCATGAAACAACCGAATTTGTCTGCAAGAGGAATTTTAAACGAATTGGGTGTAGACAATCTAAGTTATAAGACTGTACAAAGGCGATGTAATGAAGTTGGCATAGTAAGCAGACGACCAGCTAAAACCCCCTTTATTTCTTCAAAAAACAGAAAGGCCCTACTTGCATTTGCACAGAAGTATTTACATTGTGATCAGACATTTTGGAAAAAAGTTTTATTTAGCAATGAGACAAAAGTCAATTTATTTGGATCTGATGGGATTTCATGGATAAGGCGACCAATGGGCAAAAGATATGACCCAAAGTATACACTACTTACCATAAAACATGGTGGAGGTTCAGTTCTTCTCTGGGGATGTTTTTCGGGTTTTAAAATGGGTCCAATTTATTTTATTGATGAAAGAATGGACAGATTTCTTTATCTAGACATTCTTAAAAATACAATGGAACCATTTTGTGACGAAAATCTGCCCGTTTCTTGGATATTCCAGCATGACAACGACCCGAAACACAAAGCGGCAATAGTTACTTCCTGGCTTAAAGAAGCAAAGATTGCTATTTTGGACTGGCCAGCGCAAAGTCCGGATCTGAATCCAATTGAAAACTTATGGAGTCAATTAAAAGTTCAGGTTCGGAAAAAAAATATCTCAAATAAAGCAGATTTAAAGCAGCCATTCGAGAAGCATGGAGAGACATGGATATGTTGAAAATCAACATCCTTCTTGAATCAATGCCAAAAAGATGCGCAGAAGTCATTGCAAATAAGGGACATTCTACCCATTATTAATTTATTTTGTTTTTTTATTGTGATATGTTCAAATATTTGTTGTTTTTGAAATAGTTTCTTTAGTTTTGTCCAACCTATTTTTGCTTTTTTTTGTTCCTTTCTTCTTGGAGATATTCAACACATTATTATGTTAAAAACTTTGTTATTTGTTAATTAAATACTTTTATAAAAATATATGATTTGTTTCAAAGGTACTAAAAATATATGTGCATATTGAAAAGTTTCCTTAGTTTTGTCCATTAGTATATATATATTCATTAGAGCAACAGTTAGTTGTTTTTAAGTTAAAATAGATACCAAATGGCCAAAGTAAGCAGCACTAATATGGGCTCACTAGCGATTTTATCGTCTTTAAAGGAGTCGAAGAACTCGATTATATCAGCCGCAGTTCCTGAAACAAAAATGTTATTACCTGATGGCTAAAAATAGAAATCCAAATCATATTTTGCAAAGTTAAATTTAGGGAAAATGTTGTGTTTTTCAACATTAATTTCCCATTAAATGTTCTATAATTAGAGTTATAGAATTCTTCAGTTAAATTTATCAGCGTCATGGTTGTAGAGGGGATTTTAACGTGGGTTTCGGCAAAAAATTGTTGGAAACTGACTCAGGTTATGTGAAAGGCGATTTGCAATAAAATCGGTAAACAAAAAGTAATTTTAGTTGTTTATCCGACGGGAGTTTCTCACTTCCGTCCTGCTCATAAATAACGAGTGGGAAAAAAATTTGGCACCGGTCGGCCTTCATTACGTGAATAATTTCCAAATTTTATAAATACTTTTTAAACGAAGTTCAGCCGGTGGTGCGTAAAATTGCTTAGTGATTTTTTATAGTTATTTTTAAGTGAAAACTATTTTAAAAATTCGCCTTGCTGACAAAACTAGTTGACGATTTGAATATTAAGTATATTATATTATAAAAGGCAGGTATTTGGAAATTGTGGCCACCATTTTGTCGAGAATATTACAAAAGCGAAAATATTTTTGCCTTATTATGTATATCTATTATATGTGAGCTATTGTAATTTACCTACCGATATAAACTAACAACAATTGGCTTAACTGATCCCGGGTGAGGTCACCTTTTGGCAACATCCATCTGCCAATAATCAGAATTAGCATTAAAAACTGTTCGATTAATGTTATCCACGTTTCTGTGCTTAGAGATATCTCTGGCAACTTTATTCCTACCTGGAACATCAAAATTTTAGATAGCGCTAAAAATACTCCATTACAAAATCAGAAATGATATAAATTTTTATTATGATAATGCGACTAAAAATGTTAGACAATTAGCACAAAAATAATTTCATAATTATGTAGTTGATTATTGGATAAGCGATTCTGTGTAATAATTATGCAAATGGGAATTCACATAAGTTTAGTCCACATATTTGTGAATGAATAAAAATATGACTAAATCCTTACGCCGATTAAATTGTGTAAATCTTTAAGTTCACTATCCGGAGAAAAATTGATGGGTAAATCCAGCTCCTCTTTCGCTTTCATTCTCTTGTCCACTTTGTCTAGTTCCAGAAGCCATATGGCCGGCACTATACTAGCCAGATATAAAAATACTGAAGGGCAAAACCTAGGAAAAAATTCTTTAGAGACGTTCTTAATACAGGATTAAGTTAGACTTAAAAATATTGATCTCCCTGTATACCTAAATGGGTTGATATGCGTGAGGCCATTAGAAAGCCATGAAAAGGAGAAGTTAAACTTAAAATGAGGCCCAAATGGGCCGGAAATTGCTTTATTGGGGACAAAATTTGCGAGGTCTCCATTAGGAGATCGTTAATCATAGCAGTTATGCATATTTAGCAAATGTGAAGTATTATGTTCATTGAATTTTTGGGAGAACGAACAAAACGTTTAATTAATATCTTTAATGTATTAAACCAAAAATTTTGCTTAAAAGCTTATAGGGCAGGGACGCCAAAAACCTTATTACCGCGAATTTATTGGGGTCTTAGTTGAAAATGGATATCACTCTTATTCATGGTTTATTTTATATTTTAGGCTCGTTTTAATGGTTTTTGGCAACAACACACGTGTGCATAAGCATGACGATATTAAAAACTCAAAAATGTACTTTCGCTAACGCGCGAAAAGATTGTTATTAATCACCTTCAACATTCAAAAAGCTCTCTCAGACTATAAATTATTTCTCTGACAAAATCATCTTCCGTAACTTGAGACTTACCACTTCCACTCCTGATTCTTCTTTATAGTTAATGTGAATATACCTTCAAAGAAAAGTAGCAAAATAGGCGAACTTAGGTACCAATAAAACGAATTTTTCTTGAAAATGGTCACTTGCCAAATACCGATAAAACCGTGGGCCGCGAAAACCACCCGCGTAATTATGGCCTTAATGGTAGCGATGAATCTCGCCATGGTATAATCGACGCTTCACCCCATTATGAATTGACCATTTTGGCGTTTTTACACGTTTTATAGGTGTCGGTGCGCATCTTTTCGGGGAAAATCCCGTTGAATTGGAGGGTGCATGAAATATACTCTTGCATCGTTTTAATTCGGATATATTGTGGGAAAAAAAAGGTTTTAAGTGTATCAGAAATGCTTAAATATGCTTTTTTCATTAAAACGAATTGTAAATTAGGCAAGCTACAAAATGAGGGGAATTTTGGGACATTTTATTACAAACGTTTAAAAAACATAAAAAACAATGGTGTTCGATTGCATTCCGTGCAGGGTTACCATGATTCCCACTTCGGAGCTTAAACAAAAATATATTGAAATAAATCTGTTATTGTTCTTTTCCATAGATAAATTGAACTTCTTTGATAAGTTTAGTTTGTACTACGTCCGTCCCTGATAATAATTTATTACCGCACATATAAAAATACCCTCGAACAAAATCAACGAAATGAAAAATGCTCTGTTGAACTTGAAGACAAAAATAGTTTTCACGCTATTTTGATTGAAATTCCGATGTGCGGATAAGCGAAGTGAATAATTAATTGTGAAACATACACTTTTAGAGTGAAACCATATTTATAAAAATTTTGAATATCCTTTTTTATAAAAAATATAGTAAAATTTAAAAAAATTAAACGAACTTATATTTAAATCTCATAATATACCTTGAAATTCAAATTTAAATTCAAAATTGAAATAAAAAAAATATGGATATACAGGGTATTTACTAAATGATGGTATTAATTTCAAGTAGTGATTCCTTGTCACATTTTGTGAAAAAAATGCTAATAAACGTATGTCCTATCCTCATTCGTTTTTGTAATACAGGGTGTCAAAGTTTCATTTTTTTTCCGTTTTGCATAAATATTTTCGGATGTAAGGGCAATATCTCGATGAAATCCAATATTTAGGGGTTCTTCGAGAGGAGAAATTCAAACATAAAATCAGTTTTGCCGCAATATGTAAGGGGCGCCACCTACAGTAATGTCCTTGTGTTAACTTTGCCCTAACGCTTTTAAAACCCTCTATTTTGACTTCTAATAAATTACATGTTATTCCTCCATCAATTCCTAATAAAAAATATTTACTTGATCGAAAACCTTCAAAGCAATGGTTTTCGAGATATGGACGATGAAAAATTTCTTTGCACATCATTTCATCAAAAAATTAATTTATTAATAAATATGTAATAATAATCTTCTACTTATCGCAGTAAACCGATATCATATTTGAATTTCTTGTCTCGGAAAGCTCCCTGACTACTGAACTTCATCCCTTACGTCTGAAATTATTTATGAAAAACCTAAAAAAAAAACTTTGACACTCTGTATCACGAAAACGAATCAAGATAGGACATACGTTCATTACGTTTTTATTTCATAAAATGTGACAAGAAAACATCATTTGAAATTAATGCATCAGTTAGTCAACACCCTGTATATCAAATGACGATTTATTGCATTGATGCCATGTTGTGACTTCTATTTGAAAAATAAATCCCATTAATGACTTATGACTGATGGTAAACAGATGTTTCTATTCTTTTGTTTACTTTTAAATGTCAATTCAGCTTTGACATTTACTTATTTTGATGTTAAAAAAATAATAATAATAATTTAATTTAATAACAAATAGAAGATAATAAATAAATAAAACTAATATAATTTCACTTATTTGAATTAGGCATGTTCATTAAGATAAATGGCATTCAATTTAATCATTTATTAATACAAATCATTTGATAAATTAAATAACCTTCATACTCGACAGCGATATTACAGAGAATATATTTTTAAAATTTTATTGTGATACTGTATGGGAGATGGAACCCCAAATTACTGGCTGGATTGGCCTGATTGTGATAGTCTTTATAAGTACTTTTAGTGTTTTAGGCCAGCTAATAAGTATCTCTAGCTTAATAGTTTTTATCCTTGGGTAAGTTCTTACTTTAATATTAATTTAATACTAATTGCAATTTAATATTCATTGTAGAGCTTTCTCACTCCTCTATCTAAAACTAGGCAACGTAGACAAATTCTACAGTAAGTGTGCAGGGAATCCACTCACAACTAACTATCAGAACGAGGGTGGTTTAAAATTAATTAAAGCCCTACTAACAAGCCCAAAGAGAGCACCAAAAACAGACAGTCGCGTTACTGGAAGTGAGCTTATTGATAGTTCCTTGCAAGAAATCTTAGGGTACATTGTCAGAGATTATGTACAACCTTGGTATAGTTTAATTTCAGTCAATACAGAGTTCCCTCAGGTTACAGTTCGAGAAACAGCACAAACTTTTGCGATTAATATTTCTAACAGGTACTTATATTTGGTTTTAATCCCTTGTTTGACTACAGAGCCTGCTATGTTTTGTTTTTTGTAGAATAAAGGAGGTTGATTGGATACCTTATTTAACTCAGCAATTAGTTGATGATGCAGCTACTCATTTACGGTTATACAAGCAGGCAAGGACAAAAATGAAATTGCATGAAAAGAACCAGGATATGAAAAACTCACCAGTGAGAGAAACAAAATCTTCTCCAAGCAGAAAGAGTGGACATAAAAGGAATAAAAGTGAAACTGATGTTTTTTGGTATATGGGGAAAAATACTGAATTTAAGAGAGGTGAGTATTAGACTAAATTTATTTGCTAAGAAAGTAAGAACTCCCAGAGACACACATAACTTTATCAGCTCACTGAATAATGTAATTTCATTGTTGTAAAATACCTCTCATTCAAATCCATTGTTTTTGCATTGATCTGTCTAGACAAACCAATATTGTGTATGACAGTGGTAAGAAGTACGTCCCAGACTCAAGTGGCAGTCAGCAGAAGCGTCTGCCTGTCCACACACGCGATTTTTGTGGTGTTGGTTGTACTAACTGATACAAAAGTATAGAATTAGATTAATGTAAGTGAACTTCTAATTTGGCAATATCAACATCTCGTTTGAAAACACCTGCTTTATAGAAAGATGTTAAGTAAAAATTCCCTTTTAGAACCATTTTTTTATAGTAAATTTTATCCTCTTGATATCTTTCTATGTGAAGCGCTCAGTGGTACAATTAAGTAACGCGGCAAAATCATTGCTATAGGTGAGTTGTGGTACAATGAAGCCGTCTACAAAAATCCTAATAGAAGCAGTGTAATTGGTTGAAATACTATAACACTTGTACATATTTAAAATATTCCTTTAAGGTAATAAGGAAAATTGGTTACAATTATGTAGAATCACCGTGTCTGTACCTACAGTTCAATTTACTTATCCTTTTTTGATGAACCTAAGTATCTTACCAAATATAAAAATTTTTCACTTTCAGATACTGACAAGACTGTGGGTAACTCAAAATTATACTTATCAGAGACCAAAAATTACTCCCTTGAGGACCATTTTTTTGATCTAGAATTTCAAATGGAAAAAACTGAGGTTTGTCGAGATGCTATTTGCACCGATGTTACCAATGAAAAAGGTACCAAATCCTGTGAGTCCACACTCATATGTCCAATAAACACTTTTAGAATTTTTATCTGAGATCATGGAAGTTCTACTTTATATTTTGCTACCAGATGAGGATTTTCAATGCAAACCCCTTAGATTTTTGTTAAGGGATATATTTTCTAATGGGGTCATTTTGCCTTTGTTCAATTTAGTCACAGACCCTGATTATATTAATCAAGTCATTTTTTCTATTGTAAGTGCATTCTCCACAAAACCTTATTTCATTTAATGAGATTTTGTCAGTGTTTAAGAAATACTCAAATTTCAAGTGAAGTGTTCCTGACAACCATAAGATTAACTGAAAATGAGGAGGAGCTTAAAAGCACTAAAGACTTAGTTGAAAGTGAGGTTCATAATTTGGTATGTTCTCTATAAATCATTGGCTAAAATATCATTTAATCTTTATTATTCAGAGGTCTCGTGATGCTGGAGGCGAAGACCTGGCAATTAAACAACAGCTGGGTAGTCTTTCTTATGTGATAAAACTAATCAATGCTCGTCTGTCTAAAGTTGAACATTCTTCAGATTCTATAGATTCGCTTGAAAACATTCCCATAGATAAAATTAAAACTATAGATTTAAGCCTGGAGCAGATACTTAAAGATAATTTGGGACTGTCATATTTCATAGATTTTGTCTCTAGTCAAGAGAAGCAGCTAGATTTATTTTTCTATCTCAATATTGAAGGTAAATCATTAAATCTGATTTAAATACTTTTTTAAGACATTTTTTCTAGGCTGGAAGAAGTCGGTAGGCAAAGAACTTGCGGAACTAAAAACTTCATTAAATAAATCTTCAGAACATTCTTCAGCGATTTATGAATGGGTACGTTCTACAGCCCTCAGCATCTATGACCAATTCCTAGGAGGAAAAAAAGAAGAGCGCGTTCAAATAAACGAACATCTATCACAAAATTTGCATTTCAAAATTAGAAATTTAAATGAAAGACCTTCAGAACATTGGTTTGATAACGTACATGAAGCTCTGCTGGAGAAAATGGAGAGGGAGTGTTTGCAACCCTTTAAAAAAAGCAAAATTTATGTGAAGCTTTTGCACGAGCTAGACTTGGTTCCTCAAGGTTTCGCTGAAGAAGATAATCTCAGCTTAAATAGTGTGGAGAATTTGGAAGTGGGGGAAGGTAGTGCCAAGTATAACAATAATTTTTTAACAGTGGAGCCTCCTTCGAAGCTTGCTTCTTCAATGAAGCATGTGAGATCCTTGAGTGATGTCACAATGTTTAAGAATGAAAATGGAGAGGCTGTGTTTAACCCTCATACTTGCAAGGAAAATATTGAATCCAGAGTGGAAGAGGAGAAAAATCTAGAGTTGAAGACTGGCGATTTTGTTCTAAATGTGAATATTATTGAAACAGGTATGTAAGGTGGTCAAAGATAAATATAATGAAGTTTACGTTTTTTTTTTAATTTATTCCCAGGAATTGTGTGTGAAAAAGGCAAAACCTTCGGCATATATGCAGTAAGAGTAAGTCGGCAATATTCCACGGGATATTTGGAGGAGTGGCATATTTATAGGCGATATAGTGACTTCTACGATTTACATACTAAAATAAAAGAAAAAGTAATGTTGCCAGAAGTATGAGATATTATTTCATGAAAAGACAATATTTTCTTCAGTACTCGGGTCTCTCAAAAATCGCCTTTCCGGGCAAAAAAACATTCCACAACATGGACCGAGCAGTATTAGAGCGCCGCATGAAGATGTTGGGTCATTACATGAGTGAATTGTGCCAAAATCATGTGATAAACGCGCATTACGGTCTCAGGGAACTGTTGATGACGTTTCTAGAGCAGGGCGACTATGACCGCGTGACTGGAGGACCAATTTCTACCACGGTAAATTTCGAGAATATTTTTTATTCAGAATTCTCTAAGAATATAATGTTATATTTGCTTGATAAGGTCTGATAAGGCCTATTAATGTCTACAGTGTAACAAATGCTATCTAACGTGCTAAAAGATATTTTTTATCACGTTCCAAATCGGCATATATAATATGTACCCATCCGGAATAGACCTCATAAAATTTTCAAATGCATGACAGTCACCAGGATATTTAATAGGCCTTAAAAACAAACTTTAGGTAGGTGTTAAACTGTGGCGCCGAATTTAAAGTTTCTTGATTGAACCTCATAATTACTACCGTGATGAGGCAGAGGCGTCACCATCACATCGAGATATTATAGATTTGATTGTTGGCTATTTAGCAATTTAATGCCAAATCGGTAAAAAATTATTCTCAAATTAATTATGTGTAAATTAGTTAAATTTTCGATTGTTTTTTGAGACTTACCCCCTATCCCAAGTCTTATCGTAAGCAGTGTCAGATGTTCAACCTGTGCCCTTCTCTTGGTTTTGGCATTTGCCTAAAGCTAAACTAGATGTACAATTGTTATCAATTCCGAAATCCGTTCCAAATTTCTCTTTTCTGTAGCCTGCAGTTTGAACTAACCTCGGCGAGAGGGGGAAATAAAAAGCGAGACAAAATTATATTGCTAAAATTAACTAAAATACTCTAAATATCTGGATTGATTCATATATAAATTGATCGAAAGAGATCAAAATTTTCAAGGTAAAATGTGTAGTAATAAAACATTAAAATTTATTCGCATATTGAATTAAATACGTTGAAATAAGGTCTGTTCTATTTTATTCGAAATTACGTTGTAACGTGCTAACGATTCAACACTGTTGGTGACATCTAAACGACATTGAACACAACTATACAAAGTATACTCCATATTAAATAAGGATTTTGGAAACGTTAAAGTTGTGGTACCTCATACGACTTGAATATAACAAACATATGCATGAAATGTAACTAAGAATGTTCCAGAACAGATACTTTAAGTCCCTTTTAAATTCTTTACGGATTTCAGCATATTCATCCTATCCTTCTGTGCGAGCTTTCTCTAATTGGCCGGTAAAAGGCTCTTTTGGATTTTGCCCTCATACATCTAATGTAATTGATAATAAGGCCTAGGAATATCTAACAAATATTTCTTATATTCATTTAATTACTAGATAAACACGCTTGTTAATCCTATAAAATCTGGAATGAAGAGCATAAAAAACATGCCTGAGCAGCTAATTAACACCGTAGATGAAGTGGTAGGGGGATTAACCAAGGTGTTTCACAGCAAATCTGGAAAACCACCCGAAACTAGTAAAGTTGGAGCTTCCATAGAAGAGGTAATTTCAAAGCAACACGTAATAAATTTTATTATTATTGTTTTCTGAGTTTCAGACCGACGACAACATTCCACTAAGAATAATGCTGCTTTTAATGGACGAGGTGTTCGATTTAAAATCCAGAAATCAATGGTTACGTCGACGAATAGTCACAATTTTAAGACAAATAGTCAGAACGATGTTCGGTGATATTGTAAATAGGCGAATCTTAGACTACGTTTCCTATATTACAAGTCCAAAAAACGTGGCCTATTATCTTTATATCTTCAAGTGAGTTTAACATTGAATCACTGTTTGATAATGTTTAAATTCATTTCTAGACAATCCTTCTGGCCAAATGGCGTAAGAAACGACAAGAAATCAGATAGAACTAACGATACGAAAAACCGGACACGGGTTGCAGCTAAAGCAGCTTTATTATCTTGTCTTTCAGATGAATTGAAACACGTCATAGGCTCGGACACAACTAGAAGAGGGTTGCTGACGATTTTTGATCTATTTCAGCGGCCTGTACTGAATCGCAGACTGCTTTACATGCTGTTAGAAGGGGTTATGTGTACTTTATTCCCTGAGAAAGATTTACCTACTCTTTTTAAAAAATTGCACTCGAAATCGAAAAGGCTTAATGTACCGCATAATATAAAAAGATAATATTTTTTACGCTATAAAATATTTTAGACAAAGCTGCAATAAGGATTTTAGCACACTCGATCGTTTTATTATTTTTTATTGTTGAAGAGATTTAAGTCATACTTGTTTAGTTTCTATTTTTGCATTTTTATTTTAATATAAAATATGGTATAAATGAACAATATTTACGGTTATTGATCATTTTCACCGTCACCTAAAGTAGTCCCAGAAAAACTTTCGTTCTGAGATTTGATGCTGAAAAATCTTTAATCAGAACCCATATTATTGGATCAAGGTTGCAGTTTTCTTTATGATAATTGAAGTTTTTCAATTTTTATTTTAATTGTAGTGTTACATTTTTTTCCCCAAGGAAGACAAACCTAATTTTCTGATCATTATGAAAAGACTTTGTAGTCTGACAAAGTTTGGTACTTGGTTTTACATTGTTGTCAAAATTTCATTAATATCTGACTTATCAGTGTTGATAAAATTTCTTTCAAAAAACATCATTTAAACTGGCAGTTTATTCCCATTAATACTACACAATATTTAGGGCAGCAAGCAAATAAAATCTCATCAAAAACTTTAAAAATATCAAAGTATATTTGCCAGAAATACACTCTAATCTTCTTTCTTGCTCTCCACTTTACCACCACGAATACGTCCGGTTCTTCGTGCGGCGATGAGACCCACTTTACGACCAGCTGAGGTACCCCTCTTAACTGTTGAAGCTTTACCAATGTGTTGATGGTTACCACCTCCGTGAGGATGCTCCACAGGGTTCATGGCAACACCACGTACCTTAGGCCAACAGTTCCTCTTTACTTTGTATTTGTGGTATGCTCTACCAGCTTTCAGAATTGGTTTGTCAATTCTTCCACCACCAGCAACAATACCTTGAAAATGAATTGAGAAGTATTTTGGGCCAATGTTAAGGTTAATGTGGATAAAAAAAAATTGTTCAATCAGAAAGAGCCTCTAAATGTTCAACATTGATTTTGTCAGAGTGTAGGTATGTAGAAATCATCATATCAATATTGTACCCTTCAGTTTTTAATTTATCGAAAAAATACACTTACCAACCATAGCTCTGTTATTTGAGGGAATAACTTTCTTAGCCCCTGAAGGCAGTTTAACTCTGGTCTTTTTCGTGTCATGATTATGGGCGATAACTGTGGCATAGTTTCCAGAAGCTCTGGCCAAGCGACCCCGATCTCCAGTCTTCTCTTCCAAATTGCAAACAATGGTACCCTCAGGCATAGTTCCCACAGGCAAAACATTTCCAATTTGCAGATTAGCCTTCTTTCCACAATAAACAAACTGACCAGTGTACATTCCTTCAGGAGCAATGAATAGCTCTTTGCGGGTCTTGAACTTGTAGGGGTCTCGGAAGTGTACACATGCTAAAGGGGCTCCACGACCGGGGTCATGAATAATGTCTTTTACTACTCCCTTGATGTAGCCATGGCGCTCTGCGAAGTCCAAATAACGCAACTTAGGGGCTCCTTTACGTTTTTTGGTGTGCGATTTGAATACAGACCCGGCACCCTTTCTTTGGGCTCGTATGACCCTACCCATGGTTTTAAGTCTGAAATAGAATTATGGGTTATTGTTTGGAGGTTTTAGGAATTAGTTTATTGTTTTAAAAAATAAAAATCCCTTTAGATGGTAAAAAAAACTTAAGATTTAAAACGTACCGAGTTGTTCTTCAGGAAAACAACTTTAGGAAGAGTTGTTGCTGTCAAATGTAAATGTCAATCACTTATTATTTCAATGATCAATGACATGACAGCAAAAATAAAGTTGGATGACAGAAGGAAAATGCATTAATGTGCAGGTCATAGGTATGACCAAAATCTAAAAGTTGTGGTCACTTCGTATTATGAACCAGAATTTGCAAAAAAAAACTAGAACTTTTCTCCGATTAGAATAGTGAGATCTGGTACTATGTAAATATCATACGGAAACTTCGATTAATTTTATTACTAATTTTTTTCTTTGTTTAATACGACAGCATTTTCATAATTTTTTCATAAATGAAGATATTAACGATATTTTCTACATTGTTTTCTTCACGAATATAGACACAATTGTATCTTAAAGATGCAACTAGAGTGACATGAGAGTATTGAAAGCGAATATTCCTTATTTACTCCGTAGCTGTAATCAAATTAGCTCAATTTCAACCTAATCATGTTTCTATGTCTTTTCTACTTAAGTAGTGATAAGAGATGAAGAATGCACTGTAGATTAAAAATGTGTTTTTATGAAATTATCATGTAACAAGACAAATACTTGTTATAGGTTATTCTGCAATCTGCAAGATGGCGGTAGTAAACGTTGTGAAAAGAAAATTGGACCTCCCTTTTTTAATTTAGGGCATTTTTATTTACTATTAATTGCCTTTTTCTCAATGTTAGGTACTGAAAAATGAGCTCCAGAAGGTAAATTTAATTATTCTCCAATTACATAGCCATGATTCATTGATATCCATTTGCATGCTCTTTGCCGCTTTGTTTACCAACGATATTTGTGCAAGTACAAGATTTTAAATGGGCCCCATTATTGGCAACTTTCTCAGCCCTCGCCCCTTAGAAGTTTTTCTTTCACACATCCCTTCACCTTTAGAACCGAAGCTATATGTCCTGCACTTATGAAATTTCTATGATTCCTTCTACTGAATCTCTTAAAAGACAAAAACTGGCTCAAGTCTGTAGTCCTACCTAGAGGCCCTTCTGCAATTTGTACTAGCTATAATAGCACCGATAAACCCGCTACGGGAACCACTATTTTATACTCCATGATGGCCATCCAATGTGATTTTTGTTATTATTGATCTGCTACAGGTGGTTTTGGCCTACAATCAGTGGAATTGAGGCTGAAAGGGTGTTGATGGAGAGGGGTGTCGATTGCAGCTTTTTGGCCCGTCCTAGTTCCTCCGTTCCAGGCGATTTTACCTTATCAGTTAGGTAAGTTCATGATTTACTTCATCAAACATTCAATGAGTAATAGCTCAGTACTACTACTTTAGGATATTCATTATTACTAAATTTAGAGATTTTTATTGCTACTAATACTGTATGCCTTGCCTTGGTAAAACCCTTGCTTTAGTTTTCAACCGGTCCTTGTTTAAAATTGCTGTGACTGTCTTTTTTTGTACTTTAAATTATGTATATATATGGATAAATAAGGTGAATGACAAATTTATGTATTAGGCGAAATGGGGAGGTTACCCACATCAAAATTCAGAACTCAGGGGATTTTTATGATTTGTATGGTGGAGAGAAGTTTGCTACTCTTTCTGAGCTTGTTCAGTACTACATGGAAAAGCAGGGCCAACTGAAAGAGAAAAATGGAGATGTTATTGAACTGAAGTATCCATTAAACTGCGATGGGCCAACAACAGAAAGGTAAGTAATTGTATTTGTTTTATTCCCTTGATCTTGAAGAAGATGTGATTACTGTCAGAAGTCAATAGTTTGTCACATTTGAGAAATAACAAAAATATGCTATGCCAGCTATCTAACAGTAAGACTAAAATATTTTAGTAATAGCATGCATGCAAAATCTTTATTACTCAGAATAAATTTTGCAAAATATTATGTCTAATACTGAAATAGTAGGGAAAATAGTAAAGCAAAGGAGGAAGACTCTAAATACTCTATATCTTAAATATGCCTCACTGCACTCACAATTGCACACTCTTAGGAAGTGTTGTGAGGATTTGTTTCGAGTACCATACTATTTACAGAGCGGGCTATCTTCTGTTCCCAAGATATGCATATCTCTATTTAGTCTGTGATGACATGTGAGGACTCCCACTGATATCCTGATGCATTGCCAACTAGGGAAAATCTCAATGACTAAAAGGCTATTATGTATTTGCCTTAGGGAAAAAATTTACCCATGCTAGCTCCAAATGAATAATAATGACAATAAGGTTGCATCCTACAATATCATATTCATTTTAATCTAAACTAAATACTTTAATTTAACTTCCAAAGCTATTCATGTGTGGAATCAGATTGTGTAGTCACGGGCGCTAATATCAAGTTGTAAAGGCTTTTTCATGCAAAAAGACCTGAATTAGCCTCAAATTGAGTGAGCTAGTCTTCTAAAGGATTTGGCCTTGTCCCGTCTATTAGACTCTTAGAGGGTAGTTGCCAACAAAAACCTGAAGCTGTGAAAGATCTAATCTTCTTTTATTGTCAATTTAGTTTTACAGTGGCCGTAAGCAACGCCAAACAAGAAAAATACCAACTTTACTGCTGGGTCGTATGCATGTACATAATGTCACGATATCATTAAAATGTTAAAAACCAAATAAAATGCACACATATTACTGTTATACACCCCTTGCATCCCGGTAACGAAGCTTTTTCGGAATTATATTTTTATATAAACTTGCAGTATTTAGGCACAACACGACGTTCGAATTATTCACCATAATTTAGGAACATCTCGTATAATCAGCAAACTGTTACTGCTCCTTTAATTTTCTCACAGTTCTAAAAATAATTAGTAATCATTCTTATACATATTTGGATATTTAGCAAGTAACTCCACACCCGAAATACCACATTCCTCAAAAAGGCCAAACTTAAACCGAGACAGGAAGATAAAAAAATCACACTTAACGTCATATAAGGAAGAAAATTAACGTGACTTTAGTCAGGCCGGCTCGTAAACTTTAAAGGACACAATTATTTATATTCCAAGCAGATTTCTTGCGGTGATAAACAAATTAGTCGGCTGCTGTTGTGTGGCTCTTGCATTGAAAATAAGTAGTGACTAAACATTATGTAGATTTTGAGGGTTTTTTTATTATAGCATTTTCATTACTTTTACGTAATTCTTCGTTTTAAGAAGAGGCAATATCAGTTGTCGAGGATTTACATTTAAAAATTATTGTTCTATTGTGCATATACTTAATTTATTGTTTGTCCTTGAGAATAGTCGGTTAAAATCGAATCGATGCTACTTGCAGATGAGTTATGCTGGTTATGCAACAAGTACTTAGATTTCCATTGTTTTCTTGTTTATGGTATTGGATTTATGGCGCGTTTAAATCATCAGACACTTGCTAAAATGCTGTTTAAATATTTTTAAAGCAATTAACTCTCATTAGTGATAAATAGTCTATTTTCCACTTCAGTTCTGCGCTTTTCGTCACTCTAGTGTTAATGTTAATGTTGACTATCAAATTTTAACATGGACGAAAAAATTGTCCAGCGGCCATTAACGCCACGATTTTTTCCTGACTAAAGCGCTCTTGAATTGGTCACGTAGCTAAATCATCACCAATCGATTGAAACAATCCTGTATTTACATATCAAGGATACAAAGGAAAAGACTTAACCGAAAACAATAAAGACAATAAAACATTAACTGGCAAGGTGCAAGCAATATGGCACGTGATATGAGGCCCATTAGTCACATCCTCTGAATGCCTGTAATAGGGACTTGCTTGTTCCGATTTGTCATAGCTCCAAACGGAAGTTTGCCCACTTCCATCTTTAATGTTCTTCTAAAGACTTTCGTATTGATTTTCACTGCTTAAAGATCGAGTTTTAATCATAGAGAATTCAGGTCACATCTATTTCGGCCTTAACCTGGGAGGAAGCGATGAAAACAATGGTAATCGGCCTTTTTCAAGGATTGTTTTCTTGGATTTAGTTGGAGCTAAGAAACTTTAGCAGGAAATGAGCGGTGGCATTGATAAGAAGGGAAGGTGAATATCACATGAGGTTTTAGTTGCAGCTGTGCAGGGTTGAGATCTAAAAGATTCACGATTTTTTTATATACAGAGTTAATCGTTTTGAATATGTATTGCGTCATTTGACTTATGCAATTTGAAGCAATAATTTCTGCTGTACATTATGTGAGAGTAAAGTGTATTTTGCGCGTGCAATTTGTCTTGCCAATGTCTGTTTTTCATTTCTACAGTATTTTTCCTCTCGCATGAACTTCCGTGAGGCCTGTTCGGCTGTGTTTTGTTATAACATAAAAACCATTGATAGTGTTAGCCATTGTCTACTTCTGTAGAAGCTGGTTTTACCAGGGTATAGCTGCATTGATTTCGTTCATATCTGAATGGATGCATCCCGGTTGTAGCTCTCAATATAACCTCATCGACAAAACTCGGGGTAAACGCTGGAGTTTTTTATGGCTGGGTTTTTGGACTCTCACTCTATTTAATTTATAAAAATGATTTGTTTTGTCAGTATATTAGGGGTGTGTTTAACGGGTTTGACGAGGAAATTACAATGTCGGGGCATGGTACTGATATTGGCCGTGTGGAGTTTGTGGACAATTAGCCACTATTATACAATGGTGGGACTCGAATAAATTATCATTTAATGTATCTAAAATGAATAATCTGGAGTTCTGATGTGGCATTGATAATGTGTGTCTAGAGGGTAATTTTATTAACTTTCTTAGAGAAACTAGATTTCTTGGCCTTACTCTGGACAACGGACTAAAATTAAGGACCATGTAGGGTAGCTTCCTCGGGTTGCTACGCGATTCGCCTGAGCCTTAATGATCTTGAATCTTTAATTGCCGTCAGGCTTAATTTGTACTGATCGAATCGCATCTCCGATATGATATTTGCTTTTATAGCTCGTACTCTTCTCGAGATTATTCTGGACTGTACAATATATTGTTTTATAATGCAAAAGAAAGCCGTCAGGTTTGCCTGTGCGACTGATTCTCGGGAGCCTTGTCATCCCTTGTTTGTTGGGCAGAATATCATCACTCTGAGAGTATCTTTGAGACGATCCCTATGTTGGTTAGAAAATACACGCACTTATTATCTTACCCGAACACCACAGCAGTCGAAGACTTTACATGTTTTTGATTTCTTATTTTGTTTCATTTGGTTGTTCCCCATAGCGAGGAGGTAAGTGATCTGTCGTATCTAATGGGGAAAAATTATCCCAGGTAAACGTAATGGAGGAGCCCTGCCTGTCACAATTTAGATAATTTTTTTAAGGGAGCATACTATTTTTTAATGGACTACTTTATGACAATGCGTAGATGAAGTGACTTTCTGGTGTTCAATTCTGCAAACTGGAGCGTAGAACGTTCCGCAGGTAAAGACGTCAAAATGGTATTAACACAGGTTTGGTCCCGGGTTCGGCATATACAGGGATGAAGACTAAGAAACACGTCAATTTAACATCATTCATGGGAAACATTGTATTCCCCAAAATCAAGGATATGACCCTTAATAGTGATCACAATGTGATTTGAAGCTTCGGCGAAGAAATTATTTTATATCTTGGGATCGTAGAGCACGACATTGAATTGTTCAATATTTATGTTGAAACCTCATTTATCCTCAAGTCTCATATATTCCTCAATTCGTTTAATTTAACTTTCAGTAACTCAGTCACTCTTGTTTAATTTTCACATTTTCTTCTGTCATGACTATCTTAGTGAGTTTTTGATTTTCCATCCATTTATGAAACCTTTCTTGTCAAAATT
The DNA here is from genome assembly GCF_040115645.1 of Euwallacea fornicatus. Taxonomy (NCBI): domain Eukaryota; kingdom Metazoa; phylum Arthropoda; class Insecta; order Coleoptera; family Curculionidae; genus Euwallacea; species Euwallacea fornicatus. The sequence continues at coordinate 7,541,393 of NC_089542.1, read as the reverse complement.
TGCATCTTTTCGTCAATGCGATCACCATCTTATAGTTAACCTTTCGATTATATTCTACCTGAATCCATTCGCTGAGTGTAGCATGAGTTTTCAGGAATGTGACCTTTTCAATCTGGAAATATGTCGGTACCTGGTAATGGAAACATGCGGGTAAAACGTGGAAATAGAGCGATATTTAGGTGTGCACGTGAGGAGTAAAAGTTCCAGAAGTGTCGATTAGTTTGCACTATTTCACAAGAATTTTGATAGAATTTGCCGAAGATGAGTTTTGCATTCAATTTTCTGCTAATTAGATGTATCAGTTCGTGCGAAAATAACTGATTTGGAGCTCCGAAATTCAAGTTAGTTCCCACTATAAATTTAAGTTGAATTATTAATAATAATTGTAATACTTATATAGAAATAATGAATTTTAATGCTCAAAGTTCAAGATTTTGTGACTTAGCCATGTAAATATACGAAATATATGCATAAAATGGCCCATCATCAATCCAACTTTGACGTTGTCGCATTTCCTATTTCATGGCTTGGTTTAATAATGTTATAGCTGGAACATGCGCACACCATGTTTTTCGGGAGTAGACCTCAGTGTTTTCAAGAAGTTTGAGAATTGTCTTGTGGCGAAGTTTATCCTTACATCTAGACTTATTTAATTAATGCCTTTTAAGATTGAATCAAATCAGTTCACTTTTTTTTTGCACTTTTACTAATACTTTTTTTACTAACAAGCTAACGGACAAAACTAGGGAAATTTCTGACATTTTCAGAAATAAATTTGATTTGATTCTGTGAAATGTTCATTTGTATACCATGTCTTATTTAAAAAAAAGTTAAATATACACAGTACAATTTCATGTATTGTTCTTATCGTTTTTTTGCTGACTTACGATTTGTATTAGGACAAAACTAATGAAACTATAGTTTGTATCGATTTTTATTAGGTTAAGCCTATATTTTGTGTAGAATACACATACAAATTTAGTTGATAGTCTTGCGAAGAATGCCTAAACGAGAATATTTATCTAAAGACTTGCAATGAAAAATTGTTAAAGCGTTTCAGAACAGAACGAGATAAAAATACATTGCGAATAATTTTTCTTTGCACAAATTTGTGACATCCCAAGTTTTAAAGTATAGGACACTAGAAAATATTATAACAAAGGATGTTGTGGTAGCAGACCAAAAAAAAAAGCAAATACCTAAAGAGGCGTATAAGAATGGTTGCTGGATCATAACCGAAATTGTTTGAAAGGGGCATTTTACGCGAATTGAGAGTCGAAAATTTGAGTTAAACGACTGTACAAAGGCGTTGTAATGAGGTAGGGCTTGCCAAAGAACGACTAGCAAAAACATCATTTATTTCGCTGAAAATTAGAAAAGTCCGACTTGCTTTTGCCCAAAAGTATTTGCATTGCGATATAGCATTAAAAAAAAAATCTTATTTGATGACGACACCGAAATGAATCTTTTTAGATCTGATGGCATAGCATAGCTGAGGCGACCAGTTGGTAAACGGTATAATCCCAAGTATTCTTGGCGGAGATTCTATTCTTCAGTAGAGAGGTTTTTCCTGCTACAAAATTGGTCCAATTTATATAATATTGATAATGATAGAAATTTATATAATTATGAAGGAAAAATGGACAGGTTCGTGTACTTAAACATTTTAAAAAATATAATGAAATCATTTTGTGATAACAATCTGTCACTGAATTGGATATTCTAGCATGACAACGAACCAAGTAAAAACAACAATCGTTACCAATTAGCTCAAATAATCCAAAATAGTTATTTTCAATTGGCCAGCGCAAACTCCAGACTTGAATCCAATTGAGCATTTGTGGAATGATCAAAAGTGCAAATTGGGAAACAAAAAGTCACAAATAATTATTTATAGAAATCCATTTAAAACGTGTGCAGAAACATAGACATGTCTAAAATAAATACTCTTCTTAAATGGATTCGTAGAAAATATGCAGAAGTTATTAAGAACAAAGGGTACGCTAGGCGTTATTAATTTGGTTGATTTTGTTTTACCACAAATTATGTGTTAATATGAAATGTTAATTATTCGAGAGGTTCTTTAATTCTGTTCAACTAATTTTTTAAAGAATAATTTTGTTTTCTTTATAATGCAAATTATATATAATTTATGTTAGTATGATTCTTTTCTTGGCTTATATATTATTTTAGATATATAAAACCACTTTAATTGAATCGAAGTGCTAAAAAACAGCAATATCGTAAGCTCACTTAGTTTCATCCCTTAATGAAACTGTATTTTTTTACTTGTGAACGAAATATCGGCTGTTAACTGTAATATATAATTTACGTTTTATTTGTTTTTGTTGTCATGTTAGTTTTAAAGTAATTTATTATTATTTTATTATTTTACTGATGGCTGCAGAAGAAGTGACTGAAAACTATTCAAATGCCAGAATAACGCCAAAATTATGTGAATTATTTTGGTTGAAATATTTCTGTTGGATAAGTTTAAAGTGATTAAGCTTATTAAAATGGGGTTGTGGTAAGATGATCCAGGTAACAATTTTTGTGAATGAGGCACTGCTCGCACCACTTAAATCAGTTCGAATAAATCGGATCGTGTGAATCAGACACGCCTTTGTCATTTCATTTTTAATAAGAGTTTAGGATATTAAACAATATTATTTGATTTTTTCGAAGAATTTTTTGTTTGAAGGCCTATAAATGAGTCACTACAATCTAAGTGCATATCTGTGCATATAACGTGTGACCTAAAATCCCATGACTAATAGCATTTTGTAGTATATCACCTTTATGAGGTAATCTGAAAGGATTTATCGTGTAATGGTTTGTTGTACTTAAGATCTGTCAGTCGTCTGGTATCAACTAAATAATATTCAAGGCGTGCACTGTTTGCCTAAAAAAGTGTGAGTAATGTGAAAATTAATGGTCGAGGGTGCGGCGGGCGATGTATAGATTAGGCGACAGTGTGTCTAGGATCACCAAAAATCTCGATGGTATCTGAAGGACCAAAATTTGCTCATATTTTGACTTCGAGCTGAGATTGTTACGTCCTAGATACTATTAATTATCATTATCGATATTTAGATACAGCCCACGGTCACCAAGAAACCAGACTTAGCGCACTTAGTCACCGTGTTTACACTACCTCTTCGGTATTCCTCATGTTCATTCGAATATTATCTATATTTAGCCCGAAATCCTGCGCCCACGTCCTCTGACATTATCCTTCGTCGAAACGTGTTTCTTTAAGGGTCGCCCACTCTCCCATTTCGCGGTGCAAGGTGCACTTTTTTGACCATATCTTCATTCGCACCTTAATCAGTGCACTTTTCGAGTTTCGTTGGTCTGGAAGTTCTTAAACAATTGCGACTTAGAAACCGCCCACCTTCGGAATTCCTGACCTTATCCTTCGGAGACGACATATTCGGAGCGTGTCCAACGTGCCCACGGTCCATCTTGTGTTGTCCGGCGTTTGTCTTCCATATTAACGAGACACCGGTGCCCCCACTTTCGTTAGAAGATTATAAACAATACCTGTTGATAGTACTCGCTTACTTTGCCGGCTTTAGTCGAATTTTTGCGGTGATCGAAAAAACTTACTTTACGAGTTAATTTCTGCTGGGGGGTTGGAGAATCAGAGCGCTGCGGCAGATAGAATTCGTTCGATTAAAGTGTCTTGTGCGATGAGAGTCACAAGGAATTCCTCGAGGGGTACCGAGGGTACTTCGATCATCAGCACGGTACCCACCGCTGTTATTATTTCAACGGCTCTCAACGAATTTAGGAAAGCGTTTGTTTATTTCGGATACAAGTAAGTTGACTCATTACCAAACCGTTGGATTTTTTAATTAATTTCGCGCCGATTCATTTTAGTTAATAGAGCGAATGTCCTTTAGGGTACTGCATACTATAGTTATTTTTACCAGTTTACAACTTCCTGGCGTCATTGAGAATGTATTTGCGTTTGACCCACATTTCTGTGTCTGCTTTTAGCTTTTTTTATGGGCTTGTCGTTATGAATACTTTGTAGCTTTTTAATTCGTGGACCCATTCACGAACCGTCTTAGCCGGGTAGGAGTGTGACGAGAAAAATACGTACTCCTGTTGGTTATTTATCGCCATAAGTGACTTGATTGACTGACGTGGTAGGAAAGCATTATATAAATCGCGGTGGAACGTCACAGATTGGGTCATATGAGCTTACGCGGGTCCACGTGATTACGATATGGGGAAGTGGAGGATTCCCCACAGAAAGCCGGCCAATTCTAAACCTGGCCAGTCCATGTGGCTTTCCTAGCAATTACGGTTCAAATTTTCTTTTTACGACATTTCACCAAAGATGGTGAATTTCAAAGTTGCTAATATGTAGATCACGTAACATGAACGTCAGCTTCCTACTTTGGCAACTACCGCCTCTCAAACATTAATAGGTTAATCGCTTTTCCACCCATAAACGACCTAAATAACCAATTAGTTTTCTATATTCAATAACTCCCCACAATACGGTTTATCAATCAGCATCATTTCCAACAAAAACCGCAATATCGCATCCCACGTGTAATGAAATGCATATCCGCTTACTGCACGCACATGTCATCGGTTCATTTATAAATCGGATCATTTCCATTAAAAAGAAGTCGTTTCCATTACAGACGCAATCGTTCAATCGTAATTTAGTTTCTTCAATTAAGCATTCGCATCCTGTTTATAAACATTTTATAAACCATAATTGTTTTTTTTTTTTTTTAATAATTTTGTACTGTTAATGCGGCCTTCATTAGTTTCTGGCCCGTGAAATACTGTTTTCAATTAACTTCAAACTCCAAATCCTATATAGAGTGATCTATTTAGAATGGAACATGGCCAGGCTAGAGGTGTAAAAGGTTGATATTCCATTTTCAAATTTCTCGATATTTTATGGGTTTTCATAGCATTTGGATTAATATCGAAACATTTAGGTTTTGTAAGATGTCGAATCTTTTTACGTAGCTCCTAAAAGACTCTAGGTACACGCTTCGGTATATTTGGTCATATTTTTTCATGAGTGCCACTAAGGTCAAAATATATTCATTAAAATGAAAGAGCGTTTATTGTTACGTACAAAAAAGGTATTCTGGTTAAATCCCTATTTCATTCTTCGTTTACGAAGTTTTCACCCATAAGCAAATTCGTATGGTACCATTTCACGTCCTCAAAAGCGATGTTGGCTACGGGTCACTAGTATTGTAACGCATTACTTAGCTATTGTTAATTTAGCTTGTGAAAGTTATGAAACTATTTTTTTGTCAGTCGCTCTTTTTAAGTAAAAAATTGTAATTTGAAGGTAAAAATGCCAAGATATAATGACTTCCTTTAGTGAGATGCGCGATGTAATTGTGTTTTTGTTCAAATGAAATTTATAAGATTTATTATTCATTCGTTAATGGCTTCTCATTTTTTTAATGATGGAAAGATTTATTTTTTAAATTAATTATTTATTTTTAATTAAGTAAAGATTTGAAATGGTACATTACGAATTAGTTTATGGGTAAAAATTTCATAAACAAAGAGAGATATCGAGATTAAACGAGAATGCCTCTTTTTTAGTAAAAATAAACATTTTTTCATTATATTGAATAGAATTTTACACTCATAAAAATATGACCAATTATACCGAAGCGGCGGGTTCTAATTAGCGCCTTCTAGGCGCTACGTACAAATTACAACAAAACCTGAATATACCAGTATTTGTGTTAATGCTATAAAATCAAAAAAAGGTATTAAAGAATTTTAAAATATAATTTCAACCTCTTACACCCTGCAATTATGGAACACGCAATACTGGTATAAACTATGTTGGGTCCAACCGCTATATTTTGATGTCCCCTATCTCGAGTTTCGCCCTGTCCCATTTCCAATGAATAACGCTGATTAAACGGTGATAGAATATAAACGATAATACCCTTAAGTGAATAATTTTGTTAAGGTTGTCCTGTAGTGGGTGTCCTCCAAAGTATTCGAAACTTCTTTCGCGATTGGCGAGTGACGACTGCAATGGCCTCTTTATGGGTTCTTTGCATCAAAATTGTATTTTATGCGATATATGGGTTGATTAATTAAACGTATTGATTCGTGATAGCCATCGAAAGATGTATTAAAATATTTGTTATCAGTTGATGTAATCCGTGGGGTAGAAGCGTGTCCAAATGTCGAGAGTGTAGAAATATTTTGACCGGTTCACATGAATATGAAAATAATCGATTAAAATATTAATGGGGCAAAATACGTTCGCAGTAGAGAAATTCGTGGGGAATTTTTTCGTTTATATTTTTATTAGATGTGTTAGCGACAGACGTACCAATATTATATTTCCAAACTGGGCACTTATGGGGAGTATATAGATGTACTGATTTTAGTCTTAGAAGCTCAAATTTTGGGAAATTCTCATTGGTAAAAACCACACTTCCCTGTTTTTCAACCCTACGGAGATACAAAGTTTTTTTGAATTTTATTGAAAATTTTGAAATTGACCACTAATTGTGTTGCTTCGCGGAATTAAAAATTTCGTCAATCTATTTTTGATATTATAAGGATATGTCACTAAGCCGTAAAAAATCACTAGTCATCACAGACCAACGATAGTTCAAATTGGAGCAAAACATATGAAAAGCAGTAATACCGCATGGGAACATTAAACGACGTCTAACATTTTCTTCTTCATCTTGACACGCAAGACATTCCGCAACTTGAAAACTAACCGTTTTTTGAGATATTATGTTTATATGACATTCTAAACTTGAAATATGGTTTTCTTTCGAATAATAGCCTCCCGTTAGTGACTCACTCTGTATAAAAACAATAAGAATTGGTATGTTTTAGGAGTATTCAAAGATCATGTACTACAGTACTAGATTGTCCTCTAAAAAGTCCATTGAACCCGTAGCGAAGTCTTTAAATTCTGTACATGTTAAAAAACAGAAATTATTAATAATAACAATTAGCACATCAAGTACTATGGCACACAGTGGTCTTTGTTTCAAGTTGGCTTCATAGGGCAATAACATGTACCAGTGTCTGCTAATATTTTACTTTGTGGGCGGCACGGACTCAAATTGTTAGTGTAAATGTAAAACTCCTACCTGGGTTGGGGAAAACATTTTGTAGACCTCCACCATTCTTATGGTGACTGCTTTTTTGACTGTTAGGCTCTGCAATTAACTTTGTTTCTCTTATTCACTTCGCATGGCCTGAACGGGTACTTCACCTGAATGTTATGAAAGAGTTACAGAAAACACAAAGGTGTTGTTAGGCATCGTGCAAATTCATGTCTGCTTGATTTAAGTTGTCTGCTTAAGATGGCTGGCATGACCTCTTTAACTCTTCATTTGTATCAGCAAACCTCTCGTCTGCTCTAGTCCTCCGGTGAAAATTTACATAATAAGGCTATGGCAGGCTGCGATCTCTCATTACTACTTTCTTAGGCGGTCCCTATAGAATCAGTATAGAATTTTTAATATTGAGTTTGGCCATTCATATATCGAAATCCATGAATACGGGATTATTCATGTCATGCTACCGGAGGTATTGCGACTAAAGTATTTAATGTCTTGAATTGGTTTTTGCATCGTACAAAACTTAAATAGATGTACATTCTAAAATTATTTTTATTTTATACGTGGGGCTGTAAATAAGTAAAAAAAATCAAAGTTTTTTTTTTTTTTTTTAATGGAACGCCTAATATGTTGGTATCGTTTTGGATTTGTTGAGAAAAATAAATATATGTTTGATTGGGGTTTACCACCTACTCTAAATCTTAAGGATTTTGAAATAATTGAGATTTTGGAAAAATGTAGTGCAAATTTAAAAACGCTGCTTTAAATAGTCAAATAAATCGACGAAATAAATGAGTAAGCAGAAATTCACACCAAACCTTAGGCATGAGACATATTTCATGCGGTAACCATGAAAATTTAGACATCTTATACAGTGTGCCCCAAAAATAAATTGAAAAATGTATTTACTTTGAAGCATACTAACTTATTTAATTTAAGTGGATCCCTCCATATTTCATTACTTGGAGTGACAGGAGAGATACATATTACCTATTGAAAAGTATTATATTTACCTTAATCAAACTTACATTTTTTTTCTCAAGCAACCTAAAACGGTATTAATATATTGGGCGTTACGTAAAAAAAATGATATTTCTCGTTTATTTACAACTACCCGTACCAAAGGAAAATCATTTTACGACTGCACCTCTATTTGAGTTTTATACAACGCAAAAAAGCGAAATATTAAATACTTTAACCGCAATATTTCGTGCAACCTGACGTAAGTCACCCTGTATATCGATCTCGTTCGAGCAGTGTTTTCGTCATAACTGCTTCATTGTAAAACTCGTTAATTTTTAGCAAAAGCTACCAAATAGAATTCAAGTGCTCCCGTATCTGTTTGGGCTTACGAAATTTCAATGGTAATTTTCAAATTTGGACCACCCTGTACATACGATCATCCAACCTACCACATCTCCTTATAGATAAAAGATAAAAAAATATATATTTCTTTAGGCATTCAAAACAACAACATGGGTATGTATAGAAGAACTGGATTTGAATGAGAAGATGGAAAAGTAATTAGGATTTTTACAACGTTGTTAACTGTGTGGGAGAATCGTCGATCAACAGCTCAAAATTGCGCGTTATACAACTCATTCATGTTCTAACCATGTAGGCGTCAGTAACAAAGGCCAGTTTTGATATTAATCCCATTAGAATACCCGCGTTGTTTGCCCATCACAACCCATAAACCAAATCGTCTTTGATCTGTCCTCTGTTGTATAATGAACCGTAATGCCAAATTAGCCAGCTATTGTTCGCATTTTTTTAGGGTGTTACCCATAACGCGGTTATTAACCTGTCAATAATTGTAATGGACCCTTTGTTTTGCCGGAGTTTTCTGAGCGAATTAGGTCATCACTATAATTTGAGCTCCCTCTGATTTGCGTTATGTGCCAATTCAGAGAAGTGTAAATTTAATCGATTACTGGGGATGGTGGTTACATTATAAGAATAGAACTCGAGGTATGTGCTTAGAAATTAAATACCCATATGGGAAATCCTAAGTGTTGTCTGTAAAAGTAATTCAGATTATTTATTATCTTTGTCGCGCTGACCTTTAAAGCACGTTTTACGAGGTATGCCGGTAAATTAGCGTCTTGTAAAAATAATTCAGCTGAGTGTTTTTAAATTTGGATAAAACTTTAGATTGCAATCTCAGCCAATGCACACGCCTAGAATGCAATTAAAAATAGCACGAATGAAAAGAACCTTATTAGTTACTATATTCTCTTTCGTAAACAAACAGGTAGCTCTTAGCGTTAATTTACAATTTAATGGAAATCATAAAAATTCAAACAGGTATGGCCATAAACCAACATCGCAGTTGCCATTTTTTCCATACCGAGCGTTCAGTCTCTAATGGATCGTTATCGCGACCGAATAACTAATTAGTTTTGCGGCGACATCGCATTTTTAGCTAATTTCGCGTGTATTGTTGAACGTGTTTTGGTGTCGCAAAAACCTGAAATGCGTTATCATTCAGTATAGTGCCAGGGTCAGTTTGATTTGGCACAAAATTTGTAAGTAATTTAAAATTCTATGAGTCTCACCACCTCCAGTAGTTGTAGATTAATAATAATCGAATGCCTTGAACATTTTGGCAATCGAGGGATTTTACCAAATATTCAAATAGGATATTAGACGAGGCAAATGTGGACTTGAACTTTAAAAAATTCAAGATATTTTCTCCTTTTCTGTGACATTTCCCCTTTTTGCCGTGGGTTTCTTTCAATATTAAACCTGAAACCTTTGGGTTTTGGAGAAGTATTAGCGAGCATTAGCAGAAGTAATTTGAAGTAATTAGTTTGCAAATGAACTACAAACATGTAAATTATAGAAATATTACTTCGAATATAAAAATTATATCATAATCATTCGATATTCAACTCACTAAATTAAAGAAAAATATAGTTTTTTCCTGTTCAAACTCTCATTTACCACCATGATTCTCATCAACATGTGATACAAATTTAGTTTATTCCTATTTAGCAATTGACCATCCTTTTCTGATAGTTCTCTTGAGTGAAGATAGAACATGTAAAGTACTTGTGCTTTAGTTGTGTTGGGGTAGCGGCATCAATGCCATAGCTTTCGTCTTCGTCTAAGGTCATATAAAAAACAAGGACGGCTATATACTGAAGGGTAATGTGATGGGAGATAAGCTTGATGACATATTGGCATGGTGGTCGCAAATGAGAGGTGTAACGGTAAAAGAACCCATTTTTCTTACATGTTTTAAGTTCGACGGAAGTATGGGTATCTAAAAAACCTGCTTGTAAAGAAATATATACAGAAGGTTCCATTAATACTCGTGAATTCCCGGAAACTATAAATGGTAAAAGTTCAAAACGAAAAACTTTTCAAGTAAGTTTAGTTCCACATTTTATTTTTTCCCTTGAAGTAGTTAAGAACCCAAATCTAAATTTTAATCTTTTTATATAACTAAATGTGTGGTTTGGTTGGGTAGGTGCTGTTAATTATAGGATGCTATTATGTATAACAAAATTCATTGTTCTTTTTCAACGTATAGTACCAGAATGAAATTTCGCTATTGGAGTTCGGGTCACCCTTCATGGTCCGAATCTGTTGATTTGTGAAACCACCATTTTCAAAAATAAACATTTTTCTAAAAAATTACAAATTAACAGAAGTTATACACATTTTTAACTCACACTCAAACTTCTCATTGAATATATTAATTTCCTTTCGTTCTAGCCTCACCTCACTAACACATGTGAAATACAAAAACCAATCAATTAGTGTTTTTACCGCATCGTTCTTAAATTAAATCCTACTTTAGCGTCCTAATTTGATGCAACGGTGCGTACATTGCCGACCTTGATATCGCATGATTAATAATCGTATAACGATGTGGACATTTAAGTGGATTAATGTCGATATTAATTGTGGCTTCCGGTGGTGTTTTTTTGTGACACCAATCTATGATAAACTGAAATTAGACAAAGCTCAGTTGACATCAAAAAATGCTAATGGTTAGTTACTTAATTTGGATAATTAAAGAGGGCCTAAGGCCTTCGTTAATTAACTACTTTGTACCGTTTTGGTTATTCATGACGTTCAGGTTTTATATCTTATTATAATAGAGGTATTTGCTGATTTTCCGGGAATTAGAATATTTTTCCCCTAAAAATAGAAACCGAGTATCAACAATTTCCAGGGATTCACAATAGCGGTATCATTGTTTAACACCTTGAAAAATCCTTGCCATTCCCAGTACCACAACATGTGCGCCAAAACCATAACTTATTATGGTAAATAACTAAGTTGTCGTTTAAGGAAACGAGTCAATTCTTCTATAAACTGTAAATGCGCACGTGATTCAGCGTCAGTGGAAAAACAATATTGACGTTCAATTTGTGTTTTAGATGGTTCCATGGACATTTATCAGGCAGAGACGCGGAGAAGCTTATTCTAGATAGAGGCAAGAACGGCAGTTTTTTAGTTCGAGAGAGCCAGTCTAAACCTGGAGACTTTGTACTTTCGGTCAGGACTGATGATAAAGTTACCCACGTTATGATAAGGTGTACACAGGTTAGTAACTTACGATTTTTTCATACCTCATTATATCGGATGTAAATTTCTAATTACAAGCTCACGAAGGCGTGAACTCTCTATTGTTTTGTGTCACTTTCAAGTAGATTTATCCATTAGGTGCGTTAATGAATTAATCGCCCTTTAAATGCATTTTGAGTGCTATTAACTTAAGCAATTGTGAACAGCATCAGCGAGGTTGTAATTAATTTCTTATTCATTTCATGTTAGTTCTGCTAAGATGCTAATTTTTCTTTTTTAGGATAATAAATATGATGTTGGCGGTGGTGAAAAATTTAATACTTTAGCTGAGCTAATAGAGCATTACAAGAAAAACCCAATGGTAGAAACGTCAGGAACGGTGGTGCATTTAAAGCAGCCCTTTAACGCCACTAGGATAAACGCGTCTGGGATACATTCTAGGGTAAAACAACTTCAGGTAAGAGAATTTTTAAAGTTAGGTGCGAAGCCTTCATATTGATGGAAATGTAATGGACATTCTTTGAAAAGAATTTTATGTCAAAACCAATAAAAAATTTTCGAGAAAATGGCCCATTTTTCGTCAAAATAGAGTTGTTGGCCGAGCAACACCTCGTCCAAAGCACAAAATTCGTCTTATGAGAGTAGAACGAGTGCAGTGTGGCAGGAACGTAAATGTAAAATTCTTTTCGTTTTATCTGATATAGTAAAGTAAATTCAAGCTATGGAAACAAAGTCAGAACCATTCATCATTCATCATTTGTGGAATCAGTCTTTTACTAGAACACCCTGTAGTTCATACTGGAAGATTGCATTGTTTGAAAATATGCTACAGAAATGTTTCCGGCACGAATCAATTTTTTTTTTTCATTAAATGAACAAATATTCAACATACCCATCTCTTTAGGCGTGTTACAGTAATGGAAAAGTGCTCCATTCACTTGTTTTAAAATAAGTATCGCTGCAGATTGAGTAAACTAATCGTGATATTCTACCTTGTGTTGCAAAATTACGCAGATAGGTTTTGATTGTTTGAATTTTCTGCAGATTGTTTTTTCTCGGTATTTAATTTCCGGATATTTTCTATGCCTGTTCATAATTTACTTGTTTTTTAGTCTGAAAATGGTTCGAACGGGTTCGGAAAAGCGGGTTTCTGGGAAGAATTCGAGTCTTTGCAGCAACAAGAGTTCAAACACCTATATTCCCGGAAAGAAGGTAGCAAGCCGGAAAACAGGAACAAGAACCGCTACAAGAATATTTTACCTTGTGAGTATTTGGCAATCGTAATTACTTTTCATTTCACCGTAATGTTCGTAAAGCAAATAGAATTGTATCCAATAATCTGCCATTGAATTAATCAAGATAATAAGAATTTGTGGAAACAACTTTGCGTCCTTGCCCTTGATTTTTGAGGAAATATATGGAAAGAAAATGAGGACTTCGGTCAGAAAAAATGGCACCAATTTGCGGTACACTTTAATTAAAATCTATTTTCGTTCAAATAAAGCAAATGATAATACTTTTAACTGGCCATTTAAATGCGTTAACTATTGCGGAACCTTACATAGATACCTATTGTTGTCTGAGTGGTAGATTTTGTTTAATAACTCCTTGCTCTTACGAATCCGTTTAATAGTATGTATTGAAAAGGAATTTAAGACTTTTTACTGCTTAAAAAGTAGTTTAAGGCTCTAGTATCTCCATGATTTCTGAACTAGTTGGATTTATCAAATTTTACACCAATTTTAGATTTTTGTCTGTTTTACGAAAAAATTGGAAGATTTCTACATAGGAGAAAATACTTGATTGATGACGTAAAAATCAAGTTATCCAACCAGGTTTTAACCACTTTATGTTGCAATTTATAAACAAAAATGCGAATTTTATATCCAACATCGGCAATTCTTGTTACCTTTTTGTTTGCAATTATATGTGTCTGCAATATAAATATTTGTTAAGGTGTAAAGTTTCATTGCATAACTACGAAGAGCTTTTAAATTAAATAACTTTGAATAGATGTTACTAAAACTTCAGAGAGGCAATTATGTGGCGTTTCGACTGAGTAATTGCTTCATTTTAAATTTCCATTTCATGAAAATGATAATCCATAGTATTATTATATAAAACAAAATAACTTTTCTTAGTTGACGATACAAGGGTGAAATTAAAAAACGTGGATCCCACGGTGGCAGGAGCAGATTACATCAATGCCAACTATATCCGCTGGAAGTCTGATGATTCAGTAGGCAACGAGATGGGTAACGACCCCAGTGGGAAAGTCTACATAGCCACTCAGGGTTGTCTACCATCTACTGTTGCTGATTTTTGGCAGATGGTTTGGCAGGAAAATTGCCGGGTTATTGTTATGACCACCAAAGAGACTGAACGTTTAAAGAATAAGTGTGCTAGGTAAGAATTTACAAAGTTATGAATATAAGTTACATAAAGATTCAAATTTAGGTACTGGCCTGACCAAAATGGATCAAAAGAGTACGGGAAGATCATTGTGAAAAACTTAATCGAGTCCTCAACCCCGCATTATACGCTTAGGGAGTTTCTAGTTAGCATGGAAGGAACCAGTACCGAGAGGAAAGTTTATCACTATCATTTCACTGCTTGGCCCGATCATGGTGTTCCCTCTGACCCCGGTTGCGTCCTGAACTTCCTCCACGAAGTCAATATTCGACAAGAAGAGCTGCAAAAGGAGTTGCCTCCCAGTCAACCTCCGGGTGCTATTCTAGTGCATTGTTCAGCGGGAATCGGACGAACTGGCACGTTTATCGTCATTGACATGATTTTGGATCAACTGAAGAAGTACGGCTTGGACTGCGAGATCGATATACAGCGTACAATACAAATGGTCCGATCTCAGCGTTCGGGGATGGTACAAACAGAGGCCCAATACAAGTTTGTTTATTTGGCAGTACAACATCATATCGAGATAGTTACGGAGAGGTTCAAGGCTGAGCAGGTAGGTGGATTATTCATATTGTTCATACCAAATTTGACACTGCTAGGCAACATAAGATTGAAACTTGAAATTATAATGTTATAAACATTCATTGGAAACTGTCACCACAAACGTTCGTGCTTAAACAATCATACAATCGATATTAACATGCGTGCTACAAATTTTTTTGCATATAGTGACCACGGCCGAATCCGTACATTCATGCATTCCGCTGAGCATGCTCAGCGGAATGCATGAATGTAAAAAAAAACACACTTGAAAATGAACAGAAAGTGAAGTAATTGGAAGTCATTTTTGGGTAAAATTGTTTTTTTTTTTTTTTTTTTTTTGGTATAATTACTTAATCACTTTAACAGTAACTAAACTATATTTTAAGGTAATAAATAAATGCAAACTAATTCATAATAAATTGAAGTGTTTATAGTCTTACGTTTATCGATCTCAAAATTACTCTATTCCCGTTTAGAAGGATATGTAAGTCTTCAAATTTCAAACCAGTTTTATCGAGGTTACCAATTATATTAAGGGTTTATTTTTATACTACCAGAAGTCACTGCTATCGGGGAGAGAGTATACAAACATCCGCTATAGTAGTGACATGGGGAATTTGGGAACCACCCTTACGGGTAACCTCAACAGTACTGGATCCCTCAGTAGGCCTACTAGTGTCTCCCATTTCCCTCAAACGCCTATTGCAACCATATTGAGGCCGGAAGCCAAGAAGCCTTCGCGTGCAGTGTCAGAGATCCCACTACCAAGGTAAGTGTTTTTTTCAGAGAGCATAACATTTCTATGTATTTAACCAAGCACATTTCTGTTCCATCCTACTGAAAAAACTTTATCAAACCAATAATAATTCATAATTTTATGTTCAGTGGGGAATTCCATTTTTCGATGTCAGAAACTCTTTGAATGGTATCGTGAAACTCACAACAAAAACGACATATTCAAACTTTTTTTTATTGCCAGATCGCATGGGCGAAATAATTCCAAGTACAATAGAATTCTATTGTTCGAACATTGATACTTTCAAAGTTGTCAAAAACAATGGAATGATTTGCTTCAGTTGAAATGTCAGTTCACCTGTCATGCTGTCACTAGTTTATGTACATTGTACTGACACGTCTAGCATTTGAATATATAACTTTTTCTAAATATACGTAACCTATAAGAGATGCAAGTTCTGATCTTATTTCTCTGTTGAGGTCTGTAATACGGATTTAATCCATTGGTTGTTTAAAATCAATCGACACTAATCTTATCTTCACCCAAAATCCCATTGTTTCAGGCTGACATTAGACGTTCAGTGTAGCGTGTAGCACATTCTACTTAATAGGGACTGTAGACCTTCGTTTGACGACTGAGCTGCGGTGGTGAGCTGTCAAAATGTGTCATTTGTAAGTTGACAATACTCTCGTCATCTCATCGGTCACCTTAGAGCTAACATGACGTCATTATCGCAATGTTTAACAAACGAAGCCATATGTAGACGTTTTGATTAATCGTTTCATTTGGTGCGCGGTACCATCACGGCTAAGTCGTCAAATTGCTTGTGGGATATTTTCCCTTTTATCAATGTTTATGAAGGAAAGGGTATGTGTATACTAACTAGAATTTGTTATCGATTGAATTAGATTTCTTGAGCGTTCCAGAAAAGTTGTCTTAGGCTGAAAGTTGACAACATTGCGTATCTTTTTTTGTATTTAAAATTGAACACTGCGATCAGAATAGGAAAATTGTCCTGAAATTAATAGCAACGGTGCAAGTCTCTTTTATTTTCTATGAAATGTTACCAAAGATGTAAAATTTGGAAAATTGCTTTTGCTAGTTTTGGCTTTTTAAAAAGTCCAGAGAAAAACTCCTTTTTTTTTTTTAATTTGATGGTGCTTTATCGACGAGTACCAAATTAAATAACGTTGTGATGTTTTTGCACGTAATTAACGTTTGTGTCAAATAGGAAACGAGGTTATCAAATTTTGAAATTGTTTCTTAATTGTAACAGTCAGTGTTTTCAAAGTGATCGGGGTAAAGAGTTTTCGAACGTAAAACCCTTAAGTAACTTAACTTTAAGTAAATTTAAATTAATGAAAAAATTAAAAACTACTTTTATAGAAAATGACTACAGTGCATTGCTCTTCTGATTTCTCACTAATGTTTAACAGGGTTTTCAAATTTTATTAATGACTATTTTTCAAGCATTGGAAGAAACATTTTTAGAGGTTGCTTTGTAAACGTTTATTAAGTAGAGCCTAAAATTGCTCTTACGTGGAAACTTTACAACTATTTTGTTGTTTTATATGTAGAGCAGGGTCGTTAAACTTGTAAATTTGTGTTCTCACTCTAATAATTTACCCTTCTCTTCAATATAAAAAAAATGAATTTCAGAGAAAAAACGATAACACTCCTGATGTCTTTTGTTTCCTGTCAAACGATAGGATGTGTTGAATTTTTCCTTCTTCACTTTTAAACTTAATTTTATGGAATTGGCTAGAAGTGACTTTCTAGCTTGTCGAAAATAATGTCCTTGTTATGTGTGAATTTTGCCATAAAATCAATAAAACTGTGAACATAACTTTTGCAACCAACAATATGCTCATTTTAATAGAGTTTTGTAGTGCTTTTCAGGTTGAGTATATGTTACTATTACTTTTCTCAAATCGAACCCTCTCTTCTTTCAGACCTCCAGAAGAAATGGTAAAGCCAATGCTGTACGAGAACATTCCAAGTAACTCGGCCTCTCATCCATGCCCCGCCCCACCGCCGCCCCCAAGGAAGACATGACGTCAGAGCTTCTTTTAAAGCTGATGTTGCCGGTTATCCAAATAAAGCTACATGTGATAGAATATTAACAGTGAGATGTGGACACTGTAGCCAGAGTCAAATATTAAGGTCAAAATATTATAGTGCGCGTGATCGGACATGGTTCCCTAGCCTGGTTCATGGGATTTTACTATTGTTATTGGTGCTGCTGATCGGATAAGTGTTTAAATTGTATTATATTGTGTACCAATGTCTATACAACATTATGAGGCAACGCTTCACTGATAATAAATTACGGAAGTATACAGGGTGATTTCAGGTTAGCGAGCTCCTGTGTACAATTCCGCGCTGCTGCTTTTTATGAGACTGACGTAACTGCGCCCATGCTTTTAACAATAATGCTTTATCCCGCCAGATGTTGACAATAAGTGCTTTTGTTACGTTACAGCTTATGCAGAGAGAGAGGGAGAGGGAAAGGGAGAGAACAAGAGAGAGAGAAAGAAGGAGGGAACGAGAGAGAGAGAGAGAGAGAGAGAGAAAGAGAGATAAAAAGATAGAAAGATAGAGGCACATTTAGAAGTGGCAGAATGTTTTTTTAATTTAGCCATGTTAAAATATATCCCTTTTTTCTTTTAGACCTCAATTTTGCATGCTGCTTTTTGCTACCAGTTTAAAATTGATAAAAGTACAATAATATGAAATCTTAATCGACTATCAAGAAACATAATAGTTTCTCTTTGTTTTAGAAAGGGTGTCAGATAAAAAGGGGCAATAACCCTGAGTCAAAAAAAATAAGAAGTTTTGATTTTTGCTAAAATGTCTGTATATGTTGTTTGTCGGCAAAGAGTATTTAAGTAAGTAATCGTTAATACCTAAATGTGTCTTTTTAATATTTTAGAACTGAATGTGTATGTATTATTAAAAATGTAGTTAACATTATTTTCACGTTATGCATAACATAATCTAATATATATTCTGATCACTGTGAATAATTGGTAATAATAATAATTATAAAATACGAATCTAAAGAGACATGTGGATGTTATATTACCAAGCTGAAATGTTCAGTGCGATGTAAGTTGTAAAAGTGATAATTTTTCGTGATTTTTATCTAGTTTTTATCTAGTTCTATTCTTGCATTATATTATATTGACCATTGAAAGTTTTTATATTTGTAAATTTTTGACGTTTTTTCGATATGTGAATTAAAGTGTGTATTTATATGTAAAAGAAAATGATATGCGGAAAGTGTTTAAGTTTTTATGGAGAATAGAAATATGTTAAATAAAATATGTCAAATAACGCCTGAAATTTTCTTTACTTCTAACTTTGACAGAGAAGGTATGATGCAAGTTTTGCAGTGTAATTGGAATAAGTTGTTAGACGATGGCGAGTGAGTTTTTCCTTGTAATGTATAGCTTGTAACATGCTTTCACATAACGCCATCTATACATCACTATGCTAAGTAAGGCTTTTCAATCGAAAGAAATCTGCCACGTATAGCATATAGTGCTTAGCATTGCTTATAGTTGCCACAGTAGATCAAATATGATGGCATTGTGATGCACTTTTTCAAGTCTAATTCGTCTTTTTTGCCTAATAGATTTTCCATGATTTTGGAACCACAGCAATAACATAAAAGAATGTTTCGGTACATTTTGCAGACTGGAATTTTAACTTCAAATCATGCGTGTTTAAGCATCAGACGAATTTAATGACACTGCTATTAGTTAATGAATACGCGTAAACGTAGTTCAGGCATACACAATAAATGCAATGTAATTCTTCCCGATTCTACTATTATACAGGGTGTCCCACAAGTATTTCATTATATTTCAGTGGGTAATAGTACATTGAAAAATAATATGACTCCCTATATAAACCATATTCCAATAATGCTTCATTAAGAAGATACAGGGTGTTAAACTTAAAACACACCTGGAATATTTCAACGTATCAGAGTATCAATGAACAGGCGAGCTCAATTATGTATTGAACAAAATGGCCATCAATTTGAACAATTTCTATAATGTTATAGCAAATAAATAATATTTAGAACAAACTTAATATTATTAAAACCATTTAGAGAATATCGTGCATATAGACGGTATTCAATTTTTTACTGGCAAACGATACGTCGGACGAAAAAGAGTCAAGTGAGCATTTTTCTTCTAAATGAAATTAAACTTCTAAAAATAATTTTTATTTTGATAAAAAGCAGTGGCGCACCATGTTTTTCTTTAAAAATGTGCTGAGAAGTGTCCGTACGCACGTCACTGGTGAAACGAAAAATAGCCCTTTTGCATAAATAAATGCGTCTACATTAACTCTCAAAACATGCCAAATTTCACTTACATATCTCAAACGTTTTTGAATATATCAATAAAAGTTAGATTTTTTAAGTAAAGTTTAACACCCTGTATCTTCTTAATGAAGCATTATTGGAATATGGTTTATATAGGGAGTCATATTATTTTTCAATGTACTATTACCCACTGAAATATAATGAAACACTTGTGGGACACCCTGTATATCGCTAATTCGGTCACCGGAATGCCAGTAACATAAGTCCATGACAATTTTATCAGTTGAGTTGCTCCGATTCCAAAAATATTTGGCATAAAAGTATACGTTACGTGCAGCGTTAATGTGATAAGGTCAAATTTCCAATTGGATAAGTTCCATTTTTTGAGTCAAAAATGTTCTTAATTTATTATTGTCCATAGTATTTTTTGGGTCAAAAAATGTTAATTGTCTAATTCGAATTTTGACTTTAGTATATAAATAGTAGATCTACCGCGAAGCTAAATCCCGAGTCTTTATTCTATTTGTTGATGAAAAATGTCATCTAAACTCTTGGTTTTACGCGTTTTAATTATTCGTATAAATGATGAATATTTTGACTCGAAAAATTTCAGTTCTTCCAACCCAAAAATATTTATCTTGAAATGCAAACGCTAAATGCAGGGAGTTTTTGTTCACGAGCCATAAGGATTTCAATAACATGTATATCGCTATTTTTTCAAATGAGCTATAACCAAAATTACTTAAGAGTTTGTTATGTATAGTTTCAGTGGTGTTTTTCGGCTGACGTTGTGTATTGGATTGTGTCAGAAACGTTCCTTACCTAATTAGAGCATTTAATTAAATGCCTTCAACGCACCGTCTTAAAGTCTTACAGATTCGAATAGTGTTCGAAACATACTGATAAATTCTCGTATATTTTTGTTACACCTTCAAAACATCAATAAATCTACGAGGGAAGAAAGATGCATTTTAGATTTTAAAAAGTGCATCGAAATACCTTCGTTACCGTAATACAGCTATTTTAAATTGGTCCGATTGGGATTGTTAAGCAAATAAAAAGTGAAATATGATCGTTTGCTATTATTGAAATCGTTGTAGTCGCTGTACGTAACTGAAGGAAGAAATGGTTGTAGCTATCAATTTGTAGTTAACAGGAGAATTCCCTTAGTCGCGACTTTCTTTGATAACATTTTGTAATAAAGCTTGACAAAAAGTTCACAGAACACTGCTTTTTTCATTTACTGGAAAGAATAAAAATCGAAGGAATAATGCATCGCCCTTATGTTATTACTATTGGAAGTTGACTTATATAATAAGCTTTCAAAGACGCTATTCAATAATTTTTGGGTACAATGTCTTTAATTTCCAATTTATTGTGTCTGGAAACAATTCCTCTTAATAATTTTCCTCTGAGCTAAATTTGATTTTAAGTACATTTTAGCTAAGAAATTAAATGGGTATTGGAACGTATAGAGAGCTAAATACTCTAATTGGGGTTGCCACTGATCGACCGACAACATGAACTAATTGTATAGAAAAAAAATTTCTATGATAGTTTAAAAAAATTATATTACAAAATCAATGTTTATGCAAAGTGTCCTAAATGCCATTTAACCTTATTGCAATCTTCGACATAGCAAAATACTAAGTTAATTAAATTAGAGTGAAGATGTCATCTTTGAACCTTTAATTTGCTATGTACACATAGCGTTGTCATATAGCTTATCAGAACAAATCAATTTTTCAAAATAGTGGTAAACGCTCGTAATATCGGTACCGTCACAATTTTTGGAAATAGGCGCCTAAATTTTTCATCTTTGCAGTTGTACAAATTAGTTTTGTTTAATTTAATTTCACGCCCCACATTCTTAACTCACCTTCACCATTTACTAATGTAACTATTGAAATTTACCTTTTTTTCATTCGGCGGAATCAAAGAGGAACAATAAAGTATTTCTAAGATATTTGTATACCGTAGGCCACACTCAATAAAACCGTCTAGAAAGCCCAATGGAAAAATATTGATGATGGATTTTTCGCTCATGAAACGCTAAAAATGACTCGCTTACTACATAGTTGAATTGCCAATTTAATAAGCTCCGCGATTGGGTAGTAAAATATATGTAGGTTTATATTAAAAAAATGGAAGTGTTGTGATATCAGTAATTTGGGCGTTAAGTACTATTTGGAAAAAATGAATTCGTTCCTTGCATGGACTAGAAGATATAAATTTTTTTTTTGTATTAAACATATTTGATTAGACTTGTAGTTTTAAGCACAAAAATCAATAAAAATTCCAGCCCTAATTTTACATTTTTCTCAATTTTACAAAAACTAAAAACTGCCTTACATGAGAGACTAAAAAGCTATTGAAATTCAATTATAATCTTACAGTTTTTCTCTAATTTAACCAACACCGTATCTTCTATGATTTTGAAAATAGCAATTGTGCCACACGGATTTAGTCCACCCTACATATCTAAAATAAATCTGCACATAATAGAATTAGAAATGTCAATGTTTGATCATATTTAGAGGATCTTTATTATAGCGGGCGAAAATTTCCTTTTTGAAATTATCGAACTGCTTTCTGTTTAAATTATTCTGGTGCTCTCTCCAAGGAGGGCGACTTTTCTTCACTTGAAGACCCCAATGACAAGTGAAGATCGGTGAGAGGACGAAAAACTCATAGCCCGCTACAAACATCTCATATACCTGCAAAACAAAAATAAGTTTTTTTGAAGCATTACATTAATTAAGTATTTCACCTGACTATTCCTGGTATAACCATATCCGACAAACCGCTCATCGTGGGGTGGCACGTTGTCGGTGGATATGTAAAAAGGCTCATAAAGGAACTCGAAATTAGTTACTGGGTGGCTAATTCTCACTCGGTCGTCTGGGTCTTTATATTGCTGCCACCTGTATTTTAAGTAATATAAGACACTTGATTTGATTATTAAATTCAGTATTAATAACTACCTGCTGAAATTTGTAGCGTATTGATTATAAATAAATACTTTATGGTGAAAAGGTCTGGCGAGACCCTTATTGGCCATCCTTACCAAATCAGTCTTATTCGGTGGGAAATACACCCTCTCGTCTAGCTCGTAAGTTGGCACAACATAAGCACATTTACCAGAACATTTCTGGTTTTCTAAATTGCAAATATTAGTAATAATAGCTTTCTGACGTAAAGAAACTTGCCATAGAATTCGTTTAAACTCTCAGCCATACCCTTACTAGGAATGATATCGACATCAGTTAAGAAAACATATTTGCTTTGACAATTTTTGCGGGCAAGGTTTCTGAGCAGATTCTGCGGATAGGGCAATTTACCTCTCCACGAACGAATATTCTGTTTTAAAAAATCCACGTAACTATTTCTCAAATAAAGAGGTTCCTCATATACCCGTCTAGTATTTTCCTGGACGGCGAGACTTTTTAAAACTGCCATAGGATTTCCGCAGTCAAGCTTCTCCAAAGCTCCCTCCTCTACATCA
This sequence comes from Euwallacea fornicatus, assembly GCF_040115645.1. NCBI lineage: Eukaryota > Metazoa > Arthropoda > Insecta > Coleoptera > Curculionidae > Euwallacea > Euwallacea fornicatus. The sequence continues at coordinate 7,518,213 of NC_089542.1, read as the reverse complement.
TAGTTTTTTGGCCCCTTATCTCTAATTATTGCCACATGAAACGTAACTTTCTCTCTAATCCTTATGTTACACTTTCTCAAATAGAGAATATATAATAGGAGATTATCCAATTCTTTTTCATTGCCTGCGAATGCTGCCAATGATATAGGACCCCCTATTGGAACATAACGATAGATACAATCGAACCATTTCAGCAACTTACCCCAGTAAAGGCTGCTCTCTATAAGCGAAGCAATCTTATCCAAGGAACTTTGGGTAGCTAGACAAGTCTCGTAAGTCTCAGAAAGCTGTATATACTTTTCGCCAACAAGGACATTATCGAATAGCTTATACCCAAGCCTAGCATCTGACCTTCCTAGGCTCAAGTTCAGATTTAACGCATGTTTTCCATTCTCAGCTGGATTTTTGTGACCTTCCGCCAGGACATTATTTACAAGGGTCTTATTAGGCACCTTGTTTGTCACCGGCTTTGCCTGATTCTCTGTGGAGATACCAAGGAAATTAATCGTGCTCCGACTAAATCACAGATAATTCAAGATATTTAGTGTTTAATTGGGGATATTTACGGAGATTCAGGTGATGGAATTAATACCTGTTTTAATGCAATTTGAGGACAATTACATTCCTCTGTGATTAACTAAAGTAGATATCCCGGTATACTCATTTGCGGATACTTACTGCTTACATCATTACAATCTTTCCTCGGTGGAGTTTCAGCATGGGCTACGATAACTTCAGAGTTTTGCTTACACAATGAAGCGTACATGAGCCTCACCGTCAAAAATACGTTGTAGATGGTTAAAAAGACCAGCACTGCAATGCTTATTTTCCAGAGGCGCCATTTTCCCTGAAAAAACGAAAGTAGGTATGCTACGGATGATAAATAAAGTTTTAGCAGGACCTCAAGAAGTAAGGTATCCTTAGCCACTGTGGGGTTTGTGGCCATTCACGACAATTGTATGTAATTTAAAGGAAAATGTCTATTTGCCATCTGGATAAGGAACTTTAACTATCCCTGTTTCCGGTACGAACAATACAAACTGAGAATATTTTGCTGTGCCGTATGCAGCTTCATAATGCACAGGTCCTGTTGGAGCAAGAATAAGAGCTGGATCCATATTTAAAAACACAGTATATATTACTTCCAGACGTGCTCTGTCTCTGGAGATCAAAGATTTGATTATGTGGATGAAGAGCTGCTGATGCTGATGAGAAGACAGACGAATAAGTTACGTGAAATTGAAGCATACTATGGGGAGATCCCAAAATGGTCGCTTGTATTTGAAGATGAGATCAATACAATGGAGTATTTTAAACACGCGCGGAAGAATCAATCGACAGTTATAAAGGAACTTCAAGAAAGACTATTGATAATACTCTCAACTCTGTCTGTTCAATGATCAACTAGACAGCTTCTGAAAAACATTGTTCATCTTAACAATGAGGGAGGATATTCGCGTAATTATTGTTGAGTTGGAGCTATTACATTCAAGATGGTCTCATTGGGGTTCCTTCTCAGATAAGAAGAATGATTGGACGCCCACCGCACCTGGGGTGGAAATTGGAATTGACTTTTATTCTGCTGCCTGATTGCTCTATGAAGTGTGATGTCATTTTGTGAATGGTAGAATGGGGGGCATATCAGTGGCTGCATACAAAACATCGAAAAGGTAGTTTATTGTTCTGAGTGATTGCAGACTACGTTGGTTTTCTTGGAGGAACTGTGCTTCTGGATTACTTCCTCTGAATTTCTCTATGAAGAAATGGCTGTCCATGAGGAAGGACTTTCTTCCTCCTGTTTATGAAGAGAACAACGAAGTTGACGCTTTGCACCAGGACGATCTCTCTTATCTTAAAATCACCGTAAACCTCGGTTACTGTGAACAATATTGTTAGATGCACTTAAATAACTTTTGGAGGTTCATAGTGCAATTTTATTTTGCCGTAGAATTCCTAAGGCAGGGCTGCTCTAAATTAATAAAAATGAATTTACAAATAAAGGAAAAAAATTAAATCGTCGTAGGATGTCAATGGAAACTCTAATTCGGAATTAAAAAAAATATATTGAAAGGCACAAAATATTGGAATTTGTAAGCATAATAGATCGCATACCATTTAAAATTCAACAATTTTAGTTTTTTTTTAATTTGAATTGTTGGCTTCTGCGAAGAAAATGATGACCTGTGCGCTCTAGTTTTTATTAGTTTCAAATACACGATTTTTAATCCACAGGGAACTTTTGCGACACCCCATACATTTAATTTTTCATAAATACTTACATTGACTCATGTGGTTTCTGGGAGTTTCCACAAAGTAACGAAATTTAGACGATAAACAATTTATTCTTTCACATTTTGACGATTTAAATTCCACATATGTAGGTACGCCCCTGATTTTTTTCAAATGATTTATAAAACTTGAAAATTTGAAACGACTATTTTCGTACTTAAATGCTTTCTCACAATGTTCACAAATGAGTCTTTTCGAATTCACAGAAAACCTTAGGTATTTTATAGTCAGTGATAAATCTGAGCTGGTGAATTTTATGGCACGGCACCGAACTTCTTTGAGTGCAAACCTTTCCCGATTGTGGCAGTCCCTTCAAACGAACGTTAATCAAATTACATTTTTACCCTTCCAGAGCCTTAATGGAAACATCCAGGGTCAACATAGGATCCATATATGTCGATTAAAGTGATAAACATCAAACTGGTGGGGCCGTTTTAATCCACTTTTTCAAATGTGAGCATCGATCTTTTGGGGGAGTCGAAGGGTAATTGCATTCAGAATCTAAGTCAAATTAATGGCCTGATGAATTCTGTCACCCTACAATGAGTGGACTGACTTGCCTCTTTCAGTTCCTGAGGTATGGACTAACAATCATATAGATTTTCCTGATTTTGACAGTTTCTCGAATTTAAGGTTCTGCAAATTGCATTTTTAAATTTCCAAAGCCCTAAACGAACCATTCAGGTTCAACGTAGGGTCCATTTTCTGTTGATTAAAGTAATAAACATCGCATAAAAATACTTTAATTTTTTCTGAAAAATTTTAATTTGGTTCGACGTGCTCATTTTGATCCACCGTTCAAAATTTGAGCTTTAATTTTTTGAAAATCCGATGCGCAGCGCTACTAGAAATTGAACTTAAATTAATGACCTCCACGAGTTCTATCAGCTTCCACTGGGTACGTTGCTTTGAGTCTGTTCTCGAATTTGGTAAAAAGGTCTCTTGAAACGAATCTAAACTAACTTCAAAATTTTCGAAGATAAACAATTTTAATAACTTTTCAAATCGTAAGAGTCGTTTTCTTGCAAGCTCGAAGACAGATCACATTGAAAATACACACACACAGTTGTCTCAAGGAGCTCTATTAGGCTCCGCTACTCAGATTGCTCTGTCTCTTTTTTATGTCGGCCATTCAAAACTGAACTTTTTCGCAAGTTTCGCAGATCAATTTCCTGGAAAAAACCACCGTCCGCATTTGTTTTATTATAGAAGTTCGAACAGCAGGCACGACATAGCTGTCAAACTATGAGCGGTGTTGCCATATTGTGAGAACTTCCTTTAGAGTTAGGAAAATTTTATTGAGATTTTTGACATCTTTAATGTTAAATCGATAGCCTTTGTTACGAAAGCGCGTTTATCAAGTAAATACACTCCATTTCAGGATAATTTTCATGTAGTGGACCGTCGAAAAGGTCAATCGATAATAAAGCTTAGGAGAAATTTGACATTTTCACAGTCTGCTATATGAATGTAGTTCTGAAACGAACCGTAACATGAATCTATTTTCTGGAACAAATTAGTCGTCCCGAAAGGGTAACAAAGCATCGTTTTTTGGTTGTATTTGTGATAAAGTATCTGCAAACTATTTTACCATATTATAAGAGTTTTCTTTAGGTTTGTGAGAATACTTTTTCCGGTTACAGGTCCGCCTTTTTGACTCTTTTAAATTACATTCATCACGACTAAGTTGCAAAAGAGCACACATTTCGCATTAAAACCCTGACAAAATGTAGTTCAAGCAAACATACCATATTGAATAAAGCATTTCCTAATACTAAAATCTAAATAATTTTAAAGCAAACAAGTGCAAAAAAATTTAAGCAAAGAACAAAGAGTTGACAGAGTATTATTGTTGCAATTCTTAATGTTGAAATAGCATTGACATACCTGAAACATTAGTTTCTTTACAAAGTCAGCCACCTTGACCCCTCAGCTGTACACTGCCTGCGATTCACCTCTTTTTGAAACAGTTCGGGTCAGGCACCGCCAGTTTTCCATTCATTTTTCACGTGAATGCAAACTGCTTGGAGTCAAACGAATTTGCTTTTGGATTTGTCTGGCTATCTAATACCTTTCTTATTTACTTATCAGTTATCGGAACGTCGTACGTTCCACCTTAGACGATGCGAAACTCCTGTGTAACTTGTATGATTTTAGCTGCATTGGCAGGTTCACTCTATAGGTTTTCCTCCCTTTTTAGACTAGCGAATTCGGCTCTAGTTTACCGCGTGAGCGGAGCAGATGTCGGTCCAGAGGATGTGAGACGATTCGTAACAAATGCATAAACTTTAAATATCTCTTTTCTGATTGAGTGAATGTACAAATTGCAACAAACGATGTTCTTCGACGTGAAGGTGAAATCCCCTAGTCTATTCCTTGGATGGCAAGTGCGCATGAACAACACGTGTGTGGGACCGTCCTTATTGATCCCGTTTTGGATAATTTCATGAATGAAATTCCCTAGGGATGCAAATAATTTACATGCCGTGGAAATGGAACAGCTGTGGAAAAACTGATACATCGGCATGTTTTTGATTATCTTGAGTGGATTTCCATCAAATAAGGCAAAAAAGTAACATTGCTGCCTCTATAATGTGCAAGATTTAAAATTCAAAAAGCCTTTTAATAATCCATTCGACACGGTGCAACATGTTAGATTGCGATCGAGGGTCTTAAGAAATTTCCATCTTCAAAAACTCTGTTAGATAATGTCTTGAAAATTATGAATATAAGTAAAAAACAAATACGATTTAAAATTGATTCATCTGGGTAATTCTCTCTCCTTTCATTTCATCAATGATAACCACTTCGCGGCTTATTTCGAACCATTTCAACACGTTTCAGTCGACCAAAAACCATATTGAATACTTGTATTCTTATTTATTTGTTGGAGAGTAAATTGATTACTAGTAAGGAATACTCAGATTTGCGACTTAAAGAGGAAAATGCCGTTTGTTATGAGTCTGCGTTTATTTACATTCACATACAGCGTGTTTCAAAAAGGTGATGGCAAGTTTGAGGAGGGTATGAAGGACATTGCAGCAAAGATTTTTTGCACATAATTCGGTAGTCACAAAATGAACCGATTTAGTTCTGGAGTTATTTTTTTCGAAAAATGTGGGGCTCCTTCAAAAAACATCGATACTTGTTATTTTTATTAAAGGCAGCGCAAGAATAATAAAAACAATCTCAGCAATAACATTCTCAGTTTCTCTAGCGTTGCATATCGCTTCGCCATAAATAAGTTGCAAGTCTGCATATTCTTCAGATGTAAATTGGACCGTTTGAACAGTTTAAAAGCAAAATTTCGTCGCACAATGTGAAATTCAGTGCGCTCATGAATAAAATAACTCTTTACCAATATCCCATTAGAACTCACGGTTGGTGAAAAACTTGATGAACTTGAAAAAATAGATGAACATGTTTATTTTGTATGAAATATTTTTTTGCGTTCTCTTTACTGAAAGTTACTCAAATGTCGATGTCTTTTAGAGTTGCCGAGAAAATGTTACATTTGTGGGCGGGAATTTCTCCAAAATCAAAACGATTCATATTCGATCAGTCGTTTATATCCAAAAAATTTTACCCCAATATCCTCTCTAACTTGCTCAACCTTGGCACCATCTTTTTGAAAGACCCTGTACATTAAACAATTTTATTTCGTTTGCACACGTGTAAATTAAATTATTTTTCTGAGCTTATATGATAAAATACATTATACGTAAAGCGAGTACCAACGTCACAATGTTTTCTACAGGGCATTTCAGATATAATCGTATTTAAAATTTGATAAAAGTTCGGTCAAACGTTTCTGCACTTTACTACTGCTACTACTACCACTAGCACTACTACTAGGACGATCACGTGCATCATAAGCTCAGTCGATGGAAGGAAGAAAAGAATTTCGGAAAAATTAACATTCGTTTTTTGACACGGGAATTACTGCCCCTACTCAAATTTTTATAGAAACTACGTAAAATTTGAAGCTTCCATACGAGCCCCCATAGGAATTTCTAGTCGTTCTTAGCGTTTCTTCTAGCTCTCGTTCTTGTAATATACAGAATGGCACGTTAGATAAATGCGTCACGACCTCAAATTCCATTTCATCAATTTCATGTGTGTCACTTGTAGCAAAATCACGCAGTCATGTACAAGGTGAGTTAGAAAAAATGGGCTAACAATAAGCTGGAGTTATTAGACGTGAAAATACTACGATTCATCTCTAATGTCGCTAGTTTAAGAGATGCAGTGTTTTCAAAGTTTAATTTTTAAAAGTACAATTTTGTACTGAAATTTCTTAATAATTAAGAAAGTTTTGATAGTACAAATCAAAATGTTGCTAGTTTTGTGTTTTTTGGTGTTAGAATTACGAATTTTAAGCTTATTTTGACGTTGCTCCTAGAGGGCACTAGTTTCACCGTATTATGTAAGTGAATTAAGATATTTTTCTATTATTGATCTGAGAAGCCATACTCAGAACAAATCGAGAATTTGAAAGACCGATCAATTCTACAGAGAAAATATATTTTTGTGTAGATCGTATAAATTTGTCGTTTTTCAAGTTATTTGCATTTAAAAGTTTCAATTAAATTTGCTATGATTTGTTTTATTCTTAAAAGATGAAAGTGTATGAAGAAGTAATCAAAGCACCAATAAATATTAATAACAATTATTGATGATAGTGATAATGGCAAACTACAAACAAAAAGTTGGCAGTGTCCACAACCTTCTATAATGCTTTTTAATGTACAGGATGTTTAAAAACACGCGGCAATATTTAAGGGATGATTGCTCAGGTTATTTTATAAAAAAAAGTTCCTATAAACGTAGGTCCGGACATGTATTGTTTCCAGAAGACAGAGTATTAATTTTTTTAATAATGGTTTTTGAAAAATAATTCAAATATTTTAAATTATCGACTTGTTTTAAGCATGGCTCAACACATAATCAACTTAAAAGCGTGTTTTAAATTACTTAAATAATATGATGAAACTAGCGCCCTTTAAGAGCAACGCCCAAAATCTTAAGAATCGTTATTCTCACGTCAAAAAAATATAAAACTGCCAATTTTAAAATTTATCTATCAAAACAAATTTATTACTGATAAATTTCAAAATAAAATTTAAACCTTAAACGCTACATGTCTCTTAGACCAGGGACATCGGTATAAGCCATATTGAGTTCAGTCACAATGTGTTAGTGTCTGGTGCCTCCAATTTAGTGTTGGCTTGTTCTCTCTAACTTATGTTGTATAAAGCATCGTTGGGAATTTTTCCACATTTCCAGCTGGTTGCAAGCGATAGCGACAGGACGAAACATTAAGGACCACAAAGGACCACGAGAGGAAAAAAGTTAAGTGATGTGCCTGACATGAGAATGTGCCGTACCAACTACAGTGGCAGAGAATTTCGAGACCTTTTGCTTCCACATAGTCAAAAAGTGGGGTAAAAGAAAAAATTAAACGTTTTATCGAACTATTCTACATATCAAAACTGTTACATATAGACAAGTATAACTTTTATGTTGTCTAATTCCTGTACATGCCATAATACCATTCGGTATATCATAACTCAAAAGTTCCTCTTTCAACAATTTTTCTACATTTCATTAATTTAGGAAAATGTGAGGTCTAATTTAGGTAGACATTTAGCAAAATAAAGTTTGAGCTAATTTTCTAAAAAAAGCCGAACATCCTTTTCTAGATTGTTGCAATTTAATTGCCAAAGCTAAAAAATAATTCAAATAAGTACGTAGAAAATAAAGCTATATCGAATTACAATTAAAGAGATGTAATTTTCATTCTACTTTAATTAGTCTCATTAAGTAAATGTATTTAATTAGTCTTGGAAACGAAACACGAGCGGAAAAAGGTAAAAATGCTCCCTTTTGATGATGGAAAATAGGAATACTCTTGTATTTGGTGGGAATGAGAAAAAATGATCTTGTAGCGCAGTTAAGCCTATTCGAGGTTAGTTGAGAAAGTTGGAGGTCCTAAAATTCTTTGGAAGCCTCCGTGATAAATTTGTAGAATGTCTATAGTCATTAACTAACATTACGATTTCTGTTTACGTGTCTTTCCACAAGGGTGCGATAAAAGTAGTTTTACCGCACGCGTTTACAAAGTGAAAATTTACGCGTTTACCAGCTTTACTGCACGCTAATGGTTAATTAAACCCACAGACTCCTGTATAAGTAACACGCATGCGTTCGTAGAAAGAAATATTCATAGAAATAGAAACTTCTAAAGGATTTAATGACGAACCTCATTCTTCTTCTTCTCTACATGAATATGGCTGGCGCCTCGCTTTACAGCTCTAAATTGGGAATTTAAATCCGTTTCAAAGAGTTCAGCTAACGATTCAAAATGAGATTATTTAACGTTTTATTTTCAATACTTTGTAAATATGGGTAAAGTTTCGAATGCCCCAGAATTACGTGCAAATATGGGTTTTTATGCATATTCGAAGAGAGTTACTCTTAACAATTAAAAATGGCCTTCTAAAGTTTAAATATTTAGAGAGTACATTTTGAATTGTATATAACATTTTCCGCGTTAATTGACCCAAATAAGAGTTTTAATCATTTCATCATTAACCTAGAAAACTTCCGCAACAAACTTAGCTATTCGCAAATGTAACTCTAAGCGTAATGCACGGCTACACTTTGGGATGCTTGCATTAAGGAAGTAATTATCTTAAAATTGTTTACGTTTACATCGTTCATTTAATAAAAAATTGACCTCATGTGTGCATGATAAAAAACGGAAAAGCAATTAAGGCTCACATAGGTGCATGGCCTACATAATAAATTAAAGTTGAATTAGAATAATTAATTGGGAGCGATAATTTGTTCCGGTGTTGTCATGTAAGGTAAATTTGAGGAGTGGGTTTACTGGAATATTAATAAACACAGCGTAATTAAAAGGAGTGTCGAACTTATTTTAATCAGCCCTAATGACTTTCAGTAAAAGTAAGTATAGGTCGCTTAACCGCGACGTCATGTGGCAATATCTAGGTCACAAACTATATAAAATTTTGAACAAAAACTAAATAACGTACCTGTAAGAATTCCCTTATGTGACTTGGCTCCAACCAATCGAAAAATCGAATTTTATACGTTACAAACCACGAAATTCCACTATTGTGTTAGACTGGGAGATTTTTTCCGATTATCAATCAATTCGAATAAATCGTAGCGTTTTGCAATATATTTATTTAACACCGTTTCTTTGAGTAATGTCACAAAAACAGCTACTGTGCAACTAAATTTATTATCTAACTCGTAAAAACCGCATAAAATCGGCGATTTGCCCTCCTACCTCGCGCGATTCACAAAAAAAACAGTTTATAAGAGACTCGTTTTGTTGTAGCGTCTTTGTGTAGTCAATCAAACTGTTGGACAAAGGTATTAAGACAAGGTTGTACATCAGTTTTGGTCATTTCTCGACCGGGAAGTGTTTGTGTGACTTTTCAGTGGAAATTTCGGTAGGTTTCCGTCAGTATAACTGTACTTTAGATAGACATTTATGCAAGGGAAAACCAGACAATGAGTTCCATGTCATTAAATGTGATGATCATTTCAAACGTTTGTTTCTACAGTTGAGTGGCGTTTATTAAGTTTTCGTTTATCTTAATTCGCATGTAAAGCCGTCGATCCCTTTATTACCCCCTTAATCCACAACTTTCGACCTCCTTTCCATTCAAAACTAATTTCAACTGCACGAATAGGCATAAGAAAATTCAATTTTGCTGTAGTATTTTAATCAGTTTCTACAAACGAGTTTCTCTTCGATGAACGATTAATTGATTAAAATTACTTAAACAAATCTAGGATAACTAATTACTTATTAATGCTGGCAACCCGCCACGCAATAAGGAAGCTGTATTGGAAGCACGCAATATCACGTTCCACGGTACAAAGAATAATAGTGATATTGACTTCACCATTATTTTTTGGATCTAGATTCTAGTCCGTAGATCTGAAAGCACGTGAGATTACACCAAAAATCCTTAAATATATTGTTTACTGTCGACGTTTCGATCTTTACCAAGACATCTTCACGGCAATTATCTATTAGTTGCTAGCATTGCATTGTTCGTTATGCAATGATTATCAACCAGTACTCGAGAGAAAATACATTAACAAAGGAGGTAGGTTGAAAGATAACAATTAACGACTATAGTGTCGTATCGTTTTTGGGCGTGATACACTTTGATGGAGGGACTCGCTTAGTTGAACATTCACGAAGACCGCAGGGCTATCAACTAATACCTTTTTTGTTTCATTGTTTGTTTATTTGCATGTTTTTGTTTGTTTTTTCTGCTTGTTTTTTGTTTATTATTTTTTTAATTTTTGCGTGTTTTTTAAAATTTTTTTTTTATTTTTGCGTGTTTTTTAAATTTTTTTTTTTAATTTTTGCGTGTTTTTTGTTTATTTTTTTGTCCTGAAGATGAACCCGTAGTCAAAGGTTAAAACATCGAAAAAATATGGGAGATGTCTCCAAAAGCTTTTTGGGCAAATTCCAAGAATTCTCAAAGTAAACGCTGTAGGACAACTGAGATCTTGTAAGCTAATTTTAGTCTGATACCACTTCGGTTTCTCCTATCGAAAGTTTAGAATGTGAATTTGAAGCATCAAATTATTGAAAATGAAGTGGCATTGTCAGTATAATATGATTGAACTTATCTGAATTAACTAAAGTTGATCTCAGTTTAATGAACCATGTAAACGTAACCAATTCAGTTAATCCTAGGATAATTAGTTGCTTAATGCAAGCAATCTATTATACAGTGACAAGATGACTTCATTAAAGGAACCTGAGTTTTCAAAGCGAGTCTTAACTTATGAATTTATTTATGACTTAAAAGCTCTGTGTGGTATGACTTTGGTTTTTAACCGATAATCAGCAAAATTTTTAAGTATGTAGGGGAAACTTGGGACGTTAAAATGTTAAAAAAATTAGTGCCGCGTCTTGCTTATAAGGGTAGTTGTAAATTAGTTAATTTTTGTAACCTCGTACTGATCCGAAATTTATTTTTCCTGAAAACCACTAAAGTTTGAGTGTGAATTTGGGGTGTTAAATTTTTGGAAACGCTGTAGCGTATGTTTCCTCATTATCATCGTTTGACGCTAAACTATCTTGAATTTAAGCCCTTCAGTTTTATGAACTATGTAAACGTAAACGTGGCTCATTCCAGGATAACTGTACTTCCTTAATGCAGGCAACCTGAAATGCAACAAGTAGGTTCACTGTGGAGCTTTCCCATGCCAATGCTTGCCTACGATTAAAGAAGAAATAAATCACACTTATTGGGCATAATTCCTACAAAACACTTACTAGCACGTAGGCGTTTCCTCAGATTTAAATTGACCATATCATGCATTGTTAAAGTTTTTTTATGTTTTTTTTTCTTGCCGGAATTGCCGTCATTTTAAACACAAATTGGTTATTTTCAGGGTGTTCAACAAGTCCTATTGCGAAATGGCGAAAGTGTTCATCTGTTTATCTATACTACTGGTGGGTAGTTTAGCTATCCCCGTAAAAGACGAGCTGATGTTTGAAGGGCCAGATGATACAGCTACAGTGGAAAGTACTGTGAGGGAAGCAAGGGCTGCGCCCAAGCATATAGGAGATCTAATCAAGCCAGGTATTTAGAGTTACGTCATTAGAGTTAATCTAACGAAGTTCTATAAATAAGACTCTTGAACAACTCTCTGATCGCAAATTTATCAGCTACGTGAAACGAAGCATTGCAATCAAATATTTATGATCATGGCTCAATTTTGGAATATCGTGTTTCAAATCCTGTAACATGATAAAAAGGACACCTTCTCAACCTTCATTAGGTGTAAAGGACGCTTTTCTCTACACCTATGGTGACGCCGAGAATGACGACGGAGAGTTCCATGGTTACTCTAAAACTATGAATAATAAAGGGCAAGATGGGTACTTACATAGGGACAAGTTCCATAAGAAGGACGGAGACAAGTATGCATATGAAATTCACTCCGAGTATGGGCAGGAAAACAAAGCCAAAATTGAGAATGAGAATGCCAAAGGCATTAAGAAGGCCCTAGAAGAAGGTACATATTGTAAAAAAGAGACATCGTAAAACTATATTTAATTGTTATGCATGGGACCAGAACTAACAGAATAAAAGAGAGAGGAAGAGGATTAACATGTGCACGAAGAAGTAGCAGGAAGAGGAAAGTGTAGATAGAGAAAATTCGCACACTATAGGATTAATGGATAAATAGAATTGCCTGTAGTTACTCATAAAATCAATGTATAACATTTCACTGACTGTGTTTGTAAGAGAGCAGTCAAATGGATAGTTCATCTGGACACTCCTAAAACACCATTATTCATCATAATATGCTGATTGTACAATTATCATTACCCATTAAAATCATTGTAAATATTTTCATCTACGAAGGAAAAACTTAGTCATTTACATATTCCCTTACCACTCAATAAATATCACCATTTAATGGAGAACAGATATTCAAGAATCAATCTAAAATAAATTAATATATATTGATGATTTTTTAATACACTTGGCAACGTTACCTGTGGAAAAAACACATTTTTAGCAAATCTAAAGGCAATTTAAAAATAAAAGCTAAACGCTACGTTACTTCCTGTGTACTTTGGTAAAATTCATCGATTTATATATGTTTTTTAGTAAAGGAATAATTATTGAGATTAATGTGATTTTAACCTAAGCGAGAAATATTTGAGAACTTGACTTTAGGGATGGGAGAACTTTAAACTCTCTATATCTACATTCAATAAACACAATTTCATCTAATTTTAAAGAATAGGAATTTATGAGAATCAAAAAGCCTCACTGTAAAATAATTCATAATTTCATCAAATAGCTAAAAGTCATCAAGTTTTTATTTGGTGACAATTCAGATCCATCACTATTTTCAATATACAATGTGTTAAATTGAAATTGCGCTTATTGAACTTTATAAATTTTTATTAATGTGAGTTTTTTTTTCAATTTTATTTAGCTAAAGGAGCTGCGGGCGAGGAATCTAGAAAGGAATATTCCGTTTTCGAAGACGGGTAAGAATCATTCAATATTTTATTACTAAATATATTAGGTAGGATCGTTTTGACTTTACCTTGGAATATCTAATATAACTTTAGAAGAAAATATGTAAAATCCATATAAGTACAAATCTAATGGTAGAAGTACTTAATAAGACAAAAAACCTCAACTTTTATATCCAGGTTCAGAAGATATAATTTTATTTAGTGTATCGATGAAAACTTTAAAATTATTTTCATTATTAAAATGAATGCAAATTTATTCTGTTGCAGTGTTACCTTATATCATAAACCTTTAAGTCCTAATATTTCTGTTTCTGACTGTCATTTTAATTGAGCGTTAATACTTATAATTCGTCTACAGAACAACGCTTTCTTTGTTTATGGAAAAAATTATTTTTATTTTACTTATATTATAAATAATCAAAATTGTAGTATATATTAAAGAAATAAATACAAATAATTATGTGGCCCATTAGCTCAGTTGGTTAGAGCGTCGTGCTAATAACGCGAAGGTCGCGGGTTCGATCCCCTCATGGGCCAATTAGTTTTTTTTTTTTTTTTTTTAATGAGATAGTTCCTTGAAAAACAATATAAAATTGAAATGTCGTTGTTTTCAGTATCTTCTGATTTATGGATTAGTGGAAAAACCATGGAAATTGCCATTTTCATGGGAAGATTTTTTTTGCTGATTTGAACAATATTATTTGCCTATAACATTCATACATTTACAAAATTGTCAGAATAAAACATAAACCTTATATTTATAAGGTATTATGTAGCAACGTATTAAAATCATAATTAATATGGTTCCAGCGAAAACAAAAAACAGCCCAAAAAAAAGGTAGAAGCTGAGTTCAACTACTTTGGTGAAGATGGTGATGGAGGTGATAGCGGCGGTAGCTATTATGGTGAAGGATCCTCTTCGGAAGGTGAGGGTGAAGGAGGAGAAAATGCCGAATCATCTGAAGGTAAGTCACTGAAGATCCAACCCTCCATGTGAATAATCAAAATATCTTTTTAAATATTTATAATATTACCTATATATGTATATATATATACTATAACCTAAACTTTAGAATATCAAAAAAATATACATGGTGTTTGGTAGAGCGAGAGAAAGTTTTCAATGGAAGACAGATGGCGTCATTTCGAATGTATATAGCTATATTTATCCTGATGGGAATTTTCAATGTTTTTAAAATATCTGCCTTCTTAGGTTTTTATACGAAATAACTGCGTAGATTTAATTAAGTTTATTTTTTTAATAATAAATACTTGCAGCTTTCGGAGGCATTTTTTAAAATCTTCTTAACATGCATAATGACGAAGTAAAACAAAAATTTATTAAAACTTATTACTACATATAAACAAATTAACGGATTGAAATACTTTAGTTTCCATTTATTCTTAAATTTTAAATAAAATTTTCTCCAACGCAGCGCTTGCTCAAGGAGTTTAAATAGCCTTAAGAACTTCTATCAAACGATATATGATATTATGACAAAATTATAGTTCAGAAAACAAAGGATAAAAGGAAATGTTACTCGCAGGAATATAAGCGAGATTAAATTTAAATAAATATAAATTATTTTAAAACTGTTAGAGCTAGTTCTAATTTAAACAATCCTATTATTAATTAATTTTATTTTGAAAATGATATTCCCCACTTGAAATGCAATTACTTTATATCCCTTCCACTCTCCCCTCGCGACTTTCACCCATTGATCGTTATTTCTAAAATGATAAGATTTTCTACGAGAATAAATATGGTTATATAGATTCAAAGCGAATCTATCTCCGTTTCTTTGAAAAATTCCTTTCTCTCTGGCAAATACCCTGTAATCTCACAGATATCCATTTTTTCTATATGCAATTATTTATTAAATATCTGTCGAATCCAGAACACTACGATCAGCACGTATAGATTAGTTCATAAGAAATATATACGATAACAAAGGTTTCCGGCCACTCGAGTTTGCTTGTTGTTTATTGATTTGATCGGAAAATCTATTTAATCAGTTAATCACCAGGCAATTGTTTTTTAGCCTGGTTAGTGCTATGTTGAATTAAATATTTGTATATACATTCTACCTACAAGGGAAGTTTGAAAATATCTTTCGAAGTTATTTTGCTTCGATATGAAAATTTGTTGGCACTTAACATTAAACCCCATATTGGTTCGTTTAGGAGGTGAAGGTGGCGGCGATGGAGAAGAAAAAGAGGAATACAGTGAGGAGTCTGAGGAAGGAGAAGGAGAAGGAGGTGAAGAAGAAAATGACTATTAACTCTATAGATCCACAATACTCTCTGGCTTTTCCATACCAAATACTTTGTTCGTTATTATGTTGTTACATAACTCATCCTCTCATTTCTACTTATTCAACTTTCTCTAACAAACGCTTTTTTACCTTCTTTACATTATCGTACCTATTTCAATACTAACAATTTCTTTTCATATACTAACATAATTTTACTGTAGTAACCTGCTCTCTCTACCGTTTCAACTAACTCTATTCATCTCATATCAGTCGTTACTTACTTATTACCTCTAAAAATCTCTCATCTCTTCTCTGTGATAAATCTGTTGTTTCTTGCTATGCCCATAGTAATATATAGTATTGTTAATAGCATATGTTATAGATATTTTATTTGAAACTTATTATGACAATAAAAAGACTTATAATTTTAATTATTAAACGGTCGTTTTGATCAAAGAAAATATTAGTGTTTGACTTTTCGTGTTCCATCCGCATTAAAAAATATATTAACCGTGGTGTGTAATCACGGTCGGTTTCTGATTAATCCAATAAAGATAACGCAACATCATATGATATAATAATGGGATAACGAAATATCCAAATCTAAACAACACTTTCAGATAAAAGTATTCTATAGCGTCTTGAACAGTTCAAAAAAAAATTTTAAACATGCTCAATATGATCGTCGATAATAAAAAAAAATTTAGGTCAATTTGAAATTTGAATATAGTACATTCATACAGCTGAAAGGTAATAATGCTAATATCAACTAGTGGAAGCGCATTGCCTCTCAATTTTTCATTAATATTTCAATGCTTGGTATAATAATTTTCTGTCAATAATCTACTAGTACTGTAAACAGAATAGGACTGAATTGCAAGAATAAAGGAATCAACAAAAAAATGTTTGTCTTCTAATTGTTTATCGCAATTCAGCTCTTCACTCATGTGAGTGTGAGCGCATACAGACACTACAGTTTTCATTAATATGTCAGAAAACTAGTTTTCAGCAGCTTCCGAACTTTCTTAGTTCCCGACAAGTTCTAAGAAAATTAAATTATTGGAGAAAGTAAAATAGTTAAGTAACATCTTTTCCACATTGCGGAATAACCCAAAATACGTATATCCATCAGCTCTAAGTTCATCCAGGATCTCCACGGTAACATCATCATAGATATCTATTATGGTTAACCCTCTTTGAAAAGTTGCAAACAAGAAAGTACTTCGGAAGTGTTATGTGGAAGTTATAGTAAGGGGAGTTCGAATAAAATATTTTAAAGATTAAAATGTGATTCCTATTGTAACAGTTTAAGTATAACGATACGCCCATTAGATGTGTATTATTAGTTGCTTGCTAGTTGATTTTGAAAAGTTTACAGGTTATTGCTACATATAAATAGCATTTCGTAGTCGACTGCTCAATAGATATAATAAGGGACTAAAAAAAGGGAAAAGGACACCATCTCAGTCATATAAAGGGTCAATATGCTATGAAATAGAAACGCACTCTAAAACCATTACTTGCTACTTTTCAAAATGTTCGTTCCTTTGATCATAAAATAAGTGGTCTTATGACCAGAAGTCCTCTGGACCTTCCACCATATTCCCATTGTATTTCTTGGCCTATGTCCATTAACACGACAATGCATTTTCGAACTTCTTTAATGACTAATTCTATTAGAAACTACGCAGTAATCTCTTTCAAAACCTGAGACTTAAGTCAAAGAGAAAACACTGGAACATCCACGATTCTGAGCTCATTATCCGTTAATTGCATAATTCCGTTCGTCTTACAGGCGCACCTCGATGAAAACTGCCATTTTGCCAAGTTAGGTAAGTAGAGAAAATCGCAAATCTTATGGGTATACTATAGTGAGGAATGAAAAAATATTTAAAAAAGGTATTTAAACTTGCTTAAAATGAAATCTGCTTATGAAAAGGATAGAAAACATAGATCATTTCAAAAAATCAAAGAGCTGTTCATTATTGCCAATTATTGGACGTTGGGAACATAAAACATTAGCCTTTATGGATGGGTTTGAGAATAGCATTTTCGATAAAAAGCTTAATTTCATTCCAAAGTGCACCAATGTTGTGATTATTATTACGTTAAAAATATGCAATTTATAATCAAGTGTGAAGTGTAATATGAAGACTTTTATCCACACACTCATTATGCCCAAGACACTTTATTCCGGTCTATTAACGTTCAGAATAAGCAAAAAAATAAAGGCATAATGGAATTTCATATCTTGTCCAGTAACAAAACATTTGATCGCCAAATTCCCTCAAATTCAAACGTGAAAAGCGACCAAACTATAAATATAGTAAGCGCTTTATTATTATTTAAAATAGTTTAACAGCTACGGTAATCGGCTCTACGAAGATCCTCTTTATAAAGCCCACTTGAAGATTATTGTTTTAGGAACTTATATAAACCTCGCTCAGGTTCTTTATCAACGACTTATAGGTAAAGTCGCACATGCGGACGGTCGCAATAATGGTAAAAAATCACGCCGCAGTCGTCAATCGTTAGGAAAAATCGTTAACAAGGACATTTCGTTTTTCTCATTGTTACAGAATTTTGTTCGGTCAACATCGCCGGTTTGTGATAAAAACCTGTGTAGTTTCTAAAAGTACTTGTACATATAATATTATTTTCGCATAATATATCAGTGCCAATTAATCAGTGTCGGCGATTAATTAGATTGAATTTGCTCCTAAATAAGTGGTGGTCAGTTAACAATAATAGTGAGGACTAATCAAGATGACTGCTGGGGGACAAGAGAAATGTGACGATAAGGAGGTGACTAAAATCATGTGGTATACCTAGTTCATGATCACTGATAAGTAATGTATCGGACAGGGTGCTTTTAATGACTTTCGGTCACGCTTTAAAGGTCATTTCGAGAATATAGTAGAAATATTCTCTTTAAGCATCTGCAACTTTAAAACGGTTGAAGAAAGGTTTATGCGGAGCATATAGATGTATATATTAGAACATTTTGCTATGAATTTTGATACGTGATTATCCAACGTGGGGCGCCCTTTATTTAATATATATATATATATATATTTTTTTTTTAATAAATTAAAAATCTAATTATAAAGATCACAACATATTTAATGACGTTACCTCGCTAAGTGGAACGAATCTAATTTTCAATACTTGACATCAAAATTCCAATTTGTGCAACAAACAAAGCCACTACACGTATCTCTTTTGCGCAATAGAATAATGTGGAATGCATTAATTTTGTATTAAATGTAAATTTATTACATTAAATGAAACTAAAATTACACAACAACGACCATACAAGTGTGTAACGTAGGTACGAGCGTCATCCAGTTTGGTATTATTTTTATTAGTTTTCACATAACACACTTTTAGAATAGTAACTAAAGCGTAAGACATGGGAGAATCAATCTAGTACCCATAATATAATAACCATTAATGGTTAAATTCCTGTTTTTCGCATCAATTTTGTACATAATCATGGGAAATAGCACCTATTACTACATAATGTGGGCTTCCCAATGCATGTTTTAGTCTCGTAAATTTAATTGCTTTCCATTCAATTCCATTTAACTTTATAGGCCAGTCAGAAGAAAAATTACAAAGCCTCATATTACTATGAACACAATGGGGATCTGGAAACATACTTCTCCAGTGGCAAAATTGAAATCCCAGAAACAGAATCGGTAAGAATACACTCTTTGACAACCATATTCGGGTACAGGATGATCATCAAACAATTAACATTACAATCAAAAAATCTCAAGGAGCCGTTGAAATGTGAGAGGTATGTCTTTGATACATTCGTCAAGTGGTAAATGGATTAATCAACGCCGTACGTTTACGACACACCGACTTCTTTCAGAATTGTTTCAACAATCACCTGTCATATTCTCACATTCACAGCAGTAAAACTATAATTTCAAGTATAGATAATTATTCCAATCTTAAAAAACAAATACTGTTTGACTATCTTAGGTTCATCAATCTTATTATTAATAAAAATTACCCAATCAAGGTTAACAAATGCACTGTATAGACGACTTAGTGATTAAATTTTTGTTCGTCTCCAGACTGGATTTAGCTTTAGAAAACTATGGGCCTTCACCGGACCTGGATTTCTCATGTCTATAGCATATCTAGATCCAGGGAATATTGAAAGTGATCTGCAATCAGGGGTAATTGCTCAATACCGCTTATTATGGGTACTATTTGCTTCCACAATTCTGGGTTTTGTCATGCAATGCTTAGCAGCAAAGCTTGGTAATCTAATAACCAAACGCCCTGTTAAGAACTGACCCATTTGAAACTTCCAGGAGTGGTAACAGGGCTGCATTTAGCCGAAATGTGCCATAGACAATACAAGAAATTTCCAAGGATACTCTTATGGCTCATGATCGAAATTGCGGTTATTGGGTCAGATATGCAAGAAGTCATTGGAACTGCCATTGCAATTTACATGTTATCAAATAAATTGTAAGAGATGTTTCACTTTCTTAAACAAAACTGTAACGTTACGTTATAATAGAATTCCGTTATGGGGTGGTTGCCTTATAACAATCATCGACACATTCACATTCCTGTTCCTGGATAAGTACGGTTTGAGGAAATTGGAACTGTTTTTCTGCTTCTTGATTGGGGTAATGGGGATAACTTTCGGGTATGAATATGTGGTGTCCGCCCCACCTTCCGCAGAAGTGACTAAGGGTCTCTTTTACCCCGTGTAAGTTGCGCGTGGATTAAAATTTGTTTAAATAGAATATGTGTGTATAGCCGAAATTAAACTTTTAGATGCCATAACTGTGATTCCGAAATTCTTTTGCAAGCCGTAGGGGTTGTGGGGGCTGTCATTATGCCTCACAATCTTTACCTTCACTCAGCTTTGGTGAAGTCCAGAAACGTGGACAGGAAGAAGCCAGAAAAGATTTCTGAGGCCAACTTGTATTTTGCCATTGAAAGTGCTATTGCTTTACTTGTCAGTCTTGTCATCAACATTTTTGTCGTTGGTGTATTTGCATTTGGCATGTATGAGAAAACCAATAACGAACTGGTAAGAAGAAATTAAAAAACTAAATAAAAAATCGATTTCTTAACGTTTCAGTTGGAAGTTTGCAGAAATCAAAGTGAGAAAATGTTTAACATAGCTAAGGATACGTTTGATGTACGTATTTTTTCTCCTTTCTGAATATTACTCTTACCAAATTAACATTTTTTAAACTTCATAATTTAAATTTTAAATCTGAATTTTTCGCTTAATCTTAAGGCAAATGACGAAGTAGTGGATGCCGACATTTATAAAGGTGGAGTTTTCTTGGGGTGCACATACACGATGGCTGCGATGATTATTTGGGCAATTGGGATTCTTGCTGCCGGACAAAGTTCTACCATGACTGGTACTTATGCTGGGCAGTTTTCTATGGAAGGCAAGTTTTGATCCTTTTTAAACGAAAACATTAAACTTTAACAATAGAAGGGCCAATCTGTTTAGGATATGAAGATGAGTTGCGGTTATGTATACACTTTCCAATTTTTTTCGCCTCACAGTAAACTTACACGAATGACACGATTTTGTGTTTTAAAATGCTTTACCGTGTATATATGAGGTGTCCAATTTAAATGTGTGATTAAAGATTACTCAAAAACGGTACGTTGTATGAAAAAGAGTGTCAACTAAAAGTTGTCCGGTTAAGAAGGGAACATTTCACGAAGATAGTGACCTTTAGCCAGAACGTCATTTTAAAGTAATTTTAAGGGCTACTTTTTTTTCAGAAGGCATCATTTTTTACAGATCCTTGTAGACTTGCAAAAAATGAATATCTTTCATTTGATTTTTTTTTAATTTAACGTTTTGCAGCAGAGTTATCCTTGATTATTGTCGAATTTTTGATATAGTCCAAATTATTGCATTTTTTTTTTCTATAAAAGTTTTGCGTTGCACATTCGGTTTAAAGCTTATAACAATTCTTCTATCTAAACGGAAAAAAATTATTGTCATGAAAATTTGTTTTTACTTTAGCAAATTAATTTAAAATCCTGATTTGAAAAACTCATGGAAGCAAATATTGGAAAGAATGTCCTCCCTGCTCTAAAACACGTCTCAACTTTTTTCGAAAAGAATTATTTACTCTACGCAACGTCTTCCCCTGTATCAATTGCCACGCATTTTCAATTCTTCTTTTCATGTCGTCTGCAGTTATTGGTACTTCTGCATAAACTTTGTCCTTTAAAAAACTCTAGAGGAAAAAGTCTCGTGAGGTCGACCTAGGAGATCAGTTCACTGCACTGCCTATCCAATTCATCAAACTGGATACACTTCATTCAGAACCTCACGACACATTCTATAAAATTAGGCTGGACAGCCATCATGCTTATACCACATCACTCGTCTCATCGCAAGTGGAACATTTTCTAACAATTCCGGAAGATTATTCTGCAAGAAATTTTGGTACATTTCTCTATTCAAGTTTCCTTCAATGAAGAAAGGTTCAATTAAATATTCCCTAATAATACCGTATCATACATTCACAGACCATGTTTTTTAATGTTCAACTTCTCTAAGCTAGTGTGGGTTTACAGCAGTCCAAAAATTAAGATTATGGCGGTGATGCACTGCACCATGATTTGTGAATGTAGATTCGTCCGAAAACAAAACGTTGGAGAAGAAATATACATTTTGATTTAATTGCTGCCTTGCCCAATTACAAAAATTTATTCGATTTTCAAAATTGGTTTCATGAAGTTCCTCATGTAAAGAAATGTGGTAGGGATGGAATTTATTCACCTTCAAATTTCTTTGGACACTTATCTTTGATATTTCTTAGTCAGCAGCAATATGGCGACAACTTGCACGGGGTTCCAAGACAACAGATGCAGGAGGAACTGCTATTTGATTGTCTTCATGTGGTTGCATTTCGGGAGCGATTACGTTTTTTTATTTCTAACATTTTCATTTCTTTGAAATTTTAATCACACTGTTGAAAGTCGTCCGACAGGGAACTCTTTAATCCAGAAATTTTTTACCATAAAGTTTTACTGTCCAACTAAAATTTCTTTCAATCTCTCCATAAATAAAAACCATTTCTAATTTTTCAGCCAAAGTAAAGCGATCTATTTCAATTATTGAATTTTGAAATGAGAAGAATAATTTATGAATAATTTCACACAAAACAATTAGATTGATTGTCGAAAAAAGGACATCAATTTTCTGTAGACCTTGTTATATGGTATAATCTACCAAGAGGAAATTTAAGAACATATTTTTTTCCATAGAAACATTTTTTTTATTAGATAGAAGTTATGAGTTTATATGTATTGTAAAACTTTTCTAAAAGAAAAATGCAATCACTTCGTTCATCTTAAAAATTGGACAAAAATCAAGGACAAGTCTCTTGCAAAATATCTAATAAAAAATTGTTCAAATAAACGATATTAATTTTTTGAAGGTCTACAAAGATCTAAAAAAAAATGCGGAATTGCCCTTTGAAAAAAAAAGTTGCCCTTGAAATTATCTTAAAATGACATTTTGTCTAAAAGTCACTATCTTCATGACATGTCTTCCTCTTTACCGGACAACTTTTATTTGAAACTTTTCTTCATACAACGCACCATTGTTGAGTAATCTTCAATCACAGTTTTAAATGGAACATCCTGTATATTTTTTTAAGTAGAACATTAGAGTCAACTTAAGGAATTTTTCGTAATAAAATAATAAAATTCCTTAAATCCAAGGAATATTGCTTGTCTGGTGGAGGGTTGATTTGCCACTATCTCTTCTTCTCGGTTTATCCTAAGCTGGGTTAGCGATTTGCATTAGTGAATGATAAATATCACAAAGACTGAAAACACTGTAGTATCTTACTAATAAAATATGCCAATATGCAAGAGTGGTTTATAGGATAAGATTAACGAAAAACATCAAGAAAGGATAATTATGAGACTAAAAATATCAATAACCAATAATTAAAAATGTATTTATAAAGGTAAAAAATACCGATATTTTATTACTGGAAGACCTTCAAGATCCATTGAACATGCACGTAATTCTCACCTAAAGTCAGTCGAGATTCTGAGAAACTTACAAACACAATTAAATCTGAGTTTCTAGTGGAAATTCAAAACAAAAAATATCGATGATCGCTCGTGTGAAGACGGTTACAAGTAATTACAAGTAATATGTTACCCAACGTTAGTTTTAAACTACTGAAAATTCATAATTTCTGTTCTAAATACAGTCAAGAATTTTGAAAATTCATTCCTCGTCCAAATCTCAAAGTGAATCTAAAAAAATTGAAAACATATAATTTTTCACTAAAAAATGGATCAGTGCAAGAAGCTTCTGGAAGTGGTGTTTTCGGGTTGCTTTGTAGCAGGAATTCACAATCAATCCGCCAAATATCAAATCGAAATCTTTTGCTTACCATTCCCTCTGTAATATATTTCGCACCCATTACTAAATTCGCACTTAATTAATAAAACTAGCAGAAAAGAACACATTTTGCCTAAAACGGCAGCCATTGCTCACCCTTCACAGAGACATAACCAAAAACAAAATACACTCGGCATATTACCGCCCAGAATATATTGCTGTTTTTGTCTGATGCACACAGGAGGAATGTTCCAGAACTACACGTGATGTCAGGACGATGCTCTAATGTTATGATTCCACAATTGAAAGAGAAAATTACTTAACGCTCAAGATCGTTAATAAAATTTAAAAAAATGCTTCTCTTTAATGATATTTTGGACATATAGCGAAAAATATTCGTTAATTACGAAATTACTTTCCTCACTACTTGAATGAGTTTTTTGCAATTGCAGGATTCTTGAATTTGCAATGGCCGAAGTGGAAGAGGGTTCTATTCACAAGAAGCATTGCCATGGTGCCTACTTTCTTTACCGCCTTCTTCAGCACCCTGGACCAACTCTCAACCCTCAACGACTTACTTAATGCCATCATGAGTCTTCAGCTACCATTCGCATTAATCCCCACTATTGCCTTTACCAGCAATCCTCAGTTGATGGGAAAATTCGTAAATGGAATGTAAGCATCAGGAAACTTCCAAAAACTATATTTTAAAAATCACTATTTTTCAGAGCATATAAGGTAGTTTCAATTTTACTGGCAGTGACAATAATAGCCATCAACGTTTTCTTCGTCATAAGTGAAATAGGGGAAAACATCATTGTGCTAGTTTTAGTTTACATTTATGCAATTTTCTACATCATATTTGTAGCCTACGTCACGTTGCACATGGTCCTTAGTTTTGGAGATAAATACTACCATATAGGGTGGGTGCAAAAGTATTTCATTGTTCCTTTAGATGAGAACAACAGGCAATATATTAGTTAAAAAAGTCAATCTGAACATTTCCATTAGAAGCATTAGTTATTTGAAAATTTGTTGAACCTTCTTTGAAGGTTTAACCTTAACAATACATTTTAAATAAGTTCTATTAAGATAAAAGTTTTGTGTAAAACATGACTCATTTCAATTATAGCTACTTCAAATCTAGTCAATATTATGTGTTAGTCTCCAATCCACGTAAAAATGTTAGTAGTATTTGATAATGTTTGTTATATAATGTGTAATTTATTAAGAATTGTAAGCCATTAATCATTTAAAAATACATTTACATATCAAACAATTGCTTTTTTTCAGTTACAATAGAAAAGCTATTCATTAAACACCTCTTAATGTTCCTTTGATTGCTTTTTATCCTATGATGAAATGTGTTATGCAATAAAAAAAGTATAGATAAATGAGAGAGATAAAAATAATACAAATGGTAAAAGTGAAGTCCAAAATTGCTGATCATCGATGTCACTAACAATATAACCGGTTTAACTGCGTATGCGTCCAATACCTGTCTCCTCAGCACTCGTTCAGTTGGATTCAAGGGACTTTTGAAATTAACGTTTTCGGCCCTTGTGATGGCAATAGCCACCATTATATTCAGGCTTGTATTTTACTGACCTCAGAACGTATTTAAACTACTCTCAGCTAAAGGTTGGTTTAACCACTCTTTTCCGTCCCATTTTTACACATTAGCCGTCGGTAGTTCCCCTTTCAGTGTTGTTTTTAGGCGCATATGTTCACGCTATGCAAGGATGGATCGCGCCGGGTCAAGCAACGTGCTGGGTTAATTCCAAAATATTCAACATATTCAATAAATTCAAAGTGAAACTTAAAGTACAATGTCGCACAAGTAATGATTGATGTTCTTTGCGATTCTCCATAATTCGATTCTCCGCCGTGACTTCCGAATTGCTGTATGCAATTGCCACCATGAGGTGTTCTCAAAATAAAATGTGGATATTTTTCTTTGCATGTTTCCCATAAAAACATAAAGAACATAGTGAAGGTAGTTACCCTAAAAAAAGCACATGCCGCAATTAGTTCAATCCTTGATTTGGATGTCGAAGAGAACATTGAAGACCTGCCAGATGACGCCTCAGACGATGATGTTCTTTCCATGATAAAATTTAGACCTCCGAATTCACAGGATAGGAAAGGGAAGTCGAATGCGGAACGCGCTTCATGGATCAGAAAATCATTCTCACCCCCATAATATGGATTATTCAGCTTCAAACGCTAAGGAGAACGACGCAATTGACATAAATCGCTCATTACTACATTTCACTGAATACTTTCCAGATACCATCTTCTTGGATTGGGCAGAAAAAAATCAATATGTATGAGATTCATAAATATGGAAAAGTTATTACTACTAATGTGTATGAAATAAAGAAATTTGTCGCCTTGCACATAGTCATGGGTATAATCCGCTTACCTAGATTGCGTATGTTCTGGACACCCGCCACAAGAATGAAGTTTATCGAAGATCTGCAAATATCTCGTAATAGGTTTAAAGAGCTACGAAATGATCTACACATTACTGATATCAACACTGAACATAATAAAGTTGAAAAGATTTGGAAGGTGCGCCCAATTATTATGATATTTGAAAAGAGATGTAAAGAATTAGATCTTGAGGAAAAGTCATATACAGGGTGAGTCGGGAGGATCGTGCCAAACTTCAGGAGCGTGTTATACGTGAAAAATAAATGTAAAAAAACTCAAATGTTGTTATCCGATTTTCGTTTGTTTACAAGTTATAGCGTAAATAAAATTAAAACATAAAATTAAAAAAATTTACAAATTTCATAAGAAATTCCATAAATTAACGTTTGGATATCATAGTAAATGTTCAAAAATATTGCCATTAACTTCTAAACATTTTCGGCTTCGTCTACGAAGAGTATTCGTTGCGCTCCTGATTGTTTCATGTCTTTCTTTAATAGCAGCTGCAGCATTTCTAATGCGTTGAATTAGTGCATCTTGAGTGTCCACTTTTACTCTGTACACTTCAGTTTAAAACCAACCCCACAAACAATAGTCTAGTGATGGCAGGTCTGAAGACCTTGGAGGCCAACTAATAGGGCCACCACGACCAATCCAACGTATTAATTTATGGAATTTCTTATGAAATTTATACATTTTTTTAATTTTATGTTTTAATTTTATTTACGCTATAACTTGTAAACAAACGAAAATCGGATAACAACATTTGAGTTTTTTTACATTTATTTTTCATGTACAACACGTTCCTGAAGTTTGGCACGATCCTCCCGACTCACCCTGTATAGACGAATTAATAATACCATTTAAAGGACAACTTGCTATAAAATAGTTTATGACAGGAAAACCCTGGGGTGTGAAAGTATTCATGCTGCGTGCCTCCTCGGGCATTATACAGTGCCTTCTTAAAATATTCGAACACTTACACTTACAATCTTTTTTTCTGGATAGTATTAATAAAAATAAACAATTAAGAAAGAGAACTTTGGTATATGTTTGGTATTAGTTTTTGCTTACTAACAATGCAAAATTATATTTATAATTCAGTATCAAACTATAGAAAAATTGAAATATCTCAACAAACTGGTCGTTTTTGAGGTCTTAAAAATATTCGGACATTTGTAGTAGATCGTAGTTTTGCTCATAAAAGCATGTCTTATGTTGGATCTAATACTCTAACAGTGTTCCCTGATACTTATTAAAGTTGCTTCTAATACTCGTATACAGCTTTGAGGGGCAAAAATGGGTAAAGTTAAAAATAAAGCAAATGTCACTTTCGATTCACGGCAATCGGTCATTTTCAACTTTGAGAAGAAGTTATCCTACAGATAAATTGACGAAAAACTTCATTTGAGCAAGAGCACGGTTGTAGACATTATTCACCACTACAAAGTTAAATACAGAATTCTTTCCATCAAACAAACTGGCCGTCCAAAACTCATAAGCGTTCGAGAAAAGCGATACATCATGAAGACTATTAAGGAAAATCCCGGAATTAGGGCCCTTAAATTGAAAGTAACTCTGGAAAATCGAACTGGTAAAAAACTACCTCCAGACACTATACGAAGGTGCATATAAGCAAATGGAAAAGCCCAGAAAAGTGCCATGGCTTAATATCAAAAATAAGAACTTTAGAAAAGAATTTGCATCGGAGATGATTTTAAAACCGCAAAACTATTGAAAGGATGTAATTTTTACCTAAAAAAAATTCAACATATTTGGGTCTGATGGTTGATATGATGGAGGAGGCCCAAAGAAGGACTGAGAACAAACAATTTACGTCCTACTGTGAAACATGGTGGTAGATCAGTAATGGTCTGGGGCTGCATTTCGGCCAAAAGAGTTGGGAAATTAGTATTCATTGATAGAACAATAGACAAAATGGTTTATTTAAACATCTTGTAAAATAATTTGTTAAAAAGTGCCACTGATATGGAAATTCAAGGGAGTTTTAAGTACACTGACTTTCAAAAAAACCGCAACACCAAGAAGAACGCATTGTATGTATTTGAAATTTTGGTATGATTTTAGACTTGTAAAGAGAAAAAAATGATAAAAATTTCAAGTTCGTATTTTAATGCGATATGAAGTTTTTCTTTACTTTTTTATCTGCGACGATCGTTCTTTTTGCAATTTTTTTTACAGGCGGACAGCGATAAAGGTATTATTGTTAGTATCATATGGAATGTGTGGTAGTGCAAAATGCCTCGTGTACGCCAAAATGCAGTTTATCGGCAGTTAACTCCCTTTGAAAGAGGAAGAATTGTTGGTATGCACGAGGCAGGTTTACCTTTCCGCGAAATTGCACGTGGATTGGATCAAAACGCATCAACAGTGCTAAGAGCTTGGAGAGATTGGTCTAACGAAGGGTCAGTAAATCGTCATCGTGGTAGTGGCCGTCCAAGAATGACGAACCGATGCGAAGACCGGAGACTTCGTCGTTCAGCGACAGGCGCCCCGTTTGAAACAATTCCGTCTCTTGGTGCTAACTGGGTAGCCACCCTAAATCGAAGGGTCTCCTTTACCACTTAGTACCATGTATCGCTGAATTCGAAGTTTTGGACTAAATTCATACCGTCCTACGCATCGGCTTCCATTATCACGAAACCACAGGGTGGCCCGACTGGAGTGGTGTCGTCTGAGAGTGCAATGGGTGGATGAGTGGAGAAGAACCGTGTTCAGTGATGAGAGCCGTTTTTGTTCATGGCAATCTGATGGACGGTTACGTGTTGGAAGGCGCAGAGGAGAGCGATTAAATTTGGACTTTTTGGAAAGGCGTCATTCTGGTTTAACACCAGGTGTCATGGTTTGAGGTGCCATCCAGTATGGTAGCCGGTCTCCTCTTGTTTTCATTTATGATAGATTAAATGCTCAGAGGTACATTAATAGTGTCTTAGAACCGGTTCTTGTACAATACATGCACGACCATCCTGGAAGCACATTTCAACAGGATAATGCGCGACCACATGTAGCTAACGATACTTTGAGGTATTTGGAAGCTGAAAATTTGGATATTTTGCCTTGGCCAGCTCGGTCTCCAGATTTGTCCCCAATAGAGCATATATGGGATATAATGGGTCGGAGACTTCCACGTTTAGCTCGCCCTCCAGAGACCATAGATGAACTCCGTGAGCAGGTGCAGATTGCCTGGGATGCAATACCACAGGAAGACATTGACATTTTAATTTTAAGCATGCCACGTCGCTTACAGGAATGTATTAATTTAAGAAGAGATACCACCCATTATTAAATTATTATTAAATTTTTTCACTCATTCACAATAATTTTCTTTTGATATTTTGATCGTTTTTATCCATTACCCGACCCAACGTAATGCCAGAATTTCAAACGTGTGTAATGGAACTCGCGAAACAAAACTCGGGAACACTTTAGTAGATTTTATTCCACTCGTTATGACACACACAACACTGAATCGTTACAAAACTAAAGATCTTAGGCTTCAATTGGCATTTAAAATGGAGAGAGTCAAGAGTTAAGGATGCAGGATTTTCAAGATTTCGGGAGCGTCGAGCTATATCAGTCGTATCGTTATTATTAGGAAAATAGAATAGTATAGAATAGAGTAGAATAGAGAGTAGTACAAGGTTCGGGGTATCTTAAGTACTAAAAATGGGGGTCAGTACCCATAGGCGTGCTCCGATTTTAGGCAATAGGCGACATAACCCACAGATGGTAACTTTCCAAATTCTTAACCCGTAAAGTCAAGACAATGGTAAGAAAGGATAATTTACAAGGGTGTTGCAGCTGAAATCTGATTTTGGCAAGAATGAGGATACTTTAGTCTTTTGTCTTGACGAGGAAGAGGAGTGAAAGTTTTTATGAAGGGTAACCCTTATTGGAAGATAATGGGTTCCCGACATATGGCCATCCTGGACATACCACTAAGGCAGTGGAAATCCATAGGCATAGCCTAAGGATACATTACACGTGTACGATGTGTTCTTCTTGGTGTTTCGGTTTTTTTGAAAGTCGGTGTATTATCAAGATAATGATCCCAAACACAACGCGATGAGTGTTAAAGAATGGATGCTCTACAACTATTCAAAAGTTCTAAAAACTCAAGCTCATTCTCCTGATATTAATCCGATTGACAATGTACGACAACGGTTGGATTTTGAAGTAAGACAATATTCAATAACAAATACAAACGAGCTAAAAAAATTTTAATTAAGGGGTGGCCCAAAATTGGCCTTAATTTAATTAAACAAAATTGTTTCGTCAATGACTAAACGGGTTCCAGCCGTTATAAACACTCAAGGAGGGCATACAAAATATTAATATTTCTTTCTTACTTGTTTATTGTTCGTTAACGTGTTCCAGACTTTAGTGTCCGAAAATATTCGTGATACAAAAAATGTGTTGTTCTTTACACTTTTTTTTTTAATTGTCAATATTATTAGTTAATATTAAACATAATTTTGCATTGTAAGTACGCAAAAACTAATAGCAAACATATACTAAAGTCCTCTTTCTTAATTGTTTATTTTCATTATTACTATACACAAAAGAAGATTGTAAGTGTAAGTGTCCGAATACTTTAAAGAGCCACTGTATATCGCTCCATTATCTACCAAGGCTCGTCTACATTGCCTGAAGATATACACGAAAGATTTTCCGCTATAAATGGACTTGTAATTCTTCTTTTAAATAGAAATACCTTATCATAATGGACACAAGTTCTATTGTAATAACTAGTTTACATAATTATTACTTTAAGAACTTCTTCTGCGAAATGGAATTTCTGCTGCAGGAACTATTCGAACAAACACGCTTCAAAATTACCCGGAAAAACAGAAAAACGTTTTCTAGAATTTTACTGTGGGTCTAGTGATGCGTTAATTACTAGCGATAATCACAGAGTAGCAGTTTGATGATATTACAATAAAGTCGTCAATATGGCTTCAAACTTTATTGATAATAAATCTGATGATGACGTGAGACGAGAAGATAGGAAAACACGAAACTATATGAATGTCAAGCGACCGTATGTAAATATACTGCTTCAATAGATGTTGTGGACAAGAGTGATTTTCTTACATCTCCAACTGTACTTTCATACGATTTTGCAAATGGACGTTCAAAGTTATGTTTCACTACTTCGATCTAGCGATGTGTAATTCAGTGCAATTATAGAACATACACGTGACAATAAAATGAAAGTAAATGAATTTCACATGGACTTGTTGCAGTTTACTATTTCAATTGTAGAAGAATTGGGCTTCTCCTGTTGTTCTATTGTCAACACTCCAAAACGCGGTCGACCTTCGACTTCTAGCCCCCTTTCCACGAATAATCCCAAGAACAAGTGTCTGAATCCGCAATCACTTCCTGTGATTGATATGAGATTTGGCCATTGGCCAGTCCACATATGCAGATGGACGTGAATAACGCAGCAAGTTAAAGATGTGTGGAGGTCGTACCCGCATCAAGTGTAAAACATTTCAAGTATCACTTTGCATCAACAAACATAAACTGGTTTAAACGTTTTCATATGAATTCACAATAATTGTGTAATGAATAAAGATGATTTGCGAAATATTAAAATTGCTAAATTTATATCATCTCCGCCCAAGAGATGCTAACTGCCGCCACTACCTAGTTTCGACACAGGAGTAGCAAATCGAACAAATTTTTTTATAGAGGTATCTGAAATGGTAATAAATAATATACAGTACAAAAAAAATCTGCATATCTGAAGAAATTCAGGGCTGAGAGGGTTAAGTGTTCCTCAAGATACGTGATTTGCTCTCATCATGCTATTAGCCTTTCTTACAGTTTAGTTGATTGAAGCGACCAAAATTCACTATTCATGAGAGTAGTATCAGAAGTACCCTACCTGACAGATATCTGACGACTTTTTTGCTAAAAATTCGTCCGTATTACAAAGATCTAACTTTAAAAAGCTTATGTGTAAAATTTGAGGGTGAAAACATGGAAAAATTGATTATCAGCACGTGATTCAATACTTTCCTCTGAAAAATGATGACCTCAGTTTTTTTGGAATGCACGTGGAATAATTTTTATTGACTATTTCCCTAAAGCAAACACAATGAACGGAGAATATTATACAGATTTATTGCATAGTTTGAATAAAGAATTTTTTTTTTTTTTTTTTTTTTTTTGTAGAGGAGGAAAACCTTCCAAAGGTACCCGATCTGGTGGTCTAGTGACCGGGTTATGTGGGATTCGCCCCTCCCCGCCAGAGAGGAGAGACGCCTATCCACTAAAAAACTCCCCTTTCTTCGTTCGGAGTCCCATCCGGTACCGCCGCAGAAGCATTCCTTCAGATGGGGGATTGAATAAAGAAATTAGGAAAAAACGACCGCATTTGGGGTAAAAGAAGGTCTTGTTTCATTAAGGCAACGCACCTGTTCGTTATCGCGATCATCAAATTTAATCAACTTGGTTTCGAACTTTTTCCTTATCCCCCCTATTTGCCAGATTTAGCCCTCTCAGATTATATTCTATTTCCAAATTTGAAAAAATGGTTCGGCGGAAAGGGATTTGCCAATAATGAAGATGTGGAGCCCGAGGTTGATGCCTATTTTGAAATATTTGAAGGTCTTTACTATCGATATAAAAAGTATAGAACACCGCTGGAGGAAGTGTGTCAATCTCAAAAGAGACTATGTTGAGATATAATGTCACAGTTTCCAATTTTTTTTTTTAATGTTAGGTCGGGTACTGTTAGGGACTTTAAGTTACTGGTTTTTTGTTTGTTGTTGTTAATTTTGGTTTTTGTAATGTATTTGTATTTTATCCCTTAAGTTACGCCCATGTGCGGCGACACTTATTCTGAGAATACCATCTTGGTGCCAGTCCACATGGCCCATCAGGCCAAAACTAAGGGTCCGTTTTGGCTGGGGAATATGCTACTAGTCAAAGGAAGCTTTCTCGGTCGGGACTATTGCCATTATGGGCAATTTGTTGGGCTTGTAATATTCCCAGTAAAGCGACTAGTATAGATATTCACCAGATGGCCGCGATTTATGGGATTCGGCGTAGCCATAGCCCGTAAGGGTTCTTGGTGGTGGTGCGCCCCTGGTTGAAATTCCTCGGGTTTAGTACTTAAGGGATAATCGAAGTCATTTTTTCTCTTTTTTCTTCTCTTCGTGTTGAAGCTGCGTCGGTGTCGGGATGTGATCGAAATCATAGTGTGTAACCCGTCCAATTAGGCATTCTCCTTCTTCCTACTTAGACCAAAACTCTTTCATTATTTGATATAAGTGCAAGTTAAATACAGTCCATTTTATGTAAACCAAATTGGCGTTTTCGTGGTTTTATTTATCGAAGGAACCTCTTAACAGGTACTTCTGGGATTATCCTCGTATTTTCTTAGAAGGGGTTTGAAACCTCATATTCTTTTACATTTGCGTTTGATACGAGTGTTATCGATGTAATGTACCTCCCGTATTACCTTAGTTCTCATGGAATATTTCTTTTCAACATTTAGACACATCACAGAACAATTAAGCTATTTGCTACATTTAGATATTATCTCCTTGTCCATATGCAGTAAATTCATTCTAATGTAATTTGCTGGGGCAAAGTTCTAATTCGGGCTTAATCTACAAACTACCCTTAATGACAAGTGGTAGCATATAAGTGACTTAGAACCCCTTGAAAGAACAGATTCCTTACATAAGTAACGCAGATTCGTTCTCAGAAACTGATATAAGAAGAAATCGATAGTTAGTGCCTGGTGTTGTTTTGCTCTTGTACCACTAAGAAGTTGAATAAAAGTGTTGTATTTTAATTCTCGTATAATTCCCCACGGTCACATTACATTGATATTGTTGAGTTATGGACTTTTAAGTCTGTAATGGAACTCGCGAAACAAAACTCGGGAACACTTTAATAGATTTTATTCCACTCGTTATGACACACACAACACTGAATCGTTACAAAACTAAAGATCTTAGGCTTTAGTTGGCATTTAAAATGGAGAGAGCTAAGAGTTAAGGATGTAGGATTTTTTAGATTTCGGGAGCGTCGAGTTATATCAGTCGTATCGTTATTATTAGGAAAATAGTATAGTGTAGAATAGAGAGTAGTACAAGGTTCGGGGTATCTTAAGTACTGAACATGGGGGTCAGTACCCATAGGCGTACTCCGGGTTTAAACAATAGGCAACATAACCCACAGATGGCAACTTTCCAAATTCTTAACCCGTAAAGTCAAGACAATGGTAAGGAAGAACAATTTACAAGGGTGTTGCAGCTGAAATCTGATTTTGGCAAGAATGAGGATACTTTAGTCCTTTGTCTTGACGAGGAAGAGGAGTGAAAGTTTTTATGAAGGGTAACCCTTATTGGAAGATAATGGGTTCCCGACATATGGCCATCCTGGACATACTACTAAAGCAGTGGAAATCCATAGGCGTAGCCTAAGGGTACATTACACCTCCCCCCTTAAATTAGACATTGGGGAAACTGGCGAAGTTGTCACAATGGATAAGATGGTAGCACCTAAAGTACTTAGTTATAAGATAAGAGCCAGATATGGAAACATTGCACAATGATTTAGAAAAGATATACATGATACAGTAGCTTAATTACTAAATTATGAACTATACAGAATGTAAGTGTTATAAAGTAAATAGATACCTATTAGGTGTATAATTATATAAAAGTTCAAATAAGGATTATGAGTGTTTACAGAAATTTAAACATTTTCACTATATCGTTCAGTTTTGGAAATTCGTCACTAAAAACGTGCCTGGATCAACCTTAATAATTGCAAAGTAGTTAAAGCAAGAGTTAGAGGATAAGATTTAGGGTTTTAATCAGGATAATTAGGGAACTGACACAAATGCTCTTTTCAACCGATTTGCGTGGACTTTTACTGGTTTATTTTTTATCAGAATTGTATAGTTTACGGGTGAGGGGTTATCTATAATTTTATATGGTCCATCATAATTACGATTGAGTTTTCGTGATTTCCCTGTTGGCAATTTTTCACTTAGTAAATAAACGTCTTCTCCTATAGTAAATGAGATGTCGTTTACCCTGCGATCGTAATATGATTTATTTACTTCTTTACTCTGGTTCAAGTTGCCCTTAGCTAGTTCATGAGCAGTTTGCATCTTGAATTTTAACTGATCTAAATAAGAGTCGTAGGTATATCTGAATTCTGGAGGCCTTAAAATTGCAGTCGGTAAGTTAGGTTTGATTCCAAAAACTAACTCGAAAGGTGAGAATTTTGTAGAAGAGTGAATTGTGGTGTTATATGAGAACATAGCGCAATCTACCCACTTGTCCCAATCGGTTTGTTCTTTATTGACGTAGTGTTTGAGATAGTCTGTTAGGGTGGCATGGCTCCTTTCAAGGGCGCCGTTACTCTGAGGATGGTAAGCTGTGCAATTAATTTGCTTGATTTTGAAAAACTTTGCAATTTCCTTAAGTACTTTTGAAGTAAAATCGCGACCTTGGTCCGTAACTAGTGATTCGGGAATTCCGAATCGACAAATGAATTCGGGAACAAATTTTTGAGCTATCGTAAGAGCTTCGTGGTTGGGTAGGCTGTAGGCTTGAGAAAATTTAGTTAGGTCGTCTTGCAATGTTAAGATATATTTGTTACCAGACTCGGACAATGGCAGGGGACCTACTATGTCTAAGAAAACTTTCTCGAAGGGTTTCGAACTAGTGGTTGTGATTTCCATTGGCTTTTTGACTTTATTACGAACAAGTTTGTTTCGTTGGCATGATTCGCATGTTTTAATAAAATTCTTTATGTCCTTTTTCATGTTGGTCCATTTGTACGTTTGTTTAATTTTTTTATAAGTTCGATGAAAGCCAGTATGTCCTGCTGACGGCAAGGAATGATATTCTTCTAGTATTTGAGGGATCTGTTCGGGTTTGGGAGTCGAAGTCGTATTATGGCAAACAGTAATCTTTAAATTTACATTCTTAAATATTTCTCTCAACATGACTCTGATTTTGGTAAAGCTTAGTTTATTAAAAGGAGATTGAATTCGAGACATTGAAACTGAAGATAAGTCCAATTCTAACAATTTTCCTTTGAGTTTGATTAAAGAGTTATAGATATCTTCATGGGTTATATGTTCCCAATAGTGATTCGACAAGAAGCAATAAAAAAAGGTAGTTTTGTCCTCTCTGAGAAATATTATGTCACCCTTTTGAGGATTGAAGGTTTTTAAATGTTGTATATGATTGTGACGGTTACAAATTTCGTTTTGGTATGGTTCTGTCAAATTCAAGTCGCTTGATAAAAAGATGCAGATGTTGTCCTTGGAAGTCGAAATGTTAGTGTTGTCTTCAATTATGTTATTATTAATAATTGGTGCGTCTTGCAGTTTAAGCTTAAAATTTTGATACGAGTTGGACTCACTCGTTAAGTGGTTAATAGAAGTTGTTGGAAAATTGGAAAAGTCATTTGAAAAAGGGTTAGGCATGGGCGGCCTACTCAGGCAATCAGCGTTTTGATTGGTTTTGCCTGGTTTATATTCAATGGTAAAATCGTACTCTGATAACGTTAACTTCCATCGGAATAATTTAGAATTTGGATCTTGACAGTTCTTTAGCCAAATTAACGGTTTGTGATCTGTAAAAATCGTAAATTTACGGCCATACAGGTAGGGTCGATAGTGTTTTATGCTCCAAATTATTGCTAAGAGTTCGCGTTCTGTCGTGCTGTAGTTCGATTCTGCTCTATTTAGGGTTCTACTTGCGTAAGAGATGGGTAAGTCGGTTGGAGGATTTCCTTGAGACAAAATTGCTCCTATGGCAAAATTACTAGCGTCGGTAGTCAGGTAAAAACGTTTAGAAAAATCCGGGTATTGCAAAACAGGTTCGGAACATAATAAAATTTTGAGTTGATCAAATGAGTTTTGTTGTTGATCAGTCCAGTTGAAAATTTGATTTTTTCTTAATAATTTAGTTAGGGGTTGTGTAATTTTGCTGAAATTTGGAATAAACCGTCGGTAATATCCAGCTAAGCCTAAAAATGACTTGATGTCTTTTGAAGTTTTCGGATTGGGAAATTCCGAAACGGCTTTGACTTTATTTGGATCAGGTTTAACTCCAGTGGCCGTGATGATGTGGCCTAAGTACATTACTTCCTTGCGTAAGAATTCGCACTTGTCCGGTTGTATTTTTAGATTGAAATAGGATAGTCGTTCGAATACTTCGATTAATCGTTTATTATGATTTTCCAAGGTATCGGCATGGATTACTATATCATCCAAATATACAAAACATCGAAGATTTTGGATTCCGGATAGGACAGTGTTCATGAGCCTCTGGAATGTAGCAGGAGCGTTTTTCAGACCAAAAGGCATTCTATTAAATTGATAGTGACCCGTTGGAGTAGAGAATGCAGTTTTGGGAGCGTCTTCCTCGGACATTTTAATTTGGTGAAAACCTGATGTTAAGTCTATTATGGAAAAGTATTTAGAGTGGCCTAACTGATCCAGAATATCGACAATGTTTGGAAGGGGAAATGAGTCGCCTATTGAGATATCGTTGAGTTTTCTGTAGTCAATTACGACTCTCCATTTTTTTGTCCCCGAAGCATCTTGTTTTTTAGGTACCACCCATACAGGCGAATTCCACGGCGAATTAGAAGGGGTTATGATCTCGTTTTTTAGCATTTCATGAATTTGCCTATCAACTTCTTCTTTATGGGTTTGAGGGTATCGATAAGGTTTTGTATTTACAGGTTTGGAGGAAGTAGTTGGGATTTGGTGACTTACCGCATCTGTGTATGATAAGGAATCACCTTCTAAATAGAACATGTGAGCAAAATCGTTACATATTTGTGTTATGCTTGATCGCTCTTCCTGGTTCATGTGTGAAGTTCGTAAAAGTGATTGAATCTTAGTTAACCTGTCAGGATTTGCTTCGGGTTTTTGACTTGAAATTTGAAAAATTTGAGTGTCTTGGTCTGTTGGGAGTTCTTCCAAAAGGACTTGAGCGTTTCTGATTTTAATTTCGTTATCTGTAGTGTTTAGAATACTGGTAATTGCATAGTCGTTATTAATTACTTTCACAATACTAGGACAAAGATACACTCCATCTAGTATTGTGAATTCTGAACAAATTCCTTCTTTGATTTCTGGATTTAGGACACGAATCTTGACAATAGCCTCACTTCTAGGTCCCACGATATATTCTCTAAATTTTTTATTTTGCGGGTTAGTGAAGTTGAAATGTGAGTCTTCTAGGAGTATTTGGATCGATTCATCTTTTATT
This sequence comes from Euwallacea fornicatus, assembly GCF_040115645.1. Taxonomy (NCBI): domain Eukaryota; kingdom Metazoa; phylum Arthropoda; class Insecta; order Coleoptera; family Curculionidae; genus Euwallacea; species Euwallacea fornicatus. The sequence goes on along the minus strand of NC_089542.1, from coordinate 7,479,498 downwards.
TTAAGATAATTTTTATCGAAGTCCAGGAGACATGAAAAATGAGTTAGGAAATCGCTGCCTAATATACCATCGAATTTTATGGGCAAGTTATCATTTATCGCGTGAAATTGAAATTGAAATTGTTTGTCGTTGATGGTGAAATTAAGAATTGTAGAAAATAGGGTTTTATTTGGGTTCGAGACATTTGCGTCAATTCCACGGAGGGTTATGGGATTGCCTGTGCATTTATGAACATGAGGATTGAGTTTGGAAGTTTTTATTAAGGATATGTCTGCACCGGTATCGATAAGAAATGTACAAGAGTTCGGAGTGCTCTCATTTATGTGGAGGATGGCGTAGGCTGTGGTTGAGGTGTTAATAGCTGTGACTCGGCCTCGAAGGTGTGTACTCTCGTTTGGGCCGGATTGGGACGAGAGTCTTGGTAGTTTAAAGGATTCTCATTTTGGGGATGTTGGTTTGAAGTGTTTGGCTCATTACCTGGGGATTGTTGGTTATACCGATTTGCATTATTGTATGCTCTTTTTCTACATTCCTCTATCACATGTCCGTTTTTCTTGCAATATCTACAGAAGCTTAATGTTGGATAGTGATTGTTAGAATTGGTATTAAGGTTGTGATTCGAAGGGTTTTGGTAGGTATTTGAATTTAAATTAGGGACGTTGTGACTACTATATTGGGAATTTGGCGGTCCGCTTGAGGGAAAGCGTCGGTTATTTCTACAGTTTTGCGTGTAGTGACCATATCTTTGGCAAATTTGGCAGAACTTATTAATTGACGAATTGCCTACTGATTGATTTTTAAAAACATCGGTTTTTGTTTTTAATTCCTGCTCTTCATTTATTGCTAGGGCGATAGCTCTCTCTAATGAATTGGGGTTTTGGCATTTTAATAAGAGTCCTAGGTCTCTTGATAGTCCTCTTATGAAAACATCACGAGCCTGATTTTTGAAAAGGTCTTCGTACAATCGTTTTGCTTCTTGGGATAAATTTGACTCTAAGCTATTAATTAATTTACTGTAGCAAGTTTCAACCTTACTGGCAAAACTTGAGACAGATTCTCCAGGAAATTGTCTACAAGAGTTGAGCTCCGTTTGACACTGGCTTGTCGTGAGCCTTTCTGAATAGGTAGTTACTAAAAATTGTTTCAATTCCTCCCATTCATTAAAGCTTTTATGATGAGATATCGCTCTTGCATGACCTGTTAACTTAGTCTTAATAATAGTAAATAAAATGGGTTTACAACTAGGCTTAATATGTAGGAAGGCGGCATCGCAATTGTCTAAGAATTCGTGAAGTTTGGTTTTATCGCCGTCAAACTTAATTAACATTTTTTCGGCGATCTCCAAGGAAATGTATTGTGTCATAGTATCGTTAATATCAGACGAATTTAATCCTAATAAATTGGGAGAATTTGATCTTGAAGAATTCGATGAGCTTGGAGTCTGACTCGTTGTTTGGATTTGATCCTTAGTTTCTTTGGGATTAGGCTCAATGGGCATAACTTACGGTACTATGTAGTGTCCTAAAGGCTTGTTTGCTTGTCCTTATAGTTCTGGATTCTTGCGCTGTACCTTCTGGAACAGTTCCTTGAAACCCCACAACTGGATCGCGGCTGGTTCGTACGTCAAGGCACTTACTGTTTCAGGACGTTGTAGCTGCTGCAAGATCCCACTTCTGACACCAATTTTGTAATGGAACTCGCGAAACAAAACTCGGGAACACTTTAATAGATTTTATTCCACTCGTTATGACACACACAACACTGAATCGTTACAAAACTAAAGATCTTAGGCTTTAGTTGGCATTTAAAATGGAGAGAGCTAAGAGTTAAGGATGTAGGATTTTTTAGATTTCGGGAGCGTCGAGTTATATCAGTCGTATCGTTATTATTAGGAAAATAGTATAGTGTAGAATAGAGAGTAGTACAAGGTTCGGGGTATCTTAAGTACTGAACATGGGGGTCAGTACCCATAGGCGTACTCCGGGTTTAAACAATAGGCAACATAACCCACAGATGGCAACTTTCCAAATTCTTAACCCGTAAAGTCAAGACAATGGTAAGGAAGAACAATTTACAAGGGTGTTGCAGCTGAAATCTGATTTTGGCAAGAATGAGGATACTTTAGTCCTTTGTCTTGACGAGGAAGAGGAGTGAAAGTTTTTATGAAGGGTAACCCTTATTGGAAGATAATGGGTTCCCGACATATGGCCATCCTGGACATACTACTAAAGCAGTGGAAATCCATAGGCGTAGCCTAAGGGTACATTACAAGTCATTAACGTCGTCAAAAAGTTATTCCACAATCGAACTAAGATAAAGATTTTTTAGATTAGGGTTAAAGTGGAGAAGGGACACTTTTGTGAAATTTAACATACTCTTGAAGGTTGCAAGATGCCCTTTTTTTGGAGCCATATGGGTTACTGAGAGGGACGATAAAAATGGTATAGTAGTGTGTTGTAATGGAACTCGCTGAAACAAAACTAGGGAACACTTTAGTAGATTTTATTCCACTCGTTATGACACACACAACACTGAATCGTTACAAAACTAAAGATCTTAGGCTTCAATTGGCATTTAAAATGGAGAGAGTCAAGAGTTAAGGATGCAGGATTTTCAAGATTTCGGGAGCGTCGAGCTATATCAGTCGTATCGTTATTATTAGGAAAATAGAATAGTATAGAATAGAGTAGAATAGAGAGTAGTACAAGGTTCGGGGTATCTTAAGTATTAAAAATGGGGGTCAGTACCCATAGGCGTGCTCCGGTTTTAGGCAATAGGCGACATAACCCACAGATGGTAACTTTCCAAATTCTTAACCCGTAAAGTCAAGACAATGGTAAGAAAGGATAATTTACAAGGGTGTTGCAGCTGTAGTCTGATTTTGGCAAAAATGAGGATACTTTAGTCTTTTGTCTTGACGAGGAAGAGGAGTGAAAGTTTTTATGAAGGGTAACCCTTATTGGAAGATAATGGGTTCCCGACATATGGCCATCCTGGACATACCACTAAGGCAGTGGAAATCCATAGGCGCAGCCTAAGGATACATTACAGTGTTACTGGCTTGCTTTCTGAGTGGTCTTTAGCAGAACAATATATTTTATTACAAAAGTCCTACATATTATTATTTCACATAACCCATTTTCCCAATAAATGTTATCGATTATCATAACTTTGGTAACTGAAATATAAACACAGATAGAAAGTGTTATCTTGACTACTCGATGTTAAGAAAAATTCAAGTGTTTGACAATAAAATGTGATTTACAGGCGAAGGTATATAAGTCGAGTGCATTTCAATAAAGAAATTAACGTTATGCATTGAAATCGACGCGCATCTTTGTGCGTGATCAGACATTTTTGTAGATGTGGACTGTACGCCGTGTGGACTTAAACGTAAACATTTGGTTTGACTTAGTTATATGACCATTTACGAGTGATAATTATTAGTATAATGCTGGCCCGACAAACACATAAATCTATAACCGAGTGTTATGTTGGGAAGACCATAAAGGTCATAAACTATCTTTAAGGATGCTGAAAGGGATTCAGGTTTCATGTATGGTTGTTGATTGTAATCTTAAGAGAGACTAAACAGATCACTCGCCCTTACTTAGGAGAGGCATCTCATTAGGTCCAAATTTGTCACTAGATGAACTTGTGTTTAAATCGCTATTCGTTAAAGAATATACAGGGTGTCCAAGCGAACATTGAATATAGGAGATTAACATGGGAAATTGGTTTTTATTTTTTTGCGCCTGTACGGATTATCCAATTGAAAAATTTTTATATGGAGGTCATAGTATGCAAGACCGGCTATCTTTCAGTATTTTTTTCAGTCTTTTAGTTACAGCCGTTTTGGCTCAAAATGCCTCCAAAATTCAAAAATTTGAATGTCCCGCGTAACCTTTCGGCGCCATGATTGGTCAGAATTAATGTCAAAACACAATGTCGCCAACAACGTAAGCGTAAACACCCCATTTCAAATTAATTTTCCCTTTTTGCTGATTTCTAACTTATTTAAGAATTAATTCAGGGAAAAATCAATGGAAAACCTAAGGATAATTATTATGTGGTCTGCTTTGATGTCCCTACGGTAAATACGCAGGTTTTCCATTGATTTTTCCCTGAATTAATTCTTAAATAAGTTAGAAATCAGCAAAAAGGGAAAATTAATTTGAAATGGGGTGTTTACGCTTACGTTGTTGGCGACATTGTTTTTTGACATTAATTCTGACCAATCATGGCGCCGAACGGTTACGCGGGACATTCAAATTTTTGAATTTTCGAGGCATTTTGAGCCAAAACGGCTGTAACTAAAAGACTGAAAAAAATACTGAAAGATAGCCGGTCTTGCATACTATGACCTCCATATAAAAATTTTTCAATTGGATAATCCGTACAGGCGCAAAAAAATAAAAACCAATTTCCCATGTTAATCTCCTATATTCAATGTTCGCTTGGACACCCTGTATATGTGAGCATTCTTTGTCCATGTTGAAACAATTAATCAATTATCCGAAAATATCATGAGGTTCTGGCTCTAAATTCCTCCCAAGATAAGTGCGAGAAAATGGTAAAAGGGCTGTCACGAATCTCTTCGCATTTCTTGTTTATGTTAAGACCATTAATTGGCATTATCTGAAAGTGGTACAAGCTTTTGGTACCAAAGTTCCCCGGATTAGCGTGGGAAGAGTGGGTTGTTTATAAATTCCTTTGGCATAGGTGAGAATGACGTTGAGGGGTTTGGTACCCGTGGGAAAAAGAGTGGACAGTCTTTCCATCTTATCAGTTCTCTCGAAAAGAGGGGATGTGTTCTGTGTATGGATACCGGGTTGTATCGGGATTCCATTTTTGGTTCACGGAGAATAAAGAAGTGCTCTGAAAATTGTGTTTTCCTCTTCACCCTTGAACCGTAAATCTTACACATACATTATTCAACAATTAAATAGCATTTATTATTACACTCACGATTTAACCTACATAATTACTGACAACGCACGCTATCGGCGGTACCCCATAAAGGCTTATTGCTTTAAAGGTGTAAACATATATGTGAGCTTTTATGAAGAAAGTGATACGAGGGTGTTTATTGATTCGCCTAATGTGAGTGTGAAAATACATGTTGTCTCATAAAGATAGTGCTATAACCTGGCCTTAGGTATAAGGACAATGTTATGAACACCTGTTAGTGTCTTATCACATTTTAGAAATGGACTAAGCTTGTAATAGTTAAATAGATTATCGGTGATAAAAGATGAATAGGGCCTGTTTATAATTTCGACAAAAACATATGGAAGTGTGAAGGGAGTGATACAGGGATGCGAGCGTGGGAAGAATGTGGAGGTCTGGGTGCCGGTTCTGGTGAAAAAGAACAGGTGCACCCAGGGTGACTCGGATACATTGTGTGGGGGGGCATTCGACCCCCGATCTCAGGGAAGTAAAGAAGTACTGCCAAGACTTGTGCTTTATTCCACCCTCCTTCATTACCCTTAAAACAATTTTCTGACATATACATAACTCTATGACTGAATGTTACGTTTAGAAGACCATACATTGTCTTAGGCTAATGTTAAGGATGCCGGAAGAGATTCGGATTTTATATGAACTTATTAGTTACAATCATAACATTGACCAACAGACTTATTGGTTTGGCAAACGATGGTATTTTCGGGGCATAAGGAGGGGCTCAAACGAGCATGGTTTTTCTCTAGTTAGTTCTTAAGCTGACGTGGTGACCGAATTAACTCAACATATTCAGATCGTAATCCATTGAATAATAAATTATTTTTCTTTACGTTCACGATCCACCAATAAAATTGTACTATCGGTGTTCTAATCAACTTCAAAGGGATTTACAGTCAGCGACAAAATTATTCGTACACCACCTAAATTGTTAATATTACAATTACTGGGGATTGCAAATAAAAATTGGCATATGGAACAGGTGAAAACAGCTTATTTATTTCGTTTATTGCAATTTAAACATTAAATTTTAACTTAGATTCTAAGAATATAAATAAAATATCATTTCCGACAGGTCACATACAGTGAGTGACATGAATTTTTGAACAACACAAAGTATGTTTTCAAAGGCCTATATCTTGATAATTATTTGATACATTGTATGATTTTAATTATTAAATTAGAAAGATAATGTATATGTAAGATTTACGGTTCAAGGGTGAAGAGAAAAACACAATTTTCAGAGCACTTCTTTATTCTCCGTGAACCAAAAATGGAATCCCGATACAACCCGGTATCCATACACAGAACACATCCCCTCTTTTCGAGAGAACCGATAAGATGGAAGGGCTGTCCACTCTTTTCCCACGGGTACCAAACCCCTAAACGTCATTCTCACCTATGCCAAAGGAATTTATAAACAACCCACTCTTCCCACGCTAATCCGGGGAAGTTTAGTACCAAAAGCTTGTACCACTTTCAGATAATGCCAATTAATGGTCTTAACATAAACAAGAAATGCGAAGAGATTCGTGACAGCCCTTTTACCATTTTCTCGCACTTATCTTAGGAGGAATTTAGAGCCAGAACCCCATGATATTTTCGGATAATTGATTAATTGTTTCAACATGGACAAAGAATGCTCACATAAATAACACAGAGTTATCACAAGGAAAAGGAGTGACAATTTCAACCGCAACTATTCGTAGAGTGATAAAAGAGATGGGGTACTTTTCGCGTACTGCTCGAAGGAAGCCCTACATTAGTGCAGTGAATAAGGAAAAGGGGCTAAACTTAGCAAAAAACATCAGTTTCAGTCGGAAACTTTCTGGCGTGATGTGATTTTTACTGATGAGTCGAAGTTTAACCTGTTTGGAAGTGATTGAAAAGTAAAAGTATGGCGCAAACCCAATACAGCCCTAGACAGTAAAAACTTGACTGCATCAGAAAAACATGGTGGTGGCAACATTAAGGTTTGGGGATGTTTTGCCGCAACTGGCGTAGGAGCATTACACTTTATTACAGGGAATATGGATGCTGCCATGTATTAGGTCGTGTAGTATGAAATGAGTAGATTCCCGAAATGCCACATTCCACTGCGAATAACTTCACTCTAAATCTATATTTGGACTTGACTTTTTTATGTGGAAAAGGCACATTCTTCCTCTTTCGATCAGAGTTTAAAGTCTTAAAAATGATTGAAAACTTTTATTTTTATAAAAATTTTTGTGCAGCCATGCAAAATAGTGAAATTCGTGTGTTAATGAAATATGAGTTCCACCGTGGAACCACAACAGCTCAGACGGCTCGCAATATTAATGATGTGTTTGGTACTGAAGTCACTTCACGGCAAACAGTATCTCGTTGGTTCATGAAATTTCGTTCTGGCAATTTTGACCTAACAAATGAACCACGTGGACGACCTGAAACTCAAGTGGATAACGATCATCTGAAAGCCGTGGTGGAAGCGAATCCACATCAAAGTGCGTTCGAATTTTCGTTAATATTCAGTGTATCCAAAAAAACAATATTGACCCATTTGGCTAAAATTGGTGAGGTGAAAAAGCTGGACAAGTGGGTACCGCATGAGTTGAGCGACATACAGAAAGGACGATGTCTCGAAGCTTGTGTTTCTTTGTTGTGCCGGTATAATAACGATCCATTTTTGAATCGGATTGTTACTTGTGATGAAAAATGAATCCTATATGACAATACCAGACGTTCGTCGCAGTGGTTGTATCAAGATGAACCACCAAAACATTGTGCGAAAAAATATCAAAGAAATCAAAAGAAGCTTATGGTGTCCGTTTGGTGGTCCAACGCAGGTGTCATCCATCACAGCTTCATGAAACCTGGTGAATCGATTACGGCTGATGTCTACTACCGACAACTGACCGAAATGTTGAGGCAACTGACGGTTAAGCAGCCAAGGTTAGTCAATCGAAGCACACCGCTATTATTGCACGACAACGCTCGGTCACACACCGCACCAGTCACCTTGGCCAAGCTACAGGAGTTGGAATTGGAAACTCTTCGTCATCCACCGTATTCACCCGACTTAGCATCCACTGATTACCACTTTTTTAAAAATTTGGATAACTTCTTGGTAGGGAAAACATTCAACTCCGACGAGGCTGTCAAAGCTGCTTTCCACGAGTTTATCGACTCTCGGCTTGCAGGCTTTTACAGCAGGGGAATCAATAAACTTCCCGTTAAATGGCAGAAGTGTATTGATAAGGGTGGTGCATATTTCGATTGACAATAAAAACATTTCATATGAAAAAAAAATTACTAAAGTTTCAATTCAATTCTACTCACTTCATACTACACAACCTAATATATTAACAATAAATATATGTTAAGGGTGTTCCTTCGATAAATGAAACACGACAAAGACAATTTGTTTTATGTAAAAATGGACTGTATTAACTATGCACTTATCTCAAAAGAATGTAAGAATCTTAGTCTAAGTAAAGAAGAGGGAGAATGCTTATTGGGCGGGTTACACGATGTGATTCGAATCACATCCCGACACTGACGCAGCTTTCACCCGACAAGACAAAAGGAAGAGCAGAAAAGAGAGCGAAAATTACTCTGATTATCCCTTAAGTACTAACCCCGAAGAATTCCAACCAGGGGCGCACCACCACCAAGAGCCATTATAAGCTATGGCTACATCGAATCCCATAACTCGTGGCCATCTGGGGAATATCTATACTAGTCGCTTTTCTGGGAATATTGCGGGTCCAACAAATTGACCATCAAAGCAATAGTTCCTATAGAGAAAGCTTCCTTTGACTAGTAGCACATTCCCCAACCAAAGCGTACCTTTAGCTTTGGCCTGATGGGCCATGTGGTCTGGCACCTAGATGGTATTCTCAGAATAATTGTCGCCGCACATGGGCGTAACTTAAGGGAATAAATGACAGTATACAATAAACCTAACATTAACAACAATAAAAAATAAATAGAAACAAAAAACCAATAACTTAGAGTCCCTAACATATAAGATAACTACAACAATTTAAGTCTAAATTTCTCAAACAATTAATACAAAATTTAAACGTTTTATAAAAACATCATATTTTGAAGCAACATTGTTGTTCGTACACGTAAATTGAAAACAATTTTGAATGTTTTTTTTTTCATTAAAGGTAATTCCCTAATATTTTGTTGAATAACCCTTAGCTTTAATCACCCCTTGACATCTATTCATTGAAGAAACCAAGTTTTTACAGATTTCTGGGCTAATATTGTTCCATTATTTCACGATTGCATGTTTTAAATCGATTTTCGAGGAAATGTGATGTTTTCTTACATTTCTTTTTAAAATTGCCCATAAGTGCTCGATTGGATTTAAGTCGGCAGATTGTGGAGGGGTTCGTAAGAGTTTTGGAACGTTCCAAATTAACCATTCCTTGTTAATTAGAGCGGTATGCTTGGGATCGCTATCTTGTTGAAATCTATAGATTCTTGGCATTCCTAATTTCATTGCACTTTCCTTAACGTTTTTTTTTTTAATATCTCATTATATACAAATTTATCCATTGTGCCATCAATAAAATGGATATTTCCCACTCCATTTGACGACATACAGCCCCATATCATTACAGATCCAACTCCATGTTTTATAGTGGGGATCGTATTAAGAGGATCATTATCGTTATTTGGTTTCCTCCAAACTCTATTGATTCCATCTGACTGGAAAAGGTTGATTTTCGTCTCGTCGGACCAAATGACGCTGTCCCAAAACTCCTGATCTTCATTCAAATGTTCATTTGCAAATAAAATCCTTTTCCGTTTATTTTCTACACTAACAAATGGTCTTTTACGTGGGATTCTACCGTGATAACCATTTTTCCATAAGACACGTCGAATTGTTTGGCAGGAGATATGTTGGCCAATTGAATCTTCAACAGTTGAACGCAATTTCGGCACGCTTCATTTAGGATTTTTCTTAATTTCTTGAACTATCATCCGTTCATCTCGTTCGTTTAACTTCTTTTTCTTCTCTTTTCTGGCAAAATTGGAACATGTGCCTTCATTTCTAAATTTATTCACAATATATTGGATCGTGGAATGTTTTTTGTTTGTTAATTGTCCCATTTTGCGTAAACTATAGCCCCTGAGAGCCATATTTACGATAGATTTCTTTAAATCTAAACTTAGTTCCTTTCTATTGGGCATTTTGAATCGAACTGATGAAACAATCTTAGAAAAAGGGAGAAGGTACTTTGTTTACAGTATTTGTTACCCGGACGAACAAAAAAAAACGAGATAAAACATGTTTACCCTATTTTTCAACGATATTCAATTTAACTGTACGAACAACAATGTTGCATGAAAATAATACTATTTTTTATGTAATTATTTAATTAAACTATTGAAAACCGGTTCGACACATTTTTACTTAAGTACATAATATTATAATAGACTTCTTATCGAAAATGAATAAACGAAAAATAAAAAAAGTGATTTTTAACAAGACAAATCGAATGTTTTTTTCAACAAACGCGGGTGTACGAACAAGCGTGTTACATACTGTATTTCTTTAAAACACTACATACAATTAGCTCTCAGTATTTATTAAAAATAAATTTTTCATTTGTTATTTTTTGTAGTGGTAATATGTATTTAACATATTTTACACTATTCTACTTATTTTCATTTAAAACTGTTAAAAAAGATGAAAGGAAGAAAAAATCAGAATCTATTCGAATATTTGCTTTAATACTAAATTAAACGTTTGATAACGTAATAACCCGCATATTATAACCACAGCAGCAAAATATAAAACATTTTTTCGAGTAATAACAACGAAACATAGGAGTTTCCAGGCCTAAAAAAAATGTTAAATTCAGTTCTCTTTTAGCTTCAAAATATTAAATAAATGGTAGACGTGATTACGCTTCGAATTTTCAATCTCACTTGAAGAGTACTTCCAATAATAGAGTTGTTGGTCGTTCTTATTTCGTTAGAGAAACCGGTTTTAATGTACCATTATATCTAATTGTGGAATTTTAGTTTTTTGCGCAGTTAAAAAATTACAGGATATTTTCAAAAAGTCTTCATTATTTATGTAATTGTCTTCTTTCTACGAAATACATCATTATTTAAACAAAATAAATCGTGTTTGAAAGACCATTTCTTGCAAAATGAGCGACAAAGAGTGGTTTATATTTACAACAACTTTTTAGTATCGTATGAAGTGAAAAAATAAAAACCTAATGAACACTTGTTATAACACCAAAAAACATTGTTTATTGAAAATTAATTTAATTACGATTCGATTTTCTGAAACCCCATGAAGTACTACTATACAGCTGTAGATGTTTCAACTTTTACTAAACTTTCTTAAAAAAATATAAACTTTATTAGAACCTCTACAATTTTTCATGTTGGCCAAAATTAAAAAAAAAAAACTCAAATACGTTTCGAGATATTCATCAGAGCTTCTAAATAACATTACAATGAAAGTTCTACTTTTAATTTATACGACCGTGCGAAAAATATTGACATAAATTTACTAGTTGTATCCTACATTTTTTTTGACTTCGTACTATATTAAAAAGTTTTTTCCATGTAAGCTAGTCAACACCACCGATTGGCAAGAAACGATTTTTCAAACGTAATTTATTTTGTTTAAATAAGGTGAAGTGCTTTCTACACACTTTTCTGGATAATTAAATAAAAAATTACAAAATTCGGAAAATACCTGGTATTTTTGAAATAACACGTGATGGGCAGAAAATATGCGCCACAGAATTGTTTTGATTTTTGATGATATTTTCACAGTCTTTTTTGCTCCGCTTTCTATTCCAATGATTAACTTTATCCATACATTACCTAAGAGCTGTGCAAGTAATACACTCTAGAAATACTGCAATAATGTATTATATTACACTTATGTATGTTGTGACAAGGTTCCTGTAACAGATCGACTGTACAGATCCTGAAAAAATGACATTAAACCCATTGTCAGCATAATATAAATATTAAATTCAAGTGAAATTGTAACGTGATTTTGAATTACTATTAACTAATTTGTTGACGTTTTTTGAAAGAGACACTTACACAAAGGCAATAATTATACAATAAAGGTAGCTGAGGATTATGGATCGGAAAAATATTTTATTTTGCCTAGATTTTTAAATTTCAGAAAATTCAGCCTATCTGCTGATAAATCAGAAATCGTTAATACTGCGATTAGAATTTGTTTTCTAGAATGGCCATCGCCACTTCAACATTCACCATGCCTCAATTTTCGCCCATCGAATCTCGACAAAGTATTAAAGAAACACTTCCAAAGAAATGACTTTGATTTAAGAGTCAATATTTCGAAAATTGTAAAAATTAAAAGCAAAGTCTAGCTAAAGGTCAGCTAGTGTAGCTAAAGCTACAGTCGCGGTCATATAAATAGCACACTTTTAACTTTAGATCCAACTGAGAAATAAACACTTCTTATCTGCAAATGTTGATAAAATTTAGGTTTTTGGTGAACAAAGGACAACAATTTTAAGAAAGGTCTCAACTTGTCCATATACATATTCGATTATTTTCAAATTAATTTGTTTAGTGTGGTCATATAATAGGTGTACAAAAAGAAACTGTGCAATGAAGTTATATGCAATAAAAAAACATACTTAGACACGTTCAATTCGCCTGCAATTGTAAGCAGGTGTTGCTTATCTATGACTTTTTATATGATAAAAGTTTCAGTTGCTCAGGAGCTGTAGTTCAGTGCACAAAACGTAAATAGAGACATCGATATTTCCAAGCAATATTTGAGAATATCAATGTTGTTCTGTTTTAAACTGAAAAAAAATTGTTGCTGAAACAACAGAAATGGTTAATTCGGCTTGGGGAGATAATTCCGTTGGTGCTTCAACTGTTAGGAGATGGTTTAAGAAGTTTCGTGAGGAAAATTTTTGTCTTGAGGACGATCCACGTGCGGGTGTCGAAAAAAAGTTTCAAGACGAAGAACTGAAAACTTTACTGGATGAAAATCCATGCCAAACTGAAAAACAGCTTGCAGAGCAGTTAGGAGTAACTCAACAAGCAGTTTCAGTTCGATTGCATGGAATGGGAAAAATTCAAAAAGCAGGAAAATGGGTTCCTCAGGAACTAACCGAAGACAATAAAAATCGAAGAGTTGACATCTGCATGAACTTGCTTTTTCGGTATAAAAGAAAGAATTTTCTGCATAATATTATTACGGGAGATGAAAAGTGGATTTTGTATGACAATCCTAAGCGCAGAAAAACATGGGTTGACCCAGGCCAGCCATCCACATCAGTTGCAAAACCAAACATTCATGCCAAGAAAATCTTACTGTGTGTCTGGTGGGATTGTAAGGAAGTCATTTACTATGAGCTTCTGAAACCCGGTCAAACTGTTACAGCTGACCGTTATCAGGCCCAAATGATCAAATTAAGCGATGCTCTGGAGGAAAAAAGACCATTTACGGGCCAAGGAAGTCGGAAAGTGATATTGCTGCATGATAATGCTCGTCCGCATACAGCTAAACCGACCCAGGAACTCATCTCCTCGTTAAGATGGGAAATGCTCCAGCATGCGGCGTATTCTCCAGACTTGGCTCCTTCCGACTTCCACTTGTTCGGATTCATGCAGTCTCATTTAGCTGACCAACGATTCTTTAACGTTGAAGATATTCGAAAATGGCTCGATAACTATTTTTCGTCGAAACCACTAAGCTTCTATCACGAGGGCATCCATTATCTACCCAGTAAATGGCAAAAACCATAGTATGATATTTAGGTGTTTCCCTATATTCGATTATTTAATTCAAATTTTTTAGAGGGTAAAAGTAAACATTGTGGTGTAGAAAGAAGAAATCTCCTCGTTCTTTGAAAAATGAAGGTTTCAGTATTTCAAAGATTGCTAATAATATAAAATGTTTTTAAAACTTGTTTACAATGCCCTTAAGTTATTTGAATCTACCAATAGTACTGAAAACAAAATTAGAACGCCTAGAAGTCGCAAAATCTCAGCAGCAATGGATAGATTAATCACCAGAAAAAGCAAGTCGGATCCTTTTCAAAACAAGAAATTTTGAATGAAACTGATGTCAATTTATCTGTTAGAACTATTAGAAAGAGATTAAATGAAATTAATCTTAGAGGATGCATAGCGAGAAAAAAACCACTAGTATCCAAACAAAATCTAAAGAATAGATTAAAATTTGCGCACGATCACGTGAATAATGACATTAAATTTTGGAAAAATATTCTGTGGAGTGACGAATCAAAGTTCAATCGGTTTGGTAATGACGGAAAAATATTTGTACGGTGCCCTCCAGGCCAAAGCCTCAATAAAAAATACACTATTTAAACCAAAAAATACACTATTAAAACCATAAAACACGGCGGAGGGAGTGTCATGGTCTGGGGAGCTTTCTCGTGGAATGGTGTTGGTCCAATACATAAAATAGACGGTATAATGGATCGATTTATGTATAAAGATATCCTTTCCACTATCATGGCGTCTTATGCAGATGAATACATGCCCCCAACATACAAATTAATGCACAACAATGACCCTAAACATTCGTCAAAACTTGTAAAAGACTGGATTAGGGATAACATGGTAAGTGTTTTAGATTGGCCATCACAGAGTCCAGACTTGAACCCTATAGAAAACTTATGGAGCCGCATAAAACGGGATTTACAAAATAAAAATCCTACAAATTTAGAGGAATTGTGGAATAATATTCCAGATAGTTTTTGCAGAAAGTTAGTGGAGTCTATGCCATCAAGATTAAATGCGGTTATACGAAATAAAGGCTATCCCACAAAATACTGACTTATAACATGAAAATTTGGTTTAATGTGAAATGTGCTATTTAAATGTCCCATCAAATATCATAAACTTTAAAATTATATTTTGTTTTGCATTTGTATTAGGTTCTTTTTTGTTTATATTTTTCGTATTGGCAAAATAAATCAGGAGACAGTCACAATTGATAAATTAATATAAATTTGGAAATATTGGAAATTTAAAGTGTGCTATTTATATGACCGCGACTGTACGTAGGCAATGAATAAGAAATGCAACAACGCCGAAGTAGAGCGGTAGGCCGTTTTATACTTCAAGCCACTTTTACGGCACTTTTTGGACATTTTGAATACTATCCTAATGATTTATAAAAAATGAATCTTAAGGTCCTGACCGCTTGAGTATTTCCCAAAAATTCGAGGTTTTTTCAAAACTTTTTGACATATCTAATGTTGATTTGTTTGAATTCGAAAAGCATTCTTAGTAGTAATATAGGAATAAATAATAGAAGTAATATAAGAAAGTGGAAAAATTAATGAAGAAAATATTTGCAAACGTGGATATTACATTTTAAAATACTTCCCCGTCTGAAAGTCTAATAATCTTATGATATAAAGGGTCACTGCAGACTATTGGCTTTTGGTGGGTCGCCAGTTCAGTTGGTTATTTAATTATGAACATAAAAGTATACTTGTGCGCGCACATCACCGATTTTAAAACAACCAATAGGTGCATACAAGGTGTAATCGGAAAGTTCCAGGACTTTTTGAAGTACTGGAACTACGTCGCAACAAGGCACAGTGCAGCTGGCAACATGGTTTAGCGTGACTCCGCTCAAGCACTACTGTTTTTTTCGTTGTTATTTTCTTTTTTTTAGACGAAGTTATAGCTGATTTTGTATAACGAGTTTTGCATGTTTGAAGATTTTTCAATATTTTGCAAGATGGATTTAAACAAAAAACAACATGTTTGTGTGAAGTTTTGTGTTAAAGTGGGTAAAATTTTCAAGGAAACTTTTCAAATGTTGCAAGGGAAGTGTAGGAATGAATATTTAAGTCAGTCACGGTATCATGAGTGGTTCGGGAGGTTCAAAGAAGGACGGATGTCGTCAGCAGACAACCCACTTTGAGGACGGTCATCGTCTTCGCCTGATCAGGGGCATGTTGAAAGAGTGAAAAGTCTCGTGCTGTAAAATGGTCGTCTACTCCTCCGTGAGATGGCCGAGGAATGCAGAGGTTTGTCTCGATGGAAAACAGTTAAGAAGAATCACTAGAAGAACTAAACGGTCTTCTACAAAAACAGTTCTCAAAAATCTTCCAGCAATGAAAATGACATTGGAAGAAATTGCCAAGGAAAGTATTTTGAAGGAGATAATGTTTAACAATTTTTTATATTTTTAAATAAAGTCTATAAGCGTTTGTCCTGGAAGTTTTTGATCATCCCTTATACTTATGTGAATGTCTCCTGGTCCAACAAAACTGTCAGCTGCCCGTTGAGAACCAAAATGGTTTTACTAACACTTTGCAAGTAGAGCTCTAGTTAGAAGAAAACTAAAGAAAACTTACTATCTCTAACAAAAACATCTCAAACACTTACCTTTTCATTTATTTCACAAGTTTCTATACAAAACTATCTTAATAATTTTGAGTACATCACAACGAAAATTCCTCTTCCGCGAGTTTATTTTTATGTTTTTTTTTTATCAAAACTAACAAGACTTGCTCTTCTCATCAATTTTCTTCTTTAATCGACGACATTGAGGCGAACAATCGCAAAAAATCTTCACACTCTCATTGGACCATGGAGGCTTAAAAATAGAGTTGAAATTCTGGTCCAAGTAGGTGCTATAGGGAATTTCGGCTATTTTTTGCATACCCAAACGACTGCAGATTCTTGCCCTAATAAGACGGTTGGTAACGAGTTAAAACTTGAAATTCAACTTACGTATACATGTTTGTAGCATCGCATCTCACTACAGGAAAACTTGCATCTACCCCTAAAGCTTTGGATTTATCCAAAAGGCGATAGGCAAGGCCCCTCTTGCGGTAAGGCCTCTTTACGAATACATAAGCCATCTTGCAAGAAAAGCTTTGTTATACAGGGTGTCTGAAAATAACGTTAAAATATTTTTGGAGATGATTCTAGAGATTAAAATGATAAAATAAGTTTATAAATAATTCCCAAAAATTTCTCATTAAAGAAGCTAGAACCCCTTAAAGGGGAAATCTGAAAATGATTATTTTGCAATATTTTCGAAATAGTTTGCGCTAGAGTTATGAACTTTGATATATTGGAATAAATTAGAAAACTTTGAATTAGAAAACATATTTTTTTGTTAAGGATAACAGATTTTAGTCAGAGGTATCAGATACAGGGGATTTCCTACGTAAATGTTGCCCCAGCTTTTTTATTTCTAACGATTTTTAATTTTTGAAATGAAATTACGGAACTTAAAATATTTGTAAGTTAAAAAGGTCCTCTTATTTCATTTTATTAAGATACATCGTTGTCCAAAAAATTTTGTTCGTCTCAATGCATCCTCTAATTCTTTTTCTTTTTTCGTAGATATCGATGCCTGTGTAATAGTACATCGGTGTAAAAATACTAATTTTTCTGTAAACAGTCTATCCTAACGAGATGATATAAAAAGACCTGTTTAACTGAAAAATATTTATGATTTAGTATTTTGATTTCAAAAATTAAGAAATATGATAAACATAAAAGTTAAGGGACGTAGGAGTTCCCCAGTATGTGACGCCCCTGAATAAAATCTAGGGTTATTAACACAAAAAAAGTTTTCCATTTCATCTTATTACAGTATACCGATTTTCATAATTTTAACGCAACTTTTTCGAAAATATTGAGAAAAAAGGAATTTTAGATTTCATTCTTTAAGGAATTCTAGCTCCTTTAAAAAACAATTTTTGGAATATATCTGTAGAAACTTTTTCTGTTATTTGAATCTCTAGAATCACCTTCTAAAATACTTTAACGTAATTTCCGGACACCGTCTATAGAGTGTTTTTTTTTATATACAGGGTGTCCTCGAATTACGTGGCCAAAATAATACCGCAGATTGTTTGAGTGAAAATAAGTCGATTCAACTAAACTTCCCTCAGTCCAAAAGTTTATAATTATGGAGCTACAGGGTGTTAAAGTTGAAAAAAAAAATCACATTTTCTTTAATATCTTTCGATTTCTTTGAGTTAATTTCAAATTTCATTTTTTTTTTAAATTTTGTATTTACCATTGCTATCTCCGAAACGGTGAGAACTACAAGTTCGGTTAAACTAGACAAAAGTAGACCCTTATCGAACTAATTTAGGAAACCTCTACGAGGTTGCCACATTTTGAATGGTTTTCTAGATGTTTGGAAAAATATGAAAATGTTCCAAAACTCCAATTCCTCGTATTTCTTAAATTTGTCGTGACAAAAAAAAGTTTAAATTACCAAGTTTCACAACCTTTTTTTCTCTCTACAAAACGATATATGGAACGTCATTAAATAGCTGTTAATAACCAAGTAATTGTTACCAACTTCATTATTTTAAATACGGATTTGAAATTTTTATCTTATATTTCGAAAGCACTATTTATTTCCTATAGCCCCATGTACTATTTATTTAAATTTATTAACGTTTCAATACGAATAATTCATCATCACACTATCTTTTATTTACCTTTTTAAACTACAGTACATAGGCACTAAGTCGCTATGAAAAAGATTTTCTGATAAGTTCGATATTTATCTGTCCAATAAAGTTCTTTTAGACTTATTTTTGCCTTTTATAATTTATATTCAAACTGAATCCATAAAAAATAAGTTTAAGTAATGCTATTCAGTAACAATGAAAAAAAAGATATGTCAGTTGTGTATCTATAAAGTTTTCGTAATGCTAAAGATGCTTTGGACAAATATCAGAACTTGTACCCAGAGAAATCTCCCACATCAAAAATCTTCGCGAAATTGAAAAGAAACTTACATGAGTACGATTCTTTTTCTAAACTAAGAAAAGGTAAATAACAAATAGTTTGATGATAAATTATTCGGTTTGAAACGTTAATAAATGTAAATAAATTATACATGAGTCTGTAGGGAATAAAAAGCGCTTTCAAAATCTGAAATAAAAACTCCAGATCTGCATTTAAAATAATTAAGGTGATGACGATTACTTAATTAGTAAAAACTGTACAATGACGATTGTTATGTCATTTTGTAGAGAGCAAAGAGTTATGAAACTTTGTAATTAATTTTTTTTTTCTAACACAAACATTTTACGAAATACCAAGGATGGAAGTTTGGAACATTTTCATATTTTTCCAAATATCTAGGAAACGAGTGAAAATGCGACAACCTTGTAACAACTTCATTAATGAGTTCCACACGGGGCCACTTTTGACTAAAATAACCGAGGTGATAACTCTCACCGTTTCGGAGATAGTAATGCTAGGCACACGAAAAAAACCACCCTGTATAGGTATTTTTGTTATACAGAGTGCCCTTAAAATGACTTTACAGCGCTTGACAAAAAATGAATTAATCAAATATAAAACTTTTTAAGCAAACTTACCTATATCAAATTTTGCTTCGTTTTGCCGCCACAGCGCGTGCCAAAGTTTTCAAATTAATAACATTTAATAATATTAAACATTAAAATTGGCATGTGATTTACAAGTAAAAGTTTGTATTTTTGTTACGCCCTGTGTGAATACTCAATTTTTTTCTCTGGCGTTAATTGGCTTTATCTTGAAATTTTTTGGTCTCTTATAAAATTTTGTCCAGATATACAATTTCTCTACAAAAAAGTTATTTGCATTACCTTGCAGTTTATCATGATTGTTTAGTTAGGACTAAAACATGAAAAAAATTATAATTTTAAATAACTATCAATTTAGTTTAATTTTTGTAATAAATGTTCAAAATGTTTTCCATTTCCTGATGACATAAATAACATCATTTCCAAAAAACTAATCTGTACTTTGGGTATCACGTTGGATTTTGTCAACATTGCTTTTGCAATAACGATAAGTTGCAAGGTATCGTAAATAATTTTTTTGTAAAGAAACTGTATGTTTAGTGAAAATTTTACTAGAGACAAAAAAATTTCAAAACAAAGTCAATTGATGGATGAGAAGATATAAGGTAATTCATACAAGGGGTAAGAAAAGTACAAACAATATTCCTTGCATTAAAAAAAACTTCCGTTTACATCAGAACACGCAAATTAATGAAGTAACTTTTAGTTCTAAAATTAGGTAAAGTTGATAAAATCGTTTAGCAACTATTTGAAAAAAACTATACAGGGTGTCCCAGATCAAAGTGCAAATATTTTAACCGTGGTTTCTACTAATGAAATTAACAAACACGTATTTTTTCTTTTTGTACAAAAGTCGGTCGTTTAAGTTCCAGAGATTTTTGAATGTGGGGCCCCATTTGGATAAAATAATTTGTGTTGGAAGAGCCCTTCAAAGAATTTTAGTTAAATTTGGTGTACAAATATTTTTCGATCGTAGCAATTCACAAATAAAAAAATGAAATATACAGCATTGCCATAACATAGATATAAGGGCCGGACTATGAACATAGAGGTCCGTATTTATTTAACCATTAAATATTACGATTAAGCAATTACACTAATTGATTATACCTTTCATTGAGAAACTTTTTTGTCTCTTGGAAGTTTTTCACAGAATGCGTTGTTTTTTCGTAGTAGTTATTTTAAAGCAATTCTTATCTTCCTCGGATTAGACTGTGTCTGCCTAAAGTTATTTATTGAATTATTTGAAACAAAATAACAAAGAAGAATGAAGTTGCACACTAAAAATTGTTCAAAGTGACCACGAGTTCCTGGACTTTTTTTTAAATGCTAAGGGTGATAGTTTTCTTGAGGTAGCACTCTTTGAATACTACTTTTTGGGATCATTAAGTCATGCTTGGCATTTCTTAAACTACTAATTTTATTATCCTCAAAGTAATTGATTATTTCTTGCTCATCATCTACCCCATGATGCTTGATGTTATAATTTTCTCCTCGCCGAGGGGCGAAGCTACCAAATTCCCTCAATCTGATATGAACATTTGTAAACGTTCTTGCATTTGGAAGTCGTCGATTAGGATATTGCTAATGGTAGAGAACTCTAGCTCTATGAGCATTTTGTCTGCACTCACCATAAATCAAGTGAATGTCAGCATATTCGAGATCGCTAAACGGAAGAGCCATTATAAAACCAATAAAAATTAATTTTTTTGTGATTTTATAATTAAATATGGCAATAATAGCATTAACGAGTAATACCTACTGCTAATTGACCACAATATGCCAGAAAATGACAATTAGAATAATTTTTTTGACAAG
Source organism: Euwallacea fornicatus (assembly GCF_040115645.1). Lineage (NCBI taxonomy): Eukaryota > Metazoa > Arthropoda > Insecta > Coleoptera > Curculionidae > Euwallacea > Euwallacea fornicatus. The sequence continues at coordinate 7,458,385 of NC_089542.1, read as the reverse complement.
GAGAATGATGTGGCTATTCGGGCCATGGACTACTTAATATCAACAAATTCCTGCAATAAAAAGGCATAAAATTTGAAATCGCTACTACGAGAAAACGACGCATTCTGCGAAAAATCCTTAAGAGACAAAAAAGTTTCTAAATGAAAGGTACAATCGAGTAATGTAATCACTTGATTGAAATATTTAATAGTTAAATAAATATGGGCCCTTATATTCATAGTCCGGCCCTTATATCTATGTTATGTCAAAGCTGTATATTTCATTTTTTTATTTATGAACTGCTACAATCGAAAAATTTTTGTGCACCAAATTTCATGACAATCCGTCGAAAGACTCTTCCAACATAAATAATTTTATCCAAATGGGGCCCCATATTCGAAGAGCCCTAGAACTTAAACGAAAGATTTTTGGACAAAAAGAAAAAATACGTGTTTGTTAATTTCATTAGTAGGAACCACGGTAAAATATTTGCACTTTGATCTGGGACACCCTGTATAAGTTTGAGAACTTTGGCATCCTTTAACGGCAAAACGAAGCAATATTGGACATAGCTAAGTTTGCCTAGAACACCTTATTTTTGGTTAAGGAATTTTTAATGTAGCGTTGTACAGTCATATCAGAAACGCCCTATATAAAACTCACCTCATATATTTTCTGCACCTCTAGATACCTCCAAAGATCAGGAACTCTCATTATGTGAGCATAAAACATTAGCAGTTTTCTCATGCTTTCAGACTCTATTTTGCAGGCCAGTTCTTCTTCGAGGTCGGGATCCCACGTCCTTGTGGATTTATTGATGCAGGCTCCCACTATGCGGCCATTATATTTGCATTTTGCCACTAAGAAATTTAGGGAATTTGAAAAGGATTTTTCAAATTAAGCAGAGTTTACCTAAAGTATATCCTTCAGCCATTGCATATCGTACACGCTCATCCATTATGAGATTAGGGGAAATACCGAGGGCATTTACAATGGGTTCCCCATCAAAGTATCCCTCATGCATGACTTTTAGTACTTCATCGAAGTCGTCTTTGTTGGCTCGCATGATTAAGTAAGGTGAGGCATCTTTTATGTTCTAAAGAGTGATTGAGAGTTGAAATCTTTTGAATACCTTTTGAAACTTGAATGGAAGTATTACTTGTTTCCCGCAGAATAAAGAGAAACACCTGGTTTTGTGGGTGTGTTGGTTTGTGTTACATCGCATAGAAACAGAGATAATTTTGAAGATAGATGGGCCGAATGTGAGTGACATTTTGACTGGAATTTGGACATGATGACGTTGGAGAAACAGGAGGTAGGCCCAGGTTACGCAGTACTATCCGTCATGTGATAGTTCCATGATTACCTCAAGTGGATGCCACCATTTGCAAATGCGAATAAGGACCGTTTCAATTACTGAGACTAGCTGAGAAAAAATCGAGCAGTCATCCCAAGCAAGAAAGGAGAGAGAGAGAAGAAGAGAAGAAAAGAGACAAAAGAAGTATTTTTCCTGGTCAGTAACCGATTATACCAGAAATAAATGTCAACCAGCTTATTTTAAATGAAACACTTTGTATATTATACCATATGACGATTCTTCGTAACATTATGACTATTTTTCAGCGATGATGTTCTATACCTAAATTTTATGGTTTTCAAGATGTTTATAATTAAAAAAAAAAAAAAGATAGTTGCAGCCATTAATGTATTTTCCAATAATGCTAAATATTTTGCAATGTAGTTATGCGTTTTTGTTTAAAATGCTTTAATGTTTTAGATAAATGAGTTCAATCATGCTTTTCATACAAGGGTTCAAAAAGATAGCTCCAAATTCGTATTCAAAAATTTCAAAAAACTCTTATGTTTTAAAAAGAAACCCTCTATTTTTTCAGTGAATATACAGGGTGTTTCCTAAGTACGTTACATAACTTCGGGAGCCTATTCTACAGCTAAAATAAAGGTAATTTTGTTACATAAACTATAACCCAAAAATGGTTCGTTGCGAAAATATAGGGTGTGAAAATTTTATTTTCTGAAATTTTATGTCTCACGCACAGATAAATAAACGGTGTTGGTGACTAGTAAAATGTCGACAATTTGACTACCAAACAGGCAATTAGACAACAAAAAAATTCATATACTCATACAAGTATTTCTTCTCTTAAGAATAATAAAAAATAATGAAAAAATTTAGCTAGAATGTTTTTTATTTATTTACTCGAAAACAGTGCGTCTTACGGAAAAAAGTCAAGAGACTTTTTTTCTTCCAAATCGAACATATAATTAAAAAAAGAATAAAATATAATAAAAAATAAGAAAAAATAAAGTCGATGATAGTTTCGGAAAATCGAAATGTCGGATTTCAAATTTCGCACTGTCATGTTGTCGAAGAGAAAAAATGATTACGAAAATGTACCAGCCATTTTCAATTATCTCTTCAAAAGAGTCCAGAAAAAATAAAAACCTTTTTTCGAAATTTCCTATTTTCCCGGATATTTCCGGAAATAATGGAAATTTTATAATTCTTCAAACGGCATCTTACAAAGCTCAAAAATGTGCAACTTTGCCTTAATTTAACCGACCTCGTATCTATTCAAATAACCGAGATCCCGATGGTTGAGCTCCTAAAACGGACACCCTGTATATATATATATATATATATATATATATATATATATATATATATATTTTTTTTTTTTCAAATTTTAAACTTAAATAACTCGAAAAATTTTTAATGTAAGAGGAAAATGTTACTAGTTGAATTTATTTTGCAGACCACCTTGTAGATGCTTTTCAAAATTAAAATTGAGGAGAATGAAGTGCAATGTTTTAGTTTTTTATTGGTAAAATTTTATTTTTCTACCTTTATAGAAACCTACCCACTACAACAAATTTTGGTTACATTTTACTTTAACCTAACAAAAATTAATGATTCTTTCTTCGAAAAAATTTCTTCGTGATTCTTTACAAAAATGGATAATTTTTTAACTTATTTTCGATCCAGCAAGCTTTTGGAACCATAGAGTGAATAGGGGTATATACATATATATTTATATGGGAAAGGTAAAATAAAACAAAAAAACAGTTGATAAATATAATAAATATTACAATAAAACCTAATCTAGCCTAACCCACCATATGTATTTTAATTGTTATTCAATTATGTTATTATATATGTTTGTTCGTGTTTGGATAAGAATGGTTTGGTTAAGTTAATTTAGTTCGGCTATGATTAGGTTAGGTTAGGTTTCATTATATTATTTTCCTGATTATTCAATTGTCTTTTTATTTTATTTCTTACGACCCAATACTCTTATTCACTCCATAATCTAGAAAACTCCCAAATACTTATATGGAAAATAAAAAATTCGCAATTTTTTGTAAAGTATCACGTATTACGATATCAATGAAGTCATTATTTTAAAGAAGAAATCATTTTTTTTGTGCCTTAAAGTAATATGGACCCGAAGTTTTTTTACACTGAAAATTTGGACAAATGTTGATATAAATCAAGTTTTATCTCCGAAAGTCGACATATTAAGTTAGCAGTATATTGTATAAAATTGACTTGAAATTTACTTTAGAATCATAAAAAAAATAAAAAACATAATTATTGTATTTAAAACAACAAAATTACTCTTAATTTCCGATACTTCCGGAAGTGTCGCCATCTTGAATATATCTCCAAGTAATAGATCTTGGGCTCAAATGGCTGTAAACCAAATTTGTGATTTTTCAGCTTTCGTAATTCTCTGAATACTTCTAATTGGCCCTCGAACAAAGACACCCTGTATCTGCGTATCGCACAGTGCCCCTGGAATTATTGCAAGTATCAGTGGTCACTTCCCATATTGATCTCTTGCTGGAAGAGGCAACGCATTCCGATGGTGCAGGAGCCAGACAGAAGGACTGCCAGAACAACGACCATTCGGAAATGGCAGGAAAGATGGACACATCTAGAAGACAAGGGCTAGAGGACTGATAGATTTATTTCAGGCCTAGAAATCTGGGCTTCCTTCAAACCTTAGGTCATAAAACAGGCAGAACGAGGAATATGCAATTTCGCGCCAATGAAAAGTGCGACGTAAGTCGGCCATATTGGTACTCCACATTCTGTTATTGCTAACGAATTTGTGTTGATGGCTGGCTCGTGTTTCTTAATTTTTAATCATTTAGTCTTGTTTGTTTAAATATCATAGTTAGTATGAAATTATTTAAACTTTAAAAGTGACTGCGACTGAATTGTACATTATTAGTTTCGTTTACTAACTTAGCGTTACTATGGTTGTTCTTTAACACCAAGAAATAAAATTATGTGAGTAACATTTTATACCGTGCGTTTTAAAAAATATTAAGTCTAGAAGGTTTTCGAATTGTTTGACACCCAGCTCGTATGTCTATGATATGTTCTTCGACGTTTTCTCGTACATAAACAAATAAATCTAACCTCACTTAAATCCGACTCTATTTCCTTTGTCACTAGTTGGATTTTGTTACTTTGCTAAAAATGGTTAATTTCAATATTTAAACTTTAAACGAGTTGCAAACACACAACTGCGTGAATTCCTCTCCATCAATACAGATTTGGACAGAAATTCCCGAGGTTTTTAGTGGGTACACGCTGTGGTGCCCAGTCTAGAGAATAACAAGCCGGACGCCTTTTTGAAGATTTTTCTCGAGAAAAAAGAGTCCCATGATTACGAGCCTTCAATCAATATTAATCAAAATTTCAAAAAATGCAATCAAAATCGATCAAGTCAAATTTGCCGATAAGTGAAAAACTTTAAAAAATCGTCAGCTATTTCGCTATTTACCAGTAAAAGATCAAATTTTGTAGACCACGAATTGACAGTAACCAAAACAGATTTTTTTTTCAGTCTCGCCTCATTGGTACCGTCGCTTGATGGTTTAATAGTCTGAAATCGGCTCCTTTATGGCTTTAAATAGTACAAAAATGTGATACAGCAGAGCGATTTGGAAACATCGAAAAAAGTCGTTCGCACAACTCGGAATTAGTCACTCCCTCAGATTACCTACGATTATGGCAATTTTCCAAATAACTAAATTGTAGTAGTTTCGGAAATTATTATTAGGTAAACAATCATTGACTATTAACCTGAGGATTGTGCAAAACCAGGTTAATTATTATTATTCTTTGCGGTTGGGCCCGACAATAAGTAGATCAATTTCGGTGATTGTGCGGTTGAATTAAAACAAACCGTTTCAAAATAAATACATTATTATTTATTTTAAAGAAAAGTTTCATCGTATAAAAACAATATATGGCTTGCGCTTTGGGAAATATCGTGCTGGTTAGCGAAACGGTTGTGGTTTTGCCGGAATTTGCATCAATAGAGATGCAAAAAGCTTATTGAATGGTTTTCCAGCATTATAATGAATTTATCAACTTCGACGAAAAAATAGGTCCATTACATGCAAATTTAACTTGCTTAAATCCTTATTTCGTTTTAGCCAACACGCTAGACCACAATAATACGTTATAACATTAAGGTACGGTTAACTATTAACATGATTATAATAAGAAAAGCTTATTTTATAATCAGTTATAATAATACTTTCACTATACACTATATACTTTTTTCGATGGTTTCCTTATACCACTGGTTTTTGAAGCATGAAATTACTTCTTCCTATTTACTTAAATCAGAACTAGGAAAAAAAACTCAGCTGAATAAAAGTTGTTGAAGCCTCATCAACAAATATAGGTTTTCCTGCCAAATTAAATAGGGTCAAGTGAAATGCGTTCTGCAAGAAAAGCTAATAAGAATGGGGGTGTTTGCGGTATTAATACGTCACTGAAAATACTGTTATTGCACTTGTGTGGTGACAGCGCTGTTACTTAACAGCGCGATTGTAGCGCAGTGGTTTTTTAACCGTTTTGGCAAAGGTGCCGATACTGAGAAAATCGCATTAAAGTAACTGCAACCATAGCGTAAATATAAAGTAAAAAAATGTTCATACTGCATTTTTTGAAATATTTTAAGCAACTGAGTAAGGCTTTTTTCTGTTGAGCTTTATAGAGGGAAAAATGTGCGCAGAAACAATAAAATTCACAATAGAAGATAATGTAAGTGGGGGCCGTTTTTTGTTTTATGCTAAATTACAATTTCACGGAAGTGCTTGCAAATAGGGATCTAATTTTCAAGAATAGTAACAAATCGAAAAATGGCAATACTGAGACTAATGGTTTTTTTTCGAAAAGGCCATACCACTTCTAAATTCATAACTATCAAGATGAATTACATTTTGTCAAAAAACTGTTATAGAGAATATTTCAGATGTACCACTATTCAATTTCGTCCCAAATCAAAAGTATTCTATTGACGTACCTACTGCAAAAAATCCCCCAAAAATAAGAAAAAAAATTGACTTTTATAAATAGATAAGCGTTCTATATAAAGCAGAGTATGCCATGAAGTTGGATATTTGGCAACGTCGGATTTGTAGGCAGGCCATTTCGTACTCTTTTCTGTTTGCGCTTTTTTTTGTAAGCACTTACAAAGCGTCTTGTTAGAAAGATTATCATCTCCTCCCTTATTTTTAAATGATGTTAAGCTGCTGAGGATGTATTTCTGAGTCTAGATGTAAATAAATAGGAAAACAAATCACAAATATTGATTACTAGGGTGCCATTTTCTAAAAATACCGAGGTTCAAGAAAGACGTATAAAAATAACTTTAAACTCATTTAAAACTATAAAAACATATCAATATTTGGCGACAAAATAATGAACTTATTCTGCATTATCTTTGCACTGATCAGAAAACATGCCCAAACAATACAAAAATTGGATGTAAATAATTATTTTTTATCGGCATTCTGAGTATGGAACCAATGGGTACACAAGTTCATGTAAGTCTGCCCTAACGTAACAACAGACCAATGACTAGTCTTTTTAAGATTTTCCCATCCCCCTTCCCAATACCAAGGTCAGTGCCCACTTTTGTACCCGTAATGCTTTCCCTTAGCACCTCCCCCTTTCTTGTGATAATCGCGATGGTGAGCATGATGGTTCTCCTTGCCTCCCTTTGTTGAAAACCCTTTATGTTCTTCTTCCAGACGTCCTTTTTTGGTGAAACCTTTTTTTCCGTGTTTGTCATGATCGTTGCCTGATTTGCCACTGCTGCCCTTCTTGTAACCACCTACAAAAAGGAGGGGGCATTAAGAGAAAAATAGCTATTAAGAGTACAGTATGTTCAAGAAATGTTACCTTTTTTCTTTTTGTAGTAAGACTGCTTATTGCCATTTTTCTCATGGAATCCTTCTTTGTGGAAATCGTCATAATATTTGTGCTCCCTGTGGTATTCGTCTCTGTGGAATTTGTTGTGATAGCCTTTGGTTTTGTGGCCTCGTTTGTGACCTTTCTTCTCCCCGAATTTGCCAGATTTTCGAGATTTTTCAGCTGCAAGAAGTTTCTTCCATAAAAATGTTTCAATAAAATGTGGTGATGGGTTTTTCAGTGTTAATAGAGGTTCGTGTCTTAAAACCGAAATTTTGTATAGTGTATCTCTTTTCGTAGCTGTGGAACGTAATTAACCAGGTCAATCACATTGAAATGGTGATTTTAAAAAATAGAGGTCTACACGGCAACTTCAACAGCTTTTCCCCTGATATAGGGAAATCCCTCATATGCCTAATTAACACTGGTACAACGGAAACTTTCTTTCTCAGGCTAGGATTTTTTTAGCTAAATATTAAGTTTAAACACATTTCTGCACTGAAATGAGACATTTAACCCCTACCTTCTTGGAATTTTTTATAATGCTCGGCCTCATCGTGATGTTTCTGATGTGAATCGCCTTCCCCCTCACGTTGCGATTTGTTTTGGTGATCTTCATGTTTCTTGTACCCTGCCTCATAATGGTGCAGATTCTCTTTGTAGCCTTTGTCCTCTTTTCCTCCATGAGATTTGTGGTGTTCTTTTTTATGTTCGTGCCCACCTCCCGAATCTGCAAGTATCAAGAAACCGAATGAAACAAACTCCATTTAAGTCAAATGCTGTATTTAAATGCTTTCTTAAAATAAATCGTGGTAACTTCGATGCGCTTGTCTGATCAAAATTTTAATAAATAACCGCAATACTCATTTCCTCTCAAAACTGGACAAAAACCGCAAAAAACCAGGAACCGCCGACATCCTAAAGTAAAGTCACAGAAGTCTGGTTCCTCACTTTCGCCCTATTACCTAATGATCAGCCAAGCAAATCATAAATGTTAAGTCACCTATAAAACTATCAGCTTTTTGCTAAGTCGTGAGTATCATTATCAACTGGAACAAAAATGAATGCACTATTATTTAACACCATACAGATATTGTTCCAGTAGAAATACATTCGCTTTTTACGGCCATTTCTGAGGAATCTGGTTCTTGTAAAAATCGGGTTTGTGGCTTAAAAAACCTCTATTTCGTAGGTCAAAAAGTGTGTAGAAAACGAATGTTGCTAAAAAGCAATTACCCAGCTTTCTGGGAATTATTTGGTCGTAGTGAGGTGCTTTTTTCGGAGAAAATGGAATGTTGTGTGGCAAAAAGTATAATACATTGTTTCATTTTCGCCTAATATTTCTAATATCCGAGCAAACTCTTAGAATTGGTGCTGCATGGGTTTATTACCATCCTGTAATGCAATAATTTGTCGCTTAAATAAATCTGTGCGTCGGTAAAACTGCCGAGGCAAAATGGAGGAATCCGTGACTAAATAGTTAACAAGCGAATCAAATAATGAAGACCTTTTGCGAATTTTTCAGCGTGACATAATTCGCTCTTGCTCTTGCAAGGGTCTCAAGGTTCCTCATAGCCGGTCTGAAACTATATTATTCTGAATTAGATTGTGTTTTAGCTATACAATTAAGATTCAATTCAAAATGCAGCATCATTATGTAGATTCTGTCAAGTGTTTGGTGCCTGCATCTTCTTCATAAATATCACGCAAACCTTCTTTATTTTAAACGATCAATGAGAAATGTATTTTTGGTTGCCTATAATATATAGAAACCGAAAGCACTGCTTCGAAAAAAAGTCAGTTAAGTAGGCTTACCTTAGCTTCATCTCTCTCCGATGTGTTGAATAAAAAAAGATAAACCCAGACGTATTGCGTGTTCAACTAGTGACGTTTTAGCATTTGAAATTGTATCTTAAATTTATGCTGGATGGGTCTCAAAGTTTGGTTTACTTTTAGGTAAAAAGTAACTTTTAAATAAACATCTGTGAGATGCAGTCGCTTTTTTGTCTGTGTAAATCAGTTAAATCAGTAATTTTATAATGAAAGAACACATGTAATAATTGAGGAAAATTAGTGAAAAATTGCCTGCTTGAAGCTGATATCTATTGAACAATGACAAGTACAATTTTTGTTAATTAATACAAGTGCCAACTTACAAAAAAAAACTAAAATAACGAATAACAATTTAGGAATAAGATTTAACAAATCTGAATTTACAATTTGTTAATTAGGATTATTTATAAAAAAAACCTAACAATTTGAAAAATAATATTAACTGTGTGTTCTCCAGTACTTATTTATAGGCAAACCTCTTTTCCATAGTAGTCAAATATAGAATACTTCAAGAATAACAGACCATCTACTACTTCCTAGAAGTGTGGAATTATATGGACACCTCTTAAACACAGAGCTTTCCAAACCGCCTTTCCCCTTCAGGAGAAACTTTTAACTCGTGAATAAGATAGAATAAACTCCTCCATAAAGCGTTTGAGATGTTTTATGGCGTGGACGGGAACCCGTATGGAACGAGATGGGCTGGTTTGGAGGGTCAAAGCTAGATCTTAAGACGTTATAGTAGAGCATCGGTCTTCATACTACTACGACTTCTACTACTCAAGACATTCATAAATAAGCTGTCAGAACCTAAAGCGCCTTAAAGGTATGTGATACAAGTAATCTGAGAGTTGCTAAATATAGAAAAAAATTTGGTTTAATCATAATTTATGATCTTCAAAAATCATCTTTAAAATTTTCCTCACAATTTCCAATTTTTTCCATAGGGCGGTCTAAATTTAAAACTGACGATTGAGGCCTCGGAAATTATAAAATGTTTGGTATCAGTTATGCAAGTTGCCCAATTAGTTACTCGACAAAATATCTTCCAAAGAATAAAAAAACTCTAAGCGATTCAAGAGATATTTGGCAAAATCCGAAAGTTTGCAAGAACATTTTATCTTTTTTTTTAAATATTTTTATAATATTGATTTTCTGTTGTATTATAGCGGAATGTTTAAAGTTTGGCTGTCAATGCTGTTTTTGTATACAACAAAAAAGTTTTAAAATTTCAAACATTTAAGGTACTAAAATATGCGATTAAAAAAATGTATTTTATTTGTCCAAATATTTGGCCGGTGAATTACCAAACAACTTTAAATTTTCAGCAGAAAAACTAATTTACTTGTCCATTTATTTATCCAGTAATTTACCGGCCAATTTCATTTTAAATGTCAAAAGTGTTAACTGTCGCTGTCATTTACATAATAAATATCACTTATTCTGTCATTACTGAAGTTGACAGTTAAATTCAAAAATATTTAACCCAATTCAATATGATTTGTTCGTATCGGTAAATATTTTTGCTTTTATTTAACAATAGGACATTATCATAAATTATAGCCGTGTTCTCTATAGGATAAAGACGAATTTAAAATTTAACCGGAGCTTAAATATACAATTTTCCATACACAAGCTGCTCCTATTGCTGTCTGTCACCATTACTATTTCATAAACTATAAGTTAGAAGGTCAGTTGAAAAGACTACATTTTTAATATTTACGGGTAAACTAATATTTGAAAAGTATGTTGCAAGATTTCATTTGGTTAACGAAATATTCGAAAAAAATCGAAATGCGTTAAAACGGTACTTCCAAAATGCTGCCTTTTACAAAAAAATATTCAATCCGAAATGTTAGTAGTTTTTTTTATGGCTATACCACTGATCATTTGCACAAATTTTCTCTGTGTTTAGATTCTAAGAAATATCCCATATTTTTTACATACAAACATCATATATTTGCTTGAATTTTAGAAATATTTTTTATTCCCAAATTAACGGTCTACTCAACCTCATACTTACATTAAAAAATATTATGAACAGTGATTTAAATGAAGGGCAAAGGAATAAAAGAAATTGGATATTAGGTACGAACTGCCATGACGAATACCTAATTATTATTTATTCTAAATAAATAAATAAATACATATAATCCTTGTCATAACAAATCAGTAAATGAGATAGCTGTAAACATATTACTTAAGATATAAAAACTTCGCAATACATTTAATTTTTTTAAGCAAGTTTCAAACTTCCTAAAAGGTCTCGCTCTCGTAAATAAACCATTTAAGATCAGAAAAGACAAAGATGGACAGTTTCATTTATGTACAACAATTTTTGTCGCAAACTTTCACAGATAAAAATAACTTTTAGTATTTACATGCCCTTTTGAATATACATAATTTATTTATCACTTTCAGCGGAGTGAGGGTAAAAATTAATAAACCGAGTAGAAGGGCCCGTAATACCCTCCACCCAAGGAGTTTTCTGCTAGACCTGGGAAACTCTTTTCAGATACCTCCCTATTATACAAGATATCTCTGAACCCAATGGTATAAATTCAAAAACATATTTCAGGTTCCAAAATATGACGAAAACTTCATATAAACATATATCAATACGCGCTTTGTTTTTGGATATACAGGGTGTGAAAAGTTGATGCCGAAAGGTACTTTTTTATATTGACGAAACGTTTCGAAATAACTGAATGAAATTTTTTACTTCATTATGACTTTTTCTGCTCTTTTTGAACCATCGTGAAGAAATTACTAGTTTTCTGGTTCGGATAATACAAGGGAATAGGGTTTAAAATGGAACTTTTGCTTTATGCTTAATTTTATTGACGATCTTCTAGGAGCAATATTAAACATGAAGATTTTTCTATAAAAAAGGTGCTCTACTTGAGAGTTGAAGTTTTCAACAATTTTCGAGAAAGGGAGACTTAACAAATAAATGTAATAAAAAATAAACATGTAATTTAAAACAAAGTTGATCTTGAAATGAAACAAAAAAAATATGTTTGACATTTCCGTATATAAAAACATTTATTAATAAAGTTTGGTGAATTTTCATTGCCACCAAAAGAGTGTTTAATTACAATTATTGCTAAAGAAAACGAATAAAAAAAGGGTTTTTAATCTAAACTTAAAACATACATACTTACACACATAGTATGAATATTTGTTGATACAATAGTTATTGGTAGTAACATACATAGTATTCACCGATTTGTTAAATCTCAATTTTCTCCAAAACTCTTGCAGATATCGACTTTCAACAAGAGTACGTTTTTTATGTAAAAGTCTTCAAATTTAGTATTTTTTCTATAAACTCATCAACAAAGTTGAGTACAAAAAAGTTTAGGTACTTTTTAAGTGCTATTTCCTTCTAATGCCCGGCCCTAGAAAAATGTAAAAATGTCAATGTGTAACTATAAATACTCAAAAACTGAGCAAAAAATTATAATAAATACAAAATTTCATTAATTTACCTTGAAAAGTTTCAAAAATATTAATAAAAACATTTTTATCAACCAATCTTTCACACCCGCCTTTCGATATATGTTTATACGAAATTTTCGTTAAATGTTAGAACCTAGAATATGTAGTTGAATTTATGACGCTATATTCAAAAACACCTTGTATAACGCTTTTTCGCTGGCAGGGGTGCGACGTTTCATTTTAAAAAAGCCATCATCAAACTTCGGTATGAAAATTTCAGTCCGCATCTCTACTAGACTCTAAGAGTACACGGTATGTTGTACTAATACGTCATAGTATTCAAAAAATTACGTTCCAAACACAAATTTGGAAGGTACCAATAAAAAGAAACCCTCGAAAATTTAAAACAAGACGAAATATTCGGATCTGAATGAAAATAAATCAAGTTAAAAATATTGAAATAGAACTCAGATCCACAAACTTAGAGAAGATTCATCATTTTTTTATTCTTCATTCTCTTATTTGATACTCACCCGAATGCTTTGATGAATGATGAGAGCTTGGATGATGAGTATGCACGTCACTACTACCCGCAGTCGGAGGCTCTATCACAGTACTCGGTTGAACACTCGCGGCACTCGTACTACTCAAAACTTTGCTTGAGTCTTGAGGAGGATAGAATTTTTGCAATGTCAGAGGCAAAGCACTTATATCAGCACTCGAGGGAAATCTATTATTGGACACACTCAATTGGGGTTTAGGAGTACTAATTCGAGTTATAGGTTTATTGGGAATGATCCTCCTTATATTTTGTTTCCGCGCTCTTTCCGCGATTGCCGCCAAAGGATTTAAAATTAACTGAGGCTGAGTGTGCGGAGTGAGCTGAGGTTTCTGTAACTGAGTACGGTGCTGAGGAACCTCAAACTTCCTACTTTCCAAACGCGGCCTCCTAATTTTATCCACTTGCTTAGCTAAAGCTTCCAATTCTCCCAGAAATGCCATAGGATTGAATAACTGAGGGTTGAATTGTTGAGCGGTACCACTGGTATGCCCTATAGATCGTGGTCTCGGCTGGTTCAAGGTTGCGTAAAGGACATTAGGCGGGGGAGGTACCCCTGACTGTCTGTGCTGATGAGTAGGATGTAAAACTGAAGCTGCAGGCTTCAGTGGTACTACCCTATTAGACTGTTTCGCAGAAGTTTTATGTATGTTCCCTGATGCAAATGCGGGTTGTACATCTACAACAGCCTGAGTTTCCGCCACCGTGTTTTCCGTGAAAGGGTCGAAATACTCCCCAGGTTGGAAGGTCGCGTAAGGTCGCTCCACGGCGGAGGTACCACCGTACAATAAAATAAAGAGCACGTAGTAGGTCGGAACCATTAACCGGTACATAGTGAAACTCTAGTCACCGTAAGACTGTACAGCAGAAGAACTAAAATGAGAAAAACCGCATGGAGCTTGTCGCAACATCTTAAGTACCCGGCGTCGGTACTATGCAGGTGACAGAAATGAAAGGATTTGATTCCGCTGGAGAACAATTAATTTGTGTTTTGAACATTTTGATAGTTATTTGCTTATTACGCACTTTTAGTCACATAAAATTAAAGTTTTTATAGGGCGAAATTTTAGCCAAGAAATGATTGACGATATCAGAAAAACTTATAATATCAATGAGTATAGATGGTTGGAAATGCTCTGGATTCATCAGAACGGTGAACATAAGGGGCCAAGAGGTACAATTTAGTTTGTGGTTAATGATGAGTTGTAAATTGTCGTTATCGTATAAAATCGTCATAATATATCTCATATCAAATAAAAAAATCTTGTTCTTAGTAAAAATTTCTGTAAATATAACTTACAAATTTCATTCATTAAGTTTTGGGTTTCAGATGAGCATAAGTACCTATGTACGTACAAGAATAGTCCCAGAAGTACCTGACCTAACACATAAAAAAAACATCTTGGAAAATATTACATTTTTTTCTACATAGTCTCCCTTAAGATTTCCCTGTGATGTTCTATGGTTTCTGTACCTTATTTATAATAAATAAATTCGAATGTTTGAAAATAGGCATCAGTTTCGAACTTGAACACTTCGTTACATAACTCTTTCCACCAAGGAACTTTTCAAACTTAGAAAATAATCTGAGGGGATTAAATCTGGCGAATAGGGTGGGCGAGGAAAATGTTCGAAACCCGATAGATTCATTTTGGACATCGCGGTGAGGGGAGTGTGGTCTGGTGTAATTTTTGCTCATTTCTTTGCTCAAACGCTGCAATAAATTTGCATAATATCCTCCTCTTTTCGTTTATTGTTTTTTCTTTAGGAAAATAATCAATATCCCCACTTGCATCCCAAAAATTTCCTTCATCACCTTTCGTGCACGTGAAACATTTTTTTGGAACATTCTCGCGGAACCGTTTTTGTTCAATTGTGAGTAATTGCAGCACCCATCTTGTTCACAGTTTTCTCATATTAAATTGTTCATTAATCTCATATCAAATTCCTCATTTCAAAATGCCATGTACTGAGAGTTCGGATATGGAGTGTTTTGACAGGAAAATCCTACTTTCCGACTAGATAGGGAAAGAATAGCATACATGTCAAGAGCTCGATTTTTGAGAAAATATTAATGGCGAAAAACCCTATTTCGATATTTTTTCAGTCCACAGCGCTAGAGAGTGTTTTTCAAATTTCGGCCATTTTCAAAATTTTTCATAACTTTTTTGTTTAGGACAATATTAAAGTAAATCAAAAACGTTATTAAGGTACTTTTTCGACTAGAATCCAGTGGCGTGCTTAGTTTTTTGCTACAACGAGCTGTTTTGTCAAAAACAGACATAATTTTTTTATTTTAAATGAAAATCAGTCGGCAATGACTTCAAAAAATGTCAGTTTCAAAGTATTTTCGACTATAAAGTATGATTGGTTGATGATGATATGATGGAGTATGATGGGGTTGATAAAGATTGATGGTTATTTTCAAAAATAACTGAAGTACTAGACTTTTTGTGTTTATGTTAGAGTTGACTTCTGCATCACCTGTTTAAGTAACATTATTTATTTTGCATGTTTTAATTTTTTCGTCAAACATTTTCACCTTTAGTGTTGATTTGATGCCGATTTTTCAAGTAAAAATGATAGATAACTATGAAAAATATGACATGATGAAGCGTTTCATATTTTCAAACGAAAACTCAGAAGCAGCCTGTAAGTTAAACTTCCGTACTTATCTCGAGCGACATCGCTCCAGATAGAAGACTCTTTAAGTAATTGATAAATAATTTACAGAATTACGGAAGCTTCCAAAAGTGTAGACTACAACATTGAAATTTAAATGAAGATAAAAAAATTGAAGAACTAAATATAATTGGAGAAGTTTTGGAACATCAACACATATCGCTCATTTTTGAAAATAACTATAAACATACTTACATAGTTGAAAATGGTTTAAAACTGACATTTTTTGAAGTCATAGCCGATTGTGATTTTTATTTAAAATAAAGAAGTGATGTCAGTTTTTGACAACACGGTACGCTGCAGCAAAAGACTAAGTACACCACTGGAATTACATCGAAAAATGCATTAAGAATGTTTTTGACTTAGTGCAATATTGACCTAAAAAAAAAGTTATATGGAATTAAGAAAATGGCTGAAATTTTAAAAACGCCCTCTAGTGTCGTGGACTGTCAAGATATCAAAATGCAGTTTTTGCCATTAATAATCTCTCAAAAATTTAGCTCTTGACATATATGCCAGTTTTTCCCTATCTAGCCGGGAAATGGGATTTTCCTGCCAAAACACTCCAAATCCGAACACCCTGTACAGTGCTTTTTGAAATTCCTATCTTCCAGTGTAATTTTGTAAACTTTTCCCACAATATCTGAAGAGGTCAGATCTGGAGTGTCACTGGGTCAACCATCGCAGAGTTCATCTGGGCAGCTCCTATGACCGCGTCTGAACTCTGCCACACAATTTGTTACAGTTGTTAACAAAGCACCGAATTCATCCAGAATAGAATCTAACTCTGTTTTAATGTTGGATGAAATAAAACCTTTCAAATGAAAGTATTAAATCACATATCGATGAGCAATTTTTTTTCATGTTCACAAAATCTCTAAAAGCGTTCGCTAAAAATGGTTCCAAAAACATACAAATCAACGTAGAACCCCCAAATTTTAGACCAAAAGTTTTTAAGGTTAGGCCTTTGTAATATAGGCAAATTTTTAATTAAAGAAATCGCCATCTATATGTCAGATTTGGTACTTCTGGGCTTATCCTCATATACCTGGTGGTCCATTTAACCTGACAAATCGGGATATCTCGAAAATTACGCATCAGATTGAAAAAAGTTTCAAATGAAAGTATTTTGTCTCGAATGGATCCACGATATAACACTAATCATGACTTCCCAACTTTTTCACTTGGCGTTGGGGCGAGGGTAACTTTGAAATCTCAAATGGCAACCCTCATTTTTTATTGCAGATTTGAATTTTACGATAAAAATTACTTGGAGTTTGTCTGAAACTTTTTTTTCGATTCGCCACAGATGGCGCTGCAATCGGAAAAAATTGTTTTATTCTGATTCTGAAAGAAAGCATCGTGTCTTTCATATTTTGAATGGAAACTTGTTGGTTTTTTTGGGTACCTCCGATAGTTTAAAGAAATAAAACCGTCTGTGACAAAAAGTAAATTTCATATCGTTTACAAAGACAGTGAAAGAAATTGTAAATTTTTTATTGATGATATTTTTATCTAGGCAGTACCGATAAATAAAACGAAAAACCTCAGTTTTACTTCTGAAATGGTGTAAAAGTAGTACTTGTTAAATTGCTTATTGTGTTATTTTGAATCTCAGTTTTCACCATGAGTGCATTATCTAATGACGTAAAAATTGATATGATTTTTGCATATGGGGCGTCTTTGGATTATCAGACTACTGTCGAAACTTCGAGGAATCGCTTTCCTAATAGAGAAACGCCATCCCTGTCCACATTTTATCGCGTTGTAAAGGTTTTTAAAGAAATTAGTTGTGTTAAACCTCGAAAAAAACAGCGTTCAAAAGCAATTACTCACGAACACAACGAAATTGCTATTTTAGCTGCTGTGAATGTAAATCCACATTTAAGTACAAGAAAATTATCGTTAGATTCAGGGATATCGCGAGCAAGTGTATTAAGAATTCTCCACAATTTTAAATATCATCCTTACCACATTTCGTTACATCAAGAACTGAACCAAAATGATTATGAATCTCGTGTACAATTTTGTGAATGGACATTGCAAAAATTGAACGAAAACCAAAATTTTTTAAAATGTGTCCTCTTTACGGATGAAGCCAGCTTCACGAATCATGGACAAGTAAATTTAAGAAATATGCACTACTGGTCTACGGAAAATCCTCAATGGATACAACAAGTAGCTAATCAACGACCGTGGTCTGTAAATGTTTGGTGTGGAATACTTGGCAGTAAAACAATTGGTGCATATTTCATTGATGGCTCATTAAATGGAATAAAGTATCAAAACTTCTTGAATGAAGATTTGCCCTTATTATTTGAAGACATTAATTTGGAAACTCGACGTTCGATGTGGTTTCAGCATGATGGTTGCCCAGCTCATTGGGCTTTAATATCCCGAGAAATTTTACATCATAAATATCGCAATCGATGGATTGGACGAGGTGGACCTATTCATTGGCCAGCACGATCGCCTGATCTTACCCCACTCGACTTTTTTTTATGGGGTTATCTGAAAGAAAAAGCGTATTCAAGAGTACCCACAACGCCCGAAAACATGATGGAAAGAATTAGAGATGCTTGTGTTTCTGTCGTTCCCGAAGTATTAGTGTCTACTCAACAAGCATTACAGATGCGCTTAAGAAAATGTATTAATGAAGGTGGTGGACATTTTGAACATTTGCTTCGTCATTA
This sequence comes from Euwallacea fornicatus, assembly GCF_040115645.1. Classification (NCBI taxonomy): domain Eukaryota; kingdom Metazoa; phylum Arthropoda; class Insecta; order Coleoptera; family Curculionidae; genus Euwallacea; species Euwallacea fornicatus. Next base: position 7,439,958 of record NC_089542.1, on the reverse strand, counting down.
ATTTAATGTTCGAACAGTTGTGTTTAATGGAATGAAAATTCAATGTGGATCTAAGTTTATTTAGAAATTTAAAAATAAATAAAGTTTTTTTTGTCACAGACGGTTTTATTTCTTTAAACTATCGGAGGTACCCAAAAAAACCAACAAGTTTCCATTAAAAATATGAAAGACACGATGCTTTTTTTCAGAATCAGAATTTAAAAAAAAATTCCGATTACAGCGCCATCTGTGGCGAATCGAAAAAAAAGTTTCAGACAAACTCCAAGTAATTTTTATCGTAAAATTCAAATCTGCAATAAAAAATGAGGGTTGCCATTTGAGATTTCAAAGTTACCCTCGCCCCAACGCCAAGTGAAAAAGTTGGGAAGTCATGGTTAGTGTTATATCGTGGATCCATTCGAGACAAAATACTTTCATTTGAAACTTGTTTCAATCTGATGCGTAATTTTCGAGATATCCCGATTTGTCAGGTTAAATGGACCACCCGGTATAAAGGGTGTTTTTTTTTAAGTATGTTCACTATTGGCATACGAGATTATGTTAATTGAAATTCGTTAAATTAGACAAAAATTGCCGTTTATTGAGCTTGTTTAGTCGATTTCGATTAGTTTAACAGCTAAATTATTTTAGTGCTGGTAAGTATAACAGACTTGTTTTCTTGAAAACCGTGCAATGAACCAGTGGTAAGGTTTTAGGTCCACTATAAGATAATTCCAAGTGAATAAGCATTTTATTCTGCTCATGTTAGATTTGCTAGCACATCGATAGTTTGACCCTTAAAAAAATGTTGCAATGTCGCCAAATCTCGAGTATTTTCTTAAGGATTGGGAGAACCATTTGCGAGAAGCGTGATGCACCTCATAAAAGAAATTCCAAATATTTCGCACACTACTTTTTATGCCCCAATAGGTTTCGCAAACAATTTCCCCAAATATCTCGTTCCGAAAAATCCCTTAAAATGCGACAATACTGTTAAGGTTTCGTAAGAGCCAAATTATTAATGTACTGTTAACTTTAATCCCAAACTAGTTTTCATAGATACGATCTACATTTCACTGCATTTGTTCGGCGAAACAAGTATGGGCTACATGCGAACGCCCCTTTAAAGCTAACAGCACATTAATAATTTGGCTCTAAATGAGCTATATAAATGGTAACATTCGTTTATCTTAATAAATCTTCTAATACCAGCCGTCCCATGATTAACGAATTTGAAATACTGACTCGAACTAAACTGCATAATTTTAGTGGGGTCCTTTATGGAATAATGATACCTTCAAATAGCCCTATTTAAATTCCTTTCGTTTCTAATACTTTATTCTCACGTGTTAATTGAAATCACACATTTCTGAGTGAAACATGTTGCTAGATACCAAAGGAATCAGACCGTATCGACCTCCCTTATTACCATGAGACCCTGAAGTCTCAATCAAAACCGTTTGAAATTCAAACGGTTTTGGGATCTGTTGTAATTTACAATTTTGTAATACATCTGTAGAAATGTATTGTTTACTTCATTGATATATCACGTAAAAAAAATTAGGAACACTGCCTTTAAGTGACCTAAACATTTAAACCTTGACTGCGATTAATAGAATCAAACACTAAAGTCTAGTACATTTTTCACTCATTTATTTCCCAATAAGAGCGTTTTTGAAATTTCAACAGAAATTTCTAATTCAGTGCTTGTTACATCGTTCTTATCATAACATTTTACGGATTTAACGTTAACTAATTCAGATTTGCAATTAGAAAATTGGAAATATCTCGCCTCAGTCTAGTCAACTTCTGGGGCGTAAATAAAGCACATGTGACTGTCGCCTGCTGGAAATCTAACAAAAACCAAAGAATAATAAACAATTATTGCCTACTTTAGTGTTTTCGCCGTACTTTAAAGACAATTAATTCGTTATACCTACTTGAATTACTTTATGCTTTATACTTTATTAAATCCCAACCTTAACATATTGTCTACGCCTGATGGCTCATCACGCGCTTGCTTTTAATTGATACAGACGTAGATTTTAAATCAGTGAGTTTTTACTCACTACTGTCATTAATCAGCTTCTCAGAGAACATGCCGCGCATTTTTTTTTCAATCTATTAATCTAGTGAAGAGAACTAAAAAATTTCATTTATAAATTTTATGGAGTAACTTAAATGTGATAATGTTCAATTTATACAAAAATTGTTAGAAGGGTTACGAATTAAATACTGCCAAGGCAGAAAAAAAATGTTTAAGTTAGCTTTCATGTAAAATAAAACACCTATTGCTATACTGGGCGATTCGCGATGTAATGAATACAGAGCAAACACATGCAGAGAATCCCAAATCCAATCGATTTTTTGCAAGATTTTTTTCCTTCCTATAGTTACGGAGGTATTGGCCTTTGAAGATGTTTTAAAATTTTTTTTAAAAACTCTATATTTCCAAAATGTCTTAAAATTAATCAACCAAATTTTGAAAATATTTTTCTTTTTTTGACATCTTTAGTTGTTACAAATTGAAAGTGGGTGGCAGCTCGTGAAAAGGTGACTCTGGGGTGAATTATGGTTGAAATTCTATTAATATTTTTAACCTTACTTTAATTTATAACTAAGGTGTACTAGATTTACGACAAGTTCAATTTTACATTTTTTTTATTATTATGATCTTTTCTAGAAACCACCCATTTTGGAAAAAAATGCGATTTTTCGTTAAAGTTTAAGCCATTAAATTGAACAAAAATAAAATTATGTGCTTGAAAACTGCTCCAAAAAATTGCTGGTCAAGAGTTCACCTTGACCACACCTTTCATTATATATATTAAGGCATAATGAGTGTTGTGATTATTGACAATAAATCGATAACGGTTTATGTAGGGTCCTGGAATAGTGAATCAAACATTCTTAACTGCTATACCAATAAAGTTAAATTTTTTTTTGTTCTGTAGAATTACGCAGAACATAAAAGCGTCTTTCCAGAAAATAGTTTCTAATATACAGGGCGTCCCCAAAAAGTGTGACTATACAGGGTGTCCCAAAAAAGTACGTTCCATGGGGATTACGGAAGCGGTAAGAGATACACGGTGGCTCAAATTGGGAAAAAGAAGCGCATTTTTGTGCCCATTCAGAAAATGTTCTAAATTTAAAAATGTGCACAAGGGTTGTCAAAATATGAGCAAAAAACTGAAAACTGCGATTTTCGTAAATCATAAATTTATGAGTACACTATTTGAGTAAATTGTACCAAATTTGGCAGTTCTTCATTATCGACAACTGCCAATTGAATGGTGTTTCAGAATTTTTCCAGTCCTTCTAGATTTAGAGAAATTATATTCAACTTTGTTATTTCTTATGGCCGCCATATTGGATTTTGGTACCATCGAATAGACAATAAAAAAAAGTTTTTTAACCGTGTATCACAAAGGTGCCCTTGGACCTATCAAAATAAGAAAAATAAATAAAAACATTTTTCACCTTAGTAGGCTTAGAAACAAGTACTTTAGTGTTGCTATGGATACTTTCGTTACATGCAACGAATGTCAACAAAAAGTCTTCACTATTGTTGTATTTGAGGTCAGGTTGTGGTTTCAGTTGGATGATGCTCCACCACATTATCATGTATTGAGAAGCAATATGCTGGAATATCTTATAAAATAAGCCGTAAATAAAAATTTTACAAAAAAAATGAAAAAATTAAGATAAAAGAATATTTAGTTTAAAAAATTAAACACGTTCACCATCGGCGCGCGCAAAAAAAAGTTTGGGGGGGGGGGTGACGCCTCCGTGACTCACAATTTCCCTTCTCCGGTTAAAATTTTTTTTACCTAAATTATAGGAAAAGAACGCCTCATCGAACTGTGCATCACTACAAAATTTCATTAAAATACGATAAGAAGTACCGAAGTTATTAACCAAATAAATTAATTTTTTAATAACTTTAACACTGTATAGTGGGTATAAAACGCCAAAGAAAAAAGTCGCATAAGGAAAGTCGACTTATTTTCGCTCAAAGAATCTGTGGTTAGCGGATTGGCCTTCTAATTTGTAACACCCTGTATATGTGGAGAAGAAGATAGGAATAGACTTTTTTTCAGGACCCTGTATATACAAGGTCCAGCAAAAAAATTATTTTCTTTTGTTCTACACAACACCAACTTGCCATTGCTTGAATAATTATTGACACTTGCTGATATGAACGCTGACGTCACTTATGGAAAATGTCTTAAAGATTAATTAAAATTTGTTAATCTTTCTTTTAATGTCAATAATGATGTTCTCTAATGAAAAAATAACCGATATGGTTAAAATTATGAGTTTTTTGCGAAGATAATCTAACATCTAGTGTTACGGTTTATGCGGCGCGATTCCCAAATCGTCGGAATCCGATCGCCGAACATTTGCGCCAGCGGTCACGTCCTTGCGGGAGACAGGACAATTTGCTCCTCCAACTCTTGACCGTCGTCGTCCTTTACTGACACAAGCTGCATTGGAAGAACAAATCCTCGATAGAGTAGGTGCAGACCCAAAGGTCAGCATTGCATTTGATGCTGGGATTCCGGTTTTATTAAAGATTCGATTAATCGGATCTTGAGACAACGGGGCCCCGACCCCTATCATGCCACAAAAGTACTAGAAATCTTGTCTCTTAATTTTGAGAGAAGACTGGACTTTTGCCGTTTCATCCAGAACCCTCGAGTAATTAATAATGGCTTCAACAGAAACTTTTTATTTACCGAATAAGCCGACTTTATGCGTTCTGATATGTTCAACTTGCATAATTTCCATCAATTCGCAGAGGAAAATCTCCATATGCGATGAGTCAAACATTTCCAACGAGAATTTCATATTAATGTTTGGACTGGAATTATAGATGGTTTCCGTCTGCACCCCTTTAATTTACCGCCTGGATTAAGGTTTAGGTGTGGTGACCGTGGTAGCCAAGAAACTGAACCCTTTCGGCCAATGCACCTATTCAGAAAAGTATTGTTCAAAAACTCCGGCACCTCCCGACTAAAATGGGCATGGGTTCTACCATCAAGAAGCCACGTGTCTCATCTAATATTCAGTCGTACATCATCGAAAAGAACGGGCAAATAATTTTGAAAAAAATATAAATAAATTTAGCCCTTCCAACGGTCTGGTAAAATTTGCGGCCCAGCAAGTAATCCATTCACAATTCCTGCCTACACATTTATGGAAAATCTGTTTTGAAAATTACTTCTTCTAATTCCGTGGAAGTTATCAAAACACCAAACATGACTATTTCTGAAATTGTTAGTTCCATTTCGGGTGAATATAACTTCATCAGTAGCACGAATATTTATTGAAAAATGTTCATCATGTTCGTGCTGTCGTAAAAATCATTCACAAAACTGAATTCTACGGGGGAAGTCTTTAGGCTGTAGTGCTTGGGCGTGTTGAACATGAAAAGAATACAGCCGATATTCTCGCAATGTCACCCATGATTTTATGACTTACTCTGAACTGATTGCAATCACTCGAGTATTTGTTGTTGGATCTTTCTCTACAAGATTTAAAATTTGTTCTTCTCTTTGCACATTTTCAGGTTTTCTCGGTTTTCCTGCTCGCCCGTCACGACATTTCTGCAAATCACCAGTACCTCTAGCTCGTTGAACAAGATTTACGAAATTTCTATGTGTTGAATGAGTTCACAAAGAAAAGCGTTTTGCGTAAATACTCGAAGCTGCTACAGCACTTTGATAACACTCCCAATAAATAAGCAACTTTCCAGGTATACAAGTATGAAATGCGGATTTGAAAAACCAATAGCGCATCAGTACAAAAAATAGGATAATGATTGTTTTTTATATACAGGGTGTTTCTAAAAGGTCTGTACAATATTCTACCACAGATTTCTGAGGTCAAAACATGACGATTTAACCCAATTCACCTTAGTCCAAAAGTGGACGGTTTTCGAAATACAGGGCGTCAAAGTGAAAACAAAAAAAAGCAAAAAAATTCATTTCTTGGTTGGTAATGCTATCAGCTAAGAAATCAGAATCCGTTTACATTTTCGATGCACAATGTAGAGGGCGTTGTCAGCGCTCGATGAACCCTCTTTAAAAGGGCATAACTTTTTCATCACCCGGTATAAAATTTATTTATGACTAAACTTGTGTTTTCCTACATTTTTTAAGGAAAAAAGGTCTCTTGTTAAAAATCTCTACGAGGCTTCTTTCTTGAGATATTTGAAGCTTAAAGTTCGCTGCATGTCTTGAACAATAATTTTAATGTACTACATTAAAAGAATGATCGAAGATGGATAGGTAGAAGGAAATGATGCTCCGGTACCATGGCCACCGCGCTCACCAGATTTAACTCCGATGGATTATTTTTTATGGGGGACTCTAAAGTCCATGGTATACTTCACGGCCATAAATAGTGAAGAGGAACTATGGGGACGAATTCAAAATGCAGTAAACATTTTAAAGAACGACGAAGAATTGATGAATAGAGTACATTTTAATTTCTTGCGTCGGATTAATCTTTGTATGCAAATCAATGGTGGTCATTTCGAACATCTACTAAAAGTATCATTTTTTCGTGTTTATGTTTGGCATCTATGTTTTGAAGTAATTTGTAATCTATTTTTAAGTTTTGATTTTTTTCGGTCCAACTGTAAGAATAGATATGTAGTACATTAAAATTATTGTTCAAAACGTGCAGCGAACTTTAAGCTTCAAGTATCTCAAGAAGGAAGCCTCGTAGAGATTTTTAACAAGAGACCTTTTTTCCTTAAAAAATGTAGGAAAACACAAGTTTAGTCATAAATAAATTTTATACCGGGTGATGAAAAAGTTATGCCCTTTTAAAGAGGGTTCATCGAGCGCTGACAACGCCCTCTACATTGTGCATCGAAAATGTAAACGGATTCTGATTTCTTATTCCCAAAAACCGCCCGATACAACATTTTGTGTAGATAGCAGCATTACCAACCAAGAAATTAATTTTTTTGCTTTTTTTTGTTTTCACTTTGACGCCCTGTATTTCGAAAACCGTCCACTTTTGGACTAAGGTAAATTGGGTTAAATCGTCATGTTTTGACCTCAGAAATCTGTGGTAGAATTTTGTACAGACCTTTTAGAGACACCCTGTATATAAACAATCTTTATTTCCTCAGAAATAGGCCATCGACCTGTTAGGTCTTTCTGCCTGTGATACAATGGTAATCTTTTGGTGACTAACTACTATCACATTACATCCGGAAGTGCTCCCAAAGGGTGCTCGAAGGGAAAAGGAGGCGGGATTGTCTTGTCTGTCTCGTTAAGCAAAGTGGGCTCAGTATAGTTGAGTTGTTGGTGTTCTTTTTCCATCTGTTCTGTAGTTGTCGTAGTCTTTCTGTTATTCTTATCATGTTTGTGCGTTCATACAGTAATTGGTTGGGTGGGTTGTGTAACGGGTGTTCGGGGTGTCTTAGTTTTGTGATTAGTCTTAGTACAATCTGTTCTGTAGTCTATATGTGTTTGCTTGTTTTTTCTGTTGCATTTGCCCTCAGTACGTGCTCGTAGTCCAATAGTGGTCTGCATATGGTTTTGTATACTTTTATGGCGGTATCCATGCTAATCCCTTTGTCTTTGTATGTCAGTGTTCGGGAGTGTTTTGCCCTTTTTATGATTTCTAGTCGAATATTTCGTACGTGTTTCGTAAATTTTAGTTTATTGTCTATTGTTATTCCCAAATACTTCACGTCGTTCCTTGCTTTAGTCATGTGTCCGCCGGTCATTATTGTTGGTGAGCTGCCTTTGATGTGGTGATTTGAAAGTAGAAGTTGATTTTTCGTGTCGTTTGGCGTTAGTCTCCATTTGTAAAACCATGTCATGGTTCTGTTTGTCAACGTCTGAAGCTTTTCCACGGCTTTCTTAATAGTTTTGTCGTGTGCAATCAGCGCTGTGTCGTCCGCGTATTGCAAAATGTATGATGTTTTGTCTATGTATTCCTTTTCCTGTAGATCATAGTTGTATATGTCGTGGCAGTATATATTGTAGAGCAGTGGTGAGAGCGGCGAACCCTGTGGTAGCCCCTGTTCCGGGAAGAAGGGGAAGGAGAGGGCAGTGTCAATTTGTATCTGAAGTTGTCGGTTTTCTAGCAGATTGTTTTTTTATTGTTTTTTTTTTAACCATCGACAAGTGATAGCCACGACTATATGATAAAATGTAAAAGTGTTTGCATAGTAATGTTGTACTGCGTTCAATATGTCGAACTTTGTGCCAAATAAAGAGCATTCGCGAACAGTATTAATTTTTTGTTTTCATTTAAAGAAAACTGCTGCTGAAGCATACCGATTACTCCAAGAAGCTTATGGTGAACATGCTTTATCGCAAGATACAGTGGCGGCAAAAAGTATTTGCACACCGCGATTTTTGCGATTTTTAAGTTTATTGTTGTAAATGAAAAAAAAGACTGGTAACAGTACCGTAAACAGTTTTCGCTCCGATCGTTCTGATTTTTTAATATGTTATTCTAAAGGTCGTTTTGAACAACTTTTCTAAAGGGACAAGGGCGCGCAAATGCCTCTTCACCTTTTTTTTAGGTTGAACATTTTTCCAAATTCAACTGTCTTAAGGGATCGTGGAGTAAATAGGGGTGCTGGGTGGGGTAAATTACTTCACTATGGGTATGTAATATTTTGTTGTTGCTTTAAAGATCTGAAACGTTGTTGATAATTACCTCATTCAGCACTACAATTCACTCCATGAAATCCGAAAGACACTCCACTTAATCGACTAAAATACTAGCGTGGCCCCTGCGTAAGAAAGATACACAAAAATTTTACAATTTTATTTTAATTGCAATCGCAATTGAAAAAAAATATAAATTCTAATCAAAATAAGTAAATGATAAACATATTGCTTGATAAGAGTTGAAACTAAATGAAATAAATTTCCTTACTAAGGTGGATGTAACTATGCAATTTCAATACAGAAATAATGAATGTCGCTTAATAAAGGAAATGACCGTTTAAACAAAAATTCTTCTAGATATCCAGCAAAACGGGGCTCTTTTCTTCCATATCTGGGAATGTTGGGAGAATCAAGCAATGTTATCGAATTGATAAATTCAAAAATGATTATTTGGATGAAAAATGGAAATGTGTTACCTTACCTTTTTTTTTGCGAGGAGGGAGAATCTTCGTAAGACACCCGGTCTGGTTCACGACCGGGTAGTGTAGGATTCGACCGACCATTACGTCGCCCGCCTACCCACTAAACCCACCTCCCCTCTTCTGCCCCGGGATTGCCTCTCAGCATTTCATCAGGGCTTCCTCGCTTCCTCGGACTAGGTACGGACAAGGTTCCGCACCCCACTCTTCTTCCTCTCGTTCTCTTTTACAATCTTGGCCCTCAAGATCTTCTCTATCAGGCCCTCAAACGCTACCCACTTGCTCTTACCTTCAACCAGATCGTTCCCTATCGTGCTTCGGTTTAGGTCGAGTCTCCCCGCCCTTGCCTCAGCGCGATAGCTCTCCCACTCCGGACACATCCACAGCGTGTGCTCCGGTGTGTCCTCCCTTTCGCTACAAAACCAACATTCGGCACTTCTCTCCACTCGTATCCGCTCCAGGTATTTCCCGAACACGCCGTGTCCGATGAAAACCTGAGCCAACATGTATCTACTCTTCGTCCACTCGCACTCGTACCACGTACGGATCCGGGGTATGAAGGTCTTTGCCCAACCCTCATACTTCTCCCAGTCCCGCTCCCACTCGTTCATTACCCATTCCTTCACCTCACCTTTCCCTTCCCACATCATGATTCTTTCCGTCACCCTTATTCTCACCGGAGGTATCTTGGCCAATGCCAACACCGCAGCGGTCGGTGCCGTCCTGTAGGCACTGGCAACCCTGAGCGCGAGCAAGCGATTTGCCCTCTCTAGGATGGCCTCGTACCTTCCGTACGTCAGCTCCGTCTGCCAGACTGGAGCCGCGTACAGCAGGACCGACGATGCCGCCATGACCATCATCATCCTCCTTTCATACGCCAATCCACTCGCCGTGGGCAAGATGCCCTCAAGCTTTCGGATCACTTGTGTTACCTTACCTTACCTCACCTTACCTTACCCCACCCAGCACCCCTATTTACTCCACGATCCCGTAAGACAGTTGAATTTGGAAAAATGTTCAACCTAAAAAAAAGTGTGAAAGAGGCATTTGCGCGCCCTTGTCTCTTTAGAAAAGTTGTTCAAAAATTACCTTTAGAATAACATATTAAAAAATCAGAACCATCGGAGCAAAAACCGTTTACGGTATAATTACGAAAACACTTTACATATAAAGAGTATATTAAATAATTATATGGTCTCTGTCAACCAAAAGTTTATACGAATTGAATATTAGTGGGAAAAAAAAGAAATGATTAAAACCGCTTGGAATAAAGCATTTGCACACTGCAACTGACTTGAATTTTTAAGGCTTACAAAGCTTTAATATTTAATAAAAAGTCCATTTGTATCAATTATCGCTTGTAAGCGTCTTGGCATAGAATGGACCAATATTTGTATAGAGTTGCAATCAATTCTTTCCCATTCTTCAGCTAATATGTCTTTAATTTGATCGCGTCCTGAAATTGTATGTTTCCTGATTCTTTGATCTAAATGGTGCCATAAGTTTTCAATTATATTAATGTCAGGAGATTGTGGTGGTGTATGCCATTGTCTGCTAACACTACATACAGTTAGGTGCTAGAACTGAGTCAATACTTAGAAAATTCGTATTAATGGTGGCATAAACAAAATATCTAACAAGTATTCAAAGGAAGGTTTTTATTTTCAAAAAGTACATTAACATTAACATTAAAACCATACAAAACATTTGCCGAAAATAAATGGGGTACATCAAATAATCCTAAATAACATTGATTCAGTTTTGCTCCACTAACATTAACATTGAACACTTTGGTCGACATTGACACTAATATTTGGTCCAGAGACCTTTAGCTTTTTTAACAGCTCGTAGACGTCTTGGCATGCTTTTTGTTAGTGTTTCATAGAAATCAGGTGGAATTTAATCGCATATCCTCCGTTAATAAACATCATAATTCAAAATCTTTAAACAATGAAGCCGATTTCAAAGTTTCAAAGAAAATTAATTGAAAAATCACTGATTGATGGAAGATCCACACGGGAAATCGCATTTCAATTAAATATAAGTCAATCCACAGTACAAAGGGTAAAAAATAAGTGCAAAATTTCCTTAAAAATAAATAAAGGTGGCCAACCAAAAAAGATGTCTGCGCAAGTTACTAGAAGAGTAATTAGATATTTGGGCAGTGGTGAAGCCTCTTCGGTCTCCAAAGCAGCTGTGTTGCTGCGAGGGGATACTGGGAAATCGGTGAGCAAATGGACAGTCCAACGAGCTTTACGTCAGTCCAAATTTGTTGCTGTGGAGAAGAAGAAGAAACCCCTACTTTCTAAGAAGAATATTAGGGCACGACTAGATTTTGTAAAAAGATATGAGGCATGGACCGAGAAGGATTGGATGAAGGTTATTTGGTCTGATGAAACTAAAGTTAACAGATATGCAACAGATGGTCGACATTGGAGCTGGAAACGAGAGGGAGAATTCATGAAACTAAAAGATTTCATTCTGACGGTGAAACATGGGGGAGGAAATATTAAAGCTTGGGGCTGTATGTCGGGATATGAGATTGGACCATTGAAGAAAATAGATGGGATAATGAACCAGCACATCTATAAAGCCATTTTAAATGATCACCTAATAGATACTGTTAATAATATACCTTATCCCACTAGCAAAGTAATTTTCCAACAAGACAACGACCCCAAGCATACCGCAAAATCTGTGAAGGAATGGTTGGGTACCCAAAAATTTCAGGTTTTGCAGTGGCCGGCACAAAGTCCCGACCTAAATCCCATTGAAAATCTATGGGCTTACGTGAAATATCATCTGGTCAACGACTACGATTCGCCACCATCTTTACTTAAAGTTTTATGGGAGAGAATAGAAGAAGTGTAATGTACCCACTCATATCAAATGGAAACAACCAGACATAATTACAGAACAATTAGGACGTCACTATGTTAGTACAACAAATTCATAATTAACGAGGCCAAAGGTCTAAATCCATTTCACTGTAATTAAATAGGTTAAAGGTCTAAATCTACCCTTAACGATATCTAGAGATACGAAATAGTATATAAGAAGACACAAACGCAAGAGTTAGAATTCGAAAAAAGCAGTTAAGAAAGAAGCAACTAAGAAACGAAAATCGACTTTGTTCGTGCTAACAGAAATTTACAACCTGTGTTCGTAATCTTGTACCTTCGAGTTTGTTAAATAAAGGTGTTTTACTGAATTCGCGTTTAGTTTCCACCCTGTCACACTACGAAAGTATGGGACCAAATTCCACCTGATTTCTGTGAAACACTAACAAAAAGCATGCCAAGACGTCTACGAGCTGTTAAAAAAGCTAAAGGTCTCTGGACCAAATATTAGTGTCAATGTCGACCAAAGTGTTCAATGTTAATGTTAGTGGAGCAAAACTGAATCAATGTTATTTAGGATTATTTGATGTACCCCATTTATTTTCGGCAAATGTTTTGTATGGTTTTAATGTTAATGTTAATGTACTTTTTGAAAATAAAAACCTTCCTTTGAATACTTGTTAGATATTTTGTTTATGCCACCATTAATACGAATTTTCTAAGTATTGACTCAGTTCTAGCACCTAACTGTATGTAGTGTTAGCAGACAATGGCATACACCACCACAATCTCCTGACATTAATATAATTGAAAACTTATGGCACCATTTAGATCAAAGAATCAGGAAACATACAATTTCAGGACGCGATCAAATTAAAGACATATTAGCTGAAGAATGGGAAAGAATTGATTGCAACTCTATACAAATATTGGTCCATTCTATGCCAAGACGCTTACAAGCGATAATTGATACAAATGGACTTTTTATTAAATATTAAAGCTTTGTAAGCCTTAAAAATTCAAGTCAGTTGCAGTGTGCAAATGCTTTATTCCAAGCGGTTTTAATCATTTCTTTTTTTTCCCACTAATATTCAATTCGTATAAACTTTTGGTTGACAGAGACCATATAAATATTTAATATACTTTTTATACAGTCAGTCATAAAAGTATTCGTACACCCACTAAATTTCCCAAAAAACAAAGAAATACTAATGTAAAAAAAAAAGAAAAAGAGCTACATATGAAATACCCTAAATGTATTTATTTTCAATAATTAAAATAAAAAATTAAAAAATCAATGCAACAAAAAATAAATTAAAATGTACTTTTAAGTGATCACGAAAGTATTCGTCGTATTGGTTGTTTTTCGGGTTTTACAAAAAAATTAGCGATAACAATTTTTTTCTATTGTTGTTTATAGTAGTTTCTACGATATCAAAATTGTTGAATGCACATTTGAAACATTCAGTAAAAATGGGGCGTAAAGGACAAGACTGTTCTCAAGATATTCGAAATTTAATTATTAAACTCCATAAAAAAAGAAAATCCTATTCCGAAATTAGTAAAATCGTTAATAGAAGTCGATCTACGATTCAGTATATTGTGAAGAACTACAAAGAATCAGGAAATGTGTATAAAAAGCCAAGATCTGGAAGAAAAAGAGTTTTAAATTTACGCGAAGAGCGTTTTCTTATTCAAAAAATCGGAAAAAACCCGAAGACAAGTGCTCCAATTTTGGCTAGTGAACTATCAAATATGAGTGGTAAAAATGTGCATCCAGAAAATGTCCGAAGGGTTCTACGATCAGCAGGATTTCATGGAAGAATGCCCAGAAAGAAACCGTTTTCGCTAATCGGCAGAAACGACTCGCTTTCGCGAATAAATATAAAAACGAGGACGAAAGGTTTTGGAAAAGGATTCTATATACCGACGAAAGCATGGTTAACTTGTATGGATCAGATGGGAAAGGTAAATTTTGGAGTCAGAAAAACACACCATTGGAGGCCAAAAATCTATGTTCTACCATTAAGCACGGCGGTGGCAGCGTTATGGTTTGGGGAGGAAAGTCAGCGGCTGGAGTTGGAAGTTTGGCATTTATTGAAGGCAAAATGGATCAGTATCAATATATGAACATTTTGCGTGATAATATACAATTATGTGTGGAAAAACTGGGAATTCAAAATTGGATTTTACAACAGGACAATGATCCAAAACACACTGCTCATTACGTAAAGATGTGGTTAGCCTACAATGTGCCGAAACTTCTTGATCATCCAACTCAGTCGCCTGATCTAAACCCCATTGAACATCTTTGGGATGAACTGGAAAGAAAAATTCGACATCCTGATGTTTGAAAAAAAATTACAAGTCAAGAAACATTAAAAATAGTTTTACAAGGACTGTTTAGGCCAGGGGCTTCCTGAGTTCCTGCCTAACAGTAGTGACTGCCTCACTAGGCACCCACAGAGGAATCCAAATACGCTGGCGAGGTTTCTTAGTTGATTCGAAGGACCAGACGGGCTACCGTCATAAAGTAATGGGGTTCCAAAGGTTCGAGAAATTATATAAACTCGGTTACACAAATTACATTAAATTCAATCACAGACTAGTTGAATTACAGGGTGAGTTGTGACTAACTTATTAACAATAATGCCCGTGTGTGGGGTTTTATGGCGACGAGAGCTAGAGAAGTTTGTTGTTCTCGCGACGGGGTGAAAAACGGTTCTGGTCTTTGCTCCAAGAGGAGTTCGTGCTCCTTCCCGAAAAGACGCAGGTTCCCGAGTTTGGGTTCCCACGATTTCATGAAAAAGTCGCCACCTTGATGCTTTGACACCATTACCTTATCGCTAACACCCTCTGGTTCATGTCCACTTGCGCGTTTGTTGCCACATTTCATCCTAATTTACTGCTGCCCTTAATGTGTTTGGGCAATTTGCACTTCATAAATCAGGGTGGATGTGCACCAGATGAGAGGTGATTAGCGCGGTACTCATGGTTTGGCACCCAGTGGTATGTCGAGCTTTTGTTTCTGGTTTCTCTCTTTACCAGATTTATTACCCAGATGTTAGGGCAATACGTGAGAGCGATCTTTATGTTGGAGTTTTTCCAACAAGGACAATGGGACAAAATTACACCCGAAGTCACTGTAAATTTAGTGAATTCAATGCCTAGAAGGCTAAATGCTGTAATTTTAGCCGGAGGAAGACCTACAAAATATTAGTTCATTACCCAAAACCCGAAAAACAACCAATGGGACGCGCTGTACGAATACTTTTGTGATCACTTAAAAGTACATTTTAATTTATTTTTTGTCGCATTGATTTTTTAATTTTTATTTTAATTATTGAAAATAAATACATGTCAGAATAGGAGAAACAGAATTGCTTCCAGAAGCCATGAGTCTCAAGTTAAACACTAGGAATAGTCACTCAATACCGCCAATTTATTAATAACAAATGTCACTGAGATCACACTAATTTATATGTAAACGAATAACTATCGGCTACCCTATATTCTGATAAATGTCTTATGGCAATAATCTCTTTCACGAAAGGTAAACCGTATGATAATCGAATCGAAGGATGAGAGACATGACAATCCGGGACCAGACCTCTCCAACCCAACTCTCGATAATTACTGCCCTACCTCACCCAATATTCATTTCGTCCCCTGGCCCCGTTTTGCCCCCCTTGCGTGTTAAAAACAAGTGTGTCCCTTATTCCTGGGGTTCCTGGAAGTCATATCATAAAGAAAATGAATGCTTTAGTTTCGACAGAATAGCGAGAAAAACCAGAACCCCGATCGATTACACAGGGTCGTACCAATACATAGAGCCTGTCTACTTAGGGGTATTCGCTAAATTTATGGTGGCGCCGACATACATTTAGGGTATCTCATATGTAGCTCTTTTTCTTTTTTTTTATATTAGTATTTCTTTGTTTTTTGGGAAATTTAGTGGGTGTACGAATACTTTTATGACTGACTGTATGTAAAGTGTTTTTTTTAATTTACAACAATAAACTTAAAAACCGCGAAAATCGCGGTGTGCAAATACTTTTTGCCGCCACTGTACGTGTGAACGATGGTTTCGGCATTTCAGAAGTAGTGATTTTAATGTTAGGGACAAGGAACGCGAAAAACCACCAAAAAAATATGAAAATGCAGAACTGCAGGCATTGTTGGACGAAGACGATGCACAAACACAAAAACAACTTGCAGAGCAATTAAGCGTTAGTCAACAAGCTGTTTCCATTCGCCTACGAGAGATGGGAAAGATTCAAAAGGTCGGTAGATGGGTACCACATGAGTTGAATGACAAGTAAATAGAGAGACGCAAAAACACATGTGAAATTTAGCTCGAAACATACAAAAGAAAGTCTTTTTTGGATCGTATCGTCACTGGTGACGAAAAGTGGATTTACTTTGAAAATCCAAAGCGCAAGAAGTCATGGGTAGATCCAGGTGCACCATCCACTTCAAGTGCAAGACTCGCTTTGGCAGGAAAACGATGCTTTGCGTGTGGTGGGACCAGAAGGGAGTGGTCTATCATGAGCTGTTAAAGTCTGGTGAAACGGTTAATACCAAACGCTATCAACAACAATTGCTTGATTTGAACCGTTCTCTGCTCCAGAAACGACCAGAATATCAGAAAAGACAACACAAAGTCATTTTTCTTTACGACAATGCTCCTTCACATACGGCAACACCGGTTCGTGACACGTTGGAAGCGCTCAACTGGGATGTATTACTCCATGCGGCTTACTCCCCCGACTTGGCCCCTTCCGATTGCCACTTGTTCGCATCTATGGGTCACGCACTTGCGCAACAGCGCTTTGGTTCGTACGATGATGTGGAAAAATGGTTAGATAAATGGTTCGCGGCAAAAGAGGAAACTTTTTACTGGCGTGGTATCCATGAATTGCCCGACAGATGGACAAAATGTATCGCTAGCGATGGAGCATACTTTGAATAATTTGACTTTAATCGTTGTTTCAAATTTGACATGTATTTTTCGAACACAAAATCCGCATTTCATACTTGTATACCTGGTATCCATTAGCTTGTTATTTTTATAATGTGCCATTTTCAAGTTTAAACAATTTTCTGAAGTTAAACTTCATTAATAATATGTAATTTGAAACATCTAAATGAAAGGAATTAAAAAAAAATTTGGCAATAACAACACAAAAGAGATTAAAACGTGCAAAAGACAAGAAATTCGTGTGGCAGTCAACATTTCAAAATTTTGCTCTACAATATCGTTGGATCATTTTTAAATTATTGAATAGTGCATTTTGCGATAAACTGATGTAACATTCTTATTTTCAAGTTTTTTGAACAAAGTTATTTGAAAATGTTCTATACACAGTTCTTCATACAGTCTTCTATACACAGTTTTAAAAAAATATCAACTTAGGAATCATTCTGTATTTAATAGGTGTACAAAAAGAAACTGAGCATTTTTTGGTGAAATTAAGCTTCATTAAAAACATAGTTATTGAAAATATTAGTAATCAAAATAATTTCCATAACTGTCTATGGTCTTTTGCCATCTACTGGGTAGATGATGGATGCCCTCGTGATAGAAGCTTAGTGGTTTCGACGAAAAATAGTTATCGAGCCATTTTCGAATATCTTCAACGTTAAAGAATCGTTGGTCAGCTAAATGAGACTGCATGAATCCGAACAAGTGGAAGTCGGAAGGAGCCAAGTCTGGAGAATACGCCGCATGCTGGAGCATTTCCCATCTTAACGAGGAGATGAGTTCCTGGGTCGGTTTAGCTGTATGCGGACGAGCATTATCATGCAGCAATATCACTTTCCGACTTCCTTGGCCCGTAAATGGTCTTTTTTCCTCCAGAGCATCGCTTAATTTGATCATTTGGGCCTGATAACGGTCAGCTGTAACAGTTTGACCGAGTTCCAGAAGCTCATAGTAAATGACTTCCTTACAATCCCACCAGACACACAGTAAGATTTTCTTGGCATGAATGTTTGGTTTTGCAACTGATGTGGATGGCTGGCCTGGGTCAACCCATGTTTTTCTGCGCTTAGTATTGTCATACAAAATCCACTTTTCATCTCCCGTAATAATATTATGCAGAAAATTCTTTCTTTTGTACCGAGAAAGCAAGTTCATGCAGATGTCAACTCTTCGATTTTTATTGTCTTCGGTTAGCTCCTGAGGAACCCATTTTCCTGCTTTTTGAATTTTTCCCATTCCATGCAATCGAACTGAAACTGCTTGTGGAGTTACTCCTAACTGCTCTGCAAGCTGTTTTTCAGTTTGGCATGGATTTTCATCCAGTAAAGTTTTCAGTTCTTCGTCTTGAAACTTTTTTTCGACACCCGCACGTGGATCGTCCTCAAGACAAAAATTTTCCTCACGAAACTTCTTAAACCATCCCCTAACAGTTGAAGCACCAACGGAATTATCTCCCCAAGCCGAATTAACCATTTCTGTTGTTTCAGCAACAATTTTTTTTCAGTTTAAAACAGAACAACATTGATATTCTCAAATATTGCTTGGAAATATCGATGTCTCTATTTACGTTTTGTGCACTGAACTACAGCTCCTGAGCAACTGAAACTTTTATCATATAAAAAGTCATAGATAAGCAACACCTGCTTACAATTGCAGGCGAATTGAACGTGTCTAAGTATGTTTTTTTATTGCATATAACTTCATTGCACAGTTTCTTTTTGTACACCTATTAAGATAGAAGTGACGATGTGGTTTACGAAAAGGCGACCTAAAGACCAGAGATTGCATCCGAAATACACTTGTCCCACCGTAAAACATGGAGGACGATCTGTAGAGGTGTGATGGTGCCTTTTGTCATTTCGTGTGGGTCATCTACAGAAAATTAACGGAAGAATGGATAAGTTTATGTGCGGAAACATTTTGAGGAACCTTGAACCGATGAGGTTATGCCGCTTAAAATCACCTTTCAACACGATAACGATCCAAAACATGCTTCTAAATTAGTCAAAGCGTGGTTAGAACAGCAAAAAATACCTACTGTGAAGTGGCTGTCCCAAAGACTTAATCTCAATGCAATTGAGAACTTACGAGAAATCTTGGACCAAAAAGAGAAAAATGTCACGAAGCTATTCGAATTACTATCAAAAGCTTGGTCAGAAATGGTTTCAGCTGCAATTGAGAAGTTAATTAATTCTATGCCAAATAGAGCGGCAGATCTAGCGAGGACTAAAGGATATTATACTAAACATTAAAAACTTGTTTTATTTTTAATTTTTATAGTTAATTATTTAAGCAAAACAATTTAGTTGCAACAATTTTGGCCAGAATAGAAACACGATTTGTTTATACCAGCGAACATAAGAAGAGATAATAGATTCTTTTTCTCTGATAATTGAAGGTGCTCCAATAAAGGACGTACGTTCAAGGTGGCGCATTTGTCCCTATGATTTAAACAAAAATATAAATGAGTTTTGAAAGTTGCAGAAATTATGACCAATACCGTATGTTCGTATAAACTGCAAGGACATTTCTTCCTCTAAAATGCTTTCACTTTTTTCATTATGGTAAATTCGGAAACTTCCCTTCTTATGCAATGGTACCAAAAACCCAGGCAGCCCACCAATTTCGATCTTTATTTTCCACTTCAAATGCCAAGGTTCCTTCTCAGTACTTCCCGTTTTTTGCAATTGTCGGTTTTTTAATTTAACGGTACCGAATTTGAAAGTCACTTCGACGGTAATTCCCTTACAGAACATTTCTCCGCCATGACATCCGAAATACCACTGTAAATACCTCGTTGTAATCTAACTATTAACTAGGCAGGTAATAGAAAAAGTTATCAATCTTTCCGCTTTGAAATATCGACGGCAAAAACGGAGATTGTAAACCCATGGTTTCATTAATGAGAAATATTATAATGTACAAGTGCATTACCGGGCTGGCCTCTGAAAAATTTAAATTATCCAATGTTGACCAACGACAACGTTTTTGTGAATTCTTCACGTAATACCATTTGATCTACCAGAACCGCAAAACAAAAATATTCAAAATTAAGTATTTAAATTGAATATCGCGAGAGTCGCTGATTCTCACGGTTGCGTGTTACTTAACACATTTCCCTGTTAAACAGGAAAAATTCTATTACTTGCGTTCTTATTTATAAGAAAATGTTTCTGGTTCATTTGCAATGTAGAAATATGTTTTTAATAATTTTATTGCTTAAATCTACTAAATGAGTGAATCCAATTATACTGAGGCTAGCTGCTTAGGTACAGAAGACAATTTCGGTTTTTTTCCTATTGGCTCCACATTTTTCAAGCTTCAAACGGACGGCAATAATTCGTTCTGGTTGACGAAAAACTAAAATTATGTTATAAACTTATATCAAACACTGTCTAATCGGATTAAACCGACTAAAACCTGATTGTTATGTGGGTCATAGAAGGTAGCCCTATAGCTGGGCAGCAAAACCGATTTTGCACGGATCACGGCTTTTTTAACTTAAAACAACCGAATATTTTTGCAACAATATTTACCTAAAAAATTATATCGTGCTAATAAACATTTTTCTTTTATTTTAATTCTCACATTAATGCTCAAATACTCTATAATACTGTTTAAACCAAGGCACGATAACACTTATCCAACAGTATTGTGAATCGAGTTGGAACTGATAATTCCATTTATGTAGTCTATAAAATCGGTAACCTTGGTGTAGACCCCTGGGGTTGAAGCTTGACCACAAACATCTCCCCAAGAGACGATTCCAATTTGAGCTCCGTTTGTTACAAGAGGACCTCCAGAATCACCCTAAAATCGGTCATAAACGGATTATGCAAACCTAGTAAACAGGATGATTGGAAGGTAGTACTGTATACTAAATAGGGTAATAGAGGCTATTCCGAATCGATTTAATCAAACATGTCTACAAGAGTAGGGTCTGAAATACCCGACTTGACATACAGATGGCGCTTGTTTTTTAATTTGCCGATATTCCAAATTCCTGACCTTACAAAGCTTTTGTCTAAAGTTTGAGGGCGCTACATAGATTTGTGTTTGTTTTCGTGCACTTTTTAATGAGCGCTTTTAGAGATTTTGTGAACATGGAAAAAATTGATCATCAATGTGTGATTTAATACTTTCATTTGAAAGGTTTTAGTCTATCCAACATCAAAGTGACGCTAAATTCTACTCTGAGGGCATCTGGTCCTTCGTTAAGTACTGTAAAATATTGGGTGGCAAAGTTTAAACGCGGTCGTACGAGCTGCGAAAACGAACTCCACAATAGTCAACCCGAAAACATTACAAATCTGACCACTCCAGATATTGTAGTGAAAATTCACAAAACAATCGTGAAAGATGGGCACTTCCAAAAAGTACTGTACACGATATTTTGATCAAAGAATTTGATATGAGAAAGTGGGCAAGATGGATGTCGCGATTACTCACAATTGAACAAAGACAATGTCGTCAGGATGTTTCAATAGAGTTTCACATGCAAGAAAGATGACGTAGTCAATTTTTTGGGATGCAAGTGGGAATAATTTTTATTGACTATTTTCCTGAAGAAAAAAAAACAAGAAACGGAAACAAAGGATATTATACAAATTTATTGCAGCGTTTGAGCAAAGAAATGAGCAAAAATTAGACCAGTCCACACTCTCGTCAATGCGATGGCCAAAGTGAATATTTTTGCTCAGCCACCTAATTTGCCAGATTTAGCCTCTTCAGATTACTTTCTAAGCTTGAAAAATTCCTTGGTGGAAAAACATTTGCCATTAATGAAAAGGTAATTTTTTTTTATTATAAATAGGGTAGAGAAGCTATAAATATCACAGGGAAAAGTATGCCAATCTTAAAGAAGACTATGTAGAAAAATAATGTAATATTTTCCAAGATGTTTTTTTCTTTGAGTGTTAGGACGAATACATTTGGAACTATCCTCGTATATATAATATAGTGTTACGATTTCCCTGATAATAATAAAAATTTTAATATATTGATATATATGTAAAAACATAACAAGTCCTTTGGTCAAAAAAATGTACCGACCCTTTTTGTTATGTATGAATGGATTGTTTAAATTATTTAAGTCATAAATCTAAAATGGCTTTGTTGTTTACATAGAACTTCATAAACATAATTTTTCTAGATTGTAGTACTACAAAGGGTCAAATTCAATCGAGTGTTTTATATGAACACTTAGGTGTACGTTTATTCAAATTTCTTTAAAACTCCCTTAGGCAATGGTCTTTCAGTTCTTATGGAAAGTTTCTTAAGAAACGTTTAAAAAATGAAGGAAATTAATGTTAATACTTAGTAGTTTCCACCAAGCACATTCGCTAAAACTCAGAGTAGCCATTTATTATCTTAGGATTGTTTTGTACATATTCGACTTTTTCGGTTTTTTATCATTTTTAATATAGTCTGCACATTCGACATAAATTCTTAATACAATAAAATAATAAATTATTTTTCAATGTAAAGAAAAAAGTATTCGGTGATTTCTTAGTTGATTTTGAAAAATAAGGAAGATTACAAAGTATGATAAATAAATAAATCATTAATAATTTATTTATTAAGTTCAGAATGGAAATCACCATTCTGAATATATCTACGTGCTCTATTCCTCATTACTCTTGTGATGATATCGAGTCGTATTTCTTGTTTAAGTTGTTGGGCAGCTTGATTCATTCCAGGAGGGGCCTAACCTAGCAATTAAATGGTCTCTATTTTGAATCTTCCGTTCATATACCAGCGATTTAATGTGACCCCATACAAAAAAATCAACGGACGTAAAGTCAAGAGCCTGTCCGGCCAGAAAATGGTGGACCCATTTTGCCCAATCCAGCGATTAGAGAACAATTACGAATTTAGATATTTACATATCTTTTGTTTATAATGTGCAAGACAGCCATTATGTTGAAAAAACATATCTCTTCACAAATTTAGGAATAAATACTTTAGTAGAACAGACAGACTTTTTTGCAGAAAAGCTATATAGAATTTCTCATTTAAATTCTGTTGTTGCACTTCAGTGAAATGATCAGCGATATCTCTTCCTCACATGGTAACATTAAAATTATGTTGAAAGGAAGTCCATTTTCGTATGAAAATTGTCATTCTTGTTATTCCAATAATTTCAATTATGGCGGTTTATAATGCCGTTTTTAGTAAATTTTTCAAAAAATCCATGTGAGAAATTAACTCTTTATTGTACTAAAATCTTGGAAAATCAAATTTATGAAAATCTATGTAAGTAGCAATGCCATTTTAGATTTTTATGGCTTAAATAATGTAAACAGTCTATTAATACATAATAAAAAAAATAACTTTTTTGTTTTAAAAGGATTTGTTGTTTTTCCGCAATTCCATAATCGAAAAAAGATAGGATCAAATTAAAAAATATAAAAAACTTAATTGTCAGGAAAACTATAACACCTAGTACATAGGGCGTCCCAAATGAAGTGAGTTCCGTGGAGATTATAGAAGCAGTAAGAGATACAAGGTAGCTCAAAGTAAAAAAAAAGATGCGCACATTTGTTCCAATTCAAAAAATATTTTAAAATTAAAAATATGTACAGGAGTTGTCAAAAAATTCGCAAAAAACTGAAAATTGTGATTTTCGAAAATCATAAATTATAAGAATGCCGTTTGAGTAAATACTACAGAATTTGACAGTTCTGTATGATGGACAATTGCCAATCGTATGGCGTTCTCAGAATTTTTCTAGGCCTTCTAGATTTCGAGAAATTATATTCAACTTTGTTATTTTTTGTGGTTTTCATATTGGATTTTGATGACGTCAAATAGACAATAAAAAAAGCTTTTTAAACATATATTCCAAATGTGTCCTTGGACTTGCCAAAGTACAAAAAAATAAACAAAAACATCGTTTCACCTTAGTAGGCTTAGAAACAATTGTTATGTTTTATACTATTCAAAGAGCATCACTAGACCTTTGTGCGGTACAACAAACAAGTCTTCACTGTTGTTGTATTTGAGATCAGTTTTTACTCTTTCAAAGTTATTTTTATCAGTTTTACGCTTTCATTTGCCAAAAATTTTGAAGTAATAAAATTTTGGAACGGTTTTCAAATCGAGAAAATCTGGAGATTAACGACTGCTACATTTTAAGTGGAAGAATTGTAAGTAGAGCTCAAAGTATGTGTCTCCAGAGGTATTTAGAGAGACGTCAACCTAGGAACACAATATTTAATTGGTTTAGAGTTAATCTACTTAAGTATAAATCATTTAAGAAGAAAACCAGAACACGCAGGATTAATGAAAATGTTGAAAACTACGTTGTTAGAAGTGTTGTTAAAAACCATCGCATCTCACTGCATCAAATAGAATGTAATATTGGTATAGCTAGATCAACTGCTCATCGATTCCTTAAGAAAAATAAATTTAAACCGTACCGAGAACATAATAGCCAAAGTCTTAGAGATTGTGACACTGAGAGAAGACTTCATTTTTTCTACTCGTTTTTAAGAAAATCTATAGCAGATCCTGAATATCTTCTTAGAGTTTTACGATCTGACGAAACACATTTCACAAAATCTTAAATATTTAATAGAAAACGTAACGTATATTGATATGACGGAAATACACGAATGAACAAAGGAATTGAGATATCAACTCAAATGGAACTTAGAATTCTTAATGGACGTATGATATTTGTTACTTTTGACGGAACACTTACTGGGGAAAGATATTTAGAATTTTTGCAGCAGAATTTCATATAAATGATTGATGATTTCACGCTGACTGCTGTATCTAACATGTGGTTTCAGCAAGATGGGGCACCACCATATACCTCATTAGTTGTTACGCAATATCTAAATACTACCTATGGAAATAAAGGATCTGTTAGTGGTTCAGCACGTTTCCAGACTTGACACCTCTCAATTTTTTTGTTTGGAAATATGTAAAAAATAAAATTTGCTGCAGATCTCACGACACAGTAAAAGAGTTAGAGACTGTAGTTGTGCGACCATTCAAGAAATACCTCCAGATGTGGTAAAAAGTGCTTGTTTGTCCATCGTTAAGAGCTGTAGAGTTTGTGTTAACCATAACGAAGAAATATTTGAACACTTTTTATAGTTATTAGCATTAGAAATTCCTACTCATAGTAAATAAAAGTACCTATTCTTTCATTGTGTTCCTTTGTTAATTTTGGTAAACTTTATAGAATTATAGCACTCGTTTCATAAACCTACTAATGTGAAATTATATTTATGTTTATTTTTTCTGGGGGGCAGGTCCAAAGACACCTTTGTATTATATGATGAAAAATCTTTTTTTATTGTATATTTAGCGTCACAAAAATCCAATATGACCGCCATAACAAAATAACAAAGTTTGGTATAATTTTTCGAAATCTACGAAGCTTGGAAAAAGTCTAAGAACGCTATTCCATTGGCAGTTGTCGATAATACAGAACTGCCGAATTTCGTAGAATTTACTCAAACGGTGTTCTCATAATTTATGATTTTCGAAAATCACAGCTTTCAGTTTTTTGCTCATATTTTGACAACCCCAGTACATATTTTTAATTTTAGAATATTTCTGAATGGGCACAAATGTGTGCATTTTTTTTTTATTTGAGCCATTTTACATCTCTTACCGCTTCCATAATCTCCATGGAACTCACTTTATTTGGGACACTCTTTGTAGGTATGTTTGGGTAAATCAAGTCAGAATAACCTCTTCTAATGCCCTATTTAGTATCTTGCGTTACCTACCAAACACCCTGTATAAATGTTTCAAAGTTACATACAGTGCAAGAATCTTTTCCAGCTTCTCCACCAGCGCATATCATCCTAGGACTAATGGCATTTCCATAAGCGCCAGCCTGACAAGTTGAGGTGGTGATTAAGGGAACCGTAACCATCTAGAAATTATTTTCAAAAGGCATCAAATTAATTTAATAATTTACTACATATGAACCGACAACACTGCAACTTTCTTTTGTCAGATCTGTCAGATCAGCATCTCATAGTAACTATTTGAATCCCTGGACTTCATATCTGTCTTTCCATAATTTGAAGGATGTTGATCATTTGTAAAGGTAATGTTTAAAGAAAGATTTTTACCTGTAATATGCTGGCAAGGTCCCCATTGTTACTAGTAAGGCCCCAGCCGGTTACCACTGAACTTTGACCGTTCGGAAAAGTAGTAGATGCCGCAGGAAGAGGAATTGGCTGGACACCAGTACCAAAAATCTGTAAACAGTCGATTGTAAAAGGAATTTTTCTGTTTAGTAACGTTAAGAAAAACAAGAATGTCAATGTGGCAACACAGTGCGTTTAGTTATGACCAACTATTCCGCTTTTTGCTTATCGATTTTCCATAAACTAACCACATACTCAACGCCACGTTGCCATGACTTATTTTTTGGAAAATGATTTAGGATGAAACAGAGATTTTACAATTAAAATTTTTTTATTAACAAAGTGAACACCCAACTTGAGCACCTAAGTTCCCTATTAAAGTGAAATGCCACCAATGCCAGAAGAGGCTCAAAAATTAATGTAAAAATAAGACAATCTTAATAAGACGATCCCCAACATAGATTTTCTATCACGTGGATCTGCGTCCTTTAAAAATTACTCCAGCTTACCAATGGCGTAGCCAACTCCAAAACAGCCACATCATAGTCATAAGTGTCCATATTGAAGTCATGATGCGAATTAATTTTTTTCGTGGCCAGAATTTGTCCTCCGCTGGTTCGAGAGGATGAACCGGCTCGGATTGTAATATGAGACACTCTTGACCTACACGCAATTGCCAATTAAAATCTAGTGAAACTGCTGATATGATATAGGACTCACTCATCTACAAAACAATGAGCGGCACTTAAAATGTGAGTGGTGGTCAATATGGAACCACCGCAAGCATGTTGGCCGTCAATCAAAATAGATACTTGGTAGGGGTAGTCTGTAATGTTAGCATCCTGGCCTCCTACTATGCGGACGAAGGAAAAATCTGTTCGGTTTGTGGGGGAAAGGGGCAATGCGAGGGCTAGAATGGTGCAATAGGACCAAAATGGAAACATAGATAATACCTACCTAGTACATATTTAATTAAATTTCAAAGAATAACTTCATTATGAATGTTTAAACGATCTAAGTCTTTGTATCATCCCTGAATTGCGTAACATCTATGACGTATAAGCGTCTACATGTGCACATACTTCGCTTTTGGTACACACTCGTTACTTTTCTTTGTGGCCATCTACATTACAATGTACGTTTCTCTCCAAAACGTTTAATTTATTAGTTTAAAAATTGATTTTTTGATCTGAAGGAATTACTCAAGTCCTTCATATCTTTCTCGATTCTATAGGAATGCCTTTATACTTACCAGTCTGCTGCAACCCACACAATGCCACTACAAGAAAATTTACCATCAGCATCCTGTTGGAAGATACTTTAACAAGCCACTAACACAATATTTATCTTGAAGGCAAACGGAGCTACTGCTTACAATCTATTGTTTAATCCAGAATAAAAATTTAATTGCTATATAAACAGATCCGAGATAATGAGCTCCACAAGTATCAGATGTGGGTATCAGATTAATATTGTGTCTAGAAAAACAAACTTCAACTTTACCTGGAATCCACTTATCCAGGTTTAAAAAAAAATCCCCTAATCTTAATATCGATTGCTACTCTAACGTTTCAATATAGTAATAATTTATTCATTTCGAGGATCTGAGCAACTCCTTGAGGGCCAAACAAAACACTTCAATTTTATTTCCTACGAAATCAAGACCCCTAAAATTTTCCGTCGGAACCCTGGTAGTGACCTGTATCGACCTTTTCGCACTATCTCAAAATCTGTTGCGAAATTGTGATGTAGCAAGTCACTCTGCCCCTAACTTTTCATATCATGATATCCCTCCTAGAGATACTACTACTACTACTCCAAATACAGTCGCATTGTCCTTATAATGTGTAGACGAGCATTGTTATGAATTAAACATAACATTGTTCAATGTACGGTTTAGCACTTACATTATCACCACGAATTATGACAGGTTCTGTATGTGCCTTTAAGGAAATGTTTGCCCACGCCATTATGCCATCATCGCCAAATTGAACTTTAGAGGAAACACGACAATCTGCAAAACGTTCACCAGCTCTTCTATGATGCCCATCAAATGAGTATCTATTGCATCTGGATTTATCAGTGAATAGTATTACACCCCATCTTTGAAAACCCCAATAAAGATGTTCGCGAGAAAATTGTAAAAGCTTTTGTAGACGATCTATAATCAATAGATTCCAGAAGCTTCGCTTCTGAAATTTATTCTAGATTGATTTAAGCGTCTATGAATTGTATAAACGGAAGCGGTGTTTCTACGGGCGTCATTTAATTGTTGAAAAAGTGTTACAGCTCATAATGCGCTGTTGTATGTTCTGATGAAACGATCTTCAATTAAACATATCTTCTTGGTTCTCTTTGTCCTGGTTCATCATCCCCTTCTGATGAATTGTCCTGTTTTCCGAAATTGTTGTAATGTATCTAATACAGTACTCCGCGGAATCACTAAGACATTTAAAATGTAATGAATACTTCTTCTTACAAGGCAACAGCTTTTTTAGATGTCACATTTTTTTTATTACAAGAGTAAGAAACTGAAATATGTATTTTCACTAAAAGCAAAATTGTTGAAACTGAAAATGGCATAAGCAATAATGCTGCTTAATTTGAAACACTTATTTCGCCCTGATGTTCAACAAATTGTAAACTCGAGTTTTTCTGGAATATAAAGGCAAATATAATCTAAACAAGCTGAAATAAGAAAGAACGTTGTGACTAATAAAATATTAACACGATTTCAGAAAATGTCCATACATTTTTTTTTTGTAAGAAAACTACGTGTTCTGTTAATTTTGCAGTCCAATGTAAAATGTATCTTTTTCGATTCTTGAACATGAAGCATTTATAAGTTATAATGGAATGCAGCTTCGAATTGGGATCCATCGTCAGATCATGCTGATCAAATCGTCTTGGTAAGAGTGGTGACGTATCTATTACCTACACAGTATAAAGTAGTTAAAAATTTTTTTTTAATTTACTCAAAGTCTTATTTTTGATACTTATGATGTATATCGTATTTGTTTATTTTTTCCCAGCAGTCGAAAACTGCAAAAATAATTATAGAGTACTATTAAGCAAAAAAAATACTTTTTTGAATTTAAAAATTTTTAATTTCAATAATTTTTTTTTTAAACTTTTTCAAATATTTCTTTTCATTTTTTAATTATCTATAAAAATATGTTCATTTTTCGGTAATTTCAAATTTATCTAATTAATTTATGTCAAATAATTTTGTAAGTAATTCAGTTTTGGTGAAGCCGTAAAGTGTCGAAAAAGTCATAAAAATCAAAATAAATGAGAATTGGTACTATGTTGTATTATGAAATGTATGTTTACTTTCAACAAAAAAATATTTTCATTAAAAAAACCGCCATGCTATATTTAAAAAAATGAAATAAACGCCGGTTTCCGGTGTAACCGGAAGTCATATCAGGTTGAAAATATTTTTGCAGTCAGGTTTTTTCCACAAAACAAAAATATACAAACTTCAAAAATACAATAAACTTATAATTTTCGATATCCTAATTACGTTATCTCTCAAATGCGTACCCTATATAATATAATAGTAGACCATCGGACACATTTACTTGTGAACCTGAAAGTAGTTATTTACATAACAAAGTAACGCAGAAGAGCGAAAACTTACGCACGAGGGCATCAATCATACGAGTGTGTTAAAGAATTTGTGAGTTATGTACACGATCATTCTTACATACATGGGCCATATATAGAAAAAATAAAAATAAAAACGTCTATTCAACTTGAAATGGAACCAGTAGTTATATTATGGTCATTGTTGAAGCGATGTCGCTGGTCACATTTACTTTAAAAACCTCATTTAAATTAAGAATAAATATCACTTTAACTGTAAATGTAACGTGAACCCCAGACACTTCCCTATTGGGCAACTAGGCCATTCCTTTTACATTTCATGCCATTCTGTTCAATATTATTGTCCAAATTAACATACTTTTGCTGTTTTGGAGACTCGTAAGATATAAGTAAATAATTGCATACAGACATATTTTGCCTAATTCACTAACATCATGTATTATTAATTCTTTTATCCAAAACATTTTACTTTTAGACAATTCATTTATTTTTTAACTCACACGCGTTAGTATATGATTTCGCCGGTACTATCTGCCTGTATTACCGTTACTTTCGTAGGGAATCGTGGAAAAATAACATTAGCTGCATTCATTTAGGGTTTAGATAATAACAGTCATTTTGCAAAGTACTGGTATTAAACACTGTATTAACAGAACTTTTGTATGCATATTTATTTACATCACATGATAATATTTCTATGAAGAACTCTTATAGTTTGAATCTTAAAAAAATATTGGCAAAATAGCAGATCTGCAAGACGTCTATTTCAATAATTTTATCAACAATTATTACCTGTAATTCACATTCTATACTCTAAGAATTGTCATGTATAAATGACTGAACAAGAGTACTTCGTGTCAAATCAGTTGAGAACCTTTTCATACTATAGTCCAGCTGTGTATTCATATTTTCATGACACTTTTCATAACGATGTACAACACAAGTATTCTCAAAAAGACTTGGAATTTTTTTCCCTACAGTTTCACTAACATTAAATTTGCTAACTCTTAAAACTGCATTAAAACTATAGTCAGTTACAGCTTCAAAGTTCTGCAACACTATGGGCCTCTTTTGATTAACATGGTTCAAACAAAACTTTTTAATAGGCAATCTCAATGTTTGTGTCACCACCCCATCTAAAGAAGGTACCACATAGTCGTTGACTTTCAATGCTAAAGAGTACCGAGTTTGTGCTTTAGTTCTTAAGTTACAATCATAACCAATCACTTGGTAGGCAATATCTACCGGCATATTTAAAGGCACGTTATAAGAATAAAATGTTGCCCACATGTTTAAGGTGTTTGATAGATTCTTTATAAGCTTAATTGCACTATACAACAAGTTTTCTTCATGATAAATTATGAAACTTTCAACACCTAATAAATTATGGAAGCTCAAGAATTCAAATAACGATTTCTTAGTAAAATCACTGGGTAAAACACACATAGTACTATTAAAACTAGGCTTAACTTGTAAAGTATTTACTAACATCACTGAAACGTCTTTAGGTCTATTCGAGGCTCTAAATGAGACTGCAAAAGCCTCTCTATTGTTGGATATAAAACTACAGGAATAAACATAAAAAATATATTCAGAGTTATTGTTAAGTTTTAAAATAACCAACTGTCCTTTGACGGGTCTACCCTCATCCTCAAATAACAAATAACACAATTTAGGGGCTGCAGCACTTGCGTGTCGAACTCCAATACCTTTTACAAGGTTTTTTTCTATTAAAAAAGCACTAAATATGTGTGACTTGCTCTCAATTTCCTGCCATGTAGGTGGGGGTCCCCAGTCATGTTCCAGAATCAAAGAATCAATTTTCTCCAACTCAGTAAGATTACAGGGGGTACCAAAGAAGTTGAATACCTCGAGTACATGTCTTAAACGGTTATATTGTTGTCTGTATACTAGAAACAGGGCTACACTGACAACAGAAATGAGAAGTAGAGCAAGGCGCTGGTATTTTTTCATTTTATAAAGGTTTTTGTAAGGACATTGGTTATAATTAATTTAATTAAACAAAAATAAATAAAAACATAGGTTATGATGTTATGAATAAGATCACTGCTAAGCTGACAAGTGACATTACTATAATTGACGTGTAATGAACACTAGGATATCTGTCCTTTTTTGTTTGGTGGTAAAAAACTAAGATATCAATATACTCTCTCTCATGTAAGTTTTGATAATTTACCCCTAGACGATATGTGCTAATCCACAACAAACAAATGTCAAAACTTTATATTTATAATTTTCACATTTTTCTATAAAAATATAATTAATAAAAGTTGAAATAGACATTTAATGAAACACAAATATTATAGTGGACAAAGTATATTGAACTTCCATACGTCTCATTTTACAGTTTCCGAGTCATTTTTAACCAAAGAATAAACGGATCCATCATGGAATATGCCTCGTTATCAGAAAAGATCTTACGTTCAATTCAAAAAATCATCAAAAACGACCCCGAAATGTAAGTAAACTAAATCTATATCCTTTCAATATACTCAGTAATCCATTTTGTACTTTAGTGAAGATTTTGGAATAGTTCCAACTGATGACAACTCCAGAAACAAGAGCCCTGTTTTATATGAAAACCACCATTTAGGTCTTGAGTCTTGGTGCATTAAATACGTTTACGATTATGTCTGTGCAAAACTAATGCAAGTGCGGGGTAATTTAACAGAAAACAAAGTTGTGTCCAGCATAAAAGAGGATTTGAATTATTTGCTTATTGGGGCTCTATTAATTAATCCTGATGTAACTACTTTTTGGAATATGAAAAGGGAATTGGTTAAGGGTGATGTATTGAATTGCGAAGGAGAGCTATCATTTAGGTATGTTTTAAACTATTGAGAGCCTGAGTTTTTATCCTGAATCAATGAATGATTTATGGATTAAAATTTTCAGTTATTATATCCATGTGAAGTGCACAAATCCTATGTAAAAATTTTATGACAATCTTATTACTAAGATATAATAATTGCAATATCCATATTCATTCACTACTTGATTCAGCATTTATAAGCAAATTCTTACACTCAAAAAGTGACTGTGTTTCATACATAAAACGAACAATTTTGCAGTAAATTGGTGCTAACAAAAAAACCCAAATCCAATGAGGCATTCTCATATCGTCGATGGCTTATTACTCTCAGTATAAACAAATACAGAACAGGCTTGGGCTTCTTATCATTGCACAGTCTTCTTGATTCTGAATTAGCACTGTGTACCCAGACTGCGTCCAGTTCACCAAACAACTATCACTCCTGGACACATAGAGAGTGGATTTTTTCACTGTTTTTGCCTCATTTCCCTAGTATTGTTATCACAGAACTCGAATTCAGTGAACAATGGATTAATGGACATGTTTCTGAACATTCAGGGTACCACTATAGGCAGGTAGTGATACACAGTTATAGGCATCATAAGAATTTAAGAATGCCTGTGGATTGTTTCTATAGAGTAAGTACTAAGTTAAATTTATCAGATCAGTGGGGAAATTTTGAGGAATTGTTGGTATTTTTATTGGGACCTTCAGCAAAGATTAAAGAGTATAACTATTATGTAAGTTACATATTGCTGTTGTTGTATGAGCTCCAAGACGTTATTTGTTATATTGATAAAGAGTACATTGAGCATGAGTCTCTTTGGCTTCACCGAAGATCAATAATTTATAAACTACTTGAAATATGCCATGATTATCTGGGTGAACAAATGAATCCCAATAGAAATTTATCGGAGTTTAAGTCAATCTCCAGTGAACTGGGAATATCAAACAATGTAATCATGTCAATTTCAAATGACACCAATTACAAAGGGACGCAGGCCAAAATATTTAAATCCCAACCTACCAAATTTGAATCTACTAGTTTGTGCCAGATTTTGTATGACAGTGAAAGAGATTTTATAAAAAGGAATAGTCTGAGGAGTGCTCTGCAAAGTGAATATGCTAAAAGGTATGAAAAATGGCTTAAATATGTTGTGGGATTCAATATAGAGTTGTATTTTATTGATTAACTCAATATTTTGATATTTAAACAGATATTGTCATGAGGGTTTGATTAATAATTTGAAAGTAGAAAGTTGCATTTAAATTGCGTTTGTAAGGTAAGGTTTTGAGGATTCCAGAAAAATTGAAATATGCTTTCTTAAGCAATTATGAAAAATAATTATTTTGTTAAAATTGTAAATACAGATTCCAATTAATGTTGTCTTGTCCTCTAGTTTAGACTCCTTGAAAACAATCAAATGATATAATGCGCAACTAGAAACATTACTAAGAAATCCTGCTGCAATAACAAGAGTAATTTTTCAACTAAATTTAAACTGACTGGTTTGCTTTGTATTCAGAATTTTAGGTGTATTTTAATTTGTTCAACATTATGAATTGAAATTTATTGCATTAAATTCCAATATGACGACATTCCACAAAAGATGTGTGGGACGTTTAGAGGTCAAAACGAACTTGTTTAGCAACAAAAAGCTAAAAACATGTTATTATTAGTATTGAAACTGTTAAAGTAAGATTAAACAAGGTTGAATCAAACAGAACCTTCGTCCATTAAAACATTGAGATCCCCGAACCTTAACAATTTCATATGTCTTTAACCCACATTTAAAATGAATTTGTATTCTATGTATTTATCAACTTTATTATCAAACTGAGGAACATCTACATATAAAATGACATAGTCTATCTAACTTAAATAGAATTTTTAATCAAAAAGGCCATCCCATGAATACGAAAATGTTTATTGTGCAACTCAGCAGTTTCAAATTGATCCAGGCACACTTTGCACTGATTCTCTTTGACATTATTCGCCAAATAAGGCGCTTTTACTATCTTAGCCAATTCGTTTACTGCACCTTTATCGAAACAATCGTTCACCATAAAATACTCTTTGGCATCGGAAATGTTATGATAGTGCAAAAGGTGTTTCACCAATGAAGGTTTTACCACAAAACACTCCCCACATTCCATACATTGATAAGCCGTGGAAATATGCCTGTGTGTCTTAACATGCTTGTGAAAAGCCTCCCTTTCCAGCTCTTTATAGTTGCATAGCCTACATTGATAAGTTCCATCAAAAGGAACAGCTTCTTCCGCAGTCAAATCTGGCTCTTCTAATTCAGATTTCCTCGGTCTGTTGCAAGGTTTATGCCGCTTTCGCGGACGGTTTTCATCACTAGAATCACTCCGGTTTTTCTGCGGAGAGTTTTCGTCTAAGTCACTGGAGCTTAAACTCCTGTTCAACACCTCGGAATCTGGATCAATGTCCAGTTTTTCGACGTATACTTGTGGCTTTGCATATTTACACTCGATCTGGTGGCGACGTCTTTCATTAAAATCGATCTGGGCTTTGCAGAGGATGCAAACACATTTATCCGGTAAATTTCCGGAGGGTTTTTTCATGGTTCCCACACCTCGCATACGGCCTACTTGAAGGAGGCATTTATTGCAATAGGAAGAGGGTTTGGACTTGAGGCAGATTATTTTGTTTTTGCACGATTTGCAGAGTCCAGATATGTACTTTGAAGGTACGAAGTTTCCAGGAGTTCGGACGCGTTTTGGCACTCCGCCTTTATGTACTTTACAATTTAGTTGGTGGGTGGCCATAGTTTGGACAGATCTGGAAAAGTTTAACTTTAGTAATTGAAGAAAATAGTTACATAACTTACCTAAAATAGCACTTGCAGAACTTGCACATGAAAATGTAGATGCAACGCGATAGATCTCTACAATGGAAATCCAGATGTTTCTTCATTTGTTGCAAATTCATATCCTCTCTTCGGCAGCACTAGAAACAAATAGAATTCAATATTGGCTTTCAAATTAACTATATTAAACACTCACAGAACACGCAAATGACTTCAAAATGTTCCCGCTTTCCTCCTTATGACTTAAACAGTGATTCTCACAATCTTCCAACTGAGTAAACACCTCCTTACACGTGCTACACATATAGCTAGTATCAATATGAACTTGCTTGAAATGTGGCCCAAAAGTTGCTTCAGATGCGAAGATTTTCCCGCAACGTCTTCCAGGACATCTGAAAGTATACATATTACCTGCCTACTCTAGACAACCCACAGGATTTGAAGACCTTACCTAAATCTAACTGACTTAAACAAATGGAAACAGACTTCATCCATGTGGTTCACAAGCTGAACGACTTCCTTAAATTCAATTCCACAATCCGGACAGACATACGGAGCAGCGTTATCGTGGATTCTTAAGTGCGCCTAAAATGCAATTTGTGATATGTATTTTTTTTATTTTGGAAAATAGTATAATATGCTCACATTATATGAGCAGGCAGTGGGTGAGATTAATTTGCATCTACCACAACGATAACCTTCACTGCAGGGTCTGTTTTCACCCAAATAGTGGCTACTTATGGCACCAGATACTTGTACAAGGCATTCGGGACATTTAGTGGTATCTTCATCGCTGTAAACAGTGAAAAAAGTTCTATCTTTGTTAAAACTAGTTATGAGATCCATCACTTTGGGTAGCTCAAAGAGTTTCATATTACGTAACATATTAACAAGTCCAATAGGGCCAAATATCAAGTTCTAATATATCTTAATTATCATGCACTTGGGATAACTGTCAACAATGCAATAATGATGACGTATATATATATATATATATATATACGTCATATATATATATATATATATATATGTTAAACTTACGTAATATTTAAAATAGCAGGCTGCTCTGTGGGTTCTTCGATGGTCTCTACTTTAGTTATAACGGGCATTACCATAAAATGATCGATGCCGTTAGATATTCCTGAGCTCTCATTCAGAGCTTGATTCCCCGAAGTGGTGTCCAGTCTTTCTTGCGACTTAGAAGACACATCCATAACCTCACAAGGAATATTTATCTAGAAATAACAAGATTTCTTCTCAAAAATGAGAATACAAAAATGATATCAACATTCGTACCTGATCATTTGCAGATTCTTCAATCTCAGTCTTCACTCCTGTTGCTTGCTGCTCACTCTCCTCACTCAATCTGCTGCGCATCCCTTCCTGCAACTCCTTCAAAGTCTGTAGACTAATAAATTTACACTTTGGCACATTTTTGGCCACTTGTTTCAAGGATAAAACTTGAGTCTCCCCGTCTCCATTACGGGTGTTGATCATCAAATTTGAAGGTATGAAATTGATTATATCACTACCCTTGTCTTCAGGGTTGGGAGAGTAAAATTGGGCATTTATGAAGTAATCACCTAGACGAACAAAGATAAAATAATGTGTTTTTTATTTTATTTTAAGCAACCTTCAATTGGTTCTTCTTCATGATCAAAGAGGTAGGGCACATCAGGATGCCTAGTAAATCCTGCCAGACCAAAAGGCAAAGTTGATATTTCTATGTGTTTCAGGTTGATAGAGCCCTTGTTGAGACTAAAGTGTTTTCGACAATGAAGTAGAAGAGCGCATCTAAAAAATTAGCAATAGACCCAACTTCATTACAAGTTTTTTCATTAATTTTTAACCTGTTATAAAAAATCGGTTGCTCATTTGTGCACTCTGAACAGTTGAACTTGAAAATGACGATTCTTCGATTAATATGATCAAGAAAGGACTTTTTTGAATAGAACATATGTCGGCATGAATAGCAAGGGTATACACGCAGGTCTAAAGCGGGTTTAAATGCAATCCACTCTTTGCAGTCGTCGGGAAATAACATTTCCCATTTCACCTCTGAAGAGTTTCGGGAAAGCTAAAAATTGATTTTTGTAGTAAAAAATTGAGGAAATGTGCCGGAATTAATTCAATTTGAAAATTGATACTGAGATATGTAAATCCCTTAATTGTGATCTGCACAGAGGTGCAGTTGTAGAAATTGATACTTACTGAAAACATGCCTTGGTTAGCGGGAGCCTTTGAGGGTGCCATAGCCTAAAAAGATAATATATTGTACAACAAGCACGGAAAGTTACTTATTCCGCACGAGCCGCAGGCGAGTGCAGTAACTTTGATATGTAGAAAATGGTCATTTGATGCAAGTTGTATACAACATTCTTTCTATTCGTCCAAATATTTGTGAAAAATAAGTTATTTACTGCTTAAAACTTCAAAATTCGATACAACTGCCATCAAAATGGCCGCCGTCCTGTTGAGCTTTGTTTATTTTGCTCCATTGCTATAGATACCGATACAAAGCGGTGGGAAATAAGCTTATTTCCATATCGTTGCGCGCGCAACTTGTAGGAAATGAAAATATGTGGTAATCTAGAATCTTTTGATACAATTTTTGAATCGATAAGAATTCAATATCCTTCTAGTTATAGAAAAAATATTTTGCACCATCTTTATTTTCTTTTCTCTTAATGAGAGTCAAAGAAGTAACTGGCTTTGACCATAGGGACTAATAAGACATTGGTGTTTTTTCGAGGTTTTATGTTAATTTACCGTGTCACCCGAATTATAGACACTTTTGGTAACCTCAGATTATCCAACCTTATGCATTTTGAATTCCCACATAAATTCCAAAGATCACATTAAGCTTTTTTTGTTGTTATCCGGGGTAACTCGATCACCATATGACCTCAAGGATTTCTATTTATTAAATCGGATTTCCAATGTATTAGAACTGAATAAGCTGAAATTAGACAAAAATAACAGTTTACTTTGTTGCAAAGAGCTCTAAAGTCCAGTTGTTCAATAGCCATCCAAAAGCTGACTTCGCTAACCCATAACAGATACTCTAACCACTCCACAGGAATAGAATTCCTGTCACAACCTGGCACAAAGGAAATTAATTTGACAGCAATGCTATATTTATGGGATGGTTCCAGTGCCACTTCTGGTTGAGCTTAATCGAACCATGATCGAATAACCGGATCACAGTAACTCTCAGGAAATAGATATTTGTTTTGCAAGGTGAACAAAGTAATCAATTTGTTATTAAACCGTCATTTACAGCCAAGGCGAACGCCGGTCTATGAAGAGAGCTGAAGCAGTAAAGCTGCATTATCCGAGTAAATCGCATTTTTTCCCTTCAACTCGTACTAATTGAGATCTTTTATCATTTCAGTTGTGTACGTTTCTTATACGTACTCGCAACTTTCTAGTTTTAGTGCCGACGATTAAAGTTGTAAAGAAAACATTATTAGCCATTTTCAAATTTTAACATCCACCTTGTAGTTATGTAACGAACCATTTCCGACCTATTTTTATACGTCTTTTTTTTATGGCAAGTGAACTGTACAGGGTGTCCCATTTTCGTTGGAATCGTGGGATATCTCGGATATTAACAAAGATAAAGAGATGCGGTTTTCGCGAACCTGTGTCACTTTTTAGTAAAACTAATGATGACGTTAACAGAATTGATCCGGCTATCTTAGTTTTTGCACTACAGGGCGTTTTTGAAAATATTGTATTTTGGAACCCCTCCTATAGTTTGAATATGTGTTGAGTTTTTGAAAATGTATAAACGGTGTCGGATAGAGATTTTTATGAAAAATCCAGTGGCATACTTAGATTTTATTTATAATTCTTAGTTTTCGAGATATGGACCAAACTTATGTTTTTTTTAATGGGACACCCTGTATATTTTTACTTATTTTGATTCCCCTAATTTTCCCTATTCCAAAGATGCTAAACTCGATATGGCTATTTCAAATAATGTCAATAATTGAAATTATTATTTGATTGACTGCAACATGATATTTAGAAATATTACAAGGCATGTTACCTGAGTTATTAGAGGATACTCCTTTAGCTCAACGACATGATATATTTTATCAACAAGATGGAGCCCCGCCTCACAACTCAAGGTACATAAAGGCGTTTTTAGATTAATACTTTCCTGAAAAATGGATAGGGATGCATGAACCTGTGCGTTCTCCACCCAGATCACCTGATCTTTCAGTCTTAGATTTCTTTTTGTGAGGATATTTAAAAAACAAGATTTATCGAAGACAACACGAAAATATGATTAGTTTACGCATTGCTACTGAGGAAGCTTTCCAATACCTAGAAAGACACCCGGTAATAGTTTTAAACGCCTTAAACAGAATATCCAAACTATGTCAAAAATGTTTAGATGTGAACGAAAATCAGTTTGAACATTTACTTTAATTTATATTATTATGCAGTTAAAGAAAAATGGTAAATTTGTTATTGTTAGTGATATATTCATGTTCCAAAAATAAAATTATACGTTGAGCCCTTTTATAATTCATATTGTTAATTAGATATTAACTATTAATATAATTATTGACAATTGTAATTGTCACTAATTATTTTGTTTTATATATGGCTGCTTTTAGAAACTATCCTCTTTCAGAAAATGTCAATTATTGACATTATTTAATAACCATATCGAGTTTAGTATCTTTAGAATGGGGAAAATTAGGGGAATCAAAATAAGTAAAAATATACAGGGTGTCCCATTAAAAAAAACATAAGTTTGGTCCATATCTCGAAAACTAAGAATTATAAATAAAATCTGACTATGCCACTGGATTCTTCGTAAAAATCTCTATTCGGCACCGTTTATACATTTTCAATAACTCAACACATTCAAACTATAGGGCGGCTCCCAAAATACAATATTTTCAAAAACGCCCTGTAGTGCAAAAACTAAGATAGCTGGATCAATTCTGTTAACGTCATCATTAGTTTCACTAAAAAGTGACACAGGTTTGCGAAAACCGCATCTCTTTATCTTTGTCAATATCCGAGATATCCCACGATTACAACGAAAATGGAACACCCTGTACAGGGTCGTTCTACTCCACGCCCCACCAATTTTATACGAATATACGAAAACTGATCAGTTAGCAAGTAAAAATATACAGGGTGTCCCATTAAAAAAAACATAAGTTTGGTCCATATCTCGAAAACTAAGAATTATAAATAAAATCTGACTATGCCACTGGATTCTTCGTAAAAATCTCTATTCGGCACCGTTTATACATTTTCAATAACTCAACACATTCAAACTATAGGGCGGCTCCCAAAATACAATATTTTCAAAAACGCCCTGTAGTGCAAAAACTAAGATAGCTGGATCAATTCTGTTAACGTCATCATTAGTTTCACTAAAAAGTGACACAGGTTTGCGAAAACCGCATCTCTTTATCTTTGTCAATATCCGAGATATCCCACGATTACAACGAAAATGGAACACCCTGTACAGGGTCGTTCTACTCCACGCCCCACCAATTTTATACGAATATACGAAAACTGATCAGTTAGCAAAGTAATGTTTCACCACATTGAATAAAAGGACGTAAGCTAAAGTAAATGCTAAAAACATTAAAATGTGGAAAGGCGACATGTGTATGGCGTCGCGACGCCCATTTAATATTTTTTTAGAAACATGCCTTTTTTTCAAAAATGTGAACATCGATACATTCTAAGCAAGTTTTGTGTAATCTTTCTAATTTAATCAGAATTTCTAATCATGTAAAAACTATAGAAGAGCAATATAATAGCACATGTATTAGGTACCTAATACCAGATTCATATTAACATATTATAAATAAACACTTTTGTGTAAAACTTCTCTAGAATTTATCGATATTCACATTTTTGAAAAAAGGTATATGTGTGGAAACGAAATATAGCGTCGGCACCGCGACGCCAAACGTGGCTTTCCATATTTTGACGTTTTTCGCATTTATTTTCGCTCCCGTTCTTTTATTCAATGTGGTGAAACATTACTTTGTTAACCCCATCTGTTTTCGTATAAAATGGGGCATCGAGTTTGAATGACTCCCATACAATGATCTCGTCAGTCTTTCTGTCATCGCCATAACAGTAGTAGTAATAAAATCCTGTATTACATATCGAAGGTGGTTAAATTATTAATTGTACGACAGTATCTGACGGCACTACTACCTTTCCTTTCAGTTTTAAGTGAAGCGATTAATAAGATGACTGCGACCAGCTGTTACCTGTACGGAATCGTATTATGTAACACAGTGACGAAATCAACTAACTCTACACCAAATTTCACGTTCAGAATGGGTAATTTCCGAGGAAATATTTTCCACTGCAACTCACGTCATTGCCTAAATACTTACCACTAATTAAAAAGCCGTATGAATGTAAACTGCGGGGATGTCGTTTTATTGCGGATGTTATATTTTGGTACCGCTTTCCTATGGGAAACCCTATTTTGAAAATTTATTGATTAGTCGATTGAAAAAATAGGCAGTAAAAAACTTTTACTACCGATTATCTACAGTGTTACGTTAAAATCGTATGAGAAACTTTCTTATAATTAGTTTTATGGAAAAGTTATTCTACATAAAAAAAAAACCGCTTGGTTTTAAACCTAAAATGAAATAATCAGATATAAAATTTTTTGAATCGTATACCAGTTTTCTCAGAAATATGAATTTTGCTTAAGGAAATTTTATTATTGGTCTCAATAATGCACATTTATCGGTTGGTTATTGAAACCATGATAACTTTTCATCTTTCAATGTATTTTCGTAAGAATTCCGCAATTTAAATATGTAATTAATGCATAGCAATCATTTATTTTGCTAATAGGAAAAGACAGAGTTAATAACTCATGTAGCTATATAGGATTATTTACTTTAGTTTTAACTCATTCCACTAATGCTTCTCTTTCAAAATATTTATTCGTTTTTTGAGAGTGAACTTTGATATGTGTTAGAATATTTAACCCTTATAAAGGAACATCAGCAAATTTGGTTTCAACAAGACGATGCCTCGTGTCACAGTACGATAGCTTGTTAGAGCATATCTCCAAATTATTTTCAATGGAAAGGTAATTCACAGACATTTAAATACTTTTTAGCTAAATCTCCTGACTTAACCCCCATGGATTATTTCTTGTGAATTTATTTAAAATAG
Organism: Euwallacea fornicatus; assembly: GCF_040115645.1. Classification (NCBI taxonomy): domain Eukaryota; kingdom Metazoa; phylum Arthropoda; class Insecta; order Coleoptera; family Curculionidae; genus Euwallacea; species Euwallacea fornicatus. The sequence continues at coordinate 7,397,442 of NC_089542.1, read as the reverse complement.
AAAGTCTACAAGAAAAGGCTGTTTCGAGATGTTAATTATTTGGAGATGACCATTTCGAAAGGACATCAGAAAATTACTTCAAATATTACAGTGAATGTATTAAGGAAGTTTAGTAAAAGAAGGATTAAAAGTTTCGAAAGATACAGTTGACTATGTCGAAGCACTAGTGAAATGATTTAATGCTAAAATATATAATCCTACATATTTACATAAATTATTCACCTATCTTTTCTTATTATTAATACAAAAAAATTGTCACGGTTTAGTTACATATTTAAATTAACGCAATTGTTATGAAAATATATTAAAAGACGAAGTTATCATGTTTTCAATAAATAAGAGATAATTGCGTGTTATTGAAACTAAAAATAATAACATTTTCTAGAACAGAATTCATATTTTTAGAAAAGCTGGTGTACGACTCCAAAAATTTGATGCCTGATTATTTCATTTTACGTTGAAGGCCATGCAGAACTTTTTATGACAAATAGCTTTTTTTCGTAAAATTAATAATAAAAAAGTTTTCCATATGATTCAAGCTTAAGCAGACACACTGTATACAATACAGATTTTCTTTTAATACAGTATCTTAGACCGTTTACCTATCTTATATTAAATGTTTCAAATTTGCCAAATTTTACTCAACACCCCATATGATATGGTGGTCAAAAATTCTGAGGGTAAATCTGGTAATGATATTAGAAAAAAAGTTCATATGAACATGAGTGCGTTTTCGCTTCCTGTTTGTCATACAGAATTATGAAAAAATCGATTTTTCTTAATAACTCTATTTAGGTATTAAATAATATAAATTATGGAGATTATTATGAAAATATATTAATATATAATTATATAATTAATAAATTATAAACAATAAAAAAATTAGAAAGCATAAAATGGGCATAGATACACATCTTTTAAGGGGAAAACAATGTTTCTTATTTCATCGGTGGCATCCCCGTTGCTATGACTGAACATTTTAAACGAAAAATATTATACGCCACTGGTTAAACAAACTTTCTGAATGTTTCACATTTATGCGGGAAAAGGTCTCTTAAATATTTTTTTAAACTTTGACGGTTATTATTGGAAAAAAAATTTATGTAAATAATTTTAATTACGCTATTGGTGAAATTAAAAACATTCTTTTCCCTTTAAAAAATGTGTCTCTACACCTAATTTATCATCCCGAATTTTCATAAAAATATTCACTGCCAAAATGGAGTTTTAGGAAAAACTAAAAAAAAATGCATTACTCTGTATTTCAGACAGAAAGCGAAAACGGGCCAATATTCACATTACTTTTTTTCCTAAAATCACCTACAGACTCACCCCCTGAATTTTTGCCATACTATTATGAAACACCCTGTATATAAATACTATAGGACGATTGGCCGTGGTTTTAATTATCTAAGTCAAGTATATTCATTGTGACTGTTGTATTTATGTTCACTGTGGAAGCCTGCCACATTTGCACGTAAATGCCCATATAATATGACAGGAAATATTACTGCAACAGTGAACATGATATGACCAGAGTCAGGTTTCAGTTCGAGTTCCGGAGCATCCGTCATAAGTAGAGAAATTCGCTTGAAATAATACTTCTCTGAATTTTTTTTTATAAAGCGCTTAACACAGATAGTAGATAAAAAAATATATTAGGGATATGCATCTTTCCACATCCATTAACACCTCCAATAAAGCAGGAATAAGATTCAGCTTTGTGTATGTTTACTATTTTAAACCATTTCTTTTTTTGGGAATTTTCTGGAAGATTTTCTTGTTTAATATTGCAATTTCTCCATTCCCCATATCACAAATCTCCATTTTTCGACATTCGAACACAGACACAGGAAAAACTCATACATATACATATATAGTTATATTATAGTATTTTTGAAAAAAACAACTACTTAAAAAGTTTATTTAATTAAACTGTTTCTCAATTTCCAATGTCATGTATTTCCAAGAAAATGTCGGGAAAATTTCTTGATTTTTTTTCCTGGCCAATCTCCCGTAGCCATAATGGAAAAACTTTGCCCAGTCAAATCTTCGAGGACCGTCCAAATCAAATTGATCTTTCACGAAAAATTTAATTTACAATTTTTTTCAATTCCATTGTCACTACATTTTCAGCACTATTCAGACGTCATATCGTGTGCAGAGAGTAGTTATACTACGTTTGAAGTAAATACCTCAGATGTTAAGAAACGGTTAAGAAAACTAATTGTAAAATGTGCGTACATATACAGGATGTCCGAAAATAACATTCTAATATTTTGGAGAGGTGATTCTAGATATTAAAATAATTTAAAGAAGTTCTTATAAACATACCCCGAAAAATTAGTTCTTGAATGCTAGAACTCCTTTAAAGGGGAACTCTAAAGTGGTTTTTCCGCAATATTTTCGAAATAGTTTGAGCTAAAATTATTAAACTCGATACGATGAAATAAATTTGATTAGGAAAACTTTTTTTGTGTTTATAATTGCAGATCGTAGTCAGGGGCGTCACATACAGGGGGTCTCCTACGTAAATGTTGTCCCAATTTTTTTTTGCGACAATTCTTAATTTTCAAAATGAAACTACCGAATCGCAAATATTGTTGAGACAAAAAGATTCTCTTAATTCATTTCGTCAGAACAGACCGTTCTCCAAAAAATGAGTATAAACCGATGTATAATTACACCGATATCGAAATTTATGAAGGAAAATTTAAAGAACCCATTGAGATAAGAGGGCCATTTTCAATATTTTTTTATGAATAAATGATAAATCCTTAATAATATTGACCTTGTTATAAATGGCTAATAAGAAAATATCTCTATTGAAAAAACACCTACTATGTTTATTAACATGTGGCAATATCAATGTAATCGTGCATAGGTTCATAAAAACCCGCTTTTCTGGTAAGCATTCTATCCTAATGAAATTAAATAAGAACTTTTTTACTTAAAAATATTTACGATTCAATAATATGATTTCAAAAATTAAGAAACCTCATAAACAAGAAAGTTAGGGCAAGATTTACATAAAAGACTTCCGGTATATGACATTCCTGATTTGAATTTACAGTTATTAACACAGAAAAAAGTTTTCCGTTCCAATTGCCAACAGTACGCTGCATTTCATAATTTTAGCACAAACCGTTTCGAGAATATTGCAACAAAAACCATCTTCAGAGTTTCCTTTTTAATGTGTTCTAGTCCTTTTAAAAAGCAATTTTTGGGGTATATTTATAAGAACTTGTTTTATTTTAATATCTAGAATCATCTCTCAAAATATTTAAACGTTATTTCCAGACACCCTGTGTAATTAGTTTTGTTCTTGCAAGAAATCTGTTTACTCTTCAACTTATGAAATTGCATGTGTTTTTAAATCAGAAAAATAGAATAAAAAATAATTTTACAATAAAAAAGTAAAATTGAAAGAAAAAAAAATTTTGACACTGCAATGTTTACACAATTAAGGATATTTATACTTTTTGTCTTATGAAATTTGAAAGTTTGTCTTTATATTTTAGAAATACGCACCGTTTTACACTGATAAATTTAAAAAAATAAGGTCAACTAACTGCATAATAAGTCAAATATATCGAGGAACAAACTTTATAATTTCAGTCACTTGTCAGAAAGTACTGAATTCTTCCAATCTGTTATAACTTCAGAGACGTAAAATTTTTAATGTAGGACTGAACAATAAAAAAGCTTTATTATTTAAGAGGATTTTAATTACGAAATGTACTCAATTAATGAAACAAGTAAATATATATAATATACATCCTATACATAAATTATTGAAAATCTTTTTAATGCCCAGGCAGTAAAATGTTAACTTTACACCCTAGGCATTAAAAGTGACACTTTACAGTCTGTTTTGTGTAATTAAAAAGTCACTTTTTTGCCAATCTGCGAAAAACATTATTGTTAATTATTGTTAATTATTGTTAAGTTTATTGTTAAAAAAACCCATTCAGACCTCAATCCCCCAAAAGACAAGATTAGGAAATACAGATACTTCATTCACGTCACTATAAAAATTTGGTATATACACGAAAAAACCAGGAACATAGTTATACTTAACATAGTACGTATAGAGAGTATTTAGATTTTTGTAAAGTTTTATTACATTTTCTTACTTTTCAATGTTGACCTTTCTAAGTAATATTTTACCACAGATGGCTTTGATTGGCAGTAAGGTAACTTGACTTTTGTCAGAAAAGGCCACGTTGTCATGGTAAAATGTGCCAAAATACAAGAAAGCGATACAATAAATAAAAAATAAATACATATATATTTTTTTTATTTATTGATATCTAGATAATGAGAATTGAGGTCGAGCGAAAAGCGCTTCGTACTAAAATTCAGTTAGCAGCAGTCATTCTAAAGCCATGCCAAGTAACTGAAAAATATGCATTCAATTTACTGTTGGGCATCCCCTATAGACTGCAGACGTGTTTGGGGATGAATGGCCAATGCATCAGCCTCTTGGTAAAGTTGCCAGTACATTGATCTAGCGGCTCTAAACTAGACAACACAACAACATATTAAAATTATAATTTAAATATTTTTCGAAACTATAAAATCTATTGTGAAGTATCGTAAATACCCTTTGTCTGGTATTTGAGGGATTTTTGGGAGAAATTTAGAGATTTAAACACTGGGAGTAACACATAAAATTTCCTAACCCACTAATTAGCGTCGTCCCGAGATCTTCGCAGTTTTCACCACCCAACAAAGACCATGTTGTCTCTTGCCCTGGACTCATATTGGAACACACTTCTGTATCACCAACATATCCCGATTCCGTCCCATGTTTGACGCTGGCGTCGGATTATCAATATATAAAGCCATATGAAAGCACGGCGATACTTATCCCTGCATGCCAATCTTGCGTAAGCTTCACTGTCCTCTGAACAGAAGAAAGCCTCTAATATCCTCACACAGTCAATAGAGAGCGTAACCAATATTTCAGTGGACCAATACATAATAAGTAGGCCTAACTACAACAATTGATACATTGTCTTCGAAATTCTTGACTAGATGTCGCTCACAAGTTTGTTGTACAGGGTAGCTAGATGCTTGTCCCACTACAGCACAGAATCCAGGATCATCTGGAGAAATTTGACTTCCTCTGATGGTTCACAAAGTAAATGCCATCATTTAGTCCCTTCCTGATTTAATGAAATCCTGTTTATAGAGAATCTGTCTTTACTTTATTCTGTCTTGATGGGACTGTCAATGGAATTTTCCAAAGAGTGATTGAAACTGGAAACACCAGTATTATCCTCACACGAATTATACTAGTGATCATTAGTAAAAACTCGTAGTAAACAGTTCACATATGGAGTGGATTAAGCCATTTCCTTTTTATCATCAAATATTGGGTAAAGACTATAATAGCTAATTAGTCTATCCAAGATGTGCCTAACACTTTTCCACGCTTCCCTAAGTTTTTTTTAAAATGATTACCCTTAAATGTATATATCACCCTCATGGTGTTGTGTGTTAAAAAGGTAATTTATTTAAATTAAAAAAAAACTATTCTCAGAATGCAGTCCCTGGGGATTCCACTTAGTATCCCTTGCTCTAGAGAGAGTTGTCCATTAACCTCTACTATCTGTTGTTGGCCCGAACAGTTGGCTGTAAGCATGTTTACTCTCAATGCAGAAGTTATAGAACTGCAGCTTCTTTTTGAACTTTTTATTATCCTCAGAGTTGAATACCTTGCTGAAGTTATCCAAGGAAACCTGACTGTAAATTTTATTGTCAAATGCCTCAAGTATGTATCTTGTTAGATGCAAGGTTTATTTTGTTGTGCCTCAGTTTTTTTTTAAGTCCAATCCACAGATATATGTGAATAAGTCATCTTCAAAATACTGCTCAATTCTCATTCATGTTTCTTTCTAGTGCCTTTGAGACAAGTAGCAGTAAAAATATTAATCTGTAGCTTTTAGGAAATATATGCCCTATCTTGTAAACTGGTGTGACTAAGGCAGTTTTTAAAGCAGTTTGAAAACACACGTTTTGGGCAACATTCATAGATATTATTAGGAAAGCAGATAAAGCTTTCAAGATTTTTATATTGAGCCCCAAAAGGAGTTTACTGGTCTTGTCACTTAGTTCTTTGGTACATCATTGATTCAAAAGGGTATGGAAAAAATATGTAATCCAAACCAAAAATTTATTTTAAACAAGTCATGATAGGATCTATGCCCATTTATACCACACTGTTTTTATGGAGCTTGAAACCATTCTTATAAAATTGTTGTTGTCTTTTGGTGAGTTTTGATCAAATCCAGAATGCTATTTAGATAATACCAAATTACCAATTCATGGAGGAATGGAAGCTAATTTGCTATCATCTATAACTCATCACTAACTGAGTTCTACAATATGCCTTCTCTCTGGGAAACACACATTATGTCCATCTTTCAAGATGTTCAGGAACACTTTGAAGATACCATCTACATTATCAGTGAAGCTCCAATGAAGTCCCAATGTGCAGTTTCAATCATGATACAGAAATTAGGCAGTTAGATATTTAATCGGTGAGTTCCATTTAAAATTGGAGTATTGAAGTCCTTTGTTGAAGAAACATCAAACACCTATTTCTTGTGTGCAAAAAGATATAAGACTTTGTGGAAAGTTATTAGGAATATGAGGTTTGTTAAATTCAGATTTAAAACATATTAGAATTGAGTAATATAATATTACTAACAGTTACCTAGTTGATGAACTGAGCCAAGTAACTTCAACCTGACTTTGCACCTACACTCTAATTCAATAAATTTAGACCTCCATAAGAAATTTGTTGATGTCAGAATAACAATAAACTGACATCAACAAATTTCTTAAATGGTTTCATAATAGTAAGTGTCAGAGGCAAGATTCTTGATATTCCGATCTGATTTCTAAACTTTGCCAAGATCTTAAAATTTCTTTGTCAGACTCATATCTGAAAAGACAATTAAACTTGGCAAAGTTACAATAGAAATCTGATCAAGATTTCAAGAATCTGGCCTGAGGTTTAGAAGAACCAAGCTTAAGCCTTAATTCAGCAACTCGGCCTGAAAGGTCCATATTACTGCAGACATAGTTTGTTCACTATATACAAAACAAACTAAATCAAAAGTAATGTGTGCCTGATCTTGCTGTTGGATTAGAAAAATTGGCAGAACTGTAATAAATGTGGTTAAGTATGAATACTTACCTATTCCACACTGGGCTCACTTCTTCATATAATTAAACCTAACTGGCTGAGGAATCGCTCAATACAGCAGTATGATCAAATTGTCAAAATATTACTTTTGTACTTCTCTGCAATTTTGTGCAAGGTCCAGAGGCCTCTAAATTCAGAATTACATGGAAATTGGAGCACGAAAAGTAAATTCAACTCAGAAGTCTTCTTGCTCAATGCCATATGCTGTGCTCAATCTATCATCTGTCATAGAAACTGTCTGTCTATATACCAGTCAACAGTATCACAGGGCCAAATTATGACGTCATCAGTCGTCATTTGTCATCGATGTTCCTCAAATTTTTATAGAGGCTTTACTGTACGTATTCGGCGGAGCATCAGGGTTTATCCTGGGTCAAAGTCGTGTCAAAAACGGCACTATCCGTCTGTTAGTAACCGTTGCGGAAATAATCGTTAATTTAGGTACATTTTTATTTTGCATTTGTAAATTTTCAATCTCAACTTAAGCGTTATTGTTTCGGTCGCCTTTCGTTATTATTTTTGCATTTTTATCACGTTTTGGCTTGTGCGTTAAAAATTATCAGTCACCCACACATCCTTATTGAGTGGAAACGGTTACGATGTGGTTTGTAGCACATCTAAACACTTCAAAATACCATAAGATTATACAATAGTCATCGAAAACTATCTGTGACGGCACGTAATAAAACTATAATAAAATAGAGAAAGCTAAAAATGTTAGCCATTTTATCTATCAGATATTTTTTAGATGCCGAAATTCGTTATTAGTGTATTGATATTTACTATAACATGTGAGGTTATGCAGCCCAACCGACAATTTGGGAAAAAAGGATTTTCAAGACCATTAGTTTGTAAATAGAATAACTTTACTTATACACAAAACTCTTAACAAGTTTGATTTAAATTGGCATACAGTTTATAAAAATGTCCTTTCCTTACCTAACATGAACACATACAAACTGTACAACAGTCAATAAAATATATCAGAAACATAACGGCACTTTCGAACTTCTTTCTCCTAACGTTCCATAAGATAAATAAAGCACTTTAGTTGGTACCCATAGTTTAACAGATGTTCATCTATTTAATACCTTTGCTAAATATTTATTTGGCCCACCCTTGAGCGAGTAACTAAGACAACCTGTTCATATGTCAACTGATTCTTGAATAAGGGGAGATAAAACCTTTTAGTCAATGTGGACACCATTTGCGGGGTCATCACGTTGACTCCACCGCCATCTTCTTTCCACTCTTGATCAGTCACTTTTGAGACCACTCTAGTACAGATTTCGAGGAAATGATACCTAAAATTTCTTTCAAATAAAAAATAATATTCTGATAGATTTTTAAGAAGCTTACTGAGAATTTCCTGCTTCAATTTCATCACATAGGGCCTGTATAAACCACGACCCTTTTTTGATGTTCCTGACAGCAGCATAACCAGGTATAGTGGCAAAAAAAGTCAATAAATCCGCCGTAACTGGACCTTTAGGTCCATCTGTGGTATACCCATCAGTCTCTTCTTCTATTACTATTCATTATTGAAATAGAAAATTAAAATTCTATTATTATAAATTTTGCATATTTACTTTTTTGACATTGCTTTCCCTGGCAAGACTGCAATATAAGCAATTTAGGTTTTCCTGATAATTTCTTGTTGTGTTTACACATTATGTTTTCAATAGTCTTAACTGAAACTTTACAACTGTTAGCCCCAAAAACCACACCTAAAACAACACTATCTTGTGTTACTCCTTTATAAAGACTCAATTAAGCCTCCTTACCATTATCTCCATGCGTAAGAATACAAATTACCAAACTGCTTGTATTTGAAGCTGAATCAACCACTTCTTCAATTGCTTTAATCATGTCATAGTGTGTCAAATTTTCCTTAACAATGACATCAAAATTCATATTAATGAAGCAGTTGAAGAATCTTTCCTTGTCTTTATTGGTGCCTTTTCTATCTTCTAATTGAATATCATCGTTGTGTTCATGTAATAGATCCTGCAAGTGTCAATCAAGCAAATTAACAATACAATAATATTTGCAAAATGTATTTAGACAACCTTAAACTTGGGGTTTGTTTCAGTATAAAATGACTCTTGATTGATAATTAACACCTTGCCAGGATTATATGGATCGATATAATATTCTTCATTAATTGATACAGGTCTTTCTTGAGAAGTGCCAGGAGTGGCTGAGTAAAATGAAAACCTATTGTTTTCTTTTGTTGAGGTCATTAAATATGTATTGTCCCTTGCAGTTGTAGGTTTGTATTTGTCAATTGGTGAAGATGTGCCTTCATATTTCATTGAATTAATCAATGAAACCTTGAATTTCCAATATTAATCAACTAAATTTAAAAAATCACGTAAACCTCACATTATTACTGTTAGCAACAGGCAAAAGCCCATCTAAATAAGATGATAGCAACTCTAAATCCATCCCTTTTAAACTTTTCTGAACTTCCTTAAAATCCACACCTTTACATTCCAAATACAAGAAATAATACTCTAATGAAATCATATTGATATTGCGTTTTAGGAAGTTAAAATGGGAAACAAGGGTTTCCCTCTGCCTTAGAGTAAGCTTTTCTGCTATCAGATACAGGACTTTATGCAAATGGTTTATTGAGCATGTAGTTTCAGGTCTTGAAGGCATGTAAATGCTTTGTAATAATATTTTATTATATCCTTAAAATTTTAAAAATTACTTCAATTCTGGAAAGCTGTAGATAGAAAATAATTTACCAAAACAACTCTTAAGTGCTTTATAGTTTTGTATAATACACAAAGCCTCGACAAATTTCCCTTGCCAATTGCGGTCCCCATTCTGGGCCCACTTGTACAGAAACCCAGGATTTTTGTCTCTTAAAGCACATTGCTCTATATCATTTAAAGCTTGACGATTGTTGTCATACAAGAGATATATTAAGGAGATCTAAAAAAAGACATTAATTAAAACTTAGATGTAAAATTCTTGGGCCCCCCCCACAAATATCAACTATTAAACCCATTAATTTAAACTTGGTTCTAGATTACTTGCTTACAATTTCTAACATATCCAGTTCATTCACTTCAATTCTCCTGATATCTTCCAAACTTAGCTTTTGTTCAATGCTATTCTGTGGTACAACTGCATCAATAGTAATTTCTTGTATGTTATCTTGCATTGTTGGGTAGCTCACATCTTCTTTTATCGAAACCAAATTTTGATCGGATTCTAACTTGGATTCTGGGAACCTCTTAGCAGTTCCATCTTTGAGAAAGACATGTGGGCTATATTCTACTATTTCTAAATTAACTTATAAATATACATGAACTAAAACAACTTTACACATCATCATAATCGTAGTTTCTTTCTGGAATGACCATCCAATAATAAATAGTTATGACAGTTATTTTAAAGTAGAATTGGTTTTAATAATTAATTCATGTGAATATTACGGACACAGAGAAATAAATAAGATAATTTCTAAAAAATAATCCAGAAATCAAGTACCACTTACCATTTTCATCATCAGAGAGATCAGTCTCAGAAACGTATTTTGACTGTCCCCACCCCATAGTTGTTTCAGAAGTAGAAGGAATTGTATTCTAGAGGAATTACTACTGCACACCTTTTACGAAGAAATAGAGATACGTTTGAATTTCATTGATAGAAAATCACGTAGATACATATAACACATAACAAATTACAAGTTAGGTTTTGAGCGCTAAAGAGTCAGCAGGCCTTTCTGGGAACCATCATAGCGAACGGATTAATCCTTATCTACCAATTTGATTGATTTATAATCTTCTATAGTAGCCACCCAATTCGATCGATTGAAAATCAGCTGATCGGAAAATCAATACAATACCAATGGTAGTTTTCGAAAATGCCTAATGTTATTTTTTTGCCTCATCAATTAATACCATATATAGGGTAATTCAATATGGCTTATTGGGTGCTAGTTAAAATTAACGTTTGGTGTTGTAGCATGATGTAAAGGCCAAATTAGCAATGCGCTTTGAACGTTAAAATCAAAGTGGTTTCTAAAAAGTCTAATAATCTGACCAATACTCAAGATAATGATTTCATAATACGATAATCTAAAATAATGCCATCACTTGACTGCCTTACTGCAATGCCATCATAAAAAATCATCTACCACTCAGAAACGTTTCGACGATTGATTTCTTGTCATATTCATTATAAATGCACAATAGTTTCAAGAAATGTTTTAAATTTCCTTATAAGTTACCATCCAGCAACCATTTTGGAAATCACAAATTTAGTTTCTTATAAAATGCAAATGTCAAAAATTGAATGACCATAACTGTCAATTTTAACAACTTCGCTATTCTAAGACTCTAACCTCAATTTTAACTCACCGATTTTTTCATTATGATTAGAATTACCAGTGCTTTAAGAACTTTCTCCTACAAATTTTCTTTCAGTTCAATCAAATTTGCAAGTGTAATTACTTTTAATATGGAAAAAGCATATTTAAGGCACTCTCCTAACGGAGAATACTTTGATTTAACCTTTAAATTACCCGTTAACGAAAACTCGAGCAGAGCATTCAACTTTTCAAGAAAGCTCAATGAAACTGTGGAAACTTTTTTATCCAGAGTTAAGACTAATGTAGAGAAAGTTGTGAATAAAAAAAAGAAAAAAACGCCCGTCAGTGATCTCCAGCCAGTATCAGCAACTTTGTTAATAAACAAATCACCAGTTGCAGAGAATCAAACATGTCAAGAAATATTCAAACAAGGAGAGTCAATAGAACTTATAATAAATAATAAAACATTTTCAGTAATCATAAACTCTCCCTGGGTAATTACGTTGGAATTACCAACTTCAATTTTAGCCACTTTTCCTACTTATCCATCAAAATTTGAAACTCTTTTTACAAATTTAAACTTGAGTGAATTTGTGTGGTTCAAATCTAAAGACAATGTTCATTGGGATGAAGTAGGCAGAAATTACATTTATGTCCCTCGTAATGAAGATATGGAGTGTTTTTTAAAATTCAGCTGTACCCCTAAAAATGAGTACACAATAGGTCCCACCATTGAAGCAGTATCTACATGTAAAGTAGAAGCAAGTCCTGGTGAATGTCCATTTGAAAGAAGGCAGATTTTTACTCAAAATAGGGTTACAGGAAATGAGTAAGTTATAGTTATGTTTTGATTAACCTACAATTTAAAATAATACAGGTTTCGAATAGTAAGTTATAATATACTTGCCAACCTATATTGTGACTCAGATTACACTAGAGAGGTACTGTTCCCTTATTGTCCTCCATATGCTTTAAGTATTGATTATCGAAAGCAGTTGTTTATGAAAGAAATTATAGGTACATATTACTAAATGTTTTTGCCTGCAGTTTTTTTTACTACAATAGACCTTATTGAAGGTTATAATGCAGACTTAATTTGTTTACAAGAAGTAGATAGCAGGATCTATAAATGTGACTTAGAATCTACAATGTCACATTTAGGCTACAAAAGCACTTTCTACACAAAGGGCACTGAAGTGACTGAAGGCCAGGCCTTTTTCTACAATGAAGTCCGTTTTATTTTGCTGGACACTCAAAAAGTAATTTTCTCACAGGAAATTGCTTCAAATCCTGTTCTCGCTGAAATCTGGGAGAGGGTAAAAAAAAATGAAAAATTAGCTGAAAGGATTTTAGCTCGATCTACCATTTTACAAGTAAATGTAGTGGGATCTTTGGAATTCAATGAGGTTTTAGTGATAGCTAATACACACCTGTATTTTCATCCTGATGCTGATCATATTAGATTGTTGCATGGAAGTATTGCTATTAAGTATTTGGAGGATGTTGTTAGACAATTGCAAGAAAGGGTAAGTGACTATTTTCTTGCCTTTAAGATGAAGTTCAAGTCAATATGGTTTTTAGTATGAGGGCAAGAGAGTTTCTTTAATATTTTGTGGAGATTTTAATAGTGTACCAACTTGTGGAATTTACCAGTTGTACACTACAGGTTCCATTCCTGGAAATTTTGTGGATTACAGCAGCAGTAAGTTGTGGAAAAGAAATTATCTTTCATTTAATAACAAAAATTCATGCAGATCCTGAAGAGAGCATTGAAAACATTAACATGACCCATTCATTCCAATTAGGCAGTGCCTGTGGCACCCCTGAATATACAAATTTTACTGCTAGTTTTGCAGATTGCCTAGATTATATTTACTATGACAAATCTAGTTTGACAGTGAGTCAGGTGGTACCTATGCCAAGCAAAGAGGAACTGACACAACACACTGCCATTCCTAGTATTGTGTTTCCCTCAGATCATATTGCTTTAGTGTCAGATTTAAAGTGGTCATGAATATAATAATTAGCATATTACTGATTTATTATTATACATCTGGAAGAAATTATTTAATAATATCTTTCTTTGGTTGTTTTTTCCCATAAAAAGCATCTAAGAACAGCCCCAAAAACACCAAAATTGCCCCCATCCACTGTCTTCCTGTCAAGGCATTGCCAAAGAAAATCACAGATCCCAATACAGTGAAGAATTTACGTGTTGTGGTTACAATTGAAAGAGGCAATGGTCCAAATTCTGAAACCTATTGCAACAAAAGTTATAATTTGATAACTTTTGATCTTGAAAGAAATTGCTCACCATATTAAATAAAAAAAGTTGACCTACAGCAGAGGCCACCCCAATAAAGAGTAAATTCAAATAGATGTCAGGAAAGATTTTGGCAAATTCAATAAACTGGAATAATTCGCCTGAGAGTAGGATGATTATAATTAAAAATATACTAGACCAGCCATTTTGTTGAAGCATCATTTGAAGACCTGAAGGCTTTGCTTCTGCCCTAATGCGTTCCTAAAATCATTCTTTATTAAGGCATTTTGATATTTATGTCCAAATTTACCTGAATTGCCCCCATCAACCCATCCATCACTAAAGACAAAATCAACAACAACTCCCCCACCCCAAAACCACTCACATCTGACTCCCCCTTCATGGCATTTTCTTTCAACATGAACATCACTATCCCTATCACAATAATAAAAATGAATAAATATTTTTTAAGTGGATAGCTCTTTTTTCCTACAAGCACTCCCAATAAGAGCACTGGTATAGGCTTGGCAGATTTCCCTACTACTTGTGTAGGATATGGTACCCATTGCAAAGCCATATTTGAGGCCACCATTGCCAGGAGATAAGTAACAGATACACTTGCATAATACAGGTGGGTGGTTTTGTCTTCATTTTGAGGCCAAATTAGTATGGCTGCCTTGGCTATTATATAGTTAACAATGCATTGGGTGCAAACTAATATCAAGGCAAAAGTAAATTTTTCCGTAACAACTGTTTTTTTGCCTTCCAAGTCAGTTGTTTCGACTATGTATTTGCCTCTGGTTACTTTTTCTTGTAGTATCCCAAAATAGAAGTATATGGCAAATATCCCTGCAGCATATAAGAGGAATTTTTGCGTATGATGAGTGTCTGCTTTCATTGTGCTTCTGCAAGTCAGGATAAGAGTTTTAGTAGAGTTGTTGTATTAAATTGACGAGGATAGTGACTAATATGGAGTAGGCGAAAAAAATTCGCAGATGTTGGGACATAGTTAAGTCATAAATATGCTTAAATATGTATTTTATGAAAATGACGTGGCTCTGATGCAGAGAAACTAGGTATTTACAAGAGAAATTCTAGAAGTAGGTTTGAAAGACAGTTGTGTAGATAATTACGTATATATTAAACATACCTTTTTGTTTTATCGTAAACTGGAAAATATCATTTGGGAAGGTTTGGAAGTTGGTTATTGGCGGTTTTCAGATCAAAATACAAATTATTATAACATGTAGATGTGAGTGAAAGTTCAGAAAGTAAGGTTATATTTGAATATCTATACCGAAACATTGGCAACACCTTGAACTTTCAGGAATCTCCGATTGAACTCGTGCGTTATTTCGTTCGTAGTTGTTTTACACATAGATAAAGAATGTTCCTTGTTTAGTAAAAATTTAAAACTGATTTTGTTTATTTAAAAAGATATATATATTATTTAATTTTATTAACTAAATTTCCTAAAGGAGTTAACAGTTAAAATACAAAATATGGAAGTCTAACATGTTATATTGACGCTGAAGCGGAGTGCCTATAACGTTTTGTAACATGAACATTGTTGCCAATTTTACTACGATCACCGGCAATAAGAGGGATTATTTACCGTCCACTAGAACTGTCACGGAAACCCATGTCCAAGTCAAAGTGGTAATGTTTACGCTTTCCGAACTTAGACTATGCTCGGTATGTGGAGTAAATTTACGTCACTTGTAAACATGTATATTACGGTACACAATAAACCTATAAACCTTATGACTAAATTTATGATTGTCGAGTATGCTCATCGAGTGATTGTGGGGAGCCGAAGATTCCTTCTTACCGTGTGGGCCAGTAGAGTCGAGAATGTGAGAGGGTGCGTCGTTTTTTTTTTGGGACGCGACCCCGAGGATAAAAAAATCTTGACGGAAGACGGTACTGATGCCCATGCAACCAGCCTGTGTGGGGTTTCACCCACTAAAAAATCCCGTGTTGCAAAGGTTCTCGAGTTTTGGCGCTCGATTTCCTTGATCGCGCTTTTAGGGCCGCGCTTTTGTTGTTCCTCTGGGAGCTAGCAGAGTTGAGCGGAACTATCGCCTTTTATTCTGCTGTCGCTCTAGGCTTTTCCTGCCTGTCCGAGGAGGCGTTTGGTACCTCTCGTTCCTTTTGACTGAGTTACCCCGCCGACATGCGGTTCTTCTACCCTCTTCTGTCCGTCGGACGCTTCTTTCTTCGTCGGCTTGATCCTTGGTTTCTTCTTTGCAACGATGGGTCAGAAAATCCAGGAAGGCTGCCCTGGTTTTCATTTTCCCACCATTTCCGTAGAAGCCTTGCGGCTGTTGTTTCTTCTAGCCTGCATTTGCTTGCTTGCTTGGTCATGTGCAGGTCAGAGTGCGTCTTTTTTTTTTTTTTTTGGGGACGCGACCCCGGGGATAAAAAATCTTGGCGGAAGACGATACTGGTGCCCGTGCATCCAGCCTGTGTGAGGTTTTACTCACTAAAAAACCTCGTGTTGCAAAGGATCTCGAGTTTTGGCGCTCGATTTCCTTGATCGCGCTTTTGTTGTTCTTCTGGGAGCTAGCAGAGTTGAGCGGAACTATCGCCTTTTATTCTGCTGTCGCTCTAGGCTTTTCCTGCCTGTCCGAATCAGAGTGCGTCGTTGTGCAACCTTGCCTTTTATACCTTCCCGGCTAAATGTTCTGGAACGTTCCGTCAGAAGTTCTGGAGGCCGTTTTCCCGCCGGCTGTTTAAATCGCCTATGGAACCGACAGGTTGTTCTGGTGCACGTCGAACTGTCATAGTCTGACAGTTGACAGCTTGACGCGCTGCTGGTTCCGTCACATCCACTTTATCTATCAATTAATAGGACTTCATAAAAATCACCCCTCGGTGTTGTTCGTTTCAAAACAGCAATAAAATTGTACACTCTGGGAATTAAATTAAACAAAATGGCCGTTGATATCTTTAAGTTTAAAACTAAATTGAAATGAATGGAAATAGGGGGCGCCAGTTAAGTTTTTCCTCGGGGTTTCCCACTGCTAAACTTAAGAAACGCGAATTTAGAATTTGTGTCCTATTTATTGTTACTTTGCCATATGACTGAAAGATGTATTTATAAGTTTTCCTTACAATTAGAAATACGAGAAATGGCCCGACGCTCTTGAATATTGAGAGAAAGAGGGTTAAAAAAAATAAATACAAAATTTTATATTTTCTAGTGACCGCATGCAAGTCACCTATAAGTGAATAAAAAATTAGAACAATATAGTCAACGAAAAATTTCAAAGTTATACTAAATGAATATAAGCAATAATATATACAAATTGGGCGATTAGACGAGATACAATATACAAAGCGTGCAAATGATGACATAATCACTTTGGTCTGTGAAAATTTTAAGTCGCGTCTAGCTGAAAATCCCGAAAAAGTGAGCAATCGTGAGAGAAATTTCAAAAGTGTTCGTTATAATATGGTATTATTAAAACTATTACAAATATTTGTAAATAGACATAGTGTCAAGTTCAAATTAAAAACTTTCAATACTTGATTGATCCCCCCAGAGTAGCTTACTTATATCTACCGTTGGTGGCAGTTCTGCGCCGCATCATGATAAACGTCAGAGAAATATTATGACAGGTACTTGTCAAAATTCTAAAAATAGGAATTTCTTTTCTAATTTTTCGTTTAAATTGAAAAGCCGCTTTTCGAGTTCGATTTTATTTCCGAAAGTTCTTTCGGTACGTTGATAGATTTATTTTATGTCTAAGACACATTGTGATCGGCTTTTCGTCCGCCTCATTTATAACCACATTTTCTGACCAAAAAAAGAACAAAACGGAAGTAAACTTAAATTTAAGGTTATGGCAAGTGGAACAACACGAAGAATTTTAGTCGAAACCAAAAATCTATCCAAAGATCCGCCCCCGGGCATTAGCGCGACCCCCGATGATAATAACTGTAGGTAAGCGCACCTCTTACATGAAATACGTTTTTTTTTCTGTTAAAAAAACACCTATGATCTTTATCTCTAACTCATAAATGGGGTGTTGCTATGAGTATGACATAAGGATTAGTATTGTTGTATCATGCAGTTAACTTTAATACTTTCCTCCAGATACTTTCATGTGGTGATGGCAGGCCCTACAGCTTCCCCATATGAAGGAGGCTTATTCAAACTGGAACTTTTCCTCCCTGAGAACTATCCTCTTTCACCCCCCAATGTTCGCTTCCTCACTAAAATCTATCATCCCAATATTGACAAATTGGGTCGAATATGTCTAGACATTTTAAAGGATCAGTGGTCTCCTGCCTTGCAAATTCGCACAGTACTCCTGTCCATTCAAGCCCTTTTAAGTAGCCCCAATCCTGATGATCCTTTAGCTAATGATGTGGCAAATATGTGGAAAACCCGAGAACAGGAAGCTGTTTTGAAGGCCAAAGAGTGGACAAGACTATATGCGATGGAATAGTCAGCAATGGATTTTTAGTGACAAGACTGTGATAAATGGGGGATATGTTTCTATGTCATGAAGTATTATAGTGGGGGTTGTCTTGTTGCATTTTATTGTAATTATTTTTTATACGAACTCTAAATGAGACTGTTAATAATTGTGCCCATTGAGATTATTTGTTATTTATTTGATTGTTGAATAAATAATGAGTAATTTGGCCTAATGATCGCCTATTCCTACTTATAGAGGGTGTTTATTGAAAAAAAAACCTTAAGCAGGCGTTAAAATGCTAGAGGCATATATTACACAAATTCATCACCTGTCCTCTATTGGTCAGATGCTCGATGGTAAATAGTAAATGCCTTAACCGACACCCCTACGTTTAAGGTCCACTGGTTACTGCGAGGTTTTTTTAACTATCACCGGTAATGTTTTTAGGAATTTAGAAATAATTGTAGACCGTTTATTTTTACTTCTTAATAAAACTCCATAGACTGCTACATTTCATTACAAAGATTAATAAAGTTTTTTACTGACAATATTTGTCTAGTTATTAACGTCCAACATATAAAATTACTATCAGATGTTCCCCTGTAACTTTTTGCACTCCGGGAGCATCCACGCCGGAGCAGACTTCGATTTCGTGATGTATAAGGCAGTCGCGCAATACGCAACTCATTGTCCGGATTTCACAGTCCGGAAACTCCGGGCGGGCAATTTCAGTCGGTCGTCAATTCATTTCGCATCAAATAATTGCTCAAAAACAAGTACTTTCTTCCGTAATGTAGAGCAAAACTATGTGTTTGGCTTCGTGCAACCTTTTCAGAAGCAGAAGCAACTACTGGGCTCAAATGGTAATAATGGTTTTGTTTATATGTGGGGTATTGATGGAATGTGGTCAGGCTTGGATGCCCTTTGTTATATGTATATAATTGCACGGTGGTATGGCAATGGGTTACTTCCACTTTTACGGGTGGAGTATGATACGTTCAAGCACAACATTAATGAGGTCTTACTAGGTTTATGCACTCGAAGAAATTATTTGCAGATATAATTAAGTTCTCATGGCAAACGGGGCACAGCCAGGCTCTCTGGTGCCTCCGAAGAACGGTACTGTAAACCCCGGTTGGGTGGCCCCCAATGATCCGCCACATGTGCATCCCTGTGTGGTCACTGTCCACTACAACCCGATTATAGCCACCATTTTCTCCCTTTACATTCTCATAGGCCTCTTGTACACTTATGCAGGTGCCTGTTTGAACCTCCTGCAAAACCCAAAATTGTCCAAATCTTGAATTTTTGCAGGCTACAGGTACTTCAAAACTTCCATGTTCTTGACAGGCTTCATCTTTGCTTGCAGCTTAGTATACTTAATTTGCTTGCAAGGGGATCTGTTGCCCAACTATGGTAACGCTGGTAAAGTTGATTGGTCCATGCTGTATATGCACCGGATTTCATAAATTTGATTTTTCTTTAATAGCAGTGGCAGCTTTCGCAGGTTTGCTCTTTGGTTTGATCACAATGCTGGTGCAGTATGTGGGGCTTTTCATTAGCGGATTGCACACGGGCATACTTCTAGGCCTAATTGGTCTACTGGCCGCCGATCACATGATGGAAACATCGCCAAAAGGGAATATTTGGTTGTGTATTGCGGTGCTATTAGGATGCGCGTTGTTTTGCGCCATTTTCAGTTTATATTTTAGGAAAGGTGCCTTATTCACTTAACTCATTTCCTAACTTCTATTTACCCCCAATTTTAAGGATTAACAATAATTGGATCAACTTTGTACGGAGGAGCCCTTCTGTTTGTTACTATGGATTACTTCCTGGAAAACTTGTCAATGCTCTCCTGGATTTGGCCGAGAATTTCCCTGAAGCCTGTCCAAGCTCCACCTTGCTGGTTTTCTTGGATCGTATTGGGATCCTGGCTGTTTTTCACATTCACTGGGATTTTGGTGCAAACTTTTATCACTGGAAGGGGGCAACATCATGAGGACGGTAAGAAGCACATTCATGGTTGCTCTCGTTTTACAATTCAGTATTTTCTAGTGGCTGCAGGAAGGAAAAAGCCGCGAGTTCCCACCTCAATGCGCTCAATGACCAAAATGGATCGCGCAGAAATGCGCCAAAAAAAGTACCGGTACCTGTACCAAGTACGAACTGCCCATGGTGACATAATCAGCCAAGTAATACCATTTAAAAGCAACTCTATATACATAATAGCGTATATTTCAACAGAACATCGTTCAACAAATGCAGCGCAAGGATAATTCAGATCACGGTGGTGAATGCAGCACCCTTCAGTCAGATGCTACCCACCTTACCATGCTGCCTGATCATCAACTGGTGATTCTAACAGAGAGTGAAGACGATTTAAGTCAAATTGATTTGGGGGCCAGGAGGAAGCGCAATTGATGTAGAAATTGGTTGAACAGTGTTCGTATATTTAAGCACAAAAATGATATTTTTATTACTCAAGTCGATCAAAAAAAGGAGACAATAAGCCGCAGCTGTATATAGTGAGGAAAACACTGTAAAAATGGAAAAAGTCGTTGAGATTGTGATCAGAGCTTAAAAAGTTTTTGGGAGGATGGAGAGAATAGAATTTATATTGTGTAGATGCATATAACTATCTATACGTGTATATACGGAGTGTACTAAAGTAAGTACACACTATTATTAACTTTGTTATTAGCAGAGATAGAATCGAAGTTTAAATTATAAAAAGTTATATTTTCTTGGGCTGGTTACGATGGTGATAATAGAAAAATGATTTAATATCGCATTGTAAGGGCAATTTAAAAAAAATATTTTTAAATTAAATTAAATTTAGTTTACTTTCATACAAAAAACTTCAGTAATGTTTTTTCTAAAATATGTTTTAACATTTTGAGGTATTTTTATTTCTAATTGTTCAAACGGCAATCAAAGTAATTTAATCTTGCAAGCGCTAAGTGGCTTAAAGTCAAAATTTTCAACTAGAATTCATGAGTTTGACAAAATATCAAATCTAAGGCATTTCTAAATTTATAGTAAATGCGCTAAAATATTTTAAAATGTCTTTTTCACACGAAGAAAAATTTGATATGTTAGAATCATACATAATATTTAAGAAAAAATATCAATTTTAGAAAGAAAATTTGCTTAAGTTTTTTGTACAAAATGAAATCCGTTTTAATTTCGTTTATAAATATACACAATGGTCCATTTAAACAAGGTTTTTTTGCATTATCTTTACAACACGATATTCAATTGTTTTTCTAGCATTCCCATTGCAACCAGCACAAGAAAATAGAATTATTTGCAATTTAAACTAGGATTCTATTTCTACTAATAACAAAATTAATAACGGTGTACACTTCATTTGATACACTCAGTATACAAGGGAGTTTTTAATGAATGGTAAAAAATGTTAAAAACAAATTTTACCCACTTCATTAAATGAGTGAAAATTAGCTTATTTTAATATAAAAACTTCATATAAAGGCATGTTCTAAATTGCTTCCATTTTGTTTTACAAAGCAATGAAGTTTCATTTTTTTAAAAATATTTTCATTAATTTCTCTGTTATTTGTAAAAATAATTAATTCAAAATTGATAGTAACAATCATTTTAGCATTACAAACAAATTGAAATAACAGTTATTTAAAACAATGTACATGGCATTACTCTTTTTTGTAGTCGCCTTCAATATTTTAATTTTTTATGACATTTTTGAATTTTATTCATTAACTTCATTTAATCCTTTATGTTTTTTTATTAATTTTTTTGTCTCTCCAGTTTTTATTATATTAGGAGCAATAGTTTAAAAGAGATTTGTAAAAGTATCTAAACATGTTCGTCCCGATTAGCCTGAGAATATAAAACGGCAAATTAGTAAATGCTTCAATTAAGAAAAGATCTTCAATCTTGGCCTGCTTGGTCACCCTCACCTAAATAGGATAGATTTTTTTGCATGGTAACATTAAAGAACTTTAGTATATTCTACGCCAATGAACACTGTAAAAGAGTTAAGGAATAGAATTGTAAATGGCTATCAAACTATTAGAAACACACTTGGAATTTTTTATAGAATCCGGCAGTCCATGAGAAGAAGGGTAGAATCTTATATTTTGGTAAATGAATATTTTCAGCAATTACTTTGATTAAAGACTAAATAGGTAAAAAAGATAATGAAAGACTAAAAACATTAAATGAAGTTGATGAATAAATTAAAAAAATTACATAAAAAGTTTTGATGTAAAATATTGAAAACGACTACGAAAAAAGTAACCCTCTGTAAAGTATTTTAAATAATTATTATTTCAGTTGGTTCGTAAAGCTAAAACGATTGTTACAACCAATTTTTAGTTAATTGTCTTTCTAAATAACAGATAAACTAATAAAAATCGAAAAAAGAAATTCAACACCTTGAAAATCAAAATGGAAGCAATTTAGGATATGTCTTTGTATGAAGTTTTTGTCTTAAAATAAGCTTATGATTCACCCATTTCATTTCTTACCATCCATTAAGAAACACCTTGTATAAATGGTAATCATTAAAAAGAAACTTAAGCAGGTGTGGGAATATCAGAGACATGTCTTGGATAAATTCACCTCTTAGCTATTGATTGTCACATGTTGGATGATAAATAGTAAATTGCTTAATCAACAGTCAATCTTTACTGTTCACTGCGTACTGCGAAGTTTTCTTAATTAATGATCACCCGTTGTTTATGATTCAGTACACGCACTCGTATGTGTTAATTTGTACGATATTATACATATATCTAACTTTACTTTAGAGTCTTTCCAAAGAAAATAATTTAATGATTGTGAATCCACCCAATATCAGATAAATAAATAAATTAGATAACGATATATTATGTAGCTTTGGCATAATTTGCTAGTTTTGATGCTGGCATAATTTCCAACATGGTGGATGCGTACTAACTAGTACGCACACATGTCTGATGAAGCCAATAACCAAAAACACGTGTTGCTGCATTGTCCAAAGTTCTCTTTCCATTTTTACTTGAATTCTTGTTTTTTACCGGATTTACTATTAATTTTTAAGTTTCATGGCATATTTGAGTGTTTTACCAACTAGAAATAGCGTCGAAGTGAAGGTGATTTTAAGGCTTTTTCTACCAATTGAATTACTAGAACAGAAAAATTACACAATGAACCATTAAAATTCTCCTAAATTTTCTAAAACCAACGTCTCGTGCTATTACTGTGGCCCCTCCAATACCTCCTCCCATAAAACCACACAATTTCCATAACAAAAATCCCAAAACTAATAATATCTCCCAAAATGACCCACTTCATAGCCGGACTAATCTTTACTATTGTCACTACGAAAACCTTCTCCTCCATCTCTACATTCCATTTCAGACCCAGCTCAAATTGGTGAGTCTTTTTGTATCGTTCCAGAAAACCTGCTGCCAGGCCTTCAGTAATCCATTTGTGGAAATATCGGCTCTGGTAGGAGTTTTTACCCATAGCCAAACAATTATGAATGGTAAGAAAGGGAAAATAATCGAACCGCTTTTCCACATTGGGTCTCATAAATATCCAGGCTGCAATTTATACTTGAAAACATAAAAAAAAACATTTCCTTTCAATACCTTCAAGCATTATAGTTGAAAAGTTCTTAGTTTTAATCAGTTCGTCCAAAATATTCAATAACAGATTTTCATCAATTTTGTCTAATTTCTTTTCCAGTTGCTTCAAGCCTGGATCATTCACGAATGATGCATAAAATACAAACAATGTTTTTATCATAGGGGAAGTCTTGAAGGGTAAATTTGTTTCTATTAGTTCTTGAGTTGTTGTTATTGCGGGTTCGAAAGCGGGGCCTGAAAGGACGCTCACTAAACTCCCTTGAACGAAGAAGCTAATCACCATAAAGAGTACCAGCAAATGACCTAGAATTTTTTTTATGTTCCTAACTAAAATAACCACTCTGTAAAATAATTACATAAATACAGCTGTAATCGTGTATGTTTCAACCAGCTAGCCCTCCATCCATTCCCTAAAAGAGTCCCATACAAAAACAGTGTAATATTCAACAATGCGTCTCTCAATCCTTGGCGGCTGAAATCCCCCAAAAACAGCATCACTACACCTACCAATGCTATTGTCACCAACAGCCATTTGTAAATGATGTTCATCACTCCTGTCAAATGCTTCCAATAATTCAACGGAGTCTTGGGGCAAAAGAACGACAAATGATCTGAATTGAGAATCGTGGAAAGATGGAACAAAGAGCCGGTCGCAAGGTCGCTAGGTCCGATAAATATGTCCGCCTCTTCTAAATCTTCTACTATTATTTCGTAATTGTACATTTTGGAGAGTTCTTCGACGTATTCCAAGTCATCTTCATTGACTAAAGTCAAGGGCCTCTGGGAGAGATGGCTGAGAGAGTCTAGAAAATCCACGAAGATGCCTTTCCATCCTGAAGGTTCATCACGAGTATATACGAAAGGGGGGTAGCGCATCCATAGGACCTTTATAGGACAGCCTTGGAAGGTCTTTTTGAAATCGAATTTGATCAAAGAATCTACAGAGCAATTGGGTATTGTGCACATGAGTTGGATCGTCGTGCTATTGCTGCAATTCAGGATTTTTATCCAATACACGTCGAGGCTTGGAAGGGTGATTATTAACGAATTCGGAAGTCTGAAAAGTTAATTATAAAGAAAGATTTAATTTATTCGAATGCTCACCGGAATGTCCCCCACAAAACATTTGCAATTTCTTGCAAAGCCTCTGACTGATTGGTGATGATTAAAAATTGACCAGGTTGAAAAATATCAGAAGCTGTTAGAGCATCTAAGGTGCCTTTAAGAGTTTCTATATTTTTAGGGGCAATGACATAGGTCTGAGCTTTTTCATTCATTAGAAAAATTTTATTTTTTTCTAGTAGGATGGTTTCGTTGGTTAAAACCCGGGGAACTCCCTGGAGAAAACTTTTCGGGATATTATTGTTTTCATCGCTGACAAAGAGGACTCTTCGGGATTTCGAGTCTATGAGGAGCTTTGCTAGTGATGCAGATATAACGTTATTATTTGCACTGATTTCCAATTTTCCGTTAATACCATCGAGCATGCTTAATAGGGCCGCTGCGGTTAACAGCAGCATGTTGCCACAACTGCCGCAGAGCTTTAATTTTATTGAACAAATTTATAATTTAGGTCCCTGCATGTTTTATATCTGAAATTTTACCACGATTTAGACCAATATCTTCTCCATTATCGTTGATGGTAGTGAACAATTGATTCGATTAATAATGGCTAGAAATACAGATGCGTTGCGAGGTGAGCTAATGTTTTTAATATGAGCGGAAATTTGGTGCCTATGTGAGGAGATCTATGTTTTATTGAATAAAATGTGGTAGTGGAAATACAACTGCAATTGTGATACATTATCAATTCAATACCGAGTATATGATATGATTTTATGTCGTAATTAAAAATACCTATTCGAACTTCACGATCACTGAGATGATTAAAACCGGAAATCGTGCGATTCCGCAGATATGATATCATTAAATAAAGCGCAATAAAATCTATGGAAAAAAGAATTTCAATAATATTAACCGAAATATTAGTCAAAACTTTGGGCTATTCTGAACTGAAATTACAATGTTTATTGCTCTCTAATTTACCCATAAATAAACTTTCCCTAACCCATCAAAGCCCCGGATGTACCTGTTAAATTTACAAAGTTGGTCATATAGCTGAAACCGACTGATACTCGAACTGTGAAATTATTTAATATACAACAGCAAAGCTGGTTTGAAGAGAAAGTTCAAGTATCATTCGGGTTCCGCTGACCCGACTTTGAATCACAATTGTGTCCTAAAGGCCAATCTCTTGGGTCGTAGCTTGAGCTTTTTTCATCTAAACATGAGGTTTTGACGTCCATGAAAAATGTCACAATAACAGCATGTTTACTTAATAAATAACAACATATGACAATCGGGATTAGGGCACGCCCCGTTTTAAGGGTGTGCTCTAATCGAAGCTTAAGCCGATTCTCCGAAGTGATTTGACACTTGGGCCTAAAGACCAAATTATAAATGTGCTGCTAATTTCATCAAGCCGATAATTCCTTGATAAACAAGAAACTGATGAATATATGTCCAGTATTTCCAAGAGGAAAACAAAATATTTGATAAATGTCCTAGCGTATTAACAATTTGGCTAAATTAATTTAACCAACGGAATTATGCCAATGAACGAAATACTATGAACTCACTACTATGTACTAATAATACTTGGAATCCCAATTTTATTTCAACATCTCTCGTTTGTTTTGGTCGATAAACACACCCCGCAAATGGTAAATAAAAAACACCTTAAAATTAAAAATATTTTCAGAATAACGTAATCGACAAATTGAATAGGAATGTAGGAAAATATTAAAATTAATTGACATATGTTAATATCTCTGATTTGCCCTAATCATTAAGCAAATATTGAAAGAATTTGCAGATAACAGGATTTATCAGTTAAATCCTTCTAAAAACTGAATATAAAAGCAGCCCAATTAGAAACATTTAGGAAATATTGGTTTGGTACTTACGTAAATCTTCCTAATGGCACCTCCACCATCACCACACCACGTTGGCCCCCAACACGACCCTCACCATAGTGGTCCCCCACAAGACTCTCACCATCAGGGCCCACCTGGACCACATCATGGTACGTACCCCAGTCGTGCTAAACATCTTTATGAATGAAATTTACGATTAGACTAAACTTAAGGCATATGATATTTAGTAGGTCCAGAACCGCAGCCGCACCACCCGCCAGGGCCACCCCATCACCCTGAAGGTCACGAGTCCCATCACCCTCCACACCACTACTGAGCATTGTGTTCTCTGAAGAGGAGTTCGTTAGTGACTTAATTATTTTTGTAATGTGTATAGTAAAAAGGTATTCTGGGGTAAAATAGTAACGAAAGGTTCTAGTTATTTCACCACAAGGAAAAACGTGAAAATTTTCAAACAAATAAATTATAAAAAATTAAATTATCTATAATTTATTTAATTTACATTTTATTAGGTGGATTTACAAAAATAAAATATGGAAAAAATACCAAATCCATGAATGGTTTGATTTGGAAGAAAAAAATAAAAGAGTTGCTTTGGGAAGTTGTTCCAGACATCATCGGTCAGATTCGTTAAGCAATGAAGACTTTTTCCAGAAGAAAATTAGAGTACCATAAGTCTCTAGATTCCTTAAAATTTCGCTGTAAAAAATAATAATTGGGTGCTCCCGTCCTGGTAAAATGTCCTTATACCAGGTGTGAACCTTTTAGAGCTAGCGATCATTGGCACTTTTGCATATCTCAATTACAGGGAGTCTTAAAAGCCCTCACCTTATATGAACCTAGAACGTATTAAGATTGAAAATATAAAATGAATTATGATCGCAAGAGTATTCAGTCGCATGGCTGACTGAACTCTGGAAATGAAGTGAGAACTTAATTATTCTATCACCCAAAGCACCTTATAATTATTAATGATACTCAATCAGAACCCCAACAATCATTTTGGTTAGGAAGATTAAAATTTTGTGAATGTAATGATTTGTAAAACTATTCATTTAAGTCATCAAGAAAACAACTGACTTAATATAATTTTATATGGTTACTTAATAACAATAATTTTACAAATTCCATTTTTAAGATGTTAGAGAAAAGGTATACGCATATTTTTTGGCCGCTTAATAGTCATGTTAATTTCCAGCTCGTGATGTTAAAACATTAAAGTAACTATATTTTTTCAATAATTGTTTTATCTTTGAGCTTGAGATTCAAAATCAATAAACATGTAATTGGTTAGAGGTATAGTCTATTTGAGGTGTGTGTTTCAAGAAAGCCTAAAGAAAAAAAGTTAAAAAAACAGAGAAAAAAATAGAGTTTTGAAGAAAGTCTTAAGAAGAAGATATGTATATACTATTTACGAGCAACCTGAGAAATAAGAACATTTATTTATATATTATAAACCTTAAATTGGCGATCGATATCACATATAAAAACATTAGTAAAAATACCAATTACCTTTTTATAACAAAATTTCGCAGAGAATTTTTGAGAAATTAAAGTAAAATTAAAACATGATATCAGACTGAGATTTGAAACACTCCGCAGAAGTCTAATTTCGTTTGATTATTTATATGTAAACCGCATAAGTACATTAAGGAACGTTAAAATACCTCAGAAAAGATATTATCACTCAATCACCCTATTTTATCAATCTTTTTTGGGCGTCTTTATTCAGCAATAATTTAAAAGAAGTTGACGTGGTATTGTTTTTTAGTTATCTTCGCTTTTTTTGGCAAATTCGGCACTAATCGATGGCACCCAATCGAAGGAAGTGGGGTCACCATGACATTTTACATTATATATACACTAGGGCATGATACATTTCTGATTACAAAATGACGTCTAAGGATACCAACATATTTAATTTCTTTATATACTAGTTTATTTTTAAAATGCGATTTTTACTTATTTTCAGCCTCGCATAGTCTTGTACGAATGCACATTATATTTCTATGAAATTTACATTTGATAACGTGTAATTTTATCTTATTTTATCTGAATTTTCGCTTAAAATTTAACATTTTTAATAAAAAGGTAAACCGATTCCGAAATGTTAGAATTATGCATAGTACATCAGTCCACAGTCTTAGCACAAATTTCTGAAGATTAGAAATGGTTTGGCACTCTGCTGGTACAAAACTAGTATGTGTTATGGGTTTGATCAATATACGTACTGCGCATATTCTTGACGCCGTAGAATCGGTTTCCTTCTCTGTTCAAACAAACTTAATCACCACGTTTCCATATAAAAAATTGCTTTATTACAAGCAAGTGCGGTATTATAAGTATTTGGAGTTTCACAGCGGTTCGAATGCAGTTATTTAGATTATTTAAAATTGTCCCAAAACGTGTTAAATATAGTACATAATTTATTTTCTAATTGATCACAAGTCATTCCAATATAATTAATTACACAGCAATCAATGTTAAAACAATTACTTTTTCACTGAATACTAAAACACATTATTGAGGAAGATACAAGCGGTAATTTCTGCAATTTAGACCACTCCAAATTGCGGAAACGAAAATAAAGACGCTAAAATTTGGACGACGGTTTGTTGGAAATATTCCAATCTAAACCCTCCAAAGTCAGGTACGACACACTTAACACCAAACTACTCGCACATGAACAGATGGGAGGCATCCTCACCATGGGGTACTCGATGTCACTGAGTATCCAAAGGCAGTACCCGCCTTTGGATGCCCAATTGTTACTGAGTACCCAATGGTGACATTCCGACTTGTCGTGGATCAGTACCCGCCGTCGAATCCAGATTTTTAAGCAGCTGCTGTAGCCAGTGTTTAGTGGACTTGTCCTCTTGCAGACAGACATTAAAAGTGCTGTCTCGCAATTGGTCAGGGAGGCACTGTCTTAGAGCTTCTCTAGCTCTGTTTATGTAATTACCATGTTACGTTGTAAATAATGTAGAATTACATGAATCAAACATACCTAGGATTGTCAGAGAGTCTTAAGTAGCACCGGACAACGTGCTTTAAAAGTCTGGCAGACGGCTCTTTTGCCAACGATATGACCATCTTACCCTAAAAGTCTAATTTGCGAAGCTCAAAAAAGCAAATAGATAGACTTACAAGTATCATGGCGACATGGCTAAATCTGTCGTACGTTTGACAAATATACGACAATCCACTGTCGTCCAACAGTATCTTCTGCAAGATAAATGTAGCGACAGTTTTGCTCAATTCAGATCCAGTCTCCATGATTCTTAGGCAAAGTGGAATTATCTCGGTGGTCAAAAGAAAGGTTATCACCTCCTGCTCATCAGTCTAAAATCACAGTTATTGAGCAATTTTCAAATGTATCAAAACAAGGTTTACCTTAACAAGGGCACCAATCACCCCAAGACTAGTTAACCTTAAGTACTCAAAAGGGCGCGTTTTTGAGACTGTGTGTAAGAATGGGTAAAGAAATAAGGGGATGTGAGCGAGTAAGAATTGAGATCGAGTTTCTGGATGAGATGCCACGCACTGGAGGAGGGCCAAGGCGTTACAGACTCTGCAATAATGATAAATTATTTAAAGACAATATAGTCGTTGTGAATCGTTAAGTAAGTACCTATTAGATTCATGTGCAGTTAAAGTTGGAGGATTAATAGCTGGGTAAATAATGAGTATTTCCTGCAACAAAGCTGCTATTGTACCAAAGCTATTCCAAAGCATTGGCGCTAAGTCTGGAACGATTTCCCTCTTCTTACTGCAAATAAAAAATATGTGTATTTATTTTGTAGTTAGGTTCTATTGTTATATTATAATATAATAGAATGACCTAAAAATGATGAAGATTTAGACTTAGGGCTAGAAAGGGAAATACTCGTCCTGCAGCACTATTTACTCTGTTTAAGGTATTTTCTTAGTTGATTCTTTTGAAGGTTTTTTGGCGATTTAACACTCACATTCGCCCTCCAGCAGACACAATAAACACTAAGTACTATATATCTCATAAAGGTTTCTATTGAGATAAAATATTTTAAACCACTTCAAGCAGTTCAGCAATTTTGGAAAGTCAGATAATTAAGAAAAAATAGAGCTCCAATTGACCGGTAGATTTAATGTCTACAAAAAACAGTTTAAGTATGATCTTTTTAATGTTTACGCAAAAATAGATACCATGAAATTGAATAAAGTAATAAAATTGCAAATAAATCCCCTTCGCAGTCATTCCACTAATTATTTATATATACATAAGTGTTTAAGCCTCTTATAAACGCAGGTTACATATTATTTTTTATTATAAGTTCATCATATTACCACTAATTGCTGCATTTCTTCCCCTAATGTTAAGTTGCAAGGAGAGAAGCAAATCATCTGATGCACCTCGTGCCCCATTGGCTCATGTTGCTATAAACAATTGACCATTTTTTATTTTACATGAGTTTTATAGAATGTTTATGCTATTTGCAAATATGTAGGGATTAGTATTAAAAATAAATCAGAATCACTTTTTAGTAAATATAGCAACAATTAGGAAGCTTAATATGTTTTGTGTTTAAAAGGGATTGTTCTTCCTTTTTCTATTTTTTGAGAGTAACATCTCACACACAAATAGAGATTATTCGAGGTATTGAATTGCACCCCACTCTCAGGTAAACGTAAATAAGAAAAACATTCATTATTTACCAAAGGCTTATACGAAAACCCAACTTTTCGATGACAAGTCTATTATCGTCTTCAGAACCCGAAAAATATTATTAAAAAAACTGGAAAAATAACAAAATTAAGGTAAATGGAATATAAGTGTGTAAAATATGCGAAACACTGAAAAATTGTCATTTCAATAACTGAAAAATTACAGAATTTTTTTAAAGGGCTTTAACAGTTAAAAAAACCAAGAATGCTACAAAAAGTTTAGACATATCGAAATTTCACTATGTAATAATGAAAGATGTTCAATCAATATTTATTGTAAATAAAGTATAGTAGTTAATAAGTAAAAACAGTTTATATGGTAATCATACATGCATCCCGGACTCCATATTATTGTAACTATAGATAAGTATTGCTGACTTAAACACTTAAAGCATAATATTTTCTCGTTATTAATGGAAATTAATTATATTTTCAACGTCATACATATATAACAGTGACATTATCAACATTAAAACTTGTGTGTGCGAGAGTTAGTGTAAGTATCACATTATTGTTCTGAAGTTCTATTCTGATTTTCCTGCCGCACACTAGATTTACTTATGCATTAATATTTTTGTAATGTATGCTGAAAACTAAAATTATAGAATTAAAAAATGAAATAAAAAATATCTTGTCACAAACGAACTGATAACCTAAGTCCCATTTATTAAAATAAAAAAAATGAGATCGTTTTATTTGTTAGTAATCGTAATCACACGTATTAACTAAAATGAATAATGAAAATATATTGCATAGAACAGTATCCTAAGCCTTGATTGAAATTTTTGTTCCTCTCGCTGCTGCTGGGAAATTTTTATGTCCTGTGAAATACTTCAATGGATTACTTTGATGAGAATGGAATATATTGCATAAATAATACTTAAGCACATTTTTAAGTGTCGCAAAAATTTGTAGTTGAAAATACAATAATACATTGCTCTCAAGAGAAGTTTGCTAACTGCTTACTGTAGATTGCTGTTCTGAAATAAAAAATAAACTTCATATATGTCTATATGCCCTTTGTTTTTGTGATAAAAATGTTATAATAATCTCGCATTTACACCTATTTATTTTTTGTATTCCTACTAGTTTAAAGCCAAAACAGTTATGATTGTAAATTTAATTTCTTTCAAAAGAACAATAACAATAATAATAAAAATAACTGTTTGAAATGATGGGAATTTGTCTTAATGCAAGCATTACTCTTCTTTCACATGTTTTCCCAAACGCAAGCAAAATTGCTTAGAGTATGTTGTAGAATTTCACAACTGTCAAAGATTCTTTGGGTCAATTTTTTAATAGTTTCTATAGAGAAAAAATAAACACCATTTTTCAGAAAATCCCTTAAGAAAGTTCAAGTAGTTATGTCAGATGAGTGAGGCAGCCCAACAATGGGTCCTCTTTGTTCTATTGACTTTCTTAGAAAAGCTTCATCTAATAAATTTTTCGATTCATTATTGAAGGGAAACCATTAAGATAAATAAGAAAAGTACTGTTCCACACATAACTTTATGCTACTTCTATATCAATCAATTGCTCAGATAACTTCATCCCACCTGTCTGAATTATCTGTGTTTTAACACTAAGAAAAGAACTCAATATTAATAAAGTATTGTTTTTAAAAATTTTAACTTGCTAAGAAGAAAGCTATGTGTGACACAATCAAATGTCATACTCATATTACCGAACATAGTCGTCAAAGTCCTCGTATGTTGTAATAATGTTAAGTTATAAATGTTTACTCTTTTTTATGTATGAAAAAGGGCTAAACCAAAATAATAAGAAAATACTCTTTACCTGTAAATTAAGTTGTAATCTTTAGTATTAGATTTCACACAATAACTGTGGTCGTGTCTTTGAATGTATTGATGCTAGGGAGAAATTATACTATGTATATCAGTAGATATTATATAGTCATACGATATATATCTAGGTATCATGATTCAATTTTTAATAAACATAATATAAGAGAATAATCAATAAAACCAGTTTATTTAAAAGTGGTTTGATCATTTCTAAACTGTGATAAAACTAATATAAATTATTAACAAATCTCTAGTCTCACCTGAGCTCGAACAATGCATTCTCACGGGTATCTGGATTTGTAAGTTCTAAAATCCACTGAAAAACTTTTTCTCTCTCAACTGAAGTATTTGCTGGGCTTTGTTGACTGCTCATTGTTCAACAAAGTTCAAATTAAATTAATAAAAATCACTAATTTTGAATAAGTTTTTAGAGTTTTAAGCAACAGTGCCACTACACTACTTTCACTATTGTAATGACTGAAGTTTAACTTGGTTAGGGTCAGAAATTGGGGCTAAAATAAAACTCCTGAAAATATGATTACGATTTACGGGTCTCGTTGCTATAAAATTAACAGTACGGCATGTTATAAAAAATATTTTAATTATATTTTTGATTTTTATAGCAACCATTTAATTAATAGTAATTAATAATAAACAATCCATTCGTAAAAAACACAAACAATCTTCCAATTCTAAGAAAACGACAACTGATGCACTGACTGACTGAAATCATTTACGGTTATTACTTTCCTTTTCTAACGCAAAATAATAAGGGAGACAGAAACGTCTATTCTAACAAAATACCTGTAGGCAATTTCAAGTATCAATACACTGCGGGAACCATTTTTATAGAACAAAACTGTAATAGAAGCAAGAATAGCACAGATACACTGATAAAAAAATTATTTTTTTTTCATAAATTTCAATTAAATTAAAACCTGACAGAAAGTATATGATTTATTGTGTGAAACTAATCTTATAAAACTAAACTATTCATGGGCAACCCCCTGGTACCCAATCCTGTGACTTTATATGTAGCCCCATGCAGTGGGGGAAGTAACTCTACCCCATTTATTGTAAATTTGGCCGTTGTCACATAAAGAATGTCTAACTCTGGACCTCCCCAAGCTACTGAAGTCACCTAAAGTAGATATCAATCAATATCTATTATGCTTTAATAGTAGAAAATATATTTATGTTCTTACTTGCTTGGCGGGTATTTCCACAATTTCCAAAAGAGTCTCCGGGTTTCTTGGGTCAAACTTTACCACTTTGTAACCATTAAATATGGCCAGCCATAGATTTCCATCGACATCAATAGTCATCCCATCAGGAAAACCTTCGATACCGTGCTTTTTTGGGGTGAAAATAGTAGTTCTGTTTGCTGAAATTGTTAACTATTATTTCAAATTCTACTTAGTTCTGGGTACATACAAATGCTGCCTGTTTGAATATCATAATCAAATTGGTCTACACGGTATGTGAATGTATCAGTGTAGTAAAACTTTTTGGAATCTGCACTCCATGCGAGACCGTTGGAAATTCCCAATTTCGTAAGATGTTCAGTTAGTTTACTTTTGTCAAGTGAGTATAGTACACCCATATCCGGGATTACTTGACCATTAACAGGTTCAGGTCCCATGGTTCCTATTTACAAAAATTGGTATTTATGAAAACAATGCACATAAAAAAAACACCCTTACCTATAAACAACCTCCCTCTAGAATCGCATTTCCCATCATTCATGCGATTTTCAGTGCCCTTATCTACTTCAGCGATTTTCTCAATCTTTTCTGGTTTCTGGGACACTCCATCCCACGTAATGCAACTAATATCCCTTTCCAATCCTATTACGAACTGTTTTGGGTTGTTTTTGACTGGCACTATTACCGAAACATGCTTTCCTGCATAAAGCAGAGTTTCGATGAATCGATGATATGGAAAATGTAGTCTAGACTTACCAACCGAAGCCTTGTAATGCTGTCCTGAAGATGGAATGTATTTATGCACGGACTTTCCGAATATGTCCACAAAATAGAGGCTTTGGGAGAAAATGTCCCAATGGGGCCCTTCTCCTAGTTCGGTAGTGGGGATTTCGTTGATTCGTTCCACTTTGGGTGCCATTTCACCTTTTGAAAAACAATATAAAAAAATTATCTTTACCAAAAGATGTGCATCCGCATTTCTCTAATATACTAAAAAGTAAACAAATAAAGGGATTATTTGATCATGATATACTAATTCATTCCCATTTAAACGTACAACCATTAGGAGAGAATAATATCCTTATTTTTTACACTTGATAACCCCGATGGTGTGGTAATTAATGTTATATTTAACGGTGATAAAATATTGTGTAAAATTTATATCTGTTATGTACAAAGCCATTTCAAACTTAAACATATGTTATGTAGAAAGTGGCTTAAAGGAAAATTCATGCTTTTCGATTATGATTGAGTTGTACTTATAGGATAGCAAAACTAGCGCTGATACATGGATAAAGTACAACTCTAGATTTGGCAATGAAAATTGTTTATAAATCGACATTATTGTTACTAAGAAAAATGACCAGATCCGTGAAAGGATATGTGAACATATTTATATAATTTTTAATGAGTGCAATTAAAACTTATACAAATTATGTGTTTACGGATCTCCTTTTATAACATAAATTTCTATTCGGGGCGAATGGAATTATTTAGTCTTTTATTTACTGAAGCTGTAAACAAATGGATAAACAGACCTAAACAGCCCAAAGCTAGTGTGTTTTTAATACATTTTACTACATAGGTTAATTATCTAAATTATTGGCATTTGAGCGGTTATATTTAAGCGATGGAGGTCGAAAAAAAAACAAATATTTATATATAAGTCCCATTGCACGATAACCCAATTCATTTGTTATTGTATATATTCTCATTTCCAATCAGAAGCTTTCTTTTTGATCAATTGGGTAAAACTAACTTTAAGACTGAAATCTATGGCTCCAAGAGTTAGTAGAATTCCTGATATCCCTAACGTAGAACTTGGTGAAGGACCTCATTGGGATGTGAGATCTCAGTGCCTCTATTTCGTGGATATTTTTGGAAAATCTATTCACAAATACGTACCATTAACCCGGCAACATACTAAAGCTGTTTTTGGTAAGATTTTTATGTTAATAGTAATATTCTTATAAATACCAACCAACTTTCTGCATCAAATGATGAATGAAAACTTATGTATTAATTTGTAGATAAACCGGTTTCTATAATAATTCCTCTAAAAGAACAAACAGACCAGTTTGTAGTCACCCTAGAGAGGGAAATTAGTATTGTTACTTGGGATGGAGTATCAGTGAAAACAGCTACAGTGCAGAAAATCGCAGAAGTAGATCCTGGCACGAAAAACAGAATTAATGATGGAAAATGTGATCCTAGGGGACGTCTTTTCGCAGGCATGAAATCATTAACTCAATCTAACTCAATAAAATAAAACAAAATTCAGGTACCATGGGGCCAGAACATGAGATTGGCCATTATTCTCCCCAAGCAGGAACCTTGTATTCACTTAGCAACGGAGTTATGAAGAGTCATGCTTCGAAAATTGGGATATCCAACGGTTTGGCTTGGAATCTACTATTAGGAAAGTTCTACTATATCGATAGTTTGGCCTACAGCGTTGATGAGTTTAACTACGATGTTATCACTGGAAATGTCTGTGAGTCTGTTTGAAATTAATTTAATTGTCAGAGCTTTACTGGAGGAATTTTAGCGAATAGACGTTCAATATTTTCATTTAAGAGACTAGGAATGGATGGGTTTCCCGACGGTATGACCATTGATGAAGATGGAAATTTGTGGTTGGCTGTTTTTAATGGGTACAAGGTGATTCAAATTGATCCAAGGAAAACTGACACTTTACTGCAATCAGTTGAAATACCAGCTAAACAAGTATGCATATATTTGGTGTGATAACATTTTTTAGCTGCCACGCTTAACGCAGGTAACTTCGGTGGCTTGGGGAGGTCCAAATTTGGACATTTTGTACGTCACATCAGCAAGTTTCACTGTAGACGGGGAGGCGCTCTTACCACCAAATCATGGAGCCATTTTTGAGGTCATAGGTCTGGGCACTAAGGGCCTGCCAGCGAATGATTTTGTGTTATAGAAAACAATGTTAAAATAAAAAGAATAAATTTGAACGAATGCCAGTAGCCTTTTAATCATTCTCTACACGGGTATGACATCTAAAACAAATGAGTGCCACATGCGCGCCGCTGACCAACTCAAGAACACTGCGAGCGCTACTACCAGTACCAGTGAAGCGGTACCCACAAACATTTCGGGTCGTCATCAAAATCACACAAACCAGTTTGTGTTTTCCGAAGAACCCAGTCCGGCGCGGTGCACGTCGATCGATAGACTTTAGCAAACATCATTAGCAACATCAGCTAATTAAATAGTTCCAGTAAAGCAGTATCCGATAATCTTCATTGTTTCGACTAACAGAAGTGAATTTTGCCAAGGAAATGATAGTGGTGCTTTTTGAAGTTTGAGAATATCGATATTTTGGTGAGTTGTGTCAGAGTCAGAGTTTTGATGATGTGTGGAATAGTATACATAGTGATGTTTGGAGGGTGTTTTTTTAACATAAGTTTTGGAGGTTTCAAGTAAGCCATAGTTGAAATTACCTAAAACGTACTTAGTTATAGAATAGTTGGGGTGCAGTTTTTCAACCGATTTTACCAATGAAATTGCGAGAAGAATGTTTAAATAAAATCCATGTTTTCGTTATATTCTTCAGAATCGAATAACAAGCTGGTTTCAAGTTGAAATGGAGTTGTGGTTAAACGTTTCTGTTACAACACCATTTGTAAGAATACATGTTGAAAACCACCATCTTCATTAATAACGATCATACTTGTTAGGTAATTTTGCCTGTAGCTCACATAAAAAAAAAATTGGCAAAATATATATATATTGCCTTGCATGTCTCTATATATCGTGTTATAAGAATATCCTGCATGTGTAGTATGGTATTGTGGTGTGGGATTTGTCTCATGGGATTTTATTGGGGGGATGTGAAGTAGTATGTTTTTATTATAAAGTATGGTACACACAAGGACACGGGGAAATCAAATGGTAGCGTCCATGAAAGATATGTAGGATGGTTTTTTTTAGGAACGTTTAATACTGAGTTTTCGAAACGACTACAATTATATGTTAAATTAGGCAAAAATTGCAGTTTAGTCATTTAGAAAACTTTACAAATGTGTGCCACAGGGCACGTGATTCCTGAAATGCAAATAATTTAAATGCACTATTATTGACTTAAAATCAATACCAACTATTTGGGTTATGTAGTATGTATCAACAAAACAAAATAACAATTATGTTTTAGGCTAAGCCCTAATTTGATTTCGACTGTAGATTCTTGATATGGTAATAAAAAGAAAAAAATCTACAGTCGCCATTCAGTCAAGAACAAAAAAAGGACAAATTTAGAGAAATCTTAAATATATAATTTTACTTTTAACAAAATGACTCTTTCCATTTTAAATACTCTTTTTACGTTATGTGTCGAAAATTTAGTTGTTCGTAAGTTTTAGTAGAATGCTATTAAAATTAACAATAAGATAATGCCAAGCAAACTGACAGAGTCATCTAAGGATGAAATCTGTCGGAGAAGATTACTATTGCCGCCGCTACCAAACTACCAGGTGTCCGGGAATCCCGTTTTGGAGTCGTATGAAACCTGAAACTGTGAAAGGAAGGAAAGGGTAGAACATAGGCAGTGTAAATAAAGAATGGTAGGGTACGGCGGAGTAGTAGTAAATTCGTTAATTTGCCTTTCAATACTTACTTAACAAAATAACTTATTAATTATAGAGAATCTTTTGAATAATTATTCCGACATATACATCCATATATTTAAGAACATGCAGACATGCACCCAAATATTACTTTCATTCAGTTTGAATTTCGCCAACTCAATAGTTTGTCTCTGCAATATAAAAATAGAAAACAAATTTGGAAATCCCAGAAACAAATAATCATGACCGAGGAAGTAAAACTTCTGGGAAGTACAATAGCCCGATATGAATCGCTCAAAATAAATTCAAAGTCACGATTGTTGCATGTTTTTCAGAAAATTCATTATTTTAAATACCATAGAAATTTTATTACAGACTTTGTTTATTTTTTTATTATTATGTTAATAAAAAAGGTGTAGGTGCTGATGTAGGTAAGTCCTGACCAACTGGTTGTACACACCGATTTCAAGAAAAGTACCGCTTTAGCAACAAGACAGCAGTGGGCCAAGGTTATATTTTTTTGGCGGTTATTCAACCGCGAATAAAATTCACAATTTGGTTCTTGTTATTTGATTAAGACAGACAGATTTAAGACTAAACATGTGATAGAAAAAAAACCTTAGCCCCAGTACATTGACATTGTCCCTAATATGCCAACGCAATAAATAACTAACAACCATAGAATAAAGAACCTCCCTGAGTACCCAATGTCACATTATATAGTGATATGTGTATAGTGATTAATGCGTATTATTCACTGTGTAAATTATAGTAATAACATTTCTGTTTACCATTATTAGTAAACACGTATATAGTAATATGTATATACATATGTACCTACAGGATCATAGGTGAGGCCAAAAGGGACTTTGGGGGTCCTGCTCCCCCCAACTATGCATTAAAAAAGGAAACTTTATGTTCTAATTAAAATTCGTGATTTTTTATCTGTACCTTCCCGAAACTTTTGCCTTCAAATATTTGTGGGTATGCCTGTGAATCGGACACGTTCTTGTGTTATACCGTTTGATATATCGCAGATATAGGTACTTTTCTGTAAAGATGTTTTTTGTGACCAGACTTTCAAGGATTTCAACATAAAGCACTGAATAATTGCTCAGGGATTTCCCGTTTACAACAAACAAAACAAATAAAAATTGCTTTAATTAGAGGAAGATACTGTGTGTTTCTGAATGAATGCGTGGAACACTGGGATAATTGCGTTCAGGACCGTATTTAATGCGCGGATTGAACTGCAGGCGGGTCGCGTTGTATAAAACACTATCGCTCAATGCAGTGCTGTTAGATGACCGTGAAAGAGATGTAGGACCTCGGTATATATACATAATGATGAAAAAAGGTTAAAATTATCATTGATGGTTGTGTTAACAGTGGAAATCCGTAATTCGTGCTTTCTCTCATAGTTTTGCAAGTAAGTGAAAGACTGTAAAAGACATTAATTAATTCATACTACGATTTTATTATGTGCCAATTGATTATTTCTCGCAACACCAACTATAATAAAAACACAAAAAAAAGAATTCAATTGGATAGATAACTATTTGATTGGAAATTTTAGAATTAGTAACAAAAACAAACACCCCTAAAAAAAGTGTATTAAAGAAAAACATTCTTTAAAATTCCAAAATGCAAATTACAAGTAATTACACACGCTATTACCCAATAGTACGTCACTGCGTTGTTTTGAGAAAGTGATTGTCCGATTATGGGTCAACTAAACTTTCTTCTGTCTGACTTTAATGAGAGAGGTTCAGTAGTGCACGCGAACCTTCCAGTGATGGTGATGTAAATATATCGACTTTAAGTTTGGAGTTTTTAGCAAAAGAAAATTCATATTCATCCTATCTATTTCTGCCTAACCGCAAAAAATTATAAACTTAACAAAATACCAACTTGAAACATTCGACAATTTATAGTGTTTTTCAGGTGCATACTTCATAGCCTTCATGCAAATCAATTACTTTCGAATTATGCAGTGAAGGTATAATTAAGAAATACTAAATAACTTTGGATATTACAATTTCAAAATAGTCATTTTCAGTTTATCACTAAATTATAATTCTTCCTTCGCCACTATGTCAAGAACACTCAATAATCTTCGTCTTAATTTTGCAGTCAAATAAAATTAAACATAATGTCCCCCCTCATATCTACCACCTTGGTGATACTTGGAGTCACTCTTGGAGCAGCCCAGCTAATTCCCCCCCCCGGTTGTTTCCCTCCTTATGGGAATAATCAGCCAGCAAAGAATGCATACGCCAATTTGTACGGAGGGCAGCAAGATTTCTCTCTAGCTTTGCTGAACGCTATCAATAAGATCATGCCAAAAGAAAATCTCTTCTTTTCCCCTTATTCGACCTATCACGCCCTGCTGATCGCTTATTTCATGGCTGGAGGTCAGACTGAGGCGTATCTGAAGAAAGTTTTGAGGTTGGGTGAAAATCAGGTCAGCATTGGTTTTGCACTCATTAGCTGAAGTATTCATAACATATTTATTTGTAGTATAAATCAGATATCTATTCAGCCTATAAGCTGGACAGATTTCGCACTCGTTTTGCAGCGAACGATGCTGCTCCATATGAATTCACCAGTGCCAACAAAATCTACGTTTCTAATGATACGAGAGTGAGGGAGTGCGTAATGGCAGATTTCCCAGATGAGTTAGAACTGTTCCCTTTTAAGTATGATGCTGAAGGCTCTAGGTGAAATTATTAAATCCTCTAGTAATTAATTTTTAAATATGACTGTTTTTTCTTTAGATTAGCCATTAATCGGTGGGTAGAAAACACCACTCATCACATGATCACCGACCTCCTCCTTCCTGGCAGCATCGACGCTAGTACCAGTCTGGTACTGGTTAATGCCGCCTACTTCAAGGGAATATGGAAGAACAAGTTCAATCCCAATTTAACCAAACCTGAGATTTTCTATGTAAGCCCTACAAAACAGATTATAGTGGAGATGATGCATGTAGAAGGCACTTTCAAACATGGTAAGCAGTTCTCCTCTGGCGTTTTTCTATATTTTTTTACTATTCAAATAATATGCAGATATATCGGAGACTCTTGGGGCTCACATTTTGGAGCTTCCCTACCAAGGAGAGAACATTAGCATGTATATTCTGCTGCCTCCGTTTTCGAATACTGAAGATTCCATAGATGCCACGCTAAAGAATTTAAATTTGGATAATTTCAAGAAATTGGTGGAAAAGGATTCCTTGGTTCCTAGGACGGTTCAGGTGTCTCTGCCCAAATTCAGTTTGGAAACTACCATTGAGTTAGTACCAGTAAGTTGAATAGCGTTTGTAAAGTGGGTGATTAGTTATGTGTATATGTCAATAATGCCGGGCTGAATCGAGCTATTGCTTTGAATTTCTACGTTTTTTGGCTTGCTGTGTAAATAGCTGTCACTTTTTGTACCTAAATCGGACTAACATCTTTTAGATATTGACCAAGACATTAAAGTTCATCTATAATGATTGTTGCAACTAAACTTAGAACCAGAAAATTAACTTTCAAAAGGCCTTCATGATATTTTCTTGATTAATGTGAACCACCCTGTAATTAATTTTTAACGAATTTTGAGTTTTTAAACGCACATACTTGTTTTTTTCACATTCTGTGTAGCGGATATCCGATAAATAGTAAAGGAAGTCGAATTTTTCTCTGATTTTGGGGGTTTCTTGTGTTTATGTAGTAGACTATGTAAAATATGGAGACAATAGAATATTTTATATCAATATCATGATATGGAGTAT
Organism: Euwallacea fornicatus; assembly: GCF_040115645.1. NCBI lineage: Eukaryota > Metazoa > Arthropoda > Insecta > Coleoptera > Curculionidae > Euwallacea > Euwallacea fornicatus. The sequence goes on along the minus strand of NC_089542.1, from coordinate 7,354,577 downwards.
TGCGCTTTAGATAGACAATATAAAAAAATGTAAATTCGGCCCGCACTATGACATTTATATTTTGCATAGTATTGTAAATACGTACAGGGTTAGCCACGGAACCCATTCCTTATAAAATTTTTGTCTTCCCACTCTCGTAGTCCAATGAAATGGGGTGTCAAGCTAGAGTAGACCATTTTAAATTCAAATAAAATATTTTCAAAACAGCAACAATTCCGATTATACCGGAAGTAGGTAAAAACTTGGTTATTTTAAATGGAACTCCCTATTTTTTTTATTTTGTTATTTCCTATTAAATTTTAACACCAATTTATTTAAAAAGTCTTATGTCTAAAAATCACCATTTCATGGGTATACCGGAATATTTGAAAATTTCTACAGTTGAAAAGTCCCACAAAAATCAGTATTGAGCGCTAATCGTGGTGAATTTTTGTATTGGTGTTCTGGTGCCCAACGAGGACCTAAAACGCTAGGTTTTGTCTTATTTTAATTTGGCAAAAAGGTTTTCACAACCATTCCCCTATCCAGGATAAATCCAGGGAACCTTAACATTTAATAGAGAATTAAATTTTAGACTGGAATGTTTTAAGGTATAGAGTGTCCCATTTGAAATATGTAAGTTACTGAAGTTAAAAGTTGTACAACTTCGAATATATGACTGGGGGGTTGTGGAAGACTTTTTGTCAAATAGAAGTTAGTCAAAACGTAGCGTATTAAGTTCTCTTTAAATCCCAGAACACCAGTTCTAAAATTCGCAGTGGTTATCTTGCCTTTTGAATCTTGCCGCTGTGAAAATTTTCATATTTTCCGGTATAAATCGAAAACGATAAATTTCAATCATAAGACATTTTACATATACTAGACTTAGAATTTAATGAAAAATTTGAAAATGGTAAAAGTTAGATTCTTCCATTTAAAATAACGAAATTGGCAGCTACTTCCGGTGTAATCGGAAATGTCGTCATTTTGAAAATATTTCACTTGGAGAAAAAAATTTAATGAATAGGCTGCGTAGCTAACCATCTGTATTTGTTGCATTCATTGATTAAGTTACTTTTCTTACAGGGCTTTGACGGAAATCTGAAGATTTAATATTGTTGTTTTTCATCAAAGCCTAATATATTTGTACATAATAACCTTACGCTACGGCACTAACACGCGTTTTTTGCACGGTAGGTACTCGAATCGCTTGGTGTTGGCAACCTTTTCAAAGAGAATTCGAACTTTCAAACATTAACCGACGAAAAGGTGTCGGTCGGTGAGGGAATTCACAAGGCGAAGATCGAAATTAACGAGCACGGCGCACACGCGGCTGCCGCCACCGCTTTTTTGACATGGAGGATGAGCGACGACGAGGATTTGATTCAATTCAGATGCGACAAACCCTTTATTTATCTTATTTATAATGCTAAGTCGCACACTATCCTTTTTACCGGGGTGTTCAGGAGACCTTAGGGTTCAGGGACCCTGGGGGCTAGTTTATGTGATATGTTGCCTAAAAGCTTGCGTTTATATTCATACGCAACTAATATGAGTAAGAAGCGACTAATATTATAAGAAGTTATTTTATTAATATTAATATACTAAAAAACTTACATAGATCTTTATTACTTCCTTATCAGCGATTCTCAAGCACCTTACTAGTGATGGTCTCATTAGTTCTTAACGTCGCGTTCAGAAATTTCAAATAGGCGTTGAATGTGTCACATAACCATTAAACAATATTTCCAGATTCTTCAAAGTATGGGAATAGGAGATGTCTTCCAGCCGACTGCAAACTTCACTGCTTTAATCGACGAGGGTAAAGTAAGCTTAGGAGAAGCTCGCCATAAAGCTAAAATCGAAGTAACCGAGGAGGGTACCAAAGCAGCCGCAGCTACAGTTCTGTTCAGTTTCCGCTCCAGCAGGCCTGCCGAACCTGCTCAGTTTATATGCAACCACCCATTCATTTATTTCATTTATGATAAAACGGAAGAAGCCATTCTTTTCGGGGGAGTCTTTAGGAGGCCTCATTGAGATTTTATTTAACAACGTTATGTGATTATTGTTTATTTAGTATTAAATGTTTCGCAATAAGTATTAGTATTAAATAAATGTACTTCATCTATTCAGATTAGTTACATTAGAATACGCGGTAAGATTGAATTTGTTTATTTATTATAATAATAGAAATAGGAAGGAAGTACCTGTAGGGCGCCCCATCGATCTAATATAATACATATGAACAATATACTTCGAAAAAATAAAAGTTTTGCAGTTATAAAAAGTTAAAGTCCATGGGACAATTTCATTCCAAATATTTTGAAGATGACGACACTTCTGGCTATATCGGAAATTTACGTGAACTTTCCTATTTTAAATAGACCACACCCTATTTTTCAATTTGCCTCCAATTTATATGAATAAATCATATAACACATTATTTCGGGTTTCAACTGTTCAACAACGTTATAGAAGACGTATTAGTGACGTCATTTCTCTGATTTCACCACTATGGACGAATGCATCATTTGCCAAAAAGTACGTCCACTTCTAAATCAACGGTATAGAGTATGTTAGGTATATGAAATAGGTATTTGTAATATTTCGTGAAGAACTGAAAAATGTAACAAAATATTTGTATTGTATTAGGTTTAAAATGATATGTTAATTTAAAAGTAAACCGGAAGTTTTCCATTTTGAAACATTTTAAATGAAGTGACCTCCTCAAGTTTCTGCCAGGTGGGCACTCCGCATACCTTGGGGTCCCTATTAGACGTAGCACTTTAATACCATATATTTTTAAATATATGATGTTTGTCTGGTCAATAGTTAATGTCAGAATTACAAAATAGCTTTTGTGTACTAATTCAATTATGGAACCAGAATATGCAATATCTAAATGTTTAGAAAAATTATGTCCTTTAGCAACTCATTATATTAAGGCAAATCACATTATGAATTAAACATGAATAGTTTATTATTCCTTTTTTTTGTATTTTTTATCGCTTAATCAACCAATAACCATTAATTGGAATATACCCTGGTGGCATGTTTTTACGTCAACTACGTACCTCCTCGCACACATATTCTCATGCGTAATTTAAAAACGATATCGAGCTAACATCAGAGACACGTCACTATACGCGTCTTTGTCTGATGCAACGAATGAGAATTATGTGCTATCTTTGCCCCTGAACTAATTTAAATTGCAAAGGCGCCAAGCAAGACAACGTGGAACTGCGGTTTCCATCGTGGCCTTCACGCACTACATCATGTAAAATACAGAAAAAAAACGATGTTTTGAGATAAAGACAAACGTACACTTTTGTTTAGAACGTCATCAATTTCGCTGCCAAGAAACTAAAACCCACCAATAGTTCTTTTTTGCTTTCAGCAGACGTCACATATCTCACATCAGGTGATGACTAACCATGTGACGTCATTCAATGTTACTTACTCTGCGTTGTTGCCAGCAAGTTTTGGTGGCCATTCGCTAAATTATAAAATATTTATTAACACAACACGATAATGTTCATTAGTGTCTTAAGAAGAGTTTTCTAAAACAATATATTGAAATGAATTTAAATTGGTAATATTTTATAAGTTTTCTCTTGTCGTCTATCTTTACTTTTCTTATCTTGAAACTTGACCGTCGCAGGTATTGGGATATGCAACTATAACTGGCAATGTTACCTACGAGAAAAGCGCACTCGCACAGCCATTGAAAAAACATGGGCGTCACAAAACTGAAACATTTTTTTCTTGTTATAAAAAGGAATTAATTGCGTATTTATTTGATAAGGTGCTGTACTATTATAACATACAAATTTATTTTGATGCATTAGTTAATTACGAAATAGCTAATTGGTTTTAAAAAACCGAAATTAAAACCGTCATTTCCAGGCACATTGCTACGCCATTGGCGGTTTCCTAGCCTACTTCTCCTTGTCAATCGCGTGTTTTGGTTCCTGTCATTGTCATTCCTATCTAAACTGCCGACTATCGAACCGGCTGGAACTGAAGGGTTCTCCCGATTTGAAATGCATTTTAGAGAAAGTTTCTACGTGTTAAAGCAAAGTTGTTAAAGCAAAATCACTCACCAGCTCATTGTTATCAGTTTACCGTACACCCAGTCACCAATCAGTACCAGTTGTGTTTATGGTGAAAATTACATCAATTTAATCCAATCCTCTGACGTTGGCCATCGTAAATTTGTTTCACTTTAACAACAATTTCCTGTGCAAGTCTAGATAGAACATTTTCAATGTTAGGTAAGTGTGCTCCTCTCACTTCCACGTTCCACGTAGTAGCTTCTTAGTGGGTTAAGTAACAAGGTTATAACATTATGCATAATAATCTAATGTAAGTACTATTTGGGACCATTGCAGATATACAGGCGAATTCGGGTTCGAACGGAGAGCTGAGAAACGGACACACCATGTCCAGGAAGAGAACACGAAGCCACTCAGAGCCTGAGTCTGTGATAACGGCTTTAAAACTGCCTCAACTTGTGCAGCCCATTACAGTAGTAAGTCATATATTTTGTCTCCCTTCAGAGTTGAGATAATAGTCTCTATGGACATGTCTCTATATTATTTGATGACACATATTTCTTCATAATTATTTAATTTTGGTGTCGTCAAATATAATTTTTTGTGTCATTATGTGCACTTTTAATGAACTAATCAGTTATATTGTGATTTTTTGCTGCTTTGTGCATGGAGGATACAATTTGCAATGCAGTAAAACTGATGTATAAAGCACAGTTCTCAATGTTAATTTTTACTTTAGAAAATATTAATTTGTATGTAGTTAAAAGAGAATTGGAACTATCTAAAATTAATCTATCCAAACCAGGGTAGGGATTAAATTTTAATTCCTCATTTGTTGGAATGATCTTTGAGGTAAGTCTGTTATGTTAAAGTTGGCATTTTTGGATATTTTGAAAAAAATTAGAAGAGTGAAGTGTGAAAGTTGCCAGACTTAAAGGATGACATACCCTATTCATAGTTTTAGTTTGTTCTTAATCAACAATTTCAGGATACCTTTTTGATTCCATTATACAGGGTGGTCATTTAGTGCGGTCTCGAAAGATTACGGCTAAAGAATTTAATATTTTGAATTTTTTTTTTTTGCGTTATATAGAACTCGATTATGGGTACATTCTAAAATTGTTTTCGTTTTATACAGGGTGTTCTAAATAAATGAAAAATATCAAAGTTATGTTTTTTTAAATAGGACAACTCATATATTAATACCGTTTTAGATTTCTTGAGAAAAATAAATGTAAGTTTCATTAAGGTTTACTTGTCCTAAATCTTAAGGATTTCGAAATAATTATGTTTTTTTGAAAAAATCATGCAATTTTAAAAATTTTGTTTTGAAGGAAATTTAAACTGGAGTAAATCGAAATTCATACCAAACCTTAGATATGAGACGTATTTTATGCCAGAATTATTAAAATTGAAATATCTCATACAGTGCGTCCAAAAAATAACATGAAAATTGCATTCTTTTTGAAAGGAAATAAATTCCTTAATTTAAATAGAACACCCCATATTTTATTACTCGAAATAAGAGATAAACATATGACTAATCAAAAATCGTTACACCTTCCTATACCTAAATGTACAGGTTTTCTTCGAAAAATAAAATTTATGAAAAGGTAGCAAAATTAATAATTTTTGATTAGTCATATGTTTATCTCTTATTTCGAGTAATAAAATATGGGGTGTTCTATTTAAATTAAGGAATTTATTTCCTTTCAAAAAGAATGCAATTTTCATGTTATTTTTTGGACGCACTGTATGAGATATTTCAATTTTAATAATTCTGGCATAAAATACGTCTCATATCTAAGGTTTGGTATGAATTTCGATTTACTCCAGTTTAAATTTCCTTCAAAACAAAGTTTTTAAAATTGCATGATTTTTTCAAAAAAACATAATTATTTCGAAATCCTTAAGATTTAGGACAAGTAAACCTTAATGAAACTTACATTTATTTTTCTCAAGAAATCTAAAACGGTATTAATATATGGGTTGTCCTATTTAAAAAAATATAACTTTGATATTTTTCATTTATTTAGAACACCCTGTATAAAACGAAAACAATTTTAGAATGTACTCATAATCGAGTTCTATATAACGCAAAAAAAAGAAATTCAAAATATTAAATTCTTTAGCCGTAATTTTCCGAGACCGCACTAAATGACCACCCTGTATATAATTTTGAGTGCAAAAACTATTTAACCTTATTGTTCAGTTAAAGAATTAACCTTACACTCCAAAATTTGGCTCTTTAAAACTTTCTGCATTTGTTTTTAATGTTCAACCACTTTTCAGGTTTTATTCTACCACTCCTTCAATTCTCTACAATACACCTCGATTTCCTGTTTTATTGACTTTAATTCTTGACTATCTAATGATCTTCAAATAAAACACCTAATATTTTTTCACTATATTGTGGTGCTTCTGAAAATTGCTCTCTCAGTATTTGCTGATTTGTGGCTTTTGGACAAGAAGTCATTCAGGATCAGCATTTGCTTGTAAAAGATATTCACTAGGTCTATAATATAAAATAGTTTCATATATATTTTATAAATATGAAAATATAATTTTGAAATTTAGTGTCAGCACATTTTTATGGGAATTGGTAAACTGCATTTTATTCTTGAATATTTTATGAAACTGTTTTATGTTGTGGATCTTTTGCAACCCTTTCGCAAGAATCGGTACCGAAAGACCTATTGTTGATAAACCCTGAAATCAGTAAGTGCTATGAGGGAGGCAAGAAAATCATGTTCATTTGAAGAATAGCAAAGCCAAAATTCGGCGAAATCGAACAGCAATTGCTGTAAAAAACAAGAAATTGATGTGTTCTGCAACTATTTCATGGAATGGTACAGGAAAATCCAAGAATTGATTGAATATCATCAGCAAACGTGTTAAATTCTAAAGAGCCAAGTTTTGGAGGATGAAGAAACCAACAATTCTTTAGCTTAATGTTATGCGCGGATGAGGAACTATGGACACGTAAAATTAGAGGAAGAGTATTTAAGAAAAAATCTTAAAATTCCTTTATTACGGGTAATATAATAGGAAGAATATGAATTAACTCTAGTTTGTTTTCATTTTTTTTTCTTAAACATTTAAGTACACCAAAGCTGATAGCTATATATGAGTAATCAAAATTGAATGCTACAGCCTTATATTCCAAAGTTTCTTCAATCATAATTTTCTGTGTTAATTTGTGGTAAGCTAGTGTTATTTGTTACTTATTAGGTAAGTATACAAAAAGTGCTTACATATGTATTTCCTTAGTATGTATGTATACGATGATGATGAGCCCTGGGAAACTGTTAATTAACATATAGCAGCCTGTCTATTCAATTAACTACTAAGTAGAAAATCATCATTGCTGAAGGTTAAAAAAAACAAAATGGCTGAATCTGACTTAAATATAATAAATGTGACTTAAAGCCACATAATATACAGTGATAACTCCATGGCGACCTGTGATAACCTTAAGGATAATTAAGAGATTCTGGGAAAATTTAATAAAGCTGTGAATCACCCTAACCAAATATAGTTTTATGGATTATTAGAAATCATGTACCATCGTGGTTTCAATTTTAGTTCTCACTCCAAATATATCTACAGGTGGACTTTTTAAAGTGTTATTGCAAGGAGATTTTTGATAACGTTTTTCTACTGAAAATAAAATTTTAGGAGAATGATATGCTACAAAGAGGACGCATTTTGACGTCTTAGTTAAAATTTTATAGCAAACAGTTTCAGAAGCTATACAGGTGACATTGTTATGTCAAATGGAATATATATATTTTTGAAACAATCGATACAATAAAGCTATTTACGTATTGCTACGAAAAATCAGCACATTTATTTGATTAGTTTTTATAACAACACAATACGTGCTGATTATTTGTAGCAGTATATACATACATATATAAATAGCTACATAATATTGATTTTGGCTAAAAAAATATAGTTTTCCGCCTGACATAGCAATGTCACCCCTAATTTCTTACGAAACTGTATGTTATGAAATCTTAATGAAGGCGTCAAAATGCCTCCCAGTTCTAGCATATCAATCTACTAGAAGTATATATTCAGGAATCGAACAGTTTTCGAGATATCTCTCTCACACACTTTAACAAAATCACCCTGTATACTTTATATAAAATTATTATACTTGCATAAAATATTTTATGTTGTCTTCACTTTTATTGAAGGATTGATAATTCAGGCGTAGTAGTGTTACCTCATTTATTTGGTGGTACCACGGTTTAAAGTTCACTTTTAGACCTTTGCTAAAAATAAAAATAGGAATTCCTACCTAACGGCAATTTCGTCTGTCTTGTACCATTTACCTGGCTATAAATAACGTTTTAGGGAAAATTCTTCCTGAAGAATATTACTGTCGGCTTATAAAAAGTTTACACTTACGTCAACAACTAATTGTAAAAATTGCTTGCAATGGTCTGATTAATATTAAGTGATAGTATGACCATTGCTGCTAGACTTGAGGTCAAAAACTCTTATTTTTTAACGCTTAAAATTGTCAACATATAAATCATGCCAAAATGTTGGGTTTGAGCCACAGTTACAGTGTTCGGTCAGCTGCCAACATTGTATTTACATTTGGTCCGCTTTCTGGAAATCAAAGTCCAGGACTTATCGTACTTTTTGGACGCTTTGTTAGAAGCTATAGTTATTAAGAACTTTTATTGATCCCAACTACTTGCATTGTACACGTAAGAGCTATTATTGACTGAGTTTTAGTGGTAGACGAGTAAGAGTGGTTAGAACATAAGAATAACAATGTTATGACTGTTTCAGCTACAGTAAAAAAAATATGTAGCTCTGTGGACAGGGTGCAGCCATGCAGGAATCCAATGAATAATTTCAATAGATAATGTTGCGACTTTGTGGTTCGAATGATTTCAATATACTTGCTTTCAACGCAAACATTGTTTAATAACCCAACAAGTTGATACACCCACAATTCGTCAACCAAGAGTCCCCAAATGAATCATTATTTCATTATGAAACATTTTAATATCTCTTATTCGATTACTTCGCATATTAAAGAAATAAATTAAAGAGAAGCAGTAAATCACTCGTTAAACGCTTATGATAAACCCCTTTTTTTGCCGCTGTCTTTTAATAAATGTATGCGCCTGTCAGCCTAACAATAATATATTTTTGCAAAGTTTTTTTCATCGTTCATTACTGGCTTGTCTTTTAATTTTTCGCGCATACCTACATTTTCTCATATAGGAGCTTTTGATGTCCTTTTTGGGATCCTAAAGCTTTTGTATTGAGACCGAGAATTTATGACTCGAAATGTCAACACTGTAATAATATATGGGGTGTCCCAAATAAAGTAGTATCGTGGGGATTGTGGAAGCAATAACAGATACAAGGTGTTTGAAATAAAAAAAAAGTTGTGCATACTTGTGCCCGATCAGAAAATATTTCAAAATAAAAAATGTTTATCAGGGTTGTCAAAATATATATAAGCAAAAATCTGAAAACTCTAATTTTCGAAAATCATAAATTATGAGTTAACCATACCTGAAAAGTACGAAATCTGGCAGTTCTCTATCATCAACAATGGTCAATCAAGAGGCATTCTCAGATTTTTTCTAGACTTCAGATTACGAGTAATTATATCCAACTTTGTTATTTCTTATAGTCGCCATATTGGATGTTGGACCGTAAATGGACAATAAAAAATAAGGTTTTTAACCACGTATGATAAAAACTTTTGAACATTCCTTGGGCAAATTAGAAAAAATAAACAAAGGCATCATTTCGCCTTAGTAGTTTTTTTATTGCCTATTCGACGCCACCAAAATCCTCTATGGCTGGCAAAGAAATTAAAAAGAACGCCCCTCTATTGACAATTGTCGATAATAGAGAAGTACCAAATATCGTAGAATTTATTTCAACGGTTTAGTTATAATTTATGATTTTTAAAAATCGCAGTTTTCAGTTTTCGCGGTTATTTTGTGAACTCCTGTATATACTTTTACTTTTAGAACATTCTCTTATCGGGAGCAAATATGAGCATTCTTTTTATAATTTGAGCTGCCCTGCATTTCTTACCACTTCCATAATCTCCATGGAATTCTCTTTATTTGAGATACTTCATATAGTGGGGATATTCTAGAAATTTTTTGTTGATTTTTCCTTACAAGCTAACTATACATGACGTAAAATGCAGTGTGTCTCATAAGAATCTCTAAAAACAATTTTTCAAAATCTAAAATGGGTCGTCAGCTCAGAATTGTTATGTAAACGATTTAAAAATATCATAATCTTTTCAAATGAAACACCTTTTAGGTAATTGCGACTGGAATAACTCTTCTACATGATATTCCCAACTTCCCTTCCATCTCAACTTTATCCATGTAAACTTCTACTAGTAATTAGCTACTCTACTTTGGCACTGCATTGACACCTACCATTTTGTAGATGAACTGCACGGCTGCACCCTTCAGTGAGGACCCAGGTCCCTCAAAAATCCGAGACGGAGTCGACTATAAAGTGAAAATCGAGTTGGAAAAGGCGTTGAGGGGCGAAGCGTCCAGACCCGTCCGGGTTTACGCTGATGGGGCTTTCGATTTGTTCCATCAGGGCCACGCCCGGTTACTCAGACAAGCCAAAAATGTGTTTCCTAATGTTTATCTAATAGTAGGAGGTGAATATTTTTTGGTTTTGTGGTTTTGGCCAAAGAAAGCGTATGATTTTAAGATATTTTTTATTTATGTGAAAAGTACTTAGCTTTCTAAATGTAGGGCGTTGAAAACATTTTGATATTGAAATACTTTTGATGAAAAAATGATGGTAATTTTACAAAATTACTTTTGAAAACGTCAAGATCATCAACAAAATCATTAGGTATTAAACTCTAAAAAATCTTTAATTTGTCCATTATTTGTATCGAAATATAATCTAAAGCTAATTTTGACTGCTACATACATAACCATCCTTTTGTATTCTATGATGTTAAACAAAGACGAAAGTTATAACGTACGTATCAACATTAATGTCATAGTTTTTGTCTTTGTCTAACCTCCTGTAATAAACAAAGATCACTATGTGGGGGTAGGTGATTTTAAATATGATTTGCTGACACAGTGGTTGCAAATGAGAACTTTAATAGTAAAAGTAGTAATTTTTATACAAAATCGTGTGTTTTTATATTTTAAGTCCACAGGAAGACACTTGCATGAAGTCCTTAATGTATTATTGCTGGTGGCGCGTCATTTTGCCATAAATTTTTTTTACGGAATCCGTGATACGTTTAATAAATAACAAAAGTTTCTAAATTTAAGAAGGAATATACGTTTCCAGGGGAAAAGTGAGAGTCGCTTAGGACTATAAGAATGTTTGTTAGCTTGAGCTAAATTTTCTTTGCATATTTTTGTACTTGTAATCGTTTGCAGAAAATGCGGAAGGTAACGTACAAAAAAATAAATCAGTCTTAGACGCTCTGTATCTCGAAAACTAAACAGTCGTTTATATGATGCAATCATGTTTTCTATAAAATGGTGTCCGCTACAGGCTGTTAAAGTCTTATTCGAAAATACGGGATTTCTGTATATTTCCGGCACTCTATTTTTATCAAAGATAGCCTACGTAATAAAAATTATCAAAATTTTTGCAAGTTTGTTATATAGGGGATATAAGATTTTATCTTTTAATAAACAATATCCTTGAAATTCCATTTGAGAAAAATTCGAGTAATTTGATCGATTTTTTTGAATTTGTTAATCGATATATCTAATTATGTCTTATCACGTTTTTCGTAAGCCTAATAATACATTCTGGTTCAACTAAAAATAATAAGTAAGTTAACAAGATATTGATTACTGAACTATTACATAGTACAAACTTCAAATGTTCGCTGATTTCAATGATTTCAGTAAACACATTTTATTCAGTGATAACTCATAATCGGGCAATGATTAATTTACAAGTACTTTCTCATGTTTATGACTAACCACAATAGATAGTAATAGAATATAAACTGTTTTTTGTGTCACTGCAGCAAAATTGACCGACATCACCTGATTTATCTGAATTTTCCATGTTTTAAGTCTAGGCCACTTCAAGCTCCTCATTTTACTTTAATGATATTTATTTGATCTTTGAAATCATAGCTTTTTGGCCTAAAATCATACTCCAATTGGTAATTTTTTTTCTAGTGTGCAGTGATAATTTACTTCACCAATACAAAGGTCGTTCAGTACTTACTGAAGAAGAGCGCTATAACGCTGTACGTCACTGTCGCTATGTCGACGAAGTGCTCAGAGACGCCCCATGGTCATATAGTGATGAATTCTTGGAAGAACATAAGATCGATTTCGTTGCACATGATGATGAGCCTTATGCCTGTGCTGATGTGGACGATATTTATTCTGATTTGAAAAGAAAAGGCATGTTTATAGCTACTCAGCGTACCAACGGTGTCTCCACCACGGATATTGTAGCCAGAATCGTTCGGGACTATGACGGATATGTTCGAAGGAACTTAGCTCGAGGCTATTCAGCTAAGGAGCTAAATGTGTCATTCCTGAAAGAGAAAAGACTGAAATTGCAAAATAAAATGGATGAGTTGAAGGATAAGGGGAAGAGGGTAATGGACTCTATTGGGGAGAGGACTGATGATTTGTTAAGTAGGTGGGAGGAGAAATCTAAGGAAGTTATTGATGGTTTTGTGAAGGTTTTCTTAAAGAAACCTTTGAGGCTACTGCATGCCTCTAAAGACAAAATTATGAGAGCGATAACTCCTCCTGGGTCTTCCAGCGATGAGGATAATTTAGAGTATATGCCTGGCCCCTCAAAAAGGAGGCGCATGCATTGATGTTCTGAGAGTCTACTAGTTAAGTTTGATATTGTGTTGATATTCTAATTATATTGTGAACTATTGAACTGTTTTAAAAAATTGAACTTTTGCTTATATTATCAGTTTTTTGATATGAAAACATCAAATGCTGAACGTTGGTGTTCATATAGATAAGGTATTTTGTACTTTATTTACACATTTAATATTGAATTAGATACTTATTTCCATTTTCAATAAGGACAATAAAATGAAATATTTAAATTAATTAAAAATATGGCTTTTTTTTCTTACTTTACCACGACACTTCGGCAGGCAATGTAAATACCAGTAATGAAATATTTTGACTAATAAGACATTGTTTCATTTATGTTTTACCCACGTTAATGTTGGAACACCAAACAGCAATTGACTTGCAATTTTTTAATAAGCATTGATGAATGTGCGAGTCATTTTCATGTTTATATTTATCATTTTAATATGCAATGTTGGCATTATTTATACACTTATTTTTCAACTATTTCACATAAGTGTAGTTAATTGCATATGTTAGTTTTGTATGTGTTATGTTTGTTTATTAATTCATTTGGAGATATTGTAGTGAGGTAGAAAGTGGAATAGTATAATGCCTGATCTGCGGCACAACTGCTTGCGTAGGAGGTTGCCTTTAAGGGTTATGAAATTGGTCAGTAAATTTTTTGTAATTAATAAAGATTCTATTAATGCCAAGATTTTGTTGTTCAAAATCGTTAACAAATGTCAATATTGCAGTATGGAGTAGATAAAATATTAATTCGCTTAAATACTCGATATAAGCCGGCAATGCCCGCAACAAGTTAGTTTTAGAGCTCTTATCAAATGGGTATATTATTTAAATAATAAACTATCTGATAAAAACTATGGCCTCATTAAGAATATGCCACAACTTTGACACTAAATAACTTCTAAATCCCTTATCCGATTTTAGTGATGTTTTTACATAAGTTTAGACCCATTCTTTAGGAATGAAGTGATATCCTCATGTTTTTAGCAAAAGTCCATGATCATTACATATTGGGTGAGCCAAATGTATCTCGTTTTTTTTGTTAATTGTGGAGCACCCCGTGAATCATTGTAGAATCTAGAAAATTTCAATTTTAAATTACATTTTTTTAAAATACTTTTCTTGCTCATGTGGAAATCTCTGATAATACAGAAGTTACAGATTTCTAGAAACAATTAGCACAGTTTTTCCTTATTTACTTTAAATTCGTTTTTTTAATTTCATATATTGTTAAGGGATTTTTTATTTCAATAATATTGAACTAATAAGAAAAAAGGAAAATAGTAAAAGCCTAGATAAACTGAGAATAATGGACATTTTATTGCACCTAGTTTAGATCATTTTGAATTGGAATTATTATTAATTTAAATTTAGGATTTGCGTCTTCAAATAGTAGATTTCTTAACAACATTTGGCCTAAGTGTCAAAAGAGAGATATCAACCTAATATTATTGAAACAAGGAAAGGATGCGCACATTTTTTTCAGTAGTTCATATCTGCTTTGTTATTAGAGATATAAAAGTGAACTACAACTAACAAGATTGAAAAAAATTGCGTCTAATGTGATGTGAAATGCGACATATTTTGAAATCTAAAATAATTCATAGAGGATTCCAAAAATGTAGGAAAAAAGATTATGTATAACCAGTATCCACGTAATGATAATGGACCTTCGATGATCTGTAAGAACATGAACTAAAAGCGGAAACCAGGCTTAGAAGTTATTTAGCATTAAAGTTGTAACGTATTTTTAGTGGTACGTTAATTTTATTCAGAGGTTTATTCAGAAAATTCTAAACAAATTCGAATTTTAATGTTTATAGTAAATACTTAATCTTACATAACTGTAGGTTACATCAGTTAATTGTGTAATTCTTTATGACTCAGGTTTTTTTTACCACAGAAGCTATGTGTGTATATATACATATATACTGTTAATCATAAGCCTCCAAATGACATGTACATGTGTGTATGTATATAAATGGCGCCACCTAAGCGCAAACACAAATAACGAATTTATTGGTAATACCAATAAATAGGTTCGTCAAGTACCACTTAAAAGCTTGTCAGTTGATAAATTTCGTGCTGCTTTTATCTGGCTCCAACTGGTACTTATTGTTTGATAATATGTAGACCAGCAATTTTAATATTTTTTTCGGTAGGTACTCATTAAGCTTGGTGGTGATGCTAACGCCAATATTGTTTGATGATAATGATAAGACGATTTAATAAAAAAAATGCTAGAAATCGATTTGATCGGACCAAGGTCAAATCGATCATAGATATGGAAATAATATAGAGCAATGACTGGTAGTACACCCATATTGTAATGTATTAATACATTTATTATTAGTTCAGGTTAATTTGGATAAATAAACGATTACAATACCAGAATTTTGAACTCAATGCTGTTGTCAGTATTTGTATTTAGAACCGTTTTTAAAATCCTCCTACTTATACCGCTAAAACGTTAATTTGCTACTACGGTGCTAATGTTGTAAATGATCAATTCATATTATTCAGCACCATTTACCCTACATCATATGGTCCCTTTTGTCACTCAAAGTCATGCCATAGATCCTGCCACCTTAAGTAGTAAATGGCAGAAAAAACAGTGGATCCAGATGACATACACGTTTCTTCTCTCTTCCAATGCTTTATATTTCAAGAAGACCCGGTATCTAACCTAATCTAATAAGAACATTTCTCATATCCCTTTAGATTTAACAGTTTAAAGAAAATGTCTGCTTAAAATCGTTTGTACTTGATGTATATATATTAAGGTGAAATAAATCATGCAACTCAAAAGGCCGAAAAAATACAGTGCAACAAGTTTTCAAATTTAAAATTGGCAATTTTATTGGTTCTCAATAACAGCCTTTCTGGTTAGTCTTATTGCGAAATATTTGAATTTTCGTACAAAGCAGATTCTACTTAATGTAAAATAGTTTTAAGAACAATGTTTTTCCTAAATATTTCGAAATGCTTTAAATTTTCTACCTCTCAGAATTCGCAAATGCTTCGAATTTTTTTTAATTTACGGAAGTTTTTTGAGGATGCCTAGTCTTATGGGTGTCTGAAAAAAAAACCAACAAAAGTCTAAAAAAACATCACTTTCCAAAATCTTAACAAGGAAATGGAAGAAACGTGGCTGTGAAGAATTTTTTTGTGATTTATTTCGGTATTTTTCGGAGGAATTTCAAAATATCTCAATGTATCTGAAAATCACTCGAGAATTATGAGAAACCCAACGCAGGAATTTTCGAAACTTCTTAGGGATTTTTTATTCTATACTTGAAAAAAGATGTTTTAAGCTGTCGAAAAACATTTTTATTGCTTTATCACTTCAAGTTTAGAAAATCTTTAAGAATACCTATCAGTTATAAAGCCGTTAATTCCTAATAGAGTTCTCAATCTCCAAGTGTTTTGTGGCTTTTAAGAAAACCTAACAATTCAAACACATGAGTTATCTGTAAGGTTTAAGTCATTCTTCAACACCATTAAGTTGACCAGGAACACATTTTAACCATAATTGTTCTTAGACTTGAGATTAAGAAAAATAGTTATTATTATTATAATTATTATTGCAGTCCACATGCGATGAAGCCCCCTTCAGCGATGACCCAACAGCTCGTCTGAATCGCGACATGTGCGACTACACTAAGCGCATCACCTATGAAATGGCGCACACCGGAAGTGCGTCGCGACCTGTGCGCGTCTACGCAGACGGAATTTACGATTTATTCCACCAGGGCCACGCCCGCCAACTCCTGCAAGCCAAAAACGTTTTCCCTAACGTTTACCTTATAGTTGGAGGTATGGTTTTTATCTACTCTATATAGTTTTTAACGTTTAAATAATTTGGATATAAATATAGTTTGCAGTGATAGGCTGACGCACAGCAAAAAAGGTCGTACGGTAATGAACGAGACCGAGAGATATGAGGCCGTAAGGCATTGTCGCTATGTCGATGAAATCGTCCGGGACGCCCCCTGGGAGGTAGATGAGGCCTTTTTTGAGAAGCACAAAATCGATTTTATCGCGCATGACGATATTCCCTATGGTGGGGATGACACCAACGATATTTACGCTAAGTGGAAGGCTAAGGGAATGTTTGTGGCTACTGAGCGCACTGAGGGCGTGTCCACTTCAGACATTGTGGCCCGTATTGTGAGGGACTACGATATTTACGTCAGAAGAAATTTGGCCAGAGGATACTCGGCGAAGGATCTGAATATTTCCTATTTGAGCGAGAAAAAAATTCGCTTACAAAACAAGATGCACGAGCTAAAGGATAAGGGCAAAAGGGTGATGGACTCTATCGGAGAGAGGAAAGATGATATGATTGCCAAGTGGGAGGAGAAATCTAGGGAGTTTATTGAGAATTTCTTGCTGCTGTTCGGAAAAGAGCGGTAAGTTTTGAATTTTAATGAGGTTTTGTGAGCCTAATAAGAAGTTTCATAGATTGACTAACATTTGGCATGAAAGCAAGGATAAAATCCTGAACGCACTGAGCCCTCCAGGCAGCCCTACCTTTAATGGCGATTATGACTTCTTAGAAGATGGAATTCCTCCTAGGAAAACTCCGCGATACGAATCTCGCTCTACTGTGGTTTCACGAAGCATTTCCCGCAACAACTTGGACGATTCTAGTGATGAAGAGGACAGCTTCGCCTCTGCGCAAAGCTAAATGGAACCCAGGCCACTCTGTTCCACTAGTGAGATTTTTGTTGTATGCGGTATGGAAAGAAAGTGTAAATTTCAGTTTTTTTCTATAATCACTGATAACTGCTTAGAGTTTTTTTTAAATCATTCTAACTCTGTGGTTTCCACTAGCCCCCTCGTAAATTCGGCTTGTAGGAGACACTTAAATAACTCGTATATTCACGCTTTTGTTTCACGTTGAATTAAAATGTTTTAAAACAAGATGTTCCCAAATTTTTCAAAATAATACTAAAATGTAGGATTTTGCATTAAAAGACAGTGATTTGAGGTCGATTAGTTTTACGCAGTTTACCTTTTGGGACGTTTTGTATCTTTCGCGGCAAAGTGCGGCGTTGCAGGGTTACCAAAAAAAAATTCTAGAAAACTGGATAATGATTTTTTTCCTAGAATGTTTAGCGAATTTTATTTATTTATATTTATTAAATTATTTGTATAACTTGTTCCGTGTTTAATAAGTTATTATTGAGAGGGATGATGGTTGCCGAGGGCCCAATTGGTAAGGTAAATATATCGAGGTGTTAAAAGATATGTTAAATCGAATAATTTCTTTAAAGTCTTTTAATATTAAACTACACACCTATAATGAATGGTAATTAATGGTGCATTTTTTCATTACTTATTTCTGCAAGAAATAATTTGAGGTTGTGCTTGTTAAATAGAAATATCTATTTTTTTCCTATAACTGATAGAATACTACATTTTGTGTATTGTAGTTTTTGAAATTTATTGAAACATCACACTTGTAACGCAGACATTATCATCTGACGTAAAGCAAAAATAATCGCTAGTCTCTTCCATATTGAAAAGAGGCCTATTGCAACGAAACCAACGAAATCAGCTGCCAGCCCTATTCTATGTTATCAAAAATCCCGTCAGTGAACCGTCCGTAGAGTCAAAGGCGAAGAATATCGTGGCGTCATCAACGAGAGAATGTATTTTTTTTCATGAACGTGTATAAAACAGTTTATTTATTAATATAAGCGACAATAAGGAGCCGAAAACTGAACCTCGGGGGCGACTCCGACATTAGTCCTTCTCCTTGCTGAGATCACCCCTATATCGACACAATTAATTAGATTTGATGAGAGTATATATAATATGTATTCTAATATCTATATTGTATATGTATATTGTATACGTGGACATGAAGTATACTTTAAATGAGATTTTAGGAATTGAACACTATATGTTATTTTAAAGAATTGTAGTGCAGGAGTTTGTTCAGCAGGATGCCATGGTCGACACCGTCAAAGGCTTTGTTTAAGCCGAAAAAAAATACTGAGCATATGCTTATGCCTCATCTTTAATATCTTGGAAACAAGTTCCAAAACTGCATTCATTTTGTTTTTATGTAAATAAGTTCGTGTGTTTAAACTGAACAACTATTTGATGGGTAATGCGTTTCACTACCACTTTGTGTATAATTGGTAGTCGAGATGCGGCTCAAGTTAGTTATTTTATACAGCAGGGACTAGCATTTTGAAAATGGCCTTATAATGATCACCTTGAGGCAGTCAAGGAAAACTTATACTTCTGCTTATAAGCTATGTGACAGCACTAAGATACACTTGTTGGCAGTTTTTATTGGTTTAACCTTAAATCTATATACAGGTGTTACCAGTTAAAATAAAAGCTTATGGTTTGTGAGAGTAAGACAAGGACCGCATAAGTTTTAATATGCCTCCGACAATGATCGCAAAGGCAGCGAAATCGATCATAGCAGCGGATCTATTCATCGAAGTGGAGACGCCGACCGAATTGACTCCGCCCACATTGTTCTTGATCTTTGTCAGAGGCATATTAAATCTTGTGTGTCCCTTGTCCTACTCGCACAATCCCTAAATTTTAACTTGAACTGGTAATATTTGTATATCGTTGCTACTCCTGTTTTTTCAA
Source organism: Euwallacea fornicatus (assembly GCF_040115645.1). Taxonomy (NCBI): domain Eukaryota; kingdom Metazoa; phylum Arthropoda; class Insecta; order Coleoptera; family Curculionidae; genus Euwallacea; species Euwallacea fornicatus. The sequence continues at coordinate 7,335,055 of NC_089542.1, read as the reverse complement.
CATTCCTGGTCCCATTAAAGGTTTTTGTTTTAAGAGGCGAGCAGTCGCAGGAATGTTACACATATTATTGGTTTTTGGTTTGAACCATCAACCTATCTTTTTTTATTCCATAGTGTTTGCTGTTGTAGATTTCTACTTTACCGATAAAAATAAAGACCTTTGCTTTGGTTCACGCAAGGTACATAGTATAACATATGTAACAAAAGATAGGTCGTGTCTTGTGTTATGATGTGCTAGAATGTGCATCAATAAATTTATCCACGCATTCTACACGGTTCAAGTTTTCTATGTTATGTTATGCCAACCTATAAACCGGCCTTACTTCCACGATTGTTACAAAACTATCAACGAATTGACCATGGTTTACTTACACCGCTACCTAGAGATGGAGCCACGAAAACGTTTTGCAAATTGAAATTGATAAAATTTTCCCAAGACTCCTACTTCTTAGTAAAAATGTATTCCATTCTTTAAAACTACCAGCATCCAAGCTTTTTGAAGACTTTTTAAGAAATAATTAATTTCTTTTAGCCAATTGTGTAGCAGATGTCCTAAAATGAGGTCCATAGAGAGATTGGCATTGAATAATTTGAAAAAAGAGGCTATTTTTTCTGGATTCTTTTCAAAAGAATGTTTCCCTGCAGGTTGATTTAGACATTTACTCCGTCATGTATGTCATAAAAAGTTCGTTGTGATGATGATTTATCTGGTCCCTAAATTCAAAGTACTGTGTACAGTATCTCACCATATTAATATCGTTTTCCGTATGAAAACTGGCTAATTGACGCAATTATTTGTGTTTTTTATAGCAATAACTACAGCAGAGTCATGAACAGTGATATCGGTGGTGGATAATTCATGGGATTCACAACCCAGGTAGGCGTCTGCTATACTTATGGTCAGGACAACCTTCGCGCCTATAAAGATATGGAACAGTTTACCACATTAATGCCATTTCCTTTATTAATAGATAGCAGTCATCAGAATCATTCAGTTTTTTAATGTCCGACATGTTTTGTTTGTAAAAATGCCAAAAGCTTATCGCATTCTCTATATCTTTTGTTGTATATTCTCTTGTTTTATTTCGCTTTGTACGTAATTTTCGCGTCCTTCTCTTTCTTCGCACTATTTTTTAAAATCCATATGTCGTTTCTTGTATATTAATTTTGGATTTTTTTAGAAAAAATGATACGGTCATTTCTTCTGTTTAATCTTCTATTTAATTGATTTAATGATATCTATAAATTTTTATTGCACCAGATCTTTAACTTTTTGCAATTCTCTTCTGTCTCTAACACTTTACAAAATTAGTTTCTTGTTGACCGTTCGAAAATTGGAAGAAATCTGCATAAACAGCAATATATTCCAGCAATTCGAATTTAATATAATGTAATAAAAATATAACACAATAAAATATACAAACATATTTGCCTGACCACCAAAACCCTCTTGTAGACAGGGGATGACTGTTTCAGTTCATATAGGACTTCAACAATTCAAAAAAACATTTATATTTTCTTGAAATCTGATCACTATCAGGTATTTCCATATCCACATTTTCCTATAAAGAACCTTTCAGAAGGGCAACTTTTACATGTAAGTGATTTGCCACTAGCTCAACATGATATCTCATAACACCATCAGAATAATTTTTTTTAATTGATGTTTGAAGAGTCTGTTGGTTGATCAATCTCTTCCCATGCACAGACCTTTTAAATCTTTGTGCTTGTGGTCTACACACATACAGGATGGCTCAACGAAAACTTTGCGCCTCAATTTTCAGTATTTATAATGAACATTTATAAAAATGCTTGGATCCGACGATTTTTTATTTGAGGACGACAATTTTGTATTTTATTTTAAACCCTTTAACTTTAAACCTCGAGGAGGGGTGACAACTACCTCCAAAATTTTTAATGGTAAGGGGTGTCGTGTCGTCACTCGTTTTAAAGGTAGTTGTACCCTGATTATAAACTTTAAGTTTAAAGTCATTGCAATTATCCCTGTCGATATGACAGTTTGTCAAAGTCTGTGAGGAAATTTATCATGATAAAAGCTACAGACTTTAACATAAGTGGTGAATTTTACTTATCAGATTTAAAAGGATAAGTTTCATTATTTACAATTTTTCCCACATACTTTAACGAGCTTTCATGTCAACGGGGATAAATAATAATCTTAAAGGTTACAATTAGGGTACAACCACTTTTAAAATGAGGTATCACTTGACATCTCTTCTCGTTAGAAATTTTAGGGGTAATTGCCACCCTTGTTTCGGAGTTGAAGTTGAACCGACAGGTCTGAGAATTTTTACACATTTTCATTTTAAATTCTAAAAATTGAGGGGCAAAATTCTCGTTGGGTCACCCTGTATGTGTCACGTAATCATCAAATTTGTTTGCTTTAGATTTTTCCTGAAACCTTTGAGATTGGACTCCCTATGTCTGAGCCTTTACTTGCTCACATACAAAATTCTTGTCACTAGTCGACTCGTGGGCATTTTCAAAAGATAATGAACAACACGTCCCTAGAATTATCCGAAGTATTTATTGAATACTTCTGGCTTCACAGTTTTCTCACTTTCTTTACAAACAGAAAAATATATTTTCAGGAATATTGTAAAACTAAAGTAACTCCAAAATGTGTTGTTGGTCTATATTTCCTGTGAGACCATACGAAACCAATCTTCCCAGCCACAAACTCAGGAACTTGGCTGATATTATCAGACATGGGTGTGTCTGCTCATGCGGGTCATATTCATATACAATAGTTCCACTATATCATGAGTCCTCTTGTAGAATTTCTAGGAAGGTCGAACAATCATTCCTTGCCCTTCTAGATTTGTTAACCTTTACACTGTTTGATCCATAGTTCACTCACTTATAGTGTTTGTACCGACTTCAGCTATTTAGTTTATGACAAATCTTCCATTGATATGGAAAATTCTTGCTGATAGTTTTACTGTCCACTTGTTATCTATGATCATTTCTTATTTGAAGATCTGAGTGCAGGTACCTGTCTCTCTCACCTTTGGGAACATAATGCAGAAGGATATATGATAATTATCCTTGTTTTGAATGCACTTTATCACAGACGTAGACTTTTTTTAGATTATTCCTAAGAAAATTTATGACTTTTTTGCATGCATTCGTTGGGAAGGATATAGAAGCTTTATACATAGCGCCGCCTTTATAAAATCTGTGATTTTTCCAGTTCTCTCAGAGGTTCGGATTTTTCTACAAAATGCATTAAATATTACTCCCTGAAGTTAAAGGAAAAAATGTTGTTTATATTTAAAAATGCAACCTCAAATAGTGCAAGTTTTCTCTAAATTTCATTTTAATACAACCGATTATAGTTTATAACATTAAAATGATTCCTTAGATCTTTTAGTGTTACGTTTGCAGTTAACCCCCTTTATAGGGGATGACTCAAAAAGTCTCCTTTTCAAGGGCATTTTTTATGGGCATATTGTTTATTATAATACGTGGGCTCCTCAAATCCTAAAGTGAGCAAATGATGAATTTAGCTACGCAAATTTTTGGTTTAAGTCTTTTCCTGAGTTTTAAGTTTTTAATATTTATTATGTATCTATATTTAATATTGTTTCCTTGTTTTGTTCAAATAGTTCTCCGAATTATAGGTCAATTTAAGCACTTGTGGGAACAAATTTTGTGTCTGATCTATCCCCTTTTCTCTTCATTTTTTAGGGCATTGAATTATGATTTATTTGAATAGTAATTTAACGCAAAACGGAGGATTGTGATCACGAAAATCGCTTATTGATTATATAATAGGAACGCGAATTGTGATGTCAGTTTTATGTGGTTCGGTACCTCATATAAAAGGAGAGTTTATTGGTGTTTTGGTAAATTCGTCTCTTTAGGTTAACAATTATTGCCTTCTTTGGCAAAGCTGCTGATCATTTTAACTCGTACAAGAAAAGCCTATTTCCTTGATTTATCAGGACATGGGTAAACTCGCCCTTATGTAGTCTACAATGTTGTCAGCTATTTTTGTAGAATGTTTATAGAGATGTGTTGTTTATTGCATGTAATTTTAAGAAATTTATCGAAAAATAAATATTTATAACTTCAATTTTGTGGCCTGTTTAATGGGGGTTTTGTTGGCCATCAAAATTTTCCTAAATGGGAGGGTCCCTAACAATTTCGTTTCTATATTAAGCATTTCTCGTTTTATTATTTTCAAAAAATACTTGAAATTAATCGTCATGATGAAATTCATCTACAAATTTACGTTAACTAGAGGTCATTATGTTTCCTTTACTTTGTAAGATACCGGGTTACTTTGTGTTGAATATTTGAATCTCCCCAACCATACTTAGACGCGAATTTGTTTTGAGAAAAATTGTAGCTTTTACTCCTCAAATTCTCATTTACCACCACTGCGTTACTTTCCTCAAATTATTCAGCGCCACCAATTCTATCTACCCTTAGCAGTAAAAGACGCTCTGGATGGAACTGCCACATAGGTTACATCTTCTGTCTTCATGTTAAAACGTCTATCAGAAAAGGATCATTAGATGATAAGTAGTAGATACCGTTGTCTGTAAATCTGTTAAAAATCAATCCGGGCAGTGGTGGTAAATTAGGAATTAAACAAACAAAATTAGAACATTTTCTTTAATTTTTACACTTTGGTATCTAATAATCTTTTAGACAATTTTTACGCATTAGGAACTGTTTTAATAAAAATGAATGTCCAGCTTTCGTTATCAAATCAATTACAATCTTCAAATTTTTTAATAAAAATCTGATACAAATACAGATGTGGAAAAAAACAAATTTCACGGAAAAAATGTCTTCGAGTATTTAAATTTTAGGACAAATTATTAACTAGAATTTCACGTGAGGTTTAGAGAATCTCTTCAGACACCTAATTTATAAAATTATATTAAAAAGGGAAAAACTGTAATCGAAACTTTCAAGAGTTTTTGTAGAAAATTAGCAATACTATATTTTATCAATTAAAAACTTATGTAACTAATGACATAATATGTACGCTTACACAACATTTATATAAAAATATAACACTTCCCACAAGAAAAAATTCACTTTATATACAATGAGGCACCATATACATTCGGTAATTCGCTTTGAAAAATATACAATCCCTTAGACATTATCTATATAAAAAACATAAAAATCATATAATACAATAATAAGGCACTAATATGGCACAAAAATTCATTGGCAACAATTACATCTCAGTCTTCGCCATTTTTACACATTTATTTAATTGACTACCCTGTATGTGGTACATAACGGCAAGATAAGTAAATAAAAAGTTATAAACCACACAAACACGATTATATAATATCATACAATATTTTGATTATCATAATGCCCGGCCCTGTACGAAATATACAATATATACACAATACAAATTAGTTAACACAAGTTTTAATTAAGAAAAGGGGGCAAAGCCACGTAAGTCTGATTCCCATTCCCATCTGCCTTTAGGTCCTTTTCATATCCCTGCTCATACTTCGGAGACCCATTAGCGTACCTCTCAGGACTTTGACTCAGATTCGGATCCACGTACTCAATTTTAACACCAATGGACCCTTCCTCTGCCGCTGGTGAGTGAGTCTGTAGCATTGAGTACTCCCTTCCTAGGGGAGGACTCTGATTTGTCGGAGGAGTTGAATACTCATGAGTGCGCATAGTTCCTCCAAATAACTGGCTGTCATGCGAATTCAACATATACGAATAAGTGTTTTGATTCGTACCAAATGTTGTATAGGAAGTAGGAGAACCAAAGCTAGAATACGTTCCAGGAGTGGAGTTGAGTAAATTCAAATGCCCTCCAAGTTCATATGAGGATTGCCCGTATGTCCAAGAGTCTACAGGGGCTGCAGGTTGAGTTTGCGTGAAGGGAATTGTTTGGTTGTAGTTGCTGTTTATGGTTGAATTTGGAGTGGTTGAGCTGATATACCCAGTCTTCCTGGGGGGTTCCCTCTTGCGCCACTTAGCCCGGCGATTCTGGAACCAAACCTGCACCCGAGATTCGCTAAGATTGAGCTTTAATGCAAGTTCCTCCCTGGCGAAAACATCGGGATATGGGGCTCTTTCAAAAGCACGCTCTAGCTCTTCTAGTTGGAACGCAGTAAAGGTGGTTCTGTAATAGATTAGTTACGCTGCAGTGAGTCTATAAAATGCAAGAAATTGCCCCTGTGTTACGGTGACACATGGGGCGATTGTGCGTCGGCATCTGCCTTTATTCGAGGCCCCTCGACAACTGACGTTTTGTTTTTAAAGTGATTTTTAGGTGGTTTTTGATGAAAAACGAAGGGAATTTGTATGTGATGCGGGCTCTTCAGGGCTTATTCATCAAATTATCATTTTAATGGTCACTCACCTAGTTTTCTTTTTCTTAACTCCATTATTTTCATTCTTCTTCTTCTCGCTCTTTTTGCTAGTAGTGGACGAGGCGTTGGCGATTTCAGTTGAATTCAACAAAACCACGTCCTCCTTCTTATTCCTTTGTTGTGGTGGAACTCCATTAGTGCTGCCGATATTCTCCATGCTTCCTTGAAACGTCATGGAAAGGTCTTGATGGTGCATAGGGGAGGAGTTATCCATTTTATGAGGAGAAGCTTTGTCGTACTCCAGAGGGGAGCCCATGTTGCTGAACATTTCATGTTGATGTTGTTGAAGGCCTAACATCACCTGAAAATGAATGAAAATGAAGACTTTTTTGATGTTTTAACTGAAGAAGCATTTCTTGCTTTCGAAGATGAGCAGCAATGACGTCGCAATATAGGTATATCCATAGAGTGGTACAAATTAGTGTTCAAGAATGAAGGTTATACGAAATCGGATCACTTTTGTTGCATACTGTTGGAACACATCTTTGTATATAACGTTTTCATCACCAAATATCTAAATTTTAAAACAATGTTGCTCATAGATAGTTGAGTTAGTTTTCGATTGCTAAGATTCCAATGATGTGCTTAAAACCGATGCATACTCTCAAGAAGTTTATCTTAAAAATCCTGTGGAATTTCTACCGATATCTCTAAAACTAGTAGATTTTTTTAAGTATATGAAAATGCATTGGGGATTTGTTTTCTATTAGCAAGACAATTTAATCATTTGAAAATATATGAGAAGTTCTATTTGAAATAAAAACATTTTTTTGTGGATGTATATACTTCATTTAGTATATACATCCTTCTAACCAGGAGATTTAATTCTAAAACTTTGTCTCTGACCTTTAGAATTTCTACCGACAATCAAAAACTGGTCGATTCGGATATATATGAAAGTGTATTGTTGAATTAGTTCCGAGTAAGAATACAATTAAAAAATTCGATAATATGCGAGAGATTTATTCAACCATGAGAGAAATTTAACTCTAAAACTCTGTCTCTGATTTTATTTAGAATTTCTATTGAAAATTCGAAGGACGTATGGATATGCAGATGTACTGAGGATTTGCTCCTTATTATGTACCGAATCTAAAAAAAGTAGATTGGCATATAAGAAGTTTATTGAAGAATTTCCTCCTCAACTGAAGCATCTAAAAATTATACAATATATAGATTTCTATTTGAAGTAAATGAGAGCCAAACCTCCCTTCTTTACAAATTCTATAAATATTTTGAAACTTAGTAGATTTAGATATATGACATAATGTTTTGGGGAGTTATTCTTCCTTAACTATTCAATACAGAAATTCGATAATATACAGGGGGTCGAAAAAACGAAATTCATACATCAATTTAAGAGACATAATTTTGCCTATATTTTTCAAACCATAGATTCATATTTTGGTACACTTCAGAATTTGTTTTTTACACTTATAGGGGCATAAAAATTTTCAAATTTTTTCAAAAATCGAATAAAAACGGTTGACTTACCTGTATCGAATGTACCTCATTATTCTTATTGAGAAGCGTCGAACTCAAACTGGGCAACGGCTGATTGTTGTAGTCATTAAAACCCTGATCGTCAAAGCCACCTTCCATCTCAATTAAACGCAATTTTTTTAATCAGAGACAATTTACCCGAACTGTTACGCTCGCACTGACTTCTGACATTATCATTTTAGGCAATTTATATTTAACGAGCTCAATTGACCACCGCCCGCCCCTTACGCCGTCATTGGGAACGCTCCCCTGGGACTCGCAAGCTCATTGGCCAGGGGTGTCAGCGCACACCTTTAATCGACCAATAGGAAAACACTTTAAGGTGACGTCATGCGGGGTCATTTGGGAGATAGGACGCTGCGCTCATAGCGATAGGTCTCGATGGACTGAGGATTTGGGAGTTTGAAAGTGTAAAGGTCCTAATGGAATTATTAATGGGGTTCATTATCGGGTGATTTTTAGATATTTGTTGGTAATAAATGAATTAAAAAATTACGTCCAAATTCGGAAATTACGCGAATAAATCTCACCACAATGGCGTCAGGTTAAAAAGTGTCAGAAAAAGACCCAGTTCTAATATCGAATTAACATTTTGAAAACGTTAATAAAATATCAGCTAAACTGAAGATGGTACTAGGTGTCCCGTTAAGGATGCGAAGCGGCCTTATTTCCAAAATTATAAATGGTAACAAAAATTATTTGGGTAATTAGGCCGTATCCAGATGCTTTTCTTGAGATATGGACGAACATTAAAATTGAGGCTTAATGGAGCTCCTTGTATAAACGTTAAATATAGAATTAAGTAAGGTTTCCTGACGTTTCACTGACATAAAGACATCAATTCGACATTACAGTTGGGTCATTTAGTCATAATTCATTAGAGAGGAGACAAAACTAGATTTTAATCAGTTTAACAAATATGCAGGGAGTTGCAAATTAGTAGGCCAATCCGCAAACCATAGATTTCTTGAACGAAAATAAATAGACTTTTCTTATGCGACTTTTTTTTAATGTTTTATCCTTATTATACAGAGTGTTAGAGAGATTACATTTTTTTTAAATAACTTTAGTGTTTCTTTACATTTTTTAATGAAATTATTTATGTGATTCACAGTTCCATGGAGCACACTTTTCCTATAATTTAAGTAACAAAATTTGGAACTAGAATTATGTTTGTACAGAAGTTAATGATAAATACGTTTCTGATATACGCGAAAACTGGGTACTATGTATTGAGAGGCGATATGCTGAAATATTTTCTTAAGTGAGTGGTAAATTATAATTTTATAAGAATTAAAAAATTAAGATAAAAAATCATTTAGTTTAAAAATAAAACAAATTCACCATTGGCGTTTACAAAAAATAATCTTGAGGGGGAAATGTGTCCACGATATCCCATTTTCCCTACTCCGGTTTAAAATTTTTTAACACAAATTGTAGGAAAAGTATGCTTCAGCGAATTATACATCACGGCAACATTGCATTAAAACGTATCAAGACACTCTAAAGTTTTGTAAAAATATGATTTTTTTTAAGGAACTTCAATTCTCCGTATATTGAATACAAAGTATCAAAGAAAAAAGTCGCATAAAAATAATGTAATTGTTTTTGTTCAAGGAACCTAGGGTTCTCGGATTGACCAATTAATTTACAACACCCTGTGTAAAAATCATATTTTTGATAATTGGGTTAGCTGAGTACTGTTTGATCCTTAATGACACCACTATACAAAAAAATTCCCACAAGAAAAACAAAATTAAGGTGCCAAACCCACATATCAGCATCGCATTATCCACGTGACCACCATCAGTTTCATATTGATCACGGTGCATAGCCCGAAAAGAAAAGTGAGACCTGCCCCCATGATTTCGCCTTTATGTTATTATTATTTGATTCCTGTGTGATACTATTAGGGAGTGAAGGTGATAGGTTTAGGAGGGTGGTTATGAGAATTTTCTCAAGGAACACGCGTATTTTCAGTTTTTGCTTCTTTACAATTAACTTACCACCTCTGACCATTAATTCCCCACTGGCACTAATCCACCACAGATCACCAACTAAACGAAGAATTAAAAGAAAATTAAGAGATCCAGCATTGTTCAATTAAACCATGGTGGAGTTAACCAGTGAGCGCACGCATTTGGCTCAATAGTCTATAAGTGAATTTATCAATTTACCCAATTTTTCCCTATTAGCGACAATGACTATTAGTGCAGCTATTAGTATATTAGTTTAACTGGCCAGATTCTTTAATGCAATTCAGCTCAATATGGACCAATTGTTGCTATTAAAACATTTTACACAGTTAACGCTCCCAGTCAAATTTCGGCTTTTGGCGGCGAGGGTGGCTTAGTGACACGTCCCCTTAGAGTGCAACACCCTGTATATACGGCAAACGGTAGTACCCGACAAATAATGCAGCAAATAACGTGTACACGTGATCGCCGTCCTAGATTCGAGCTAGAGTGATGACGTAATGGCCGGCAAGTGACCGATTTCTGTAAAAGATTTTCAAAGTGCATTGATGTGGTTAGGATGTCGTACAGAACTGCCCATCATGGAATAAGGCGGGATGGAGCCCCTGATGATGTGAAACAGCCGACTATGTAAGCGTTTAAGGGGGGAAATGCATATAGAACACACTTTTTGAGCATTTTTTTCTTTTAAGATGATAGGAAAATATATCTAGAATATTCTAGGAAAACTGTGAAACTGATTGGCGGTTTCCTTCTGTATTATTTTTTGTTAAAATTTCGTTGGCGTCAAATTGGCTGAAGCGTGCAGGTAAGAGACACGCTCGGATCAGAAGATATCGACCACCCATTTCCTTTTCAGCAAGATGTGTAAATTAACATAGTTCTGATATACAGGGTGTCCCATAAGTTTTTTATTATATTTCAGGAGGCGATACTAGATTGAGAAATAATACTTTTCCCCATATAAATTACAATCCAATAATGCTTTATTAGTAATATATAAGCTGTCAAATTTTTATTGATATCTTCAAATCCGCATGAGATGTTTAAATGACATTTGGCATATTTTGAAAGTTGATGCAGATACATTTGTTTATACAAAACAATTATTTTTAATTTCACCAATAGTGTGTGGACGGTCACATCTCAACGCATGTTTAAAAGAAAAAAATGGTGCGTCACTGCTTTTCTCAAAACAAAAGTTATTTTTGGAAATTATATATCATTTAGAAGAAAAATGCTCACTTAATTCTTTTTTATCCGACGCATTGTTCGTTAATGCAAAAAAAGGTGAAGAGGAGTTGCTAGCAAGGGTGATGATCGCCTGCACACAAATCTAAAATACACTTGGAATATTTTGACGTGTTAAGGCATCAATGAACAGGCGTGCTCAATTGTATCTTAACCAAAATGGCCTCCAATTTGAACAATTCTGTAATTCTATAACAAATAAATAATTCTTAGAACACATTTAATATTATTAAAACCGTTTAGAGAATATCGTGCATGCAGATTGATTTTTATTTTTTACTAGTTAACGATGAGTCACATGAAAAATGGTCAGCATTTTTTAGCATTTTGCTTCTAAATGAAATGGAATTTCAAAAAATAATTTCTATTTTAAGAAAAAGTAGTGGTATACCATTTTTTCCTTTAAAAATAAGCTCAAATTTGTTCATTTGCACACTACTGGTGAAATTAAAAATAACTTTTTTCGTAAACAATTGCGTCTATATCCATGTAATGATATTACCTGTCAAAATGGGACAAATTTCTTTTACATATACCATGCGGTTTTGAAGCTATCAATAAAAATGTTATTTTTTAATCAAACTTAAACACTTTATATCTTCCTAATAAAGCATTATTAGAATATGGTTTATATACGAAATCACATCATTTTTTAATGTACTGTCACCTCCTGAAATATAATAAAACATTTATGGGAAACCCTGTATGAGGACTTATTGAGGGAAGATCTGGTTGAAAGGTGTTAAGGAGTCCATTTGCCTAACTCCAATGCAAATTTGAATGTTTACATTTGGGGTTTCTCTTTTTAAAACTTTAAACGATTTTTTTTCGAAATGAAAAATTTCGTATCCGGTACACGATAACTCGAAAAGAACTCGACCGATTTCGCTCAAATTTTGAGAGAATGTTCCTTAACTTATTGGCTTTTGTATGAAACTCTCGAATATTTCTTGTTTAACGTTGTAAAAAATTATAAACAATAATTTCTAATTAAAAAATGACTTTTTTAAAGTTTCTTTGCATTTTTGGAACTTTCATAATTTTTCAAGTGCATGCAATTCATGTTTCTATAAATTAACGAATTTCTTTGGTACTTCTGTTATAGATGATTTTAACAATCTCTATAGTGAATCCCAGATTTTTTATTCATTGTTTTTGTTTTTTTTTGTATATTTTAAGTCATCATTGTTTCACGATTTTTAATTTAATGGAAAATGTATTTTGTAGTTATTATAGCCAACAATAACTGTATAAAATTTCAAATCGGCCGACGCAGTGAATTCCGAGAAAATAATTCTTAAAAAGAAGCGTTTTATGTGTATTTCCGCCCTTAACTAGGTGCAGAGATTGGGGCTAAGGAAACAAGGAAATATAAATTCTAGGGAGGCACGCCTAGCTGCTTACCTCCTCATCTTCATGCACTTTAATAAATAGTGACTCACAATTTACAGGGTGCAGTCGATATAAAGAGAAATAAATTTACCTCATGGGCACAATATTTATACATTTTTATTGAAAAAGCGACATAACAAAACCGAATTATTATAACTATTTTATAAGCCTACAGGTTAACATTTTGTCTCAGATTTGCTATATTTAAGCGAACATTTTTTTGTAAAAATATGTCTGATTTTAATGCACAGCATAATTGATAATAACGCAAAATTACAAAATTAACAAGGGTATCAAACACCTCTAAATTAATTTGGTATTGCTAATACTTCATCACTCCTCCTTTGTTATCAATGACTGCCTATAGGTATTGATTCTACGAGGACAGTACCGGAAGTATCCGACCTGATTTATACATGGCGATGTTTTTGTTAACAATTTGCTTATATTACAAAGACCCAACCTTAAACAGCTTATGCCTGAAATTTGATAGTGCTATTTGTTGATTTGTTGAAGTTTGTTGAGGGTTGTGAAGGTTGATTTGTGTTTTTTGAGATCAAGGCACAGTTAGACGCAAAACCTCCTCGATCACAGATTTTTCGCTCCAGGACCAGTAAAGGAGTACGTGCTCCTCTCATAATTCCACTCCAAAACATAACATTTTCACCGTTAAAAGTTACACGGAGCTGACTTATTTCTAGACAGGAGTGTCTTTATGAAGCCCTTGAGACCAGCGTTTTTCGTGTATCAGAAACCCGACCAATTTTAGTGTCATTAAATCTTTTTTTAAGAATACGAGGGGTGTACGTATTGTAAATTTTCAATATACCAAACTTTTCGGCATGTATGTATGTACAATATAGGCAAATCAAATATTAAAAAAGGAGGATACCTCATTAGAATTCCTATTCTTAGGTGGTGATTAAATACGATTTTCTGTAAGTACTTTCGAGCCACCCTGTATAATTCGATGTATTAGTAACTTTCTTGAGAGGTTCAGCATGAGATACATTTTGGCGGAGCTAGTCATATACGTACATACAATTTTAAATGTGTTTAAAAAATCGTCATTTAAAATGTATATATTGTTTGCATGCAATTTTCGTGTATACAGGATGAACCGGAAACGAAAAACAAAGGTGTTGTCATTTAAGAAAAAGGATCGAATTGTCACAAATGATTCTTCCTATATATAAGAAAATTAGTTATGTAAACACTCGACGTTTTTAGAAAAAGCCACTAAATAGATTTATTCCAACCCTTTCGACTTATCTACAGTGTGACCCACATAAGAGCGGGACACCCCTGTAAAATTTTTATTTGCGGTCCGATTTTGATTATTTTTTTTATATGTTGTAAAGCATCAAAAATTCTAGTTTGTGAGAAGTTCTTGTTGTGCTCACTTAAAATCCAAGACCCACTTTGCTTCTTTTTCATGCCGAAAATTCAAGAAAAGACATTAGGGATTTTTTTATTTTAAATTTAACTATAATAATATCTTAAAACAAACTAACTAACAAAAAGATATTTACTTGATTTTAAAAAGCATTTGCTTTGATTAAGCCACCGTTCAACTGGATACAGTTCTCGTATCTTCTTCTAGTATTCCGCATTACTTTCCTAAGAGGTAGGGGAGGTATCTCTTCACAGGCGCGTCTCACCCTCATGCACAGTTCTTTATTTCTGGGGCGGTTTTTATATACTTTTTGCCCAAGAGTACCCCATAAAAAAATCTAATGGGGTCAGATCGGGCGATCTGGGTGGCCATTGTATTAATGGACTATTCCGTCCGATCCATTGGTTCGGAAAGTTTGTATTTAATCATTCCCTAACAATTCTCGCGTTATGAATAGGACTTCCATCGAGTTGTAAATACATGTTATGTGCGTATAATAGTGGAAGATCATCAATCGCATCGGTTAATTCATTTTTTAATAGTTCTAAAAAACTTGCAGAATTCATATTGCCTTCAAGAAAAAATGGACCGATAATTTTGTCGTGGATTATTCCGCACTAAACATTTACTTTTTGGGAATATTGACTTTTACAATTAATAATCCAGCGTGGATTTTCGCGAGACCAAAATCTACAATTCTGTGAGGAAACTATCCCGTTAGTAGCAAATGTAGCTTCGTCACTAAAGAGAATACGTTTTAGGAAATTGGTATCTTGATACTCCCCTTGCGTCCACAAACAAAATTTCAACCTTCTGTTCTGGTTTCCTCCTAAAGTATACAGAAATTTTGGTTTATATGGCTTAATTTTATTCTTTTTAAGGCATCTTCGAATATTTTCCCTGGGTACATTTAAATCCAAACTTGCTGTTCTTAATGTAGCATATGAGTTGTCAGTAAAATAATTTAAAATTGCCATTTCTGTATCATTTTGATTTCTATTTCCCGGACGTTTGGTTTTTAGTAAATATCTGTGAACGGCTCCAGTTTTATTAAATGTACGATTTATTCGATTCACTGTACTTTTAGTAATAGGACGTCGATTAGGATATTTTATGTTGAATATTCTAGTTACTTCCCGCACAAATCGGTCATTATCACCAGAAAGACGCACTATTTCAATTTTTTCCCTTAAAGTTAATTGATTATTCATATTTGAACTATTTCTTCAATCAAAAAGAGGAGAGATTTCTCAACCAACTTGACCAAAAATCTTTATTAATAAAGATGTGGACGATTCAGTAAATTTAAAATTTGATTGTTCAATAACTTTTTTTATGAATCAATATTTTTCTACGAAATTTGAGATACAACCATTTTGAAATATTCTAAAGATATTATTATAGTTAAATTTAAAATAAAAAAATCCCTAATGTCTTTTCTTGAATTTTCGGCATGAAAAAGAAGCAAAGTGGGTCTTGGATTTTAAGTGAGCACAACAAGAACTTCTCACAAACTAGAATTTTTGATGCTTTACAACATATAAAAAAAATAATCAAAATCGGACCGCAAATAAAAATTTTACAGGGGTGTCCCGCTCTTATGTGGGTCACACTGTATATAATATTAATAACATTCGTCGATGTCTATATTTAAAGGTAATTGACTTCGTATTTTAGAACCCTTATGCCCTGGAAGCTACATCTGAACTATAATTTAATTTTAAAGAAAAACATACAAAATTTACGTGTATAATGAATCTAGTCCTCTACACTTAAATATTCAGTAAGTTGCTTAGTGCGCAGTACTATCGAATCCCTATGAGTTGGAATGTATTCTGGGTTGTTTATATCTAAAGGTAATTGGCTGTTTACAGGGTGTTGAAAGTAATGTTGAAATATGATTGAAGGTGATTCTAGAGATCAAAAAAATATCCTAAAAATTGCTTCTTAATGAAACTACTACTAAAGAAAGAACTATGAAGATGGTTTTTTCGTTATATTTTCTCAATGGTTTGCGCTGAAATTTGATATACTTTAATACGTTGAAATGGGAAAACCTATTTTGTGTTGATAATTGCAAATTTCAGTCAGGGGCGTCACATATAGAGGGTCTCTTACATAAATGTTGCTCTTACTTTTCGGTTTGTGACATTTCTTATGTGTGTGACAAGTTTTCCGTTAATATTTTGGCTTAAATAATAGGAATCTTTTTATTGGTCCGTTTGTTTTTCTTAATCGTTTAAATAGACAACAGTATATAAACTTTTTAGAAAATAATTTAATGGACTTAACTAAGAAAGTACCATATCATTTGAGATATAGCATGTTTTTAATGCTAGATAGGGATCCGCTTCATTTCTTTCGCAATTTAAGAGCATATTTGAGTAGGAAGTGGTGAACTAGTGCATTGTCGACTACGTTCCCCAGATTTAAATTTTCTGGATTACTTTGTTTGAGGATAATTGAAGGAATTGGTCTATGCTGTCCTGAATGGTACTATAGAGGAATTGCAGCAGCGTGTATTTACTGCTTGTAATTATGTCAGAAACAAGTTTGGTGCGTTCAGCAAGGTAAGACTTTTCATCAAGAAAAAAATTTGAAGATTAATTAAGATGAGCGGAGGCTATTTTCAACATCTGTTGTGAAGAAATGATAAATCCTTAATACCATTAGTCTTGTGGTTGCTGGGTAATAAAAAAAATATTTCTATAACAATGATGCCTACAATGTTTATTAAAATACATTTCACTGTAAATGAAATCGTACATTGGTTTATAAAAATTTATTTCTCTGGAAAAAATTCTATCCTAATTAGATGGACCAAGAGATATTTTTTATATAAAAATATTTGCGGTTCAGTAATTTGATTTGAAAAATGTTAAAATATCACAAGCAAAAATGTTAGGGCAACTTTTACGTAGGGCACCCCCGTATGTGACGCCTCTGAGTAAAATCTGCAATTATTAACACAAAAAACTGTTCCCATTCGAACTTATTAAACTGTATCAAATTTCGTAATTTTAGGGTAACCGTTTCGAAAATATGGCGAAAAACCCGTATTCAAAGTTCCCCCTCCAAGGGGTTCTAGCCCCTTTAAAAAGCTATTTTTGGGGAATGTTTATTATTTAGAATTTGTTTAATATTTTAATATCTAGAATTACGGCCCAAAATACTTTGAAATTATTTCTGGACACCTTGTGTGTAGGTAAAGAACCACTCTACAAAGTGTCCCAAAAATATATAAACAAACTTTATTGGGTGATGGAAGAGATCAATACGAACTTTTTTTAAAATAGGCATATGCCGGCAAATAAGTTGTTTAAGCAGAAAAGAAGCAATATGGTTTTGGTCATTATAATAACTTTTTGTTAGCGTTAGATGTTGTTTTATTCCTGAATAAATGCTGGCTTATAGTAATTGTTTAAAATGTAGACTATTTACTTCAATACAAAGATTGCTCGTCGGTTCATTAACACGCGGACTCTAGAGAATATTCCGGGAATAGCTCCTATATACGTGCAGCTGGTCGTTATTTTTGCTAAGATGTCTTTCTTTTACGAATAAGCGGTTTCTAGACCAAAGATTCAATATAAACCCGAAGAAAACAAATCAAGGGTGTTGAGATCAGGAGAATGCGCGGGACAGGCTACAAGACCTCCTACTTCAATTCATCGGTGCAAATCGGTAATTTATTTAAATGAGAAATTAACATTAAATACAAATGGTGATTAAAAATCAATCAAATAAATGTTGCTGTGCGAACTAAATAATCGTAATGTACATCGACATAATACCAACTACAGTTTTAAAATTGGTATCTTTGGAATGTCTAATTGTGATGAAGAAAAGTTTGTGTTCTTAACGAAAATCATAGTTGAATCTAACAATGTTCAATAAAAAAAGAGTTGTGACCAACTAACTCAAGAATTAATATAGTTATTTGATATGATTTAAAATACTTTATTTGCTCTACCGCCCTAACAGTGCTTTTGCGGGCAGATATTTATTAAACAAACAACTTTACATTAATATCCCCCACCACTACTTAAAGTTTGTTAGTATATTTTGAGGATACTCTTTATATCTAGGTTTCGGACACAAGCGGTAAAAATATTTTCCTACCGAGTCTAACGGAAAAGCCAATTTTCAATTCCAATTGAGGCTCATCCTTTTGCCCCTCGGCACAAAACCCGACAATTATCATCATTTTCATTGAAGTACCTATCCTGCATCCAACAAAGGAAAAATAAAATTCAGAAAACACATTTCGGTCGATCTAACTTGTTGCTGTCGTGAAGCTGATGCTCATCGGCAATTGTACCCAATTAAAGAACCATCTCGTTTAATTGAGCTTAACTCGCTCAATTGGTGATGGCGTAGGGGTCATATGCCGGCACGGTGGAGGTCTATATGCGGGACATGCAACACACAGGAAAATTACGTTATTTTACAAGGCGAATACATACATCCTACACGAGGTGTCGTGTTAAAAAAAATCACGAAATTTCTTTAATAATAATTAGTTCGGGTTACTCAGGTTAACTAAAAGAGAGGCGACCTGGCTTAGAGCCCTTTGACTTTCGCTCTTTCTTGGCGAGACACATCAGACGCATCAGGCAGATTAAAACAATCTATTTGAACTCAGATCATCCTGTATAAAATTCCTTTAAACCCACTCTTCTAAGCTGTGACGTACAGGTTTAATAAATCCTCCAAACGTTTTACTAACAGGAAGCTGTGGACTATATCACAAAAAACTATAATACTCTTCTCAAAGCCAAAAAGGTCTCGTGGGAATCCCGCATATAGTCCACTCAAAGTACCACAATACCACATATAAATTTCCACTTTGACTGAAGAAGGTAACTTTGAAATCGGTGCTCGCGCGTGCTGCGCCCTCATGAATCGCCCCTTTAAATAGGGAGGCCGCAGGGCATATGGGATTCATGGTGGTACGAGGAGATATATCTCGGCCCTTGATCTGCGTTTATTTAAAACGGCAATTATGTCGGTCAACTCAATATGCTGTATTGTTTGAGCGGATAATTTTATGGTAATGTGGTAGTTATAGGTACAGAGGGACAAATTCTTTTACATATGGACATGCACTTGGAGCTGGAATGATGGTGGTATGCATTAGGCCGTTGGTATTACAAAGAGAAATGGGTCGGTTTGAGGAAAAATATCATCAGAAATAAATAGAGAAAAATAAAGCATGTTTAAAGGTTATCTGTCTATAGGTAAATAATGCATTGAACTGAGCAGATAGGTGTACAAGGTGTCTAGAGATTTCTGCCACGGTTTAAGAACCGATTGGCGGAGCAATTTGAAGTTGAAAACGTTTAGGGAACCTGGGACCAAAACTGAATTGTATT
Organism: Euwallacea fornicatus; assembly: GCF_040115645.1. NCBI lineage: Eukaryota > Metazoa > Arthropoda > Insecta > Coleoptera > Curculionidae > Euwallacea > Euwallacea fornicatus. The sequence continues at coordinate 7,315,771 of NC_089542.1, read as the reverse complement.
TGAGCTACAAGCATTTTATATTTTCATTTCAGTTAGTTTTTAGTTATTTCTAAGGTATAAAAAAAGGCAGCAATTTGGAATATACAGAAAAATTAGAATTGGTGTGGGTTGAGGTTGGAAAAAAGCTGATTTTTGTGTTTGTTATTAAAAAGCACTTATCACAGCTTATTAATAACATTAGTTTATTAATAAATCATAGTTGATCAATAAATAAACATAATTTATTATTGTTAAATTAAGAACCAACTAAAAATATATACATCTGGATACAAGTTTGAACGCCCCCTAAAATGAGTGATGTGGTTCTTTTAACAGTCTCAGCATGAGTACGAATATTTTCTGCTGCAATCATAACGCTAGCAATGAGAAATTCGCTTTTTCCAAAATTTACACATAAATCACAATTTTCAACCATCGCCAGCCAAATAGTCGAGGGGATTTAACTGTGGTGACCCCGCTGGCTGAGCAATTGCATCGGTTGTGATCATATTTTATAAAATAATTAAAAAAAAAACTGAAATGCCTATAATTCAGTTACAAGTGAATCTAGATTATGTGTTTACTAGATGTACTTGATGTTTTTGTACTAGGTGATACTAGTATTATATGTTTTTAACTTAAAGTTATTTCGGCAACACACCCTTAAGTTAGCATAAACATAAGTCGCGGGACACCTTATAAAAGTAACAACAAAACATAAAATACTTACTAATATAAAAATTCACTTTAATAAGCTCTTAATAGTTTTTTTTGTACTGTATACGGATTATTATCTACGTATTCAAAACTTTAGATATTTTGGCAATATTTGTTCGCCAATTGATTCAATAATGGAATCTATCACCACAACTATAAAATGTAGTTTTAGTTTAGTCATATTTGGAGTTTCAATTCCAATCCCATATTTGATTTTTCCTTTTATTCATTGGCTTATATCTTCTAATTAAAAAAAAAAATGAAATAATTTACTCAAAAAACTTCATGCAGTCACAAAACTAATTAGGTACGTTGATAAAAAATGTGGAAATTCAACTTGAATGATTTATGCAATTGCAATATGCCATAACTTTCTATGTTCTGTTTAGAAATTCTATCATCGTGCAAATACCTAAACTGATATAAAACATACATATGTATTAAAATTGAAATAGGGTAACATTTTTTTCAGAAAATTCAATCCGGTATGGTGATATAGTCTGGGATATATCGTAAAGGTTTAATCTTCGAAGATTTGAAAATATGACAAATTAATTACTCGGTAGCGTATTTTAGCCACTATGTCTATATTTAATTATCATGGTTGAACCCTCATGAATAAAGGTAGATACTAGACATGAGCAACAAGATATTTTTAAACCTCTGCGGTCTCATATAAAAATTATTCACTTATATCTATCTGGAGTTTTCAATTTCTTGAACACAAAAATTCGGTAAAAAAGTTATCGATAAGTGCCCGCCAATTTTTCAAATGTATATCAAGGAGGGTAAATCATCAGGAAATTTTCAATGATATCCAAGGTGTCCATCGATATCTCATTAATTTCTATGGAAATCTCCAAATTCGTAAAAAATCATACCATATCTCTACAATTTTCAAAATTTTGAACATCAAAAAATCTTTCAAAAAGAAAAATAACATTTGGGGATTTGCATTTTTCGAAATACCTAAAAAGTCCTAAAACGGACAAAAAACAGACTATTTTTGATAAGTTGGATAAATCTCTAGAAGATCCTGAAAGATGCCTTATGTCTTGTTCCACTCAATCCAAACTACCCTTTGTATATTTCCTAGCAGTCCTCTGGTTTGTTCCGGTTCTTCATAAACTTTGACTACTTCTCTATATGACGTTCCGTTGAAGTGTTCTGATCCGATTACTGCTCTATGAAGCAGATTAAATCTTTGTTTGGAAACCACTGGACATTTACAAGGAAAGCGATTCACAGTCTGCCCCTCCTCACACACAACGGGAATACTGATTTTTCAAATATGCTCATTTTGTACAAGCTGACTAAGAACAGACCATATCCTGTGAAAACTGCCGTGGTATCATCACTCATTATCTGCTTAACAGCAGAAGTAATAGTGCTCTCGCAGGGACCTCGTCCGATGTGTCATACCCTGTAGATTATTCCTGCCTGCGTTCCTAGGATATCAGCTCGCGCCATCTCTAACGCTCTGCTTTCGTTAGTGGAACTTTCAGCTCACGCCATCTCTGGAGGTCTAGTTTCGACAAACAGTGGGACGTCTCTTAATACTCATTCAAGTCCCATAAACGATTAATTCGTTGCCTCCTTGGCGGAGATATAGGGAATCTTCTTTTCCTGGAGGACTGAATAACATGGAGATTTATACTCATGTCTCGTGTAAGAATCTTCTGGTAAGAATAACTAGCAGTCAAAACAAGTGCGATTTTGCCTCAGATGGTTCGAATTACGACAGACTGATCTTTCTAGGTTCTTGGTTTCCATATATGAGATTCTCACATGATACGTGAGAATAAGGGCGTTAAAACCATATTAACGTGACTCAATTACCTACACATGAAGTATTTAGACCATGAGATGTTCCAGATCATTTTAGAATTAAAATGAATCAATACAAGGGTGCTAATCGCTGTTTAGCTACCTAACTTATTTTAATTTAATAGTTTTGTCTGCGTCTTTAAATATGAGGAGAAATGAAGTCAAACCAAATTTCAATTTTGATTTGAAGAAATATTATAGATTAGCACTATAATCTTTCTTTAGGTTTTTTGAACCATCTCATAGCTCTGTATGCGATTGTTGGTCTAATGAATTTCATCTAAATCCAGAATGTTTGCTGGGATACCCCAGGGTTTCATGTACCTGGTTTTGCACATTCTCAATGAAAGGAATATTTTCTGCTCCATGTAGGGCATGTAGATGTTCCATGTTAGTGATTTACTTAGGTGTGTCCCAGATATTTCCTTTCTGTTGAGTACAGAATTGTTACTTCAAATGGGAATGGTAATTCTTGTAGGAGTCCAATTTTTCCTTTTTGGTAAATGCCATAGTAATGTTTTCCAAGAATCACTTGTTAGGTTTTCTTTTGTATCAACTGCACATTATGTTGAATATTTCTTCTATATCGTATTGGTTGGTTGTTTCTTTATAGGACTATTTCTATGAAGGTATGTACTTCCATTTCCTACAGGCCCAAAATAAATCACAAGTCAGCCAAAAGCAGTGATTTTAAAGTGGAGAGAGAACAACCTAGCTGACAACCTTTCATTATTCTAAATCTGACAGTTTCTCCATGTTAAATAGTTACAATCATTGTGAATCCAGTCTAAAATTCATTACAAAAGAAAATTAACTTCTCGAGAATGTAAGACAGTTTAAAAATTTACAAATTTATTGTAAATATCCTTGAAATCCAAGAAAGGGAGAAGTCTAGGGAATTTTGGTTAGTTTTTATTTTCAAAGTAGAAGGATCCAAATTGTTAAAAAGTATGTATGTATATACTATGTACATATAATAGGAAAGACCTAAAAATATTCAATGAAATTGGTGTGATTTTCTATTTTTTAAAGAGGAATAAATTACCTCAAAAGCTTTTTGCCACTCTACACTATTTGCTCCTTGACATAAATATGACATGAGAGACAGAGATAAATTAAGTAGGTATTAAATACTTTCATTTCTGTCCAAGAGCCCAGGTATATGTTATTAAAGAAAAAGGAAAGTTTAGTAAAACTTGAGATTAAAATCTTAAACCTCAGTAAGGTGAGACTGTGGAGCACCAATAATTTATACACAACAATGGCCACTCAGTAAATATTTAGTATCTAATGACACTATTTAGGGAAATAATTATCCATTTTAAAAGGAGCTAAGAACGGCTAAGGGTAGTTCGACAAAATGATATCTCAATATTATACAAAATATTAGTACAGGTAGCAACTAAGTTTCCTTAGTAAAGAACCAGTGATTTAGGTATAATTTTTAAACACCTACTCAGTATGACAGGTCTGTTCTAGCACCAGTACTATTATATTATTTTAGATTTTCAGCGTGTGTCAGTCTTTATTTAACAATTTTAAATAGCTAATTATTTAAGACACACTTATAATCGTCTATCTGGTAAAACCATAAAAGTAAACAAACAATAAGCTATAACCTTACTGTTTTGAATTGACTTGCCTGGTGTTCGGTTTATTTTTTTAATGTTCAGACTATCAATCTATTTCGTTCATTCTTCTCAGCAGACATAGACACAAGTGAATCGAATATATAATCTAACAAAATATATATATAACGTTGCAAAAATCACTGTGTTCGGTGCTAATTTTCAATGTAATGCCAACTGTCAAAGTTTTTCGATGTCAACAAACTATCAACTATCAACAAAAAAAAAATTCCAAAGTTTTCTACTTTTCTAAGTTGTTTTCCTTCTTTCCTGACGTTGATTCGATATAAATATTATGTGAAACACTTCGATTGTATCCCACTATAGTTCCAGCAAAGACACGTCACAGGAGGCCCTCATCCGGCCCCTCCGCATGTCCATGGTAGGTCGAAAAGCCCCCGCGGGGCGCATAACTAGATCACCACGTAAAGGGTTCTCCAGACAAGCAGGTAGGCGTAGTTCAAGGTTCGAGCTAAGGCCGGCCCCTTAAGTCTACTATTTGCGCTGCTATGGACTCTAGGGGCCCCCTTAATTAGGCCGAGTTGCATGCATAACACATGCTGAAGCTCCAATGAGGGCTCTAACCTGCTTCTGGTGAAGCCTTTTATTAACCATAAACATTGGTAGTTTTAAATGAGGAGTAGGTGAGAAGGTATTTTTGAATATTAAATTGAGGTTTTATTGTAGCTAAATCATAATAAGTGGGTATTAAGAAACGTCACCTATGAGATATAAGGGTCATAATTTCCTTGTGACTTGCCTGTTATTGTTCCTTACAGCATCATGATTTTATGCTGTGACACCTAAGATTTTTGTAAATATTGACATAAAGGTGCTATTAATTAGAATTAGTGTGGGTTTAGGGCCTCATATGAGTTTAATTCATAATTATGTTTTAGATGCAATTTTAAATGTGAAGATTCGGGGGAAAAGTTGCTCATAAAATCAATTTTTGTTGTAAATAACCTTCATCTAGGAAGCTATATACTATTTAATGTGAAAAATTAATAAACTATTGATTTTCCAGCAGCTTTTTTGCTTAGATTGAATGTTTTTGTTCAGTGTATGATAGATGTTATTGGTAAGTTGCGGTTATTTTTTTACATAAAAATAATAAGGCCGTTCTGGTAGTCAACTTTATTTTTTACTTATATTTTGACTATTTACCAGCTAATGAGGAGTTTGATTATAATAATTTACATAGTTTAGTAGCTAATTTTAATTATAATTAAACATTGTAATATTTGCCCCAACTACCGCTTTCGTGATATTGATTGCCCTTTATGATGAACTTGAGTTATTAAGTGTTGATTTTCCGCCAGCGTTATCAATGATGCCCTTTAAAGTTTTTGACGTTATTATCCTAGATCTAAAAGGTTACTTTCATGTCTCAAATACACACTTTCTCAAGTCTTTAGTGGATCATAGGTCCATTGAAGTGGTTTCAGCCCGGGTATTCGATGTGTGATTTAGTATAGAGATATTTCTTTACGTCCTATTTACCAAAACTACCAAATGACCTAGTTTCAATTAAAACGAGGCCAATCTCGTCATCAGAATAAATAGCAAACGCTCCTTATAACAGTAGTCTTGGTTTATTTTCCCTGGCTGGGAAATATTTGATTATCGTTATTTTGGCAGCTATAAATTCGCACGATTTGTTTTTATTTCTGTATTGCATCGAGTAATGCATTAATTATTTTTACTTTTGTCTCATCCCTATCTTTATAACGAGGGCATATTTGCATAGATTTCAATCAGCTAATCACGTCACTTCAACGACGTAGGTTTTTTCCGAGGAAAATCGTAAAGTGCGACGTAATCAAGGACGTAAATTATTGACGCAAGCAGAGACGGACTAGATAAGAGTTTAAAAGTGCGCCTGGCATATTTTGTATTTATAAGTCTAATGAGTTGCATCTCGGCCCTGTCCTGTTTCTTGGTATTAATTATTAATACTGCTATAAAATAATAATAATAATTGTTGGGATAGTGTACGAACGTGACAAAACGCTAAGCGTTGTCTGAGGTCGCATGCAGAATGTATTTAGTGGTGAACTCGAGGTTTAAAAGTCGGAGGGTGATTGAAAAAAACAAAGTTTTTAAACGCAAAGTGAAATATTGTAAGTAAAAGTCCGAGTTTTGAGTTTTTTTATTTTCATCTCTTATTTTTGTAGTGTTAAAGATGCTGGCTGTGATGGAGGCAGGGTCACAGGGCGCAGGTGCCAGACCCAGGGATTTGCCCCCACCAAACGAACCACCCATACAGGAGTTTCTCAGCTCTGGACGTACTGGACGTAGAAATGCCCTGCCGGACATCTTAGGTAAAGAAAGTTTTCTGAATGGTCTTCAAAGCCATTCAAAAATATTCTTGGGCAAATGACCGCGTTTACGTGCGTCACGATTTAATAATTTCGTGGTCCACCGGGTTGGCAACAATAAAGAATGATGATTGAGATGCTTGGAAAATGCGGTCAATATCTTGTAGCTATATTTTATGAATATACTTGGAAGAAATTTCGCTTTTAGGCCAACACGCAGTTGTAACCTCCTCTGACCTGCCTTCGCGATTGCAGGCCCTCACTACCAAAGACCAAGGGCCTTCGACGAGCGGTGAGTCCCAATCGGGCCCCAGCTCCTCCAAAAGCTGAATTACGTCCAGAAACATCTATAGGTCTGCTTTGTTTTAGGGGGAACTTTCCTCGCAAATATCTGACTCAATACTCGAAATCATTAATAGTTCTTTCTTGGTGTTAGTCAGAGGTTCTTCGTCCGACTTTGAAAGAAACTAAAGATATTTTTTTGTTTTGGCAGCTATTCAATGGTTTGCAGTAGTTTCGTTTATGACGTAATGGTACCTGATAGGTTATATAGTAGTTTTTCAAAGGAATTGCCTTTAGGTTTAGTTCAGTAAGTTGCTCGTCAACATGCATTTAGTGATTTTTCAGTATTCTGGTCTCGAAGCAATGACCAAGGAGCTTTGTTTGTCTCCGCCAGCCAGATGCTATTGAAGTTTAAGATAGAATCTTCCTTAATTTTACAGTAGAATCTCATAGTAGTTCCCTAATGCATATTTTTATTTTTTAATTAATTTCATGACAGAAATGTGGTGTTCTTTGGGTTGGTATAGTAGCGAAACCTCCAAATTAGGGCCTAAAATACTCTCGGCCTCTGCATAATATGAAATTTAGGTGTAGCAACGACACGGTTTGTGATATTAATTATTTAAATCTTTGTGCGTTATTTCTTTTTATTTCTCTGTGTAGCAAGTAGTTGTCATTCACTCATTCTCAATAACAATTGAGGCTTTATTTATTTATTTTGCACCTTCTCATTGCTGCTGTTTTTGTGATAGATCTGTTTATTATTGTTGTTATTATTTAAGCTTGCATTTTAATGTATTTATATATAGGTACGTATGGTTCAATTGGCTAGATGTTTCAAAGAATAGTACATTCAATTTAGAAACAAAAGTGCTTTAATCAAAATATAAAACATTTCTTTAGGACAATTGGGATGGGTCGAAAATCAAAAGATTAATAAAGGAGTTTGCGCTTTTATTGGTTCCTTTGCAATATCCTGTTACTGTCCTTTATTCTCAGGTAGTTCTACAATTATTGTCCAATCGACTATTTACCAGTTGATATAAATAAAGACAAATAATAATCCGTAGCGTTTCCTCCCTCTAAATATTACTTACCGTATTGTATTAGTGGCTCAAATATTTATGTCAAAAACTAGTCGTGTTTAGATGATTGATAGAAACGTAAGCTGTGTAAATTGTTAATTATTAATTGTCAATATATTTGTATGGATTTCACAATAAAATAAATAATAATTTATTGTCTGTGTATGCAATTTAATAGCAAAATAAGGGCCTTTAAGAAATTAAATTTGCATAATACGTGGTGGTCAAATTTTCATATGGTTTATTATTGTTAACTCTTTAAGCAGTATAAATAAAAATTGATACGACCGATCACAAGTCTTAGTTTAACATTAAATTTAGTAACGTTTGCTTTATCTAATCGATTTATATAGGATGCTGCATAATAGTATGTCAAAAATTAAGGGTGTTTCAGATTCGATGAATCTGGGTGATTTTACGAAAAAAAGTTGATATAAACTTTGATCCGTTTTCACTTTTTCTCTCAAGTACAGGGTGATAAAACAAATAAGTATGTTCCAGTATTAAATATGCTTATGAAAATTGGGGAGAGTAAGATAAAAGTAGAAAGACATGTTTTAAAGGGAAAACAATGTTTTTGATTTCATCAGTTGCGTTTCCATTAATATAATGCTGGACGTGTTAAACGAAACGTTTCTTGAATATTTTTTATGACGTTAACTATTTTTATGAAAAAAAAAATAAAACGTCCTTATCTATGTTTTATGAAATGGAACTGTGGCCTGCTTGATCGCCTGATTTAAATAGTTTAGGTTTTTTTTAATGGACTATCTTAAAATTGTGATTTACAGTATTACTGATGTTACTGTGGGAGAACTGGGAAATCGCATAATTATTTTGTTTAATAGAATAAAATAGAAATCAAGGATGTTTCATGGAATGAGTGAATGATAATATGCGAAAAAGGGCTGAGACATGCGTTCTTGCAAATGAAGGGCATGGTCAACATCTTATTTAATTTTTCTTTTATAAGTATCGTATTGCGCTTAATGTAGTCTTGTAATTTTAATATTACTTAGGAAATAATACTATGAAAAATATTCAAGAGATATTTTTTTCACAACACAATAAAGCGTTCACAAAATTATTTTTATTAAAGAAAAACTTGTGGAGTATCATTTTTTTTTCTTTAAAATATTCATGGCTGTTAGTGAAATTAAAAACTTTATTCTTCTTTTAGAAAATGTATCTCTACACTGATTTTACGCTCCCCAATTTTCAGAAAATTATTTAATGCCGAAACTGACTTATTCTTTCATCACCCTATATTTCATGCAGGAAGCGAAAAAGGACCCATGTTAATGTGAACTTTGTTCTTAAAATTATCTACATATTCACCTCCTGAATTTTTGGCATGCTATTATGAAACGTCCTGTATGTAGTGTGATATGTGTTACTTATATGAAGAACATGAAGAATTAATGTTTTAATGTCATCAATATAACGAATGTATATTTTGATTTTATGGTCATATGAAGAGAAATTAAACTCATCAACTTTTGCATTTTTATTGTATAATACTTTATTAGATTCGATTTATATACTGATAAATCATACACTAACAAAAATATTTGTATCAAAATTTACACTACTTTCTATCCCTTAACTAATATGTTACAAACCTTAAACATAGGCAATAATTTATGATCTCAGGCCTCACGATAGATAAGAAGTATGGAAAATCAGCCTTATTTTTAAGCATTACACAATGGAAAGCCCTTTCGTTGCAGAATATATTTACAGTCAAAATTGGATATTTACACAAATTTGCAGAATTTCGGTGCCTTGATTCTAATATGACACGTCTTCAAGGGCTCGTTACTCACAATAGAGCGTCTATAGCATGAAGTACTCCATTCGTCGCTGGGATATTTGGAGAAGTCAAGTGCTGGTTGTTCACTTTGATTTTTCCTAAAAATTGAATTATTGTTAAGTTACAACTAGAAAATATTGTTTCAATTTGCGGTTAAAGCACGTCCCCAGTCATTACTTAATAATGATAATAAGGACCTTTCTCCTGCTTGACTGCTGCGTTACTGATTCGTTCTTTTATGTATAATTTTTTCCGCCCAGTAGGTGATTCTTTTATATGCGAAGAAGTAAGAGTCTCTAATCGGAATGGTTCAATTACATTACAAATGAACCTTCGTCATCATCATTAGACTAAAGTTTCAAAATTGAATACAAAATGTGAAAGCAACAAAGAGGATCTTCCTCGTTTTAAGTTCAATAGCAACAACAGCGTCTTCTGATTACATAAAGAAAGTGAAACTTATCTCGAATTACGTAAAAACGTGGCATTTTTGTTGCTTTTTTAGATTAATAATCGAATAATGATTATTGATTTTGCAGATAAACCGGACTGTACTTCGATCTGTTGACCCTTACCCGAATGTTTACTAATCGTCACTTGGGAATCTTCCTGGAAGCTGTCTTTTACTTGATAGTATCTCATTCCGTTGGTGTATAAAGTACCTTGGATGACGTGCCGGAAAACTAATTCTTTAGCTAAAGCTGGGTCTGTCACAGTCTTAGTTAAATCCTCCGGACTGAGATTAGCGAAGGCTTTATCGGTTGGAGCGAAGAGAGTCAAGGATTTTGGCCCTAAATTTGTCGTTTTTATACATTAAAGAATAGTTGAAAGAGAGTGTTTTACCCTGCAACATATCAGCCAATCCTGAGGCAAACACAGCCCTCAAAAAAGAGGTAAACCGCCTCTCTCTATCGGCCTGCATGGTCTGCACCAAATCCCCCACAGGTAGGGGAAACATCACCCTATCTACTGAGTGAGCAATGCCTTGGGGGATGGTAATGTCTTGCTGATCTTCTATGACTTTCGCTCCATTGATCGTGGTAACTTTGACATCGTTCCATTCATTATCGTGCATATCATATTGGTTCACCCTCAACTGAGTCCCTGCCAATGACACCCCAGTCATTTCATCTTGTAGAGCTGAGATTGGGAATGATCCTGGTATTACATGGTGCAGCAGCAACTACAAGAGAAACTTGATTAATTATGAACTAAATTTAATCACGAAAGAGTCATACTCCACTTAAAAGTCTTGGATTCTCTTTGAATTTATCTTCGGCCCTTTCAGGTCCTCCCAATTGAACTAGTAAAGTTCTAAATGCTTTATCGGTGGGAGCAAAAATAGTATACGGTCCAGTGTCATTGAGCACCGAATCAAGGCCTGATTGCTTTAAAAATCTTGCCATGGCATATAATCCTAAAAATCCGTTAAAACGCATATTTGAAAAGCAGCCCAAAAATGTATATGAAACATAAGTTAAATGTAATCAAATGACTATGATGGTATGTTTGAATGATGACCGTGCATGGAAATGCCACTACAATGATCATAACATGTAAGAGACGTTAGCAAATCACGCATTTGTAACGTCAAATTAACATCTTTATAACGTAAATAAAATGTTAAAAATAATTAAAAAATTACCATTTGATTTTAACACTGAAGTTAGCTCTGGAAGTCCTTTACCATTTCCATTTCCAAGAGATTTTGTGTGGGATTTCACGACGTACTCACTTAATTTTTGAGTGGTAGATGGTAAGGGAGTTGTAAAGATTGAAGTACTGAAAGATGGAGCTATGGAGTTGCTGCTACTGCCCGAGACAGAGGAAGCCTGTTTGGATTGATCCTGTAATCTTGTAGGGTAAAGGTCGCTGAAGGTGGTGCTAGAACTGCTTAAGAACTGACTTCCTATGTTGGTGCTTAGAATTGGCAGAGAGTGGACTGTAGAGGAAATGGTCTCCTCGTTGATTGCAAATGAGTTGGGAGTTACTGTGAACAAAAATATTATTTTTGTCTCTTTTAATTTAATGCCATATCGTACCGGTCACTGCAATGGGTTTGCTGGTAGTTGTAAGGATTGCTCGTCGTGTAGTTAAAGGCCTTGATGTGGTGGTGGAAATGACGGTAGAGGGGGTGGTAGTGGTTGTAGTGGTGCTAGGCAGCTTGATTTCTCCTGCACGAATTTTTTTCAAAATCCCCTCCAAATCTACATCAGGCTTCTCCTTCCCATTACCCTTAATGCCTTGTACCTTTAGAGTCCCATCACTTTGCTCTTCAAGTAACACAAAAGTCACTTTTCTTTGGTTAGGGAGGTTGTTGGGGGTTTTGATATTTTCCAAACTTCCTCCTGCACCTATAAATCCTTATTAGCAACAAAATATAGCATTTAGATAATTACTTACTGGGTTTGAGTAACTCATAATCTGTACCGGGGGGCACTACATTCTTGGTGATTTCCTCGAACACTGCTTTAGGAGGTTTCACTGTAGTTGTTTTTTCTAGAACTAATTTTTCTGGAAAGATTTAACATTATTATCACAATATATTATTTGGAATTATTTTGGCATCTACCTAAATCACTGCCAGGCTCCAAAGGTACCCCTCCAGGCACTAATTTAGGGTCTGTAGTTTTGATCACCTCCACTTTTTGCCCATTGGGTAATGTAATTTCTTGGGTTTTATAGGAAACAGCTGAAGAACTGGAGCTGGTTTTGATGATTTCTCCCTTCAAACCTATTAAAATAACGTTTAAATGCATTGGAGATAAAGTTAAAACAACAACATACCATCAGGCAAAACAAAATCATCCTGACCCTTTCCAGAGGTCCTCAAAACCTTCACTTTTTGTCCATTAGGTAGCGTTATTTCATCTCCCTTATCCACAGGTTTAGATCTATTTTATCAAAAATTTAAAACAAATTTATGTGAGATTCTCATATCTTGCCTGCTCAACAAGTTGGGATCAGCCCTTACAGCAATCACCTTATCGCCATTGGGCAAAGTAATCTCCTCCTCTTTACCTTGAGGAAAGAACTTGGGATCAAAATCTTCAATCAGCTGAACTTTCTTGCCGTTAGGGAGCGCGACCTCCCGGGAGGAAAGATTCCGAGGACCATCCTCCTGCGCAATGGCTGCCCTCAATTGAGTAAGGAGGTCGTTTTTGTTAATCTGTTGACTTTTGTACTGCTTCTTCAGGAAATCCAAGTCATCTAAGGATTGTATTGATTTGACCTAGAGATTTTAGTTGAGTTTACTGAGTTCTTGAAAACTGAGAGAGGTTGTTTTACTCTTGATGCGGTTGTTTCGGGTACAACTGTGGGTAAAAATGAAGTTTTGCGGTTGGTTTTTTTGGCCGTTGTAGGCTTCTCAGTTGTAGTGGTGGTCGTAGTTGTGGTGGTTGTGGTTGTTGTAGGGTGTTCCTTGAAATATTCCTGCAGCGATCTCTGGAACAATGGTGCCTCTTCTGGGTATATGAATCTATATAAAAAAGGAACATTAGGTAAATTTTCCAGACAAAAAAAGCAATTCTGACCTAGGGCGCGATTGCGTGGAAAATTGTGGTCCTGCAGAGTTTTTAACTAAGTTTTCATACAGCTTTTGCCTTTGCTCTCTTTGAGTTCTTTGGAAATCCCTGTGTTCCTGTTGAACCTTGCTCAAAGCTTTTTCATACTGCTTCTCAACGAATTGATTATGCTTTTCAATGATGGCTTTCTTGTCCTGAAGTTCCTGTACAAAATATTTTAATCTATAATACCATAAGCGAAATATTTTAGTCGCGTCATGCAGTCTTGTCACAAAATTGACTAAAATTTTGACATTAAGTCTTAAGATTTTGTACTAAAATTTTTTAATTTTCTAGAGTGAAATGTAGAGATTTTGGTTTTAAAATTCTTTTCGTAATCAGTATAAAACCATGTCTTTTATTGTAGAAAGTGCAGAAAGATGTCTCATGACTTTTTTTGCTTATTTTAGAGAGTTAAATAGATTCAATCGTTGCAATTTATTTTGTTTAATCAGGATGAAGTGTTTGCTACACTAATAATTGAGAATTTTTAAGATAGAGCGAGGGCCCCAGGCCTATTAAATTTTTAAAGGTTTTTCCTATTTTTGAGAATTTAATGCAGACATTTTAGTTCAAAATTCCTTTGTCAACGAGGGCAATTTTTTTTGTGGTAATTGTAAAAAAGTAGTGAATTACAAATTGGGATCGTATGATCATCTCCGATTTTAGAAAGTTAAATTCATGTAGTTTTGTAGCAATTTTTCCATTTAATCTGTACCTATCTATCGAAAATATGTAATTTTGGAAAATGCAACTAATCTACGAGAAAATTCCGCCAACGCAACTCCATTTGTAGAAACATGGAGATAATATCTAACATATCTTATTTACGTTAGATGAAGGTTGTGTCTTTGTTGAATATGTGGGAATCACCCCTCGGTTCGGTTGCCTACAAATCAAAGTTCACAATTATGCACACTGTATCGTGCTATAATGGTCAATTATGGTGTATGTATAATAAAAAATGAAATTTAAATATACAGAGTGATTTGAATCATATGTTGAAGCACGCTTACGTTTCTTTGAAAGCTACATAAATTTTTAATATTTCCTCGGAATAAGAAATTCAAAATTTTTACTCTCATTTACTTAAACATAATAAAAAAAAGACATGCGTTATCCCTTAGGTTTCGATAGGTAAAATTCCGACAAATCGAACCAAGCAGTATATGGTATGCTCATGGTAAGAGCATCGGGCTGGCGTTTTGGGTGTCCCACGTTACTACGTTAACTATAGCGTGTTGATGGTACAGAATTACGTATCATCTAAAAACTCCGCTTGGATATATAAATAAATATATATATATATATATATATGTGTATATATATATAGAAATACCATGCACCCTCATCCTCGTAATAAAGGATAGCAAAAATTCTCAGGGCATATTTATATTATTTTTAAACAAATTTTCACACTTACATAGTTCATTATCGTTCTGATATTTACATATATTCCGGATTGAAAAAGTAGTAGAAACTTCAAAAAATACCTATTAAATACGTTGAAAATATAAAATGTAAATAATTTAAATATATTTTCAAGTCACCCGGTATGTTTAGAAATATGTTTATATTATTTTCTATATAAGTTTTTTATGAATGTTTAAAAATTTTTTGGTACTTGCTGTATATATTTTTCAAATATGTGTACAAGTGTTCATAATTGATACCTTGATTCTCTGCTTGTGCTTCTCTGGGTCTAGCTGCCTAATTTGTTCATTAATGACTTCAATAGGATCCGAAGTAGGTCTGGTATTCAAATACTGATTTCCATGAGTCTGCTGATTGGCATAGCTTGGAGTGAAGCTGGTCTGAGTGTGATGTTGCACCACTGACTGAAATTTGTTTTTATGTTACTTTGAAACTTAGCTCTATAAGAGACCTACCCCTGAGGGAGTCCCAATGCTAGGGGGAATTGAAGGAAACACCACAGAATTCTTCTGTGGTTCTGGTGTAATTTGAGATTTAGGCAAGAGGTTTACATTATTAGGTGGGGAAAAGCTGGAGATTTGCGCTTGAGCAGTGGGTTGAATATTGCTAGGCGAAGCCTGGAACACAGGGGCGCTGGGCTGTACATTTTGGGTGAGTTGGTTGAGGTATTGCTGGGGAAAAAGCCCGCTTTGCGCTAGCAATTCTTTATTTCTCTGAATAAAAAGCTGAGGCTGAGGTACGATGTTGCCGCTCTGCTGCAGGCCAAATCTGTGCTGGTGTTGCTGCACATCGCTGAGAATGTGACCTTGTTGCTGAGGCGAGAGCTGAGGCGCTGACTGACCGGGAAACTGCTAAAAAACATTTTCAACTGATATTGAGGAATCATTAAAACATTCGATAGAAAAAAGTAAGTAAACGAAAATTTTGGGAATTTCATATCTCATTTGCATGTCAATCGATTCAGCACGGTGTAAAAGAGGTTTTGTCAGCGGATCGAATAAGCGAGCTTAATGGGTCCCCAATGTTTTTTGGTTTTTTGCATCGGATAATTATTTGGTTACGTTCTTATTTTGTCTAAACAATGGATTTCGGTAGTTTGCTTCCTATTGGAGTTTTTTGACCACCATTTCGTTTAAGCACGCTGTTGTTGATTTTTAAAATTGTGTTTTGAGATTTTCTAAAAGGTTTGAAAATGTTTAACAAAATTTGAACAGGCTGTTAGTACTTTAAGTAAATTATCTACAAATTCTTTGACATGAGCATATCTGTACGCAAGTTTTTTGGTTTTAACGAGTTTTTGCTAAATTTTATCTTTACTTCGAAACAGCGAAATTGCTGTCTACCCAAAGAAATAAATAAAAATAAGCAGTAAAAAGCTTTTAATAGCTTTTTACTTTTTAATCTTTGCACACCGACAAAAGCGCGTTGATAATTTTCATTATTAAAATTGACCAATAATTTGACCACCAATTTATCGGTCAAATCGACCTTTCTATCGATTTTTCCTTGTTGTCACTGGATATAAAGCAGTTGTGGCGACTGAGAAGAACGCTGTAGTTTCAGCTTACACAGAATAGTAGTGATTTTTAAGAAAGTTGATTGCGCGCTATTATATTGTACGAGAAGAAAGCAAGAAAATAAAACAATGGTTATTCTACCTGTCTATACATACGTGTATTTCTAGAAATTATTGTTATTATGCGGTTGTGGTTCGTGAGTAATGTTTTTAACCGTTACTAAACCATTTTATATGACAAAACAGTATACAAAATATCTAGTATAAATCACGACTTGGCTAAGCTGAGTCTAATAACGCTTGTCGAGTTTATATAACCCTAATATATATTAGCTAAAAGTAAAAAATATCAGTATTGAAAAATTCAGGGTTAAATAAGTTTCTTGATAATTTGGTGAATCGTCATTCCGTACAAAATAGATGTAACATTAAATGTCTTTTTTTATACAATTAAAAATTTGTTATACTTACATGCCTATTTATTTTTTGCTCTTTGAACGTTAATACAGGAATATTTTGACGTTATGACAGTGAACAGAGATTCATTTGGTTATGATATGGTAATCTTTAATAAGGGATTCCCAAGAATTCCCCAACATTTCAAGTGCACCAATTACTTATTAGCAGTAGCATTTATGATTAGCTTTTCACGCCAGTTTACAGTGAAATTTAAGTGTGATGTTTCTTCACTCGTTTCTAAACATTTTGGGGCGAGCTAATAACTAAGTAATGACTGTTCCAAATCCAGAATCAAAGAAGACTAAAATTATTATTATACTTACATAATTATAAAATAAATTAATAATTTTTAACTAAATACTGTTTAGAGGCCTAATGAAATATTTGCTGCGTATTTCATATAAAGAGAAATCGTCAATGTACATCTACTTTGAATTCGATTGAAAAGATTTATCTAATTCATATAATTACGAGAG
Source organism: Euwallacea fornicatus (assembly GCF_040115645.1). Taxonomy (NCBI): domain Eukaryota; kingdom Metazoa; phylum Arthropoda; class Insecta; order Coleoptera; family Curculionidae; genus Euwallacea; species Euwallacea fornicatus. The sequence continues at coordinate 7,298,671 of NC_089542.1, read as the reverse complement.
CTGCCTTGTAAGTCTTACATATAAAGCTGGAATACAACGGTACAGAGCTTGTGAAGACTTAATTATTTTTCAAAGTATTCTCTACAAAGATCAGTGCACTTTTGCATGCACTGGAATCATTTCTAGAAGCAGTTATGCCACTCGTTCTTTCGTACAGTTAAAATGACCTTTTCGAAAAAGTTGACTGTTTCTAGCAACTAGAACTTTTGACATGTAGTCCGTTCTTGATCTTCGGGAAAGTAAAGAAATCTTTTGGATTTAGGTCGGGACTGTATGGAGGATAGCCTTACAATTCGACATTTTATTGTCGCAAAAATTCCATTGTCTTGCAAGCTGCTAGTGAATTTGAATTATATGGGGGAGGGGGGGTTATTTCTTATTTGGAGTTGGTTTTTCTTAGCCTCACAATGACTTTCGGCAAAAAATGGTTTTATATCAATCGGCATAATAGTTCTTTGATCTTGCAGACGATTTGTTGCTACATGGTCGTTTTTTGAGATAAATATGGAGACTTTTGTTGGGTTTTTTTCATTATGTAACAACCCAACAGTTGATTAGCATTTATTTTCGGGTTCATATGAGTAAATCCACGATTCATCATTACTGACATGCCGCCCACGTTTTTAGTTTTTTGTTTTGGGGTTGTCTAGAGTTTTTTGACACCAATTAAGCATAGCTTTTTCCTGTTCTTCAATCAACAGATGCGGTACCCAACAGTAGAATTTTTTTTTATTGAGGTCTTTCGAATTCCCAATGTTGCCTCATCTCGTGATTTGTCACATGGTGATGTTCCTTGATGGCTTTGCACACAGCATCGATGTTTTCCTGGGTGACTACCGTTTTTGGTGCATCTGCCTTCTGATGGGCGCAAAGACCAATCCGTCTACGTTGCAATTCTCCATACCAACGAGAAATTTGCGAGAGATGTGACGCTTCATTGCTGACACTAACTCGGCGAGGCATTTTTGATGAAATATATAATTTCGCAAATTGAAAAAAAATTATTGCGCGAATATTTTCTCGATTTAATTCCATTGTTTGAACAACTTGTCATTTTTGACATTTCACTGTCTCTATAACACTACAGGTATCACCAGTTCAAGTCGGAACATAGAAATTGTGTAAGCGGGAGTAGGTACGCATAAATTTTAATATGTCACCGACAAAGACTAACAACAAAGTGGGCAGAGTGAGTTCGGTTGATGTCTCTACTTTGATAATTTGATTAATATCGATTTCGTTACCTTCGCGGTGATGGAATTAAAAAAATTTATCACAATAAAAAGCGGCAATGTAAATAAATGAAGAAAAAAAAACGAAAATGCAATTAATCTGCGTGTTAAAATCGAAATTCATTACATGCTTTACTTGCACTGGTCAATTTATTTATTTTCCGACATTGTTTTAAACGATAAACGAATCTTTTCGTTTTGTTTGTTAATTCATCTTCAGTTTACAGCCATTGTCACCGATTCAATCTTGGACTCATCAAAAAGTCATAAACAAATATCAATCATCACCTGCATCAATGATGTACCTAATTTATGGTATAATAGGGAAATGTATAATAATTTATAGATATTAAAAAATCTAAACTAATTTAATCCATAACTAGAACTTATATCGATAAAATTTCTGAAACTTTGAGGGATCTACCAACTGGATTTAGACTGACTCTGTCCACTTCGTTTTTGGTCTTTATCGGAAGCACAGCAAACCTTATGCGGTCCTTCTCCCGCTTGCACAATTCCTATATTTCGACTTGAATTGGCGATACCTGTATATGTATTGCACTGAAACTTTGGATTTAAGTTAAGTAAAGGTTCAAGTTAAGTTATATTAATAATATTTAAGTAGCGCCGTCATCTATGTCTCTATGTGCAGAACATAAAAGAAAACCTTCATAGCTGGAATTGGCTTTAAGTTATTTACCAACTTTTTGCGAATATAATATCCTGTTAAAATCAATATTCCAAGTTAATTGCGTTTCCAACACATATTTTTTCTTTAAACATGCTAAAGCTTCTTAATGAAAATCCCGTTATCTGGTGATCGCTCTCACGCCTCTTTTGTTCTTGCTCAGGCATCTAGAAGCTAATAACTTGCCAAGTTGTCCTCAAATTACTTGGCTTCATTAACACATACGTGACTCCGTTAAGATAATTAAAATTACAATCCTCATTACCGTTCGCAATTGGGGTAGTCCACTATTTATTTACACGAGAAAGCTAGTATGCCGATGGAAAATAGGCTTATAGCATAAGATAGAAGTTGCACTGGTTACGGATTTCTCATCAGAAAAACAATCGAAAAAATGCCAGTCGATGTTTGGAAATATGAGAAAAAAATTAAGATAATTGTGAGAAACGCAATCATTAGCTGATGCTTAATGAGACATCTAATTAACCGAGCATTACCTGCACGATTGACAATTAGAGTGCTTTGCTTTTTCCCAATCTACTTATTGTGAAATTCCGATAGGTGCTAGAATTACCTAATGGTTGACCTAAAGATGGACTCGCCATAACCCACAGAGATAATAAATTACATGGATTAATCAGCTATCGTTTTCGCTGGCTCCTTGGACCTAATTTAACTCATTTGTTCAGATGAAAATCTCTAATATTATTGCAAAACATTCATAAAAATAAAGAAGCTAAATCTAAATGAAGTGACCCTAGCCGCATCCAAATCTTCCATTAGGTATATGCGATTGACTTTCACCTGCCCCGAGGTCTGTGGATGCCACTCACTTCTTCTCGCTGCACATTCAGGTTCAAAAATTGGTCTTGTTTGGGATTATGTGGTACTTGTACTTCTGCAATAGTGTTTCACAATAATAGTGGTAAGTACCACAAGGAAGGCGATAAACACCATGGTTACTACCATACATGAACGAAAGAAAACTTTTATTTGTCACTATTTGAAGATAAATTTTATGTTCTTGATGGAAATCTTCACTTTAAAGGAAATCAATGTAGATATATGCATGTAAAATGTCTTTTGACTTAGTACAAAGCTGTGTCGACATGAAGACTTAATTTCAAAAGTGTGCAACCACTATTATTGTCCAATGATCCTTTTTCTGAGCAACTTACATAAGACCTGTACTTAAAGCGTATAAATGGATTTGCCAAATTTTAAGACATTTGTGGTAGACTTTTTTTTAGAAATGTGTGCCTTATGATGCTGATTATTATCAAAAATATGAGATAAATCAACATGAAAATAGTATTAATAGTACACTGAATCATTTTTTCTCTGGTATATCTTTATCATATGGATCAAACCGTTTTGTGTCAATAGCTTACAATACAGATCTAATCTACCAATTTCTTTTTACGTTTTTACGTGTAATAGTAAATATCATTAGAAATTGTGTCCTGAAACTACGGACCGTATGTAGGAAACACCCTGTATATTACTCTGGTCTCTGGCTCCGAATTGGACAAAATTATCGGTGAATTTGTTAATATTTACGAATGATCTTTTTGGACATTCTGAATAACTCAACGTTGTGATCGTGTCTAAACATCTTTTAACTGAAACGAAATTGCAGAGATGGCTGCAGAAAAAAAAATTATTATTTTACATCAAGTCATTTTTTAGAAATTATCCACCCAAATAATTTCAAAAACTATTATAGTATAAAAAATGTTCAAAAAACACGGAATTCTTCATTTTGTGGGAGCCACTTTTTGACTTCTAAATGAATATGTGTTGTCGCTCACCATTTCCCCCTATGCATTTCAACTGAAAAAAACTACATGGAAAGCCCCTTCTGTCACACATCAATGGCTAGGTAAAATCTTTCTCAAAACAAGCTTGTATGCGTTTTTGCTTATTCAACGAAAAATGATTTGAAAATCGCTCTGTAAAACTGCTATGTAAAGTAATTGTACGAAATTATAAACTTGCATTTTGCTTTATTTTTCGAATTGGAGCAGAACGGTGCTCAATTTGAACATTTTATAAATAATTAATAACAGTTCACTACTTAAGCCGTATATAATTATTTTTTAGTTTCCGTTACTCAAATCAAGTTAAATTATTTAGTAAGACACAGCAGCCTTAAAGGGTGATTAAAAAGACACTTCAAAAAGCAGAAATACATATAGAACTGTCTTTAAATAGATTTGAGCTATCTATTGATATATCACAACAGAGGTGTTCCTATTTAATTTTTTTAAGTTGGAGTGTGTGGGGATTGGAGAGAGTACCAACAGATTTATCTTTGAGTCAAAAGGTGGGTCCTAAAATATAAAGATTTATGTATTATTGAAACTTTTTTCCTGTAATAATTTTTTGGATATTTTTGGATGTAAAGTTAAAAAAAATCACCCTGTGTATTACTTTATTAAAAAAGAATTTGCGTTCACCAATTGTCAAAAATCTTAAGCTCTGATTCTTACTTTTACATAAGAAGCGCATTCAGACGTTTAAAATGTTTTTGAATTGTAATTTACTTAGGCCCGTAATGTGTTATTACTTTTTTTTAAATTTACTTATTGTATTTTAGATATTATTTTAAAATAGTTTAATTTGACCCACAACATGTAACAACAACGTCCAGAAATATAAACAGGTATAATATATATGCATGTACTTACATACATATTTACAAAGCTAAAATCAACTGTTTTGAAAAAAAGTCCTATTGAGTGACAATGAGACGGATTAATCGATGAAAATACCGATTTGACCGGTAAATTAGTGGTCAAGTTATTAGTCAATTTTAGTTACAAAACTTATCAACGCGCTTTTGTTGGTCGGCGTTCGACAAAGGATTAACAGGAAAATTATGACTAAAAGCTTATTGTTATTAAATTTTTGTTTTATTTTTTCGAACGTTAACCAATGTTATTTGTTGAGAAGCACATGAAGATACCTAGGAAGTTCGAGTTTTAATTTTTTTGACAAAAAGAATTTTTAGAAGATAGTAGAAGAAAACTTTGTAATAAAATATAATAAGTATGAGTAGATTAATGTATTGGCAAGTTTACTCGGCAGATAATTTAGGTGGAAACCACGAAACTGACCGAAAGTACTTACTGTCCCTTTATTTCAAAGTTTCTACCGATATTATCCTTTTGTTAAGTCTCTAATGTTTTGACCCAGAGATCCAATTATGTCTTTAATCAAAAGTAACCTTGCAGTTAAACTGAAGAAGAGCTGAGTAACTGAATATCAGTAAAATCTCAGTTTTAAACTTGAGTTAAAGTGTAAAAGTAGGGTATAATTGAACCTAAGTAAGTTTCGTTTAAATTTAGAATACGAACTTCTTATCTAAATCCACCGCAGCACGATATTTTTTGGAGGTTAAGCCCTTTTTTTTAACTGGCACCTTTTTGCAGTACGATACAGATTGATTCCTTTTTATTCGTTTTAAATTGTTGCAATTGTAATCATTTTCAAGCAGAAACACCATTTTTTTGAAATCTATTATGTAATTTTTTCTGTCATAATTAAAATTTTCTGTAATTCTACAAAGTAAAGCACTTCGAAGTGGTGGTTCCCAAGGGGCAGTACCAGGGGAGAAAAATCGTAAAAATAGTTTTCTTTTATCTAGAGAGTACAGAGTGTTTTAAAATTGGACGGATATTTGAGGCATGTATTGTCTAGTACAATGAAAAAATAAGTTGATATAAGCATGTGCCCGATCTCCATCGGTAGCGCAGTTACGGGGTGTTAAACGTTAACAAAAAAATAGTTTTTTCTATTGTGTTTGATCTACTGCAGATAGAGTTTCAAATTTTATATGCGTATTAGGTAATAGAATCTGGTTAATACGAAAGTAGGTGGTCTGCCACTAGCATACAAAGTAAAATATTTTCTGAGTTTTTGGTTCATAAAATACTTTACAAAAATTTGCTCGTATACCATTGGAGAATTTTAATATTTTTATTAAGATTTCCAATCTACTATCTAAATTATATTTCTCCTTTTTTTTTGATCGAATTCTGCTCAATTTTTCCATAAATCAATCAATTAATAAGTTCAATCAAATTTACGAATCACAAGATTTTGTAAATTTTTCTTCAGATATTTTTTCGTAATCAAATAATTTTTTATTATTTTCACATTATTCTTAAAAAATAAACAGATTTCGGAGTAGTAAACGATTACTTGATCGTTCATCTTAGACAAATTAAATATTCGTGTGACCGAATACTACGCAATCTGTCCAGTTTATAAAAAAATACATAAAGGAATAAAAAGAAATCATAGAATTTCTAAATTCAGAAAAAAATCAAAAACCCCGAGTTCATAAATGTCATTGAATTTATAACATAATTAATTTATGAGGAGACTAAATACAATTCGACCAAAAATTAAGAGATCAAATTTAGGTAGTAGATTGAATAACTTAAGAATTAATATAAGAAAGATATTAATATTTACCAATGGCGTACGAGCAAATTTTTTTAAAGGATTTTATGGACCAAGACCTCAGAAAATACACTACTATGTAGAGTGATTGGAGGCTCTCTGCTTTGTTATTAAGCACCATCTATTACTTAATACATATATGAAATTTGAAAACTATTTGCAGTAGAAGAAGCATTATAATCTAAAAACTAACTTTTTCTTAACTTTTACCACCATATAATTCCGCTACTGATCGAGATCAGATCCATACTTATATGAACTTTTTTCTTTACTTTGTAATAGAAAATACATACATACATCAAATAGTGTCTTGCAATTCTGAAACACCCTGTATATGTTCTTCCTTTTTTATATTTTAAGATATAAAATAACACTAGGTAGAGAAATTCGCACTATATAAAGATGTTCCGTTTTTAAAACCATACTTTGATACATGATTACCTACCCTGGTTCGTAAAAATACCGCAAATGCAAACTAAATACGTGAACTTCACGTGTTAAAATGCATTTTTAAATGTTTTCAATCAAGATGTCTTATTTCTTTGTACCATTCTACGTCCCGTTCTATGATTTTCTACCATCTTTTAAACTAATTCAGGTTAACACTGAAACCCCCTATAGTTGCAAAAAATGTTTTCCAATATCATGATCATAGTATCGCGTTAGAGGATAACAGAGTGAGGCAAAGCTCTATTCAGATATATTTCATAATATCCAAATAATTGGGAGTTACTTGCATTCGGATAAAAGACATTTCAAATTATAGGTCAATCATTGTGGAAACCTAAGAATGCTTATGTAAAGTCAATTATCATAGTAAGAACTAAAAAGAAAAAATACATTGATTTTTGTACTATTATTTCAATGATCATTTAATATACTCATACGCAATAGAAATCTCCCACTATTTAATATTTTTATTAGCATTCGCTGATGTCATTTGGTCCTTGACGATTCGTTATTAACGAAAGTTCAGAATGGCATCCATCTTACAGTTACAAGTGGTGCTCCGTAAGTATATTTGTGAAAAATTTTAACAGCGATTTTTGAGGATTCTGATGAAAATGAATGAAAAACAGAAAAAAGCGTCAGTACAAAAAGTTTTAGCAAACATATCGTGAACTAGGATAAACTTACTCCAAAGGTAAACAGGCTGCCCTACAGTGTAACGTTTAGGTCCGTCTTTGTACATTTTGTTTAAAAAATTTTTCCATTTGATTTATATAAAGGCAACCACACATACATATATATATATATATATATATATATATATATATATATATATATATATATATATATATATATATATATACGGTTTATAGGGTTGTCAATTTTGGAAAAAAAATGTTTTTATCAATTTTGCCTCCAAGCAAATGCCAAAAAAACAATTTCTGAAAAAAAGAAAGCAATTTCGATTCATAAAAATATTCTATTAAGGACTGCGGTTAGTCAACATCGTTGAAAAATTACCATATACCATCAGCTTTCGGATAACTTAACAGGTACTACACCGCAAATGTGACGCTAATATTGAGATGTCCGGGAAGATGAACTCCGGAGAAAGTGATCGTAAACACCGGTTTGGTAATTTCTTCATAATTGCCTGAGAAAATACCTGCTGTTCCGAGGATTATTCAATTATAGTGATGCAACAAGGTTGCTCTTCTTGACTTCAGTTTCCTTTGGGGGTTTGTTCAATGTCCCACCGCATCATTTAATCAACGATAGGCCATAAGATTTGTAAATTTACTGCGTTGAAAATTCCGTTTATGAAGGTCGTTAGAATTAAGATCTGATGTCTTTATTATTATCATTGTGAAACCGCTTTCTTCTTTTACCGCATTCTAAGGCGCGGACTAAAGGTTAACTTCGAAAATGCGACGAGTGCTCTTCCAAACTGCTTCTTTGACTTTTGATATTTCTCAACACTTTCACCTATATCTGGATATTTCAAAAACCCCATATTTTTCAGTTTTTTGCAGAAATTTGTGTATGGTCCCACGACCCCGAATTTCCGCTTATTATTGGGAAACAATGCACTTCGACATTTTCGACAAAAACCTTAAGGTTGCCACGGACTGTGCTCAAGTATTAGGTTCCCATTGCAATAATCAATGGACAAATTTCCAATTTGCATGAATCAACAGTTAGTAGCGTAAATTTACGAAGAAATTGTGCCACATCTATAACATTCGTGCCAATTGTAGTGGATTTTCTGTGGTTTTTTCACAGATCAACGGTTTTATGGATTCCCGCATCTAATGTGCATTTGCAAAATGTATTTTGGTAAGATGCGTATTTTCGATTCATTTTGATTAATTTCGACACTTACACAGGTTTTTAATCGGGACAATGAAATATATTCCTCAATGCGGACTTCTGGAAAATGAGTGGTTGTATACATAGTTTCAGACATTTTCTGCAAGCATTTTATGTTATGTTTCTCAGTTCCGCTTACCAGCAGGCAGAACACACTTTCACTGTGTTTGTACACATTTTGATGCTCTGCCTTGTTTGCTAGTAAAAACCGTCGTGTACTATTTCCTGACATCAAGCTTCATAGAGAAAGAAAAAAAAACATCACTTAATGTCGACCAATAACCTGAGTGATTTAATCCACCTTAGTTTGGTGAAAAATCATTATCCTCGAAGGTAAGCTTATACTTATTAAAAGACGTAAGCCGTATAGGTATTCGTATTACAATAGAATAATTTGAATCGTTCTCATGTGTTCTGATGCCCACATAAACAATGAATAACAAGATAGAAATTAACAATTAAAATTGCCCATTATGAAACAGACGTGAGTGCATATAAGAGTTTCTAAAAGCATGTAGGCACAATACTAATAAGTATTATTCCAAGATGGAAAACAATAGTTATATACAGGGTGTGCAGCATCAGAGTGGAACAAGTTTCCTCACTTGCATAAAATAGGAAATGGCTTATGTGCAGCTTAGACCTAACAATGGCCCATAACTCTTAGCCCAATTCCGTCTAAATCAGCATCAAAGGATGTTGGTTAAATGTTACAAATCCATTCTTCTCCGATTACTGCAAACCGGAACTTCTTAGGTGACAGTTATATAATCGATATATAAACCAATCTAATTATATACAAATCCATTTTATATACATAATCTTACTTGTTGTTGCTGGGGTTGCTGGAATTGTCCGAAAAACTGCGCCCCAACCGTCCCCACGAAAACCGAGAGAAAAAGACAAGACAAAGTGCGCACTCGCGCCATCTCTTCAGCGAAATTTGCGCGACTATACTAAATCACTCGAGTTCTTCCCCCGAGTATTTACGGGCCCCCCAGGTGGGATACAATGGACCCCCCTTTCTCCGGGTGCAGTTGGAAGAGATAGTACCTGCTGCTACTGCTACTACTGCTACTGTTTCACATGCTGCGTCTTCTTAGGCAGTGTTGTCTAATTGGCATTATGTAGTTTTCTTACGAAATATCTATTTAAATTTTTTTGTTCCGTGCTCACCAAGGACTTTATGATGGGAGAGTGCAAAATAAATGTGGCTGTTACTCATATATGATTTTAAAAACAAGCAGTTTTTGGAATTATTTCAGTAATAATGCTGCTTGGCAATTTAGGTGGTCTAATTTTATTAATATTTTCCAAAAATTTTGCTAGAAGTTTAAATTAACATAACAATTGGCAACAATGTTATGAAAATGAAAGGCTTCTCATACACACACAAGTAAAATGTATAAGCCTTAAGCCGGCAAATTTCGCTTTTTTCATCTCATTGCATCAATGGTAAAAGTCGAAGATATATGGTACGTTTGTATACGATGTAAGCAGGTTTTGCCCACCACCGACACTTCTTCATACAGAGCCATTAAATGGGAATTTATCGATGGCTATTAATTTCTCAGCCTTTTTGGCCTAACTTGTAGTTCGTACTTGCATAGCAGCAAACACGCCCATCGTTGCCCAATAAAAGTGTTAATAGGTCGAAGTGGAAAGGATTTTGTGTTTGCCACATTATATTTAAGTAGTAGTACTAATCCAAATTGGGCAAGTGTGTTAGTGTGCAATAATTGAAATTGGCACTTGCTTAGGTAAACAATCGTGGGTCCTGCGATAATACAAATGTTTAGGGCGAATTGCATAATAGAATTTTTATTAAATAAAAGACCATTATTTTTTTTACGTAGGGTTAATAAGTAGGTGTAGTAAGCGTGTGATCTGTTATGTAAAACTATATTTATATGTTCATAGTACCGATTTCATATCATCAATATAATGTTCAATATATTAATGAATATTTGTTAATATAACATAATGCTCATGTACATTTAATTCAATTTGTAAAAATAATTTTATTAACATAATTTTGACAATATGGTGAATATAAATTCAGTGTAACTTCTTAAATTATTTTCTAATAATGCTAATTTTTAATGTACGCAAATTGACAAATTGACAAAATTCCTCCCATTTTTTAAAATAATAATTTTATAATTCAGAAGTTATACAAACGAATAAAATACATTTTTCAAAATATGTAGACCTACAAAATCAGAAATATGTATCTGCCATTCTACGTCGATACTGATTGAAAGTATCTGCTTCTAGACTTATGTTTTAGTAAATTAAAATTGCTCAAGGTAGATCTATTTTACAATACGTTCAAAAATTTAAATTGTATCTAAAAATTATCATTAATAGATATTAATTATTATCTATTAATGAGGGTGATTGGAATTTATGTCGACTACGTATAGGTGTGTACTAAATCACGATTTAATTTTTTTTTAATTTAGTGACCTTTTGTGACAGCGATAATAGAAATATTTACGATTTTTTGTATAATAGTTTTGCCTGATTAAAAACCATTGTTTAGAATAAAAACAAAATATTAAACATAAACTATACGTATACAAAATAGATTAATTGATGGACAGGTCACTTCTCCAAAATTCGTGGACCTATAGCAGATACATAATTCTGAATATTATTGAATCTTATGGCACGTAAAAATGCGAAAATATTCCACAATAAGTTTCTTGACATAAATTCAATGTAGTTGAAGATTTACGTTAATATCATTATCAATTAATTGAATATAAACTCACAAACAAGTTGAATTTGCTGAATGGCGAGTATATATGGTTGCCAGTTAAATCCATGATTACGATTTATATATTCACGTATATTTCCTGAATCCGATCATGCCTCTGTTCTTGTCTACCTCAGTAGCAAAAACAAGGATCAACTAAATCGACCTTTTTACAATCAAGAACAATTTAAAATTGACACAGACACTGACACCTGAGGTCAAGTTATTTACATTTCCTTAATTGTATTTCGGGAGAAAGGAACCTGATTAACTTTATCATAAACATTTGTCTAAAAACCTAATTAATAAAGATTATTTGCAGTGAGATCGTTCAGTAACCGACCGTGGGTCACGTCGAGAGTGTTGTACGGCGGTCGGGGGCCTTGATCAAGTCACAAGAAAAAAATTCTGGAGCTACGTGACTTCAATTTGGAGCACCATGGCTGGTAAGTACTTGGGTATGCTATTGGTTATTAATTTACAAAAGGTTTAATTATCATGATAATTAGATTATTTTATGAATAATACACGTGTTGAGCCTGGATTTATGATTTGAAACATGACTGGGCATGTTAACTTTTGCAAATAAACAGTGCAAAAACAGTTTTGATGAATAGTATAAGCAGTTACCAATGATTCTTTTGTCTATATTCCAGTATACTTGAGTCTATAGTCTCTTGACTTTGGCGAATATAACTTTCTGAGTTCTGCTATTAGTAATTTTTACAAAATATAAGTTCTGATTTTTGCTACACCTGTTTGTAATCTACAGATACAACAACTCAATTCTGTATAGTTAACCAAAGAGAACTAACAATGATTGAAGAAGTTTCAGTTCATAAAGTTTTTCAATCATTCTTTCTGGCTCTGCCAACTAAGTTTATAAATCCATCTTAATATAAATAAAAAAAAACTAAACCAGTACAAATATACAGAGGGCAGTTTATACATTTATATAAGTGGTCTGTAATAAAGCCTCACATGGTGCAGCTTCTTATGTTGTATTATGTCACCTTTATGAAAATAGTAAAAGTAAATCAAATATTATTAAAAAAATACCTAAGCACAATAGAACTATAAGAGCCTCAAGTAGGCCTCCTTCAATTCAGACTTAATCAAATAGCTATTTCTTTATACTTTATTAAATTTTATTTTAGGTTTATTAAATTATGACCTCCCTAAATGGTGGCTTTCACAAAAATTCTCATCTGAAGTGCATAAATGATTAATAGATTAATATATATTTTTTGGATATGTATTTTGTATTTCTTTCAATAAACATTTATTTTAATCTACATGCTCTATGTTAAACTTTTGTGTTATTATAGGGGACAATCCATGTAACAAGTACTTAAAAACCTTAAGTATAGGTGGCAAAGAGTACAACTACTATGACATATCAGCTTTAGGAGAGAAATATAGTAAGCATAAACATAACACTCCCAATAGCTCTTAAACAAACTTGCAACTTCCTAGATCATCTTCCTTATTCTATCAGAATCCTGCTTGAATCTGCAGTTAGGAATTGTGACAACTTCTCAATAACTGAGCAAGATGTTAAGAATATTTACAACTGGGAGATTAATCAGGCTTCAGAGGAGGGCATTGAAGTGCCCTTCAAGCCTGCCAGAGTTATCTTACAGGTACAATTTATGATTCTTATTAAAATAAATTAAACACACTTTTTAATAGGATTTTACTGGGGTGCCCGCAGTGGTTGATTTTGCAGTAATGAGAGATGCTATTAAAGACCTTGGAGGGGACCCTGAGAAAATCAACCCTGTCTGCCCAGCAGATTTGGTTATTGACCATTCAATTCAAGTAGATTTTGTTCGATCGTAAGTATGTCAATAAGTAAGCTGAGATGTGGTAAATTAAACTGTTGGGATTTAGTGAGGATGCTTTGCAAAAGAACCAAGACTTGGAGTTTGATAGAAATAAAGAGAGGTTTATGTTCTTGAAATGGGGTGCCAAGGCATTTGATAATATGCTGATTGTACCCCCTGGGAGTGGGATAGTACATCAAGTGAATTTGGAGTATTTGGCCCGAGTGGTATTCACTGGGAAGGATACACCGGTATTGTATCCTGATACTTTGGTAGGTGCCATGTACTGCCATTATTACTTACTACGCGATATACTTGAAAGGACGGAAAATATTTATAAATGGGCTTTTATTGTGGTGATAGCTGGGTTATCAGTTATGTCTTAATGTCGCGCATCATATGACTAAGATAAAATTAGTTTCCAAAAAAAAATGTTTTTGTTAGAAGAATGAAATAACATTCTTATAACCAATTCCAATTGCTAAAGTGCATTTTATCAACTCAAGGGCAGACTCACTTATTCTAAACATTGCCACTGATTAATTCTGTGTTGTTGTGGCAGAACCCGATGAGGCAAAGCCTATTGACATATCTGGTAATCCTGATAGCTTATTGATGTGTGACAACCATCCACAATGTTCTCAATATGCACGAGTTATTGACAGATTGGATTCTATTTTGGTTACCACAAAATTAGGAAATTAACTTCATCACAATCATTCTTGAAACGAAATTGCTGTTGTTATGATTGTGGTCCGATCTGTTTTATATGGACATTTTAATTTATTTATCTACATAATTGCAAAATATAATTTTTAATCTATTTAAAAACTCTATTGAAGCAATCTTAAAATAAACAACATTTAAGTTTGGTTGGTATTTACACATGCTATGTGTGTGGAAAATGTTACTTAATATTGCCGTTTTATCAAGAATGAAAATTGCCTTTGCAGGTGGGCACGGATTCTCACACGACAATGATCAACGGTTTGGGGGTTTTGGGTTGGGGAGTGGGAGGGATTGAGGCAGAGGCTGTCATGTTGGGACAGTCAATTGCAATGCTGCTACCCCAGGTAGTTGGATATAGACTACATGGGACTTTAGGACAATATGTTACATCAACAGACTTAGTACTTACTATAACCAAAGTAAGTTATGGTCACTTCGTTGAAGTAAACAAAGGAAGTAAAAATTATGTTACAACTTTAATTTTCTCTAAAAAAATTCGATCTTAAGAATTTTTTTATGTTCCAGCACTTAAGGCAATTGGGAGTTGTGGGAAAATTTGTTGAATTTTACGGACCAGGTGTTGCAGCTCTGTCTATAGCAGATAGAGCTACAATTTCAAATATGTGTCCCGAATATGGAGCCACTGTCGGTTTTTTTCCAGTTGACGAAATGTCTCTGGCTTATTTGCGACAAACAAGTTAGTATAATGGATCTAAAGAGATAATTATGAATCAAAACATATTTGTTTAATCAAAGATCGGCCAGAGGAACAAGTGCTACTTATAGAGGCCTACTTAAAAGCCACTAAACAGTTGAGGAATTATTCTGAAGGGGATGATGGCCTGGTGTTCAGTCAAACTGTTGGTTTGGATTTGGGGACTGTGGTATCTTCTGTCAGTGGTCCCAAAAGGCCTAATGATAGGGTGTCGGTTTCAGATATGAAGAGTGATTTTCTGGCCTGTTTGATCAATAAGGTAGGTTTCTGTTTACATTTTTCATTAATATTTTCCTATACATATAGAAAGGCCATACACTAATATTACTATTTTTTTTTTAATAAAGAAGTTCCAGGAGAGCTTATAAATGTATTAACTGAAGTAAGGGTTGTATTCTAATTATGTATACGCGCATGTGTATGAACGACCACATAACTGTCATAATATCATTTAGGTCGCGTGTGCAAGGGTTCTTTAAAGTAAATTTGATCTTGTTATTTTAAGAGGGGCGATAATTTAGTTAATAAATGCTAGATTTTGGCAGCGCGACATGCAATTTGAGAACGTTCTAGTTATATTTAGAGTTCACGTAACGTTAAAAATCTAAGGAAAACAATGGAAAAAATTATATAATTTCAGAGATTTACTTGTCACATTTTGGGCTGCTCTTGTGAACTAAAAACTGACAGAGTTTAGAAATGTGACAGTTTTATTGGAGTTGTTCTTGAGGTCCATAGGAGCAGTAAAAAATTATTGGAAAAGAACGGAAAAATATATAAAATATCGAAATTGATAAGCTTTACTTGAGATTGTCATATTTTCTTGATTCGTTATCTCAAAACAATAGAGGAACTTATCTAAAATCGTATTATTTATTCATCTCATGTTTTCACGATGTTTCTACTTTTTTGTTTCAACTGCAATACACATTTATGAACTTAAACATTCTCCAAATAAATAAATATAAAGGGTTTATTTCGGTTAAAATAAGCGTCTATATTTAGTGTAATGTTACTTTCACTAGATTATTAAAAAATAACAATTATAATGATCTTGGCCGCATTTGATTCACCATATTTTCCAGAATTTAAGAATGTAAATGCCAAAACAAGTTTGAACTTAATAAGTATCAATTTTTTTGTGTTTAGAATTTCCAAATATTTAAAATTTAATTATTTCAATAATAAACTAATTTTTCAAAAAATAGAGTAGTAAATTAAAAAAATCGAAAAGTGAAAACAACCATATCAAACCTCTAAATGAATTACAGAATATAAGAGTGCTACAAATCTAGACAGTTAGTCGTCGTTGCTTCAGACTATTGAAGAAGACATACCCACTCTTTATATTTAGAAAATAATACGAATTGCTCATGGATGTAAAAATGATTGAATTTAAGGTATGTAATTAAATTCTGTAATAGACAAATTTCCATTAATTTCTATATATACGTAATTAGTGATGGGTCAAATTTTAAGAATTAATAAAAATTTATAGTTTTGCCTATATAAACTCACAAAAACACAAATAGCAAATGTAACATACGTCCCCACTGCAACCACTGTAAGTTTTTATTTGAAAATGGAAGGGGAAAGTGGGGCAAGTAGTGTTGAATATGATTTGATCCAATTGACAGTGTTCTAAATAAGATTGTAAGTAAATGACTGTAAAAATAGTATTTTTGTAAAAATGGTGCTTTCTAAGAAATCTTACTTAAAAATCACAATTTCCACGTAGTTACTGTTTTTACGTAAACCTAAATTTCTTAAATAAATTCAGACTTCTAGAAAAAGTTATTCTGTTTTGATGACTCATTTGCAGTTATAGGAACTATATTTCTGTTTACATCTTTCTTACCTGGTTCATTATTTACATTTGAAGCTTCTGTATTTGTTAGTCAGATTCAATATTTATGAACTCTCAAAATTATGTTTCATTGAACTCTAAAATACAGAACTGTTTCCGAATTGATTTCAACAATCATTAAATCACAGATATAGGCTTAATATACTCAGCTTCTGATTCTATATACTAATAAAGTGGTTAACAGACACCAGTGTCGGTAATTCTTAATCAAAAAGCCAGATAATGTTGACAGACATAAGGTTTAAGGGGCAATTACAAACAGCTCAAGTACATATTTTCAGTCAAGCAGATATAAGTTGGCGTGATGAATAAACGACAGCTATGTTGGACTAAGTCAAGGCAGAGACCACAACATATTTTACACTTGTAGTTTGAGTTCTTGCTGTCTGATATATCAAAGTTTTACCAGGCACCGGCGATTGTTGTGGCTTTATGAATTAAATCTGAAACAAACTTCAGTCTCTGTAATGGCGCCCGATGTATAAAAAACACGCTTAAATTCTATATAAAATAATACATATGTCCTGCACATACAATAGTTGTTCTGTTTTTGTACATTCTATCTTTTCTAAAAAAAATAATACTACATGAACATTTCTAAGAAAAAACAGCACTGGCAAAAATTTTGTTCATCGTGTAGCCATAATCACGCCCGGTGGTGAATTTTTTACCAACAGCACCGGACCGGTTATAACTGGCGAGGAACAATATATCAAAATCAAAGTCTATCTGAAGATGTGGCAATTACATTTATTCTTTGAAAATCTAGCTTTATGAATTACTAAGGTGATCATAAGCCAGAGAACCAAAGAATGATTATAATGCCCTTTTCTCATATTCCTTGATGCGTCTGCAGGCTTCTTTCAGGATGAAGTATATCGTAAACAATACCAAGCAACTAGAGCTGTGATATAGTTCGATTGATATATCACTTCAATAGTTCCTTAATTGCTAACGTTTTAATTGTTTTAGAGGCTTGAGAGGGTGTCGATTCGTTTCGCCCTTCGTGCACCGACCTAAGCTTTACAAGGTTTCAATAACTGTAAAGACTCAGACTGGTGCCGGAGGGAAAAAGCAGTTTATGAGGGTTGTAAACTGATGGTTGTTGAAATCTGAAGGTTATTTTTATGTCGTTACAAGGCACTAAAATTTGTGACGGCAAGGTAGAGTCAGCAAATTGTAGTTCCTTATAGCGTCACAGAAATTGTAAAATTATCCTGCTCGCAGAAAAAGGCCGTTACAACGGGGGTATTACCCGGTGACAGAATTTCAAATGCACTGTTTCCAAGCGTACCCCCGTATTAACGATCTTCAATTATGGTCGAACTTTGGCTACTCTATAATGAAAATTCAAAATGCAGAAATGTTTCTCACCAATAGAGCACTAATCTAAGCTTTATGAGTATGAAAAGAACCATGAAGCTAGTCTGATGCTTTAGAGGAAGGAGCCATAACAATATTAAAATTCAATAAACAAACATGCTTACCTTCAAGTACATCTAATAAGCAAAACTTTTTCGAAACTAGTCGTTCAAGAACCCGAGCTAGAATTAGACTGGTTGTGCGAATATCTCGAATTTATTTGCTCAACCCTTCGGTGGATGGTGGGGAGAGTTCGAGTTTGAGTCGCCAATAAAAGGTCGAGAAAGGTACCTACGTGTAAACTGCCAATATCGATTTGCATGAAGTACCTGACGACAATAAAATTTTTATCAGGGTTCTTGGATTTTCGTAAATGCCCCTCGGTCGAATTGAAGAATGGCTAGGATTGTATTTTTTATTGCCTCTATTTATGTTTTTTTGGCAAGGTTAGATATTCATAAATGGAATTTTGGGTTTGTGTTTATGTATTAGTAATGTATTTGAATGAGAGAATAGAAGCAATGGTTTTAAGGGGAGAGTAGAACCATTTTCTGAAATGGTATAATTAGTTGTGCCTTTTTTTTTAAACGCCGAGGACCTATCTCGCACGTTTGTTGGAAGTTTTAGTAAGCACTGTAAGCCCGCTGAATCACATAATTTTTTTTTAGTTTTTGAGATACTGACTTCATACGCAATTCTAAAATAACCGGAACTAATCTATTTACTCAAATGTGTGACTCCAAAATCTCAATTTAGATATCTAGTGTCAAGACACTATCTAAATATATCAGTTGATTAGATTGTGAAAGGGTCTTTGAAAAATCTAAAAATTGTACCTAAAAAGTGTCTACTTTTTAGCGTTTTTTTTTTTTATTTTAAGTACGAAAAAATAGCGCAAACTAAGTCGTTTCCATGAGCTCTATAAGCTTACACATGTAAATTGGATTAAAATGTGTCTTTTAGGCGCCGAGGTTCCCCGACACAGCTCAAATGAATTTTTGGTGAGTTCTATAAGTATACAAAAATCGGATTATAATATTCCGTTTTATGTAGTTTTTAAGATAGAGGGTCACTTTTCATATTTATTTTAGCGAAGTAGAACGTATTTGAAAATACATTTCCTTGAAATATTAGAAAATAGCTCAAAATAATTATATCGGTTAGCGATATAAGCCTGCACAAACAGGGTTGGAATGTCTCTTTTAGTTTCGAAGATAAGGAGTTATTAATGTAGGTATATAAAACTACATTTCCAAGATTTCTAACGTTTAAATGAGATACCCAGAGTCAATAAAGTTTCCAAACAACTATATTTAAGTGAAAAACAGCACGTCACAGTTCAAATAATTTAAAAATCCATTTATCAAAAATTGAAAAAGGTGTGTACATACTTCGTGACATAGAAAAGAGAACACCCGATTTTATTTAAATAATTCCATAGATTCAAAAAAACATTGAAACATTTCTAAAATCTAAAGAAGAACTGAGCTTGAGTTTTCTAAGAATCTTTAAGAAGTATTCAAGAAAATACTTCAAAAAGCTCTTGAATTTTTAACAATCACGAACCCCAGTGATAGTTTTGGAGACTTTAAAAAAACGTTATAAAAACTCAAATTTGAATTAATTAAAAAGAGAAGCTTTAGTAATAGAAGATGAAGATAGGAATATATAGAGATATTCACGGTCAGTGTCCTATTAAAAATTTACGTGATTCTAATGTAGCTAAAGATCTGAAATTATAGATGACGATGTGATGGAGTTTGATCTGTTGAATCAATATATTGCTATCATTACGATGTTGCCAAATCTATGAGTAACTGACAATGATTTTGTTATTTTAAATAGCATACCCTCTATTTTATTACATTTTCGAATTGCCCGGAAGATTTAAACCTCAATTTATGTATCATATGCCATAGGTATGATGAACCATCTCCGAAATACAAAATGTTCTTTTGCTGATTTGGCAACAAACAGCTCTAAATTCAAAAGCGCATATTTTTTCAATTTTCACAGCTAGAGAGCTGATATTTGAGCTACAAACTCTTATTAATTACCTGTGTCTTGTAGTATTATAAATCTTTAGGATTTACATACAAGGCGTGGGAAAATTAGTCCGATATCAGAAGGATATAAATATGAGTGTTAAATCATAATCTTAAACAAAATACCATATATTTTTGGATGGCGTGTGAAATACCAATTAATTTTTCTATCAAAAACCATTATACATTGGTACAATTATTTTCAGTTGTTTTTGAGACATTTGCAAAAATTAAAATCTTTGAGAGTAAAAGAGAGTGCCACTTATTAATTGATTTGATTAAGAGGAGGTTATGCGTTAACAACGTAAAGTAAACGAAATTTTAATATCCTTAATAATAAACTAGATCTATGTAATACAAATAAAATTCGAGATTTTGTTGAAAATGGCCACTGTTTGTTTTGAGACATTGTTGGATTGAATTCATAAAATGGAAATTTGTAGCTCTCTAGAGCTCATTTCGGCCAAGCATATCAAATGCTTCTCTCACCTATTCCTCTAACTGTTCAATATTTTGTACCTCGTTCCGGTATGCTCTATTTTTAATGACACCCCATAAATACACATCAACCGTTGTAAAATTTGGTGACCGGGGTGGCCAATTCCAAGGACCCAGACACCGTATCCATCGATCTTTAAACATCAAAAGAAGTAGGGCACTCACTTGATTGGTGCAGGCAGTACGAGCATCATATAATTGATACAAAAAAATGTCTATATAAATTTAATAATTTCTCTATAAAGTTGGTAACTGTTGTCCTCAAAATGTCTAAATATTTTCCACTGCTTAATTTTTCCGGGTAAATTAAATATTTTAGTTTACTATCCATAATTAAACAAAAACGTTAAAACAAAATTTAGATTAAAACCCCCGGTCTCGCAAGATTTTTGGATTTTAGGACTACTAAATTACTGTGCTTGTTAAACATCCCTTTCCGGGAAAATTTGGCTTCCCCCATTCAAGTAATGTCTTTCTAAAAGTTTAGATCTTCCTGAATTTTTATCAAAATCATTTCAAAAAAATTAGTACGTAGTTATGCATCATCAGGTAGAAGTCGCTGTACTGTGAAGTATTTATAAATGTTAAAATGTTTTTTTCTTAAAATGCATTGTATTGATGAGTAGGTAATTCTCAAATCCCTTTCTGTAGATGATATTGACGCATGTGAAAAGACGTGGAAATCCGCGCGCACGTTTATCTTATTCTCTGCAAACCTTGTAACTAGGTTTGACAGTCTTCTTTAGGAATGAATGCAATCATATTTGTGAAAATTATTTTCAAATCTTCTGAATTTGTTTTAGACATTGGAGGCAACTAGGGATATTTTTCATTCAACTGTTTACATGTTCTTGACGTCAATTTCTCGTATTCACCATGAATGTAAAATAAATTTAATATATCATTATTTGAATATTCAAAAACCATTTCTAAACTGAAGAAGTTTCTAACCTAATGATTGATTGGTTATTTAGATAGAAGCCAATGCTTTAATTAACAATGATGAGAATATTGCAAAAAAAAAACAATTGTTTATTTATGATACTTTCATAGTAACCTATAGCCTCCTCCTAATCAATTTAACTCATAAGTGGTACCTTTTACTCTCAAAGTTTCTAATTTTTGCAAATATCTCAAAAATGACTGAAAATAATAATATAAATTTCTAATAATTTTGGATAGAGAATTTATTAATCTTTCAGATGTCATTTAAAAATATAGGATGTTCTATTTAACATTATGTTTTAACACTCATATTTATATATTTCTGATATCGCACTAATTTTCTTACGCTTTGTATGTAAATCTAAAAAATGTATAATATTATATGGTACAGATAACTAATAAGAGTCTGTAGCTAAAATGTCTGCTCTCTAGCTGTGATAGTAGAAAAGATATGCGCTTCTCAATTTGAGGTTGTTTGTTGCCAAATCAGCGAAAAAAATCGAAAACGTATCATCATAGCTATAACATTTGATACATGAGCTGAGGTTTAAATATTCCGGACTATTCGAAAATACATATAATAAAATAGAACATATGGTATTTGAAATAACATAGTTGTTGTCAGTTACACATAGCTCAGGCAACGTGGCAATGACACCAATATTTTAATTCGACAGACCAAACTTCATTGCATCAGCATCTAAAATTTCAAATCTCTAGCTATATTAAAACCCCGTGAACTTTTAATAGGACATTCACCATGAACGACCCTGACCCTAATACTAAGGAAAAAGCAATTTCTTTTTTGACGAAATTTTAACTTCATGAATGAAAAATTCCATAAATTTCTAGGAAATTTAGAACACTCAGTTTGAAAATTCGACTAACGTCATGGAAATTTATGATAACTTAAAAATTAAAGAAAAACTTAAAAAATATAAAAAAAGTCTCAATCTAATCAAAAAAGGCCTATAGAGTGTTTTTTTTTAAGTACGTTCGCTACTACTATATCTGAAACCGCGGCTTTGCCAAATCGTTCTTTGTTTTCGAGATTTGAAGGAAAATACATAATTGGTTAGAATTTTCAAACCGAATTAGTTCAAAACCTTTCAGTCTAATCAAAATAAATCGATTACATTTTTAAGTAAAATACCTCAAAAGTCTCTCGGGAGGTAGAAACTTATATTTTCTAATCCGTAGCGAATCTACAAAGAAAAACCTAAAAATGAAAGAAATGTTTTCCAGTTAATCCGAGACTATTTAGTCAAATGAGCACTTAATCAAAAATTAACAAAATTTGCCTTTGGCAATGCCTCTAAATGAGTGTTTTGAAACTATTTTTCTAGGTGTAATGGCCTTCAAATGCGGTAGTCAGAAACTGAAATAACTTTAAGAAAATTAGAATTTTCCCCCAAAGACTTTAAAAGTTTATTTTTAACTATGTGAACAGCGTTACAAAATATTTTTTGCATTAAACAATCACATTCTTTTTATAGTTATTTCTGGATATTACATGGTACAATCATTTTTATTTAAGCTGTGGCAAACACATATTTTATTTAATTGACAGAGGAAGCGAATGTTAAGACAAAACAGACTCTAAAGTGTCACTTTTAATGTCTAGACTATTTACAGTGACAGTAGTCCTTTTACTGTCTAGACGGTAAAAGTTAAAAAATCACATCAAATGGAAAGATGATTTTAATCAGTACCAATCAGAAAAAAAATTGTGTTTTTACTCGGTGAAAATTGCTGCCTTATCTTACTCTATAGTCTCGTCTTCGGCTCAGCCATGGATGCCGTTGCGGCAATAAATTTACTACCTTTTTGTCTTGTGAAACAAATATGTAATTATTATTGCTCTTTTACAATACTCTTTCAACTCTCATACAAATAACTCTTACAGTCCGATAAAAATAAAAACATATTTTTGTATATGAAATTTCCATATCACGATAAAGAATTAGGACTTGGAATTATCATGTGATTTCAGTGAAGGAATGCCCATTAGAGTGTTGTTTTGTTTACAAATCATTACAAAAATATTCTTTTAAATGCGGCAATAAATCTTAAAATTTGACTATTGTGGAAGAAGTACTTAAAATGCCATTTTTAAGCCCTTTAACTGCCCAATTACGTAGGATTACTGTAATCCTTCAGTTAATGGCTATTGACTAAATCGGCCCATTAGACTAGGAACATAACCAAATGTAAAGAAGCTTTGGTAATGGGTTCCGTTGAATTTTCTTTTCTAAAAGGTAAAAGTAATAGTTCGATGTGTAGTTTCTATTAAATTTTAAATTATACTCGTTTATTAATAGGAAATATCAAGACATGAATGAAAAGAAACATATAACGTATCGGCGTTACAGGTTGGCTTCAAGGGTTTCGGCATTCCTAAGGAACAACTGGACACAAGGGCTAAATTCATGTACGACGGGAAACAATACACCATTGGACACGGCAGTGTTATCATAGCAGCAATAACTTCTTGTACGAACACTAGCAATCCCAGTGTCATGTTGGGAGCTGGCTTGTTGGCCAAAAACGCCGTCGAAGCTGGCTTAACGGTAAATATAAGGAATTACCTCTAAAACCCCTAAAATGTGTAACGTTAACTATAAGGCTCTTCGATTCAATTAAAAAGTTCTACTGCAGAGCTATAAAAGACCATCTTTTACCTTTGCACCACTGCAATTATTTCCGATGAGACGTTTTCCTTATTGATATACAGTAGGTACTTAAAGCACAATAAAGGGCCTTCGTTTTGATACCTTATTGACATTGGTATATTTAATGACGGAGTTAGAGGCCTCCAAACTTAGATACTTTTCCCAATATTTTAAAAATTTTTTCATGAACCATAAAACTTATGCTCTATCTATATTTTTGTCTTGTTTTTTAAAGATCATAAATCTCTTCGTTTCACATTTTTATAATCGTTAATATATCATTTTTTCCTTTTAATCTTTCTTTAGTTTTTCATATTATAAAATAACTAATTTTCTCTCAATTGAGGTGCCTCCTTACGTGAAAACGAGCCTCTCTCCCGGTTCCGGGGTTGTGACCTATTATCTCCAAGAATCAGGAGTTATTCCACCCCTAGAGCAATTAGGGTTCAACATTGTGGGCTACGGCTGCATGACCTGTATAGGAAACAGTGGTGGATTGGACGAGAATATCGTGAACGCGATAGAGCAGAATGACTTGGTTTGTTGTGGGGTGTTGTCAGGGAACAGGAATTTCGAGGGCAGGATCCACCCCAATACCAGGGCGAATTATTTGGCCAGTCCACTCTTGGTGATCGCTTACGCTATTGCCGGGAGGGTGGATATTGATTTTGAGACTGAACCTTTAGGTCAGTATAAAAAACTGTATAAAGTATGAATAGTCATAATTAATTTAGCTGAATTGACGAAGTTTAAATACGTACTTTTTTTTGAATTGACACTCCGCCTTCGGTTCCTTTCGTCAAATAACTTACTTTCAGTCCTTACTGTACACTTATTTTAAATGAATTTTATTTAATTTTGCGTGTTCAAAAAAACGAAAAAATCATTAGAAATTTAGCAGAACCAGTCTCTTATTTCATTGTTATTGGTCTGCAAACTTCACATTCACAACAAAGTGCTGGATGGCTTGGCCGTAATTATGAAATTACATGTAAAAAACAGCAATATACAAATTTTTTATTCAGTTATTTGTCTCAAATGTCACAAAAGTTCTTAAAAATAGAGAAAAGAATATTTTTTCTTAAATTATTTAGGAGGATGGGCGGATGGTTCATTAGAAAATTTTTAAAAATGCAGGATATTTTCGTGTCACAGAGATTTCGCTTTAAAATTTTAAGCGAAGATCTTTGCTCTATAGAAATTCCGAAAAAAAACAGTCTTCAGTTGATTATAGAATTTGTTTTAACCTGGATCTTTAAAATCATATTTTAATCCGCCTTTTAAGCGCGTGCTTGATTCTCTCTTGAGGTTGTCAGTGCGTACAAAAAAAAAGAAAACTTGTGCTAACGAAATGTAGAAGAAATCACCAGGTATTATTGTTTTTAAACTAAATCTCATATGTATTATCTTCGCATTGCCTTAGTACGACTAGTGGACAACGCTACTAAACAAGAAGAATAATACAGTTTTATTTAACCGCCATGTTGACATTTGGTGAATTTCTGATTTTTTTTTCTCATCAGGTAAATCTAAAGATACCCAGCCTGGGCTTTTGATGGTCGGATATTCTGGTATTCTTAAACTTCAACCGATAAATGATCTAGATCGCCAATTTTTATTTTGTTCCTTTTTCTATATCTTCAACAAACATCTTTATGACGATGCATCATAATTGCTTCATCATCATTTTCTTGAAAAATTTTCCTGGGGTTGCTTCGGATGTATATTCTGTTCATTTCTCATAGAGCTGATTGCCCTCCTGCACAGGGAGATCCAACAGGTGGAGTTTTACGACTATCTCCAGATGTCCAATGTGCTGCACTGATTATCAAAGCGAATCTCCTATTACTGGTATTGAGCGTATGTCTGTACTTATTGTGTACTAGTGTGTTTTCGCACATTGGGTTTGCGTATAACACCGTTGTTAGGATTCAGCTGACCTGAGTCTTTTTATTGGACTAATTCTCTAGGTGGTCGCCATGATTTGTGTTAGCACATTTGCCATCTTCTTAGTTTTTGAACTGATTCTTTTAACATGATCTATGATTTTTGCATCTTTGTCTTTAAAGATTTCAAGGTACTTGACAGACGATCCATGAGTCTTAATAATGCTGTTATTTACCATCAGCCGCAGAGTAGGTATTTTTTCTTGATAGCAAGCATGATTTCCGTGCTAGTCTGGAGCAAGTATTTGATCTTAGAAAATATTCCATAGTGCAGAACTGAGTGTTGATGCCGGAAACTACTAATTCCTGTAGAGTATTTCCTCCCTACAACAAGTTCTTCTTGACTTGGCACCACGTGCGATTTTATAATTCTCACCAGTTGGGCAGTGTTGAAAATGTTCTCTATGACCTGCATAGTCATAACGCAGAATTCCGTTTTTCTAACTAATTTTTTTGTTGATCGTTTAGTGTCTAACTTGAACTATCCTGAAATACGGAAATCTTGGGAAATTTTGAATACAGAAAATTATGGTGTTTAATTTTTTAGTTTCATTCAATCCAGACTTCCTGATCAACGAATCCGGAAAAACGTGAACAGGATTATTTTGAATTTCGTTTTATTTGAAGTTCCCTGAAGAATAGTTTTTGGGATTTTTCTCTAAAAAAATTCATCAATATTTTAAGAAGCGGATCAGACCTTTCTTTGATGGATACCACCCAGATTTCTTAAATGTATGGTTCTTGTTACTGTTAGTGGAGAATTTGCTAAATAAATTGTTACTTCTACCATATTTATATATTAATTATTGAAGAATCGATTTATTTGAATTTATACTATGATTATCGTTCATACATTAGATATCCGTCATTGTCTTATCGTTTTCTTTAGTCAACTGATAACTGATATTGTAGGCAAAAGAGCGGACGGCAGTAACGTTTATCTAAAAGAAATCTGGCCTACCCGCTCCGAGATACAGGAGGTGGAGAAACAACATGTAATTCCAGCCATGTTTAAGGAGGTTTACTCCCGCATCGAGACTGGATCTGATAAGTGGCAAACTTTAAATGCTCCTGCAGGTGAATTATTTTTTTGTTAATATATGCAATTGACTGACAGAGAAATTAAGGTCACCTTTATCCATGGTCGGACGAGTCTACTTATATAAAAAAACCACCATACTTTAACGGCATGACGAAAGAACTACCCACAAATAAATCCATCACAGGTGCCAAGGTACTGTTGAATTTGGGCGATTCAGTAACTACAGACCATATAAGTCCCGCAGGGTCCATTGGTAGGACGAGCCCTGCAGCCAGGTGAGTGATTTCTGTATGAAGAAAGGATTTTTTGTAGAGTTAAGAATCAATACATGGTAATGTTACCCAAAATTATAATATATATGTTTCAAAAATTATTGTACGTTTTACTAATCTTTATTTTCAATTTAGATATCTTTCTTCTAATGGACTTACTCCCAAAGAGTTCAATTCATATGGCTCCAGACGTGGCAACGATGCCGTTATGGCTCGCGGAACTTTCGCTAATATCCGTCTGGTGAATAAATTCATGACCAAACCTGGACCAAAAACCATTTACCTGCCAACAAATGAAGAAGTATGTAAACTTGCCACATTAATAAACACTGTAAATATATTTTCCTTGCTTTATTAAAGATGGACGTCTTTGACTGCGCCCAGCGGTACATGAATCAACAAACTCCTTTGATAATTCTTGCTGGAAAGGACTATGGATCGGGGTCTAGCAGGGATTGGGCCGCTAAAGGCCCTTTCCTTCTAGTAAGTGATTGCGGAAAATTGTTCGAAAATCTTTTAATTTTGTGTCGCGTGTAGGGAATTAAAGCTGTTATTGCTGAATCATTTGAACGCATCCATCGATCAAATTTGGTGGGAATGGGTTTGGTTCCTTTGCAATTTTTGCCGGGACAGAATGCAGTTAGTTTGGGACTTACAGGAAAAGAGACTTACAACATTAATTTGCCTAGTGATCTCAAACCTGGGCAACATATACAGGTGAGACATTCAATTAAAGTTGTAATGGTTTATTTTTTAACAGTAGAAAAATAATTCTTGATCGTCAAAAGTACTCAGGAATATGTGTTCGAACACCGTACTGTGTATATTTCTGACTCTATGGCGATCTGGAATCAATTTATACCTTTGAAACATGTCTTAAGGTATAACCTATCTATTTCATTGGGTGGTAGCGTCTACAAGATACGATTTAATGTTGTGACTTATCTTTAATTTAAAACATATTTCTAGACCGAGAAACTGTCACCATTTGGTCTTTATAATATAAGCTTTTCGCGTTAAACAAACACAAGTGTTTCCTTATTTTATTTATCAGTCGTTTATCGTGCTTCAAAGAAAAAAGTAAACGTTTTTTTTATATTTTTTGTCTTTTTTTCTTAAGTGATTGCAAAACGAGCACTATTTTTTTGTCTCGGAGCAACTCGATTTTTTATTCTTCGACATTTAATAATCTACTATAGATAACGTGATATCTATATCTCCGACTACTTTTTAATGTAACGGCTAGCATCGACTAATCGAAAACAGTGAACCTAGAAAATTACAACTTTAGTTAAAAATTTACAGTGTTTATAAATCTCTGTGTAATTCGTGGTTTCTTAGCAATGCAAATTAATAATAAGTAAGTCAAATGCAGAAACATCCTTTTCATCTCCTGCATTATTGAATTAGTTTTTTGGCTTTTTACGAAACTAGTTTTTCATTAATTGTTATTTTTTTTTTACAGATAACTGCTGATAGTAGTAAAAAGTTTGAAGTGATCTTGCGATTCGACACTGAAGTTGATCTACTGTTCTACAAACATGGTGGTATTTTGAATTACATGATTCGTAAAATGCTTGACTAAATCATGACATTTTACTAAAAAAAGACTTATAATAGCATATCCTCTAATAGTTTACAGTTTTTGGGGGTCTTCGGGATTTATTTGAGCTGCAAATAAAAGGATAATTATTCTTCTATTAAATATATGGGCCACTTTCGTCACAACAAAAAGAACTCTAATAATAAGTAGAAATCGACTTTTTGAGTAGCTTCTAGTCAGATTGTCATTATGGTACTTATTTCAACTAATTACTTAACTTTTTATACGGTTTTAGGGCTTTTTTGAGTTACTGCATCGATATTCGATGGATTTTCAGGGGAAATTGGTGTAAAAATGTGTCTAGGAATCTGTATAATATATGTCTAAGGCAATAAAATTGCATTTGTTAAAATTATTCGGCTTTATTTCATTTAGTTTGCATTCGAAGGATTGCTAAAAAATATTTCCGTTACGCAGTGATTCAAACCTTCCGTTTCTTTTCTTCTACCTTCTTTTTATTCTTTTTTTTCTCCTTTTTTTTATACTTTCCAAAACCTTTTCTTACCATAACCCCCCTCCACCAGGCTTGAATTTTAGTAGCCGCTTTATCCTTTTTCTTGTTTTCCACCCTTTTCTTTTCTTGTTCTTCCTTGTGGATTTCATAAGCCTCTATCTCATCATTTCTGATTTTGAACTATAAAAATCCAGAAATAAAAATAAACTATACATCTGAAACTGACCTTCATGAGCATATCCGTCGTCTTTTTGTTCTGGGCCGCGATTGCCTCCCTTAAATTTATAATTTTCTTGCTTAAACTTGCAGAATCGCTTTCATATCTGAACTTCCATTTCTTAATCTCTTTTTGTAACTCCTATTAATTTATTATCAGTTAATTTTCTCATAATACAGTGAAAATGTATCCAATACCAAATCAGTCTCATTGTAAATATTGGCAACCTCCAAATGAGCTCTATCCTCCTTGACAAATTCCTGTCTTTTGTCCATTATAACCTCACTGATCATCCTCTCCTTATCTCTCAATTCATAGCAGTTCATTTCGCTCTTGGACTTCATCCACTTCTCCAAATAATTGCTTTTAATATCAGCCTCTTGCATGAAATCCTCAATTTCGTCTTTTAAGTTTCCGATTTGTACCATTGCTTCATGAATTTGTTTTCTATACACATCCCTCTCCTCATAGTAGCAGTTGTGCAAATTTATGTATTTTAACTCCTTGTCGTGGGTCTCTTTAAGTAGCTGCGCTTCCTCGTTTTGAAGCCTTGTAAAAACGTCACTTAAAGCTGCAAGAATTCCATAAGTACCTTTACCAGCAATCTCATCATAAGTTTTCTGAATTGTTGATTCGATAAAGGAACAATCTCTGCGGAAATCCAACAAATCAACACTATCTTTGGACATGGGAGGAATCACATCGTCATTCTTGATAGTATTACATTGCTCTTCGATTGTTTGATATTCGACGATTGTTTGGTCATCCTCAGACCATCCATTTATGTATTTCAAAATCGCCAATTTGTCCAGAGCTTCCCTAAGGACGTTTAGTACCAAAGCTTTAGCAAGGTGAATACTGCAAAATGGGTTACGTTTCGAATTTTTAAAATTTACGCAAAAGTGGATGTAGTAAATATAATATAAGTAAAAGAATTACAAAGTGGAAACTTGTAGGTACAGATAGATATAGAATGCATTTGAATATAAATGACCACAAAACTCCTTCATTATATTTTCGATTATCTTGTTTATTTTGTGGCTATTTATGTTTACTTTTATTATTTATCTGCAAAAATCAGCTACAATTAATATAATAACCCCAAACCAAATTTATTTACATTTTGTAATTTTGTTACTTACTTTGTATTCATTCTACCTACATCTGCGTAAATGCTAAAATATTCAAACTGGAATAGTTTTTTGCAGAAAGTAGTAAATCTTTTATTTTATTAAACTACAAAATAGGGTTTCTAGGTCGGTTTAGACGGACATGTTATGAGCGAATGCAGGGGTATTGATTTATTAGGATTATATGATAAGAGAGTGAAGTGATATTGATCAAACATAGTTAATAAAGCACGTTTTTGTATTTACTGTGAAGAAGGTCATTAATCAAGTTTATAAGAGGAATAGGTAATTAAGAATTGAAAGAAATACTTTATCCACTTTATGTGAATGGGATTATGTTGTAATAATAAGGCTTATATTATGTTTGTGTGTTTCTGGTATATTTTATTCATTGTTCTTTGTATGCAGCTAACGGAATTAGAAAGTTGAGGAAGCAATTTGTTGGTAAGATGTCTGAGATAAACTTATGCATTAGCCAATTTGGTGTTCTAGAGATTTTTGCAATATCAAGTACATGGTGAGTTACCTAAGGATAGGTACAAATGCCAACAAAAACTGCAAAAGTGACATGCTGTTTACATGCCTAAAAGAATTTTTCGTGATAATCTGAAGATGCTACCACCACGAATTTAATCGAATTTTTCAATATTATTACCACCATTTTTTTAACTCAATCAAACAATAATAAAGAAAGTAACTAAACTATTTTATTCTTTATCCACTTATCGAATTTTCACAATGCAACCATTTCGCTTCTTGCGCGATTCCCTTGCAAAAATCCGAGAATTCCCCAAGAAAACTAACTGTACTAACATTACAAAAAGCTTCTTCCTTGACAGAAAATCATGGGCAAGATTCTACAAGATGCCATCAATATCGAAACCGCTGTCGCTGGCATAGAGAAATTCGTACATGGACGCTGCTAAAGTGTCTATTTCTTTTTCCTGAGAATCCATTTTCCGGCCTGTTCTTCTCAGTTCCACATCACTCCCTTCGAAATCATCATCACTCACTCCTGCGTATTTCTCTCTCACATCTTTCATAATGCAGGCTTCCAATTTTTTATGTTTGTAGCATTTGAAGAAGAACATTGGTCGAATTAGTTCTCTTGAGAGCGGAGATTTGTCTTTTTTGATGTCAGGAACGCATTGCTATATAGAAAATGTGTTAAAATTTATCTATTTTATATTTAAAGATTTTACCGAAAATTGCTGACAAAAAGTTACACCATCTTGCATATCTCTTTTCAGCTCATCGTCTACAGGAAGGTTTCCGATTCTCTGGCTGATTTTGTTGAAATTGGGCTCTAAGTTTCCATCTAAATACCCCAATTCCTGCATAACGCAAGTAACATTGCGCACTTTGCCGGTCATCTTCGATGTTATAGCCTCAATCTGTCCTCTAATGTCCATATCTCTCTGCATATACCGGATAAATTTTTAAAAGGTTACAAGGGCATGTCCAGAGACCTGCTTGGCTATTTAACGCGAAATTTTAGGATATACATATGTATGCTACGAAGAGAACACATTTTGATGTCTTGTTTGAAATTTTGTGGCAAACAGTTCTACAAGATGTTGGTGTGGCATTGGCATGTCAAATGAAACGTTATATCTTTTTTGGCAAGAAGGAACGCCGGGACGTAATATGTATTACCACAAAAATATCAACATTTATTCAACGATTTGTTACACTAATAACAAAAAAAACTATCAAAACTTTCACAACTTTTTTTATCTTTTATTTTCCAAAATATTTTCAAAACGTTTTCCTTCTTCCTCCAATATGTTTGAACTCGTTTTTATTTAGTTAAAAAATAATTCATTTTTTAATGTAAAAAGCCAGATTAACTTTTACTGCGCCCCTTTTTTTAATTATTGTAAAAATTAATAAAATAAATATGCAAATTTTTTGTGGCAATACATAAATCACTCCACGGTATGGATTTTTGGCTAAAAAACTTACATCATGGGATTTGACACGTTCTTATCATCACCTGTATATGAACCATGAAATTTTAAATAAGACGTCCCAACGTGTTCCCGTTATAGCGTTAACATCCTAAAATTAGATTTTAAATAGTCAAACGGTTCTTGAGACATAAAAAAAATTCACTGTGTATAACTGAATTCATTTAAGCTCAAAAACAACACTGATAAACCTACCGACATGCGACTACCACCGTTGTAGAATTGGTGACCTCCCATTGGGTACCCTCCATAAGGTGAGAAGGGGATCTGCTGGTATCCTGGATAGAAGTAGGGTACCGCACCTTGAAAATTAGGGCTGCTGAAGGCCATTGGACTGTAGAAATTGCCTCCTAAAGCTTGAGGAGGGTTGTAGGAGGCTGGTCTGAATGATGGAGGAGCCGGAGCGTTCTATAAGAAAGAATTTTTTATTTTTTCAACTAAGTGTATAATACAAAAAACTTACAGGCCTGTAGGCGATTATAGCCTGATTGAGTTTGTCAATATCAATTCCTCCAGGGTAAACCGAATTCGCGGCTGGTGCCTGAGCATCAGCTTGAGAGGGTTCCACAGTAGATGGAGCTGGTGCTTGGGTGGTTGGAGGTGGTGGAGCTTCATATGTAGCACATTTAGCGCATGCATTCTTCATTTCTTTGCGAATTTGCCTTACTACTTCAGGTCCAAAGCAAGACTCGTAGATCTGCGATATTCAGCATTGAAATCTAGAAAAAATTCACGTAAAAGCCAACATACCTTCATCATGGCGTATTTCTTGATGAATCGATCTTCGCTTCCTCCAAAAGCGTGTATAGTGGACAATCCTGTGAGGAAGATGTTGACGAATAGCAATGTAGATTTCATGGTGATGGTGTACCCTAGAATTAATGAATGAAAGAGTGTATTAAAACATGTTCATTAAATACCTGTTGTTTGTTTTAAGTTGATTCTTGTTTATGCAAACTAATCCAAGGATTAATAGTTTGCGATGTAAATAAGTTGATATGATAAACAAGGTTTTGCGGAGTTATTGAATGGAGTTGTAAATACATTAATGAGTTTTTTCATTGAATTTTCGCATTAATATCCAAGTCAAGATTCGAAAAGTACAAAAGAACAAAATTATTGCTTCGTAGAAACCTTAACTCCGAGATCTCTAATTAACGCTATATTGCAGAATAAGTCAAAATATAATGAGTCTAGCAAAGACCCAATGGTCAAGGAAAAAGAGCAGCTGGAACGAGTGGTACAAGAAGGTTAAGAGGCGTTTTCCATAATGGAACGAAAAAAAAGCGTGGAAAGAAAGAATAAAATACACAACAAAATTCGAAAAAAAAAATTATCTTACGGAGCAAAACAAAAAGAAAATTCACAACTAGACACAAGAGGGCACTAGCGAATTTAAACCACACGCCTCTTCTACTCCGATGCTTATATCCTTCAGGGTCAGTCTCGAGCCATCGTTGATTAGGTCAAAAGGAATCTCAAGCGTTAATGTGTAGAGCTTCGGTGAATCCCACACAAACTGGTCACCAGAACAATGCACCGGGTGTCTTTTTGACAATATTTCTCGTGAAAAAAAGATTAAAATTTGAAGAAATCGAATTGAATAATTAATATGTTTTGAACGTACAATTCTAAGAATCTCTGAGGATTTTGCGACAGGGAGCACCGTTTTTGTACTGAATTTTCGCCCTTAGATCCAGCTTAATTCGTAATTCATACTTGAAATCCGGGGCAGTGACTGAAATATGTACAGGGTATTTGGTAACTCGATACATTTCTTTAAGGGAGTAATAGAGCATGAGGTAAGGACTTAATTTACCTTAGTACCAAAGTCGATAATAACAAAGATACAGGGTGTCAAAGTTGAAAAAATAAATCATATCTTTTTTAATATTTTGCAATTTCTTCCAGCTAATTTTGTTAAATTGTGTATCCAGAGGTTTTTGGGATAAGAAATTCAAATTTATGCATCATTTAGTTGTATCTTCTAGAGGGCAACCACACATCTATATCACTATACTTCGGCTCAAGAGTTGCTTAAAGACGATCTATTAAGGAGAATAAACTTCTGCAGGTTCATCTTAAATACTGATATAGAAGATGGAATTTTCCTCAAGAAAATTTTATGGACTGACGAATTGAAGTTTGATAGAGAGGATATAACTAACTTCCACAATGCTCATTACTGTGCTGAACAAAATCCACGTTTAACTAAAAATCATAACTATCAAACTAAGTTCAGCATGAATGTCTGGCTTAGTGTCATGAACAACATGATAATCGGACCTCATTTTCTGCCAAATATTGTAAATGGTCAAACATACGAGGTGTTCTTTATTAATCATCTGCCACCACTACTCAAAGATAGACAATTAGATATTCGTTAGAATATGATGTTCCAACATGACGGGTGCCCCGCTCATCAGCGCTGAACTGTAAGAGAGTTATTGGATCAAAGGTTTCCGAATCAGTGGATTGAAAGAGGAGGCCCCATACAATGGCCTGCAAGGAGTGCAGATCTAACTCCGTTGGACTTTCACGTATGGGATGAGATGAAAGAGATGGTTTATGCTCAAGAAAAACAGACATGTGAACAATTAATACGGTGTATTGAACAAGCTGCCGTAAGTCTTAAACAAACATTTTCGGCCAGAATAACTCATGTACAAATTAGAAAACGGGCACGTGCGTGTATTAGAAGAAGAGGGTATCACTTTCAACAAGACTTTAAATAATTAGAATAAAGTAAGTATTACTTTCACAGAATACAGACAACGATCCTTTTAAAGCCTACAATATTAATGGAAATTCAATAAATGCTGAAATTATTATTACATTAATTAAATTATTTTTACGTTCATTTTAAGTGCGGTTTTCTCGGAAACTATTGCCTCTAGTGACTTCAATAAAGTATACCTTTTTTAACAAGAAAAGGTAAAGAAATCCCTCTTCCTAGTCCAAACTGACATACAGTGTAGCTCAAAAAATTTGTAGCGATTTGAAGGGGTCGTAATCGTCGCAGGTGGCAACCTCTAGAAGATACAACTAAATGATGCATAAATTTGAATTTCTCTTTCCAAAGAACCTCTGGATACACAATTTTACAAAATTAGCTGGAAGAAATCGCAAGATATTAAAGAAGATATGATTTATTTTTTCAACTTTAACACTCTATAGCTTTGTTATTATCGATTTTGGTACTAAGGTAAGTTGAGTTAAATTTAGTCCTTACCTCATGCTCTATCACTCCTTTAAAGGGATGTAACGAGATACCAAACACCCTGTACATTGGTTGTGAAATAGGAAAACAACTTGAAATTGGGAAATTTAATTATAATTTCACAACTTTGAATCAGTTTTGCACATGCCATCATCACTGTGTTTTATCGATTAGTCTTTACGGACACTCTACATACTCGTTATAATCACAATTGGCAGTATCAGAAACTACATACATACCTACAAGGTCTTCTAAGTTATATAGGGTGAAAATAGAAAAATCATTGAATGGAGCGTTTAAGAAAAAGTTAGGAATTTTTTTTTATGGAACGTCCTGTATATTTTTACTCGAACATTCGCAAATCACCAAGAGACCAAAAAAGACCATATGCAATATTGGACTAAAATAAAAAATAATCGAATTATTCATTCATTTTTCCTTTAGACTACTTGGCTGTCTATGGCTGCGAAATAATTTTCACTTTTCATTTTTTTTTAAATTTAAGCAAGCAACATAAGAAAACAACATACATTAAATGTGAAAACACATTACCCTTTAGTTCAATGTATCTACGGCATTTTTTGTTACACGGTTTGAAGCTGTTATAATTGTTCAGGTATTCGTGGATCTTAAAATACCCAAAATGCTATTTTGAAACTCGACTAGAGTAGCAAGTTGTCTTTCATATAACCACAAAAAAGTCTAATAGAGTTATGTCAGAAGATCTTGGGGGCCAACATATCGGACCATTTGATTGAATCCGTCTGTTTTGGAAAAATATTTCTAATAGCAGTGTGACTTCGTGAAACTGATGGGGAAGAGCTCCATTTTATTGGAAATATATTCGCGCCTCTAAGTGGACATAATTTAAATGTACTTTTAGCAATTCTGATAACATATCGATATATCTCTTTCCTGTTTAAGTGCCTTCATAGAAAATTATCCCAATTATTTGAGTGCTTATTAGACAACACCACATATTGATACTAAATTGTATTTGAGGCTTTCTGGGTTGAATGAAAAATAAATTTTTCTTATACCAATAAGGCATGTTTTTGGGATTAAACGTTTTTCTCTTTGAACAAATAGCTTCATCGTTCAATCAAATACGTCTTAAAAAGTTCAAATTTTGCTTTCACATATCTAAAATTCATTAGTAAAAGATGAGCTTCTTTTAGATGTCACCAGGTACTAATGTTTGTATTGGCTGGTACTTAAAGGGTGTAAAGTAACATTTTTTAGTTCTCAAATCGCAAAACATTTTAAACTATTGTTTTTTGCTAAATTTCTGATTGAATTATTTTTGTACGTTTCAGAATTTGCCTACACATTTACGTCTATTCCTTTATTTATAATTTTTTTTTAAGTTCTAGTTTGCACAAAGACTATTTCGTTACTCCTAAGTTTTCTGCATAGTTTTAGGAAATACATTCTCTCTGGTTGATTACGTTCAGGATTTTGGCCATATTGTTCCAGTGCTTGCGAATCATTTTTCTCTCGCTCGGAGAACGTCGTTTTGCAATGTTAAAAACTTAACTAAACTGCAGTTCTTTTAAATAATAATAATAATTACAAATTTAAATCGAATTTTATAAAAACTAATTCAGTTATTTTCAATTTTAATTCAATATTGCATATGGTCTTTTTTGTTCTGTTAGTGATTTGCGAACGTTAGAATAAAAAATACACAGGGTGTTCCGTTAAAAAAAAATCCTTCATTTTTTCTTAAGCAGCACTTTCAATTGTTTTTCTGTTTTCACTCTCTTAATCGGCGGAAAAAGTGCTACCATAGATTGTAATTTGGGTCTTTGCATGTGCGTCATTCATTCGAATCGTATGAATCAAATCAATTCAAGGTCAACACAAAATATGAGCGCGAGCAGTGGCGTCTTAAAAATTTAATGTTTTTGGATTGAAATAAAAAAAAAATCATGAAAATTGTTTATAATTATACGAAACACAGTGAAATCATCGACATGTAGTAACCAACAGAAAGTACGCGCTATATGAAATTTTTAAAAAATTTTAAATGATTAGAAAAATGTATTCTTATTATCCACGCAAAGGTCCAAACTATAAACTATAGTTTGTTAATTTCACAGACTTTGTATCTAGAATAATAAAATACTTACCAATGGTGAACAGTTAACTTAGAACAGATTGAATTGGCAGGACTACAGGAAAAAGTTTCTATAATACACTCTGTGATTTTATCATGGTTGTGATACTTCAACATGTCTCTCGTTTTATCTACCGAAAAAATGGGACACCCTGTATGATATGATTGTTTTACTCTGCTAAACGTTCCTGAAAGGATTTACTTTTCCGACTTCATGTTAAAAATTGCAGATTTTTGAAATTTTATACATCGGATTGATCACTTGATTATATCAATTTTGTCAATTTATATAATCCAGTGATTCTCAAGAAGAGGAAGCCCATTATCTTCTAGTTTGCCTTCAAAACGTTCTCGTCTCCATTAAGTGTTACATTAGGAGTTATTTTCACACAGATCGCGTGTATTA
Organism: Euwallacea fornicatus; assembly: GCF_040115645.1. Taxonomy (NCBI): domain Eukaryota; kingdom Metazoa; phylum Arthropoda; class Insecta; order Coleoptera; family Curculionidae; genus Euwallacea; species Euwallacea fornicatus. The sequence goes on along the minus strand of NC_089542.1, from coordinate 7,260,163 downwards.
AAATCCGCATGAAGAAAAGAGCAATTACAAAACCATCTGTCTGGACAGAAAAAATCGTGTTTCGAACCTTAGATACACGCACAAAACTTCTCAGAGGTAATGTAATTTTTAGTGAAACCAAATTATACATAAGTACCGACATTTCCTTTCCAAGTACCTCGAAACACAGACCGTGTATTGTTGCGGAAACACTCGGTTTGAGATGTCAGCAAACAAGAAGACGTGTGTGTATTCAATAGAAAGAATCAAGCTGGTTTTAAGGCAGTTCTTTCCATACGTATCGGTACCACCGTTATGTGTATACGCATAAGTACCAACGACCTCACAGACTCTTCGCTTTCCGAAGATCGGGGAATTTTAAGTACCGTTCCACCTGACCGTGCGAGGCGTTAATCACGCGTGCTAATATTAAGTGGTCAGTCTACGGTATTTTCTTTTAAATCCTTCATCTTCGGGGAATCAATAAAATTACCACTTAAGAGGCATAATATACATCTTACAACCGGTCTTAGAGATAACTCAAACGCGAGCTCTGCAGATCTCCTTTTAAGGCTGGTCCCGACAGGTTCACCATCATTAAGCCACTATGAAGTTGGGGACGAATATGACTTTTGTTTTTTATCCTTATTGGGATGTAAAAAGCAATGGTCTAAATCTGTTTTTTAGGAGGTCATCTTCTTGTCGGTGCTTCGCTCCATTACCTTCTATGTGCATTACTAAGCGTTTTTCCAATGATAATAATAACAGTGACATAAAAACCTCTACTGACTTGCACGACCTGAACTTATACCTTGAAACAAATTTTATCACGGTGTCCACATACATGGGACCTCATACTGGACCTATTAATTCCTTCAGCGTCTTTGTCGAATTCCTTCGGCAGTGCTTTACGTAACGGTACTCATTGTTTGCAAATTTTATTAAATTAGATCAAAATTGCTTTCGGTTGCTTTATACACATGAATTCTCCAGGTGCTCGGCGTGTAAGTGGGCAATCAAGAGGTCTTATGTTACAATTTCACGCATTTAAGGCTGATAATTTGTTTAATTAGAAGGCGATAGATGGAAGTTTTTTCCGGTAAGAAAACTTTTCCAATTAGATGTGCAAATTTGCTGAGATTGAACGTGAAATACATGTTTCAGAAATGTGAAACAACACCAGAATTAATGTAATAATTATTGTAAACATAACGCGTTCCTATAATGGTCGTTTGAATTTACATAAAACTTCCATAACATCCATATTAGAGATTCTTCAAGTAGGTAACCATATTAACACCCAACGTCAAGTTACGTTCATTTCTTTCAAAACATACATGCTTTCATAAAACAGTTAAAACCCAGTTAAAAATGTAAATTACATCAATTTCTCCACCCAATAAAATCATTTCAAGTTCAGGTCAGTATTTCACGGTCAGAGCAACCACGTCCGAGTCCATTTGTTATAGCTATTCTTATTGTTTTTATTTTTATATCTCCAGGTTGTGAATGAGTGGCCACGTGTTACACAGGCAATTAATTATATATAAACAATTGCGATTAACTGGTCGTGTTTGCTAAACACGCTGGTTTATGAATAGCCGGTGGCATTGGGATTAAGCGTTAATGAGGAGAGGAAAAAATGTGTAGTTGGAGAAAATGAGTTTACAAATTAATTTTATTATAATTATTGATTGATTCGAAGATTTATTTTCCGCGGGAAGTGGTTTCAGTTTGTAATTTTTGCGTTTACGCAAAAAAAAAAGACGTCATACAAATCAAGAAAGTAACAACGTCGGAATATGGAAATTGAATTTGGATGGAAGTTGGAGATCAAAAACCTATTAGATGTATGACCAGGGGCTTTTTCCCTTAGATCCAGCTCTTGCGTCCAACATTAAAAAACTTAAAGAATAACGAATGCTTACGTCAGTTCCGATTGACCTTCATTACAGGTTAAGACGCGTCAAACTGCAAGGAAACAACGAAATACGCATGTGCAAAACGCTGAAAAAAAATTAGAGAAAACAATATTAATTAACTGGAACAACATTCCCGATGTTTCTCCAAAGGCCCCCCCTCCCCTCAAATTTATGTTTAATTCTTAAAATAAAAATTATAATTTCTCGTCACAAAATCAATTCAAAATTTGGACGAGGTGGATGTGGGAGAGGAGAAGGGGGGGGGGGGGGCAATATTATTGCAACCTCCAGTATACCAGTAGGTGTAAACTCGAAACTGCATATGACTGATTAATTATTTTATTTTCAAATACATGTTATATTTATTTTAATGTAGGCCCATTTTGCCCATATTAGGAAATTTGAGTAACGTATAATCTAGATCTTTATTATATTCTTTTTATAGGCCTGAACATTTTGTCGCACTTAAAACAATTCAGTGAACCAAACGCCGAACATAACATTAATTTGGACGGGGCACGGCACGCGTTTGCAGATAAATTTGCAAATTTTATGGGTTTGTTCGCCGCTCGGTTCGTTATAATGTTTGTAGACGGTGAAATGCTTAGGTCTGTATACACCTTCTTTAGCCTAGTCCAAGATGACCACGTTTAAAATGAGTTGTCTCGCTTACAAGGTTGTAACGGAACAGCGCTCTTATGATTTTTCAATAAAGTGCAACACTGAATTTCACGTCCGAACTCTGAAAATCCGTCAAAAATGTTTCAAACCTGAAATTTAATCATTCCACCCAATTGTATTCAATGATATTCAAAGAACTTCCGCCATTTTGTTATTAAACGGGAATACACAAGAATGACAAAAAAAAGGAAAACAACGACCAAATGAAGCTTAACTGTCAAACTCAAAAATTGGTACGAGGCCAGACGAAACGCCATTGGTCGTTCAAACTGATGAGTCATTAAGGGAATGCTTTCAAGAAATAATGGTATATCTACCAAGATTGCAAAATACCTCGTTATGTTCCGAACATCGACATAAAAAAAGGATCTAAGATATTAGGGTCGTCGGAAGTTCTTTACAACCGCAGTGTATATGCAATTTTTCCACTACTGACTTTAAAAGAAATAAAGACACTTAATTATTACTTGGTTCGGAACTATATTATTCGGAGGAGCTGTTGGTATGTAACAAAAGTAAGTTAATTTTGTGAATAATTTTACGGTATTTTGCTATAAATTTATATTGTTTGAATAAAATTAAAAAGAACAACATTATTTTGTGTTATTGAAGAACAAGTTAATACCTATGTATATAACACATTATTTACCTAGGGACCTAATCGGACAAGATCATCATCTCAATTGCTGTTTTAGGACAAGCGAAATACCACCGTTATGATTCAAGGAAACAAAGTTGCTAAGTTGTTTTTTTTATGTTTTGGATTTAACTTATAGTTATTGTTGATATATTGTACACAAAGGTGTGACGTACATTTTTATAACCCAAACGGCAAATTTAAATATCAAAGCATGCAGTGCTGATGGGTCCAAGGTATGGGGATTGTAAATACTTCAAGGTGTATATAAGGTTTTACACCATAAATTACCAACACACTCAGTATAACTTAAGGCTGAAACATAAAATCACAACGCAACATAAATCATGTTATCATCAACGACGACGTTTCATTTCCATGGTAACCGTAAATGAAACAACAATGGGGATGATCGCGATAGTGTCTGATAAGGGCACTAGGTAAACAATGAATCATATGCTAGTGATTATTAACTTGTTACTCATCTCTTTCTGGAAAAAAAGTGAAGAAACACATTAATCTGAACTAATAATAGAAGTTTTTTTGTTTTTTTTTTAAAGCTAGTTATGGAAAACATCGTATATACACCGTGGTTGTAACATATTTACAATGACCCTTTATTATTTATCGGGTGCATAAACTTGATGACGCGTTAGTTTGATTAAACCAATGGCATTGAGCATTGACTCTCATTAAATGAAAATTGACAGTTCGCTTTTGTTGTTTTTTCTGTCGTTCTTATCCATTCCCATTTAATAACAAAATGGTGTATTTCCTAGGACGTTATTGAATTTTATCAAGTAAAAGCCTGAAATATCATATTTTTGAAACTTGTGTCGGGGGTTTTTCATGTTCGGATATAAAATTCGGTGTTGGACTTTATCGAACAGTCGCAAGAGTGACCAATTATTGGAACATTGTAAGTCAAGAAAACCGTTTTAAAGTTGGTCGTCTTGTACTGTTAAATACTCAAGTCTGTATGAAGTTTAACGTAAGTACCTAGCCTGTTTACCCAAACTATCACTGAGATAAAATAACTGGCAAAAGTTCATAACATGGCCAAAATAAAGTATAAATCGAATTTCAAGAAAAGTACATATTTAACAGGTTTCATGGAATTCCAAGCTCAAGCCTTTTCCTATACCAGACGGCTTCGTAGTGCGGGGATGCCCCCCCCCCCTCAATTTTTTAGCAATGAAAAAAAATGAATGATACGTCGACATGTACCTTTTTTCATTTATTATGCTCTTTTTGAAGATGTAAAAATTTTTTTGAGTTTGCATTTAAAATGGTGAAGTTGAAACACAATTTTGATTAGAAGGTTAGCCCTAAAGAACTATTACAAATGACAAATTGTCAACATATTCCTTGATGAAAAATTCACCCTTTAGTTTTAAAAATTGTGGAAAAATTTGAGGGTGAAAACATTTTAAAACTATCTGGTTTGTAGTATCAGTAAGTAGTGTTTTTTGATTATTATTTTAAAGTGATAAAATGTCGGTATTTCGTAGTTTCTTTACACTTTCTCGTCGTTTCACTAATGATGTACGATGAGGTGAATGGGTATACCTATTAACTCCTAAAATTTTTAATGAAGCTTAGAACTCTGGATATCCTCCTGTTATTATCTCAATGGATTTTGGACTCCCAACTTCAGGTTCTACTTATAACTATTAATTAAAAATTTCGATAAGGGGTGTAGCTATCACATGTTTCCCGTTCACATTCGAGTTTTTAAAATAGTTTACTCTCTCTGCGATTTTTTATACATCTTTACGTATTTCTTAGTGCTTAAACTTGAAGTATTTCTACCGAATGTCCCATATAAAAGGAGAAATACTCTTAATAACAAATAAAAAATATATAGTGGGATAAATATTAAACATGGTGGCGTTACAATGGTAAATTTTATATAAATATATAATTTTATACTAGATCCTTATGAGGTCTTGTTTGATGATGCCAGATGGCAGATGATGATGATCGTATATCCCAATGTAACTAATTATTATTATTTCATTGAGAAAATGTACGTAAAATAAATACAAAGTTTCTTCTGTTGGCCCATTCTCCACTACTACAACAGCACATCATAAAATTCAAATTAGGCACTACTTTTGATGTCTAATTCCAATCCAAATTAAAGCATATTGGCTTTAGAAACTCACATAATAAAAAACTCAAAACACAGATACATATTGTGAAACCATGAAAAACCCAAAACTAAATAAACACCACCAACAAAAACCTTACAGATAAATTAACAGTTAAAAAGCGACAATACTTACCGCAAATACCAATTAATCAAGCAAGGCGGAACCACGAAGAACCGACGAAAAACAATTATTAACGACAGTTGGAACGTGTAGGACGCGGATAGCTTCTTCGGCGGCCTTCCTCCGGGTCTTCTTTATATCTTCCACCACTTCTTCAGACTGCTACCGGCTGGCTTTGATAAGCCCCAGGTCGCTACATGTCAAGTTCACTAACACTGATGAGATGATCTTTCCAATTTGCTCTATGATTTATTCGTGACACTCGTATTATACAGGGTGGTAGTGCAATTAAAGCATCAGAACAGGAAGAGGATTGCTGAAGTTAATTGGCGATTAGTGTTGTCGTGGACGGTGCAAATTGGACACTTGCGTATAACGAGTTGTTATTGGGACGATCGAAAACTATCATTTATATAGGGTTTTTACGAGGCTATTTTCGCACTTGCCGTGCAAATTACTATGTAAATGGATGTTTGCTTTTTCCATTGAAAGTTTGGTTTAAAGCTCTATGATAAGTTGTTAACGGTTATAAGATGCAACGTTTTTTGATAAAGATGCCATTTGGTAAAACATTCGAAAAGAAGGTTCTTTTATGATTTGGAGTTAATTTTTGGGTCCAAGAAATATGTAACGAAAGAGTCATATTATTTCAAACCGTCGTTCAGTTGCATCATGAAATTTTGCTCCTAAATGCACGTGTATACTTGTCACAATTTGATGTTGCTTAGAAAAAAATGCAATTCTGATGTTGTCATTTACAGCCATCCCCATAATATTGTAAAACCTGTATACCTTTACGAAGAATTTAAATGGCAAAAAGTTAATGAGAGTGATAAATGCAAAATGAAGGAAATTCCAACCTGTAGAAGTTCTTTCAGTATACCAGTATTTTTCATGTAAATATTTAGAATATTTCCTTCTGCGTAGATAATAATAGTTATTATATGCATGCATTTGCTTTGTCAGTGGTTCAAATTTCATATACTATACTAATTCGAACGACCAACTCACTAATGGTAATATATTTTGTATACCAATATGAATAAAACTTGAAAGATGCCGTTAGAGTCAAATACTGATCTCCGATCACGCTTTTTTAAACACTCGTTTGAGTCGAAATTGAATAGCTCAAAATACAATTTACATCTCTATTTATGTCTTCGCTAACACCACCGCCGAAGGTTTAATTTCAAAGTATCGGAAAATATTTTTTATCGCTCAAAAGTAGTCATTGGAGCCTTCATGGTGTATGTTTTGTTACTTGACCTTAGTGTATGTTCCATCTTTTCTGCTTTCCTTTACGCACCGTCTTTGCTCGTGAGAAATGAATAATTACACGCTTGGCTACTACCCACGGAGGAAAAAAAAAACGGTACCATCTCTAATACACGAATCTCTTAAGCCGGTTAGTTGTTATAATAATGTAATAGTAATTATTCTCATCAGCGCTGATTAAGCTTTAATTATACCCCTTAACAGCGCGGTTATTAAAGAAATTTCATTATGGACTCGGAGAGACGATTAAAATGTTCCCATCCTCGTCTCGTACAATGTAGCTTAACTACAGGCATTAGCATCCGAGCCCAAATACATCTTTTTTTCTTGTGATTTTAATAATGCATCTTCATTCTTCCTCTGAGTGCTATTAGTCCCGGGATGCAAGAAAGAGCCTCAGGCAAATTGCTACGTGAAATTACTAGGAATGTTGCACTGGGAGGTAGGTCGCGTGAAGATTGTTGCTAAAACGGCGTTTAATTGCGTTTCTTAATGGTAATAATTTGAGGAGATACCGTTTCCTGACGAAGTTATTGAAGTTTTGATTGAAAATGTTAAAAATAAGAAAATGGTTTCGGTATTAATTGTCAGAATACAATTATAGTTTGAGTAATGAACTAGTAATAAAATTTGCCTTTCAGTACAAAATTATTTCAAATTGGTAGCTTTAGGCTCGATGTTAAATAGGGCCCCAATTTGAAAACTGCGTTTCTTTAAACATGAAAATGGCGTTCTTGAAAACTTTACTTCCCAAAATCTTTAGGTTTTTGCCTTCGAAGTAAGGTTTTTTTAATTTAAACAAAAATAAAATGACTCCATATCATGTACCTACATTGACCGACAAGAAAACCTGTTACATAGAAATTATTTAAGAACCACAAAATATTCATTTATTCAAATTTACAATGGTAAACTGGTTCCAGATGTGGATTGAGTAAACAGTTTAGAGTGTTTGTAACGGAGATAGACCAAATATGTTTTATGTCGGTCATTCTTTAATGCGTTTAACACAAAAATATTGAAAAAAAACGAGGTCGCTCATGGTAACTTCAATAATAGGTATTAACGTAGAATGTTGTATTTTAAGTTCGTATGCTAATTGATGTGATCGATTCGATATTGCACCCCTTTACAGCAGTGACGAAGAGAGCTCTCGGAATTTGATGCAGGTAGTTAAACGAAACGAATATTTGAGAAAAAAATTGAAAATTCATATTTTTAACTAAGTACGTAGGGCGTGAAGAGTTTCAGATTTTATTGAATTTTTGAGCAGTTTTGGAAATATTTGGCTCCAATTTTGATTGCAAATTATCGTTTATAATCTTCACAGATGGAGAAATTTTCAAGACATTATTTGTGTATGAAACCTGGAACCAATTTCTCGAACCTAGAGTTCTTTTGGAGTTCGTCACTGACTGTTCACTTCACAAAACTTGAAGTTCTTATATAATTTAGATCTTTTTAGAGTCACGTCTTCATTTTGGATCATAATCTCGTATTTCCTTTTTATCTCCCACTGTTTCCGAATCAGGTATAAAACGATCAAACATTCCGTGTAATTTTCCCATTGCTGCAGATTTATGCTCTTTGTGTTTACGCTTAAGCGCCTCTCTTTTCATGTTTACGCTTAATTATGAAATGATCGGCAAAATTTTACAGGGCATATTTAACACACTGCATCTCCCTATCAAAGCAAATTTAAACAATTTTTCTCTAGGAACATTCGTTTTACTCTAGATCTCTACGTCAAATTCTATATTCAAATTTATACCCTAAAAATAATTAGGTCGGGCAGAATATAATTTATATACAGGATGTCCCAGATCAAAGTGTAAATATTTTAACCGTGGTTTCTACTAATGAAATTAACAAACACGTATTTTTTCTTTTTGTACAAAAGTCGGTCGTTTAAGTTCCAGAGATTTTTGAATGTGGGGCCCCATTTGGATAAAATAATTTGTGTTGGAAGAGCCCTTCAAAGAATTTTAGTTAAATTTGGTGTACAAATATTTTTCGATCGTAGCAATTCACAAATAAAAAAATGAAATATACAGCATTGCCATAACATAGATATAAGGGCCGGACTATGAACATAGAGGTCCGTATTTATTTAACCATTAAATATTACGATTAAGCAATTACACTAATTGATTATACCTTTCATTGAGAAACTTTTTTGTCTCTTGGAAGTTTTTCACAGAATGCGTTGTTTTTTCGTAGTAGTTATTTTAAAGCAATTCTTATCTTCCTCGGATTAGACTGTGTCTGCCTAAAGTTATTTATTGAATTATTTGAAACAAAATAACAAAGAAGAATGAAGTTGCACACTAAAAATTGTTCAAAGTGACCACGAGTTCCTGGACTTTTTTTTAAATGCTAAGGGTGATAGTTTTCTTGAGGTAGCACTCTTTGAATACTACTTTTTGGGATCATTAAGTCATGCTTGGCATTTCTTAAACTACTAATTTTATTATCCTCAAAGTAATTGATTATTTCTTGCTCATCATCTACCCCATGATGCTTGATGTTATAATTTTCTCCTTGTTGAGGAGCGAAACTACCAAATTCCCTCAATCTGATATGAACATTTGTAAACGTTCTTGCATTTGGAAGTCGTCGATTAGGATATCGCTGATGGTAAAGAACTCTAGTTCTCTAAATGAAAGGTACAATCGAGTAATATAATCACTTGATCGAAATATTTAACGATTAAATAAATATGGGCCCTTATATTCATAGGCCGGCCCTTATATCTATGTTATGGCAAAGCTGTATATTTTATTTTTTTATTCGTGAATTGCTGCGATCGAAAAATGTTCGTGCACCATATTTCATGACAATCCGTCGAAAGACTCTTCCATCATAAATTATTTTATCCAAATGGGGCCCCATATTCAAAGAGCCCTAGAACTTAAACGAAGGACTTTTGGACAAAAAAAAATTGTTTGTTAATTTCATTAGTAGAAACCACGGTTAAAATATTTGCACTTCGATCTGGGACACCCTGCATAACAAACGACAGAATGTTACCAGAAGACTATAGAGCAGTAACGTTCGTCTCTTAGCAAATAAATTTTATTTCAGTATTTTTCATAATTCGTTTTTCATTAAAGTCTCCGTAAAAGGTAATTATTTCTACTGTCAATTAATGGGAGTTTTGACAAATTTTGCAAAATCGGAGTGTTTTCTGTCGATCTGGAATGGTTAACGGCATTGTTCAAAATTGTTTCGAAATTTGGAAGAAGGGATTATTCCAGTTATTAAAATTTTCTCGAATTCATGGAAGTGTGATGATTGTTAGACCCTGGTTGAAATAAATCTATTTTTATAATCAGTACATAAAACGATCGATGTACCTAACACCTTCTTCATTATTCTTTCACACAGTGTTTAATCTTCCGCCTCGTCAACCATGCCTGAACGATTATTTGCAATAAATCCACGTTTCATCTCGAAGCACTGGTTGTAGGGGACATTAAGCGGTTTGAAGGAACCTCTAGATTCTATATCTCTCTTAGAGTCTGTTTAATTAAAAATTCCCTATTCAAAATAGTACATTTTTGGTATCTAAACTGTAATTTAGTTCATTTTTTTTAAATTTATTTTTAAATATTAGAGTTTGTAGCCATGTGCATCTAAAATAAAAAAATGCATTAATGATAATGATAATACTGTGTTAGTTCGGAATGGCTAGGAAATTATAATAAACTCATTATACATATACAGTTTTGCATCTCTATTACTCAAAATGCTCCTTAATTTAATTTAATTTACCAGAGACATAGTCGCAATCAAGAATAAAAAATACCGGCTTTCTTGCAATAATATGGCGAACTTCCCCATCCAACCAACTACTATACCAAAGCATCAACATGACAAGAATAACGTAAAGAATTCTGGACATGCAAACGAAATGGAAGAACAATCCTGACAATGGGGCAATAGTAACCCCACTGTGTCCGACAAGACAAACGAGACAATCAAATCTCCAATTCCCCAATACAACCCTGATAGAGCACTACGGCCTGTAAATGTAAATAGTGCAACTGATTCCAAACATTTTTGTTCTTTCTTCTTTTTTTTTTCTTGGACAGTAGGAAACACTAACTGTAGTAATTTGTATCATGGGCAGAAAGACCATCAATGGTCGATAGCCCTTTTCCTTGTGGAAATAAATATATTTTATATACAGGGTTCGCCATTACTTCGGCCTTGGTTCCTGGTGTCTTTGTATACATATCAATATGAAATGTTTAGTACAGTACTCATTTATATTGGAAAGCTGCATGATTTAATAATATTTTTGTTTATACAGAGTGTTCCGTTTTCGCTGGGCAGCATAAAGTTATAATTTTTTAAATAGCAACCCATACTTTTTTTTATTCCATTTGATGAAACCTTAATTTGGAAGGAAAATACATTAAACATTTTTTAAATTGGTTGCGGCGTTGCCATATTAGAGAAATTTCTTTAAAAATGCAGCATCAGAAAAAAATTATCACAAAACCGGTGTTTTTTGAAATTTTGAAACTTGTTTTTGTAAAGTAGTAAATGAAATTCAGAGGTACTTAAAAACTTTAAAACATTTTTTTAATGCACCATACTTTTTTTGTATAAGAGCGCTAATTTGCAAATTTTACAAATTGCTGAAACTCGTTTTTTTTTTTAAATGGTACCCATGATTTTTTTCAAGTCCTAATGTAGTTTTTAATTCTCTATTAATTTGCAATAACATCTTTTCATCTAACATTTACAGTTATGGAGATGTTTGCAAAATTTCAATCAAATCGCAACAGACATTATTATAATCCAACAGATTTATTCTAGTAGGCTTTGCTTCTATTTAACAAAAGCATAAATTACTTATTTCATTTAGTTGTCATATTACCTGTCACTACCTTCTAATATGGCAACGCCGCAACCAATTTAAAAAATGTTTAATGTATTTTCCTTCTTAATTAATATTTCATCAAATGGCATAAAAAAAAGTATGGGTTGCTATTTAAAAAATTATAACTTTATGCTGCCCAGCGAAAACGGAACACTCTGTATAAACAAAAATATTATTAAATCATGCAGCTTTCCAATATAAATGAGTACTGTACTAAACATTTCATATTGATATGTATACAAAGACACCAGGAACCAAGGCCGGAGTAATGGCGAACCCTGTATATATATATGGGGAACTTCCCCCAAATTCAATAGCAGATTTTTTGTATTTTATTATTGTTTTCATACGAGTTTTATGAAATTAAATTACCATACTTTCATTGGGATCGTGTGATTTGTCTTTGATGGGTCTGATCTTAGATTCCGAAGCAGACTGTTGCATTAATTATTTACCGATGGGAGTCCGAGCTTTATTGATTTTTATTGCTTAGCAGCAGATTATGGGGAGTTCCATCGACTCCTTCATAATTTTTAAGCATCAGATACCTCTTTTCTATTAATTTCAGGTCTGAATGTGACTTTCCTCATGGTGTGTTCGTATGATTTGCATAAATCTAATTTTTGTGATTAAAGTAAGATATTTGTGTCGTGTATTATGTTGCACATTAAAACTAAAGCCTGTGTACTAAGTGTACTAAAGCCTAGAATGCCCCAGTCTTCAGCTTTCTTAAAAGAAATTAGATATAATAATGTAAAACGTAATTATTTAAATAGTTGGGTAAATACTTACTTCCTGTACTGCAGCTATGGGCAAAAAGATGATCTTGAATCGTTTTTATATGAGAATAATTAATTAGGTTTGAAATAACCTCCTGCTTCTTTGCAGAGAGCTTAGTTCTCCTTTTAAATTAGATTTTGTTAAAATGACAAATCGGTAAAAAATATTTTTGGCATTAAGTTACAGGTTGACCCGCGACACATGTTTATATTCTCTGTTTTATCTAGTAAATATATTTTATATTACTGACCATGGTAAACCTAGGTCCCAACACCACAAGTTCAATACTTAAAATTTGTTATTCTTCTTAATGTTTAGGTAGCAAAAATTCTCGTGTAGGTGTTCTTTAAAGTTATGTAATTAAATGACTATTAAGTCTTCTTAGAACAGCACCTTCGCAATATGTATATTTAAAACCTACACGTAATGAATTAAAATACAGATGGCACTTTGAGCCTTAACATATTTCATAAATATACGATCACATGAAATTAAACGTCTTGTTTTTTAGTTTCGGGGATATAGAAGTTTGATATCTGTTCACTATATTGAGAGTGCCCCGAAAAATATGTGCGGCTCAAACTACGTTTTTAGGACTTGATATCTGTAGAAACCAATTATCTGATTACAGTATGTTTCACCGAAATAACGTCAAAATACATTTTTTATTACTGTGTCCGGTACATTGTCCTTGTTGGTGTATATTTGCCTCAGGAAGCTCAGAAACGTCTTTTTAAATTTATGTAACATAAAAGTTGCATTTTCAATATTTTTCAGATGATTGGTTTATCCCTTATATAATTTCATATTCCGGACTACAGAGCCCTAAATCCCTCTTCTACGCCCCTAATTTTAAAACACTGTAGTGGCATAATTTTATTATGTAAACTAATCATTGATTTGATTATTAAACAAGCAGCGGTATATTTTATGACGAAACACCGATTCAGTTGTCGAACCTTTAAATATAGTATTAAAGTTAAACAAACCATTCATCAATTTGCTTTCTAAAAATCACTTAATTATACACATTGGAAATAAGCTGACGATCTAACACTGAATACAGTATATTTTCATTCTAAATTACTGTATTGAGACTTACGATTAGTCCTCGATGTCTTCGTTTGTAAAATTTATCTGCAGTACATGAGCATCTCTCCTTCGCCGTAATATCAAGAAAAAATCATTGGAATCTAAAATTTTGAAAATTATTGTTTATAATTTTACATTTTAGCTCTCCTTAAAGACTAGAGTTTTATTTTCCTTTAGAGTTTAGTTTGTTGCAATATTGCATACTTTTGCAGTTCTGTTTTTGAGCTTTGTAAGCACGTCTATTTTGTAATGTAGTCCTTTTATTCGTACTTTTTTTGAAAAAAATTCTTAAATTTAGTTATTTAATTTACTAAATCATTCATGTACATGTATTACTATAGCCTACGGTTAATAATAATTTAACTTGTGCTTACCTATACGTAGAATCAAATATGCATGTAACGTGTCAATCAGACAAACCTCAACCACATGTACAAGGCTACATCAGACTTCGATTTATTAAAAAACTTCCGTAGAAGCCCTACAGGTAACGAGATAAACAATATATAAAAGTTTATTTATTTTATTTTACAAAAGTTGTTCAAAATTGTTTCCATTAGCTTGAAGACAGGTTCGTGTCCGTCGAATCCAATTGTGGCGCACTAGTTCGAATGGTCACCCTTGCCGGGTGCTTCTGACGACATAAGTTATTGGTCACCGTTGTAATCCCCGTTTTCGCAATTTGTCAATATTCCGTACTTTGGTATGGTAGACCTCGATTTTTAAATGTCATCATAAAAAGAAATCTAAAGGATTTTAAACTGGAGATCGCGGAGGCCAAGTTAATGGTCCAGTCCGGTTAATTCAGCAAAAATACAGTCAAATGGGTTATTGAGCCTAATACATTAAATAACCTTTTATTATTGTTTATGTCGTTACCTATAGGACTTTCAATAACTTTTTTTACAAATGGATTTCTTATGTAATAGTGTATACGTGGTTGAAGTTTGCCTGAAAAGTTGTTGAACACCTGGTATATTTATGTTAGAGCGTATTCCGTAAGACCCTGGGTAAGATAATAAAAAAACTTACAAGGCAATTTACTTATGAAACAGACGCAGATCTCTCTATATAAATATTTTGAAGTCCTACAATGCTTGAAATTACATAGTTAATCTATTATCTTGTTTTACAAACGATGAAAAATCTCAGCGGTTGGCAAAACGCCCGAAATTTTTTAATGTCGATTTCCAATTACAGACAAATTAAAAATTTTGATTGATTTTGATGATTGTTTTAATTAAATTTGAATTTTAAAGATACAGTGAAAGTTGTGACTAACGGCATCAGTTAGAACAAGTCGCATCTACCGATGGAAATTGGAACTTTTGGTTGGATTTGGATTTACCCCATTGTAAAAATATCGCTTTTAACGTTCGTAAAAAAGACATTTTTGATCGTTTGCCAGCCGGATATAACAACACTACGGGATATAGTATAAATTCGATACTGTCGTCATTCTTTGAAAAGTTATTTAATGACTGATTGATATTTTTTTAAAAAACAATGTCTTTAGCGACTTTATAGATAAATTCCAGAAAAAATTCTTTTTAACCTGCATATATAACACATCTACTTATATATGGTTAAAGTTTTTTTGAGATTTATATGTAAAGCTGTTACCACACCGCTTTAATGTAAATTTCGGTCTCCTTTGCGAAATTTCTAATTGAATGTTGATAGTGTCGAGTTTGTATTGTAATTACTGTCAATATACAAAAAATCAATTTCTTTGAGCTATTTACCGACAATCAGCAAGTAAAACTGCGATAAAGAAGTTTGTTGGTTTAAGCCATAGTATCTGAGTTTTTCATATGTAGATATTTTTATTATGTTTTGTGTTAGTAAATAGCGAAAATAAATTAATTTCTTATAGAAGAGTGCAGAGAGAATAGAAATTGTCGGGGAAAAGCCTAAATTATGAGCGAGGACCATATATTATACATACAGTCAGTCTCATAAGTCCACATACACCTAACAAACACGTATTATTTCATAGTTAGAACCATGATCCAAAAATATTTTTAAATATATTGAAACCCCCTCATTAATGATTATTACTGGTAATTAAAAATTTGAGATTCGACTAATGGGTTGAAAGAAAAAATATATATATAAAGATTTACGATCTCACAAAAGTGAACATACAGCAAAAGTCCACTAAAACTACAACTTTCTTTGAGCTTTATGGATTTTTATTGCTAAAATATGCACAAACGATACTTTAGTCTAGTGTAAAATTTTCAATAAAACACATTAAATAGAATTTTGAATATCTAACATCATGGCATGAAAAGAAATTAGAGATCTAATAGTGTCTTTACGAAACGAAGAAAAATGTTATGGCGACATAGCAAAAATTGTTAAGTTGGCTCGTCCTACACTGGACACCATTATAAAAAACTCTAATTTAACAAATTCAACTAATAATTAACCCCGATCTGGATATTCCAAAAAAATAAAACCGAGCGATATTCGGATTATTGTCAGAAAAATTGTATTAAACCCGAAAATTAGTGCTTCGCAATTGGCTGATTAAGTTCGTAGGGAAACTTGTAATTGTGTCAGTGTTGAAACTATAAGAAAAGTTCGAGATCAAAGAGATTTGATGGAAGAGCTCCTAGGAAAGAGCCTTTGATCTTCCAGCAAACTAGAAAAAAATGCCTAGAATTTGCGAAGAAGTATTTAGAAAAGGGCCTTGAGTATTGGAGTTCGGTTTTGTTTACCGATGAAAGCAAGTGCAATATTTTTGGTTCCGATGGTAAAGGAAAAATATGATGAAAAACTAATGAAGAACTGAAACCTGAAAATTTATTACCGACAGTCAAGCATGGCGGAGGCAGTATATGGTATGGGGGAATCAATGTCTGCGGCTGGTGCGGGAAATGTAGTTTTCATTGAAGGTGTAATGGATCATTGGAAGAATCTCCAAATTTTGTCTGATAATTTATTGCTTTCAGTTGAGCTTTTGGGATTAGGAAACCAATGCATATTCCAACAAGGCAACGATTCCAAACATACCGCCCTTGTCACTCATATCAAAAAATGCCATCTTAACAACATGCCCAAGTAATTTCATTCTCCTCTACAGTTGCCAGGCATGAACCTTATCGAACACATATGAGACGAATTAAAGTGAAGGGTGTGAAATCACGAAATTTCAGGAAAGGAAACGCTTAAAAGAGTATTAACTTCGACTTAGAGCGAAATTACCCTAGATATTACAAGAAATTTGGTTGTACCATGCCCAGAAGATTACAAGTAGTTATAGATACAGAAGTTAGGCCAACAAAATATTAATTTGTTTTTTTATTGTTTTTTTTTTCTAAGTGCAATAAAATTTATCTGCTGTATATTTATTTTTGCAAAATCGAAAATTTTGATCTTAATTTTTTGTTCTTCCAACCTATTAATCGAAGCTTAAATTTCGAATTACCAATAAAGGTCATTTATGCGAGAGTTTCAATATTTTTAAAAATATTTTTTAGACCATGATTTTAAGTATGAAATGGTACGAGTTTGCTAGGTGTACGTAGACTTATGTGACCGGCTGTACATCATTTGAGATATATTAGAGGGTGTGTTCATTATATGAATTCAGCTTGTTTGCATTTTGATAATTTTGTTGTGATTTAAAAAATGAGTTCAAGCTAAAGAAAAGTTTTGTCGATTGAGGAGAAAGGTATAATAATTTCCAGGCTTGAAACAGAGGAACGCAACAATACCATTACAAATGGTTTTCTCTTATCGCGTTCGACTATTTCTCCAATTTGGAATATTAAGAATGCGTTTAATGAAAATTTTTTGCCAACGGAAAAATTGAAGTGATTCAATCAACGGGATATTGATCAGGCATTATTTAAGTGGTTAAAAAAAAAATAATAAAGGATCAGCATTCAATGGTCCATCCAATACTACAGACAAAAGCGGAACAGTCAGACCTATTTATTAAAATTTTGCAAGATATGGACACTGAATTTAAAAAAAAGAAGAGAATTTGCTCTTGTAGACAGCGTTCCCAAAAATGTCAAATTTATAGAATATTAACAACGTACAATATGTCCCACCAAATACCACATCAGTTCTGTATCCCATTGATCAGGGTATTATAAGATCAATAAAAGTTCATTTTAGAAAGCTCCAACTGATGAATATTATTGAAAACAGTCAGCGAAATAAAGAGCGTGCTATTAATCGTTTGAATACAATATCAATAATTTCTAAAGCATGGAACAGGGTATGATCTCAATCACGAATTGTTTCAAATATGTAGATTTACAATTAACACCAGTAATTGATGCCTTTGAAGACGAGGAGGATTTTCCTTTAGCGGAGGTGGGAAGTAGGATAAATAATGATTTTGGAAAAAAAGATGATGTCCCTTTTGCTATGACAAAAGAAAACTTTATATTGTCAGATGAATTATGGTCTGATTTTGTAAATATTTATAT
The DNA here is from genome assembly GCF_040115645.1 of Euwallacea fornicatus. Taxonomy (NCBI): domain Eukaryota; kingdom Metazoa; phylum Arthropoda; class Insecta; order Coleoptera; family Curculionidae; genus Euwallacea; species Euwallacea fornicatus. The sequence continues at coordinate 7,242,179 of NC_089542.1, read as the reverse complement.
TCACTTGAAAAGAAACGGTGCTTTATCTGACGAGCCAATTAAAAGCGAAGTATTCCTCATTCAGGAAATCCAAGATGAAAGTAATGAAGGCTCTGAGAGTGGTGAATATTTTAAGCCAGCATGAATTGTAGAAATCTTATAGCCCTGCCAGCCCTATAAACCTGAATAGTTTTGAGCTGTACAGTTATTTCAGCGACAAAAGGCTTCTGAATGAAATCACTTCCATAGAAAAAAAAAATGAGTTATTTTAACATACATTGCAAAAAGCAAACAAAAATTACGTAATATTTAAATAAATAATATGTTTTTATCATACGTACGTAAATATAAATATTTTATTTTTTAATTATAATGTAAATATAATGTTATTTACATTTTATTATTTATCTCTTTTAGTTCTTAATTTGTTAAATACATTTTTGCGTTTTTTTTTCATATTTCTTGAATCGTCAAAAAAAAGCAAGTCCTGATGTAACGATGACCGGATATAACGACCCTTTTTACTCGGTCCCCTCGATGTCGTTACATTCGACTTTTATTGTAGTTCAAATTTCATATTACATAAATATTTCCTTATTTTGATGGATGTTTCTATCAGCTTTAATTGAAATTTAATGGAGTTTTCTTGTTTTCCTTTGTTACCCTTTATATCAGTATTTTCCTCTTGATTTTGCAAGTTATTCCGTTTTCGGTTGATCGAATTTAGGTTTCACGTTTAGGCTCAAACCCAATGACCGACTTCGCTCAAAAAAGTCCCAAACCAGTTTGAATTACACATATGTAGTGAAAGTGAGATTTCAATAATCGTTCTGAAATTTCCTTAAAAATCGATCTTGACTGATACTTAGACCTGTTTATAAACTTTGGATTCATTAAGAAAAAGCTCGTCTGGTGAATACATAACGCTGTTAATTTTTGGTTTCTTGTATGATTTTATTTAGGTCAAAACTTATTAGCACATATCCATCACATGGCAATTTTTTATTGATCTCAATTGCTTTTTGGGAAAACATCATATGTTTCTGGTAACACTCTACTCTCACTTTAATCTGAATATTTATATAATTTGATAGTAGTAAAATTATAGACAATTAAAAAGCAGATTTTTATTAGGTTTTAGCGACGATTTCATTAATAACGCGTTGAATTATACATTATTTTGTCAAATGAAATGGATAGTTCCAACATCTGGTTAATAAATAAACATTTTTTCGTAAGTTTCTGGGCTAATTTAGTTCTAGAAAATGACATTTTCTTCGATGAGTGGGGTATTATATAAAGATGTTTGAGCACAAGTTTTGGTGGATTAGACTTAGGTAGTTAACGGTGTGACAAAGGTGATGGGGAAAATCGTGCTCATAGTAAGGAAGCTACAAATATTTCAGGTATTTTTGAATAATTTAATTTTTTACAGTTTATTGCGGGTCTCGTGATTCTAACCCAGGGCAAACCACAGGCTGGATACACTTATTCACAGCCAGTTCAACCTCAACTTCCAGTAAACGTACCTCAGCCTTCTTACCAGCAGCCATTGCCTAACGTTCTACAACCACCGCAACTTCAAATTAGTTTACCTCAGCCTTCTTACCAGCAGCAATTACCTAACATTCCGCAATCACCGCAAGTCCAATTTAGTTTACCTCAGCCTACCTATCCCCAAAGATTACCCGAAGTTCCTCAAACATCCCAATTTCAAGTAGATTTGCCTCAGCCCGTTTACCAACAGCGACTGCCTGAACACCAAATCACATTAGGACCAACCCAGCCAAATCAGCCAACTTCTGATTACTACAGCCCTGGCACACTAGTCAGTCAAATTCCATTAAACCAGCAGACTGTTTTTACTGGACAAGCTGGCACCAATTTGGTGCCATCAAACAAATTTACTTCAACCCAGCAAAGTAACCAACTTGCTTTGAACACGCAGCTGCTTACTCAAACCCAGCAAAGTGTCACACCACTTCGACCAGCACCTCAAACACCTCAACAATTTCTGCAGATTCTCCCACAATCAAATCCCCATTTAGTCAACCTACAAACCTTGCAGCTAGTACCTAACTTGCAGCAAGTACAAGAGCAAATCGCTCTTTCGCCACCTCAACCTGTGGTGACGACCCTGTTGCCTGAAGCTCCTCTAATCACCAAAAATATCTACATTCATGTAGCCCCAGAAGAGCCTCCGCTACCCCCTCAAGTGCTTCCAGCCCTTTCGACGCCTAGAAAGAATTACAAAATCCTTTTCATCAAAGCGCCAAGCCTGGCAAGTCAAAGGCAAGTGATTCACGTGTCTGCCCCTCAAGCTCCTGTTGAGGAGAAGACTTTGGTGTACGTTTTGGTGGACAAGAATCAAGCTAAACCGGTATTAGTCCCTACTGCTGCTTCTACGCAGTCTTCGAAGCCTGAGGTGTACTTCATCAAATACAAAGCAAATAAACCTGCAGTGACGTCAGAGGATGCTAGTAGTTCAGTGGATACTACTACTGAGCAGGCCATTTCTAGTGGGGAGAGTTCGAGCTCCTTGTTTTCAGGGAGTGTGGATGAGAAATATGGTCCTCCTGAGTACCAGAAGAGAAGTGTGTAAATGTAGTTATAATGGGGTATTGAATGGTGTTTTTCTTGACTGATTTATTGTTAATTTGGTAATACATAAACCGATTTTTTACGTGATGTATCTTTCTAGACACTCCCTCATAATCATTAATATAGCAATATGTTTGGTTGCTTGATTGTTTAGTTTATATGGTAATTTTTTATATCACAATTTTACCAATATGATAAACCTGGTAAAAGTGTGAAAGTCAAACTTCACTGATCGATTAATTCCATATTGGAACCGGATATATGATGTACCACGGACAACCACTCCTCGCATTAAAATCTTCATTTAACTTTGTTGTTGCCCAACAAGATTGTTATTTCTTTATCAACCTGCAAATTTGTACCTTCGTGCAATGCACTGCATAAAGGCGAATTTATTCCAAAATAATAAGGGTACCTAATTGGACTTCTTTGCTCTGCAATTTAGTACCATTGTCGATTTGTTCAAATGAGCAATCTTCTCTTATGTAAACACGTACATATAGGTATTCTTTGGGTATCCCCTGTAATATTTGTTTATGGAATTCTACCGAACAGGTGCATAAAATCACTGTTTCGTCTCCTTAACCCACATTACCCAAATCGATTTAAGTGGGCACTAATAGCCCACATATTGTTTAATTTACGTTGAAAAAATGCAGAAAACGTAAATAATGTCGTACCTTTTTACGTAGCACGGTACTTCACCATACATTTAATAACTATTGAAGCTTAAGCATTTCGTTTTGTTCTTTTCAATGAACCGTTATATTATGTGATAATGTTTTTTACTAATCTCAAGTGCAGATTGGTCGAGGATGGTTGAGAGAAGAACTAAGAGGATTTTTCGAAGAGATATGGGGAATGATGAAGGAGAAATAGTTAAAAATTAAGTTTTCGGATCGGGGGAGTTATTCGAGTCAGGAAGTCTGATTTCAATTGTTGATCACCTACAGTTTCTCATTTTTGTTAACAGGTTCAGTAAGATTCGGGAATATAATTTAATAATCCGTCATAACTATAATGTTCAATATACAGGGTGTTTGGTTCACCGATACACTTCCGAAAGAGGGTGGTAGGTAAAATGATTGCGAACGTATCTGACCATATATAGTATCATACAAAGTGTCACGCATTTCCAGATATCGACATTTTTCCGAATTTTACCAAATTTGTTATTTGCTTCCGTGTAAGTTACAATAAAAATGTAATAGAACATTTGTCGTGACGCTATCGGTTTTGGCATAAACTTGAATATGTATTTTATCGATATCGAACATGTAGTAGTATCTGCAAATGAAAAAAAGAAAATTGTGATGCTTTAAAATTCCAAAAATGAATTTCTCTAATGTCAAACCTTGACTTTGTAAGTAAATAAAGAGAAAGATGCAAATGGAAGAGTCGTTCAAATATCTTTAAAAACTCCTTTGACTATTGCTCTTTCTAATGATGTATTGAAAGGCGCAGACTAAATGCTCCATAAGGTATTTAATTAACAAAGAAAAAAATTGCAGAAAAATGCATAGGGCAATGCAACAAACTGAATAAAAAGTTAATAAGTAATTATTATTTATGTAAATTATACTATTTACTTATAACTAATTATTATTCTCAAAACGGGAACCACCGTTTCTAATACAATATCGACATCTTCGTCTTATCTCTGTGGTGGTTACTCCCAACTTCATTTCAGCCTTCATTAATTTTGCTGCCCCATTAATTCTTTGAATGAGATAGTCTCGATCATGAACTTCCTTATTGTATACAAGTTCTTTCATTCGTCCCCAGATATGATAGTCGACTGGGGTGAGATCTGGAGATCTGGCAGGCCACAATATCGGTCTATTTCGTCCTATCCATCATTCAGGAAATTGATTATTTAAAAACTCTTTTATTGTTCTCCGATAATGGGCCGGACATCTATCGTTTTGAAATATGATTTTCGCTGTTACATCTAAAGGCACTTCGTCCAAAATATCTGGTAGATTATTTCTTAAAGATTCTAAATAATTTTCGTCGTTCAAATGGTCTGACAGAAAATATGGACCAATCAAGTGCCTGTCTATACCAGGCCACACGTTTACGCTAAATTTATGTTGAAACGAAATTTCTTTTTTCATATGCGGATTTTCTTCAGCCCAATAATGCAGGTTCTGAAAGATGATAACTCCTTCGCTGGAAAATTTGGATCTAACCGTCCGTAAAATCCTGCGAAGAAATCTTCCATCTTGTATAAAAAGTATATATGGTCAAATACGCTCACGATCATCTTACCTACCACCCTCTTTCGGATGTGTATCGGTAAACCAAACACCCTGTATAAACAAAAAGAGTTGATACATATATTTGTTTTGTATTGCTCAACGATTTTAAGTATGCTATAAAGGGTGATCACTAAATGAAAACCTCAAGGGTCTCAAAACTTTGTCATGTGTTATCAGTCAGATATTTGTTGGTAAATAGCAAATTTCTTAATGAACCACCTACATTTCCGTTTCATCACCAACGACGAGATTTTTTTAACGACCACCAGTTACTTTTTATCTACAGAAATCCCATCGAAAATTTGAATGAGTTACCAACTTTTATACGATTTGCATTGTTCTGACATGCCATTTGCAACCTGCAAAGGTACCTGTATTGCAGCACGTGAGACCTTGTGTTGTGGGTCTGACAACAGTCTCTTGCACCTTTACTACCCAAATTGATACCTCCTATTTTAGATTGGAACAGACTCGGAATGAATCACTCACATTTATTAGTATATTCTATCACTGTCATCAAATTTTTAAGTTTGGCAAAGAGTCAGAAGTGGTCCAATCCCAAATGTTTATAAAATCGTTTTTTCGCAAAATTGGACATTTTTAATTTTTAAATTTGCAAATTATCTTTAAAGGCTGTTCCAGGGTTCAGCTTTATGGGAAATGTACAGAAAAGCGCGCTTTCATTTAATGGCGGCAGTAAATTTGATATTCTATGATTCGAACGACAATAATTTAGAAACTTCTGTTTATACCAATTTCAACATGATATTTATGTTGTAAATTTATAGAGTACATTGCTGCGGAGTCAAAGGAAACAAATCTCAAATAGAGAAAATTGTATCATTTTAATACTTCCAGTGAAGGTTTGAAAATTATAGAAAGGTGTTACATTTGCCCTAAAAAATTTTACAAAAAAATGGTGAAATTCATTACAGTTCTCTATAACCAAGCGGGACAACTCTAGCATACAAAATATACTTTCTTAAGAAGGTTGATAATTTGCAACTAGTTCACGTTTTAAAAAATTACATAAAATACCCAAATGTAGGCTTTTAGAAAATCTCAAATTAAAGCTCAAGGCGACACGGTTTTTCCCCATGCCGACTTTTGCATCTATAATCATTAATTATTAATATTTGGTTAAATTGTTACTTATTGATCATTTCCATTGAAAATAGCGTTTTACAATCAATTCTCCTTGGGATTTTATGAGATTTATGACAATGTTATGTACACTTTCTAAGTAACTAACTAGCTTAAAAATCAAATTTGTCAAACTTTTTTCGATTTTCCTTAAATACCAAGAATACGATCTTTTATGAAAAGGAGATATTGGTGTTGCAAGTTACAATTTTTTAGATTAACTTTAAAGGAACAGAAACTGATCATCCTTTAGTACGAATAAGTCCTCAAGAACATGCAATTTTTCTCCTCCAGGGGTTTGTAGTTTGGTGTCTTAAAACGTAAAGAGCGACGGCTACTAAAAGGAAGATACACATTTTCTCTACATCTCTTCATTTCTTTCGTGGGTGGTCAATGCGTTGTGAACGGTATCCATGACGTAATTTTTACTTTTACCTTCACAAATATCTGTATTAGTAATGTTACCTCTGCTAGCGCTGTTTATCCGCAAACAGTGGTGGAAACATTTGCTTTGCAACTGGTTAAAAGAAAAACTTTCTTCATAACCTGAACTAACCCGACCAACTTAATGGAAGTGAGGTAACGAGTTTATCGCATCATAAAATTTAAGTACCAGAATTTGGTTCTGTGTGATTATCTCGTGGTTTTTACGCTCATTGTGCTACATGATATGAACCGGTATTACATAAACAAAGATTTATAAAACGATAATTACGCCAACATTTTTCCTTGCAATTTTACAAATTCGTCCCACAAGATTTAATTAAATGGCCTGTGAGATGATTAATCTTTTTGGCATAATTTAAATACGTGATGTGTAATAAAAATCCTTTCTCTTTTCACGTCTAATGAAATTTCGGTACGATGTATGTTAATTTTGTAAGTGGCCATAATAAAACATAAAAATGCTTTTCATAAAAGCCATGAAAGTAGATTTTAAAATAGTTAGAATGCAACCATACATGACACATCATTTGAATTTAAATATGGATATAACTTATGGTTAAAGTTTCATCTGGCTGAGACGTCGTTTTGTTGATAAATAAACAAAATTTTCTGTTGTTTTTGGAATTAGCATAATGCAATAAATTACATAAGTGGTGTTACATCTATTAAATTTTAACCTAAAAGGATACGAATTTATGTGCATGCTCTTTTCATGTAAAGTAGTGTTACAAATGTGAGTGCGTAACTGCACAAGGTTGCTATTACGTTAATCGCTATTAATTATTTCAAATCAGTTGAAACTTGTAGGTCACGTGAAGTATTGATTTTGCCAAGTTTTCTATTGTTGTAGTTGTTATCATGAAATCTTAAACGTTGCGAATGCTTGTAAAGCAGGTAATTTTCTTTGATGACGTCCTACGCACACTCGTTTTCAAAGTCTAAGTGTTATTAAGTAGAATTTTTTTAGCCGACAATCACAGTTCCTTTTCTGAAAGTGAAAGTGACTAAGTCAATCATTTTAGGGTTTTTTTCTACGCTTCCTATCTCATCTAGGCAAATAATTAACTTTAATTGAATGCATCTTAATCAATTTTTACATCTTAAAAGCCACAATGTAGTGCAAAGTATCCAATTTAATTTACACGAAAAAATACTATTTTGCAAAAGAGCGCATAGAAATGATTAATATTGGAAAAAGTACGGAGAGTAATTTTGCCATTTAAACATGATTTCGCTATAAGCATATTTCAAAATTTCCGTAGTTGCAAATTCGCATCTAAAAGCTAAGATATTACTAGTGTCTTAAGATGTGTTAATTGCGAGCAATCAATAGAGCCAAATTGGATTTCTCAAGCTGGCATTGATAGCAAATTTAACCGCATCAAAAGGACTTAACTAAGCAAACATTATTGTCTATGAGAGTCAATTACACCTTGTATTTGCCAATGCGTTTGTCATCATTTTGTGATAGAAAACCAGAAAATTTTTGTTTGAAAATTTAAGCAAAGATTTGACACTCGGCGTGACTTCCATAATATGGATATACAGGGTGTTTCAGGTTTTAACCCGGAAAATTTAACAGACAAAAGAACTTGGAAAAATAACGTGAAAAATTCACATAAATTTGCGCGTTTTCGTCACGGAAGTACGGAGTATTAAAGTTTCAGATTTTTTAAAGGTTTTATTAGATAGCTGCATATGTTTGTCAGATATCAACGTGAAATTTTGCAGGTACACTAATATTTAGAATTTACACGATTTAATTAACAACTCGCAGTGAAAATCTCTTTTGACCTCGTCGAAATTGTAAAAATGCCTCTTTAATATACACTAATGGACAAAACTAAGGAAACTATTTCAAAAACCACAAATATTTGAACATATCACAATAAAAAAACAAAATAATGGATAGAATGTCCCTTATTTGCAATGACTTCTGCGCATCTTTTTGGCATTGATTCAAGAAGGGTGTTGATTTTCAACATATCCATGTCTCTCCATGCTTCTTGAATGGCTGCTTTAAATCTGCTTTATTTGAGATATTTTTTTTCCGAACCTGAACTTTTAATTGACTCCATAAGTTTTCAATTGGATTCGGATCCGGACTTTGCGCTGGCCAGTCCAAAATAGCAATCTTTGCTTCTTTAAGCCAGGAAGTAACTATTGCCGCTTTGTGTTTCGGGTCGTTGTCATGCTGGAATATCCAAGAAACGGGCAGATTTTCGTCACAAAATGGTTCCATTGTATTTTTAAGAATGTCTAGATAAAGAAATCTGTCCATTCTTTCATCAATAAAATAAATTGGACCCATTTTAAAACCCGAAAAACATCTCCAGAGAAGAACTGAACCTCCACCATGTTTTATGGTAGGTAGTGTATACTTTTGGTCATATCTTTTGTCCACGGTCGCCTTATCCATGAAATCCCATCAGATCCAAATAAATTAACTTTTGTCTCATCGCTAAATTAAACTTTTTTTCAAAATGTCTGATCACAATGTAAATACTTCTGTGCAAATGCAAATAGGGACTTTCTGTTTTTCGAAGAAATAAAGGGGGTTTTAGCTGGCCGTCTGCTTACTATGCCAACTTCATTACATCGCCTTTGTACAGTCTTATAACTTAGATTGTCTACACCCAATTCGTTTAAAATTCCTCTTGCAGACAAATTCGGTTGTTTCATGGCTATACGTTTTATCTGTCTGTCTAGATTTTTGTTGGTTTTTCTTGGCCTACCACCACCACGTCTACAAATAATCACGTTTCCTCGAGTCTTGTATCTACTTAAAACTTTGGATAGCACAGATTTATGAATAGAAAAATGTTTTGCAATATCAGCTTGCTTTGTTCCATTTTGAAAAACTCCAATAATTTTTGATTGTAAATTTTGAGATAAATACCTTCCAGTAGGCATTCTCAAAATATTATAGCAAACACTGTAGCACTCAAACGCTGTGGTGAATATGAATATATTTTGCAAAATAGAATTCAACCGATAATGTGTTTTGCCAAAAAGTTTCTTTAGATTTGTCCCAATAAATAAACAAATAATGAAACATTATTCTTATCACTGAAAATTAAAAAAATGTATATGGTACGTATTAAATAAATATTTCCTCAGAAGTAAATAAGATACACATAAATGATGTACAGGGTGAAATTAAATTTATTTTTATATATTTGAAAAGTTTCCTTAGTTTTGTCCATTAGTGTAGTTAATAGCGGGGACTCGTTGTTCAACTAAAAATAACGTGTTAAATTGGTGTGCATTTGCTGGTAAGTTTGCACATGGCGGGAAAACCGTCAAAGATACGGAAAAAATCCATGAGGTAAAAAAGTTTACAATTAACAATAAACAAGTTAACAAGTAATTCAAAACATATTCCACTAAAGATCACTGGCGCCCCACAAAAAAAGTACGGGCAGTAAAATGAAGCTTGGCCCCCGGAAAAGTAGCACCCAGTAGATTTTAAAGCGACTTGTTAAATCAAACCGCGTAGATTCTAAATAGTAGTGCACCTACGAAATTTCAAGTTTATATTTCAAAAATATAGAACGCTATCAAATAATTTTTTTTTATCTGAAAACTTGGACACCCTGTATTTTCGTAACGAAACCGCACATATTCATATGAGCTTTTCGCGTTATTTTTCCGAGTTCTATTGTCTGTTAAATTTTCCCGATTAAAACCTGAAACGCTCTGTATGGAGAATGTCATAAATGTGTTTTGGAATTTGAACCGTTTTGAATTTGGTCCCAGATACTCAAGAAGGGGTTTAAAACCGAACATTTGCGCAATCTAAATACACATGAAAGCGCCGAAATGGATGTTCCAGGTTAGTTTACTTGTGGCGTACACATTTTTTAATATGATTGGGTTTTTGAGAGGAATTTTATATTTTTATCGATTATTGTCCCACTCAGTATTTATAGAAAATCGAACAGAACCTTCGAATGTCCCGACATTTTAAATTATTTCATTTCGAAGTTACGAATCTGTTTATGATAAAGAATTTTTTTTCACATACAACTGAAATCATTGGAAATTATGAATATTAGTAGATGCATTGAGAAGCGAAGCATGCTACTTATTTTCATTAATACTGAAACCTTATAATTTTAAGTTTTGTAAAAAAGTCGGTGCAGTACTGAAAGATATAAAAAAATCACAAGAAAGAAATAATCATTTAATAGGTTTTTCATAACTATTCAGTTTTAAATTTAAAAAAAAAACACGGTTCCTCTAAACAGGGATAGAAAGAAGAGAAACGACAAGAAGAAAGTCATCTTTTACAACTGAAAATTTGTAGTAGTAGAAAACATACCTGTGATTGTCAAAGATATTCATGATATGAATTATAATTTAGTAGCACTGGTAAAGAAAAAACAGAATCAAACTCAGAAGGGAGCAACAAATTAATAAAGTTGAGTGTTACTTGTTATGAAACGTGATTTTATCTTATATTTGAAAAAATGCACAATTCCCCACAAACCAAGTACGCTACTGTTTTTAAAAAAACATTGAAAGATTAGAATTTTGAATTTTTTAATTTAATTTGAAAAAATTCAGAAGTGTACCTACATGAAATTAAAAACCGTCACATTGTCAAAGGAAAATTTTTAGTTTGCTGCTCAAAAGACTCGTGTTCAGAACGATAGTTTCTGTTGTGATGATAATTCTCACAAGAAATGTCACCGTATGGATAACACGATAGACTTCGTCACAGCGTCGCGACGCCGCTATAATACTATTGCGTTTGACTACATAGTTGAGGGCGAACAACATCGAGAATACCGACCGACAGCGTGATAATCTTCTTATGCACGATAGTTCTCGCTCTGAGCTATAATTATCCCATTGTTGGTTATATTACTAGTTATTAGTTTTGTCGTAAAAATATTTTTCGTGTAGACATCAAATTTTCATGACACAATTCTCGAAGCATATTGATCAATTACGTCAATGGTTTTTAAGGAGTTTTTGAAATTTGACAAACCTGCATGTGAAGTCAGTAAAAACAGAGAAGTACAGAATACAATTGTACACATTAGGAACGAAGAAATGAAAAATAAAATAATTTTGAAAATTGATAAGTTCAAATTCTGAAATACCTACACCAACATATATTTTTAATATACTGAGTGTTGGGAAAGTTCTCTATAATTTGAAAAATTATCTTATAGATATACGAAAGGCAAAGGCCCACCGAACACAACTTTGAATTGGGAATCAACGCGAAAAATTAGAAATAGAAGTACTATTTTCTACACATTCCTGGGTTGAAAAACACTAAAATACGTCAATGACTTATTGTCTCATTATTGCTGTAAAAAGTCCATCTATACAAGGTTATTCACCCAACTTTTCATTAAGAGTTTATTAGGATCTAAAAGTGAAACGAATTTGAAATTTTGGCAATAAATTAACTTAGACGGGTACTATTTTTTTAATTTTTACAACTCTTGTCACTTCCGGTTTAAATGGAAATAGCTATCAACTTGCTTGTTTTAAGTGGGACCCTCAGCATACTATTTTATTTATAGATTCTGCGTTGTATTTGAGACACCTTTTCTGTATAATTTGCTATACCTAGTCTTTACCATCTTTGAGATATTTAACCTTGAATTAAAAACATACCCCCGTAATGACGAATCCTAAAAGTGCAAACCTCCACAGTTATTAAAGATATAATCTTCATTTTTTGCAGAATATCAATACAGAGTCTTGAGATTACACTTTTCCTATTTATATGGCTTAGTATTTCACAGGGTGTCCAAAATTTAGCTTCTAATATTAACATTTTTGAAGTCGCCGAAGTCTATTTTTTCAAATGGGAAACTCTATAACTTTAAACAGTAGCAAATAGAGAATGTAATTCTATGTCATACTAGATCTGAGTTACATATATTTAATCCAAACCATTTTCGAAGTAATTAAATTTTATGTGAAACTAGTAATGCATATTCATTCTTTTTTTTACAAGCAAGTTTTTACTCTACACGTAATTGATCATAGAAAAATAAATAACGCGTTGTCCTATAATTGATGAAAATTATTAAAAAAATTAAGAAGTTGTTAGAAAATTTACTAGAATAAGCACGTACTACTACACTATTACTGGTTTTACACATTAAACATAATTATTTCGAAAATGGTTCAGAATAGAAATACGTAATCCTGATGCAGTTTGATACAGAATCATATTTTCTACTTGATACTGCTTAAAATTATAGTGTTTCATTTTTAAAAAAATATCGTTGCAACTTTAAAAATATGAATGTTAGACGCTGAATTTTGGACTCCCTGTGTAATACTAAAACATATAAATAGCAAAAGTGTAACTTAAGACTATATATTGACATTCTGTGAAATATAAAGATTATGTCTGTAATACCTGCGCAGATATGCGATTTTAAAATTGGTCATTACGGATGTTTTTTATTCAAGGTCAAATATCTCAAAAACGATTACACAGAAAATATGTCTGAAATATCACATACAATCTAAAAATAGTGTAATATACTTTGAGGTCCCGTTTAAAATAAGCAAGTTGACTGCTATTTTCGCTTAAACCGGAAGTGACAGGAAGTTGAAAATATTTTTAAAAAATTGAGCATGTCAAAGTTAACTTAAGTTCAAATTTTCAAATTAATTTTACTTTTAGATCCTGGTAAACTTTTAACGAACCGGTAGGATGAACAACCCTGTATATCCATGTGATTTTAAAAATATCGTATTAGTTTACTGTAAAAGCAATGACTACCGAACGTAATTTTTAAGATAAATAGCCAGAACGAAAAAACAAATAAACAATGTACAGGGTGTTTCCTAACTACATGTAAAAAATTTAAAGGCGTAATCCTCGAGTGATTTTAAGTCAAAAATGTCTAATAAACATATGTCCGCAAATGCCTTGTTTCCAAGATACAGGGTGTTGACTGAAAGACGTTGAAAAAGGTTTTAAAGGTTTCTAAAGGTTTGGTGGTATTTACTAACTTGTTTATTGTTAGTTTTTTTGCTACTTCCACTACTATAAACAAGATAGTCAGTGTTATTTTGGTGTTTTGCTCTCTAAAGTGAATGAATTTAGTTCTGTGTCCCAAAAATCAGATTATACCTCAGTTTTGAAAATTTTTCAAATGTCTAATTACACTAATCAAGAAATGGCCAATATGGTTTTTGTTTACGGCCTTGCTGATGGTAAGTGTTTGGCAGCGAGGCGCATTTACATGGAAAGGTTTCCAAACTACCAAGCTCCCAACCACCAAACCTTTAAAAACCTCTTTCAACGTCTTTGTGATACAGGATCTCTTATGAAGTAATGGTGGTCATTTTCAGCAATTCTTATAATTAATCATTAAAGCATTCCCCCAAAAATTGGCTTTTCTAAAATTCAAACACTCAAATTGAGTCATTTTAGAAATAAAATCTCTTTTTCTTGTCACATTTCAACACCCTGTATCTTGGAAACAAGGCATTTGCGGACATATGTTTATTAGACATTTTTGACTCAAAATCAGTCGAGGATTACGCCTTTAAATTTTTTACACGTAGTTGAGAAACACCCTGTATACAATTTCGAAGAATTGCCGAGTCCTAAAAAATTCAGATACGCCAATGTACAAGCAACTGCATGCCCATGTGTATTTGCATTTGCGTCCGCGACTTTATTACCCCTGGTTCCCCATGCTGCTCATTTTGGTGTGGAACACCCTGTACTGTGGAATGCTTTGCAATAAACCAAGATGACACTAATTTCATTGTCGTCATCGATGAGAATAACCTTGAAGTGGTCAGATTTTTCTTTTGGCTTCGATGGCTTTGAAAAGTTCCCATTTTTTAAAAGCAATTACGATAAAAATATCTACATTAAAGCAGATTAAAGCAGCAAGCTCAACGTTTTGAAACAGTGGTTCTTAAGCTGATTGCCAATAATAATAATTAAAAAAAAATACTTTATGTAATATACATCAAGTTCCATCGGTACTAATATATGCAAATTCATGAAAACAAAACTGCTGTGTGGTCAATATCACAGAAACCTAGTTAGATGGTGAGATAAGCCCATCATCATCGATGACACAAGCCTGATACGACCCAACATTGACGATAATTATCTCCGATTCATATTTCACCTTGTGCAACAGTTGGACAATCAAAAACGCCATTCACTTAATACCTGCAAATTGCCAAAAAATGTATTCCACGCAATTACGGCACTTACTAGATACCCATCATCATCCCCGGTACCACCGCGGTCGAGTGAGGGGGGTTCGGCGAATTAAAACTATAAAAACTTGAAAGATGGCGTAAATCGAAGTCTTGCACTGACCGATTCACAACAACTTTTTTCGGATAAAATGAAGCCGTTCCTGGTAAGTGAGCATGATGATATCCCAGTGAAAGTATATCATCAGGTGGTGGTACCTGTGCATTCTCCTGTGGTGATTGTAGTGTCTTCGAGCAATGATTGTGATCTGTGGTGACGGTTATTTTTTGTTAGATTTCATTTTTGGCATAGATGAATTTAACGTCGCAAATTTCGTTTTCAATTTCTTTTTGCAAAATTCAACGTATAGGCCTTTTGATTGAAGAAAACTGATGTCTCGACAAAATCGTGGTAAAGAATTTAAATTATTACCTAAACTCACCTAAAACTGTCGTGTTACCAGTCTCTTTACCTGAGTAAATTTCTACTTAAACTTATTAAGAAAGGGGGGCGTGTCAGGTATAGAATTGCGAATTAAATGAAAAAAAAAGGAAATTAAAGTTTTAAATCAAGTCAATGATTATTGTAAATCCTAAGGAATAAAGCTAAAATCGAAAGAACACACATTGGCGAAGAATTTTTTTTCTCGTAATACGAAATTTCTGTAAATTATTTCCTTGGTGAAAGCAAATTTTTTAACGAATTTGACTAATTTAAATTTGCTCTACATCTCTGCTTTGTATTAAATTAATTTATCAAGTTTTACACATAGATAAAATTAATAAAACTAAAATCATGCAAATGTGCAAAGGTGTAGCCTGTTTCTTCTTGAAGTAAGAAGTTTTTCTAAATTCTTCTTTCCTTGAAGCTGCTACCCTGTGAAGTTTGAGACAATCACTGTTTCCGATTAAAGGCACTTTATCATTTGCATTAACATTAACATTGGCGTATAATATTTAATTAAAATTTAAATTAAAGATCGAGGACTTAGTTTTCAATCTATGTCACTAATAATATCTTTATGACCGGATCGAGTTAAAGACAAAATTGTTTCTATAGCTAACGATTTTATTGGCTGCGACCTACGCCAGACCAGAACCACCGCTACAACAAGGTTACAACTACCCTAGTCCCCGTCCTATTGCTGTAGACTTTGTTAATCCTCCATTAGGCGTTCAAGTAGGCCCACAGCAATCCACTCCAGATTTTGGAAGCTTCGATACATCCGTGGGAGGAGGTCCCGTTGGGGGCCACTTAGACACCATTTATGGAGCTCCAGCTCAACTCTCTACTGTCCACAAACACGTCTACGTCCACGTAGCCCCAGAAGAGCCTCAAGAGATCAAACCGCAAAGAGTAATCCCCACTGCCGCACCACAAAAGCACTACAAGATTATCTTTATAAAGGCACCAAATCCACCGACCCCAACTGCTCCAATTATCCCAGTTCAACCTCAGAATGAGGAGAAGACTTTAGTGTATGTTTT
Organism: Euwallacea fornicatus; assembly: GCF_040115645.1. NCBI lineage: Eukaryota > Metazoa > Arthropoda > Insecta > Coleoptera > Curculionidae > Euwallacea > Euwallacea fornicatus. The sequence continues at coordinate 7,226,052 of NC_089542.1, read as the reverse complement.
GGTCAAGAAACCAGAAGAGCAGCCAGAGATTGTGGTACCCACCCCTGTTCCCACCCAACCAAGCAAGCCCGAAGTTTACTTCATCAGGTACAAGACTCAAAAGGAAGGTGGAAATGGAGGTTATAACTATGCTGTTCCTGGTGGACCTGGTGTAGGATCTGGACAGGTTGATTCTGGAGTTACTGGTGCTGAAGTGTCTGGATCTGGAATTTCCGGAGCTGGAGGAGAATTGTCCGGACCTGGAGCCGGCATTGGAGGAGGATCTGCCTCTACCCAATATGGACCTCCTGGCTACCACAAATAATTGCATAGTATTCCATTCAATGTGCCTATAAAATCGTATTTTTTAAGAGAATAATTTATTTGCCTGACCAGTCGTTGAGATACATCATGATGATGACGATCACTTATTAAGGTTCGTTTAATTGTACATATTTATAGTTAAAATAGTGCTCAGTAGCGTTAAGAAATGGTGACAAATAGCATAGCAGGTATATAAATAAAATTTTGTTTATTTTTATAAACAGTGGTGTTTGCTTTCTGTGGTTAATAATTTACGAGTTAACCGGAAGGTTAGGAGATCAGAACCGAATTTGCCAAAGTAGACCTATAATTATGCTCTCCTTTTATGTCTTCGCAAGTAAAAACAGCAGCAATTGGCCTAATGGGGTCGGTCATTACATCATAGTCACAAGGTAATGTTTACTGACCAGATTTATTTAATTGGACGGTTAATGAGGGACAGTAGTCTTGATGTTGATGACGGTAGGTTATTTAAATGTTTCTTGCGTTGGAATTTTTGGAATCCAATAACTGATTTTAATTTGAAATTTTTATGGAAAGTTTAATTAGTTAATAATTCATACCGTTACGTGGGGTTGGGACCTTTTGGGGTAGCACGAAACCCCCTCGTTTTTTATTCATAATTCCATTAAACCTATATTTTTTCGACGATGACGGACAAGTAGCATTATCGTGTTTCGCTTTTAAGGTAATGAACGTAATTGATGTCGGGAACTATAAGAAAAATCGTTTGCATGAAAAGTTCAGAGTATGTAACGGAAATTAGGCAGGTTTTTAGCCATTCATAAAGGTTATGTAATCTTCGATGTAACCGTAACCTATTATTAATTTGTACTGAAGTTTTTCCATTCGCATAATGATAATCTGTTACTTGGGGCAGTAGAAGTAATGGACAATTTTTACAATTATCAAAAAAAATTTTACTGTAAGGATATTGAATGTGAACTTGATATAGGAAGTTGGTTGATTTAATACATAGACGACCAAACGTTCCGCACAAATTCGTTAATAATTAAAAGGAATATTTTTCATGAAAATGCTGAAACACGTCAAATATTGTTTTTAGTTGTGTATTTTTTGACGTAACAGACACATATACAGGGTTACCCATATAGTAGATAAATATACTTTTTAATTTTGTTTCTTATGGCACTCCATATACCCTATATAGTATGACGTTTTTCATTTCTTTGAAATAATTCTGAACTTATTTCGTATAACATTCTCATATTTAAATTCAAGAGTTTTCGAAAAAAATTACAAAATATAGAAATAACGATATAACTAGTAATACTGAAAAAATAACAATATAAACTGCTATAATTCTATATGTATATTTAATGTTCGAACTGTGCCGCGTTGACATCTTAACGGCGGGCAAACCATAATTCAAATTTCTCAAGAACTGTTTTCAACATGTGAGATAATTGTGGAGCCTTTTGAACAATTTTATTTTTTAATTTTTCTATATTGTCGGGTTTATTCAAAAACATCCTATGTTTCAGATAATCCCATAGAAAAAGTCCATAAGGGTGAGGACAGGCGATCTGGCGGGTCACTCTAATTGCGACATTGCTCAAACGTTTCGATAACTGTTGAATTTAGACATGGGCATGTTATGTATTCCTTCAATTTTTAACGAATTTATGCAGAACTTTTAACTTTCTATGTGTATAGAAATTTGTTTAAAAATTAGGTACAGTATTTAATAACGGAGACTTAAAAAAATAAGCGTAAGCAAAGTATTGCAGAATTGCTTAGAGAAAGATATTATGACATCCTTAGGCCAGGTGTTTTCAACAATTAACTTTCCCAATAAGATAATTTTCAGAGAATCAACGAAATTGGACAAAACACGAATCAATTTTTTTATTCCCGTGGAAGTTATCTTACTGACAAATATACCAGGAGTGTGAAAAAACGTACCTTATCACGGTCAGCGTTTCAAAGTTGTACTGACAACTTTGTCAACAAGATAACTCCTAGAGAAGCGATGAAATAGAAAGATGTCATAATCGTTGTCCTATTTCTCTGTTGTCTTGGAAATTACCTGTTAGGCAAAGTTTATCAGGACTTTCATATGGAGGCACTCAACGAGAAAAATTTATTACTGGTTCACATAAACGAATTATGTAGCAAATTACCACCAACCGGAGCCATTATCATCAAGTTTAACACCTTTCCAGATATATTTAAGAACGCAGTCATATCCCGTGTTCACAAGGCGGGCAACACCAGACCCTTTACCTACTAAAAACAATTTACCTAGAAGCGTTTTAAATCCCTTGTCCAAGACATTCGAAATATTGATACGTGATGATAATGACTTCATTTGCCCCAGAAACATGGTTTTGTGAATGGAAGATCTATTGTGTCCAACCTTTGTTTTTTTACCTCTCATGTTTTAGACATTTTTTTAACTACCGGGCAGCTTCTAAGCATTTAATAAGGTCGATGATTTGATATTAAGTAAACCCAAAAATTTCTACTTTTACAGAAATATGTATCTTTTAAAAAGTCTTGCTAACATTCTCGCCGTGAATGGATGAAGGTCAATAATGTATATCAAGAAAGTTCATAAATAAATCTAAGATTCCTCAGAAAAATAATGAGGATCCTTTTTTTATTTTTATCAATGACTTACCTAGTGTCATAAATTAACCTCATTGCTTAATTTTTCTGACGACTTCAAGATATTTAAAGCTATTTATGAGTAACATTCTAACGACTGCTTGCATCCTCAACTGGATTTGGATGTTATTGATCGATTTATCAACGATAACAAATTACATATATTTGAATATGTGTAGACAAACACTTTGCTTTGTCATTTACCATAGAAAATTAATCCTTATATGTCACACGGTTATTCAATTAGCAAATATAATTAACAAAAGAATTATTGCAAAGATTTTGATGTTTTAATGCAATGCAATTTAAAATTGTTGATCTCTTCAATATTGTATTAAGTTCAATTAACATGAGAGTTGTCTTACAATACTACCAGATTTAGATTAAGAGTCGTCCTATTTCTGGTATTACTTGATGTTTGGACTCATATGCGGTAATCCGTTTATGGGCTACTTCTTGATTTGTAAGTTTTTCCTAGTCAATTTAACGCATGTATGTGTAATTATCAGTTGCACAGTGTTTGTCAGACATGTCTTTAATAAATAAATAAAATAATACTCAAATATTGGAAAATTTCTAATCTGCAATTACCCATATATGTATGTATAATTTCACGTCGTGTTACGTCAGTAGTTGTCTTTAAGTCTCTGAATTGTCCCGCATCTATCAGAAACATGCTTTCAAAAACTGAACATTTCTCTTCTTCCAAGCTGTTTGAATTGGAGAATTTGTATTATTATTACGAGAAAAACAATAATCAAAACTTGCGCTTCTTTTCTTGAAATATTTTTGGAAATACTAAGAATTTTTCAAATTTTTAAATTCCAATTAAACATCAAATTGGGCATACTTTCCTTAATGTTACCCGCCTTGTAACTTATAGTTTCCGGTACCTTTATGGAACAGTCTTAAAATTTGCAACAGGCTGTATATTGGTTAGGTTTTTTTTAACATATGTCTAATATATTAATTGCATATTTTTCCCTTTTGTGCTACAATATATACACGTGTTTCAATGATAATTGATTAATAATAAATCTTAAAAGTTATAAAAATAAATATTTGAGTAATTTCTTGACTTTTTGGTGAATGATTTTTTTCGTTCATCACATGCAAACATAAAAATTGTTGTATATTTAAGTAATTCGATTTTGATTATCTGTACTTGTGAATATTTTATATTTTCTCTGGCTATTAGTAATACCTGATGATCTTTCCCAGCTGTTTCAACTTTTTGAACTTTTTCTCCGACGGCCTACATCATCACAGTCGTGGTATATTTTTTTATTCGCGACACATCATTTCACGAGACACTTTTGTGCAATATCCGTTTGACGAAGACCTTGTAAAATTGTAATTAGTTTTACTCTATTAATCAAATAAATCGTATTTCTAGGCATTTTAAAGGACATTAATGGAATAAAATGAAAAATAAGCTTTAGTCTGCAACTAACGAAAATAACAATATCAATAAAATTCAATAAAACCATGAAAATTTTATGCATTTCTGTTTTCATGAAAAAAATACAAAATGAAACTGAAAAAAATGAGTAAAAATCATTACTTTTTCTAGAGCAAGATCTTCGTTAAAAGAATATTGCGCAAAATGTAGATGTTTGGCAAAGTGTTGTGTCGCGAATATAAAAAAAATACCATAACTTAGAGGGTGCTGTAGATCGTCCACCGAAAATTCGAAAAATAGCTACGACAGCTTCTCAAGATCGTCAAGTATCATTAATAGCCCGGAGAAACGTTACGACATCCACAAGTGCACGAAATCAAAATTGAAATACCTAAATATGCAACAATTTTGATCGTACGTGTATTTGCCTTTGAAAATTAATTAAACTAAAAACCAGTTTTTTAATGTTCATTTAGAAAGAAACATTTTTTTCAATTCGGCATACTTTCTTTAAAATTTTGAATTATTTTACTGAAGGCTTTTTCTAAAAACCAAAAAATTGTAATAGAATAGACTTTAAATAATGTTCAAAATGTGATTTATTTCTTTCTATTCTCCTCTGTGATTAAAACTGACCCAATTTTTGCAAGTTTAATTTAGTATGTAATCCGAGGACACGTTTTGATTATTTATTTTTCTCGTTTTTGTCGTAACCTGCGTTTAAAAATATTTGCCTTTGTACTGTTCTATACGTTTTCGTTTGGAATCTAAATTAACAACACGAATGAAATTCTCTTGAGATTTTTTATTTTTTCTTTTAATTTCGCGGTGACTGAAACCACAGTTTAACTGAAATTAAATAATGTGATTATTAGGAATGACGAATATTATTTTTGATTAGTTTATATGATTTACAAACTCTGAAATTTAAAATCGTGTTATGAAAATTTATCGAGGTAATCTGTCCACATTTTAGCTTATTTAGCATGAAAAAACAGAAAAAATGTGAAAATCTGTGATTCAAAGTTTGAATTGAAAACATTGATTGCGTTAAGGTGAATTATGCCGACATGAATATACGCACCATAAAGGATTTTATGAAAATTTGCATTTAATGCACGTTATTTTTAATTCAAATTTTGAGATACTTTGTAATGTTGCAACTTTGAAAGTAGATACAGAAATTTGTTTTTAAGATTATACTTTAATTAATGGTTAAAATTTTACTGCTGGTTTAAAAGTTATTTATTGAAAAATTCAATTCGATTGTTGGCCTCCTCAAAGCCGTTTAAGCGCAAAAACTCTTCTGAAAAACATCCGCTTTTGTAGATCATACATGACCAAGTGAATCTATGTGAGTCACTGCAACATACAGGTTTTTAAATAAACACAATAAGGGTTGAATCTGCCTTTCCCCGCGTCCCTCCAAAAAAACCTTTGCAAAAAATATGGAACCCAAATTTTTACCTGAAAAGGGGTTTCAAAAGAAACGACAGTCGGACAATAGACTATATACCAAACTTTAGAAAGTACCAGGACCGAGATATTCAAAAATGCAAACCGGCTGCTACAAAACGCATTTTTATACCCAAATCCGAGTTCGGCTTATAATTAGTTTTATGGCTAGACGAAGAAATTCTTGGTAAATCGGGTTGTATTCTTGTCAAACCTTTAAGGTCTTTTATTGAAGAGTTGCAAATTTTCGGTATTTATGGTTCTTTTTTAAGAGCGACATGCCAATTAAAACCCTGGAAATTTTTGCTATATAGCCAAAATGGTTCTTTTTATGGTCTGAAGTCCGGAAACAGGGTTATTCGATATTTTATCTCGAACAACAGCTTCAGGAATAAAAGTATCGGTTTCTGCGTAAAATATACCCTAAAAAAATATGGCGGGATATTTGACAAATTAATAGCCCTTAAAAAGATGTCACCACATGCAATTTAGGATATCCCTATGTAAGTTTTGTTTCGAGCGAAAACAAACAGAAAATCTGCTACATAAACGGAGTACGTGTCGTAAAAGGTCACATGCGCCCTAAAAATAATACATCTGCCCCATTTCAATCATTTTGACAGGCACACTCTAAAAATAACAAAAAACAATGAAGTGGAAGCTTTTAAAAGGCGCAGTTTCCGATTTAAGGACACACTTTTCTGTTTTCCTGCCTAGTAAAAATTAATAGATGTTTGCGGCTATCGAACAAAGAGTGTGTACGTATTTGATCCAATTAAGTATCTATTGAATACTGAATTTAACCAAAAACCTTCCAAATGTAACGAAACTGCCAATGAAAAATCATTAATTGAAAATCCATTTTAAATTGTTTTAATGCCAAAATTAAGTATGTTTTCATGTTCATAAATTAAGTTAAGTTTGTCATTTTTATTAGAGACATTAATGAATTTTTAATTTATTTTTAGAATACGCTATGTTATGTGCGCGAAAAGTATGAGAGCATTTCAGGAACGTTGATATTGGCCCATTAGCTCAGTTGGTTAGAGCGTCGTGCTAATAACGCGAAGGTCGCGGGTTCGATCCCCTCATGGGCCAAAGTTTTTTTATTTTTATATTTTGGTCTTCTTTCTGCTCTCCCTAAATTTTTGCTATGTCGTTGAGGTAGCTTAGTCAGTTTTGATTTAAACAGTGAAAGATTTGTTGTGCAGGGAAGATTCTCAATTTCGGTCAAAATCTGTTTCAACTGATTTATAAATCAAATAGGAAATAATAATATATAATAATTAATTAAATGAAACCACTTTCTTTGATTAATTATTACACCCAAATTTGTTTTTTTTTCTCCTTTAAAATCATGATCGAACATTCCACTGCATCAAAACTTCGTGTATCAGATGAAATAGACGGGATCGTTATCGACCCTCGCTTTGTACAGATTCCATCGGTATAGCACGCGATGAGGGGTGTTTTTTACCCCCCATGGTCGGATGGTAGAGATGAATAAATGCATCGTCAGCCGGAAACCGAGGGGAATGTATCGAATTCGCGCCCGTTTCTGGTTTTTATATTGAGTTTTTAAAAGGCTCGTGCTTTTTTTGTGTGATTTTTTGTTGCCTCTGGCGTGTGCGCACCCCATATGAGCTAATGAGGGGCGCTTTTTTCGTGACGGGGTTGTTTTTTTGGCTGATGAACAAGTGGCGCCTCGATGCAGGTGTCCTAGAGGTTGGGTGTTTTTTAAATTTGGGAATGAAGGGTTCATTAGAAATGTTTTAGACAGCGGGAACAGATACAAAGATAGAAAAAATTTTAGTGATTGCATTACTTTAAATTGTAAATAATTCTTGTAATAAATAGGAAGTTACAACTATGAAAATTGCAAAAAGTATCATATTTCAAATATGGATACTTCTAAAACAGCTGGAAATCGAAATAGCATGCTCTTGAAGAATCCAAAAATTCAATAATATACAGCTTATATTTAAAATAAAAATTTCGATCCTTTGAGTCCACTTGTATATCTAATATTTTGTTTAGAGAATACCTCTATCTCCATACTATAAATTTGGTATATAAAGGGTTCATCTATCTTCACGAGGTTTTGAAATAATCGCTGATGAAGACAATTTTGGAAACTTTGTATTCCCTTGATTTCCAGGAATAATTTTATAATTTAAAATTAGGGAAAATTGATTTCATTACATATTTCATTAAAAAATTAAGTTAAATCGACTAAGTCCATTTTATTTCAAAACACTTGGCACACTTCTACAATTTCATAGTCTATTTATAAGCGAAATTCTCGAAAATGAAGAAAATTGCACATTCATCGGTCGTGTGCCGCCATTTCATCAATCGTTTTAGATAGATGAATTCAAATGAACCTCCCCATATTCAAAAAACTACCCTCGCGTGCCTTTCAGCCCTCATCTGCATCAAAAAGTTTGGGAGAAATACAATAAAACATGCACATGGCTCGTGCTTTTTGGGAGGGCTCTTCGTATACATACATGCAAAATTTTTTCTATAATAATGAAAAGTATAAGGGTGAAATTTTTGTTTTAATCCCAATGCCTTAAGAGTAAGTTTTTAGGACACAAAAGTGACCCTTCAACATCATTAATCTCCTCATGCAACGGTAAAACTGCAAAGATTCTTTTTAACACGACTAACTTTTTGTCCACTTTAGATAAATATGAAACGGCCCCAGTGGTCACTAAGGGCAGGTGTGGCTACTTAGGGTTAGCTTGCCGTATTATTCGCTTTAAAGGGCCACATGTGACTAATCTGGGGTTTTACCGGTAAGAAAAAATCGTTGGACACTTTTAAATCCTAAAGAACAACTTGATGTCTTATAGAAATAATCGAAGGAAGTTGTTCAAAAAGCTTTTAGTTTCTGAGGTTTTATTCATTCATCATCTGAAAAAACTGTCACCTATATTGATTCGAATCTCTGAAAAAATAATGTTTTGGTTTCCTACGTCATAATGCAGCTCTTAAAAGGCACTTTTGAATGTGCGGTTTGTGGCGGTCCTCGAATTGTGACTTGCATGAAATTTTTGCGAGCATTTTTTCGTTATCAAAAGACCTTTATGGGACATGAAAATGGAGGATGATTGAAAACTTACATATGACTGTGGATGATTGATAGTGCCTACTACATTGGAATACAAATTAATATAAAAGATCGTGCAAGTCACTGTTTGTATGTTGGCCTGTACCCAAATGGCATCTTAAAGAACCAAATGCCACTTTAGGAGGATCTGTTTCCATTAGGAGGGTTTTTTGGTCTTATTTCGTGTTATATGATTGATTGACCTAGGAAGTGTATAGACGTCTGCCAGGTTAAAAAATTCATAACTATTTCTAAAAGTATTTTACAAAAAGAAAATTTTATGCTTTAAAATAGCTCACGTCAACCTCCGCACATAAAGAAAGAAACCCGTTAGGTATACGACTAAAATCTTCCTATAAACCCTCGTAAAACAAAAAAAAAACCTGCAAAAAAGCCCTTTTACGTCTAACGTCGATTGCGCAATGCACTAAAGTTCTTTGGGCAATATAAAACGCAGCTGTAAAAGGGTTAATTTTTTTATGATTTTTTTACTTTAAGGGTTGACCGACAAAGACGGTCATTATTTTTTCTTGTCTATACCCTAAATGAATTTTTACTCGGTTTAACAGTTTACACGAGTTTTTTGCTTCTTCTGAAAGTAAGATATCCCTGAAAGGGTTGTTTTTCCTAGATGGGAATAACCCAACAAAATTATCAGTGGTGGATCTAGGGTTATATGAACAAGTTAGTAGGTATTGATTCAAAGCAAATTCATGCGATTTTACTTACACTGCCAGTGCTTAGTCTGACATTATTGACAGTTCGCAATGCTTTAAAAGTAATTTTACAAAATGATTGGAAATTATTTAAAGTAATTCTCCTGTTTGTTCTTGTTTTAGTTCTGATGACGGAAATATTACCTCTCAGTTGCATTCGGTACGCCATTGCTTTTACCGGAAGTAACTGAAATGTTTATCGAACATTGGCGTACTACAGCCGCTTAAGATCCAGCAATTTCTGCTGAATGTTTTTTGCTTCAAAATTATTTTTTTACGTTCTTTTCTTTATTGGGTGAATATATGTGTGACTCAATTTTAAATTACTATTGTGTATATATAATTAAATTTTTATCTCTCAATAAAAAAATTTCAAAAATTCCAAGAGAATCAGCGTATGCCGTCACTTCTTTTTTCTTTTACTATAACAAAATTAGTAAATTAAATGTTTTTTCTGTGTTTCAACTTTCATCAGGAGAATTATCCAACATTAGAAAATATGCATTCATTGTAAATTACAGACACCTACATTTACGTAAGAGATCGTTAAGAGAAAAAAGATTATTTCATTTAATTAAAAACTCTTCAAAATCTCAAGCGATTCGTCGATTGTTACGGCAACAATATTCTCTGCTTCAATCAACTCAACTTCGGTATAAAAAATTTATGGATTTTTCGGCTCGTACTACAATATCTTCAAAATCTGAAGAGAATTTCAAATGTCCTTAGAGGGTTCTTATTTACTATAAATTACTAAATGCAACTTCATAAGCCAGCTTTTATTTGTTTAGAATTTTTCGCCTGAAAAATCTTCAATATTTCGAGAGTATCCTAGAATATTAGAAAATTGATATTTTCTATAAATATTGCAACAAATTTCAACATAATCTTGCTTTGAAGAACAAAGGGGGATTGTTCAATTCTCTAAAAAAATTTAAAGATAACTGTTGTTCACATTTTTGTATGTCCTCCAACAATAAATTTAGCTATTTGATTTTTTGTTGTTTTGGGATTTTACCTGAAAATTGGGTTTGTGTAGGCCTCTTCTTTTAATTTATTAAAATGTATGTGTTTCAACACCATTGCCTTAATAGTGCTTAAAATACGATAAGTCATTAACGTACATAACGTTTTGAGATCCAACAATTTCAAAAACTGATTTTTCCATTTAAGCATTTTTTCATCCTTGATGTTACAACGCGTTTACATGACTCTCTTGTATAATTTGTATTTAGAGAACTTATACAGTGCTCAGCAAGCGTACTCTAAAATTTATTTGTCGTATCCATAATTCAAATTTTATTTTTTATTTGATTTGTTCGACGATTTTACTGGAAGACAGCTGTGATCGGTAAGCGTCGTTTCCCTTAACTTCACATCTATATTTTTTAAGTTGCAGGTAACCCTATCGTACAATCAGTGGTGGATCGAACAGAAAATTACTTCTAACAAACCAATTCAATTTCCCTTTGCTTTCAACAAAGCGAACCAGGAGGTATAGGCGGGCTTTTTGACCGACATTTTTTGGGTATTGGCAAAAATGTGCATCAACTACTTCAACCGGAGATGGTCAAACCTTTTTCATTCATGCATTCACGGCCCTAAGTACCTCGACGTATAAGGGATTAACCATCATGAATAGCAACTTTTTTAACTGTTCCTCTACCTACTTTCTATTGTGTTGTTATTTTTCTGGGAAGCATTTTGTGGATAGGAACACACTTGTGCGTTCTCATAAGGTGTGAAAATGCGTAAAAAAATGACCACGCCCCTATTTAATATTTTACACATGGGCCGTAATTTAAAAAGCACACTTCCCATTCGTAATATTATCCGGCAGATCTAAGCCCTCGGCCAGACGTTGAGAATGTCGGAGAAAGAGGGAAAAAACAGCCCCTTGATCGCGTGCTGGCAGTTATATTCCTTTTTCCCCTCGCCCCATTTTTTACGTATATAGTTTCGGGATTTTTATGTCCCCTTATGTACGTATTAAAAGTCGGCACATGAGCACGTTCCCGGCACGTCCTCCCGACCAAAATAACTCACCCTCCGTCCTCGTAGTCGGAGTGTTTTAGATTTAAAAAGAAAAATGAAGCCTCTTAATGGCTTTTTTCTGCTTGTTTCCCTTTAATGGACACGTGGTTTTCTGGTTTGTTAATTAGCGAGCGGTAATTTGACAGCTTTCGAAGATTGCCAGTAAATTGATTTATGCTTTTAAACGACCATGACGCTTATCGAATCCGAAAGAGAAGAAATCCTCAAATCCAATGAACAAAAATTTTCCAAATAATGTGAAGTTAGATTCTGACAAAAAATGTTGTTTTACATGCTCTTTAACGTTTCAGAAATGTTTCTTAATTCAGACATATACAGGGTGATGTGTGTGGAACAGAGGCACATAGTTTTAATTCTCCTTTTGGACAATAAAGCAACATTTTGAGAGAATTTTGTGATGGGAAATTCAAATATTTACTGTTTTTTTTTGAGAGACATTCACATCTGAATTGGTAAAGCCATAACTTTGCTTTACCCCACTTTAATTAATTTTTGAGTAAAAAAAAATTATTCCCAATTCATTTTTGCCGATAAAACCTACTCTTGGTATTTACCGCTAAAAGGAACTATTCTGGAAAAAACTCGTTTGAGGTTTGAGTTTTTACTACCAAAATAAGAAAGTGCACGCTGTAATTTGCCTCTAAAATTGCAATGTACAAGAACACGTGCAAAAAAAGACTTAGAAAACGACGTACAGGTTTTCGTGGCAGTAAAATTGCAAAATCGACTGATACTGAACTTGAAAAATCTAACATTGATTGTCAAAATCGTAATTTTATGTGCGTTAAAACAATTAATGTGAGTTTTCTAGTAATAAGCCATGAGATGGGCCTAAAATGGCTCAATTTATCACCTTAGAAATAGCAGATATGTAGTTTGTTTATGCAGTGACTCACGGCGATGTTAAGGCCATATGAAGAACATTTCAAGGGCACTTTCTTCAAGTAGTGACTCAATCAACACATATATATTTCAGGAAGACTTGTAACAATCGAAACGGCTAAGGTTCACGAAATTGTCATAAATAAAATCGACGAAGACTCTCAAATTAATACACGAAAAATTGCTAGTGGATTGAATATTGCACATGTAACTGTGTGGAAACTTTAAAAGCTCAACGACTTTATCCTTATCATATGCAACTTGTACACGCTCAGTTACGTAGGAATTTTTCTCTCAGACCAGATTTTGCATTCACTTTTTTTTCTTTTTTTTTTTTATTACTTGTAGAGATACAATCTGTCACAATAAAGATAAAAATAAATTAGACATTCAATATCTATGCTGGCAATTACAAATTATAGTACTAAGTGGTGTAGTAAAAGGACCAACATTTCAGTCCCTTACTTGGTTGAATCTATGTGGCAAATCTAGAGGGTTGAATCTCTTCAACCTGGTTGTGTATGTCGCTGTGTCCAGTAAATTTATGGCTAAGTGATCTGGGTGGTGATCTAATCTTCGCATGTAGTTATTTGAGTAGCTCTCTATTTCTTCTCGGACTGTTGATTGAGAGGTCGGAGTGAATTGTATTGTTGCTAACATACCATGGTGCATTAACAAGCATCCGTAACGCCTTAGATTGAAAACGTTGTAAAATTTCGATATAGAGTTGCTGGCGGTTCCCCATAGCTGGATACCATAGGTCCACACAGGCTTGATGATGGTTTTATAAATTAGCACTTTGTTCTCTAGTGATACTTGAGAGCGGTACCCCAGTAGCCAGGTAAGTTTTTTTGTTTTGAGATTTAGTTGAGTTCTTTTGGTCTCGATGTGCTTCTTCCAGGTTAGCCTCCTATCGAGGTGCATTTCTAGGTATTTCACTGATTCTGCCTGGGGAATTTCCACGTTGTTTATCTTCACTGGCGGGCAGGTATTTCTTCTTAAGCTGAAGGTGATGTGGGTGATTTTGCATTCACGCACTCATTTTGGTTACGAGCCCAATTTAAAGCAAACTTCGTTTTATTTTCACGCCACAACTAATTTTCCTAGCCTGCTTATTTCCATAGAAAATCATCATCGAGTTGAATTTTCCATCAACGTTTAGTTTCGAATTTTCGGTAATAATTTTAGCAGAATTTGTATTCTTGCATTCTACTACCTACTACGTTTTTAGAGTACACTCTTTCTAAGTATTTGGACATTGATGTTGTTTCAAGGACTAGATCGAAGATGTGGTTCAAGTTCAATGGTGCATCGCCACACTTTAGATTAGTTGCGGGTCAATTTTTAGACCCCTATTTCACCATTTGATTCACTCCTACTTCATTCATTTGAATAAAAGAGCGGGACTGCATGTATGGCTCCTAAATCACCGGATATGAGTGCTTTAGACTATTTTTTATTGGGTCACTTGAAGTCGCTAGTTTTTAAAATGATTATTTAAAAATATGGGCATCTAAGAAATAGGATATTTGGGTCGTGTGGGATTATTTAACACACGCCATGTATATTAGAAAGAGATCTTCAAACAACGTTAAGGCGAACCAAAGCATGTATCGCAGAAGCCTGTGGCGATTTACAGTAATTATTGTGAATATTATTAGTTTATTATTAATAATATTATTTAATTGTGTTATTGTGGTAGTTCAGTTTTTTGATAGTTTTTACTCCAATAGGAAAAGTTCTAGTTTCGAACCTGGTTGTTTTTCAGAGCGGCTGCTATTGGCAAAAAACACTAAGAGCTTTTTTTGTCGGTAAAAATGAGTGAAGAATTAGTTTTTTTTAATTCAAAAATGACATAGAGCGAGCTACAAACAAGTTATGCCTTTAAATTCAGTGTAGATGTTATGCGGCGTCTTCTATCGCTAAACAAAAAACTGAGTTAATATTTGACTTTTCCATCGTCAACTTTCCAGATGTACATAAGTTCGTCAGAAAGCCGCGCCATTGTCCAAACACATAATCGAGTATCGAAATTAATATTTTAATATCAATTTAGATTTTTTATCATGCATTTTATATTGATTGAATTAAACATTCAAAATTATTTTGAACACCCTGTAACTTCAAGACTTGGCCGCTGCGCGCCCTTACCTATCCGGACTTAGAACTTTGAAAACATTCAGAGTTTGGATTTTTTCGTGTAAATTTTCAGGGAACGTACCACCATCCATTTTAACTACTCATTATCGAAGTTCGAATATGATCTTACTCGAACTTGAAACAACCTCTGAGATATATGAAGAAAAAGTCAAACGTTTTACTTACTCATAAAATAACAAATGATTGTTGACAAGCCATCACTCGGTGCAAGGGGGGGGGGGGGGGGGGGGTGTTGCCATCTCCAAATAGTTCCATTTAGCAGAAATCAATGACGTTATTGAAGTTAAATAATATTTGTTTACTTAGCTCATTAAGTTTGTTGTTGAATTTAAAGTGTGATGATTTGTTGATTTTGCTGAAAGCCAGTTCAAACCTAAATTAGCAACTTTTTTCAGATTTTCTTACAAACCGTTTGCAATTTTTGCGACGTTTTCCAATGCTATTCGCCTCTAGAGACAATTAGTAGCCGCCCTGAGATAATTTATTATATGATGCAAAATGAAACCATGAACATTTAAAACAAATTTTAACCTTTGTACGTACTTACTGCAAATACGTTGCCGTTAGTTTTAGCAAATCTCGTCGGCTAGCTGATAAGTACCTATAGTAATCCTATTGTATATAGGTCGCAACTAATTTCACCTAGAGATAGGTCGTTAAATTTGCGCATTAACGTTTTAGCGATAATTAGAATTGTATATTAGCGCACACCACTAATTTGGGCTAAATATTGAAAATACATACATTGTTGATAATGCAACTATCGAACATCCATGTTGGAGAGAAGTTTTTTGTATATTTAAGTATAATGGATTTTTGTACGTTATTGTATAATTTTTATCAGGCTGGTTAGTTGGTTGCGCAAATACCACAGATCACTACAAAACGTGTGAATTTGAACATCCGCGATTTAAAAAAAAAACCATAATTGGTAATAAGTTTAGTTGGGCTCCAGGCTTCTCTGCAGACCCAAGTCTAGAACCAACAATGATCGTCAGCACTTTTTAGAACAATTTTTGGTGATAAAAAGACTCGAACGAACATTGTCAGAAATCCATCCATTTTTACGGACGCCAGATGACCACCCAATTTACAACCTCCTTAAAACGATATAATTTCAGTAGGTATCCCATAAAACGTATTATTTTCTTGTGAAATCACGCACCGATCAATGGGCTGACAACTCAATAAGCCAGGTGACGTTGATGTGTCCAACGGATCAGGAAATGTCTTGATTATGTTGGAGAAAAAATGCTCGTGGAAATTTAATTTGAAGATCTTTTTTTTTGTAAAATGGTTTCTACTCGAGTTTTGTAAATTGCGGGGTTATCTTATGGGTCAATTGAAAAGTGCGTGTATGGGGTGGCCGATATTGCACCTGGTGCAAGCTGCACACACGTGATGGTCGAAAAAAGGCCCAAAATCTCCGCCGATTGTCATTGATATTTTATTTATTGGCTGCCACGAGCTGCCGTTGCCGGACACCTTTGTGTTTCAAATTCGAAATTTTATTTCCTTCAGCCAAGGGTCGTTTTTTGGCCTTTTAATAATACACCTACTAAAAAGCCGGGGTTTTTATTTACTTTTGACCATTGTAAAGGACGCTTTTCAGAAGAAATGTGATATATTTTCAACCCGAGTGAGTGGACAAATGCATGCCTATTGATCATAATTTTAATTTTATTAAATAGAATTTTTGGGAAATTGTTTTGGGAAATGGAAAGAGTTTTCAAGACTCACATTTACACTAGTTAACTTAGTTTATATCAAATCACAGTTGAACTTGTCTACTCTACTGGACGGCCCATTTAAACCGGACCACATGAAATATCTTAAATGGATTTTGTGTTTTGGAAAACCCCGAGACACGTCAATTTTACTTTTAATGAGTATATTTTTAGATCATAATTTCGTAAGTGTTGAGTCGTCCCCCTAGATGGGATAGCAACCCCTTCAAGAACCTGAAGTGGCACGAAGGGTCAAATGGCACATCAAATCAAAAGTAATTCAATTCTCTTTAAAAGTATGCTGAATTTTTTTTGCTCCGTCTTAAATAGTTTTTTTTAGTATTTAACGGCTAATTTTGTGGTGAGATTGGTTTGAATTTCGTTTGGAGAAATTTAGAGAAGAAACAAGAAGGAGGAGAATGAGAAGAGGAATGTTATTTCCGTTCAGAAAAACAGATAATTAAATCAAAATAGATGGGTATAGTACGTCACATTGACGTCATTTCTAAGATTAGATGAGAGAAGAATTCCAGAGAAACTTGTCTCTATTTTGAAGAAGATTTTTCGAATTTGGTACGAATTCTTGCAGTTTCTTGTTATCACATGAAATTTGATTGGTGCATGGCGAGAGTGACGAACGCATCTTCAGTGTGTTTATTTTTCATATCGAATGATGTAAAAAATTGATGTATATTGACTGGTTTATACGGAAAAACCATGGATATTACACATTTAAAACAAAATCGTGTATGTGTTCGTAAAAAAAACTCTTGTGAGTAGGCATTGACCATTCCTTGAGCACCTCAAGAGCAGGAACTCGGATTCTCCACTTTAATATCGACATTACGAGTGGTTTGAAATGAGAGTTGAAGCCACTAATTGTGGAGTTTTAATGGTTTTTAGTAATGGATTTTGTACAGATGTTTGGACGTTAACTGAGGAAGAATACTATGAACACGTCTTTTTTGAAAACAACTTTATATAAACACTATTCCGGCCTGAAAGACATTGACAATTTTGCAAGCAATTAGTGGAATTGGAAAGTGTTCTGTAGCCTCATTCCCTTCAAAACTAGTCAGGTGGCTTGCGATGTCGAAGTAATTGTTGATCATAAATAAAGGAAAATCGGTACAATACAAAGAAAATAAAATTTAGAAAATTAGAACTTCAAGAGAAGGATGTTTCCGAAACTACAATAAAAGGAGTGGAGTTTGGTGGGAGTTATATGTATAATTTAGAAAAATCTGGAGATACTATAAGCCAATGATTTTTGACAGGAAATTGATTGTAAACTCGGCTTCTAAAACTCGAATTTTTCATGTTTAACTCTCAAGTTAATCCCTCAGGAGAGTAAAATTTATGACGTACTTCAAAGCGTTAGTTAAATCAATGAATTTCATTGGGTTTTGATTCGACATGTTGGAAATTTGAGATTTGCCCCGTTACTTTACGAGTTATACTGAGAAAGTTCGAATAAAGTCACTTATCAAGTATTTTGGGGGATTTTCCCTTTCGGCCCGACGCACACTAGTTTGTTCAAATTCGAAAGTTTAGTTAGTCCCTTTAGACGTTAGTACCTAACATCTGCTTATAATTTTATTTCTATTAACATGTTCCTACAACGCACTGGTCTGTATAAAATATATCTTTGCCTAATTAAACACTAATACGTGGCAGCGAAATTTAAGGAAGTGACGTTACTACAACCCTTTGCGTCTTACATACGCCGATTGTACTGGCATATGACTTATCTCTGGCGATAAAATGGTGTCATAGGGATACTAATGCATGACGGTCTTCTGGTGCAAAAATTGCCTCATTTTTACTGGAATACTTGTTAAGCAAAATAATGTTTCTAAATCCAAGTTGTTCAGGTTATAATACACCAGTGAATTTCTTTGTCTGTATGATAATATTTTTATGACTTATTAACAAAGCTTTTAAGGTTGAATCGGATAGGAGAAGAAACTACTGAGCAATGCGGGGAAAAAGATAAATTTCTAAAGCAAGGAAAAAAGGTGTTGCTTCCAATTGAAGATACAGCAACTAAATGCTTTGGACATTTACAATAAACTAATTACTGATTGATAAAGATTATTTTGGCATTTAAGCTAATTGACGCTCTCAAAAACATGGTTATTGAAGAATTGAAGCCAACGACAGAAAATCTGAATATTTAAAAAAATTCAATATTACGTGTGGTTGCTTGAGTATTTTGGAGTCATGAAACAGATAAATTTAAAGTTGGATAAAGCATTACAGCATCATAAAATTAATCTAGATTTTTGCGATTGAAAATCGATATCACTATTTTCTAATACGTAATGTTCGGATGTACCTGTAGTATGGACGACATGTACTCCTGTGACAATCAAAAGTCTGTACTCACTGTTGGTATAGAGATTTTTGTTGATTTCAGCTAATCTGAACATGTAGTACGACTTAATGTTCGGACATACCAGTTAAGATACTGAAATTTGAACCTCAATAGTTCAGACACTCAAACTCTTCGAGGAAGAAAAATTTAATTTAAGTGTGGGAGAAGAGTGGAGTTCGATTAACTGGGACTTCCTAGCTTCTCACATTGGAGCTTGATTCTGAACCAAGCTGTTAGAACCTCATCCAGAAAGGTTTGTTAGGTAATCTTAACTCTGAATTTTCTTCCCTCTGGATTCCAAAATCAATTCTCACAACAAATTTGACAACATTTGGTAGCGTTTCAGAAGAGTGACGACAACGTTTCACAAATTTTCGTTGACTCGAGGGAATCAAAAAAAGAGGAAGAGGATTACTTCGATTCATGTTTAACCTTAATTGAAATGAATATTAATTCGTATCTCAATGACTAAAAATATCTAGTTTAATCGCTCATAGGAAAGCTATGGCTTCAGATTGGTCCCCTCACCACCACACAGAACATACAACAATCAGGGGTCTCCTTTTCGTTTCTCGTCAACGAGGGCGGACAAGTCTTTGACGTCGAGATAAAAATCTGCAACGAAAAATTTAAAGCCCTTTTGCATTGTGCGGACACAAAACGGCCCTTATGGCCAATTCGCCAGATTTTGCGGTACCGATCCGTCTGTTCGTTAAACGGAAGGACCGACCGAGACATGTCAATAACACAGGAAAAAGTTTAAGTCCTACACAAAGGGCACGTCTGATAAAAAACATATCCCGATTGACAGCTGATATGATGTTTTGATGGGTTTTATGGGCCTTTTTTTGGGGAGCTGCATTCGAAAATAATTGTCCGGAAATATTTAAAATTTATTAATTTTCTATGAAAGATTCGTTTTACTGTACTAAAAAGGATGCTTTTTTACTATGGTTTTTTTTTGTTGGTAATAAAAGGGTTAAGAACAGTTAGGTTAACGATACCTCGGAAAGAGACAAAAACAGCTGGTGATATGTTTTCTCAAAAACCGTTAAAATATCTCGCAGAAAGGGAACGAATGGCCCCTTGTGCCAACGAGATGTATCGAATTCGTATTAAAACCGAGGTATTGATTATTTTGAATGCCTGCTGAGAGAGTCTCGAAGACAAGTATATGAGGGTGCAAATAACGTAGAGGAAACGGATATTTCTCGGTTTTGACATGTGCCAAGATTTCGTTAGGAGCATTGCCGTTTTAACTAATTTAGACAAACCGATCTATAGGATTTTATTATAGTCCTAAGGTCACCTTGCTTCATTTCGAGAAACTTTCCTCACGACATCATGCAAGTAAACGTATCAAAACTGTACGCAAAAACAGTTTTATCTCTGCTTACGTACTTGGATTTTTTTTAACGTTTTTAAAAAACTTATTGTTTGCACGAATACGTTCGAGGCTTGCTTAAGCTATTTCAAATAGAGATAGGTCGTTCCAAAAATATTCAGCATAGTAATTAAACGGCTGATAAACACTCTATAATTGGCGATAAGCCGTGTTTTTGCCATTGTATCTCTGAACTTTATACCACTGTCAAAAAAATTGAAAAATGGTGCAAACGCAAATAATGGTGGAAGGTCATTTCGAGAACGAGGACCAAATATCTGTACTTTAGATACAATAAAATTTGCAATATACAGAGTGGCCATATATTTTGAATAAAACTCCAACATGGATGAGGAACGGGAGGTCAAAGTGCAAGGATTCCACTCTTTTGCTTACTTTCATCCAAGAGTTGACTGTTTTCGAAATAAAAAGTTCAAAATACTCAAAGGAAGAAAATAAAACGTCAGTGAACTACTATCTTTTTTAATTAAACGTCTTCGCTGGTTATACTCCCGAAGGTTCAATTAAAACGAGTACCAATGTAGTTTTTGGTTTTGTCGATTTACGTTAAAAAAGTTTCGGTTCCCAAAAAATCTGAATTAAATATGGAGTATTAAGATGCCAACCTCTATGAATTTGTTTTATGTTTCTTTACTTTGGTCACACCCCCTCACTACGCCCCTGTACACCTCTGAGCCCTCAATAAGTGAGTAATAAATCAAACGAAATCTTAAAATCTTAACGTAATTTTTCATATCGTGATTTATGTAAAACATAGTAATATGATAAGTTTTTAGAAAACAAAATTAAATCTGGAGGATTAAAATGTAAACTTTTTTTATATGTTTCGTTTTACATCAAAAACGCTCATGTTTCATATTATGAATGCAGGTAAAAAACAGTATCCTGGCACGTTTTTTAGAAATCATTATGATTTTTTGGATAAGCTTTAAAATGCAAAAGAACTATAATTTTTTCAATTTTTTTTTAACTTGAAAATACTCCCTAACCACGTCTCTAATATTTTAATAAAAAAGTAATAAATTTTCATAAGATAAATTGACATAAAATTCGGTGATGAGATCAGTTTCCAGAAATGCGAATCTAGAGTGTTATGACGTAAACTGCTATGATATTTTAAATATATTTTCCACGTTAAGATACTTCCTCATCACGTCTCTTCATATAGAAGTGATAAATTATGAGATATTAATGCAATTTTTCGTGTTCCGGATTTTTATACAAACAATAGCGTAATAAATTTGGATACAAGAATGATTTTGAATTTTTTAGAATGTTTTAATTTTCCGAAGAAGCTTTCAGAATCTTGAAACTTCCGAGTTCAACGAAATTATTTTGAAGGTTTACGATCTAAGTATATTTTTGAGATGTTCCGTCTGTTAAATAATCTCTAAAATTTATCATTTTAAATGTATTTAAAATTCATTTAAAATGTGTGATTTTTTTCAAAAAACTTCGAATTTGTTGAACTATTTTTTAGGGTTTTAAAATATTATATACGTCGATGCCCCTAACTTAAAGTGTTTATATTTATCCAATTATTTGAATATGTATATCTAAACATTTCGTAAATTTTCTCTTTGCTGATTTTCAATATAACCATTTTTGGATCAATGACGACTATCCGAATCAAAGACATGAATTTTACGGGTTTTTGCATCAGAATATTAAAAATTTTAGCATTGTAGGTATTGTTATTCAGAGACACCCTGTATAGTAATCTCCCTTATGTGTTTTATTCCCTTATAAGAAGCGAATATAAGGGGATGTCGTAATGACCAACATCAACCATCTGACGGCTTATTTTACCCCTAAAAATTGTAAAATTGCGCCCCTCCGGGATAATTAATTTCTTTCCCACAATTGCAGATGGACATCCCACGCATTTCGGACAAAAGTACCCCGGCTGCAGGGGTACCTACCCCCGCACAATTAAAGCCATTAAATTGCCCAGTAAGCCGGAGATTACGCGAGTTTCTTCGAATACTTTCGATTGTCGCAATAATAAATGACGAAAATGAAAGAGATCGACCCTCCACCCCCTGCGTGAGTTCTTTCTATTTTTCTCGGACGTCCGAATCGGTCTGTTGGTCAGCGGCGGTCAAATCCGGATTATCCCAAGGGAAAAGAACTGAAATAGTATGACATATTAATTATTTTTATTGCTCCTCAGAACTACACTCGTCAACTCTCACCATTAAAATTCTCCACCAATGACCAAAAAACAGCCTTTTTTTATTATGTACCATCCCACCAATCCCAACCCAAGAGACCTCCATCCCGACACAAAGCAGAGCTTTTAAAGCGGCGTCATCAGGGTAAAAAAGCTCGCGACCCACGGCGACCCTTTTTTATCTTTTTTAGCCACGCCCATGGGCCTTATATAAAATGGAAGCCCGACGAAGACGGATTTATAGCGGGGATAATGAGGGAGGCTATTTTGGGAAGGGTTGCCTTGAGCTATTTAAAGTGTAAAGTGTGGGGGTTTTAAATTAATAGCTCTGCCTTTTTGGGTTTAGAATAGACGTATTGAAAGATTTATAGGTTTCTTTTTAATACAATAGCCCCGTATATTGTACAGAAATATTTATGGATATTTGCTGGATTATTTGTCCCTAAAGTTCTTTACAATCAGGCAAAGCCCTTCAGAATTAAACAAGCGTAAAGATGCTACTAATGCTTACTTTTAATAATCGTTGTGTATTATTATCATGCGATATTTAGAAATACCAATAAACGAAAATAACGAGTAAATTGAAAAAATCGTTTATACAAATAACATTTGTTAAAAGTTATTCATTTATTTTATCATACAGTGTCCAGTAAATCATTTTAATACGTGCGATAATGATGTCGTATTTTCGGTAGAAAGGAGGGTAAAATAAATTTTATTTCATTAACTTTGATATGAGAACGTAAACGTGAGACTTAAACATCCAGAAGTATCATTTTAGAGACTTTAAAAAGTTTTATCTTGGTTTACTTCTTGACGTAGGAAATTCGCAATTTCCTGAGATGGTTCCAGGACCGTTACGCAGGACCGGAATCTCTGGATTCCGATCCGGCAAATCTATGATTTAAGTAATACAGAATCGTTTTCGCCATTTTTACGTTCGGTATCATCTTTGAACCAACATGTAAATAAACATTGGTCTTCCAAGTTTTTTTTCAAATCTATAGAGATTACGATACTGTAATTTCTAATTTAAGAGATGCAGGGTTATCAGTAATATTTGTAATTTTAGCCAATGATACTATCTTGGCACCACTTGACAGAAATTTTGAAATTCTCTGAAAAAGTTAGGCAGTACCAAGTTTTCGAAAATGTAAAAGTTTCCAGATTTTATTATATTCTCTAGAGGTTCAAGCCATGTAATTTCTAATTGAGATATGCAAACCTGTATTAGCAATTTTATCAAATAGCACCATTTTAATACTAGTTAACAAGATATTTGAAGCTACTTGAGATTTTTCTATTGGCGGTACTAATTCCTTTTTAATTTATCGATAGAGCGTTTAATTCCTATAGGCAACACATCACACGAATTTGAAAACTAAAAACAATTTTCCACCACATGGAGTTTTTTTTAATTTTTCAAAAAACACATATGTATATATTTAATATTCAATTAATTCCTATTTATTTTCCGTGTATCACCGATTTTAAGGTCGGTTGTTCAATTCTTTGTTAAATGATAGATCAAATCCAACATCCCCCAAAGCAAATTTCCTTAATTTTTAGGATTCTGTGGAAAACAGTTGGCGTTTCTTACGTATGAGACAAGTGAAATTTTAACTTTTAACTAAAAAGTTTATTTTCTAGGTCCGTTTTTCTCAAGTTGCCAAATATAATCAGCAATTTGGACTATTAAAAATCTGATCAGTTACGTTCATTTAACTACCAGGTTCACTAATCGGTTGGAAAGAAAAACTGATTTTAAAAAAAACCTAAAATCACATATATCTCAAAATTCGAAGTCAAAAAATTACTATTTTAATTTATAGTAAATATTGTTTTTGACGTATTTCAAAAGTTCATATTAAAACAATATAAAAGATACCTAGTGAAGTTGTTTGGGTATCTCGATTTCACGTTAAGTAAATTTTTGAGAATTAAAATTCCATTTAAATTTATACAAAATACTACTGATTTTAAGGGTGGTACGTAGAGATTTACAACTCTCTCAAACGGACATTAAGGTAATCTTTGAGAGCTGACTTTAGCCAAGATAAATTGGATATAAAATCGGGTTGTAGACATTATCTTCAATTCGAACTACCTAAACTGGAACTAAATTCAAATCAATATTATGTTTTTGGGATATATTGATAATTTTTAAGTAATTTTGGGTTTAATGTGTAAATTTTGGTGCTAAAAATTCTTTTTATTAATTTCAGTGTGCCTTAAAATTTTTCTTTCGTTCTTACATTCAGACGATTAAATAGTTTTTCCAAAGTTTCTCATTACTTCATGACAGTACTACATATAAAATTTGAGGGTAGGTGACCCTTACGTTAATGTGCGTTTAAAGTAAAATTGTAGATTTATTTTTGAGTGTTTTTGACCACGGTGAGCATGCTTCAGAATTAAATTTTGAGAGGTAAAATTACTTTAGATTATATTTCAAATTATCCCTAAAGATTGTTACATAGAACATAATAATCATTGAAAGCTAATCACCAAAAATACATTTATTTTTAATTCTAAAGATTGCAATTACCGGTTCAAATCGGAAATACTTCCAAAGCTTCCATTATAAAGTTTTGATAACAGATAACAAGTTTTCAATAAATAATTTATGAAATTTAATAATAATATGGAACAACAAACACTATAATCGTAGATAAGGTGCCAATTTTTTTAAAGAAAAAATGCCAACAAGGTTAGAAAGGTGCCCTTGATAATAACTTTTCAGCTGTGTTTGCAGGTTTTAGTTATCAGATCAAAACCGACACCAATATCCATTGTAATTTTAAACGTGATTACAAGGGTAAAAAGATCACCCCGAAAAATCCCTTTAAACCGGCTACTCCTCTTTTTAATAAGGGTGAGCTCTATGCGACACGTGCCGTTTTTTATGGGGTATTCGTCAGGTGGCAGTTTTTTTTCCATTTTTCAAGGGGCGCCACCCTAGGGGTGTTTGTCTATTTAAGAGGAGGTGCATTAAACAAAAAACTACCCCAGATATTATATTAAGGATATTATGGGTGAAAACTTGAATAAGATGACGCAGTCGAAAAAAACCATTAACTACAAACAACGCCATATGCCAATGGGTGTTTTTGGCGGAAAATCTTTAATTATCCGGTAAAAGGCACGAGCTCCATCAGGTATATTTATCCATGATTAGGAACACCCCCGGTAGTTTATACGGCGGCTCTTCTCTTGTTTCGGCTTTTTTCTGCTTTGCAATTAACTAAATTGATAATTTATAATATTAATGGGCTCAAGCCAGCCCTGCAATGCAATTGAATAACACTTTTAGCAATAATAAGCTGGCTGATTAATAATCCTTCACGTACGTCGAATTGTCTGTAATAGATTGAAAATAAGTTTCTTTTATGCCATTTGTACTACCCCAGGCAATTATTCACCCTCTCCCGTGCCCTTGGCCTTGCACTGACCAACGGTCAGCGTGATTCATCCCGTATTGTTTTTCTTATTGCCCCTCGCGTTTTAATGGCCCAATGCAATGGCGGGGTGTAGTTAACGTTTTGCAAATCCATATCGTTTTGTTGCATTTATTCCATTATTGGAAGTAGTTATTTTCGTAATAGATGCGGAAAGTAACATTTTTCAGCGTGGGACTGTTGTCACAGAAATAATGCGAAGCGGAGTTTGAGCAAGCAGTGTATTGTCCAACAAAAAAAACACTTTCTACATGAGTTAGAAACGCTATTTTTGTTCGATTAATGGCCCTTGTTCGATGAACAAATGTAGCACTCACTTTTCAGTGATGATTGTGAGAAAGTAACTGTCAATGTCACTTCTGCGGAGAGAATATCACCTGATTCTCTTTCCCCACTGATGATCTTTTCGGCACTAGGGCGGGAACGAGGAAATTGGTTCGCGATAAAATTTTCCATAAGTAAATTTGTTAGGGAGAGAAAGTCGAAGAAAGTATTTAGCACGGATAAGAAAAAAGAACTAAATTTCTGATGAAATTCATTTTTCTATTGAATACTAATTGAAATCAGGCCTAGTTCCATTTCTCAAGCAGCGTCGAAGTATAGAATTCTCTCATTTTAATTTATTAAATTTTCATCGCTCATATTAAACGTCTCCTCAACCTCCTGTATAGTGCCCGTACCTGCATATTAAACTCTTTTATCTTACTAAATGTAACAGCTAGAACTAATAGCAGTTTTTTTAGTAATTTGTAGATTTTGAAAATAGTTGCAGAACTAAAAATAATTGCAGTGTTTTCCTTGTTTCCGCCTCGATCGCTCAAATCACGCAAAATTTTGTATTTTTATGTAAACAAACTAAAATTGTATTTTACACCGACTACAAGAACTGGTCTGGAATAATTAGAATCGGCTGTTACTTGTGGCTTCATTGTTTTCTTTTTTTAAATTGGTTATGATTGAGTCCGATTCTGAGTAAATCGAAAATGGTTCAAGATGTCTTGATGGCGGTGCCAATACCTGTAACGGAAGATAGGTGCCATTGGGTGCTAAAAGTGTTACCTGGGTGAAATACATATTTGTTTCATTCATTACTGCTACCCTTATGCTATTATAACTCGTCTCACAGATATTTTTATTGGAACTCCCCTGAAAACTTCAAATCAAAACATAATAATAATGTATGATATCAAAATATTCAAATTTTAATTTCCTGTCTAAGTTCAGGCAGAGGGGTGTCTCAAATAGTAGTGAAAAACCCCAATTTTATAAATGATTCTAGACGTCAGAGGACGTCACTGAAGAGCATTAATTAGAAAATAGAATGAAATATTTTCAAATTTTTCAAATATCAATTTCAGGTTCAATTACGTCTCAGGAAAGTTAAAAAATATGTATTTTGATAACTTTCGAAAATTTTTCCGCATTGTGAAACGTATTTGAAAGTCTCATTTCGGTCCAAATTATTTTCGTAATTTTGACATTCATTACAAACAATTAAGAAAACATGAATGTGAATTTAAAGAACTTTAGAAAAATTCTATACATGGCATCATGTCACTAACGCTTTCACTTTGAAGTTAAAATTTTACCAAATGACTTGCATTTTTATAACATTAATTTGATGTTCAAATCAAAGAACAGAGGCATTCAATCAATGAGAGACATCGATGTGCCTAAATACATTTTTAAACATTTTCTTGAGGCTCAACTATAGAGCCCAAAGGAAGAATTATTAAAAATGTATACAAAGCCCAGTTCGATCAATTTTGACCGATTTAGCGAAATTTCTCTTTTTTTTAGGATTCGAGGCAAATCTTGACCATTCCGTAGATTCTGAACCTTGAAAAATAACTTTTGCGATTCTTAGTTTTTTAAAAGTTAAGAGCATTATCAAGGTAAATAAACGAAGCAAAATATACATGGAAAAATTAGAGGTTTTCGAGAACCTTTACATTGAAATTTTGGTCATTCAGATATTTCCAAATTGCGGATATTGTGTTCCTTGAAATGATTGAAAACACTGAAATTTTTCCTTGAAATCTAAATAGCCAGAGTCGTACTAAACTAGGCAATAAATAAGCAAGTTATCCACGTGAAGATTAGTGGTATCTGAAAGTTTTGAAAATTAGTTTTTGCAATACTTTATTGAAATTTTAGGATTATGCAGGGTTCTCTCGGTTCAAACCTCCAGAACGTGTTAATGTTTCTAAGTAGATATTTTGTTCACTTAATCTTTATTATACATTTTGAGTCTCTCAAGAAGTTCTGGCAGGCTTTGGTTGCTCTTATATTTTCCTAAAGGCCATAAGTAACACCAGAAAGTATTTTCTGGTAGGCACTAAAAAATGGTAACGTTGCGTCAGTCTTTGATCTAATTGCCATGATGGTCTTTATGGGAACACGAATACGCGTAAAATTCCACATTGACACAACGTTCCACTTGATTTTATTATGTTTTATTTGCCTCGTGCAAAAATTTTACAAATTTAATCAATAAATGGATTCTGATATTTGCAACTCGTAATCGAGAGTACATATTGCGTCAACTACTAAATTTTATAAAACACAAAACGTGTATAACGTAAGTGTCTACCATTTTTTACGCCACCAAAAGCATGAAAAACAACTCGCTAATGCGACAATGGTGATAAGTACTTTTCCCACAAAAAGTGGAAAAAACACCAAAAATTTTCTGAACATGTGGGCGCAATTATGCCATTTAAAATCTCCCAAAATTTAGCATTTAGTCGCTTCCCTTAACGGGAGAAATAAATGGCAGCTACAAAATATCACCACATGGCAGGGCTTAAGAGAACCCTATATCAGGAGCGTACCGTCGTTTGTAGCCCTATAAGAATGTGTGTTTGCGAGAGGTTGTTCGCTACACCACTGAGCTTTCCGCGACCTCTTTTTATGTTGGGTATCTTTCAAGCTTTAGTGGTACTTCCGTTTGCCCCAGTGGTACCAATTTAACACGTAAAGCACGTGGATATTTTAGAGGGAACTTAAGTGTAATGTAAAGGACGATGTTTGTCTTGATATTTCTTAATAGTCAATGATTAATTTGTTATTATTTGCTTTTATGGGATATTCCACAGAAGATCTACATGGAAAAACAATGTTGCTACGCTTTGTGAGTTATCAAAAAAATTACTGTTGTTTTTCGTATATGTACAAATAATTTAAGTCCTATTTTAGGTTGTTTACTAGTAGTAACTATAATAGCTTTTGTGGTTGGTAAATATTTGCTTCATAATGTTATCTGATGATGATGATTTTTTCGGTCGCGAAAAATATGTTTTTTAGTCCAAAACGCATTTCATTGGCGATTGCACATTTCGCAGAATTCACCAGATTTGTGGTAATTGTAGATAAGGGAATTTCCATTATTACGTTTTTTTTTTTTGAGAAATCAGATCCGGAGCTATAAACTTTCATGAAAATTCCCAAAATGAACCTACCGGCTTTGATAAACAAGGTGTATACGCACTTAATTATTTACAGTGCGGTTTTTAACGGGAAGTACAGTATTTTACATTTTAAATGTTTAACCATATTTCGAGATTTCTTTCGTTGCAACTGTACCGTTAGCACTTGACACAAGTAAGACTTGAAGTCTTAATCGGGTTCTAAGCTGTCAATTAGCTCACTAAAGCTTATACAACTGCTTAAAATTAAAATTGGCTTGAAGCACTGCTTAGCAGCAAATGGGGTTGTTTCAAACCATAGAATTAAGTTAATCTATCTCTAGGACTTAGTTTTAACCGTTACTATTAAAACAAATCTCTTTTTTGTGGTTGTTTAGTTTCTGTTCTTTTAAACTTGGAAAAAATTGCGGCAAAACGTTCAAAACGCCAAAAATGTACCATTTTATCTTTTTCTGGGATGCAAAAATAATTAAGAGAAGGGTAAAGCGATGTTTATTTTTGAAAAGTAAATGCTCATTTTATATGTCATTACCAAGATTTTTGAAATAATTATCAAATGACAGTAAAGTTAAGACTGCAGATCCTACGTAAAAGAAGTTTCATAGGTGTAGCTTTAGCAGAACAGAACTCAATGCGAAGTTAGAAATTCAATACATAAAACCAAATGTTGTGCATCAAGGAAATGCAGTGTATGTGCTATTTAATCGTATTGGAAATCTAAATTTGCCAAGGATTCAAATATGTATCCCTTGAATGAATTAAGGGCAGCGACAATGTCTGAATTTAAAAGTCATGTGTTTTCAGTTTAAAGCCCTTAAGCTGTCTGAGCTATACGGCCGAAATGTTAGCTGCTATTCGTGACATATGGACACCAGCGACCGCAATGAAGTGAGTTTAGGGCACGCCCACATCCCTGATGGATCAGGAAAAAAGATATCTGAATTAATTCATGTTGAAATCGCGTGAAGAATGGATGATACCAATGAAAAGTGAGCGGGGAACGTGCTATCAAATCTTGATGCCTGCGAGCCTAAAGAAATTCCAGTTTTTGGAATAATTCTTTGTGGCGAAGTCGATAGATCGAGAATTTGAGTGAGTGAAATATCTACATATTACCTCCCAGATGAGAATGATACAAAACATCAGATGCGCATCAGTGCAAAGGACGATCGAATGATATGCGATAGAATGTTCCCAGCTCTCCACATTGAAAGTTTGGACCCCTATTGGCATTGATTTTGTATTGCTGAAATTATTACAGTCCCATGTAACGAAGGTCCTTTGACAGATCCAGATGTATAACGTCGAACATAGCAAGTTCCTGCAAACGTGGTCATAGACCGCAGGGTGTCTATCAGGATCTAGAGGCTGATTCTACCATACGCCAATGCATTGAAAACTTCCCATCAGAGCGTTATTAGCTTTTTCAAAAATCATTCTATCCATTCTATCCAACATGAATAAAAGGTCATACTGATCCACGCGTAGCAATTATAAACCGACAATTGATGTGTAAAAGTTAATAACAATGGAGAGTTACAAAGTCCTCCTATTAAAATATTGCAAATCGGTATAACAAGACTCAAATCTGGGGCAGGTTTCCTAGTGATCGCCATCACGGACCCCATGTGCTCTTAGAAGAACTTCAAGCTCGTCTTGATATTGCATAATGTCGAATTACCGGAATCATAGAGGCGGTGAACGCAGGCAACATTTCCTCTAGAGTGAATCTACTTAAGAGCCAGAGACTCATTATTGTGTCTGGAAATTCTCTGGACGATTCTCGGCTCTCCTGTGGCCAAAGGCTGCGGATCACGGCTCTTTTGAAAAGTCTTAAACTTCCCTGGTTTCTGATTCCAATAAAAAAAAATAGATCGGTGCCAGTGATATTAATCATTTTGTCTCTGTATAAATACCCAATAGTGAAGTAGCCCAATTTGACACATGATTCAGGTTAAAACTCTAAGAAATATCAAATTTTAATGGCCGTTTATGATAAGCTTTATAAACCTTTATACATGGAGGTGTAATATATTTTCAGTTGTTAAAATACCTACTGGGTTATTGTCACGATTTTAAAGATGCCTTAAACTGAGAATTAAGGACGTCAATAGTTGAGTAATCAGGTTTAATATAGAATACGGAGTGTTTTTTTTGGAGTGCCTATCATTGCTATCCGAAACGGTGGGAGTTACAATTTCGGTTAAATTAGATAAAAGTGGTTCCTAGTGGAACTGATTAAGGAAACTGCTACATGCTTGCCACATTTTCAGGACTATCGTAGATATTTAGAAAAATATGAGAATAGCCCACAATGCTATTCAGTAACGAAGGAAAAATAGATTAGAAAAAAAACTCTTAGAAGTATCCAGAAATAATGTACGGTTATGTTATAGGGAGAATGGGAAACACTTTGAATATTTAGGATAATTATAGGTCAATAAGACACATGAGGAGGTAGTGTAGTTTAAATAGGTAAATAAAAAAATTGTCTGATGATTTATTCGGGTTGAAATGACAGTAAATGTAAATAAATTATACATGGGTCTGTAAGGAATAAAAAAGCTTTCGAAATATGAAATAAAAATTTTAGCTCCGTATTTAAAATAATGAAGTTGATAACAATTACTTAGTTATTAGAAGCTGTACATTGACGGTCGATATGTTGTTTTATAAAAAGTTGTGAAAATTTGTAATTTAAACTTTTTTTTATGTCACAAACAGTTTAGGAAATACGAGGGATTGAAGTTTTGGGCAATTTTCATATTTTTTCAAGTATCTACTAAACCACTGAAAACATGGCAACCTTGTAACGGGTTCCTTAATCAGCTCCACAAGGTATCACTTTTGTCTAATTTAACTTTCACCGTTTCGAAGATAGTAATGGCAGGCACACCAAAAAAACACCTTGTAGAATTAATTCCAGTTTTTCAAAGTTAAAACAGTTCTTAAAATGTGTTGAAATAATAAAAGAAAGCCACACGGATTAATATAACTTGTACGAAAAATAAATAAGCGATAACAAATTAAAAAAAAATCAAACTTCAGTGGAATATTTATGGCTTTGCTCTATTGCTGTCTCTAAAAACATGTTTACTGTCTAATAACTTAAGAAAGTAAACATAAATTTCGAATTATTGTAAAATTTTCCCAAATTCCTGCGATTTGTCATAATTTCAAGACCATCACTAATAAAAGCACCATTTCATTATTATTAATATAGAAACCACTATACTTTGTTGTCTTTCATTTATTTATTACCTTGAATTCGGTTATAACCGGAATTTTCAATCATGTGCCGATAAACAAATAATAGTTCCGTGTATACTTTTGTTCGAAAAACACTCTTAAGTGCAATAAATCCATACTATATCAGTCAATTAGTGATGTCACCAGGTTGATTGTTTGCTAATCACAAATAAAACGAGCCTACTGAATATCCTCGTGTGCAAATGAGAAAAAAACTTCAAGAATATTTTAAAATCATTTTATTAGAAATCTTCGTAATAATTTATTATTACATATATAAGGCGAATTCCGGTCCATCATTGGTATGACCTGGGGGTTATGACGATGTAGGTGTCATACAGTGAAAGGCAAATTCGTGTCGCTGCACATGCCAAAGATTGCAATTTGTGACACGAAATTTCCTTGAAAATTTTAAAACACTCCCTTTTCAAATCATGGTATACATGAATCACAGGGATCTATGATAATGTCCATGAAGTGACGATGTTAAGTAGAGTTGTTTTCTAGACTGAATTGGAATGGTTTCAGTTACTTTTTTTTTGTTTTTGTTTTAATTTTTTGTTCGGGCGTCGAAATTTAAATTTCAACTTTAATTAACCTACGTATATACCACATTAGTGAAAAGGATAGGTTTTTAAAATTATCCATTAAACTAATGCCAATCAAACACTATATACGAAGGGTCATATTTCCTAAATTGGAAGCCCATCTATTCCCATAAAATAACATTATGTAGGCTGTTAATGTGATCGTTACGCAAAAAAAATAATAAAAATATTAAACATTTTAATTACAATAAATTAAATGTTTTAAATTTAATTTAATTCATATTTGATCAAAATAAGACGCAAGTATTATCGACTTAAATACTCGGATAGTTCCAGCAGTTATTAAACAAATGAAAAATATACAATAAGTTAATAAGAAAATGAAAATAAATTTAAAAGTTGTAACACCTCGCATTACTGAAACGAAACGCATGCGAACATTTTCTTATTTAGATCGTTCTCACAATTTATTTAGAGAAATCTACCCTCATAGTCTCTAATGTGATCACATTAATGACCTGTATATACATATATACATATTTTTGGATCCTTCGGGCCATTTCAGTGGGAATTGTTGAGCAAAGCGAATTTGGAAATATATCCTTTTAGGCCTTCTGCGCAAGATACTTGCGCAAGACGCCTGTACAATACAATAAACTTACATACACTAGAACTATTAAAATTACGAAAATGAAAACAGTCACAAAAATTGATTACTAGGCTCAGAGCGCGGGGTTATTATACAAATAGACATTCGAAGAAGTTTACCTTTTTTTGGGAACGATTCAAGTTAAAATTCAAGATAAAGTTCTTCGAAAATCTTCTCAAGATCAGTCTTATGGTTTTAGGGTATAAAATCGAAGACTGACTCAGTCGTAAAATTGACTTAAATTGAGTCAATCCTCAGCTAGACATGGCCTGTACAGGACGACCCACTAATACTTAAAGACAATCACAAAATTATTTACAGACAGTTCTTTTTGGTATCGTAGAAAAAAATATTTACACTATATGACAATTATTATAAAATGGAATTACTGGTATAAAAATAGGACTATACCGCATTATAATATAACTAAACTCTCACAATTACACTAAAATTAAACTAAGGAGATCGGAGTTGTACTGAAGTAAATCCACAGTGGTCAGACAGGACAAAATCCTAAATTTGACCATGAAATAACCTATGAAATGTCTTTTTCCTCTAATTTAAAACAATTGCACCAAGTCGAGATGACTAGTAGTTTAGGATACCGACTTATATTCGAAGAAATATGACTACTAAAATACCACTATTTACTCTAATTACACGCATACCATTTCTACCATTTAATGTGCAACCTTCGCAATGTGCATGAAGAAATTCACTTTGTTTTTGCACTCCTCCCCGCACATATTGCACGTAAATGGGCTGTTGTATCCGTGGTAGCCCATGTGGATTCTGTACAGCACCTCATCTTCGAAGGAAATCCCGCAGGGTTCGCACTCAAACTCCTGCTGCTTGGAAGCGTTAACGTCCTCTTCAGCATCCCCTTCAGTCTTCATCTCGGGCTGATTTTCAATGACCTCAACATTACTAAACACAGTGGTCATGGCCTCGTCTTCGTTTTCTGAATCTCCGCGTTCGGAGGTCTTGTTGGTCAAATCGAGAGCGCCCATGTCGTCCCGAATCGGCTCTGGATTACTAATGGCCATATTGCGCTTGGTTAGTTCCTCCAAGCGTTCCCTGAACATGCTGTGGAGGTTCAACATCATCTCTGGACTCATTGGAGGGAATCCGGGCAAAGGCAACAACGGGAATGGCAACATTGCCTGGGGGTTCAATAGCGGGTTCAGCATAGGTGGCATCATTGGTACTTCTGGCATCATTGGCATTTCTGGCAACATTGGTATTTCTGGAATTATTGGCGCTTCTGGCATCATGGGTGGGGATACTTCTGGCATCTTTGGTTGGTTTGATATTTCTGAGGTCTGGATTGATGGTGGTCCCACAATTGGAGGAGAATTTCCTGTTTTCTTGACTTTGGGTCCTCTGCGAGTTCCGTATACATCAATAACTGGATAGGGGTTTGGAGTACCATCTGGATTCAGTACCACGTCCGGGGTGTGCGTGTACTTCCTCAGATGCATCTTCAAAGAGTGGCAGTACTTGGTCTCGTAATTGCAATCAAAACATCTGTATTGATACACCTTGGAATGAGACTTTAAATGGGAGTTCAGCATCGATTTGTTGACGCAGGAGTACTCGCATTGGGGACATTTAAACGGCTTGGCCCCAGCATGATTTAATAAATGATACTCCAAATGGTGCTTATATTCAGTCACGAATGGGCACTGAGGGCATTTAAGTGCTTTATCGGTTTTGATGTGTACTTCAGAATGAGCCCAGAACTCGACTTTGGTGTATGCGGAAAAATCACATTGTTTGCACTTATGCACCTTCATTTTTCCATGAGAATTCATCTTTGGACTCCGAAATCCATCCATACTGTTGACGTTGCCTTCGTTTTTATTTGCTAGAACCGGGCTGGGGTTGTTAGGCTGTTTGGCTCCCTCCGGGCTCTGAGGGTGATTGTACCAGGCGGGCTGTGGCAGATTGGTGTTTGCCGAGGAGAATTGATAGGTGTTGGCGGGGGCGGGGGATGTGGTATTAGTATTGCTCCGGACGCTGGCGGGAGAAATTGAGAGGTCGCTGCAGGAGGTCACCCCAGAGTCGTGGGGTGCGTCGTCCATGGGTTCCTCTTTCTGAAAAAAAAAAAAAATGGTATTAGGATATTTTTTCCTGGTCGAAGAAAAAATTTTAGTAGCTAAAACTTATAAAAAATGATAATTAATTGAAGTGGAGTGTAAGCACGGGTTTGGTTACCCGTTTTTTAGATAATTCTATAATATAAAGACGTGGTAGGAAAAAACAAGTTCATAGTTTCGCAAATTTACTGCAAGAATTAAGAATAAATTTGAGGGAGCACTTCTGCATCACAAATATCTTATGCTCGATTTTGTAATTTATTCATATGTAAGTGTAAAACAAAAATGCCTTGTGTTAGAACGTTCAAAATGGCTTTAAAAACGATTGAAGGGTACAGTTATTCCACATGCAGTGACAATCACTGGAAACTTCTCGTATCGAAGTTATTACATTATTCCTATTTTCACAAGTATTTTCGTGTTCCTGAATAAGTCGGTAATGTGTAGAAGTAGATTTAAAGTAGGGGGTAATGTGTTGCCTT
The DNA here is from genome assembly GCF_040115645.1 of Euwallacea fornicatus. Taxonomy (NCBI): domain Eukaryota; kingdom Metazoa; phylum Arthropoda; class Insecta; order Coleoptera; family Curculionidae; genus Euwallacea; species Euwallacea fornicatus. Next base: position 7,189,738 of record NC_089542.1, on the reverse strand, counting down.
TCATTATCAACGATTGTGTTATAACACAGTGAATTTCTATTATTGGTGGTTGAATTAATGTTAAAAATATTTAATTGCGACTATACAGGGTGAGTCGGGAGGATCGTGCCAAACTTCAGGAGCGTGTTGTACACGAAAAATAAATGTAAAAAAACTCAAATGTTGTTATCCGATTTTCGTTTGTTTACAAGTTATAGCGTAAACAAAAATGAAAAAATTTTATAAATTTCATAAGAAATTCCATAAATTAACGTTTGGATATCATAGTAAATGTTCAAAAATAATGCCATTAACTTCTAAACATTTTCGGCTTCGTCTATGAAGGGCATTCGTTGCGCTCCTGATTGTCTCATGTCTTTCTTTAATAGCAGCTGCAGCATTTCTAATTCGTTGAATTAGTGCATCTTGAGTGTCCACTTTTACTCTGTACACTTCAGTTTTAAACCAACCCCACAAACAATAATCTAGTGGTGTCAGGTCTTGAGACCTTGGAGGCCAACTAATAGGGCCACCGCTACCAATCCAACGTCCAGGAAACGTTTCGTCTAAATGTTGCTTAACCTTTATGTTTTAATTTTATTTCCGCTATAACTTGTAAACAAACGAAACTCGGATAACAACATTTGAGTTTTTTTTACGTTTATTTTTCGTGTACAACACGCTCCTGAAGTTAGGCACGGTTCTCCCGACTCACCCTGTATAAATGTAGTGAATTCCATTTTAGAAAAAGGTAGAACGGTCGAAAAAAATAAAACGTTTTGATTGAAGACAATTAAAAATGTATTTTAACTCGTCAAAGCTCAGGTATTTAGTTTATATTTGGGGCGGTTTTGTGTATAGCGGTAGGTCATCATATGTCAAAGTATTGTTTTAGTAAAAGGAGCATTCCCATATAGTGTAAATTTCTATATCTAGAGTTATTTCATTTCTTACAAAACGAGAAGGGTAAAAGCTATACAGCATGTTTTAGAATTGCAAGGCACTATTTGGTGTATGTATGTTCTAATACAAAATAAAGAAAAAAGTTCATATAAGCATGAGTCTAATCTCGATCAATAGCGATTACAGGGTGTTAAAAGTTACGAAAAAGTTAGATATTAGTTTATTGTGCTTGATCTACTGCAGATTGAGATATCAATTTTCATACACGTATTAAGTAGTAGATGCTGCTTAATGTCAAAGCAGATTGCTTCCAATTACTATACATGGTAGTGTATTTTCCGAGGTCTTGGTCCATAAAATCCTTTAGAAAAATTTTCTTGCGCGTCATTGGTCAATTTTAACATTTATCTTAAAGTCTTCAATCTATCACCTAAGTTTTATCGCTTTCGATTTTTGGTCGAATTCTGTTTAGTTTCCTCATAAATTAATTAATTTATAATCATAGCACGTAAGCTTTTTAAAGTTAGAACATTGTGATATGGACAAATCTTTAACAAAAATCGCCATCTACGTGTCATGTCCGGTACTTTTGAGACAATCCTCATACTTTAGAATAATCTATTTTTGCTACGAAGAAGTTCTGTATTTCTGGAAATGTTTTAGTGCTGTATATCATGATGTTTATTAGTAGAATTTAATTTTCAATTAATATTTGTAAATTCATTTAAGTTAAATAAAGGGGTAATAAAATTATTTTTTAATAGAAACGTTTTCTGCGAATGGACATGCATGTTAGGAAAATTTAGTACCAAGTCCACAAAAGGATTGAACGTTCAAGTAGAAGTGCAAAGATAATGTTGGGCAATTCTAAGACACGTGTTTCTACTTATGTTTATCGTATTTGTACTTATTTAAAACACAGCAGGTATTCATCGTGAAATATTCATGGATATGGTGAACTCATTCCAGAAATTGAAGAAACTGTGAGTGTTTCGACACTAGGCTGAGCTGTGTTTTTTTTCTTTCGATTTGTTCCAGACTGTACCAGGTATGTCTGATGTTGCCATTAAGGAGAAACGCGTTTTTTCTGGGTTACCCAGCACCCTCTTTCCATTTCTATTTTTACGGTCAATTCTTTTGCGGACATACCACTGACTTTCTTTGTAATGATTTTTTTCCAGTGTTTTTTTTTTTAGATTTGAACTTAGTGTATAAAGGTTTCTTGGTCTTTTGGAATTGGAAGGATTTTTGATATATTTAAATTTTTGGACTATAAGAGATTCACGTTGGAATGTTTCAGAAATTGAACATATTTTCGAATATTTTATAAAGTGGCGATTTCCTTAATCCTAGCCGCTGTCTAAACAAGGATTTCGACACTAGTTACATAATAAAAGGTAGTACCTTCAATTACTAATTCACTTAAAAAGTGGGACCAGTAATAGCAATACTTAATGTAGTTCTTCAAATACTGCACACGACATAAATAAGTTCCGATTTCTGCCTTTTTCCTAATTTCTTAGGACATTAGGAAATGGCATTTTCTGTAGTTTGTGTCGTATTGCGGGACATCGAGTTTGTGTAACGAGAATGTCATTCGTTACACAAAACTATGCGCATACTGGTTATATGAACATTTCTTTGGAACTTTTTGTCTTTCAGAGATGCGTAATTGAGAAATGTTTTAAGTGTTAAATAATACAAACATTTTGTCTAATGAATGAATTCAGTTACTTGTTGAAATTAAGGGAAATTCTACGTATTGAACAAGATAATAATACTGAAGAATTTAAGGTGCGTATGGGGCTAAATTTACTTTTTTCTCTGTAAAATTCTCCACCAAAAATCGCGTATTGAGTTTATTTGAAGAGCTTAATTTCTTATCGTTATATGAGTAGATTTGAGGGTTAATTCAAAAAAAGCAGGACTGTTTTTAAAACATTCAGAAATATTTTTAACTTGCGAATTTGACGGTTGAAAATGTAGAACAAATACGAGGATAAACCTAAATGTACAATTATTTTTCACTTTTTTGTCATTCGAAAATTCACGCAACGGCGTTAGCTTTTTTCGGCGATTCTTCTTATGTTTCGACGATCTGTGGGTAAATTGAAAATGCTTAGATTTTCTTTCTAATGATCTTTTCAAAAATGATCTTATTTAATGATCTTTTTTGCTTATCGATTTACAAATGAATTTAAAATAGTCGGGAGCACCAAACTTTTATGAACACTCTTTTATTAGAGGAATTTAAGGTAAAAGGGGGCTAAATCTAATTTTTAACTTCGCGTCGTTGACATAGGGTAGTTTGAATTTTCAGAGATTTACGGGTAAATTTAAAGTATTGAGGACATTAAATTAAGAGATAAATTTTATATGCGGCACATACCGGTAAACACGGTAATGAATCTAGCAAAGATAAACCTATTTTTCAACTTTTCCTCATTTTAAAAAAGTGTCATATTTTTCCATATTGACGCTTGACCATTTACGGATAAATGGCTCTTAACCGATACCATATAGAATAATTGGATTTTTTTAAATATTGAAGTTTGAGCTGCTTTGAAGAGACTTTTCCTATGTCAAAACTCACCCTTTCCCCATGTCCTTCTAAAACCGAACTTGGTGGAAATCGGTGGAAACGCATTGAACGAATAAAAGAGCGAACAGAAAATCGAGCGAAGAAAGTACCTTCAGAAAGAAAAAGATCGAACTTTTTAAATTGGTCATTCCTCACGTGTAATTTACTCATAAAATGACATTAAATACGTCCCTGTCTATCAAGAGGCACTCATAAAAAACATGTTTACATAATGTGAAACCCATTGTTTAAAATGAATCAAAGGCCCCGTGTATGTTAAATTTAGGCTGTTTGTTTGTGTTACCTTTTTAAAGGCAAAAGGAATGGATAAGGAAATGGTTACATCCCAGATTTCCCGGTGCTTTTATCGCCTATTTTTCGAAAACAACCGGGCTGTTTTTCCGACGATTAATGCCGGGCCAATGTCGGACTGCGTAATGTTTTTTAACCACAGTTTCAAATGTGACTCATTAATTTTTAAGAACTTGAAAAAACAACTTTGGATCGAGGCTGAATGGAAAGTTCCTGCTAAAAATACGTTTCAGAGACGTGGTATGATTAGGCAATAAAAAGGCGGTGTCACTTAATACTTAACTTACGTTATTGTTGTGATGTAAGATGTAAACACTTAATCATGTTATAACCTCCCCGAAAAGTATCACACGTGCGTGCAATCAGATCCTCCTCGTTTGTTATCAGGTGAAACTATTTATAAGACGAGTAAATAACGGAGTGATAATAAAAAAAATTGAAGACACAGTTTCGAGCCACCACTTGTTTGTTTCGCTTTATTATTGTTAACCACGTTTTATTTAACATTTAAAAAATGCACATTTCGCTCGATAAAACGGGCAAAGGAAATGACTTATCAGTTTTGAAATAATGCTAAATTGTGCGCTCAAACATCTCTGATATATATATTTTTTTATTGGGAAAATAACGCATCATTAAAGTGTGTCAATGATTCATTATCCCAGCAAGGTGAAATTTGGCCTGGTTGTGAACCACTGCTCTAAGGTAAACAGACAATTCGGGAGAATCGTAAATGATTCAGAAAAAACCGGCTTTTTTCGGAAACGACCGTAGTGGTGAAACATGGAATTTCCCCCCCACGTAAGAGTAATTAAAAAAAAGAGAAATAATATATTTATCTTCATAATAGGAATAACAACCGCTCATTGGCGAATTAGATAAATATTTTTGTTCCACTTGAATTCGTGCAATGTATATAAGTTTTTTCTTGGGAGCATAACGAAATTAGAATATGCATATTCAGGGGTCTTAGGTACGTACGATCGTCAAAATGCTAAGTGTCCATTAGAAATTATCATTTTTTGAATCTGATTAATAATTTCCCGAACAATGGATCTACTAATTGGTGATATTTTGCACGTTTCTTCAAGGTTTTTTAGGTCTGAAAGTCAGAGGAAAGGAGCTGTGTGTCGTCTAGAAGGGGTCAAGAGAAAGTTTGAAAATCGAATAAAATTTTTAATCTAACATAGAGTCTTCAGAGAAAAGAAAATGAAGCAAAGCGAGTTGGGGTGGTTTTAAGGAAGATAATAGAAAGACCTATTGCTTCTCTGAATAACAATACTTGAAAAAACAGAAAAGAACCGTGTAGTGACAGATTATATACTTTATAGAAAATTAACACATACACATACATACACGCATGCTATATTGTTCTGTTTTTCTAATATTCATTTTTCCACTAAATTAAAAACAGAAATGCGGGCTCAACTTGTTTTTATGTCTGAATTTGTAAAATTTTAATTTTTAATTTCCAAAATAAAAAGTTCAATTTCCATGGTAACAAATAGAAGCAAATAGAAGTTCTGTAGGAAAGAATTTTATTTCGAAATTTAAAAAATTTGTGTCACCAGCTATACAACTCTGTTGTGTAGTTCACAGGTTCATAAATTCGAGCTTTTACCAACAACGAGAAATGGCTGTTCACTCCTGACAAATAACCGTAATTCGTCAGAAAATACATAAACCTGGCAACGCAGCTTTAAATATTATATAGTTGTTATCTTGAGAGAATGAGGTAAGCGATCTACCCGGGGACAGCTTGAAATACGCAGTGCTTTTACGTGGATCTAGTAGTGTTCGGATCTAATAGTGAATAATTAACATGGAATATCAAGAAACAGTTGCTGGTCCCACTTTAAGAACAGAGAAAATACTTTTGATTTAATATTTGATTTTGAAAAATTTTAATAATCCTACAACGTCTGGCGTCGCCAATGATTTCTGGATCAAATACTTTTGTAATAGGTACGAATGTGAAAAAAGCAAAAAAGAGCTTACTTGAAGTCAAATTGAATAAGATGTAAATGCTTATTTAAGGCATTCAGAATTACACGAAATTGTGAGTATTTTTAGCAATTCACCTATCAAATTAGAAGGACTGCACCAAAGAGTTTTGAATGAAATAACCTAACTATTCTGTATAATCAGTAATTTCATAAATTTAATTTACTAAAACTCTGAAGCGCGGAAAAATAGCACCTCGCTTACAATAAGCTTAGGTGCTTTTAATATATTAATAACTAAAATGGACCTTCTGCACCAATGATTTTTGAACGAATCTTTCTAAGTATTAGAAGTAATTAGTAAATTTTGTAATGTAATTTGCTAAGTGAATTGTAGAGACGTAATGTGAGGACACTGAGCAGTCCATGAAGATGATCTTATAATATAAAAAATGCAATTTTTTCATAAATTGTTATAATTAAGATAAATCTACTATTCCAACGATTTTTAGATGAAATATTCTAACTGTTACGATTAACCAGTAAGTTTTATAATTTGTTTTGTTGAGAAACAGAGGCGTAGTGAAGTGATCTTGGATGGCACCAGAGAAAACTTTATTGAAAAATACGTTAAAAACTAATTTAACAATTTTGATAATTACAACAAACCTTTCACTTCAATGGCTTTTAGGTAGAATAGTCTCGAACGATGAATTACGCAATTTGATTTACTGAGAAATAGAGGAGTAGGGCAGAGGCGTTTGATGATAGAAGAAAACTCTTTTTTACAGACTTAAAAAAACAATTTTTGAAAAATTACAAGAAAATATACTACAGTATCAAACCAAAATAAGGTTTCTGCGCCAATGAGTTTGAAATTAAATTATCTCATAACTGTTGCGTATAATCACGAAATATTGCAATTTGATCCGTTAAGAGAACAGGCGTACGGAACCAGCATCGAACGATAAAAGAGACCCCCTTTTTTTAAATTTTTCAATACTTATATTAATCATAATAAACCTTTTGTCCTTACAAATTATTTACTTGAGAAAAAATCTCAAGTGCGCCGATTTTTGAGACAAAACAAAAGGGATTTTAAGATCGAGATAAACTATGACTCTACAAAAACTTGTACTTTAGAGGACAACAAAATGTGGGAGAGCGTTTCAAATATCGTTAAAAGCAAGAGAATGAATAATAAAAACCGAGAAAAATATACAAAAGAAGTAAATTAAATACTCAAAGTCAGAAATTAATGTAAGTTACACATTTACAGAAAAAAAATCGTTCTTGGAAAATATAGTTTTATAAAATTAAAAAAATATTGTTAAAAAGCGAAAAAAAAAATCAACATTCCTTAAAAACATGTGCAATGCTGATGCAATTGCATACCGTATAACAAAACAATTTTGCGAAATATCTGATATTCTTATTATCATGCATTTCAAATTAAAACCACATTATTTCCATAAAAAATTAATTACTCACGTCCTATAATTCTGTTTTAAATCGGCTTAAAATCCCTGCATACGCTAAGAAGAAGGTTCAGAACTAACTACATAGTACTTATACGAAGAAACAGTAGATTCCCCCACTAAATCGCCATTTTCAAAAATATTTTCACAATTTGAACCTTGAACTATGTTAAAATACGTCACGAACTATTCTTGTGTGATAAATTTTACTTTTTAGAGGTTTTTACAACTCAACCAATCCCAGTAGGTCGCCAATTATGATAACCAATTATATGACGCAAATGGCATATTTTATTAAGGAAACGAGAGGTATTTTAGTGGTATAATTAAAATTTACATGGATAGATAATAATTGGCAAGTCTCAGGTTTAATGCCAATAAGCCATATGGCATACATCAACAAAACCGAAAACGATACCCACGAGAATGAAAACACAAGTTTTCTATAAAAAAATCTTCATTTCTCTCATATGCATAAATAAATAAGGTAAACGATCGGTTTAAAAATTAAAAGATCTTACCACCCCATTAGCAGGGTATACAGCATTCCCAAATTTTGGCCATCCAGCCGGCTGCATGGGGTTGTATGCATTCTCCTGCGCGTGCTGCTCTGAGGAGGCCGGTTCCTGTTTCGAAACGTCGGACTGCATTTCCTCTATTGTCTTAAGCGCACTAATCACACTTGAGTCGCCACCTCGCAGTACTCTGGTGGGAACTATTGAATCACTATACATGAAAACAAAACGTAATCGCGCACGTTCAGGTCGTAGTTATCTATGACCGAATGACGGATGAAGGCATCGAATGCGATCTGTCTAGAACGGAAGTTCAGATTCGACTGACTGAGCATTGAACATGACGTCGCTAGTCAAGCACACGCCCCCCACCCTTGAACCCTTCGAGTCGAGGCTCCACCCTTTTCAACCCTCCGAGCGGGGGCGCCACGGTCGAATGATAAGGCCCAACAACCCTTTCGCGTTGTTTGAATAGACGAAATAATTGTTTGTTTTTTAACTGATTGGTTTGAATGCATGTCTGAATGTCAATGAGAATGTTATCCAATCATTTAATGAGGAAATAAATATCATATGACTAGCTGTTATGATTGCGAGGATTATGTTCTTAATGAGTTTATTTTTTAGTATGTGCGCATCGTTTTATGAAGAATTTAAATTCGTGGGATATCTGAGAAAAACATTTCACGAAAATATTACGTCTAAAAACAATTTCACTAAGGTTTTGAATACCCATAAATACGATTCTGCCTTTTATTTCTGAAGTAAATTTGTTTTTAAGTGTTTGTTAATAGAAATGATATCAATAGCCTACCCCATCAAGAGGCTCAACTCATCAAATGTGAAATAGCAAGTCTTGAACACAAAATTTTGTATGTGCCCTTTTAAGCCCCCCCATAATATGATCCTGCATATGCGCAAATGATTCACTAAGTTTCCACGTTACGAAAGTTTAGACTTTTGAGCTAAGAAAGTCAGTGGCGGTCAGAAATGCAGTTATAAAAATCGTGAAGACAAAGGTCTGTAGATTTGTATCGACTCTTTAAAAACCGTAATTAGTGCGACCCTAATGCATTTGCTCAGTTTGCAAAATTTTAAATTTCTAAACCAATTGTGCCTTAAAATTGCATTAGTCGAGACCGTAGTTCGACAAGAGATGGCAGTTATCGAATTTAAACTTTCTAAAGGATTTTCCTAACCTAAATAAATGAAACTTAAGATAAAATTTATGTCCGTTCGTTAAATTATCACCTTCTAAGCGTTTGTAAAGTTGTTTCGTAAAGATAAGTTTTAACTTTTGAACTATAGTCATTAGTACCTTATGAAAAGCTATCATAAAATTGCAATAAATACGTTTAAATTGTGCCCCCCTTGTAGAATACTAATATTCCAAAATTTCGTTTTAACGGGTCAAACGGTTCTCTAGATATGCTTCTGTAACATCTTAAAAATCCATCTTGTAGAGAAGCGATTATGAAGTTGGAAGCAATAATCTGCGTTTTCCCTATAAAATCCTAATTCCTAAACAAATACACCTGTTAACAAAATTTCCACGTCTATAAGAAAAATTTTTAATTTCGAAATTGCAATAAATGGGTAATATACTTTGCCTGAATGCCCGGTTAAGAAATTAACTAACTAAACGTTGAAGGCAAACTTTAAATAATTTTTAAAGCTTTTTATAGCCTTTTTAAAACGTTATATGATCGCACCTGCTATTGGTAAACTAAATTTACCAAACTTTCACATCTTCAAAGGAAATTTTTCTGCTTTTAACTGCTCTTAGCTTGCATAGAATTGTAATTATTAAATTTAAAATAATGTCATCTGAACACAAACTTCAAGTACTAATTTTACATTTTTTAAATTCTGCATGAAACATCGCTTCAGTTCTTCAAATAATTCACTAGATATGTGCACCTACAAAGAAAATTTTATTCGTTTAAACTATAACGGAATCAGTGACGTACATTGTCTACAAGCCCAAGAGGCCAAATTTGAAGTAACTGAGTTTTCAAGATACAATTTAAGTCTGACAGTTTTGGCCTTTTAAACCTCTATATATGCATATCCGACCCTGCATTTGATAGCCCAATTTACTAAATTTGCATGTATTTTTTGAAGTGTAAAAGATCATTGACGAATCTTACCCAAAATCATAGTTAGGTGCATATGAAATTTTGACTAACAGTCCAGGATTTTGACCACCTTTCTAGAAAATTATTAATTTTGAAAATCAAATTGGCGGGTTTGACAGTATTCCAAATCATTCTGAAAGCTCTTTTTTCAATACTAGGCTAAAAGACAACAGTCGTACTTGTTTAAAAAGTTTTTAACTCTGTATAGCACCACTCTGTTTTTCTCAGATAGAGAGATTTTAGATAATCACTGCGGCAGTTTATCCTAACAGATCATTTCAAATTGAGTAAAAGACACCATTTCGAGCTATTTTAACACTGCTTTGCTCTAGAATTTTTGAATTGTGAATAAATTTGCGGTGGAGTTAGAGCCAGAAAGGCAGTTAGTAAAATAACATTTATTTGTGCTTCTATATTGAATTCCCACTTTCCCCTTCCCCTGACATTTGACTGTATATAAATATTTTATCACATATTGAATTTTGAAGAATTTTGATTCGTAATGTTAATAGCGATTAACTCAGTTTATTATTCGTAACGTTTTACGGAGCTTTAAAAAATATTTTATTTTTTGAAAATCGTGGAAAGAAAATTGAATTCTTTGCTGTTGCTCTTTAATATGCAATTTCCGTAAGGACCAAATGAGGAGAAAACTTAACAATTCACATTTATAATTAATTAAGATTCACACCATTCCGTGTTTGAGTTCATGTTCCGACATGCGAATGTTGCGACATGAACTCAATCGGAAATGAAAATTTTCCTTTGCCATTTTACTCGATTTTCGATTTATGAGACACCCCGAAACGCATTAAACGGAATTATTATGAGCTAATTGGCTCTTAGTCGGACTTAATATAGAACGCATAAAACAAATCTCATATTTATATCACGATTTCATCTCTCCCGCGACGTTTCTCAAACATTTAACTTACCTGATAAGTGATGTTGATCGAACTAAGAAACTGCCCCATGCACCCCCCAAAGAAGTCCATTTTCTGACAATTCGATTCCATATCGATCGATCATCCCATGATATCCTAGAACCGAATATGCCAGAAAATTCCCTTGGCGATTATGTTTTTATCGAAATAGCTTCGTCATGACTGGAAAGAGGTTAAAGGAATAAAAAGACACAAACAGTAAACAAACTATTCGAAAAATTTCCAGAGATGTTTACGAACCGGGAATCTCGCCTTCATACATTTCATAGCATTGCAGGGACGTAGTTGGGAATGATAATAACAAATTGGTTTCTCATGGTTTTATATTCTGTATGCGAAATCAGGGCCCTAAACGCTTAGTTTTTAGGGGAGTAGTATAAGTGTGACATACGTTTTTAGTTAACTTCTTCTGAAGTGACTCAATCAAAAATTTACTTCGTGTACGCTAATGGGCATTTAGCTAATGTTTGTTGGTGTAAAAATATTTCTCCGAACATCTGCACAAATACGGGAATTTTGTTGTGTGCAAAGTGGAGAAAAATCGTTTAATTCGTGCGAATTAGAATTATTTTTTGGAAAACAACGCTTTTTTAGAATTTGCGAAAATAAAAAAAACCCGCTTCTACGACTCTGCAAATAGCTTTCACAATGCATCTCTGAACAAAAACTGAGCGTTTTCTCTCTATTAATAGTTTAATAAAGGATGGCAATATTTCCGATATAAACGCACGTACAGTTTTTTATTTATTTTGTCATAAAAAGAGGTCCGCAGTGGCGCCCTAAGATCGGTTTGCAGAATTTTTATAATCCATTAAATTGTTTTATCATTTCCCGAAGCATGGGCATTTTATTGCGCTTTTTATCGTATTCTTCTTTAAAAATTATGGTTCTATTTTCATAACTGATCGGTTCGAAAGTTTATCGATATTATACACAGTGGGTCAGAATCACGAGGGAGAATGCGGGGTAAAAGTACTTGAAAATCTTAGCATGTGGAGAGGAGTCGTAGATAAAAAAAAGAAACTATCAAGCTTCGAATTTGACAGTAATTAATTTCCAGATTTTACAGGGTAGACCAGTGAAAACAAAACACAGCAGACATTTTTTGCCACTTCGAACCCCTTAAATCTTAAATAAGATTAGGGATCAAGTGATACCTTATTTTAAAGATAATCGAATTCTCTTTTCAACGCTTCCAAGTTCTCTGAATTTAATGCAGTAGTTCTCGACACAGCACGTTTATAAAAGATAGGTCAATAAAGAAAAGAAACGCTTTTGTCCTCTTTGTAGTTAGTATTATTTTCATGTAAGAAGTATTTAACGTTTTTTTTTGTTTTAATCACACTTGAATCAACTTGAAGCAAGGAAATATTTTATGTCAGTTTTTTATCACTCAATGAAATGTATCTACAATCTACTTTGATATGTTTACAAGAAATGTTTATTTCTCGCGTTAAAGTCTTGAAAGTATTATCATTTATCAATGTCTTGTTTACAATTTTACCAGTGAAATTTTAGTAGTTATCTTTGCTATGAAATTCCATGCTTCTAACAAAATAAATGCAGTAATTTTTTTACCTCCTTTTGGATGTCGATGTGATGAATTATTTACATTCAATTTATTTGCATTTAGTACCTCAGATGATTTTGAGCGTGACTATTTCGGCTCACAACACTTGTTAAGCGAGAAAGTAATATAGGTAAAATTATACGTAAATGTTGTATGTATGTAAATGGTTTGAATCATACCTCCCTCGCAAGATTATTTCTATTAGAAAGTTAAGTCCGTGTTCAGAAATTATCATTAAAAAATTTTACTTTACTAGTGGAAAAAGTATTGTTTGCTTAACATTCAAAACGTGTTTTATCAAAAACTACTGCAATTCAGAGAATTTGGAAGGGTTGAAATTTGATAGCCTTTAAAACGAGGTATCACATAAACCCTAATCCTATTTGAGATATCAGGGATACGTCTTACCCCCGTAAATGGCTGGAAGTGGTAAATTTGGAAATATGCGTAATAGACTTTAACCCCCCCGAAATAGAAATCGACGGGTCCCGGCGATTGTTTTCTGCAAGCGATAAACATGAGAAATCACCCTTGTTTCGTTTTCATTGTCCCACCCTGTTCAACAATGAAGTATTGCCCGGTTCGTTAATTGCGCTGAAAATACACTTTTCTTGAAATCGCACGGAAAACGCCGTTTTACGAACTCCTAATTAGTGCCACATGAATGTGTCACTCTAGGGTTTCCCGATCATTTGTAATGTGGCCCCTCAGAATTTCAAATTTCACCCAAATAATTAAATAATACCCGACGATATTATTTAAATGCGGGACTGTGACCTACACGTTCTAGAAAGAAATATGGAAACCTTGAATATCGGTACTTTTTTTTTTTTTTTTTTTTTTCTCTTTCCAGTAACTATCTACAATCTGCTTACATTTGTACTTCAGAAAGCATTCAGAAGATCAGATGAATCATTAAACTTAAATCAATCTGTACTCGTAACACAGCTCAGTAGTCGCATACGATTTTTAACGAATGTGACTTAATCAATTTCAAACATTGCTAGTAGCGAAAGCAAGAACAAAACAACTAATAAAGTAAACTAAAACTATAAGCGATTCTAGAACTTCTCCGGTAGATCCTTCGGTATGGCTCTTTTGAGTCTTCTCTCCCGATTATCATTCAACAAGTTGGTGGCCAGGGGGTTCGGGTGTCCCTCAATTCTACTCCGGTACCTTGCTGCTAACCGACTAATCTCCCCCCGGACTGTGGAGATATTCAGATCTCGATGAATTGCCGCATTACTGACGAACCACGGAGCATTTAGTATTGAATATCGGTACTAGCAGTTTGTTTGCCAAAAGAGAAGTGGTACAGTATTGGCATATACAATATTTTTTTTCTACTTGGGAAGGTGATTCAAAGAAATTATCTCCAAAACGACAAGATGTTTTTGCAAAATTATTTATAAATCAAAGAAAGCACATTATTTAAACGTCATACAGGAAAGGCACTATTTCAAAAAATGTGGTTTTATGGCCCTATAATGAAATACACTACTTTTGCAACACCTTGGCCCTAATTGCTACATCTTAGCTAGAAGCTAGTAAATTACATCCAATAAAAATAAGTTGGTGTCTGCCTTTGGTAGTCATGCTAAAAATATATAAGGTCATTTTGGCTTTGCTCCTCTCTCTCTCTCTCTCTTTCTCTCTCTTATAAAGTAGATTCCTTCCTCTTTAGAGCCAGACATCATAAATGAAGTACGGTATTCTAACAAGTTTCGGAAGAACATTTGAGACATTCGCTCCAGGTATATAATGTTTGCTCTAGCTAATGATCCTTTTGAACAATACCCAGCACATAAGTTGTTTTTTTTTTAGGTACAAATGCTATAATACCTTGAAAATTGTGCCGACAATAGAAACATTCAAAAACAGGTGCATCATAAAATAATAGGGAAATGTGATAGAGGGTATTCTGATCTCTCTACCCTCCACCGAAGCACCCCGCCAACCGAAGTCATTCATTTTTTAAATACTACGGGTATGAGATAAAATCCATGAGTAAGACACTTAGGCGTAGAATTAAATGCTTTTCAATCAGAAATAAGTAGAAGAACTATTCATTCATTCAGAGTTTTATTGTAATTATATCAAACCGTAAGATTCGCCGCTTAACATCAATAATTTATAATAAGTGTTCATTATTTACCATGCGAGCGTACAAAAGATATTTACATTCTCGACACACATTATTATCAAAGAATTAATATTAATATTAAACGTAAAAAATCATGTATTTTTCTTTTATCGGTATTGACGAATGTTTTTCTACCTAGAGAATCGTCGAATCTTGCTTATTATCTGTAGATTATCTGTAGTGTTTAAAACCCAATTAGAAATAATTTTAAGAGTTTAGACAGCGAATTATCACTGAGTGTCGTGCAATTCCTAAGAAAACTTTTATCGATGTGCGTCCTGCAATCATAAGTATTACAAAGACAACAAATACATGTACAGGATATCGCAATTTCGATGGTTAAATGAATTCTTCTGGCACATAGTTCAAACCATTTGTCACAGAGTCATCGTTTTAGAATTAAGCTTTACTTTAAATATTTCGTAAAAAACTATGAATCTCCTAAAAATAAAATAACAGATGAAAAATTTTATAATATTTTTCAAACGAACTCATTTTTTACAGTTTGAGGACTTTGTTGTGCTTTATCAATTACCAACGAACTAAAATAATAGAATAACAAAATAATATTTAGTTTTTTCAATAACGGGGTAAATTTATTATTCTTTACTTTGTTTTTCATGAATTAACAGTTTTTTGCGAAGTAGCTTGAACCAAAGCCTAATTTTGAAACTCTCTGTAAGAATTGGTTTTAGCTGCGACACCATTTTCACTTGCAAAAATCTTGCAGCAGCTGCGAATGTCCAGCAAACTAGAAGAAATATATGCAGAGTGTTTCATAAACATACCGATAAACTCTCAGGGGATGTAGAGCTCATAAAAACAAGTATTTAAAACGAATAAAATTAGGTCCGAAATCACTTAGTTTTTAAGATACAGGATGTTTAATTTTGAACTAATCAAGAAATTCTTACAAAGGTAATGTCAGCATTTACATACGTAGAAAATATTCGTGGAATATTTCATTAGATTCCTGAATCCATGAATCGACGGTACAATGCTTTTATTGAGGAAAATGGCCTAAATTTTGAAAATTTATTATAAAATATTTATCATTTGCTTTTTATCTATTTTATATTAATTTATGTGCATCTACATAAAATATAAAATTAAAGTATGTACATTTTGTTATCATATGAGTCTTTTATTTCTTCTAGTAAAAATCGTCAATTTGCTTAAAATTTATTAGATGAAAAATGTTTGTCCTCATGTCCTCCACCTCTACTAAAACAAAATAATATAAATTTCTCCTAAATAATTTTTAAAAAATCGCACTTCCAAACCTACACCGTTTTTTTGGTAGATACGTGAATGAAAAACCATTTTTTTATCTTGAAAATGGCTATTTGAGCGATAAACCACTAAGAGGCCTTTTTTATTAAAAATAAATGGAATGTTATTAAAAAAATATTTGCCTTTAAAATAAGTCAGTGGCGTACTATTTTTTAAATCAAAAACATTATACTGAATGGTCGCAGACACGTCATTGCTGTATATGGAAATATTCTGCCCTCTCAGTAACATGCATTTTTATTCCACCCGCATTTTATGTCCGTATCCCCAAACCGTTTTTGAACTATAAAAAAAATTAATAATAAAAAATTAAACACCCTATATCTTGGAAACGAACCGATTTCGGATCTAACTTTATTCGTCCTCAATACTTATTTTTATGAGGACTACATCATGTTTATAAAACACCCCGTTTATAATAGTAAGAAAAATATGAAAAATTATAGAATGTAGACAACTTTTCATCTCCTGTTGCATTACAGTAATTGTAACTTTTTTGTATCCAATTTTGTAATGTTACCTCAGCCTCAGTTGGAGCGGTGGAATCCCACACCACTCTCAGTTAGAATGGTTTCTAATTTAACAAGAACTTTGTATTTTTGTGAAACTTGCCAACAGTACAATAATTTGGTCCTTATCGCAGGGAGTGAAAAAATAACATGGTGCAAAATACTGCCACTAGCATAAAATAACTAGAAGAGCGTCATTGCTCAGTAGTTAGAGTCTGATAGTAGTAAAAGGAGAGAATTCTATTCGATTCGACAGACGCAACTTCCTCTTGGAGGAGAAATGCGGCATCGAAAGCCTTGGGCTATGTATAGGCAGCTAATCAATGAATTGTCGGCAAATTGTATATTATCCACCAGATAGTCGACAATCAAATGGCGCTTAATCTTCTGTTATATCTAGAAATGCACACAAGAAAGAATGTCGTCAAAGTTTCCACAGATTGTGTTCAGTTCTGTATGTGACATAATGGCTTTACGAAAAAACAAAGCTTTATTTGAGAAAACGACGTTCTTTGGAAAATCCGGAGCATTACTAATTGAGTAGATAATTAAGCTTGAAACATATATACTTAGCGGAAAATCTCTATGTAATACAGTCTACACACGTTGCTTATGATAATGATAAAATTGTTGCGTTTTTTAAATTTACACATAAATATAAAACGTATATATATAATACGTATTATTATTATATACGTATAGTACGTATATAATATAATCACACATATCACGTACAGTTACATGTGTGATATTCAATTCAACAGAATTTTTCCAGTATTAATTTCAGAGTTTTTTTCGATTTTTCCATGAATGGATTAGATTTTTTGCCTTCCATGTCAACCCCCCGAGGCCAGTCGAATGTATATTGCCCCTTTTTGTCGAACTGCCAATTTTACAAAGTCTGGCGTGAATTTTAATCAAATTTGAACGTTTGGGGCACTCGGTACGGAAATCTCGATATATTTCATCAAATGAAGAGAAACATGCCTTGTAGCAAACATTTCAAAAAATATTTTGTTTGTAATATACAGGGTGCTGAACTTTCAAAAAGACTCAATATTTTCACTAAATTATCTATGCTGCTTTGAGGTGATTACTAGTATTAAGCCTATAGTCGATATTCCGTGTTTTTTGGTTGTCACTGAAAATCTACAAGTTGTTTTTGGGTCAAATCCCCCTCAATTTCCCCCTCACTTTTTATGCCCCCTAACAATTCTCGCCCAGTAGATTTTCATCGCCATTTGAGACGGCATATTTTTTATCCTGTTAGTATGAAGTTCGTTTCATAGAAGATGTTTCCAAAAATGTGGGCAATATCTCGGAAATGAAAAGTTCTCGTCAAAAAATTGTACTTATGATTTTAAATTGATTTTAAAAAATTTACCCCTACGGAAATATAATTCTTCAAAATTTGATGACGAACATGATATTTTCCAAATTACTTTTCTTCCACTTAATGAAATTTAACGTATTTTGAATCACTTGCATATAATACCAAGGTTAATAAGGTAGGCCCTAATATTTTTTTCTTATTTTCAAGGAAGCAGTGGGGGGGCTACCCTTAATTTCTTTGTCACTAAAACTTTAGGGTCTTGGGTTTCTTTTTACTGTTATATGGTTTATTGGATTTCCGGAGTACCCAAAAATAGAAAAGGTCCTTTTGGTTAACGGACGTAAGCCGAACCTTTTTCCAGAAAAATGCCATTTTATCTAAAGATGGATTTTACAAAAATAGTAGAATTTTGTATGTATTTTTTACTTTATCATCTATATGCCAACATAAACAAAATTTTTGTGTCAAAACGGTTTTCAAAATAATTTCTAACTGGTCCATTCATATTGCCAATGCGATTGGATGAACCACACTATTTCGACCTTCAAAATTAATTGCTCGCATTATTAGAAGAATTGCCTCTTGGAACCCGTGGCAATATGTGGTTCATGCATGATGGTGCTTCTCCGCATTTTAGTGTTGAAATACGGTGATATTTAGACCGTGTTTTTCCAAGCTGGTGGATGGTCATGGAAGTCTTGTTGTTTGGCCGTCTCGTTCTCCAGACATAAATCCTTTGGATTTTTACTTGCGGGGTCTGTTAAAAAGATCAATATATGCTACTCCGATATAGATCAGACAAGGATTATTGGAAAGAATACATTTTCATTGTCATTAAATGAAAAATAACCTCCAAGTATTATGGAGGGCGCAACAGTCTTTTACACGTCGACCTCAGGAATGTAAGAGTTAATGACACTCATGTTAAATTTTCATGAAAATTGAACTTTGTTTCTCGACTTTTTTGCAATTTTGTTTATAAAATTTGATTTTTCTAAAATACACGCTTTGACAAAATGACGTTTTCGTAGAAAACGGTTCGGTTCATATACACGTACTAAGAGTTTCTTTCTTTGTAGATGCGCCGGAAATCTAATAAATCACACTATGGGTAAAAAAACTCAAGACCTTGAGTGTAGGAATAAAAAAAGTTTTGGACCCTCCCTACTGCCTCCCTGAAGATATAAAAAGAAACGTTCAGTTCTAACTTATTAACCTTGATATGATAGACAAGTGACTCTAAATTAATCAAATTTCATTAATTGAAAAAAAGTTATTTAGAAAATGTCATTTTTACCATTAAATTTTGAAGAGCTGCATTTTCGTAGGGATAAATTTTTGAGAATCAATTTATAATCATAAATTCAATCTTTTGACGAAGACTTTTCATTTCCGGGATATCGTCCACATTTTTGGAAAAACCCTATTTATCTATCGATATCTCACGAAAATGGGGACTAAATCGTGATTAAGAACGTGCTATTTGTTTGTTGAGTTCTTTCGAATTACTCATTTTTCATGGTTTGAATGTTTAAACCAAACTCACTGTTCCGTTTGCAGGAAGATCAAATGCGTGTTTGATCTCTTTGAGGTACTCATTTACGTCCAAATACCCTGAGTAACTCGCTATATTCAAGTTACGATAAAATTCGGTAAAAAGCACCACCCGGATTAAACCAAGAAACTTTCACCTATTAGCGGGTATTCCATTCAAGTTGTTGACGGTAGTTCTAAGTACCCAAAGTAATGATCATTAGTAAAAATTCACGTATTTTAAGCATTTTTGCCTGATGACTTATAGTCAGTGGCGTAGAGTTGTTAAGCTCATGTATATAATATCTACTGAGCTACATAAATTGTTTAT
The DNA here is from genome assembly GCF_040115645.1 of Euwallacea fornicatus. NCBI lineage: Eukaryota > Metazoa > Arthropoda > Insecta > Coleoptera > Curculionidae > Euwallacea > Euwallacea fornicatus. The sequence continues at coordinate 7,170,233 of NC_089542.1, read as the reverse complement.
TTACCTTTGATCATCATATCCTAATGCTCTGATTGTGCTTAGATTGATGACCAATCCATATTGATTTGCAGATAAATAAGCGTTTTATGGAATGTAACAGCTGATATATAGCAGTTTTGTACACCAATGGTTTTTAGCCATTAAAATCTAATGATATTTAAAAAAATACACTAGACTAAAACATTTTCAGTAATAAGTCATTATAAGGTCTTTAAAACTTGAGAGTTAATGGCACGATTTACATTTGTCGACTAATTTATTTAAAATTTAGGAATTAATGTAGTAATAAGTTTTTTAGTGATGTCAGAATTCTTTGTTCAATTTCCTAGATAATCTTGTAGTAATTTTAAGCCTCTCCCTTGAGAACTAGTCTCGTCAGGTTAGTTCCATGTACTGAATGATTTACCTATTACACATTAGTTTTGTTCTGAGTCTGATTTCTAGCACATTTAAAACTCCTCTATGTGTTTGTTGATAGTCTCATTTTTGGAAATTTGACCTCCAAGGAAAATCATGAAGAGCTTTCGCAATAATGGAAGAAACATTGCCGACAATTCATCTCATCGAGGCATTGTGGCAACTTAATCACTTTCTTCAATAAACAAGCTCAAATTTATTGCAGAAAGTGATTATAAAAGTTGCTACAAAACGGCGATGAGGTAAGTTGTTGATGTTGCTGGTTCAATCATGGTGAAAGCTCCTCATGAGTTTAGTTGTCAGTATCGAATTCGCGATAATTATCGTCTCTAACAAAACTGTTCAATTATTTCAAAAAAACGTGTAATTTCAATTCCAATATAAATGATCATATTGTTTTTGCGAAAGACCTAATCACTAAATAAACAAGGCGAAATGGCCGCACAAAATTAAAACGAACGTTGTTCCTCGCTTTTGCAATCGCCTCGTTTTATTTGAGACCTTTAAAAGATATACTTTTGCCAACACGAAACCCATAAAATCTTTGGTTGTTCGTTTGTAAAAAGACAATCAAAGATCTATTGGCGAAAATAAGGAGGTTCGGTCATAAACCCTTTTCGAACAAAGCTCCTCCACCGGGTGGTCTACCTACCTATTAAGGCAGGATCGGGCTATACGCAAATATGACTGGGGAACCAATTGTAAATAGCCAATGTTCATGAAAAAAACCTTTTATCGGAATGTATTAGAACCGACCCTGTCCCAAATAGCAAAACAGCAAAATAGGCAAATGAAGGGTCATAAATTTTGCATGTTTTTTTTTTTCCCAAAAGGGCTACAATAATTGTAAAACCCAGAATAACCATCTCTTGTGTCACGCCTTTTACAATCCATTCTCAACGTACTTTTTCCAGATAAGAACATGCAAAAGGTTTTTAACTCTCCAGTCCATTGTAACCTTCGATTGTAAAATGTCGTATTTCTTTGTCATCAATTTACAATCCCTTATTTTCGCGGAAACCATGCAAATTAACTGCAATGTCGAAGGAAAAAACTTCTCCAGGCCCTTTTACACAGAACAATTCGACTTAGTCATGCTTATTTTTGCGAAAAGGATCAGCTGCCGATGTATAGGGTTACTGCGACCCTTTTGTCCGAGCACCGAGGGTCAATCAGCGTGCTTTTTCCCGAAAAAGGATTATTTTAGAAGCGCCCCCCACCCACTACAAGCCCTTTGTGCAAATATGTTATTTTGGTCGGTTTTTGTTTGATTTTTCGAAATGGGTAGCGCGAGGCAGCCGTCGAAGACATATGGTTATGAGTTTTGTTCGAGGAGCAGGCAAATTGTCCTTGGAAAAACCTTTGTTGCATGTTTTGTGGTTGGGTTGGGTAGGGTTATGCAGAAGCTCAGGACGATAATACATAGTGTAATCCAGGGTGATATGTTGTAGATATACAGTGCCCGGGAGAAAATACGCACTATATGGGATTTTTTTGCTTTAAATTTATGAGAAAATTTTCTCCCTGGAAAAATTTTGCGCATTCCTACAAGCTCAAAATGCAGTTTTCAAAATTTGTATATCTCATTTCATATGGGGAGATTCGAAAATTATGAAAATGGCTCGTGAGTGAAGTATGTTTATTTGTAATTATAGAGGAAACATGTATTATCAAAAGTAGTTTAGAATTGAAAGGTAAGCCCAACAATGAAATTTCAAGTGTCTATTCCATAAGTGCATTTCTTGTAAAATTTGCGACTTCTCGTGAGTAATAAATATCTCTTTTGTTCGTAATTTTGTGAAGTATGGTTTGGTTATAATATCATGTACCATTTGAAATGACATGCACTAGAGAAGCTTTTGGCTTTTCTATTTGGATTTCTTGAGCTAGCGCCTCATTGGAGAAAATTTTGTTTAAAATGCAAGAATAAATTGGCACCAAAGTATTTTAACACATCATTATTTATCTACATAATTGTTTGTAATGCAAAGTAATGTAATTAAGTTTTGTTTTACTTCGTCATCATACAAATTAAGTATATTTTTAAAAAATATCTCCAAGAGCGGTAAGTATTTATTATTATAAAATAGAATTTCGTCCTATCATTTCAATTATTTCGTATAAACACCTAAGAAAATAGATATTACCAAAACGATAGGAGTTTGCATAAAAATAAATATGGTTAGATACATTCGAAAGAATTCCACCCATCTTCCATTCCAAACTTTCTAACGCTCGACCAAACACCCTGTATAGAATGAGATATGATAGATGTGCTTCTGTTCCAAAGTACTGGATCAATAATACTCATAACTAAATCTCGTTTAACAATGTAACTCAATTTTCAGTACTTTTATCTTACATTTTTATATAAAAACGACTTATCTAATCGTTTATTCTCGAGTCATAAACGTATAGTATATTTACTTTCGTACTAGATCATTCTTGTCAGCTTTGTCATTGTTTTTCGGGACTTTCAAGTTTAAAGTTTCATAAATTCAAATTAATTATGTTTTGCGTGCTTTCTTTTCTTAAATAAGCTGTTGAAATACAAACGAACTTCAAATTTCGTTGCACCACGTGAAATTTTACATGTCGATTAACAATAATTATTATAACTCAAAATGGCTTCAACAAGGTTTTTGTCCGACCTCAACATTGAAGGTTATTTGAGAATTTTAGTCCACAAATTCAATTAAATTCAGTGAAAATCATTCGCTGAAACGTTCACCTAATGGACTGAAATTTTGTCTTACTTCACCATTGCAGTTCACAGTTCGTTTTAATTAAAAATTTTATTTACTGAAAAGGTTGACTGGAGTTGATCACCAACTGGACATGGTTATATTGATCAATTTTACCTCGATTTCTTCAAAAGTCTCAACAGAAAATTAGCAATAACTGACGGTTCGTTAAAACTGAGATCACCATTAAATTTACTGGAAAATGGTGGCTGAAAATGATAATCAAGACGACAACGATTTTGCCCTCTACTTCACTGTTGTACTTCAAAATGTATTTTAGTAAAAAATTAACTCCCAGTTTTTGTCTGCATTCAACATTTATTTTCAGTGAGAATGTCACTCCAAAATCTGTTCCCATTGAGTTATTAACTGGTTTTATCATTAAATTCTTTAGAAAAAGCTGGTCTAAGTAGCCAACAACCCGACTAGCTATGTATTTATGTGACTGTCATTCATTCTCACAGAATAATTCATCTCAAAATGCTTACCAACTCATCAAAATTATCAACATAGGTCAATTCATTATACGTATATTTACACAGACATATATTACATTAATTACAATTAATTAAATCAATTCATTAAAACATACTAATTTAAATTAATAACGAACTTGATGACGTTTCTATCCAAAATTCGCCGTTGAATTTCATTGATGTTTTTAGATCAAAATGAATATGAAATCGAGATGTACTCGACAACGTTTATACAGAGTGTCTCGTATTAGGAGGCCAATCCGCTGATCGAAGATTCCGTATACGAAAATAATTAGGCTTTCCGTAAGAATTTTTTTCTTTAGCGCTTTATACTCATTATACAGGGTGTTGAAGTTCGTTAAAAAAACTATTTGTGGTAATTACTTGAGTGTTTCTTATATTATTTTAATGAAATTTTGCAGTGGTATATAGTTCGATTAGATGCGCATTTCCTATGATTTGAATAAAAAAAACTTGCAGAAACAATGGGGAAATGGGGGGTTGTGTGCACTTGACCCCTTAACTTTTTTTACATACGCCAATGGTGCATTTGTTTAGTTATTCAAATTAGTTGTTTCTTTACCTGCATTTCTTCATTTTTGTATAATTTGGATTTATAACTTATTTTAGAGGATATTTCAGCTTATTGCCCCCCAATACGTGATTCCCATTAACTATTTATTTTCTAATGCGTGTTTTGGAAGTACGTTTTCGACATAAATAAAAAATTGAATTCACATGTTGGAAGGCAATAAGCTGAAATATCTTCTAAAGTAAACTGTATATCAAAGTTTTACTAGAATGAAAAAATGGAGGTAAAGAAACAACCAATTTGATTAATCAACCAAATGTACCATTAGCTCGCGCAAAAAAAAGGTGTGAGGAAAACGTATATACCACACCCCAATTACCGCCTTGGGCTTTAAGAAACACCTAAGTTATTAACAAAACTAATTTTTTTCTCACTAAGTTCATTAACCTGTGTAATGAGTATAAAGCGCCAAAGAAAAAAATGGCATAAGAAAAGTCTAATTATTTTCGCATAAGGAATTTCCGGTTAACGGATTGGCCTGCTAATGTGAGACACTCTGTATATAATTTTCTAGTTGAACGTCGTGTACAATTTTAACTCAGTACAAGCACCATTTTACCCTAGCATCCTAGTCCTAATGAATATGTAAAAAACGCTTGTACAAAACGATCGATAGTACTCACTTCAATAAAGTATTTTTTTTTCGATTTCATCACTTAATTTAATACAAAATTTAAACCATAGAGAGTTCAACAAGGCTTCTGACCGACTTCACCGTTGTCTTTACTAGGATAGTATTTTAAAAAACCTCTCTAAATAACCATCAAGTATACATGGCCTTTATACAAAAATTCACAAATCAACTTCACGCGGCCTTAACGGGTTAGTTCGGGTTACCTAACCTGAAGTCACTTGGAATCATCATTGAATCTTCTGGAAAATAGTTATTGAAAATGGTAAGCACTTGATAAGGATTATTTCTTTTCCGTCATTGAAATTAACGGAGAATTTCTCCCCAGAATCAAAGCTTATTTAACAGAACTCTTTACAGACTTCACCACCAAATTCTCTAGAAAACATTGACTCCAAATTACCACGAATTCGCCAGAGTTTTTTTTTAATTCTATTTCACTTTTGCATTACATAGAAAATAACGGGTCAGAATAACCACCAACTCGATTATGCTATGGGCGAATTACACCATACAATTCTCTAGAATATGCTGGCCTAAGTGACAACAAACTCTGCAAAGTTTTTAACCGACTTTACATCTCAAAGCACGTCCCAAGTCGATAGGGCTTTGATCTAACTCACCAATCAATTTTATAAAAAATTCTGTTCACAGTGACCATCAAGTCGATGTACTTTTGACAAAGTTTCAATTAAATTTAATCTGATTTCCGTATTGAGTTTCACATTCAATCGCAACACTAAATTCCTAGGAATCGCTGGCTCAACATCACTTTGAGCTCATCAAGGTTTTTCCCCTACTTAATGGTATTTCACAGAGGATTTCACCTTAAAATTAGCATACCCAACTCGATCGGTTTGACATCACCAATAAATCTTTGAAAGAGCGCCGGCTGAAATGGCCACATTTTGACAAGGGTTTTTTTTTCACTTTCACCATTGAATTGCATAGAAAAATTCTGGTCGAAATAGGCAGTAATTCGACAGGGTTGCTACGACAGGGTTGTTAATTGACATCACCGAATTCTCTGGAAAACGTGTACAAATGAAATACGTACGTGACCTCCAAAAGGTGTCACAGAAAAAAAGAAATTTTTATTCTGGGGACATTTCCAAGCGAAATGTTCCATAATAAGGGCACGCCGCTGACAATTTTTGTTATGGCCACCCTCGCAAATCGACTGCACCCTTTCCTATTTCGTCAGCGTGCGACGAAAAAAGGGTGCTTTTATTGGAAATGGCCTGTCAAGTTAAAATCTGTCATCGGTTGTTTGTCTTCGTTAGGGCGGGCCCTTGTAAATATAGTCTCATTTTAAGGACAACACATCTAATATTATATGGAAGTGCTTAAAACTCGGGACACCTCAAGTAAATTTAAAAAAAAAGGAAAAAACAACATTATCTCTGCCTGATATAGCCTCGTTTTTTTTTTTAGAGTGTAGGCAAATGAAATCCAACTCCAAATAAAGAATTATATTTTCGGTTTAAGTGTAAAGCTGCATTTTGCAACGTTTACAGCAAACAACATGACCTCATTACATTTCCTTATCATCAGACAATGGTTAAATTAGTAAATTTTAATATTTTCGGGTGCTCTGTATTTTTTTAGTTCAAGGATGGGCTTTGTTGACACTGTATTATGGGGGAGAGGAAAATGCCGCTGAGAGATGACCAATCGAAACGGGGGACGAAAAAGGAGGGTGGATTGGAAAGGGGTTGAACGGAAACATAAAAATAAGGCGAGGGGATGACTTATCGGAAAAAAACCTATTAAGGGAAATATGGATTCTGCTTTGTTGTGCGCGATAGGGGTTGGGGGAGATTGGGATCGATGTTGGGATGTTCAAAGTTTTCTGCGGCTGAAATTGAGGTGTTGTGCCGAACCAAAAAAATGTTTTTAGTGATTTGCGAATGCGCCACTAGAGCTTAATGTGTGTTTTTTTTTACTTTTAGTTTAATTTCTCTTTCAATTCGACTGAAATGTTGCAAATTTCATTTGAAAGTGAATTCAAGTTTACGTAACCGAAATTTCATTGGAAATCTATTGCGTCATCACACTATTACTTTCTATTGAAACTGCTCATAAAATGACTAATATTTTTTGTTAGTATCTCATAAGTTATTGCAATTATATAGGCATCCGTAAATATTTTGAAATTTTCCATTTTTCCACATATTTTCATAATACCCGATTTTATTCATATTCTTCGAAATTCTCGTTTTTTTTCAATTTGCAAACTTCCTAATTTTTCTCGAAATTTCTGTCCTTTTTTTACGTTGTCCTCAAAATCTTCGATTTCTTCTACGAAATTTGTGAATTTATAGCATTTTGTCGGACTGCTCTATCTAATTTTATTAAGGTCATATATAACACACGACTCTATAAAGTATGTGTTTCAATAATTGGATTAGATTTGTTCGAAAAGTTACTTTAATGTTACTTCTTACGTTCTTTAATGTTACTGCAGTCGTAACATAACAAGAATTTAGCTGGAGTTTGATACAACGTTCAATTATTAATTATCTGTCGAAGTGGGACGAGTTCGGCAACAAAAACTTTTCTACTTTCAAATTTTTTTTCGATTAATTGCTCTATAACAATAATACATTCAAAAGAATCTAAATTGACTTGCTGAAAAATATATTTTTTCTCCTGATTGGCACTATTTAGTTCTGAAATAACATATTGGAACAATAACAAATGGTGAAAAACATGAATCGCATTGCTTATTCTAACTCTCGTCATAATATTTTCTTCTTCCCCCATAAACTCAATGAAATCTGAGAATTGAACATTTACCCACTTTAATCATCAGAAAACCTTTTTATAATTAAAAAAGATTAATTTGGGAAGAGTCATGGGATTTATACTTCAAAGGATATGATCAGTTACTATTTTCGATCAAGCTTCAAACACGGTCGGTATGGAAGTGGTAATGCTTGCATACCTGTCGGATATGGTAAGACGTAGGAAGAAAGTTATAAAAAGTTATAGGTGAAAGTTAGTACTTTCGTCACTTTTAATTATACCTCTTGTTACATTCTAATGCTTACAAGTCTTCTTCCATGTAGTATACAGTGTGTCAATTTAAAACCTTCCCACTCCTGTTATATCGAAAGAGAATAGATTTTTGGAAAATCGCAGGAATACAACAATTTTGTTATCGAGGAGCAAGAACTTTTATGTAAAATCGACAGGGACTCTTTCAACCCTCCACTGCCCAGTGCCATCCTCTCGAATATTTTAAATCATGAAGAGGTTGAATTGATACATAATTTTAAAGGGTTTTTCATTATCTACATTTTGGTACCTCATTTGTTATATTTGACTGGTGCTTTATCAATTTAGTCGTTTTTGATCGTTCTGAATTAATTTTTCTTTTTAATGTTTTCATAGCGTTGAAACTAAGGCTTTTTACTTCAAACGTGTCTTACGATTAGGAAACTATTGTGATAAACTTCGGCACAGTCGTTTTAAATTATAAAACAAATAATTCTCCTTCTTAGTGGTCTTTAAAAAAACAATCAATTCAAAATTGGAGTTCCCATTTTAAACACTTTTAGTTCGTCAGATATTTGAAATGATCTTCATTATTTTCTATACAACAAGCAAACCTGATCGTAAACTTGCCCTTGACATTTTGATTTACCGCTTCTGGAATAGCCCTGCTTACTTCCGTGACTCTTCTTTTCAAATCCTAATTATTTTATGGCTGGGTTTTTTAAACGACCGCTTTTATAGCCCCCATTAAAAAAAAAACTATTCAAACGGCGTTAAGTCTGGTGATTTTGCAAGTCATTTTATTGGTGTCCTTTTACCGATTCAGATATCGGCAAATTGGTCGTTCAACCATTCTCGCACTAGCCGAAAATAAATCGATGGAGCTCCATATTGCTGCAAATGTATTTGGTTTTCTTGCAAGATGTTTCCATCAACTTCATCTTCCAAATGAGTTGTTATTAAAGGATCAGTTACGTCTTCAAGTCAGTTTAAGTATAGTTCTCTGGTTAAGTTTTCCTCAATAAATAAAGGTAAAATGATGTATCACGTAATCTCCTTCACCATTTAAGATATTTGAAAGGTTGGCTCTGGGGGGTAGAGGGTGGAAAGAAGCGCAGTGAATTTTCAAAAAAAGGTTCTCCCTCGATAACAAAATTAACGTGTTGTGGTGATTTTAAAAAAGTCTGTTTCGTTTCGAGATAATAGGGAAAAAGAAGTTTCCAAATTGGCACCCTGGGTAGGTTTTATATTGCAGTCACTGCACACAAAGCTTCATATAACAAATTTTATGAAGGAGTTGAACAAAGGAGCTAAAACATTAAAGTCATTGGTTTTTACTGGAAGAGGGATGCAAACATTTTTCTTTAAAACTCCTGATATTAATTTTTGGTTCTTAAAGGTATCATTTGCGTCGCCGTAAATAAATAATAGTTATTTTTGTTTTATATGGTAAATTGTTGCCATTTATAATCAGGTTGCCTCATACAGAAGAAGTGAAATGTGCAACTTACGAACCGATTCGGCGATTTGATACGGACAGCTTTTCAATAAATACCTCTTCTTACGGTCATCAGGTGTACCATCAGATGGGGTGTTCTTAAATTCCGCGACAGTAGGTGCGTCAGATAAGTTGCTGAAATTGATACCATTGGAAACCGCTCTTTTGAAATTGCATATTTTTCGAAAATACCAAAGGTACGCTGGCTATTCATTAATGAATCATAGATGAACAGGAAAGGCAAGTTGGCTGGAAATCGTGGCAGATTCATACCTCAAAGATCCTACCATCAATCAACTAGAGATGTCCAAATGACTAATTATTGTGGTTGGTAATCCAGAAGATGTAATACCATCGACAATGACAACATTGGAACGTGCAAAAATTCGGAAGTCTACAAAAAAGTTGAATCTGATTGGAATTCAAATTTATAATAATGAAAGATCTAGAACCAACGTTTATTGCTAAGAATGTATTGATGGTAGGTGAAAATTGTCTTCGTAGCGACCATAATTTATGTACGCTGCTGCGAGTCAAATTGTTGAATATGACGTATGTGTTATAAAAATAATTTTGTTCACGTCTCCATAAAGAATATGGCAATTTTACATAATTTTACATTATCATAATAAGGCCCCACGATAATCCCTATAATAAAACAAATACTATAAAGTGGGAATGATGAGTTCATCATTAATGCTCGATAACGTTGAATTCTTAGAATAGACTTCATTACATTGAAGGGTTTATCGTCGCCAGCACAAAAAAAATGCAAATATATACTTGTTTTGAAAACATAAATCCGTAGATATACAGGTTGTTGCTCAATGATAGGCTGTAGTTGTAAGGGCGCATTCCTGAACTAAATTCAAATAGAAAAGTTCATATAAACATGTGTCCTAGAATGTCTGGTTATCAAGATACAGGGTGTCAAAGTTAGAAAAAATAAGAGTTCGTCACTTGATGAAAAAAAGAGCAGAAGCCCGCATGGAAGCGGAAGGCGGCCATTTTCAATATTTTTGCGAATATTCTGTTAAATTGTTATTACTTTTTATTTATTAGATTGTAAAAATGGCTGATAAATACACGCTGCGCAACGAGAAAAGTTATTTTAATAATTTTTCGATATACGATAAAGTGGTTTTTATTTTTTTCCTCGAAAACGACGTAAGATACGAAATAATAATACGAGACAAAAAAGCTGTATTTTAGCTGCTTAATTCGAAAAAAATACAAAACTTTCAAAAAGTCAATGGCGCACATTTGTTTTGTGAATCATGTCCGTAAGACTGCCCCCCGGAATGCCATTGCAACTCACAATTATCATCTAGTTAGTGCGAATATAGCGTCTCTACAATGAACAACAGAATCAAATTTCAACAAACATCAACAAAAGGATCTTTGAGATATTAATAAAAAATCAATATTTTTATTTATATTTGACATCCTGTATTTTGTAAACCAGACTTTCTAGGATACATATTTATCTGAACTTTTCTATTGGAATTTAGCTCAGGAATACGCCCTTGGAACTACGGCCTATCGATGAGTAACAACCTGTCTATAGTTTCCTTAGTTGACATCAATTAGCTGAAATGAGAACGTACGACGAATCAAAAGTAATAGAACATTTATTTGAAATGAAAGATCAGCTCAAGCAGCGCTTTTAAAGACAATAAAACTTGTTTATTTAAAGCAATTTCTTACCTTAAATGTAGTGTAAGAGTATTTACTCAAATGAATGAGGAATCGAAATTCTCAAGTCAATAAAAGAATTAATTGGCTCAATCTGAAGTTTTATCTTAATATCCATATTTACCCAGTAGAAATATAGTTACAAAACTACAACGTTGAAATTAACTATCTCAGTTGAAAGCAATTTACCAGCTTAAGGAAATATCAGTACAAGAATACTCAATATAATGCGTTAATATTTAGTTCAACCATTAACTTTTTGTTGTAAGCACCAATGCAATTACTGACGCCAAAAGGTTAAGCCGCTTTTAGCATTTTTTACTAGAATGAATTATTGGGGTCTGTTTACTGCTACTGCAAAATTCAAGGGTTTCCACATTTAAAAACTCTGAAAGTCATAAATTAGTATGCCAGATTTTAGAATTAGGAGCAATAAACACAAAATACTGCCACGCTGCTGAATAGGCCTAATAAAATACTTGAGGTAACAACCGCCGTCAAAGCATTTAGTAGGCCTTAAATTTGAAGTATTGACAAGCTGATCCGATGACTCCTCAGCAACCGTAATACCTCAAAATTGAATGGATTCGGTTGTGCATTATTTAATGAATTGAAATCTAACCGGCTAGAAATTCCACTTAAAATTAACTATATCTAACATAGTAAATCAGGCGATAGGAAAACCAATGGAAAATCAAAAACATTTTTTATTGTAGCTTGCTATTGCACTAACATATGACGTTAAAAAGTAAATAATAGTGGTTTCTTATAAAACAACTATTAAACGAAATTTTCAGTTAATTTAGAGAAATGATAAATATTTTGCCGTGGAAAAAATTAGTTGTACTAGCATATAATAAGCATCATCCGCTCAAGAAACCTCTTCATGGGAGTTGATAGCCTTCATTATATGTCTCAACCAATTACTCTGTCTCGTCCTTGGCCAGTCATAATATATGCACTTCCTGTTCAATTTTTCTACTGAAAGTAATATTTAACCGGTCAAGTCCGGAATGTTAACCTAAGGAATGCGAATAGAAATTTCGCTCGTTGCCAGTTTTTATTAACAAACATGTCACTTTATTTAACAAAATTAGAAATATGTTTAGGACACCCCTTTGTAAAAGGGAGAATTACTGGTCCAAGTTGGTACGAAATTGGTCTATTTTCATGACATTAAATATTGAAAAATGGGATTAAGATATCTATACCAAATTAAGGCTAAGCTCAAAATAAAACCACACCCTTTTGGCAGTTGATTTAGATAACTTATCTCGTTTGTTCCATTTGCATTTTTAACATTTATAACAATTTCTAACAATTATATTACCAGCCTGACAAGCTGTCATTTTTGCTTGTCGTTCTTCGTCCTATGTCCACCACGTGATGTTGCGCATGTTTAGCTGCGAAAAAGTTGACCGAAGATATTAATTCAGAGTGTTAAAGGTTTCATACGCATACAGTGGTGGACAAAAGTATTGACACAACAAACATTTTTTGAAATAGAGGCTGAGATCTTATGAATAAAGAGAATATGTATCGTATGGATAATATTACATTATATCTTCAACCATTAACTTTATTTCTGGTACAAAGTAAATTTGAAAACGCTAATGTGGAGAATATTTTATTACAAACACAATGGCAACTCGTAATTTTACGGGGACAAAAGTATTAGCACATTTAATATTTCGCCTAACTATTTCTAATTTTGGCAGAATTAAAAAAAAACAATTGCAAAGCATTGTTTATATTTATGTCACTAAATAACAAATGCAAGACATTTATTTACACATCAGTCTGCATTGTAGATTGTTGTTAGTAGTGAAATTGGTTGAAAAGGTAAAGAAACTAGAAAATCCGAACGAAAAATAATTCTCAATATACGGCAATGGCCGTAAATATGGAAACTTTTTAAATATCGTTTTTTTTTTAATCAACGGGTATAATTTGAAATTTATGAATATATAATAAATTCTACTTTTAATACTTGATCGCCTTTCTTGCTATATTGTTATTTATTGGAATTTGATTTCGATTAGAGATAAAGACAAAAATATACTGCGGACAAAAGCATGGAAACTTTTTGCATTTTTTAATGAAAAAAACAAATAATAATTAAATTTATAGAATTTGTATATTATACAATAGGGTTTAATCGCAATAAGAGTGCCAAAGCGTCATTTGTCTCACGAATTAAATCATCACATTGTTGAGTTAGCTTCGGTTTGCCGAATGGGAACTGCCTCTGTCCTGGAATTTTCCACAAGACAATGACCCAAAGTACGCATCAGAGCGTGTTAAAAAATGGTTTCAAGAAAATTATGTCCCGAAAATGGAATGGCCGTCCTAGAGCCCCGATCTTAACCCGATCGAACATCTTTGGCAACAGTTCGGAAGACAAATTCGTAAAGAAAATAATTACATAATCTCAAACATTTGTTCCAAGTTTGAAAGAGAATGGAAATTAATTCCTGTAGAGATTTGTAGAAAACTTGTTTATTCTTTGAACCAAAGATGTCGTGCATTTATTAGGGGAAACGCATATACCACCAAATATTAAGTAAAACTTGAACAAAATGTAGTGTTTCACTCGTTATTTAAATATAATTTATAGGTTTCTATACTTTTCTCTGAATTTAAATTTTCTTTTCTTGTTATCACTATATCCAACTTTAGATAGGTTAGAATTTAGATTTAACTGTAATGTATACTTTAAAAGTATGTATCCTTAAGTAGCAGTAGTATTCCAATAACCTTGAAAGTGTATCGTAGAAGGAAGATTTACAGGGATACTTAAAGTTTCCACTCTTGTGACCACTACTGTACATCGAGATGGACAATTGAATTCCGAAATAGCAAGTGTAGTAGAAAACAGTCGTTTCACATTCGGTAGTGCTATCAAACGATTTAAAAACTGCAATGGTTTTAAAAGTATGTCACCAAAGCTGTTAGCAAGAGAAGAGAGACAAATTATTAAACAGATTAAGGTAAATCATCATATTCAATTTAGGAAATTACGTTTATATGGAAACACCATGAAGGTAAAGACGTTTCTGCGAAAGCTGTTCGAAGAATATAGTGCCAGTGATAGAGCTAGAATTGCAAGAAGAAACCGATACATCAACAAAATCAATCAGAAGAAGCGGTTACATTTTGCAAATTAATATGTAATCCAATCAAATGAGTTCTGGGAAAAAGTTATTTTTTCAGACGAAAGTAAATTCAACATTTTTCATTCAGAAGAAAAGTCTTTAGTGCGCAGAAAACAAAGTACTGAACTTGATGTTAAAAATTTGAGTCAAACTGTTAAGCATGGAGGAGACAGTTCGTTAGTTTGGGGTTGTATGGCTGCAAGAGGTGTTGGAAATTTGGTGTTTATCGACGGAATAATGGATAAACTGGTTTATTTAAAGATTTTACAGAATAATTTAAGACAGAGTACTGAAAAGCTGAATATTATAGTCAATGATTACTATTTTCAAACAGGATGACGATCCAAAGCACGCAACTTTATCGTTAAACAATGGATAGTTAACATTGTTCCTCATCAATCAACCACACCCCCTCATTCACCAGACATGAATCTAATTGAGAATTTGTGGAAAGCTTATAAAAAGCATAAGAAAGCACCATTTTTACGAATAGATACCAACTTAAAAATATTTTCTTTCAAGAACGGAATTTTATAAATCAAGAATATACTTGAAAATTAGTCTACTCTATGCAAATAGGGCTTAAGGAGGTTATAAAAAGGAAAGGTTTACTGACAAAATATTAATTCTATTTTAGTACTATTCTTTTTTTTCGTTGTGCCAATACTTTTGTTCACTACTGTAGTTTGCTACACCGCAGCGGTTTTAAACATTTCTAAAAATTGTTACTAATTAGTGGTACTTACTGGATATAAGCTAAACATATCAAGGCGCTTAATTAGGCCCGAGACCTTATTAAAACCAAAGACATGAAGTTAACAATATAATTGTATGTTTCATTATTTCTTGAGAACAAAAAAAAATTGTGTCTGTACTCTATATTAATTTTTAGAAAAATATGGAAAAAATTCTTAATCCATTATTATTATTATTAAATTTCTGCCCTCGCTTTTGCTTATCTTTTGTTTAAGATATGTTAATAGAATGGTTAACTTTATTTTTAAAAAATACAAAAATCACGTTTATTGAAATTAAGCGTTCCGCATAATTTATACTCATATGTACCCGTTCAACGAAAATTACTTTATTTAGATCATCTTAATCCAATAACGCCAATTAAATTAAATTATAACAAAATTTATAATATATGTATATATACATAGATAGGAACTATCGCAATACATATTATTTACTCAAATTTTGAACAAGTTTTTTGCAATCATTTTCAAATAGCAGTAACTGCAGAATGCTATCTAAATAAACTCCACTTCTTGAACAAGTTTATGATGATTAACGATATGAAAAGCGGCTATTTTCAATAAATGCTCACTTATGTTGAATAAATTAAAAATTTTTTTAGACAGTTTTGCTTTGATAGTGCAATAATTAGAAGACGAAAGCAAATAATGCGTAATTACCAAGGTCATACGGCTTAACTTCTTTCGATTTCTTCTTATAGCCACATCTCATTAAGCATTCTATTTTTATTACACGTGTACGAAATTTGAATTAATTAAAATATCAAATTTAAGAAAAAAAATCTATCAAATTAATTCATATCCTATTATTATGAAAAACATTCACAACTCTAAATATCTTGTACCCACTGGTATTTCGATAATAACGTACAGTGTGGCCCACTTAAAATATTCCCCATGAAATATTTTAAACGCAATTTATTTCTACCGAAAATCCCGAAATATGTTAATTTTACTTTCAAAGAAGACACTTTTAGATCATAGATTCATAGGTGCAGAGTCATCCCCCTAACAACTCGTTCAAAAATCTTAAATAACACGAGGGGTCAAGTGGCATATCACATCAAAGGTTTTTCAATTCTCTTTACAAGTATGCTGATATTTTTTTGCTCCGCTTTGAAATATTGTAGAAATACCGTTTTGAAACATCGGTGAAATAAATCGAAAAAAATTAATTTTTTAACAATGTTTTATTTAATTAAGTGTTCAATTTGAGACTTATTTACTTTCATACAATAATAAAGTCTTTGTTGAATCTCTTCTCAAACATTTTGTAGCATTTCATGAGTTATTTTACTACATACTATCGCTATTCGATAGCGAAGATCTACTAAAGAGGCAAATTTGGTCTTATAAACAAGAGTTTTTAAATGATCCTATAAGAAAAAATCCAATGGTGTTAAATCAGGCGATTTTGGAGGCCATTCAATTCTTTTATTTCTATCTGCTAACCTGACCGGCGAATTTTACCTCATTTAGCTGCAAGACTTCATCTGCCCTCATATTTGTGGATACTCCTGCAAACGACTATCAGATCCCAGAGAATAATGTATTTTTTCAACAGAATGGCGCTCCGCCACACAATGCAGTTCCTGTACGTAACTTTTTGGATCAACGTTTTACCGACCACTCAATTGGTAGAAGACGTTTCATTGAATGATTCCCAAGATCGCCTAATTTAGCACCATTATACTTTTTCTTATGGAGTTATTTAAAAACTGTTGGTCATAAAACAAAATCTACCCCTATAGAAAATCTTTGCTATCGAATAGTGATAGCACGTGGCGAAATAACTTCCCAAATGCTACGAAATGTTCGGGAATAAGTCGAACAAAGATTTTATTATTCTATGGAAGTAAATGGGTCCTGATTTGAATACATAATTAAATAAAACATTATTTAAAAATTAATTTTTTTCGATTTATTTCATCGATATTTTAAAACGGTATTTTTACAATATTTCAAAGCGGAGCAAAAAAATATCAGCATACTTGTTTAGAGAATTGAAATACCTTCTATTTGATGTACCACTTGACCCCCCGTGCCATTTAAGGTGTTTGAATGGGTTGCCACTCCGTTTAGGAGGATGACTCCACACCTACGAATTTATGGTCTAAAAATATCCTCCTTAAATGCAAATTGACGTGTGTCGGAGTTTTTCGAAAAAAAAACATTCAAGATATGTCAAGTAGACTGTTTTAAATTGACCACTCTGTATATGTATGTATATCTGCATATCACCTTTTAAAACCGCGTTTTGGGATATTTCAGAACGAATATTAGTTGAAGGAAGTCAATTAACACTTTTATCAGCAATTTCGATGCAAACGTTATTTAAATCGCCAGAGTTCATTGAAGTATAGCACGATACTTTTTTCAAGACCGACTCTCGTTTACAATATCTCAGCACTTTTTAGAGTTTGTGCCATTTTGCAGGACGACGAATCCTCATATTTTCGTGTTTATGTTTGGACAATTTTATCCGGATAGTACTTTCTAATTCTATTTCTATATTTCCTCAATAACGGAGTATCAGACCTATGCAGCCTTTCAGATAACAAATTGACTTGTTTGTGGATACGCCAGAGTTCATCATTAAACCAGCAAGCTTATCACTATTTCTAAGTGAGATCCTCTTATGAAAAACAACTTCTAAACATTGTCTTAACTCAATTATTAATTTACTGATTTTATCATTTGAATCAATTGATTCATTATTAAAATTAGACGAATAAACAGTGTCGGACAAAATTAAATTGACTAGCAACTAATGTCATTTTTTAAATATTTATTTTGAAAATTTAAAAAACAACAGTATCATTAAATACTCTAATTACATTTTTTTTAAATTAAGTAAAAAATTTTTAAAATATTTAAACGATTTGCCCAAAATGGAAAGAATAAGAAAAGAACCAAAATTTAATGCGACAAAATTAAATTGACTTGCTAAAAAAAATTAAATATTTTACAATATTGGCACATTTTATTAATATTTGGTCCAATTTCCATTATTGTCTATAACGCTGCGACATCTTTTAGGCATGGACTTCATTAAATTTACCATGATTTGCAGATCAATTGCTTTCCAAGTTATCAAAATTTCCTGGAAAAGTTCTTCGCTATTGTTGAACTTTTTGATTCGAATCTGCTTTTCAACTATTTCCCTTAGATTCTCTCTGGGATTTAAGTCTGGAGACTGTGCCGGCCACGTGAGAGCATCCATTTTTTTGTTCTTTAACCATTCCTTAACGATCTTGGACGTGTGTTTTGGATCGTTATCATGCTGAAATATAAAAGATAGTGGCATTTCCCACTCGCAATGCGGTAACATCACTGATTCCAATATATTGCAATACACGAAACGATCCATTTTTCCCTTAATCCAATGAATAGGACTCATACCCCAGCCAGAGAAAGCACCCCAAACCATTATATTCCTGCCTCCATGTTTCACTGTCCTAGAAATGAATCTAGGATCAAGTCTTTTTCCACTTGGTCGATGAACATATTGAGATCCTTCAGTACGAATTAAATCGAATTTGCTTTCGTCACTAAATAACACTGTTTTCCAATCCCTTGGGGTCCAATGCAGATGCAGCGTTGCAAACATTAGTCGAGCTTCCTTATTCTTCTTTGACAAATGGGGTTTTCGAGCTGGTTGATGAGCAGATAATCCAAATTCAACAAGACGTCTTTGGACAGTTCTGGATCAAATGCCAATATCGCCTATTTCGCCACAAATATCGGCTGCAGACGTCCATGGATTCCTTTTAATTAACATTTTTTTTTCTATGTAATCTCTGAGACGTTTTTCGCCGTCTACCCCCTCGTTTTAAATTTATCACAGTGCCACGAAGACGATTATT
The DNA here is from genome assembly GCF_040115645.1 of Euwallacea fornicatus. Taxonomy (NCBI): domain Eukaryota; kingdom Metazoa; phylum Arthropoda; class Insecta; order Coleoptera; family Curculionidae; genus Euwallacea; species Euwallacea fornicatus. The sequence continues at coordinate 7,151,401 of NC_089542.1, read as the reverse complement.
TTTTATTATTGAACAAACTACTTGTTTCGATAAACCAAATTGCTGACTTATTACCTTTTGTTCCTATTTCCATTCATAGGCCTCTACAACTTTCTTTTTTAAATCTATCGATAAATGTTTTCCCGATGGCATTTGGCACGACTAATATTGCAATATTATAATGTATAAATTTTATTAAAGCTCTTCTGCACACTAAAACTAATATGATCAATTTAATTTTGTCGCCATTCTTATCGGTCAAAAATTCCATTTTTGTGTAAAAAAATAAATATTTTGTTGATATGGGCAAAGACCAGAAATAGCAATAATTTAGGTATATATGCATCCTAACATACAAAAAATATTTAATTTTTAGTTCAATTTGAGACACTTTTTTCAAAAATATTAAAGTCAATTTAATTTTTTTCCGAAACTGTATATGTATGTACATATTTTTTCTTCCTATCAGTGTAGGTCCGAAAGGGTATTACATTTGGTAATCATTTAAATTTTTCAGTTAAAATTGTTTCGAAAAATATGGTTTGATGATCAGACAAACTACGGTCCAATGTGTGGACATTGATGTTGCCCTCAAAGCTAACTAACGAGTCACCTGAACAATTTTTTGGTCAACCAAAAAAATCACACTCAATTTTTTGTACTTTGCTGAAGCCATTTCATTATAACTTAAATCATCCAAAAATTTCGCCTGTGGAAGGTGCAAAAACACCATATTTCACACATCGATATTCGTCATTAATTTGAAATATCCATACTCTAAATCGAATTATGGTAAAAGCAACGTGGTTGTTCTGATTGTTCTACAAATAACTGGAAAACGGTGACAGGTACTGAAACAATGCAAGTGACCAAAAATTCTAAATTAAAAAGGAAATTCAGGTGTCTAGCAAGAAATCATCTGTATTTATAATTAACTTTGGGGCGGTAAAATTGGGCTTGGCTCTAGAAAAATAACATCCCGTAGATTAACGTAATCAGTTGGAATCAATTTGAACAAAAGTTTTGTAAATTCTCAAAAAAAAAATCATGACGCAATTGCGGACCAATGTTGATGTGCATCTTTTGAATTAACTTTCAAAGCTCTATCGACTGTTAAAGTTATGCTAAACAAACTAAAGCACTTTTATTTTTTAATTGTGGTGATAATCAGCTTTTAGATATAGAAGTATAGAGTCCCAAAAAAATATAGAGTAGAATAGTCCCAAAACTAGCCGATCTAATATTTAAAGAAAAAAAATGAAAAATTATTACATTATTTCTCAACAGGGTTTCCTTTAACATTGGCACACTTTCTTCAACTATGTCCTATAGTTTCTATACCCCATATAGTAAGAGGCTTGGAATGTTTTAAAATATGCATTAACCCCGAATTCCACCATTTCGTTGTTGGCAAATCTCTTTCCACCGAGCCATTTTTTCAAGTTTGGAAATAGAAAATAATTTAAGGGGGCTAAATCTGCCAAATAGGGGGATGAGAAAAAAGTTCGAAACTAAGTTGATTGATTTGGTCATTGCGACGACGGAAGTGTGGACTGGTGTGTTGTCTTGATCAAACCAGACTTGTTTGTTTACCACCTACGGTCACCTTTTCATAATTTCTTCGCTCAAACTCTGCAATAAATTGGTACAATATTCTCTGTCTATTGTTTTTCGTTTAGGGAAATAGTCAATAAAAATTATCCCACGTGCACCCGAAACAACCGACGCCATTCTGGCAGATCGAACGGTTTTTGCCTTTCTTAGCGCCAATTCTCCTCTTTGAGTACATTGGTTTGATTGCTCTTTCGTCTTAAGTGGGAAATGATGTGCACATGTTTCATCCATGGTTATGAATCAACGCAAAAACGCGGCTTTATTACTGCGAAACTTTACCAAACACTCCCTTAAAACACCCTTAAGTCTCTATTTTTGCTTTTTGCTCATAGCTTTCTTCTTTCAAACTGTTCATTGAAAATGTGACATAAAATCATTTTTGAAATACCTGCAATGCCAAAGCGCAACTTTAATCGACGACATTTTAGCAAAGCTTTGTGGATTTTCACTACAATATTTGGAGAGGTCAAATCTGGATTGTCATGGGATCGACCACTGTGGAGTTCGTCTTGAGCAGCTGGCAAGTTTGAATTCTGTCATCTAATATTTTACAGTTGATAACAGATTCCCCAATAGTAGATTCTAATTCCGTTTTGATGTTGGATGGACTAAGACCGTTCAAACGAAACTATTGAATCATGTATCCACGACCAATTTTTTCCATGCTCCCAGCATGTCTCAAAGCTAAAAACAGGTGCAAAACATACAAATCAACGAAGCACCCTCCAAATTCAGACATAAACTTTTTTAAGTTAAGTCCTCGTAATAGGAGTACATTTTTAACCAAAAAATCAACATGTATATGTCAGATCGGAGACTTCAGGGATAATCTTCGTAGGTAAATTAGATTGAATCTGAATATTTTTACATAACTATGATTCCATTAAGCAAATATTATATTGCTTATGGGACACCACACGTGTATAGATCTTGATTAGGTCAATTATCTCTTCCCAGGAAAATGCAAAAAAAAACGATATATCATCAATGACACATGAAGAAGGATCAATCAATAGAGCGGTCAGTCGGTCATTTTAAAAAATGTACGTCGAACAACGTAACCCATGAGAGTCCATAATGAGTGCCAAAACGAAGAAAAAGGCCGACAGTAGTCCCATAATTCACATTCAGCGGGCTTTGTCCGAATGTCTCGCTTTTTAACTTTAAAAAAGGACTCCCGAGTGATTAACTGCATTTATTGACATTGCGCAAGATGTGGGACATTTTTTTATGAGAAAGTTCATTCCTGGAAGGACACTCCACATGTTTTTGCCGGGGTATATCTTGTTAAGAAAAAAACATTGAAAGCCCATTCCATGTGGAAGGCCGCGCAACGGGGGTGGCAAAGGGGGCGTCCCTCCCCCATAAAGCCACATCATCGGGGATAGCCGTCGATATGTGTTTTAGTATCGAACGGTAATAAAATCTAAAATGGCTGCTGTCGCGTCCGTCGTACACCATCCGCATCCCCAAAGGAACTCTCCCCCATTTACTATTAACCAGGGGCGTAACAAGCAAAAAACATCAAAACCAATATATTTTTAGCTGCACCACCCCTGATTTAGAGCACAGTGACTCACGCGGGGGAGTATGTCACTTTATAAATTAAAGCAGATGGGTGTGTATGTGTGTGTGTGTGTATGTGTGTGTGTGCGTGCGTATGTGCGTGTGTGTGCTGAATCTAACGTAAATTGGGTCCAGGTATTTATTGTGACCTTTGAGTGATAGTAAGGGATTTGACACGAGTCTATTTTGCAAAAGGGTCACAACAAAAAGATTGATCCGACCATGTGTTACGGATCAGTAAGACGCTGCTTTTTATGTTAAAGGAGTAAAACTCGACAGAGTCATTTACAGGGTGGCCCGTTTAAAACAGTCTACCTGAAATATCTTGAATAGATTTTTTTTCTTCGGAAAACCCCGAGACACGTCAATTTTACTCTTACGGGGGACATTTTTAGATTATAAATTGGTAGATGTAGAGACATCCCTCGAACGAAGAGGTAACCCCTTCAAGAATCTTAAATGGCACGGGGCACGTCAAATCAAAGGTATTTCAATTGTCTTGACAAGTATGCTGAAATTTTATTAAAAATTAATTGAAAAAATGACGTAAACTTAAACATAAGAATAATAAATTCACCAATAGTATAAAAAATGGTGTTTATCATCGAATTCGTAAGATGGGTTTTCTTAGCATTAAACAGATAGTTTTGTTCCAATTTTACACTGATCAGAATTGTATCGCGAAATTGATCGATTCACTCGACGATTACCACTGCAGATAAGATTGAAATTGTCTCTGTCTATTTCAAAAACAATGAAATGGCCCGAGAAATTTGAAGAATGTTGTTAATGGAAAGCAACCTGGTAAGAATCTGAGCCATTCCTACCTGACGAATTTAATATCTAAATTCATAGAGATTGAATCCATTTTTAACAAAAAAAAAACGAGACTGCACAGATGGTAATTTTGGGACATATTGAACTCGATCATGTAAAACAAGAAAAGTATATTATAAGCACCTGAGAATTAGAAGCAAAATCAGGTATTTCACGTTGTAGTATTCAGAGAACCTCCAAAAACAAAATTTCCATTCCTATAAGATGCATCTCATTCATGAGCTCAATATAGATGATCCAGATCGCCAAATGCAATTTTATGAGGTTATGAATTAATGCTTTTTGATCAATCCCAATATTTAATATTCGGCATGCTTTTCTGACGAATGCACATTATTTCTGAATGATTTCCCCAAAGACATAATTGTCGATATTGGAGTGATATAAATCCTAGATTTATGAGAGGACGGCATTCACAGTATCCAGAAAAATTTAGTGTATGTGCTGGGGTTTGGAAAATCGTACTGTAGATCCTTTTTTTCAACCTGATAACCTGACTGGTGCATCTTAGCTCAATCTGCTTTAAAACTTTATATAGCCTCACATTGTGGACATCCTTGAAAACGACAAGATCGCAGAAAATGATATATTTTTGCAACAGGATGGCGCTCCGCCCTTCTATGAAGTTCTTGTACATAACTTTTTGGATTTAACTTTGCCAAACACTCGATTGATAGAAGACGCTTCGTTGAATGGGCCCGAAAATCGCCTGATTTAACACTATTGAACTTTTTCTTAAGGGTCATTTAAAAACTGTCGTTTATATGACCAAATCTACCTCTTTAGTAGATCTTCGATACCGAATAGTGATGGCATGTAATGAAATAACTCATGAAATGCTACAAAATGTTTGAGAAGAGATGCAACAAAGACTTTATTATTGTATGGAAGTAAATAGGTCGCAATTTGAACACCTAATTAAGTAAAATATTATTTAAAAATTATTTTTTTCAATTTATTTCACAATATTTAAAGGCGAGGTAAAAAAAGTTTAGCATACTTGTATAATTGAAATACCTTTTATTTGATGTGCCACTTGACCCCCCGTGCCATTTAAGATTTTTGAAGGAGTTGTTAGGGGGATGACTCTACGCCTACGAATTTATTATTTAAAAATGTCCCCTTTGAAAGTAAAGTTGACACGTCTCAGGGTTTTCGGTAGAAAAAATTCCATTCAATATGTTTAGATGGCCGGTGTAACTTTTTAACAAAATGAGGTCAATTTCGGTTATTGAGACGTCACTTAGGAGTTAAATTCAGGTTGAAGACTTCGGAATGCAGTTCGGTCGATACGGATTCCCTGAAAATAATGATAACAAATCATTGCAAGTTGTGCAAGGTGAAAGTTTGAAACAAAATTAGACGGGTTTGCAAAACTTTCAAATAAAATCAGGCCCATTCAGGCTTCCCTAAACTGATTAAACAGTCCCCCGATAATTCAGTCAAATCGGGGTATATCTTCGTGTGCATGTGTCTTTATGGCAATTAACCGTGAAAAATTTCGCAGGCTTCAGATTGCAAAAAAAACATAAAAACAGGTATTTAATTAATGTGGACAAACTTAGGAACAAAAACAGGTCGATAGAAATTTTTACTTTAAATTCGTGAAAATAGACATTTCTGATTTAGAAAATATCTAAGTAAATTCAAGGCCCGTTGAAGTAACTGAGAGACAAAATCAGATCGATTTAGGTCACTGGAAAATTGCGTGAAGTTTCATTCGATCTAGTGAAACTTTTAAATAAAAAGGTAGAAATGTGGTCAGTCAGGTGATTGCGTTTCTAGAAATGCATGGGAAAATTTTATTCTGATTTTGGAAAATCAGGGTCAATTTGGTTTAATAGAAAATTTAAAAAGCCATGTTAGTGCTACGGTGAAGGAAACTTCGAACTAAATTTGACTAACTTTATATTGTTCGAAAAGGAGAAACAAATTAGTTTCAGTTATTTCGGATTTTCAGACAATGTCAATTCAATTTATTCGAAAATCGTGCATAAATTTCTATTAGGATCATCGTACACTACGCACCAACCAGTCGACCGGTGGTCTAGCCGAATCGAGATGTTTAACTACTGAATCTTTAATATAGAATATATTGTAGAATATATTATAGAATATAATCATAGAAACAGGGAATATACACACACGTTTCTATGTCGTAATGATTAAACCAAATAGAGACCAAGCTGGCGACCGATCAAATATCTGTCCTCTGCGGTACGCCTGAAGTGATGGAAAAAAATTGTTTTCGGTACACATTTCCTTTTTAGTTATAGTTCAGGTTAATTCTAATCCGCCTTGATATATTTTGACAAAATGGAAAATATACAATGTCACCCATTTAAGACGGATACACCCCTGTAACTTTTGCATTTACAACTCGCTTTCAAAGAATAAACGCTGAAATGATAAAGAATAAAAATCCGTATTTATGCTATAAAAATTGTTCTCAACTCACACGACCAAAGCTTACTATAACTTGTTTTCTAAATCTAAAATAAAAAAAAAATTATTAGAGTATTTTTTTTAGAAAAAATAATCACGCCACTAAATCCAGCATTCTTTAAAATCTGTACGTATCAAATTTCTTAACAAAATAAGAATTCTTAACAATTTCAGCGAAGTTTATTTTATAGTCGTAAACAATACTACTTTATCAAGATGGCCATAAGAATAAATAGAAAATAGAATAAATAAACTAATAAATTAAATCGTGGAAGCTTTCACAAATCCGCTCTTTAACTCAATATATTTATCATATCTTTTTAAAATGGTCCTTTGGACATTTGCAATCGTTGTGGAGTTTGGGATTTTTTCACAAGATTTGCATTAGAGATCCATTCGAAGATCTTCAATGTCGTGAGAACGCGATTCAAAAACTTTTTTTGAATTGTGCCCCACAGAAAAAATCTAAGAACGTAGGGTCGGGAGATCTGAGAGACTATGCGATTAATGGACTGTTGCAGCCTCTCCATTTATTTTCGAAAAGCAAATTTAAATATTTTATCACACAAGTGGAATTATGAACATGCGATCTGATTAAAAATAGAGGTTTTTCAAAGAAGCGGACGGCAAATTATTCAAAGCGTTCATCATTCTTGCTGAAGAAATTCTAGAAAATTTGGACCATTTAGGTTTAAATTCGAAAAAAAATTAACTTTATGTCTTTCGTTTAATTTACTTTGTTAGAAGTTGCTTTTGTAGCTATCGGGATAAAATAATATTTTTTGCAATTATAATATAAAATAAACTTTGTTGAAGTAATTAATAATTGTTATTTTTTAATGAAATTTGATACGTACCCATTTTAGAGAATGCTAAGTTCAGTGGCGGACTTAATTTTCCCAAAAAAACACCTGAATTCTTTTTACTGATTTTTAACATAGAAAACAAGTTATAGTAGGCCTCGATCGGGTGAGTTAGAAAACAATTTTTAGAGCATAAATAGAGCTTTTTATCCTCTATCTTTCTAGCGTCGGTTCTTTGAAATCAAGTTATAAATGAAAAAGTTACATGGGTTTTTCCTTCTAAAATGGGTCTCATTGTATGTAATCGGTTTCTCACAGTTCATTTATTTTACATTCGTTTTTAATTGCGACAATTTAAACGTTATGCCAGATCGTACAAATGGTTTACTGATAGACGAAATAGCCATTACATCAATCTCTTACTATGGATAAGTTCGGATCTGGAAACATGTTAGACATGTTATTTAAAAATTTTGAAAACACCGAACTACGAGACAAGATTGTTCGATGCATTCTTTGCTGAAACAAATTCCAAAATTCGGATTTTCAATAATTCCACATTTTCCTTTAACTAACCGATATATGAAGAGGGGCCGAAAAAGGGTCCCGAGGCATATCATCAACTTTGATACTCTGACGCCCAATTTCAAAACGTTTCAGGCACTGGCCAACAACATTACAAATTCGTTTACAAATCGATTACAAAATCGATTTAAAGGATTAGGAATGACTTGACCAAGCCTTTTTTTCTTTTCTCTGTATATATTGCTTGCTTTCTGTTCGTTTCGTACTCACAGGTGGGCTGCCGTGGACCACCTGCACGCACTCATTATGAAAGCAACGACAGAATTGTTGCACGAAGAACTTATCGAATCGAAATGTCAAAAAAAGTGGATACTTTTGATAAAACGATCTTTCTATCGAAACAGGTACAGCATCGAAAATCGGCTAAACGTGTCTCCAGCTATTATATTCTTCACATCATGTACATTGGTGTACACAAGTACTGTCTGACATGTTTTGTACGAAGAGTTGGATATTCAAGAAATTTCAGCAAAAAACAAAGCATTTTTATCGGCCTTGCAGCGGTTTTTTTATGCAATCTATTGAAATTCGAATGCACTTGTTCGCTAGTCCAAGGATGCATCTACATAGCCAAATGTGTTTCCCGCATATTAATTAACCTTTCTTAATTTCGAGGATAATTAACCCGAAATATAAGCTGTAAATTTTCATTTTGGTTCATTCACCAGTACTCGGGTGCCTTGAGAGGTATTCAAACATCTTTTAAAGGACGCAACTGAACATTTTCTCTAATAAACTCTAAATAGGTCTCAGACGCTCATCAGTTAGGCCAGATGTTACAGCAAAACTGGCAAACGACCTCAATGATAAACGGTCTTTTTTCGTGTTGGTCAGCATTTTTTGGGGTCGTTTAAATTCCTCGGGACACTCCATCATACAAGCTGCGACTAATTCAACCCCCGAAGCTTTTCCTGTCCCACGGGACGACCCTGGCGGCCAGCGGCGTCATATTCACATTCCGGACGCTGCCAAGAATGCGCCCCGGCTTCCGATATTCGTTCTTCGGTAATTTATTAACACGACTTGTCTAGTTCGCACTTGGGTCAAATTAGTACTAATTGCCGAGGGCTAATAAGCGGCAACATTGCCTGGTTTACATGAGAATCATCGAGGCCGGTTGGGAACTGACCAAGGGCCGGACGACGTCCATTGTCTACTTGGGGGTGGTTTCTACGTCATTAGTTGGGTTTAGTGTATTATTGAATTGTACTTCTTGGACTATGTGCGCCCTTTTACAAATGTTATTATATTTTTTCAAGAGTTTCCGCTTCCCATGTCAAATGACAGATGGCTTGACATTCATTCAGTATAGGCGATTTCAATTGCAAGAATTTTTAGATAAAAACACTGAAAATTTGTTTTGTTCATTTTTTGACACCGCAAACATGTATGCAGGGTGATTATAGCTTTCGTCACACTGTAGTAAAAAGGAATTCGCCCTCTTTTTGGCCCCTAGTAACTTTAGCAGGAGCATCATTTAATAACTCCCCTAGAAGCCTCTTCGGCACTTATTGACACCCACCCACACCGCATATTAAATACACTCACTTTCTTATGAAATGCACCACCCAGCAGTAATAATTATTAAGTCCTGTAATCTTTGACAAAATAATGTTTCATAACAACATATTAAATGATCAGATTCATTAAAAACTTTTTTTAAATAATTAATTAAAGAGTTAACAATGAATCACGTGCCCTTATACTGCAATGCAAGCACGTATTATTTACAGTATGCTTTGCAACAAATGATGAACATCCTTCTGGGGTGTGTTATTCCATGCTATATCAAGATATTGTCGTAGGTCACATAGATTCGGTACATTTTGAAGACGGCGACCATAATGCCCTAAAAATGGTCGATAGGTGATAGGTCCGGTGAACACGCAGGCCACAGCAGCATTTCAAGTTGTGCTTGGTCAAGGGGCCTTCGAACAATGTTCGCAGTATGCTATCTTGTATTATCCTGTTGGAAAAATTCATTGGTTAAAGTCTGCATGAAGAGTACTAATACTGCTTCAGAACATGGTTAATGTAGCATATATTGAATAAAAAATTTAGAAGATCAATGACAAAGAAAAATTTATGTTCTTTCTTTTTTACTAAAGCTCGGATTATTTGATAATCTATCATGAAGCATTATTTTGCAAAAATTACTAAACTTTATTATTATTACTGGGAGGTGCATTTCATATGAAATCGAGTATACAAGGTGTCCCATTTAAAATTATGATTGAAGATTACTCAAAAACGGTACGTTGTATGAAAAAAAGTTTCAAATAAAAGTTTTCCGGTAAAAAGGGGAACATATCATGGAGATAGTGCCTTTAGCCCAAAACGTCATTTTAAGGTCATTTCAAGGGCATTTTTTTTTTCAAATGCCAATTCCCTATTTTTTCACAGATTCGTGTACATGTTTAAAAAGTGAATATATTTTAATTGAATAATTTTTTGATTGGTTTTGCCGCGGAGTTGTCCTTAATTTTTGTCCTATTTTTAGGGTGTGTTGAAATTATTGCATGTTTTTTCTCAATAAATTTTGCAATGCATATTCAGTTTAAAGTTCAAAATAATCCTTCTATCTAATCGAAAAAACTAATTTTTTCTATGAAAAAGAAAAATTCCTAAATTTCTTCTTGTTAGAGTCTACCTTATAAAAAGATCTACAGGAAATTGATATATTTTTTTCGAAAATCAAACTAATATTTTTGTGTGATATTATTCTAAAATTATTTTTTTCATTTCAAAATTCAATAACTGAAATAAATCACTGCTCGTTGGATGAAAAATTAGAAATGGCTTTTATTTATGGAGAGGCTGGAAGAAATGTTAGTCGAGCAGTAAAACTTTATGCTGAAAGATTGTCGAATGAAAGAGATTTCTATTGGACGACTGTCAACAGTGTCATTCAACATTTCAAAGAAACGAAAACGTTGGAAACAAAAAAATGCAATCGTCTCCGAAACCATATGAAGGCAATCAAATAGCAATTCTTGCAGTTGCCTTCCATTCCCGTGTAAGTTAAATTGCTGCTGACTCAGAAATATCAAAAACAAATATCCAAAGAATTTTGAAGGTGAATAAATTTCATCTTTACTTCATTTCTTTACACGAGGAACTCCATGGAACCGATTTTAAAAAGCAAGTAAATTTTCGTAATTGGGCAAGGTAGCAAAAAAATAAAAATTCAGATTTCTTCTTCAACGTTTTGTTTTCGGACGAACCCACTTTTACAAACCATGGTGGAGTGAATCGTCATAATTTGCATTTTTGGAATGCTGTAAACCCATACTGGCTTAGAGAAAGTTAAACATCAAAGACCATGGTCAGTGAATGTATGGTGCATTATTATTGGGAAACACTTAATTAGACCTTTATTCATTAAAAGAAGAACCAAATTTGAATGGAAAAATATACCGCGATTTTTTGCGTACTAATCTTCTAGAACTGTTAAAAAACGTTCCACTTGCCATTAGACGGGTGATGTGGTATCAGCATGATGGTTGTCCAATTCATTGTTCTAGAATGCTTTCTGCGGTTCTAGATGAAATATATCCAGATTGATGAATTTTACGGGGTGGTCCAGTGAACTGGCCTTCTAGATTGCCTGATCTGACCTCACCAGATTTTTTGGCTCTGGGGTTTTTTGAAGGGCAAAGTTTATGCAGAAGTACCAACAACTGCAGACGAAGTAAAGAGAAGAATAGAGAATGAATATAAATTGATAAACGGAAAGATGCTTCGCAGAGTAAACATTCATTTGGAATAAGAATCAAGACGTGTTTGGAGCAGGAAGGACATTCTTTTCAACATTTGCTTCCATAAGTTTCGCAAATCAGGATTTTAAATTCATTTGCTAAATTAAAAAAAGATTGTACATATTTTTTCATTAGATAGAAGGATAGTTATGAATTTTAGACAGAATAGGTATTATAATACTTAAAAAAAAAAATGCAATAATTTCGATTATCTCAAAAATTGGGCAAAAATTAAAGATAATTCTGCGGAAATATGTCCAATGAAAAAATTATTTAAATAAAATATATTCGTTTTTTAAAAATCTACAAGGATCTGTAAAAAAATAGAGGATTGCTATATAAAAAAAAAGTTGCCCTTGAAATGATCTTCAAATGACATTTTGGCTAAAAGTCGCTATCTTCATGAAATATTTCTCTCTGTACCGGACAATATTTATTTGAAACTTTTTTTCACGTAACGTACCGCTTTTGAGTAATCTTCAATCACAGCTTTAAATGGGACACCCTGTATATTTAAAATCTCTTATACAATCAGAAAATTATTTTTAAAAAAGCATAATTTTGCTACACTGGTGACTCTGGCACGACTCTGCCACGTCAAAAAGTGAACATGTAAAAAGAAACTTTCCATGTTCATACGTTTTCATTTCCTTTCAACTGAAGGAATTTATCCGGCACTTTAAGCCCTCTGCCTCCCAAACGAGCATGTACTTTATTACATGAGATGTTTAACTTGCTTGGACTTCGCATTGTCTCGTGTTAAGTAATCGAATAAGAAAAAACGAGATTTTTTCCTAACACGCTTCTCTCCTCATCGGTAAATAAATTCTATTTATAATCGGACAAATATGGAAGTTGATTAAGATAGATTTATAAAGAGAATAACAGAGTTACTGACATCAGGTCAAATTAAAAAATCAAGCCCATTGAAATAATTAGGTGGATTTTTAACGGGAATATTGTCTGATTAATTCATTTTAACTTCAGGGTTTTACGTCAATGGTATTTTGTAAATACCGTTGTTGTCGAACGCTTCTGAATATGTTTTGATGGATAAAAATCACGAAAAACTACTCTTCTCATCTTCGTACAAAAACGCTAATTCTCTATTTCATACGAAAGGAACACGATTCAAGGATACAGGGCGTCCAGAAAGGTCATGATATTAATTCTAGGGCTAAAAATTCTAACGTTAAAATAATGCTAATACTCCATATTAAAAAAAAAATCCTAGCGGCCTTCGTTACCAAGTTATTCGCTCCCAAAATAAGAAGTCGAAAAAGTATTTTTTCTGTCGTTTTCACAAATATACAGGGTGTCCCACAAGTGTTTCATTATATTTCAGTGGGTAATAGTACATTGAAAAATGACTCCCTATATAAACCATATTCCAATAATGCTTCATTAAGAAGATACAGGGTGTTAAACTTTACTTAAAAAATCTAACTTTTATTGATATATTCAAAACCGTTTGAGATATGTAAGTGAAATTTGGCATGTTTTGAGAGTTAATGTAGACGCATTTATTTATGCAAAAGGGCTATTTTTCGTTTCTCCATTGGCGTGCGTACGGACACCTCTCAGCACATTTTTAAAGAAAAACATGGTGCGCCACTGCTTTTTATCAAAATAAAAATTATTTTTAGAAGTTTAATTTCATTTAGAAGAAAAATGCTCACTTGACTCTTTTTCGTCCGACGTATCGTTTGCCAGTAAAAAATTGAATACCGTCTATATGCACATATAGTATGCATATCCGCAAGTTTGACAAATAATAACGATTGACTTAAATCCAGATAGCTACTCTCAAGTATTTGACGTATTATGATATGCGTCGTTATGACTTGACAATGAATGACAATTTAATGTATACCTTACTTAATGACAAATTAATGTATTGTCATTAAGTAAGGTTTTTTCTAATCACTGGATTGGCCGAGGCGGACCAGTAAATTGGCCGGCGCGATCCTCTGATCTAAACCCTCTGGATTTCTTTTTTTGGGGTCATGTAAAAAGTTTAGTATATGAAAGACCTATTGACAGTGAAGAGGAGTTGCTAGCAAGAGCGTTGGCCGCCTGCACACAAATTCAAAACACACCTGAAATATTTCAACGTATCAGAGTATCAATGAACAGGCGAGCTCAATTATGTATTGAACAAAATGGCCACCAATTTGAACAATTTCTATAATGTCATAGCAAATAAATAATATTTAAAACAAACTTAATATTATTAAAACCATTTAGAGAATATCGTGCATATAGACGGTATTCAATTTTTTACTGGCAAACAATACGTCGGACGAAAAAGAGTCAAGTGAGCATTTCTCTTTTAGATGAAATTAAACTTCTAAAAATAATTTTTATTTTGATAAAAAGCAGTGGCGCACCATGTTTTTCTTTAAAAATGTGCTGAGAGGTGTCCGTACGCACGCCACTGGTGAAACGAAAAATAGCCCTTTTGCATAAATAAATGCGTCTACATTAACTCTCAAAACATGCCAAATTTCACTTACATATCTCAAACGTTTTTGAATATATCAATAAAAGTTAGATTTTTTAAGTAAAGTTTAACACCCTGTATCTTCTTAATGAAGCATTATTGGAATATGGTTTATATAGGGAGTCATATTATTTTTCAATGTACTATTACCCACTGAAATATAATGAAACACTTGTGGGACACCCTGTATACATATGTATATGAAACATCTGTTTGCATATGAAAATTAGTATAACTATGAGTTATTTGAACCGCGCAACTTTCATTCTGACCATAATAATTTTTTAAAAGTTCCAGTAAAAATACTTTTCTTAACTTTTTACTTTGGCAGCGGATACCTTGATAACGAAGGCCGGTTGGATTCCTTTTTATATTAAGAACCAGCAACCCTTGAATTTATGACACGACTTTTCCGGACACGCTGTATATAGACGTACGTCGTGGCGCACAGAAGAATTACTTCCCATGTTATGTAATTTTCAATGTAATTGTTTAAACAATGTTTTCCGGATGCTTGTGTAGTAGGGGGTATAGGTACCGTCAATAAAATTTTAATTTCAATTTTATTATTTCTCTTCACCCTTAATTTGAAATTAAGGTCACATATTTTTCTGCTAAGGGCACATATTCTTTTTTTCCAACCCTTTGTTTGTCCATTGCAAACCCTCAGCAAACCTGCCATCAATTTAACCTCCATCTATATCAATGAAACAATCAAAAACTGACTTAAACTACCGAAGCTTCCAAATTGCCTATGTGGGTACACCATTGCCATGAACTTGCTGACCAGCGTTACTTCTTTTAATTGCAAAACGAGCTTTCGCGTTGTTTTTATCAAGATAATATGGAATGCTTAATAAGGCCACAAAGGGTGTCACCCACCCCTATCCTGTTTCATTGGTTATATTATTTATATTTACTCTCCATGTGGTCCATGGCTGTTATTTTTCCCAGCGCACTTATATTGATTGAGGGGCGGGGGGGTTGGCTTTGATGGGTTTTTGTTTGTTTTGCCGAATATAGTTTTATGGGAAATAGCTCGTCTAGAACGAAGTAAGAAAATTGTAAAAAGTCGAGTTTATTCAAGTCAGTCGTTTTTATCTGTTTTTTTTTTTTTGTTTAGATAGACTATCGACATCCGCCCCTGATACGAGCTGATATCTTTCGCTATTTGCCCGACCAAATTCAAAGTGCACCACAAGAAAAAACAAAATTGTTATTTTTAGATAAGTTAAGTATTTGTTTAGTGCGTTTATTGTTTGTGTGCTCGGTTAATTTTGATGGGAAAAGGCGAGTTTTTAAGTTCATTCTATCCCTTATTTACACTAAGATTTCGACCCACAAGATGTTTCTCTAATTGCCTCGCTTATCGCCTTAAATCTTTTGCAATTACGAATAATACGCAGTGAATCATCAACAAAGCCGTCTTTTTACACACACATCTCCCTCTTTTAAAAACCGCTACAAAAAAAGCCTAAATGCTTTGTAAAACATATGGGGTGGCACCCGTGCAGGTTTAGAAAAAAGTGACTCGAAAAACTACCTGATAAGTAGTTACTAAACACTGACACACCGCAACAAATCCCCCATAAAAAAGCAGGTCAAAAAATGTGTTCATCCCTTACTTTTCTAGGGGGTGCTCAAATTAGCAGGTAGTCCGGGATTAAAGGAAGATTGGTATAAATTCCGAAGGGGAAGTTTGTTTTTTAATATTATTCTATTAGATTAGAGGGTGCATAGAGAGTTCATTATTATAGAGTGAATATAGGGAGTTTTTAAGGGAAATTTGTGGGAAGTTCAAGAGTGGTGAAATCTGATTTTGAATTTTAAGAGTCTTTGGTAAAAACTTAGATCTCAATTTTTTTGCATTATAAGAGTGCAAACAGACGGTTATCGACTCAAATAATTTACAGTCACTCAAAAAAGTATTCGTACAGCCGAAAAAAAATTCTGTAAACTGTAATTTTCGACTGACTTTATTCAAATTTTGTATAATGAAAATTCAAACCGAAACTCAGTTTATGTGTTCGAGCGACTTTTGAAAATTTGATTTTTAAAGTGCTTTTCAAGGTCTTTAAAAAACTCCGTTTTGGAAACTTCTTATGCAACGAAAATTTTTCAGTGTGATTTTAATAATCTTATAGAGGGAATTTTTCTACATATCTCCTGAAAATTTGATCAAAGTCAAAGCACAAATAAGGTAATTGCGTCTTTCAAAATCGTCAAAATTTTCTAAATTTCGTCATTTTGTGTGAAAACCGACACTTTTTAACGATTTTAAACGGCGCAACTACCTTATTTGTAGTTCGACTTTCATCAAATTTTCAGGAGATCTGTAGAAAAATCTCCTCTACAAGATTATTAAAATGATATTGAAAAATTTCCGTCGCACAAGAAGTTTCCAAAACGGTGTTTTTTTTAAGACTCTAAAAAGCATTCTAAAAGTCAAATTTTCAAAAGTTACTCACACGTAACTTGCTGTTTCCAAACTTGTTTCCATGTTATTTCCTAAGCACTGTTTACAAAAACAGTATTTGTGGTATTTCTATTAAACGACAAGTCCGAATCTTAACATGTGTTACGTCATCGTAATCGGAAAAAAAGCTGAATCTAAAAATGGGAAAAGCCAAAATGACGTTCATAAGAAATATAAAGTTGATGATGGTTCTGGAAAATCGAGACGTCGGATTTCAAATTTGACATTGTTATGTTGTCCAGGAGAAAAAGTGACTACGAAAATGTGCCA
Organism: Euwallacea fornicatus; assembly: GCF_040115645.1. NCBI lineage: Eukaryota > Metazoa > Arthropoda > Insecta > Coleoptera > Curculionidae > Euwallacea > Euwallacea fornicatus. The sequence goes on along the minus strand of NC_089542.1, from coordinate 7,134,565 downwards.
GCCATTTTCAATTATCTCAAGTAATGGAAATTTTATAGTTCTTCAAACGGCATCTTACAAAGCTCGAAAATACGCAACTTTGCCCTAATTTCACCGACCTCGTATCTCTTCAAATAACCAAAATCCCTAAGGTTGAGCTCGTAAAACGGACACCCTATATGTAGTATAATTTCAGATCTAACTAAGATTTAATACCTAAAGACCTTATTCGTGATTTTTGTCGAACAGCCCCGATTTTTACGACGAATTATAATTTAAGCGAACATGATAGTTTTATGGTAACACAAGGCAGTTCTAGAATAACAGATTATATAACAAATAAACAAGTTTTGGGCAAGAGCGAAAAGTTTGCAGACCCAATCTACGACGACGCCAACGATTGTGCAAGTATTTTTATGAAACACTATTCCGTACAAATACGACTTTTAGACCATATTTTTCTAACACTATTTTTAAAAATAAGTGACTTCATTGTATGACTGGTTGCCGATCCATCCAATTAAAACATCTGCGGTGTGGTGTTGTCACGTCCGCAGAGGGGGGACCTTATAACGAGTGATCATTAAAAATATCCTCGCATTAATCCGTAAATGCAGGGCATTGATTAAGTAATTTAAAGTTTACCACGAAACATTTAACTAATACATGAATTGATTCCAGATGTGCCTCTGATATTTGAACATTTACTTGAGGTTTTTTTTAAGCGATCACCCTTTATAATATTAACGCGTAAGAGAGAAATAAAAAATATGTATGCAATCAACAAGAGAAATGTCAGATTCGGAGCTCTAATTGTAAGAAAAGGAGACAATAAAACAACAATGCGTTAATGGAACAGAAGTAAATATAATATGAGTATGACCCCACCTGATTGCCCGTTGTGAAATATAAATAATATTCCGCAAGAAGTGATGGAATGCGTTCATTCCGCAATCAATTCTATGTTCAAAATGAATACACAAAGTTATTCACGCTATACGACACGGAATATTCTGACCAAAATACGAGGATTTCAAAAAATTTTAATTTCGGGCTATATAGGAATTTATTATGGTTGCTTTGTAAAATTATTTTAATATTATACAGGGTCTCCCAAAAATCCTAAAAATATTAAAGTCATTTTTTTAAATAGAATCCCCTGTATATTATTGCACTTTTGAATTCTCCGATTAAAACATGTGCCTGTTTTAATAAGATTTAGAATACTTAAAACTAAGTCGTGATACGTAACTCTTAAAAACTATAAAAATTTTAAAACTTCTTTGGATGTCAATGAAACTTCAGAACCACTCCTCGATGAAATTGTAGTTTGTCGTCCAAAGAAAATTCTCGTGATTAATAGGTGGTACTTAGTCAAAGAAAATTCTTTTTGGAAAAGAAATCGCAAATTTTTGCAATATCTAAAAAAATAAAAAGTGACTTAAATTTGTCAAAATATACTAGATAACAATATTCAAAGATATTACTCACAATTTGGCAATCGCGCTGTCGCAGCTCGCTTTCTATATTCAACAACCATGATGACTTCGATACAAATCAACGGTGCCCTGTTGCCATTCAAAGAAAACATACAAAATATAAAAACAATTGAGCTTTTTGCAGAACATTTTTTTGCCCTCTACTGTATAATTTATTAGGTTTATAACCTAAAATTTCGTTTTTCAAACATTCATTTCCCAAATGCAATCCTAGATTTTTTAAATCTGATTTTGAACTTTCTTTTTATTGAGTAGTCGGTGACAAGTGACTGTAAAATAATGATTTTGTGAGTCTTATATCTGAACTCACATTGTCATCAACTATCAAAGAATAGATCACCACAATGTAAAAATTACCAAAATATAACTACGGAATTTATTTGTATTTATTTGTACTTTTTAAATATTTTTACTGCAGCGTCTAATACTTAACTATTTAACTTATAGCGTATTGTCTTACACAAAATATTAATTAATTGTAGACAAAGTGGCAGGAGTGATTTTTTAAGACTTTGAAGATAAACCGTTCATATTAACATGGTTCCGCAATGGCTAAATTCTACAAACACACAGGCTATTCAACATAATATTCTCACGCAATTTTGCATAACGAAGTAATAATGTAATGATATTTGCAATAATTTCTACAAGGGATCATCGCGTTCCACAATACATGAATAAATTCCCCTTAACTCTCCTTGACAAACTTTTCCGAATATACATACCTTGTACGATTCAAATATCCCATTTCTTAGATCTTCTTTATGTTAGATGACCATTTTATAAAAAAGCAACTTCAAGTAACATCATCAAAAAAAAAAAAAAAATCTAAAGATTTTATATATGGTGATTTCGGAGGCCATATATGCGGTCCTGCTCTTTTTATATAGCTGTTGGAACAGTTGTCACCTTAAGTATCCAAAATTAAAGTCTGGTGGTTCGCCATTGTGCATGACCCACATCTTTTCGTTGGTCGTTACACCAACATCATCGAAATGTTCAGCAAGATCGTACTCGAAAAAGCTCCTTCGCTAATATTCACCTTAGTTTTTGTGGACAAATGTAATGTCGAGTAAGATGATGATCTTCGATAATTGCAATTCAAATATTCAGAGAAAATTGTAAATAATGATGATTTTCTACTAGATCATGCTGATTCGCTCTCGTCCAAGTATAGTTATTGTGAAAATTAGTAATGATGTTACGATAAATCTGTGAAAAGCGCGTTACTTAGAAAATACCAATTACTGCTAATTATTTATATGTATTGTGTGACATAGAAAAAAGAACACTCCGTAAAAATGGTTTTATTTAAATCATTTTTGGTATGCATGTTTGTACAGTAATGGCCGTAAATATGAAAACTTTTTAAATATCGTTTTTTTTTTTTAATCAACGGGTATAATTTGAAATTTATGAATATATAATAAATTCTACTTTTAATACTTGATCGCCTTTCTTGCTATATTGTTATTTATTGGAAATTGATTTCGATTAGAGATAAAGACAAAAATATACTGCGGACAAAAGCATGGAAACTTTTTGCATTTCTTGATGAAAAAAATAAACAATAAATAAATTTATAGAATCTGTATATGATACAATAGAGTTCAATCGCAATAAGAATGCCAAAACGTCATTTGTCTCAAGAATTAAATCATCACGTTGTTGAGATAGCTTCGGTTTGCCGAATGGGAACTGCCTCTGTTCTGGAATTTTCCACAAGACAATGACCCAAAGTACGCATCAGAGCGTGTTAAAAAATGGTTTCAAGAAAATTATGTCCCGAAAATGGAATGGCCGTCCTAGAGCCCCGATCTTAACCCGATCGAACATCCTTGGCAACAGTTCGGAAGACAAATTCGTAAAGAAAAAATACATAATCTCAAACATTTGTTCGAAGTTTTGAAAGAGAATGAAAGTTAATTCCCCAAAAGATTTGTAGAAAACTTGTTTATTCTTTGAACCAAAGATGTCGTGCATTTATTAGGGGAAACGAATATGCCACCAAATATTAAGTAAAACTTGAACTAAATCTTATGTTTTACTCGTTATTTAAATAAAATATATAGGTTTCCATATTTATAGTCACTAGTGTATATGGAAACACACAAAACAATTAAATTTTCAACCATATTTATCGATGTATTTGCGAGTTATCAGGATTTAGAATTTCTGTTTACTATCAAATTGCAATAAAATATCAACAATATAACTAGAAAATATCATTTATTGGTGTTTAGTGTGCTTAGAAAGTGCTTTTAGATTAATCAAATATTGCTAGATGCAAAATGGAGCAAAATTTTCATTAATTGAGCGAGTTTCAAAGAGATCGAATTTATGAGTGTACGAGAAGCTGGTCGATCATTTAGAGAAATCGCCACTAGATTGAAACGTAGTGTAAACACTATAGTGAGATGTTGCCAGGCATGGTTCCCAGAACGACAAACAGACAGAAGGAGAAGTACTTGATGATCCCGAAGAACTACAAAATGCCAAGGACTCTACCTTCGAATTATAGCTCTAAGAGTTGGGTTTGTCACGTTGCGGACCCCGGCGGTCCAGTGGTTGGCTGAGCATGGAAGATCCATTGGAATTCGAACCATGTATCGTCAGATAAGAAGTTTTGTACTGATTTCCTAGCATTCCCATCTTGTGTTATCCCACACCTTAAATCATCGTCAAAATCGACTGCAGTGGTGCAGAGAATGGATACATTAGACTCTGGAATGGGAAATTATCGTATTCAATGACGAATCTAGATTCTGTTCGGATAGGCATGATGAACAAGCAAGAGTGAGAAGGAGACTAGGTGAAAGACGGGATCCTCAGTTTACAATACAGAGGCATGCCCATCAGACTGTTGCGGTAATGGTTTGGGGTGATATTACACATGGTAGCAGGTCACCTTTACTTTTCATTAAAAGCACTATAACAGCCCGACGATACATCCAAGAAGTTCTGAAACCTCATCTCGTGCATTATCTGAAAACTCTTGTTAATCCCGTTTTTCAGCAAGATAATGCACGACCACATGTGGCTAGAGTGATTATAGACTTCTTTTAGCAAAATGCAGTTAATTTACTACCTTATCCACTTTGATCTCCAGATCTCTTACCGATTGAACATGTATGGGATATTTTAGGTAGAAGGTTGTATAATTTACCCCATGCCCCACAAACCCTAGCGACGCTGTGTCATGCTGTCCAGTTAGCCTAGAATGCAATCCCCCAAGAGGACATCCATCACCTCATTAGGTCCATGCCTAGACGTGTACAGGAATGTATGACACATCGCAGAAACGACAAATTATTAATTTTTTCTTTGGTTTTTAACAATTAAATTTGGTCAATTTTTAATGAAGCATTTGTTTTAGTGTAATAAACATTCATACCAAAAATGATTTAAATAAAACCATTTTTACAGGGTGTTTTCTTTTCTATGTCACCCAGTATACTTAACCAAATGCGCAAATCTTCTCTGACAGGAAAATTCCTAGGTAATAAAGCCTTGCACACATGTTGCATATAATAAAGTTAAAATAGTTGAGCTTTTAAAATTAGCTACACAGTTATAAATAATACTATATTTAATGTATAAGCAATTTTTCGTGTATTACCCTAAGGATCTTCTTCGATTTTATTTACGATAGTTTCTTCAATTTCGACTGTTCGGATTGTTAAAGGCCTTTCTGGGATATATTTTGCTCTCTGGAAACTGCCAGTTTCACAGAGTCTTACGTAAATATCAATAAATTTTAGACGTTTAGAGACAGTGGGTCGGAAACAGCGCTTGATACATTCATTTTGCAGCTTAAGCATTACCGTTAGACCTTCCGCGAGCAAAATGCACGTCTTCCATTTCGGTTTTAGTAAATTGGGGCATTTTAAAAGAAACCCATAATTTATTACTCAAAAACTCACATTAAATTTTTTAATACATATAAAATTCAGGTTTTGGCAACCACTAGTAAATTTTTCACGTCCACTATCAATAAACTTTCTGAACAAAGCAAGCCTGGAAAGCTTGTACATTGTATACCAGATTTTCTTTGTATGCCTCGGTTTCTTGATATATTAACAATATTTGAGTTTCACAGCATAAGAGCAGATTTCCTCATATACGAAATTTAGTAAAAATGCCGCGTTAATGCTTAAAAGTAGAGTCAAAAAAGAAATAAATATTTTAATTTGAATACTCCGTATGTCCAGAATTTTTACTGTTCCAAACTCAGGTTTATATAAAAATTTCATCTTAAAATTTCTCAAAGAATCACTGTCAAAGCTTGTCTCTGCACTTTTTTGACCTAGTGCCATAATACACCAAGATAATAGAAGGGTTAATTTAATTTTTTTTCATTTTTAGCATTTTTTGAGATCCAAATTGACAATTTTTTTACACATTCTATAGAAATAATTATGTAAATATTGACAGTACTTTTTTAATTATGTATGGCGCATATTGATAATAAAATGGGAATTTTTCAAAAACGGTACAACATCTCGATTGAAGCAAGGTATACCTTTTTCGTATAAAAATTATGAAAAAATCAAACTACGACAAAAATTCTGATTTCGTTAACTCACTACGAAATTAATGAGTTTAAATGAGAAATTTTGATTTCCTCTGTATAAGGAAGAGATATGCAACATCTATTTACATATGAAAATAAGCGCAACCTCCCAATTTTCATTGTGACCATGATAATTGTTTGAAGGTTACAACAAAATACTTTTTTATATTTTTTTGCGAGCGAATAACTTGATAACGAAGAGCACTGAGAATTTTTTTTTTATATGAAGTACCAGTATTATTTTAGCCTTCCCTATTAGCTCTAGAATCTACGGCATACCTTTCCGGGCGCCCTGTATCTACTTTTATAAATTTCTCCTGTCAACGCATAACGTTTCAAGAATTGGATTTGTGAATGCTCCTTGAAATTCCGAGTTTATTACATATCTGGTTGAGACTCAGCTTCAGTAAATAAACATTTTTAGGGTTTAAAATTCCGCGGATTTTTTACGATGCGATAAGTGGCATTATCAGTGTTTACACACATATTTTCGACAATTAAAAAAATCGTCATAATCGTTTTGATATCCGCGTGAAAACGCTACAAAACATTTGAACATTTATATCTTCCATAATCGTTCCGACGTCGTTATGACATCAGTAAAATGTTTCCAAGTAATTAAATAAATAAAAACTCATTTTTAGTTTTTATTGGTTTATTATTCTTGGGATATGTTGTGACATCTTGCGAAATTTACATGTTTTTTAATGAATTTGGGCAATAAGGCCAATAGATAGAATTGCATCACTCTGTAAGAAATGGCATGTTTTTAAACAGTAAACGTAACTTGAAACGCATAGCGTTGTAACTCCACATCAGCACAAATTATATATTTATCAATGAAATATGTCTGATGATAAATAAAAAAATAAACACATAGCGGATATTTTGTGTCTCCTAACATTATTACATACCAGGCGAGACCTAGTTTTTATCGGCACGTGTGAGTTAAAAAATATGCTATCGAGGACGAAGAGATTAAGCTAAAATTATTATTGTTCTAGAATCGAAAACCTCATCTCAACTGTTACGACATTTAATCAAATGAATAAACATTATTTTGGGATTTTTTCCCTTTGTGTATGATACCAAACGATAATTCGAAGAGGTTAATTTGAGGTCACGGTTTTTTTTTTACTTTTTTTAAATCTGAATTCAATTTTGTTTAATATTAATATTTTCGTTAACACACAACTTCAAACGCTACGCGTTACTATTTTTATGATAAATATTTGAAATATACGCAAAGCTTCAAAAATTTTGCAAGTCCTAATTTTGATTTTTTTTTTAATTTTACTTTTATAGCTATTATTTATCATTAACAGTGACACTCTTTTTGTATCAACGAACACCTTTTACATACTTTTTTCTTAAACAAAGGTTCGAGGTTTATTTTGATGGTATGGATTGATACCATTTTAGGGTTCAGAGCAAAATCATAAATTGCAAAATGACACCATAAATTGATCATGCAACAATAGTCGTTTTAATTGATAAGGAAGGGCATTCTTAGAAGTTGTAGCTGAACGAATAGACATTTCTCAAAGCGATGTGGTCCCCCATATGACATCGCCATCTAGAGGCTGCCTTGTGCAACATAGACCCAGACGCGGTTGTAAGCGTGGAGGCAGCATCGCTATACAGGAGGTCTGGAAATAACGTAGAAATATTTTGAGAGACGATTCTAGAGACCAAACCAATGAAAAATAGTCCTTATACAGATATCTCAAAAATCTCAAATGCTTGTTAAAGGAACTAGGACCCCTCAAAAGGGGAACTCTGAAGATGGTTTTTCCGCAATATTTTCAAAACAGTGTGCGCTAAACTTATGACATTTGGTATAATCTAATAAGTTGAAATAGAAAAACTTTTTTTGCGTTAATAAATTCAGATTTTAGTCAGAGGCGTCGCATACAGTAATGTCAATGTTGCCCTAACTTTTTCTTTGTGATATTTCTCAATAAAAAAAAATGTATTGAATTGCAAATATTTTTAATATTAATCATCTTGTGAAAATAGACCGTTTTCCAGAACAATAGGATTTTTTTGAACCGATGCATGATTACATGGACATGGAAATGCATTTTAATAAACAGAGTAGACATCTTTGTAATACAAATATTTTTTTTATTAGTCAGTAATAACAAGACTAATATTTTTAAGGATTTATCACTCATTCATAACATATGTTGAAAATGACATTCGCTCATCTTAATAGGTCCTCTAATTTTTTTCCGCATAGATTTCAATATCCATGTAATCGCGCATCGGTTTATAAAGATTTGTTTTCTGAAAAACTGACTATCCTAACAAAATGAAATAAGGAAACTTGTTTTACTTAAAAATTTTTGCGATTTAGTGATTTGATTTATAATATTAAGATATATCACGAACAGAAAGTTGAGATAAGTAACATTTACTTAAAAGACCTTCTGCATATGTCGCTCCTGTCTAAAAACTACCATGTTAACACAAAAAAGTTATCCCATTTCAACATATTGTAAAAAATCGAATTTCGTAATTTTAAGCGCAAACCGTTTGGAAAATAATGAGAAAAAACCACCTTCGACGTTTCCCCTTGAATGAGTCTTAACCTATTTAAGAAGCAATTTTTGGAGTATGTTTATAAAAACTTCTTTTATTATTTTAATCTCCATAATCGCCTTCAAATATATTTTGAAGTTATTTCCGGACACCCTGTATACACTTAACAATTCGACGAAATTCTACTATGGCAATACCATAGCTGCGAAAGGAAATTAGACATTCATTTAGAGTTGTTTTTTCTTGTTCAACACTAAGAAGATGAATTATTCAGCCTGATTTTCAATGGGGTCGATCAAAATGTCTCAGCTACAGTATCAACACAGACTTCGTTAAGTGTAGTAGCCCGAACGGCATGTACTTTTACCTGAATTATTTTGGAATTTCCTACTTTTTTCTGAAGAGATCAGAATTTTTCTGACAAATGATATCCGCCGAATTCGAGTTTGGAGAGAGCCAACCAGAGCTACTGAACTTGCTCACGCTCATTCCGAGCTTCTTTTTGCGAGAGAAGGTACTATGTTTTGGTTTGGTACAACGTCCAATGAGCGCACCGACTTAGTTCAGGTTCAAGGGACGATGACGGGGAATAGATACATTGAAGACATTCTGAATCTACCTGTTGGATCATGGTGAGAGGCTGTTGCGGACAGATTGGTCTTTACGGACGACAACCCTCATCTTACTATGGCAGCAAATGACTACATTGACAATGAGAGAATTAGCCGTTTAAAATGGCCTGCTTTGTCACTTGACATGAACCTTATAGACTATTATTGGAAAAAGGTTTCTAGAACTGCGAACTCTCAAAAAAATTCTCCCAAAACCATCCAGAAGCTTGTTATTGCTCCTGCAGAAGAATGGCAGCATATTCCTCCAGAACTTACAGCTAACGTTTTACACTTTAAAAATTGTTTTTATTGTTTAAATTTCAATAGTAAAGTAATTATGACATAAGCTAATGCTCTTAAAATCAAAATTAATTAATAAATAAATAAGTAATCATTTTTTGTGTCTTAGCAGCAGACGTGGTTCGCTGTTACGCTGAGGGATATTGCGAGAGGGGCAGCCCCAGAATTTCCAGCACACGCTGTTGCACGTCCATGGAGAACACACTGCTTTTTACGACGTGTTGGTCACGTGGATATTTCACGAGAAAAGTGAACATGAAAAAAGAGTCTTTAAGGTATTTCAGTTTTCTCCTTTTCGTAGATGACCTTTGCAAGGGGTCGATTGCCAGGGTTTCCTTTTTACGCCAGTTGCAAAATACATCCAACACTTTGTCGACCCTCTATATTGAGTGTTTCCGAACTATGTGATCACACTTCTAGGGATTGCTTAGTGCAACAATAGAAGACATTTGAATATAAGAATCCACGTCCGCAAATGTCTCCCTAAGACACTACGGTCTTATGATGCTTTAAAATAATTATGTGCAAAAATGGGTTTTATCGAGTTTTAGTACGTTTTATTATAATTTGTTTGTACAAAGTAATACTGCAGTAATTGTTCAAAATCTCGTTCATGAATTTGAACGTACCTATTAAGTATGTATTTGAATCGTCGGTTCGCCCAACATTAGATCGGCAACGGCGGTTCTGCTCCGTGACCCCCTAGGTCGCTCCATCTAACACCTTTAGATTTCTTTCTGTGGGGACATGTAAAGTCTCTGGTTATTGAAACATCAGTGGAAAGAGAGCAAGATCTAACTAAGAATAACTGCCGCATTTGAAGTCGTTCAAAACGATTATCGAATTTTTAGCCAAGTCCGCAGAAACCATGTACGCAGTTTAAACAGGTGCAACGAAGTTCAAGGACGACATTTTGAACAATTACTGTGGTATTACGCTGTTCTAATATATTAAAGTGACATGTTCTAAAACTTAATAAAACAGATTTATGCGCATAACCGTCTTAGAGCATCATAAGATAGCGCCTTAGGAAAACATTTGCGAACACAAGTTTTTGTACTCAGATGTCTTCTATTGTTGCACTGAACAATCCTTAGAAGGGTGATATCATAGTTCTGAAACACCCTGTATATGCGTCCTTTTGTACCTGGGAACTGACCGTTGGCCTCATTAAAATGGGAAAACCATTAAAAAGACAATAAATATCCTCCCGTCCCGTCAAAAACAGAACAATCTCTGCAACATCGGGAAGTATTGAAAAATTGTCGATATGTTTATCCACGCTACAATTACGAGGGTCAAAAATGTTAACCCTGGAGTCGTTTGCAACAAAAAGAACCCATTAAGGGCACAATGCAGAGGGCGCATATTAAAATTTTGCTTGACCAAGGGTCAGTTTTTCAATGGCGGCGCGTCATATAAATCACTTATCGACCATTGTTGTGCGGTTGACTTTTGGCCTACATCTGTTCAAACCCTGTTAATGCCGTGTAAAAGAGTTTTTACGAAACCTTCAATAGATCTACATCTGTCCTCATGTGGTAGAGAAAAATTGGTTCTCAGAGGTAAAAATCAAAAACTTATCAAGCGTGTGAACTTCCTTTTAAACGGTCATCACTACAGTTCGATTTTGGGAAACCACTTAAGGGAGGGTCATTAAATAGGACAAATTAGACTCGTTGTTTATGCGGTTTTCGTGTTTGTTTCTAGTTTAGGTTCCGCTTCCTGCCCACAGGCCAATGGGACACGTGGTCCTATTGGTGGAAATAGCCATCAAATTCGCACAGCGTCCGACAACTTTCACTATTTAAAAGGCACTGGACAATGTCAAAGAAACATCCCATCTGGTCTGAGAAAACGCAGCGGGATACGCGTATTTTCGGAAACGCATTGTGCAACCCAAACAGTTTACGGGTTTTTTAAAGCAGCTTTAATAGCCCCCATAAATTCAGACGCACCGTCGAAATAGGTTAATTGCTGCGATTGTATAAACAAGAGTTTTTGTGTTTAATAATTTGCCTCTATAGAATTTTAAAAAATCCTGAGCGCTGATTGAAGCACGGAGACTAGCGGCTCCAATAAATCGCTAAATCATGATTTTTGGACACGTCGATGCCCAAATTATTATTAATAAAGAATTGTTTACAGCATTTTTATCACTTGACCCATTTTGATGTCGTTAAGTTTCGATATTTAACGTTACATAAAAAACGAATAAACAGATGTATCGGTGTCGTAACCTCCGCTTAGTGTTTACGCAACGCTAATAAAAAATATAAACAAACAACGGGCACTCGTAAAAAATAAGTTTCTAAATGCGAAAGAAAAATCAATAAACACCCATCATTGGATTTGAATAATACCTATCGGAGATATTTTTAAGAGAAAAGAATGAGTAACTTTCATTGTTGCACAAGTTGTGTTTCTCCGCTAAGGATTCATGATAATTAACAGAAAATATGGGTAGGCACATATATTTTGGTAGAAAGACGTAGATTTTAAAGTCTTTTGAGTCCAAAAACACTAAAAATATTCATAAACACGCGACCCCAAAAAAATTTCAAAAATCTAAATAAACTTTTCACAATTTGGCCACGTTGCTCGGACTCTGACAGCTCATATTATACAGTATGCAACTATAGTTACTTTGAAATAAGCGAAAAGCGCCTTGTTGCCATTTTTTCAAATGTGCTTGATATTTCTTGAAATTATTGAAAAGGGCTTAAAATATTTTGTTGCGGACTTGTGCAAGGTATAAAAAAGGTTGGGTACCGTTGATCAAGCTTTAACAGCATATATATAAATCTACAGACATACCGATCAAGCCAAGGGTAACTTGTGCTTTTCGAAAGTGCATTCTCTTTACCTTTAAAGTACTCAATTTGTTAGATATATTCTTATTTTCTCAGAACAAAAAAGGTTCAAAGAAATACTATAGTTTCAAAAATCCTATGTAGACACATTTGTGAGGTTTCTTGGTGTGAGCGTTTTGTACCGTAAAAAATAGTTTTTAGGGTACAAGACCGTTCATACTTTTCTTCAACCCCAAATTCTTAAGTAAAAACTCTCAAAACCCTAAAGAACCGTATAGAGTGTCCAATATTTGACTCTCTACATAAAGATCTGGGATTCAGTAAGAGATAAATAGGCGGTTAAATGGAGCCGAGATTGTTTCTTTATGAGAGGAGTACTTTGCCTTTTTAATTTTTTAAAAATTTCGATTACTTCTGGAAATATCCGGAAAAACCGATAGTTGCTATTTCCTTTTTATTTTTTTCTAACTTAAATTAAATAAAAACGTGAAAATGTAGAATGCTTTTTTAAAACCTTTTTCCGCGCTGCAACGTGAAAATAGTTTTTCGGAAATACGAAATACGAATAAAAGAGGTTTCGGTTTTTCAAAGCCATCGTCAACCTTTTTTTCAAATAGGAACCTAACCATTTTTAAACTAATTCGGCTAATCATTGACAATTGAATAACAACCATACGTCACAATTGCCAATTTGCCACAACTAGCTTAAAAATGTAATTTGTGTTGGTTATTTGTTTCTGTTAATTTCAAGAATTAAAAAAAGTTTTTTCTTGAAAATCACGTTATCAGTTCTTTTAGCATTTAATCGGAGTTATTATTACCCTTCATAAAAGTAACTGGGAAATGCTCTTTGAATGTATGAACAACCGGAATGTTTAACATATATTTACAAAATCCTAAGAATTAACTTTTTTTAACTAGACGCCGCAAATCGGCAAGTGTGATAATAGTGGTTTTTCAATTATCAATGACTAGCCGAATTCATAAAAAAACGGTTAGGTCCCTATTTGCAAAAAAAAGTTGACAATGGTATTAAAAACAGAAACGTAGTAAAAATTATTTTCATGTTGTAACGTGGGAAAAAATACTTTAAGAAAGTGTTTTCAATTTTCATATTTCTATGTAATTTAAGGCAAGCAATAAAAAGAAAATAGTAATTATCAGTTTTTCTCGGATACTTTCTGAAGTAATCGGAATTTTAAAAAAATTTAAAAGGCAAAGTACTCCCTCCATAAAGACATAACTTTGTCTCCATTTAACAGACGCTTTTTCTAGTATGGTTTCCGGGATTTCCATATTGAGAGTCACATGAGGGACACCCTGTACAAATGTGGTCAGATTTAATCTTAGAAGAATCCCCTCCTCCCCATTTCCCATCTAGAAAGATACATATAAACTATTTCACTTGACAACGTATTTTTAAATTTAGTAGGCTTTAATAGCTACAAGGTATTTTTCGAAAACGTGCATAATTTAGAAATGTCTGTAAATCTTTTCTTATTTCAAATATTTAGTGACTTTGTATTACATCTTTACGCTTCTTTTCTACACAGATTTTAGTAATCCAAGTTTCTTATATTTTTGGGAGAAATTGTAACTCTTTAAGGAGGACACCCTGTATATTATTGGTTCATTTGAAAACTCTATTGTAGTTGATTCCAATGATGTAAGGTATCAATATATATCTGAAATAGTTTCGGAAAAATTAATCAAATATATTTTTCCCATAAGAATCAATGTTTTGTATAGAAATCCCTTTCAAAGCTAATAGACAGCATGTTCTTTTTAACACATTGTTCGTTATAATAAAATATATTTTTAATAATTTTTTCAGAACTTATTAGAGAACAATATATTAAACCTCATGTCATTAAAATCAGCCAAGAGGAGCTATTGATCGAACCAACAATATACAAGGTATCATACATAAAAAGTTATAATTTATCTCAATAACTTTTTTGAAACTATTGCCTTTTAAGAAGTAAAACTTCAATCAACTCACATAAAAAGATGTTTTTACGATGCTTGAATAGATAAAAAAAGATTCGGAACGGAAAACGACTTAAAACTATTTGTAAAAAATTCATTGCATATTTTCAAAAAATGCTTTTAGCTCCGAAACCGCATATACAATAGAGAAAAAGTAAATGTAATTTTTTTGGAATATGTTCGTTTTCAGGATGTGTAGGGCATAAAAAAGCTGAGAAAGGTCAAAAAAGGCCTAACTATGAAATGTCCGGTGTCTTGTAGCTATTTTTTGAAGCTTAAATTGTATTTCTTGAAATTAAAAAAAACGGTTAGCACGCCATAAGACACAGAGGGGTGGAAAAGCCCAAAGAAAATCTATAATTTTTAGACGCATCCACGGAATTCTTAAAAGTATTCTGCACTGCAATCAAGAAAATCTTGAAATATCTTTCAAACACTGAAATGTCACGAATCAAACCATTTGACACCTAGAACTTCATACGATAGAGAAAAAATAATTATTCAAAGATCTTGAACAACACCTTATAATTTAGGAACAACGGCTAATTCTGATAGCTTGTATCGCGCTATCTGGAGCAATGATAATTTTAAATACAAGAACGATGCTATGTTGCAATTCCTGGGAATGTGCCTATTTTAAGGATTTTACTATCTTGGAATCGTTAAAGAACGTAAAAGATGTTAAGAAATTCAAAAAAGCACAAAAAGATCTGCAATAAATGGAAACCTCCCAGGCACCTTAAGCAAGTTCCTGATATTCCATGTCAAAGAAAACCTTCAAATTATTTAAGGTGTATAAGTTCCTACTTCAGGTCTTTGTCTCGATTTAAAACAGGCTGCCTGCTTAAATTTTAATGGATTAGAAAAAAAGCATCCCTAAGGATGGATTACATGGACAAGAAGATGCTAGTAGAAATCCCGATACAAATTCTAAAAAATCTCGATACATTATAAACATTTTACGAATAAAGAATTTTGGCAGAAAATGTAATAAAACATTTTAGGGTGATTAAAGTCTTAACTAAATGTTTATTCAGTCTATTTTTGTGATTTAACACGCAAGAAGATCTGGAACTTTTGATATGTATATAGCGGTTGCTATACGTATATCGAGTCAAAATCAATAAACTGGACCGCTTCCGTAACTATATCGTAATGTAAATAACCAATAATTCTGTAAATTGATTGATATCTGCGAGGATTCGATGAATCCTAGCGGTAAAAGTTACTGAAAAGTCGATTGTGCAATATTTGCATAAAACACAAATTCTTGAATTTATAAAAATGGAAATACTACATATATAAATTAATTAATATTATTTTGTTCCGATACCGGAGCCAAAACGGCCACAACTCCATTTTTATATTCGACTTCTTGCATATAAACATATCAAAAACGAGCAAATATCAAGAAAATTCTTTAGTCTAAGATACATTTCAATCCATCTTGGTTACAGTGAGTTACTCAATTGTTACTGAAACAAGTTTTACACTGTTCGAAGCGCTCCCAGTAAAAAGCTGCGATTTTGATAATGCCATTTATATATGACACATCCAGTTAAGTCATATGTCACAACTATCAATCATATGCGACTTTAGCAACGGCTTTTAGGTTTTTAAACATTTGAAATAAAAAAAAAATCCTTTTTCAAGCAATTTCTGAGCGTTTTGGTCAAACAACCGCAATGGGGTCTAACGCCAGCAAGTTAACGGAAAACCATAGTGAATATTACTCGAGCACCTGTGAAAATTATAGCCAACCTGAAGAGACTGGAAGTATCCCTACTACCCCAGTTTTAACTCCAAAGGTACGTGTTAAACCATGAATTTAGCATTAACAATATTTTAACATTTTGTAAAGACATCCCACGAGGAGGTAAGAGAGCAACACATGGATCCAAGATCTCCGAGCAAACAAATTGCCCGCACTCCTATAGAGGTAAAAGATTTGCAGCTTTAAGGTATGTGTGAACAGCAATTCTTTATCTTGCAGGTGCTCTCATCTGCAGCCCTAAAGTTTACAGATTTAACAATTGAGAGCTCAGAAACTGACAGGCCTAATATAGAAACTCCTCTAAAACACCACTTAATCTTAGGTATAGATCCTCGATCTCCCAGTATTGGAGTGCAAAGAACACCTATAGTAGTTAGTGCCTCCCCTGACAAAAAATTCCCTGCAATAGTTAAGAACAAAAATTTGGAAAAAATTAAGAATAGTGCCCTTTTGAATTCTCCAATTGTTGCTATAGGAACTCCTAAGCAGGTTTCTCCAAGGCTTTTGTCCAGCCATTTGGCAACTCCTAAAGTAGCTAAAAATGATGATGCTTACAAAAGGAAATCATTTGTACTTTTGGAAACTAATATTGATTTTACTGAGACTGATTTAGATGTGGTGATACAAGAGAAATATTCTGGGAAGGACCAGGTTTGCTCAGTGGAAGAAGTTGATGATAAAAAAGATTTACTAGAGGGTTTAGAGGAACTGAATGATGAAGTAAAAGAATTTTCTACTACAGAATTGCAAGAATCTTCAGTAAAGACAGGTCCAATGTTGATTATGGATGAAGAGAATAATGAGCAAAATAGTGAAGAGGTCTTAGTAGTTCAAGCAGTGGAACTCTATGCTCAAGTACCAGATAGTACTCTGCCAATAGATATTATTGAAGAACAATCAAAACCAAGGGAAATGAATCAAAATTCAGATATGGGCAGTAGACATGGATTAGAAGAAACTGACACTATGCAGCCTTATCAGAATCAAATAGAATTAAGACCCAAAATTGAAAATGAATTAACCGCTAACACTCTCTCTTTTACTTCTGAGAAATCAGCTCCTGCATCTCCTCAACTCAAAATAGATACTGAGTTAATCACCAGCATCCATTCTCCACCTAATTTAATAATTTCCAAAATAGCTCCCATATGTTCTCCAACCTCCTACAATGTATCACCACAAAAGTCCAAATCTGAACCAGTCACTCCTCCAATAATAAACCTCACAGCAGATGTAAATGAATTGGATAAAAAACTCACTAATTTGATCTATGAAGATGAGGACCCAATAGTTTGTCCTAGAGCCATAAAATCAATAGATCAATGCCGAACCCCATTGGGACTGAGAAATGGAGAGGAAGTAAAGAAAAACAACATCCACAAATTGAAAGTTAGTGATAAACCCAGAAGGCAAGTTAAAATGGGTAGTAAGATACCCGTTTTTAAAGACAAAAAGGTTAAAGTACAGTGTGAGAATATACCACCATCAAGAAACATACGTAACATTGAGAGTTCAAAGAAGACACACTGGGACCCTAAAGATGAAACTTTATTTATTTGAGTGTGCCAATATGTTTAGTTTTTTTTGGTAATGTGATTGATTGTGTTGATGTGTAATTTTTTGTATCTTAATGACATTCCACATCTATTGAAAGCATTTTTATTTTGTGTTTTAAAGTACTATGGATAATATAGTGACTCAAGTTTTATAGAAAACTAAAATTTTTGACAGGCTGCCCAATCTTGGGCAGGCCTATCTGCACATTTTAAAGACCAAACACAGGAAATCTAAGACTGGTGTTTTAATATAGCAGACATTTTCTGATTAGTTACTATTTTATTTTTTACAAGTTTATATTCCATAAATGTTTTATGATTAAATTGTAACTTTGCTAAATTATATTACTCCTGATAAATACATACAGCCATATAAAGCATAATATTTATGGCTTTTTATTACAGGAATAAAAGTGAACTTTTAACCCTCAAATAATCTAAAGTATCACTGCTAATTTGCAGATATACAGCAATGACTTGGTGGCACTGACCAATCATACAAATAATACTTCCGCCTCTCCTCTTCACTAACACACAACCTCTTATCACTTATAAGACTATTATACATTTCCTTCATTTCATCAATTCCCACAGGGTGGCTTATTAAATAGTAATTTTTGCATCCCCTGGAAATCCATTCTGTATCAAATCTAATATCATGTATTCGAATCACATCTGTCACTGGAGATAACCAAAGCCCCACACTGATGTCCTCTGATTTAAATGTCCTATACAATAAGTTCTTGAAAACCCCATTTAGAGTGAATTAATAGCTTACCTTAAATAATCAGTGTTTTTAGCAATAAAGCTTACTAAGGGTTTCGACAAAATATATCCACCACCTAAAGCATAAGGAGCATATCTGTCACAAGTTATCCAATCAGTTTCCTTCCACTTGCCGGAAGTTTTAATTTTAGCATTGCCATGAAAATATCCCCAATACAAGCTCATATTGGCTGTAAAATTTTCTTTATTTGTCTTCACATTTGATTGAACATTAACACAAATGAAGTGATTAAGTTTTTCAGGGGGAAGATTTAAAGGGAATTGCAAATTTGAATTTGCTAACATGTTTTCCATTTTTGGGATTTCTTTTAGTAGTTCTGGCAAATTTATAAAAGAATCATCATCACATTTCAAAGCATATTTGTAGCCTAAACCATAGTTGAACTGTTCATCTAGCCATGTAAAGCTCTTCAACACTTTTTCAGTTAAATTCTCATAACTATCATTTATAGGCAAGATTAAAATATCAGCAAAACTAGATTGCTCAGCACTCATATGTAGAACTTGATCAGTACTAAGGTTCAAACTGCCAATTACAAAATAATGCTTAAATTTGTACCCAGCAGGTATTGCAGATTTTCTTCCCAATTTCAACCAAGTTCTCCTGATGACATTACGCCTCTCCAGGTTATTAGGAGCTGAGACTATAAGAATTATAAGTTCTGGGTTTTTTAACTTTGAGTTCTGCATTATGTGGTATTCTCGATCTTCATTGTCAAGGATACAAGTTTTGTCTATGGGAGTTAGATTTAAAGTGAGCATACAACCTAGTGAAAAGAAAAAAAATGATAAAATTATAGATCGAAAATATCTGGTCTCTTTAAATCTCATGTCATTCAGTTAAAATGAGTATTGAAGGGGTTTTACATGTTTTCTTTTAAGTAAGATGTAAGGGAAAGTAAACTATGTTTGTTTGTACACAGAAAAAGTGAGGTTATAATAAAAATTATGTGATCTATAAAACTAGCGATCTTTTTCTAGTAAATACGTTGAAAAAGAAGTTGATATTTTAGCCAAACTCATAAGAGGTCAGTTACTTTCTCGATCATCACAACCTAAACAAAGTTAGACATACTTCTGAATGTGATCCTTTCCTCCTTAGATAGAAATCGAATACTGAAAAATTATAAATGATAGGTTACATTATTTGTCATTGTTTATCTTTACAATTTTTATATTTTTTAATTATTAATTAATCCCTTAATACAAATAGTATAAAAAGAATTTTTAAAAACTCTTGAAAGTTGCGCTTCAAGTCTGCTAAAAGAATGTTGATTTCCTTGAGAAATGACCACAGAGACCATTTAAAATTGCTCCTCTCTCAACCGGAACAAGGTACCTATTTAATCTTGTTTTCCTACATTTCCCTATACTTGTTTTGCCTTAAGTTGTTGCAGATTTTTGCAAATTAACTGTCGACTACATTCAAAAAGGTCCCAGCCCTAAATTATACAATACAGCAGCTTCGAAATTAAATGTAACTCCTGATGCCATACTGAACTGTGTGTATGGCTTAGTAAATTTGTTGTTAGTGGCCTATAAGCATCAGGTTTGTTTAATATGATTATGTAAGATTTGCTTATTTTTACAGTTTTCAAATCCTAGTTAAGTGAAGCAGACTTTAGAGACTCCCTCCTCACTTTAGGTTTTTCTGAAGAGTTAACTCCAATATTAATCCAGTTTTATGAAAAGAATAAAAGTGAGGTTTTGAAATTAAAGAGTAGGGGTTTATCTGAGCCACATTATGATGATTTACAGTGGCGGCTAGAAGTACAAGTATGCATTCCTTTTTATGGAAATGTAATTGAATTAACACATAATATTTAAGTTGGGCTCAAGAGCTCTTCTTGAGCAAGTGACTCCGCTGATTGCTATGGACCTCACATTAAAAACTGAGCAAGGGGCAGAAGCTCATATTGAACATAAGTTACTCCAAACTGATATTACAAATCTGCTACACATTGCGAATGAATTAGAGAAAGCTTTGAGTGAATCTAGAAGCAGGCATTCCAGGAAAGTTCAAAGGGTTTTAAGTAACTATACTCAGAATGGTTAAATAAAAGGTAATTTTGCTAAATATAAGTTTGTTATGTCAATAAAACAATTTTTGTTCAATATTATCACTTTGTCTTAATAGAATGTTCATATTTACAGAATAATAACCATGAACTAGTTGGAAACATTAAAATGGAAGCAATAATAACAAATTGATAAGTTAATCATCATCATCATCATCATCATCAGTGTCAGCCTTTTTGGCATCTTCTTCTGTCTGTTTATAATGTCTATATTCAGGCTTAAGTTCCCACATATTTTTATGAGGATTCTTCAAGTTGTAGTTGCAAACTTCTTTTAAAATTTCCTTTAAATAAGTTATTGGCTGCTTGGTTATTTTCACCAAATCTTTGATATTGTAATACTGATGCTTTTCAAAAGCATGAAACAACATTTCAAGGACAGCATCCTTGTCGTCACGAGCTTTTTTACCTTCCATTTTCTTCCTTTCCATATATTCAATCTGAAAAAAAAAATTATTTGCAATGTTTTATATAGTTAATTAATAATCTTACATTGTTTTTGTGATCAGAAACTGGCTTGAAACTTTGCACTACTCTGTCTAGCTGCTTGACCTTCCTTGCAGGTAAAGAAGCTTTCCTAATAGATTCTAATTTCAACTTCATATAGCAATTGTCAGCATAAGGCCGGCATTCTAGTTTTTGCACTATTTTTCCCTCCATGTGCAGCTTCTCAGTTTCTGGCACTATAGAATCACTTTTCTCAGCTGTAAATAAACCTTTTTTATATGATTACTAACTTTTTTCAGTCAACCTACGAATAACATGTGAGAAAACCCCTAAAGTTTGCGCTGTTACTGTAGACACATCTAATCTATGGTCTTTTGGAATACTCTCCTCTCCAGGTTCATTGAGACTCAATATAGGTGCAGACAAAGTGAGGGATACTTGAGGCTTTTGACCCTGTTGTCTATGAGGTATAAGTCAAAGGTTTTAAGGATGTTTGAGGAAAACTTACTTGGTAATTTTCAATTTGCCAACTTCCATATCACTAGGAGCTTTTTCCCATCGGCTGGCAACATATTTGGGCACTTTCACCAACCAAACTCCGCGATTTGCGTTAGATAAATCAAGATCTCGGTCTATGTGTGCCTCTTTCGACATATTTTAATGGACTTGGAGTTTTAATAGTAGGAATTTTAGCAAAAAGATGGAAAAAGTTATAAAATCCACGAAATCTATTTACTAGTTATTATTGTGTTTTACTAGTGAGTCTGTCAATGTCAGTTATCTGACAGTGGAAGGTATTCGAAAACGTAAATATAGCAACGCTGTATGCATTAGTTAGTCATAGAGTATGTAAGGTTTTACAACGAATTTTGTTATTTATTACTTTGTTGTTATTTTATTTTGAATTTTTTTACGGCCTTAGAAAGTAAAACCCTTATTAACACCTTGACGGGATGTATTAAAACTCTTAAATTGATTACAAGTTATCAAGCAATTAAAGAAGCCAGACACGGATAATGTCTACACGGCCCATATTCTTCTTAGATACGGGAAACCAGACAGAATATTAACTAAATAATTAACGATATAAGATTTATATATGCAGGGTGTCCATTTCTGGAGATCATGCATGGAGGTCTTCGTAACCATAAAATTACGAGCTCAGTTAAAGTGGGGGAAAATTTGAAGTTTAAGAATGTGCTGTTTCAAAAGTTGAAAAATTCCTAAGTCTTTCAGAGGTATTCGACAAAAAATGAAATTTTGGTCAAACTTTTCTTGATTTTCCTTTACTTATTTGGCGAAGTAAGTCAAAATGATGGACTTACTTCGCCATTGACTGGTTCATTGCAACCTGTTCTCTTTTAGAAGTTGATGATGTCGTATCTGAAATCAGTCGTTTCGATTTTCAACACTATCATCAACTTTCTTTTTTCTTTTGAACGCTGTTTTAAATTTTCACATTTTGCATTTAAGTTTTTTTCTGAATATCATAATGTATCACACGTTTAGATTCGGTCTTGCAGTTTGATGCAAATATAAAAAAGTCTTGTTTTTGCAAAACATTTTGTGAAATCAACATTTATACTTTTGTTTAATAACATCTTTTATACTTAGAAAATTTACTAAACTAGACAACATTTCTTTGAATTAATAGAAAATAATTTTGAGCTGGTGGTTATCTTTCTAGATAGCGCTGTACTTATATTTGTATGCATATTTTCAATGGCACCCCTTGATTTTAGCATATAACATGTATTGATATACAGCATGATATTTAAATATGTGGCCAAACTTCAAAGACAGATTTTTTGAGTGATTTTAAGACGAAAAATTTATATGAACATAAGTCCAGTAGTTTTGTTTTCAAGATACCGGGTTTCAAACTTTTGCTCTCATCAAGGTTTTTAGCCGAAGGCAGAGGAACTTTTTACAGACAGGCGTAGAACACCCTGCCACGGAGTTTTCCATACTTAGCATTCTTTCGCCTTTTTTCTAATCTATTTTTTAGCATTGTTTTAAAATTTTAATTTCTCAAGAACTGATCCTCCAAAATAAAAAAATAAGGTAGTATTGAGAATGCATTTAAATTCCTTTTAAAATAATGCCTAACATAAATACCCCTTTTTATTTAAGATTTTTAGGGTGAAAATCACCTCCGGTTAGAAGTTAAATCTGAAAAAATGATGACACCAAACAAATTTACACCTCTTGATGTTAAAGTTGACGGGCCCAAACATATTCGTGTTTCTTACATTATAAAAGAAAACTTCGGTGGAATAATTTTCGGTATTTCATCCTGTATATAAAGCTCTAAAATGAAAATAATCCCTGAATTTTTATTTAAATTAAAATTGTTATTAAGTCTACATAATTATCTGCTTTTCTTCCGAATGAAATGATTTTCCAAGATAATCATTGGACTCTCAAATGCCAGCGACCAGAAAATGGACAGTAATACTGAAGCTATGTAAATAACAATGGAATCCTTCACCTGTAAGTCAAGAAATCAGTCTTGAGTATTTATAAACAAGATTGTAGAATGCTTACCCCAGTCATTTGACCTGCTTCGGCTAACTGTTCGGAAGTCATTTTTAAACAGAAAATCACAATACAGTGCACTATGAAGATGCTGTAAGTCAATCTGCTTAATACTGAAGTCAGGGAGGATGTCAGGAACCAATTTATACAACCTGCAAAATTAAAGCCTTTTAGAGCCAAATTATTGAAGTATCCTTAGCAACCTTAGTAATTCGTGCAATATCCATGAAAAATATGCTTTTCGAAACTGACTAGTACTTAAGTAACTTATTTCTAAAGACGGCTTCTGGCGTTACACATTTTTTACATAAAAATCTATAGTGTGGTAACTAATTGGAATAAATTCAATATCTACGTGGCATTTGATTTTGCCAAAATTACTTAAATATGTAATTTTTTTTTGTTCTATACATTTTTTGGTAGTGTTTCGACACTGCAAATATCGACCCCTTAGCTAGGTAACAGCTACCCTTTAAAGTTTAAATAAAAAGGAACTTCAAGTGATACATTATTTTAAAGATTTTTTCAGCCTGACTATCCGAAATATTACTGTTTTCTAAGGATTAAATAATATTATAAAATAAATTGAATTATAAATAAACAATTATATATTTTAATATGGCAACTGTTCGAAATATTCACCGTTGACTTCTTGGCATAGCCCTAAACTGAATCTGTAATGATTTGACTAATTTAATTTTTTAGGCGTTTTTCGAATTTGTCTATATCATGTGGTGTCGTACTGTAAACCTTAGACTTCAGGTGTCCCTATAATAAAAAGAGATCGAGAAGAGTGAGATCAAGAAATCTCGTTGGCCATCCTTTTGAGTACTTTCTTCTTATCCATCGAATTGAAAAGGTTTCATTTTGGTACAAGCGAACATTTTGAGTAAAATGGGACGGTGCTCCATCTTGTTGTAACCCAATAAGTTTGTTCGGCATGACCTGATTTACTTCACTAAGGAACAAATTGAATAATAGATCTAATTTATATTGAAGAAATTCGAAATATGGTTGGTTATTTAAATTTTGATCCAAAAACGTTACAATAATATATATGGCGGTCATTTTCAACAAGTGTTATAATCTAGCCAATTTAGAAAATAACAGTGATGTACCCCCAATTTCTCTATAACAATTGACAATGTAATCTTTACGCACATCTATGGTTGCTGCATGTTTTTTTAAATAGAAGAGAAATTTACTGTTCAAACTACTATGTAGGTATATCGAGTTTCAATAAAATATCTCACATCATTTTGAAAAGATGAAGAAAAATATTTTATTTTTGTTAATGTTTAACACCCTGCATTTCAGAAACGACTCTTTTTAGGATATACATTCATATAACATTTTCGTCTTAGAACAGTTCAGTCAGAGAATTAGCTCCTTATATATAGAATACCCTTAGGGACGACCCCGTATATAATTTCTCGCTTTTGAGAAGATAATGCTTGCCAATCTCCATGCTTAAGAGATACATCTCAGCACCACGCTAGTCGTTAATACCCGTCTTGGCGATGGCAACAGTAGGTCTGAGGCTTCCTTGATTTCCGGATAAATTAATCTACCGTTCGTTTGATGACTTCGTGTATCACTATTTTCGAGCCAGCTTCCAGTTTTGTTGCACTGGACTCCTCCCATGAAGAGTGTTCACCGTCTCCTGTTCCTCTAGGGAAGTGAGGGTTTAGATGAAACTCCAAGATCTTTCCTCGATCCACAGTCCATGTTCTGACTTTTTTTCAATATTTTTTCTACCTAGTTAGTTTTCTTTTGCTGAACTCAGCCATTTGGGAAACCTAACGGATTCGGAAATAGAGCACGTCTGCTTAAAGAAATTCTCCCAGTTGGCTTTCTTGCGTCGTCTTCCTATTCCATCTTAAATCGAAGCCCTACCTTTAGGTCCTTAGGTGCATTCATCCACCTTTTTTCAGTCTATGTGAACCCCCCTCCCATTCGCAAGTTAGATTAGTAGAAAACTAGAAGTTTGGCAAGATTGGCAGTGGTCGGATTCAGTAGAATTTCATAAAATCAGTAGAAAATGAAACTTGTTTTTTTTTTAATTTGGTCACCCTACCTTTTTTAAATTTCAATTATCTCTTTCTATGTTATGCAACTAATTTTTTGGAACATGTTGCCTATCTTTATACAATTTGATAGTATATTATTTGAACTGATATTATTTTTTTAACATAATCTAAGAATTAGCAAGCTTTTCGCATAATTTGTTCACCTAAAAATATCAACACCGCCCGTCGCAATACCACCCAGCGCATTGCACAGTTGGCCGAATGTGGCACATGTGCCTAGTTCCGTCCGCATTGTTGCCCATATTCGCAAAAAATATTTTGCACTCATAAATTTGCAAGGGGCAATTGTCGACAAATTTGTTTTTATACCTCCATATCCATGATGACATGCGTAAACCACCCAAGCCAAAGCCGAGCACCAGGCAGCCCTCACAAGAATAATATAAGGCATGTAGCTAATGTCCTCAGTGAAGTGAATTTTGAGCTGAATCGCCTTCATAACCACAGCTACAGCCACCATCGTGCAGATAGCAACACCCCATAAGATTACTGTAACTTTCTAAAATCTCTATTTAAAACCCAGTTTAATCCTGGCAAGTGAGCTTACATTTGAAAATCGTTGTTTTAAAGCGCGTTTCTCTCTCATATACACTCCCAACATGAATCCTATAAAATAATCATTGAGCCGGGTATGTGTCTCATACCCACTGAAATCATTCATTACTGATCATCTAATGAGTTCATAGTTATTGCTTACTTGGCGTAATCCTCTATTGCAAATTTAATCGTCATAGGCACTAACGTGAGTAATATGTTCAAAATCAGCAGTTGCCACATCACCCATTTGAAGTTGTTCTTCACCAACATTGCCACTGGGATCATTATTAGTGGAGATATGAGGAATAGTTGCCAATCAGCTGATAAGTACCAAGTATTTATAAGGCACTAAAAAGAACTCCTGTAGATCAGTTAGTGAATGTACAACTCTAAATTGTATACTCCTCCATCCCCGCCCCTCCCCCTCCTCCTTCTCCTCCCACCCTGCTATACCTCATTAATTTCTTAACAAATTATTATTTTTCAAAAATTTAAAAGCAGTTTTAAATACGACAAAAAGTACTATCTTTCGACATTGTTTATTTTTCCACAGTGTGTTTCAGAAAGCCAGCATCATATGGAAATTTGGTTTATTATTTTTACTAACGAAAATTCGATCGGTGTGAAAGATTGTGCTTCACGTTCGATTAAAAAAATGCATAAAAATAACTGTCAAAGTTGATTTTTTTATAAGAATATCAAAAAATAGATTTATATTTCATTTTTTTGAAAACAATTATTAATTTGGAAAAAGTTGTTTTAAATTGCTTTTCATGGATATGGACCATGTTTAATTGCAAAATAAACATTTTCATATTTTAGCAATTTTTTTTGCTAAGCCATTGGCAGGTAAAATAAAAAAAAAGTTTTTGAACAAAACATTTCCCCCTAGCATCTTCTGAAGTCGATATTTTTCAATACAGCCATTTTAACGGTATTGATGTGAGAACACATTTATTTTAATTCTCGAATTATTCTGACTGCTTAGACTTGATTTTAAATTAAAAAAAAAACATGTCAAATGGTCGAGAAAACCAGCCTGCAATAAAAAAAATAAATGTAACGTTACAGCATCGTTTTCTTTTCGCCATATTATACAATGGACAAAAAATATGGAAATGATTATTTTGCAATTAAATACGGTCCGCCTTCATGAAATATGATTTTAAAAAACCTTTTTTAGAATAATAATTTTTTTCCAAAAAATAATCAATTTTTTAACATTATTAGAAAAAAATATCAGATTTAACGGGAACCGAATGACGCGAGACCAACTATTTTCTCCGTTTTTACTCCAAATACAAGCATAAATTTTCCCCGTACTTTAATATTTATTATTAATGATAATAAAACAAAGTTCCATATGATGCGGAGTTTGTGAAAAGCACAGTAAATGTTTCTTACGTCAATGATAGAGCAAAATTGTCGATTTTAAAAAATTGAAACATGGGTCAAGAAACATGGTCACCTCAAATTAAAGGTTTTCAAACCTATATTGAATGGTGTTTTGTGATTCGAAATCTATTAATTCGTTTTTTAGAAAAACATTTATAGAAAAAGCATACAAGGTCAATTAAATACAATAGTACGTAAACAATGAAAAAACTTGTTTTTGATAGGAAATTGTGTTGTTTTTAATTTTATGCTCACAGTTTTTTGTTATTTTGTTTTAACCAAAGACTGTGAGCACAAAATCGAAAAGAAAACAATTTCCTATTAACAAATAAGTTTTTCATTATTTACGTGCTATTTAATTGAATTTGCATTACATTTTTTAATGAAATTTGTAGCTGTTTTTCTTAAAAATCAATCGATATATTTTTAATCGCAATACATCATTGAACATGGTTCTCAAAGGCCTTTAATTTAAATTGTCAATTAACCCATGTTTTAATTTTTTTAAATCGACTATTTTGCGTTACCCGTGACATAGGCAAGCAACATTTAAAAAGTATAAAAAATACTATTGGTAAAAAACCAATTTAATGCAGGTTTTCGATTTAAAAAAATTAGAATATAATGTACAGAGTGTTACAAATTAGTAAGCCAAACCATTAACCAGAAATTCCTTGAGTGAAAATAATTAGATTTTTCTAATACGACTTTTTCTGGCACTTCACACTTACCATACAGACACGAAATAAAAAAAATAAAAAAATTTGCTAATAGCTTCGGTGTTTCTTGACATATTTTAATGAAATTTTACAGTGATGCATAGTTCCATAAGGCGCACTGTTTCCACAATTTATTGAGAAAATTTGAAACCAGAGTAGAGAAAATAAGGAGTCATGTATACCCCTCACATAATTTTTTTGGTCAACGCCAATGGTGAACATGTTTTTAATTATTTTAACCTAGATGGTTCTTTATTTTAATTTTTTGATTTTGCAACATTTAATTTACCGTTTATTTTAGAAGATATTACAGCATGTTGCTTCTTAATGCATGGCATCCATTTTTCGTTTATAGTGAGAACGCATTTGTCATTTATTTCTATAGAAGAATAATTATCGTTTCAAATTTTTTAATTTAAATTTTGAAAAAATGCGCTTTATCGAACGGTGCATCACTGCAAAACTTTATTGAAATATGTCAAGAAACACCGAAGTTATTAATTATTTTTTTTACTCCAATATTGTATAGTGAGTATAAAGAGCCAAAGAAAAAAGGCGCATAAGGAAAGTCTCATTATTTTCGCTTAGGGAATCTATGGTTAGCGAATTGACCGACCAATGTGCAAAAAAATTTAAACAGAAAAAAAAGGAAGGGGGGCTAACAATTTTAGAGCCGCACGGTATTTCAGCTTCATACTATGTCATTGTAGTTTACGTAGTTTTGCAGATAAGTGAAGAAGGTCCACCAGTATTTTAAGCATTTGTCTTTTTCTTCAGCCGCCTTAAGAAAAAATAGAGGCCCGTTTCCTAAATGTCTGCCCAAGCTTACTACTATGAAATATGCGGCAGCCATTGATGGAGTCAGTCTAAAATTTCCTTCGACGTATAAACCATACTTAAACTCCTCAGTCATACCTTAAATATCTATGTAGAACCATAAATGGAATTCTCTTGATGTGACCATCAAAGCTCTGAGGATTCTGCTTCAAGTATTGATAGGCCATTAAAAACCCGGACAGGAAGAAAAACGTATCTACAGCTAGGTGAGCCGTAGACAAATAGAATGAATTCCATGTCCATTCAAACTACACAAAATTTGCTGTTATTTAAAGCGAAACGATAGGGCTTCTTGACTACCACACATTTTCAATGAAATTTGCATCCATCGAGGGATAATCAGTAAGGAAGAAGAAAGTGTGACCAACAACAATCCACATCATGCTAATAACTCGCAATCCATGAATCACTTGAATTTGATCTCCCGAAGTATGCTTGAATGTCTTAAACAGCTTCTTGCCGTTACGGAATATTGAGAATGCTTGCACTGCTATGTGGGTGCGGTCTGCAATTGTGTAATATTTTGAAAAAAAATTATGAAATTGAGATGAAACAAAACCTTCTCTATTCGTGTAATAGAAGTACAGATCACAGGTAGTGGTTGCACTCATGACTAGGAAAATCAGGCAAATGCAAATGCTAGAAACAAAAATGTGTCATAGTCTACTGAGGAAAATACAGGGTGTTTTTAAAAGATCGATACAAATTTCTATCACAGATTCGTCAGACGAAAACGTGGCGATTTAAACTAATTTACTTTAGTCTAAATGTAAATGGTTGTCAAAATACAGGATGTCAAAATTAAATTTAAAAAAAGGAGAAAAAATTTGCTTCGTTTGGAATGCTATTATGTGCTCAATATGTCGGATCAAAGAGTTCTCAGGAGCGAGACATCAGGTTGCATTTACATGTTTACTGCATATTGTAAAGGGCGCTGTCGGCATTAGGTCAACTCCCTTTAAAGCGCCATAACTTTTATCACCTGGTATAAAATTGATTTATCATTAAATTACTGTTTTTCCATAGGTTTTATGAGAATAAGGTATTTTAGTGTAAGTCCCTATAGGCATTCCTTGTTGAGACATTTGAAGTTTAGAGTTTTCTGCATGTTTTGAAAAATAACTTTAAAGTTTATATTTATTAATACATTATAGCAAAATGAACAATAAAAAATTGGTGTAGGCTAATAAAAAGATGAAAATTTGGAAAAAATGATATGAACTGAAAATTAGTTGATTGTTTACGTTTCAACCCGGGTGGCGAATTTCGATATTTTTTGAGAAAATCTATAACGCAGTGAGAGATAAAAAAAACTAATACGATATTCTCGATGTCTTTTTTTGAGACAAATTCAATGCCCATTTAAAAATGTTTATATCATCATTTGTTCTGGCCATATAAACCAAAGTTGGATGTCTGGTATTTTCGAAAAATTCTGTTAATTTTTTTACCTTCCCAGTTACATAAAACTAACTTTTACATTATTAGAAGACTTTTTTGAATAAATTACAGTGATAAAGATAAAAATTGTTACGTCCGTGGTTTTTAAAGTTTTAACATAAAGTTGCATTTTTAAAAACATAAATCATTTTTGTTTTTGGCATCATTAAAAAGACATTTTTTAATCTTTAAAATTAACTAATCTGTAGCGTTTCGCATTAATTTTATACACCTATTATAGCAAAAAACACTTTTTGCGATAGATAGCTGTCATATTGATCTAGATAAACAAATGACGCCTGTAACTAAGAAGCATGAAGAAATAATAATAATAATAATAATAATAATAATAATAATAATAATAAAGCATTTCAACATATCATATTTTTCATAATTTTCAATCATTTTGTCTAAAATATCTAAAAATTAAAAACTACTATGATGACAACCGTTTTGTCAATTTCTTAATTGTATAATTTGTCTACGAGTCTTAGTTACGCGCATCATTGGCTCTACGTCAATATCACAGTCACCTATGGCAAAAATATTTTTTGTAAAAATAGAATAATATAAATTTAATATGAAATCCTTCAAATTATAGTTAATCTTAAAGAGGAAAAAATGTCTTTTTAATGATGCCAAAAATAAAAAAGATTTATAATTAAAAAAATACAACTTTATGTCATAACTTTAAAAACCACGGACTTAACAATTATTATCTTTATCACAGTAATTTACTCATAAAAGTGTCCTAATAATGTAAAAGTTATTTTTATGTACCTAGCGAAATAAAAAAAATAAGAGGATTTTCGAAAATGCTAGAAATCTAACTTTTGTTTATAAGGCCAGAACAAATAATGATACAACATTTTAAATCGACATTGAATTTATTTCAAAAAAATATATTGAGAATATTTTATTAGTTTTTTTTTGGGTTTCTTACTATTTCGTAGATTCCCTCTAAAAACGTCGAATTTTACCTGTCCTACATCAACAAATATATACTTTAAAGTTATTTTTCATGGAATACAGCGAACTCTAAACTTCAAATATTTGAAGAAGGGACTCGGAAGAACTCATATCAAGAGACCTTTCTTCATAAAACTTACAACAAAACATTAATTAGATCATAAATAAATTTTATACTAAATAATAAAAAAGTTATGCGCTTTTAAAGAAAGTTCGCTTTGTGCTGACAGCACCCTTTATAATATGCATTGAAAATGCATACGAATTCCAATCCCCGCTCTCTGCGACATATTGTTCAGGTAGGAGTATTACAAATGAAGTAATTTTTCTTTTCTTTTTTTTTAATCTTTACTTTAGCGCCCTGCATTTTGAAAACTTTCCACTTTTAGTCTAAAGTAAATTGGGTTAAATCGTTATGTTTTTGTCTCAGAAATCTGTGGTAGAATTTTATAAAAAAAATTTTAGAGACACCCTGTACATTTTAATATCCCGAACATGAATGTGTGTCTTTGTTAAAAAATTGTAATTCGTTTCAGAACGGATATTTTGTCATAAATCAAAAAAAGGAATGTGAACGAAGTATAAAGCTTCACAACTGCATACAAAGGTATCTCATAGTGTCTTCAGATTCTTATACAAGGTGTTCAGAAATCTATATCAAAAAGGAGTTATTGATTTCACCCTGTATAATGACAAATTAATTATAACTTTTGCCAAAATTAATATCCAGTAATGATTGAAATGAAAACGCTTACAATTTATCAAAAAAGTGGTGAAAATTGATATAAAACTAAAAAAGTATATAAAATCCAAATTAAGTAATATTTATGTTGTTCGATTTGTTATGTTCAAGGATAACTTATCTCAGTAGTACAATATGTACTTTGAAAAAAGTATATACTGAAACCAGATTAATATATGAGTATGTTGAAAATACAGCGCTTGTAAAAAGTAATGCAACCCGTATATAATTTTCATAAATCTCATATTTTTTAAAAATGCTTAAACACGTATAATTGTATTTTACAAAACATATTGAATAAATTATTTTCTATGTTCATATTGTTCTCCTCTCTCCAGCTATTCTTACTAACTTTTTATTTTCAAATGGAAACTTATTCACTGTAGTATATCAAATTAAAGGTAATTTAATAAGAGATGCACTAGTATACTCATAACTAAATAATATAAATTGGATCTACAGTTTCCTTAAAAGAAAAAGAATAAAGTGAGTGTTAAAAAAAGATAAAAAGGTTTAATCTTTCCTTCGTAGATAAAGAATCCATCCTTGTTTCATTTTCATCAGTCTTTAGAAGCCAAAAAAGGGGAATTTTCGGAAACTAAAAAATGTTTGGGCTTAATTATAAGTTAATGTTAACAAAAGTTGAAGATTTTTGAATTTTGAAAACGATACCGTCGATAAAATTGAAGTATTCCTTTTCAAATGAGCAAGTTATTGAGGTTTGAAGTCATACAAATTCAGAGGCGTGTTTCAGCAGTTCTGAAAGAATGTTTTAAAACTAAAATACGTCAAAACGTAGCTTATGAGGTCCTCTTCGAGTCCCAGAAGACTGATTCCGTAATTCACAGCGATTAGCACACAATATCGTGTTCTGTACAACTTTGCAGCTGTCAAATTTTTCCGAATCACCCTCAAACGGTAAATTTTAAAAATAGAACACCCTACATAAACCGACATTAAAATTTAACGACAAGTCCAAAAATAATAAAAAATTGGGGGGTTCCCTTTAAAGAAACGAAGTTATATGTCGTCACATTTTTTGAGGTTACTCCGTAGATTAGAAAATAATTTCTGGAAATACGCTTTCAGTCGTGTGTAATCCTGCAGAAGAAAAAACATACATTTTTTTAGTATAGAAGCTAAAGAAGTCTTACGCACTATTGCAGGACTGTGTATGTACAGGGATGCTTCCCAATAGTGTTATATATTGCTGAAAAGTGCTTCAAAAAGGTGTATTAGGTATATAAAGATTAATTAAATACAAGGTGTTCCCTTAAAAAAAATTTAAGTTTGGTCTGTATCTCAAAAATAGTTAGACGAGTAGGAAATTTTATATACTAATGAATTGTATGTAAAAAAATATATGAGGATCCGGTTTCACATATTACAAAGTTCTTTTAAATTAAAAAAAAGTTACAGAAGAAGCCCCAAAATTCGACAATTTCAATTTCACTCTGTATTATAGAAACCAAGAGATCTATGGAAAATTGTTTATACCATTATTTGTTTTTTGCGAAAGAAGAAAAGTATTGCGTATATCATTTTTAAGTATCTTTATTTCCAAGCGGGATCTCTTAACAATTCCATTAAAAATGGGACACCCTGTACGGTTTTCAGAGAGTCGACACGTTTGGGTGTGAACCCTGCCTCTGAAGTCCACAAATCTTAGAACCGTCCGGGACGTTCATACGTTAAAAGCTTTTTGGGGAGGACATTTATTTTAATGGACATACAAAGTTGTTGGTAATAACGAGAACGGGTATCTGCAAATTTACATCAAACGAGTAGTCAGTAATGCCGTCCCTTTGTGTCGTGCTACTATTTGGCCAAGTTTCTTATTTTTGGACGATATGCGCCACCTCACTATACGAGAATTGTCCAATTATGCATTGAAACTTCATGGTACCTGGTAATTAGCTGTCTCTGTCCCTGGGCTTTAATCCGATAAGACATTCTTGGTATCAGCTGCAAAGATTCTAGGATTGTGAACAATCACATCCACATACACATCAAAAACTCAGACAGCTTTTACCGCAACTTTGGTGAGAAATTAATGGAGGCCACTTCAGCAACCTGATCGATAATATGCAAAGGAGTTGTCAGGTTGCAATTGAAGTTGGAGGAAACCCTACCTCGTACCGAACTTTCTCTTCTTCCTTTACTGAGAAATTTGAATTTTTACTAAAAACACGACAGATAGGAACTTGTCTGGAACTAAAAAATATTCTAATTGCGAACCAAAGAACGAATCAGACACGATAGTAAACGTTCAGATCCTCAGATATGAAAATTTGGCATGCAATAATCGGCAACTTTTAAATCAATCTCAAAATTCGTGAACTTCCTTCATTTTTGCCGTGCAGCTTATTTTTCTTATTAGAAAACTGCATATCCACCATAACTTTCCGTAGTTGTAGTGATTCAAATTTTTCGCAATAATCACAGATTTTCCACAATGCATCGAGGCACTTTCCGAACCACCCCGTATAGTCGCGCACAACTTACATTACCAAGTAGGCATCCCAGTGCAAATCCTTGATAGTGTCTTTGGTTGAGCAAATATTGTCATTGAAAAGCGGATATGCAGAACTCATGTTAGCCAAAGAAAGGAGGTACTTTGCAGTGCATTGATCAGGAATGCAAGTGGAGAGTCTATAGGTCTCCTGCAAATCTTGTGCAAGTTCGAAATTGCCTGGAATTCTTTAAAGAACTCACATTAAAGTTGTAAAGATCATCTGGAAGAATTATGGTGGGTACAATAAGTCCTGCAGTACAGTGTTTCCCTAGTACTCTTGTATTGTTTACCGTGAGGTCTAAATTTATACATTCGGAGTAACTTCCCAAGTCTAACCGGGTTTTGACGAGCATGCCACTGTAGGGAAATTTTGACGACGCATCGAACACTATTAGGGAGGAAGCGTTTGAGGGTTAATTATGATGAGTTAGAGAGGTACTTACTTAAATCTAAGAAGGTTTCATTTCCGCAGATAATCTTGAGCTGCTTGAAGCACGAGTCGTTTCGCTCCTCGCCGTTGATCTGTTCGCAAAAGTTCTTCTTCAATTTAGCAAAATTAATGGGAAAGTCTAGAGCGATGTTTTCCAACTGGCTTGAATCCAGGTCTGACAGATCTGGAATCTCTTGTCCAGGTGCCATTTTCACTCCAAAAATTACCAGTAACAAGAGGCTTGTTAAAAATTGTAGTTTTTTCATGACTTAATGCTTTGAATCGCCAGCAAAAATGCGTACTATGAAATTTGTTTGATTTTTCAAATAATAGCTTTCATTTAGCATAGTGTTTACACGGTGTTATCTTATTTTTGCTCTTTCATATTCTTTGAAACTGCGGCAGATAAACATGTCCTTTGTGGAAAATGAACATTCTCTGTAGAAATTTTCATGTGTGAAAAGGATCAAATAGTATTAAAACATCGGAAGACAATGTTTTGGGAACAACGCTATCGCAAGCCTGGTTGTACGCGACAGTTGTGTGGGTAAATAAAACAAACATTAAGTTAAATATCTTTCAAAATAATCCTGTTGCGTTTATACAGTGTAACAAATGTATGGAAAGCTTTTGATAATGCAGTGACAATTCAAAAGATATACAGGGTGTCTTTGAAAGTTCTGTATAAAATTCTATCATAGATTTACGAGGCGAAAACATAACGATTTTACCCAATTTACCCAAGTCCAAAGGTGGGCGATTATCAAAATTTCGGACATCAAAGTGAAGATTAAAAAAAAATTATTACTTCGTTTTTAAAGCTATTATGTGAACGAAATGTCGCATGCGGGGGTTGTTAGCAGTGAGAAATCAGAATCCGTGTATGTTCTCGATACCCATTGTAGAGGGCGCAGTCAGCGCTAGGTGAATTCTTAGTAAAGGATAATCACTTTTTTATCACCCAGTACAAAATCTATATATAACTAAATTTGTGATTTCTTCAGTGTATTATGAAAAAAATGCATTTTGATACAATTCCCTGTGAGCATACCTTGTTGAGTTTTTTCAAGCATGCAGTTCGCTGAATGTCTCTAAAATTAACTTTAAAATACATATACAGTATTGTGCAAAAAGATAGCAACTTTTAATAATATGATGTCAATGATGTTTTCTTTGTGGATATCTATTTTTATTTTATTTATTTATAAATATTGTTTTCTTACAATTGCCAATATATGCTCATTTAAAAAAAAAGGGTAACCTGAATCTAAAATATATATATATTTTTTTAAGTCTATTTGTGCATAAAGATAGCAACTACTAGATACCATGTCATTTTCTTCATTTTATTCGGTTTTATTGCTTGGTGAACGAAGAATATATTAATATTTAGTAAATTCAAAATGGTTCGTGCCAAAACTATATCTCCGGAAGTTAGAAAATTGGTTATAAAGCGTTTTCAAGACGGCGCAATGCAAAGTGAAATTGCGACAAGTTTAAAACTTCATAAGTCTATTGTTAGCCGAATAATTAAAAAGTTTAGAATTTCTGGTGAAGCTGGTCCAGCATCCATACCAGGAAGACCCAGAAAAACCACTCCCAGAATGAACAGATTACTACTATGAATCTCCAAAGCAAATCTATTTTTGTCATCTTCTCAAATTTTGGCCAAGTTAGAAGAAGCGGGTGCGACAAGTGTTAGCTCAAGTACGGTAAGAAGGAGGTTACTTGATGCTGCTTTACAAGCACATCGTCTTGCGAAGAAACCATTGTTGTCCAAAAAAAATGTAAAGGTCCGACTTCGATTTGCACAAGATCATTGTAATTGGTCAATAGATGATTGTAAAAAAGTGGTTTTCAGCGATGAATTCAAATACAATTTATTTAATAGTGATGGGATATTACACGTAAGAAGACCTACTGGCAAAAAACTGGACAAAAGATACTTTTGCCGTACTATTAAACATGGAGGAGGAAACGTCATGGTATGGGGCTGTTTCTCTTCATTTGGAATGGGTCCTATTGTTAGAATCAGTGGAATAATGGATCGTTTCAAGTACAAGGACATTCTCCAAACACATTAAGTGTCTTACATGGACGAACTTATGTCACTAACAGTAATCTTTCAACATGATAACGATCCGAAGCATGTGTCTAGGTTTGTCAAAGAATGGATTCAAAAAGAAAATATTACTGTAATGATTTGGCCGTCTCAATTCCCGGATTTAAATCCGATTGAGAACCTATGGCACTACGTTGACACTAAAATTCAAAGTCAAAATTATAGTTACACCAATGATTTGTTTGTCGCAATCGAGACAGCTTGGAACGAATTGGATGGAGACTACATCAAGAAATTAATTGAATCTATGTCGAAAAGATGTGCAGCAGTAATAAAACAAAAGGGCTATTACACTAAATATTGATTATAACATCTCTATTGAATAATATATTATATTATCCAAATAGTTGCTATCTTTTTGCACAATACCGTACCTACAGTACAGCAGTAAAATAAATAATAAAAAATTGATATAGTCAAACGAAAACATGTAGATTTGAAAAAAATGGTGAGAATTAAAGATTAATGGAATATTTGATTTTCTTTCGTTTTAACTGCACAAATAAATATGATGTAATAAGTTATCTTTCAATGCATGCAGCGAATTTTAAACTTTAAGAATTTCAAGAAGGAATGCTCGTTGGGACTTGTACCAGGATCCCTTTTTTTCATAAAACCTATATGAAACATAAAGTTGGTCATAAATAGATTTTATACCAGGTATTAAAAAAGTTACGCACCTTCTAAAAAGATATCATCTAGCGCAGACAGCACCCTCTACAATTTGCATTTAAAATGTACGCGGATTCTGATTTTTCGCCCCTAAAACGCATCCGATGCAACATGTTGTTCAGATAGGAGCATCACAAACGAAGTAATTAATTTTTTTCCTTTTCTTAATCTTCATTTTTACATGCTATATTTTGAAACCATCCACTTTTGGACTAAAGTAAATTCGGTTAAATCGTCATGTTTTCCCGTCAGAAACCTACGGTAGAATTTTATACACACCTTTTACAGACACCTTGTATATCTTAATAGCCCGAACACGAATGTAACTTCGAGTCTCCACAAGGTGCCTTAAAAATAAAACATCCTGTACAATTGGCATTTTTGGATCCTGCTTTAAAGTCTCACTATATGAAAACTTGACAGACAGACTTTTCCAAAAAGATTGTGCCAAACTTAATAAGGTTATAGGGGACGTTACGGTGAATAGTTTTTGCATAGAAACTTCTAATAAAAAATAAGCCCTTTTGGCTCCAGAGTAATTTTTCGACAAAAAACTGCGATATTCAGCTTAAGTGAATGAAATGGAAACAAACAAAATAAACGTTTTTTTGTTTCCTCTGTTTTATTAAGGACATTTATTAAAATGTTCCTATGGAGATGCAAGATAGAATATGGTTCCAACATGATGGTGCAGCTGTAGAGTTTGTCCGTATTATGTAGGATCATTTACACCGACGTTTTTTTAAATGGGAAGAGACGGATCTATTAGGTGGCCAGCACATAGTCCCAATTTAAGCCTGTTTGATTTTTTCTTTTGAGATACGTCAAGTTGTTGGTATATGAACCTCCTGTAACCAAACAAGAGGAACTGTTGAAAAGAGTGATGCAGCTTCTCTTTTCTTGCAGTAAGATCCACACATCTTATGACGAGTGGGCGATTCAATAATTGAA
This sequence comes from Euwallacea fornicatus, assembly GCF_040115645.1. NCBI lineage: Eukaryota > Metazoa > Arthropoda > Insecta > Coleoptera > Curculionidae > Euwallacea > Euwallacea fornicatus. The sequence goes on along the minus strand of NC_089542.1, from coordinate 7,095,659 downwards.
GCAACAAATTTACGTAACCCGGTTGGGAGAGTCGTCATTTTGAATCTTTATTACATTTTTTTTGCGTTATTTTTAATAAAAATAAATTAAATATTTTGCTATCAATGAATAAACATTACGTTTTTGAATAAACATGACACTGAAGCCAAAACTGCTCACTGCTGACTAGGGATTTCTATGTAAGAACTCTTCACCGCAAGGGTCCGTATAACCCCTTTAAGTTTGTCATAACCATTTTGAGATTAATAAGTTGCAGATGTTGGATTGTTATCCAATTCCGTACATTAAGTACAAACTATTGGATCTTTAGTTACCGAGTAGTCCTATATGCAATACATATATGTATTAATAATAAGTATATATACAAGCACCCCTGATTTACCTCTATAACGCACTACACTGTTAATGTGGTATTTAATTTGCTCCCGGTAATGTCTTCCTCCCCTCGATCGCCTCCAAAGGAACAGTGAGTTTGAAAAATATGCTCGAGTTGACTCACGGTCTCTCCCGACAGGAACATGGCGCACGCGCTAAAATCTTTCCCCCCGTCCGCGAAAGTTCTCTTTTTATATACTTTCAACGAACTAAAGTCCGTTAAAGGTTCTCCCACAGGAACTAAAGACACCTGCTCTTGATCCATCAGACCCTTGCTGATAATGGGATTCACGAACGCATGCACTTCGCCCCCAATCTTGAAGTCCAAGATTTCCGATTTTTGGTCTGGAGTTTCCGGTGGTGTTTCTTCAAGCACTTCCGGGACTAGGGTTTCATCGGTAAATGAGACATTCTTTGAGGGTTCTATTGTATGACTTTGCACTGCAGGGACCTTGTTCCAGTTGCCTCCAGGTTTCCTCCAGTCGTAGTACTTGCTACGTTCCAGCAAATGAATCCTTTCATACGATTTAAGAATGTCTTTGTAAAGCTTTTGAGAACATCCGAAAAGATCGTCCTCTTCCTCATTGAAGATTTCTTCGATACTGGAGAGCTTTGGGGCTGATTTGGAACACTCCAATGGAGGCCTAAAATATGAGACATGTTGGTAAATATGTATAATCTATAACTGGAAGCGGATCGTTTATTTATTTTATTTTTTAAAATAACACAGGAAAAAAGCATGCTAAGAAAAATTTACAATTATTTAGCTAAAATGTATGCAACGGTGCCGCTATACATGGGCAATAAATTCGAAGCAGATGATATGAATCTTTGTTTAACTGGGGCCTGGAATAGAATCTGAAACCCCATACTGAATGCAATGAGTACCTTCTTAATGTACGGCGTGTGATTCCTAGGAACAATTTTGAGCGTATGTGAAACTACCAGGGTGTCATACAAATTCTCATCGAATAAGAGTGTAAAGATGGTCTGGAAATATTGAACGACATGTCCAAAAAGTCCATTATTATAGACGTGGTAAGATAATGGTATGGGCCAGAGTAACGATTGAAGGCAGAACCAACCTCGTTTTTCCAAGTCGATTCTTAACAGCTCGACAGTACATCGATATCATCTTGATCCTACAGTCCGACCATTTGCTAGCACTGTTGGCCAAAACTTTCTCATCATGCATGATAATACTTTTCTAGATGTCGTCGGTATTATGACAGACTGGTGGACCAAAGAAGAAATCGTTGCATTGTCATGACAAGCACAATCGCCAGATCTGAATCCAATTGAGCATGTCTGGAACATGCTTCAAACAACAATTTCGCCATATATGACCAACGTTGACGATGCCTTTCGATTCCGAGAGCCACTGTAAGAAGAATGTCGAAGGATACCACAAGTGGAACTCAACAACATTATTTTAAGGATGAATGATACAATTAGGGTGGCAATTAACAACTGCGCAGGTCATACTTTGTATTAAACTTCATTTTTTTCTGTTGTTAAGCATGTCTTATTAAGTTAAAAAAAGGGCATATTTAGTTATATTTACTTCTTACGAATAAATCAATATCGTTTAGAAAAAAGAAAAGGTTAGTTTTGTTGTAGATTAAACCCTATGAAACATCATAAATGCATAACTTTATTTTCTAATTAGTTTTAGAAGATCTTCAGTTTATTTATAAAAATATCCGTAAACTTTTTCCGATGTGTGTAGTTTCAAGAGTGACCCATGGTAACGTACATGATTCATCCCTACCCCCTACAAAGTCTCCTCATCAAAAAAATTAAAATGGGAAGTGAATCCCGTGATACATTGTGTGAAAGGGTACTAAATGGTCTAAATAACGATGATGCTACTTCTTGATTGTAATGCCTCTATCTGCCAAAACGGCCTTTGTTATTATTTATAGTACTAGGAGGTGAAAATGCTAATTTCAAATGGTAAGAATTACAAAGTCCGAAACTTAGCAAAAAGTCGCAATGTTTGAAGAGTTCAATATGCCATAAATTACATTACCAAGTTAATTTTAATTTAAAACGTATGATTAATACCCACTTTATTCATCTCTTAATAAATTAATTAAACTTCCATTTTCACTTAATTAAACGCGTCAAAGTTGACACTGAACTTATTTATCATATAATTTGAATAATTTTTGTCATTTAAATTAATTTCGAACTAAATGTTCAACAACTTTTGAATTTCGGATCATGTTCAGCATAACTCATGAAAATCCGTTACGGGCATATGACGTCACCTTTTATCAGGGCAGGATTGTTCGCATTTATGGAAAATAGTAAATATGTAAATCGACTTAACCCGGAAGTTAGAACCTTCATTCCTTAAAAAATCAAAGCGGAAAATTCGAAGTCACCATTCTCGTGAAAAACTGCTTGCTCAATTTTTGTACTGTTTTTGAAAAGTAATTTGAGTAAAAGCTTTTCGACCGAAAGATTGAGTTGGTGTGTCAATATCTTAGTTTTTAAAATGTTTTGAATTGAAAATTATGAAAAATTTAAAAATTTTCATTAAAGTTAAGCTATCATAAACAATTAAGCAATCCAGTGTTGTAGGTGGTTTTTTTTTGTAATTTGTGGTTTCACTGCAATCCCTTCTTTCTCGATCGATTTGTCGATCCAGATTAATATTGTCGATATGAAAGTACTCATTGTTTGATGTTTCAGAAATTTCGTACCCACTTGTGTGAATTGGGTTTTGAGTGTCTACTGAGTTTGACACCGTTCTTATGTGAATACTACAGTAGCGTGTCTCCAGTTATCAAATTGCATGTGTTTTTCGACCCAAATTTCAGTGTTTCCCATGTCTCATGTTGCCGGTCACCACATACATTTTAGTTTATTGTTACGATTTGATTATCCCAAATTCACATAATCGGTAAAGTTGGCACCGGAACGTAAACCAGAGTATTTGTGCTTGCCTTATAAGTCCAAACCTCCTCAGAAAAGGTCAAAGAGTTTGAATAATTGCTCATACTAAAAAACTAAAAATGAGAAATAAAACGGATTACCTAGAGTTGCTGACAAAACTTTAGTAACATTTATATTTTTAAATTTTTGTTGAAATATACTTTTTGGGAAATCCCTCATATACATAAAATTGTTATTCACTAATTGTGCCGTTCTTATATGAATTTATTTATTATACTAGATTTGTATATGTTTATCATTGAGGCAAGATAAGTTTTTCTGTTGACAAAAATTTAGAAATTTTTCATTCATGTTCCTCCTCTCAACGTATAAAAATATTTTGGGTGAATTGCCAGTGATAATACTATAAGTCATGGGTGAAGCTAAGTGTATTTCAAATAATTTAAAACAACAGATAAGTGAATTGCATGAAAGTGATCAAAAATCAGTTTTTGTTACCAAAAATATAGAAGTTAGCAAAACTGCCCTATCGAAAATTATAGCTGCTTCTCGTAGTGGTGACAGAAGTCTTACAAGATCCTAAAGTCCAAGGCATCCACGGAAAACTACCTCCACAATTGATAGAGCGATAAAAAGAATTTCACAAAAAGATTCTCGCAAGTCAACTTGAGAAATTAATCAAGAAATTTCAGAAGAATTTTATCTCCAGTTAAGCAAAAGGACTGTGAGACGTCGATTATGCAGAATAGGCTTTTTGGAAGGGTCACTATCACGAAAACCCCTATTTACCAAAAAAAGAGCATTAGGGTCCTTTGTAGTTTGCTCGGAATCACTTGGACTGTACATTTAAAAAATGGCATACCGTGCTTTAGAGTGACGAAAGTTAATTTAAAATATTGGAATCGAATGGTTGACACTATGTAAGACAGCCGGCAGGAGAAAGATACGACGTCGGATACCAAGTACCAACGCTTAAACACGGAGGTGGTAGTGTTATGATTTGGGGTGGCTTCAGCCCGTCAGATATTGAACCCATTGTGGAAGTACAAGGAACACTTGACAAATTTCATTGCTGATATACATATATTAGAGTATAATATGTTGCTATACGCAGAGTATGAATTCGTTGGAGATTCCAACAAGATAATGGCCTAAAACATACTTTCACGTTAATAAAAAATTGTTTTTTTTTATAAAAGGGTGAATGTAATTGAATGACCGTCGTATTTACCCGATCTAAACCCTATTGAACATTTATAGTATAACAAAAATTGGCAAGGAAATTTGTATCAATCTTGTTGATTCAGCGCCTAGAAGATGTCAGGCAGTGGTTAATTCGAAGGGATATGGTATCAAATACTATTAAGCTTGTTTTTTCTTGTAATATTAACTCTTTTGGATAAAAGATTAGAAACTTTTATTTACGACTCAAAAATACGTTTTATCTATAACTATTTTTTTCCAATATTAATTTCGTTAACCATGCGTTTTAATAATCAATCTGATGAAAAACTACTATTACGTAGCAACAACACCTTGATAACTTGTCTTTAATTTCAACTGACTTAAAAATAAAAAAGTTTCTAAACTTTTATCCGCCACTGTACCTGTAATTGTGGTATCCCACAGCAAGCAAGATCTTCCTCCTCGGCATGCTCGCGTTCTCATTGATGCAATTTACCAGACTTAACCGAGCGTTCTGCCTCGACAGTTTCTCCTTCTTGAAGTCGCTCAGAGCTCTGCTCAGAAAGTCTTTAAGTTCCCTCTCGATCTGCACAGCCACTTCGGTGGACACGCACAGCACTGCGTGGCATCTGAGCTCGTGCCTCAGTCTTCGTCCCTCGTGCCTGTAGACCCAGCAGAATATTCTGGGGAATTCTGCAGGGGCTGCACACGTAGTCAATCTGTGCGCCCAGTATTCTGTGAGTCCATGATTCTTGGTCACAGCCTTGAGGCCTCCCCCGGACACTGTGAGCTGCATGCTGACGTCAGGACGGGAGGATTGAATGTAGTTGCGCCAGAGGGTCGCCAAGGGTTTTTCGATGCAACCATCCCCTTTTGCCCATCCAGTGACGACATTCCCCAAATAAGCCACATGATACGTGGGGAAGGGTTTAGAGATGGTGGCACTGGCGCACTTTTTCAGACGAATTTTATTGAAGACATACTTGAAGGTTTTCTTTTTGTCTTTCTGGATAGCTTTGCGTGGCTCGTTGAGCATGGGAAAAAGCTTCTTTTTGAGGGGACGTTTGTCCTCAGGTTTGTCAGTGGCCATTTTACTGGAAAATTGGAAACAGGAAGGTCAGCAAGCAAATAGCCGTAAATTATGCGTGATCATAACCGAATTAATCTGCGGAAGTATTGGAGTGTGAAGGTTGCACCAACGGGCGAACTAGCAATGAGCGGCTATTAAGGAAGCTTTTTTAGATCATATTTAAATTAATTTCCAGATGATTTTATGTAGTAATTGGTTGGCGATTTCTCTTGTTTAGTTAATGGGCTAAAATCTAGAACAAAGATCGTTAAATAATGTAATAATGAGCCACTACTAGGGTTTTTATATCAATAATTATGAGTTTAAAATGAGTGCAGTTTCCAATTTTTTTTAGAATGTAGAAAAAAATTTTAGAATTCGGAACCATGATAATGTTCGAGTAGCTAGGAGGATTTTTTTCATTTTGCAACTACTTTCATAATAAAATCAAATACCTTCACTGCATAACTTGGTTTATTCATAGGCTAGTAGCAGTAAGGGTTCCTATAGCTCGCCCGGATACAGGAAGTTTAAAGATACTCAAATTTATACCATTTTCTTTCGACAAATTCTTCGTACAGCAAACATTACATACATTTAGAAAAATACATACAATTAGAAACATTACATACAATTACATACATTATGTTACATATACATACAATTAGATACATACAATTAGAAAAAATGATATATGATACTCATTAGGAAATGTCATGCTATGTAGTGGCACTCGTTACGAGAGACTTTACGTTTCTTAATATGACGGCAAAAACATGACGATTTAATCTAATTTACTTGAGTCCAAAAATAGACAGTTTTAACAACACAGGGCCTCAAAGTGAAGAATAAAAAAAAAAAAATTACTTGATTTGTAATTCTATTTTCTGAACAGGCTGTCACATCGAAGATTTTTTGGAGCCAGAAATTAAAATTTGTTTATTTTTTCGATGCTCATTGTATAGGGCGCTGTCAGCGATAGGTCACTTCTCTTTAAAGTGGCATAACTTTTTTATCACTCGGTATAAAATTTATTTATGACTTATTGTGTTTTCCTGCATGTTTTATGAAAAAAAGTATCCTGCTACAAGTCCCTTTGAGCATTCCTGCTTGAAATATTTGAACTGTAAAGTTGACTGCGTGTCTTTAAAAATTACTTTAAAGTACACATTTATTTCTGCAGTACAGCAAAATAAATGATACAAAAATTGGTATAATCAAATAAAAAGCTAAAGATTTTAAAAAAATGACAAAAATTGAAGATTAATTGAATTTTTTGGTTTTTTTAGTTTCAACTGTATAATGTGTACCTTATACTTATTTGTCAAGATACACAGCAAACTTTAAATTTCAAATATCTCAAGAAGGAATCCCCGTCAAGACTCGTATTGGCATACCTTTTTTTTTTATAAAATATGTAGGAAAATAAATTTTATATTGGGTGATAAAAAAGTTGTCACTTTAAAAGTGGTTAACCTAATGCTGACAGCGTCCTCTACAATGTGAATTGAAAATATAAATAAATTCTGATTTTTCGCTAAAGTTATTAACTTTTTTCATCTTTTCAATCTTCATTTTGTTGTCCTTTATTTTGAAGACCGTCCACTTTTGGACCAAGAAAGATAAGTGTAAATCGTTATGTTTTCTCTTCAGAAATCTGTGGTAGGCTTTCGTATAGACCTTTTAGAAACACTTTATATAGGGCGCCAAAAGTCCTACATAAATTCGTTAAAAATTGAAGAAAATATTTTTCATGAAAATACTGGGATAAGTCGAAAATATGATTTATAGTTGTGCATTTTGTAACATAACAGACATGTATACAGGATTACCCATGTACCAGATAGATATCCTTTTTTATATTTTTTTTCACGAAACCTTATGAATATTACGACATTTTTGAGTTCTATTAAAATTCAGACTATATTTCATGTAACATATCTACATCTAAGTTCAACACATTAAAAAAAATACAAAATATAGAAAAATGAAATGATAGAACTGGTTCGTACTGTGAGCCGTTAACTTACTGAGAGTGAGCAAGCCGCAATTCAAATTCTTCAAGAACTTTTCATATTATTTGAGAAACTATGTGTTGAGCTCCTTGAGTAATTTTATTTTTTAACTCTTCTATGTTATTGAAGTTATTTAAATACACCTTATGTTTCAGATAACCCCATAAAAAATCTATAGGAGTAAGGTCAGCGGATTTAGTAGGCCACTCTAATTGCAAATATTTCAATAATTTTTGAATTGAGACATGGGTATGTTACTTGAATTATGTTCAGAATTTGTCAAAAAGAATTCAAAAACGTTATAACATACATCATATGTAAAAAATGTACAACTAAACACAATGTTCCAGCGTTTTCCTGAAAAATACTTCCTTCAATTTTTAACGAATTTATGCTGGACTTTTTGTCCTCTATGAATGATAAATTGCTAAATTGTTAAATAAACTCTATTATGGGTGCGTATTTATGAAATCCGCCAACGGAATGAATTCCATAGATATATTCCAAAGTGTTAGATTTATCATTTAATTAGCGAAGTAACGAGTTTTGGGAAACGTAACCAATTTTCAAATTATATTAATCTGAAATTCTGGAACTTCTCTAGAAAATTTCTCATTTTCAAACAACTTTTGGTAACTTGATGATTTTCTAATAAAAATACAAATTCATGCAAGATTTTGGATCTTTCAAGAAGCTTCTGATTTCCTAACAGAAGAGTAATTAATTATATATGTAGATATATGTTGGAACATTAAATACACCACTTAATCAAAGACGTAGCACATGTTGTGAGACGTAACAATTTCCAAATTTGGTTAATGCGAAATATTTGAGAGTATTCTGAACGTTTTTGATACACCCTTGTTTTTCCAATAAAAAAATAGTGAATTAGACATTTTATAGACTCGTTTCTCTCTAAAGTTTTGTATTTTTGGTTTGCTCTTAAAAGTTTCTTCGCTTTTTTCCTTGTGTGTAGAATTTTTTGGCTAAATTAATGAACGAAATACGCTTAAATTTTTATGTTGTTGTCAAAATATGGTACTAAAGTGCTTTCATGTAGTATTGGAACCCTTTTAAATATTCTCCAAATCACTAGCTGATAATGCCAGATTTTAAAAACCAGAGTGCAATTTAAAATTTTCTAAATTCAACATTTAATCAAAATTTTTAGAAAGAAACTGTCTGTGTGTTGAGCACCTGTTAGGATAAACTTGGGTACAGCCAAGAATTATGCAGCGACTCTTATTATAAAGTAAGAAATCTATAGTCACTTAGGCGTTTTGATTATGAACATGTCATATTAGCATTTTTCTTTGGATATATATAATTCTAATGATAATTATTAAAAACAAGTTCCTATAACATCTACGTTACCTCTATCACAAATCGTTACCAACACTGTATTAATCAAATTAAAAATCTGACTACATGAATAATGCTAAAAATATGCCCAAATGATCTAATAGTTGTAATTAATTATTTTTAATGACATCCTACCTCAACTTTTATCACCGTCCAGCATCGCCAACATTCCTACTTTTGCGCATCGACAATGGGAGCTCTCAACTGCCAAACGGTACCACCCAATGATGTGTTTGTTATGCCTATGGAATAGAAAACAAAGCTATTAGAATGGAACTCGCCTTAATCAGTGTTCGAAATTATTGTTATTACCTTTGCAGAAAAAGTCGAGTCGTTGTTTGGTGGTACCCATGAACATACATTTTCCATTATCGGGTACCTGCGAAATAATTCGGCAAAAAATTGCTGCTGCAAGTTAATCACTCACAAAACAATAAGCCACCAAATTCGATTAACATCTAACGAACAATGAAGGCTCTTGGAACACCGCGATCATTATTGCGGCGGTACCACCGAACCCAACAACCTGTTGAAACTGCTCGCTGGCTGGAGAAAGGTATTTGTAGGACATTGCCGGTGTTTCGTGTCTCGCGTTCCTACCTACAATACTCGTTTGGTAGCAGTTGAATAAAATACACTGAAAAACAAGCAATGTCTGTCTATGTTTATGTGCCTCGATACTACAGCTAGCAAAATCGGCTCAGCTTTCGTTCAGCAGAAATCAATTAGAAAAAAAACTTTTATATGTTTTTTAAACGACAATTATATGACTTATATTATTCTCAGTAAGCGACTATTGCGCAGGGGCCTCATTAATCAACTTTTTATAGATTGTCGTCGTTTTTTTGCTGCGGGAATAATTATTTTAGAAAGCGATGAATTGAAAAATATTAAAAGGTTTCTGGTAAGACAATAAATTACTGATTTCCGCTCTTCTAAACTAAGTAACTTTAATTGTTTTTGGGGTTTAAACTTGACGTTCATTTAATAAAAAATAGTATTTACCAAATTTTAAGTCTAAATTTTCTCGAAAACTGCGAGTTCCAACAAGAGTACCTTTTTTATTCGAAAATCTTCAAATTTCATATTTTTCCTATAGAAACGTCAATAAAGTTAAGTACAAAAAAATTTAGGTACATTTTAAGCACTGCATTACCCGCCCTTGGGAAAATTTCGCAATTGTTTATAAAGATTCGAAAAGAGCATAAAAGTTATAATAAAATACAAAATTTCATTTATTTATTTCTAAATATTCTGCAAATATTAATAAGAACCCCTTCTTATTAACCAATCGTTCACATCTTGTATATTTAAACCCAAGGGCCTGTCGATACATATTTATATGAAGTTTTCACAATATTTTGGAACCTAGATTAAGTGGTTGAATTTATGGCACTGTGTTCAGAAACACCTTATACAGGGCGATTAATTGGGAATGGGACATGGCGAAATCCAAGATAGGAGACAACAAAATATGACGATTGGACCCAACGTACCTTATACCAATGTTATGTGTTTCAGAATTACGAGGTGTTAAAGGTTGAAATTTTATTTTTAAATTCCTTAATAACTTTTTAGGTTTTCATATCAACACCAAAATTGGAATACTTAGGTTTTGTAAGATGCCAAGTAAGAATTTTGATTTAATTTTTACGTAGTTCCTAAAGGTCGCTAATAACAACCCATCGGTGTATTTGGGTAATTTTTTCTAAGTACAACTAAGGTCAAATCTATTCAACATAATGAAAAAATGTCTATTTTTGCTCAACAAAGGTATTTTCGTTTATTCCCGACATCTCTTTCATTTGCCAGATTTTTACCCATAAGCTAATTTGTGTCGTATTATTTTAAATCCTCAAAAACGATGGTGGCTGCTAGCGCGCCTACATTTTAACGTTTCTCCACATCATCATCATCATCATCATCAATCGTGAAAGTGAGTTTCCATGACTCGTGGGAAGTCCAGATCTTAACCCGTTGGACTTCTCAATAAAGTCAGGTATGAGGACAATAGCTTACAAAAGGAGAATTAATACTCGTAAAGAATTATGGTAAAATGTCCAACAAGCAACTGATGAATTTAGAAACAACGAGGAAATACAAATTAGAGTGAAAAAATCTTTAAGGAACAGGATAGTAAAGTGCATTGAGATGGAAGGAGGTAATTTTGAACAGCTGCTAAAATAAGAGTTATTTTTCATTTGTTAATGGCTTTTAAGATTAATAAGGTATCTTTTTTTTTAAATAAAATTATGGTATTTGAGCTGTAAGTCTGGAATTTCACCTCACTGAATGAATCTCTCTGTGTACGTATTATCAGTAAAGAAGTAAATGCGTGCACGTTTACTAACAAAATCATTTCAGATAGCGATGCTGAAACGATTATTTCTTTCGGAAGGATGAGCTGCTGCATGTTTCTCAGTGTACCCGGTCACGCTTTCAGGTGCATGCAACTAAGAAACTGTTTAATTAAGCTCTGTCCGGTGGTTCTCTGGTACCTTGCGCGGTGTTGCGGAATTGTCTTTAATAGAACGAGGAAACGGTCGTTGCGTCAGGGCCGTAATAGGGTGGGCTCTGACTCTAGACAGAAGAAACCCTTGCATAATATCTCGTCGGTATTGTCACTGAAGTTGCTACTGCTACTAGGACAAGAGACTCTCGAACCTTGATGTTTGCCCTTTTTTAACTATTATTATTATAAATAAATTAGAATATTTTTATTCTAACTTGATAATAATAATGACATGAAAACCTTGACATTTTGGCGATTGGTCAGGCTATATTAATATAATCGAATGGGGGTTTATGGCATGGCGCTTCAAGGATGTAGGACTTCCTTAGTGACAATTTAGAACACGACAACATCGTTGAACCCCAATTTAATGCATGTTTTCATTACATTTTACTAGAGACGATCATGAAAGCACATTGCAGCGGGTAACGTTTTTATGGTGATGGATGTACATTTCGTTTGCACAGGATGCAATCGCAATTACTGCCAAATGAATGTTCGCAAAAAATTAGTTGACGAAATTGCTAAATCTACTACGGTCACATTGTAAGGAACTACTCGTGGTATTTTTGCATATAAATGAGTTTAGATTGAAATACAAACAGGTCACCTTCGTCCCATAATGTTATCAAGATTCGACCGGCGATTCTAATCCTATTAAATCAGAGGGCAAAAAGCGAAGAAGTGGCGAAGGCGAGCAAATGCACCGAAATAAAAAAGATTTTTTTTAATCACGATTTAAGCACTCTTCCTGGAAAAAATCTATAATAAGTCACTCAGATTGTGACCGACTTTAAAAGTTAAAATTTCACTGATTAGTTGTGATTCTTACACTACATAAGGGTACTAAATAAGGCGGTGATGGGCAGATGGTTCAAAAAACCAGTGGCGTGCATCTAAATTTATCGCGTTTGCTGATTTTAATCTCGAAATATTCTAGCGGCTTTGGTGAAAGTGCCGAAAATTTTGTATCCACAATTTCAAAGAGTTGTGCCTCGTTTTTGGTGAGTGAAAAAATTAGAGGAGGTAGTCGGTACTCCGAAACACCAAAGACCTTTCTCAGAAAGAATGTTTGACGCACATCCCCGGTTTTAATCCTTTGCACTTAACCGCTGCGATATACAGTTACTTACAAAATTGACCGTACATAATTCAAATTTGAATATATATATGTATAAATAAATAAATATACCTACGTATATTTTTTCGTTTTTTAAAAAGTTATACTTATCGAAAATAAATATAAAATATATGATACAAAAAATGTACTAAAATAATTTCAGTTCAATAAAAATAATTTGAAAACAATAATAAGCAAAAAATTTCGGCATAAAAATAACCGTACAGGACATGATATTCTTTTTTATTTTAGCTGTAAATATTTATCAAAACAATTTTTTTGTAAATTCCTTCGAAATTGATAAGTGGATTCTAAAATTATTCAACTATTTCATTTATTCCATGAATGTGTTAGAAATGGCAAATAAAAGAGTGCAAACCGACATCGCGACGCTCAAATTAATAATAAAGCTTTATCGTATGGGAAAAACTATGCGAGAAATCGGTAATTTAATAGAAAGGGAACATTCCACAGTAGAGTGGATAATAAACAAATATCGTTATCAAGAATTGGTACAAGACAAGCCTAAAAGAGGACAAAAAAAGATCACTTTTGAAAAAGATGAATGATTTATTGCACGAGAATTAAAGCTTCATCCGAAGAAAAGTGTTCTTAAATTAATAAAAAAGTAGACTAGAGAATTAGCAAACTTGTGTCACCAACTGAAAGAGTAAGAAAAGTTATCAGAAAAAGCGGCTTTAATGGCAGAATAGCAAGGAAGAAACTTTTTATATGAAGAAATAATAAACAGAAATGGTTCAATTTTGCAAGAAAGTATCGAGAAAAGTCTATTGAGTTTTGAAATATTGTCATTTTCATAAACGAAACGAAAATGAACTTATTTAGATCGAATGGAAGACAAATCGTATGGAGGAAACCAAACACAATTTCAGGACAAAAATATAAAGAAAACAGTAAGACATGCAGGTGGATCGTTAATGTTATGAAGTGCTATGAGTCCGAATGGTATCGGCAACTTAAGGAAAGTAAAGGAGTAATGGACAAAAATGTCTACTTTGATATTTTAAGAGCCGATTCGCGACCATCAGCAGAGAAATGGAACATGCTGAGATTATTTTATTTTGATCAGGACAATGATTCGACGAACACCGTTGGCATTGTAAAGCTTTGGTTAATATATGTATAAGGCATCAAAATTATTAAATCCTCCACCGTAATTGCCAGATCCTAACCTGGTTGATAATTTGTGGCAAATTAAAAAAAATGAAATGCAAAATTGCAGCAACTTCAGCAATTTAGAAAACATTTTTTAAATAGTTTTTAACATATGGGAAAACATTTCTTTCATTGGGACTAGAAAATTTGGTAGAATTGATAACTCGCTTGATGGTCGTAATGGAGGCAAAGGGAAGTGTTATCAAGTATTGAAGATGTTAATTGTTATTTTTAAACCTCTTCAAATAAGTGACTATATCATATACACATTTGTGTTTGTACGGTTAATTTTGTGCTTACTCTTTTTGCTTAGTATTGTTTGTTATTTATTTTTATTGTATTAGAATTATTTTGGTGCATTGTTTTGTAGCACATATTACACTTATTTTCAGTAAGTATAGATTTTCAAAAAACAAAAAATGTATGTAGTAATATTTACTTTTTACAAATTTATCAATTTTTGCATTATGCACAGTCAATTTTGTGAGTACCTCTAGGCGCCATAATACGTTTCACTGTTGCGCTCGTATGTTGTTGCCAAAAATAATAATAATAATAGTAACAAAGTTCGAACGACAACACACACTAGAAACAATAATAGTTTTTGCATGTTTGTATAGTTCTTTAGTTGTAACTTGAGATTAGTGTTAGTGATAATATATATACGTATGTATCTACATACATACAAGTTATTTTTCGTTGTTTTTTTAATTTTTATATTTTTAGTTTAATTGTAATAATTTATATTTTACATATTGTGCAGTATTATTTTAGCGTTTGTTGTTACTTTAGACATTAGTCTTATAATTTTTTTACTTCGAAAAATGAAAATGTATTTATATAACTTATACACTACCGTTCACACGTATTTCGGCACCTATTGTTTCATCAGAATTGACACCAAAATTCATAAAAAGACATAATTTTTTATTCGTTAATCTTGTATAAAAATTTAGTTAACTCAAAACATATTAAAAAATGAAAAATACTGCATGTAGTTAAATTTTGTATTCCTCATCATTAAATAATTGCAGCGCATAATCGGCGTTTCTATGCCATGAGGTTTTCCAAGATTTCAGGTGTTCTTTCGTCCTAACCTGCTTATAAATCATTAAACAAGTCACTGGTTGATGTAAAGATGAATTGGCGGACTTTTCTGTCTAATTCGTTCCACAATAATTGAATTGGACATAAATCCGGATCCTGAGTAGGTCAAACTATTAATTTAGCAATACCTCCTTTTCTAAATCGTGTAAATATTCTTCGCATAAATTGAAGGTGTGTTTTGGGTCATTATCTTATTGCCACACAAAATTGTGATATAAAAGTATTAGTCCAGAAGGTATGGCACAAGTTTCTAAAATATCGCGGTATCTTTCGTTTCTCAAAATCCCTTTGATTCTCACGATGCCAACCACAACTGTACCATCAAAACAGCCCTAAATCATTACTGAATCATTTCCATGTTTAACAGTAGGCAGAAGACACTTCTCTCTTGCATGTTCGCTCACTGTTCTACGAACAAACACACGTCTTCGTGAATTGAACAATTCAAATATCGACTCATCGGACAATAGGACTTTGTTCTAGTTGTCTATCGTCCAATGTTGGTATTCCCGGGCTTAATGTAGTCGTTTCTATTTATTCAAATTGCGTAGTCGGGGTATCTCCATAGCTTTTTGTCCACGAAGCTCATATTCCTTTAGGCTATGTTTTACCATAGAAACATTAACTGATTTTGACCGCTTAGTACTTATTTCTGTACTACTTTTTGAAGCTGTTGTACGTCTATTTCTTTTCTTAATCACTGCCATTGCACGATCATCTGCAGATGTATTTACTCTTGGTCTTCCAATCCGTTCTTTGATTAGAAAACTACTAGTTTATTGGTATTTTTTTTACAATATAGTAAACGATGCAGTGAACTAAATGCGATTCACTAGCAATTTGTCGGTTGCTTTTACCACTCTTGTGGTAAGCCGCAATAAGCGCACGTGCTTTGATGTCTATTCTTTTCTTTCAGCAACTATTTTTAATTTTTTAGCACTTTACTTCACGTACGACTTTATCACTACAAAATTTGAATTTCGATGTATTATGCCAAATCGTCAATAACGCAACGTCATTATTACTATATAGAATAACAATAACAAGAAGAAATCCAAATTTTTCTTCTGAATCATTTTAAATTGTTGTTACAACTGCATTTTTTTAAAGCTTCATAATGGTTTTATTTAAATTTATGATTTCACAGATAATAACCTCTTCAGACTAATATTAATTACTTATTTTTGTGCAAAAATGCTCTGCTGGAGAGAAACAGTCATATATATTCGAAGGGGACATTTATACTATTTTTTTAATTAAACATTTAAAAATTGCAATTTTTACTAATTACATGTGTTTGCTATACTCTGTATACTTTGAAAATAATTTAAAAATATAGTCCTAGTGCGTCTGTAAACATCCCAAAAAAGAAAGAATTAAAAATTATCTTAGCTTTGTCACGAAATTTCGAGGCGTCACTCGTGGCCCACCCTATATACAGGCTGTTTCAAAACATTTGTCCACAATTCCTTAGCTTATTTTAAGAAAAAGTTTTTATAAATAAATTAACATGGGTCCGCAAAGTTCTGTTTTCGAGATACAGAGTGTTAAAAATAAATGTTTATTCAGTTTTTTGACGATATTTCAATCAACGTTTGAAGTACAGAACTGAGTTTTTGTATATACATTAGCATGAATATTAGCTATTCTTAAGCGCATTTTTTTTCCAGAGATCAAAAGCGGAGATTTTAAGGTTTATGTGAGATTTTTTGCTTCCGATTTCTGGCCACTGGAACAAATGACATACGGTTCGTTTTAGAGTTTTTAACCAAGAGTATTTTTTTGTGTTGAAAACATTGACGGTTAAAAATGTAGTTTTAAAATGCTAATTGTTCCAGTGGCATAGAAATTAGGGGCAAAAAAACTTTAAATAAACCTTAAAATCTCCGTCTCTGGCCTAAAAGAAAATTAAATTAGCCCTCAAAAGTAGCTAATATTAACGATGATATGTGTCCAAAAGCACAGTTTTGTATTTCATATACAAACTAAGAAAAATCTTAATTTTTAACATCCTGTATTTCTAAAATGGTGCCTTTACGGGCTTTTGTTATTAAGCCCTTTTTTGCTTACGATAAGTCAAGGAAACACCCTTCATATGCTGATACATGTTTTCAAACACCATCTACAATAATTATTCACTGTTTAAGGGTTCGAATAAAAGAAAAAATTGTGTATTTTTTAATTTTACCTACTAGGCCAGTAAATTAGGTTGTATGTCTGAACAAAAATATTTTCATTTTGATTAAAAAGAAAAAATACTTCCAAGTTGACTGCAGTTTTTTTTAAATATCAACACAACTGCAAAGGGTTAACGCAGCAAATTGTGCTTGGCCTTAGAATATTAAAGAGGAACATTTCGAATTAATGAGCCAAAATATTTTCAATTAATAAAAAGTAAAACTTTGTTTTCTGCTTTTTCGGTATTTCGAAAATCGGAGGAGTGGAGAAAGAGAAATAGGCACGTGGCGCCATCTCATGTTTAAACATCAATATAGGTAATACATACTGCTGAAGATAACTCTAAAGCTGAAACCTGCACGTTAGTTACTCCTTTCATTGATGGTAAGTGATAGTAAAAAAAAACTAAATAAATAAATTTACATTCCAATGAAGTCTCTTGCACAGGAATAGTGCCTATTAAAAATGTATTTTTCATCCAGATCAGCAGTGCACTAAAACGAACATTCTCCAATGGGCCAACGATGTTTCCAAAGGTTGGTACGCGCGTGATGTATACATCACACGCGTGCTCTATAGTTAAAATAAACCCCACTTGCACTAGAGAATTCCCTTGTAAAAGGCGACGCTTCCATCTCTAATCAGTAAGATGTACTCTTTCTCTACTCGGTACAAAGAGAGGGATCTTATCCCCAGATTTTCGCCGAACCTTTTCCATTCAGCACCAGGTCTAAAATGGTCCGGCGATGGTAAATGGAACATAATACACCCTTAACTACACCTTGAGTTGCTTGAGAATCGTCTGCTTATGAAAGTGAGATCCTTTTCAGCCATCACAACCCGATGAGTTAGTCTACTTGCCGCGCCCATATCTTTAGCAAGATCTTCTGCTTTCCGATAACAGTCTAACGGTAACTATCATTACAGACCTGGACCGGCCGTCTTCAAGACAATTCACCCCCTCTTTAATTTAAATTAACTTCTAAGTGTTTAAGTGTAAATCAAAAGGATTTCTCTGGTCCTATTTAAAACTCTTCCACCGACGGGTGGCATTTCGACGTTTTTATGTGCTCCAGGATGTTTCTTACTTCGTCAATTATCTCCCTTACGGGTTGTCGGTTGGGTATAAGGAAGTCTAAACACCAGAAAGTTATGTGGCTCTTTTTGTTCCCTATTCCAAGAGAAGGATGTCTTGTTTGTAATTGTGGGGAAAAGTGATCCCCCTAATGGGGGATTCTGGGAATAAAGTCAGAACTAATACGCACTATTTAGGTGGGGATTTGTTACACTCAGATTTTTCGAATAAATTTCCTCGGTCTCGAAAGATTTATTGTCAGGAGGTGAGTCGTCAAATGACTCTTCTTTGTGGATAGGCTAATCTCTTGATTATTCGTTGCTCTAAAAATTAATGTCTTGACCTCTTGTGGTTCGAGTTTCTTGCCTTCTCGCATAGTTCATTTGGATGTTCCGCGGCTTCTTAGAACTGCATAGTATTTGATAATATTCTACATTGGTCAGATACTGACGTCCTTTCTTATCGTGCGGTTATTGACACAACAAGGCCAAGGCTCCCTTCAAGGGTAATGTTTTCCACTGCTTGAAGCTTCAACAAATGCGATTTGACCGAATAAGCCCATGTTGCTGTTAGTATTTCAGCTGCGGTTAGATGATGGTTTTAATGAGGGTGATTTTGTTTTTATGGTTAGTTTGGAATTTCTTGCTATCAGGGAGAAAAAAACGTAATTTCTTTAATTTCTGCTTGGTTATCTCTATGGGTTTTTTTCACGTTACTTTCTTGTTCATGTCCACTTTTAGGTGCGTTACTTTTTTGCTCCATTGCATCTGCCTGTCTTTGATTTCTACATTTCCACTTGCTCCTCGATCTTGATTGTTCTCCTCCATTTAAAAAAGCTTTTCTGATTCTTTCCCGCATTGATATTGATCTTCCACTGATCAAGTCTTTACGAAGATCTACACTGAAGTATTTCAACAAGAGAATGTTATAATATATTAGAAATGTAAAATACCGAATGATACTTGAACCGTTAAAAATCTAGTCGATGTTATTTTTATGGTTTAAAATAAATTTAAATTAAGATTTAATGATATTAAAATTAATTATTTGCATGTATGATAATTTAATTGTAATTAATAAAATTAATAATTGATGGATTAATTAAAATAAAGAAAATCTATTATCGTAAATTTCATGGATTGCTAATTGTTCAAGTTTTATTTAAAATTTATTTTCTACAAACCATAATATATTAACAAGAACTTTTTTACTGTAAAACTGTTTTAACTTCAATATTTAATAGTAATAATATTGTTGCATATAACAAATCACTGCACTCATCTCGACGTTGCCATATTTCCGTCTTTATACTGATTTGTTATTGACAATCAAATAATCATTGACAATTAATAATTTGTCATTCGTCAAATTAAAAATGGCGACGCATCCTTTTTTATGATTTGTAGTTGTGTTACAAAATTCTTATTTTAATTAAATAATTTACATTTAATTAAAAACTATTACTAAAACTTAATACCAAGACTCTTAGAATGGAGTATAAACGCAATTCCATTGGATCGAGCTTGGACGATCCTCCATTGTCCCGTCTCTTTATTGTGGGGCCCAAGAGCCTGACTGAACAAGACTATAGGACTCATTTCCATGAATTCGGCCAAATTGATGAAATCTGGATGGTAAATGATAAAAACACTGGAGAATATAAAGGTATATTTATTAGTGTATTTAGTTTAGATCAATCCATTTTGTGAAAAATTGAGTTAAGTATTTCAAGTTTGTGACACTCTCATTATGCCTCACTAGGATGAACAATATTGACTGGCCAAGTTCTACAGTGTCAACATTCAATTACAAACTAAATCAAAAAATAGATACAAAAATTTGTTTTGAGACATTTTGGAAGTTTAAAAATTAAAAAAAAATTAAGTTTGAAAACTTTTTTATGTTGCTACCCTATAACTAAAAAATACCTGAGTTTTATAAATCTTGGGCAGCTTGTATTTTTAATTTTTGTAAGTAATATTATTTTATTTACTTGCAGATCTCAAAAACAAACTGAGTTATTTTGAATGTTATAATCTGTGTATTTAGCTGAATCACAATTTTTATTTACTTCTTCTTCCTATGGTTCTTTATTTCTCTTTTCAAATACTACATTACATAGTGAATTTGGTACAAAGGGGTGTTTTATGTATTAATTAAGTGCCTATGTATCTAGAGGCCTAATCATATATCCCAACATTTATAGTACTTAGTTGTATCAGCTTTTAGTAGTCTGTTCATCAAATAAATGGGAGAAAAAAAATGAAAAAAAGAGGTTTTACACAAAATCTCAAATCCTCAGTTTTCAGATATGTAGTTTTGTCTTCCTAGTTTTTGAGTAAAAGTCAGAGCAAAAGTCCTAAGATTTTACCCATAATTGCTACATCACATATCAAAATTTATTCCTGGAGACTTGGACTTGACCCAACAATAATTTTTTTAAGGAATCACTTATATCAAATACTCAAAAACCTCTGAGGCCGCCAATGCTTTAGAAACCATGAATGGGGCAATTCTAAATAACAATGGGCGAAGGATAAAAGTTCTAATTGCTGCAAGGTAAAAGTTTTGTTTGAATTTGTTTCATTTGTTAGTAATTGTGGTTATAAACCAGTCGAGAGCAAGGTTCAAAACGTGATTCCAATGAAGCAGAAAAAATGCAGAGGTTGTTTATAGTTTGCCCCAAACATATGACAGATGACGACTTGCATGATGAGTTCAAACAGTATGGTGAGTTGGAATACGTCAGTGTCGTAAAGGATAAGCAGACTAGGGAAAGCAAGGGAATTGCTTTTGTTAAGTATTATAGGTATGTGGGTTTATAAAGGTAGTTGAGACCAAACTAACCTTACGCTTCTAATAAAAAAAGATTTTCCGACGCCGCCCGTGCCTTTGAAGAGTGCGACCGCAAATACAAAGCAGTCTTTGCAGAGCCTAAAAGTTATGATTCCTTTTCGCGTAGAGGGGAACCTAAAGACTTTTTTGCAAACTCAAGTTTATTGCCAACCCCATCAAGAAACAACAGTTTCAGCAGCTTTAGTCCCTTAACCTTGTCTTCCCCCATAGCAGGTTCTTCAGGGGTAAATGAAGGTTATACAAGGTTAAACGTTATCGCCAGTCCTGATATTAACCAGGATCAAATGTGGAAATTGTTTGACATTGTTCCAGGTGTGTGTGAGTTTTTTGATTTGCAGTTGTTGGATATTTGTCATTGTTTTGAGTAGGTTTGGATTATTGTCAAGTACGATACCAGGGTGGTCATATGCGTCCGACGAGGGCAGTTGGAGAGGTAGTTTACACTTCTCCTCAATGGGCGGCGCATGCCAAGGAAAAATTGCACGGATTTGAATATCCGCCAGGGTTCCGTCTAATTGTTAAGCCTATTTTGGAGGGCAATAGTCAGTCTCCTAGAGAGGGTCCAGATAAACGAAAAGATTTGATGCACATTGCTGAAACCATCGCGCAAGCTTCTAGCCTTATACAGGCAGCTGGATTGAATACTTGTAAGAGTTTCTAGTTTTTCATCAGTTATAAAATTAATAATTTCATTAATATATAGCTGCAATATTAAATTTGGGAGGAATCTCTGATACAAATTCTCAAATACAATGCAACGTGAATTTACCCGATCCCAAGCCTTTGGCGGGGATCGACGAAGAGTGCGTTGCTAGGTAAGAGAACTTTTTTATGATTTTTTAACGGAACATAAAATATTCTTATTATAGATGTTTTATTGTATGCACCACACCTTTACCGAACACAGTGCTTCGAGATGTGTTTTGCCGGTTTGGAAATCTCATAGGGGCGTACCTGTTGGCCAATAAGAACTGCGGATATGCGAAATATACGGATTGGAGTTCGTGTGACCAAGCCATTAAGGTGAATAAAAAATGAACCTACTTGAATAATCATTTCTTTTATTAATACAGTATTTTGCACTATTTTTTTAAAAATATACATTGCTGTGTGTACTATTAAGCACAACTCATTATGTATGCTTGTCACGTAATTAATGTTTTCGACATTATAAAAATTTGCAATTTTGGACTGGAAGCGTAGATGTTTCATTCATTATTAAATTCACAAAAAGTGAAAGAAAATAAAAAGTAGAACTAATTAATCATTTTACTGTATGTTACTAAAACAAATTTACTTCAGACCCTTCATGGAGCTGACATAAATGGGGTCCGGTTGAAGGTAATGGTGGCGGAAGAGCAAAGGAAGAGGTTCAAAACAAATGACGACATTTAAAGTGGGTAAGGTATTATTTAACATGCATGTTTCTCTCTTAGCTTTACTTTATTTCACGTCTGTGAAAGTTATGGTTAAGTATCTGAACCAGAGAGGTAAGTTTCGGCAATAATTTTGTTGTTTACTGATGATAAAATTGAATGCTGACTGAGGACTCAACGAAACAGAGATTGTTTTTAAAGACAATAATAAATAAAACTAACAAGACGATTATTTTATATGTTTCTTGAGGTAATTCTCATTAAATAGGACTGAACGTTCTTCTTACATCAAAACATAATCGATTGTATTTTTTGTAGCGAATGTTACCCGACACGGACAAACTAATTGACCTTTGGTGACTCAAATGCGCTGATTACAATTGATTAGACCAACATACTTTGTGAATACTAGCGCTGTACCATACTCTAATTCCACAGACTTTAGTTTGTAACTTATGGTAGATTAATTTGTTTTCACCCGATCTGGAATTGTTACTAATGAGATATTATTTTTGGACGTTCCTTGCGCTTCATTTAGCATTTTGTAACATAACATGTAGGCCATTATTTTAGACTTTTAGACATACTTAACGTGCTAGTATTTTAGACTTTGAGATCAGGTTGTTCCCGCCAAATTGAGCCAACACGGACGTAATAGCACCTTCAAAGTGGAATTTTAATTTTATTCGTTACAAAATATTGACGTGCCGTCAGTTGAGTACAAGTGAGTAATATGCATGTAAAACCATATTCTAATATTTAAAGCAAAGACTAAAAGTCGCTTAATTTTGAAAGTCTATGAGAAATGAATTTGCTGAGTAAACTGCGTTAAATCAACAACCTTCCCTGAGAACCATATGTGTACTATTACCTTCATTCTAACAGGGTAGAAAGCCAATTTCGGATAGTCAGAAACTGACAGAAATACGTGCGAGAAGTCCCGACTGTTATATTTCCAACTCTTTCTGACAATCTGGTATTGGTTTGCGACCATGCTGAAACAGGCCTATAGGTTTACTGCATTTTACTTTGTTGCTCTTCAATTGCGCTCACTTTTACGTATATGTAAACTGGGACAGACATTGCTCAATCAACCTGAACAACCAGGCCTAAATGACTTGAACAATTATAAGAATAGGTACTTATGATTTTTTTAATTTTAATTCAATAAATAAATAAAGCCTTCTAGTGATAATGTTGCATTATTTACCCTTAATTCCCTACTTTTGTAATTGTCTTATGTGATATATATTATATATAGGGAAAAATTGTTTTTTTTCCTCAAATTGGAAAACCATGAAAGCTAAATTTGCTACGATGTATTGCTACTATTGCTCAGAGACCACTTTTTTCCACATTTTATTAGGTTTCTCTTTTGTCTAGAAACAAATGACCGCAAAGATATTTTTCGTCCAAACAATTACATTTTTTTATTTTTTTATTATAAAAAAATATCCAATGGAAAGCCTGTTTATTTTTAATACTTTCTTACCTCTTGATTTTTTATTTGATCGTTTTCGAAATAAAAAAAGTATAAAATATAAATTTTTCCTCTTAGGTTTGAGTGAACATTGCGAGGTGGGAGAGAATTTAGATCATATACAGGGTGTCCTCGAATTACGTGGCCAAAATAATACCGCAGATTGTTTGAGTGAAAATAAGTCGATTTAACTAAACTTCCCTCAGTCCAAAAGTTGATAATTATGGAGCTACAGGGTGTTAAAGTTGAAAAAAAAATCACATTTTCTTTAATATCTTTCGATTTCTTTGAGTTAATTTCACGAAATTTCATATTTGAGGTTGTATTAGGATACGAAATTCAAATTTATTAACGATTTAGTTGTTTCTTCTAGGGGGCGCCACAAACGACCATTAGGACACATTTAAATCTCTGTAACTTTTTCGTGCCACGGTGTATATTATTTTGGTATTTAAAAACCTTTTTCCCTACCTTTTATACTTAGAAAAGGTATACTTTATTGACGTCGCTAGAAGCAACGGTTTTGGAGAAAAACGCATAATTCTAATGCGCTGCATATTTGCGTTAGTGCTTTTAAGTAAATAACTCAGTTGGCTATGTTTTTAATTGACATTTTAACACTTGAATTTGTTTCTCAAATGTCAGTTTTTTTATTTAGCCCTCAGTTTTTCTTGTCAGTTTCGCTTCTTGTTCCTGTAAATATCCATAAGTATGGCCAATAAATTCACTTATTCTGAAATGGTGGATATGCTGTTAGTTTATGGACTTTGCCGTTGTAATAGTCAAAATAATATCTGATTTTGAAAACTTATTGTTATACCTTTACTAATAATTATTTTTGAAAAACTTAATTTTTTTTAACGGAAAATAATTTTAAGGTAATTTGCATGCATCATCAGGCTTAGATGCATTTTTCTCCAAAACCGTTGCTTCTAGCGACGTCAATAAAGTATACCTTTTCTAAGTATAAAAGGTAGGGAAAAAGGTTTTTAAATACCAAAATAATATACACCGTGGCACGAAAAAGTTACAGAGATTTAAATGTGTCCTAATGGTCGTTTGTGGCGCCCCCTAGAAGAAACAACTAAATCGTTAATAAATTTGAATTTCGTATCCTAATACACCCTCAAATATGAAATTTCGTGAAATTAACTCAAAGAAATCGAAAGATATTAAAGAAAATTTGATTTTTTTTTCAACTTTAACACCCTGTAGCTCCATAATTATCAACTTTTGGACTGAGGGAAGTTTAGTTAAAGCGACTTATTTTCACTCAAACAATCTGCGGTATTATTTTGGCCACGTAATTCGAGGACACCCTGTATATAGAAGAATGTTTTGTTTTCGCCTCAAAATCACCCCCGGAATATGTACGTGTACTTATTATATGTATATATATTCGCACTTTTTGGTGTCACATTCCAGGTCAGTGTTCACTTATTTCTAACAGTGCAGAGTTCCCTACCCAATAATCAATTTATTACCTCGTTTTGAACTATAAAATCTAACCATCATGATATATTTAAAATATGAATCTACTTCATAATTGGCGTCGAATTTAACATCAACATAAAGTATTTCGATTGTGAAGCCCGCGGTTCTCGAACGACAATCTGTTGACCGTCGATCATTCCCAGAACAACCAGAAATTAGACTCTTCTTTTGCTTTAATTACATTGTCCGAGGAAAGTTCCACATACACAAATTGTTGCCGCTGGTGGTTAACGGCATTACCACAGCGCGTTTACTTCCTGCTATTACGTTTCTCACGATGAAGACATCATGCATTCGTGCTTTTGTTATGTGGGTATTTTTGTGGGTTCAAGCCACTTGTAGATTGCAAAGTAATGGTAAGTAATAATTGGGGTTTTGGTAAGTTTTAGAAACAAAAGGCCATTTTTCTGTAGACTTTTAATACTGACACTCACATTAAGAAATAATGAATTGTGGTAACGTCAGTTCACTTTTTATATTAATTATTATTGTATAATCTTTGTATGGAAATCTTGATATTCACCGAAGACACAACTAGTGCCCCTTACGCCAAACACATTTTTAAATCTTATTAATGTCTTCCCCGGCATACATATTATTAGGTATTATATGTTTTTCTAGGTATTCAAATAAGTAATCGTTTGCGGCAAGAATCAGCACCAAGCATCGAATACAAATACGTGGTAAAAACGATTTTTACTCATCCCAAGCAAACGCAATGGTGGAAACGGGGTACTCACAGGGTTTACGTTCGTAAAGAAGATGGACCTCAAGTGGTATTTGCTTAGAAGTGTGGTCAACATGACTGGGAAAGCTGATTTATCGGACTAATTTGGTATTTTACGTTTAAAAATCTAATTAAAATTTGGAATCAAAAAATAAAATTGAAAAAACTATGTTGCCTTACTTGAACGTTTTCATATTTTCATTAGATTATGTTTATTTTAATAGCAGGGAACCTATATTATATGATATTTGTCATATATCTACAATTTATATTCACAACCCAACTAAAACTGGCTCAAGGATAATAAATCACAGAAACCACCATATCTCTGCTAATGCTAAAGAATGCATAAGTACTTTATAAGAGTATTCCGTTATTCTGTGTACTTATCAAATTTTGTTTGAAAAGCTCAGATAATTCAAAATTTAAAAGAAAGAAAATGATATTTATTATCACCACCGAACCCATTATTTAGATATGAAACCTAATACGCCTTACATGGATTTAGACAAACAACTCACCTGAAGATGAAGTCAAATGTAAAAATCTTAAAATCTGGACACCCTGCATGAGTTGAGTTTGATTTAATTAGAAAAGGGTTAACAAGTTAGTTATTTACGGAGATAATTAACTAAAAACTTCATAGTTTTAAGGACCCCCAAAAAATTTCCAGTACAACTTAACTGGCTGGTGTACAGCTTAGGTAATTGCCATTTGCGGTTCACCACATTGTCAATAATAATGTTGGTTTATGATTGATGTATGATTTTTTTATATATGGTTTATTTAGAAATAATGAAGATTGAAACTGCAAACAACCTCGAACCCCAAAATAAGATGTAAACTTTATTTTTTATAGATGTCAGAATATTGTGTTATTACTGCTTCAAAAATTGCATGACTTATTGCACTCGTCTGTGGCTTTTTGGGTGCAACTTCATATTTGTATCAAAATGAAGACGTATCGAAAATTCCTTAATTTTGTATATACAGGATACAAAAGGTTAGTTCTTGAGAATTGTTTTTAATTACTATTTCTGAATCATATTAAGCTAAATTAATCAATTTTTCGAAATTATAGAAATAAATGAACACATGCCAGGGTGGGTGATGTGAGAGATAGTGTGTAAATAGTGCTTATTCTTTTTGTGAATGTTTTCTTCATAGTTTAATACGAAAAATAGCAAGTTTTAATATTAAGAATGAACTGATATATTTAATTAATTTTTGATATAAACTTGCAATTTTTCGTATAAATTGCAAAAGGAAAATATAGAAAAAAAACTTTGGTGCTTTGGATTCATGTGCAAAATTATTGAAATAAGAAGAAACAGCTTCGTTTAACTTTATTGACTAATTTTGCACATTCCATAAAAATCTTAATCCATATTACAAACATTCATTATAACATACATTCGCCATAGTGTCAAGCAAATTAAATCAATCCAATACAATTCTGTCGTTTAGTTCACATACACGTACTGTCATCGCAGTGTAGCATTATGTTAATGGTTAGTGCTATTGCTAAATTATGATTCACCATGTTGTCAAGAATAGGGGAGAAAGCGTTATTTTTAAAAAAATCTATAATAGATCTATTCAAACATTTTTTAGATAAATAAGTGTATTTGTTTTTTTTTTTGGAAAGATTTAACAGGTGTTACATACTGGTGCAATCTTCAGTTCAATACAATCTATCACCATTATCCTTATGATTAAGTGTCGCATTGAGGTATCCAAGGGCCAAATTTTGGACTTTGAACAACCCTATATAAAATTTAACAGACGCCTTTGAAATTAAATTGATTTATCTAAGTTATCATTAAAGGTGCTTAACATAATTTTTGAAAAATCCTAGTCCTATGCTAACGAGGCATTTGGCGTCAAATAATGAGATTTTTAAATAAATATTTAGTGAGATTGATTCTAATCGTCAATTTAAGCATCAGAAATTGATTAGAACGTTGAGTGTCAAAATACTGGTGATATTTCACTAAGCATGTGGATGATCAGATTTGTCTAATTATTTCCCAAACTTATATAAAGTATTAATACGGTCAAATTGATAAAACTTTAAGGATAGGCTTCTATTAATATACATAATGAAAAAAATGAAGTAACAAAATGTTATCGAACTTCCTCATTTCCATACTACAGTGCGAGAAGTTTTAAAATTCAGATTGACTAATGGATGCCTTTTTACGTACAAGAATTTAAAAAAACAGTATTTTCGAAAAATATTTAAACACATAAAGTCCAAAAAAGTTGTGTTTGATTGATATGGTGCATAGGGGAAAAATCGGTTACGGAGGCTACTGCAATGTGTGTTAGAAATTTTGAAAATAGAATTTCTCAACCAAAATCTCGCGCGTGCTAAATTTTGATTTAAAATCTCCGTTTTTAGTAAATTCTATATATTAAAAACAAAATAAAAATAAATTTTAAGTTTTGACTGAACCGTAAACTGAATAAATGGATAGTTTTTGGTTGACACTAATTGGCCTGAAAACCGCCGAAATCGGTTCAGAGAACTTGAATAATATTTCTTCATAATACACAAATTTTTCGGCATAACTCGCAAACTGTAAATTTTACACATAAAATATTTTACATGAACTTGCCTTAAAATTTAACGAAAATTTTGAATATAGCAAAACACTAGTAGGTTCAATTTAAAATAACGAAGTTGGTAACTACTATCAGTATATCCGGAAATACGGCTATTTTGAAAATATTTTACTTTGATTTAAAATGGTTGATTCTAGCTCGAAACCAAATTTTATTGGGCTTTGATAGTGGAAAGTCAACAATTTTCTAATGAACGGGTTGCGTAGTTAACTCTATACGAAGTGTCCCATTAGTGTTTCATTATAATTTAGGATTTGATGGTACATTGAAAAATAATATGATTTTTTATATAAAGTATATTCCAATAATGTTTCATTAGAAAAACACAAAGTGTTAAGCTTTTATTAAAAAATCAAATTTTTATTGATATCTGTAAAACCGCGTGAGATATGTAATTGACAGTTGGCATGTTTTGATAGTTAATGTAGACGCATTTGTTTATGCGAAAAGGTTATTTTAAATTTTACTTGTGACGTACCAATGAACACATATCAACACATTTTTAAAGAAAAAAAATTGTACGCCATTCCTTTTTCTCAAAATAAAAATTATTTTTGTAAATTTAATTTCATTTCAAAGAAAAATACTCATTTGACTCTTTTTCATCCAACACATCATTTGCCAGCAAAAAAAATAAAAACAGTACATATATTCTCTAAATTCTTTTAATAATATTAAATGTATTCTAATTATTACTTACTTGCTATAAAATTACAGAAATTGTTCAAATTGGAAGCCATTTTGGTCAAGATATAATCGAGCTCGCTTGTTGATTAATGCCCAAACACGTTGAAATATTCCAGGTATCTTTGGGATTTGTGTGCAGGAGACCATTAGCCTTGCTAACAACTCCTCTTCACTTTTTATTTTTTTACTGGTAAATGATGTGTCAGATAAAAAAGAGTCAAGTGACTATTTCTCCTCTAAATGAAATCAAATTTTATTAAAAATAACATTGTTGAGAAAATAAAGCGGCGTACTATTTTTTTCTTTAAACATGTACCGAGATGTATCCGCGTGCACGCGACTGGTTAAATTAAAAATAACCATTTTACATAAACAAATGTCTACATTAACTGTCAAAACATGCCAAATTTCGTTTACAAATCTCGCGCGCGTTTTAAAAAATACATATCAATAAAAATTTATTTTTTAAATTAAACTTTAACAATTTGTATTTGCCCAATGGAGAAATATTGGAATATAGTGTATATGGCGAACCACATTATTTTTTTAAATACTGTCACTTAATGAAAGTTAATGAAACACTTATAGGACACCCTGGATTTTTTGTCATTTATCTCTATCCCTAAAATAGTCACACTAACACCCTGTACTATATTACACACACGGTGACTGTATGCACCCATCTGCACACTTGTGAAACCATTACAATCAGGTGGCCACACTCCAAGATTTATCTACAAATTTCAACATCTACCTCAAGTGTTTGTTATATCTTATCCGATATTTTGTTTCTGGTATAAATTCCATCGACATTTACTGCGTAACCATTCGTAAAGTCAAAAATGAAGCTTCAATTAGTGTTCATTTTGGGACTAGCGTTCTTTGCCGAGCTGGTTTTTGCTGTGTCGTCAGGTGGATATCTGAAAACTGTAACAAAATTTAGGTCGTTAAGAGTTTTTTTTTAGAAGTAAAAGATGAAAAACTCGAAGGAGTGATTGATGACATAGTTAATCAAACCATCAATGATATTTTGGCTAAGATCGTCGAACCAGTTGAAATTATTGAGTTACCTTTAAATTTCAATAGCTCTCTTCTTAGGTAAGTCGTAATGCTGCCACACCAGGAAACCACAACTATTTAGATTTGTAGTGGATATGCCAACATTACCAACTTCAAACTCGAAGGACTTAAGACCATCGTGGCTTCGTACATTAATGTCCAAGTATTGAATATGGCATTGGACGCTATCATTAATGTGCCCAGCTTCAAGATCGTCACTGACTATGACATGAACGTAACCATTGGAAAATTAATCCCTTTCTATGGAGAGGGTTCAATATCGTAAGTTATCAGCACTACATTATGATGAATTTTCTTCTATATTCTATGTCATAATGCAGAGTTGCTATTCACAACATCAATATTTCTCTGGGTGGTCAGGCTAATCTTACTGACGGGATCTCCCTTAACAATGTAACTGTGTCCTTTACTCTTGGAGATGCCACGGTATGTGTTGAAAGATAATATGGGATTATGGTCGTAACATGAATATGGTTGCAGTTTGATTTGCATGGAATCCTAAACAATGAGGAGTTGAGTTTGTTGATTTCCGACGTTCTGAATGACGTCGTAGTGAACTTCATCAATGGTCACACGCAGTTAATCAGCAACCTAATTAGTTCCATCGCGGAAGAGCTGATTAACAGTATTCTTAACGGAGGAGGAAACTCTACGGAGGTGGTTCAGTTGAAGCAGACTATTGAAGAAATCCAGTTAAATTCATAATTTTACGTCACGTTTCCAATTATGTTATTTAATGATATGTTCTGATATGGTATTGTTTCTAATAAATGCTTTTAAAAATAAAAGGAATTTATACGTCTCACCTGAAAATATAACTAACACTAGAGCATATCTACCCACTTTTGCAACGATTTCAAGTGCTTACTTACGCAGTGAGATACTTAAAATCACAATATAAATAACTCCAATATGACCATGTGGGTTCATTTGGGTAACTAAAATAAAGTTTCAATTATTTTTTCTTTTGTAGTCTCAGTGGTTTCCCCTGAGCAAACCGATAAGTCTCATCACACAATTAATACCACAGTCGTAAGATGTTGAATGGAAACCACTCAAGGGAAAGAAGCTAAAAACATTATTTGCCACTGGAAGTCCTTGTAATGCAATGTTTTGCAGTGATTTTGTTTGATTTAAAGGTTCTCCTTGGAGTTCAACTATTGAAAACTCACGGGAATATGGGGGAATCAAATGAACGAAACGAAGCATTGCCATTGAATACTTCCCTGATTGAGTGAGCATTTTTGTATATTTTAATGTTCCATTTTGAGAAGCTTCGTAATATTTAAAAAAAGGTTTGGCAACTTCTCACATTTCCAACCCTTCGGCCTAACCACATCGTGGCTATTTATCAAGACATGGAAAATCTAGTAGCAATGAATACCACAGTCAACGTTACATATATCAATAACAGTATTAATTACATATATGGTACAGGGTGTTTAGTAGACGTTTTGACAAAATTTTTGGGGCAACGGAGGAAGTTATTTCGAACCGATTCAACTTAATTTAGTGCACACAAAACCTTATGGTTCGCGTGATGTGACTTTTTACAAATATCAGAAAATTTAAAATTTAGGCTTTATTACTGACTTTTTTAAAATTGACTTCAATCATTGTTTTTTTTTCATTTTCACTTACTTTATTTCTCCAAATAAAGTTCAGTTTTAATGCCTTCATTCACGTTACTCGCACATTATTTGTCGGGCAAACTCAATGGAGAAAATTATTTTGATTTTTTAATAAATGATCTTCCGTTCTTATTTAATGACGTGTAATTTTTGGAAAAAAATTAAACCCATAGTATTTCAGAATTATAGTTGTCCAGCCCACTGTCGAAGACTTACAAGAGAGCACTCAGACAACACGTTCCCTAATTCGTGGATCGATAGAAACGGCCCTACACTATAGCCAGCAAGGTCTCAAGACTTAACACCTAAGGATTTCGAAGTCGGAGGACTTGTTAAAGCATTAGGTTACAATAAAGCACTTTAATATCTATAACACTAACGAAAAAAATCAATTCTGCATTTGAAACAGCAAGAACAGACATGCGATTTCGAGTAACTACCGTCGAAATTCGAAGGTGTAAAACTTATACAGGGTGCGCCAACTAAAACGAAACAGAGCTGTTTTCTCGGTTAATAAAAAAGTTATGCAAAAATGCTCGGACACGTCAACTTTAGTGTGGAGGGTGAAGATTTTTTATTAGATATTTACGGTGGTTGCCTTCACCCCCTGGGCAGGGGATGAACCACCCCTGAAATTTTAAATGGGAAGGCGGGTCGAGTTATACATCAAATTAAAGGTTTTTTGAAGGGCTTTATGGTGATACCAAAATTTCTTACTTTCGAACAACCACTGATGAGTAAAACGATTATTTCTTTATGAATACTACAAATACATAACGCATAAAATCACCTAAATCAATTGTTCAAAATGCTGTCCGTTAACTTCCGACAGTGAAATAAATTTGCTTCGAATCTCTGTCGTACCTTCTGGAGTATTTCGGGGGTTATTTGGAGGCATTCATTAACAATACGTTCTCGCAAAACTTCCAAAGTCCCCGGAGGAGCGGAATACACTTTCGACTTGAGATGACCCCAAAAGAAGAAATCTAATGGAGTCAAATCTGGAGACCTTGCAGGCCATTCAATTGGACCCCTTCTACCAATCCAATGACTAGGAAAATTTTGATTTAGAAATTGCCGAACGGCTAAAGCATAGTGCGGTGGTGCATCATCTTGTTGGAATGTCAATAGATTTTCTGAATAATCCGGATTATTTTCCACAAGATCTACTAATTGGGGATAAGCGAAGTCTTCCAGCAACTGAAGATAAGTCTCGCCAGTCAGATTTCCGGGAATAAAATATGGTCCGATAATGTGATCCCCAAAAATACCCGGCCAAACGTTTAGTTTTTGAGGATGTTGTGTATGCGCTTCGTGGAAGATATGTGGGTTAATATCTGACCAATATCGACAATTGTGACGATTAACAATGCCATTTAAAGAAAAACTTGCTTCATCCGAAATGCAAATATTGAAAATAAAATTCTAATTTTCAGTGGCTCGTTGGCTTATGAGTTCGCAAAACTGTAGTCGGCGGTTAAAATCGTCTTCGTTTAATTCTTGGACAAGTTTAATTTTGTAGAGGTGAAATTTGTGTGATTTTAAAATTCTGCGAATGCTGGTTGCGCTTATTCCAGTGGAAGTCGCCAACTGTCTTGTACTGGTTGTTGGTTCTAAAACCATATTTCTGACCGGGCGTCTACGATTCTTTTTTACGTTAAGAATTGAACCAGTTTCTCTAAACTTCGCTACTAAATCCAGCACATACTTTCGGCTTACATGCTTGTCCCCACAATGTTGGTTGAAAACATTAACTGCTTGGTTCGCACATTTTCCATTTACAAAAAATAATTCAATAATCTCAACTCTCTCTGCAGTTGAATGAACCATTTTTAACGATTAACACAGACGATGAATTACCAGGTCACCTGAGAGTCACAAATCAAATGGGTTTAATTTTTGATGTTTTCGATACTTCCAGGCAAAAACTTGTTGATAAGGATTTTATTTTTAGTATAGCAAAAAACATTAAACTTTGTTCATTTTGAATTATTTATCAAAAATGACTAAATCGCATCTAACTATAATAGAGAAAAAGAAAAAATGTTAATTTGATAATAATATTTAATTTTTTTTTAATTCATAAAACCCATTATTATTACCTAACAAAATCCATGATTTTAGCTTTAAGTGTGGTTCATAAAGAAATAATCGTTTTACTCATCAGTGATTGTTCGAAAGTAAGAAATTTTGGTATTACCATAAAGCCCTTCAAAAAACTTTTAATTTGATGTATAACTCGACCCCCCTTCCCATTTAAAATTTCAGGGGTGGTTCGTCCCCTGTGCAGGGAGTGA
Organism: Euwallacea fornicatus; assembly: GCF_040115645.1. Taxonomy (NCBI): domain Eukaryota; kingdom Metazoa; phylum Arthropoda; class Insecta; order Coleoptera; family Curculionidae; genus Euwallacea; species Euwallacea fornicatus. The sequence goes on along the minus strand of NC_089542.1, from coordinate 7,061,325 downwards.
AGGCAACCACCGTAAATACCTAATAAAAAATCTTCCCCCTCTACACTAAAGTTGACGTGTCCGAGCATTTTTGCATAACTTTTATATTAACCGAGAAAATAGCTCTGTTTCGTTTTAGTTGGCGCACCCTGTATACGTGATGGTGGAGCTCAATTTGAACAAAATCTTTAATGAATGTTAAAAAATTGTTTATTGATTTTTATTGTCATTTTCCTTAAATGACGCCAAATTTATTAGGTTTTTTAAACTTTATGTGACAAGTGAGCCATTATTAAATAAGGCACAAAATAAGAAAGTTTTTGCCGCATTTAAAGATCTGTGAGAATCTCAATTGAAATAAAAGTTTATTTTTAATCATTTATATTCTATTATTTGTTCATTTCTTTCTAACTTACTACCACTTTTTTTGTCCTTATTATGTCCAAATTTGAATTTTTATGGCTTATTTAAAACAGGTATATATTCACGTTACAACATAAATTAAATTCAAGCCGATAGTACTATCAATTATAAAATTATTAAAGCCACACTGCAGATTTCGTGAAAAATCATAAATAAAATAACATCTTGAAAACTGTGAGCTTCCGTATTGAAGCAAATTAGGGTAAATCAATTCCACGTGACTTCCTCAGAAATCTAGAAAATTTTATTAAACCATCTATTAGGTCGTGTAGTATGAAATGAGTAGAATTGAATTGAAACTTTAGTAATTTTTTTTTCATATGAAATGTTTTTATTGTCAATCGAAATATGCACCACCCTTATCAATACACTTCTGCCATTTAATGGGAAGTTCATTGATTCCCCTGCTGTAAAAGCCTGCAGGCCGGGAGTCGATAAACTCGTGGAAGGCAGCTTTGACAGCCTCGTCGGAGTTGAATGTTTTCCCTACCAAGAAGTTATCCAAATTTTGAAAGAAGTGGTAATCAGTGGGTGCTAAGTCGGGTGAATGGGTATGGATGCGGCGACGACAAGAGAGGAGGTGGTGGAGGCGATGAATGACAGGGTACCTGAGGCAAGGGAGGGAGAAATAATGGTGGGAGATATGAGGAAGAATTGGGGAGACACACAGGCAGTAACGGTTACGCTGGGAGAAGATTTAGGGAAAAAACTGTTGGAGGAACCATATATCCGGATAGGACTTTGTAGGTGCAGGATGGAAAAGAGGGTAGAGATAGGAAGGTGTTTTAGGTGCTGGGGACTGGATCATTTAGCAAGGGATTGCACGGGAGTGGACAGGACGAAGTGTTGCTTCGCGTGCGGGGAGGAGGGACATGGAAGCCGTGATTGTAAGGCGGAGGAGACGTGTATGAATTGTGGGAAGAAGGGACATAGAACATGGTCGGGAAGGTGTGATGTATTCAGGAGGGCCCTTTGGAAAGCCAAGGAGGAAGAAAGGAGGAGGAGTTTGGCTGCCCCGCCTCCTGGAGGAGTGGGGTAGACAATTAAAATACCATCCCCCCCTGAAGTAATGCCTAGCGGCGGTTCCGGGGGGGACTCAGGGTGAAGAGAGGAGGGTTTTAGTGGGTAGGCGTCCCACCTAGGGACGAATCCCACATAACCCGGTCGCCAGAACATCAGACCGGGTACCTTTTGAAGGTTTCCCTCCTCTATAAAAAAAAAAAAAAAAAAAAAAAGTCGGGTGAATACGGTGGATGACGAAGAGTTTCCAATTCCAACTCCTGTAGCTTGGCCAAGGTGACTTGTGCGGCGTGTGGCCGAGCGTTGTCGTGCAATGATAGCGGTGTGCTTCGATTGACTTATCTTGGCTGCTTAACCGTCAGTTGCCTCATCATTTCGGTCGGTTGTTGGCAGTAGACATCAGCCGTAATCGATTCACCAGGTTTCATGAAGCTGTGATGGATGACACCTGCGTTGGACCACCAAACGGACACCATAAGCTTCTTTTGATGAAGATTTTTTTTCGCACAATGTTTTGGTGGTTCATCTTGATCCAACCACTGCAATGAACGTCTGGTATTGTCATATAGGATCCATTTCTCATCACAAGTAACAATCCGATTCAAAAATGGATCGTTATTATATCGGCACAACAAAGAAACACAAGCTTCGAGACGTCGTCCTTTCTGTATGTCGCTCAACTCATGCGGTACCCACTTGTCCAGCTTTTTCACCTCACCAATTTCAGCCAAATGAGTCAATATTGTTTTTTTGGTTACACTGAATATTAACGAAAATTCGAACGCACTTTGACGTGGATTCGCTTCCACCACGGCTTTCAGATGATCGTTATCCACTTGAGTTTCAGGTCGTCCACGTGGTTCATTTGTTAGGTCAAAATTGCCAGAACGAAATTTCATGAACCAACGAGATACTGTTTGCCGTGAAGTGACTTCAGTACCAAACACATCATTAATATTGCGAGCCGTCTGAGCTGTTGTGGTTCCACGGTGGAACTCATATTTCATTAACACACGAATTTCACTATTTTGCATGGCTGCACAAAATTTTTTATAAAAATAAAAGTTTTCAATCATTTTTAAGACTTTAAACTCTGATCGAAAGAGGAAGAATGTGCCTTTTCCACATAAAAAAGTCAAGTCCAAATATAGATTTAGAGTGAAGTTATTCGCAGTTGAATGTGGTATTTCGAGAATCTACTCATTTCATACTACACGACCTGATATCAAACACCCTTTAGTATTAACGTGGTTATCGGTGATCAGTTTCTATTTTATTTAATGCTGTTTCTGAATGAAAAAAAAATTAAGTTAACATGGAAAGGGTTAATTTAGAGTCTCGCGGTATAATACTTTACTTCGTTAGTAGTTTACAGGGGTGTAAATTTTGTACTCTGATGAATTTAGACTATTTGCCACGCTACCATGTTAGTTAAGTTTAACAAAGTTTTAAAAATTCAAATATGTTTTATTACAGTTATCACATGAACTGTATTGTCATGTAAAAAGGTGACAGTAATATGACAGTGTTGATAGGTGCTAATGAAAATAAAGGACAATTTCATCAAAATATATCATTCAAATGAAATGTTTTAACACATTTCTACATTTTTACACAACGAATTATTTACAGAAACTATCGGGTGTTTCCAAGCTTGTACGGCACCCTGAATATACTTTCTTATCAAACAACATTAACAACTTATTAGAACTACCTTTGATGTTTTTTTATACAGTGTGTCTCAAATTGATTTTTCGTGTATTGGAATGTCGTGAATTATAGGAGCTAGGGAACCGGTTAAGTGGGAGAAGTTCTAGAGTTATTTTTATAACTTAAGGACGATAACAGAATGGCTCTAATTTTTCGGGTTCTTGAGAAATTCTGACAAAACAAAAGTGGTGCATTATCAAAAAAAGCATTGCAAGTTTCTCACTTTAGAAGATAATCAGAGTCTATAAAATTATTTCTTAAGGAACTTCTCTAGCGAAGCCTGTGAAGATAAAATTTCAAGCAGTTTCGATTTTCTGGAAACACTATCAACTGTTCTCATGGCGGCCATATTGGATTTTCTAATTTTTGAATAGAGGTTTGCCAGTTGCGCATGCGAGAATATATCATTTTTCGCATTTGTTAGGACAATAATTAATACCTGAATAAATTAAATATTTTTTTATAGATGTAGGGGAAATACATTTACGCACTTCCGCCAGGCCGTTGTTGATATAATGATAATCGGCCTGACTGTGGGGGGCTCCGGTGTACAGCAAAATGCCGACTACCCACTAAAACCCCCTTCCTCTCTTCACCGTTGTTCCCCTCGAAACCGCCGATAGGCATTACCGAATTAAACCTGAACTAATCTGAACTAACTACAACTCAGCAAACAACCATAACCTGACAAGTATGGAAAGAGATACGTTTCCTCACGTTATTGTCTTTGCCCAAATGATATGAAGAACAGTTTGGGGAAACAGTTAAACGGATAAAACTCTTTCAGCGCGTATTCGGAAAAATATTATTTATAACATCATAGTGCCGTTGGATGCTCTATTTGGTGAACAGATGTAATAGTAAAGAAACAGATGTAACAAAATATGTAATGAAAGTAAACGTCCATGTCACTTTAGTGGGATAATAACACCTCATCTTCCTTGCTCTAGTGGGGGAAAGTGCAATTTTTCGCACTCTAATGGATGCGGAAAAGTACAATTTTCCGCACATTTTTAAGAAATTTTGTATTATTTCCTATTCGAAAATGAAAAAAAAAACAATGCGGCCATCGCATGAGCAATATAAGTTGATGATGTTTCTAAAAAACTGAAAAGTTGCTTTGAACATTTATCTTCACAGGCATATTTATTTCAAAAAGTAACAGCAACTATGCAAATATCTATTTATCTGTTAGAATTAATATTGGTAATTGCAGGATATGATTGTTTCACCCGTAGATAATATTTTTGCCTAACGTGGAGTTCTTTTTTTCACTGGAAGTAAAATTTGAAAATTATATGGCAGAGATAAAGAAAATTGAGGAAATCGATTTGAATTAAAGATTTTTTAGTTTTCATAAGTTATGTAAGTACTAAAAGTTTTTTTACTACACGGCTGCTGTACCGTTTGGAATGAAAAATGTGAATTCATATGTTAAAAGGCTCTCAGTTGAGAGATATTCCATGAATTTTCGGGCTATTACTGTTCGACGAAAATTTCATTCAACAACCATAGGAATTTCCATCTAATTTTCGTCTCATTTCTATTCCGATTAGTAAAAAATTATAAATATTACTTTAGCACTGTTCAGTTGCAGTTAGGTAAAAATACTGACGAATGGTATCAGCATTACCAAGTTTGGTGATTCAACAGGAGTTTGAAATATCGGTCCCAAATGACGTATTTGCAGGTTAGTAGTTAGGCTATTAATCAACCCCCGTAGTTTAAATTTCAACCATGTCATCATTTGCTACTGATTCAAGTATTCACAAAGCTGTGCAACTAACTAGCGCAATCAAAGAGCAATTTAAGCCATTTTCCTTAAATATTTACGTGTTTGTATGTCCCTAATTCGTCCTCAGACAAATAGTTCCACGGGTAAAATCAACGAGGCAACATGCCTTCGTACTACAGTAACAAAACCCATTTACCATGGCTCTATGATATCACCGTTGAAGACGGCAACTGGATTCTCACAAGCGCCTTCATGATCTTTACAATGCAAACTGGTATTTAATTAAATCGGTGGTGGCTTAAAGGCCAAATTATTAATGTGCGACACTTGGACTTCGAGCTAATAGTTACAGTTGACAGCACGTGGATAATTTGACCCTTAAGGCACTAAGTCAGGTTCGATTTCTACAATCAACAATTCCCAGTTAAAAAGATTTATCATCGGTATTTATCCTCTGAAGTAAACTTTGTTGGTGTTTGATTTTGCTGTTAAATATTGATGAAATTTATAAGTTAAAATGATTGCTTACTCTGTATAGAGTATCTGAGCAAACATTATTTTCAAGCAATTAATGTAAAATGCTTCAGTTTCCTATATTTTAATTAAAACATGAAAAGTTTAGCTCCCGATTAAATTACTTTTTCTTTAGGTTTCGGAATGTTAGAATCTGGCTGCGTCTCCATCAAAAACGAGGTCAACATTATGATGAAGAATGTCGTGGATATAGTCCTTGGAGGTACGCCAATATCTCCAGGAGACATCTCACTTTTCATTCAACTTTAGGTCTCACTTACTGGATGTTCGGCTTCGGAATGTCCTTCGGCCGCAGCTCCCTCAACTCCGGCTTTATCGCTCTCGGCGACTTCTTCATAGACCCCCCCATCGGGGATCCCCTCAAGGGCCCCATTTTCGCTGCCTTCATTTTTCAGTTATCTTTCGCCACCACAGCCACAACCATCGTCAGTGGAGCCATGGCTGAGCGTTGCAATTTCAAAGCATATTGCGTATTCAGCTTCCTCAACACCGCCATTTACTGCATTCCCGCAGGATGGATGTGGGGGGAGCACGGATTCTTGAAGCATATGGGGGCGGTTGATATCGCGGGATCTGGGGCGGTGCACCTTTTAGGCGGGAGCTCCGCTTTGGCAAGTGCCATGATGCTGGGTCCGAGATTAGGGAGGTACGACAATGGGCAGGGACCTTTGCCTTTGGGTTTGTTCTTTCCATTTATAATTGTTCTAAATACTGAAGGGTTGGTTTAATAGGGAATCCAGTGAATGCAGTAATGGGATTGTTTGTGCTATGGTGGGGATGGCTGGCTTTTAATTCGGGGAGCACTTATGGTTTGAGCGGAGCCAAGTGGCATTATGCTGCCCAAGCGGCAGTGACCACCATGATGTCCACTTTCGGCGGCGGCACCATTAGTATTATTTTTACCATGGTGAGACTCGGGGGGAGAATTGATGCCCTGGATATTATCAACGGAATTTTGGGGTCTCTGGTGGCAATCACTGCAGGGTGCTTTTTGTATCAAGGTTCAACTAAGCAAAATTGTTCCAAATCCGAGATATAATTTTTTTATTTTAAGGATGGGAAGCTTTGATTGTGGGTGCCATTGGTGCGCTGCTAGTATGTGGTTCCATGCCTTTATTTGACAAGGTAAAAATCACCGTTTTAGGTTTGTAAATATTAACGAAGATCTCATTGAAACTTGTAGATGAAAATCGACGATCCTGTGGGCGCAAGCGCCGTGCATGGAATAGGAGGAATATGGGGTAAATGTTGTACAGGGTGTTTTGAAATTAGTGTGCAATAATCAAGGGGGATCCCATCAAAAATTTGAACTCAGGCGAAGGTATTTGTAAAATATGGCTTTTCGTAAATGGATTTTTTGTATTTGCGAGTCTAGCCGCCACGTGACTGCTGGCTTTAGTTTCCAGAGCTATTTGTTATCTTCCGTAGTCGTTCGGCCCTTCTCAGTTGTCCGTATTCATGTAAAGAGTATTTTACTTGTGCATGTGGATCTACTGTTCCACACTTTAAAAATTATAAGAAAGAAACTGTCGTTTGGGCTCAAAAGAGTTTATTTTTTCACCCATGTTGTCATTCGCCTTGCAAATTCTGTTAGGATTAGGTAAGTACCGACATAGTAATATACCATATTCCATATTAGCTTTAATTAGAATTTCCATTTATTCAGCAATAATGCACTTGTAAAAAAATATTGTATAAACATACATATATGCAATATTTTATAAGATACCTCGATACTGGATTATCATGATAACACCCATTATTCGTATTAGAAACCGATTCATCCACCGAAATAATTCCAGACTATTATAAAATACCGTGTATGTTAATTGGAAAAAACTATAATTGCGGGCCATACTTTTTTTTTCAAATGGTAACTCCGTATTTTTTTACAGATCCTTGTAGACCTTTAAAAAATAAATATCTTTTATTTGAACAATTTTTTATTATACTTTTTGCTGCAGAGTTATCCTTGTTTTTTATCCAATTTTTCAGATACTCGAAATTATTGCATGCTTTTTCTAAAAAAGTTTTGCAATTCATATTTTATTTAAAACTAATAACAATCCTACCTAATTAAAAGATATACTTCTATGAGAAAAAAATAGTTTCTCAAATTTCCTCTTATTAGAGTCTACCTTATAATAAGGTGTACAAGAAATCGATATATATTTTTTCGACAATCAATCTAATTGTTTTGTGTGAAATTATTCAAAAATTATTCTTTCCATATCAAAATTCAATAATTGAAATAGATCGCTTTACTTTGGATGAAAAATTAGAAATGGCTTTTATTTATGGACAGACTGGAAGAAATACTAGTTGGACAGTAGAACTTTATGCTGAAAGATTTCCGAACGAAAGAGTTCCCTGTCGGACAACGTTCAACAGTGTCATTAAAAATTTCGAAGAAACGAAATCGTTTGAAAACAAAAAAAAACGCAATCGCCCCCGAAATGCAATACATGAAGGTGATCAAATAGCAATTCTTGCCTTCGATCCCCATTTAAGTTGTCATCAAATGACTGCTGATTCAGGAATATCAAAAACAACTGTCTAAAGAATATTGACCTTTATTCATTGAAGGAAGGTCCAAACTTGAATGGAGATATGTACCGCAATTTCTTGCGTAATAAAATTCCGAAATTGTTAGAAAACGTTCCATTTGCGATTACAAAGGTAATGTGGTATCGATATGACGGCTGTCCAGCCCATTTTTCTAGAATATCTCATGAGGTTTTGGATGAAATGCCGAAGAGAGATTGATGGATTGGACAAGGCAGGGCAGTGAATTGGTTTCCTAGGTCATCGGATATGACTTCATCAGATTTTTTCCTCTAGGCTTTTTTATAGGACAAAATTTATGGAGAAGTATCATTAACTGCGGATGATATGACAAAGAGAATTGAAAATGCGCGTTAATTGATAAACGGGGAGATATTTCGCAGAGTAAACAATTCTTTTCAACATTTGCTCCCATAAGTTTCTCAAATCAGAATTTTAAATTAATTTGCCAAATTAAAAAAAATAAATTTCATAAAAATATATATTTTTTTATTCAATAAAAGGATTGTTGAGGTTTAAACAGAATACGTATTGCAAAATTTTTCTAGAAAAAAGATGCAATCATTTAAATTACAGTAGATAGGCGATAATCCGGGTTTTTTGTTAGTCCGAATTGATACTAAGTTCAAATTATGTATCTTGTAATTCGGATCGTATGATTTAGTAATCCGAATTTGCTATCGTTACATACGTGGTCATCAGCTCTAACTTAACGCATTATTTCAAAGCGCCAATACATAAGTTATGAGGCCACGTGCTCCAGCACTATTGCTTACTATTATTTCTGCTGATGCTATCTAAGTACTTTTTAGTTTCCTTAATGCCAGGGGCAGAAGTAAGAAGTCAGTCAGAGCTTTATATCTGAACCAGTAACTTACCTGAATATTGTACCAATAGTATTACCAATAGTATTAAAGCGTTTTCTTGCTCGCGATATCTTAAGTTATATTACATATTTGGTGGCTGGGTGTGTTTCAACGTAGTGTAGAATGGAGAAATGTAAACATATTTCTTTGTCTATAAAACAAAAAGGTGAAATATTAGACAAATTAAAAAATGGTGTTAGTGGTAAATCACTTGCGCTACAGTACAGCGTTGGAACGTCTACTGAACGTCTACTATTTCTGATATTAAAAAAAAAACGAGGATAAAATAAGGAGGTAAGATTAGTTTATTTTGGAACGTCTTTTGATGGTGACTTACTCATCAATATTTTAGATTTATTGGAATTTGTCATTCTGAGCCAGGTTCTCGTAAAACCTTGCGGCAAGCAGAATATCCGGAGATGGAAGAAGAATTGTATACCTGGTTCATTAAACAACGAAGCAAACATATTCCTCTTTCGCACGAAATACTAGGGGCCAAAGCTCGACAACTCTTCCAGAATATTTATGAAAAAGATACATTTATTGCAAGCAGAGGTTGGCTACTTAATTTTAAAAAAAGACATGGGTTGAGACATCTCAAAAACTGCGGAGAGAAATTATCGAATGATGAATCTGCTGTAACTCCCTTTATTGCGAAACTTAGGCAAGTAATAGAAGCTCACGATCTTCTTCCTCAGCAAATTTATGATGCTGACGAGTCGGGTCTCTTTTGGAAATTGCTGCACGATAAAACCTTAGTTCACAGCAATGAAACAATGGCGCCTGGAAGAAAATCCAGCAAAGAACGAATCACGTTTCTAGCTTGCACAACGGTGATGGTACCCAAAAACTTCGACTTCTTGTTAATGGAAAAACTAAGAATCCAAGACCATTCAAGAACATAACTTTACCTGTGGAATATGTCTCTAGCAGTAATGCATGGATGACTTGTACAATTTTTATGGACTGGTTTCACAATTCATTTTGCAAACAAGTGAAGTCATTTTTAAAAAACCAACGAATTCCTGAAAAAGCCTTATTATTGATTGACAATGCACCAAGTCACTGTTCTGAAGAGGAATTGATAAGTGAAGATGGAAAGATTTTCACTATGTTTCTGCCACCAAATTGCACAGCTTTAATTCGACCCATGGATCAAAATGCTATCAGATTAACGAAGCTAAATTACCGAAAAGGACTTTTAGCACATATTCTTTCAGTACTTGAAGACGAGGATGATATTTTTAAGTGCCTTAAAAGTGTTAATCTTATGTATGCAGTTTGTTTGCTCCATAATTCATGGCAAAAAGTGGCCACGAACTCTTTAGAAAAGTGTTGGCACAAACTTTTATCAGACAATTTACCTGGTTGTGACCCAGACGATCTGATTGCCTTAAGCTCATTACAAAAGAAATGTCAGCAAATAAACCATTGCTGCCAAGACAAGTCAAACGTGCTGACACAAATTGATGGTGAGATTCGTTCAAATATTGAAATGAATCAGTGGGTTGAGAATGCAGAAAATGTTATAGAAGATGGCGATCTTGAGCATGAGGTTATAGACGATGAGACCAGTGATGAAAAATTCGATATCCAGCCAAAAAAAATCAAACATGTGGATGCAATAAAATATTTTACATTGGGATTGCAATGGGCTGAAGAAAATAATCTCAGCGTCACAGATTTTCTTATACTAAAAAATGTACAACAGAAAGCTATAATTAAGAATTCTTCAATTATTGCGCTTTAAAAACAAAGTAAAATCTCCGATTATTTTAAATAATGTAGTATGTTCCTAGTATTTAGTATGTAGATACATACTAATAGGTACATATATAGTAAGTAGGCTGATCTAATACGTTTTAATCTTTTTGCATTATATTTGTTTCGATGTTTTGAGAATTAAGTGTATTACACATATACATATTTAAATGTTTTTTTTGAATGTACATATGCTTACATATGTATAAAAATGCAAGACGGGATAATCCGGATTAGTCCTAACTTTAAATTATCCGGATTATCGAGTCTCTACTGTATCTCAAAAATTGGACAAAAATAAAAAAAACTCTGCAGTAAAACGTCTAATAAAAGAATTAATCAAATAAAAGATATTCATTTTTTAAAGAACTACAAAGACCTTTAAAAAAAATTCAGCGTTACCATTTCGAAAAGTTTCCCTTAAAATGACGTTTTTTGCTAAAAGTCATTATTTTCATGACATAGTCCCCTCTTTGTCGGACAACTTTCATTTAAAACTTTTTTTCATGCAGCGTACCGTTTTTGAGTCATCTTCAATCATAGCTTTACATGGGACACCCTGTATAAAAATATAGTTGCGGATGGCTACGGTAGCGTTTATAAAAATAGTTCCGGTCACAGACCTTTGGAAATATTATTGGTGAAAAATTCAATGATCCAACTATCTTCTTTGCAGTTATTGTAACTGTAATGTGTGAGCACTTAAAGAGAGTTAAAGAGGACTTAAGTGATTAAGTTCCTGACGTAAACAAGTTTCACCTTGTACGAAATTTTTTGAAAAATAATATTAAAAAAATGTGATCTTAAATCTAATATATTTAATCTACCGTACCACCATGTTTAGAAACAATGGAAAGTACTTGGGTGAGATCCTCGAGATACATAGTTTTTTGATTTTTACATTTTCGCAATTGGGGCACCCAAGGGTTTGTGTTCACAATTTGTAAAAGGGTTCCAGGGGATATTGATTTTTGGGAGAAAGTTTTACCAAAATTTAAATATTATTACGACATGTACTATTTATCTTTACTAGTAAAAGACACAATAGTCTCTTAAATAAAGTTTTTGTTTTTATTCCTAAACGAAATTTCTTCTGGAGCGGCGTCTGAAGTGACTTAAAAATTGTTCTCATATATTACGTTTCAAAAGTAAGGTCATAAAAGGTTCCCTTTTTAAAACTCTAAATTTAACAATGAAATAATACGTGAGATTATGTCTGAACATTTATTAACATTTTCGGTTCCTAGTTTAAGTGTTGAAACTCCTTCAGATATACTAATCGATCAAGGACGGACTTGGACATATGCGCTCTACTATTTGCTCTAAAGTGGAAAAGAAAAGGAAGCACCACTGCAGATCCTGAATAAAGCCGAAATTTGAAACGTAACGTATACAGACGATGTTAGTCACCCCAGAGGACGCGCCACGAGACCGATAATGCAGAAGTTATGTGTTCTTCATAGCTTCTTCTCAATGTTATTCTTACAGAAATATTACAATACCTAGTATCTATGATGTAGAGGATATCTAATATAGACCATCATTAGTTTTCATGCAAGGCATGACGTTATTATTATTTTAAGTAATTGTCCCTAAAAATATATTCTTCATTATTCCTCTATGAAAATGAGTACGTCTGGATCGCGAGATTTCAACGGGTATATGTTTTCCTAATTCCAAGGAAATAAGAAATTGTGTAAACTATCTTTTTAGGGATTTTAAATGAGGTGCCATATTCACATGATTAAACTATTTTGAAATAACAAAATACTAAAATAACTGTTGCGCAATTCATGATCGTCTATCTAAAAATTTGTGCAAAAAAAGGTATAGAAACTTTAGGTCAATAAAAGCTTGAAGATTGCATGGATTTTTATAGCAATTAGATCTTTTTAACGACATAATCTAAGTTTCTGAAAATCTACTAAAAAATTTGTATTTATATAAAACACTTCCTTAGTTTTAGTACTCAGATCTGATACCGACGGATAAAAATAAGAAGCTTGATGTGAATTATTACTTACTGGACGTAAAGTGGATAACTCTTTTGACTCATTCTTTTTCGTGTTAGAGTAACTTCCATTTAGTTAGAGATCTTTTTTGATATAAAGTGTGGAATATTAATATTTAAAAAAAAGAGAACATTTTTAATTTTCAATTAGTAGCCAAATTGTTAATATGCTCTTAATTTTAATTGCAAGAACTTGCGTAAAGTTAAAATAAACATCACATTAATAATTTGACCCTAAGTACTTTTTTTACCAAGGAACTCCTAATTGTATTGTAGTATAGCAATTAAAAATTATATTGCGATCGTATTATTACCACGTTTATATCACAGCGATATTTTGTACAGTAACTTAAAATCTGAAACTATTGCATAGTATTAAATACTGTTGCCCTTATAGAATTTTTACAGGTAATAGATCGGCGTTTGTTACCTCCTCACTAACTTCAGAGCACCCTGAATTTAATTAGCAAAATATATCTTATTCGTTTAGAGCATTTCAGGTGTCATTGCTGTAGGGATATTCGCTCAAAACCCCTATCCACTTAACACCACTAGTGGCCGCAGCGGGGTACTTAGAGGTAAACATCTCATATCTTCCTCTATGTCCATTTTCCCTTCTATGCGTTTCTTTTGCAATAGGGGGAGGTTGGTATTTGTTGGGAATCCAAAGTTTAGCAGCACTTTGCATCACTGCCTGGGGCATCTGCTCCAGCATAATCCTCCTATGGTTCATAAACAAACTTATCCCAATCCGCATGGATGTCCATGAAGAACTGTTAGGTGCTGATATTACAGAACATTTGGTCAGACACTCCCAAGTGGGAGTTTCTAGAGCTCTATCGGCATTTAGGGCTGTTTTGGACACTACGAAAGCAGAAAACCTGAACACTGTAGGTATGAACCCGGGGCATGACAAACATTTGAATATGGTTAAAACTTTGGCGTTTAGGAAAAATCTACGGTTGTCGAAAATTTTGAAAATTGTCTCCAAGAATCAAAATTTGGGTTTGTAGTAATAGAGAGGGTTGAATGAGTGTAAAGATTTCGATTTTGTAGGGGTGAAAATGAGCAAAAATTTAATCACTAGGTGGAAGAGGCCGAAGAAAATGCAAGAGAAACAGGCTGGTGTTAATTTAGCATGGGTTCAATAAGTTCCATATTATTAGTGAGTCAAAAACTATAAATAGTTATTGATGTATTAAAAAAACTTTATTTGGTAAATAAAATAATGTTTATCTAAATTTGTCGTTTTTTTAAACAGTTTTGTCTTGAAAAACATCACTCTAACAGATTCTAATAAATTTAAAAACAATTAGTCACTGTTTTTACTGTCAATAATTGGTTTATTCTCAGTTTGATTAGGTCGACATATAGTTACTTGTCATTGGCTTGATAGCTATATTATATATAATATATATGTAGCTATGTACATTAAATAAAATGAAGAATTTCATGGTGAATGTTGTAAGGTTTGATGATTTAACGAGCACTGTGATATTATTAGACAGTATTAGCACCGATGTAACAAATAAATGGCGGAGAGAAGATTGTCGATTGTATTCCCAAAGATTCCAGAAACCTAAAACAATTTCTCCATCCTCACAAAAATGTCACAAGTCCTTCAATTTTCTTTAGGAATTCTTAACTTTAAAAACGTTACTAATTAATTTTTGGGAGCTCGTAAGAAATTAAACTTTGTTGTTTACCTTAACCATAAAAGAGAAATTCATTCTCTTGTTTGTTTGTCAAAATCTCCAATATGACTGCAGGATAAATGTAAAATTTGTATTTATCCCTGCCAAATTTTTTTATCGCATCTAATGTATAAAAAAATGAAACGAAAACATTCACTTCTGGTTCTATCATAAGCACCGCTCGAACAGTTGAGCCGCAACTTTAAACAGCTCTGGATCATGTCTTTTTGGAGCCTCCACATATAAATCGTTGACTGGCAAATTGCACAAATGCCTCCGGATCAACAAATCACGTCGAGCAGACAACGCCCTAGTATGTTGTCCCACATTACTGAACAGCGACTTTCTGATCTGTTGCGACTCTTTATTGGCCACTTGAATGGCAGCGATGGGGTGAGATACTTCTGGAGGTTCCGTTTTCACCTCCTCTTCCTTGATAGGCTTGGCTTCAGCTTCCGAGTGTTGTCTCAGGATATCCTTGACCAAATCTTCTCCAGCCAAATTGACGGATACACCCAAATTAACTAGAACATTGTGGGGTTCCCAGCGCAGCTTGCTCGAACTTGTTGGTTTCACTTTAGAGCGTGATTCTTGGACTAAACTAGCCCAATCCACCCCCAACGCGTCTCCGATTCCTTTGATTTTGGACTCCTCATCAAGCTCATCCTCAGAGATTTCTTCAAAGTCCAAATCGGCATTATCGTCATCTATTGAGTCCTCTTTTTTGGGGCTTTTAGCTGGAGATGAGGCCGGCGATTTTTCTGAAGCTACTTGTTCAAAAGCTTGAGATTGTGTTTCTGGTTCAATTACAGTCGTTAAAAGTTCCTCTGAGGTTTCTTCCAAAATTACGTCCTGAAATAAAGGCAAAACTAACTAATTTTTATTAATAATTTGTGTATGAAATCACCTCATCTCTATTCAGAATGTCATCGGCATCATCGCTAATTTCACTTAAATCGTCTTCAAGAACAGGGTCCGGTTTGGCTCGCTTCGGCTCGTTAGAACCTTCTCCTGGTTCTTCAGCTGGTCTTTTTCCCGAAGAAGGCAAAACTTCAGCGATCTCTACTGATGTTGATTTCTGATCACTACTCGATTCATTTAAAGCGGGTTGACTGCCCGTAGAGGTGGAGGCTGTTCCTTTTTTGTGAGATTCCGATTTGCTATCGTCTAGAAAATTTTCATAAACCTTATTTATAAATAAAATTGGTAGTATTCATAGAAATCATACAAGGATTTTTCCGTATAATGGAAACAAATTTCATCTCTTCAGAGTCATAGCCACAATAAACTGTCAGTCTTTTTCAAAAATACTTTAAGGTCAAATTACTAACGTGCTGCTAGTTTTAGATGCAGGTATAAAAAACTTAAGTACAGTCTTAATATTCGCTAGATTCTTTATTTATACAGACTCTAGACTAATGTTGACAGCTCATTAAAAATTGAGCCTATAGAAACGGTCCATAAAAGTTGGTTACAGTTAAAATCAGTTCATAGTTCAAGTGTGCTGAAAAATATATTTTTCCTCACTGTTTAGGTGACAAACCATTTTTATTTTAAACTCTATAAAAATCGTTTTAAAAAAAATATTTTTTCACAGATTTACTTACCAGCGCTACCTTCCAGTGAATGAGATGCGGCGCTCCTCGGTCTTGAACTGTTGTCTCTTTCCCGCCATTCGCGATTCGGCCATCTCCGTCTGCTATCACCACCCCAATTATCTATCCTGTCATAATGCCTCCATTCTTCTTCTTGAGCATGCGCCCGATCTAACACATCCCAACCTACAAGATTACTCAAACATGGCCTAAATGTTGCGCTATAAACACACCTTCTCTCCCCTCCCAATCCACTGGCCTACGGGTTGCTCTGTCCCATTCATGCTCTGCATAGTCCCCTTCGCCCCAATCGCCTCTGCCCTTCCCACGATATCCTGGCCTTCCTCTAGAACCAACAAATTCTCTATCTAGCTCCACACGATCATCCCACAATTCTCGACGTCGATCATCCACATATTCTCGCTCACTCAAAGTGGCTTCATAATGGCTTCGTTCGTATTGAGTGCGTTCATAAGAACCTTCAAAAGTTTTTTCATCTAATCTACAGAAGTCCCAAACTTCAGAAAAAAAAATTTAAAAACCATTCCTTTATATTACTCTACCGTCTTTCATCTCTGCTTCGACTATAATCTCCCCTCTGCTGAATTTCCCCACGGTCCAAATGACGATCAGGGCTGCTTCTACCAGATTTTCTGGTGTCCACTGAATGTCCCCTACGATCGGAAGGTGAATGTCGTCTAGACAGGCGATCATCCACTGAACGCTCATCTCTGCGCGACCGGTCCCTTCCTCTTCTATCTCCCTCTTTCTTCTCAATCTCTTTAAGCCTCTCTCTTTCTCTCTGTCTTTCTTGACATCTGGCCAAAGCTTCTTCTCTCTCCTTCTCCCTAGCCGCTTCCCGTTCTTCTCGCATACGCCGCTCCCGTTCTCGATCACGATCTCTTGAGTCTCGCTTGTCTTTGCCTCGTATTTTGTCGCTAGATCTTTCTTTGCCTCTTGACCTAATTATTTTCACTTAAAGCTACAAAGCTATAATGAAAAGAAAACTCCATACCTGCCCCTCTCTTCTCGTTTATCACCGCGTCTCTCAGGACTTCTTCTTGATGAAGGTTTGGAGCGACCAGGCGATGCTTTCTTGTCCCTGGAGTGCGTTGAATCAGGTGAATCTCGCCTTTTGATTTCTTTTGAAGTTCTGCTCTCCCTTTTTGGAGATCTCGAATCCTTTTTTTTGTCTCGATCACGTTCTTTTTCACGTAGCTTGGCGCGCTCTTTTTCGCGTTCCTTTTCTCGTTCTTTTTCTCGCTCCCGTTCCTTCTCTCTCTCTTTTTCTTTCTCTAATAATGCTTTTGTTTTTTCCTCAATAAAAATTAAACACAATAACTTACCTCTTTCTCTTTCTCTTTCACGCTCCTTCTCTTTCTCCCTTTCCTTTTCCTTTGCCAACTTGGGACTTGGAGTGCGATGCTTCTCTTTCCGATCGCCTGACCGACTTTGGGGTCTAGGAGATTTCACATCCCCATCTATTTTATTTGAGGATGCTTTTAGTTTTATTGGAGGAGTCTCACTCTTTTTTTTGACACGTACTGGGGACGGAGACTTAATGGCTGGTTTGTTGGTACTACGAAGATCATTTAATGAAATATTTAATATATTGATGAAAATTTGTAAACACACCTAAGTGTCTTTGCTTTGCTTTTAGATTTATCTCGCGCAGCGTCCTTCACTACCGGCTTTGCCTTTTTTTGTTTGTGTGTGTGGCTAAAGCTTTCAGAACTAGACGAACTAGGTCTTTTCTTAACTTTATTCACTTTTTTGCGCTTGGTTTCAAGAGATGAAGAACTACTTGAACTGGAGTCATCACTGCTACTACTTGAATCTGATGAACTTGAACTGGAGTCACTTGATGGACTGCTTTCCTTCTTACTTTTCTTATCTTTCTGTGTATATAACAAATAAAGCTACTAATAACAAACTAAATTTTTTTCATTACTTTTCGAGCCTTGTGTTCCATCTTCATTTGCAACTCTAGTTCGCGTTGCAATTCTTGACGTTTTCGTTCCAAGTCGTCCGCATCAGCATCCTCCAATTCTTCGGGGCCCCACTGGTCCCAATTGTCTGTTTCCCCTTTCTGTGCTCTCTTGTGGCTATCTTTCACATGATGTTTCTTGGATACGGATTGAATTTTTGCCGCGCGCTGCTTTGAGGGGCTTATGAGGGTATGGGTTTTTGAATATTTGCAACCTGAAGTAGTGGCAGAAGATGTAATTGGGGATGGCAGACACAAACATTCATCACTGTTTGAACCTTTCCCTAATTAAGATCATGTAGATGTGCTGAATTGCATTAATGACTTTTTTATAAATGTAAGTAATAAATGTGTAAATGTGTAAGTTGTGTATGTATGGAAGTGTCATGTGAAATGCCATTAGGAGAAATGTCAACACCTAAAGACTAACAAAAATTGGGTTGACAGATTGTCACAAAATCATTTTTTTTTAAATTGGCACCTTCTTACGTTTTTTAAAATGTTTTAAAAACAGTAATAGATAATTGTAATTTCAAAGTGAATTCTTAATTAGCTTTAGAAGTGAAATAGTCACTGGCTCAATTTGCTGACAAAAAAAGAACACTGCAAATATCCTGGATGTTCAGGAATTTAAATAGTTATTTGATTAACATATAAAGTGAATATGTTTTAGTCGAAACATGAATTGTTTTATGAGATTTTAAACATTTCAATTTTTCGAAATAAAATGATACCGCCATTGCTCAATGTGGTTTGAACCTCATACATCCCCGTGTAAATTACCGGAGGGTTGATGAGAGGGTGTTTGAGTTTGTTGTTAATGCAGAGTTTGAAAGAGTATGTGTATATTGTATGTGAAACTGAGTGAGGTTAGAACACATTTAATACGAACCTTTTCCGTACGGACAGGACCCAGTTTGGGCCCAGGGATGACAGTACTCTCCTTTGAGCAGTATCCCCGCTTTGATGCCCAGGCGGTCGAACACACTGGGCCGGGCTTTTCCTTGAGTCTTGCTCTTTTGCCTGGTCAGACTGACTGTGATTTTTCGCTTCCCTTTATTAGACATTTTCAATCACTATTTCACGGTCTTTGGCTGATCGAAGGCGATCACCGAAACCTAACATATTTAAGGTATTTAAAGAATCTTTAGTTTTTCTTGCTGAGAGAAAATGGAAATAGATAATTTACCAAACACAGCACAACATGAAATAAAAAAACTTGACAGCTAATACTGACAAATGAATTATCGTACAACACCGGACACTTTTCCATCTCCCTCTAACGGACTGTACATGGTGCTCAAAAGTGAAACAAAAATTCACTTACACTTTACACATATCTGCACTCTTTGACAAGATGCAAATTTAGCTTGTGCTAATATTCAACGGATGGCGCCAGTTGCGTTCGGAATTCTCAAAAGGCGGTAATTTTGAAATTTATTCTTACCAAAATGACAAACATAGCACTTCTGGTATTTATTATATGCTTTAATTGGAAAAGACTTAAAACTAGTATTCAATAGACAAATGACTATACAAAATCTTCGAAATCGTAATAGTCAAAGTTATGACCTCTTTAAGCCATTTTGCCTCGGTCTGAGCAATTTAGGAAATTCATATCCTATAATGTATGCCTGCAAAGCATCTCAGATAAAGGGGATTTATGAAGTCGTTCGGTCAAGAATCCCATAGTGCCCAAACGCGCATCGCTTCTCCCCAATAAAACGCGTTGTTTAATTTCGAAAGTCGTAAAAACAATGCTCTAAAGATAGATGTTTATTCGGCGCTCGCTTTAGATTTCTCCTCGAAAACTGAACTAAATTCGTCGTGAAATATGGGCGCACATCCCATAAAAAGAAACGATAAAGCGCTGACCCTTGCTTGAAGAGGCGGAAATGCTAATCGCAATTAGGCTAATTACACGAAAACGCCGCTGAGAATTGGAATTTTTATTTTTCCGTAAGTGGATCGTCGCGCTAATTGCGACTACGCGGCGTAACAAAGAGTAATGTCAAAGGGTAATGTCGTGGATTAGCTAAAAGCCGCTCCACGTTATCTGGAAGAGCGTTGTTACACGAGCAAACACGGCCGATCCAGAAATTAACATAGAGCCGCCGTGTCTGGCAAGTGCGGTTTTGGATGCCGGTGCCAATTTCGCCCTATTTAATGCCTGTTTCGCCTTAGCTCTACCTGTTTACATGCCATATATCACATTCTTCTAACAGCGCAGACATTCAAATCTAAATAGAAGACGATTTTATTTTCTTATTTCACGATACAGTGCACTGGGAATAATAGTTTCGGGGCGCTAGTAGGAAGGAAATGCGGTGGAGAATAATCCCCATTGCAGATAAAGTCTATAAATCGACTTAATTTCCAATATTTCAAAAAGTGTCTCCCTTTATTTCTTATTCGTGCGATTCTTATTCTCAACAAAGAGCGCCAGAATAAAAATAAGCGCGCCGCTAAAACCGAAAATTTAGGAGTTTCATCACGAATGTTGTTTAACGCCAATTAAAATCGTCGTAATATTCAGAAAAGTTGCCATAATCATTCCACCAAGGCATTTCATGAATAGAAATGTTCGGTTTAATTCTCGGCGAACGATAACACGCCACATTATTTCAAAGGCCACAATTCTGCAGCGTCTTTTCCAACAAATTAAACTCAGAGCTATGGAAATAAAATGACGTTATAAAGGAACTATTCCAGCTTCGCTATGACGCGACATGGCTTAGCAATAAAGTTGCTAGACTCGAGGGCTTATTTCGCAGACTAAAAGAGGAATTATCGAAAATATACCATAAAGCATTAAAGCTCAATTTCGATGGGCTCATTATGCCATCCACAGGCACACATAGAACCATTAAAGGTGCCGATAAAGTTTGCTTAGCGGAACTACGTCACGCGTTCCGTGTGTTCCAGCGACTTTATTACGTCATAAAATAAATTCGGGCAAAGTCGCCTATAAACGGGACTATTAACGTCGTCCTTAGAGCAGGATAACGGCCGCTCATTAACTAGAGCCGTTCAGGCGGGCCCACATATCCTGATTCGCGACGAACATAAACAACGAGGCATGCATGGCATATTCTGTGGGGCGCACGCGGTGCAATGTTGTGTCGCCCCGGTACACTGCAGATAGATTTACAAACTTTCAGGAGGTAGTCCGGGAGAAATGAAGAAATTCCTTCCATTTCAACATTCTAAATACGTACGAGTACTTTCAAGCTCAAGAGAATAATAGTCACAACAGCGAACAATGTGAGAAAATTAATGCTGCGTCCATCGCTTTACTACATGGTTAAATGGAAAATGCTGACATAGCAGTGTTTTTCTTACGGCGCTAGGACTCTTCCTGTAAATGTCGTCAGACTGTGACAACGTCAGATCAATCACAGAGCGTTGCCCGAAAGGTTTATATGAATTGCTTTAGCATCAGTCATCGACATAGAGCAATTCTTTTCCTGATCTTATTTGTGAAGTTTTAATTTGAGTGAACCGGTTTTAGATAAATTATGAAATATAATAATATGAACTGTACATATATACAATGTGACTTAGAATAGAGGTAAGAAGAGGGCAAATGGACCAAAAAATTTGGAGTTTTTGAATGGCGTTTAAGGGTTCAATCCTGTTAGTTGTAAAATTATGGTATATAAAAAAACGAGTTGATTCTGTGTTATACAGGGTGTTTTATAAACAAATTTGTAAAAATCATCACCATTAAAGTGTTTTTATTTTTGAAGATACGAAAAAACTCGACTAAAAAAAGTTGTTTAAAATGCAATCTCACATTTCCGTATCAAATTTGAGGAATCTAAAAGTATTTTTCGGAAAAAATTAACTGGAGAAAATTGGATTGCTCGAAACGGGCCAATCAAGATGCCGGCGAGATCCCCAGACTTTTCAATACTGGACTTCTTTTTATGGGGTCAACTCACACAATTGATTTATACTGAACCACTTCCTAATGATGCAGCAATAGTGCAGCAAAGAGGTACAAATGCTGTGAACTCTAACGTTGGAACATATTCAAAACAGTTTTAGAAAATTCAGACGAAGGACCGAAAGATGTGGGGATGTGGATGGTAGTTAAATCGAATAAATAATTATTACAACTTGAACAACACAGCTTAATCGAGTTTTGCCATTTTTGGAATATTGGATGAACTTCCTTCATTCTCATTTGCATGCATACTAAATTAATTCTTATTTAGAAAGGCTTTTTTAAAAATATTTAAAGCGATACCCATTACCACATAGTTCCTTTCAAAATGGCGATACTTCGTTAGTTCTTTAATCTTAACGATTAAACGTAGCGTGCCATAGAATCATTCATATTAATTTAACGCCGTCTGACATTACTCGTTGAAAACATTTATGTGACTTATCAATAAAAAATCTTTAATCACTTTTTGATGACAATATGTGCCTAACTTTAAACAAAATCGCATCACTGATCTCGTTCGTTAACTAAGTTAAAAAATGAAGATATCTCTTTTCATTTCGCAACTAGTTACGAAACGCAATCCGTTTAATTTGGTCGCCGTTTTCGATCAAGAAAAATCTATCACTTTATTTGTCAAACTCAATGATGCTATATTATACATCAAGGTTATCAAGTACGTTTTTATTACAAGTTTAAATCTCGAACCGTTCAGCGATGAGAAATCTAAGGAGTGAGCGTCATAAGTATTTCACAACTGCGGTAAATGTATTAGATTTAACTCGATTTTGTAAAATGACAATAAACTTAGATAACTTAGGCAAAAACTAAAACTGAAACACAACAGAACCATGCATCTCGAATAATGCCACCAATAGTGACGTTTCATTTGACGTTCATTTCCATGGCAACCGTAGATAAAGGAGGAGGGGATGATGACGATTTTTTGTTATGACCGATTTGCTCGTTAAAAAATGTTGAATTTAAAGCATTTTCATATTTTTGAAAGTTATAATTTGAAGACAATTTTCACTCACAAGGCATTGAAAAAAGGTAATTTGTGAAAATTGTTTTCCAATTTGATGGATGAATATGGTAACACGATAATATGATCATAAATTTCACAATTCCGTCGATTTTTGAGATTAACGGCTCAATAAATGTTTTATACAATTTTTAAAATTTTTATAAATTCTAAAATTTATGCCTCATATAGTTGTCGGATCAAAACTAAGACAGAAAGAAAATAGATTTTTTTTCAATTTTTTAAATCGTTAAGAGTTATGCATATCCTTGAAAAGGGAAAAAATAAAAAATAATAAATTTTAAATGTCAGTGCCTCAAAAATTGATACGAGAGATATAGGTCATACCACCTAAAATTGAAGTATTGGTTGTACTACAATATGTTAGGTTGTTGAAAATTAATAAGTGTAGACCGTTTCCTGTTATTTTCAACTGCTTAGTAGTTACGGGCATATAAAAAATTTTAATTTTAGACACAGTCATGATCTCAAAAAGACTTAAAGGTATATAAAAAATGCTTAAAACACTGATAAGATGCTGGTATATAATATCACTGATGCAGTCTGTTTTTTTTGAAATATTGATAGATGTTTTTCTGTTGTATTTTGTAGAGGTAAAACACGTTATTAAAGGTAGTTATCAAAGTTTTATATTGAAAACCTTGTATTTGATTACGAATATTTCTCAACACAGTCGGTAAATTTTTCGCGATTTTTGACTAATGATGATATCGAGACAAAGCCAAAATCTCAGAAATTATTTAAAAATAAATCCAAAAATATTGACTTTACAACAAACAAAAAATCACTATATAGCTGTTCTAGGTTTGAGCTGGATACAATTTGATCTTAATATTTCTCGGCTTTTAATGTTTTTTATTCTAATTTTTTTTATCCTCTTCAAGAATCTATCGCATGATTACATTTCTTGTGATTTATTTCATTAGTTTATTTATTTACATTTGCATTTTATTAGTTGATTTATGTACATGCTCTCGTGTCTAAGGTAACTTCAGGTTACTGAAGTTACGACTCTAAATATTTTAGATTACTAGTTGATAAACTGTTATCTACCAGTTTTACTCTTAGTTTAGTTTTAAGTCCTTTCAAACTACTAAATTTTTGGCTAAAAATTCAGATGATGCAAACTTAAGAGATCGTTCCATCAATTCTTTTAAATAATTTGAAAGCAATAAATTGTCAGAAACAAAATTCGATTTTGCTAGTTGATCTTGAAGTTAATGAGTACTGCCAGAAATTCATGGTTCTAGTACTTAATTCACGGTGCGAATCCAAGTTTTTTATGTTACTTCAGTTAAATTTAAAGAATTTTCAACTAAACCTTCATATTTTCTAAATAAATTTTCCCATATAATGATTTATTACAAAAATTGATATTAATTATTGAGCAAAAGCAAATTGTAAATTCTATTGAAATATAAATTGATCATTCACTCGTCTTCCTTCTAAAAAATTAAACGAGATATGTGGAAAATTAAGAGATGCACGAGTATTATTTTGTATCGTTTAATTTAATAAAGAGATGAACCTCGGAAAAATCAGTGGTGTACAGGGATTTCATTACGAAAATTGTCAAGGAAGCAGTCCTCTGCAGTGTCGCTGGAATTGCTATTTTAAATACTATATTTAATTACATGAAAAGAAACGCTTTATTAATGTGAACAAGCACAGCCAATTTAATTAAAATCGCTGAAAACATTTTGGGTTAATTATTAATAAACCGCCTTTTTGTTAAAACTGGCACTTTGTATATTGACAACGAAGCAAGTTAGCCTCATGTCTACAGAAACATTACTTTACAAATTATATATAAAAGGGAATTACCTTTTGAAAATAAAATAATTAATTTTGAAACATCCTGTAAATTCAAGTCATTGAAGCTGCTAAATTTTAAACGAAGGATTCAGGCCCTTAAGGTCACGTCAGATTTCTAAATTTAAGCTATGAAGTCATTTCTTCTAGGTCATTTTGAGTTGATAAATAGTCAGCGATAAATTTCAGGACTTAAGGTCGCTTCATTTGCTAAATTTTTAGTTAGAAATTTAAGCTCCTAAGGCCACTAAAGGCCATTAGATCAATCAGTTGGCAATTTTACCTAGAAATTTTTTTTTCTGAAATCACGAAATTGGCCAATGCTCTGTCTTTATTTCAATGTTTCTATGGATATTATCCCCTTGGTAAAGTTGCCAGTTGCTTTGATCACGCCGCACTTACTTCGGCTTAGTTCAGGTTCTATTCATAATATTTACTTTGAACGAGATCGAACTTTATCAAAAGGATAATATTCCTGAAGACGTTGAAATAAGGCGCAATATTGGCTAGTTTCGTGATGTATGAAACGTGTCGTTCAGATAAATTTATCAATGCATTGATCTAGTAGCCCTAAAAATTTCTAATTTAAGTTAAAAATTCAGACTTTATTATGTTTCTTTACAAACCCACCTTTCACCTAGATAGTTCGGTGAAATGTGTTATATGTTCTAGTATACATTTTCTTTGTGAAGCAACTAATGCGTGATTTCAGCTATAAATGAGAAGGTGCTCCAATTAATTAGTGACGTATTGTTGCTGGACAATATTAGTGAGAGACCTCATATTTAAATGAATTTATAAGTAGCGCCAGGTTAATAAATTAAAATTCCTGCTACAGCAGTACAGTCCATCGACTGTCCTTGGTGAAATTAACTTGACATTTGTATTAATATAATTTGTTGCGATTTTCAACGAATATAACATGACAAGTTAATCTATCAATTACGCTGTCATTTTGACGTGTATCTGCCTATGACGTAACACTCGAACGGGTGTTAGATAAAGTTCTGTCCATTATCGCAATCTTCATGACAATCCAGATTTGTACATATTTACTAAAAATTAACCGAAATCGGCATTCTTCTAAGGCTGAGTGGAAGAGGAAGGTGGATCGTCTTTTTTTGGTCGAAACAACGTCGACTAAAGTACATTATTTTGGTAAGCAAAGGGGCTCCCCAAACGCGCCGACATCGGGTCGAGACGACGCTGCAGCTAACGATGCTCCAATCTGCAAAATTGTACTAAAATTAGTACATTTATTGAAGTATAAAAAAAGCTAACCTCGGTGATTACACGTTCGTAATCTTATAATTGAGATGAGATCCGTTTAATCCAGACCTCTTGACATTTTAATTACGTAATTAAGGAGCTTAGTGTACATGTATCCGCAAATTTATTAGCACCTCGTAATGCTGAATTTCTGCAAATAGTAAATGAGTGTTCTCCCAAAATCAAAAAGTACAACAGTTCTTTAGGAAAAAGTACAATTAACGCTCCTCGCTCTTGTATAACAATTCTAAAAGCCGCAGTTCGGCACGGGCGTCGCGACGCTTCGCACCGGGACGTCCGTCCGTGGCTGTCGCCACAAGGCGACGCCGAACTTACGGGAATGTTGACGTTATAATACGCTACGTAATTATAGCCTTAGTTTTTAAAATATACACTAACCGCGTTCTAATTTAGGAGCAGCAATTAGAGAGGATTTTATGGCTTCGAGTTCTCCTACAAGAGTCAAGTTTCGGTATAGAAATGAACGAGGTCCGCGAAGAGATTTTGCTTGAGGAGGTAAGTTTGAGCACCAAAATTTTTATCTAAAAACACAAAAAATCATGTTGAAATCGCCGAACGTTATAAATAAAACATGCAGTGATCTGAAGCAGAAAATTGATAAAAGTTCTGGTTGATTTAGAGGGGACAACTGCCAACATATGGTGCAGTAATAAATTTCAAAGGATAAATAAGAGCGAAAATAGTGCGGTAGTATTAAACGTGACTAACTTTGTGTAACTAACGCAACGATAAATCAAGTTCATTATTAAGGATGCATTAAAGCGTGTCCTTTTCGTTGTATGCGCTTTGGTGCTGCTGCTGGCTGCTGCGGCTAAAAATATGCATCTCCGTTTTCTGCGGGACGATTCGGGTGGGACAATTTCATAAGTGCAATAATATTCAATTTCTGAGCCATAAAGTTTTATAAAAATAGGCTAATTTATCTTCTAAAGCACGGTTTGATCGCCCAGTTTCGTGAAACTGCTTTCATATTCATTCAAAACTTTCAAAACAAACTCTTTGACCCATATAATCTTTATTTTATAACTCTCCACGGACGGTGATTTTTATCTAGAGAGAGGTATTTTTCGTGATAAATTATTCTCCAGGGGGTGAGTATGTGGGGTATACGTGTGCTGTAATGAGGACCCTTTGGGATTAGATGCGATGGAGGCAGTAGACGATGCGGGAGTTTAATCTTTTTAAATTATCACTGGAAAGTCGGTGTTTTCCAAAAATTGAGAGATTTTAATAGGTGTCCTGCACAACGTTGCTTTCCACCACTAACATCGATACAAGAGAAATGTCTCTAAAGGGTTCGTTCAAGTTCTTCATTATCTGTATTATCCATGATATTTTCACATTCTGAAAGAATTTGTTGCTGGCCTTTCTCTCATTATGGCGACCACCTACTAATTGCTAAGTGAGTGTCTCTCCCTCCCTAATTGGATTATTTGACGTCGTATTCATAATCCATTCCTCACGATGTAACTATTATCCTTATGATTTTCAAGGTGCTGAAATTTGGTTCAATGTAATAGAAATATAGGTATTGTTGAAAGCTCCCCCACTACTACCACCATTTCACCAACACTATCTCCCTGTATATCTTCTTCCACCACTTAGTATGCTTCTAGCTATTCCATCGTTTCTACCATCTATGTTCCCCGATCGCATAGAGAGGAAATTGTTAAATAGGTCTCTGAGCCAAATAATGGCAAGCTACGCTTTGCAATAGATCCAAAGACATCAAACTCTGGTAGACGTTGTGTTATGGGTTGGGTATAGGATTTATTATTGTCACACCATTATCTTTTTCTTGATAGTTTTCTTGAAAGGTAACATAAAAATTATGAACACGATCATGAACAATCTCAAATTTATGTCTAATTTTGGATGCATGACTCGGCAATATGAGGAACCCTTAAAATTTACGACTGTGTTGAATGTAAATGGCAACACTGGGAGTAGCATTTGTTTCAACAAAAAAATGAGGGAGTTTGACATTTATTCGTTGTCATATTGTAAATTAAAGCTGCAAATGCGAGATTTTTTAAATTTTATTTGTAAAAAGGCATACTATTGGTGCAAAAAAATTGCAGGAATTAATGACAGCAACGTTAAAATTAGCATTTGTTTAAAAAAATGAACAACGAAAGTTGACTTTTACTGTTTGTCATTTCGATGTAGAGAACGTTGCCACATAATGCATAAAATACCAAGCATAAGGCTTTTACTTTGGTTAAAATTTTGAGGTTTCTGTAAAGAAAACATGCCTTGTAAAATTTATTAGAGTTATTTTCATTTCAAAGCATACGTTTCGGATATTATTGAGGCTACATATGTATTTATAATGTAACTGGCTCAACCAGACTCGATTTTCTTACTTTCCTAATGGTTATTTACGCATTAAGACTAATATCGAATTTTAGATCTATGAATTGATAAATCATAAAACCGATGTCATTTTGACAAAGAAAACTCAATTGCACATGAGCTGTTTACACACATGCATTTCACGGCATGTGCGGGGCATTTTTATCACGTATATACGAGTGTCAGCTTGCAAATATGTCCGATAAGGCCACTTTATCGCACAGTCGTGGAAAAATAAAATAAAGTATTTAGACGTAGAATAAAAAGAGAGTAAAAATATCGACACCACGGGCGTGGGCTTCGTATTTTTACTATCTTCTAAATAAGGTCTCAATTTTCATGTTAGCTAAGTACTTGTTTCTAAAAATGGGTGTTAAATATGAACATACTTGTATTGCTACCTATTTAGGCAGTCCTCTCACATTGGGCACAAAAACTTTAAATTGCGAGATTTATGCGTTAAAGAAAAAATGTGTGTTATTTTGTATAATATACCACAAACGGGAGATTCACGGCAGCAAATTTAGATTTCATTGAAATTTCGCAACTTCTATGGAATGCACCAGTGTTTGAACATTTTTTCAGATTTATGCGTTTTTCATTGTATAATTACAACGTGTTTTGTAATAAGTAAATATTTGAAAGCGTTTTGTTGGGGGGTTAGTTAAGTTTGGCGCCTACGAACAATTTAGATCCAAAAAAAAAAAATGTGAAAGAAAATAGGTATTGAAAAAAAATTGAAACTCGGGTAAGTCCCAAAAGATATTTTTTGCGACTGAAATTTCAATAATTTCGCCATTTTATGTTGTTTTTGGACTTTAAGAGTAGAATACCCATTTAACTTTGAGGAATTAAAATTTTGCTGCCACTCTTCAAATTGAGGTTATGGTCGTCAAAACCAAAACGAGTATAAAAACAGCTTTCACACACATCTCCTGTTGTTGCCTGATAATTTCAAAAATAGCTGACCTCTACGATAAGTTACGAGTAAATTTTTCTCGAGAAACAAAAATAGACCCACTCATGGACCTTGAGTTCCCAATGAAAAAAAATCTCCTGTAGTTCAGCACACTGAAAGCCATAAATTACTGAAAAAAATCAAATCAATGTAAATAGGAGTGCATATACTATTAATTTGTATTTTATACACACAGAATCTTAACACTTCAAAGTGGTTTTTGGCTGGCTCAACCCGCAATAATACACAAAGCTGAGGCCAAGGCCGCAATCGCTCTTGCCAGAAACGATGACGTATGTCTGACGTCGTGAGTTATTGATGGATCCAATGCCGAATAGGCTTGAAAATGGGAAAGTGAAATGACAGAAATATTAATTCTAAAAATATGCGAGCCCGGACTAGTCCCCTGGGTGCCCGGCTTGCTAGCTACAGCAAGAGCTTATGGGTATTAATAGAAGAAACTCTTATAACTCGCTAAGAGAAAAGTCTTGATGAAAATCAGTATTGACCCTGAGTGAAAGTATTTTCTGATATTAATTCGCATATTAAGGAAAGGCGATATTAATTAGAATTTTAGGCATAGACAATAAGATATTACAATAATTAACTTAGAAAGTAGTTATTGATTTTATGATTTTCGTCGTGTCAGGAAAATCATGTGTTTTGATAGAGAAATGACAGCATAACCCATGGCATTTTTTTTAAAGCCAAAGTCATTTTGACAAAGAGAATAAATTTCGTGCTGTTTGACACGGCCGTTGGCGATGTTGCTGAATAAAGCTAAAAATTTAAGAATTACATCAAGGGTTGTTGTACTGTTTCCCGGTATACAGATCTTAAATGAGAATTCACCCTAAAGCTATCAAAATCTAGCTTAAGCTAACTGTGATTTAAATTTTTTATGAAACACTGTAAAAATTTTTTAAATTTATTTTAAAACGTTATAGCTCCGAGTTCTTGCATCCCAGAGTTAAAAAAAAATCTAAGAACTATCACAACAACCAGGGAGGATCGTTTCACATAAAAAATGCAGGCGGTTCCATTTATGAAAAAAAAATGATACTTTACGACTTCTCGTTTGTTTGGAACACCCTTTAGGAATGTCACTAATTTCAAAATTTACCATCATTAGTATCATATACAGGGTGTCTCTAAAAGGTCTGTACAAAAATTCTACCACAGATTTCTGCGGTCAAAACATGACGATTTAACCCAATTTACTTTAGTCCAAAAGTGGACGGTTTTCGAAATACAGGGCGTCAAAGTGAAAAGAAAAAAAAGCAAAAAAATTAATTTCTTGGTTGGTAATGCTATCAGCTAAGAAATCAGAATCCGTTTGCATTTTCGATGCACAATGTAGAGGGCGTTGTCAGCGCTCGATGAACCCTCTTTAAAAGGGCATAACTTTTTCATCACCCGGTATAAAATGTATTTATGACTAAACTTGTGTTTTCCTACATTTTTTAAGGAAAAAAAGTCTCTTGTTAAAAAGCTCTACGAGGCTTCCTTCTTGAGATATTTGAAGCTTAAAGTTCGCTGCATGTCTTGAACAATAATTTTAATGTACTACATATCTATTCTTACAGTTGGATCGAAAAAAATCAAAACTTAAAAATAAATTACAAATTACTTGAAAACATAGATACCAAACATAAACATGGAATTACTAATTTACACAATGAATATGTTTATGCTGATGAGAATTCGCATGCTACGAAAGTGGTACATTATCGACATGAATTTAAGATTAATGTGTGGGCAGGAATAATTGACAATTTTATTATTGGTCCTGTCATTTTGCCGCCTCGATTAAGTGGTGAAAGTTATTTGGAACATATTCAAAATACAATGCCAGAATTATTGGAAGATCTTCCATTACAACTTCGGCAAGATATGTGGTTAAATGCACGACAGTGCTCCGCCACATTTTACTATAAATGTGCGCAACTATTTAAATCAACAGTACCCACGAAGATGGATAAGTAGAGGAAATGATGCTCCGGTACCATGGCCACCGCGCTCACCGGATTTAACTCCGATGGATTATTTTTTATGGGGGACTCTAAAGTCCATGGTATACTTCACTGCCATAAATAGTGAAGAGGAACTATGGGGACGAATTCAAAATGCAGTAAACATTTTAAAGAACGACGAAGAATTGATGAATAGAGTACATTTTAATTTCTTGCGTCGGATTAATCTTTGTATGCAAGTCAATGGTGGTCATTTCGAACATCTACTAAAAGTATAATTTTTTCGTATTTACGTTTGGTATCTATGTTTTCAAGTAATTTGTAATTTATTTTTATGTTTTGATTTTTTTCGATCCAACTGTAAGAATAGATATGTAGTACATTAAAATTATTGTTCAAGACATGCAGCGAACTTTAAGCTTCAAATATCTCAAGAAAGAAGCCTCGTAGAGATTTTTAACAAGAGACCTTTTTTTCTTAAAAAATGTAGGAAAACACAAGTTTAGTAATAAATAAATTTTCTACCGGGTGATGAAAAAGTTATGCCCTTTTAAAGAGGGTTCATCGAGCGCTGACAACGCCCTCTACATTGTGCATCGAAAATGTAAACGGATTCTGATTTCTTATCTCCAAAAACCACCCGATACGACATTTTGTGTAGATAGCAGCATTACCAACCACGAAATTAATTTTTTTGCTTTTTTTTGTTTTCACTTTGATGCCCTGTATTTCGAAAACCGTCCACTTTTGGACTAAGGGAAATTGGGTTAAATCGTCATGTTTTGACCTCAGAAATCTGTGGTAGAATTTTTGTACAGACCTTTTAGAGACACCCTGTATATCCCTATAATTGATTTGTTCTGAAATCATAAATAAGCTCATAGGAGTTCAAAGGGGTGTTAAATGGATATCATCTAGTGTGGTAAAAAGTTAATTATACTTCTAATGTTATTCTAAAAATCGTAGCGACCTACTGCGTAATTTCATGTTTTTCGCAATGTTTAGTGTATAGTTGTGGTATGTTTTAATCCCTCGTTGAAGCCGCTGAATGCCGACGATTTTTATTTTAAATATTATACATAGTACTCGCCATAGGCGTAATGAAAATTTAGCAAAATTTGATGTAGGCAAATTTGCAATTTGTAATAAACGCAACGAATGCTACTCATTTTAGAGAAAACATTTCGCCATAGAGGTATTATTGAGTCAATATGGATAGTTTTTACAGTTAAAGGATTTAGAAGTGGGGACATTGCGTCAAAGAAATTTCTAATAAACGTAGCGAAAACTACGCATTCTCTGATAAAATATATGGTTTTCAGATTTCCGTGAAGAATCGGAAATTACAGACTTCTGAAATTTTTCACAGGGATTTTACGGGAAACTCAAGAATTGTATATATAGTGGGAAATCGCGTGAATGAAATTTGCAGTTATTATAAAGAATCCTACGAGCTTTTAAATAAAGAAATTTGCCATAGCTTTTGGAGAGTCCAAATGAATATTTTTGAAAATGTGATTGTTCCAAAATGGATAACTTTTCGTTTTGTTAATTAGTACGCATTTTAAAGAAAAAACTAGCACGTGGGAACATCAACAGTCGACAAAGATCTTTTTTTATCGAGGATTTAGAGGTGTGGCTATTGTGTCAAAAAATGGGTGGTAAACGTAGGAAAAACTACCCTTTTCAAGTAAAAAACAGCAATTAATCAGCAGTTGAAATGAAGAAAAGAAATTACATTAGTGAAATTTGTACTAAACGTCGAAAAACTAATAGTAATAATAATATTTGCAAGCATTAGCTTCGTCAGGAATTCAAAACTAAAAAACAAGCAATATACAGTGTACAACATTTTACCTGGAATATCGAACTACATATCTCGAATACTCCGCATTGTGTATAGAAATATTCAGTATCATGATTTAATTACAAGGGAGAAATGTATTGGTGCTAAACACGATTCCCCTCCACTCCCCCTTTGGGCGGGGTGACGGTTAACTTTTTAATTTCAAATGACAAGTCTCATTTTTTTACAGCTTCGAATAGTGCGACTAAAAATAAGAAAAACTTACGTGATACATTTTTTTCGATTTATGCTGGAAAATACTGTAATTAATGAACTAATATCTCTTTTTCGCTTATGATTTACTGAAAGGTTTGATGATACCTGCATTAGAATCAATGAAAACATGAATTTTTATATCGCTTTTATTTGAAGTAAATGCTAAAGATGGTGTTCCTGAGTTTCACTGCAATTATTTATCTGTGTTTTAAAGGACTCTTCACATCTACGAAGTGCGTGTTCTGGAATATGAGCACAAGCATTAATAATTCGCAGAACGACATCCCCACGTGTCGTTGGCATTTCTTTGTAAACCTGATCGTTGAGATATCTTCACAAAAAGAAATCCGACGAAGTGAGATCTGGAGATCTGACAGGCCAATTTACAGGACCAGATCTGCCGATCCATGGACTGTTCAAATTACGATTAAGAACTTTCGATGCCACCACAAAATAGTGAACTGGACAATGGACACGTTGAAACCACATATTCTGAGGCAATTTTAAGTTTAGGTCCTGGAGCAATGTGGGCAGTTCATTTTCTAAAATATTCCAGTACATTTCATCATTCGAGTTACCACGAATTATGTGGGGGCCGATAAGTTTACCGCCAATGATCCCACACTATACGTTGACAGTCCAAAGACGCTGGTGCTCAACTTGTCGAAGCCAATGTGGATTTTCAACACTCTAGTAATGCATGTTATGTCTATTAACTGTTCCGTGATTTGTAAATGATAACTCGGCAGAGAATAATATACAATGGAAAAAATTGGGATTTCGTTCTATCTATCCAGATGCGCACTCACAAAAGTTTAAACGATTTTGAAAATCTACATCATGGGGCTCTTGGTGATAGATGTGTTAAGGTTGAAACTTGTTTTATTTGTAGACGTTATATGGTGACGTTAACGATTGTTTGTCATATTTTATTATTATAGAATTTTTTTTTAAGTCGAGGTTACTATTTGAGATATGAATTGATTATCGTTAATTACAGTGTTTTCTAGCATGAATTTAAAAAAAGTTTTGGACAAATTTTTCTTATTTTTAGCTACATTATCCGAATCTGCAAAAAATGGGAGGGGGGGATATCAGTTTAATCCATCAAAAATTACTGGTTTATTATTTGAAAAAAATAATTGTTTGATATTGGAATACTTGATTATAAAAAATTGCGGATTTCTTTACTTATTTTTCATATAAGTAACTGCAAGTTTTCATGATTGTGGAAAGAATAGGGGTTCTGGATGAGGTAAAATAAAATAAAAACGCAGTTGAAAAATATAATAAATGTTATAATGAACCCTAACTAAACCATAGCCTACTCTTTTTTTTTGAGGAGGTGGGAATCTTCTAAAAATACCCAGCTTGGACGTACAGCGTGGTAGTGTGGGATTCGACCGACCATTACGTCCTCACTAGAACCACTTCTCCTCTTGCGCCCTGAAACGGTCTTTCGGTATTTCATCGGGGATGTCTATTCACCGAGTTAAGGGAGGACGCGGTTCCGCACCCCGCTCTTTTTCCTTTCGTTCTTTCAATCTTCTTTGTCAGAATCTCCTCAAACATTTCCCATTTCACCCTACTTTCTAACAATTCGTTCCTTATCGTTCTTCGGCTTAGGTCGAGTCCCTCCTTCCTCACCACCGCACAATAGTTTTCCCAATCTGGACTTACCCATAGCGTATGCTCCAAGGTGTCTTCTATTTTATCACAGTACTAACACTTAGCATTCCTTTCCACTCGGGTCCGCCTCAGGTATTTTGCAAACACCCCGTGCCCGGTAAAAATCTGAGATAGCATTTCTTCGTCCACTCACACTCGTACCATTTGCGAATCCTCGGTGTGAAGGTTTTAACCCATCCTTTATACCTCACCCATTCCCTCTCGCATTCCTCCATCACCCACTTTCGCACTTCGTTCTTTTTCTCTCTTCCCTTCTCCCACATCATGTTTTTCTCCTTCACTTTGATTCTCACCGTTGATATTTTGGCTACAGCCAGCACCGCCGGTGTCGGAGCTGTCCTGTAGGCATTAGTCATCACCATCAATCGTCTCCTCCCGTACCCCAAACTGTTCACCCTTGGCAGTATGCCTTTAAGCTTGCTTATCACTTGTACCACCTTATCGGTCGTTCGTCTGGCCTGCTCACCGAAGCAAGCGTACTTACCGAACCATATACCTGAATACTTCACACATTCCTTCGTCTTGTACGTCTCACCGTCCATTCTCAGACTCATGCTCCAAGTCTTCCTGCGCCACCCCACGAATACCGCCTCCATCTTATCCGTCGCCATGCTAAAGACCAGTTGCATAGCACTCCTGGTCCTCGTCTCCAGGGTTACCGCGTTTTTCATCTCGACCATCAACGCAAAGTCATTCATATATGCCACCGGAGTGACATCATGCGGATATCCCTTCTTAAAACAGATTCTACAAGGTGGAGCTCAGAACGAACCCCTGAGGAACTCCTCATGTCATTTTGCGGACATCCTCGTCAGGCAACACCAAAACTGGATCTGCCACTCTTCTGAAGCACGTTCAAGAGGTACCCGTTCACCGGGGCCCTCCTCAGCGCATTCCCAATGAGCTCCCACAGCGACGTATTGAAAGCGTTCTTATTAGCATCAATCATTACCATGACGCAGAACCCCGCGTGTCTATAGTTTTTCACCCTGATCTCCTTAACCATAGCCAACCCTATCAAAATCTTCTTTTTATAGAGATTCAAGGGAATCGGTAAGCAGACATCGAAAATTTGGCACTCGGCAATCTTGCTTGCCCCTTTTGTGTCGGGTCGGTGTCCCAATTCAGGGAGCGCCGGCCAACTAAACCCCCTTTCCTCTCTTCACCCTGGATCCACAACGGAACCGCCATTAGGCATTACTTCAGGGAACCTTACCAAGGCCTAAATTAACCTAACCACACAATTCTTACCCAAATAAAAACAAAAATATAATATAATTGAAAAATACTTAAAACACTGATGGTGGGTTTGTTTATGATCACGGTAGGTTAGGTTTCATTATATTTTTTATAATATTTTTTAAGTGTTTTTTTTTGTTTTATCTCTCCCCACCCAGTACCCTTATTCTCTTCACAGTGTCGAAAGCTTGCAGATAGTTATATGGAAAATAAGCGCGGAATCTACATTTTCATATTACCGGTTAAATGTTACACTCTGTATGTATCTAGGACTCAGTCTAGAGGACCATTCGATAGAAAATTTGGGGATTATTTGATTAAGGCTGATTCTTTGTGTGGTGTCCGTTGTCTCATACAGTTAATATTTGTTGAAGAGGGAAAACAAAAAAATGACACGATGGCCAATGCTTCATTCCCAAAGTAGTGATCCATCTTTTGAAGTACTTTTTCGAAAAAACTTCCAGGTTTACGCCAATATTTCTGGCATGGTTCGGAACTAATCCAGGAATCCAGTTCATTACCGTGTTGCGTTTGCCTATTTTTTTGGCACTTTCTCCTCTAGGCCAAGGAAACACCAAGACTGCCAACCACTGTGCGTGTCCATTGACGGGCCTCCAGTTGGCAATAGACTTAATAATACCGGCCAACTAGAGTAGGGTGCGTTCGTTCATTCACATCTTTGTTTACTCTCCGGAAGCCAACCCCAAGCTGTGCCAGGATTACGGGAAGTTATAGGTCGGATTCAATCAAGTGCCAGTCCTGAAACAACAACAACAAATAAGAAAACTTAATCCGTGAAAGCTTTATTCCAAAGTGTCCGCTCTAAATCAATGTTTACACTTGCTTTGCGATATTGCAAAACCCATGCAGGAAGTACAGCGGCGATATTTTCTGCTGTCTTGGCAGTGGTCAAGATTAGCCATCCGCTCGTAAATATTTTTAAAGCACGTCTTTAGTTTTTGCGGGGACAGAGAGGCAAAAATCCAGGGATTTTTGTCATTTTATTGTGGTCGGAAAAAAGTTCGCTTTGGAATCATACTCGTATAGGCTATTTAAAGTTTCTCATCTGTATCGTCGTATTCCTAGTACCTGCGACGTACTGAAAATAGCACCAGCCAGAAATAGATCAACGAAAATAACCACGGACACAACATTTTGTCGCAATAATAAGATAATAACATAAAGTGGTGCTTTTCGGGCAAATAACAAGGATAAGCGAAAGTCCAAGCTGTTTGAAAAATCTGGCTTTTACGACTCGTCTATGATATACAGAACATCCATCAACGCTTTTCGCTTATGAAATATCGATGTACTTAACAAAAATTGGAACCATCTTGGAAATTATGCTTACAGATAACGTAATTTCTTCAGCAAGAAACGATTTTTCTTCCTTTAATCTGAGTGCACCAGATTCTCCCTAAAAATGAGCGTTATCGCAAATCGTGCCCGTCAAAAGAAACGATAAAAGTTGAGTTTTAGATGCAGCACTCGATTTAAAAAATTTGTGAAAAGTGAGTGGACACTGGAAGAAACCAGCTACATTAGGAAAAGCTACGAAATTGCAGTGGTACAAGAGAAAACACCACAAATGAAGTTGCATAACAAGAGTTTATATTTTTATTAGTACTAATTCAGAGGCGCACTAAGTCGGAGCGGCAGCAATCATTTGCTGGCGCCTCTAGGTGCAAATGTTTATTCCGATTTTATATACAGCGTGTACCATTGGAAACTTTGCACCCGGCTTATTTTGAACCACGATTAAAATATTAAAAACTTCCCCGACACTTGAATTTTGTTATCGAGTGAGACACACTTTAGCGTTAAACGCAGATTCACCAAAATGACTCCCTGCGGGGGCGTATCCAACTTAAACCCTTGAAAAGCAGTATAGGTCGAGTGACTCCTTATTTGAAACGATTTTCAATTCCGATTGTCAGCATGTCATTTTTTTCCGATTTTAGTTACATTGAAAAATGATAAATATATTTTGAAAAGAATTGAAATTTTCGGAGTTTTCCCTTCAAATTGGATTACTTCCAAATAAACCTAAAAATGGGTGGTTGTGGATGCAAATTTGACAAATTGAAACTGGAAAGGGTTTACATGTAGCCATCTCAAATTTTATCATTTTTCTAGCTTATATCTATATATTTTAAAATTTATGGATTACATTCGTTTATTGTTTAACAAGTGATTAAAAAATATATACATACGCTGACAAATAGAATTTTAAAACTTTTCAAATGATGTGCCACTCGACCCGTAGTGCCATTCGAAATTTTAAAGATGAATGCAACCCCCCTCCCCTCCGAAGGGGGTTGTTTGGTGATTCCACATTTAACGGTAAAATGTGATCCCGTCGAAAGCAAAATCGACGTGTCGCGGCAATTTCTAATACTTTCATCATAGTTCAAAGTAAGCTGGATGCCAAATTGTCAACAATGCACTCCGTATATAGCACAATTACTACGAATTTTAGTGTTCAATCATGTAGTGTACCCGTATGTTACGCCAACGAGCATCATAACTTTTTTAGGTAATATACCGGATGTGGCTAAAGTACACAGCTAGTTTTTACGATTACCCTGTATAATAAAACATTCATCCTTTTATTTGTAAGAACTAGAGTTTAAGCCATTTTAAGTTTCATTAAATCGGTACAACTCTAACATTTCAATAAAAGAATAATTTTGCTATTCTTCTAAGGATATCGCTTTGAAGCTATGTATTAATTATAAACAAGCCGATAATTGCCTTTTAATCGTGGGACGCCTCTGTGTTAGGCCTTGGTTTTACTATTTAAGACTTTTGTAAAACTCAGTCTCAATTCATCAATGGAGTTTCTTCACTTCGTAACTTGCTTAAGGTACACTATGACTTAGCAGTGAAATAAATTACTTCGTAAGTAGCTTCTGAGTTTGCTGTTCTAATAATCAGAATAACTTGTATTAAAATGAATCCATTACTACGTTTTTATTGACTCAAAATGCAAATATTTCGAAACTGATTCCAGTATCTTTTGTAATTTGTGTGGTTTTTCATCCTGATTTTCAATCCGTTTTCAAATCGATTTTGAAACGAAATTTAGATTTTGTTAAAAGACACAAAAGACTACACTTCTGACTAGGATTAAGTGCGGTGACCGTTGACAAACTCATAAGATTTACATGGTTCTATTGAAAATAGTTGGAATAGAAAACGGGTTTACGTGGCAAATTTCAAAACTGAAAATTATTTCAGAATGTTTTAGATTTGCATGAAAAGTTTCTTAATGATTTAAAAAGTTTCCAGAAGTCCTCAAAAAAATGTCGAAAAACTTCAGATATTATGAGTTTATTTTTAGAAGGTTATCAATCACCGCAAAAGAAGTTAATTAAACCTAAAACACCATAATAAAATATGCATAATAAGAGATATATGATTTTTACACAGTTTATGAATGAATGTTTTTTCATTATTTTTCTACATGTATTTACGAATCATTTATCAGGCCTACTATCATTAAGCATCATTAATTATTTGAAAAATCATTTCTCTTGTTATGTAGTTTTTATTATGGGGTTTCAGGTTTAATGAGGTTAGATGTTATTGAAGTGTTAGAACTTGTATAGCATAATATTAGAGAAAAGCTTATGCCTAAAGTTTCAGAGTGCCACATTATTTTATGTTTGTTTTGGATCCGTTATTTGTGAACACTTTCAGAGATTTTGTGCACATGGAAAAAATTAGTCACTGATATATGAATGAATACTTTCAGTTGAAAGGTCTTAGTTCATTCAACATCAAAGCGGAATTCGATTCTCTTCTGAGAGGATTTAGAGCAGTGGTCAACCCAATGACACTCCGGATCTGGCCACTTCAGATATTGCGATGAAAATTCACAAAACTGTACTGAAAGATCGACATTTAAAAAGTATTGTACATGCTATTTTCACCAAAAAATTGGATATGAAAGAGCTGTACGCAAGATTAAGAAAAAAAGCGGCGTGAGGATGTTTCCAGGGAGTGTTTGGCAAAGGTTCGCAGTAAAAAGCTGAGTTATTGCGTTCATTCATAATGATTCGTAAAACATGAGTCCATAATTTCATATCTGAGAAGAAAGAGTGGTCAAAATAATACCCTCAAAGAAGTAGACTGATAATCTAGAAGCAATCGTCAGTTTAGGTCGAGGGTGGTAGCGAGTGGT
Source organism: Euwallacea fornicatus (assembly GCF_040115645.1). Taxonomy (NCBI): domain Eukaryota; kingdom Metazoa; phylum Arthropoda; class Insecta; order Coleoptera; family Curculionidae; genus Euwallacea; species Euwallacea fornicatus. The sequence continues at coordinate 7,020,887 of NC_089542.1, read as the reverse complement.
TCAATTAATACTCTTAGATACAATGTCCACGTGGTGCGATATAATTTCTGATTAAATTGGTTTGCTCGTAGAACAATGCTCCGAGCTATAGAGAAAGGAATAATGAGAAACAAAGAGTTCGAGCAGTTGATAAGAACGCTAAAGTCCATAACATAACGAGATGACACACACGATGAGAAATATCGAAACAAATGCAATGGACAAAAAGCAATGGATGGAGCGGCGTATCCGAGGATTAAAGAAATGGACTTCCTGCGAGTATAAATTAACGGATTACTACCTGACGCAAATCCTTTAATCTAAGTTTTAGGCGCTATACGCATTGTATACATAAATCGATCACGTGCAACTGTCGTTACTGCGGAAAGCCCGACGCTGCAGGATATTTTCAAATGCCCACATCGTATATTCATCATATATTCATTGCATTTTAAATGCAAATGGATATACGATTTCAATTGAAGCTAATGGTGATCCACTAGAAAAAATATCAGCAAGCAAGAATGTCGGAAAATAAATTAGCATGCGGGGTCTGTACTGAAAACATGAGCGAGATTAAGATCAAAAAGGAAGAAGTCGAATATTGAAAAGAACGAACAAACATGAGTTAGGATGGAAAGGACTAGGAGAATACTGAAAAGAGGATATAAGTAAGGGAAAAGTGGTCGTAAAGAAACAATACTTCGAGGGTATACAAGGTGTCCGGAAATACCATTGAAATATTTTTGGAGGCGATTCTAGAGATGAAAATAATAAAAAGGTTCTTATAAACATAGCACAAAAATCGCTTCGTAAAGAGGGTAGAATCTCTTTAAAACAATTTCCATTCCAGCTTATTAAAATATAAAGAATGGCAGAATTTTGGCACAAATCGTTTTGAAAAAATTGGAAAAAAACACCTTCAGAGTTTTCCCTTCAAGGGGTTTTAGCCCCTTTAAAAAGCAATTTTTAGGGTATGTTTATAAGAAATTTTTTTATTATTTTAATTTTTAAAATCAACTACCAAAATATTTCAATGTTATGTCCGGACACCCCGCATTAGCACATCTCCGCTTAATTCTTTATAATAACAGAAAAAGAAATCGGAAAAGAGCAAGTTATTTCAATTTTACATCAGGTGATTCCAAGTGGCGAGTGTGATGCTTTTGATTTCCCAAATCAGTATGTTTTACCTTTAGTTAACTTCATTACTGAAACGAAACACATTACCAGGCAGGATATGGCACTTTTAAGTATTAGACGCTTGACCATGAGGCTAATACAGAAATGGCTTCAAATAAGGGTTGTTGTTTAAAATATGAATTAAGCTAATATAATTAGGGTTACCAGATGATACTCAAATGGTCGACGAATGTCCTTCATTTTCTTTTTGGCCTCCTTTCACAAGAAAAGTCCTTCTTTTCGACATTTATCATATAAAATTTTATGTTTAGCCACAATCTTAAAATACGAGAATGTTTAGGACATTGGAGACAATCTAATTTTTTTAATTAGTTTTTGAAAGAAACGGAATAAAATTTTAACAAAAATGCCTATGTTTACTTTGTGCTTTATTTAAATAAGTTTTGAAATAATTAATTCGTTTTTTTAACATCTCAATCGTGTCTGGATACCCTTTAACGAGATAATGATGCTGATTGTGATCTATATCGGACTAATTGTGTGTAAATCAGTAATGTAACTACAAGGAAGTGTTGTTGGATATAAAATGTTTATGGTTCAAAAATATTATGCTTTTATTCAGGATTCAGAATTCAATCTAGCCGTTAAATCTCAAAAGACTCTTCTTGAAGTCTTCAGTTTCGTCAAGTGTTTACAAGTGATTCAAGTGTTTCTCTCGTTTAGATTCTTTCTCTCATCACTTGTAATACCATTATCACCATTTCGCAATATGTTACACCTGAATTTAGAGAGCATTAAGAGCCCTTATCTTGTATTTAATTCACATTTTTTTGCTAAAGGATGTAAGAACATTAAGAAAATTACTGTAATTACACGCTAAAGATAAATATAAATTTTGTAAAACAATTATTATCACCGAGTGTGCATGTAAATTGAAAACACTTCAAATATTTTTCGTGATTTTTTGAATTTCAATTTGAATTGATAATGCATTTTTAATTACCGCTAATTGAATACAATAAATATCTCTATTTCCTCACATTTTATGTAACAAAATCTCATTTTTTTTCAGATTCAGCAGAGTTCATCCTACTCCACCTCCAGGGACAAGGGTTTCTAACGACCTGGAGAAACATTTGCCCCTGTAGCAGCGTTTTCTAGACACGCCCCTGGACTAGGACGGATTTTCCAAATTTACCGCTTTTTGGACACCCAACATGTGTCGGATTGGATGTCCGAAAACTCCAATTTTCCCACAACGACCCTCTTCGCCACCCTCCAATAGTAATCGCTGTCTTTAACATAGTTTTAGATATGTATATATTTGTAATAATAGTTTTTAAGGTTTTGAGTTCAAGACATTTGCGATTTTACCGAAGCTTGTCTTAGTAATTATGCTACTAATGTTACTTATAGCTGCTAAACCGTTAAAACTGAAAAGAACCCTCTGATTTAAAGAATTTTGTATGTTTAGGGGCGAAACTATATTATAGCTATTTCTCGTGTAACTATTTTATATACTTATACACAAGTAGAAGAATTTTATTATTAGAAAGCTGCTATTCTTTCTCTCAGTAAAGTGAGTCATGGGGTGGTTTTTGTGCGGATCTATATGCAGGTTAGACTTGCACTTAAGGCACTTTTTTAACTCATCGACTGAGGAATTAAGGGCTGCCAAGTGAATTATACTGTTAGTGATTATTTATTGATATGTAATAGTCCGTCTCGAATCCCAGGGAACATTTATTTTGTGCTCTGGAATTACTAAAGCAATATAATCCTAGTCCAAAAAGTATATGGTTACAAAAGGTTGTGTTAAGCCCTAGAGGGGTTTTCTTTTGAATTTCTGTGCAGACAAATTTTATTTCTACTTTGAGAAAAAAAAGGTAAAAATTATATCGAATTTTGCTAAAGGTTCTTGAGAGGATGGCGAAAGCACAGCCTGTAGAAGAAAACTACCCTTTAAGGGCCTGTCGCTAAAGTTTTGGCTAGTGAAACACGTTAAAGAAGAAATAAAAAAACACAAGAGATGTAGTTTAGATACTAGTACTTTTTGCCCTCTATACAAGGGCTTCGTATAGTGACACCGTATTATTGGTACTTAGGACTAGTGGCCTTTTAACGAATACAACGTTCGCCATTAATATACTACCTTAAAGAAGTTACTAGGGTTTACTACTATTTCGCTGAAATATTCTGATATTTGCGGTACTTTTTACTATTATAACTATTCTACAATATACTTAACTCCATAGCGTGAAACGCAAAATAAAGTTGTTTAGAACTGGAAAAAATGATGTTTTATTGACGAATTGAGGTTTATATTTTGTAGTAATTGCTCCTTAAAAGCCGTTTAAATACTTTTAAAAAAATAGTCAAATTTTCAATTTAACGTTTTGGCGATGCTCGCGACCTATTTTCCTTTTGAATAATTTCTGTTAAGCTGGGCTTATGCAGCGCATATCACACAACAAAATACATAACATATGTTTAAAGTCGGCTTTATGCTGATGCCTATTACCGTTTATGCAACGTTTAGCATATACATACATAATATAGAAAATTCATGTCTGTTTCAGTTTCCGTGCAATTCTTATACGTTATGTTATGAATTCTGCGCTGCAAAAACCCTGCTTAGAAGATTACTTGGCAAAACCCGGAGAATTCTTTCTAAATCAGTTCAGATTATATAATATATTTTTGTTTTTAACAATTGAGAAATTGAGAAATTCTGTTACTAAGGTCAGCTCAAGTTATTTAAGTTTACGAAAACGAATTTATTCTCACAACAAATCAACTGAAGGCTCTTTAATAAGGTCACTTCTCGCTCCAGTTCTCGCCACAGGAGTGTTTTTTCCGCCCCAGATAAAAAAAATATTTTGACGTTTGTTTTTTTTTAATGTTACTTATGTTGCCGGCAGCAGTTTAGAAAAATTGGTATAAATTTGGTAAAACAATGCAATACAAACTCAAAAATTAAATAGTACGTAAACAATAAAAAAACCTGTTTGTTAATAGGAAACTGGTTTGGTTTTGATTTTGTACTCAGAGTCTTTGGCAAAAAAAGGAAATGGAAAACACACCAATTTCCTATCAACAAGAATTTTTCATTCTTTGCGTACTATTAAACTGGCTTTGTATTGGATTTTTACCAAATTTATGCTTATTTCTCTCAAAAACTGATCGATAATTTTGAATTGCAATACACTATTGAATGTAGTTTTGAAAAACCTGTAATTTGACGAGTCACTTCACCAATAGTTCAATTTTAGAATATCCGCAATTTTGTACTACCCCTGATGTAAGCAATATAAAGGGTGGGTAGAACTTAAAGTTGTAGGGTATAGAAAATGCTCTTTAAGAATCAGTTCATGGTATGAAATAACGAATTCAAAATTCTAAGGAATTATAGTATTGTTCGAAACCTCTTTTAAGGTCAGATGAGCTTACCTACGTTACAGGAATTACGTCACAATTTCAGAGAACTTGTGTGAGTGAGAAATGGTGAGTAAACAATGCCATAGCTCTAAAATTAGAAATGTCACTCGTATCGTCATTCTTAGTTAATTGAAGCACATTAATAATCTTAAGAATATGTGGCAACTGGCCACTCTCTGTCGAGATGTTTATAGCAGCAAACAGCTACCATTCCATCCCAAACCAAATGAATTTGTCTTCTTCTTGCTAATTATAGCAGCCCTAATTTGTGTATAATTCGTCGGAATAATAAAAAAAACGATTAAATTTAATAAAATCTGAATTATGAGTAATTCTTGAACACATACCTAACGATATCATGGAGAAATATTGTATATTAAAATTTACTTAGAGTTAAACTAAATTGCGACTCCTAGGATTTGACTCACTTCTAAGTCGATTTACCATTCGCCAAGCCTCCCATTGCTTATTTAGATCAGATACACCAATTTTAAAGTAATAAGAAAGGTGCTTTGTAACCTCGATCATTTCCTTATACATTTTTTATGTCAGCTGAAAATGCAGGAAAAGTGCTCATTATCATCATTAAATTGCCTTTCGTAATGTAAATATTGCATGTTAGACGCATATATTTTAAAATATTTTTTTGTTATCCAGAGCTTTTCGCGTTTAATGCAGCTATTATGTTTAATAGGAAACGTTCTATTAAACATCGCCTAAACTATTAAGTGAAACATAGAAAGATCTTTGTGAGTGGAAAACACTATGCCAAGCTACTGGTACGCACACACGTTTTAAATTTTAAAAAAATTTAACAAAAAGCCGAGTTGTTTTCAAACGGTTATTAGGTGACTTACAGTTCAACAGAATGTAAGGAAAAACATATAAAAAAAAGGTACGAAACAGTGTAGAGAAAGAAAGTTTAGGGAAGGGAGTCCACACACATTATTTAAGTTAAATTTAGATATCTTAGCCTCATTTCCCAAAAAAACAGCATTGAAAACAGTGCATTCAACATTACCATCATAAAAGTTAGAGGACATACAAGGGTCACCAAAATATTATATGACGATTAGGCCCAACATAACTTGTACCAATGTTTTGTTTTTCAGAATTACAAGGCGTTAAAGTTTGAAATATTATTTTAAAATTCCTTAATAATTTTTTGTATTTTCATAGCATCAACAACAAAATTGGTGTCCTTATAAGATGCGAAATAACAATTTCGGTCCAATTTTTACGCAATTCCTAGAGGACGTTAGTACCACCCTCACCGCTTTGGTATATTTCGTCATATTTTTTTATGAGTGCAACTGAAGTCAAAATCTATTCAGTGCAATGAAAGATCGTCGATTCTTACTCAAAAAAGTTATTCTCGTTTATTCCCGATATCTCTTTTTGTTTACGAAATATTTACCCATAGGCTAATACGTATCATACAGTTTTAAATAGTTAATTATTTAAAAAAATAATTAAAAACATTAACCGCCTTTTACAAATGAAAAATAAATCTTATTATGAAGTGTATTTGAGGAAAAACATAATCATATTGCACATTTCAGGAAAAGAAAAGTTATTATGCTTTGGCATTTTCACATTTAAATTACATTTTTATTTGCATACAAATACAATTTATTACTTAAAAGGAGCAACTGACAAGAAAATAGTCTAATTACTTTGACAATCTAAAGTAATAATAGCTAAGTAATGCGTCGCTATGCGAGTAAATCACAGCCATTATCGTTTTTGAGGATTTCAAATGATACGACACGAATATGGAATGAAATGAGAGTATGGATGAAAACCCCGAAAAACCAAGAGAGATATCGAGACTAAACGAGAATGTCTCTTTTGAATAAAAAATAGATATTTTTCATCATATTGAATAGAGTTTGATCTTAGTTGCACTCATAAAGTATATGACCAAATACACCGTAGCCGTAGATTACACTTGGAACCTTACAAAATGTAAGTATACTAATTTTGGTGTTGATGCTATGAAAACAAACGTTATCAAAGAATTTTAAAATAAAAATTGAACTTTTAACACTCTGTAATAATAAAAAACAACATTGATATAAGGAATGTTAGTTCCAATCATTGCATTTTGGTGTCCCCTATCGCGGGTTATGTACCATTCCTAATGAATCACCCTGTATAATTCAATAGGAACTGAGAGGATGTAATTCTGGTGGGGCAGGGGGTTGTCCATACGTTGGATCTTCGAATTATATTTGTTGAAAGCTATTTATGATAAAATTAGCACTCAAAATATAAAATCCTTTTAGAGTGAGGTGATAGGCTGAAAAGTGAAATCTCCAGTTTCAACGAAAATTTTCGCAATAATAAAGTTTTGTTATAAAAATTATTTTAGGGTGTTATGAGTCGCATTCAAGCAGACGGGGGACCTAAAATAAGAAAAAAAAACAAAAGAAACAAATACCACATATCTCTGCTGAATGCCGGGAAATGAGAGATATTATCACTGATGACTGCTGCGATACATTTATCGAGGTTTTTGTTATTGTTTTTTTTATTTTGAGTTTGTCTACGATATAAAAGTATCCAATATTAAAATTACCTATGACGGTGTTTTTATCTATACAATTATTCTTTTAATCTTGAAAATTTACGATAATAATTTCTTTTTTTACAAATAGTTTGCTTGTTTAAAATTGTTATTTCATCATAATTGACATCATGCTCAGTAGTTATTCCATGGTCGACTAATGCAATTCGGCTATGATTTCTTTCAAAATCGTTTTTATTTGTAAATATACTGCGTGAAATAGAAAAGAGACCACATCGTATAAATGGTTTCATTTAAATAATTTTTTGTACGTACGTTTCTAACACGCGTACCAAACGCTAAAACAAACACTTCATTAAAAAATCGAACAAATTTAATTGGTAAAAACCAAAAAAACAAATAATAATTTGTTGGCTCTTCGCGGTGTCTTATACATTCCTGTGCACTTCCAGGCATGGATCTAATGAGGTGATTGATATCGTCTTGGGGGCTCTTATTCAAGGTTAACAGGAAAGCATGACATAGCGCCGTTAGGGCTTGTGGAGGATGGGATAAATTATGCAATCTTCTATCTATAATATCCCATACATATTCAATCAGTGAGAGGTCTGGAGATCGAGGTGGATAAGGTAGCAAATTGCCTGCATTTTACTAAAAGAAGTCCATAGTCACTCTAGCCACATGTGGTCATGCACTATCTTGCTGAAAAACGGGATTAACAAGAGTTTTCAGATAATGCACGAGATGAGGTTTCAGAACTTCTTGGATGTATCGTCGGGCTGTTATAGTGCTTTTAATGAAAAGTAAAGGTGACCTGCTACCATGTGTAATATCACCCCAAACCATTACCGCAACAGTCTGATGGACGTGCCTCTGTATTGTAAACTGAAAATCCCGTCTTTAACCTAGTCTTCTTCTCACACTTGCCTGTCCATCATGCCTATTCAAACAGAATCTAGATGCGTCACTGAACACGATATTATCCCATTCCAGATTTCAATATATCCGTTCTCTGCACCACTGCCGTCGATTTTGACCATGATTTGAGGTGAAGGATAACACAAGATGGGGAAGATAGGAGATCAGACCAAAACCTCTTATTCGACGATAAATGGTTCGCATCCCAATGGGCTATCCATACTCAGCTCACCACTGATCAGCCAGCGTCCTCGACGTGATGAACTCATCTTTTAGAACCATAATTCGAAGGCGGTGATCTTGGCGTCTTTTCGCATGTAGTTCTTCGAGATCGTCCAGTACCTCTCCTTCTGCCTGTTTGCTTTTCTAAGGCCCATGCCTGACAACATTTTACTATAGTGTTTTCACTACGGTTGAATCTAGTGACGATTTCCCTAAATGACTGATCAGCCCTCCGTAGGCCTATAAATTCTATCTCTGTCAAACTGGCTCGATTGATGAATCTGAAAGCACTTTCTAAGCACACTAAACACCAATAAATGATATTTTACAGTGATATTGCAGATATTTTATTGCGATTTTTATAGTAACAAAAAGTTTAAATTGCTGATAACTCGTAAATACATTGATAAATATGGCTGAAAATTTGATCGTTTTTTATGTGAATACCGAAAATTATTTAAATAAAACCATTTGTACGGGGTGTTCTCTTTTCTATGTCACGCAGATCATTTCATCCCATGTTATTGCAATCTCGATAGGATTCCAAAAAACATCACTTATTAAATCACACAAAAATTCTTTTTTATCATTAAACCCCACCGTTTGATTACTCCTAATGGTCGTTAGAAATTTGAGAAGTACTCGAAGCTTCTATTCTTCAATTCTCTTCATATTACCGTGAAGTCACTTCCAGACCATTCAATACGCCCATTTGCAATTCCTTAATTCTTCTCCTCGAAGTTCTTTAGAACTCTCCACTTGAACCAATATGAAAAATTAGGAAGACACTAAAATAAATCCGGAATATGAACGGTTTCCCTTCGCCGAGATAGCGTACGTACATAAATCCGAAAACATACGACAAACCCAAACAACAATATAATGACTTTCCGGTCGGAGGGCGGCCTGTACATCCGAGCCCTCTGACATGGGGGGCTGAAAAGGGGGTCCGCTATCTCGATTCACAGCCAGCGGCCATGCGAGCGCATTACGCGGATATTTATGGCACCGGGGATTATCAAGAAAAGGCGGGTTTTCCGAGACATCGATTTTTCACATGTGCCCCTCTGTTCGAGTGCACTCGACATTATCTTGCAGATAATTACCCGAGAAATTATGTGTCGCCTCATAGACTATTAACCCCTAAAAAAACACCTTCAGCGGTTTCAGATGTAGTGTATTTATATTATGAGGAAATAAAGTAGTGCTTTTTTCCGCCAGCGGCTCACTACGCGTCGACCATTAAATATTTACAAGAACAAAAGTTCCTTCGTCCAAAGTGGCACACACAGGAAGGAAACGAGTCACTTTCAGCACTGAAACTATACTCAAGATCGTGCATATACAGGGTGTCCCACAAGTGTTTCATTATATTTCAGTGGGTAATAGTACATTGAAAAATAATATGACTCCCTATATAAACCATATTCCAATAATGCTTCATTAAGAAGACACAGAGTGTTAAACTTAAAACACACCTGGAATATTTCAACGTATCAGAGTATCAATGAACAGGCGAGCTCAATTATGTATTGAACAAAATGGCCACCAATTTGAACGATTTCTATAATGTTATAGCAAATAAATAATATTTAAAACAAACTTAATATTACTAAAACCATTTAGAGAATATCGTGCATATAGACGGTATTCAATTTTGTGTTGTGACACCAGCCGATATTTTATACGTGATCGACACCACGACGTTGATTTGTCAGGATTAAGACGACTTTGTTAACTCACTAACAACTCTTTATTTTTAATACTAAGGTTCTATGCTTTTTCTCTGAACTATTTTTAAGGAATTTGAAGAGAGTCTAACACTTATGCACTCTGTCTGAAGAAAAATTATAATGTTCCTTTTTGGGGCTGAAACTTACTTATATGTGTGTAGAACAACTTATCTAAATTATATTAAGGGCAAACACCCGGGGACTTGAGACTTTGGTCGCAGTTAATTGTTCGTATAGTCGAAAGGGCAGTCTGGTGAAAGTCCAATTGTTCTAAATTATTCTTATGATAACCCCATATTATTGGGAAAGGTTTGTGTCGTGTGGGATAATAAGTTATATGACAGATTTGAGGATAAGAAGGTATATAACATTTTTACTGGCAAACGATACGTCGAACGAAAAAGAGTCAAGTGAGCATTTTTCTTCTAAATGAAATTAAACTTCTGAAAATAATTTTTATTTTGATAAAAAGCAGTGGCGCACCATGTTTTTCTTTAAAAATGTGCTGAGAGGTGTCCGTACGCACGTCACTGGTGAAACGAAAAATAGCCCTTTTGCATAAATAAATGCGTCTACATTAACTCTCAAAACATGTCAAATTTCACTTACATATCTCAAACGGTTTTGAATATATCAATAAAAGTTAGATTTTTTAAGTAAAGTTTAACACCCTGTATCTTCTTAATGAAGCATTATTGGAATATGGTTTATATAGGGAGTCATATTATTTTTCAATGTACTATTACCCACTGAAATATAATGAAACACTTGTGGGACACCCTGTAGATCGCAGGTTCAGTTGGGAAGAAATGTAATTTTTTTAAGGTCTTTCTAATATACAGATGAGAGTAAATATCATTTACACCAATGACGAAATTACCGCTTTCGTTCTCCATGAAAACATTAACGTTCGAGGAAGTAAAAAGTACTTTCTTTTGCCTTTATTTTCCTCCTGTTCAGTTTTTCATTTTAATTGGAAAAAACCTGTTTTTTAAAAACTGCAGATACTATTTTAAACTAGGAGATTAAGTTTGCCGTTTTCTGCTTATAAGCGAGAGAAAAAAGTTGTATGGCCTATGCAGGTCGAGAGAAGAAAATAAGTCACATTTTCAAGGTTTATGTAACTTCTATTGTGAGTGTGAACTACTCACAGCTGGTTAACAAAGAAATTATTTTAAAACAGTTGGTTGCATATTTGAATAATCCAAAGTACTGTGACCTACTAGCTACTTCGACACAAGTATTGCAACATGACTTACATTATTCTTATGTAGACTTGTTTGTTTATTAAAATTTTCCATAAAATCGGCAGATCACGTACATCGCCATATCACATTGAATGTAAATAATTTAGATTCACGTAATAATTCGGTGCACCATGAAAACACATTCGTCAAGCAGACCATAAGAAGTTTTCTCCCTAATTAGTCTTAATACATAATTAGATTTTGTTCAATTTTTGACCGTTTCCACAAAAAAAACAATCCATGTTATTCTTGATATGAATGAAAAGTTCCATTATTCCTGTAGGATTTTTCTTAAGTTGTCTAGAGTGTTTATTTGCAATTCGGATAGGTAACAATTAAAGGCTTAAATGGTAACTTAATTAGATGAAAGAAAACACTCGCGTTACTTAGTTTTTACTGTTCACTCGGCACCGTTCCCGACCAGAGAGAGGTCCTTCTTGTCCCAATCTTAAGTGTCCCCCCTTGGGGGTAATGAAACAGTGTCGTACCCGAAGTAGAGGCTGGCGACCGTTACCACATCTGACTGCTACGAGCCAGCACCACGAACCATTCTTTGTTCGAGCCCTTATTCCTTGGTTCAAACAAAGAGATGTTCGCCTTTTGGGTCTTTTCCGTGACCCGAATTCTAGGATGTTGCTGGGAGAACCCACTCTGGAGAATCACTCCGACTGCAGGTACGGTACGCATGGGCGTAACATCAGGGTACGTCACCTTTTATTCCCCCCGTTCTTTCTATTCTACTCTAACTAATACTATTTAATTTAAAATACAGATTTTCCCTGCGTGCATCTCGACTTGATCAGACAGTATTGATTGTTTGGAAAATTAAGCGTTCTGACTAGCGGATCCTACATTCCGATTACTATTATAAATTTATGAAGATTTTTTTTTATCTCGTTGAAGATTGTAAAGAAGAAATAACATGCTAATCTCATCAACCCTGTTGAGAAGCTATGTTTTATTAGGGGTACAAATAAGTTTCCGCCGTTTTCTATAAAAAAATTGGAATTAATTGTGAAAGAACGGGATATTACGTTTTATTCAAAGTATTGCCCATCAACGGCCACTACTTTTTCCCATCTTTCTGGCAGCATTCGGATACCACGGCGAAAAAACTCTTCATCTTTTGAAGCTATCCATGAATCGACCCAATTTTTGGTATCTTCATATGATGTAAAGCGCTGCTCAGACAGACCGTGTGCCATTGATCGAAACAAGTGGTAGTCGGATGGGGTAAGGTCTGGTGAATATGGCGGGTGGGGTAGGACTTCCCAATTAAGTGTTTCCAAATAGGTTTTAACCGGTGCCGCAACATGCGGACGAGCATTATCATGTAGGAGAATAATCTTGTCATGTCTAGAGTAGTAATGAGCGCGTTTTTCCTTGAGTGCTCGGCTCAATCTCATTAATTGTGTTCGGTAGAGAGTTCCAGTAATAGTTTCGTTCGATTTGAGCAACTCATAATATACAACACCAAGTTGATCCCACCAAATACACAACATGAGTTTTTTTCCATGAATATTTGATTTGGCTACTGATGTTGAAACATGGCCAGGTGGACCCCATGATTTCTTCTTCTTTGGGTTATCATAATGGATCCATTTTTCATCCCCAGTGACTACACGATGCAAAAAACCCTTTGTTTTATGCCTGGCAAGCAGCATTTCACTCATGCAAAATCGGCGTTCGACGTCTCTGGGTTTCAGTTCATAAGGAACCCAATTCCCTTGTTTTTGAATCATTCCCAACATTTTTAAACGATGTGAAATTGCTTGTTGCGTCACTTCTAATGTAAGTGCAAGTTCTTTTTGTGTTTGAGACGAATCTTCCTCCAATAACACTTCCAATTCCGTATCTTCGTACGTTTTCGGCCTTCCACTGCGTCCTTTGTCTTCCACGTTAAACTCACCGTTTTTAAACTTGTGAAACCACTCACGACAACTTCTCTCACTCCAAGCAGCCTCACCATATGCTTCTACAAGCAATCGATGCGCCTCAGCTGCAGATTTCTTCAAATTAAAGAAGTAAATCAAAAGTTCCCGCAAATGACGCTTATTCGGCACAAAACTTGACATTTTTGCAAGAAAAAAAAATGTGATGCTGATACGAAACCACTAATACTTCTAGGTTATGTTGTTACTAGTTGATCAAACTTGCGATAGTAAGATTTACATCTAGCAATTTCAGCATAACCTTCTGGTGGGACCATGCTTTGTTAAACGGCGGAAACTTATTTGTACCCCTAATATCTTTAACAAAAAATGCGTTAAAGGTATTCAACTTGCTAGAATTTGCGATTTTCAGATAAAATAATTGAACCTGGAAATTCAATCGAATGATTTGCACCTTTCAAACATATTAATTAATGCTTCTCGTGGGTTAGTTAGAAACAAACTTCAGAGTCTCTTTAACACTGACTTTGTGCTCATATTATAATATTATGGTACCATAACGGCAGAATACTGAAAATATACTTCTACATCTTAACTAGACTAGTCAACACTAAAATAACCATGTTCATGGGCATATTAGTGCTTGTAAAAAGTATTGCAATACGTATATATTTTTTTAAAGGCATTTAATACTTTATTTTCGATATTAAAATTTTTCATTTCTATTCGGCTATCCTAACCAACTTTTTGTTTCCCTATGGAAAGATAATTACTGTATATCAATTGAAAGGTAATTCAATAAGGAATACAACAGTAAACCCAGTAAAACAGAGCTTAAGTTGGATATACAGTTTCCTTAAAAAAAACAACAAAGTCCATATCTTAAAAATATCAAAAATTTGAATCTTTGCTTCTTAGATAGATCAACCTTTCTTAGTTCACTTTGAAAGAAAGCGAAAAATTGACAATAAGACGTAAAAATTCCAAATTGTCTTTAACGCAAACAATTTTTTTTAATATAAATTATTTTGGTTTTTATAAAATTTATTAGTAATTGAATTTCTGTATTAGGCATCTACCAAAGTTAGAATTAAAAAAATAAATAAATCGTTTATGTGAGAAGCAAAGAATTGAAATTATAATCTTTTCAGGGTATGGATATCACAAGAAAGTTACGAAAACGTGTATCTAATATTCATTGGGAAATATCAAGACCGACCTATTGATAGAAGTATGATTTGTCATACTAACAGGAAATTTCGAATAATTAAAAGGGTGAAAGTGGTTTTAAAATATGGAAGACCTCGAACAGCAATTGGTGGCGGTAAAGCACTAGAAATTCTTTTATCTGTCGATAAAAACCTCATACAGTCTATTGGCAAACTCGCCGATGAATTTGATGTATCTGTAAAATCAGTAAGCAATCTTTTGTAACGAGAAAAATTTCATCCATACAAAAATTCCCTTACCTGTTGTTCAATTGATGCAAGAAAAAGGCATTCGAGATAATAAATTCTGGCTTAGAAGTTTATTTTCGGATGAAGCAACATTTTACTTAAACAGATCTATTCTCGTTGGATGTAGATTCTGCATACACAACATTCATAAGAACTCCATGTATGCATGGATAAAATCGGTCACCAGTTCATAGGTTCATTTTTCATAGAGGGGAACTTGAGGAAAGCATCATACTTGCAATTATTGCAAAACGAAATAGTTACATCAATCGCCGCAATTTTTCCTTGGAGAGAATGGGTAACATGTAGCCGATAGCATTTGGTTCCGACAAGACGGTGCACTACCATATTTTGCTACTGTTGTGAGACAGTATTTTGATACGATTTTTCGTACGAAACCGATCAGTAGAAAAAGCGCAATAGAATGGCCGCCATGATCTCCAGATCTTATGCCCCTCGATTTTTCTTCATAGGGTCACTTAAAAAGCGCCGTTTACAATAATAGGTTACGTTGACGTCTTAGAATTCAAACAGAACTAGAATTAATAACATAAGCAACACTGGATAAATGCATAAAAAGGTTTGAGGAACGACTGAGTCATTGCCATTGTCTGATGTAATAGTGAGTTACTTTATGTTGTATCCAATAATTTCATTTTCTAATGAAATTGTAGATTCAATTTTAGTCCTGAATATACCGTTGCATCCCATATTTAATTATCTTTTATTTGATAGACTACGATGGGTACCTTTATATTTGAAAAAAAAAAAATTTGTAGGAGTAGCTAGATAGGGGTGAAAAATTTGAAAATCGAAAATAATTTAATAAATGCCTTTATTTAAATAAAATTATAGAGTTTAACCATTTTTTTTTAATTCTAGATTTATGAAAGTTAAAAACGTGTTCCAATACTTTTTACGAGCGCTGTATATTGATAGGGATTTGCCACTATTAACTGATTTATATTTTTCGTCTTCTCATTTTGACGTTTTGTAAAATATTGTTTCTTGGTTTGTATTTCAATTCAACATTATTTAGCTTTTTCCTGGTCTGTGCCTACTTTTATTTCTCTGCTCGTTTTACTTTGTCACCCGGTATTGCTCGTCATCTTCGTTAAAACTTTTTACTTTATTTCATTTAATTCGTATATTCATTTCGCGATTTCTTCACTTTCAACATTCTTCTATCTCAAAAACAATATCTCAACAGCGCTTTCACTGCATTCATATAACAAGAGCAATAACACTGCATCTGGCAGCTGCATACAGCACGTGATAAACGTCATAAGTCTCACTTTCTGTTAATACTATTCTCAAACCTGATTTAAAAGTAGTCAGTCATTTATTCTGCTTTAATTCATTCAATATTATCAATGGGTCATACATCGCAACCTCCTATGATACACAATGGCCCAAACAACGAGGATACTATAGGAAGAACAATGTAAGGGTACCGTTTCGATACATACGAGGATAGTCCTAAAAGTATTCGACCTGATATATAGATGGAGATTTTTCGTTAAAAATTTGTCTATGTTCCACAGACTAACCTGAGAAATCTTGTACCTAAAGATTAAGGGTGCTACGTTGATTTTTGCTTATTTTGAAGGCGATTTTAGTGAACGTTTTTACACATTTTCAGAATATTGAAAAAACTTTTCATCAATACATGATTCAATACTTTCATTTGAAAAGTCTTAATGCACCCAACGTCGAAACAGAATTAAATTCTACTCTGGGAGAATCTGGTCCTTTGTTAACAACTATTAAATGTTGAATATAAACGCGGCCGTACCAACTTCTAAGACGAATTCCGCAGTGGTCGATTCAATGAAATCGACGTCAATTTTTTGGGATGCACGTGGGAAAATTTTTATTGAATATCTCGTTACAGGAGCAACAACAAATAAATAATATTATACAACTTTATTGCAACGTTTGAGCAAAAAGCGACCGCACTTGGCGAAAAGGAAAGTCTTCTTTCATCAAAACAATGCACCAGTCAACACTTTCGTTAGCGCAATGGTCAAAATGAATCAACTTGGGTTCGAACTTTTTCCTCGCCCGTCCTATGCACCAGATTTAACTCTCTCAGATTGTTCTTTATTGTCACAAATGAAGAAAATGGTTTGGTAGAAAAGCATTTGCCAATAATGTTGGAGTTTTATGCTTTGAAACATTAGAACCTTTGTACTCTAAATGGAGTATAGAACCCACTGGACATCGCTGGAATAAGTGCGACGACCTCAATGGAGACTAGGTTGAAAAATTATGTAATACTTCATTTTTTTTTTTAATTTAAATATTACGTGGTATACTTCTGGGACTATCCTCGTAATGTGGAGTGGTAGATAAACCGTCGAGTAAATCGAAAGTATCTTGCTGTGTAGAGTAAACCTGAGGAATAATAACTAATTGTCAGATGGTGGGGAATTAATCCTCTTTTGCAGCAGGTTCACGGTATTGAAGCTGTCGCTTACTAAATCATTGTTATTATCAGTAGTAGTTAAGTATACTTTGTGGTGTTATCCAGTCAATAGTTTTTACGATCTTGCGGTCACGGCTAGCAATAGAGCGATATAGTGCGATGTGCGAGGAGTTTGTTTGTATGGATTAGAACTCTGAAAAGAAAGAAGTAAGCTGACTTTTTTTTATTTTAGTTAAAAAAATGTTGTGTAAATAATGAGATATAATATATAAAATAATCTGTCTAAATTAATTTTTTCTGTCCTGCTATTCAGTTCTATTTAATTTGATTTGTGGTACCTGGACATTGGTGAATTTTAATTTTGGCAAATCACTTTCACTTGACCATAAGTAGCTCACATCGAGTAAACGATAATTATTGGAAGTGATTGTGAGTTTTTTTAATTAAAAACATAGCAATCTTAGTGATGCAATAAATTATTGTTAAACACACACACACACATATACTGTGTAGCTAATTTCAGATTGTCAATTTCTGTTTATAAAATAAAATTACAACATCTTTCTTCATCGACAATCCTCAAAATGCCCAAAATTCCAAAATAAAGGTTGACTTTGTGACATGCTGTATAAGTTTCCGCTAAACTTGCAATGTTTTATATTGAAGAGTTTCAAAATTCCGTTTAACATATAGTTTGTAGTATGGATCTTTGTATGCATGTCTTATATACGATTGGTATGTATCATATTAATTCAAGATTAATATAAAATATGATCAGTAGTGTGTCAAAAACTTTATGCCTTTGGTATTAAATAAAAAAACTGATATAACAAAGGCGGATAAAGAATTATTAATTTATGAACTAAACACCAGAAGAGGAAAATCAAAATCAAAGAAACTGTTTATAGCTATATGGAATACAGTGAAATCTCTGATAAAATTGTTCTAAAATTGTAATAAATAATCAATTCATAGACATACATTTATACCACCATCTTCATCCAACCCATATACATTCTCATTACCAATTTTAATCCGTTTAATTTGTACACGACATGCATCATTTATCTCAGTCTTTATTATTTGAATATTACATTCCCCCTGCAGACTCTTGACACGAACTTGCTACCTAATTCTAGACGCACGCAAATATTCATATTACAAAGTATGTATCTAAAAATTTACTAAGTTTTTTTTACTACTGGTTTCCGTGTATGGAAAATAGAAAAACGTGACTTTTGCCGATTTTGCAGCAAAACAACAATCAAAATTTGAAACAAAACAACTAATCTTTTGTTAACGATTTCTCACCTTTCCCATCGCCAGAAAGAGAATGCATATGCTATATTTTAAAATTTGAACTGGACATTTTTTACAAAAAAAAATTTTCATGTGATACAGTGAAATAAAGTTTCGCGTTCGTTAAAGATTATTGTTCTGCAACCTTCACCTACTTATCTTCGAAAGAACTGACTCTCCCTCTACATCTGAGAGCGGTGGCCGAGCCGTATGCATGAATAAGCGATAAATGTTTACCGGTTGGAAATCGAGAGTATTGTATTTGAAAATCGATTAATTCCACAAGATTTTCACAATAGAATTTATTTTTCCCATCAGATCTCCCAAATTTTTTAACGATTGAAATTTTTAAACCCAAAATTTCTGAAACCGTATTCTATATTCTTGAATTTGAGAGAGAAAAGTTCCTCAATTATCGAAGTTTTCCAGTGTTTCAATCCACGTGAAATGGAAGAAGTTTAGTTGAAAATAAATTAAAGTAAAGTAAAGTTTAGTTAAAGTAGGATAAACTATATTGTTGGAAAATTGAAAAAAAAAACTCAGATAAATTCTGAGTTCGAAAAAATTTACGAAAATTACTGATTCACATTGATTTCATCCTGTTTTTGTTTTAATATTGTAAAAAATTCAAAACCTATTTGGAATGAATATAATAAATAAATAAATATAAACCAATTCCAGCTTCTTGAAAATAGTGAGAACATTCAAATCAGAATTCCGTGAAACTATTAAGACGTTTTACAGCGATATGTTGAAATCAAAACATCTATGTTGTTTGTACCGTTTTTATTTTGAAGGTTAAAAAACAACAAAAATTCAGTTTAAGACTGGTTACAAAAATATGTCATTAAAAGAAAAACTTTATTGACTTACACAATTTACACAGTGATACCTTGAAAATGGCTGAGGCATTGTAAAATCCTACCTGAGATAATTTTTTTTTAACAAAGGCTCCACATCTGAAGCTGGACTTGCCAACCATGATAAGTGAAACAAGGGCAATTTTTCTTTCAATTTATTGTGAGTGCTACGAATTATTTGGTATCAGTCTCTCATCAATTATAAAATGCCAGTAACATTTTCATCCTTTTCAGCGAATCAGGAAACCAATCATGGACAAACGTGTGGCTAATAATCAAAAAATGGGTGTTTAAATCCAAATACTGAAGTACTGAAGTTAAAACTATAAGTTTTTGTATTTTTTGTACATCTAAGAACATTTATGGTTTTATTCGCGTCTGCAGGAAAAAAGATACTTACCGCAGTACAAATATCGCATATACAGGGTGGAGTCTCAAAAGTGTATATGTCAATATCTTAAAAATTATGCCGCCCATGGAAAAAGTCAAAAACACGTCTACCATGATATGATAGGGGAAGATGATTGAGGGTATGATAACCCTCACTATCCTCTACCGAATTGACTCCAGCCACTCCAAGTCATGTTTTTAAGGGTATGGGCATGGTCTATTTGTCAAGCATCTACTTTAACTGGCTTATCAACAATATCGGTTCGAAAAGTTCTAAAAGTACACAAATTTCATCCATACAAAATCCAGACTTATCTTAAATTGAATGGAGATGAGTCAAACAGACGAATTGAACATTTTGAGATGATGCAAGCCTTGATTACCAACCAGCTCCGACTATTGTTAAACGTTTGCTTCAGTGATGAGTGCACATTTTACTTGAATGGTACTTTCTGTAATAATTCAAACCTTCATATTATGCGAGAAGCAGGCACTCAATATTTACAAAAACCAAATGTTTGAGACGGGATTTTTGAAGATGCTATCATACGACCTTTCTATATTGACGGTAATTCGAATGGTGTAATCTATTGTGACCTTTTAGAAAATGCTATTGAACCATTGATAACCGCTGAGCTAGAGATTTGGCAGGATGAAAATTGGGAATTACAACTGGTTGAAAATTTACTAAGATTTCCAGCATATTTTGTTTCACCCTTTAACCAGTGGTTAGATAACAATGATTCTTCAAGATGGATTGGAAGAAGAGGAGCGGTGGTATGGCCTCCTAGGTTTCTTGATCTTACACCCTCGGATTTATTCTTGTCAAAACAATTAAAATTTGTAGTGTTTAAAACCCAACCAGAGAAAATTAAAGAGATAAAAGGAAAAATTATTGCTTAGTATCGTATAATTCCTAAGCAAACATTTGTCATTGCATGTCATGAATGTGAATGTTGTTTATACGTTTGTATGGAAACTAATGAACAGTTATTATTAAAATTTATTGATGTTAAGAGGCGAACCTTACGCTTTGATTTAATTACAATAAAACTTTAAATAAATTTTCAGTTATATTCTTTATTCCTGATTAAAAACCATTTAATTGTTGTATGCTTAGGGGCCTTATTCACAGATTTTGCATTGTAAGCATTATCAAGTATATTTGAGGGCGCAATTTCAGACATTATGGTACCATCGAAAAGCTTATTAAAAATGCTTTCTGACGATACGTCGCAACCATGCCAATACCATTTAAAAAAATGACTTGGAGTGGCCTGAATGCATTTGGTGGAGGATAGTATGTTCATCATATCCTCAATCATCTTCCCCTTTCATATGATGGTAGATGTGATTTTGATTTTTTCCCTGTGTGCATTTCCACCTCGTATGCGCGATATTCCTATTGTAAATATTTTCTTCATTTTTATCCTACGGACGTGAATAAAATCATAAGTGTTCGTGGGTGTACCAAAAATATATAAACTTCATCACTTCAGTATCTGCCGTAACCGATTTGAACTCCCCTTCTTTGATTATTAACCTCTCATTTGCCTGTGGTTTGTCTAATGATACGCTGAAGGGGGTGAAAGTGTTACTGCCATTTTATAATTGAGGAGAGACTGGTATTGGTTTTAAATTTAGACAGATTTTATTGCTTGGAGTGGTAAAACGAGGGTGCCGGGCTTTAAAATATTCAGTGCCTGTCAATGTGGTTTCTGTGCTGATCGATGTACTATAATGAAGTAATTTTCGAAATGTTGACATAACGGCTATGGAAATCAGCGTTGAATCGAATGCTGTCTTTGCACTGCTGGCGTTTATTCAGACACACTCGATAAATATTAAGACATGATTCGTTGCTAACAGGCTTACTTAATCCCTTAAAAACTAAAATCATCTCATTTGTTTGCAATATACTAGTAAACAAAAAAAGTCACTTAAAAATTGTGCAACTTCTTTAAATTCTTTGTTTTAGGTTTATATTTGCTGACTGTAAATTACCTTATTGTATTTTGTAACAAACTTAATATTCAATATTCAATCGAAAACCTTATTTTAATTTATGATTTCATTCTGGGAAAACAGGAAAATTAAATTTTAAATGAATATGAGCTTAGGATTATTCCGACTAAAAGGATTACTGCACGTTAATGGAAAAAATTGAAAACTAATAATGCGTCATTCCTCCTCTTGCATTAATGACTGCTTGAAGTCGACTAGGCATACTTTGAATTAAATTAAGAATCACATCCTGGTCAGTGTTACTCCACTCCCGCAATAGCAACTCTTTCAGCTCCTGGGCATTTCTTGGAGCTGGTGTATGCTTTCGAATACGTCGCCCCAACTCATCTCAGACACGTTCAATAGGATTCATGTCTGGACTAAGTGTCAGCCAACCAAACTGACCAATTTCTATCTCATCCAGATATTCACTGGTAGTTTTAGCTGTGTGAGGTCTAGCATTACCTTGTATGACAATGTCATGCTCGCCCAAAGTCGTCATAAAAAGGATAACATGATCTTCCAGAAAGTCCGTAATGTACACGTGAGCTATCAAAGAGCTATTCTGTATGAAGATCAACTCTATGCGTGCTTGTGAAGTAATTCCTGCTCAAACCATGACGGGCTCACCTCCAAATGGAAGTAGGTTCACGCACGCCGGGGTATACCTTTCTCCAGATCTTCTCTACATCCGTGGTGTCTGTCTGACCCGTTAAGAACAAAAACGCGACTCACCTTAAACCGTACCTTGCTCGAGTCATCGTCACTGAGTACCAAGTAATTTCGATCAAAAACCGATCTTGTTATTATGTCGGTGGGACCACAGTGACCCTCTAGCCAACCTTCTGCAAGCCAATCCAGCAGTACGAAGCCTTCTTCTGAAGGTCCACTCGCTAACGTTAACATCTTTAACCTCTTGGAGTTGATTTCGCAGAAAACCGCAAAGGCTGTTCCATTCCGCAAATTTGTAGATACTGAAGACCGATCATACCTTTGGCTAGCAACTCTTTTTCTTCCTGATCCTGATCTTCAAGTTAGCGAGTTAGTCTGTTGAGGGCACTGGTACATATTTTGTACAGTACATGGGCTTTCACCCATAACTCTTACAGTTTCACGTATGCATCTTGTATCAGTGTTGCAATTCTTTGAACAACAACAGTATGTAACGGCATTATGACCCACTAAGTGAACAATATAAACAATACACTGTAGAACTGATAGGGTTTAGAGAGAAAAGTCAACGGTAAACTCTAAAATGTGCATTAAAGTATTAATTTTTTTAAAATCGGATTAACGTTATTTCATAAAAGTAGGAATTACAGTGACAATATGTGACAATTAATAAATATAACACATTACATTTATCGGAAAACAAATTGTTCACCTCTCACTAAACCAATCATTTCCTCATTAATTTAATATCTAAAATTATTTTCCTTTTTTTAGATTATCTATATTTTTTCGATCGTCATTGGGTTTTTAGAGAAAAAATTATTTCTTTCATTCTGGGAAACTGAATCACTATGGAGCTGCTGAATATATTATTCTTCTTGTTTTACGGGTCCTCCAATATTAATCACACTACATACAGGGTGTCCTCGAATTACGTGGCCAAAATAATACCGCAGATTGTTTGAGTGAAAATAAGTCGATTTAACTAAACTTCCCTCAGTCCAAAAGTTGATAATTATGGAGCTACAGGGTGTTAAAGTTGAAAAAAAAATCAAATTTTCTTTAATATCTTTCGATTTCTTTGAGTTAATTTCACGAAATTTCATATTTGAGGGTGTATTAGGATACGAAATTCAAATTTATTAACGATTTAGTTGTTTCTTCTAGGGGGCGCCACAAACGACCATTAGGACACATTTAAATCTCTGTAACTTTTTCGTGCCACGGTGTATATTATTTTGGTATTTAAAAACCTTTTTCCCTACCTTTTATACTTAGAAAAGGTATACTTTATTGACGTCGCTAGAAGCAACGGTTTTGGAGAAAAATGCATCTAAGCCTGATGATGCATGCAAATTACCTTAAAATTATTTTCCGTTAAAAAAAATTAAGTTTTTCAAAAATAATTATTAGTAAAGGTATAACAATAAGTTTTCAAAATCAGATATTATTTTGACTATTACAACGGCAAAGTCCATAAACTAACAGCATATCCACCATTTCAGAATAAGTGAATTTATTGGCCATACTTATGGATATTTACAGGAACAAGAAGCGAAACTGACAAGAAAAACTGAGGGCTAAATAAAAAAACTGACATTTGAGAAACAAATTCAAGTGTTAAAATGTCAATTAAAAACATAGCCAACTGAGTTATTTACTTAAAAGCGCTAACGCAAATATGCAGCGCATTAGAATTATGCGTTTTTCTCCAAAACCGTTGCTTCTAGCGACGTCAATAAAGTATACCTTTTCTAAGTATAAAAGGTAGGGAAAAAGGTTTTTAAATACCAAAATAATATACACCGTGGCACGAAAAAGTTACAGAGATTTAAATGTGTCCTAATGGTCGTTTGTGGCGCCCCCTAGAAGAAACAACTAAATCGTTAATAAATTTGAATTTCGTATCCTAATACACCCTCAAATATGAAATTTCGTGAAGTTAACTCAAAGAAATCGAAAGATATTAAAGAAAATGTGATTTTTTTTTCAACTTTAACACCCTGTAGCTCCATAATTATCAACTTTTGGACTGAGGGAAGTTTAGTTAAATCGACTTATTTTCACTCAAACAATCTGCGGTATTATTTTGGCCACGTAATTCGAGGACACCCTGTATATATATGTATATATTAACACTCTCCTGTCCCAGTTGTCTGAAACGCAGGTAACGCAGTTCTCTATTTTTTTAGTTCTCAGTTTTAAGTGATCTTTCGTGTTCACGTTTCGGCTTAGTGTTGTTTTTTGAAACGAAACTTTTTTTTTTCTCCAAATTTAATTGTTTATTCTTCTTCGATTTGCATTGAGATACGTTTTATTTTACATAATCTACATATAATTAGCTCCTCTGTCTTGTGCTCGGTAAGTATTACTTTCATATGTTCTATACTTTCTTGCATAATTTCGAATATCAGCGTTCCATATTATGCTTCTCGAAATGATTGCCATGACATCAGCATAAAGTACGGGGCAAAAAGAGAGCTTATGATATATTTTCTAATTCTTTGTTTTTATATCGACTGCTTATCGATATTTTGCAATAAACATTATTTTTTTTACTAAAATGCTACGAAATTTTGATAATTTTATTTTTTTAAATTATTTTTTATAAAGGATTGAATTAAAATCCAATTTAGGTGGTGCAAAAAGATGAAACTTTCGTAAAAAAATGTTATTAACTCTTAAAAAATAGTGACAATAAAAATTTTAAAATTCTTTTAGTATCCCGTACGTACTCCTCTCTTATCTAGTAAACTCGCCATGCGATCTGGTTAGGACTCATAGAGGCAACGAACATATTCCTATGATAATTTATCCCACTAATTCTGGACAGCTTGCTTCTATTCTTCTGTGTTTTGAAACTGTCGGTAATCTTTATAAACAGCACTGGCAAGTTACTACCAAACGTTGTCAATAATGTTAAAATCCGGAGACATCGCTGGCCATTGCACAACTTCATAACTTTTGTCTTTGAAAAGTTCCTTTGCGACTTCGCGGTATGTACAAAAGTATTATTCTTCTCGAAAAACAGTTTTCACGTGATCATGCTTCTGAATATTTTTTTAATTAAGTATGTATTAATTATAGATAGTTCCTGTTCTTCAGTTTGCCACAACTATACCACAACTCCGTTTTGTTGTTATATCCTCTGCCTCCTCATACCATTATCCTCAAATTTGCCTTTTTGAAAACACTTCTTCCTTCCGTATGCCATAATAATGGTATGCTCAACCATCAGCATCGTTGAGGTTGAATTTTTTTTCGTTTAAAAATTACATTTTCCTTCATTTTCTTTCCAGTGAATATGGTCATCAACAAACTACATTTGACGTGTCTTGTGACTATTACTAAGCGGTGAAATCCTCTTCATTTTTCTTCTCTTGATTTGTGTGGCACAATTAATAAACTTCCATACATTTTTGTATATTGGTTTGGGCTCCACCCTATTATGCAAATTTATGAGCTGTTAAACTTGAGTTTGAAGCAGTTGGCAAAATTATCCGTTTTTACCTGCTGGTTAAGACTGACTGCTTACCCGGTATTTTCTTTATATAGCTCTCCGAATTCTTAAAAAAAACTTAAAAATAACTCTCCTTTTCCTTGTATTTTTGTAAATTGCGGAAATGGATAGCTGGCCATGTTTCATTATTAAAATGATAGCATGTTCGGAAGATGTTAAACAAATCGCACGATCTACTGGAAGTATTCAGTTTCACAGAAGTAACAATACTGAATATATTTATTTATTTGCAACACTGAATTTTAATACCATTTATTGAAAAACAACAAAGGCGTTACCTTTTTGCCACAATACAAATCCAATTTTAAACATCAATTCTTCAACTAATATAATATCAACGCTCAAATCAACAAAAAATCTCTGCATGTTAGTAAAGGAAAATATACAGGGTATTCTTCAATGACGTGTGGATATTTTCGAGTGGAATTCTACATGAAAAAATAATAATAATTTGTCATATAAACTATGTTCCAAAAATGTTCCATTACAAAAATACAGGGCTGCAAAGTTTTGGAAGAAAAATGGAAATTGATGAGTATTTTCAAAATCCCTTGAGATGTTACAATGAAATTTGGCATGTAAAGACAGTTTATGAAGATTAATTGCATTAAAAATATGAAGTTCAATGCAAAAAAGAGGATAGCTGCAACATACGACAGAATACGAAATACTTCGGGAATATTGGAAAGAGTGCACAATTCGATGAGAAAAAGGGCGGAAACGTGAATATTAAGTGAAAGGAGTCATTTTCAACACTTGTCATAAAAATAGTTTTTTTTATATCTTTTTAGTTGTAATTCATATTTCATTACGACGTCAACCCATCCAACCAACCAAGTGCGAAATTTTCTATTGTTTTATTTGTCGTATTAAAATAATTTTGAACAAACTTGCATTGAAACGCAGATTTTTATTGCAATTAATGCCTCTTTATAAACTGTCTTTATATATCAAATTTCATTGAAATATTTTAAGCGGTTTCGAAAATATTCATTAAGTTCCATTTTTTCTAAAAATTTGCAGCCCTGTATTTTCTTAACGGAGCATTTTTAAAACATAGTTTATATGACTAATTATCATTATTTTTCCATGTAGAATCTCACCTTAAAATATCCGCAGCTAACTACCCTAATGCTATATCCATAGTTAAGCGCAAAGATTTCTCCATGTTTCTTTTTTTTTTTATTTCGATTTTTTTGTTGAACTTTTCCCGTGTTCTCGTGTTTCGTTCTTTAGTAGTATCTGTTTATTCATTTAATCGCATCCATTTTCTCCATGTAAGCAACGCATGCTTTCCCGTCCTGGCAATTTCTTGATCTGGATCGATTTGGTCATGGTATGTCATTCCTTCATGGAGTTTCACCTTTTCTGGGGTTGCAGTAGCATGTCGTTCAGTTCCATCTTTGTTGCCCAGAAACATTCACTGGAGATTAATATTTTGGAGACTAAGTACAGGGACAGCAGCCTCCATTTAATTTTCGAACAGTCGCGTTACTCTCTGAGAGGTCAGATCAGTTTTTTTTGTGATTATCTGTATGAGTATGCGAGGGTTGAGGGCACGTCTATTTAACCTAGTGGTGAGTTTGGGTTTCAGAGCGCGGAGGAACTAGTACGTAACAAAATTTTAGGCAGGTGTTTAGGTGTTTTTTGTGTCTTTTTTACATTGTAAATAAAAAAAAACATAAAATTTAGTCGTGGAAGAGAGCAAACCTATTTGAAAACCTTTTGGAGATAGGGATAAATGATGGTGACAATCAATTTGAAGTGGATGAAGATGGACCAGATGGTTGGGAACAAGACAGTTTAAGATTTCTCGATCACCAAAGTGAAACAGAGCAAGAGATTTCTGATTCTGAAGCATTTAACATTTGCTAAAAAGGCGAACGAACTTATTCATGCCTGTAGATAATATGCGGTACCAGTTCTGGTACACTAAATTGATCTGTTTCCACATTGGGCAAAAACGGTAAGACCCATTGGAGAAAATACGCTACAAAGCCAAAGAATATCAGCATTAGAAGAAATAACGGTAATTATATCGTAAACGGTTTTCACTCCGATTGTTCTGATTTTTTAATATGTTATTCTAAAGGTCATTTTGAACAAATTTTCTAAAGGGACAAGGGCTCGCAAATACCTCTTTTACACTTTTTTTTAGGTTAAACATTTTTCCAAATCTAACTGTCTTACGGGATCGTAGAGCGAATAGGAGTGTTGGGTGGGGTAAGGTAAGGTAAGATAAGGTAAGGTGAGGTAAGGTAAGGTAACACATTTCCATTTTTCATTCATTATTTCTCTATTGAAATTGCAAAGTTAAATCCACCTCAGTAAGGAAATTTATTTCATTTAGTTCAGGTTAGTTCGGATCACCTCAGTAAAGGAAATTTATTTCATTTAGTTTCAATTCTTATCAAGCAATATGTTTTTCATTTACTTATTTTGATCAGAATTTATATTTTTTTACAATTGCGATTGCAATTAAAATAAAATTGTAAAATTTTTGTGTATCTTTCTTGCGCAGTGGCCACGCTAGTATTTTAGTCGATTAAGTGAAGTGTCTTTCGGATTTCATCGAGTGAATTGGAGTGCTGAGTGAGGTAATTATTAACAACGTTTCAGATGTTTAAAGCAACAACAAAATATTACATACCCATAGTGAAGCAGTTTGCCCCATCCAGCACCCCTATTCGCTCCACGATCCCGTAAGACAGTTGGATTTGGAAAAATGTTCAACCTAAAAAAAAGTGTGAAAGAAGCATTTGCACGCCCTTGACCCTTTAGAAAAGTTGTTCAAAATGACCTTTAGAATAACATATTAAAAAATCAGAACGATCGGAGCGAAAACCGTTTACGGTACTGTTACCGAAATAACATACTTGTTTATCTACTAGGGGTAATACAACCCACTGAAAATTTGAAGGACGTTTTAGAAATCTGAAATTATATTATAGATGACATAATAATTTATCCTAGCTGAAACTAGTATTAAATATATACAATCCACTCGAAACAATTTTTTACCAGAACGGTTTGTAAACCAGACTGAAAAAATTAGATAATGTATAGGACTCTTGAATTTATGTATTATAAATGGTCTAAGCCATTTGAGTTGTTCAAATGCAAAA
This sequence comes from Euwallacea fornicatus, assembly GCF_040115645.1. Taxonomy (NCBI): domain Eukaryota; kingdom Metazoa; phylum Arthropoda; class Insecta; order Coleoptera; family Curculionidae; genus Euwallacea; species Euwallacea fornicatus. Next base: position 6,992,030 of record NC_089542.1, on the reverse strand, counting down.
GGCTTTTAGAGGAGAGATGACTGAGAAGTAGAAAATTTTTACCTTACGATGTCTTTACAAAGGTTCCGCTTTTCATTACGTTCCACCAATTTTGATGATACCGATAGTCGTTGAGAAGGGATGAAATTTGATAAATTAGTTACGATTTGTACCGTTTCTGATAAGTTTGTTGATAATTGTGAGAAAGACTATAGTTATTCTGGTTTCGTTACTGTTGACAAAATGCTTTCCGCCTTTAGAAGGAGATAGTATTTTTGTCAATATATTCTGTCTGAACCCAAAAATATCGCATTAAAATGTTTGTTATTTCTGATGCAAAACTATTTTATGCTTCGAAGTTAAAAGTTTATGTGAGATCTTAGCCTGACAGCCCATACAAAACATCAAATAGCCCCGGTGACGCGGTTTTAGGTCTCTGCATCTTTATGATTCACACATAAACTTGACTTTAGACAATTGGTTTACATCAGTACCCTTTGTAAAAAAATTACTTCAAGACTTCAAGATCACTGTAATTGACACGATGAAAAAAAAACGTGAGTTACCATTTGAGTTTTCAAAGCCAAAAAATAACAACAAAAATTTACAATTGTTTTCTATCTTTTAAACCGATTTAAAACAGAAAAATGTTTTAGTGTAATTCAGTACGAACCATCATGACACAGACCAGGTAATGAGGAAGAATATAAGGCATGAAAGGTAAGCCATAATGACGACATACAATAACACTAAAGAAGGTTGATGTTCTGGAAATGTGGTTTACATCTTATGAATGTTCTTATAATATTAGAAGATGGTCCTTGGTGCCGATTGATATCCTCCTAAATATTGCTGGGATAAATTGGTAGGGTATATACAGTAGGTCACAAAAATATTCGCAAGGCAAACCTCGTTCATTTTGAACTTTTGTAATTTAAGAACAATTTAAATAATAAAAATTTATTGTATTCGTAGAAATAAGACATTACTCAGATTTGTGGAAAATATAACTAGGAAACTGTCTCTTTGTACAAGGTAAATAAATAAAAATATTTTTAGCTATGCTTAAAAAAGTATTCATTCACTATGAAAACCATACTTTCATGACCCTAAATAACAATAAAATTTAGTCATTGTTTGAACTAAATTATAAGTAATATTTTTAGGTATTTTGGAATATTAGTCTAAAGTAATATTGCGAAGTTGCCCTTTGCTCTAAATTTCTCCTTTTCTTATTTGTCTTTCCAAATGTTCCCAGAAGTGCTCAATCGTGTTTTTATGAAATGACACAAGAGTGGTACATATATACAGGGTGGTCCAACAAGAGCGCCTCGGACGATTACGGCTTTATTAATGGTGTTGATGAAAAATTGTCTTTACACTTATATGCACGACCTTATAGGGCACATTTTTAAAATATTGTCATTTATACAGGGTGTGCAAAAAAAAGATACAATGCAAATTTACGTTCTTTTAAATCCAACAGTCCATATTTTTTAAATATTTGAAATTAGAAGAAGAAAATAGTAGAAGTTTGTATAACACTCAATAGGTCTAAAACAAATACTCTTTGAAAAATTTAACGAAATGTAAAAATGCAAGGGTGAAGAAAATATTTTTTTTCTTCGTGAAATGAATTAGTTAATTACTGTCTTTTCACCGGTACGTTTTAACAATAGATACTTCTTCAAGTTGAAAATAGTCCCTTTGAAATTTGATATACAGGAGGAGCAAAAATATTGAATACATCTTACTCACTTATGATTTAGAATATCTTGCTTATTTTAAATTGGATGTGTATTTTTATGTATTCATTAGAATCACTATTTAATGCCCTTTTAAGTGATACCAATATGTCCTATTTCTATTTTTAACCGTTCCTCGTAAAATGAGGTTTTATTTCATTTTAAAACGTCTTAAATTATTGATAGATTCTGTTGATGCGTATTTCAGTACGATGTACTGAAGAACACCATAAATTACCTCATAACGTTCTGCTTTTCTTCTATAACATTTTCCTTCCAAATTATATTTGATTATTAACTTTTTAACATATTCGCCCCAATAACTATTGTTTTAACTTTACTTTACTTTTATTTCTATTAAAATAAACGAGCGAAGGCTTATCGCAAATATGTGTATGAACTTTTTTGATCTACTCTACAAGTTCAGTAACGCCGATGATAATATTTTACGTCAACAAAATTTATTAAGAAATATAGTTAATGCACTAATACGTTCAAATCTGAAAAGAAGCACAGCCCTTACTAATCTTTCCAGAACATTATAGAGTAGGTTGAAAGAAATTGAAAAAAATAACAAAAGAAAAGAACTCAAGAAGTGCCAGTTGGGAGGGATATCTATTGCGGTTGTAAAAATGGGAAAACTTGATTTTCCCACTATAAATATAATACACACATGTGCTAGAAGCACCTTACAAAAGTATACCATCATTGTAAGGAACAACCAGAATTGTACATGAAAATATCTGTCGGTAATACAAATAGACCTTTTTTTCGAAATTTGCTATGTGATTTATAAGTATACTATTTATGTTAATTATAATTAAGTGTTAATAAATAAAATTTTAAATTGAAATGTGTTAATTTAATAAAATTACCAATTAACTTCACTAAGGTGCCTTGCTTTAAAAAATGTCTTCATTTTTATTGCAAAAAAATTAAAAAATTATATTTTTTTGGAAAACTCGGTCTAATAGTCCGGGGCGACTAGCATTTTCATACATTTTCGCGAGATTGTCCTAAGGTTAAAGAGTTTCGGCCTCTGGCATATACACTTTTAAATCTCTTGGAGAGTGTTTGAGTAATGTTGAAATGAACGGAACGGAAGTCAGCTTCAGCTTCTCTGTCTCATACGCGAAGTTCTCGAGTTCAGGTTACTTTCGTACATTCAACCAAAAAGATATTCAACAAGCTTCGTTTATATCCTCCACCCAGGCAATATTAGGATACCCTGTAGGGCTGCTAAAATCAATAGTGATAAATTCTATTTGTTATGTGCTGTTAACTTAATGTTGTGCAAAAATCGGTGTACCTATTTTATAAACTTTGTTGTGTCGTCAAAAAGTGGTAATAAAGCAGTTAATCTTGCAAAACACGCAAGATCAATTATTCGTTAATTATTTATTTTATGGTTTATGCTTGCAATTTGTTTGTTACTATAAACATACGAGAAAGTCACACATAAAGCAAAGTTGCTCCATGTTGCATGTTTTTGTTCTCTTCAAGTAGTGAGCAAAAAATATTATCTGCTCATGTTAGAGCATCCATCAAAACATATATATATATATATATACAATACATATGTGGTATTACTTGATCTTTACGTGAATATAGAAATTTCAGCCGACAATGGAGTTATCACTGCTCTCCCTTACGTTACAATCAATAGGCATCTTTGTCCTCATCTTCGTCTTCGCGGACCTCATCTCGAGCTTCCTGCAGATTTTTCGAGCCCTCCTGGCACCCCTCTTCCTACCCAATGAGGACTCGTCTTTTGTGAAGAAGTACGGTTCCTGGGCTTGTAAGTAAACTAATATTTCTTGTATGCTATGGTGAGGTAAAGATTCAACAATAGCGATGATACGGCCTTATTAATTGCGCAAGCAAGTGTCGTTTTGTTAATGAGACCACTTAAAAGACTATCTCTCTAGACTCTAAAAGTACGCATTAACTTATACTACTTTTTTTGTTTATTTTGCAATTTAACAAAAGCACAATAGTCAAGTAAAAGTCGACATTTGCATTTTTAATATAATCCAATCATAATAAAATAAACGAGTTGTATAGTTTGATGAGCAATTAAAACACACTTGTTACTTCTATGAGCCGTACTACTCGTATAATAGCTTGATTGCCAATGTTACAAACTACTCTTGTAAAGGCTCTCTTAGATCAGATATTTCGTAACGAGGCATATTTAATGCGTTTCTGACCTCATTTCACGCTTCACCCAGTATGGCTGTTAATGCCGATAGGTTATATATGGTGAATGGCAAAGTTGCCAGGGATACTTTTCGCATAAAGTTCATCAGTCATCGATTAGTTTTAAATCGAAACCTGGTATTGCTTTGCATTGTGTTACGAGACAGAAGTGTGTCAGTCTGGTATGATGCGAGTAGTTCAAATTAGTGGATATTGGATGTTTGGGAACTTGAAAAGTTAAATGTTGCAACTTCTATAGTCTACACGCAGAAAGGGCATGTTAAAATAATTGGTAAATTCACAGCGGCGATTATAGCCATGAGCATTTCAATTATGTTTCTAAACTGCGACTAATAGACTAGAACATTAATGAAATCGTTGTTTTCTTTTGCAAAAATTCCCGAATAAAATTATTTTTTAACAGCTCTTTCGTGATGCAATTCAACCTTATTGACGTAACAAAATAATGTACTGCTTTTAGGCTTTGTATTGAAACCTAAAGAACCTAAAATGATTTTTTTTTAAAGGCAATCATAATCTGAACGCTGATGTAGATGAAATAATTGTAAAGATATCTCTGAGTCATGCAGTATGGTAACTGATGGGGGTTTAATATTCCGACAATAAAATATTATTTGTTAAATGATCATAGGAAAAAATCATCGAGGGGAACGAGTTATGACAACGAATTTTTCTCTGACTGTCTTAAAAGCTAATAAAAACGCACCAGTAGCAGTTTTTCCGTACCAATAAAACGTACCATTCATGCGCATGCTTTACTCATTCTTGTTACTGCGAACCAAGCTCTTTTCACACACTAATCGTGGAATTCTAATATTGTTTTTGTTTTCGAATAAAAAAACACTAATGGAGGTTGAAATGCTCTTGCAGTCTTTGCTGAGGTGTTTAAGCATTTTGCCATCAATGTTCTTTCTATAGAATTTTGACGCCTCTCAATTCAAAACACATTTTCTTATCATATGTGATATAACAAGTGCATTAAAAATTGTAAATATAAATTTTAAGGCTGTACGCATACATGCAATTTAGAATGTAAAAAAAACACCAGTCAAGTAGTACATTCGTGAGTTTTTCTGATCCAGATTACTTAAATTCGATGATGTTGAAATGATTGGTCTAAAATTTATTGATCATTTTCGATAACCGAGTTATATTTTGAGAAAAATTTCATCAAAATCAAATGCTAAGTATTATGATACTCTTGTGGATTTTTTAAAATGCTCAAACACTGACAGAAATTTTTTTGGTAAATTTCGTTTTTTTTTAACAAATTTCTATTAGAGACCTATTTCTGTGGTTACAATTATTGTTATTTAATAATGAAATATATGATTTTTAATATAGAAAACGTGGTAAATAAAATTATCAATGTCACTAACTTATTTCAGGTTAATTTTTAATAGGCTTGAATAAACTTAAACGGGACCAAGAAAAAAACTTTTATAGTCGCACCAGTCGTTGAAAAAGTATAACATGAAACGAGTGCCAAAATCACTTGCCACACTCATACGACATTGTGGCACTCACTTTCGGCTCGTGTGAACAAACCGCCTTATTCGTGTAAATATTATTATTTGTGACACTAGTTGCAGAACACTATTATTTACCAATAAAATTATTCTCAATTTTTTCCATGACTTTCTTAAAACAAATCGCCGAATAAGATAACATCTACAAAAATTTCCAACAGAGTTCATTGCACATAAGATAATAATAGGTTCCTTTTTATCACGGTTTCTAATGCAATCATGACCTAATGACGGTACATGACGTTGTTAATTGCTTTTATTTACATTCAATGCCGTATTGTTACGTCAAGTAAATTACATACCTAAAGAATACTTATGTGTATGTTGCAATATTCGTCTACAGGGTGAGTCGTAATGTAACCGACAAAGAGCAGATACGTGTAAAAGACCTGAAAATAGGACAATTTGTTAAATACGTTTTCTTTTTACGGTTAATAGTTGAGGAGATATTAACTTTCGAAGTTGGCTTGTAATTTTGTAAAAAACGGCATATTTCAGTTATGTGTTATCATAATATAACCAAATCTGAAACACGTTTTATTCTTATCAGCATATTTAATTGGTAGAGTAGAATCGATAGATGCTCAATTAGGGTTGGATCAGGGGTAAGATAAGGTCTAAAAGATGTGAAATTTTTCTATCTGCAAAGTAACTAAGAAACGTATATCATTTAATAGGAAATTTAAATCGAAAATCTTTATTTTTCTTGAAAATTTGTAGAAAACCTTGTCGTTTTTGGCAATATCTCAGTTTTGTGAAATAGAATTAAGCCAAATGTTAAAAAATTTAAAGGGATTACCAATCAAAAACGATGCGGTTTTTAACTGGTAACTGATTTGTTACTTGCCGAAATCATGCAAGTGACAGATATCCTAAATGTGACTTTATCCCAGCGCAATTCGATTCGAAAATGGCTAGGAAATTTTTATTTAGTGGGCAAGTTGAAATGTTATTAATGTTATGGTATTGCGAAGATAATTGTAAGAAGATTGTTGAGAAATACTGAAGAAGATTTCCTAATTGTGTAATTCTACACATAATTATGATGACCACTTTACCATTCTCCCAGGAAGCAGTAGCTTAAGATATATAAAGTTAATGAAATTAGAAAGAAGTATTATATTTAATAGTACGTTAAAATACAAGTTTCTTAAGGTGGCTTATTAAAGGCTATAAAAAATATAACATTTTCTAATTTTACAGGCTTCATAATTCTTATTGTTTTGAGAACAGCTTCGATCCCAAAAAAGATTCCATCATTTGTAAATAACCATTCAAACATTCACTGCTAATTAAATTTAAATTTTCATCAATTTCTTCTTGTACAACGGTAATATAAAAAACAATATTAATTGCATGACGACCTCAATGAAACACTGATTTTTAGGGCTCTTCATACTTGTCTTTGTCAAATCTAGAACTTTTTAAAATTGAATTTTCTATTAGAAAAGGTAAACTATATCTTCATAAGAATATTATATTTTTGAGACACACTGTATATTTAAATTGTTCTTCAACAAATTTTACAAAAAATCTTTAATTTCACAGTAATCACTGGATCAACAGATGGCATTGGTAAAGCTTACGCTCTAGAATTGGCAAAACGGGGCTTAAACATTATTCTCGTAAGCAGGAGTATGGACAAATTGATGAAAACTCAACTTGAAATTGGTTAGTGTGAATGCACAAAATCAAAGTCCGGTTAACTTTATCCGATGGATAATTTTCATTTCAACGATGAAGTTTTGCTTTCAATAGACCTTATCTTCCAGATAAAGGATCGGCCAATACTTTGACTTGTTGATCTTTAGCAGCATTTTTTAAAATATCCTAGAATTTCAGAATACACCAGTCCGACAGTTAAAACCAAGATTATTCAAGCCGATTTTTCTTTGGGCAAAAAAGCTGTGGACATAGTTAAGGAAGAGGTGGGAAGCATTCCTGTGGGAATCTTAGGTATGACCCTTACACCTCAGATCTCTATTACTAACAATATATCCGAAATTCAATAATAATTTCAAGAATTTAATTCGTTGAATAAATAATAAATAACGCTTAACATTGCACAATACCCGAGAGATGATTTCGCACGGGTTTAAGCAATCGAAAGTGAAATCATGTACTTAACTAACTAGTCTAGAGCCCTAATTGACCTGATCTATTATATCATTAACCACCATTAAGTCTTGCATAAAAGTTAATAAACATTGTTTTTTACAGTTAATAATGTGGGTAAGCAATACGAGTACCCAATGTATTTGGGAGAAGTTCCAGAAGAGGAGCTTTGGGACATAATAAAAATCAACGTGGGGGCTGTCACCCTCATGTGCAGGGCATTCATTGAAACTATGAAATTTCGCCACAAAGGAGCCATCGTCAACATTTCTTCAGGTTCCGAGCTGCAGCCTTTACCTCTGATGAACGTTTATGCAGCTTCAAAGGTGAAATTTTTTTGTTAAGAAATTTTAGTATTTAAGCTATACTACAATGTATATGGAGTAAGTACTAAAATTAGAAACTTGAGACTTCTCAGCAAATCTCCTTTGTGCTCATGCCGTTGCTTACAGAAGGTCCGTCAGTACGTGGAGCACCTGCTTAAAGAAATTTAACATTCACTGTGTCCATGATGTATAAATTTTTTAGTCCATTCATTTCATATGCTAGATTTTACTAACATTTTAAAATCAAGCCTAGTTCTTTACTTAATTTCTTTCATTCTCATATCTTCAATATCAAATATTCTACTTCATTTTTTATCTATCCGTAATAATCAATTGCAACCAATGGAACGCACATAAGAAAAATTTGCTTCTAAACTTCTCTTTTGCAATTTTCTTGGTAACTCCACGTTACCTGAACCTACTTATGCGAAAACGCTGTGAATAACGACTTTACGCTACTTTATACAGTAAAAAAATTTGCATGAAAAAAAAAATATATCAAACAACTTTATATTATAATATAAGACCATTTCCTAATAAAGATGGAGAGGTGTTGTTTATTCAAAACCAATAACATATTTTTAGTTCTATTAAGGTCGCATATAACAGCCATTGACAATAATGAAAGTACTAGAATCAGAGCGTGTATTATGCAATAGTGGCCAAAAGTAGCACGATGTGATTTCGAAGTGGTTAAGGTTAATTTGACCGGCATATTAAGCTTTAGTAAGGAGACATTTTTATCACACTATTGACGTTTCTCCGTATTTGTAGTGGGGACTAATTCTCCAAACTCGAATAGATGAACTTTGCGTACGTACGAGAATTCGTAATATCGTGTTGGCGAATAGATTAAAGTTCTGCTCTAACATAAAATAAATCAAATAGTCAAAAATATATTTGCGACGCTAGAGAATTGGTTTATCTCTCGGCTGGAATGTCCTTAAACACTTGTGTCACATATCGTGACCTACCTCGAAACGGTTCCTTTCACTATTACAAAATTTATCCCTTGGCCGTCTTATGATTGATTTCTCTCTTATTTTTAATCAAATGTTTCATAATTTCTTATGCGGATTTTTTACAGACTTACGTCAAGAATTTCACTCAAGCGCTTCGCTACGAGTATAGCGGTCAAGGTCTCACGATCCAGCATTTAGCACCCATGTTCGTTGCCACCAAAATGAACCATTTCAGCGAGAAGATATATCGTAAAAGCCTGTTTGTTCCAGACCCGGAAAGCTACGCCAGGTATGCCGTGTCCATGCTGGGAAAGTTGGATGATTCCAGTGGGTATTGGACGCACGGAATTCAGGTAAAGGTTTTCTTAAAAGCAAACAAAAAAAAGGACCAACGTAGATTAATGTAGATATCACTATACCTTAAAATTATAAATTTAAATGAAAAAATAATGTATCAATTTTGTTAAATTAAATAAAATCGGTCAAACATTTTTTTTATTACAATAGTTGAAAATTTCTGTATTCAAATTGAATTAATCCAAAATATTCATGAACAATTTTTATTAATATTACCAATGATCAAAATAACTCATTACAATTTACAATCATCTAGTACTAATCTAAATTTATAAAATAATAAGTATTCGCTATAATGACCTCTTCGCAAAAGCCCATTCACCATCTTGTCTAGATTATTGGCTAAAATTCTCTGTTAGTTTATTAACAAACTTCATTAATTTTTATAATTATTGTTAATGGTTCTAGCATTTATTAGTACATATCGCAATTTATTGAATTATATAATTATATTTTTTAGACGTTCTTTGCGACAATACCGCCGGAGTGGATCAGAATGCACATAGGAGGATACATGAACAAACTCTTGAGAAAAGACTATGTTAACAGTAAAAAATAGCGTAAAAGCTTAAGAATATATTTCTTTTTTAAATATTGATATTAATTTATTAAAAAAAAATCAATTCATTGAGGGAAGCTTTTATCAAAGAAGGACTAATAATATATAATTTTGCTATTGAGAAGTTGATTAGTTATAAGCAATTAAAAAATTATTATAATTTTTTTTTAAGTTAAGTTATTCATTTATAGTCGAGCTGAATCCTATCTCGCTCGTGCTATTAGTGTGTATAGTACAATTCATTAATATCAAAGTAATGACAAGTACTTGTTCTTCTATGAGCGATTCTTAAGGGACAAACACATATAGGTTGTAATGAAACAGCTAGACTGTAATGACAAAAATTTGCTCTTAATTCTTACGCGATTTATTGAAATATTGCACAAACATTTTTAATCAATAATACAAAAATATAGGAAAAAACCGGCTGTGAAAAAAAATCTGTTTAGCTTTTCACTCTATAGGATTGTAGGTAATTAAATTAATAATATTTTTAGTTGCAATTTATCGTTCTTTGTTATATTTATTTTGTTTATAATTTATTTTTCAATATGTTTTTGAGGACGACTGTTCAGAGTTCACTAAAATTTAAAAAAGGCTTTAAAATCGTATGCAATTAAAGATTTTTTTGGTTTGCCAAATAGAAGTTTTATTGTTAGATCTGTAAGCTTCCCAATTTCTTCAAATCCAGAAACTAGAGATATCAAAATAATGTTATTAAAGAGACTTATTAAACTATATTTTAAATTTAGGTAAGAGAAAAATTTGAAGATTTACAGGGTTGTAATAATGAAAAGGATCGCCTCGGGGACAACCATATATTTTATTACAAAATAACCGAAATAAGCAGTTGATTTTTTAATTAAGTTTTTTCTGAATAATATAATAGTGTACAGGTTAGAGTACAAAATGCATTGTCACATGTGCCAACCCAATTTTTTTTCACTGAGACGCCCTGTATATTTTTAATTTATTCTTATTCTGTAATAAATTTAACAACCCTATAATCCATACTTCATTTAAACTGTTTTTGGGAAAATATATATCGAATTGTAAGAACATGGTACAAATGTTAAGTTTATACAGGGTGTTTCAGAATTTACTAAGTGAACATATGATACCAAAGGCTAGAGTAATTAACCGTAATTGAAATAAACCCATATACCGTAAGTAAATCTTGATTTAGTTTCGAGATGCAGGGCATAAACCTTTTTTAAAATCCTTTCCTTCCTTTCCTCAAGTACTTTATAGCCACAATTTTAGGACCTGTTCTCTATAGGCAGCTTAAATTTTGTTAGTAGCCACATGTGAACATACACTATCCATTAACAGAGTTGATAAATTACAGGTTTGGACTAGGGAAAAGTATTTTTTTATATTTTATAAATTTGAGTACCCTGTATATTTTTTTTCTTAAAAACCATAGTAAGTCTTGAAAGAAGAGTAAAAAGCTGACTTTACCACATAAGGATCAATAACAAGACATGTACAGAAATTGAAACATTAGACAATAGTTTTTTGTAGTTCTTTGTATTAAATGCGTGTACGTGTATGTGTGTATCTTTTTTACAGATAGAGATGGTTTCATATATCGCGAAGAATTTTCCACATCTTCCAATGTTTATGTTTGTATTAGTCTAACCACGGTTGAACTACGTGACCGCAGAATATCTGGTTGCCTACACCAAGCACCATCAATAACCAAGAAATTTCTTCAGCGACGAACACAACCGATACCGTTTTCTTCATTCTGCAACCGTGACGTCACACGCTCGCCTTTCCGCGCTCACCAAGCGAACCAACCTTCGCAGGAGATTTAGACGAGCGGGTATCACCTTTCACTCCCACTAATTCTTCATCAAGTACGATTGATGATTGTGATTCTTTCAGGCAAATTGTACACAATTTCTTTACATGAATACTCATAGGCCCTTTCTAGGGACAAATCTTTGAAAATCATTATGAAAATAACCTGAAAGGTGTAATTTGCGTATCACACGATATCGGCTAGTCTAGATCCATTCTTGCAGGAATATCCGCAATCTTCGAGGTCTTCGACTAAACGCGCCAAGACATTCACCCACCAGCCGCGCATGCGAACCTCCTTCCAGTCAACGGATTTGATTTCTTCGTTTCTTCAGCTGACAGTTCTTGGTTGATAACGTGAGATTGCTAATCGAGGATGGGGCAATCGTAACGCGCGCGCCCCCCTTTTCGAAAGAACGCCCGATTTTCGAGGGGACGAAAATGAAATTAAAAACTTGACTGACGAGGGTGACTTAGTTTAGCGATTTTTGTGCCCCTCAAGCGGATGTCTACGGCCTCAAGTTGACGAAAAGTAGGAAGTAGAGTAGTTCAGTAAGTATGAACATTTCAGCTTTCTTCATTTGTATGCTAGAGTGTGTGGAGAGGTGATGGATGGGGAAACGGTATTTATTACACAAAAATGAGGAAGAAGTATGTGTGAAGAACAATTTCACCAGCCATATGTGACATACAAACTGCCGTTAGATATGTATGGAAGAAAAATTATTAATTAAGCAGAGATGTATCATAGCGTCATTCATCGCTGCATCACCATAAATATCATCTACGATAAGTACTGTTATTAGATGCAAATTGGTCAACTACCGGGGACATGAAAAAGGTTTCTTCATCATTGATGAATATCTCCAGTATGGCCAAGGACAGAGGAACCTCATCTTCATGTGTGACTAATTTGTTAGAAAGATCCATTGTCTCCATATTATTCGTCATAAAATATTTGAATGCGATGTTGACACGGTGCTTGTGGCGAAACGGTTGTTACGAAAACTAGATCCGGATTAGTTGTATGACTAGTTAAGAAAGGATATGGTGCATGCAATTACGTGTTGGTACGCAATTAAATAAAACTAAGTTAATACTAGTCGTTTTTGCAGCTTAACATTTTGACATGATATATAGTTTAGTGGGAAATAAGGGTTACTTATTATTATAAACAGTAAAACAGTTGGGTCTTCAATAATAAAGCTCCGAATGAAGAAGCCAAAAATATTCGAATTGCCTCATTAAAATTAGTGTGGAATTCGATTCGAATTTCAAAGAATTATCCGGTTATGAAAGGGTGTTTCCGACGGTGTTTCTTTGTTCACTGATTTTATTGTAATTTTAATATTTTACGCCTTGTTTATAATTACACGGTTCAATAACAAAATTAGATTGCTAATTTGGCAAATTTCATGCACTGTCAAAAGTTTGAATCAGACGGTAAAACATTTCTTCATATGCTTAAAAATATAATAACTCCTCTCTATAAAAAAAACTCCCTTCTTATTGCCTTACAGAAAATAATATGCAAAAATGTATAAAAAACATGAACTAATTCTTAGAAGTTTGGTTGCAGGAAATGTTAGATATCTTTTGATTATCGACATTCAATTTTTTTAACATATTACAGAACCATAACAAAGAAGTCTTGGTACTGAATATTAGTATATCATGTCTGTCAATAATTAAATTCTTAGATAGTTTTCGTCGGCAATTGGTACAGGGGGTCTAATACCTGGAACCGATATGTCTTTTCATCTAAGTTTTATTTATGGGATTAAATATGAATAAAACACACCAGTTTGAGGTACCCAACGCATACCATTCACCAACTAAAATCATCTCTATTGCCCCCCGCTTTATATCAAAATAGCTACCAGAACCTAACAGATTCATCCGTTAAGCGAAAACCCATTCAATTAACTGATGGAAATCTATTTATACATTTTTTGGTAAGTTGTTATAAGTGACTTCTCGACTGGAGCATTTTAATGTGTGTGGCTTAATATTATATTAAATCACGGATTCGCGAAATATGATATTACTGTACGTCTTGTATAAGTTACTATACTAATTGACAACAGAAATTTTGCTCTTCTACTAGAATTTGGAAAGTCCCGACAGAAATATTAATACTTCTATCACTTTTGGAACTTCATTAACATTATGAAATTCATTAATGTAATGTCCATTTAATTATAAAAATTTAAAACTGATGGACATAAAATTCCCAATGACAAATATATTATACCATAAGTGATTACCTCCGAAACAACTTTTCACTAGACCTATATAACCCATTGATATAATTTTTACCATGGTATATACCGGCTGGCAATTGTGGTATATAATACTCTACAAGCTGCCAATCTTAACCTACTTTCACTCGCACTGTTTTCAAGCCCAAAGCAAGCTGTTCAAGCAGGCTTATGTATATTATACTATTAGTTCGTTTTGTAACAAAATATAGCTTTCTGTTCAGCCTCTGTACTATACTATTTTTACATTTACACATTGTAATTCCCATAACAAAAATTGGTCGCCCCGTGCGAATCAGAGCGGCGAAATTGCCGTAAAAAAATTATTGTTCCCAAAGAATGTGGGAAAAAGCCCGATAATTGGCGTTATTATAATGCGTTTTTAATAATCATTATAACATATTTGCATCACTGTGATGTCTTCACAGAAGCCCATCCGATTGTGACACATCCGAAAACAGAATGAGAGGAAACTGCGATAAAATCTTGTGTTATTGGCTCTTTTCAACTGGCTAAACCATTGCCCATATCGAATCGGTTTCGATTCAAAGGATTCATAAAACAAAGTCATCTTCATAGAACAATGACCCAGCATGGAAAAAAGTCAAGAGGTAATTAAAATTTATTGAAAAACAGAAACCTTAATTGCGTCGCAAAGCAGATGAATTTTAGTTGGTTACTTTAATTCAGTATTATTATGAACATGTTGTTATGGTTTGTGGATGCAGAAATGAGTCAGGAGATTTTGGTGTTGCAATGATGCAACCAAAGTTTCCTTTTGTGTTGTCCGTCTATGTGTTGTGATTGTTAGTGTTGACTTGATCCTATCTATGTCTGATGCAACATGATTCTGTTCCTATGTCACCATCATAAAAAAATAAATGAAAAAAACATAATGAGAAAAAATTGAAATTACCTATTTTATTACAGATTGAGATTAGATGGCTGTGTTGTATTAATATATTGTTATAGATCTTCTTGTTAGTTCGAATATGATTATTTTTCTATGAATTTTTCTTTAAAAATCCATAAAATTTACACAAACCAAAACGCTATCATCGTGATATCAACAGCCAGTAAAGTTGGCAACCTTAATTTTTGAGGATGGAAAAGGTTTTTTCGCACATATATAAAATCCAAGAAAATAAAATATTAATTAAATGAAAATATGTAATCTGCAAGACAAAAAGATTTGCCCTCGCTCTTTGTCTGTCACAGATACGTTGAGTTTTATTATCTCTTTTTATCGTTTTTCTTTGTCATATTGTGATCAAAACTTGCTTGTGTAATATTAGTGGCTAGAGGTTTCAAGTTTTATGGAATTATTTACGATTTTTGTATAATTCAAAGGCAATTTTCATAATCAAGGACGATTGACGAGTAACTAATCCTTAATTGAATTAACACATATCCTAGCCACGATTCTCCGCAGAAGGAAAATCCTTTTGTAATACTTCAATGTGTTTTATCTATGCACATTCGAAATTGGAGCATCCGAACTCAGGCAAATATGCTCTATACACATATACATATATAGGAAAAACATTTATCTAAATTTTACTTACCTGTTGCCATGTAGAACTTCAATTCTACCAGTATATTAAATTCATTGAAGTATGAAGAATTGTAAAGGAACCTTCAACGGTGTTGGCCCGCTGCCATTAAATATTATAACAAAAAAACAAAAGAGAGGGAAATGAACAGTGTGCAAAATTCGTTCGCAGCCAAATGACTTATTTCTGATGTAAAATACTTCTAAATTTTAACAATTGTCAAGTGCTAAACACCCAAAAGGAGACAAATCAATACACAAACAAAATAAATAAATATTAAAAGCATACTCTCTCATAAATTTGAAATTTGCACTACTTTTCAGTAACTATAATCTCAGCAGAACGAAGTTCTCTCATTGGTCGTAATTGTGGATGTCACAAATCACTGGTTGAAGGTCGCGTGCCGGATTGGAATATTTTCAAAGTGCAATTATAAATTTATCAGATTTTATTGGTTATAAAATTACTCTATGCTAAAATAATATTGAAAATTTATTTTATGAATACAGAATTTGCAGTAATATGCATAAAGTCAATAAATATTTATGGTTCCATTCAAATTATTGGCTAGTTGAAAATCAAAATTAATACGAGATTTGACACACATTTGATGTTTGTCAGATTTGTTCCACGGGGCACTAATGTAGTTAGATTACAAGATTTTCTCTAATAGTCCTTACCTTATGTAAAAGTATTATTGACCTACAATTTCAATTATTAAAACATTAATAACTGTCATAACATCAATTCATTACTTCATCGTGCGTGAAATAGTATAGACCTTGCCAGCATCTTCCCGGGGCATCATGTTGTAGTCCACTCTAAACATGTATTAACATACATATTCAAAAGGGATGTGTTGCAATGCACAATTAATGGCTTTTTTAACGTCCATAAAAGGATCCAGAGACGGTCATTATAAAACTATGATGCTTATCTGCGAGATTTAATCATCATTTTTCGAATCATCAGAGAAGAACCGTTTGAACGAGTAGCTAAATTTTATCGACGATTACTGAAAATGTTGTCCAAAATATGCTTTCGTTATGAAAGAGGTGCTGTAGTGGCTACTTATCAGGCGAGTCCACCAAAAAAAAAATTAGAAAGCATAATAGGCGAAATTACAACAATTATAATGGATCAAATTTTATATTATGGACGGGCGTATTATTTTTCAAAACCGGAAGAATTATTAAAGTTAAATCGTAGGAAATAACGATTGTTCTGTAACATTTGCGTCAAGAGCACCTACAAAGCAGAAACCAAAGCGTGACTTAATCAGTGCTGTTTCAAGGAAACAGGCACATAGTTGCTGGGGCCCCACCTTAATAAATACAAAGATAATTTCAATATTATTATACAAAAGTATTTGTGGAAGGAGTTGACAAACAACAAACGAGGGCACACCCAAATTTTGGCAAATAATGGCGAAGGTGTGAAAAAAGACAACAATTATGGCAACTTGTACAAGATTGGCTCTGTGTTGTCTTAAAAAAAATTGAAAAAGATTATTTTATCTTTACAGGAATTGGTGAAAACTCAATTTCAATGCACGTAGCTTTCGATTTCTCTTGCAAATGAAGCACAGTAATCTAGGCCAATTTTCCGCAACGCTGAGAAATTAAAGCTCTTCTAGATCTTGAATAGGTGCTCGTTCATCTTCTTTCTATACCGGCTCGGGCGCTTTGGTACCGTTATATACCTGGTGCAGGTACACGCT
Source organism: Euwallacea fornicatus (assembly GCF_040115645.1). Classification (NCBI taxonomy): domain Eukaryota; kingdom Metazoa; phylum Arthropoda; class Insecta; order Coleoptera; family Curculionidae; genus Euwallacea; species Euwallacea fornicatus. The sequence goes on along the minus strand of NC_089542.1, from coordinate 6,974,898 downwards.
TAATTATTTGAGCCGCTGAAAGCGAGAGTAACTGTGAAAATGAAATTGCCTCCTTTCTAACCTGAGATGAACTCTCGGGATTTAATTTTAGGCCGTTCAACCCCGCTGTCGGTGTGCTGTTTGAATGGTTACCGTCGAACGGTACTTCATCAATGATTCTGGTTACATAATAAATTATTGATGCGGTTTGCCCGCAGAAAAAGATGTTTGTTTTCGACTATAATTTCTTGCTTAGTTGCTTTAGAAATTTCGCTTTTTTGATAATGTCAGGAACTTTACAATCAATAACAATTTGCTGTTGGGTATTTGACACTAATTTTAAGGTGCAGCTACCACATTCAAAATGAGGCTGAATGTTGTTGCATTGGTTCGCTGAGAAAATGTGCTCATTGAATTTTTTTTCTTTCTAGAAATGACTGCTAATATACGGAACGACAACAGTTACAGTGACGAAAATTTTTCGGACGATGAAAGCTCTCCACTTACAGAAAATATTTATGGAGGAAGGTAAGATTATACTAAGAATTAAATGAATAAGCCCGCATAATTGAGACTAAAACGATGATATTTGAAAATTACCAATAGTGCAGTTAAAGTGAGTTGGAAGGGTAAGGGAGATGAACATTGGCGTCGATATTGCTACATTTTTTAAAATAAATATTTATATTATGAGGAAGGATTATAATAAAATCACACAATATGGAGTTCTTATGTTATATCTGGCTATGTTGCGTTAGCCCGAACCTATATTTTTTTTGTAGCGAATGCGGTAAATGCGTTAAGTTCTGACCGGCACCCATTGGTGATGTCGATGTTATTCGACCTTCCAGTGCAGAATTCACTTTAATAATTATAGGGAATTCCCGTTAAACACTTTCTCCGTTCTTCATTCGGTTTCCATTCACTCCCCCTCCTTTGATACCGCCGTAAAGCATTTCTTCGGATGAGGAGTGGAAATCATTTTTCCCATTAGAGAAATTATCTCTACATTGTAGTTTTCCCACGAAAAAAGATAGTTATTCCCGATATTTCGTTTTTGTTTCTGAAGATTTGTTTGTTGTTTACAAATGTTTTCTTCTTCAATTTCACTCTTCAGTATTGCTTTCATTTACTTTCTGATTGCCTCCCAGTTTCTTTGATCTTAATAGGTGCCAGGTTATCTTGTTGAATTCTTTCATACAGGTTTTACTAAATTCTCTCCCCAAATTGGGAAACTTTGGAGATCTGAATATTGTGTGTTTCCAGTCATATGGTTTTTCCCACAATCAACACTCATCAGTGCCAGAAGCCTTTTTTTCTTTAGTGAATTGATGAAATACGTTATGGACTTTAGAAAATCATTGATAGTACGACATTAGTCGGCCTCTCAGCCTGGGACTCCTGGTATCCAGTCTACCGTGGCCTATTTAGTTCACATTCTGGATCTTTCCCAGGACTTCCGGCCAGCATTCCTAAGAGGGGGGGGGGGGGGGTGAGATTTATATTTGTTCCTTCCTCAGTCAGCCTTTCTCCCTCCTACGTCAACCGTCCCTATGATTTTCCACCATTTCTCTTTTTTTAAACTGAATCATGATCCATGTATCCACCATCTTCCAGTTTTTTTTTGCATGCAAAAGTTGTACTTTTGATGTTTTGGGTGCTCTGCAGTATCGCTTTCTTCGTAGTACCAGCACCTATCACAATTGCTTATTTTGAATCTGAAATAATACCATACAAAACACCCATGTTCAGATAAAAATTACGTCATCTAGTAGTTGATCTCCTCGTGCTCTTTGTTACCTCTATATCCAGTCGTGGTTTAAACTTTTTGTCCAGTTGTTCTCTGGTATTTCGTTTCACTTCTTTTGTAATTTTTCGATAGTGTTTCCTATTATTTCATTTAAATTCTAATTTACACCCCCCATGCTTTCGTTCCAGCATCAATTGATCTATTAGCATTGTTCAGGGTAGTATTTCCAATGTCGTCGGGAATCTCAGAAACCCTAACTGACCTGAACAGCTTGCGTTTTAACAACGATTATAATTCTCCTTACTTTTTTAACTTTTCTCTCTTAACTCCTGGTTTCTGTAGCCAGTTCAGAGAAGGTCAGTACGTAGCTGCTGAACTATCTACTAATTTTACCATAGCAATCTTCTCGCTCAATAGCTTCATCACACATTTTTAAGAACTTTGATTTTGGTATGAAAGGATTAATAGAACACGACAGGTGGTTTTATTCATATTATGGTTTTGTACTTTATTATAACTTTTTGTACTCTTTCTGATTCTCTATGAAGAAATTGCCATTTTTTCCAGGGGCAAGTAATATAGGGGGGTAGCATTTAAAAAGAACATAGATTTTTTCTACTTAACTTCATTGATGATTTTATAGGAAATATAAAATCTCAAAATGTTTACATAAAAAAGAACTATTACCGGACGTCTAAATCTCCAAAAGTTTTGAAGAAAATTGGGACAAGAAATCAATGGATACTGTGTTTTATTAAATAAACATCAGATTTATAACCTTTTTTATTCAATTTATTTTATTATCATTCATCAGTATCATTCTCACTACCAGACCTTATTAATAAAAGCTGTTATATACGGAAATATCGCAAATATTTTTTTGTTTCATTTCAAGTCTCAATGAGTTTTAAATCTGATATTTATTTAATAAAACATAGTATCCAACGCTTTGTGAAATTTCAAATTTCTCGAAAACTATTAAAGACTCCGACTTTCAACAAGGGTACCTTTTTTATGTAAAAATCTTTGAGTTCAATATTTTTCTTATAAAATCGTCAATAAAGTTGAGTGCAACAAAAATTAGTATTCCTCCTGGAAAAAGTGGCAATTTCTTTATAGAGATTCCAGAAGAGCACGAAATGTAATAAGGTACACAATTTCATTTGCCAAAGAAACCATCCTTAAGAACTAACTTTGCACACCTTGTACAGTGAAACCCAAATGCTTTTTGTTATATATTTATATGAATTTTCGTCATATTTTGAGACCAAGAATATATGGTTAAACTTACGGCACTATGTTCAGAGACACGTTATATTCTTCAGATAAAGAAGAAAAACATTTGAATACTCTAAAGAATACATATTTTAGCATCGTTTTACATATAAACACATTACATTTGAAATTCAATTTTTTCAGACCCATGGTCTCTCAGATGTTAATCTTGTTGGTACAATGGGATAAGATAACATTCGAAAGTTTTGCCATTTTGCTCTGAATCTTCTAGTTACTGCTGTTTATAATACATATACAGAGAGATCATATTTCGATACGTATGTAGGAAATCTCAGTAACTATATGGGATAAAAAAAAAAGAATAGAAGACACTTGATGTTTGTTTTATGCAACTTTAGCTGTCTAGTGGAATAATAATTAAAATTTTAATTAGCCTTTGTTTTCAGGCTAGAAGCCAAAGTTTGATTTTTGCTGTTTTTGATAAATCGTAGTTATTACGGCAGTTACATAAATATAATTGCTGCATTACTGGGACACTTTTTTGAGTAGATTAAGATAATGTTAAGGAAACTTTTATAATTAGATTAGTTTTTCAGTTCTAACATGAAATTGTTTGTTTTTGATATTCGTCGCAGTTGAATTATATATAATTGGAAAGAGAATTTTATTTCCTTCAAGTCGACTATAACATATTAGACCTATACAATATGGGCCGAAGTTACTTTTTTTTCAAAAAGAACTTTTTACAATAAGCTTTAGCGATTTACCTATCGACAACGTGCTTTTTTGATTATTTAAATGACAAATGAATTTATCAGGCGGTGCACTTTCATGATTTTGATTGAAATATGTTTCAGAAGCAATGTTGGCCTTATTATTTCTTTGAATGAATCATTAGAAACATATAATATTTTCCATAACTTTTTACAGACATTTTCTGAACGAACAAAGCACGTTATGCAAAGGTAAACCGCTGTACCTATTGTAAAAGGTTGTTTTTGTAAAAAAAACTAATTTCGGTCCATAGTAGTTCCAATATACCATAGTTCATTTTGAAGGGAAAAATTCGCTTCTCAATAAAGCTTAAATCAACCACGGGTTATATTTTAAAAAGTGCAACTTTAGATTATAACTGAAAAATTGATCGAATTATAAAATGTCCTTAACATGATCATGATGCTCAAAAAAACTGAAGCAAAATAATGTAACAATTATATTTATGTAACTAAGGTAATAACTAAATGAGGTTTTATCGAAAATTGTAACATAGAACTTGTATTTTTAGTTCCAAAGTAAAAGACAAGAAAAAATATTTAATCGCTCCAGTAGCCTTGTCTTCAAAACATTGAAATTTGTCCAGACTATACACAGTGAGTAAGAAAGATGACACCAAACTTTAGGAACGTGTTTCCACAAAAAATAAATGTAGAAAAACTTTAATTTGTTATACAATTTTTATTTGTTTATGAGTTATACCGCAAATAATTTTTTTCTAACTCGCGTTCTATTTTCAATTCAAATAAAATTTTGTTATTCATGATATTGATAACATATATATTTTGCAGTTCAATTAAAGTATTACAAAATATCAAACATTTATAGAAATTTAGAATATGCAAATATGGCGTTTGTTTATGGTTTTGGTAATGGTTATACAAGATTTACACGAAAGCATTCCAGGGCGTTGGGTTGGTCACGGTGGCCCTACTAGTTGGTTTCTAAATTTTCCAAATTTCACACCATTAGCTTATTGCTTATGTAGTTGGTTTAAAAATTAAGTATACAAAATAAAAGTTGACTCTCGGGGTGTTCTACTTCAACGAATTACTAATGCAGCAGCTGCTGTTTAAAAAAGAAATTAGTTAATCAGGACAACGATCAATGCCCTGTAAAGAGGAAGTAGAAAATGTTTAGAAGTCAATGATGGTGTTTTTAAACATTTATGAACATAACACTATGGTGACCAAAATGTTAATGTATAAAATATCTTTATGGATTTTTAATTTATTTTTTCCTTTTACGCTAAAGCTTGTAAAAAAATGAAAATCGAGTAACATTTGAGTTTTATACATTTGTTCTTGATTTACATTACACATTTGCTTATGATACTTGGCGTGATTTTTCCGATTCACCCTGTATTCAAAGAGTCACACATCATCATGGAAATATTTCAGAAGGAGACAATACTCTTCAAAATATTTTTTTAATCCTAATAGAAATATGGTCAAAAAGTACGATAGCCAACACACAGGGTGGCAAACTCACATTTTTTCTCATATTTCGCATTTTTCTCAAGCATGTCTTTAGGTAAATTTTTGAAAATTCGTACACCTACTTTCTTTTAGACTGTCTATAACAAAATGTCAAAGTTGTCGGTAGCCAAACCCATAATGTTATATATTTTTTGGGTCATATACTATTTTATGCTCTGGACCTTTTTCTGGAAACCCTGTATGAATTTTGGTACTAAATATATATTCCTTATTCAATTCTTTAGCTTTTTTTTCTCTTGCAATATTTTCACATCTTTCATCGTTATCGTAGAATTTGCAAAAATATTTATTGATTTAAATTACAAAAGTTAAGTCTACATATTTTGGTCTGTAATCTAAGAAGCCATAGCTGAGTTTCAGCCATTTTACTAATTTTATTTTGTTTTTTGACATTTTGCATTTTCAAAAATTGAACTCAAGACGTTCGTAACAAAAACGCAATATATTAAAAAAATTAGAAACTCTGTCATCCAGTATATCCCAAATGGTGCGTTGTTGACCATGGATCTATTAAATTTTTTTTATTATTTTGCAAAGTAGTATCGCTCTGTAAAATATTTTCATGATGCTATGTTACACCTTGTATACCCTTATTCTCAGTTCAACCACCGAATATTTATAGGGTGAAAAAAACTAGATAGGGCAGATGTAGTAAAGAATCTGTAAAAACCAAAAATACAAAAAAAGCTTCATCATTCGAAAAAGAACAGACTAGGCAACAGGGCTAATTTTCGGGTTTTGCAATATTTCAAATCACATTTAGAAGTAAATTTCTGGACTAATATTTTTTAAATTTAAATTCGTTCAGTAGTTTGGTGATCTGTAACTAAAATTGCATTTGAGTCAAGTAAAGTTACATCTGACTTTGAAGAAAATGAATATCTACTTTCGAAGGTAAATTAGATTTCACGACTAGAATGAGGACATGACTAGATATATATTTTAAATAAGAAAGTGTCAAAGTGAACACACTCTACAGAGGAGATTTCGTATTGTTATGTTTATCACTATGGACCCTGTTTCTATATCTGAGTCAGTTTCAATCGATATTTTCATCATTATTTTGATTTCATAGAATTGCAAAAAATGTAGAATACATTCACATATTTGGTAATACATAAGTAGGTAGTTGAGATTAACCCTCGGTGACTTAATTTACTCTACAAAACTGAGTGAAACTAGGTACGGCTCTCTTTCCTGCCACTCAATTTAGGTTCTATATCCACTTCTTTCCCCTTCTCCAACTCACATTTTTTTTAATCATTCAAATAAATGTTGGTGTGAGTTTTTTTCATTATTTCAATTTTTTTCGTTGACCTTGAAGCGCAATAACTCTCTTTTTTGTTGATGATGCATTCTTAGTGATAAACTTCTACCATATTGATACTTAACGACTTTTCACCTGAAACTTTGCACTGATACCGGGTTACTGATCTACAGTAAAAAATTCTGTATTGCGTAGATTTATTTGCTTTGTGGCGAGGAAGTCTCATTTTGTCCACCTCAATTCACTCTTTTTCAATACATAGGTATCACTGAAATATATTATATATTATATTTCTCTCTTCTAATACTCGAATTTCCCATATACATATGTAAGAGTCTTTTTCCGGAAATATGAAAAGTAGCAGGCCTTGATCCTGAAGGGTGTTCAATGGGTTATTAGTTGCATATTTATATATTTAGCAGATCTATGATAGTTAGAATTGGTGAAGTTCAATAGTCCTTAACAGAGCCTGGTTATGGTATATTCTCAGGGTAGTGCACCGTCTCCTCTTTTGTTATTTAATCTTTATGTCAACGACCTCGAGTCATATTTATCAAAGCATCTCCTAGCAAGTAACATCTACATGGTTATTGCAACTGGTGACTGCATGAAGAGCATTTGATTAAGCAACCACTAGTAGACAATTGTCTCAATTGTCACAGAAATAATCTAATTGTAAATATAAAACTCGGTTTATGATGTTCGCTAATAAAAGAGATTCTCCGGAGGTCTTTGGTATTCAGATTGACACACAGCTTCTCTGAAGGGCAACTAATTTCTTCACTTCGGCCAGAACCTCCGATATACCGATCACCTTAGGAACTTTGCCGATAGGCAACATATTGTGTCATTGGGAACTTGAAGGATATCTTGTAAACTGGTCACCTTTTGTAAGTCTATTATGCGCTAGCATACAGTTAGGGTAATTATATATTCATGGTGTTCCAAACTTAAGGCTATTATAGGAAATATTGAGGTCACTAATATTTGCATGGAAATCCCTAGTCAAAAGTGAGCCGTATTGGTTCCAGAGTACTTTTTGTTCAAAAGACTTCGATATTCAACATAAGCGACTAGAATTAAATCAAACAAAATAAACACTTTTTTGCCTCCTGACTTCCTCAATTATTGGGCAATGCACATGTTCCTATGGCGATAGAACGGCGTTGCAACATGACGGAACACTAGCACATTTTGCTCGTACTGTGCAGGATAATCTAAACCAACATTTTTCTGAACAATGAATTTAACGGGTTTAAGTCGGGATCTGACCACCTATAAGGTGACCAGCGGGAAGCCCCGATTTAAACCCGTTGGATTTTTTCCTCTAGGATTACATCAAGTCGTTGATGTATGAAATTCCCGTGGCCCCCCAAGACAAACTGTTAGGAAGAGTAATGACAATCTCTCCGTTCGTGCAGTAGGAACCGCGATATTACTCATCAAGTCGCTAGAACTATATTAAATTTAACCGACATTATTAAATATTTCTTGACAACCCCACTAGACAGGGAATTTTCTTTACACTTTAATAAAAATAGTACAGGGCGCTTCTTCATTTATCAATTACTACATCAACTTTAGTTACAGCCCGAGTTCGGTTTGAATGTCTGCTAGTAACTTTGAAAGCGAATCAAGGCCTCATTGCAAATCACAGTATGTGATTAATCTGGCAAGCTCAAAGTGATCGTAAAAACACAAGGAAAGTCAAAACCTCACAAGAGGCAAATTAAGGTTACGCCATCAGATAAACTGAAATTAATCCCGCCTTCTTAAAATCTTGATACCATTTTCATTGACGTGGGTATGTAAGCGATAACATTGTTCAAACCACATAGCTCGCTTAATTAATTTTAAATTACTTTCGACCAACACCAAGGCTGGCAAGATACTTTGAAAATTCCCTCAAAGTTTCATACAAGCGTCTTGTAATTGAAAGTTAGTAGTGTAAAATTTTGAACCGTGGTTTGCACATGTATTGGGTAAAAAAATCCATGTTACAAGTGAAACAGCATATATCATACATACATTATACACATGTCATATAGCATATATCATAAAGGATGTCCGGAAACAACAATGATACTTTTTGGGAGGTGATTTTAGAGATTAAAATAACAGAAAAATCAGCCCCCAACATGGCTCTTAAAGATTCAAGAACCCCTCTAAGGGGAACCCTGAATATAAATTTTTCGAAACATTTTTGAAATAGTTTGCGCTAAAATTACAAAATTCAGTATACTTAATAAGTTGGAAGAGGAAGACTCATTTGTATTAATTTTTGCAGATTTTAATCAAGGGCGACACGTACAAAAGGGACGTAAATGTAGCCCTAACTTATTGATTGTGACATATCTTAATTTTTTCAATCGAATTACTGAATTGCAAATACAGTAATGTTCGCTTATAACGAACCCCAAGGGACCGTAGTAAATAGTTCGTTATAACCGAAGTTCGCTATAAGCAATAAATGGTGTTATGATTGTTTTTTTAATTAATACATAACTCACTTTATTTACATACATATATATTTTAAAAAAGTCAACAAGTAACATTCTTCAACTAGTAACCAATTTAAATAATACATATTTGTTAAATTTAACAACACTTTTTAGGAATTAGAAAGAAAAAAATCGCTAATTTTGGTTTGTTTTATTGTGGTGAAATGAATTTCATTTATATGTAATTCCACATGGGCTATTCCATCGAGAACATTTTGTGGAGTATTTCGCGATTGAAGAAATTGACGAATACTAGAAACATATCGAAGTGCTTCTGTGGTTGTAGGAACGGATATTATTTCATTATTCTCATATGCTGCATCTTCGTCTTCCTCATCATCATCATAAGTGTCAGATGCAGAAGACACAGACGCAATAATGGCATTATCGTCTAAAAACTCAACGCTCACAAGATTGTCATCCACATGAACAAATTCATGAAAATCGTTGTTGGTTTGAAGAAAATCCTCTTGAATATCGGTTTTATTTTTGCATTGATTTTTTTTAAGCCATTCGACTAATGGTAAGTCATCATCTGAATCAAAATTCTCATTTTCGAAAAAACCGGCATGTCGAAAACAATTTCTAATCGTTTGCTTTGACACCTTTTGCCATGCCATATGAATAAAGCGTATTGCATCCAAAAGAGTGATAATAAATTTTTCCTTACCACTATCCATACAAGATATCATTTCCGAGAGAAGGAGTCGTCGATAATGACTCTTTAGACTATGGATAACACCCTGATCCATAGGTTGTAATTTAGAACTAGTGTTTGGTGGCATAAACACTAACGTAATCCACATCAAATTTTTAACATCGGGATGAGCCGGACAATTATCCACTAACAATATGATTTTTCTTTTTTTACGGCGTAATTCTTCATCCCATTCACGTAATGCATTTATAAAAATCTCTGAATTCATCCATGCCCTTTTATTGGACTTATAAGTTACTGGCAATTGTACAATATTCTTAAAACATCTAGGGTTTTTAGATTTTCCAATTACCAATAACTTTCTTTTTTCGGATCCTGTCAAATTCGCTACAACAAATATAGTGATTCTTTCTTTGGAAAGCTTTCCACCTTCACAGGTTTGCCCTTTAAACTTTAGTGTTCTATCAGGTGTAAGCTTGAAGAATAAACCGGTTTCATCTCCATTGAAGATGTCCACATCCTTAAAGTTTGACCTAATTATTGGCCATTTGTTTTGCAGCCAGTCATCTACAATGTTCATATCAACTGAAGTCGATTCTCCAGCAATTCTTCCACTCGTAATATTATGCCTTCTTTTGAACCTTTCGATCCAGCTTCTATTAAATTTCGGTTCCTGGTTTCCGGACACCTTACTTGCAAAATCTTCAGCTTTTGATTGTAATATAGCACCGCTAACAATTGCGTTATTATTTCTTTGTTGAGAAAACCATTTTAAGAGTCTTTGGTCAACTTCATAATTATTGGGCTTTTTGATTTTTTTTACATTTGAATTTTGTCCACTTTCGAAGGTTTTTAGGATTGTTTCTTTATTTTTCCAAATTGTTGCAACCTAAAATTACATATGTATAGTCAAATTTTAATTCGTATTAATACCATTTCAAATTACATAATTTATTACAAAGCCGGAAAATTACTGGAATAACAAAAAAAAATATCTGTGAACATTGCATATTTTATTGTTCTTACCGTTGATTTACTTAATCCCATTTCTGAACAAATTTCACTCTGTTTGGCATGTCTCTGCAACCGTTTAACAATGTCATATTTACAATTTAAAGTTAAAGCTTTACGTTTTTTTTTTTAATGATATAACTCATGATTTTTTTAACGAACGAATTCTTTGAACGCTATCAATATACAGGAACAACTGTGTCGTTTGTGTCAGCAATTTGCTTCAAACGATTTTGGACTTTCCCCGAGAATTGTTTACTTTTCTTCTTTGGGACTTCGGTAAAATCCCGCGTTAAGTTCGTTATAACCGTAAAGTTTTTCTATTCTTCTAAAAATTTAAGGTTCGTTATAAGCGAAAGTTCGTTGTAAGCGGGTTCGTTATAAATGACAAAAATAACATACGTTTAAATGTACTTGAGTTCGTACTTCATAGATTAGTTCGTTATAACCGAAAGTTCGTTATAAGCGGGTTCGTTATAAGCGAACATTACTGTATTTTCAAATAAAAATAATTTTCTTCTTTCAACTCGTTAGAACCGTTTTCCAGAAAAATTCGTTTTTTAACCGATGCACGATTAGGTGAACAACGAAGTGTATTTTAATACACATTTTAGTCATTCTTGTAATATAAATATTTTTTTCATCAGCCAGTAAAAACAAGATTAATATTATTAAGGATTTATCATTTATTCACAACAAACATTGAAAATGGGGTTCGTTTATCTCAATTCATCCTCCAATTCCTTACGGAAACATTGTGAAAAATCATGTTTAGAATTCCTGTTTTAAGAAGCAATTTTTAGAATATGTTTATAAGAACTTTTTTCATTATTTTCGTATCTAAAATCACCTCTCAAAATTTTTCGTACGTTATATCCGGACAGTCTGTAAAGCATATACTATATGGCATATACAAAGTGTCTTATTAACTTTGTTTTTCCATCTAATGTTTTTATTTTGACATTAGAAAAATTCAAATGGAATCTCCGTTTATTTTAGAATTATAACTTAAAAATGGCCTCATTGTCCCCCTCGCCTGATCCGTTCCCCTTACGTAAGATAAACTTCATTATTTTGAATGGAACCTCCAAGTTTTTTGGTTTTTTAAGGTTCAGTTTAAGTTCTTCAACTCTTAAAATCGCTTTCGAATTTACACGATATAAACGTCAATAACTTGTTTATTTTAAATGGAATATCTCGGTTTCCTCGACGGAAGTGTGTTCAGAATTTAAAAGTCTGCAACCTTTATTGACATCATTTTATACCTAAATCCAGTAGTGTTTACGTAACAGAAAATTGCCCCCTTCTGTGGGTCAAGCCTATATATTGGTGACGTCATAAATGACTTCTCAAAATTTCTATATTTGATAAAGAAAAGAAAAATAAACAATAACCATGATTCGAAGACTTTTATAATATATTTCTTTTACAGTTTAACTTTGTGTTTGTCAAAATGCCTAAAACTATCATTTATACCCAAAGAAAAACGGGATATGCTTCAAATTTATTTTGAATTTGATAAACAAGTAAAAAGAAATATTAAAATGTATCAAGATTTCTCGATCAATCTACACCTACATTTTTAAAGTTCTGAACACGATGCCGTCGAGAAGATTGGGAGATTCCAATTGAAATAAACAAGTTATAGATGTTTGAAATCGTGAAAAATATTTCGACGCTTGTGGAAGATTTTATTCCTAAATTGAAAATCTCAAAATGTAGCTTATTAGATCCTTTCTTAGCCATGAAACACCAATTCCAAAATTCGCAACGGTTACGGAAGAACATTCACTTCCGTGGGACCTTGCTGTTAAGATTCCATGGATAAATGAAACCACGAAAACACAAATTTGGTTTGCAAAAATTCACTGTATTACAATTTTCACTTATTTGTAACAAAACGGCCTAAATACTAATCGTGAATTCGTCGTGATGGGAATTTGCAAGTTAAACTTACTATACAAGTTGCATCATGAAAAAATGAGAAAATAATGAGAGAGAGAGAGAGAGAGAGAGAGAGGGGGAGGGAGAGAACTTGGTTCGGCCCTTAAGTACTAAAAATTAAGGATTTCTACGCAGTGGCGCACTCCTATCAGAAGCCATCACAGGCTAGCAATGAGCTTAAGATTGTAAATTGCAATCTTCGGGTGAATACTGTATCACTGACTAAAGTGAGTTATTGCAGACATGACGAATTATAGATCTCGATAAAAACTCACTTTCAAAAACCGCTATTGGAAAATAGCGTAATTCTCCATCATAAAGGACCTTTATGACTGGGAATCTTCTAGAGTAAGTAGCGATGTACATGAGCGTAATTTAAGGGCTATAAGTACCAGTAAGTTAAGAAACAAAACTAAGTAAAATTCTTAACACTTGCAGTTGTTTAAATTTTCAAATTTTCCAAAATAACTCCAAAACGATAAATTTTAAAAATAAGACATCTTACATAAACTAGCTTTAAAATTTAGTGAAAACCCTAACAATGCCAGAAAATTTGAGAGTTCCGTTAAAAATGAGGAAGTTTATGTCACATATGGGGGTACCGGTTCGAACCATTTTTCTAATGTCAAAAATATAGAAACTAGATAGGGGTTAAATAGCTAATGCAACACTTTGTATGTGTCATACAGCACATACCATATAGCCTTATTTGGTAAAAGCATTTCTTGTGATTACACAATAAATATTCTTTGTTTGGTGCTTCGAAATTCTATTATTTCATTTTGTCTCTAGTTTCGACTATTTACGTGCTTTCTTTTTTTGCATAAATTGTGTCTTTTTTCTAATTTACTCTGGAACATAACGACTTTCGATTGGGTTGACACAAGGTACACAAGGCAACACAAGACATGAAAATTGACCACATCCTGTGTTGTGCTGTGCAAAGCTTGACCATCTGCAAATTGGCCCACGTATTCTGCACGTTTCAAGCTTTTTATGTGATGCCTGCGTTATGCCAATCTATAAATCCGGCTTAAACCTACCAACATATTATAAGTGCCTTATTGTCAAATACACCCACATCTACGGTTATTATTGTTACTGCCCCCGTAAGCACAATTTATTTAGTTCTAGGTAGTTGATTTTATCTTTATACAGGGCGTGAAACATTGTTCCTTTATGACTAATGTAGACTGGTAAATTTTCGCGACCCTGATATGTTCTTCGAGATCTTTCGCGTTGTGTAATTTGACTCATAAGAAGTCATCCTAAAAACCCGAGAAATTCCACGTTTCATGAGATAATATCTTAAGATGGATTGCGTGTGGCACCCAGTATAACAAGCGCATTGTCCTAGGACTTCTTGTCATACAGAGCTTACATTGCGAAGTACTTATTGCTCGTGTCAGGCGGTGGCTGCGACAATAAATCGAAATGAATTTTTTGCAGGAGTTGCAGGCCTTGAATAACAAAATGACCAATGGCTCTTGCAAGAAGTAATCGCAGTTTACATGTCGAGTGGCAAGCTTGGGAGGATATTTTATCATGTAGAGAGTACCCAGGAATGCTCGTTTTAAAGTGATAATGTGGGCGGGAATGCCCATCACGACGGGTGTGATTTAGCAAAATTGATTTGCGGACAGCGACCTTTGAGAAATGCCATACCGGAGAGGTCAATTGGTGTACAAAGGGCTTTGGCAAAAGGTGGAATGCCCGATTAATGAATTATTTTATTGCTGCTCTCAGGCTGCTATCAAGGCTTCTGACTAACATCCTGGTGCGCGATACAACGACCCTCCTTGGACCCACGCAGAAGGACGTTCCTTCGCCTCATCGAACCGGTCGTCGCGTGTTTTTAGACTTCATGCAGTTTTATTCTGGAAGGAGGTACCTTATTCATGTCGAGCCAAAGAAGAAAAACGATCTTTAAGAGCGCCGTAATTCGGCTGAGTGCTTTCAACGACGCAAATGCCAAGGAGAGCTGGGTTTCTGCCACTAAACGCGAAAAAAAAACTTGCAATGAGTGCTGAACCATAATAACGCATTGGCGTGGATATCGAAGGTGTTTCGAACATTTTACTTATGCCCTAAGACATCTACGCCAGTGCGAAATAACAAGGACACAGCACTGAAGAAGTGAGAAAGTACTCCGCTCACTTTTATTATGTACTTAAAACTGTATCTACCAATATACTGACCTTGCCTCACTTCTTTCCTTCCAATATGATTTTATCTCTACGTGAATTTATGTTTCATTGTTTCGTTGCAGCGTCAGGACTGTTCAGGAAACCAAAGGATGGGACGTCTTCAGGGACCCTCCTATCAAGGAGGAGAGCGGCTCGATGGCGAACCAAAAATGCCTGGAAATAACAGTCAAAATTTTAAAAATTGTTGCCTATTTAGTCACTTTTATCATAGTCTTAGCTTCGGGAGTCATATCGAAAGGGACACTTTTGTTTATGACTTCACAACTAAAGCCTGATAAAATAGTTCATTACTGTAATAAGGATTTAGGTAAATGGGTCAGGAGGAAACTATAACAATGGTATAATGACTGGAATTTCAGGTAGAGAAAAACAGTTTATAGTCAAATTGCCAACTCAAGAGAGGGTGGCATGGATGTGGTGTTTATTCTTTGCCTTCTGCGTGCCTCAGCTCGGTGCCCTCTTCAGATCAACCAGAATGTGTTACTTCAAATCCTCAAAGAGGCCCCCGTTTCCACACTTCCTGCTCATGTGCCTGCCTGAAACCGCGCACACCATTGGATTAGCTCTTTTGGCTTTCTATGTCCTTCCCGACATTGATGTTGTCAAAGGAGCTATGCTCACCAATTGTCTGTGTTTTGTTCCAGGAGTTCTAGGTATAGTATTACGTAAAAACTTAGGAATTTATGAGTTATCAGTTAATTGTTTGCCGCAGGATTGCTATCGAGGAATAATAAAGAATCGAGCAGGTTCATCAAAGTGATAATGGACCTTATTGCGATATCTGCCCAGGCTACAGGCTTCATCGTGTGGCCGATAATAGAAAACCGAGCAGATTTATGGATAATACCAATAACGATCTTCCTCATTTCAATGGGATGGTGGGAAAACTACATTTCAAAACACTCGCCGTTACCGTTTATAAAAAGATTGGGAAAACTGCGAGAATCGTTTGATAAAACTAGATATTTTAACTACATGTTCATTTCCATATGGAAGATACTGGTTTTCTTTCTGACCATATTATTCGTGTTGCTCATCAGGGAGGGAGAAGTGGCCTTCTTTTTCACCGAGTTTTCTGAGAGTTTCAACGTGCATCCGATTACAGTTCTAGAGGTAAGTTGAGTGACAAAATTAAATAGTTCGTTTGTTCTCTTAGGAACCGAAGAAGAAATTTAATTTAAGGATTGTAAGAGGGAATTTTAAGGAAATGCCGTTTATTTTATCAGTGCGTGCCACAAGTTTTGGGATGTAAGGGAAAAACAGCACATCAGTTTTTTCCACGAGTTAATGTAAGGCTGGTCCACCTAACATATTATAACAAGCAGCTGATTTAAACGAAATTAAATTTGTCATTATGTAACGAAATGTTGGAAAATGAGATCCCCTAAGGTCTCGTTGCACCAAGTGGCGACGTGACATCACAAATACTTAATTTATTCACTTTTAGCCAGCTCTGATTTAATTAACTCGCGGTAATATCGTGTAAATCATAATTTAATCTCTCAGAGCAATGACGTTATAAATTTACTTGAACGCCACCTCATATACCACACATATTTCAGACACCATGTATGTTTTCCACATAAATAAAAATGTACATAGCACTTCTTTCTACGTATACACAAATAACTATTTGCTCTAATTCTTGGTACTAACAGATATTGACTAACTGCTCCCCATTGTTCAAATATACAGGGTGATCCATTAACAATGGTTCAACCGTAACCTGGAAATACTACACCTCAGATGGTGACAATTGGAGAAAATATGCCTTATCCGAAAGTTAATAGTTTCGGATATGTACAGGAAGTAGAAAGTTCAAATTTCAATTCTTTTTTTTTGCCATTTTTTTGAAAATATTTCAGTTAGACAACTACTTTAAATCATTATTCGATATATTATTTGTTTTTATTTTTATGTGTTGTAGAACTTGGTTTGTTTCGCTGTTAATTTCTCCGAGTATAAAATTTAAAGATAGTGTTTATTAAATAGGTTTGTCTCGAAAACGGACCGAGAAGTCGAAATTAAACAAGAATACATAATTAATGGAAAAATTATTGCCCTTTTAATATTTGAATTAAATTTCACGGCAAACATACAGAATAAAAAATTATTAATTATCAATTCTGTAAAATGGACTGTAACTGGCGCCTTCTATTAGCAACAAAGAAATTGCAAAGCGTATCTTTTTCTTACTTAAGGAAACGTAACTTTACAAATTTTCAAGTGTTTAATCTAGAATTTTTCAGAATGACAAAAAAATTAATTAAAATATTAATTTTCAATTCCCTGTATATTTGAAACTATCAACTTTCGGATAAGGCACATTTTCTCCAACCGTCACCATTTGATGCGTAGTATCGCCAGTTTTCATTGGTCCCGTTAGTAATGAATCACTCTATATCGTACGTTAAACGAATAAGATTTGTTCTGTTCTTTTGACGTGCTTTATATGATCCATTTAAGTGAACACAATTGTTGGGCTTTGCGAACACTAAAATGTTAAAAAACACTTGAACTGTTACTAAAAGTTTTTTTATTATAATAATTATTGAAGGACTTCAAACAGCGTAATTAATTGGTATTTTCCAGGACGTCTATATGGCGTGTAACAATGCCGTAAATACCGACAAAACACGTGTAATAACCACTAAATAAATAAAATCGTGTAACCAATAGAAATACAGCAGTATTCCCGCTAACGAATATGAATTGAAATGTTGAAATAAATTTTTGTTTATACACGATATTATTCAAATACGCGGCCAAGCTTCACGGAGTGATTCTTCGAATGATTCTAAATGAAAAATTTATATAAACATAGGTCCAGTAATGCTTCGTTTTCAAGATACAGGATGTTAAATTTTTTTCAAAAAACCGTTTTTTATAGAAATGTGAATAAGTCTTTAGTCGATTTTGTTGAAATTCGACAGTGTTATTTATAGTTATTATTGTTATTTATGCGCCACTGATTTTTTTGTAACTTATATTTTTTCCGCATTAAGCACAGTCGTGGTCACCGAGGCCATCGGGTTTAAATTTACAAGGTTTGGGGATGGCATGCAAAATTGTTCGTTTATAGAGGTTGATGCAACCCGATGCGAAAAAACATATAAAAGTTTTTAAAAAGTCAGTGGCGCGTAAAGAATAATAATCACCGTAACTAATAGTGCCAAATGTCAACACAATTGGCCAAAGGATTATTAAGATTTGTACGAAAAAACGATTTTAAAAAATTTTGATATTCTGTATATTGAAAAGGAAGCATTACTGGACCTATGTTTATACAAGCTTAAAATAATTCACAGAATCACCCCTTGACGTATGGCTACGTATTTAAAAACACCCTTTATTTTATTCACTTCTTCGAGTGTTTATCACTAAGTTCACAGTGCCTAATTATTTCTCAGTCTTAAGATCGTCTCTGTCTGTCTAGATTAAACCCGTATTGGGAGGCACAGTTCTGCCAGACATCTCAGAAATCATTCCCACAGGAGACGACACTGTGATCTCTTCTAATGACTGGAGCCCGATCTACGTCCTCATGATCAGCATCCTGGCCTCATACTTAGCTTACATTTTCGGGAAATTCGCCTGCAAAATTATGATCCAAGGCTTCTCGTACGCTTTCCCTGTCAACCTTACAATTCCAGTAGCGGTGTCCTTGCTAATCACGGCTTGTGGTCTTCGCAATGGAGACCCCTGCTTTTTCCACGATACCATCCCTGACTACCTGTTCTACGAGATACCTGCAGCTACGTTTTTGAACGATTTCATTTCACATCAGCATGCCTGGATATGGCTATTATGGTTGTTGTCTCAAACATGGGTAACTTTACACATTTGGACTCCAAAGTGTGAACGTTTAGCTCGAACTGAGAAGTTGTTTGTGATACCCATGTATGAAGGGCTGTTGATTGACCAAAGTATGGGCATGAATAGGTAATTATGGTAGATTCATTAGTTGGATGGTTTGGTAATTCGCTTATATAGGAGGAGAGACGATGAGGCGGATGTTAAGACTGAGGATTTGGATGAAATCCAGAAGGAGAAGGCTGATGAGTACTACGAGACTATTTCCAATCATACCGATGGTTCTTCGCATAAAACCATAAAGAGTTCCGATAATATTACGAGGATTTATGCGTGCGCTACCATGTGGCACGAAAATAAGGAGGAGATGATGGAGTTTTTGAAGTCCATTTTGCGGTTAGATGAAGACCAGTCTGCCAGAAGGGTGGCGCAGAAGTATTTGAGGGTCGTCGATCCTGATTATTACGAATTCGAGAGTAAGTTGTTCATTGAGGGCAATTTTCGTTAAAATCAGGCTATTTTCCTTATTAGTTATTCATCAGATAATAACAAAAACATATAATTTTAATCGAGTTTCTGCTTAATCGAGCCACCGTCACTTACAAACTACGTTATTATCAATCGTGAGGGAAAAATAAGCCTTTTTATAAAGCTCCTCAAAATCTGTATAATATTTTAAAAATACCGAGCATATTTTAAAAACAGGATGCATTAACATATCTCATTCTAGCTCACATTTTCTTCGACGACGCCTTTGAAATTGCTGATCATAACGACGACGACACTCAAGTAAACAGATTCGTCAAGCTTTTGATTGCTACTATTGACGAAGCTGCCTCCGACGTTCATCAGACTCACATTCGAGTGCGCCCCCCTAAGAAAATTCCCACTCCATATGGAGGTCGCCTCATCTGGCAATTGCCGGGCAAAACCAAGATGATTGCCCATCTGAAAGACAAAATGAAAATCAGGCACCGGAAACGCTGGTCTCAAGTGATGTACATGTACTACCTCCTTGGTCATCGTCTCATGGAATTGCCGATTTCCGTGGACAGAAAAGAAATGATTGCTGAGAATACTTATCTTCTGACGTTAGATGGTGACATTGATTTTCAGCCTTCGGCGGTATTACTGCTTATTGATTTGATGAAAAAGAATAGAAATTTGGGGGCTGCTTGTGGTCGCATTCATCCACTAGGTTCAGGGCCTATGGTGTGGTATCAGTTGTTCGAGTACGCTATTGGGCATTGGCTACAAAAAGCTACAGAACATGTGATTGGATGTGTGCTGTGTAGTCCTGGATGCTTTTCGTTATTCAGAGGAAAGGCTCTTATGGATGATAATGTCATGAAGAAGTATACCACTTGGTAGGTGATAACTCCAAATTGGATGTTTTTTTTTTCAATGATTTACTCGTATAGCTCATCAGAGGCTAGGCACTACGTACAATACGATCAGGGAGAAGACCGTTGGTTATGCACTTTGCTTCTTCAAAGAGGTTACAGAGTGGAATATTCCGCTGCCTCCGACGCTTACACTCATGCTCCTGAAGGCTTCAATGAATTCTACAACCAGCGGCGTCGCTGGGTGCCTTCGACCATCGCCAACATCATGGATTTACTCATGGACTCCAAACGTACGATAGACGTGAACGACAACATATCAATGCCCTACATTGGCTATCAAATCCTACTGATGGGAGGTACCATCTTGGGGCCTGGCACCATCTTTCTTATGTTGGTGGGGGCTTTCGTGGCAGCCTTCCAAATCGACAACTGGACCAGTTTTTATTACAACTTATACCCGATTTTGTTCTTTATGCTCGTTTGTTTCACTTGCAAATCCAACATTCAGGTAAGAATTTCCTTAGCTACTTGTTGCCACTTGACATTTTGGGAGTTCGTAGAACAGTAGCCTTATAAATGCCTTAAAATAACAATTTCGACGTACTCTAATTCTGCAAAAACCGAGTTGCAACATCTCTTTTATTTTCTCCGATACACAATTTCTTTGAAAAGTACTTATGATGATGAATCTAAAATTAAAGAGCTACTGGATTTCAGACCAAAAATAATTGTCCAAACTGTTTTTCCTAATCCCTCTTAACTGAGAAGTCTATTTTTATACAGGGTGTAAATAAAATAGGGGGACATATTTAAAGGACTGGATTTACATTAGAAAATATTAAGCAAAATTGATATAAACATGGGTCCGCAAAAGTTTCTTAAGGAAGCTACGGCCCTTCGAATGTGGCCCCCAAGAAGGGGGGAGCTACATTTCTTGACTAAAATTACGCAGAAAAAGTAGTCTTAATACATTGTTGTAGGACGGACCGTTTAAGAGATATGTCGATTTAACAGAAACATTGTAAGGTGAGGAGCTGAATTTAGGTAGTGAAATTG
The DNA here is from genome assembly GCF_040115645.1 of Euwallacea fornicatus. NCBI lineage: Eukaryota > Metazoa > Arthropoda > Insecta > Coleoptera > Curculionidae > Euwallacea > Euwallacea fornicatus. Next base: position 6,953,857 of record NC_089542.1, on the reverse strand, counting down.
TTTATTAGTTTTGAACTTGATTTTTTAAGTTTTGTTATTGTTTCATACCTTCTACCAAAAAGGAAAATTTTGTTTTGCTACACAATTTCACTACTCAACTTCAGCTTCTCACCTTGTGATGTTTCCTTTAAAGCGGCGTATCTCTTAAATGGTTTGTCATACGACAATTTATCAAGAGTATCTTTTCTGTGTAATTTTAGGAAACAAATCATATTTCGATATTAAATTGCCATTAAAGTTAAAGGATACGGGAATATGTGAAGTAAATATTGTTCCTCTCTGGTTTCTCCCGCCAATCTGCATTTCTTGGTGGTCCCCTTTCTTAGAAGCCGTAGCTCGCTTAGAAGAATTTTTGAACCCATATTTATACCAACTTTTCTTCATATTTTCGAATATAAAATCAGTCCTTAAAATATGTCCCTCTATTTCATTTACAGACTGTATACTCGAGAAGACAAGTGCCCAGTTTTTACCACTTTTGAAATTTCTTTATTGTCCGAAACCTGAAATATTAAAATAATTTATTGCTTTGGTTTGTAGTTAATCGTGGCTCAAATTCTCTCAACTGGCTATGCATTAATCATGATGGCAGTAATCGTGGGAACAGCCTTACAGCTGCGCGAAGACGGAATCGGCTCCCCATCAGCTATTTTCTTGATAGCCATGACCACCTCTTTCTTCATAGCAGCCTGTTTACACCCTCAAGAGTTCTGGTGCATCGTCCCAGGATTGATTTACTTGCTTTCCATTCCTTCCATGTACTTGCTGTTGATTCTCTATTCCATCATCAACTTAAACAATGTCTCCTGGGGCACCCGAGAAGTGGCTGTGAAAAAAACCAAGAAGGAACTCGAAGAGGAAAAGAAACAGGCTGAAGAAGCAAAGAAGAAGGTCAAGAATAAGTCCCTGCTTGGTTTCTTGCAAAATGGGGGTACTAGTGAGGATGATGAGGGCAGTATTGAAATTTCCCTTGCTGGACTTTTCAAATGCATGCTCTGCACTCATCAGAAGGCTGGAGATGAGAAAGCGCAGCTGATTCATATTGGGGAATCATTAGATTCACTTCAAAAGAGACTTGATCATATTGAAAAGTGAGTGGTTTTTGTGTTTTTTTTTTCGAAATGTGACTTTGTGCTGTTCAGAGTTGTTGATCCAACTGGACATGCTTCGAGAAAGCGCAGTATGAGTGCTTCCTCAAGACACGGAGATCATCACCACGTTCTGAGTGCTGTGGATGAAGATGCGGCTGAGGACGGTTCTTCTGAATCTGACAGTGAAAGCACTTCGACAGTGCCGCAAAACAAGAGAGATGACTTGGTGAATCCCTACTGGATCGAAGATCCAGATGTGCTGAAAGGAGAGGTGGAGTACTTGAATAGCAATGAGTTGCAATTCTGGAAGGACTTATTGGAGAAATATTTGTATCCGTTAGATGAAAACAAGGAGGAGAAGGTATTGGCCTTATGTAGTTTTAATGATTTGAAAGTTTTTGTTGAGGTTATTATTAACGAAAGAATTTGCCAATGCGTTATAGGCCCGTATAGCGTCCGATCTAAAAGAGCTGCGAGACCAATCGGTGTTCGCTTTCTTTATGCTGAATGCCCTTTTCGTGCTGATCGTGTTCTTGTTGACCTTGAAAAAGGACAACTTGCACATAAAGTGGCCCTTTGGAGTAAAAACCAACATAACCTACGACGAGAGCTCGCAAGAGGTAACTATCGTGGGATCGCTCGGTAGTTTTGACGGAAGATTTGATCTATTTCCGTCAAAGTGCCGCCGATCCCACCGCCGACGGCAGTACTAACGCAAATTTTACTTTTCCAGGACCGAATCGCGAAAGATTTAATCGAGCTTCGGAATAAATCGGTATTCGCATTCTTCATGTTCAATGCTCTATTCGTGTTAGTCGTGTTCTTGTTGCAATTGAACAAGGACCAAATCCACGTTAAGTGGCCTCTGGGAGTGCGTACGAATATCACGTACGTCGAAGAAACCTCCGAGGTATTTAAAGGTCTTCTTTTTCAAAAAATCTCGTCTTTTCTTCTGGCGTTTGGTGGACTAATGAGTCTCTTGGTCTGGGACTTACTACTCTACGGCTGTGGTTAGTGATTTGGTGCGGCGTTGCAGATGAGTTTGGAATTTTGGCCCAAAGCAATAAATTTATTTAAACCGAAAACCTGCTCATAATATTCTATTATACTTTACGGTTTTAAATTGTACCCAACTTGTTAACTTAAAAAAAATTTATTCAAAAGCAGCATTAAATAGGACAAAAATACTATCTTCTGGGATTTGTTTATTTTTTAAATGTTGCTTACATTACCGATAGCGCAAAATGGCGTATTTTTTTAAAGTTAAATATGGGTCACGTGACACCTTAAATTAAAAATCATTCCAAACTACATTTAATGGTGTATTACAATTTAAAATCTGTCAATTAGTCTCTGACCAAAAAAAGCTATAAATTTGGTAAAAAAGTGCATTATAAACTCAGTTAAATAGTACGTAAACAAAGACAAAATTAGTTTATTGATAGGAAATTGGTTTGTTTTCGATTATATTTATTTCAATTGTATATACAATGTGTTCGTGGATGGAGGCCACAACAGGGAAAAAATCTTTATTATTCATTTTGTGGCAAAAAGTCATTCTTTATAAAAAGTTCTGCTTATTGAGAAAATGAGTTTGCAATATACACATTTTAGATTAGATATAGAGGGTGTTAATAAATTAAGAAAACATAAAAATCCTTCAAAATAGAAGCACCACTACTTATTATTTTTACCAAAAAATGTATGAAACAATGTTTAACTAACAAAAAATTTAAATACCAATTTTGGAATGAAAATTCAAAAGTATTAAATTACATAATTAAAAATTATTTAACATAACTGACTTCCACCTCGACACACTTTTCTGCTAACTTAATCAATTTACTGTACATTTTACCAATAATTGGCGGCACCCTTAGTTCATCTATTGCTCATTGTAAGTGCTCTTTTAATTCTTCCCTATCATGTGGCAGATCATTCGTATAAACCTTTTGTTTTAAGGACCTCATAGAAAAAAGTCTAACGAAGAAAGGTCAGACGATCGAGCTCAATCATGGATCGGGCCTAACCTCCCTATCCTCCCTATGTTAAAATGATTATGTAATCATTGTCTGACCAAGGCCATGCAATGAGTAGAACATCTGTCGTGTTGCCAAAACGTTTAAATACATGCCCTTGTTTAAATTTACTTCTATAAAATATGGACCCATGGTCCGATACAAAAAAATTCCACACCATGCATTAACTTTTTGGCAATGTTGACTTCGTTTGTTTATTATATAATTGGGATTCTCGAAAACCCAATTACGACTGTTTTGGGAAGAAACGTGCCCGATTGTGCAAAATATAGATTCATCGCTAAAAAATAAATATGTGAAATCTCTGGTTTTCAAGATAGTTTTCACCTATCCATAAACAAAACTCTAAACTTCTCTCTATCTTGAGGTTTACGTGTATGCTGCAGTTTTGTCTTAAAAGGTTTAATCTTATTTTCCTCAAAAATTGTGTATAATTCACTTTTGCTCAAATTTACTATTTTTGCATGTTCCCTTAAAGATAATTTCGGGTTATCTAAAACTTACCCTACTGTTACTAATGTATGTGCGTTATTTTCGTCGTATGTTTTCTTAGTTTTCTTCACATTCATCACCGATCTAGATTTATTGAATTAGTTCATTATTTTTCGCAATGCTCCTTTCGATATTGGGAAAATTTTCACGCGAAGATCTAGTATATTGAAAAGACATATTTCCAATGCCGTAACATTGTATTAAATAAATATGTTTTTCTTTGCTAATCATTATTGAAAAGACTGTCACGTCAATAATCGACTATCTTGACTTTTCTTTTTAATGAAAATAATAGTACTTCTATCTTGAGACATTTTTATGTTTTCCTAATTTATTAACACCCTGTACATCTAATCTAAAATGTTTATATTGCAAACTCATTTTCTCAACAAGCAGAACTTTTTTTAAAGAATTACTTTTTGCCGTAAAATGAATAACATTTTTTTTTCTCTTGTGCACTCCATCCGCGGACACTCTGTAAATATTATATTTGTTTATTTATTTAGCCAAAGACTATGAGTACAAAACTGATAACAAACCAATTTCCAATTAAAAAACATGTTTCTTCATTGTTTACGCTGTATTGCATGTAACTGATCTTATATTGCATTTTCTACCAAATTTATAGCTGTTTTTCTCAAAAACTAATCAATAGATTTCGAATCGCAATACACCATTCAATATAGTTTTCAAAAATCTTTAATTTGGGTTGTCACAATACCTACGTTACAAAAAAATCGTTTATTTGGCGCTATCAGTGCCGTAGAAACCTTTAAAAAATAAATAATTATCAAAACGTAGTATTTTTTAACTTATTTAATGCTGATTTTTATTTTTTTTTTAATTATAATTTTATAACAAGTTAATAGGAGGAATATAATTTACAACCAACGGTCTATACAATGTGAGTAACAGTTACGTGATATTTTGTAGAGTATTACTATCCCGAAATGATTATCTTTTTGCTGGAGGACAATGACGTAACGGGGCCCATAAATATTTCGTCTCCGACGTGTACCCTTTTTATTCAACTTGTGCGTGTGTTACCTTCAGCTTATAAATGAGTACGATAAAGTAGTTTACCACACTGCTCTTTTTATTCATTATCATATTGCTCGAGAAAAAATGAGATATTACATTATACAGGATGCCCTATAAGAAACTGTGAAGTTTCTAAATTTGAAATTAATTTTATAAACTTTTTTAATCATGGTCTCATGTAGGCTGAAATTCATCGAAATCGACTAGAAGCATATCAGTAAGTTTTCTTTAAAAAACATTGAAAGTGTGCTTTTATAAATACGTATACAAAGTGTTCGAGATCGGGATATACATATTCCAAGGTGTAATTCTTTAGGTCATTTTATGGAGCAAATTTCATAGGAACATAGGTTCGCAAACACATCCTTTCCGACATATATGGTGTTAAAAGTTTAAATTCAATTAACATTTTTTATTATATCTCACTGACCATTTTTTTCAGAAAATTTGAATGATATGTTCAATTTAGAAACTTATTTGTTGCTTCCATTTTTCACGTATATCACGCTTTGTTTTTGAGCCATTCGCTATAGTATAAAGTTATATATCATATTTAAAAAGTGCTTTTTAACATTATTTTCTTTATGTGCGGTGCCTCTTACAAATGAAAGTCATTAGTTCATTGAGTGTCTCAAAGATTTTCAGAGCTACGAGAAAAACTTTTTAAAAAAATTTTAACTTTTAACTCGTTCAATCTTCGTAAAAGTCAATCGCTCGCATTTCTAGTTCGAAATGGGCACTATTGACAGCATCCAACTGTGTTCAAGTTCTCTCTCTATGTTCGATCCAAACTTATATATATTACGATCTCTTTATTTTTTTTTACTATGCAGGAGCAGAAAAGTTCAAATTACCCGAGAAATGGTAAAAAACCTATAGGAAACTGTATTAAGGAAATGTTACTTTTGAGTGGTAGGATCACATTGAATAACATATAGGGTGTACCATGGAAAAATATCGGTTTCCGGGACTAAAAGAAAACCGTATAAAACATTTGCTTTACAAAGAATTGAAGATATCTATTTAATATGTTTTACTAATCCTTATAACTCAAATTTAAAAGAGATGAGTATAGGAATTTCAAAGGTGAATCAACCTTTTAGCTGTTAGGAAATTTGAAAAATCGCATAACATATGGGATATTTTAGACTGATAGATTCATAATAATGTCCCAAGGAAAAAAATCAAGTGTCCAAAGCATAAGAGAACCCAGAACTTAGTACATACTCAGTTTTTACCGTATACTAAACCTTTTGCGTTTTCTCATAGCTGAAACAAATTATTTTGTTGGGCCAAAATTGCAACACACAATCTTCTAAATTCCTACTTTTACCTATCTTAAAGGTAGTAAAAGCAGGCCTCAAAGTCGCAAACGAGAAGTCGCAATCTCAGTCTCCCCTTCCTCCCACCTTACTACTGTGTTATTAATTTACCTGAAGGTGTCTTCCTGTGGTCAAGTTTTAAGTTCAGTTGGTGAGATTATTAACATTGTTGGATGACCTAATCAGAGCACTTGTACATTTCACGTGGTCCTCATGGCTCTAACATTTTATGGGTGAGCACACCTCGTAACATACACCACCAATTATTGCGTGTTGTTGATTGTTGGATATGGGATGCACTTCTTAAAACTAATTACTTTTGTCTATAAGTTTAGCATGCATGGAAGCATCTACAAATTCCATAATAAATGGCATTAATTTCATTGTTTTTGACACCATTGTGTAAATCGTACATTATCGAGTCCCACAATACATTGCCATGTCAGACAAAACGGGCACATTTAGATCGTTGTTCTGGGTCTCCACATTGTGTCGTTCCAACATTACAATCTTCTTTTACTATACTTTGTGGATAACACTGTTGACTTCAATAACACACCACACACTATATCTAGAATTAATGCACAATTCTATTCTCAAATATTTGTATAATATGCAGTAGCAACATTAAACACTTCTGAATTATGCCAACACCCACGAAATCTTGCAGTTTTACATGTTATATATTCACAGGTGTATTGAAATTACTGCACGTTGTACAGTTCTCTCTTCTATTTTAAGTTACTGTAGAAACTTTTTGTATAATTGTAGTAACACTACTGAAATCTCATTAGGTGCACATCACCAAAGAGTACCTGCAGCTCGAGCCTATAGGTCTAGTCTTCGTGTTCTTTTTCGCTCTCATTTTGGTGATCCAATTCGTCGCTATGTTATTCCATAGATTCGGAACTTTAGCCCACATTTTGGCTTCTACTGAACTCAATCTATGCACCAAGAAGGTATGTCATTGCCACAATTACGTAAAAACCATAAAGATCATTTTTTTTGTACTCAGAAGGAAGAAATGTCTCCTAATGCTCTACTGGACAAACAAGCAGTGGAGATAGTAAAGCAACTTCAAAAGCTTCAAGGCATTGACGATGCAGATTATGACAATGATTCAGGCTCAGGACCGGACCGCATTGGACGGCGCAAAACGATTCATAATATTCAAAGGGCGGCGCAAAAGAAGCGGCAAATCGGTACTTTAGATGTTGCTTTCAAGAAGCGCTTTGCTAAACTTAATGCCAACCCTAATGGAGGTAGAAATATTGCATAATTATTTTTAAAATTTGCAAAAAACATTTTTTTTAGGTACTCCAGTATTGAGCAGGCGCATGACAATGAGAAGAGAAACCATGAAAGCTTTGGAAGTGCGTGTGAACTCAGTAATGGCGGAGCGTAGAAAATCAAATATGCAAACTTTAGGCGCAAAAAATGATTTTAATAACTTGACCAACAATAACGTGCCTAGAAATCATAGAAGCAGTGTGGCTAGCAGCATTCCTGCTAAAGAAATCTTTGAAAATGGCCTTGTGAATAAAGCTTACGAGGAGGAAGGCACTTATGGAAGCAGGAATTCGTTACAGCTGCAGCAGAGGAGTCAGTGGACTGGCAGCAATAGTCGCAAGTAGGGAAATATGTTTAAAAAAACACTGCCTAAAAAATACTCTTTAAACTTATTATTGTATAGCCTTTGTGCCTTTTTTAGATATTTTTTACCTCTTTCTTTAATTGTAATTGTACAACAAGACTTAGATTACCATTTGAATATAAGCTCAAACATCGTATTAGTTGAGGATTTTTCTAGTGAATTTTTGTATTTATGTCTGGTATATCTTCAATGTGTGATAAGGATTTGTACTTAGTAATAAATTTATTTTAAAAATAATATCGTTTAATTTAGTCTATGGTTTAATATTTACTTCCATGTAATTCCGCTCATATTATGGTTTCTTCTTATTACCACAAGACAATGATGATTTTCAGACCATTATAACAGGATATTGTGTTTAATTTAATCATCTGATCTAGAGGGACAAATTATGCTTGAGTTATTCAAAATTTTGCACCATTTGTTCTTTAGGGAGTCTTAAGATGAGCGTTCAAGATCAAAGGCTTAATGAGCTAAAATTTAAGTGAAATCGACTTTATGCGAAACAAATTAAAATTTCAAATTTTCATAAATTTTTATGAATTGTTTCTTGTTTGCTGTTCATATGTTTTTTTGCTTTGACACTATGATTTTATGTGTATGTCGTTCTGTTACTCAATTATTCTAACACTAAGCAAACGACGGTAACAACAGAGTTTATATATCTAAGTTAAATACAATCAACAGATAGCAATAGTCAACTTTAAGAATGTAACTTTAAATTTTTGATAAGGGCAAAAAATAATTTATGTATGCGGACAATTTCATTTTTGATATCACGCAAATTTAAGAGACAGGAGCACAATTGATTTGAATACATTGCAAATAAAAACTAAAAACTTCATGAAATTTGAAGGAAAGTTATCACAAATTGGTGAGTAAATTTATTGACTTTTATCAACAACTTGCAAAGGAGTTACACATTTAAAGAAAGTAAGCTCATTCGATACATGAGAGTATAGGCTGAATAAAACACATAGAGTCATTTGTTTCAGGTTTAAGTGATCATTGTTTTGTATTAACATTGCCATTGTAAGTTTGATATATGCAATTCAGCTGGTTAACTTACCACATAACCTTGTCGATTACATTCCTGAAAAGCATTTGAGCTTCTAACGAGAAATCAAAAAGCTTTCGCACGAAGTCGAATAATTTAAAAAAAATAATGTAATAGTTAAGTATACATATATATATATATATATATGTATATGCTATTGTTGTTTTCCTGACCGCAACGTAATGCGATGTTGAGAATTAGGAGGTATTGAGAGTATGGAATTGCAAACGTTTTGGCTATAAGACACTAAAGTATCAATTGAAAGATAATTGTAGGCATGTTTAAGGATGTTAAAATAATCAGATGGGTTTTTGGATATTTCTTGGTGCATTTTCAACATACGGGTTGGATCAAAAGCTGCATTAGAATTGAACTTTTTTATTTTAATTAAAACCAACTGCACATTTTCCGATGTGCCGTTAAAATCTTAAAAATATTTCAATTAGCAAACCTTATTCCAACTTTCAACTGCTTTAGTAAAATCAATCTGAAATACAGCGCTTATTCCACTTTCAACAGTGGTAACTTCCGAGCGATTTGAATTATGACATAGTTACTTTGAAATTTCTATCTTAAAATTTTAATTTCAATTAAAATACGAAACTCGATGTCTGTCAATGATTTAATCAAAAAATTTTATGCATGTCAAAGTTGGAAATTTGATGTCTTTCAAAATTAAGATAAACATGTAAAAGCTGCTTTACCAAGGCCTAAACCGTTTGGAAGTTACGATGTTATAAAAAGCATAAAGTGCCGTATTCAAACGTCGATATTTCGAATAGTTTAATTTCGTAATAGTGTGTGCTACATGAAATATAAGAATTTAAAAGTAAACTAAAAAATATGAAAATAGACAGTAGGTTCCATTTTAAATAAAAAAAAGTGAATTCTAGTGCACTTTTTTATTAAAAATCAGGCATATTGCTGCTATACCTAAATCATCTTTCAAGCTTCCAAACAAAATTCCCTAGAATTCACTTCCGTGGTCTTCACAACATTTCCGCTTTCGTCCAAGTCTTCTATAGTGATTATAATATCGGGCCCATTCGTTTTTTTCCCAAGTTTTGCTGGCTTAACATCAATAATTTTTTTAGAATCTCCCTGTTGAATGGTTAACTTATATTCTCCACCAGTGTCCTTATCGCAGCTAACATGATAAGTGACAGCACTAGGGTGTTTTGTTGCAGGCATAGATTCGCTTCTAATCATCTCTTCTGTTACTTCGAGACTTTCATAACGCACTGTTTGTAAACGATGGACCCCATCTGTATCTTTGCGATATCTGCAAGTCTTTTTTGATTACCAAGACTTCTGGGAAGAAAAATTATTAAGACCTAAAACGACAATGTCCTGAGGGCCAGTGGAACTTATGGCGCTTCATCAAGTGATGAGTGAGATAGTCACCTCGCTTAAACTGAGTGTTGCAAACTTCACATTCATATGAAACTTCAGAATCCTAAACAAAAATCGTTAGTTTATGTACCACAAAAATTAAGTTTAAATTATGTTACCAGTCCATGTACTTTATTCATATGACTTCTTAATCCAACTTTGCTCTTACAGCCAAACTCGCATTGATCGCACTGAAAAGGTTTTTCTTGATGGGTTAATAAATGGGTTGTTAAGTTACATTTTGCGACGAACCTGCAAAATTATTGTACTCACAAATCTGTCAAAACAAAAGTCTTCACTTACGATTTACTGCAATGCGGGCAGTTAAAAGGCCGTACGTTCATGTGTCTATATCGGTAATGTTTGGCCAACATTGAAGGTTTGGGCAAGGTCATGTCGCACATTGTGCACTTATATTGGTTTATGTGCGATCTCATATGATCGCTCAAGAGGCGCTCAACTGAGAAAAGTTTGAGGCATTGAGAACATTGATAACTTCGCACTAAAATACAACTTTAAATGTTCAATACACTTATGGTCAGTTTTGAAGGAACACAAAAATTCTTAAACTCTAAAAACTGGGGATTCTCTGATAAAACGACTCATAGTCTGAATTTCAGATTGATCCTTAACAGTTTGCAAAAAAATTTGTAGTTGTAGTATGATACATACTGTCAGTTTTAAGTTGGCGTTTCCTGTGATCTGAAAAGCACGTTTTTGATGCAAAAAGTGCCATACATTTGGGGCAAGCAATAAGTCTTTCTTTAGTGTGAACTCTCAAATGATCTGCTAATTTGTAGCGAGTTGGATACTTGCCACCACAACCTGGATTTTATTTCAATTTATGAGAAATAACTTACATTGTTACAAATAGAACGTAGCATCATAAATAAACTAGGAAAATAATTTTACTTACCACTCCACTGGCAAGGAATAACCTCTGAGGAACCTCTCTTTTTCCCTGTAGGTGCACCCAAAACATGGCACTGCATATGACTAAAAAAATCTTGAATTGTGTTAAAAGTTTGATTATCACATCCTTCCCATTCGCATGTGTAACCCGAATATGGTATATCAATGGAATAGCTTGCTTTTAGAGAGCATGCAGGAAGATAGTTTCGATTCAAAATATTTTCCCCTATATTGATGAGCTTGGAAATATAAGTATGATAGGAAAGATGCCTGAGGAACATTTCAAATGTTGGAATGTCGTCTGGATTGGGACAATGCACCCATTGACATTTTGGTTCTAAAAAAAATTTTTTTGGGGGTTTTAATTGAATTTCAGCAGTTTAAAAGTTGACTAAAAAATTTTCCTTGTTATGTTGACTCATATATATTACTAGTTGAAAATATTTATTTACAAATGTCAACACCAAATATACCTTCAGCTTCTTTAGCATGACACTCTAAATGTTCCTGGAGTTTACCCATATCTGAGAAAACATCATCACAAACACCCCATAGGCACTTCAAAGCCAAAACTTCATTTTTATGGTGTACTCTATCAATACTTCTCCTTTGCCTCTTCACTGAATCTTCCTTTACATCATCATCAATCACAAGCTCAGATTCTGAAGGCGAAGAGTCTTCGTCTTCGGAAAATCTATAGGTTTTAAATTTGCACTTTTTTTTTCTTTTTTTGGTTATTACATTTTTGAATACAGCTAAAGTTTTTGTTTTGGTTCCCTCAAGATTTTCATCCATGCTATTTCTCAATATATGTTTGCAGAGTTAAAAAGTCAGTTTGAATGCAATGTAGAGGCACTATTGATGTTGCATTTGTAGTAGTAGAATCTTGCTCTATCCAAGAAAAACTCTAATAAAAATATTTAACCATGTTTCAGTAGGAAAAACCATACCTGATTTCTTACCTGATAAGAAGGATTTTCATTAAATTCTAAACTCGATACATTACTAGTCTCAATTTGAATACTGAAAGTACTCTCAGGATTTTCAATATTCTGTAAATACACTTGACATGAGTGCAGTTTGAGCATAAATGTTCTCAGTGTAGATTCCAATTCAACCAAAAATGTGTCACTGAAAACAAATATTTGCAATGACTTTTAAAAATTAATATTATATTGACTGCTTACTTAATAGACTTTCCTTGCATTTGCAGCAAATCAAACACAAATTTTTCCAACACGATTCCATCAAGCTCGAAACAAAGAAACACCTTTTTCAATTGATTCTTCCGAGCGTAGAACTCCACTGCTTTGAGACACTCAGATATGTACTGTACCACCTCAGGGTGGATGGCCTGATATACAGCCACCCCGTATTTTTTTTTCGGGGTGTAAATTGAGCGAGGGTAAAGGTTTCGAGTGTAAAGAACGTTGTGTATTGCTACTTCCAGTAATTCTAAAAAAATATCTGAGGCATCTATAAAGGAAAAAATTGGATATAAATGTAAAGAGGTTATTTTGGTGGGTTTTACCAAGTTGGGTTTGGTTTGAACTCATGGAATTATTTAAAATTCTTTTTTATTTTTAATAGTAAAATTGTCGTTCTAATTAAAAAGTTTTCTTTTTATTTCTGAACTAAATTTACCGGCTTCTGAACTGGTTCACAACATAGAATTCGGTTTTGACTTCTGACAACTCACGCACTGCTGAAACAGAGCAGAGACAATTTTTTAAGCAACAGAGATAACGTTAACCGTGAGTTTCAAGTCGTCGAGGTAACGATGACAGCGACCGTACTGTCACTGATTGCTTTTATCGGAGGCTTAACAATGTAGCATTTGTATTACACTCTTGACAATGTTGACATGATACGAACTATAAGGCCAGTTGGTAAGGTTATAGTTATCCTATCTCACTCAGACAAGTTCTGGACATTACTAGTTCCGGTGCAGCAAGAGAGGAAGGCGAGAACTTTCGATAGGGCTCTATTGAAATGAATATCCATTTATCTCCATTTTCGGTAAAGCAAAATTAGGTTATGTTTACGGAGCACTTCTCGTTTATTAATTTAGCGTCGTTCAAACCGATTTAAACTTATTATGAAACCTCAGCTCAACAACTTGGAATATATTGCGCTATGTATGGAAAATCATTTTGACTTTGCTGAAGGTAGCCATATCGCCTCTAATACCCGCGCTAAGTTTAAGGAATCGTGGACAGAGTTAACCCTAAAGCCCGAATGCTTTTAAACTTGGTAAAAAATCACTATTATTATTAAGTAAAAAAAATGTTCACTTCTTTTTTAAAATAAATTTCTGCATCTGCATTTGATCAAGTTACAAAAGTAACCTTAAGGGCAAGATGGCTGATTTGAGAAGATCTCAATTTGCAACTTGACTTTCATTAAAAAACTTTACCAAATTGGGGAAAAAAATTTAAACCTTAGAAGAAAGAGGTGTAAGTACTGATAGCTTTAATCACTTTTTTGCAGATATTGTTTAATAGGGCTACCATTGTTTTTAGATTAACACTGTACCTCAAACCATTATCTGTGATTTCTCTGCTGCAACATTGTTTAATTTCTGGCAAATCTTTGATATCTGGTAGTTTTGAAACACTTAAGGACAATTTTTGTTTTTTAAATTTATTTAAAGCTTAATTTGATCCACTTAGCCAATTTATGTATGCTTTGTATTGATTTTATGGCATTTTGATAGAAAAAAATAATTTTAGACCTTTCATATCATTTAAATCCAATATTTTATGTTTGTAGATGTATGAAGCCCAGTTTGATATGTTTAGCCAAATTAGTGGTATTTTAGATTCAACTCATGATTTTGGGGAATTCTTCAACATCTGAAAATTTTAGAACAGTTACACAAAATTTTTACTGCTTTGTTTTAACTTACATACATAAAGTTTAATTTGATCAATTTGACCAATTTCTGTATGTTTTCCATTCATTTTATGGTTTCAGAAGAATATCATTAGAATTGTATTTAAATGGGGTAAAATCTTTGGTAACCAACGATTTTGCTCTAGAAAAGCATAAGTTATTTAAAACTGAGTCTCAAAAGGTCTTATGTGCAATAAAAGTGGGAAATTGACTATCAAAGAAGAAATGTTGTAAAAAAGTGATGGGCAAACATGACTATGTATAAATTTTTTATATGAAGCTTTATTTGCTTAGAGCTTTTGATAATAATATATTTTACAATGAGTAAAGCATTATTTGGGCTTCCCTCATATAATTTGCAAAAAACAAAATAACCATTTTATGTATTTGTTATGTCAGCAGAAACATAACATAACAATTTCAATTCATAAGCTTAGATATGAATAGTGAACTAAGCTTAGTAGGTGAAAGCGGTGGAAGGATAGAACTAATTTGTTCCACATTCCTGGTACTTTGGTTTATAAGAAAATAAAATACACTGATATCCAAAACTTAATATACAAAAATGTGAGATATTTTATTAAGTTGTTATACTACTATCATTATAAATGACCATAACAGAGGACAATACATCAAAAGATCATAGATATGTATATATCTAAATGCATTCATTATCAATCAGATATATGTAACAATATACATGTATGAAAAGGGCACAAGTACTTAATTTTGCCAGCAAGATAATTTTTACTGAAATGAAGAAATCGATCAATAGTCTATTCTGATTTGGTTATTTTTATGCAGTTTAAGTTCCTGGAGAAATCTTAAAAAACTTTGCTTCCTGTGAGCACTTGTTTGATTAACTGCAAAAGTGAAATCTGAAAATTAACAAATCTTTTGTGTAATCCCCTAGTCTAAAATTGGAATGTAATATTAGTTGACACAGGAACATTATTTCTATAATTTAGTAAATTCAAATCATTCCTAAACAGCCTAACTAGCTTAATAAAAAGTGTTTTATTTAGTCGAAACAATTCAGTAAACTTAGCTTTACTGATATTTTTAATATTACCCGAATCTAAAGTTTTCATAGGCTCTAATATTGGACTTTAATCTACGATAGCGAACATTCCAGTACCACTATTTAATAGATAGAGCGAAACGATTTATTAAGCACACGTCACAAAAAGGTTTGCAATTATGTAGAGTTGTTGAGAATAGCTTCTTTCGGGTACCGAGTTAGTAAAGAATATAACCCAATTGCCATCTACTATTTAGTAACCTCTCGATATAACAGGGCGTAGAGTTAGGAATTCGGTCGCAGCATTAAAAGACAAATTTTTATTTCTGGGGTTATTTTGACGTTATTTACCTAGAAAAATTATATTCTCAACTTAAAATAATATCCACTTTTTGCATCAGTAGCGATATTCAAGTTAACATTAATTATCATGTTCAAGTCTTGGTAAAACCGTATCAGGGTGACCTCATCACGTATGCGATTTGTGTGATTTGCGGTAGTTATTCACAGTGGCCGCGGGGTTGAATTTGACTATTATTATATTTGCTTAAGCATCCTGTAATAGGTCCGTAAAGAAGCAATAATGATAGTTTAGCCTATAGGCACATAATTAAAATACATTTGTATTTTGTTTTATTTTTATTATATTTAAATATATCAGTATATTGAATACTGAAAAAATTTGAAATGTTTTTCAACGTGTTTCTATAGTAACGCTTTGAAGTTCTTAAGGCACCGTTCAACAAATTCGCTTAGTTGTATATGGAAATTGGCTATCCATGTTTCAAAGCTGATTCAAATAACACAAACATCGATCCATTGACCTGAAAGCCGTCTATACCTGGCCACGTAGAGAACATTATCGGAGAAGTTAGAGCCAGTGCAATTGCTCTTAAATTCCATTGCAAGCCGTAAATCCGGAATTCAATTGATTTGATCGGTCGGAAGTAGAATTTATGTCCACTCAAGTGCAAAAGCTTAGACTTATCACTCTATGAGCTTTCTTGAGAGCTGTTTAGGCATGTTTCTTTGATTTACCTATGCATCTTCATTTTTTCACTTCCAAAATAAAGCGACTCGAAACGGAATTTATTAGTTTTTAGGACTATTTTCCTATGGTAATTTGTTGTTATGTTCGTCTGCTTTGATATTTGCTGTATCCTTATATAACTTAGTAGTTGGTAGAAAAAAATGGATAGCACACCTATGTACTATACCCAGGTCGATATCTAACGAATTTTAGAGTTTTCAAAACGTTGTTTTCCCGAGCTGCGATTAGAAATTTGTCTTTATCTATAGAGTACGCCTTCCAATAGCTAATTTCATTGAATTGAGATTTAACTTCGATTTATCGCTCAATGCTTTGTAAAAATATTAGACGAATATTTTTTCAATTAATAAATCAAGATTTTTATAGATTTTTCTACAAAATCGTTGGTAAATAACTCAAGAACTGATTAAACACTTGGAAACCAATTTGAAAGAATTAGTAAGAGACGCGTTCTGGCAGACGGCGCCACCAATATTGTTCCCTATCTGATTTGCGGTTTACATAATTTCAACGATTCTCAACAGATGGCGCCTGTAGAAAAAAAAATTCGCAAGTATAGATGAATTTTCGTGAAAATTTCTAGTGTTTGATTGTAATTTTAAGGAATTCTTTGAAGCTAACCTTTAATTAAATGTCTAGTAAATTTTCTATTACTCCTCTATTCAGTCTTTTCATATATTGTTAAGAAACCAACTCAATCCTTTCCTGCAAATACCCGATTTCTCCCCGTTTCCCCACTCTTTTCTGCTAATAGTTCAGACTTCCAGACACATATAAGCTGCCAAACGCACGATTATTTAATTCCAAACTATATTAAATCGGAAAGAGACGGGACGTGACGCCATAGAAAGATTGAGTTTCCGGGGTGTAATAACTTTTTTAAGAACTACTGCGGATTTTCAAATTTCCACCTTTTCCGACGTTCAATAAAATGAAAATTCAGTTCCCTTCGATTCTGACGCACTATTATTCATTTACAGGGGTTGTAAGAGTCCTATAAACGAAGGGGGGACTGCGGAGTTATGGACGAATTTATGGTAAATATAACACAATCACGGGCAGCAATGACTGTCGCAATGTCCCATAAAATGGATTTTTAGTGCATCTCTTTTTGGGATATGATGCGGAACGATTTGGTTTATATCTGGAGAGAGGGGGAAAATAGCTATTGGGGCGATTTAATCGTAGATTTTCATTAAAGAACCGGGCCTATTTATCAATTGCATCACCTAGAAAGACAGCATTGCTGGACAAATCTTCAGAATAGTTCTGTGAAACTTTTTTTTTGTCATTCATCTTGCTTTGAAACAAAACAGAGAGATTTTCCGAGTAGATGTCTGCCAGCGACAAAACATAATTAAATTTTCCGGACCGAAAGGGAGACAATGGGGCTCAGGCCAAAAGATAGTTTGAATTGTCGCTCGAAGAAGTTCGTAATGCGTCAAACAGATTAGAAATCATTTGAAAATACTTTTCCATTCAATTGCTATTGTTCCAAGTTGAGACGGTTCAATCGATTTCGTTCAGGTGTAAATAATGTTCTAGTAATTTGATTCTGTAGAGAATTAGAGCACATTGCAGTAAACGCTCTCTAGGGGCTTTGGCCAAATGTCGCATTGACATTTCGAACTCTTGAGACATCTCATGATTCATGGATCAATGGACACGAGCTAGGAATCGATCATCAGATGAGGGAAAAAAGTGTTATTTGGCAATATAAGGTCAATCAGGGATTCTTTCAAACACTTCTAGTTATCAATAAGAATGTCAGATATTCGTTCGCGAAAAAATGTTTGACTTGAGCGCCGATGGTTTATCAGATAGTTTGGTTTTCCTTATTGGCGACATTGAACTATTTAAACATTTTATCTTGTTCCTATTTTTATCAGAATTTCCATTTTGATGCATAAGTTCCTAAAGCTTTATGAAGCATAAATTCTCAAAATGTTGATAGATTATTTTCGCTTGGTTTAGAACGCTAAAACTCCACTTTTTTTTCTATAAAAACAATTTATAGTATGCGGTTTTTTTATTTGGTTGTTATTAAAGTTAATGCAACTTTTTTTGTGTACTGAAATTTCTATACACATCTTATTTAATCTTCAAGTAATATGAGGATTTATGAGAATATTTTTTGCAATATTGTTTAAAAGATTGTTTGGACATGATTGATTTAAAGTGCTTTAATCTCAAATTTTTTAGATCTATGAGACATCCTGGTTATTTTTGAATATTATGAATCAGCTACAAGGGACAATTACTTAACACGCTTATTTTCGATAAAGTTTCGAGGAATTTGATTCTTTATCAGAACATAAATTAAAATTTTTTTAACGTAATTTTCGCCATGTTGATGCCGCTTGAGGAAACTGTTTTTTTTTTAATGTAAAATATACAACACAAGGTGATCCAAAAACCACGGTACACATGAATATTAATTGGTTGTTTTTATTCTACAGAACGTCAAAGTATTGTTTTCATTCTGTAAATAGGTAATAAATCCTACAGTTTTTGATTTACAGATATAAAAATACTCCTAGAGGGGTTTTGGGCACAACAAGCTGACTGGTGGTGTCACCTGCACTTTACCGTGGTATGAAAAAATCGACCTAACTTTTATATCACTATAGATAACTTATGAATTCCGGTACGTATTTGATGTAATTTAGTGATTTCGTGCGTTTTCATATTTTTTGTTAATATTACTTTCTTGATTCTGCCAGATAAAACGTGAAAACATTTTTTTTTAGTTGAGTAAAATGTTAATATTTGAAACAGTCGAGTTCGTAACATATTAGAGAAGTATTAAGATGTCGGTCGTTAACCGATATTTTCTTGAACGAAATCAATAATATTCTCAGTTGAACTAAGAACCGCACCTATATCATGAAAATGACTGAAAATTAACACAGGTAATTTTTCGAGATGTCGATCGTTTACACCAATACATTTTCTCAGTCTTGAACCAACATTTTGTAGTGTTGTTTCTGCTTGTATAAGATGTACACCTTGTTGAATATCATCTCATAACTCTTCTCTACTCATAGATATGGATTGGTATACAAACCACTTTAAAAAATCCAACAAAAAAGTCTAATGGAGTTAAATGGGGATTTCATGATGGCTATAGATGTTCACTATCCCAACCAATTAATCGATGTGGAACATTCATATTCATGAACTTCTTCATACGTATAAGAAAATGATTAAAAGCGATATTTCGCATAAATCAAAAATATTGTCTTAAGACTAGAGGCACATGCTCTAAAACTAGAGGTAAGTCGTTTTTCAGGAACTTTAAGTACTGTTCCCCATTTAGTTTTGCGGAAGTTAAATTGGTCCTAAACTCGTATCTCCTAAAATTCCACACTACACATTAATTGAAAATTCATGTAGAAAGTACTGTCTTCTCATTAAATAAGAACTTTTTAGATTGTAAGAATTGCTATTTGTTTAATTCAGTGTATC
The DNA here is from genome assembly GCF_040115645.1 of Euwallacea fornicatus. Taxonomy (NCBI): domain Eukaryota; kingdom Metazoa; phylum Arthropoda; class Insecta; order Coleoptera; family Curculionidae; genus Euwallacea; species Euwallacea fornicatus. Next base: position 6,934,422 of record NC_089542.1, on the reverse strand, counting down.
TCTCTTTGTAAATGTTCTCTAGTCGGTGAACAATATTCTACTAAAGAACAAATGGTCAGGAATTTGCTATTAGAGTAGCAAATTGGAGAAATCTATTCTAGGTTGAAAATCTCACGGCAACAAAGTTCAAATGAGAATACAGTGGCGGAAAACATCTTTTTACGTAGAAGTTTAGAAATTGGTAAGTTGCTGGCTCCCGTCCTTCTAAAGATTCTTCTGGTACTAGTCCCTGGATTTGAGTATTAACAAAAGATTCGGAATCATTCGATTGAAAACATCTCAAAAATCGTTAGAAATACCAGTTTTTTCGCACAATAACTTTTTATGCCGACGAATTTAAAGTATCAAAATTCGTAAATCTATTGAAGTTATAAGTTCTGATAAAATAAAATTAGCTCGATTTTTCATATATCGTTGTTTCATCTATTGATACATGTATTACAAAATACAATAGTTGTATATAGGAACTGATTCTTTTTCATTGCACTCCTATATATTATTGAACATTATGAACTTATTAGTTCACCACCTTTCTGTATTTTCCTTCACCGATTTTTGACTAATATGAGCCGTCATGAGCTCCTCAAAAATTTTACGTTGCATATAAACCATCCTGTATATTACATGATTAAAACAAATTCTACTTATTTCGGATTAAAAAATATCATCAACATTTATTAGTGCCTTTTAAAGAAGATTTTAGATATTTTTCTCATTAAGCCCTAGAAACTAGAACATTTGTTCATAAAATATTTACAAATGAGGGAGTTGAATCACCTACGCCCACGCCTTTAGGGACCCCCAGATATTCGATAATCATTCCGCAGGTCCTGCAGAATCATTATTAAGCGATTCGCGGAACATGTGTTTAAGTATCATTTACGGATTGTTTCACGTCGGCAGGCTCCGGTTTATTGAAGCCCAGGGTTGGGTTGGTTTTTCCCCATAGACGGAGACGTAATTAGTTTGCTTCCCTTATAGCTCACGAGACAAAATCGTGAGCACGCCCATGACTTCTTACACAAAAGCTTTGCAGCTTGGAATTTGGGATTTAATTTGCAACTATAATTCGGCTCTGGTTTAGGGTGGGCTTAAGTGTGGGCGTTAATATTTTATGGGGTATCTGCGCCATATTTTCAAGGGTGCTTATGTGTGAAAGCGATTTTAAATATTTCTCCGAGACTTTGTCCGGTTCGGAGCTTATTGCGCTAGAGCTATTTAATTTGTATGCCTTTGATCCCTTCTGGAAATTCCAATTTTTGACCAACTTTGAAATAAAAACAAACCCTTGAGGGTCTCGAATCGAATTTACATCATTAAAGAATATGATGACGTCTTCAAAAACGTAACCCCCTGGATATTTGGGTTTATGCGGGCTGGATTTTACGGTCAGGCAAATACAGAAAGGAAAAACGTATCGGGGGCTGGTAATGAAGCGGAGAATAGGGGCGATCAAAGGTTTGATCATCGAATCGCATACCTGTCTAAAAGAATTTATCGAAATTAAAATACTTGCATATTAGATTGAAGCCTTAATAATAGGAAACTCTGGGAATGTTCTTGGATACGTAATTAATTCAATAATTTAATTAATAACCATTTGGAGGGTTTTCGGGCCTTATTCTTACTTTACAACGCGTGATTGCGTGTCGAATGAATTGCCTTTGCGCCGAATTTTCACCGCTTACAAAGGCAATGATTAATTCACTATTTCCATATTTATTCCCAAGACCACCGCAACAGCTGCGATAACAAATTTGAAAAATGGGGAATGTAAAACTTGGAAGTTTCAATTATGCCAGGATGAGCATTCCAAGCACGCGGCTTTAAACGGAAAATCTTAAAGTTCAACAGGAAACCAGCAATTTTATCGAACTTCTTCGATTTCAATCTTCCCATAAAACCCTACGTTCCCATAATGCAGAGTAATAGCATTCTTCTTAATAAATTTAGCAAAGTGGCGCTTATAAGTATTGAACGATCTATAACAGGATTTGCGAGAAATTTAATTACAGAGGGCTTCTTGGTTTTGAGACCAGTTGAAAAAGTTATAATTAACTTTGGTGAGGAAAATAGATCGAACTAGAGCTATTGAAATAGGAAATTAAGCTAAGATTAAGAGGTAAAAGAAGTTCATTTAGGAATGTTTAACCAAAGCAGAAACTTTTTACACTACTAATCTTAAGTTCACTATCTAAAAGAATAACTTTACAAATCGTTTAAAACAAATAAACACCTTCCACTCAATTGTAATTTTATTGTATTTTAATTCTGTAATTCTTATGGCAATTCTTTTTAAAGCAGTGGCGTTCTGAATATTGTTTTTAAATCATAGTAATAGGAGAAAACTCGCCTGCAAACGAAACCTTTTCATACATATTTGGGAAGTCTTTTACTTCGAAGAACAATCTTCTATGTGCGCTACTGACTTTCCAAAAGAAAAACTGTACACATTTTTATTTTTTTAATTATTTATTATATTTATGTATAAGTTAATGTATATATGTATATTACATAAATTATTTGTCAAAAAGAACAAATTTATTAACTTCAGTAAAACCTTTGCACCCCATGGTAACCCCATTATTAATTTCTTCGATTTCGATTCCATAAATGTCAAGTAGCCACGTCCGAAGAACTATTTTAATATCACAGTAATAGGACAAAACTCATCTCCAAATAGAACAATATCGTATGTTTAAGAGAAATTTTTAACTAATTTTGCTACTGATCTTCAGTAGTTGGTTTAAAAGAAGATTTTTTACAAATTTCTTAAACTAAACCAATATCTCCTACGCCACTGTAAGATTGCTCTATTTTTTCTCAATTTCAATTCTGTAATTTTCAAGGGAATTCTGCAGAAAGAAGTGGTGTTTTAATACAACAATTTTAGAAATGTCTTACAGCGAAAAAAAATCTTGTACGTTATCGCTTTTACGTAATTTTTGAAAAAGACATAAGGTATAATGTGAAGTGGATGGAATTAAATTAAAAATAACTTTTGACAAATCATTCCGAAAATTTCCAAAGGGGTGGCAGTATCTAGTTATTTACTTTTTGCTTCAGGAAAATATAGCTTATCTTATCAACATGTTAACGTTAACAGGAAGTGTATGTATTCTACCGAAGAAAATAAAACGTAATAATCTGTAATTAAAAAATTGTATAATTCATTTGTTTAAAACAGAAAAAATACGCTAAGAATTTTTCAAAGAGTGAGCGATAATATGGAAAAAAGGGCTGCGGCATGCATTTTTGCGGATGAAAGATATTTTCAATACCTAATTTAATTGTTTTTTTATAAGTAACAAAGTGTACCTAATTTAGTCTTGTACTTAAGAAACACATGCCCGCAAAACAAAGAAAAGCGTTAAATTCTCATTTGAAAACCTTATTGATATGCGAGGATGGATTGGAAGAAGTCCTGCAACCAGGCCCGCGCTTTCTCTTGATCTCAATACCCTAGATTTTGTTAGTTATCTCAAATATCTGGTCTACGAAACGCTTATTCGTAATGAGGAAGATCTGTTAGCAAGAATAATGGCCAGTTGCACACATCAAGGAGCTATTCCCGGAATATTTCATAGGGTTCACCAGCCAATAAAGTGATGGTGCAATCTTTGTATTGAAATAAATAGCGAACATTTTGAACAATTATTGTAAGCCATCGTTTATTTATCAACCAAACAACGCCTAACATGAACAAAAAGTGATTGTAATGACCAAAATCATATTGCCTTTTTTCTGCTCAAACGACCCATATGTTTATTTTTTTTAAAAAGTCGTATTAATGTCTGCTACCACCCTTTAAAATTTGTCGGTATATTTTTGGGACACCTTATACATGTATTTTATATCATTTAGCTTTTGAAACCTTTATTTTCAACGCTCATATTTGGTCGAACCCAATTTCAATCTTATCCTGTTCGTTTGCTCGTGATGTGAAGTAAATGAGAACATTCCGCTTGATTCGAGAATAATATTTCTTCAAAATTTAGGTTTTTTTTCAAATATGTTCGGAAGCCATCGTAATTTTCTAAATTTTCAAACGGCATATTCCTGAACTCCTAATTATTTAACTTTGCTTTAACTTAACCGACTTTGTATTTTTTATGGTTACCGAGATTCCCATGATTGATCTCCAGAAACGTACATTCTGTATACATATACATATATGGCCTATAGAAACAGATAACTGGAAATCGTGTAGTTTTTTCGGGTAGCCATAGTGCGTTGTATATAGATTGGATATTAAATATCAACCAAAACTGATCATCTTACATTTACAGCAAGGTAGAAAGATATTAAGTTAAATCGGAACAGTCCTCAAGTCATATTGTCATTAATCTGAAGTCATACAGGAAATTCCAGTAGTAAATGTCCTGATTATTTGGCGAAAAGAAGGGCTAACTTCGAAAGTGTATTTGAACATCCTCTGCCACGAAAGGAATTTTTACTGACATTTAAATGTTTGAGGTGACATGGGAAAAATAGAAAGAAAGATGAATCCGTATATCTTTTATGAAAAGCAAAATATAGGTAAACATTATTCGACTCCCCTATACGACTCTGTGAGTCCACGACTTTAGACATCTACCCAGAAAGAAGATTACGTCAATGATTGGAATTAGAAGTAATCACACACTGCAACAAGTTATTTGCATCGCATGGAACTAAAAGAAGTGAACCTCCTATATGGGAATGTGAAGATTGTGAAACTTAAATCATATCTTCTTTGAATGCCTTTTTAATTCACGTATTATTAACATATTTTAATTGTATCTCACAAGCTTAAGGCTATCTTCACCGATCAGCATAAATTCATCATTCATTATCGGCTCGTCAACTTTCCTTGATACTTGCTCTCGCCAAATTAAATTTTTTATTTGCATTAATTATCAATAATATATATATATATATATATATATATATTAATTGTTTAATTGTTCTAGCCCTTTGTTGTTTCTAATTATGTGTAGCTGTCACAATTGGAGATATGATGATTTCATGATCAGTCTCTTTTCTGGTAACTCCTTAATCAGGTCAGTTTTACAGCCACCACTACGGCCGTGCAGTTAAGGCAGTTAAAAAACCTGGTAAAGTAAAGAAAAAATGCGACCATATGTCTGAGTCTTCGAATGAGACAACACAAGATACTCAAATTGTGGTTAAGCTGTATATGTAAGAATTTTTTTAAGATTGCTATCAGTTGTCAAGATGTGTCAGTTGCTTACTGACTTGTGATGAAATGAAATGCCTCGTCATTGTCATTAGCATATAGAAGACTCAGGAGCGGGCTCAATATAACACCTCCTTTCAATTATACTTACAAGGAGAAGAAAAATGATAATATTATTTACAGATTTCTTAAATTAAAGAAAAACTTTCCATGCCAGTGGAATTCACCTCCAGTTTTTTTCTTTTGTAATTCTTTAAATACCAAGACAATTTTTCAAAAAGCAGTGGTATTCTATGAACTATTTCAAAATCACAATAATATCTAAAGAAACGCCATCTTAAAAAAATATAACTACATATTAACATTATTTTAGAATTTTTAACTTGGAACGATACCTTCTAGCCCATTTCTCTAACGTCCCTTTTCAAAAAGATATAATTTTATAAATTTCTTACTTTCAATGCCACTTTCACTTTGCTACATTTTAAAAAATGTCTGTTGTGTAACAGTAATTTCTTATGATTTTTTCAGAAACAAGTGGCGTCCGGTGTTGAAAAATAACCAGATTATAAGCGAAGAAGGAAGACAATTGATATTTCGACTCAACCTTAACGTGATTCATCTGAAAATCTTTGTGAAGGTCATTTTTTTTTATTAAAGTTATTTGTTAAAATAAGGTTTGCTGTTAGATCGGAACATTTTTTGTTTTTCAACATATACGAGGTGTCTGTTTCTGTAGCTTAAGTATGAGGATCTTGATAACCATAACAAGTACAAAATGGCTGAAACTGGGACAAAGTTATTCAATTTTAAGTTCATCAATATTCTGTTTCAAAATTACAAAATTACAAAAAAATGACAAAATAAAAGTTTGTCAAAATTTCAGTTTTTTTTTAAAATAGATCCGAAACTGAACTTTTGAAAAACGTTTTTTTTTATTACCTTACCTTATTTGGCCAGGTAATTGAGATACCGCGATCCCCATAGTTGAAGTCCAGAAATGCACACTATTTTAAAATTTTGGTGTGTACCCACTTTATTTAAGTGTAATTTTAAAATCGGACTTTCCGAAATTTATTACTTCAAATACTGCTGCGCTCCACTAATGAAAAATAATAAGTTTTCGAACTTATAAATCCATAATTTAAAAGTCACAGGCGTCCGTCCTTAGGATTGATTTCCGCTAATCGGAAAGGTTCCAAAATTTTCAAATGTGAAATGGTAAGAAACTATGAAATTTGTATGTAAAAATACACTGACTTTCAAAAAAACCGCAACACCAAGAAGAACACATCGTACACGTTTGAAATTCTGGCATTACGTTGGGTGGAGTAATAGATAAAAACGATCAAAATATCAAAAGAAAATTATTGTGAATAAGTGAAAAAATTTAATAATAATTTAATAATGGGTGGTATCTCCTCTTAAATTAATACATTCCTGTAAGCGACGTGGCATGCTTAAAATTAAATTGTCAATATCTTCCTGTGGTATTGTATCCCAGGCAATCTGCACCTGCTCGCGGAGTTCATCTATGGTCTCTGGAGGGCGAGCTAAACGTTGAAGTCTCCGACCCATTATATCCCATATATGCTCTATTGGGGACAAATCTGGAGATAGAGCTGGCCAAGGCAAAGTATCCAAATTTTCAGCTTCCAAATACCTCAAAGTATCGTTGGCTACATGTGGTCGCGCATTATCCTGTTGAAATGTGCTTCCAGGATGGTTGTGCGTGTATGGTACAAGAACCGGTTCTAAGACACTATTAACGTACCTCTGAGCATTTAATCTATCATAAATGAAAACAAGAGGAGACTGACTACTATACTGGATGGCACCCCAAACCATGACACCTGGTGTTAAACCAGAATGACGCCTTTCCAAAAAGTCCAAATTTAGTCGCTCTCCTCTGCGCCTTCTAACACGTAACCGTCCATCAGATCGCCATAAACAAAAATGGCTTTCATCACTGAACACAATTCTTCTCCACTCATCCACCCATTGCACTCTCAGACTCCACTCTAGTCGGGCTACCCTGTGATTTCGTGATAATGGAAGCCGACACATAGGACGATATGAATTTAGTCCAAAACTTCGAATTCTGCGATACATCGTACCAAGGGAGACCCTTCGATTTAGGGTGGCCACCCAGTTAGCACCAAGAGACTGAATTGTTTCAAACGGGGCGCCTGTCGCTGAACGACGAAGTCTCCGGTCTTCGGGTCGGTTCGTCATTCTTGGACGGCCACTACCACGATGAAGATTTACTGACCCTTCGTTAGACCAATCTCTCCAAGCTCTTAGCACTGTTGATGCGTTTCGATCCAATCTACGTGCAATTTCGCAGAAAGGTAAACCTGCCTCGTGCATACCAACAATTCTTCCCCTTTCAGAGGGAGTTAACTGCCGATAAAGTGCATTTTAGCGTACACGAGGCATTTTACACTACCACACATTTAATATGGTACTAACAATAATACCTTTGTCTGCCTGTAAAAAAATTTGCAAAAAGAACGATCGTCACAGGTCAAAAAGTTAAGGAAAACTATATCGCATTAAAATACGAACTTGAAATTTTTATCATTTTTTTTCTCTTTACAAGTCTAAAATCATGCCAAAATTTCAAATACATACAATGCGTCCTTCTTAGTGTTGCGGTTTTTTTGAAAGTCAGTGTAATCATTTTTGGAAGTTATTTAATCCAAAATGCGGATACTACACTACTGACTTATGTGTAAAATAATAAGTTTAGTTCGGAAGTATTATATACGGGAAAAAAATTAAATAAAATAACATAAAAGTCAGAGGAGTAAATAGCTGACTGAGATTGCAACATATTCCAGAGGAGCCTTTCAATGTAGAATTAGACGCTTTTGTAAATTATTACGTCCAAAAAGGGCATGACTTGCCATTGATTTATGTCAGAGATAATAAGTTTAAGTTTAATTTTGTATTGAATACTCGTATATTCGAAATCGTAGCGGTAGTTGAGATTGCAAGAAGAAGATGTATAAAAGGAATATTTTCGTGTGCCTGACACATTCGTGACTCATCTAACTGATAAATGGGGCGTCAGTGGCAGCGCAGGAATAAAATATCTATCAGCCAGAGCCTGCAAAACACGAGTCCTGCGATAGACCTGTGTGGTTTACTGCTTTTCGCGATTTTGATAATCAATCTGTTGCAGCGCCAGAAACAACAATATCGAGGTTGGGTCCCAACGAAAGTGGATATAAACATGTCACAGCAACTGACACCTTTTGATATCCTAATTGGAAATTTGTTATCTATATCTCAGCGCTAATGGATTTACAAATATATGTGTGTCTGTTCCCTGATACACAAAGGACTGGTCCAATATACTGGAAGTCCCAGACAGCTTATCGAATGCACTGTATTAATAATTGGACGATTGCATTCCCAGCTAATCCGGTCTGCGACGATTAAAACTTTGGCTAATTTCGATTTTTAGGGCTTTTTTTTATTGGTTTTCCACTTCTACAAATTGCTTTATCCCGTTTCAGGACGCGCTTGCGGCGCCAGTTCATGTTTTCATAACATCGAGGTTTATTCATTTTTTTTATGGTTTTATTGCGTTCGAACGTGACGAAAATTTCATTTATCTCTAAACAATAACATGTAAAAGTTGCTCTGGAATGTATTGTATCGGGAAACACGGAGGTCTGGATGCCTCTACATTTTATAACTGACATCTTCACATGTTTCAAATATAAATGAGTAGCGCGAAGTTCTATCTCACAGATAAATCAATGGCGCAGTGCTTCCCTTTTGGATGCAATAATTCCAAAAATTGTCTCATTTTATTAAGTCAAAATTTTTTTAAAAATGATTTGCGGTCCTAGTTAGGCACGCCTCTGTATTTATTAATGACTGAATTTGTTTCATACAAATCAGAAGCAGCTAAATCCTTTTCGGACATCTTAATTTCCAATAACCTCTAAATGTATAAATTATGTAATATAATCTAAGTGAGACATGCGTATTATTTTTAGATTATAGTGCAATGCGGTAAGCATGTCCTTTTTTAATGTAAGAATTTTCAAAAGTTTTTGATATTATAAAGCAAACAAGTTTCACCGGAGTAGTCTCCTAGCTATCCCTTTCATTTTTACGTTACGGAATTACGTTCATTTTTAAAACTAAAATAAAAAAAAACTAATTATTTAATAAAAAATCAGTAATAAAACACTTTTTTCGCATATAGTAATTTTAAAATACATCTGATTTTATATATGCAAATAATCCTCAAAAATATTTTGTGATCTCAATAAGGAATTTTTTAGTCTTTTTGATTTGGGATTACATATTTTCTTGTATGGGGTTCCCCATATGAGACCATGCACTTTAAAAGTAAATACTTTCTGATCAAAGGAAAAATATTTTTATTGGACTAATCTACATACAGTCGCTCAAAAAAGTATTCGTACAGCGGGAAAAAAATTCTGTGACCCATAATTTTCGACAGATTTTGTTCAAAATTTGTATAATGAAAAATCAATCCTAAACTCAGTTTAGGTGTTCGAGCAAGTTTTGAAAATTAAATTTTTAGAGTGCTTTTCATGGTCTTAAAAAAAACTCCATTTCGAAAACTTCTTGTATGGTGGAAATTTTTCAGTAGGATTTTAATGATCCTGTAGAGGGGATTTTTCTACGTATATCCTGAAAATTTGATCAAAGTCAGACCACAAATAAGGGAATTGCCGCTTTTTAAATTCGCCAAAAATGTTTAAATTTTATTATTTTACGTGAGAATCGTCACTTTGAGCACTGTATATCTAATTCTATGGGATTTATTAGTATAATAATAGTAATAATCTTTATTTTCTAGGAAATAGGCTATCGACCGTTAAGTCTTTCTGCCTTTGTTTAGAGTATTTTCAACTTAACCTAGTCATATTTGAACAACATTAATATAAATTAAATTATGGATTCTTATAAGTTAAATTATGAATTACGGAAGACAAAAAGAGAAAAAAAAATTAAATTGGAAATTAAATTTATGAATTCTAATGAAATTAGGAGATAATTTTAGGTTTGGAAATGCTCTAACAGTTTGGATGCGGAAAAAGGAAGCGGGATTGTCTTGCTAAGCAAAGTGGGTTTAGTATGTCTAGGTTGTGAGTGTTGTTTTTCTATTGGTTTTTAGTTGTAATATATAGTCTCATACATTACCCTAGATTACAATGGTTCCTCTTTGCTTCCATTCAGTCAAAGCACAAAACAATATTATTTTGACATGCAAAAGGAAAGAGGATGTCTGTACGTAATTCCTATGGTAAGTTATTGAAGTATTCAAGTAGTGTCTGTTTCGGGTGTGAGTACCATGAATCCTGGGTGGGTCTTGTCAGGCAGAGAGGTTTCAGTTTTTCCCTTTTATCCCTTTGGTCTTTAAACTTTATCTGTACAGTTTTGTGCCTTTTTGTTATTCGACTCAACTTGGTTCTGTCGTACAGTAGTTGTGTCGGTGGGTTGTGTAAAGAGTTGTTTGGATGTCTGATCTTCGTTATTGTTCGTAGAGCTATTTGTTCGGATGTTTGTATGTATTTTCTGGTCTTTGTGGTTGTATTTGCTAATATAATGTTTCCATAATCCAGTACAGATCTGCATATGGCTTTGTAGATATGCGTGGCCGTCTTCATGGATATGGCTTCGTTTTTGTACGTTAAAGTCCGAAAGTGTTTGGCTCTTTTCAATGTTTTTATTAATAATTTACATAACTATTAAACTTTTGAAAATCATGTCTTCTAAATGTCCTCCATCACCTTCAATAAAATTTTGAATTTTAAGTTAGCATCACCTGGTAAAGTAAATTTCAATTTTCTTCTTGCAATTTCATATCAAATCCGCTCTTTTAGCTCCAGAAATATTGCAGCACTACACCAAATGACGACTTTTGGACTGCAGAGTTCTTTGGTAAAGACTTCGCGAGAAATTTCACATTGATAACGAACAAACTGGGATAAAAATTGAAAAATAATTTTTAGAGAACTACTTATTTCCATAATTAATATAAATCTTAACAAAACTGATACATTTTTTTTTTGTAGATTAAAAAGCAAGATGGAGATTTCCTTTGCCGCGCAATGCAAAATTTTGAACTTAGAATTTAATATTGCATTGAAGTTGATAGAGGTTATTTAGAAGACACAAATATATTTTAGTTAAAAAAAATGTTTTTACCTAGATTAGAAAGTATTTGCCTTTTAAAGTGCAGAGTTTATTATGGGCAACCCTGTATACTTGAGGTCTAAATTTATTGTCTCACATGTAACTCTGTGGGGGAGCAAGTCCATATTGACTGTGATAATTTCCAAACTTGTCTTTATTTACCATCCTGATTTTTAGATTATGAAATTTCAAATTTTTCTCTATACCACGGAAATATAAATCCATTGTGTCGCACATAAATCAGTGGCGGAGCAGCCCTCTTTTGTGTATACTACATAACAATTTGCCATAACGTCTAACTTTATACATTCCAAAGTTTCTGCAGAATATTTAAGATTACGGCTTGGGCATGCCTCTACTCTATAAATCATAGCATTTATTCATTTATCTATTTGTAATTTAAACCTAAGTTAAGGATCGAGCAAGTCTATTGCTGGTGTCATCGTGTCTAAAAACATTATAAAATAATCACAAATATGATGAATTTAACTTTTGCTTCCGAATATTTTATAAACTCAGATAGGTATCCCTATGCTTTGTATGTTAAAGTATTATGATTTTTTTAATATATAACTGAAATTTAAATCTGCTTTCTCACATAAAAATCAGTGTCGGAGGACCTTTTTGTTGGATATTTCAGTTTTCGAAATAATCTAAAATGGTAAAGTTAAAAACTCCTTCAGAAAATTTTGCAATTTCAGTCAGACACATCTTTGACTGCAAATTATGGGAGTACAAATTTTTTCTATGCAATACTGTAATTCTATTTATTGCCTCATAAATCATTGGCGGAATACGTTATTTTCTATATACTGAGTAAATTCTAATCGTTGTGCTTCGTGGATTCAAAACTTCCTCTAGAATATTTTCCAGTCTTCATCAACTGTATCTCTTATTTTTGAGTTAGGAGATTCAAAAATTTCCAAAAATTCAAAATTTCCTCCGGATATTTTGTGTGAGAGAAGTAAATTAGACAAATCTATTAATATTTTTATACATAAAAAATGTTCTCACTTCTAATTGAGTTCGAATTTTTACCTTTAACTAATCCCTCGTAAGTAACTTCTAGTTCTAACTATCATTTGTAGATTATAGGTTGAATATTTTGTATATGCATAAGCAGTGGCGGGACACGGCCATATTATACTTGAAATGTTCCATTCCATATTCATCAAAACCAATTTCATTTGCAATGCTATGCAATATGCAAGTAATTGTACGTTACGAAGAGCTTCTCCTTTATTTGCGTTACAGCTAATAAACAATTCTGAAATATGGCAAATACTTTGAATTTAAATGGTCTGTACATTGCTTGTCAATTGATCTCCAGACAGACAAATAACAGGCTTCACGAGATAATTTATTGCCCACATAAGAGAACGTCGCCGATCAGTTTTCGCTATTCGTTCAAAGCGAAAATCGATGCATAATTAATGGGTTTAACGTTTAATTGGTGCCGATTCTATGATTAAAAACGTCACAGATGGAGATTAAGGGACGCAAAGAGGCTACGTTGTGAAAAAAGTTTGATAAATTTATCGCTTTGTGCATTTTTTGAAGCCTTCATACCCGGATTTTTTCGAGAAACCGCAGATAGCCACTTGAGGCGAACCATGGCGGCGCTCTATATCTCCCTAAAAGCATTTTTAAGTAACCCAAACACTTTTAAGAGATATATTTTAAGTTCGAGCTTTTAAGGCCTGATACAAACACGCGTCTTAATGGCGATCTGGAGGCTGTAAATTAGTTAAGCCACCCGATATCCGTTCACTAAACACTCAGTATAAAAATAAAATATCTACTTCTCTAGCCGACGACTATCGTTGATATATAGAAACTGCTCACTGAGAACATCGGAGAGGAGTAAAATTTCGGACACCAAAAAAATCTGAAAAGCCATTCTCCAAGGATCAGTATCCGCAATTGACCTTTTTTCAAGATATTTTTGGTTAAGTAGAAGACAGCGTGAAACAGAAATGTGAAAGTCTAAAGCAGTGCACATTTATAATTTTAGAATTTTTCTAATGATGTACAGATTGTAATATTTAACTTGAGACATCGCAATATCTCGAATAATAAGCGCTCTACGAATAAAATGCATATTATGAAAATTTAATTATTCCGAGGGAGATATATATTGATTAATTAGTGCCCCTCTGTTTCTCTTTGTGTGAGCGATGGGGGGTAACCTTGAATTCTTAAACGACATCCCCTTCTTTTCATTACAGATTCGAATTCTGCGACAAAAAATACATAGAACTTGCCCGAAACATTTTTTCGATTCATAACAGATGGCGCTGTAATCCACGAAATTTAATTTTCCTTTCGCATATGACTTCCGCAACGTTCGACGAAATCTGTTTTAAAATAAATGTAAAAAAGAACTGCAGTTAGTTTTTAAAGTAAGTACTCAAAATTAGGGCATTCAACATCAATACACTAATTAATACGCATTTCAAATGACCGAACACAACTGAGAAGTGTGTCTGCCGAAATTTCTGCACGAGCATTTCTGATACGCCCGATCATATTATCATGTCTCGTTGGCACTTGTTTATAAACTGCGTTTGTGAGATAGCCCCACAAAAAGAAATCTGGCGGAGTAAGATCTGGTGGTCTGACAGGCCAGTTCACTGGCTCAGTCATAAGCGAAAGGAAAATTACATTTAGTTGATTGCATCGTCATCTATCATGAATCTAAGAAAATGTTCTAGACAAATTCCACGTATATTTTGCCGCAGAATTTGAATCTACAATAAAAAGTGGGTGATGCTATTTCGAGTTCAAGTTCAAAGTTGCCCTCCCCCCCCCCTTTACAAGGATGGGCGGAGGGTCACTAATTTTAGCATCACTGTGTTTTCCCCACGAAATAATTGAACTTTCATAATAGGCATTTTTTTCGTAGAGTGCTTATTATTTGAGATATTCCGGTGTTTCAAGTTAAATATTACACCCTGTAAACGGCTTTAGTCAAAATCTCGGGATGAATCTGGCATTGTTCTTTTTTCTGGCATTGAAAAAATTATTGAGTGTTTCCTGAAAAGTAAAAATATTTTATTAGAGATCCCTTGATCAATTATACGAGATGAAAAATATTCGTCCACTCTATATATTATGTTCCTCTTGGTCTTATTAAGAAATTGTAACAAATTCCACTTAATCCAGTGTTTCGATGCGAACGCAATTACGAACGTGACCATTTCGAAATGAATGCGAATAATTAATTTCTAAAAGGAAAATAAATTTAATTCCTCTTTATCTCCCGATTTTGTCCGTGCTTTAATTAGTGGAGCTTTTGGAGTTTTGTCCGGCATTAATTACGGCTAATTTTCAAGATGAAGTGGGATCCTGTCGCAAACAAACACATTTGCGGCGCATCCTTCGGGATTTGGTTACGTCTGGATGCGGTTGATGGAAACACGATTTCTCGCGTTTCCAAGGGTGTTGCCTATTTTGCTTTCCATGGTTAAAAAATCGCCTCGTTCGATCGATGAGTAAGAAAGCACGTTAAGATGTCACTTAACGGCTTGTTTGTTAGTTACACCCTCAACCACTCAACTCACATAATGCCGAAACGAGGTTTTGCACCCCGACAGGGATTATGCGGCTTACGACCTGGATTACAAGTTCTCCAGAATGACGGAGCACTGTTTTCCTACTCTAGAAGACCGGTTTAATTTGATAATCCTTTGAATTTAACATTGCGGTTGTTAAGTTTGTTTCCTTTAGCAAAAACGGAAGATGCGAGAAGTTAAGGGGGATGTCGTTTGTTAAGACAATAATGCTATGCGAAGTTTCTAATGGCGAATTTGAGCATTCAAAAAATCAACACTGAGGAAACAATTGAACAAAGTGGAAATACAGCGAGTTTGGTAATACCATTCTGAGGACTCCGCATGTTAGTTGATCCCAGTCCAACTTGTTAATAAGAAATAAACAGGCTTCTGATCGGTAAATATACAGACAGGGTGGCTTATTTAAAACCATCCACCTGAAATATCTAAAATGACATTTTTTTCTTCGGAAAACCTCAAGATATGCCAATTTTACTTTTAAGAGAGGCATTTTTAGATCATAATTTCGTAGGTGTAGGGTTATCCCCTAAACGGGGTGGCAATCCCTTCAAGAATCTGAAAAGCTACGGAAGTCAAGTTGGACATCAAATAAAACGTATTGCAGTTCTCTTTACAAGTATGCTGAAAATTTTTTGCTCCGCCTTTAAATATTGTAAAAAAATATTGTTTTAAAAGATCGGTAAAATAAATTGAAAAAAATTACCTAAACTTTATAATAGTGAACTCACTAATACCACAAAAAATAGCGTTTACCATTAAATTCTTAAGGTGATGTGATGGGTTTTGTTAACATTGAACGGGTAGTTTTGTTTCGATTTTCCACTGATCAAAATTGTACCGCGAAATTTGTCGATTCATCTGACGATTCAAAGCATCATGATTTACATTACTGCAGAGAGGATTGAAATTGTCATCATCTATTTCAAAAACAATGAAATAGCACGAGAAACTGCAAGAATTTTTAATGGAAGCCACCTCGGTAAGAATCTGAGCCATCCCTATGTGACGAATTTAATATGGGAATTCATGGAGACTGAATCCGTTGCTAATAAAAAAAAACATGAAAGGCGACACATCGTTATTAACAAGGCTGCACAGATTGCAATTTTGGGACATATTGAACTGGATCATGTAAATCAAAAAAAGTTTATTTCATGCACCTGAGAATTAAAAGCAACATTAGGTATTCCACCTAGTAGTATTCAAAGGATCTTACAAAAGCATGATTTCATTACCTATAAAATGCATTTTATTCATAAGCTTAATGAAGACGATCCAAATCACTGTAGGCAATTTTGTGAGGTGATGAGTTAAAATATTTCGATCAATCCCAATTTTTTATATTCTGTATGCAGTTCCTGTACGTTTTTTGATCAACATTTTGGCAAAAGCTGGATTAGTAGAAGAGGTTTCATTGAATGACCCCCAGATAGCCCGATTTAACACCATTGGACTTTCTTTTAAGGAGTAATTTAAAAACTGTACTTCATAAAATAAAATCTATCTCTTTGAAAGACCTTCGCCACCGAATAGTGATAGCATGTGGTGAAATAATTCTCAAAATGTTATAAAATGTTCGGGAATAGGTTGAACAAAGCCTTTGTTATTGTATGAAAGTAAATGGGTAGCAATTTCAATACTTAATTAAATGAACATTACTTAAAAAAGATGTTTGTTTTATTTTATTTAACAGATGGTTTAAGACGGGTTTTTTACTGTATTTAAAGGTGGAGCAATAAAATTTCAGCATGCTTGTAAAGAAAATTGAAATAAGTTTTATTTAATATGTCATTTAACCCCACATGCAATTTAAGATTCTTGAAGAGGTTACCATCCTGTTTAGAGGGATGACTCTACACCTACAAATTTTTAATCTAAAAATGTACCCCTTAAAATAAAATTCACATGTCTCAAGGTTTTCCGAAGAAAAAAATTCTATTCAATATATTTTAGGTGCACTGTTTTATATGGGCCACCATGTAAATGTCAATATACGAGTGCAGAGTGAACCATTGAAAACTTTGCATCTCGCTTATTTCGAACTACGATGAAGATATTAGAAATTGCCGTGACATGTCGATTTGATTTTCAAGGAGGGGACATTTTTAAGTTAAATGCGCATTCACTAAAACAACTCCTTTTCGCGAAACTGCATTCAATTTCAGAATCCCAAATAACACTGTAGATCATGTGAAACCTGATTCGAAAGAGTTTCAGTTCTGATTATCCACATGTAATTTGTTTTTTTTTTTCAATTTTAGATTACCTATTAAATAATAAACTACCGTAATCCACAAATTTTAAAATAGGTATAGGCTGGGCAAATTACAATGAGGTTTGAGTCTAACAAAAAGACTTGTTTTTTTGATAGGAAATTGATTTGTTCTCAATTTTATGTTTACAAAAAAATTAATCCTTTTGTTTTTTATTTTTTTAAATACAGACAGTTTTTTAACACAAAATCTAAAACAAACAATTTTTTTTATGAACAAATAAGTTTTTTCAGTGTTTACGTACGATTTAACTAAGTTTATGTGACATTTTTGCGAAAGTTGTAGCTATTTTGCGAAAAAAAGAATCGATAGATTTTAAATCGAATTACATCATTGAGTGTAGTTTTGTGAGATTTTAAATTTAAAGTGTCATATGGCTCCTCGGCCCATTTAAAATTTTTAAGAAGCTTGGTGTGGCTTGCAAAGAATGTAGTTTGGAGGTTAAATTTTATGTAAAATTTGTTCTTCTCAAGAACTCTTTTGGCAAATTTTATACACTATCCAAAAACTCTTTATTTTTAAAAATTAAGGGAGTGTCAAATTTTGATTTGTTGACCCTGTATGTACATACATGTATGCATAGCGGATTGGTGGTAAATGTTATGTACTTCCGGACGCCAATGATTTGACGATGTTAATCGGCCCCCGAATGCAAGATTCCTGGTTTCCAGTGAATCTTGTGAACCTCCCATATCGCCCTCACTTCGGATTTCATGTTCATCCTTCTTCAGTCGACTACTCTTTGTCCTGTATGAACCTTCTCTATAGTTTTTTCCTTCTCTTAATTTGATTAAATAATCAGTGATTTCTCTATATTTTCTCTTTACCCAACCATTGAGCCATGTTATAAACTTTCATGTCTATTGAATCTCTGGTATTTCGTTCCACTTCTCTTGACATTGTTCATTAGTGTTTTTTCTTGTT
Organism: Euwallacea fornicatus; assembly: GCF_040115645.1. Lineage (NCBI taxonomy): Eukaryota > Metazoa > Arthropoda > Insecta > Coleoptera > Curculionidae > Euwallacea > Euwallacea fornicatus. The sequence continues at coordinate 6,916,282 of NC_089542.1, read as the reverse complement.
TCCTTTCTGTTCTGGTTTATACCCTCACTTTTAAATATGTGTTCCCGTTCCTTTATAAATCTATGGACTAAAATACAGTACTTCCAATGTCGCCGTGGATGCAGTTCGTTATGATGATGATAGATATGCCGTTCTTTTTACTTTTTTTACCTTATCCAGGTATGACAGACAGAACAACATACATATTGCAGTACTCTGACGAAACTGTCCCTATTCTACATAGCGAAACGACTGAGAAAGCGCTGGAAAGGCGGCAGACACTAACAAACAACACAATGACATGGTTTTCTAAATGGCGACCAACACCAAATGCCATCGAAAATTTACTTCTACCTTCTAAATATTCACTTAAAGCACAATCCGCGACATTAATAGTAGATGGTTACACAACTAAACCAAAAAACAATGTAAAATAGTTTTGCATAACAATCGACAAAAAATTTAAAATCACTAAACATGATAAAAATATGTGAACAAAAATTACTAAACGAATAAAACATTTTCTATCAATAACGCTTAAGGAAAACGAGATCAGCACGTAAACGGTAAACAAAAATATGCGAGTTCATCTGCAAACTATTGTTGGATTGCAAGTATTTACTCAGGACAAATGCAGTGTAAAAAACGAAGAAAAACACAATGGCGACTAAAGAAATTGTATTAAAACTGACTACAAAGTAAGGCACCTAACTAATTAATAAATGAATTCACACACATCATGAGAATTACCGAAAGACTTGAACAAATTCTCAACGATTCTTAAGTCCACCTCACCAAACGAACTAAACGATCCTGTTTCCTTTTCTTTCAACGACTCTATTGGAACATTTCCAAACGTATTTTTTTCTTTTATTTTCATTTTTAAATTACTATTTATATATATATATATACACAGGTGTATATATTTCGTATTAATATTTTGGGTTGGAATTATCGACGATTTCCTTCTAAGTTTCTTTATTTTACAGCGCAGATTGAATGGAGAAAATGACTTAGATTTTCCACAGAACATATTACTAGGTTTAATGGAAAATATGCTTTTTCTTCAGAGGACTAACACTTAACTAACGCTTATATACAACGGTGCTTCTCTGCACCGCAACTCGGACGTAAGCGAATTTCTGCACCGTGCATTTCCCCAAAGGTGAATTGGAAGGCGAGGTAAAAATGTTCCAGGGGAATGGCCGATCAGGTGTCCAGATTTGAACTCCAAAAATTTTTTAATTGCATCCATTAGTGGGCAAGATAAGGTATAGTAAGTAACTAGAAAGAATTAATTTTAAGATATTTTGAATTTGTAGCAGTTTATGCGAGTCCCGTAAACTTTGAAAAAGAATTACGGCATCGTATTATTTAAGAATGTTCTGAAGAAAAATCCAGAATTATTAAGGAAAATTCAATTTAATTGCCAATGCAGAATTCAGTTATGGATCCAAGAAAATGAAAGTCAATTTGAATTCCTGATATGATAAGTTTTAATTATTAATTTTTTTATATTTATAGTTTTTCATTATTCAACTATTATGTTTTAATTAATTCAGTCTTCACTGCAGATCTAGTCGGTCATTCAATTCAAACCAAACAACTCTTCGATTATCTTTACAAAAACCCTTAATTTTAACCAAATCAGTTATTTCTCCTTTAAAGAACGTCATCATTGATTAAAAAAAAAAAATTAAATATTCAAAACATTTTGATAAATTTTATGATATTTTCCATAAGTGACATCAGAGTTCACAACGACAAGCACCGATAATTATCGAAGTGATGGCAAATTCGTGTTCTGTATAAGAAAAGAAAATAATTTTTTTCGGCATGAAATGTTAACTGTACAAGAAATTTCCAAGAGTTAAAAATATTGGAGAAAGGACTAATGCATCATCAGAAACAAATCAACATGATACAGCTACCAATTGAAAAGTTCTCGTCATTTTTGTACGAAGATGGTTAAGAACTTACCATTTACATATTCTCAACACACATGAACGGTTCATGAAAATAATTCCAGTACTAATAAATAAATGCACAATGGGTTTCATTAAAATACATCGAAGCATTTTTTAGATATAGCAGAAAATATGTTTTTTCTTCAAGAACTTTGACCGTCAATAGTATCTAAAGAAGATACTTTTTAAAAATAATTTTTGAACCAAATCTTAATATATTTACTCAAACAATCTTATGATAAAATTTCGACGTGCATTTGCTGGACATCCTTACTTTAATATACGGGTGACCCGAACAAAAATCAGAAAACCGGCACGTGCATGTATTTGAAGAACGGGCCATTATTTCAAGCATTGCCTTAGGTAATAAAAATAATTTTTTCTTTGTTTTGCAAAACAAATCTAAATAAATATCATTTTTACTCTTATTTTTGTAACATGTTTCGTTATTTTTTTGCGACACTTTGATGATTTGTGAATTTTTTTAAAAACTAGCTTTGATTTGTTCAACATGTAATACCTCAGTGAAAAGCCATTGAAATGAGGAAGTTTTTAATGTAATTTGCCCACATGTTACCTTAAACATTTTTGGGAAAAAACTTCTAAGTAATTGAGTGACTAATCTTCAAAAATTATTTTATAAAAGTATTTACTTAAAATATTCACATAATCCAAATATTTTCGGACATTTTTCATTTCATACGGAAGATTATAGTGTTGGGCAATGAATCGAGTGGAGAGCGTAAAAAAAATCAAAAGATTTTTTGAAAAATCACTCCGAAGTCATTCAGTCATAAAAAAAAATTAAAATCAAAATAACGCAACAACAACTGAGTTTTGGAACATGTACAGTTGTACAATAAAGTATACATACCCCCCTCGAAATATGGAATACTATGAAAAACTAAGACTAGATTTTGAAATAATCCTAAAAAGACAATCAACGCAATTATATAACAATGTACTATATCAATCTATCAACCGTAATAGTCAAATCTCTGAAAAATATAACAAAACGTTCATTTTATGGACAAAAAAGTATACATACGGATAACTTTAATTTTAGAAAAAAGTAACAATAAATAAAAACTAATATTTTGCTGGTTCCCCTTTACTTTCCACACGGCCTTTAGTCTATTGGGCATCGATCTTACTAATTTTTTTAAATATTCTGTTGGTATTTTGTTCCACTCTTCCAGCAGAATTCTCTTCAGGTCGTTCCTATTTGAAATTTTGTGTTTCCTGACTCGGCGATCTAAATAATCCCATACATTTTCTATAGGGTTTGTGTCAGGTGATTGAGGTGGATAATTAAGTTGATGAGAAACATGATACAGTAGCCATTCTCTAACAATCCCACTGGTACGTTTCCGGTCTCCATCTTGCTGGAAAATCCATTAGTCTTTTAAATCCATTTTGCGAACTGAAGGGATCAAATTGTTTTTCAATATATATTCAGAAAACCAAAACGGTCCAAAATGTTTTCAAATAAAGACCAAATTCCCCACCCCAGATCCGAACATACAACCTCATACCATCAGAGAACCGGCACCGTACTTTACTGTTGGAATAATATTTTCCAGTTTTAATTCGCAGTTTTGTTTTCGCCAGACTTTTTGTTTGTCATCATATCCAGGTAAATTAAACTTACTCTCGTCACTGAAAACTACACTGTTCCAAAACGTTTCATCTTTCTTTAAATATTCTTTTGCAAACTGAACTCTTTTATTTTTGTTAGTATCACTAATTAGTGGTTTCTTTCGTGGAATTCTGCTGTTATACCCGGCACTTCGTAAAACTAATCTGATTGTTTCAGGATGCAAGTTTATTCCTGTAATATTTTCAACTTGTTGGGCTAAGTCAATTGCTGTTGTTGTAGGTTTTTCTCGGACAATTTTAACAATTTGTCGCTTTGTTCTAGCACTTAATTTAGGAGGTCGTCCACTTCGAGGTCTATTTTCCAAAGAATTACTTTTAAGATAGTTTCTTATCACTGTTTGCACACTAGATTTTGGTTTTGACACGATATTGCTAATTTTCTGATGTGATTTTCCTTCTCGTTTTAATTTGACAATTATTTCACGCACTTCGTATGGAATTTCTTTCGTTTCATTGCCCATTTTTACACATATACTATTAATTAAATAAGTGAAGCTCTTCAAAACCTCAATCGATCATAAACTAATAACATAATCGAAACAGAATTTAAAAACAAAAAAGGGTGAATCTTGTTTTGTAAATAGTATGTATACTTTTTTGTCCGTAAAATGAACGTTTTGTTATATTTTTCAGAGATTTGACTATTACGGTCGATAGATTGATATAGTACGTTGTTATACACTGACATTCAAAAAAACCGCAACACCAATAAGAACGTATTGTATGTATTTGAAATTTTGGCATGATTTTAGACTTGTAAAGAGAAAAAAAATGATAAAAATTTCAAGTTCGTATTTTAATGCGATATAAAGTTTTTCTTAACTTTTTGACCTGTGACGATCGTTCTTTTTGCAAATTTTTTTACAGGCAGACAGCGATAAAGGTATTATTGTTAGTACCATATTAAATGTGTGGTAGTGTAAAATGCCTCGTGTACGCTAAAATGCACTTTATCGGCAGTTAACTCCCTCTGAAAGGGGAAGAATTGTTGGTATGCACGAGGCAGGTTTACCTTTCCGCGAAATTGCACGTAGATTGGATCGAAACGCATCAACAGTGCTAAGAGCTTGGAGAGATTGGTCTAACGAAGGGTCAGTAAATCTTCATCGTGGTAGTGGCCGTCCAAGAATGACGAACCGACCCGAAAACCGGAGACTTCGTCGTTCAGCGACAGGCGCCCCGTTTGAAACAATTCCGTCTCTTGGTGCTAACTGGGTGGCCACCCTAAATTGAAGGGTCTCCCTTGGTACGATGTATCGCAGAATTCGAAGTTTTGGACTAAATTCATATCGTCCTATGCGTCGGCTTCCATTATCACGAAACTAGAGAGTGCAATGGGTGAATGAGTGGAGAAGAATCGTGTTCAATGATGAGAGCCGATTTTGATTATGGCGATCTGATGGACGGTAACGTGTTAGAAGGCGCAGAGGAGAGCGATTAAATTTGAACTTTTTGGAAAGGCGTCATTCTGGTTTAACACCAGGTGTCATGGTTTGGGGTACCATCCAGTATGGTAGCCGGTCTCCTCTTGTTTTCATTTATGATAGATTAAATGCTCAGAGGTACATTAATAGTATCTTAGAATCGGTTCTTGTACCATACATGCACGACCATTCTGGAAGCACATTTCAACAGGATAATGCGCGACCACATGTAGCCAACGATACTTTGAGGTATTTGGAAGCTGAAAATTTGGATACTTTGCCTTGGCCAGCTCTATCTCCAGATTTGTCCCCAATAGAGCATATATGGGATATAATGGGTCGGAGACTTCAACGTTTAGCTCGCCTTCCAGAGACCATAGATGAACTCCGCGAGCAGGTGCAGATTGCCTGGGATACAATACCACAGGAAGATATTGACAATTTAATTTTAAGCATGCCACGTCGCTTACAGGAATGTATTAATTTAAGAGGAGATACCACCCATTATTAAATTATTATTAAATTTTTTCACTTATTCACAATAATTTTCTTTTGATATTTTGATCGTTTCTATCTATTACCCGACTCAACGTAATGCCAGAATTTCAAACGTGTACGATGTGTTCTTCTTGGTGTTGCGGTTTTTTTGAAAGTCAGTGTATAATTGCGTTGATTGCCTTTTTAGGATAATTTCAAAACCTAGTCGTAGTTTTTCATAGTATTCCATATTTCGAGGGGGGTGCGTATACTTTATTGTACAACTGTATGTAACGGTAAAATTTTTTCACTGCTTCACGCCCTGTCCCCCTCCTAAGGGAATGCGTCGTATTACCAAACACCGTCTATATTAGAAATACAGCTTTCCAGCTGAAGTGAACCTTATCGTTGATTGCGTAGACTAGCTTTATAGCTTAATCAAGATATTGCCAAATCAATTTCGTTTTCTCGAATAATATGAAAAAATGTTCGAACATTTATACCGCATGTCTTAAAAATTGCTCGGTAATAGGCCGTGAAATTATTTGAGCCCTAACCCGTGTGTCTTTGATATGTTCCGCGTAATCTCGAACATTTAAAAATCACTCAGTTAAAAATGAAATTTTGTTTACCTGCATTATTAGTTGGATTTTATTAAAAATAATCTTTCCCAAGATTGCAGAGACTTGCGTATTGATTAGTTAAAGTTTTTTGAGTGCAAAAAATTGTGTTTATTCTCGAACAAAAAGCCTTTATGGTTGAGTCTTATTTTCGAAATGACGAGTTTATAAACGGACAATGGGCCTATAAAATTCAACCCTGTCTTTAAGAGTTTCGTGAAAAGTTTCCCCACATTACGGTGCTGGAATTGCAATTTCGCAACGCTTTGAATTATGTTGTGAAATTGTTTCGTGAAGCTGACAGTATTCAAAAAAAAATCGGGAAATGGCTGACCAACTAAACGAACTCCAGAACTTGTTGAAAATATAAGCCGAGTAGTGGATGACAATCCCAGCACATCTTTAACAAGAACTGCAGTTCTCGAAATATGAAAAGAGATTGAGATATTGCAATTTGTTTAAGCAAACAATGCACGACGACAGTCTGGATTTGACATTTTTTGCTGAAGAAGTACGGTTTCATTTGTCGGGTTATGTGAATTCGCAAAATTTGTGAATATGGATCGAAGAGAATCCACATGTGTTTGCGGAAACATCTTTACATTCTCAAAAATTGGAATATGAGTTGCTATTTCATGAAGACTTAGCAGGAGCTATTTTTTTCGATGACACCGTCACAACTGATCGATATCGGAATATAGTGAAGTCATTAATCAACTTTACTTTGACGAATTGCGGTACGGATACTTTTAACAGGATGGAGCAACGGCTCATGCAGCTAGAACAATTTTCACTCATCTTAAGGAATATTACGACGATGGGGTAATGAGCTCATAAACGGACTGCATCTAACCATCAAGATCTCCGCATTTAACCGCACTCAACTATTTCTTGTTCCGAACGTTGAAAATGCAGTTTTTAAAACTCCGATACACATAATTGACGACCTTAAGGACAAAATTCGATAAGAATGTGAACATATTTTCCTCCCATTAAAGTATTTAATGATGTAAAACATAGAGTTAATTTGTGTTTGAAAAATGATGGACAACATTTTGAGCATTTATTGTAAATCATGTAATTAAATAAAAATTATTTTTTGTTTTATTATTATATGTAATTTATTTTTAATTAATTATGAAATTTATTAAATATAAATGATGTACAGTGTTTGGAACAGTTGGTGCAAACTTGAAAAGGTGAAAGTAGAGTCAAAAATAGTAAAAAATGCCCCTTAAATATTGATTCTACAGAACACCATTACTGACGCATGGCTCTGTAAAGAAGTCTTATCATTTAGATATTTTTTAAACTCACTTGTCCTGATTTAGTTAATGGAATGAAAATTGTAGGTAATAATTATACCATAAAAGTCTTTAACGATCTAAACCTTCATTAAAATCGATTATAAATTAGGGTGGTTTTACAACTACCTTTAACAGAAATATTAGGAGTTTTATTTGTAAAAAAGTCGGAAATACTTTTTTTTTAATAACGTAGAGCTCATAACAGCAATATGTTTTTTAAACATATTCGTATAGTAATTGTAATGATTGTGACTTTTGCGTTATATGAGTTAAATTTTTCGAAATTCTAATCTAAGATTCAAAATAAAAATTTATTTTCTTGCGTCCTTTTGCTTTTTTATGTTAATTAGTAAAGTTGCACATTCTAAAAAACAGACTGCAACAACTGATCGGAAAACACATACCAAGCTATCAATTTGGTTTCAAACCAAAATATTTGACCATACACCCGCTGTTCGCCCTGACGAACAACATACAAACTACGCAACTGGCGGGGGGCAAAACGGCGAGCCTACTAATGGACATTAATAAGGCTTTTGATAGTGTCTGGCATGGGCGTCTGCTATACAAATCACACGAACTGAAAACACCAAAATACCTAATCTACTTAATCAAAAATCTGCTAGAAAACCGACAACTTCAGGTACGAATTGACACTGCCCTCTCCTTCCCCTTCACCCCGGAACAGGGGCTACCACAGGGTTCGCCGCTCTCACCACTGCTCTACAATATATACTGCCACGACATATACAACTATGATCTACAGGACAAGGAATGCATAGACAAAACATCATACATTTTGCAATACGCGGACGACACAGCGCTGATTGCACACGACAAGACTACTAAGAAAGCCGTGAAAAAGCTTCAGACGTTGACAAACAGAACCATGACATGGTTTTACGAATGGAGACTAACGCCAAACGACACGAAAAATCAACTTCTACTTTCAAATCACCACATCAAAGGCAGCTCACCAACAATAATGACAGGCGGACACATGACTAAACCAAGGAACGACGTGAACTATTTGGGAATAACAATAGACAATAAACTAAAATTTACGAAACACGTACGAAATATTCAACTAGAAATTATAAAAAGGGCAAAACACTTCCGAACACTGACATACAAAGACAAAGGGATTAGTATGGAAACTGCCATAAAAATATACAAAACCATATGCAGACCACTATTGGACTACGGGCACGTACTGAGGGCAAATGCAACAGAAAAAACAAGCAAACACATACAGACTACAGAACAGATTGCACTAAGACTAATCACAAAACTAAGACACCCCGAAAACCCGTTACACACCCCACCCAACCAATTACTGTATGAACGCACAAACATGATAAGAATAACAGAAAAACTACGACAATTACAGAACAGATGGAAAAAGAACACCAACAACTCAACTATACTGAGCCCACTTTGCTTAACGAGACAGACAAGACAATCCCACCTCCTTTTCCCTTCGAGCACCCTTTGGGAGCACTTCCAGATGTAATGTGATAGTATTTAGTCACTAAAAGATTACCATTGTATCACGGGTAGAAAGACCTAACAGGTCGATAGCCTATTTCTCAGGAAATAAAGATTGTTTATATATACAGGGTGAGTCGGGAAGATCGTGCCAAACTTCAGGAGCGTGTTGTACATGAAAAATAATTGTAAAAAAACTCAAATGTTGTTATCCGATTTTCGTTTGTTTACAAGTTATAGCGTAAATAAAAAATTTTAACTAGGATTCTATTTACCATAAACGTACCTTTCCCGGACGTTGGATTGGTCGTGATGGCCCTATTAGTTGGCCTCCAAGGTCTCCAGATCTCACACCACTAGACTATTGTTTATGGGGTTGGTTTAAAACTGAAGTGTACAGAGTAAAAGTGGACACTCAATATGCACTAATTCAACGCATTAGAAATGCTGCAGCTGCTATTAAAGAAAGACATGAAAAAATCAGTAGCGCAACGAATGCTCTTCATAGACGAAGCCGAAAATGTTTAGAAGTTAATGACAATATTTTTGAATATTCACTATGATATCTAAACGTTAATTTATGGAATTTCTTATGAAATTTATATATATATTTTTTAATTTTATGTTTTAATTTGATTTACGCTATAACTTGTAAACAAACGAAAATCGGATAACAACATTTGAGTTTTTTTACATTTATTTTTCATGTACAACACGCTCCTGAAGTTTGGCACGATCCTCCCGACTCACCCTGTATATAGTAAAGTTGTAAGTACGTCTGTAGGTCCCTTTCAGCTTTCAGACTATTTCTATCACAGGAAATGGTCTTAAAGGTGTGCTGGGATAGCCATCCACCACTCGCCTCACATTTTCAAGTTCTGGGGTTCGTTTAGTTGGTCTACCACTTCCCGATTTTTTTTATCACTGTCAGCTTCACGATACGATTTCATAAAATAAGTCAAAGCGTCGTGAAATTGCAATTCCAGCACCGTAATGTGGGGAAACTTTTCACGAAACTCTTAAAGACAGGGTTGAATTTTATAGGCCCATTGTCCGTTTATAAACTCGTCATTTCGAAAATAAGACTCAACCATAAAGGCTTTTTGTTCGAAGGTAAACATCATTTTTTGCACTTAGAAAGCTTTAACCAACCAACACACGAGTTCGTGGAATCTTGGAAAAGACCCTTTTTCATAAAACCCAACTGATAATACAGGTAAACAGAGTTGTATTTTTAAGTGATGTTACTTTGGGCCATCTATGTTTGATATTACTCAGAACATATCAAAGATATACGGTTTCGCGGTCAAATAATTCCATATCCTACTAGAGAGGAAATTTTTTAAGACGCGCGGTATTTCCGGACGCATTCAATGTTTCGTATAGCAGGAAGTCGAGCTTTGAAGCTGCAGAATTTAAACTTCTACCGACACAGGAATGACCATCAAGCAGTCCATTTATCAAGTCCTGCCAACGGCAGATGCGTTTTGTGTGTTTAACTATTTATTTAATTTTATGTTCCACCGGTCCGATACAGCTCATTAATTGGCACGTGTGCCAGTATATCAGTTGCATATATCCATGGCACGCGGCCTGTTCGCGTTGCATTTGACAGGCCTTTAGCTTCGCATTCGTTTACGAATTTAAGTCAAACCTTTTTAAATCGACTCAGCTAAACCCGAAGATGCGGATGAATGTTTAATTTACCCTCGATAGGCCCAGGGAAATCGAGGGATTTCACTCTTTAAATGTTTATGAGGAGCACATCCGGAACTGCAACCCACGTCCGAAATTAAGGGATGAATAAGTTAGTATTAGGGAGGCAAAGGGATGTAGGTTAACGGACGAAATTTTCGCAATTTTTCTAGAAACTTTTACTAACAAAACTTCGCAAAACAAGAAGAATCGGAAGTGATTTGAGGTTGGGGTCGGGCTAATGCGAGTGGCATTGGCACTCACATTTGTCAAGCCGATGGCGCATCGATGAAATATCGAGCTTTTTCTGGTCCCGGCAGTTTCGCCAGCGAATTCATTGTTCTTTTCGGGTCGCGTTATGTTAATGAGCCTTCATAAATCCAGCATTGTGGAAGAGCTGCCATCGCATCGTTTAGTGCTGACATGAACGATGATCTAATCATTTCGCCGAGTTGAAGCGTTACCTGGGGCTTTTCTGGATTTTTGTTGTGGTGTAGGAGGATATCAATCAAGGTGTTTTACCACCGCGCGTTTTTGCCTTCGGCAATTTTAATATCGGCGAAACCCAAATTGTCATTTGTCAAAGACGTCTTACAAAGGGGTTCTTGCATTAATGACAGCGAGAACGAGATTACCTCTATATTCGGTTTATCGCAGAAAAATGACAATGTAACGAATGAGAACTGTAAATGAAGGTAAGCTACCGTCAAGTTGTCCAAACATTTCGATTTTCTGAAGATTTGAAGGTACGTTTCCTCGCATCCTCAAATAGTGAGCAACAACGTCACTGTGTCTTTGCTGGTAATTTTTCTAGTTAGTCTGTTATTTGAGGCCGGTTTAACATCACAACTTGTTGGTGCAGATAGTCTATGCAAAGAGAAATAATTTTCGGAAAAATGATTTGCACAAGAACTGCTTTCAGTTCAATGTAGACGGAAAAAAATTGCAATGGTGAAGCGCCAATCGTTTTGAATTACCTCACATGTTGAGCTGAGGACGAAATAACACATTTTTCATAATTTTAGTTTTTTTTCGAATACCTCCGAAGAGCATAAGTATTTTTTTTTATTTTGAAAAGGTATTTTTTCAACTACGAATTGTGCACCTTTACCTCGATTTCATCGTATCTTTACGGTTGACGACATTTTCACGGTTGAGTTGCATAAACGGACATCCTCTATATACAGAGTGGCAATTCAAAATATTTTGAATGGATTTTTTCCCTCGGAAAACCCCGTGACACGTCAATTTTACTTTTAACGGCTATATTTTCAGATTATAAATTCGTAGGTGTCGAGTAATCCCCCTAACCGGGATGGCAACCTCTTCAAGAATCTTAAATAGCACGGGGAGAGGTCAAGTGGCACATCACAGTAAAGATATTTGAATTCCTTTTATAAGCATGCTGAGATTTTTTTGCTCAGCCTTTAAATATTGTAAAATCCCATTTTAAAACATAGGTGAAATAAATCAATTTTTACATAATGTTTCACTTAATTAAGTGTTCAAATTGCGACCCATTTACTTCCATACAATAAAAAAGTCTTTCTTCAACCTACATCCAAACATTTTGTAGCATCGCGAGAGTTGTTTCATCATATGCTATCATTATTCGGTAGCGAAGGTCTCCTAAAGAGGTAGATTTCGTTTTATGAATAACAGTTTTTAAACGACTCCATAAGAAAAAGTCCAATGGTGCTAAATCAAGCGATCTTGGAGGTCATTCAATGAAACATGTTCCATCAATCCAGTGTTCGGCAAAATGTTGATCCAAAAAGTTACCTACAGGAACTGCATAGTGGGGCAGAGCGCCATCCTGTTGCAGAAATACATTATTCTTTGAGATCTGATCTTCCGTTTCAAAGATGTCCACGATGTGAGGGTAGATGAAGTCTTGAAACAGATTAAGTAAGATTCAACCGTCAGGTTATCAAGTAGAAAAAAAGTCGTACAATACAATTTCCCAAAATCCCAACACATTCAATTTTTCTGGATACTGTGAATGCTGCCCTCTTATAATTCTAAGATTCACGTCACACCAATATTTACAAATATGTCTGTTAAAACCCGTCAGAAAAAATGTGCATCATCGAAAAAGCATGTCGAATATAAAAAATTGGGACTGATCTAAATGCTTCCACTCATTACCTCATAAAATTGCATACGGTGTTGTGGATCATCTTCATTGAACTCATGAATGAGATGCATTTTACAGGAATGGAAATGATGCTTTTGCAAAATCCTCTGAATACTACTACGTGAAATATCTAAAGTTGCTTTTAATTCTCGGGTACTTGAAATAAACTTTTTTTGATTTACATGATCCAGTTCAATATGTCCCAAACTTGCAATTTGTGCAGCCTCGTTGGTAACAGTGTGTCTGCTTCCATGTTTTTGTTAGCAACGGATCTAGTCTCCATGAATTTAGATATTAAATTTGTCACGTAAAGATGGCTCAGATTCTTACCAGAATGCCTTCCATTAAAAATTCTTGAAGTTTCTCGGGCCATTTCATTGTTTTTGAAATAAATGAAGACAATTTCAATCCTCTTTGCAGTAATGTAAATCATGATGCTTCGCATCGTTGGATGAATCGACAAATTCTGCGGTACAATTCTGATTAGTGTAAAATAGAGACAAAACTACCCGTTCAATGCTAACAAAACCTATCACCTGAACTTAAGAATTTGATGATAAACATTACTTTTTATAGCATTGGTGATTTTATTATTATAAAGTTTAGGTAATTTTTTTCGATTTATTTCACCGATGTTTTAAAACGGTTTTTTTGCAATATTCAAAGGTGGAGAAAAAAACTTTAGTATACTTGTAAAGAAAATTGCAATACGTTTTATTAGATGTGCAACTTGATCACCGTACCATTTCAGATTCTTGAAAGGGTTACCACTGCGTTTAGGGGAATAACCCTACACCTACGAAATTATGATCTAAAAATGCCTCCCTTCAAAGTAAAATTGACGCGTCCCGGGGTTTTCAGAGTAAAGAAATTCCATTCAAGATATTTCAAATGAATTGTTTTAAATGTACCACCCTGCATACATATACATAATAATTCCTATTAATCTGGAAAGGTTTATTGCTAATAAATGCAAGATATATTGGCTTATAATTTTAAATAATATAATAGTATAAAGTGTCCAGAAAATACATGTCAAAAATGTTATCGTGAAATCTTTTGGGTCAATACACCTACATTCAGATTTGGTTCAAAAATTATTTGGAAAAAATGTTTCGTTCGGAAGCCATTGAAAGTCGAATTGGTTGAAAAAAAAAATATTTCTTACTATATCAAAAAAATGCTTTAATGAATTTCAATTAAACCCATTGGGCATTTATTCATTAGTAAAGGAATTATTTTTATGTAACATGCATATTTATTTGCAATGTTTAAGTGATCAGTTCTTAGCTATCTTCGTGCAAACATGACAAGAACTTTTCACTGGGTAGCTGCATCGTATTAATTTTTTTTATGATACATTAGCCTTTTCTCCAAATTTTTTATTTCTTGGAAATTTCTCGTCGAAAAAAATTATTTTCTTTTCTCATACCGAACACCAATTTGCAATCACTTCAATAGTTATCGATACTGGTTGGTGGGAACGTTGATATCACTTATAGAAAATGACATAAAAATGTATCATAATTTGTTTGAAGCTTCTTTTTAGATCAATAATGGCGTTCTCGAATTAAGAAAATGACTAATAAGCTTAAAATTATAGATTTTTGTGAAGTAAATCTGACAATTGTTTGGTTTCAATTGAATGGCCGCCCAGACTTTTTGATCTACCGCAAAAACTGAACTCATAAATAAAATAAAAAATAAAAATAATTTATATTAATAATTAAAAACGATAAATGTAAAAAATTATAGGAAGTATTTAAAGTAACCCCGATTTTCCTGGATGCGTAATCGGGCTCTCCACTTTTGCAAAATTACATTCTTAACACCTCTGGATTATTCTTCAGAGTGTTACATTCTTAAATAATCCAATGATGTAATTTATCTTTGGTATTTACCGGATTTACATAGACTTTCACAAATTCAAAAGGTCTAAAAATTAATTCTTACTACATAATTATTTTACCTTACTTTGTCCTTTAATACACTCCATAAAAAAATCCCAAGGGGCCCAGATCAGGAGACCTAATGCACCATATCACTGGAATATTTCTGCCTCTTCTTCCAGATCACCTCTGTAGAAGTTTATGGGAGTAGAACTACACAACACCGATCACTCCATATATAAGATGTATCAAAATAAGTTGCCAATCTCTTACTGTAGGTTCCTATGACCGAAATAATGAAACAAATCATACGAAGATAGGTTCGCTTTCGCTTTCTATCTGAAATATAGGGTGATAAAATATTATTATTTTTTTAGTTTTTTCTTGATAAGTTCGTTCAGGCATAAAATATTTTTAAGGAAATTGGGGAAACGTGAAATAGGTGTAGCCACATGTTTTGAGGGGAAGTAATACCTCCACTTTGACCAGTGGCGTCTCCACGATGTGACCCTGAATATTTTAAATCAAAAGTGTGACACGCTACGAGTTTACAAAAAATAATTACAAATTTCTAAATGCTTCATATTTCATAAGTGTTTTCATGGAAAAGCACATTATTTGCTATCTAATATTAAAAGTACAAAAGTACTTTAGGTACATTAAGTTACTTATAAGTCTCTTCGGTAGTATAGTGGTCAGTATCCCCGCCTGTCACGCGGGAGACCCGGGTTCGATTCCCGGCCGGAGAGCACCACCACCCTCCCTCCCCGAAGTAAATGCCTAGCGGCGGTTCCGGGGAGATCCAGGGTGAAGAGAGGAGGGTTTTAGTGGGTAGGCGTTCCATTCAGGGACGAATCCCACATAACCCGGTCGCTCGAACATCGGACCGGGTACCTTTCGAAGGTTTCCCTCCTCTATAAAAAAAAAAAAAAAAAAAAAAAAAAGTGATAACAGAACAAATTACCTGTGGTGTTGAATATACCCCTCCAACTGTAAGGATGCATGCTCTGCTCCTTTTTTGCATATTATCGCACCTGCTTGAAAAACTTCTAGTGTGTTTTTTTATTGTGTTAAACAATTGCAGATTGTCGCATTTCTTTTTTTCCATGGAACTGGTTAGCACTAAAGGAAATGTTCAAGAAACCTCTTTTTTCATAGAAATATGAAGCATTCAGAATTTTTTTTTTTAACCAGCGGCGTATAATATTTTTTTGTGAAAGACTATACTAAAAGTTGAAACACGTTATTTTCTTTAAAAACGTGTATAGTCCTATTTTACACACCTCCAATTTTCATTAAAATATTTCATGCTTGAACGAACTTATAAGGAAAAAAACTAAAAATAATAATTTTTTATCGCCCTGCATTTTAGACAGGAAACGAAAACGGATACATGTTCGTATGAACATTATTTATTCTTTCGGATACAGTAACCTATGTAAATAGGTGGCAGATTCATTTTGAAATACCTTGCATTTTTCTTTCTTTAGTAAAGCATGAACTTGTAGTCAAAGTTAATTTTAACTGCCAGTTTACATAAATTTCATTGAAATGTTTTTTTCCTTAGTTTGTGATATTCACTACTTCTTCTAGACTGTTTATGGCATTTCAAACAATCCGTCCCCACATATAAAAGCCCCATTCTGCCGGAAGTTCTCCCCGATTTAAATGTTGATTGATAGAAAGCGATTTTTTTTAATATCGGTCGCTCCATGGGGTAAATGAAAGGGAGGACGTTTCTTCAGGCAGAAACATATCGCTCTTTTTCCGGTAAGAAGTCATTGCAAAAATTAATTGGCTTTCCATGGACATCGACTTAGAGGAGGAATTGTAATTTTTCCACGAAGTATTTTTACGCTTCAAGTGTATCATACAAAGACGGTTGTTAATTTAATTTTTAAGTGAAAACTAGAGGGTTTCCTGAGAACTACCGCCGAAAACCGTCAATTTTTAAACCGGATGGTTTTAAGTGTTCAACGGCGTTCAAGAGGGCTATCTATTTAAGAGCTGTTCTAGAGTAAATTTATGTTAACACTTCCACTGAGCCAGATATCCCAGATGTAATGGCACATGTACATTATTTCGTATTTATTGCTCTGCTTTAGATAAAACACTTTTTACGGTTCCCGATGAGCCAACACGAAGACCTGAGTGATTAATCTGTTATTCTGCTTTATAATGTGAGATTTCTGCCATGAACAGAACCCCGGTAATCAGACCTCATTGTTTTGTAAAACTCGGACGAAAGCTCGGCTGCAAGGGATTTAAATAATAGAAAAAATCAACGGTTTTCAAATGCGGTTGGAGTGTAGTGTATTTAGGACCTTAATCCCTAAAGTGGATTCAAATCCGTCCATCCGAGACCGCTCTTCTTTACCGGGAAGAGGCGAACAAATACTTTAAGTTGCTGGGGAAATCCCGCTTTCTGCATGTGACAGGAGTAGGCGACTCTTATTGAGGGAACGATTTTTAAGTACAAGAGGGCTTTCTATGTCAATTTTCTGGATTAGTGATAAAGCACTGAAAGAATACTGCTGAAAAGCTAGAAAATAACTATGATTTATGAATGTCAAAGGTTTATTAACAGTCTGAATGAGACAATACTTTAATGGAATATTAGATACATGGCGCGGCTTGGTATTGAATTATGTAATACTAGTCATCACGCAATTGGAGAAATTATTGGATGTTCGGGGAATATAAAACGAGTGTTATTTTCTAGCCGGAAGTTAGAGTTTGTGGGAAAATTTTCAAAAATAAAGCTCTGGACAGTAGAGTATTTTCTAAAAAGTCTGAATCAGTGGTAAATTTCTAATGCAATATTGTCAATCTCCTTGCTACATTGAAGGAAGAAACTGACGATGGAGAAAAAGATCATGAGAAGATTCGAACTAGTCGATATTCTGAGGAATTTTTAAAAAGCGCTCGCTAGAGCAAACCAATCTGTCAATCAAAATCAAAACTTTAAACTAATCCATTTTTACTAATTTAGCTCGAGATTCCAGGAGTTTTCAGACAGAAATTTAAAACTGTTTGAATAAGCCTGAAATTCGAGAAAAGGGCTGAGAAATAACGAAGTTAACATACTCTTTGAAGAAAAAAATCTGGTGAGAGGGAGTGTATCACAGAAACCCGAACCCCTACTCAATCCCATTTTCAATCAAGTACATTTTTGAGAAAAACACCAATCACACTCGACTTGATGAACCGCCATCCAGAATTGGGCCTAATTCTATCCAAACGAGTTTTAGTTCCCTATACGTTTGACAATAAAGTTGCAAACAAAGGGACCGCCTTATTATAAATAAGAGATAGAGGCTAAGAATTGAGCTATAATGATAATCAGAAGAGCTTTAAGCCGAAATAAACAATGGCGCAAATAGGGTTGGTTCTCCCCTTTTATGGATATGCGTTGAGCTGTAAATAACAAACAAGTAGTTAAAGTGACATCGTTCGGAGCTCCGCTTTGGGGGTAATTGAAATATATTGTTTAGGCGTTGATTGTATGGCAAGAGCATCCCTTCGATCATACCCTGATTTATCGCCATCTCGCGACGCTCTAAGTGATTCATCCGCCGCTCCTAGAGCACTCAAAAAGTTTCCAGTTAGAGCCTGGTAAATTTAAATCAAACGGTTGAGAGGATTCCCGGTTAACGCATTCGAATGCTCAAATCAAACCAAAAATCCGTCTGAGTGGTAAAACCTAATAATTATTTGGCCTTTAAAATAAATTAGATAAACCCACAGCTGTTTTCGTGTTCTTAATTGGGCGTGAAAACATATGGATCGGCTTGAGATAAGCCCGAAATGACATCAAAAGGCAGTTAGCTAACTGTAAAAATTCGGATCAGATAATAATTTACCTTAACTAGCATTTTAAAAATCCAAACTTTTAGTCAATTAACTCTAAAAAATGCTCTTAATGGTGATTTATTACCGTTCAGCTATTGAGGCACAGTAGAATCGAAGAACAGAGTCGGACTATGTTATTACTAGCGAATTTGCAATGTGAAACGAGTTTAACTGTACCTACTTCATCAAAAATCTCTTGTTCGTACGCCACAGAAAATATCCCATTATTCAAGGTGTTTCATTTAACTCACAAATTCTCTCCCTTAATTAAAACTCTTAAATCCGGTGGCTAAACGTGTAGTTAATTAGAAAAATAATGAACTGACATTCCTCGAGAGAGTTGTAAAGAAAAATCGGAAAAAGGACCACCAGCCGAACAGTGGCGCGGCCGATTTTTATCTTTCTGGAAACAGGCAGATAGGGTGGAAAAATGCCTGGTTATTTATGTGTGGTTGATTAGATGGGCCGTAAAATAACGAACGCTAAAGAATCTCTGAACGACCCATTGATTAGCCAGACATATGCCGAGCCATTCGTTTTTCTGTTCCACCAGACAGCTGAGACTTATATTTAGAGCAAGCAGTATATCTTAGTTACGCCTAAATAGCCAAAATAATAATGCGTCTTAAAGTTGGGAAAAATTTCTCAAGCTGTGACCACAGTTTCATCACATAAAAAGTCAAATTTGGGGTGTTGCGTTCTGCTCCTCAAATAGTGATACAGGGAGTCCTTCGATCAGAATGGCTTACTTTAACACTAAAGGCACAAATACTTGACTTACCAGGTATACAAGTATGAAATGCGGATTTGAAAAACCGATAGTGCATCAGTACAAGAAGTAAGATAATGATTGTTTTTTTATTTTTTTTATTTATAGCCATCGACAAGTGATAGCCACGACTATATGATAAATTGTAAAAGTGTTTGCATAGTAGTGTTGTACTGCGCTCAATATGTCGAACTTTGTGCCAAATAAAGAGCATTCGCGGGCAGTATTAAATTTTTGTTTTCATTCAAAGAAAATTGCTGCTGAAGCATACCGATTACTTCAAGAAGCTTATGGTGAACATGCTGTATCGCAAGATACGTGTGAACGATGGTTTCGGCGTTTCAGAAGTGGCGATTTTAATGTTAGGAACAAGGAACGCTGAAAACCACCAAAAAAGTATGAAGATGCAGAACTGCAGGCATTATTGGACGAAGACGATGCACAAACACAAAAACAACTTGCAGAGCAATTAAGCGTTAGTCAACAAGCTGTTTCCATTCGCCTACGAGAGATGGGAAAGATTCAAAAGGTCGGTAGATGGGTACCACATGAGTTGAATGACAAGTAAATAGAGAGACGCAAAAACACATGTGAAATTTAGCTCGAAAGATACAAAAGAAAGTCTTTTTTGGATCGTATCGTCACTGGTGACGAAAAGTGGATTTACTTTGAAAATCCAAAGCGCAAGAAGTCATGGGTAGATCCAGGTGCATCATCCACTTCAAGTGCAAGACTCGCTTTGGCAGGAAAACGATGCTTTGCGTGTGGTGGGACCAGAAGGGAGTGGTCTATCATGAGCTGTTAAAGTCTGGTGAAACGGTTAATACCAAACGCTATCAACAACAATTGCTTGATTTGAACCGTTCTCTGCTCCAGAAACGACCAGAATATCAGAAAAGACAACACAAAGTCATTTTTCTTTACGACAATGCTCCTTCACATACGGCAACACCGGTTCGTGACACGTTGGAAGCGCTCAACTGGGAGGTATTACTCCATGCGGCTTACTCCCCCGACTTGGCCCCTTCCGATTGCCACTTGTTCGCATCTATGGGTCACGCACTTGCGCAACAGCGCTTTGGTTCGTACGATGATGTGAAAAAATGGTTAGATAAATGGTTCGCGGCAAAAGAGGAAACTTTTTACTGGCGTGGTATCCATGAATTACCTGACAGATGGACAAAATGTATCGCTAGCGATGGAGCATACTTTGAATAATTTAACTTTAATCGTTGTTTCAAATTTGACATGTATTTTTCGAACACAAAATCCGCATTTCATACTTGTATACCTGGTACATATAATTGCTTAAAAAATAAATTATTGACTTGACTTAGCTATCATGAAGTTTAATTGTAAATACAGGGTGTCCTATGAAAAAGTGTCCACCCTGAATACTTATTCTCTTGTTTCTGAAACAGGAGAAACGCTAAAACACATCAATTTTGTAAAGGAGGGGTACATCATTTGGCGAAAAATTTGGTTTCAAAATGTCATCCGTGTGCTCCTGAAACTCACCCTTCTGATATTTTAAAATTAGAAGAAGGTTTGTATTACTCCTCGTTTAAAAGGCAACTTTATTCTTTACGTGGTTAAGCTTTTATTTTTTTATTTTTGTACTTCTGTCTTGTAGCAATTAAACAGACATAACTGTTGTTCTGGAGTAGCGTCAACCCTTATTTGTTCCAAGAGACCCATACTCAATAAACCCAAAAAATGAACATTTGAACAGGAACTTTGGGTGATCACATTATTCAGTCATTTTTAATTCCTGAAAACTTAAATGGGGGAAACTATCTACAACTCCTATAAGACGCCATATTTCCCAAGACAACTGAAATACTTGAACAAAATCCTCGCATTCTTAGAACGAGAATTATGATAGTTTTTCAACGAGATGGGGAATTTCTACTCGAAACTGCTGCTCTTCCACAATTTCTAGTTGAAAAATTTTCGGGAAGACGGATAGGCAAAAGAGGACCAGTGGAATGGCCTGCGAGATCGCTTGTCCTTGGTGCCATGGAATTTTTCTTCTGCGGATATTAGAAGACCAAAGTTTATGACATACAATCTGATTCCCTCGAGGAGTTACGTGCCCAAATCATCGAAGAGTGTAGGTCAATAACACCAGAAATGTTAGATAATGCGAGACGACGCTTTGACGATCAGCTGAACATATGCATGGAAGTCAATAGAGGTCATTTTCAAGATTTCCTACTATAAAATGAATAAAATATCAGTAAAAACAGTTAAAATCAAGTAATTTGGTTTTCATTTAATTTCTAAAAGACCAACGTAAAAAATTAAAGCTTAAACATATAAAAAATAAAATTACCTTTCAGAGAAAGCACATCCCTACCAGAGTTAACGTGTTTTAGCTTTTTTTTAAATTTTCCCCTGTGACACCCTGTATGTTTCGTGGCTTTAAGGCGCATTGGTAATTATTTCTTAAATTTTCTTCTGAAACAAAGTTTTAGAATTGTCCTTATATTTTGAATAGGTCTAATATCCAACAGTAATTAAGCAAAGTTCAAAATAGGTGTATTTTTGATAGGGAAAAAGTCTGTGAATATTCTGCTTCGCCAACAAACACAAAAGCTCATTTTTTCTATTATTTGGTTGGGTGTGATGGCTTCCACTGAAGAGTTTTTGGAGTAGTCTAATTCGGCACTATTTTCAATTAAAACTAACTGAAAATATCAATCATCATTTGCTAAGGACGAAAACCTTCCCTAACGTTTTGATGACAAATCTGTTATCGCCACCAGGATTCATGGTAAATTTTTCAGAAAAACGGGAAATAATAGAACAATAAAGTGCATGAATTGTGAATATGTGAAACACTCTGAAAAGCTCTTGTCTCAAGTCCTGAGAAATTACAGTTTTTGACATGGGTTAGGTCCTCGTTCGAAAGGGATGGCTTGGAGTAACTGATTGGTGCATCCGTTTTATTTAGTTTAAAAACTGTCCACAAATATTAAAGAGACAAACACATGTTAAAGCATTAGATTAATTCCACAAATGTAGAAAGACATAAATTAGCACTTTACAATATTAATACACGTTATTTACATGGGATCTCCAAGAGCCACGAAGAAATGGTCTCTTAAGGCCTATTATTAGTAGTATCACCCTTTTCATAGGTTCATCTAGATTTCTATTAAATATTCTCAATTTATTAGTACGGAACACAAAGCCTTATATGAAAAATTCTAGTACCTTTTTAGAAAAACTTGCCAAATCACATATTAGTGACTTTCGACAATTTTAGTTTATTCGCAAATGTTCTAATAGATGAAGCACTTTCAATTGTAAAAAATAAGCTGGGAAACGAATTATTTTCAGTATCAAAATGATTATTTTCTGCAAACGCCGAGAAGGGTAATGGGTTTTCCAGTGCCCTCCATACGTATATGTAATTATTCGGATAGCTCCATCATTTAAATTTAAAAAAATCTGCTAAAAAATTTGGGAAAAACAAAATGAAACACTTTTTTTCTTAGATATTTTTAATTAAAAATTTACAAAAGTTTTAATACAATCGTTTACCGAAAAGTAAAACACACAGACAATTGCATAAACTATAATATAATATAATTCCAACCGTCTAATCATGGTGAAAAAGAGTATTGTAAAATGTCTACATGATCGGGCAAAACTATCAATACCGAAAAACATACATAAAAATGTTTAGTACAAAAACAATTATTGTAGTTTTTATAGATAAATATTTTCACAATTTCAAACAGGCTAAAATTACGCGAAAGTAAAATAGACTTACTGCCAACCTTCTTATATTATGCATAACAACCTGTCAAACAACCGATTAGAAACTAAATTCAGTGTTAGAAAAGTTTTTAGGACAGAGAGGCAGTATATTAAAAACTTACAAAGACAAAACAGCAAACTTATCGACAAAAATGTATATAAAATTAATTGTGAATGTGTGAAATTTCAAATTGGCGATACATCTCGATGCTGTTCAACTACGGCACTGTGTTTTTGCTAATAATTTTACTGTTTAATATAGTATTAACGATCAGTTTTACATCGAAAACAAAAGGTGCAAATGTCTTATTTAGGTAGAAACAATTTTTGCAAAAGTTCTGTTTTTGTTAAAATCTTTTTCCAAAAAACCTGGTGTTTCAAAGACTCAAATCTCTCATTCTCTCTCTTCTTCTCCCTCTCTCTCCCTCACACGTTAAAGATATGCCAGCATGTCCTTGATAAAGATAACAGAATGAAATGGAACGACGTTTGTACCGCTACCAAGGAACCATTATCCAAGAACCATAAAACCAAAGAAAGTGTATATAAACACAAAACGGATATGTGACTTCTTCAGTGCTTGGTTACCTACATGTGCTTGAATAAGAGGTCAACCTCGAGCACAAAAAGAACCTGAACGTTAACAAACACCACTTCTAGCAACCACCAACATAGATAATAAAGCTTTAAACAGGAGAAGTTAACTCAGGTATAATAATCACACATCAATCACTTACCTTAAATCAACGTGTTAACATGACGACATGACTCCTATTAAAAACTCTCATACCTCATCGATTGGGACGAGGAATTTTCAAAGTATCTCATATATTTCACATACTCACATTCATCATCATCACAATCACACAGTGTAATTCCATCGCTCATATAACCGCTACTTGTGTCAGGCATTATTCCTAACAAAAGAAAAGAAAAAAATAGTAAAGCTCGACTCAGTGGCGGATCTAAGGGTAAGTAGGCCTCTTAACACCTGCTTATGGTGCCATTCGTTTTTTTGTTCCTCCAGACAGTTGAGGCTTATATTTAGATCTGGCAGTATATCTTAGTATGCGAAAATAGCCAAAATATGAATTCGTCTTAAAGTTGAGGAAAGAATGAAATCTCCATTGCCATGTCTATACAGGGTGTTAGTAAAGTAAGGCATTCTGGTGGAGCCATTTTAATGTAA
Source organism: Euwallacea fornicatus (assembly GCF_040115645.1). Taxonomy (NCBI): domain Eukaryota; kingdom Metazoa; phylum Arthropoda; class Insecta; order Coleoptera; family Curculionidae; genus Euwallacea; species Euwallacea fornicatus. The sequence goes on along the minus strand of NC_089542.1, from coordinate 6,892,062 downwards.
TGAAACTGCAGGGTTTTAGGGAAATAACTTTCGTAAATTTAACCAGTGATTAAGAACATTATTTTGAAAAAAAAAGTTTGTTACAACAGGGGTCGAAAAGCTATGATAAGTTTTAAAATTTTCATGGAATATTGAAAAATAGACTTGACTAATATTGATTGTTTGACGTGCGACAAAAAGAGTTAAAATTACCCAACAATAACGGTGCTAAAGGAAGTTTAAAATTTAATTAATAACTAATATCAGGTAAACTTAAGTGGCAACACTGCACGGAACTTAACTGAGGAAACGGAGTTTATTTTTGTTACGATTATTTTTTGCAATTCCTTAGTACCCAACAGCTGATAAAACTTGACCTTTTATTAGTACGCGAATATATTCCGGTTGACTAACAGTACCTACGTGAAAATGTATTCATTACACGATTATCATAATCTTCGTTTGATTTATGAAAAGGCGTTACAAAATTCCGAAAAATTCAACGCGTTCATGTTAATCGCTATCCAGAAAGAAAATTTCCGGTTCTACAAACATATTTGTTTATGTACAAGTTTTCCAAATTCTTCTGGATGCAGGAAGCATAATTCATATACAACAAGGACGAGGTCGAAAGCGAGAAGTCGGTCCTAAAGCCAAAGAACCAATTTTAATTGTTGTCGAATGGGACTACTCGGAATAGATCAAATATGCATAGACTCAAATGTTGAACATATTTCTAACGTTTAATGTAGTAAGAACAATAATAAATTTCTGTTTTTGATTGTGATGCGAGCGGTGTGAACTGTGGAATGTGTTATGTGAGTTAGAGATGACAACAATAATTTAAAGGTAGGTGGTTTTTCAAAATAATAAAATAAGAATCACATTTTAATATTTTATAAATTTAGTGTATTTTCTTCATTATATACTGTAAAATCTATTAATCCCAAAAAACCAATGTAAGAATACATACCTAGTTTTTGTGACTAGTTAGGTAGGTATCGAAATGAAATGAACACAACGCGACGTTGTCAATTCTCAAAAGATGTTTTCTTGTTTTCCGGGGAAATGGTAGTATTTACAATCTGTGCTGTTAGGAACATTTTTGTGGCGAATGGTATTCTTAATTTTTGGTTAAATTTACGAAATTTATCTCCCTAACACCCTGTCGTCTCATTACATTAAAATTATCCCGCCAGAATGTCTTATTTTACTACTTAAGAAATACTCGACTTAAGTGGAATTATTTCAAAAATAAATGATGAATTTTTCTGTAGTAAAACATGAACCAGTGGCGAATCTAAGGATAAGTGAGTATTTGAGATATCCTTACAGGGCTTAATAGTCATTGGCGCAGCACAATTTCCACCAAGCATTTTTATAAAACAATTTCATTGTTTATTCTTTTTATGGTCTTTGTTATTACATGAACATATATTCTAGTACACTTCTGCCTTACTGTAATCAAATGCAACATTTTTCACAGTAGACAGCACCTTCACGATACTTAATATACATTATATCGCTAGCGCTTTTTTGAAATTTACCTGATTTTTCGCTATTGCGGGTTCCTACTTGATATCATTATTTGCACGTTTCTATATGTTTAAAAAGCATGTTTTCAAAATTATAGAAAACCCTTGATGTAATAAATATACAATGTGCCATTGGCGTTTCGCCAAGTTTCTACAGAAAACAAACGACAACTTTCTCTTTGATAGTATAAAGAATTTCAACTAGATATGCCCCTGTTTCACAAGATTCAAAATGATCATTTCCAAATATTTCTAATAGCCAGTGACGTATTGTGTGTACCTGAGTAAATAACTTTGCTGAATGTAACAGAAAACACGAAAAGTAAAGAGTTTTTGAATGTTAATTATTTTTTATGCAGCTTGTTCAAGTTTTTTGTATGAGGATTTTAACCACGTATTCTACGCATCAAAATAATGTGAGTTTGCCATATAAACTATATTCTAGAAATGCTACGTTAAGGAAATAGAGGACGTTGAAGTTTTAGATTTTTTCAATATTTTTTTATAAATCCTAAAATTTTAAAGATATCTAGCTCAAATTTTGATCATAAGTTACTCTTTAGGGTCTACGTGACTAGATAATAATAGATCATCGTAAAAACCCACAGGGTGATAATTTTTGGGGTTATGACTCATTTTATCTCCCAAAACCTTTTTGTGGGAGACAGTATAACATTTATTTTTTGGAATTTAAAATTGCATGTTCAATCTAGAAACTTATATGTTTTTTTTTTAACATTTTAGTATCTGTCACCGGTTTTCAGTTATTTGCAAAATGGTGAAGTAATGCATACTGCTTTCCTCTTTCAGTAGGTTTGGTTGTTTACTGGTATTTCTAATATTCTACTACGGTATAAACCGGGGTAAAGATTTATTTATTGACGATGTAAGAACAAAGTGGATTATTTACGAAAGACAAATAGAAAATAATAGCCGTGAAGAGGAGAACAGTAATTTCAAATAGAGAATAGATCGAACAGCGATTTGATAATAAAATAATATAAATCAACATAAAATAATAATTATTATAGAAATTATTCGGAATAATAGCTATTACGTTTTGCACATAAATTAGAATATCGACATAAAGACCGCCGAACATTTCTCGAATTCTGAGCAGAATTTCTTATCTGCCTTATAAGTTTTTGAGAGTTTACAGAAGTAGAGTATACATTTTCCTCCATAAACCCCCAAATATAAAAATCTAGAGGTGTTCGATCGGGCGATCGTGGAGGCTAAGCAACTGGTTCTCCACGATCTACCCATCACTGTGGATAGTTTGCATTTAGCCAGTTCCTCACCACCAGAAAAAAATGTGAAGGGCATCCGTCTAACTGTGCTATCAACTTATATCAAAATTTGAATTAAATATCTCAAAAATTTTGGGATCCGTAAAAGATAAATTGAAAAATGTATAATAATTCAACAACTTAAAATCCCGTATTTCCTTAACAAAGCTTTTCTCGTATATAGTTTATATAGCAAATTATTATTATTTTTATACGTAGAGTATGTGGTTAAAATTCTGCTACAAAAAACTCTAGCACCCTTTCTAGCGCTTTGAAATTTCAATGTTTAAAACCCAAAAGGATAGAATAATGGTCGTATCCGTTTGACGCCACTATACCTTCACGTAACTCTAAACCAATTATCTTAACAAAAGTATTAATGACGGTCTTTAACACGGTCCTGCTATGGGAAACGAGCATGTCGTGGGAGGTTGGCTTACAAAAACTCTGGTATGAATATTCATCAACCTAAACCGGGCCCCGCTTGTCACTTGTTAAGAAATTTCAGAAAGACAAAGTGTTACATATTTAGTTGTTCCTCGGAACATGTTTAAAAAATAATTTCCAGAGGCGTAGGTAGGTGCAGGGTTGTTCCCACGATCCCAACTATTTGTGGGCAAATAATAGAGTAGGTCATATTGAGTTACCTCTGTAGGGCCCACCCCTATCCCCATCCGATCTTAACCAATTTGACGTAATCTTAGACGTGCATCGGGGTAAGGGCACCATTTAAATTTAAATTGGGAAATTATTTCGGATCGGGTTTCCTTCGCTTTTTCTCTCCCAGGATGCCAGCACCGTACCCTTATGCGGGGGTATTGAGATCACATTTTACGGCATAATGAGCACATGCAAAACTTGATTAAGGGTGAGGGGTGTTGTTCAGAGTAGTGATGTTATTTCGGATTTTTCTATAGAGGGTTTTGTGCGGTTTGTAGTTTATAGGTCTTTACTAAGGGAAGATCTTGGTAGACGTATCAGAAATTCCGGTAAACTAAAAAGTTCGTTTTCCCATGACTTGCTCAAAAATGTGAATTTCTAAAAACGCCATATTCAGTTAGTAGTTCAGCTTAGTTCGGTTTTAGTTCCGACAAGGTTCAAACATATATGTTGGATACTTTTGAAAACAGTTTAAAAGAGTCGCATATGACGTCAGCGGTTACAACGAAAATCCGAAGTTTTTAAACCACTTCAAACAGTATTTGCAAGAAAAAACTGCTTAAATGGCGTGTTTGAGATAAATAGTTCGAAGTACAGTGAATGATCTTTTGTTTTACTTTGCAGTATAACTTGCGGTAGGTAAGAGTGGGACGGACTACTCCTCCAAATTTAATTGAAATCCATTTAATTAAAAGGAGATATTCACTTTTACTATGTTTACATTGACTCCGGAATTCCTAATTAACAGAATGCTGGAGAGCATGTCAAAATGGGACCGCTGTAGCGAAGCCATCTCCGTAATGGTAAAGGAAAAGGAACGGATAGAACGAGCCGTACAAGAAGATAAAGATCCGCTTTTCCATAAGGTGACGGCACAATATGTTACGAGAGAAATAAAAAATTCACAATAAAGTTCTAAAAAAAATTGGAAAAAAAAGAAAAGAAACTGAGCGCTAGAGGGCACCAGCTAATCCAAACCACACACGCATCTTCTACTCCGATGCTTATATCCCTCAGGGACAGTCCCGAGGCATCGCAGGTTGGATCAACAGGAATCCCGTGGTTTTTGTCGGGTAGACCCGTCGGTAAATCCCACATTACCTGGTCACCAGAATATTCGACCTAGTTGAAAATTTCCTCACGCAGAAAAATCTATATTTACATGGGATAAGTGAACTCGGTTTTGTGCAATTGAAATTCAAATCGTACCGATTCCGGTAATTAAATCTGCACTTTAGCTATTGAATCTCCTGAGAATCCAACCCGGATCTTGCCAATACGTTACATCAATCTACACAGTGAACCAAAACTAAATAAACCTAAGACCGTTGTTACGATACCAACATGGTTAATTGAGTAATATCACGCACATAAATTGTAACAAAATCCTCCTCAAAGCGGGCTTTTGGGGCCCTGATCGAGTGATGGATAGTTGTTTAATCAGAAGCACCTGGGAAAACGCCTTAAATCTATAGGCAAATAACCCGAGTGGTGAGTAAGTGGCAATTTAATCCGGCTTTGATGTTATTCCAAAAATGTATAAATAATATAGTGAATTGAAGCAGCTATGGCCGTAAAGTCGAGGACAAAGCCCCATCAGTAATTGCGGGCGGCCCCAATTGCGAGATATTTAAATCTCCCAAAACGGATACTCATCTTGTCATCAAGCGTTTCGGATCTGGATTGAAAAGCCGCAATCAGACGGTCTCTTGTGATGAATCCCTGTGGATCAGGCGACTTTTCCCTTTTGCAGGAATGCTTCGCCATCCATTACAGCTTTGGGTAAATGTAAAACGGGGAGATACTTAGGGGATGACGATAACAATTATATGTTGCATCGTTAGGTATTGAGTGTGCTCGGAGATGATTTACCAAAGAAAAAGTAGGTGTTTAAAGCCCCAAGATAGGCCAAGTTGCTATTAAAATATTTACAGAGCAAGCTATCCGCACTCCGGAATAACAGTAAACAAGCGTTGTTTGAACACCTTTGGTCTAGTTTGTCCACGGAAGGTTTTTATTTGGTTTGCTCGGCTTTATTGGGGCCATAATAAGCAAATTGATAACAAAGATGCCCGTCGCATAAACGAACGCAAACAGACCTATCTGAAGAACAAACTTTTATTGAGAATTAGAGCCGGGATTTGGCTTTACGATGAATTTCCGCAGATTTTGTCCAGAAAATGACTGTCTTTTGTCCGGTTCTTGTGGGGGCTGACGCATATCCGCCGATAAAGAAACTTCTATCTGGATATAATCCTCATCCCCAAGACTATTGTAGTGTAACGATGTGTAAAACAAATATAAGGGATTTGATGATACGGGGCAGATAATGACTGATGTTGGAAAGTTGAGTAAGACCGACATCAGTCGATCGCACGGAAGGGTGGATGTCAATGCGAACATCAAATATTTAAATAGGGGAACTCTTTGGGGATTCTCAATTTAGGTCGCGCTTATGTCAGGGAATTGCCAAATCAACCAGAAGCTTTCTGGAGGAACAAATGCGTCTAATGCGACCTGCAGATTCACACAAACCTCAAGTGCCCTTCTGGTATCCAGCAGTTCGAGTTAAAATTAATGGAGATTTTTTCGAAAAATTATGATTAAATAAATCTGCTTTCCCTTAGGAAGAAATTGATTAATAAGAAAATCTTTATTCTTCATATATTCTTATCAATATGACAACTTCGTGTACTCAGGCTCCTGTCCGATGTCTGCCAATGTGGATTGTGCATCTTCAGAAACAAAAGATAAACGAAACGTTGCCATAACTGTTCATTCCATTATCAATTAATTTTTTTAGGGAATTGAAAAATCTACTTAATGCAAAAATACGTCATAAAACTGATTTTCCAACCGCGTCTCGCTCTTATTTCCTTCACCTTGAATGTGTGAAAAAATCTACAGTCAATAATAATTATCTTAAAACCATTTGAAGAGACTATCGGGGATATACAAGGATAGTTCCAGAAGTACCCGACTTGACATAGAAGGCAATTTTTTGTTAAAAATTTACCTATATTACAAATACCAAAACTAACCTGAACCAACCTTAAAAAATGTATGTATAAAGTTTCAGGGTGATATGTTGATTTGGGTTTGTTTTGGAGCCGTTTTGATCAATTGCTTTTAGCGATTTTGTGAATATGGAAAGAATTGATCATCGATTCGTTATTTATTACTTTATTTTGAAATGTCTTAGTCCATCCAACATCAAAACAGAGTTGGATTCTACTCTGGCAGAATTCAGTGCTTTGCTAACAACTGTAACAAATTGTGTGGCAGAGTTTAGACGCGGTCACACTAGCTGCCAAGATGAATTCTGCTATGGTTGACCCAATGACACACCAGATCTGACCATTACAGAAATTATGGTGAAAATCCACAAAACTGTTCTAGAAGATTGGTACTTCAAAAAGTACTCTACATGGCATTTTAACCGAACAATTAGACATGGGAAAACTATGCGCAAAGTGAGTGTCGCAATTACTCACAATTGAACAAAAACATCGCTGTGATGATGTTTCTAGGGAGCATTTGGCAAAATTTCGCAGAAATAAAGCCGAGTTTTTGCGTCGATTCATGGTTGAAACACGGATCCATTATTTCACATCTGAGATGAAAGAGCAGTCGAAAGAATGGACTCAAAGAGGACAATCGGCTTCAAAGAAGGCGAAAACCGTTGCATCTGCAGAAAAAGTGCAGGAGGCACGTGGGACAATTTTGTTGACTATCTCCTTGAAGGAGTAACAATAAACGGAGAATTTTATACAAATTTATTGCAACGTTTGAACGAAGAAATTAGGAGAAAAGCGACTGCATTTGGTGAAAAAGAAAGTCTTGTTCAATGAAGACAACGCACCAGTTTACGCTTGCGTCATCGCGTTGGCCAAAACCAAATTAATTTTATTTTCAACTTTTCCCTTGTCCGCCCCGTTCGCCAGATTTATCCCTTCCTCTAGATTATTTTTTAATTTCAAACTTGAAAAAATGGCTCGGTGCAATAATGCAGAGGTGGAGTCCGAGATTCATGTCTGTTTTTAAACATTCTAACTTTCCAACTATGAACAGAGTGTAGAACTCATAGAATATCGCTGGAAAAAATGGGTCAATCTCAAAGGGGACTACGTTGAGAAAAAAGTAATACTTTTCAATTTTTTTTTTTTAAAGTATAATGTCGAATACTTCTGGGACTATTCTCGTATCTAGTTGATTTAAAGTTCTTTTTGATTATCATAAAACCGATGCAATTTATGATGTCGCCTGATACCTGCCTGTTTCTGCAGAAAGGAATGTATACTGCGTGACATAGAAAAGAGACCACCCCGTAAAAATGGTTTTGTTTAAAGAATTTTTCGTATGCATGTTTCTTACGTTAATATAAATATTTCATTAAAAAATTGAACAAATTTAATTGTTAAAAACCAAAAAACAAAATAATTTGTCGGAGCTCCGCGGTCTGATGATGAATGTCTTATACATTCCTGTACATGTCTAGGCAGGAATCTAATGAGGTGATTGATGTCCGCTTGGGGGATGTCATTCTAGCCTAACTGAACCGCATGACAGCGCCGCTAGGATTTGTGGGGGATTGGGTAAATTATGCAACCTCCTACCTACCATATTCCATACATGTTCAATTGGTAAGAGGTCTGAAGATGGAGATGGCCAATGTAGCAGATTGCACTTTGTTGAAAGAAGTCCATAGTCGCTCTAGCAATGGTGGTCATGCCTTCTCTTGCTAGAAAACTGGATTAACAAGAGTTTTCAACTAAGACACGAGATGAGGTCTCAGTACTTCTTGGATGTATCGTTGGGCTGTCATCCTACCTCTAATGAAAAGTAAAGGAACTTGCTACCATATGCAATAGCATTCCAAACTATTACCGCAACAGTCTGATGGACATGCCTCTATATTGTAAACGGAGGATTATGTCTTCCATCCCATATTCTTCTTACTCTTGTCTGATCATCATGTACACCCAAACAGAATTTGAATTCATCACTAAATATGATGTTATCCCATTTGAGAGTCTAATGTATTCGTTTTTTGCACCACTGCAGTCGATTTTGACGGTGATTTAAGGTTAGGGGTAACACCAGATGGGAACGTTAGGAAATCAGTCCCAAATTTCTTATTCGGCGACAAATGGTTCGAATCCCAATGGATCTTCCATACTCAGCCAATCGCTGATCCACCAGCGACGACTGACCAAGACGAACTCATCTCTTAAGGTCATAATTCGAAGACGGCAATCTTGGCATTCTGTAGTTCTTCAGGATCGTCCAGTACTTCTTCTTTTGCTTATTTACCCTTCTTGGAACCCTGTCTGGCAACATCTCACTATAATGTTTATACTACGGTTCAATCTAGTGGCGATTTCCCTAAATGATGGACCAGCCTTTCGCACACCCATAAATTCGACCTCTTTGAAATTCGCTCAATTGATGAAAATTTTGTTCCATTTTGAGTCTAGGCATATTTGATTAATCTAAAAGCACTTTCTAAGCACAGTAAACACTAATAAATGATATTTTGCAGTCATATTGTTAATATTTTATTGCAATTTGATAGTAAAAAAAAATTAAAATTCCTGATAACTCGTAAAGGCATTGATAAATATGGTTAAACATTTCATCGTTTTTTGTGTTCCCATATGCAAACATGCATACCAAAAATTATAAAAAAAAAACATTTTTGGGGGTGTTCTGTTTTCTATTTAACGCATTGTATTCCTGAAACGTGCTTCTTGTTAATGGATTACCTACTTTTAAAATCAAAGGAAAATCTCATCGGATTCTTAAAATATTCGTCTTGTTTACGTTGAAATGTTCTGCACGATTTTAAACTATACTTGGCAACATTGATGTGATAAATAAGAATTGCACTCTCTCAAACTTTGACAAAAACAAAAACGTTCGTTAAAAGCGTTGTTGCCATATTCTTTTTTTTTTGTGGAATTTATCGAAACTGTTAAAACCCGGTTAATCAGTACATTTTTAAGAGCTTAAGTTCAAAATTCAATTCGTAAATTTCTGAAAGTCGATTTGAAATTATGTCACTTCGAGCACTCCCCTAAACAATACTTCAACTGCAATCGTCCAAACAAAGAGGAGACTTCCGTCTGATCGGCTTTAACTTAGGACTTATAAAAGAGAGCTTTGTTTCTAACCCATGCATAATTCAATGTCGGATGCAAATTAGGACCAAAAAGCCCCGTGTCTCGTATAAGTATATATCCCTGAAATATGGCGATCTAGATTATCATCTAATAATCCAATTTAATGCCACTGAAAAACTGGCTAAAGAACCCGGTTCTATTAATCTGTGTTGAACGTGAGATGTAAAATATTTATCTCCTGCCACTGCTAAATTGCCATTTATGAGGCGGTGGTGAGGTAAGCTCCTATTTGTGAAAGTTCAATGGAACAATTATTAACTTTTTTCATTAAACACATGCGTCCATTAAAAATTTATTTATTAACATTCCTATTCACGTAATTGCGCGTTGCCTAACTGTAGTTAATATCCACTGTTTTTATACCATAAAATATAAATCAAAAGCCTCACGGCAACCATTACCATAATACCCAATAGAGCTAGACAAGTCGCCGTGTCATCTGTCAAATTATCATTGTCTTCGATTTTATTGGTCCTATTATATTCAAATAGTAAATTTCCAGACAGTGGCGTGATCCCACTCGCACGAAAGGGTTGGGCCCAGTTTAAATAAATATACCAGGACCGTGGATTAGTCCTGCCGTATTAGGCAGATGTCAATTCCTACGTAAGTTATTTATGTCCCCGTGTATACAGTGTTCGGGTGAAACCCAAAGCCGGTCGGTCAATGTTTTGTGTTCCATTTGGGTGAATGGGGCTGGATTATCTAAACAGGGCAATCTATCAAGTAGTTGTCAATTCAGACCGCCGTGTAACGCACGTTTTGATTCAAGTTACTCATAAGGAAATCCTCGGAAAGCGTGATGAACGGATTACCTATGAACACTTCAAAGCGTGTTGACTCTACAATTTAAGTTTGAAATTTTTAGCCTTTGGGCAGAAGCAGGCGCAATGAATATTAATTAAATGATAAAATTGCAAAATAGAAATTTGCAAGCAAATCTGCTTTGCGGTCATTCCACTGGTTCCACTTGATTATTACAGAAGAAAGAACTACAGAAAACGAAATTATTGACGGATTGTTTTGAACGAACAGCATGAGCTTGAATATGCTGTGAAATCATTTGAAATATGTTTACGATCAAGGCTGGGACGTGCGGTGCTCAAATTCAAGCAATTTCACCGATTTCGGTTTCTGCAGTCTTTAAGGCAGTGGAACATGAGCCGATTGGGCAGATCAGCAAAATTAGCGGGAAATCTCGAAAGCGAAATAGCAAATCGTTACTTTCAAGAAGAAACAGGCGGAATTGGAGGAGACTGCGAACAACCACCCGGTGAAGAGAGGAATTGAAGAGCACGCCAAGCCGAAACGTTAAAACGTGTCTTAGGCAATTTTTACTATGAATTCAAGTATGTTTAATTGATGCAAATTGAAATGCTGCCAACGTTTTGTTTGCGTGAAAAATCCTTGACCAGAATATAGAAGTCTTAAATATTTACTCTCGGGAAGTTTAAGTGGTTAAGATGGCTTATTTAACCGCATTTCATTATGCTAATCAAAGTCTCTCGTCAACGATCCAATTACGTTCCAGTAGCTAAAATACGAGTTTTGTAATCAACTTGTTGATCTTTCTAATTTCTTCGTAAAGCTGAATTTTTGTTTTTTTTTTCTTTAAGGAAATGTCTGCAGAAAATCGCAAAAGGGCTCGGAGCACACACCCACTTGCTGGACCCACTAGAAGCGAAAGTGGAATGGCCCCTGTACAATCAGCAGACTGACACTGCCGTGTTTCGCGAATATAACCGTCGAAATGTGATGGTAAAAAAACGCTTATTAGAATATTTCAAGAGAAGATGTGCGGAAAGTCATGAAAGGTAAGGATCCATCGTTGTTTTATCGCTAGGGAAACCGCACTATTTCGTGAACTGAACGTCTTGGAAAAATCCATATAAAAGGGATAAAGCACAAGTCGATCAACCTTTAAAATAACCCTGCGGAAGAGACTTTGGGAGGGAAATGTTTGAACCTTGAACTAGAGCGCTGCAAATTCTCCTTGACACGTCTTGTCTCATGAAAAGTCGAAGTGTTGGCTTTTGAATTTTTATCCATTTTCCCGTCGAAATAAAGCGCTTATGACTTGCGACTATTTCCAAAAATAATTATTTTTCGGCAACGTAAAATTTTGGTTTTGAAACGTGAGTTAAACTCAACACGTGGAATAAATGACGATAAAACTTACACATTTTTAGACTGAATTCCTCTAGAATCACTTTGTGCAGGTGCGTAAGTGCCTTCGGTCGGTGCTTCATCGCCGACCCCTCTCTAACAAAATTAAAATTTAAAATGTATGAATAATGTTCGATTTTTATTCAGCTTCCAGAAGCATCAAAATAATCAAGTTTGGCAAGGATGTAAAAATTACAAAATTAACATTTGCAAATAAATCTATTTTCCGGCCATTTTAATGGTTGTGATAGAAAGTATAGCAGAGAGGAATTGTCAATACCCCTAGCAACATTGAATTACGCTGTTTGCGTTAACGAGGAAGAAATTACAATAATTACCATTTCCAATAATACATTCGTTAAGAAATTTGCAGTTGTATCATACAATGCTGGGTAATTGTGTGACCATAATAAACCGTTATTTACGTTTTATCAGTCTACAAAAAATGGTTAATAGGAGTTCGAAATTATTTAAGTTCCAGCATAATGGAAAAGAAATCTCTTCGGGAACCTGAATTAACCTGAACTAACCGGAGCTGAATTGTTTGTGTTCGATTTTGAACTAAAGTAAAACTTTTATGAAAGAATTGTAACACCTGCTTTCAATGAAACTGAAGACTGACTGAAAGTATCAATAAGGTATCGATTCGAGTTCTCAAATAAATTGTTTAGTGAATTGGATATTTTGTCTGATTAGGGATATTTTGCTAAGGCAAACAGGCGGTAAATTTAGAATACGCTTTTTGCTGCTTGCTGCTTTTTGGCCCTTCGATGGAAAATTGATACACGCCCAGATTGGGATCGTCGTATTATCGCATGAGGATCCACTCGATTTCAGCCCTAACCATTCTAAAAAGTCGTAAAAGATGTTTTAACCATACCAGAATTGTTACGTAAAATCCACAGAATTTTTCCCAACCACTGTGCCCTTGTAACGTTTTTTTTATTGACACCTAATCTCAATGCGAGATCTCGAAACGTCGACAGTTCCTGGAGTGCGTAATATCGTCAAGAGTTCCACTCGAAACTTTCGCAACCCCTTAGGGCTGACGCTTGACCTGGTTTCACCCCGGCAGTTTTTCTTTATATTTATCCTCCAAACGATTCACATCAGATATCGCACCTGGAATCTCTTAAGTGAACTCCTAGTGCAGCAGTGACATCCATTTCAACCCTCAACTTCCTTCCATCAGCTTGCCGTGGAACTTCCTGGATCGATCCACTTAAAAAACTAGGATAAACTGACGATTTATCCTCAGATATAAAAGTCATCCCGAAATGCGCAACACACGCCAGCAAAGATATGATTAGCCTGAAATTCCAAAACAGGGCCATTAATAATGAATTCAGGGGAGCTGTTAAATCATGGTTGAAGCTTCTTTCTCCTATCTTCTTATGTAGCAAGTCTCCAGACAAAACAGGGCCGGCTCCAGTGCTCCTTGCTTATTGTAGTTTTAAGAATAGTTTGTTAAAAGCCCTCGTTAATGGGAAACTTCTTTCATCAAACGAATGGAAAGCTTGAAAAAGACAAAAGGCCATTTGAGGATCGTTTATAAAGGAGGGCGATTTGTTACAGTCCTGGCCTGTGTGACAGGCAAAAAGCCATCCGTCAGTGGTCCTCCTGGCTTTTTACTGAAACTTTGGGACTGGAAAAGGAGATAAAATATGGCCATAGTAAAAATACAACATAATTTTTTCGAGTTCGCCTCACATAAATCATCAGACGTCCCTCTAATATATGACACCATAAAGAGCTCATGGCTTGAGGATTTTTATATGGAATGTTTCTAATTAAAAGAAGGGCTATTTGTCATCCTATTGTCTCAACTTTCCTGGGAGTTCGGCGATAAAAAGGCCTTTTTATGTATAGGGATTATGCTGCTGTTGTTGGGTATAAATGTGGAATAATTCTCTTAATAATAATTCAAAATGGCCGTAAAATACATCATTAAGTTACGAAACGCGACCCCATTAAAACGAAATCGGTTTCAGCCATAGTAACTTTTATATATTTTATAGCTGAAGGCACATTCGAGCTATCAGATCCGAGAGCAAATTGCCTTGTTCTATTGAATAAAATGATCTTTCTCTCGTCGAAATGCGAATAAAGTCTTTCTCACTATTTTTCAGTTTGTCTTTCAATTTTATTAGCATAAAGCCTTTTGCTTCAAAGCCTTAAATAATTGACTAACCTATCGACTTTTAGTATCTAACACTGGAACAGCACAGCTCCGGGACGTGCACGATTCTATTAACAGTTCTGCGAGCTTTAAAAAATTGTAACGAGAGCAACAACAATAAAATAATTTGAGTTTAAATGTTATCATTAAGTCCATCATTGGTCGGCCATTGTTAAACGAGTAATGGATGAATTTGGATCGTGATCTCAGAGGAAAGGTTAAATGTTGCTTCAAGTTGTGCATTTTTTTCCAATGCGGCTTAGGAGGGTTTACAGTCAAGTTATGGAAAAGACGATTAAACGTAATGCTGAAGTAATCTTTTTCTTTACACAAGCTCGTTTTAAGAGTTTCTGTTTGGGATTTCATTTATTGGAAGAGTCACGGAAAATACGTTAAAAACATGAGAAACTACGAAAAGATACGTCAGAATTTCCGCAAAGTGGTTCTTTTCGATTGTCTAGCAATTTTGAGAGTAAGAAATTTCACATTTCATCTTATAATGAATTTCCATGGTTTCCAATTTCTTTATATATGTGACAATTATTAACGACTTCTGGCCTAACTATTTGAAATATAAGAATCCAAATATTTTTACATATTCGAAAAAAATATAACATTTCCACTGCAATAATGGATCATAAGTTAATATTTGAATTTTACAGCCAGATGAGACTTTTCTTTCGAAATGCCTAAATTATGTCATTTTTTTTCTTCATGTTTTAATGTGCAATAACAATGATTTTATATTAGTGGGATTTAAGAATCCATTTTCATTGTGAATCAAATACAAGTCTGTTATACATTAATGCAAACATGAATAATGAAAAATATTGTGCCTTTTTTAAATTTCCAAAAAGCTTCTTTTGTTGTCATGTTAATGCTAAATAACAATTTGTAGTACATCACTGTAAAGTAAATTTGATGTTTTTTTCTGAATTTTTGTAAATATCTGGAATCCTATATTCGAAACAGTGAAGTAGAGGTGAAGTGTTGTGAGTATATTATATGATAAAAATGCTCAAAATTGCGCAGAAGGGGGGAGAGGCACTTTACAGAAACGCGGGATATTGGGTATTTTCTAGTAATTTAAGAGATATTGTCTCGGATTCTAATACATTGACCATGAGGTGTCCAAATACATATAATAACTCACCTTGTAGATTTAAACAAAGTTTGCCCTAACAACTACTGTAAATTTGGAAATTTAAATCAATTACCACCCTTGATGTGTTATAAATAAAATATACATATGTATAATGTATTAGTAAATATTTAATGGTTTGTCAGACATCAATAATTCAAAAGGGAAAACATGGTCTCATTGAAGAATCGATTTATATTATCAATTAATTTGAGAAGTAAAATCTCTAAATTTTAGAAATAAGTTAAGCCATTAGTAATTTGATTAATAAATCCAATAAATTCACTGTAAAATAGGAAGGTTAGTTCTCAGGTGACAATAATTAATATACCTTTTTATTATCTCAAAAAAGCCGACGTTTCGACCGTATTTTTGATCCTCTTCAGGGTTAAAATATATAAATTGTAGCTATTAAAGCTGAAAGTTACCACTGCAAAACGTACAAGAACAAAGGCAAGTAAGGTAACCGTTGATGTTTAAAATGTTTTGAATCTCATATAGATAGTATACAATAACCTTCAATGCTAAAAATTTTATGCCATTATGCCCTCACCTACTTGAATTGAATTCTGAATATTCAGTAGTGTATCAAGTAAAAATTTGAAAAGTAAAAAATATGTTCAAAATTAACCTAATATTATATAATATAATACAATATAAATTTACCTAAAAATAATTATAAAAGAGGTAATATTTACTTTAGTGATGAGATATGCCATTGAACTCTTTAGTAGACAAGTTCCGAGATTCATTTATTCACAATTTCAATGTAAAAATAGAAAAAAGGGAAGAAGATTGAAATAATTTTATGTGTTGATATTTGCATTCGGAAAAGTACACAATTACTACACTCGTATTTGAGCTGCATAGTTAGTACTTAGAGTGGATATGAAAATTTGCAAATCCAAGTCCTCATCACATTAAACGTTCTAGAAATCAACATCAGACTAAAATCTAAGGTACGAAAGAACTAAAAACTAATAAAAGCAAAATTTTATTTAATTCTGTGATAGGTCACCAAAGTCGCAATAAAAAGTTCATAATTGACATTACAAAAAAAAGAAGTTGATGGAGGTGATTACCAAAAAAAGAAACGTGCGATCTTTGATCTGATAATATAATACCCAGAAAATTGCTTTTATGTAGTGTCACTTATCCTGAACTTAAACTATATTCAATCGACCCTTTATCTCCTTAAGTAACTAAGATTTCCATGTATATACCATATAAATGTATATTTTGTGAAAATTCCCTATGCTACAATAACTCGAGTAGAATAACACACCCTTTTGTTTAATATATTATTTGACAACAATAGCACTGGCCGATTGTATCTAGCTACAACCAATAACATAAGCAGGATTTTGTTTGTTGTCTTTTTTCAATCTTACGTAGTCAACAAAGACAGTTATGACCAAAGATCTTTTGAAGTTGCATCTCTCGATGCATTTCAGTGAAAATAGCACAGTGAAACGAATTAAGAATTTGACCAAACTAAATAATTTTCTGAACTATTTTCTCAAGTACCATTACATAAATCAATAATTTTATGAGTTATGAGTTATGAGAGTAGATTGCCCAAAAAACAAACATTTATTAATTGGAAACCGTTCAAAATTATCGTTTTACTACTTCGGGTTAACAATGTAGTAGGCGATAAGGCCCAGCCCTATTGTAAACAACGTTGTTATCGGTAAATTAATACTTTTTTCTGCCTCAGTGGTTGAAAAGAAATAATTTCATTGAACTATTGACTCTATTATCATCGTCGATAGTAACGATGATAAGTAGATTTATTACAACAGTCGATGTCCCGGTGGTCTTTTCACGCGAAAAGAAGACCGTTTCTCCCGGCTGACGACGTTTAAAACTCGGTAATACATTATTCACGTCTTTTCTATTAGCAGCTTGTCTTAATTAGGCCCCTTTGAGAGATGAAAAGCCCTGATACGAGAAGGATGTGTGATAGCATTAAGCCTCGTTTGCGATAACCCGGCATATCCATCATCTCAGATGAATCTGCGTGACACTCGGGGCATTATTGTTAAGGGTTCGGAAGAGGAGCGTTGGTTGAAATTCAGTTCAATGTTATATAAAGGAAAAATTGTGAATCTTCCCGGTTTTAATAAGTAAGTGTTGTTCACCCTCCGTAAATCACCAGTTACGGAAAAAGTGACTTATCCTGAGGACTTATGACGAGATAATTTTTTTTTTTTTTAAGTTCTGAATGGTGTCTCTTTTGACCATAAAATTAGTAAAAATCATCTTCATTCCATCATAGACGATTAAATGGGGTTTTGTAACGGAAAACGAGATGTCTGTCACGTCCAGCATCAACAGCATTATTTCCCGACCCGAATCCCAATTTAATATAAATAATCCCGGCTCGTTTCCATCACGTTTGTTTCGTTGATGTTGTTGCAGAGTTCATATTGTATAACATGCGAGACACCAGTTCCGCCTGTCAAAAGTTGGAAGTGCATTGTGCCAACCGTCTGGATGTTCTGGAGAATATTGCATTATCCGAGCTATATTCGCCTTTATTATTTAACACCTCGATATGCCACTTGTACCCTAGAGTGATGGGTTCTGGAAGGGAATTACTCTAAGGGAATTTTTGGGAATTCGTCTTTACATTAAAGAAAACGCAACATTTCCCAAGAAATATTTATCAAATGGCTTTCTCTCTTGACATTTGGACCACAAGTCATAGTTGTATTTCCATTAAAAAAAATCAATTAAATCGTAAATTAAATAATGAAAGGAATAATTATTCGCTGACACAATGATCCAACTCACATTATAGATTCAAAGCGATTTTGCTATGCAATGCTATGTACACGGAGGTTCTCCTGGATAACTAACGCGTATTTCTTTTACTGAAAACTCAATTAATTGTCATTTGATTTTTATTCCGCCAGATAATTTTATACGGAAAATGTTGATCATCTGCAAATTTTCAGATGTGCATGCGCAAAATATTTTTCATTTTTCGTCATCACGGGGTTGAAGTTCTTATCGAATTCTAAATTTAAAGGGAGGGTATCTGCGTAAAACAGACCCCACTATTGATTTTAGGATACTTGTAGTACATATGTTCAATTTCATGAAGCGATAATTCGGGATATTCAGTAAACGATAGCATTACACACTCCTCTCACCCGTTACAGCATTTACTGTGGCTTGTTACCAATTTTTTAAATACCCTGTATTTTTTCAGATTTTTTAAACGTCCAAAAGCTTTACGGTTTAGCTGTGTTCTTTCGCTGCTACATTAACTACATAATTATAACTAAATTTTTATTATGATTGTGATTAAAATTAGCCATCGTGTTACTGGAAAATATTGAACGAACAATTGAAAATTAAATAATCTGTTAAGACTTTAAAAGTTTTCTAAATATTATGTCTAATATTATTATATTATAGTAACAATATGATATATTCGATATACAATATAATTCTATGTTGCTGCTCATCATTAAGATCTCGAAAACTATACTAGATACGAGGTCGCCTAAATTGGGGCAAAGTTGCACCTTTTTTGGAGGTTTGTTAAATGTCGTTTGTAAATTTGGAAAATTTCGATTACTTCCAAACATAATCGAAAACAAACGAAATTTCCATAGATGGTTTTTTTTTAATTATTTGAAGGGAACTAAAAACACATGAAGAAAAGAAATTAATTTCACTTCCTTATGGGCACTTTTGCTATTTTATAAAAAGGCGAAATTAGATTTTATATATAACGTTTCGAAATTTGGGAATTACCACCAATTTCATTTTTCAAGATACGGACCTGAATTTTTTATTGCATTTTCTGAAATTATTCGATTTTCTGAATTAATGGATGTCTCACGCTTGTAGTAAAATCGAAAGTAACAGAGTTAAATAAAGTCTTAATAAATAAAATAATGAAACTCAGACCTAAGCGTTACCATGGAAACAACAAACTAAATGCATCATATTCTACAACATTTCGTTGCAATCGGTAAAAATATGAATAATGCAGCTGCCGCCTTTCAGGATATTCTTCAAGATATACTTCACTAGTATGCACTGAATTTCTGTAGCATATGAAATCAAGTCGCAACATGTCACGATATTCTTCACTTAGGTAATCTATAATATGTTTTTTCAAAATCAGGAAGTTGTCAATAGTTTTGTAAGTATTACAAAACTATCCAACAAACTTTAACATCTCAAAACCGGCGTCTTGTGGAACTGAGTTTTTTGTTTCCATGTTAACAGTTGTCTGCATAGTGTTTCGTTATTTTAATGATTAAAAATGTATTTTGTACTATTACGTTTGTGTTCACCAGAAGTGTGACACATCATATAATTTAAAAAATCAACGGCTTTTTAAAAATGCAATTAAAAAAATCAGTTCCATATTAAATAACGGCATTGATGAAGATTTCCAAATTTCGAAACTTTGTATAAAAATCTACCGATGCCATCTTATAAACGAGTAAAATCGCCTCAACGAGGTGAAATTCATTTAAAAAAATATTTTCAAATAACTAAAAAACAAATCAAAACCATTTGTAGAAATCGCGGTTTTTTGTTAAATATCTTCGGAAGTAATCGGTATTTTCCAAATTTTAAAACGACATTTAACAAAGCTCGAAACTGCGTAACATTGCCTCAATTTAAGCGACTTCGTATTTTTTATGTTTTTCGAAATCCTAATGGTGACCAGCAAATTTTAATTATCTTGTATGTTATATTATTATCATGACTGTGTTTATATTTCTACGTATGATAATAATAATAATAATAATAATAATAATAAATTAAAGCATTGAGTAATTTACTGATTATGATGCCTTAATGAAATAGTAATATAATGTTGTTTGAAAGAATAACATCAAAATGTGTCATGTTGAAGCTTCTGAAGAGCAACAATGGAAAAGTGGTGTTAGTTTTCATCAGTTATCACTAGTAATAATTTAGAGAAAAACCAAATATAATTTTGTATTAATATCGTAAAACTAACCTTCCGTTTCTCCTTCTTGAATGCGCAACTTTTCTGTCATTTAACCACGTCTGTATCCATTTACGAGACCCCAATGTACAGGGGGTTCGGATTTGGAGTATTTTGTCAAGAAAGTCCCATTTCCCACCTAGATAAGGAAAAACTAGAATACATGTCAAGAGCTCGATTATAGTCGATCTATATCGATAGTTATTTCCAAAAATAAGCGATATGTTGGATCTTCTAAAATTTCTCCAATTACATTAAATTTTTTAATTTCGTGGTCTTCATTGAAATTGTAGTATTCTGGTCTACACCTTTTGACGCTTCCACAATTCTGTAAATTATTTTTCAATTGCTCAAACACTCTTCAATTTGGTTGATTTCACTCGGAATAGGTATGGAAGTATAACTCATAGGTTCCTTGTGATGTTTAGTCTGACAATATGAATCACTTTATCATGTCATATTTTTCATAGATATCTATCATTTTCACTTAAAAAATCGGCACCAAATCAACACTAAACATTAAAAACTTTGACGCAGAAATTAAATAACGTTACTTGGACAGCTGATGCCAAAATCAACTTGATAATAAACGTAAAAAGTCTAACGCTTTAATTATTTTTGAAAATAATGATAGACATACTAACATAGTTGAAAAAGGTTTTAACGGGTATTTTTTTGAAATCATAGCCGATTGAGATTTGCCTTTAAAATAAAAAAGTTATGTCGATTTTTGACAAAGTGGTAAGATTTAATAAAAAACTAAGCACCCCACTGGAATCACATCGAAAAAGTGCCTCAGGAATGTTTTTGTTTTACTTCAATATTGTCCTAAACAAAAAAGTTATGAGGAATTTTGAAAATGGCCAAAATTTGAAAAACACCCTCTAACGTCTTGGACAGTAAAAATATAGAAATACGATTTTCACCATTAATATTTTCTCATAAATCGAGTTTTTAGTATGTATGCTAGTTTTTCTCTATCTAACCAGGAAATGGGATTTCCCTGTTGAAACACTCCAAATCCGAACACCCTATACATCCTTATCTAGGACGCACTCAGGGCCGTAATTTTTTTCCCACCGCAGAAAAACCTGGTTAGAAACGATTTTTCCGTTGGAATAATAATCCTCTCTACGGCCCTGATTTATATCCCCGTGTGAAATCGTGTTTGCAGTTAAATTCGGTGATTTTAACTTTTTGCAAGAACGCCATGCAACTTCTTTCGATAAAAAATCAAAATGCCAAAAAAATCTGAAAAACAAGGTGGAACATACCAAATACCGGATGAAACGTTAATCCATCCCTATCAGCGCAACCGCACGGATCGTGAACTTCTTTACGCTTTCGTGTGGCTTTAGCTTTAGTTTGCGTTAACGTTTGGACGTAGAGGTTGTGTCGTCCTGCCGGAGGACTCGAGCTTAACGTGCTTTTCCGACTCGCAGGATCAACAACAACATCGCTGTCGTGTGTGCTTTTCCTTGGGATTTTTTTTGAAAATTTCGATTATTTGTGTGCGTGGATTTTGTGATTTTTATTTTGGATTTTTCTGTTGGATTATCGAATTTTGATGGTTAGTGTTTTTGGGAAGAACTCGGTAGGCTTTAGGTTTGAGTGCCTGCTTCGAGGTTGAAACCGTCAGAGCTCTGCTAACTTTACCGAGCGGATAATTTCCATGGCAATTAGCCTCCGCTTTGCTCCGATTTTATCTAATCGGTAGAAACTATTTTGGTAGCAAAGTTATCAAAAGTTTGATATGTTTCTCCTTAAATTTACTCAACTTTAGGTAATTTTCTTAAGAAAAGCTGATCTAAATGGGGGAAACATTGGTCCGATTCTCGGCTTGCATTGAACCATCTTCTAGCTAAAGTTGCCAGAACTCTGATCTTTCGGCTCTTGGCCTATTTTGTGCAGCTAATTTAATTAAAATCCGAATAAAACAAAAAACTTTTCACTATTCAAACAATCCATTTTTTTTAAGTTCATTGCTCGGTAATTCGACCCGATTGTTAGGCTTGAAATTAGAATTTCCATGGCATGATTGATGCGGTTTAAGTTGGTCTATGTGGTCTGGTCCACTTCCCACCGATAAAGTTAAATTACCATGTAGTCTAGGATAATTATTAATGGCTGAAGATTCCGGTCTCTTTCTAATGATAATTAATATTTGAGTAGAAAATTGTCCATTGTCAGTTGAAGAGCATTGAATTGTCAAGTTTCTGCTTCCCAATTCGTGACGAATTTTAATGAAAAATGCAGAAATGTGTTGGTTCTGGGACCTTTTTGTTGTTCTATGAAGGAACGGATTTGGGAACTATAGAATTTACTGGATGTAACCATAAAAAAATTTACCTTTGTCCTCTATTTGAGGTTAATTTGGCTCTAATTAAGATTCGGATTAGTCAAAGTTTTTAAAGAAATCGGTCAAAAAAAGGTTGAGGGGAACAGGTGCATGGGCAAATTTAATTTTTCTAATCTTTAATCAACATGAACTCGTAGGAAAAACCTTCTTATCTCTATTTTTCAATCAACCCCCAATTTGGGCCTAGTACATTCCTGTTATTTTCCTCAAATCCGATCTATACCAGAGTTCTTTTTTTCACGTCTATAAAAAAGCTTTGAAAACTTGAAATTATGCGCGATGACTAATAATGACTAATAAATACAAGTTTGGCACATTTCTGGAAATAAAAAATCCTTATTGTATTCTTCCTTGTATTCTAATAACTAATTTATTACAAATGCTTTGTACTTCTAATTTGCATTAATTTATGCTCGAATTAATGCCAATATTTATAGTAAAGCTTATATGAGCAAATACTTCTTGCAACTTGACTTGAGAACAAATACTAATATGGTTTGCAGTAGGTGGATACAGGTTCAGGACTGTTAACTTGACTGTTAAGGTAGGGATTAATATGGAGTATTTGTTATGTTCGTAGCTTTACTACTCTGATAAGATATTCGCTTAATGTCATTATGTCTTTAAGTATTTGAATTGGACCTTAATGTTAAATACATGACTGGAATTAATTAGAAAGTATCAGGAAAGTGTCTTTAAATTTAGTTTCACATTTATGGGAGTTTTATGGGTTTTCTTTAGCCAGAGTTCTGAAGTAATACAATAATACAGGTGAACAAAGTGTACATTTGCCCTAAAATGAATGTCATTTTCATACAAAAATTGTTTCGAATTTCTTTCAAAAGTCTACAAGCAAAAAAATCTGTTTCCCAAAGTTGGCTAATTGCAGGTATTGAAATGAAATTAAACAGCCAAAAAGCATTAAGCAAGAAATAAACGATTCTTGTACTTTGCAAATATATTTTTTAATTTAGTTTTAATTTAAATACTCTACAGCACTATGAATTTCACACAAATTTGTTGCCGATTTACTGACTTACGAATTTTGAAAAATTAACTTACTTTTGATTTTTTTAGCGTTGTTTCTTATGGTTTATCAATTAATACGAATCTTTTATTGGCTCTGGGCAATTCGTTTGAGTGCCTGACGGCTTAAAAATGCTTTAAAAAATTACTGATAATTTTTTTAACGGGCGAATTAAGGATTTCTTGACAAAGTATGGGGTGTTAAGTTAAGCATAATTTGGCTTTTGCTCTTACAGGGCCACGGGCAATGTTATGTTTTCTTCTCTAAGATGCTTTACTGTATTGACAATTTGCAGCAAAACGGTTTCAGATATATCAGTCTTCGGTGATTCCGATCGTATTTGAGATATAAAAATCGAAGGGTGAAGTTCCTAAACTGCGCATGTGGTATATTGCAGATAGTTCAGGTGCCCCAAAGTTCGGCTCTGGAGTTCTTGCCATATGTTTGATTCAATTGCAAACTCTACCCTATTTGCCGATTATGCCAAAATTTTGTGGAGAAGTCCAATTGATGATACTTTTCAGAGAGATTTTTAATAATATAGAATTAGGATCGGAATGGACGAAAATGAGGTGTTAATGAATGTGAAAAAACTTGCAACGATGGGTGTGGTTTTAAGATTAATTATGCTCTATAATTAATATTGTTCTGTTGAACAGTGACATAACCAATCCTTCCGCGGACGATAAGTCCTTGAGACTCCATATGCATAGAGGATCAAAAGTCCCGAACAAATTCGTTAAAAATCGAAGGGAAACATTTTTTATTTTTTGATCTTGTATCTGGATAGCAGGTAAAAGTTTGATGATCTTGTTAAGTCCCTCAGACTCAGATCGGCTTTTGCTGACTGCAGTGCACTACATATCCCCTTAGCAATCAGCTCGACGTTTCGGTACTGACACGCGATTGCTTTGGATTCATTGACACCCATCTGGGTTATGGTATTTGTTTCTAGGGTAATTGTTCTACTCAACAATAAACATAAAGACAAATAGCTGTCTCTCTATTTGTACTGCAAGAGAGAACAATTCGCTATTTGTTTAAATTAGGCATACGAGAGACTTGTAGGCCATTGTTTGTGGTCCACAGACTACCGAGTGTGAAATATTGATTGGCATTTTTCTCCTTGAATTGGCTTGCTGTGTACATAAGAAGTTGAAAAATAATATTTTAATACCGGGACTTAAACAGATCCTCGACATGGCTCAAGGCGAGCATTGCGGTACAATGTTCGCGAATCCTTGGCGCCACGAATGCTCATTTAGAATGTTTAACTCAACAGTGCTCCACACTTTTTAAGACAGCTAATCTGTTCTGAAATGGCAGACTTAGGAGTAGCTAAATCGACTAAGCGCTAATTCCGACATGTATAATGACTGACTTGTAATGTATCAATCATTAGTTTCTCGTTTGCGTTCGCTTATCGGCACTGACTAGATTAAGGTCCTTATTCACCTAACGGACGAACTCTGAATAACGAAGATCGTTTGAAATTCGTTCAGCCACAATTTACTGTTCATTTTTTTTTTAATGCAAACCAGAAATGAATTATTTTTTAAGTTCGCTCTTCGATCAACGATGCTCATCAAATTCTTATTCGATTTGCGTTCACCTAATTGTACACATTGAACGAATTAAAATTTGTTGTTCGGCGTTCGATGTTCGCTCGCGTAGTGAATACGTATCTATATATTACAACGTTCAGTTCGAGCCAGTCGTGAGCTTTACCCAAATATGGTTTCCTTGCCGATCCCGACATCTACCTTGACTAGATCTTAGTCTTGTACGGTCATTAGGCAATTTTGAACAATGTTTTTCCTATTTTTTTAACCGTCCTTGAATTTAGATTCGAACCACGAAGTAAAATTTCACCACTTTGAATGTTCAGTACGTTTTTAGGTATGAAAGGGTAGCGTCCAGTAAAGTCCCAAAACATCTGGGAAGCATCTTCAATATCGTTGTAGCTCATATTACCGAGACCTTTAAATTCTGAGTTAGATATCTCATTGTGAACAACTTTCAGTAGGCTTCAAATTGAAGTCTCCAGTAGCGCGGCCAAACGCCTTTTTAAGAAAGCTCCACGAGCCTAATTTTTGTATCTAATCGAAATTTGAGAATTTAGAATTTTCCACTAGTGTTTGACTTCACATTGAAGTCTTTAGTTATGAACCAAGACAAAACATATATAAAAATGCTTTAAAGCTCACAAAGCAGGTACCTGAATTTTACGACTTTTTAAGGACTCCCCAGCGTTTTTATTCATTTAGGGTGGTAACCAATAGTGAAATAACCACCTACTAAATTTTCTAGGGATAAAACTCGACTTCGATTTATTAAACTTGGAAAATTTGTGAGCTCTAAGAAACCATGCATGTTCGCCACTAGGTTTCAGAAATAATGAAATATCATAATTTCAAGCTTATTGAATCGGTTTCAACAAAGTCAGTGACGTTCGATACGGAATGTGTGTAACATGATTAGAATGTGTACTATACCTCTAAATTGTGGAAATTTGGGGATGCTCTCCGGAACCCAACTTGTTTATATTGAAGGCTGTGAAAGCTTTCTATAATTGTAGAAACGTGCCTGCGAAGCGGGTGAAAACAAAGGCGTAGGTAACACAAAGTTCAAGTAAGAACCAGCAACAACAAAAAAATCGAATTTACGAATGGAATCGATCCAATAATTGAGCTTTGAATCTCAGATTAAATCTGCGAATCTATAGTTTCAACTTAATTGAATTCGTCCAGTTTTTAATTGCTGTGATCATTAATCGCTCATTAATGTACGTATTAATTGCCGAACAGTTTCCATTACTCCATCTATTGTGCGTCGCTCTACTTACTCCACGTTCGGTCTTTGACGCGTTAATTTCACTTTTTACCGATGTTTTGACTGCAAGTTTGGAGTTAAATTTAAGAAGAAAAACTACAAATTTCGCAATGAGAAGAGGAACGATTGAAAAATGGACCTGCTGGTCAGTTCCTTTATCGGCCGAGGAAACCCAGGGGAGGGATATCGTTTTGTCGTGTTATTGGGACGGGAAATTTAGGTATAGAAGTGACCGGAAGCGGCAATTCATTTTGATGCTTAGCAATGCAAAATATATTTCTCAGGGGAGCATTTATGTAATAAAACAATAGTGGTGTTTCCAGTATTCCGAAAATTAAGTTTGAAAGTTAGTAGACAGCCAATTAGAGTGTCGCGCCTGCAAATTCACATCAAACGGCTGGAGTTTAAGGCAATTTGAATTTTATACTCGACACGAATTTATTGCAAATTAAATTAACAAACTCGTTTACGGTACCTCTCAGTATTGTTTTAGCTCTAAACGGTCGCGTTTCGATGCAAAACCCACTTTCAGAACTTCCGCAGTTTTAGTGCGGACGTGCTGTTGTTTTCGAAAGTTTATATCGAAAGTTGGGCTGCATATAATGTGTTTGCTCCATCGTTAATTCAATTATTCACACTTCAAATTATTATTATTGGCTTTGCGATGAATAATGAATACGAGCAACCAAGACGGAAATTGTGAGGTGGCTTTGCTGCAACGCGATCTGATATAATCAGTAAATGTGGCACAAAAGAGGCTGTTTGACCTAACTTAACCTCTAATTGTTGCTAATAGACCGAGAATGTCTTGTTTGCTTTTAACCTTCTTGTTCAAGCTCTGATGACTTATTTAGATTAACTGCCAATAGTGACGTATTGGACAAGAATAGATTAATCTAAGTTAATGAATATGCCATGCAAACATTCGTGTATTACGAGCTCCTCCTTTATATTATTTTCGTAAATTTCAAAAGCAAATTATAAGAAACCCATCTAGCCAAGAAGTTTCGTAATTTCCAAGAAATGAGGCTGATTCATAATGGGATAAGCAGTCCCGAAGTGGAAGATGTGATTATGCTAACACACAGATCTCGTTATTTTTAAATTTCTCTCGGTTGTGTCACTTTTTTCCACCTCAAAACGAAATTAATACTTCTGATGGTTTCAGAAACTTAAATTGCTTTTGTCTTCCCATTGGAAGCCAATTTTTCTGGCCCTCGTGGCTTTTAATTGACATTATCTTAATTAGTAAACAACAGAGCAGCTGTCCGGCACATTCTCTCTTCTTGGACTCATCCACTCCTTCCTCGCAATAGAATGAAATGTAAATTGAACTCCCAGGGGATTAAGCTAATCCCACTTAATTAAAACATTTCAACTCTGAAGGCAATTTTTAGTAATTATTTTGTCATCTCGGGGATTTAGTTCAACAACGTCTAATTGCCTTTATTAGATTTAATTGAATTAAAAATTCAATTAGCCAATTGAAATGTAATTTTTTTATTGTTAGTTCCTGCTTTAGTCAAACGGTAAATCACATACTGACTGAACGCCTAGATGAATTTTCTGCGTTTTTTTGTTTTAATTTAGACACGAATGAAAATATTAAAGTTTCTTCCGGCTACAGTTTAGATTACTAAACAAAAATTGTTAATCCTCACTATAAACTTCCAGTCACGTCGTCTGTGTTTTCGAGCCATTACATAGTGCATTTTGAAGGAAAATTGAAGTAATTGGAGAAATCGAAGAACCACACGTAATGAAAATTCAGTGTTGTTCCGCGAATTTTTCCACTTTTTTTATATTCAAAAACTACTTTTTCATAAAATTTAAAATTGTTGACGCCGCATGTCTCTATTATAAATTTGCAATGACGATATTTGATTGTATTGAGCATTTCTAGGAAAAAGTAAAGACAATAATATACAGTGTGTACCATTTAACCTGTAATTCGGAATATTTCGAATACTAGGTATCTCATAGAGAAACGTTTAGTATCAAGCTTTAATCACTCCGAGGAGGAACTGTTTTGATGCTAAAGTCGACTCCCCTTCATCCCCTGTGTGGGCGGGGACTAACTTTTTTATTGCAAATGACAAGCCTATTTTTTTACATATTAGGATAATATGGCTAAATAAAAAAAATATAAGTCCGAAACATTTTTTCGATTCATGTTAGAAAACACTGTAATTAGCGAAATGCAATTCATATCTCTTAAATGGCGGCTTCCACATTTAAAAAAAAATTCTAGAGGGCCAAAAAAAGCTCTATGGTAATAAAATTTGACAAATTAACAATAACATGAACAAATAAAAAGTCTACTTTTAAACGCGAAACGTTCTTAATCGTAATTTTAACGGTGGATGGATCGGCAGATCTGGTCCGGTGAATTGTCCTGCCAGATCTCCAGAACTTACTTCGTCGGATCTCTTTTCGTGGAGATATCTCAACGATCAGGTTTACAAAGAAATACCAACGACACGTGGGGATGTCGTTCTGCGAATTATTAACGCTTGTGCCCATTTTCCAGAAGACGCACTCTGTAGATGTGAAGAGTCCTTTGAAACACGGATAAATAAGTGCATTGAAGCTCAGGAATGTCAGGTTAAGCGCGTACTTTAAATAAAAACTATACAAAAATTTACGTTTGTTTATTGTTATTAATTGTAAAACATATATCATCAAACCTTCGGGTAAACAATAAGTGAAAGAAAAATTGAATTTCGTTACTTGCAGTGTTTTTTAGTATGAATCAAAAAAAATATTTCGGGTAAATTCTTCTTATTTTTAGTCAAATTATCCGAATATGTAAAAAAATTCGATATGCCATTTGAAATTAAGAAGTTAACCAGCGTCCCGCTCACACGGGGAGTGAAGGGAAATCAACTTTAGTCCCAATACATTCCTCCTTCAGAGTGCCTGAAGCTTGATGCTAAACTTTCCTTTACAGGACGCTTAGTGTTTGAGGTATGTATTTCGACGTTGCACCTTAAATGTTGCATTCTCTATTTTATACTGTAACTCCTTTTTGCAAAAGGTATAGCAGTTAACCTGTTTTTTACTTAATCAACAAATTGTCTAAACGGTCATTGTTCAAGTTATCTGTCTGTCATTGAGCAAGTGTATCATTTTATGCTCGTTATTTGCTCTCATTTATGCACAAAATGGCTTACGAAAACAATGAAATTCAATATCGCTTGTGTGGTTCTCGTCCTTGGCTTGTTGGAAATGCTCCACGATCGGGTAGATTTTTTTTCGATCTCAAAAAACACATTTATGAGTCTGTTTTCTTTCACGATTCTGATCGATATATGTATGTACGTTACGGGCCCAATGTCACAGTTTTTATTCCTTTGAATAGAGCAATCCAGCCATCATATTATTCAATGACCAACTTGTGGTTGAACCGAGGCTTTAATGTAAACTTTGGCACTAGAACCAATAAAAAAAAAATTAACTGGCATCAAACAGCTTCTGGCAAAGATTTCAAAACCCCGAGTTTCATTTTAAGGCTTCAGAGCCATTTTTCAGAGCGGTGTTTTGAGTTAAAGCATCAGCAATAGAGCAGGCTTGCTGAAAATATTTCTTAACCACAGCTAATTTATGGAAAACTCCGGATACCTGCTCGGCTATGCTCTGAGGCTAAATATCTGATCGTCTTGCAAGGATTGAGCCATGATCTGTGAGCCAGTATTTGAAGGAGGATTTATCACCATTGTAGGTGTTTTTGTTTGTTTGACCAGTTTTGACCATTTCTGCTGCTCAGTTGACTGTTAACAAAACCATATCGTTCGTCTAAATAACGTTCCTAGAATGTTGCACTGACGCTTATGGCGTAATATAAACAGATTAATTCGTTATTAGACGCATTCGATTAGCCTTATAAGGCGGTTAACGTTAGGTTCCTATAACCATAAATAGAAACGTGATTTCCGTACTCGACTGTAAACTGTCGATGGGCATTATTTTTTATATCGATTGATCAAGCCAGTCAAGGGCAAATTGTTTAGCAAACAATGCATATCATAAGTAAACAATAATTACCACTGAGAAGTAGTATATACACCAAGACACCTGAAATTTCGGTCTAATGATGCTTTTTATGGTTAAGCTTATCGCATTGGAAGTCTTGACACACTTCGCTTCTTCTCCTTACAAGTGGAAAGTTCATTGTTTTTCTATGCGTTCGCCACGACCGACTATTTTTCTTCGCGGTCCATTTTAGTAGAAAAAGCATTAAAATGCTTTCACGTCCCATGCTCAACAGCTTAATCGGGATATTAGCGATTTTTGATTAATCGCTAGACAGTCACAATGCGGTCCAATTGAGATTTCATCGTGTGAATGACAAATCATGTTGTTGGGCTGTTGCATCATACCACCGACGAAAGAATTACAATAATCATTTCAGTCATGAAAGTAGACATTTTTACAGCAATTTATCGTGCTTATGAAGTTGAAATTTAAATTTAATTGAACGAAAGCATAAGTTAACGATTCATAAAGTGCAATAACCAACCGGTCTTGAATACTAATTTGAAGCATCCTCTGTTTGTCCCGTCTCTGATGGTCTTCTAGGGTCTTGTTTGTTAATAAACACACTCAACTGCTTTGGGTTGGGTGTTGTTCGATTTTGATGACTTTTCACCTTGGGGATGGGTTAATGGGTGCGTTGTGTTCAAACGATGTGGAGAGGCAGGTAGCCATTGCGCTTTTGAGAGGCAAGATTCAGCTCATTATGGAAAGATTCAAAGAATTCTCAACACACATATTTAAAAATCATACTGCCAGGACGGTTTCATGTTTTTCTACATGGAGGACTGAAAGTCCCGCATAAATTCGTTAAGATTTGAAGGAAACACTTTCCATGAAAATGTTGGAACACATCAAATATTGTTTTTAGTTGTGCATTTCTTGATGTAACACACATGTATACGGGTTTACCCATGAAGTAGATAAATGTACTTTTTTATTATTTTTTCTGATGGAACTATATTATAACGTTTTGAGTCCTTTGAGAAATTCTGAATATATTTCATGAATAATACCCATGACTAAATTCAACAGATTTCCGAAAAAAATTACAAAAAATAGAAACCACCATTCAACTAGTAATGCCTAAAAAATAATAACATAGACTTCTATAATCTAATGTATTAAATGTTCGATCCGTCTCCATTGACTTCTTGACAGTGGATCAGCCGGGCTTCAAGAATTTTTCTCGTCATTCTTCTCGACTTTCTTGAGTAATTCTATTTTATGACTGTTCTACATTGTTGGGCTTATTTAAATTCACCCCGTGTTTCAGATAATCGCATAAAAAGTCCATAGGGGTGACGTCTAGCGATCTAGCACTCTCTAATTGCTATGTTTCGTAAAGATTTTCATAACTGTTGAATTTAGACGTTCATAGTTCACAATTCCTCAAAGAACTTAAAACCGTCACAATATTCATGGGGTCCATAAGAAAAAAATGAAAAAGTACATTTATCTGCTACGTGCGTAACCCTGAATACATGTTTACTATGTCAAAAAATGCACAACTAAAAGCAATATTTGATGTGTTCCAGCATTTCCATGAAAAATATTTCCTTCCATTTTTAACGAATTTATGCGGGACGTTTGGTCCTCTATCTATAAATATAGTAATGACCAAAAGTAGATGTACAAATAGAATTTTTCAATTAAATCATGCATATCAAGCAACGTGGACAAAGTTACTTTATTTTCAATAAAAAAATCAGTCTTTGAAATTCACTTGATCAAAAGTAGATAGACAATTTAAAAATGAAAATAAAAACATAATAATTTCCTTCAAATGATTTCAAAAATCAATTGGAACCTTTCCAAAGCACTAATATTTGGTAAAATACCCATTATTGCCAGTGAGTGCCTGACATTGACTCGGCACTGATTAAATCAATTTGTTTAATAATACTGGATCAATATTTTGCCACTTTTCTTTAATTTCAGTAAACAGGTGATCGGAATTTAAAAAATTTTATCTCTCAATCCTTGATCAACAATCTGCGACAGATTTTCTATGGAATGTAGATCGAGCGCTTCAAAATTTATACTTTTTCTCCTTCAAGAAATAGTTGAACTAACTTTGGGGAATCTTTGCCGTTTTAGTGTTGAAAATAGAATGTTAAGGATAAATTGTCTTAAACTTAAGGTAACGTAACATTCTGAAGTATGTCTCTGCACATAGACCTGTCCATGATTCCATTTATTTCATATTGCGGGCCAATACCAAAACCGCTGAAGCATCTCCCGTATCATTACCGATCCCCCTCCATGCTTAACCGTGGGTCTGGTGTATTTAGTGTTTAATCGCCGACCAGTGGAACGTTTGAGGTATTGAATGCCATCGGAATTGAACAAATTTAACTTGAATTCATCGCTCCAGCAAACTCATTCCCAATCCCGTTTGAACCAATGAATATGTTGTCTAGTAAATTCCATTGGGTTCTTCCGATTTTCCTTACTGAATGGTGGGTTTTTTGATGGTCTACGTGGAAATAATTTCTTTTCGACTAATCTTTGTCTTATAGTTTTTCAACTTCCAGCTCAGATTGAAGTTTCGCAGACACGAATAGATTTTTAGTATTAAATAGCGTTTATCTTCCTCATATCTTTTCTGTGTAGCTTGGTCGGTCGTCCAGTTTTTAGTTTTGGGTTAATCAATCAAGTTCTTTGATATCTTTATGGCATAATCCTGATAATGCCTTTTGTAATATCGAACATGCGAGCAATTTACACTTGCCATTCACCCTCATTAAAAGCTTTGACAATTCGCTCTTTTAAATTAGTGAAAGCTTTTACACCACGAGGCTTGTTACAGATTATATGCCAAATGCGAATTGTACTTATATTTTTCTGATATCTTAAAAATTTAAAGTAAATTGAACTGTTTTTACTACGTCTATCTACTTTTAACCAGGTGAATTCCAAAAAATATTTTTTTTATTGACAATAAAGTAACTTTATTAACATTCATTTATTATTTGTTATAACGTTTTTTGCGACAGATAACACAGATGGATAGGAAACAGATCAATTAACACATGCACGATTTACTTGAAAAATTCTCTTTGTGTATCTACTTTTGACCGTT
The DNA here is from genome assembly GCF_040115645.1 of Euwallacea fornicatus. NCBI lineage: Eukaryota > Metazoa > Arthropoda > Insecta > Coleoptera > Curculionidae > Euwallacea > Euwallacea fornicatus. The sequence continues at coordinate 6,858,609 of NC_089542.1, read as the reverse complement.
ACTTTATGTCGGCATTCTAAAAATACACATTTGCGATGATTTTATATCTTGGTAGAAACCTTCAACCTTCCAAACATTCTTTAATTGCCGAAATGTATAAGATTCTTCTCATTTTTATCAAGTTGTAGCTTTACAACGTATATTTTGAGGTAAACAGTGTTATCAATGGATCCGCATTAAAAAATGTTAAGCCCTCGTAAGCCTGTTAAGGAATTAGGGCGAAGTCTCATGTAAAATTGAGCCATGTGACCGCTAATTCCGTTGTATTCATTATTAATTTATTACTCGACAGATGCGTCTCTGAGCAGTCAGGATTTGTGCTGAATTTATATGGTTGTTACACACGGATATTGGGTTGAGGAGATATTGGAAAAATAAGTGGTGGTTTTTAAATAGATTTATATGTTAAATAATTTTGAGGTCTAATAAACATAAAAATGTTATGAAAAATCATCCTGTTAGTTGAAATTTCAGACAGACACATTGTCTAACTCGCCTGGGTTAGGTAAAAAATGTAGTTCCGCATTGAGACCGTGTCTTTTACCATTCAAGAATTTTTCAGTTAAAGTTGTATCGAAATTTACAGAGTAAGTAAAGTGAAAAAATGTGAGTAAATCGCCAGCTGAAGAAGCTTGTCAATAGAATCGAGTGTTGATTTAGGGGCGTGGGGTTGTTTTGAGGGGTAATTTGACCTTTTTAAAATAAGCCCAAATCACAATGCTAGGTAGCTAAAATCCAGGTAAATTAACCTATTTTTGGTCAAAACACAATAGTAGAATTGAACAATTGGAAATTTCCCATTTTGCTATTAACATGCTTCAATTCACAATACATTTATTTTTAGTCAGCTATTTGGTGTGTTTTTTTATTATAATGCGTTTCCAAGCAATAAAAAAATTAGGCCACCCGTGCCAGAGTGGACCCAGTACGACTTGTCCTGAGCCACTTTTTTCCACTCGCGATTTCCAATCGAAACCAGTTATTATGTAAAATTCGAATTTTTTCATTTTATTGGCAATTTGAGTCAAGATTTAGGTCTGTAAAAAATATGATTCGGATCTGAAGTCCCGTTTCTCCTTTGGAACATGAAACTAAGTTTACAAAGGCAAAAGGAGAAGATTTACCGATTACAAAAATGTAACTTTCTTGTTCGCCCTTGAATAGCAAATGAGTCGTGATTCAAAGGTGAAATGGACCAATCACACACACAGAACATGATTCAAACATCGGTGGGAAAAAAGCGAATCTTCTTTTATTATAACGTGCAATAACATATTAGGTTATATAGGCGCAGATCGCATTCGGGGACCATATTACCACATCCAGTGCGCACTTTTTGGACGCTCGAATTCGCCATAAATTTACGATTCAACATCACAGAACGATTTCGTTGGATGCAATGTAATTGGACAAGATTTAACCGTGTGTGCTCACATTGAGCAGTATTGAATCGAATTGAATTGCAGTAAACACCTGTTAACTCCAGCAGTACTGCTTTGTCGAACTGGATAATATGTCCGTTTGCTACATGCTACATTTTTTTTCGACCAGCTGCAGTAAACCATTACATCACTGCAAATTATTATCGATTTGATCTTTTATTCATTTAGGCCAATAATCGCGATATTCGTCGTAATTTTGTTAGTATATTGATATCTTCGTTAAACTAGTACTCTCGATTTTTTACGTTTATTTCGTTTTTGAATTTGAATCGCCTGCAGCTTTTGGCAACAAGTGCTCATCATCCGGCTTTTCAGTTTTAATAAAAACTTTTTGGATCGAAAGTGGGCCCTCCACAGTTGTAACGTGACCGACATTGTTGAATCAAATTGAACTGGAGTTAAAACTAGTTCAATACAACGGTAGGACTATTTTGTCAAATAGTCGTATTTTACAAAATCATACAACTGAACCCGTCTTTGTGGTCTGACCTTGCTCAATGAAAACTTTTTTGATAGGGTCTGGAAACTCCACAGTTGTAACAAATTCGTGTAATTGTGGAGCAATCGAACGCAGAACGAACTTCATTTTTCGCAGTCCGATGTTCGTTCGGTGTTCAGTCGTTCTGTGAATGTAATTGATAAAATGGAATAAAAAAATGAAATCTAAAGCGAATTGTAGCGTACGACTCGTACCAGCCTAAAGCCGATCTAGTGTCCTTCTAATCATTTTTACCACAATACTATTAAAATTAAATATGCTAGCAGACTAGTGGGCGAGTTCTAATTGAGTAATACCATTTTTAAGTTGCACAAAAACGACATAAACGTTATATTCCATGCTGCTCCTACACATCAAAATTGCCCTAGCATTTACCGCAAACGAAGCAACTCATGTTTCTCTGTATGCTCCCGTCATACGTGAATGCAAACGGTGGTAATTTCGTGTCCAATTTTTAAAACGAACCCGGAACGAATTACCTCCATGTTTTAAGTTTACTCTCTCTACAATTTACCAATGTCGAGATCGCTATAAAAGATTGGAGCTTTTGATGGATTTCAAGAAGAACGACTCGGGACAACGAATTCGTACCTCCTACTTTTGATACACAAATGCACAGCGGATCTCGTCAATACCGATCGGAAAAATTTTTGATATGATCGCCCTTCGAGCAAACGGCAACAAAGGCCGATAGAATGCAAAATTCTCATTAGATTTCTCTTCCCTTAATCGTACTCGTCGAACGAATTCAAATGCATCGTTCTGAATTTTATGCTCTTTTGGTGTTCGTTTGATCAACGAAAACGCACCTTGTAGAACGTATGTAGATCGCGAAATCATTTGAAACTGAACAAATTTTCGTGATAGAGCTCGCGAAGCTGACGGTAGCGAAAACGAATCGAATATAAAATTCTCATTCAATTTCTATTAATCATAGTTCTGCACGAATTCAAATTCGTTGTGCGGGGTTTGATGTTTGTTCAGCGTTCGTTCGCTTCGTGAACACCCGCCGTTTGCCAAACACTGAATATTCGCTATTCGAAACTCGTTTAATCTCACATGTGTGAATCCCGTCTATGACGTGACGTATCATGGTGACGTTATTTTTATCATTATTAATCGATTTCGCCCTCATAGATTAGTTCGAGTGTCATTTTCCAAAAAAGGGGATAAACGTAGAAAAAAGTGGCAAAATTTAATAGAACTAACAGTTGTGCAACCGTTTGCAGTTCTGATTAAAAATGACGAATTCGTTTCGGTGAAAATTCCAAGAGTTGCATAATCGTCGATTCGGCTTAGGGTCGTGTTGCATTCAGTCCTTCCAAATCAGTACATCCAGCATACTGTACAAACATCAAATTTATTGTAACGCGTCTTTATTTTACTGTCCTTTCTTTATACAGAATGCGACATATTACCGTGGAGATGTTTTAGAGGCGGATAGTACCTCGCAAAATATGCATCAGAAATGCTAGTCGATTCATGGTCAAAAGTGCACCATTTCCGATATGCAGGGTAGAAATTTTTTTTTTCATACTTTGCGGTTTTCACACGTATTCCTTGAGTTCACTTTTTGAAAATGCGAAACGTCAAAAATCAAAACAAAATTATTAAAATGGTCAAGGCTTAGCCATAATACTGGGTTCTAGATCGGAATATGTAAAGTGGACTTTCTCATTTTGCATCGATAGATATTTTTTTAAATTCTATGAAAACGGTGATAGATACGAAAGTACTGCAAGAGATCAAAGAACTAAAGAGTTGAAGAATTAATTTTAATTTAGTACCATACAGAGTGTTTAAAAAATATGCAAAACTTTAAATAGTATGACTTCAAGAAAAATGACTCCGTACGAATAGTTAACGACGATTTTGAAATTTTGTTGTAGAAGGTCATAAAGAAAATAGGTGTATGAAATTTCTTAAAATTTAGCTTAAAACATACATAACAAAACAAAAAATATTAGCGAAAAATGCGAAGCTTCGCCACCCTGTAAGTCGAAAATGGCGCGTCTTTGACCATGGGTCTATTAGCATTTTTTCATTATTTTGCACAGTACTATCGCACCCTGGAATATCATCATGATACGTTAAACCTTATGTATTCCACGATAGCCAACTTGGTAAGGAGAATGTTATTTTCATACTTTGGTTCTTTTGTCCAGAATATTAATTCATCTCTTATTAAGAAACTTAGAAATTGTTTGCCTGGCGGTATTTCATGGACCGACATGGAAATATAAAATATTTTCAGTTAAATGTGGTTCGAAATTGGATGTACAATGTAAAAGGTGTAGGGAAATTATCAAGTGATGTGCGAGTCGAGTGTCGAGGGTAGATTTAGGGGTGTGAGACTTTTTTAAGGGTGCTTTTCTCGATCGAAAGTAGGCCTAACGCAAAAATCTGCCCAGTTGTCCATGAAATTATTCATTTTAAAAATCGCCCAGTTTAGAATGTGTCAAACACCACTTTGACTATGCAGGGCATTTCAAATTCGACTCGAATGTGATCTCGAAAACTAGAGGAGATGAAAACAAGTTTCAATGGATGCGAAATTGCGTAGGTTACTGTTTGATCAAGTGCAAAATTGCAAAATTTGAATTTTATCGGTGCTTCCGAAGATAGGCGAAAAAACTAAAAATTGGAGACTTTGTTTTTATTTTTTCGCATTATTTAACAGGGAAGCCCAAATCCACTGGCACATTTTCATTGTCGCTTTTTCTGAGCTTCACGATGACGCATTTAGATTTCCCATTCGATTATTTTTCTATCGAAAAATCTAATGTGACGCCCATAGAAAACAAAGTTGTTGATAGTTGCAGAAAGGTGAAACGTCGGATGACAAATCCGAAAACTTCATCGTGTAGATGAGAAAAAGTGGCTGCGACAATGTACTTCCGGTTTTGGGTTTACTTTCAAATAACGCTAAAAATGATAATAATAATAATGAAATCTTCAATTTTTAGTTTTTTTCGGCCATCTTCGGAAGTACTTGGACAATCTAAATTTCGCGACCGGCATTTTATCGCGTTCTAAATTACGCAATTTTGTCCCCGTTTGAACTTCCCCGTGTCTCATCAAGTTTTCGAGATCCCAATGGTGCGGGTCGAATATAAAATTGCCCGTGTGTTGGTTTGAATAAGTTGCAGATCACAAAAGTAACCAGCGAGGATGATAATTATCTGGTTTGACTGCTTGGGGTGTAATACTAGGAGTATCAAACCAGTCAGGGGTTAGGGATGTGGGTACTGCTAATTTATCGAACGGGATGTTGAGCGGATAACTTGCCTGGCAACTCTAACCGGATACCTTGGTGTTCCTTGGTTCGCACAAAAATTGCGAATATCGACCGAGGTCGTTTCCAAAAAGTGATGTGAATTTCTGGAAGTTTCGAAAGCCAAATCGAAAACGCGAGGCGGTATTTCAAAACCGTTTCACCCTTAACATTTGTGGGAATTCTGTAGTCGAAATTAATACATTACAGAAAAAATTGCGTTAACGTATTCCCTGTTATACGTCGGTGCGCCCATTCACCCATTAAAAGTTACACGTGTATCTCTCGGAGGCCAGCTGTGCATAAAATAGTTGTTGTGAACATTCGTATAAATTACACGGCTAAAATTCACCACAAGACCGCTTCCTCCTTCCTAGATTTATGGAATAATTATTAATGCACCCAAGAGATAGTCTCCGGTGATTTATCTCTTTCATATCCGTTTATTAGAGCCCAACCTCGTAAAAGTTTCAACATAGAATTGAAACGAAACAAACGCAGTCACCAAGAATGGGGTTAAAGTTGTGCTTTGTGCTGAATTTCAATGTTTTTCTTTTCACTTGATATCGAGTCGTGTGGGATTGAGGTAGGAGCTTAACTAATGAATTCATTTCAAATTTTTGCCGCCTTTAGGTTAATCCTTGTGTGTTGTGTGTGTTTTCGCCCGTTGCGTCCTGACTAAATAAGAGCAAGAACGGGACACGAAAATCAATTAGCAAACAATAATATTGTCCACATTAATTCTCGGGTATTATAAATAATGGCAATTCTTCGAAGAGACAATTGCACAGGTCGTAATAATAATAATCGATGAATTAGCTAACGTTAAAGCATCTGTGCTAAAAGTCCCGAATGACTAACGAGGAACGTAAGTCATCCACTAACGCACGTTCTTCGGCAAAGTTGTAGCCTCATTTCCGTATTAAAATAAATGTTTTCGGGGGAGGAACCGGCAAACTTCTTCTTACTTTCCACCCCCGATTCACTTCCCTTTCACTCGCTCCGAAACGTCCTAGTTCGGTAATTTATTGTGTTACATTAACGCTACGCTTTGAAGAAGTTATTGAGGTTCTGTTCATACTTCAGTGCCGCCATTTCACGAAATTGATGTCTCTGGGCTTTGTTATCAAATTTCAAATAATACGTTGTTGTTCACAACAGACTCTCCTGTTCGTGGTGCCGTAATCGGTACATGTAAATCCGCAAAATCTGGCTTCAAAGCGTAAATTCCGCGCTTTTGGCTTATTTCTGTTTGCCGAAGTGCTTACCACGAAATTTACGATCTCCTAAACGCGGCTTTAATGTTCGGAAAGTAGGATACGATTGTGGCCCTTATTAGGTCATGTTTACACTCATTTACGAAATTACGAATTTTTAGCATATTATAGAATCTTCCCACTATAAAATAATCTCTAATTGTATTTGCCTAATCCTTAGCGTTTATTAGTCTCCACTTTAACAGTACGGTTCTTAGCGTACTGCATTAAATTAAATTGCTGTTTTATCTCGGAGAATTATCTTCCTTGTAAGGTTATTAGTTTTTTGCTTTGGGTGTATCGATACGATTACTTTCAAATTTTCAAGGCATTCAACTATAACCAGCCTGCGACTAGCGTGATTGATAAGTGCTTCCTAATAGGCTCTGTGAAAGAAGTATTTGAGACTAAATAAATTCAAGAAGTTTTCACAGGTTTTATAGAAAAATTTTATGAAATATGATGGTAGATTTATCAATCAGATTAGTGTCATGGAAATTACGTAATTCTCTTGATAAAGTTAGCAAATACGCCGAGCTCATGATGATGGTAACTTTTCCGCCAATATCAGGATTACACAATTTCATACAGCTTATTAAAGAGAATGCCTTTGGAATATTCTATACAGGCTGATTCACTCAACCGACATAGAACAGGTGCGCGCAGGGAACCTCAAAAAATGTCGATTTTTTGCATGAAGTTTTTTTCTGATGCCGCCGGTCGCCGAGATATCGGCTTCAGAAGATGAATAAAAAAGTTGAAAGATTCTGTTATTCAGGAAAGCCTTTACCTAGAACAACCGGATTCGAAAAATGCTTTTGATTTATTGACGTCTTTATTTGCTAAAAATCTGACGTGGCTGAAAACTCGGCAAGGGGTCGTTTAGGGGCGGACCACCCTTAAAATTATATGATTTTTTTAACTCTAATCTAATTGACACCTAAGGTTTGAGAATGTTGTAATAAATTTGATTTTATATATATTTTTTTGCACTCCCGTACATTAAAAACGATATGTGTTTTGGTGTCAAAATCAATCAATTCGAGCAAAAAGACATTACTATGTGCCTCAAAGACTAAACGGCCATGCTCCACCTGCCGTTTAGTTGTTCTGTTGCTAGTATACGACAGTTGTCAAATCTGACCTAATTCGAGCTAATGCAGTTTACAAACTTTTCGAGCATCTTACTTCTGTTCATAGTAACTTTGTAGTCGAAATTTTATTATTATTCGTTTTGTTTATTATTTATTTATTTTTATTCGTCGAGTGCCGGTTTGGGGTTGATTTTCAATATTCTCTAAAATGCGCTCTTCACTTTGTGCCTTAACTGTGCTAGTGCGTCTTCCAGCATTATTTATACGAACAGAACCCGTTCCTGATGTCTACGTTCAACATTAACAAATATATCACGATGTGTAATAATATGTTTAAGAAATCTTCTTCGGTATTATTCTACACTTCTTCGGCGATTTCCCTGGCAGAACCCCAGTATCAATAATAGCATATCATCTTCTGCGTGAAATGTGAATTTGTTTATTCTAGGTAATGGCTTTCCTGAAATATAGGATTTCTTCAATTTTTTTTATTCATCTTCTCAAGCCAACTTCTCAAAGAACTTCATATAAAAAATCGACATGTTTTTAGGTCCTCCAGGCGCACCTGTTCTGTGTCGGTTGCATTGTGAATCATCTTGTGGATTGAGCTACCTTTGGTCATATCGGTAGTCCTAGTTGTGAGCTGATTTTTGCAAAAATACTGTTAAAGTGAAAACAAAATTCGTCCTCATTTTCCTTGCATTTTATAAATGACTATTTATGTATAGGTGGAAGCGTTTTTGTCACAAATGCAGAAAGACCAAAAGGTCGATAGAATTGTTCTAATCTGCATTATTTAGAATCTCATCGGAATCGTTTCCATTTTATTCAGTCGTTTCTCACCAAGTTTTCAGGATTTATTTTATAAGGTACCTAGGTAAGCTTCACATATCGTCATATTTCTTGGGGGGCTTTTACAAATTTCAATTAAAAGTTGGTTCGCTCACTATGTTTCCAGACTTTGGGCAATGACTAATCCACTTTGCAGCCGTTAAGCCCAAACTGCGAAAACATGCAAATTCCCCCCATAAATATTTAGACTGCGGCAGTAAACAGATCAAACGCTTTTACAAGTCCATATTTCTTGCTCGCATGTAAAGGAACTATTTTAAATGCTTTCCGGTTAACACGTACGTAACAATGGCCAACCCTCGCCGTTCTGGACTTAATTTCTTACTTGCGAATTTACACGTCCTTAACTCCTAAGCCTCCATCGCTAATTGCGATAATTATAGTTAGTTTAATGCTCTTTGAACAGCATGTAACTGAGACCACCTAATGCGCTCACGCCTCTGTCACCAAACCAGACACAATTTTGTAACCTGGCCTTGTAGGTTTATCATTGAACTGCATCTCTCATTAATAAAGTCCCTTTGTTACATGTCTGGTCTAAATCATGTGTATCCCACCTGAAAAGCCATTAAGAAAAATCAGCAAACACTCCCGTTCCGCTGGTGTGGCTGCAGCCAACGAAAAGCCCTCTCCTAAAGCTAATTAGGCTTGCGGTGGCGAAGTGGGTCGTCAAAAGGCCTTTTTGTGATGGCCTTCAATGACCATATGCTCCCCGAAAGACCTCTCAAGAAATTGATCCCTTAGATCGTTCCTTTGGAAATGTTACGTCGGTTCTACATGCATAAAAGGCCTCCGGACAGGGCTGGCTGGCCATCAATCATCTTCCCTTTTGACGGAAATTATCTAGTGCGGCGATTGGATAAGGTGGTCCGCAGCTAAGTTTTTAATGTGATCACATTAACCTCTGGTTTGCTAAAGATTGCGGTGGCATTTAAAGGTTAAACGAGGTTAAAGAGTCCTGCTTTTTAGTGCAAATCCGCTATTTTTATAAAGAACAATCGCCGATTGTTTGGAGTAAACGGTTTCACTTAAACGACCGAGACGTTGCGTGTTCCATCGACATGTTCAATCAGCGGAAACCTTCGGGCTGAACACAGAGGCGGAACGCAACCCCTTAACACCAGTTTTTTACCCCATAGAAAGCATATAAGAATTCTTCTGTCATATTCTTTTGGAGGACCCTTTGAGACCACCGTGTGTTTCATACACGTTTCTAGGTTTAGTACACGAAAAGACAATCGATTTTTATGCTGGGTACCGCCTCTGCTGCTAAAGCCTTTTCTGCATGTCATTCATTCGGTTTTCTTCAGGTTAAATTTTTTCTGTCCAATCAAGCCACTTAGCTGGATCAAATCGATTTCCTTAGATAAAATCGTTTGCAAACATACGGGGTTTTTGTTGTTCAATTAAGCAGGAGGGCTTATCATATATACGAAACTCTTAGCAAGTTTAATGGAAAAAGCATTTTTAATCGTCGACCGTTTTATTCGATTACTCCACAGCAGGGGGCCGAGAAATGCAAACGTACAAAAAGGCACTTATCTGCTCATGGAAGAATAGGTACAAAAGCCGTTTCGAGGAGGTCCTAATTGCAACTTTTTCAACGGGGCTATTCGTCTTTTATGAAGTTAAGAACTTAGGGCCTTAATATCCCATTTTAAAACTACCTGCTTTGCACCCTCTTTTGCTTATCCAGGCATCTCTCGAAGGCTCCTGGGGGCTGATGCGATGCAATGGTTTTTGGGTTTCAAATTTATTGCCATTCTTGGGGTGGACCACAAGTTATCAGTAGTGTGTAAATTGAAACAAAGAATTTGTCTTTACGTGAAAGCAGGTAGGTTGTAGGGCCCGTTCGGAGGGAGTTTTCCAAGAATTTTTTTCTTTCGAATGTCTAATAAATCCGAAGAATTTTTGGATGAAAATGATCGACTCGTGTGATTTTTAAGGTTGACGAAATCTCGAAGATTGATGTTCGAAATTGATAAATAAAAATTAATTTAAGATTCAAGAAAATTTTATGTGTTTTTAGCTGATATTTCGTTTTATAAATTTGCGAAAACGAGGAAACCGCGTGTTATCAACATGTGAAAATCTCAAGATAGGTGGTTTCAAATTACAATATCTCGAATATCAAGGTTCCAGACTCAGAAGCATCTTTTCTATGAAAAAAATGATAAACAATGCAAACTAACGTTATGCCAATTTATAACATAGTCATAGATAAGAATTTGTTCACATTTTATACAACTTTTACATTCCTTGTCAAACTTCCAATTAAACCATTAGAAATACTATAGAGTGACATTTCCTTCAAATCGCCTTAAAACTAGTTTAAAAAAGCAACACATGAAAGTGAACTAGACATGAAAATAAGAAAAAAAGTAAAGAAGTTAGAATGGAAACTAATTTGAACCAGTTTTTAAAGCCGACAAAAATGAGGAGCAATTGAGTCAAAATTGATAAAAGGACAAGAGTAAAGAATGCTCAACAAATTAATAACGAAAATTGTTGGAATTTACTAATTAAACATATTAAATAAGAATGGGTAAAGCAGCGAACTTTCCTGAAACTTAAAAACGTCAAAAATGATATTGTCGCATTATATTTAACTCTGAAAATACGTGAAGATACTCTTTGGTTGCAAGAATCCAAAATATGATAATTTCTGAATCTAAATAGAGCGCTTGAAAAAAATATTGTAACAGGTTTTTAACTTTCATAAACCCGATGGTTAAAAAAAATGCTTAAACACCTATAATCTTACTTTAAAAAAGGCCTTTAATGCATTATTTTCGAATGGAAATGTACCCATTGTAGCATATTAAATGAAAGGTAATTCAATAAGGAACACAACGGTATCCTTAGAACTAAAATTAGATCTATAGTTTTATTTATAATATAAAATAGAACAAAATCTAAATACCGTAAAAAGATTAAAAGTTTTAATCTTTAGTTTCTAGATAGACAATTCATTTTTATTTCGCTTTGAAAGAAAGTAAAATAATGACAATAATACGTAAAAATTCCCAGTCGTTTTCAATGTAAAAAATGTTTTTAATACAAAATATTTTAATTCTTGTGGAATTCAGTTAGTAGTCATTTACCATAATTAGAATATTAAAAAAATGATTCATTTCTCTGAAACAGAGAGTTGAAATTTCAATCTTTTTCGGGTATGGAGATCGCAAAAGAACTTACGAAGGGCTGTGTCTCATATTTAATGAGATATATCCAGGTCGATTTATGGATGCAAGTGGAGTGTGTCAGATTAATAAAAGATTTCAACAAACTGGAAGTGTGAGAGCTGCTTGAAAATGTGGAAAATCTCGAACAGCAACTGATGGCGATAATATGCACTAGACATGCTTTTATCTATCGATGACAACCCCATACAGGCTACCGGCAAACTTGCCGATAAATTTGATATATCTGGAAAATCAGTAAAAACCGAGAAAAATGCCATCCCTTCAAAATTTCCCTTGCCCAAGAGTTGATGTCTGAAAATTTTGATCACACACTGGAATTCTGTGAAATAATGCAAAAAAGGCATTCAGGATAATAGGTTCTTTTCTAGAATTGTATTTTCCGATAAAGCAACATTTTGCTTAAACGAATCTTTTCATTGATATAATTGTTACTATTGGTTTGAAGACAATCCTCATTGGATGCAGCCTCTGTACATACAACCTCCGCAAAAACGCGATGTATGGATTGGTGTAATCAGTCACTCATTCAATGGTCCATTTTTTTACAGAAGGGAACTTAACGCATCATATTTGTTTTCATTGCAAAACGAAATAGTTTTATCAATCGCCACAGTTTTTCCTGAGAAAATGGGGAACAAGTAGCCAATAACATTTGGTTCCAACAAGATGGGACACCGCCACATTATGCAATGGCCGTGAGAGGAATTTTAGTGAGATTTTCGCCAGGAAATGGATCGGAAGAAGAGGCGCAATAGAATGGCCACCACGATTTCCAGATCTTACGCTGCTCGATTTTTGCGCGGGGTCACTTAAAACGTTCCATTTATAAAAATACACGGACAAATTTTAGGTGCTGTACGTCTTAGAATTCAAACAGAATTAGAATTAGTAACAACAGCAACACTAGATAGTTGTACAGAAGAGTTCGAGGAATTACTGAGTTCTCGACAAATCGTCACTGGGCCCTAATTTAAGCATGTATAGCAGAAATTTCAATTTTGTTCGTTGTAATAGTGAGTTATTGTATTTTGCAACTAATAATTTTATTTTTTTTAAAGGAATCTGTAGATCCGCGTTTAGTTCTGAATGTGCCGTTGTGTCCCTTATTGAATTACCTTTCACTTGATATACTACCTCGGGGACCTTCCCATATGATGATAAAAAGTTGGTAGGGGCAGCTGGATGCGGGTAAAAAATTTGAACGTCGAAATTGCTGCCCTAAAAACCTTTATCAAAATAAAATTACACGTGTTTAAGCATGTTTAGAAAACATCACGCTTATGAAAGTCGTAAATGTGTTGCATTACCTTTACAAGCATAGTGGGTACGTTTTGAAAATAATGCAACACTGGGTGAAAACTCTTGATGTTTCTGAGTTATTCGCAGACTCATCTCATTAGCGTCACATCGGTAATTCGAGCAAACACCGGCGCCTCTTTAAATTGAAATATCCAATGCAAATAAGAACATCATCTTCCTACAGTTCCATTCGAGCTGTCATTGTTTTGACTTTATTATTCGCAATCCCGTACCCTACACGATCCATTCTTGTCTCATTACCTCGTTGAGACAAATGTCTTTTTCGACTCCCACTGAACGTTGATGATCTTCCTCTGTTATGGAAGATAAAATTGCTCGACAGATGCTAAAATCCTATGGATTTTTTCTTGCAATTTTACGACGTGGATCATATGAATGTATATGCGTTGGCATAATAAATAACTTCGAGGAAGCTATTAAACTGTCTTTATGATTGGATATAAATCTCGGTTATGATGGCCAAACAAAGCTCCATAGCTTCTTGGGGGTATATTCGATATGTTGCTGTTATTGATAGGAGAAGATTTATCAGAGAGATTTATTGGATGAATTAGGTGATTGACACGACACGCTGGTCTAATTTGTTCGGAATCTCAGGGAAAAGAAGGTAAATTAAATTCCTTTTGTGGCATTGAGGTCAGAGATAAACAATGATCGAAATCCACCTCCGCGTTTTCCGGATTAAATGTAGTGATGGCTTAAGATTTTGCCACATTTGCTTTTTGTCGACGCCTCGTTTTAGTTTCGTGCGCCTTCAGTTTGTTTCGTTCATAAATTTCCTCTTGACATTCACACATTTCCCCCCCTTTCTTCAAATTGTGTCCGTAGTCGACATTCACCTTTGTAGGTGTCCAGAACCAGCTTATGTGAGGTTGCTGTTGACTTTTTTAATTTCATTTTTTATTTGATACCTATCTTTTCTAAATCTCGTCGAGATATGCCTCTTTCCTCTTTGTTTGTGTGTCTCGTTGACCTTCATTTTGATTGCTTTCGAGGGGTAGTTTATACAGACTAGTTACCGGCTTCGTTTCAGTTTCACGTCTCTTTGCCTTTTATCCTTCATCCATTCTTGTTCAAATTCTCGCTCCTCCTGCTCTCAATTCCTGTCCTCGCGCGACTTCAGTTCTGTTTGTCTTCAAAATGAGTCCCCAAGCAAGGTTTTTCAACACTGTTTCCAGGAATTTGCAGTATTTGCGATCGTGTTGACAAAGATTGGAAAAGCAGATGGAGGTTCCATGGTGTAAGAGATGCACATGCTTTTGTCGCCAAATTGGTTTTAGTTCCATGGTCTGTCGCGGCCCTTGAGTTGCATCTTTCATTAAGTTCCAGCTGAAATATGTCGCAGCTCAACTTTAGGGTCCTTGTGATCTTTCTCTACTTTGCTATTGATAGAAGAAGATTTATCACCGAGATATTGGGCGAATTAGGTGATTGACGCGCCGGTCTAATTTGTTCGGGCCGTCAGGGAGAAGAGGGTAAATTAATTCCCTTTTGTGGCTTTGTAAACAATGACCAAGGCGGAAAAATCTTTAAAGAAAAATACAATTGATGACAGGCAAGTATCTCAAAGTTCAATCTAAAGACGTCGATTGTGCGAAAGTGCGATAGGAAATAGTCCCAAGGCGTGATAAATTAAGGGCGAAGCTATTGTTTAGCGTCACGGGGAGCCTGACAAGGATATACGCGCCCCTTCGAAGCAAAAGGATTCCTTATTACAAGAAAGAGCCCTAAACAATGGGAGTTTTTTCCGTAATTAACGGAAATCCGTATTGAGCCGAACCGCCCTGCTGTGACGATAAAAATTATTCTTGGCCCGAACAAAATGCCATTGTCCCTACGTAATCGAAATTTGAGACAACGTCGTGGTCTCGGATAACTTTATTTATGTGGATTAGCAAAAGTGAATATGTGCGATTGTTCCACCCACCCCGTATAGAGATAAAATAGCGCCGTGGGTACACATACAGTGAGCCATATATTCGACCAAAGACAATGAGACACTTAGTGGATTATGTTGTTAACGACGAACTGAAAAAAATCGACGTTGAGGGCGACAATCAGATCAACCAGTACTGGTTTTGAACATGAAAAGGTTATATGGGCAGACAGAGAAACATTGTCTCAAGCTGAACTTTAAGGATGGTCGTAAACCGCGGTTAACTTAAGTTACGTGGGTTGGCGAGTGACGGTATTTTTGTGCATAACAATTATTTACGATCTTGGCAGCCGTTCGTACTACTTCTCCTAAAGGTTCTTCTTGGAAATAGCGCCCGATCGTTTGTTTGCCAGCTTTCTTCCAATTAAATTCCCCCATTGTAGGCCAGTCATTTAATTACTTTTAATCCAATAAATCCACAAAGAGCGTGCGTCGATAAATGAAGTACGCTTATTGTTAGTTATTAATTGATTGAGCAGTCGTGTCGGTCCATTAAAGCCGAAAAAACTACCATTGTTCCTTCGTATGTTTTTTTTTTCTCGAACGTTACTGACTTGCATAATGAATGATGGAAGAAAATTCAGCTAAAGCTGACACTAAGCAGACCTGGTATTGATTAATTGTGGCGTTTAATAAGTTTATAATTTCGGTGGAAAGCAACTAATCAATTGTGATGATTTCGGTGGAATTTAATTCCTTTTAATACCCCCCCATACCCGTTTTAATACAACTTTAAGAGTTTATTATTCGAAGCAATTTGCTGGAATTAACACTTTCGACATTACACAGGTGCAACTTATTCAAAGTAGTTGCTAAACTCTCGTAACCTATTTATATGTTACATATATGTAGGTATACAGGGCGGTTTCTTAATGGATGGCAAAAAATGAAATAGGCGAATCATGAGGATATTTTAAGATGAAAACTTCATATAACGGTACGTCCTAAATTGTTTCCATTTCGATTTACAGGGTATTGAGGGTTCATTTGTTTAAGATCTCCATTAATTTCTTTGTTATTTGTATAGATAATTAACTCAAAATTGATAAGAACAATAATTTTCGTGTCAGGAACAAACTAAAAGAAACATAATTTAAAATGCTCTACAGGGCGTTCCGTTTTCCATGGGCAGTCTCAACACTTCACAGCAGAACTTTTTCCATAACATTTTTATCTGTTACTCATTAACTTCATTTACTCCCTTATGTCTTTTATGAACTTTCTTTCCTCTTCAGTTTTTTTTGAAGAACAGTAGTTCAAAAGATATTCGCAAAAATATATAATTATGCGCGCCCCGATTAGTCTACTTCTGCACAAGTGAAAACTTTAAAAAAGTCTAGGAATGTAATTATAGGGGATTGTCCAACTATTAGAAACACACCTGGTATATTTCAGAACTCGGTAAGTTATGAGAAGAAGAGGGGGAGCATCTTGTATTTTGGTAGGTGGGGGATACTTTCAGGAACTATTGAAAGTGTCGTGTTACTTATTGTTAAAAGTTTTTTACTAAAAAAAATCCGTACTGTTCATTTAAATGTAGTTTAATACAGTATTTTTCTCGTTTGATTTTTCTTAAATTTCCAGCGTCACCTCTGTACATGCCACTAACAAAATGAGACAAAACATTTCTGAATTAAAAGCTTCCTTTGTACTATATTAAAAACTGTTACAACGTGTCAACGTTTAAGGTATGAGATGGCAATTTCTTGTTGTTTAGGAGTTTTCTTTTAGTATGTAACGATAAAACAAAATTGACACCCTGTATCTTGAAAACGAAGCGTTACAGAAACTATGTTTATATAACCTTTTCGTCCTAGAATCGCGCAAAGAATCACCCCTTGAAAGTTGGCTACGTACTTGTAGGTCAATAACATCAGAAATATTAGATAATGTGTGATGACGTTTGGAGAATGAGCTGTACATGTGCATAGAGGTCAATGGAGGTCACATCAATTAACATTTCCTACGATAAAATAAATAAAATATCAGCAAAAACGATTAAAATCACCTTTTGTGGTTTTTGTTTAAATTCTACAAGACCAACGTACAAAAGTAAAAAATAAAAGCTTGGCCACGCGGAAGAGCAAATTACCTTTCAACCCGAGTAGAACGCAACTCCTCTTCCAATTTAAACATTTTAGTGTTTACATGGTTCCAGGGGTTCATGGTTCTATGGTTTTCAGGGGAAGAGAGATGAAATATCGCAAATGACTTTTCTACCAAATAATGTTCCCCTCCCTATCAAAGTTGAGGTTTTAACGTTTTTTTTTACAAATAACAAAAAAGGCATTCAGATTAGGGTGAACTCTTTATCCTGGGACACCCTGTATATACTTATACCATCTCAGTAGTTTTTCGACAATTTCGGTTTTTTTTAGATATTTTTATGGACGTTCTACATTTTTCACGTCGTGCAGCTGGACAAGTTCGCCCTCATTAAGTAATCCTGTATATTTTACCATTTTTAAGATCCCAGCGATTTGAGAAATTTGGAACGCATCGTACGTAGATCCGATCAATCTCGTCTCGATCAGTCGACCAATGCGGAGGTCACTTTATTATTATTTTTTTTCGCCATAAAAATACTAGAAGTAATAAACAGAGGATTTAGGTTGTTACTCCTAACCGTACTTTTAAAATGTAATTATTTTTTGTTCTCGCGTTAATGGAGTATTGTATTCGGCCATAACGGCCATAAGCACGTGCCTATGTATATTATTGCTGCATGCCTTTTGTAATGAGAAAGTTCAGTGGCTCTATTTTCGAATTTCATTATTTTCTTTGTCGGGTTATGTCACGGTTACGCAAAAGACGCACATTCGGAGAAGGAAAAGTGGCATTTCTTTTATTATTTCAACTAACTTGGCGTGTTATTTTTTCCACTTAGCGGTCCCAGAAATAACGACACGAACCGAAACTCTTTTCTCTTTCCCGTTGTTCTTTTTGTTACTTTGTCGGAATCGGGAGTTAAAATAAACAAAATCCGAAACCTGACGTCTGGCAGTGTAGGAATGAAATATCACGAACTTCCACTTCGGTGATCTATTAAATTTCACTTCAGGCAGGTAACAGTTTCCATTTGTTGATTAAGTTTTGCTTTCTACGCCTTCGAATTGCTCGATAATAATGTAATGTTATTGTCAACAAGCAAACTTCCTTTACGACAACATTTTTCACCCCAAACCTCATTTCGGCTCAATACTTCCGGCCAAATTTGCAAGACGCGCCGTGAATCCTGAATCCTGGAAAATTTATTCCTGGCATGTCGAATTAAAGGTGAAACAGGCGAGTTCTTCACGAATCACGATACAAATCGTTCTAGATTTGGGCATTCCGAGCACGTCTCACTTTCTGATAGTTTTAAGATGCAATAAATTCTAAATCATAAGCCCGTTTACACAGGACAGGCTTGGGGGTATTTTTGTTATTAATTTTTTGTCTTACCAGAATTTCGAAAAAATAATTCGAGATTAAAAAATTGAGCGGCATTCTTAATCTCAGTGTACTCATGTCAAAACTGGGCACTCCGCTTTCGAAAAAGGAAGGTTTGAATTACACCTTAGATTGAAATTTGCATGGAAAGACTGTTCTCTATTTATAAAGCGAGTATTCTTTGCATAAATTGAGCTTGTTTTACCCCCTTGCCGTACTCCTATGATTATTTGAAGAGCAGGAATATCACGTAAATTATCCTTGATAATGTCTGCATTAATTGCTTAGTTTTATAGAATATTTTCGAATTGAATACAGATGTTTCGAAATTATTGGTACGTTCACGTTACCCCTCGTTAATTGAAGCAAAAGTTTTTCGGAGAAATTTTATTGATTTTTCAGGAATTCATTGATTTCACGAAGTCCTTAGTTTTCCGCTGTATAGCTTGTGTTTAGCAGAACTCTCAGTTTTTCACAAAGATTTGGAATTATTCAGATTTCGACGGACGTTTGAGATCCTGACGGTCGGTTGGCACCCGGAAGAACTGAAAAGCATTTATTTACCAGCATTTTTTAACTGCTTAATTTTATATAGATATAAAAATTTATTTGCTCTTTTACATTGGGTTTAAAATGCTTTCTTAGGGTTTTCGGTTATTATAACTTTAAAAGTTTTGCATTATCAACATTTCGTGAAAAGATGAATCTCATTCTTGATTTCCAACAGAAAATGGCTCTTTTTAGATGATCAAGTCTCTTCACGTTGTTCTATCATTGGACAGAGAGCTAGATCTCTTACTGAATGTAATGAGGTTTTGTTTATGTCCTCAGTTTTTAAAACATTTTTGGCAATTTATATTTTATTAATAGCGTCAGGGTTCGATAATAATGTCCAATTTTCTCCCAGAATCGGGCAGTTTTCATCTGATGAATATTCTTCATCGTAATCTACATGGATAGAAAATTTCATGTTTTTTTTGGCTGTGTTTAAAATGTTCGTAAGAAACTAATTTTTCAATATAAGATCTAAAATTGTTTTTATTCTTTGAACATATCTGAGATTCGCGACTAATAGAAGCATTTAAAATTTTGAAAATTCCTAATAGCAATAAAAAAATTCTGCATAGTTTTTTTTTCGGACGAACGAATCCCTCACACGTACCTAGGGGTAGATGGACTAATGGAATTGCACACTACTCACAATTAAAACTAACTGAGAATAATATTTGCCCTTTGCTAAGAGCTCGAATGAATGCTAATACCTTTCGGTGTCAAATTTATCGCCGAAACGTGAAGTAGAATCTGGGAAAAAATGATTATAAAAACCAAAAATTAGCATTAACGTTCGATCATTGTATCTACTTTAACTTTTTCGTTTATAACTTTATTATATGTGTTGGTCGTTCCAAGCAGTTGGTTCTTTATGACTTTTTATGGGTCCAAAGTTGACCTCTTGTTCAAGCATAGGTAACCAAGTATTAATCAGGTTTAGAGAACAAGAGGCCACACACCTGTTTTTATGAAGTAAAATATGTGCATTTCTTTTTTATTTTGCGCTTCTCTGAAAATGGCTCCATTCTGTGACCACGATCAAAGGCTTGCTGGCATATATTTGACTTATAAAATTCTCTATTTTAAATGAATGTAAATTTGGTATTTTTCATACGTCTTTTGTAAAAGTTTGGCGATTTCGTCAATGCAGAACATCTCACGTTCACAAGATATTTTATGACATGCTTTCTGTGGTAAATTTCGTTTGATAGTAAAATATTCGATGCGATCGGTATTTTTCACCTTTTCTTTCAGTGCGTGTCTCACTATTTTCAATTTCGTTTTGTTGGTACCTATCCGCTTAGTGCAATTTTATATCCGACTCAATCGCTCTATTCCGTTACTGAGTGACATTTCGAGATTGCTTTTTTCGCTGCGCCATCAAACAGTTTATTGAACCCCAGACCATTTAAATGATTTCTTCGTTTCACTTTCTCATCAGCTGTAATCGCAGGTCCGTCCCTGGCCTTGATTTTAAATTACGGGTAATATCCTCTATTACAAGTCTTAAACTCCACTTCACCAGGTCTCACGATAATATCGGTAATTACAGTAAAATTCGACTCGTTTTGCATGTACGGCTCTCATAAACCCGGCGAAAAAATCAAATGGGGGAGCGATGCGGATGATGGGTCAATAATTTGTAGTTGTAAATACTGTTTAAAATATCCGCTATTTATGGGGCCTAATTGATTTCGATGCGCCGCGTCCGACCCACGCCCATGCCTTATTCATCTTCCATAGATGGTCGCTAAACGTCTCTACATGGAAGTTTGTGCGATGTTAGATTAGAAGATCGTGTTTGTCTTGTCGACTACTTTCCTGATGCGTTTGGGCGTAATGATTCAGACGTCTGACGAAATAAAAATCAAGAGCTGTAAAATCTCTTATCAGAAATCTATCAAATACAATAAAACCCCAATTTCTCCAACCCTTTGTGACGAAGCTTGACTATATGTATAGAAGATTTCGATGCGAGCTGGGAATGACAAACAAAGCCACCCATGGTAGGTCTGCCAGATAACGATCGCCATTCAAAATAGAATGTAACGGACAATGAGGGGTTGACAGGGTCATCTGATAGGATTCTTTCGGGTAATTTTTTGGCTTGTCAGTTTCCAGTCTTCGGATAATAAATAACAATTCTAGTGCTCAGTGAACGTATCATGCATATAATCATGATTTATCGGCAAACGGCCTAATGGACTCAAATCCGTCGTTCTATTAAAACTGGAGCTGATAGCTAATTGAAACAACATATCAAAACGAGAAAACTGGTGATTACACGTTTTATATTTTATTACTGCGGCCCTGTCAGGAGCTCGTAAAAACTAATACAAACCGAGTAAAAAATATTTTTATCATCAGGGGATTTATTTTTACACATTTAACAGGAAGTGCAGGATATAAATCTAACCTTTGGATGTTACGGAGGATTAATAAATCAGAGGCTGTTCGTTCGAGATGTCAACTAAATAAATTTTCCCGCTAATTCAAAGAGATTGATTTTAATGGATTTAGTGAGGGCCTCAAATATTTGCCAATGTTAACGTCCACTTAGAAATAATTATCCAAAGGAACATGTGTGGTTACTTAATACCTTGTTCTTCAAATTGTCGAGTCGAATTTGTTTTTCTAAGAAAATCTAGCCAATGGCGCCACTTGTGCCGCTTTAACACCATGTGTTGATGTTATCATAGCGTCTTTCACATTGACCTCAATCGGAGTAATTTATTATCTTTTTGTAGAAACCTCGTTTTGATTCATTTCAGCAAGCAAAAAATTATTTAAAAAAATTTAATTTATTAACAAAATAAAGAACATAACTTAAATAGTTCTTAACCTAGTAAATTTGATATAAAATTGAAAAAAAAATTTCGCCCGAGCAGGGACTTGAACCCTGGACCCTTGGATTAAAAGTCCAATGCTCTACCGACTGAGCTACCCGGGCAGATGACTATAATACGCGCTCGGTTCATTTCTTCCGACGCGCCGGTAAATAAAGACCCACTCTCTGATAAGACAAACTGTAAGAACCTCGGCTTTTAAGTGGGGCCCCATTGTGTGGTCCGTGTAACACATTCTAATGTAAACACTGTCATTTTTACGATTTCTTTTTATTTTCACAGCTGACGGTGATAGGGCGCCAACCTACTCGTGTTTCTCAAACACGCATCAATTTAAGAGGTTTTAGATTTTACACAAACAGGTTAGTTCAATGGGAATTTTTATGCAGCGAAAATATGAGTAAATCTAGATTTTTATTTTGATGTGAAAAACTGAAAAGAAAAAATCTAAGAAGTTCACCATCCTCTGATAGGAAGTTTATTATCATAATTAAAAAACCCTATAAGTGTGACTATTATAGTATGGTCGTTAGCCAAGTACAATGCCAGCTTTGTATACGAGGTCTTGCAAAATGTTATTCAGGAAATTTTATATCAGATTCCACATCGAAAAGAGCTTTCTTTATTCAAAAAAATGGTTCTATTTAATATGCTGACAATACTCAGAATAATACTTTCTTGTTTTTGTGTCAGATCCCATTTTATTTCTCCGAGTATTTTGTGCTTCAAACCTAAAGTGACTTATAAAGTATCAAGTCTAACTGAGATATATCATATTGTCTATTTCCAGAAAGCTGTATCAAAGATGGCTAAAACCACGAAATCGTTATTTATTAATCTATTTTCAAATTTGAAAAGTTAAATAAAATGGTTGAGCGTGCTCCGATAATTTGTCTGTAAACAGTATTTGCAAATACGTTCGTACATACATTCGCAAATAACAAATTTTTTTTTTTCATTTTGATGTAGGGTTTTTCGACTTTTCCTTAATATTTAATAGAACCATAATAATTACAAAAAGTATCCATGTGGATGACATTACAATATCAGTGAAATTCAGTACAGTAGGGTAGAATTAAATAAGAAAACATTTTAAAATGTTTAAACGAACATCAAAGTTTAAAATTTATCATTTATTGTTTTATACATTTTTTTTATTTCATAAAATATTTTTTTCTGACAAATTGATTATCGCTCATTTGTCAAAATTTAGCATAAAAATTATGAGTCATTCTGTGTATTATGACAGTTTGTTCCAATTTCGATCCTTAGCACACACACAACTTTTTTTTGAGATCACTATCTCAAAAAATGTTTAAAGTGCAGATCATGGAAATCGAAACAAGAATGCGCAATTTTGAGATGATTATTATGTTTTTGGTTTTAACTTAAAAAATTTATTTATAATTCTTCCTAGCACACGTTGAACAAAATTGAAAATTAATTTTGAAAACAAATTGAAATATGCTATTTTCTTTCTATTATTTCATTTTTACCGAGAAACTGGATAGTTTGATTTGGGTTCAGGGTAATTTGCGGACATAGACCACTGTTTGTGGAGACCCGTAGTCAGACTTCAGAACAATTAGCAAATATTTTATTTTACACTGCAAAACAGCTTGAGATGACTCGCTGACGAAACTACATATAGGAAATCGTCAAAAGTAGTCAGCTACAGCTGTATAAGAGCATGGGAACGAAATCCAACCAACGTGAATTAAAATGGAGAACGGTTTCGTAACATTTATGGTAACTCTAGCACGGGCCAAATTATGACTTTACAGTCCGGCACGTTGTATTCGACCAGTGAACAAGTACGTAAAAACTTTATAATGTAACTTAATACAGGTCAATTTAGTGGTAAATGGCAGAGTTTGAAGAATAGTCTTTAAGTATCTTCAGCTATATGATTCCAAAATAGCAAACACAAATAGTGGGACTCCCTCTCCCCTTTTGGAACAATTGACCATTGAATCATCTCTTAGTGTTACCGTGAAAGCGTAAAGTCGGGTATCCACTGACCTAAATCTGTTGTTAATCCCGCTGTTATGAACTCTTGTATGATTGTTTATTGTTTATTGCTATATCTTCAAGACGTCTAATTACAGAATCACTCTTCCTCTCGCATTGATTACGAAAAAAATGTACCCGTAATTAAAGCAGAGGCATGAAACCCATTTATAAATCGTTGTTTTTGCAATTTCAATTAAAAATAACGACCAATTATCGCATAAAAACGGTCATCGGGAGAAAGTAAGTGTAACAGATATGAACAATAAATCAGCGATATCTCGGTCATTATCTAGCTGCAACAATTTATTTATCCATTATGCGACTTTTTTATAATTTTAGTTTTAGTTGGTGCTTTCATTGGGACACACACATACACAGGCGGAAAATTGTTTTAAAAAAATCCCGTTGTTTCGATATTAAATTAAGTTGATCCAAGCTTTCAAGATAACCCTAGATGTCTTACTCATGTAAGCAAGCTCATAGGACAATATTAATTATTTCTGTCACTGTAAACAATACCTCGTTTATTAAATTCATTAACAATTCATTATTAATGTGACACTTAATTATTGTAAAATCCCTGCATAAGGCTTTTGCCTGGTGGTACCAAGAAAGCCTATACAATTTTACGCCCCCTAGCATTACATAAGGTCAAGAATTACCATTTTAGTGGATCAATAAATCGATCCACTACAATGAAAACGACCGGGTTTACATAAATAATCAGTACTTTGGGTGCTTTGTATTCGCTCACTCTTTCGATACAATAGATGATTTACAATTACTATGTATATTTTTATATGCAAATTTTTATTTATTATGCTAAGGTTCCATGCCGATGCTCTGACGTCCTTTAATGTCCAGTTTCCACGCAACCCGTTCATTATTAATTCATTTTGCGCTCTCATTTTGTTCGACAACCTCTTTTTTAATGTTTCATTAGCATCATCAACTAAAACGTAATTTCATTAAAAGCATCCCCGTAAACGTGATCGCTCAATTTAATCGCTGAACGTAAATTGATTTAATTTTATTTAACACTGGAGAATCGTACTGGAACAGATAAGTCGCGAGTTTAATGATCTAAAGGACATTTTATTTTCCCTTTAAGGGCATTAGCGTTTATTGTAGCTCGTGTAGTGGATTCCGTTTTTAGTATTAGACGCCTCGGTCTAGTGGCAATAAAGGACGATCCAAGTAGGAGAAAAATTTTTAAATCCGATTGAGCTGAACTGTAATGTTGCTACTTCAATGAGGTTTGTTTTTCTGACGTGTCGGCATCAAGATGAATGGCTTTGAAATCTGCTGTGCTTCTTCATACGAGGGGCACCAAGACCAAGAGTTATTTTGAACCATCGTTCAAATTTAGCAAATTCGCTACATCGACGTTCATCAGGAACTTTCCGTGCTAAATGTGGCGAACAACAAAGCTCCGTGCTTGGCATGGTCTTTATGCAGATGTTGCAACCATCTTTAATGTAACAATTGACAATAATTAGTAAATTACAAATCAGAAGTGCGCAGTTTGCTCGTGCAATTACTAAATTCCTCCTGCCATCGCGGTACAGCTTTGTTTGCTAATGGTAACGTTACACTTTGATGACATTTCAGGTTACTGTACGCTGAATTTCGCTCCCATCGGGATAATTGAACTTAAATACGGGTAATTGTCAATCAGTGTAATTACACGACCGCGCATCGTCTAAAATGCCTTTAAAAGTTATTAAAAATAATTGCAACACAAATATCTTAAACAAGGCTATAAGACTTGTCCCATAAGAACGTAGGTTCGCAATTAAAATAATAACACATCCCAGACACGGATCGTTCCGTTTATGACCGGTCATTATGAAAGCGTTTTATTGCAAAACGGTCACTAATTGATTATCCAGGCCAGCTCTATCAAAGCCTGACCTGGAATTTGTCAAAATATCTGCAGCTTTTTTTATTCCTTCGTAGATGGTCATTTTCACTCAATTATCGCCAACATAAAAGTTTGTCTCTAATAAAACGCTATGGGGATATAGAGGTTTTGTCGCCTCAATTTTATGAACGTGTCTGTAAATAGAAGACGAGCTTGTTGCGGTGTCAGGATTACCCAAAATTTTGGGATTATGATTCGTTGTCAAATCAAAATCTGCGCGAAATTAAGATCAAAATGTTTCAAAATATGAATGTCCAATACGATTTGACTAATTAGACGAAATCTTCAAGAACGTCACAGTTGCAGAAGGTAAAATATACTAAATGCAGCCCTGGACTAAACACAGGAACTACCCAGCTGAAACGTTTAGACCTTCGGTACTGTTAAGTGCGTTTTAATGTAGTAAACGTTCTTTTTTTCTTTCTTTAAACTGCCACTTAGATAAACAGGAATGTTAAAATGGAATTTATCTTTCGTGTTAGTTTGGAAATAAAACTAGTTGCCTTTAAATTTAACGTCAGGATGTAATTTCGTCTGAAGAATCATTTTTTCGAATAGTTTGTACAACCCTCACGATAACTAATCTTAAGAGCCGAAGTACAATTAAATTCTAATTGATTCCTTGAAACTGCACTTGGTGTGCCAACGCTCGTGAGGTCCTTAAGTAATTTTTTTTTCAATTTGGTGAACCTTTACAGCACCAAATTATAAAATCTAGTAGTTTTTTCCTAGTATTTTTAGCATTTCTGTTGTTGATTTTTAACTAAATTCAATTTCATATGCGCCTTCTTCTACGGGATTAAAATACGTGTTTTTTACAAATTGTAATGACTCTTATAGAGCTTAATGTACAAGTTATTAGTGTATCGTAATGTTTTAAGCCCAAACAAGTATCAGAAATAACTTCGTTCACTTCTACTATTTGCATGCTGTGCGAACAAATTTTTTCATTGTTTATGTACTATTTAACCTAACTCGTTTCGCATTTTTCACTAAATTTATACCTGTTTTTCTCAAAAACCAATCGATAGATTTTGAACTCAATACCTCTCAACTCAACCTCTTATTTGAGGTGTCACTTAACCCATGCTTCAATTTTGAAAAATCGGCCCTTTTGCGCCAGCGATGGCGTAAGCAACATTTTAAAAAATAAACGAACGTCAAAAGATAGTATTTTTTTTGTTGGGCGTACAAATAGTATACTGCTAAATCGTTCATGTATCGCAGTCTTGTAAGATCCAGAAATTTTCAAATTTAGATTTCCCATTTGTTTTTTTTTCTAGTTGTTTTTTAATTTCAGATGTTAGTTTTGCGCTAGTTCTTCCTCCTTTAAATAGAATTATACAGCAGACGTTCGATAATGTGAACTAATTAAAACCAAGTGTGGTTCACATTATCGAAATGTTTCCATTAGCGAACGTAATTTAAAAATTCAAAGATTTATTGAAAGAAACGTTTAATACTAACATACCTATAAAAAATTAACAAATATTCTTTTATTGTAGTAATAAGTAGTTATTAATTAGAAGAAAAATAATCAGCAATTTTAGTCTGCGTAAATTTGCGATTAGCATTATCTTCCAATGCCTGAGCCCGTAATTTACGAAGAACTAAAATATCCGCGTATGACACTTCTTTTCTTTCAGCCCAATCTAAAGCTTCATTAAATATATGTACAGCTTGGGCATCAGTCACCAAACTTTTTGCTTCAATGGAATCGTCTTCATCATTCTCACTGTTCTCATCTTTAGTAGCATCATTCGTTAGTTTGTCCTCGTTCCAAATATTAATATCAGCTGAGGTACAAACAGTGTTAGGATTCACTACTTTCAATAAATTAACAACATCCAATGATGCACTATTGACAATAGAGTCAACGCTGGATAGCAAACGTTCTCTAATTACACTTAAGGGAACATTCTCTTCTTCATTATCTTCATCATTGGTACTAAACAGCTTATTCCAACATTTTGCAATAGTTTCCTGATTAAGTTCACTCCAGGCCATATGTAAATCTGTGACAGCTTCTCTTAATGTTACTTTTTTTAAAGCATCAGATATGTTTTGAGGATTCTTAGACAAAACAGATGAAAGTAAAAACTTTCGATAGTACAGTTTTGTTAGTCTTATTATATTCTGGTCCATTGGTTGAATTATTGATGTTACGTTAGGAGGCATGTACATAACAAAAATTGACCCATCTCTGCTCCTCAGTTGTTGTTCTGGAGGATGACATGGTGCATTATCCAATAGTAATAACGCTTTTATTGGAAGCTTCTGTTCTTTTAGGAAATTTTTTACCTACAAATTGAAAAACATCTTTAAATTATGCACAGATCATTTGTGTTTGTTTATTGTTATACCTGAGGAACAAAGCGCTTATGAAACCATTTCAGGAATATACCGCTAGTCATCCAGGCGGTTTTTGAACAGTCATAATCAACAGGAACTTTAAAATTTTTAAATGATCGTGGATTTTGTGCTTTTCCTATTACCAATGGTTTTATCTTGTGTGAACCATTAGCATTAGTACAGGCCAAAAACGTTATTCGTTGTTTTTCTGTTTTTATACCCGGAGCAGATTTTTCATATGATGCAGCGTAAGTTTTCTCTGGTAACATTTTCCAATAAAGACCACTTTCATCTGCGTTGTAAATTTGTTCCATTCTTAAATCTAACTCTTTAATGATTTTTATCAATTTTTCTTTAAATGGTTGTACTAATTATGGTTGTGCTGATAATTTTTCACCAGATATAGATAACAGTCGAATTCCATATCTTCCTTTGAATCGTTGCAGCCAGCCATCACTAGCAACGAAATTTTCAGTTTCTTTCAGTTTTTGATTTAACAATTTAGCTCTCTCTTTAAGTATTTCGCCACTAATTGGAACATGATTTTCCCGCTGTTGTAAAAACCACTTATACAGAGAATTTTCCATTTTGGGTGCCTTTGCATTTTTTAAAGTTCTTCTATTTCCCGGTCCTCCAAATGTATTGCACGTTCTTTGTAAAAGTTGTCTTTTCATGCGCTTAATTTTGCAAATTGTTGCTTTTGATACACCATATTTTTTTGCTAATTGTGTTACTCCAGCGCCTAATGAAACTTCTTCTATAATTTTCACTTTCTCACTTAATTTTAAACATTTTCTTTTATACGACATGGATGCCATGATCGTAAAAATGTATTAACGCATGCAATGTATTGGTTGTTATAACGTATGTATAAACGTGTTCTAAACACCATCTACGACTGGCTTGGTTTGCCAGGTTTGTCGTACTTTCTTGCAAAGGTGAATCCCCAACATAAATCGGCGATTCACCGTCGCAAAAAGTTGTTTACGTCATCGAGCGTATACATTGTTTACATTATCGCGTGTTCCGTTTGATGCTATAGAACGAAGTATGTGTTTACATTAGCGCAAGTTTTAGTTATCCCATATTTACGTTATCGAGCGTCTGCTGTATATTAATTATTATTAAATACATTATGCGTAACAATTCCTACAATAACAGTCAGTCGTGGATCGATTGGCGCCCTTCTTTCTTCTCTCCATATCGACTTAAATTGGTCGCATCTTTAATACGAAGACCGACAATGGCTCTAATAAGAACTAAAACAAACTGCGCTAGATCACATACCCTTCACATAAGTCTGCACCCTTGTCAGTTTTATTGACCGAAGGAACGTACTTTTGATTCTTTTCCGGTCGCTGAAGAGTCTTAACTAATGGAAATATCGGGTGAGACACACGTACAGAATATCTTGCAGACCTGCCGGATTGTCTTAGGTGGTCTTAGTTTATTTAGAGCAGATTATCATGCTTGAGGAAGGAATACTTTCAAATCAAGCCTAGGGGCTAATTCAGAGATTCAGAGCAGGAAGCTTGATTGTTTCATCCTCAATTGCTATTAACAGCATTGAACGGAAGTGTTTCAGTCAAGAAGAGACAACTTTGCGAATTGCTTCCTTTCGCAAATGCTCTTCCATTTTTAATTGTTTTTCTTGTAAAGCTTTTGTTTCATAAAAAAAAAAACTTTTTGAAGGCTCTAGTGTCTCCGACGTTGCTTAAACGCGATTTTTTCCGATACCTCATCCACAGCTTCTTCTCTTTAAGAAACGTCCAACACATCGACATCGCCCAAATGGTGCCCACACATGCACTGTCTCACAGCTACAAAGGGCCCAAATAACACCGATTGGAAGTATTTATTGCTCCGGTTAAATAATGGAGTTATTTTTAGTTGGTCCCTGTTTTATCGTAAACTTTTTATTAGTCGACTTTCAGCTGTTTGGAAAACAGGGCTGGGCTTGAAGGGGGAAAAGTTTGTATTGTCGAGCCCTCGGCTAGGGCCGCTCTCAAAACAGTTTAAAAGAGCTCTCGGCAGATAAAACGACTTTTAGCGGTGTCAAGTTCTAAGCTTTTAAGATTCCTCTCGTTTAATAGTCCTTAAACATCGATTTGCTTTAAGTGATACCTTGGCCACTTGACCACCGACCGTTAACGGAAATATAAATATTTATGAATCGGCTAAGAGCCAGTTTTTCATGTAAGCGTTAACTTTAATTTTCTGGTTTAACTTCTGCTATCGTTTTTTCATTTCTTGTCGTCGCATCAAACAATGCCGTCGCCAGTTGAAATCGCTACATGAATTTGCTTTAAAAGATCAAAAGGGTTCCTTTCGGACAATTATTAATGTTGTTTCCAGTGGATTTATTGATTTTAATGGCCATTAAGCTCTGTCGGCCGCATAAATCGATCCGTCCGGTTCCGAGACAATTTCGTATGTAAATGTCCACTTTTCGGGGGGGAGATGGCCAGCTTCACCGGTGGCCTCCCATTTCAAATGGGACGTTCACCCAAAGGAATTTTCCCGACATAAACAGAGCCTCCCTCAATCATCGATAACTGCAATCGCGGGCATTAAAATAAATCAGACCTCATTTCGCAGTTTATTTACCGAGCTTAAAAACAATCGCAAATACTTTCTCATTTGCTTTGTGAAGAATTGTATATACAGGGTGGTTATAAGGTATTTGCACAAACTTTAAACTGTCAGCTATATCACTAAGACTAAACTACTTTTACAAATAAGATAATAACATTTGCGATAATTGCTGAAAAAATACAATTGCCGCCTACTGCAATGCACGCATCAATTCGCCTTATCATTGACATAATAATTAGGATATACCTGGCATACGATTCAAGTATCCTGTTTCTTAGATTTTCTTCGTTTTGGACTGGTGTTTTGTAAACTAGGGACTTCAAGTGACCCCACTGAAAATAATCCAAAGGGTTCAAGTCTGGTGATCTTGGAGGCGTTTTTTTAAGCCCTGTACCTGTAGAACCAAGCCGATACAGATCCATGTTTATATGAACTTTGTATCTTAAAATCAGTAAAAAATTCACTTTTTAAAGTTTGTATAACTACTTAATGCACACCTTGTATAGAGCGCTATCTCGAGCAATAAAACGATTTTTTTCAGTTGAAAAAAAAACGTGACAAAATTAGGTGAAACATTGCCAGCAGGCCGGGTATTGTTTACACATTAACGAGGTGTGAACATAAATTAAAAAAATGTGTTTATGAAGTTATGTAAATTCCACGTCTACACCTTCTGGTTTACTGACAAAAATGGGACATTAGAGGGGCGCGGAATGAAAATAACGTGAACCTTATGGCGCTCAATTTGACTTTCAAATCGGGCCTAGGTAAAGAGACAATGGAAAATTTGCATAGTGATACTGATGTGTGCACTGTCCAATATATTGCCTATTAAACAGTATCGCTAAAATTTAGACATAATGCAGGTGACTAACATGAAGAAGTCGTAACACATAAGGGACGTGTTGGAAGTAATAAGTCAGCGTAGGCAGGGAGATTTAAAATTCAGGTTTCTCATGGTCATTCAAGAAAAAAAATTCAGATTAGTTCAGGTTATGAATATGGGTTCGAAAATTCTTAATTTTCGAGTTGCTGTGAAGGTTAAAAATTTCACAATCTTAAATCTTTCTTCACGTCAACTCGTACAGTTCTTTAGATATTTATTTCATTTCATAAATACATGTTAAACTTTAGGGTCTGCACAGTGAGGCATCTTATATCGTGATGAAAATACATTGACTCATATTTTTTCGGTAGTTGAAAATCTTTCATTGCGATTGAATCTTTTTTGTTTTACATCACCGATGGTTCATTTGATGGTATTTAACTCTGCTCTGAAGTTAAAAGTTCTTCCCAACGTTATTAAGTTTAGGTAATAAGGTTGACAGGATAAGTGAGGTTCAGAAAGTCCGTGTTCTAGTGTCCGTTTTAACTTCTGAGATAGGATTTTCTTGGATATTTATTTTCTCGATTTCGCGACTGTAAAGTGAGAACCAATCGTTTTTCAGATTTAAGCTCTGTTTTCTCTGGAACGCAATTGTAATACATGTAATCGTGCATCGATTCGAAAAAAAAAAACATTTCTCTGGTCTATACTAACGAGATGAAATAGGAAGACTTTAGTACTTAAAAATATTTGCGATTGAGTAATTTCATTTCAGAAATTAAGAAATGTCGCTAACAAAAAAGTTAAAGCAACATTAGCTTAGAGGACCCTCTGCATGTGACGCCCCTGATTAAAATCTGCAATTATTAACACAAAATCGATTAATTAGTTATTGCGAAAAAACACCTTTAAAGTTTCCCCCTTTAAGGGACCCTAGCATCTTTAAGAAGCCATTTTTGGCGTACGTTTATAAGATTTTTTAAATCATTTTAATCTCTAGAATCACCTCCCGAAATTTTTCAAAGTTATTTCCGGCCTCTTCATGTGCAGCGAATGCACTGGCATGACACACATCTAACATCAGAATTATGTATGTGAAATGCCGGCAATTATTTGCTACAGATCATCGGTCTCAAATATATTAAGAAGTTTCCAGAGCGCTGTTCCAATCATGCGATTTGGAGCACGCATTCATCATCGAAAGATGTGGTAAACAGACGTGAATTGCCCCTAATAATTCAGATTCTAATTCTGATTTTTTCCAGATCTTTAGATCATAAAAAAAATCCTGGAATTCCGGGAAAAAGACCATCACGATTTGGAATTTTATTTATAAACATAAAAATAGGATTACAATAAAGTTCTGACGCTTCTGAGGTTTTTGTTGGTGGCAATGACACGTTTCAATTTCTTAATCATACGTTTTTGTTTCGACTTAAAATCGTGAAGAAGTTGTCTCCACTTTATTGCCGCAGCTATGACATTCCACCTGGGTAGAGCACTTATTCAAATTATGTACCGTAAACCCCCACATTTCAAGACCGTAAAAACGTGGATATGTTTCCGCGTTATGAATAGAGTCTTTTGTAAATATAAATAATAACGTAACTATAAATTACGAGGCTGCAGGAAGCTTTAAAAGGTGGCAGCTTTAGTGCGCCTCTTCGAAGATAAAGCAACGAGACAAATGCACCGCTATTTTGTTTACAAATTGCAAATAAGACGTGTTTGTGCGTTGGAAATTTTCATTAATATTCATACCCCCCTCGAAAAATTATAAGCGCGCCTCTGAGTTATTACACATGTAAACTTCGATTGAGATTCTATTAAATACAGTTTTACTGCCAAGAAGTGGGTAATAAATCAGGTAAAAATGATGTTTGTTTAATAAAGCCAGGCCATAATGGTTTGATATACGAGGAGTCGTAAAGTGTATTTTGCTTTGGGTTAAATGATGGGGAATGTCGAGTCACCCCACTGGTCTTGACGTGGCAGATTCCGAGGCATCGAAATAAATGACTGAAGAAATTTCGAACAGGAAAAAATGCATCCCTAAATATGTTGTTACGAAGATTGATAGTGGGTTCTGAATAAATCATAACTCCATGTGGTCTTTAAGGCTGTCAGCGTCTCACCCCGGGAGCAAGAGAATTTTCTAATTCTTATCAGCCTATAGATCTACATTTATTATAAACAGATGTTCCCTTTAATTTAGGCTTAACACAAGCTCATTAACCCGAAAGCTGAAAATTCCTTCTCTTCCAGATCAACAGTTAACGAGGGCCCCGTATCAAGTCATGTGACAGGGAGACAAGCGAACGTCGCCGCTAGTGATGCCTAGCGCACCCCTTAGAGTGTAGCTGTCCGGGACACCCCCTGTAACCATGGCGTTCCGCTCCCCTGGTCTGTCATTCGGGACGTTAATAATGGTGCTTTTTTGGGGGGTAGTTCGCGCCAACGATCAAGGTTTGTATTATTAAAATTTTCTTCTTAGAGATGTAAAAATGTCTCTTTGGACACGACGACGACGTCGAGGGGGGAAATTTAAGTTATCGTCGTCCTTCTTAAGGGGGGACATGCGACGCACTTTACGGGATGAGGATGTAATTCGATATGTTGCTTTTTGTTATGTAGGATGCGAATAGAGGCAATATTCGAATGGAAAAATTATATAGAATTTCTCAGAATAAAAATTGTACTTTAGACCTTGAACTAAAAAATATGTAGTAAAGAATCGGAAGTTTCCTTTTGAGTTTTCCAAGCTGATTTATATAATCTAGTAAATTTATAATAGTTTCGTGTCTATTTAGGCTTTTGTGTTCCTCATTACTTGATTATCCATTTCTTTATCTTGGTCTTGGAAATTGTCTCTTCCTCCAAGCGATTTCATTTCCTCCTTTTACTTTTCCAGTTTATGTGCTTGGATTTACTTGGCGACGTTTTCCACCTTTAACTACCTATTCTCTGTCTGTTTCTATTTATTCATTCTTTTGGCGAGAATTTAATCTCTTTTTCTTATTATTTTTTCATGATATTTTCTCACTCTCCTGAAACAGTATTTCAAGATACCTTCAAGGGGTTCTGATTTTATTTTTTATATTTTTAGTGGAACTTTTTTATGTTTTTTTTTGTCCCACCATTTGTCACTTAATTATTTTCTTTTTCTCTTTCTAGTATTTTCCCTCTATTTTATTTATATTCTCTACAATTTAAATCATTACGTATCTTTTCTTGGAAACCCATCCAATAACAAATTGGTGCTTCAATTTGTTTTTGAACTATTCAATTACTTGAATTGATATACTTCAAGTACTGTTTTTTCTTGGGAAATACGTTTTTCTAGAGAAGGGATTGTTGAAGCCCTTTAGGTAATTCTTCGTTTAAATTCTTACAAAAATATATTTATAGTCTTACTTTACCAACTTCTTTTCTGAATTTCTGTTATTAAAAAAGTAAAGAATTGGTAAAACTGATTCAGGTAAAATTGACTTCAGTATTAGAGAAATGTTATACAGTAGTCTCAAAAATGGAAAATGTGGATTATATACCAAAAAAATATGAGGTATTCCATTTAAAATATTAGTAACAGACGTTTAAAGAAGAATTCAATTCCTGAAATTCTATTATTTTATTTTTCTTTAACATCTTGCGCTTCTGAATTCAATAAGTTTTATTAGAGATGCCAAGAGTGTATTCACGTAGCTCTCAGTATACTAGATGGACTACAAATAAATTTAATTTGTCACTATTAAGGCTAATATCTACTACGTAAATACAAAGTTCATTTTTATAATTTGACAAGTTACCCTGACTTTATTGTAGAAGCTAGGAAAAAGTCGTTTATATAAGAGTTTTATAAATTAACGTTTATTTTTGTGATATGATATTAGCAAAAACAAATGAATATCTGAACCCGAAAAAATCTGAAGTAAAGTTTTTTTTTTAATAGGATCTCCTATATATTGATGCTTTTTTTAGTTTCGCTAATGGATTATGTTTCAAAAATATATAATATGTCAAGGTTTGCTCCAGTAGTTTTCCATATTCAATTTACATGAAGTATGGAAAAAAACGAGGCATGCTGTTAGGCCAAGCATATCGCAAGCAGCAATGAGTGGTCAGAAGCGAAACAAAAAAAAGTAAGACGTGAAAGTATTATTTGTTACTTTTAAGTAACATTAGTTTATTTATTACTAATTGTTCAATTATCAAAAAAATATAAAGTAATGTTTAACGAAGAGGAAAATTTCAAAGTTGTTCGTTTATAGTTTACAAAAATAATAAGAATGTTAATGCAGTTCGGGCCATTTACGCTCCTTTTTATCCCCATACAAGCTTCCTCTATCCTCTTAAAGGAGCATCTCCGCAGAATGTAATAGAAATAAGAAATTATTTAAACAAGAGGTATGAAGTTTCGATAGCCAAAGCAAGAACTATTGTGTGGCCTCCAAATAGCCCAGATCTAACCCCGATGGATAGTTTTTTATGAGGCTACTTGAAAACTATAACAATAATGCAGATTTTAATAAAATAAGAGATAAAGATGAACAGTGCACATAAACTACAAATGAAAAAAATTCTGATTTTATTACACATACGATTTTGAAACTTAACACACATTATATTATATGAAGTGTATATACAGTACTGGAGTTCATATTGAACATTTGTGATTTTTTTGTTTCTTTTTTTGTCAACTTCACTAATTTGAGGAAATAGGTTTAATCATAGGTCAATGTGGTGTTAACGCTGACAAGTTTTTATTTTATTTTAAGGATTTAACACATTTTAACCCATCGTTTGTGGCTGCATCTGTTGATCTGTCTGTCATAGGGCCGTAAAGGCGCACCCCATCTTCTCGATTGAAATATATCGAAAAGTATTGGAGCAAACCTTGATATATTATATATTTTTGAAAAGGGGCAAATTGTCGGAATGTAAATATGCATTAATATGTACAGCAGTAGCCAAAAATAAATAGAAAAACAGAATTTTTTAATTAAATTATGCATTTGTTAATCGATGTATTTCTTATGAATGTATGTTATTTTGTCGCAAAATACATTATAAGAAATACTAAACAAATGTGGATAAAGTTACTTTATTGTCAATAAAAAAATAAATCTTTGGAATTCATCCAATCAAAAGTAAATAGACAATTTAAAAATGAAAATAAAAATATAACAATTTCCTTCAAATGATTTCAAAAATCAATTGGAACCTTTCCAAAGCACTAATATTTGGTAAAATACCCATTATTGCCAGTGAGTGCCTGACATTGACTCGGCACTGATTAAATCAATTTGTTTAATAATACTGGATCAATATTTTGCCACTTTTCTTTAATTTCAGTAAACAGGTGATCGGAATTTAAAAAATTTTATCTCTCAATCCTTGATCAACAATCTGCGACAGATTTTCTATGGAATGTAGATCGAGCGCTTCAAAATTTATACTTTTTCTCCTTCAAGAAATGGTTGAACTAACTTTGGGGAATCTTTGCCGTTTTAGTGTTGTAAATAGAATCTTAAGGATAAATTGTCTTAAACTTAAGGTAACGTAAAATTCTGAAGTATGTCTCTGCACATAGACCTGTCCATGATTCCATTTATTTCATATTGCGGGCCAATACCAAAACCGCTGAAGCATCTCCCGTATCATTACCGATCCCCCTCCATGCTTAACCGTGGGTCTGGTGTATTTAGTGTTTAATCGCCGACCAGTGGAACGTTTGAGGTATTGAATGCCATCGGAATTGAACAAATTTAACTTGAATTCATCGCTCCAGCAAACTCATTCCCAATCCCGTTTGAACCAATGAATATGTTGTCTAGTAAATTCCATTGGGTTCTTCCGATTTTCCTTACTGAATGGTGGGTTTTTTGATGGTCTACGTGGAAATAATTTCTTTTCGACTAATCTTTGTCTTATAGTTTTTGAACTTCCAGCTCAGATCGAAGTTTCGCAGACACGAATAGATTTTTAGTATTAAATAGCGTTTATCTTCCTCATATCTTTTCTGTGTAGCTTGTTCGGTCGTCCAGTTTTCAGATTTGGGTTAATTAATCAAGTTCTTTGATATCTTTATGGTACAGCGCAAATAGTGCCTTTTGTAACACCGAACATGCGGGCAATTTACACTTGCCATTCACTCTCATTAAAAGCTTTGACAATTCGCTCTTTTAAATCAGTGAAAGCCTTTACACCACGAGGCATGTTACAGATTATAAGCCAAATGCAAATTGTACTAGTATTTTTCTGATATCTTAAGAATTTAAAGTAAATTGAACTGTTTTCACTACGTCTATCTACTTTTAACCAGGTGAATGCCAAAAAATAATTTTTTTATTGACAATAAAGTAACTTTATTAACATTCATTTGTTATTTGTTATAACCTTTTTTTGCGACAGATAACACAGATGGATAGGAAACAGATCAATTAACACATGCACGATTTACTTGAAAAATTCTCTTTGTGTATCTACTTTTGACCACTACTGTCTATAGAGAATCTCATTAAAAAAAAACTCAACTCAGACCGACGTTTTCCGGTTCGGGTCTTCATTCATTTTTTCTAATATCACATCGCAAAAAATCCGTCGATATGCCAAGTTTTTATATAAAAAACTTTTTTTCTAACCTCCATAACAAACTCGCAGCAACTTGTTAAATTACAAAAATTAACTCCGTGCATACTGGCCTATCGCAGGCCGTCCAGGGTAAATTTCCTCCTTATTGTAATATCTCGCAACTTGATGGAGTCGAATGTTTATATAGTAATGCATATCCATATTATTATCTGGTCCCAAAATCAAGCTCCACTGACAGGCGATGTAATTTCCGAAATAGCTGACTCCAGGGAGCGTGGATGTTCCATCAAACTAAACAGTTACACCCTATTACAGCGCGGTAAACGAAAACAATACAGTCACATAGCATAATTGAAATCTCCATGATAGCGTTTCTATGTCAACATGAGCGCACAGGGAGCTATCAGTCACTTACGAAGGACATTCATTGAGGGAGATACGATTGTGTCCCCGGGGAACGTCATTTTGGACGTACATATATTATATTCCAATTCATTTGATTTGCCGACATAAACTGTAAACTATCTGGTTTGGGCAGTTTGTCTCACATGACACCAAAGTATTTCAATTTACGCATTTCATTTAGTTGAGCGTGGGCAGCTTCGCTAAATAAGGCCTTTAAAGCTGCCCATTAGGCCGTTTCACTCCAGGTACATAATTCGTTTTCCTGCTTTCCTTTCCTAATTACATTCCTTGCCTGAGATTAGTGCACTCTCAGCCCAGACCCGCAGGATTTTAATGCTTTTATTTATATGCGTACGAGGCAGTTTTTCGTGCAAATGCACTCGGCAGTAAAGTAAGAAATCCCAAGTAGGTAGCACCCTTCGGGCTTGACGGATATTTAAAAACTAATCAGCTAAAGTACGGAACAGACGGTAATACAAATAAATTTTAAGGTCACCGGGGGGCATTCGATTTGAAAATATCTCCCCGAACGTTTAATTAAATCGTTTTTTAGATGACAAACTTTATTAAAGT
This sequence comes from Euwallacea fornicatus, assembly GCF_040115645.1. Lineage (NCBI taxonomy): Eukaryota > Metazoa > Arthropoda > Insecta > Coleoptera > Curculionidae > Euwallacea > Euwallacea fornicatus. Next base: position 6,819,621 of record NC_089542.1, on the reverse strand, counting down.
CGAAATGTTTCGGTTTACGAGCGGCCATTTCAAAGGGCTTATTAATTATTCCTAATTTATCACTCGAATAAGAATGTCGTAAAAAGACGCTTTCGAACAAATTATTGGTGGTCTAAATGTTCCCACCAGCATTTAAAACTATTTTTTAGAAGTTTCAGTAACTTATTAAATGGGAGAGTCCGAGAAAATAATTCTGATTTCTTACTAACTTTTCACAGTCTGGCAACCTCGACTATCCTCCCACGGGTCTGACATTGACGTCATATTCTTGAAAAGAGTGCTAGAATCGCATGACGAACAAAAGCAACGGTTGCAACGTTGCGAATGTGGAATTTTTTGGTTTTTAAAGTTTAATTTGCCTCCTCCGTTGTATGTTTCGTTCTTTGATATTTAATGAATGTATGCACATTCCTTGACCCCATTAGATTGCAATGAAGAAACCCCTCTGTTGGGGGTCCGAAGTTGCGAAGGTGCGAGTCACAAAAAACGCTTTAGAACAAGTTATTTACGTTCTAGTGACACGCTTCGGGATAGATTATTTGTATTCTAAATATTCTCGACTGTGTACAAATCAATATCTGATGAGTTTTTGTCTCTTGATAAGTGAAAGAATGGAAAAAGTTCTTCTTGAAAAAATGCCAATCATTGCAGAATATTTTCGAAGTCTGACAACATTGGCGAGTTCCTGGCATCTCTCGCAGCTGCCTCACATCTATTAGAAAGGTGTCGCGACAAGTGAAAATTGCGGCGATGCCAAGTGTGACTTTCCGGAATACTTAGAAATTTACCTAGCCCTCTTCATTGACTATTTTAACCACTTAAAAACCATTCGAGCTTCATCACGTCATCATAAAGCCCTCCAGTTGGGGTAGGAAAACGAAAGGCGGTGAATTAACGAGTGACAGGACACTTTTTTACGTCGGTTCTTCGAATTGCAATACAAAACGCGCCTTGCAATGATTTATCGCGACTTTAGGCGGGCTCTTAAAATATTTTGATGTCTTTATTAATCCGAAAAGGATTTTTTAATTCCTTTTCGAGAGGGCCCGCTCCACGAGAAGATCGAGTTTTAACTGCTGCATCACGATTTTAAAGGAAAAAAATATGGGGGTCCGAATGCGAGTCATTAGTTTCGGGAGATGATGGAAAGTACACCCTGCGGGTCCTTTAATGGCAGCTTGGCAATTAATGATATTGCTCGTTTTTCGTTTGCTTTGTATCGCTTCGGATGGTGAAAAACAACAAAGAAGTGAATATCTCCTAATTTATTTTGCATTTGCAACCAAATCCGGCAAAAGTCCCCCGATAACGCAAATACGTCGGTAATTTAAACTTGTTTCAAATTAATGTCGGAGTTATTGCTCTGTTTAACGAGTGTTCTTCGAAACATCGGCCATTTTAAAATAATGCTCTCCTTTTCAACAGGTCATTTGGCCAAAATTAGCCGTTGCCGAAAACAATTTCTCCGCTCACAAAGGGCTTTTCCGGATAATTAGATCCGCAGTGAAATGTTTAGCACTTTGAAGTCTGCCCTTTCACGAAAAATACTGCCATAGTCCTGGAGCTTATCTCTTGAAAATTATAATGTCCAGCAGTAAGCATCCTACAGAATTTAAACCATTAATCTAACGTTGAGAGACTACATAAAGGGCATCATGAAAATGTATCAATTAATGTTTTATATTGATGGAGAACGAATTTTTTTAGGGTTGTGTGGATTGCATATTAATATTATAACATTAACATAAGATTACATGTCAAGATTCTACTCACTAATCCTTCAATCATTTTTTCCCTAATAGTTTTCGCCGCTTTTTATAACTTGATATGTTTCTAATTATTTGTGTCGTTCCTCTTAGTTCTCTTTCTTACAAGATTCTTTTGTTGTCAGGACTTTCCGTTTCATGAACACATCCAAGATCCAACGTTTTTTCCGTTGCTGTGATTTTATTTAATATATATATAGGCTTGTCATATAAGCTTCTCGTCAGGTTAACTTACATGTTTTCCTTGCGAAAAATACACCTACCACGTGGTCGATTTTCGCCATATGGTCGTAATTGATTGCCACAGTGCTGGTAAGTCCTACGACCGAAAATCTATCATTTTCACGAATAAACATTTCCATCTAAAGCGGAGCTTCTCATGTTGAATGTATTGTTAGCTTCACTTTAGGATTATCGAATCACCTACCTTTCCGTATTTTCAGTATTACTTGCGCTCGTGTTAATTTTCCTTTTGACACAGACTTGCGCAAAGGTCTTCTTTCAAAGTATTCGGATTCTAGAGAAAATGTTTTTATTTATGACTATCGGTTTTTCGAAAAGGTTCACTGCTAAAAATTCCAAATGAATCTAGTATTTTGTCTCAAACTTTACTTATGTATTCTGTTCATTATTCCTAGGAGATTCATTTTGTCTTATTCTCTAATGTTAATGCTAATATTAATTAACCGTCTTGCCTCGCCTCTCCTTCTAAGTGATTTTATTCTACAAATATTGCCTATCTTATATTGAATTAAATTTCTGACACTTGAGAAAATTAAATTCACCCTTTTCTTCTTCATTTCTCTTTAGCAAAATAGAAGACAATTGAAGTAGTTGATAATGCTGAAAGTTCTTAGAAACATTTGCGCCATTTATATTGTGACTTATTTTGAATTTTATAAGACTTCTCAGTCTGTTACAATAGACCCGTATTTGCAAAGTAGTCAGAAGTTTTCTAGCTCTCCAATATTCTTAGTAGTTACTATCTGGGTCATTCCTGCAACAGTTATGTAGCGGAAATATCAGAAACATGAATTTTCACATTGGTTTTTTAGCCCTTTTAGAATCGCTTGTAATTTTTTTTTCTTTCGTTTTTCCCAATTCTGCGATATTTTTCGGGAACGTCTTGTTCAAATTCCGGAAGCCGCTCCTAGTTTCAAGTATTTAAGTATAGCTTCAATTATATTTTATTGATTGAAAGGTGTATAAACACCCTTTAGCCTTATCTTATATGGAACAAATGCTCTTGTACTACTTGCTAATCCGACCATTTTCGTTAAATTCTATTGAAGCTCGCCCCAGCTCGGCCGTTTATCTCCGATCCACTTTCGTAATTACAGCCTGATCCAATCAGGATTTCTGTCGAGAAAAGGACCTCCTGACAATAACTTTTACAAGAAGGTGTATTCCCCGGCACAAGCTACAAATTCCGACTTTTACCTCTTTCCAACCTCTTAAATCATAAATTAATTGCTTCCATTAAGATGCGCGTACATAAATGTGCCGACATGATAGTCTTAATGAAACCTAAGAAGGCGTTTATGAACCTATTAGGTCATACATTCTCCAATGTCCATTGGTGCAAATGGTTATTAGCGATATAGGTTTGACAGTCTTTGCGGTTTTCCCTCTTAGATTAATTATTATTGAAGAATGTGAATTATTAATGGATTTCACTCAGACGGAACAGGGCCATCGGTCAAGATAGAGCCTCCTGCTTCAATTGCCAGTAATAAGGTTAAACAGCCTCATCAATTATCTTCAACGAGGCTTTTTAATAGTCAAGTCCATTGGATCGTTAGCGTGTCAATATCTTTATTAATCCTTACCCGAACGCGCATAATCATCGAGAAGTCTTCAAAACAAACATTTTTATTTTCTCTTTGGACGAATTATTTGTTTATTTCTCTTCACTATCCATTAACCCATTTTAAGAGCCGAACAAGATCGTTATATGACTGTTGATAGGGCAAAGAAAACGTAAGCTAAATGTTTAGTTTAATTGCTTTGACGCCTTTTGCTGATTGAGATGTGGATGTTATGGGGGTCCTATTGGTCCATATTGGATTATTGTATTATTGGGAAGTCACTAAGTTATTATCGAATGTCGACGTTCGAGTAAAAAAGGCGCTTCAAGCCACGAATGTTCTACGGTGTGGACATAAAGAATGGAACATATTAAATAGAATTCATGTAGATTAAAGAAAAAAAATGCTCGGTCACGTTAAGCTTATTTTATAAATGCGCAACTTTTTATATAAAAAAATCCTCGTGACGTCATTAATGTTGTGAATACGATGTCATGCGCTATTTTTTTTAAATTGCAACACCATTTTGTCATATTGTCATTTGAACGATTAAATTTCAAATGAACTAGAAAAAAATGTTTTTTCGAAAAAAAATTCTATTATCCACTTCAACAAAGAACTTCTATTTAAACGTGTAGGCGTATCGGTATTTTGCTCGTTTATATTTCGATTTTTTTTCTAACAGAGTAAACAAGTTTGTTTTGCGGTATTATCGTGATACATTTCAAGTCTGATGGTTGGAGACGATAATTACAGTATCTTGATAGTATCGCAAACTAAAATGTTGTGTGTTTAAATGAAACCTAAATAATCGATATCCTCATAGTCATCGGTTATAGAGATATGTGGGACCCGGCCACACAATTTGTTGGAATGTATTGTAGAATTTTTTTCCTGAAAAAAATTGTTATGCCACCTATTTGAAATTTAATCATTCTGTATGCAGAATTGATAAATCTTGCAAATGAAAATTTCAAAAATTTGGATTGCAATAAAAAAAAGGGTATGACGTCATATCTACGAGATTAATGACGTCATGACAAATATTTTTATTATATTATATTTATATTTCTAAATTAAGGTTGATGTGACGAAGCATTTTTTTTCTTTCAACTCTTTCGATTTTAATTAATATCTTCTATACTTTATGTCCACACTGTATCGTAGTAATAATTTTAATGACGTATGCATCTATGTATGTACATGTTTCACGATTTTGATGGTTTTCCTTCAAGCTTGTCGCTTTTCCAATTAATAGATTATTATTAATAACTGATAATGCTCCCCCATGTTCTCCATTTTTTCTCTTCTGCACCGGTCGTACTGCAATTTCGCATCTCACCCTCAAAATTGCCACCCTAGTGAGCCTCACAATGAAACAACCACACAATTAATCTTTCAGGGCAACCTCATCCAAACCATCTCCATGATCCAAGTCCACCCACGTCTCTGCGAATCAGATGTAAAACGAGATTTTCCGAATTAATTCATCAGATTGATAAAACGGTGGCTTTCAGAGCCGAGCAGCAGGGTGCACGCAAACAGGCAATAAGATTCATCAGATTACTTTATACATTTTATTTTGATACTTTAATTCACTGCCTTTGATGTCTTAAAACCGGTAGCCGTGGCGGATTCGCGAATTATTCGCAAGAGTAAAGATAGGGACCTACAACCTGAGAAATGCTTGAAAGAAGACGTTAATCTTAAGTTGCTTCAATTAGTTGCATATTGAGGAATGAAAGAATTGACGAAGGAACTTTTTTCTCCATTGATTCTGTCATCGTTTTGAAACTCCGTTATGACAGATTTAAAGTTTCACATAATGGTGCTATCGGCGTAACGAGAAAGTAGTGAATTGTTCATTTTGTTCATTCATCCAAACGTTCAGGCCTAAGGGATGAGAGCAAAAAAAATTGCCTCAAAAGAGATGGGAAAACGTGCAACACATAGCAGGGAGTAAATCATAACATTGAATGCCTGGGGGGGTAAATGGTGAAGAAGTTCGCCAAACATTTTAAATTTCTCGAAAGGGCTTTTCGAGCATTGCACGTACAAGGTGGCCTATTTAAAACAGTCCACTTGAAATATCTTGAAAGCTATTTTTTCTTCGGAAAGCTCCGAGACATGTCAATTTTATTCTTAATCGGGCCATTTTTAGATCATAAATGCATAAGTGTAGAGTCATCTTTCAAAACGGGGTGGCAACCCCTTCAAGAATCTCAACTGGAAGAGGGGGTGAAGTGGTACATCAAAACAAATGTATTTCAATTCTCTATACAAGTATGCTGAAATTTTATTGGTCCGCCTTTAAATATAGTAAAAAAACCGTTTTAAAACATCGGTGAAATAAATCGAAAAAAATTACCTAAACTTTATAATAATAAAATCACCAATGCTATAAAAAGTAATGTTTATCATCAAATTCTTAAGTTCAGGTGATGGGTTTTGTTATCGATTTTACACTGACCAGAATTCTACCGCAAAATTTGTCGATTCATTCGACGATTCAAAGCATCATGATTTACAACACTGCAGAGAGGATTGAAATTGTCATCATCTATTTCAAAAACAATGAAATAGTCCGAAAAACTTCAAGAATTTTTAATGGAAGGCATCCCGGTAAGAATGTGAGCCATCCCTACGTGACGAATTTAATATCTAAATTCATGGAGACTGGATCCGTTGTTAACAAAAAATATGAAAGGCGACACACCGTTACCAACAAGGCTGCATAGATTGCAATTTTGAGACATATTGAACTGTATGATGTAAATAAAAAAATATATTTCAAGTACCCGAGAATTAAAAAAAACATTAAGTATTCCACAGTAGTACATCAATACAGTAGTAGTATTCAGAGGATCTTGAAAAAGCATGATTTCCATTCCTATAAGATGCATCTCATTCATGAGTTCAATGAAGGTGACCTAGAACACTGTATGCAATATTGTGAGGTGATGAGTGAAAGCATTTTGATCAAACTAAATTTTTTATATATTCTACATGTTTCTCTGACGAATGCAGATTCTTTCTGAATGATTTCGTCGACAAACGTAATTGCAGTATTGAAGTGATATGAATCCTAGAATTATGAGAGGACAGCATTCACGGTATCTAGAAAAATTCAATGTATGGGCTGGGATTTTAGGAACTCGCATTATAAGACCTTTTTCTCTACCCGATAACCTGATAGTACTTATATGTCAATCTGCCTCAAGACTTTATCTACCCTCACATTGGGGGATATCCTTCAAGACGACGATCAGCTCCCAGAGAATGATGTATTTTTTCAACAGAATGGTGTTCCGTCCCAGTACGCAGTTCTTCTACATAGCTTTTTGGATCAACATTTTCCCGAACACTGGATTCGTAGGAGAGGTTTCACTGGATGGCCCCCAAGATTGCCTGATTTAGCACCATTAGACTTTTTTTTAGGGGAACATTTAAAAATTGTTGTTCATAAAACGAAATTTACCTTTCTAGAAGATTCTCGCCACCAAATAGTGATAGCACGCAATGAAATAACTCCCAAAATTCTACGAAATGTTCGGGAAGAGGTTGAACGAAGACTTTATTTTTGTATGGAAATAAATGAGTTGTAACTTGAACACTTAATTAAATAAAACATTATTTAAAAAAAAAGGTCTTTTCGAATTATTTTATCGATGTTTTAAAACGTTTGGTTTTTACATATTAAAAGTGCAGTAAAAAATTATCAGTATATTTGGGGCAAAAATTCAAATACAGTAGAGACTCGATAATCCGTATCAATTAAAGTTAGGACTAATCCGGATTAATAGAAAATCCGGATTATCCCATCTTGCATTTTTATACATATGCGTGTACATGTATATTAAAGAAACATTTAAATGTGTATATGTATAATACACTTAATTCTCAAAACATCGAAACAAATATAATGCAAAAAGATTAAAACGTATTAGATCAGTCTACTTACTATATATGTATCTATTAGTATGTATCTACATACTAAATACTAGGAACATACTACATTATTTAAAATAATCGGAGATTTTACTTTGTTTTTAAAGCGCAATAATTGAAGAATTCTTAATTATAGCTTTCTGTTGTACATTTTTTAGTATAAGAAAATCTGTGACGCTGAGATTATTTTCTTCAGCCCATTGCAATCCCAATGTAAAATATTTTATTGCATCCACATGTTTGATTTTTTTTGGCTGGATATCGAATTTTTCATCACTGGTCTCATCGTCTATAACCTCATGCTCAAGATCGCCATCTTCTATAACATTTTCTGCATTCTCAACCCACTGATTCATTTCAATATTTGAACGAATCTCACCATCAATTTGTGTCAGCACGTTTGACTTGTCTTGGCAGCAATGGTTTATTTGCTGACATTTCTTTTGTAATGAGCTTAAGGCAATCAGATCATCTGGGTCACAACCAGGTAAATTGTCTGATAAAAGTTTGTGCCAACACTTTTCTAAAGAGTTCGTGGCCACTTTTTGCCATGAATTATGGAGCAAACAAACTGCATACATAAGATTAACACTTTTAAGGCACTTAAAAATATCATCCTCGTCTTCAAGTACTGAAAGAATATGTGCTAAAAGTCCTTTTCGGTAATTTAGCTTCGTTAATCTGATAGCATTTTGATCCATGGGTCGAATTAAAGCTGTGCAATTTGGTGGCAGAAACATAGTGAAAATCTTTCCATCTTCACTTATCAATTCCTCTTCAGAACAGTGACTTGGTGCATCGTCAATCAATAATAAGGCTTTTTCAGGAATTCGTTGGTTTTTTAAAAATGACTTCACTTGTTTGCAAAATGAATTGTGAAACCAGTCCATAAAAATTGTACAAGTCATCCATGTATTACTGCTAGAGACATATTCCACAGGTAAAGTTATGTTCTTGAATGGTCTTGGATTCTTAGTTTTTCCATTAACAAGAAGTCGAAGTTTTTAGGTACCATCACCGTTGTGCAAGCTAGAAACGTGATTCGTTCTTTGCTGGATTTTCTTCCAGGCGCCATTGTTTCATTGCTGTGAACTAAGGTTTTATCGGGCGGCAATTTCCAAAAGAGACCCGACTCGTCAGCATCATAAATTTGCTGAGGAAGAAGATCGTGAGCTTCTATTACTTGCCTAAGTTTCGCAATAAAGGGAGTTACAGCAGATTCATCATTCGATAATTTCTCTCCGCAGATTTTAAGATGTCTCAACCCATGTCTTTTTTTAAAATTAAGTAGCCAACCTCTGCTTGCAATAAATGTATCTTTTTCATAAATATTCTGGAAGAGTTGTCGAGCTTTGGCCCCTAGTATTTCGTGCGAAAGAGGAATATGTTTGCTTCGTTGTTTAATGAACCAGGTATACAATTCTTCTTCCATCTCCGGATATTCTGCTTGCCGCAAGGTTTTACGAGAACCTGGCTCAGAATGACAAATTCCAATAAATCTAAAATATTGATGAGTAAGTCACCATCAAAAGACGTTCCAAAATAAACTAATCTTACCTCCTTATTTTATCCTCGTTTTTTTTTTAATATCAGAAATAGTAGACGTTCAGTAGACGTTCCAACGCTGTACTGTAGCGCAAGTGATTTACCACTAACACCATTTTTTAATTTGTCTAATATTTCACCTTTTTGTTTTATAGACAAAGAAATATGTTTACATTTCTCCATTCTACACTACGTTGAAACACACCCAGCCACCAAATATGTAATATAACTTAAGATATCGCGAGCAAGAAAACGCTTTAATACTATTGGTAATACTATTGGTACAATATTCAGGTAAGTTACTGGTTCAGATATAAAGCTCTGACTGACTTCTTACTTCTGCCCCTGGCATTAAGGAAACTAAAAAGTACTTAGATAGCATCAGCAGAAATAATAGTAAGCAATAGTGCTGGAGCACGTGGCCTCATAACTTATGTATTGGCGCTTTGAAATAATGCGTTAAGTTAGAGCTGATGACCACGTATGTAACGATAGCAAATTCGGATTACTAAATCATACGATCCGAATTACAAGATACATAATTTGAACTTAGTATCAATCCGGACTACCAAAAAAACCGGATTATCGTTCTCCGGATTATCGAGTCTCTACTCTACCTTCTATTTGATATGCCACTTGACCCCCGTGTCATTTAAAATTTTGAAGGGGTTGCCTCCCCGTTTAGAGAGATGACTTTACACCTACGAATTTATAATCTAAAAATGTCCCCCTTGAAAGTAAAATTGACGTGTCTCGGAGTTTTCTGAAGAAAAAATTCCATTCAAGATGGTTCAGGTGGACAGTTTTGAACGGGCCACTTTGTATGTGTAAACAATATGAAAACCTCTGTAGCTAAGTCATCTGATTTTGATTAATAAAACGTCTCGTTGGTCTAAGTTTAAACGGGTTTTCGCAACAGTTCTGTAATTAAAACGTCTCTGAAGTATCTTCAATACCTTGTTTTTCACGAGTGTCCAAATGCTTTTCAGAAACCATTTTCACGTTGTCATCTATTATCTGAAATGTTTAAGACGTGCCATAGGGCATGCGAAGACATGGAGACGTCTTGAATATGTTGTTGCAGTAGTTTCAAGCCAAATTTACGCAAACGAAATTCGGTGAAATAACCTGGAGAACAACTCTAGCAACAGCTAGGAAAGAATCAGGTCATCTATAAAGAATTGGATTAAGTTATTATTTCATGTTTGGAGAAGTAGAAAGCAAGTAACGTCAAATTACTAGTATTTAAAAGAACTAAAAGTCAGCAAAATTTAAGTCACTTGGCTTTCGCGAAGCCCAGGAAAATGAAGTTCTTTCAAGTAATCTCAGTTTTGGAAATATAGAAACCAAGTTATGTTTGTGATCTCGCAAGATTTGAAAGTCAACTAAGTTTAGTTACTTCACTTCAAGGAAACAATGGAAATGGGTTGAGATGAGATTTTTTAAGATTCTAAGATGTAGTAAAAATTGAATTAATTTCCGTCACGTTAAATTTGGAAACTGAAAAAAATAACGTTAAGGAACTTCAATTTTATAGAAATATATGTAGATTAAGTCAAGTAAAGTTACCTCAATTTTAAATAAACTGAAACGTAGTAAATTTGTGAGGCTTAAGGTTTGGGAAATTCACGAACATGTCCAAATTAGTTGACTTTTCCTAAGCTTGAACTTTGGAGAGCCGGAAATCATATCAAGTTATACTTCAATTTTGAAGAACTGAATATGGTAAATCGAAGTTACTTCAGTTCTGGGGAGTTTAAGAATATCTGGTTTATCTAAAGCCTCATCTACCGTATACGTCAGGCTTCCGCGATCAAGTCAGACTTGTCAAACAACACGGCACGTGTAGATATAATCTTAATTTGGTTTGACGAACTTGCAAAAGATTAATAAAGTTTTGTGTTACTGAAAGCGATAAACAGGTTGATTAAGCAAAAAATTGAGCTGGTCAGTGCTGCCATACGATTTGTATCAGCCTTATTAGTGGTTTTTCAGATCATGCATTGCTGAACACAGAACGTTACGCGTAGACCGAGCTTTAGGCGAAAACACGTTAATTTCACACCTTCATTTTGCCTATTAAAGTCAAGGTGTTGCGTTCATCTTAAGCCTGGCTTGTACGGAAACCTTATGGGGTTTGCCATCAGTCTTACATGATATTCCCAAGATTATGAAACAACGTAATGCGCAATGTAGATATAACGCCTGATATTTTGCATGAACTGAATTTGGTTTGACACACTTGCAAAAGACTGATTGCCTGGAGCTTTGTACACAGATAAAATGGCAAACAAGATGACTGAGCAAAACAATGAGTTTAAATGGTGGTGGGACAGAATTCGTATTGGTCTTGTAGCTAAGTTCTTTAGATCATGCGAAACTGGCGACAACACAGATACATTTACAAATAAATCGGGCTTAAGCTACTTCAGGTTTGAAGTTTGAAAATCACGTAATCAGGTCAAATTATTTCAATTTCACTCAGTTGAAGATTATGTCAGCTTTCGTTCCTTAGAAGTTTGCCGGCGTCAAGAAATTCAGGTTCTTAAGCAACGTTTTACTCATGTGAAAATCATCAGTCGGATATAATTTTTTCACGTCGTTTTGATCACAATGTTGAGGCATATTTGAGGCGTTTGCATCGACCTAAAGATTATTGTGATGTAGTTCTTCATTGATAGGAATTCCAAAGACAGTAAAGCTTCACTAATTCCGATCGATTATAATGCGTCCGATCCGGATTGCGGAGTAATCCGGATTTTGGAATCACATTAAAATAGTGTATAATGAAGGGTAAAATAATGTGCAAATTATGTGGTATAAGCGTATGTTTAAATATTATTTAAAAATTTCAGATATTTTTATTTGGCGAATACATCCCTGTCTAACTTCTATTGAACGCTGGTGATACATTCTAAGCATAGTCATGCTATTTATTGCGATATTGTTTTCCTCTGCTCATTGAATGCACGTAGAGAAACTCTTAATAGCTTCTTCATGTTTTATTCTTGGTGCATCTATGGAAACTTTGTCACAATAATAGCCCACGTTGTCACTAACTTTATTCAATTGTAAATGGTCGTCATCTCCAATGATCGATTCACGTAGTTTTAATTCTTCAGAATTGTAATTGTTTGGATTAATCTTCTGTAGCACGTTTCCGATTTCAGCAAATTCCTCTCGATCTTTATACCATTTCTTTTTGAGAGCCGTCAATGGAATATCGTCATCTGAATCCTCTTCGCTTTCGTAATTTAATGTGGCTTCATTAAGATGTTGTTCATCCATTGAATTGCAAAATATCCTTTTTCCAAAATTCTTCAGTATATTACTATTTCACGTCAGAGTTTCTTTCAAGAATCAGCTAATGAAAATACTGCAACTGCCAAATTGATGTTCTTAAGTGGAAATGTATTTTTTCTCTAAACATAATACATACACCAAAAGGCTCTTTCGATAATACACTTTGGTTAAAAGTACGGTATTTTGACCCATAGGTTGAATGAAAATGAAATACGAGGTGTGCAATTAGGTGGGAAAAACATAGTTATGATTTTGTCATCGTCGTTGGTCAGTTGTTCTTCTAAAGAGTGACCAGCAGCATTGTCCACTAATAAAGTTGCTTATATATTTAGATTATTGTTGTCTAGATATTTTCCACTCGCATTGCAAATCCTGAAGCCATATTATGAACAAGGCTGAGCTCATCCAAGCATTTTTTATTGAGAATAATTCGACCGAAAATTCAACGGATTTAAATGCTCTGGGATTTTTGACTTTGCCCATAATCATCACTTTGACCTTACGTCTTCCATCGCCATTCGTACAGGCACGAAAAGTTCCTCTATCCTAGGAAGTCTTTCTGTCTGAAGGAGTCGCTTCTGCAACGTGAACCAATGTCCAATCGGGCAGAAGTTTCCGGTAGAATACAGATTCATCCGCGTTGTATGTTTGACTTGACAGTAAATTCAACTCCGTTATTTTTTCGCTAAATTTTCATAGAAAAGGATGCCTGCAAGATAAATCTGAAAAATTTTTCTCCAACCACTCTCTAATAACTAATACTCCATCTTCGTTTAAACTGATTTACCCATCCTCTGCTGGCAATAGATTTGTTATAATTATAGTTTTTTAGAGTAAATCAAAATGTCCTTCTCGTTGTGGCTGTAATCACGCATATAATTAATTCTCCATTTCTGAATATTCGGCTTTACGTAGAATTTTCCTTTTCAGTGGTGTGGGGACGCTACTGACAATGTAACTACAACATAAATGTAAACAAATCTCAACAAACTGCATTGCTATTTAAAAATATTGAATATATATCTTTATATTTTCCTTATTTTTCTTAATGTTCGAAATTGCCGTCGAGGTATCAACATCATACTTCGTTTTCCACTGACACCTCTATGATAATTGTTGCAAGTTATTCCGTTTATCACTGAGAGTTGGCGTTTTATTAGGCCTCTTTGGAACCACGTTCCTTAGACATAAGTAAAATTAATTCACGGATTCTTCTTCATTCTCTCAATTCATAGTCGGGGATTCCCTGGGCTACCCAGCCGTGGTGGATCCGGACTGCAAGACACATAAGAGAAATTTACGTTTCTTCAATTTTTGATCACGGGAGGTTCGGACTAGTAGAGCTTTGCTGTAGTAGAATTAATATATTTTTTTAACGATCGCTTCTCATTTGCATTGTTTCAACCGATGAGAAATTTGAGAAATTTGAAAAATTTCCAAAATTTCCAAAAAAAAATATTGGTACGGTTACCTGGCCCTGGACACCCCCGTCTTGTATGGCAGAAAAGTGAATAGGAGGTTTCGATTGATACCGTCGGGGAAACATTTGCCGTAAAATATCTTCAAAAAATCATTGGCGTATCTCGACGCTTTTTGTTCGAAAATCGCAGGATAATCTGGTTACGTATCTACTGTCCGAAGCTATCGCTCTTATATTATACACTAAAGCATATGCAGTCCATCTGCATTTGACATTTTATTCACATCGTCGATATTAAAGTTCGCAAATGGATGTGAATAGGGTCAGCAGACTAAAAAGACCCTTTGTTGCTTTGAACTGAGTCCGAACCTCCTATGGTTCGGGACGAAACGCATATTTCAACTAGAGCGTACCAGTTAATAATAAAAGAGGATTCAAACGTAGTCCAGCATTCAAATTCCTGCTGTGTGGGACAACAGGAACGCCATTCAAATCTGTCATTGGCTACAGGCAAGTGAGAAAATATTTGTTCATATTGTCGCGAACAACTCTTGTAGGCTGTCGATAAAATTTTACTGCCCTGGTATCGGGATGATAAAATGGACTCTACATGGAGTTATTGTTTTCTATAGTTTTCAATCGGATAATATATAATACTAACGGTAATACTAATCCTTTTTTGCCCTGCATCGGAGCTGATTTGTGGGCTGTTCTTCCGTCCTTTTCCCTCCACTTTTCCTTGTATTAATATCTTGCGCAATAAAAACAGTTTTACGATAACTTTGTTCTGCGTTGTTAAGTATTTCGGAGTCTTTTCGGGCGACCGCATTTCCTCCATAAAACCTCATGGCAATAAAAATTTTAATCGTCTTAATGTGCAGTGAATACATTGGTAATACAATAGATAGAAAGTCCAGAATTAGCTTCAATTAACCTTTCAGGCCGATGAAAATAAAATTTTAATTTGAAAATTTCAACGGACAGTTAATCATCCAAGCCTGGGTGTGACAAATTAAGTGGGCTTTCCCGGTCTAAAATCGTCCACTAATAAATCTGTTGCGATAGCACCACAATCAAGATAGAACCGGGCGTTTGTCGGAAGAGGTATAGTCGTATCCAGGGACTAATTAAAATCTGCTCGTGTATGTGCGGCCTGAATGCAAATCACAGACGAAAAGAGAGGTGAGCTCGAAAAAGTAACGATAATTTACAGCCCTACTCGTTGTCATAAAGTGTCCATTTAAAACCAAAATAAAATGCTAAACGGGCATTATGCATGGTATCTTGTCAAAATGTACCGATTATACGGCATGTAAATTTATGTAAAATAGGTGCGCTTTTTGTAATGTGAGCTGTAAGTTAATTGTTAAATATTCTCTGGAGGCTGCGCTACCACTACCAAATAGAGACCTGTTGTTACGGTTTCCATTCCGGTAAAAAATGTTAACTTGAAACGAAAGTCCAGTCTCTCATGATCAAACAACAGCAATAAGGACATTTATTCTTTTTTACATTTTATGGTCGGAAACTTGGAAGGCGGCAAGATACTTTTTTTTTATCTGAGAGACAACATGAACATCCTCTTAGATTTGCCCTGTGGGAACCTTCTCTCATATCCTTATTAAATTGAATGTCTAAATACAGCTGATGTTTTATATACATTTTCTCTACGAAAACTTGGAAAATAATTATGTATTATATTATCAATTAATATTTTCAAAGAGCTCTTACTGATATTGTATTCTTCAAATCGGTTGGAAGCCCCCTGGGGATTTGCCTGTTACAAACATTTCTAAAATTGAATAGCTAAATGTGGCTGGTGTTTTAAATTATTTAACTAACTAAACTTGGAAACGAATCAGGAAAATAGACATCGCTATCTTAAAATTTTCATTTCCAAACGCATCAGAATCCTCTGGAATTTGCCTTCTAGATTCCTTATTAAATTGAATACCTGAGGGCAACCAGTAGTTTATATTTTATCTACAAAAACTTGTAAATTAATCGGTAGAATAGTTTTTAGTATTTTCAACAAGAACCTACACTAATATTGTATTCTTCGAAACACATTAGTATCTTTTCAGGCTTGACTCATAAATCTTCTTGAACCGGATATCTAAAGACACGTGTTTTATATTATAATTACAAAAATTTAGAAACCTGTTAGTAGATTACCAGTTGGTATATTTGAAGAGAATACACCAATATTTTCCTATCCAAAACACATAGGAATTCTCCTTAGTTTCCCTCGGGAACCTTTTAAATTGAAGACCCAAAGGCAACAATCTCTTAGATTGTATCTGCTAAAACTTCGAAATCAATCAGTTCAATTGAGGTTATTATTCTCAAAGAAATTCTACTAACATTTTCTGCTTCAACGGGCGTGGAAACTTTTTTCAACTTACCCGATTAGTAGCTTAAAGCCTACTATCTAGAGGTTATTTCTAAAATATATAAGAGCTACCTCTACCTAATGATACTTTTTATCTAGTGAAAATTAGAAAAAAATCAGCGATACTTCCCCTTTGCTCTTTCTGATGTGACAACACAATCGTTCTTCTTTCATCTCTTTTTCTCTAAAAATTTAATAGGACGATGACCTGACACTTTCTGTTCTTCTCCATGATTAATCTAGAGCTTTATAGAGACGGACTTTGCTTTCTTCAATTTTTCCTTGCCTCTTGATTTTCAATTACTTACCTGGAACAAATTCCTGCAAAAAATCTCCTGGAAACCAGTTGCTTCATTCTCTAGGTCAACTGCTCGTAAATTTTTGACTAAAGGTGCTTCTGTATCTCTTTCTTCTTTGTCCTAACTTTCTGAAAGAAACTTTGAATTCTTCTTTTCTATTTTGTTGCTTCAGGGTTTTTTTTTTTTATAACTGAATGCATTTTCTCGTCTTCACATTGATTATTCATGACATCGTCCAGTTCAAGTTGGCTTCCTGCATGAATGCTGACGATTGTCCTCTTCTTTCTATTGTTTAACCTTACTTTCCTAATAGATTTATAACTTTGCTTCCGTCGTTTTTTTCCGAAATTCGAAACTTAATTGTAAAAAATGGATGATACATTCACGATTTACAGTATTGTATTAGTTTCTTCCATCTATAGAACAGCGTATGAATCCCGCATTCAAAAACTAGCCATCTTCTGAAACGATTCACGAATTGATCTAATTTTTTACTTCTTCATAAGACCAGAAGTCAGTCAGGCTTATGTGTCACTGATCGAAACAAGTGACAGTCAGAGGGAGCAAAGTCTGGAGAGTACGGCGGACGGGGTACGACTTCCTATTTTAATGTTTCCAAGCATGTCTTGACTACTTTCGCAACATGGGGTCGAGCATTGTCATGCTGCCAAATCACTTTATTGCGTCTGTCGACGTATTGCGACCGTTTGTCTTTCAATGTTCGGATTAAACTCAAACTTCCAATGATCGTGAAAAATTTTTCTTGACTTTGACATGAGTCATCATTAAGTGATGTCTCCAATTCTGCATCTTTGAAAATCTTCTCTCTCTTCGCTATGCCCGTCTTCGACATGAAAATCACCGTTCTTGATGCGTTCCATTGACAATACATTGTTTCACAAATAGCGACCTCACCATAATAAGTATTTGGGAACATTCGATGTGTCTTAGGTGCAAATTTATTCATATCGAAACAGAAAATTAAAACATCCCACAAATGACGAGAAGTTTGCCGATAAACTGATATTTTCATTCGAGAATAACTTTTGATGCAAAGACAAATTGATTAATGTTTCCATGGAGTTATATTGGCAGATGCCCAAGTTTTTTGCGCGACGTCTATGAGCTACATATTCATTTCGACCACTACTTGCCATTAAAGCACTCTATGGAAAAACGGCGGAAGCAAAGTTATACAGACCCAACCGTAAAAATCTTATGTTTAAAGTTTGAGGGTACTACGTTGATTTGTGTGTGTGTGTGTGTGTAAGAATTGTTTTTAGTGAACAGTTCCAGAAATTTTGGAAACGTGAAAAAGATTGGTCATTGACTACGTGATTCAATATTTTGATTAGAAAGGTTTTAGTCCATTCGATATTAAAGCGGAATTAGATTCTACCCTAGTAGAATATGGTTCTTTGTTAACAACTGTAAAATTTAATGGTAGAATTTTAAAGCGGTCGAACAAACTGCCAAGACGGATTCCGCAGTGGTCGACCTTATGATACTCCAGATTTGACCACTTCAGATATTGTGGTAAAAATGCACAAAACTGTACTGGAAGATAGGCATTTCAAAAAGTGCTGTACGTTGCAATTTGAGAGAGAAATTCGATATGAGAAAGCTGTGCATAAAAGGGGTGCCACGATTATTCAGAATTGAACAAATGCTGCACAGTGAGAACGTTCCAAGAGAGTGGTTGGTAAAGTTTCGTAATGGTAAAGCCGAGTTTTTGCATCGATTCATACCTATGGATGAAACATGGGTCCATCCTTTAGTGCCGGAGATAAATGAGTACGCAAAGCAATGGGTTCAAAGAGTTGAATTGGCTCCAAAGAAGGCGAAAATCGTTCCATCTGCAGGAAAAGTGATGGCGTTTGTTTTTTGAAATACACGTGAGATAATTTTTATTAACTCTCTCTTTAAAGAAAAAACAATAAATGGAGAACATTAAACAAATTTATTGCAGCGTTTGAACGAGAAATTAGGAAAAAAAGACCGCATTTGGCGAGAAAGTCTTGTTTCATGAAGGCAGTGCACCGATCTACATTTCCGTCATGATGATGACTAAAATCAATCAACTTGGTTTCGAACTTTTTCCTCCCATCCTATTCGCCAGATTTAGCCTCTTCAGATTATTTTCAATTTCCAAACTGGAAAAAATTACTCGGCGGAAAGAAATTTGCCAATAATGTTGAAGTCTAAGGTTGATGCATGTTTTGAAACGTTCAAAGCTTTTTACTATAAACACGGCATGGAACATCGCTGGAAAAGTGTGTCAATCTCAAGGGGGACTATGTTGAAAAATAATGTAATATTTACCATTTGTTTTTCTTTAAGTGTTACGTCGGATACTCCTGGGACTATCATCGTAGCGTGACTATTTGCCATTGTCTGGATCCTATATATATTATTTAATTTATTCTAAGAAATACAAATTTGACAAAAATTCCTATTTATTATATCGTGAATTACAGGGTTTTCTTGTGCCAGCTAATGCCGGCTTCCTGCACGTTTATTGACAATTTAGTCCAATTTACACTTCCAATTTTCCCTTCGTCTTAACGAACAGGATTGCGATTTTCACTTTTCTATCCCCATATTTTTTTTATTTCTTCTAAACCATCATTTTTCCAGCACTCGTCGGAATGATCTGTATGCAACTTGGAGTGATTTCAGAAGAATTTTTGCTCGATTTAGAGTAGTCACAAAGGAATTTTCCGAACCAAATGCCAAACTAGGCGGAGCAACTTCATTAACACGGAACGACCCGAAAGATTTTTGGAGTTAGGTAGCACCTAACGTGGGGAGAGTGAATGTTTGAGTTATCTTACTTTTTTCTGAAAATGAGCGAAATCATTCAAAACACTCCTATTAGAAAATCAGAAAGTTTTTTCTAACGTGCAATTTTCCACATTCTCCGTGTACCAAGGCGTACTGGAGAGCATTTCATTAACATAGAGCAACAGTTTTGACTTTGTTGCTACTTATCCCCAGACATTTTGAAGAATGTAATTTAATTATGTCTATATCCGTTCATAACAGGACAGAGAAGGTGGGCGCCGCTGTTACTCGCAATTGAACAAGAATAGCGCAGTGAGGACTTTCCAAGGGAGCCTTTGGTAAAGTTTCGTAGCAATAGAGTCGAGTTTTTGCATCGATTCATAGTAATGGTTGAAACACGGATCCATTATTTCACACCTGAGATGAAAGAGCAGTCGAAAGAATGGATTCAAAGAGGACAATCGGCTCCAAAGAAGGCGAAAATCCTTTCATGTGCAGCAAAGCTGATGCCGTTAGTTTTTTGGGATGCACGTGGGGTAATTTTTATTGACTCTCTCCCTAAAGGAAAAACAATAAATGGAGAATATTAAATGCATTTATTGCAGCATTGGAGCGAAGAAATAAAAAAAAACGAATCATTTTTCGAAAAAAAAGTCGTGTTTCATCAAGACAACGCACCAATCCACACTTCCGAAATCGCGATGGCCGAAATCAATTAACTCGATTTCGACTTTTTTCCTCACCCATTCTATTCGCCAGATTAAGCCCCTTCAGATTATTTTCTATTTCCAAACTTGCACAAATGGCTCGGTGGAAAGAAATTTGCTAATAGTGAATAGGTGAAATCCGAGGTTGATGCCTATTTTGAAATATTCTAAGCTTCCTACTATAAACAGAGCGTAGGACTCATGGAACGTCGCTGGAAAATGTGTGTCAATCTTAAAGCAGACAATTTTGGAAATAACGTAGTATTTTTCAAATTTTTTTTCTTTGAGTTTTAGGTCAGGCACTTCTGGGACTATCCTCGTGTATTTCAGGCTCTCTTATCTTCTTCCAGTGGTTCCAGGCACATTTACAACAGCAAATTTTTCTTTCATGCTTTCCGCTCCTCGCCGATTTCTCGTTAAGGAAAACTGATACTCGCTACCTCTCTCTTTCTACCAAGAGTCAGTTCTTCATGGATCAATGGATATCTGCAGTTCCCAAAATGCGTAACTTTTCGGAGTGCGAGGTACGCAAAGATCCACCTCACCACAATCAAAAATGCAGAGAATATCTGTCTGTTAATTAAAAGCAGTCATTCTCCGAGATATTGGGTACTTAAGAAATCCTGTCGCTATTAATCATCACCGATTCAAAACTTATTTGCAATAGATTAATGTAATTTATCAAGCTCGTACAAATAGCCCCACGCACGTCACAACTCCGCTTTGAGCCAATGGTGATTGTTGCAGCTCTGACAATAGAAAGTGACGAAAGAATCGAAATCCAAAGGCCCCATATCGAAACGACTAATAAAAACTCTTTTGTTGAGGAATATTCATAACTGTGATGTCGTTCGATTATTATTGGTGAAAGGACGTTCATTTTGACAACGTGATGCATGCCGTAATCAAAGAACACGTCTGACGGCCAGATCGAGTAACTGATAACCGTTTTGTTTGATTTACACGGCCTGTGAATGTCAATCGATATCTCCAAATCGATTTATAGTGTTTTTTTTCCGTGAATGTTTTGACCTGGAATTAATGCGAGAAGACTTTCTTTGCTTGTCGTCACGTACAGGGCGTAGGACGAAAAGATTCTTAATAAATATTCATTGCTGATGAGGTTGACGCAACTTAATAATAGACAACTTCATAGACGAGGCGATGTCGCCCAAGTTGCGTGGATGATTTGAATTTTATTAGAAAAAAGACACGAAAACGGGCGGTTCGAACAAAAGATTGTAAACACGAGACAAAAGGGAGAAACAACGCTAGCAAGACTTGAATTTCAATTCGGAAATGAAAAAAAATTCGAAGAGGCGAAGAGACGTTTGGTGTAGTCTGCACGACGGGGCACGCCAACATCTTTTGGTTTTTCTCCTCTTTTCGAGGAAGAGGAAAAAATAGTCACCGGGAAAATCAAGACTCTTTAGATTCGATGCAGGCCTTCGAATCGAAAAACCTGAGCTTTGAATAATTTAAGTGATTTAAAGTCCTTAAGGCCGTCGCTACGCTTGAAGTCCCACCGGCTATAAATTTGCCTTCAAGGAATGCCCGGTTAAGGCACCTGAGTAATTAATTATGTGGTGGTTGCCCAAGAAATCACTCTGATACTCATGAGTCACTGGCGTGATTGTTTTCGCCCTAGTTGACTAATTTTAGTCAGAGGTTCTCCCAACATCTCCCAGTTATGTAATTTACATTTTATCACATACTAATTTGTTCTGTGCCCTGTCACCGGGCGTTTTAGCCATGTTCGCCACGCTCTTTAGCGATTTTAACAGCTTAATTACGTTTTCCGACATACCTTTTGTCGGTCGAGGCCTCGAGATTCCGCTCTTACCCGATAATCGTCTTCTTATATCACTCGGGGCGCATTCTTATATCGCCATTAATCACGACCAATGTTTGAGAAATTGCCGATGTTTTGCTCCCGCTTCTTCGTCGATAATTTATTTATTTTTTGTCGTTATGATACCTGTAATACTTAGTTCTTATAAAAGATGTTCAATTTCCCACGTAACGATAATTACGTGCTGGGAACTAATTGCCACCCCTATATCTAATTGAGGACCG
This sequence comes from Euwallacea fornicatus, assembly GCF_040115645.1. Taxonomy (NCBI): domain Eukaryota; kingdom Metazoa; phylum Arthropoda; class Insecta; order Coleoptera; family Curculionidae; genus Euwallacea; species Euwallacea fornicatus. Next base: position 6,797,573 of record NC_089542.1, on the reverse strand, counting down.
AAATTTAAAACTTGGAAGGGAACACGCGCGAACAATGGATGAGACACGTGCTGTTGACAAAGAAGGAGACACATCCCTATTAACTTCATTTAGAAATGTCACAGGCCGGTCTGATGGTCTTGTGAACCAATTACTTGATGTTTGATCAGTTTTACAGCACTGAGTATCAATCATAGTTAAGGAAATAGAGGGTAAAAAATGTTCCCTTAACTTATATGTTCACATGATGCCTCAACTTGTGGGGTGGAGGAGTAGAGGTTGAAGAGTCTCGAAACGTATTCCCTCGGATTTTTATTTTTATTTTCATTTAAAGCCGATCTTTATGCCGTCTTTTCCCTAAAATAAGACCCAACCAAAAAATAGATCCGAGCATGGTACTTCGAGACATTTCTAACATAAGCTCTACCCTCAAAAATGAGCCCTAGCTAATTTCGTTAAGCGGACGAGTCGGGGAACCCCCTCTCCCGGTTTGCGTGTCGGTCAGTGGCGAACACCATTCGCCATTGATTGGTCGTGTGCTAGACGCCGTTTCAGCAGCCAACCTTTAGTTATTCATTAAATTTTTTTTAACATAAAATGAGTGCAAAAAGAAAGAGTTATTCAATGGAATACAAAGAGACAATGGCTGAAGACTCTAGAGAAAAAAAATTCACAGTTTTTGTGAGGAAAAGAAATTGAACCTATGAATGGTTTGAAAGTGGCGATCCTAGTACAATATTCTAAATCAACATGTTGATGTGGGAAATGTCAAGAAGCGTGTGGATCGGGTCGACGACCATTATCGCCTAAATTGGGAAACATTATATTTGAATGGATTGCTGACAGAAGAGCAAAGTGTTTGGTAGTTCGTAGAGTTGGTATTCAAGAACTTGTCCTCGCAATGGTACTACAGCTAGACACACCGCCAGACGAATTCAAAGCATCGCAACACTAGGTAGAAAGCTTCCTTCAGCAATATGAACTGTCGCTAAGAAGATTGACAACACAGTTTAAGTTGGAAGATAGTGATTAAGCGTGAGCTTCTTTTCCAATGTTTCGTTTATGGAATCGACTGCTCCACGTACTCACTGTCGAAGATGGTTGCTATGGTTGCATTTCTATGGATGGTCAAGCAGTCTCAAACTACCATTGATCACAAGTGTACTACTACGATCTGTATTTCCTCCGTTGATTACAAAAGTACACGCATTACATGTATTTTGGCAATTAATTTCAATGGAAAGAAAGTTACTCCTCTAATCATCTCTAAAGATGCGAAAGAGAAAATCGAACATATTTCAGGTGTTTACGTTCTTGAAACTGAAAAAGCTTGGTCAACACAAAGAGCAAGAAAAACTGGATCTATGCATTTCCACCATTCGTTTCGCACGGTCGCAAAAGAGTTATGCTCGTGTAGGATTCTGCTAGCACTCTCTGGCTCTAATGCCATGAAGATCTCCAGACTCTTGATATTACAATACATAAGCCATTTAAAGATCATTTGTGTGCGGAAATCAATGACTTCACTGAAAATAGAATAAAGAGAAATCGATGTGGAAACTTCATAAAGCCTAAACTGTAGAAAGTCGTTACTTGGGTGAAGAATGCATGGATTAAAATAACAAACGGCTGTGTTGTTAATGCCCTCCGAGCAGGCTACCTAGACAACAAGAGATCATTTGAGGAGAGCGGTATTGCTCAACTTGAGAGGTTAGTGTCAGTGATTTTACTAGAAATGAAGATGCAACAAATTGAAGCAGGAATTCGGAGTCTACAAATTCATGACAATATTTCAGAAAAACATAACGAGAATATATTTTTCGAGGATCATAGCCACTAAATAGTTTTTTTTTAACTTTATATATATATTTTTTAATAAATAATAAATAACTTTGTTACTTGAAGTTGAACAAATATTTATTATTGTGCATGAGAAATACGACATCCTTCCCAAATAAGCGGGTTTTGCAGTAAAAATTTATATAAGACTGGGCCTTATTTTCGGGGAAATACAGTACTCGTGTTCAAATTATCTCAATCCCCGAAACCCAAGAACTTTTCCTTCCAACTCCCGATTTCTCATCTTTTATCCCTTTCAACTTTCTCATTTTTATTCTGGAAAATTGGGTCGCTTGTGCAACAAGCTTTGAGACATATTTCTCGTAAACAGAAACTTCTCATATATTATAAGCATGGGATGCAATCTTCAAGAATTTTCCATCATTTTAATTGCACCAGATAGCAGTTCCCTGAAAATGTTTGGTAAACTGATGACTGATTGAGTTTCACCCACAAATTGATGCAGAGTAACAAAAGCTTGTTACGGAAGCCTTTTTGGCATACACCCAGATTCAGATGAAATGCACCATCCAGTAGCAACAATCATTAAGTCTTGTAATTTTGGCAAAATAAGGCTTCATAATAGAGTATCAAATGGTCAAAATTTCAGTAAAAACTGAAAAACGCCATAGGTTTTTTTTGTCATAGACCTTCTAGATTTTTTATTCAATTTTTAATAAATAAAATAATATTTGCATGTAAATATCAGTTAGTTTTTTTTGTTGCTGAATTGTTAATGAGACATCTTAAAATGCCCTCAGTGCGACAGCGTGGAAATTTCTCCCACGAGTTGGATTTTGACAAAGGGCGAATTATCAGCATGTAGGAGGGCGAACTTTCTTTTCGTGAAATTACCCAAAGAATGAATGGGAACCACGCTGCCATTGCGAGGATTTGCTCTGCGTGGTCTAAAAAAGGGATTCAGCGATGCAGATTTGAATAAGCCCAAATCTACTGCTTCCACTGACCTCACAACACCAAGCTTTCAGAATTGCCTTGCGTCAAAAACAAGTTGTTGGAATCAGCACTGGAACAATATCGTCTTCAGTGACGAGTGCGTCAATGATAGTCGTAGAAGGGTCAGTCAACAGCTGGGAGAAAGAAAAAATTTGCAGTTTTGTCAAAGCCGCCACCAATCTTAACATCTGTTGTTGTGGTTTGGGGTGCCATATATCTTGGTCGAGAATCTCTTGTGTCTCTTCCAGACACCCTAACTGCACATCGCTACATAAATCACGTCCTGCGGCCAGTATTAGTATCTTTCACGAAGACTTTACCACATGGAATTTTCCAATGCAAGGTCGCACAATGCGAACATTACTCGAAGGTACTTGGAACAAGCAGAATTGGAAATGCTTCCTTGGCCTGCGCGGTCACCCGATTTATCACCTATGGAACATCTTTGGAACGTGACGAGTGGCCGTCTTCGAAACTTACCGAGTCCTCCAAACAATTTGGATAACCTACGCCACCACCTTGAAATAACATGGAATGAAATACCACAGAGGAGTATTCATCATTTGTTGTAACGCATGTCACGAAGAGTACATGCCTGCATTACCGTACGAGGGAGTCACTTATTATCAACGTTTTAATTAATAAATGTTTTTTTTTAATTGAAACTCCGATCATTTGATAGTCCGCCATGAAGCATTATCGTGCTGAAATTTCAAAACTCAATTATTATTATTACTGGGTGAAGCATTTCATATAAAATTGAGGGTATGTCTACGCTTTGGTGTAATTTTTCAATATTATCTCTATTGAATAGAAGCGCTTACCAGGAAGCTAGAAGTTCTAACGCTTCATTTTATCTCAAAACAGTCCTTACCAATAACTACAAGAAAATAATTAAGTATAAATCTTGGCTGTTTTAAATTCACCTCAGTCAATGGCAGATTCCAACTGTACCGGCCTAAGGCAACCGCATAGTAGTTGGTCGGTCGGTAAATCTCGATAGATCTTCGTCGATAAATCAGCGAACTCTTTACCGACTTTCCTTAAGCGTGCATTATCTATGCGCATTTTTCCAATCTGATTAGGTTTGAGGCATTTACTACCAACCTGCAGCTTTGTTCGATCGTTTGTTTTGCAACTATTTTACAGAACCGGACTTTGAGATGCAAAAGGATTGTTTCAACAGAAAAACGACACATAACAATGACTTAGAATTTCAACTAGTTGCTCCTTCAGATGATAAATTATTATTTTAAAAACCTTTTCGTTTTTTCATCTGTATGCTCCTTCTACAGTATTTATCCTCATTTCTCAGGCCAGATTCTCTAGAATGGCGAGTAGAACCTAACCAGAAAATTACGTCATAGTGGTTTGTTAAACGGGTCTGGTATATAGGTACAAGATTTAAAAACATGAGTTATTTTGACGTCATTTTTTGATTGACATCAAAACGTTCTACATTCCAGAATCGTGAAACTGAGCGATCGTTACTTCAAGTTTGATAAATTAGTAAAAATTCACTCCATCTAAACTGTTTTCTTGACTAAATTGACCGAGCAAGTACAAATTACTATCTGAATAAACTTTCCTCCTCTTCCTCATCTCAAGAGGTGACCATTTGGAACCTGCCATTCCTACTTTTTTCTGTTCTTCTCCTATTTTTCTTGCTTAATTTTTTGACCCTTGCGGAGTTGAAGTTTTCGATGTTCCAACTTTGTAGAAAATTGCACAAATATTCTCTAGTTCCACAGTTTATTTGAAACAATTATAATAATTTTGGAGTGTCGTTGGTTGGATAACACATTCGATACACAGGAATGGAAGTTTAAACGCTACTTGTCATGTATTTATTATCTACCTTTAGAATGTTCATGATTGCGCCAATTAAAGTGTAAATAATAAGCTCGAAAGTGATCAAAAAGAAAATGGAAGGAACACTGCTGTGATAAAAAAATAAGATGTATTTTTAGTTTAAAAGTCGCGGGTGTTAAGGGGTTCTTTCGATAAATGAAACCACGAAAATGTCAATTTGGTTTACATAAAATGGACAGTACTTAACTTGCACTTATATCAAATAATGAAAGAGTTTTGGTCTAAGTAGGAAGAGGGAGAATGCTTAATTAGGCGGGTTACACACTACGATTTCGATCACACCCCGACACGACGCAGCTTCCACACGAAGAGAAGAAAAAAGAGCAAAAATTACTTCGATTATCCCTTAAGTACTAAACCCGAAGAATTCCAACCAGGGGCGCACCACCACCAACAACCCTTACCGGCTATGGCTACGCCAGATCTCATAAGTCGCGGTCATCTGGGGAATATCTATACTAGTCGCTTTTCTAGGAATATTGCAGGCCCAACAAATTGCCCATCATGGTAATAGTCCCGACCGAGAAAGCTTCCTTTGACTAGCAGCATATTCCCCAGCCAAAACGTACCCTCAGTTTTGGCCTGACGGGCCATGTGGTCTGGCACCCAGATGGTATTTTCAAAATAAGTATCGCCGTACATGGGCGTAACTTAAGGGATAAAATACAAATACATAACAAAAACCAAAATTAATAACAACAAACAAAAAATCAATAACTTAGAATCCCTAACACGGGTATATATAAATTAACGAAATTTTTTTGCATTAAATTTTATCTGCAGTATGAATATTTTGTAGCAGAAACGTTAAGGATGTCACAGAAGGCCTTTGATGAATGAAAAAAATGTTTACAAAGGACACAAAGACTTTAAAGAATGCCGAGAAGAAGTTCAAAACCAACAGCTCCCGGAGGACCATCAATATTTAACGATGAAAGCTACTTCAGGGAAATCAAAGATTTGGTACTTACAATCGTTCATTGACAATTGGACTTTGCCAAATGATACGGGCATTTCATTGGGATGAACTTTAACAATTTTAAAAGAAGTTTTGTACCTCGAATCTCGATTGAATCCAAAATTACTTTTTTTTTTGGAAAAAAGCGTAACATCGAAATTTGTCAAATAAGGATTTCTGACTACCAGGACGTTATCAAACGCATAATTACGGGAGATGAGTCTGGGGTCCATACATACGACCCAGAAATAACTTACCTATCGAGCCAATGTTATGTAAAGGATGGACCAGAACAATACCAAAGTTGCTCAAAAATCAACGTCATTCATCGTTTGCACGGAAATATTCGCCTCAAAAGGCTCAATTATGAGCAGAAAATTATTGGTTTTTGCACCACGATAATGCACTGTACTATACAGTATTAGTTCTCCGTAGGCATTTTGCTAAACACTCCTCCATATCGTTCCACAGCCACCGTATTCGCCTGATTTAGCACTGTTGGAGTTCTGGCTATACAACAAACTCAAAACATCATTCTGGGAACACCGTTTCAACGCGATTGAGGAGGTTAAAGCGGAATCGAAGAAAGTAATGAAGGCCATTCCGGAAAAAGACTTTCTTGACCGTTTAGAAGATTGGAAAAAAGGATGGCTTAAGTGTATTATGTCGGACGGGGAGTAGTTTAAATGCGATGAAATTTATTTGAAAAAATAAATAATGATTTTTTTATATTCTAAATAAATTTACCTTATTTTTTTTGTCGTAGTAGAATAATTACGACATCGAATAAATCTTGCAGTAGTTTAAGCATTTCTAACTTTTGCTCAATTAAACTTCTCATCTAATTATCGCATGACGGATCAGAATGGGTCTTCCAACTGCCATCCATTGCATTCGTCATCCCGTCATAAAAGCACTCGATGAGCTATATTGAAATAATTTGTTATTTTATCTGATATCGTACGTTTTTAATCCTGATTTGTGATTTAATACTTACTTTGTTTTTCATTATTTCATCTTAATCGGCAGTTTATGTTTCAAGCAATTATCGAAATTTTGTGTTGTTGAATCACGAAGGCGTGAGATGAATCCCTAAATGAGCGTTTAGACGGGTAGTGAACCACGACCGTGAACCACGCTTTCGTGGGACACGAAAGTATCAAACTATCATTCGTGAAATAAGAAAATAATCCACAAATATCAAATCGTTTACACGGGTCGTGAGCATGGCTTCCTCTAAGAGTATACTAGAAACTATTGCAGTGATGTACCTAGATCTTACCACATTGACTTTTATCACACCATGGTACTCTTGGAAAGATAAAAAAAAACAAGGCAGCGTAAATGGTTGGTAAGGAACTGGATTGTAAAACGAAACATATTCAGGGCTACAAAAACTCTTCCATTCTTTTAAATCCCTCATTTGTAGGGCCCCATATCGAAGATTTATTTCTATAACTCCAAAAGTTTCGAAGCCGCTCATGCGTGACTCACCCATGTTGATTACCTTTCCATGTCTGAGGTACGATCGTGATCGTCTTTCCTTTCGATTCTTCTTTCTCGAATGTACTGTTCACACGAGGCGTACCCCACGAAAGCGTGGTTCACGCTCCTGCTCACTACTCGTGTAAACGCTCCTTAAGGGATGATTTTCCTAAAATGCGTTATATAAGAAAACAACGATCAGAGCGCTCGTTTGTACAGGGTGCGCACGCGAAAAGCCTCATTCCCCTGTAAATTTTCAATATATTGAAATAAAAAATTTCTGTTTAACAAAAAGTGTTTGAAAGTTCATGTCATTTTTCAAGAGAGTCAACAGTTTTATAGAGGGTGTTTAATAAACATTTGCCAACCCAATATCGCATTTTTTGAAAAATTAAGCATAACTTTTTTTTTAAATATTTAAATTCTGCGTTTTATTACGAATTCAACGATATATATATATATATATGTCGTACTTCAAATCTTAAAATTTTTGAAATAATTACAAAAGTTTACTCCCGTTCAATATAGTTCGATGGTGGTTTTCTACAAATATATCCTGATTAGCTACAAAAATTATATGACTGATGTGGTCATTAGTAGTCATGTGTTAGACAATTGTTATAGAGTTTTTCAAAATTAAATTTAAAAGTTTATTGCATTTATAATCAATATTTTCTATGAAAAATTGAATATACTGAAGATGAAAGATACCAAATTTTCTCAATTTATTTAAAATATGAAAAAACACTGCTTCAAAAGGTATTTTTTATGTTTCGTATATTCTAAACTTAAAAAAATATTTATTTTTTAGCTCAACGGGAGTATGCTCTCGTACGTCCTAATAGGAATACATCAAGAAGGAAGACATTTAAAAAAATTGAAAATAAAATGCAAGAAACAAAGTCTTTAAAAAACAAAAAAAGAACAGTGCTAATTAATATGAAGAGGAATCAGAATTCTAAACTATTATAGGCAAAATCTTAATGCCTCTTTATGGATGGAAGTTCCCAAATGAATCTATTTAGAAGACTACTACATAAAGTTTTAAAAAAGAACAAAATGTTTACAACTGTCCAAGTATTTACGATATTTATATTTAGAACAGATTAACTTTTTGCAACTACATGTTAAATCGGTTGAGAGACAATACAAATTTATTTAAAAAAAAATGATGAAAAGTTGATTTTCGACTTCTGGTGTGTTGAACAGACCAAATGTGTGCACTTGAACCAGCTGCAATCCAAATTTAATAAAACAAGTAAAACTTCAAGGCAGAACAAATTTTCACATGTGGTGTGGCATTATCAACAATAAAATTATTGGGCCAATTATTTTCGATGGCACTTTGAAGAATCAACGGTTTTATGGATTCTTAAATGAAGACTTTTTTGATTTCACTGAAAATTTACCTCTTGATGAGCGTCATGAAATTATTTGGCAACAAGATGGCGCGTCACCATATATAGCGCATTTCTCGTGCGCGATTTCCTAAATCAGGAATATCAAGAATGGATAGGAAGAAATGGAACAATACCATGGCCATCAAACAGTCCCGACCTGACCTCGTTGGACACCTTTTCATGGGGATATCTAAAAAACGAGATATTTGGTAGAGAATTGGATAATACATCAGATGCGATGAAAAAAAAAGTACAAAATAGAATAAATCATATCATTCGAAGTTATACAACAAAATGCAAACAACATTTGGAAGAAAGATATCGATTATGTGTTGCACATGGTGAATGAACTTTTGCTAGTATTTGTGAAATCAGAACAAAGACAAAGGAATAAATTTATGCTGCTTTATTGTTATTGTATTCAATTTAATTTAATTTTAATTTTAATTCTAATTAGTAATATTAATCATACTCCTGTTGGGCTAAAAAGTAAATATTTTTTTGGTTTAGAAAATACGAAAAATAAAAAATACCTTACGAGGCATTTTTCCCATATTTTAAGTGAATGGACAAAATTTGGTATCTTTCTTCTTCAGTATATACTTTCCATAGAAAATATTGGTTATAAACGCAATAAACTATTAAATTAAATTTTGTTTAGCTATTGTTCTAATTTAATCTATGACAAAACAAATGACTGCTCCTGACCGCATTAACCATATTGTTTTTATAGCTAACCAAGATATAATACATTTATAGAACGTCATTGAATTATGTTGCATCGAAGTAAATATTTGTAAATATTTCAAAAATTATAAGTTTTGAGGTATGACGTGTATATTGTTAAATTCGTATTAAAACGCAGAATTTAAATGTGTAAAGAGAATAATGCTTAATTGTTCAAAAATGTAATATTAGATTGGCTCACGTTTATTAAACATCTCGTACAAAACTGCTGATTATCTTAAAAGACTACATGAACTTTCAGGTAATTTTTGTTACAATTTTTTTCTATTTTAATATATATTGAAAAGCCAGAGGGAGGGGGGTACTTCGCGCGTGGACACTCTCTGCTTTGTCTCTCTCTCCGATCGGAAAACGGATGTCTGATTTTTGTTTTTTTTTTTTTGCATTTTAGCGTGGTGAAAAGATTTCGATTTCGCAAAGATTCCCGTTCCTAACTATATGACAATCAGTTCGTGTGGGGTTTTTCCTCCTCCTTCAAAGACAAATTGCGTCAAGTCAAATTAAAATGTTTTCTGCGTCATGTGGTAAAACGGTTCCCGTTTTTTTGGTTTATTACCGCCGACCGCGTTTTTAATCCGACACCCGATAATATTTTTCCACATTTCCCCGTAATCACGTAATCATAAATTACGGGCGCCATCCGCTGCCGCTAATTAAAAAGGGGAAACCGCGCGTTCGCATAAAATTTGACAGTTGATTAGGGCCTCGACGAACGGTGTGAAAAATGTTCAACTCTCGCTTTCGACTGTCATTGATTTTCCACGTATATATATATATATATATATATATATATATATATATGCGAGTGAATCTCTGAAAATTCCAAGTTTATCCGAACCCGAAAGCAGTTTACAGTCCCGCACAGCCGGCAAGCACGCCTGCATAATTAGGAAGATTCACATATCATTGCAGGAATCTGATGACATGATTCCCTTAATTACCTTAATTTATTTGCCAAGATGTACGTCTCAGATAAGCTATTTACGACCCACCATGCAACAATTAATGTTCCTTTAATTTGCAGACTCTCCGTTGCTCGAAGAAACCTCCAACAGCGCTTCTACTCCGAAACCGACGCCCCCCGAACAAGACGAAAACCTCCTCCTCAATACAGACCTCCCTATCTTTTTGGCGGAGCCTCAAAATGCTTTTGTGGTGAAAAACAAAGTGGCTACTTTACATTGTAGAGCTGCGCACTCGTTGAGGGTCTACTTCAAGTGTAATGGAGCTCGAAACGTAGAGGCGCAAGACTTTCAGTTTGTGGACCCGCAAACTGGAGTTAGGATTATGGAAGTGGAGGCTAATGTCACCAGGGATATGGTGGAGGAGTTTTTCGGGAAGGAGAAATTCAAATGCGAGTGCTATGCCTGGAATGGAAAGGGGAGCATCAAGAGTCAGCCGGCTACGGTGGAAGTTGCATGTAAGTTAGAATTTTGAAAACTAGTCATGTGTTCAAACTTATTCACTTGTGTACAGGGTGTTTCGTAAAGATGCAGACAAACTTTCAAAGGATGTAGGGCTCATAAAAAGTTGTTGATCGAATAAAATTATTGTTTATAAAAAGTTTTGCTTGTTGAGAAAGTGAATTTGCAATATAAACATTTTAGATTAGATGTACAAAGTGTTAATAAATTAGGAAAACATAAAAATGTTTCAAAATAGGGGCACCATTATTTATCATTTTTACCAAAAAATTTACGAAACAATGTTGAACTAACAGAAACTTTAAATACCAATTTTGGAATGAAAATTCGAAAGTATTAAATTAAATTACATGGTTAAAAATTATTTAACATCACTACCTGCCACCTCGACACACTTTTCTGCTGACTTAATCAATTTACTGTACATTTTACCAATAATTGGCGGCACCCTTAGTTCATCTATTGCTCATTGTAAGTGCTCTTTTAATTCTTCCCTATCACGTGGCAGATCATTCGTATAAACCTTTTGTTTTAAAGACCCCAAAGAAAAAAGTCCAACAAAGAAAGGTCAGACGACACAGCTCGATCACAGATCAGGCCAAACGTCCCTATTCACCTTATGTCAAAATGATCATGTAACCATTGTCTGACCAAGGCTGTGTAATGAGCAAGACATCCTTCATGTTGCCAAAACATGTTATTACGTACTTTTGATTCTAAAGTATTAAGAAATGGTAAAATAAATGTTTTCAAAATGTTCAAATACACGTGTTGGTTTAAATTGCCCTCTATAAAATATGGATCAATGATCCAATTCAAAAAAATTCAACACCAAACATTAACTTTTTGGTAATGTTAAATTCGTTTGTTTATTACATAATTGAGATTCTCAAAAGCCCAATGACGACTATTTTGGGAAGATACGTGCACGTTTGTGCAAAATGTGGATTTATCGATAAAAATAAATAAATCTGTGAAATTTCTTTTTTTCAAAATTGGTTTTATCTATCCATAAACAAAACTCTAAACGTCTCTTCATCTTCGGGTTCAAGTTTATACTGCAGTTTTTGGCTTAAAAAGATTAATCTTGTTTTCTTAAGAAATTGTGTATAATTCGCTTTTGCTTAAATCCACAATTTTTGCTTCCTTAAACATAATTTCGGGTTATCCGAAACTGGCCCTATTGCTAATAATCTAGATGCATCATTTTCGTCGTATATTTTCTTAGATTTTTTCAAATTTATCACCGATCCAGTTTCGTTGAATTTTTTCACTAATTTTAGCAATGCTTTTTTCGATACAGGCCTATTAGGAAATTTTTCGTGGAAAGGATCTATATCGTATTGAAAAGACACATTTCCAATACCGTAACATTGCATTTAATAAATACGATCTTCTTTGCTCAACAATTTTGAAAAAGCTGTCTCAAAATCAATACTGGTCGATATTAAATAAGACGTTATGGATTTTGACTTTAATATCACGTCATCAATGGACTCTCTCGATTTTTTTGTTAAATAGAAATAATGGTATTTTTATCTTGAAGCATTTTTGTGTTGCCCTAATTTATTAACATTCTTTACATCTCATTAAAAATGTTCGTATTGCAATCTCACATGTGCAACAAGCAGAACTTTTTATGAAGAATGACCTTTTGTAGTAAAATGAATAATCTATTTACTGTTGTGTGTTATATTCGCGGACACGCTGTATAAATAACCTAGTACAGGGAGTTGAGGAACTGACAAATTGGGCTGTTCCTGTGTTTGGTAGCTGTTCCCCCTGTAGTATCGTAGTAGTAGCAATGATATTTTCGAAGGCTTAGCCCGTATGCAATGATTTAGTAAGTCTCTCTTCAGGAAATCCAGAAATAGTCTCAACTGTTTGTCATCAAATCAGAACCGTGTGAACAGACACACGCAAAACGGAATCCTATAGCCAAGAAGTTAAACGTGCTCTCGATTACATCCTCTGGCGTGTATATTTTTCGATTAGAACGTTAGTCAACAAAACCACTGTTTATCAACATAGAAAAGCGACACATTTATAAATAATCCCCTGTATCATCTTGGAGTTCATTACGCGCCATCGTCATTTATAAGAGAAACAACAAAAAAGCGATCCGTTTTATCGACACCCATAAGCAAACTTATAAATCTGGCTGCCACCCAAGACGCCCGTTCTTCTTTTCCGGGGGCGTTCGACGATGAAAAATTGCGATTCAGAAATCGAAGCAGAGCTTTTCACAACTATATTAATATACCAAATGCATTACTTTAAGATACAAAAGGGCAAATATCCTAAAAGCTCCGGTAAAAGCGGCGATTTGTATCCGTATTTATGGAAGCTGAAATTCTCTTGTCTCAGCCCTAGCTCGGGAGTTCTCTGAGCGCGAAAATAAAGTAAGCGGAAGTACAAAGACAAATTGGAGTTTCACACCTCAACTAACTCAGCTGAATGTTTCCATTTTATTCAAAAATTTCACGCTCAACACTTCTTTTCCCATCGAAGCGCTGACCTCAACTACGAAATGTTGCAATTACGATCATCAAATACATTGAAGAGCGGAAATCTAAAAATATTTTCCGAGAATTCTCACTATTTGCATACCAGTTGTTTACGTGTTTATTCATAGGATGTTAAATGATTCCTTCACACGAAGTTGAAATAACCGATTATATTATTGGCAGTTAGGGCTCAAAGCTTTTGATCCGTGCTCTGTGTATTTTCTTAGATAGTCGGTCTCAATCGTCCTAAATTTTGTGTCCGGAAATGAAGAATTGAAAAAACATTCAGAAATTGTGTTTGGAATTATCGCGTTTTGGATCGGTGCCAGTTTTTGACGATTCCATCGATGAATCTCCAGTGTAGGCATCGATAAAAGTCAAAATATCACTTACCTCCTTGTACGAATACTACATCGTTGATGATCGAACAAGGAGAAAAAAAGGGAAATAATCAAAGGAAATAAGTGAAGGAAAGAGGCTTTAAACTAGCGGAAGGTGATCTCGACGAAAAGATCTTGCCGTGTGACCAAAATAATCAGCTCAATTTCAACAGTTCAAAATTTGTTTCGACGTCAAAAAGGTTCAATTTGTAGAGAAAATATTCATTTCCGGAATGCGACTCCTTGGGCTGGAACCTTTCTTCTGAGCCTCGACGACGTGGCCTGAATGTTAAACGCAGCCTTTAAATATACATTTTAATGGAATATATGGAAATATCGTAATTTCTGGAACACTGATTCGTAGACAGACTATCTTATTTCAGTACTCATATTTTATTTTAGTAACTGACATCGCTGCAATTTATGGAAAGGGCGGTTTAAATACAGGGCTTGGAAAATGTATTGCAACTGGTTTATAACTTTCATAAACCTCATATTTTTTAAACAGGCTTAAACATGTTTACATTTCATTTTAAAATAGATATTTAATGCATTATTTTCCACGTTCACATTTTTCACCCCTCTCCAGCGGCCCCTACTAACTTTTTATTTTCAAATGCAAAGGTACTCATCGCAGTACGTAAATTGAATGAAAGGTAATTCAACGAGGAATACAATAGTATGCTCAGAACTAAAATTGGGTCTACAATTTCCTTAAAAAATATAATTATTAGATGCAAAATAAAGTAACTCACTATTGCATTAAACAAAATTGAAATTCCTACATTAAACGTTCAAATTGGGCTTCAGTAACAAGTTGGTAATGAGTCAGTCGTTCCTCGAACTCTGTTATGCAATTATCCAGTCTAGCTTCTGTTATTAGTTCTAATTCTGTTCGAATTCTAAGACCTAAATGATCTAAATTTTATGGTCTATTTTTGTAATCGGGACATTTCAAATGACCCCCTCCTCCCCAAAAAAAAACCTAGGGGCGAAAGATCTGGAGATCGTGGCGGCCAGTCTATTGCGCCTGTTCTCCCGATCCGCCTCCTAGGGAAAATCTCGCCAAGATACCCTCTCACAGCCATTGCATGATGTGGTGGTGCACCATCTTGTTGGAACCACATATCATTGGTTACTTGTTCCTCATCTTTTCCAGGAAAAATTGCGGCGATTGATGTAACTATTTCATTTTGCAATAATTTGCGAGTATCACGCGTTGTTTAGGTTCCCCTCTATAAAAAAATGGGCCGATGACCTGGCGGCCGTTTCATACATTGAGTTTTCGCGGATGTTGTGTCTACAGATTCTGCATCTAATGGGGATTGTCGGTAGACAAATAATGACAATTACGTGAATGAATAGATTCATTTAGGTAGAGCGTTGCTTCATTCGAAAACGAAATTCTAGAAGAGAAGCTATTATCCTGAGTACGTTTTTTTACATCAACTTAGAAAATTCCTTCCTGCGATCAAAATCATCATGTGTTAAATCTTGTGTAGCGGAAATTTTGGATGGATGAAATTTTCTCGTTTTAAAAGATTGTTTACTGATTTTAGAGACACATCAAATTCATCGGTTAGTTTGTTGAAAATCTTTATTAATCCCACAAACTACGCTACCATCAGTGGTTGGGTCTGGATATTTCTCATTGAATGTGCAACGCACCTGTTCGTAAGCTCTTTTGAGATCTCTGTATCCCCTCAAAAAATAAATAAAATTTCAATTCTTTGCTTCTCAGCAAAACAATCCACTTTTTTTATATTCTAATTGCGGTACATGCGTAATAACTGAATTCAACTACTGATTCATTTCATGAAAACCAAAATATTTTGTATCTAAAAGTTGTTTCCATTGAAGACGATTTGGAATTTTTACGCGTTATTGTCACTTTTTCACTCTCTTCTAAAGTCATACGAGAATGGTTTGTCTATCTAGGAAGCAAAGATTAAAATTTTTAATCTTTTTACGAAATGGGCTTTGTTCCATCTTTTTTTCAAGGAAGCTGTAGTTCCAAATTCAGTTCTGAATATATCGTTGTATCCCTTCTTAAATTACCATTCTTTTGATACACTAAATTGGGAACCTTTCCATTTGAAAGTAGAAAGTTAGTAAGCGTAGCCGAACAGGGGTGAAAAGTTTCAACATCGCAAAATGGTACATTAAATAAAATTATACGCGTTTAAGCATTTTCTTTAAATATCGGGTTTATGCAAGTTATAAACGTGTTATAATACTTTTTACGGGCGATAATAGAAAACAGCAATTTTCAACCAGAAAATCTTTTTTGTCACATTAAAAGCATTTGTTCCGAACTAACTTGAACTAATTTGTTGAGCAGAATTTTTATTGCGACACGATTTTTAACTTTTGCATGATGATATTTATTCAGCTCGGAGACCTCATCATATTTAAAAAAAAAATACGTTCCTGCCTCTCCTTGGTGCTGCGATTGCAGTGATCTTTCGCTTCACGCTGTTGATTAAGATGCGTATTGAGAGGAGATTTACCCTGACCATCTTTAAATTTCCCAAGTGGCATCGACCTTCGGACAATCGGAATAAAGCAAATGTCTCTAATTACATATCTCAATGAATAATACCTCTTTTCAGGAATATATTTGGGTCAACGATAAAACACCACGTTCATATTTAGAACACGCCAATATTCGAATCTTTTCCCAGTAGTCAAGTTTTCGTAATGGTATGTCAATGATCTCGGGGATTGGGTGTGCGTCGAAGTATAACCAGAACTGATTCGAGAAAAAGAAATATGCTGAGGCATCTTTCTTCGATCCGTCAAAGGCTTCTGACTGTGTAGTTCCTGACCTAACTGTATGCTAACTGACACACAATAGTGCGCTGTTATAGTCGTCAGTCAACATCAAAGTTAATCGACTTTGGTAAGGAGTCCTTCTCCATCCAAGGATTCCATCTGCGGAACCGCGGTCGGTATGTGTCCCTTGCTGAGCACCATTCTGACATTGCAATGGTTCTGCATGTGGTGCCGCAGAGTTCAGTTTTGAGACCAATTGCTTTTCCTCTCTATGTTAATTACCTTGCAGGCATCATGACTAATGAAAATGTCGAACTGGTATTGTCTAAATACCATAAATAGCCGTAGATAGTAGAATAGGGTTTAAGATTTTATCATTGATTTAGTTTATCCAGAGCCTCTTTTTCGTATGTTTTAGGGAACTTGGAATATTGAACGTAAACTATTGGAGAAAATAGTACAATGGAGGCCATAATTTTAGTATAAAATCTACTGTCGTGTGTGATCTATTGTTGGCCTTACTTCAGCGGATTTTCATTATGTAAAATTGCGTATACAAACAGGCCGGACAGCAGTAACATGGGCGAAAATTTTGGATAAAAATTAAGAAAATTTTGATTGATTTGTAAGCTCTTATTGGAGGATTTAAATAATTTCTAATGTAGTTGAGAACATGAAATCAAGGCGAAAATCAATCGCGTTATGATTTTTTCTTGGATTTCTTTAAGATGATTTCAGTTACTTATGTCGAACGTCTGTTAAAACATACATATGGCAAAGGACAGTATTAGAGAATGACCAACGGGTATGAGAAAGATGACGGAACATCTAGGAGTTGAAAAAACAGCTAAATGAAATCCTATTCTCCTCTGTAAAATGTCTAGTTTGCAAACAATAGCTGAACCATTCCCAGATGTAATTTCCTTTTTTGCAATTTGAAAGAAAACCCATTACACCATATTATTCACAGATAAACATTTCTCCATATGGAGATCGAGTTCCAAACAGTCACTATTTACATCTGTAATTTATTAAACCCATTAGTCTGAAAGCACTGTTTAATGTGGTTCTTTTTGGCGGCTCCATCGGATTTATTACCCCCGCCAGGGTTGTTCTTACGCCGCTGTAAATATTTAGACGAACTACTGATGGAAAATCGCAATAAACACATTACTATAGTTATTATCATAATGTTGCAATTTTTAGCTGAAACTGATCCGTTTAGGCTGCGCCTCGTAAAATTGCAAGAGAGAGTTTGCGTAAGTTTACGGTCAGATTTGCATGTATTTATACCTACGGTTATAATACGATCTAATGCAGTAATAAAGTGCTTTAACGTCATGTTTAATAATTTGTAATGATTCGGGTGAAAAGACAATAATTGCGCAATTATGACTTTATTTAAAGTGCGGTTTCAAGCAACGTCAAGCATTTAGAAATGCCACGCCCCCTGAAACATGTTATGTGGTGAAATTTTGTCCAACCAGCGAAACTGTTAATTTACAATTTTATGGAATTGTTTAACGGAATAATAAAGATTTGCAAGATTTTAAGCGATGCCTAGATTCGAGAACGTCTTTCTTTTTTTCTTTTTTTTTTTTTTTTGGAAAATCTCCATATATTTCCAAAACAGCAATTCCAATGAACTTCGCCTCAATATCACTGTTCCTTATTCTTGTATGAAAATGTAACTTGCTCGTGCTGACAGAAAAGTTTTCCTATATCAGTCGAATAAAACTCCCCGTTTTCTTTGCCGTCTCACACGAAAATTTGAATATCTTGGCCTCCTCTTTCCGGGGAATGTTTTCCCTCTAACTTTGCGAATTTACTCGCTGCATTACGAGCCATAACTAATCTGCATATTTCAAACGGAAGTCGGAGATGTATATTTCGCGGAAACAACAAGGAAAGTAATGAGAAAACTACCGTTTTAAGAGTGCCAGTTTTCGTCGAAATTTAAGTAATAATAACATGGTTAGTAATAAGACTGGAGCATAGTAACACGGGTCAGCGAAAATTTTTACGACCCTTGTGATTTTACTGGAAATGCTCGCAATATGCGGCTTCAGCAAAATTCTATTTGCTCAACCTATATTGACTCAAATCCACACAAATCTATATCAATTTCTTCGCACAATGCCCTTTGGCGGGGTGCAAAGCCAAGTCTATTATACGCATTCGGTTTGCTCTTGATTTGCCCTACGCCAGTGAACCATTGTTATAATTTCTACACAATTGCCCGTGTAAGGGCTCGTCAAACACATTATACACCATAAATCCCTAGCCACCGACCCTTGATCCATTTCGAGAATTCAATTAATCAACCCTTCGCTCAGAGTATCGATGTGTATAAACTGCTCACAACAATATTCAAAGCAGCATATTTCGACACATCGACAACAAAGAACCTGAAAATCCATTTCTTCCAGAAAGATAGACGGACACTGATCTCGAAAAAATAATGGTTTTGTGTCTTGGTGCGGGAAAGTGATATTTTCCTACATGTGGCTGCCGTTACGAAAGATACTCCTTGTACTAGTAAGAAATTGTTTTTTCTTGCCTCTTAATGTTAAATTTGTCTCTGCCTCTTCCTCCTGGTGTACCCTGACTGCATTCAGTTTCCCATATAGTATGACATATTCTAGATCATTGTAGCATAGTGAGTTGGCTCGCTTCTCTGCTCATTTAGATGTTCCACTGCTTATTGGAAAGTGTTGCTTACGTAATAAAAAAACTACGTAATAGCTGTATTTGTACGAAATTTGTATACAGGGGGTTATTGAAGTACATGGCTAAACTTCAAGAGGTAGTTTCTTCGGTGATTCTAAAAGGAAAAGTTTAAATAAACTTAAGTCCGATAAAGCTTCGTTTTCAAGATACAGATTGTCAAAGTTTTCTAAAAGCACCGTTTTTTCTTAAAAATCTTAATAATCCTTTTACCGATTTGATTGAAATTTGGCACTGTTATTATTGTCATTGGTGCGTCCCTGAGTTTTTCTAAAACTTTTATATTTTTTTCTCATTAAACACAGCAAGGCGACCCAGATCGCCGTATTCAAGTGTGTAAAATTTCTCCCTGTAGAGGCACGTAAGGTTCTTCATTTAAATACCATAGATGTCCGTTTGTTGATAAATCTTACTTCAATTACAATGAAGTAAATCATTTTGTTAAATTTTTTAGATCTTACACAAGTTATTGCTTTAGAATTCGGATATTGATTCGGATTCGAATTACTCCAAGGAGTGTTTTACGCAATAGCATTGACCCTCAACCGTTAAAGCAATGCTTTCGAAAAAGTTTCCAACTCCAAGTCTACACAGCTTTACATCAGAGGTATCAAATGCAAAATTCTTCTCCCAGCTGGATGCTGGCCAAGTATTTTGGCACTTCCAACTACACAAGGAGAATTCTCTGAAATGTATGTTAAAGTCACCATTAGAGTTACCGATTTTAATGCATGCCCTATAGCATTAATCCAGCATTACGAGTAGAAATATTTCAGAAATATGTTAAACAACACTTTGGTGAGATTGAGTTACGTTGCAGATTTTCTAATCTTGGGCTTAACTGAACAAAGGCATCATTAAAGATTAAAAA
Source organism: Euwallacea fornicatus (assembly GCF_040115645.1). NCBI lineage: Eukaryota > Metazoa > Arthropoda > Insecta > Coleoptera > Curculionidae > Euwallacea > Euwallacea fornicatus. The sequence continues at coordinate 6,777,652 of NC_089542.1, read as the reverse complement.
CTTTTTTAGATAAAGCCAAAAATAGACATTTAAAATTTACCTTGAAATAAATGCGAGTGTCATTAAAAAAAAGTAAAATTTGTGGATCGTTTAATTTCGAATCAGGGTAGAAAATCTGATCATGATAACTTCAATAGGAAATTTAAAGTAACCCGATAGTAAAAAAGACCTGGAAAGGTGTTTGATATTACTTTCCTACTGTCTAAATTCATTCCGAATATGTCCTTAGTACCAAAACAGTTACGAATTTCACTTAAAGAACACATGCCGGGACATTGGGATTATATACAAAAAGTGGAGAGCAGTTTACAAACGATCTAAATAAAAGTGCAGCAGTATCTGTGGATGCTTCACAAAGTGCCATTGGCTCAGCCAATGGCATCTTGCCAAAACTGGACACAAACGGGAATGGAACTATTTCCAATAACTTATCCGGTCTTTACGTTTTCACCAATATGTTTATGGAAAAAGTATGTTGAAATTGATCACCGGCCTCTAATTCCCATTGTTAGAAAACCGTTTAAATTTTGTCCCATAATGCAAAATGCTTATACAAATACAGGTACACACGGTATTATTTAGGTACGTGGACACACTTTGAGGGTTGATTCTTTAAGTAATTCTAATAAGTCAAGTTTATATAAACATGAGTCCGGTAATGCTTTATTTTCAAGATACAGGGTGTCAACCTTTTTTTGGTCTTTTTTTTCCATAAAAATTTTAATAATATTTTATCCGATTTTGTTGAAATTTGGCATTAACCTACTGTTAAATGTTTTTGTACTTTAAAAAATTGCGTACCATGTATTTAAGCATAGTTTCTTGTTTAATTTTTCTTAAACTTCTAGCATTACCTCTGTCAAATCCACTGGCAACAGGAAATATACAATTTTCAGCTTGAAAGAACCCTTTGAAACGCATTAAAAACGGTCACCAAGTTTCAAGTCCATATTAGTTTGAGCCGTCTTATTATTTAGTAGTTTCTTTCAACATATAACGCATTAAAAAGATCGACACCGTCTATCGTAAGAGCAAAGCATTAGTGGACCTATTTTATATAGACCTAGAATCATTCAAAAAATCACCCCTTGAAATTTGACCATGCGCTTAAGTAATGTCCAGTATAATGTTGATATAATTTATAGACGTGGTACTTGGTTACTATTTGTTGAGACCTTCTGGATAACTTACAATACAAATCTTGTAAAAACTTATCAAGAGAATGAAATTTTTATCAAAAAGATTGAAACATAATTTTTGAAAATTAAAGAAAAAGTTCAAATTTCATCATCGACATTAACCTTTAAAAAAAAGAAACAGAGAACGGGTTTACTTCTAAAAAAATAATCTAATTAGTCCTTTTGAACTTAATGGAAAAAAAATGCGTATAACCCCAGTAAATTGTTACAATACGTAGATTTGAAAAACTTGAAAGGGAATACGACATCTCGGAGGGTAATTACTCGCTAACGAACACATTCTCGATGTTAAGGATACCAGACGCGTTGTTTTTTCAGCTAACCGTTCTCAATTTTTCTCTCCATTATTTGAGCAATTTTCACAATAATGGGGATTTCGGCATTGTTTCAGCAGACAGACCTGTCCCCTTCCACAATCAAATGGCCAGATTGAAACTGTTGGAAGTGGTAAATTCGTTTTTAGGAAAGGTTTTTGAGATAAAACAAATTTACACGTAGCACCTTTGGCTTTTTGGAATACGTCCCTGGACAATAACTTATATTTTTTTCTTTTATTTTGTTTGGAAATAATACCCCATAGACTAATAATTGGTAACGGGGCTCACGCTGTAACTAACCATCATCAAAGAAGCGGGAATGTGATGCATGCCGACTTGTTCAGTAAGCATGGATACACTTGGTTTCCTATGCTTGAACAAGAGGTCAACCTCAAAGACAAAAAGAAACTAAGCACTAACTAAATACCACGTAGATTCATCACCAATATTGAAAATAAAGTTTTAGAGAAAACAAGTTAAATTAGGTACATTCCTCAAACGCCAATCACTTATCTCAAATGAACTTTCTGAAACGATGACGTGAGTTACGTTAAATAACAATCATTTCTCAACGATTGAGTCGAGAGATTTTCAGGATATTTCACATATTTTACAATCCATATACGTTAGCTCTGTTAATTTTTGTTTTTAAAATATTTTTTTCGTGAGTTCTAAAGATGATAATAAATTTGCCACTGAAGCGTTAACAAGGGATTTTGTCTCAGTTCTTGGTTAATGGTGAATCCTATTCTCAGTTAATTCTAACTGAGAATCTCGTCTCTACTGCTATTGCATTGAAATAAAAGAAATTCTACCTGTGGCTGCAAAACAAATAGAAACGTAAAATTGTCAAAGAAAAACGCTGTGAGCAGCATCTGATTCAGAGACAAACTTGTCAGAAGTAACATTTTGATTGTAAATTTAACGTCTACCAGATTTCAAATTTGTGTCAGTACGTTTTAGTCCTGAATTAGAATAAGTTTAATATTGTTGGGGTCAATACTAGCAGCAAGTAAACTAAAAGCAGAAGTTATAACATTAAATTAATTAAAACAAAAGAAAATATAATAAATCGAACAATTAAAAATTAAAGGCAACAAAAGAAATTTCATCCTGTAAGTTATGATAGTGAAAACCCTTATGACTGTGATAACCACAACAGCGCAAACGATAATGTTGAAGGTGCTATGATATTATATACATACTACCGATAGAGGAATATGTAAATAATGTATACAATATAGTATATTACATTTAGATTTGGGATTGCTTTAAAAATGTCAATTCTGAAAACTAATATTGAGTTTACTTAATTGTAGTAGATGTAGAACTATCAATTATATCTTGCTTATTTTTTTTATTTAGCAAAAGGAAGATGTCATGATGTACATACGATAGTTCTTCTTATGTGTAATCATGGACTCACGAAGAAATAGTTGAAGTCGAGACGTCGAACTGGTTTGATCGAACCTAACCTTTGCACCTGTGCACTTTTGCACGTTTGCACCTTTGCACCGTTCCACTTTGGTGCCTCCGCCGTTCATATGACCGAAATGGCCTCTTTAGTTTCGATAGTATTTTTTTATTTCTTTGGATAGATCTCTTAAATTATTATTCTACCCTGCTCTTAGTTTGTATCCCCGCTGATGGTTGTTTCCTCCCTTGGCACGTCATTTTCACATAGTACTTTGATTGGGATGTAGTCAGCGCATTGCTCTTTTCTGACATCAATAAATAGAATAGAATAGTAATTGATAAAGCTGGAAAACGAGTCTGAAATTTGTTCTTGTGGGTTTCTATTAAAATAATTTTGCATGGTGCTTTTCTCCATGCTGTATATTAGGCATTGAGAACCTTTCTTTAAAGATTAATTTCTTCAGTAATTTTAGAAGAAAGGGACATTCAGAATTTTTTTGTTCGTGTCAAAATCGTGCAAAACACTTCTCAAATTCAAAAATGACGAAAAAATGCTTCGTATCGACTAATTTTGCGAGTACTTTATTTACGTGACCTTGTTAACATTTTTGAACCAAAAGTATACTGTGAAGTTTTTGAAACAACAATGATTTACTTTCAATAATCAATTAGTATTTACCCAGATTAATGGCCAACGAAACAATTAAGCGGATATGTTGCCCCGGAGTTAATGTTAGGATTTATGGCTCTTGAAACATTATTTATAGAAGTGCAGTGGATTTAATGGGGGGTTTGCAGTCTTAAGACGTTGGCTTGAAGGCTTTATTTAAGATTTAAGTCGTTGAAAAGCGCGAAGAAATCCGCTGAAGTCTGAAAATACCAAAGGTTGAATTAAGTTTTCGAAACTGTGTGCGTTTGGTTTAGGCCTATATCTGTTGCCTATATGAATTCCCTATAAAAACTCAAAAGATTAATTGAACCTTATGATAGAAAAACATAAAGCTCGGGAAAAAAAATAACAAAATGCCTTATTAACATTTTCATGTACCTGCAAAAGCCGGCATTCATTTGAACATGTCCCAGTTGTAATACGTTTCCACCCTGGTGTCCATTCTAAAGTCCAACAACGGGGCCCTTTCATCAAGTTTAAATATCCCACTTTGTTGTATGTAGGCAAAAATGGGGTGTGCGGTTTCAATTTCCTGGCCCTTTAATAATTTAGTATTCGCCCGGCAGGATTTTTCCTCCCTTGGAAACAAGTACGGTTCTGTCGCGTTTCGGCACGTTGTTTTGTCCTTTTGTTTCAGCGTTTTGGAGGAAGTTTTGCTAGTTTACATGTTACATTTACAAGAAACCGACCCAATTTGCATATTTCTGATCGAAAAAGATGTATTCCGCGGAAACCGCGTAGTAAATGGAAAATGCAAACATCGCCAACAGTCTGGAGAAAATAAGGGATTTTTATAAATATTTATAAAGCTTCTTGTTTCCGGAGACAAATTTGAATTGTTGCCATTTTGTAGGGTAATGTATCAGAAAATTGTTTTCTTCTGCAGCAGGCCAGTAAAGACGATTTTTTGGTATCTCGTGACCACGCCTCCGGACTACACCATTTATTATTGAGGGAGCCCTATGGGGACCCAACTACGTTATTAAGACACCTGTGCCCAAGCCTTTTTTTTCCAATCCCCAGTCATAGGAAAGTTTCTCTTGGATGCTTTTCAACAAGGAAAACACTTTAAGAATGGGATACTTACTTACACACCACGCCTATGTAGAAGTTGACGATGAATTTTTTATCTTCTTAGGGGATTTGTTATGCGAATCTGAGAAAGGAAAATGCTGTTTTCTTGTTTCACGTTTATTTAGATTACACCAGGGGAATGGAAAATAATGCCAGAATAATGCTATATAGGGCTTAGTTTTTACTGCAGTATGGTAACACATCTTGAATTTTTAGTATAAATGCATTCTAAAGCAATGCAAAAGCTATAAATGACTTACCAAAAGCCCAGATGAAAATAATTATTGAAAGATATTTTTTCACTAAACCATTTGAACAAAACGAATCAGTTTTAAATTTAAGGAATTATTCGATTCGAATATCTCACAATGATCATATAGGAGAAAAACTACGGACGAGAAATCCTCCAAGATTGTTAGATTTATTTGGATGTCCTTTGTCCGTAATACAACCCCACAAAAAAAAGTCTAGGAAGTTCAAGTCTGGCGACCTGGCCGGCCACCCTGTGGTACTACGAGTCCTGCGTAATCAAAGCTTGTGGTAATGCAATATTCTACAACACAAAAACGCATTTAATCCTGCGATAAGAGAATAAAGTGATAATGTCCTAAATAAATCATTTCGAACTTGAATATTTCAGAAACTATCAAGTTTAGGTATACGGGATGTTTACCCAACTTGTTCATTAAATGTTTACTAGGATCTAAAAATGATGCGAATTTGAAAATTTGTAATTAAGTTAACTTCGACGTGTAGTTTTTTTTTTTTAATATTTCGAACTGCCTGTCACTTCCGCTTTAACCGGAAATAGGTGTCAACTTGCTTATTTTAAATGGAACCCCGAGCATATTATTTTATTTTTAGGTTCTGTGTAATATTTCAGATACATTTTCTGTATAATCTCCTACGCCTAACCTTTGTCATTCTTGAGATATTTAACCTTTAATTAAAAACATAATCTTCATGTTTTATAGAATGTCAAAACTGAGTCTTAAGTTTAAAATTTATTATTTATACGGCTTAGTATTGCACAGAGTGACCAAAATTCAGCTCCTAACATTCACATTTTTAAATTCGCCGAAGTCTACTTTTTCAAATGGGACCCCCTACAACTTTAAGCAGCATCAAGTAGATTATGTAATTCTCTACCAAAATGTATCAGGGTTTCCCATACCTATTCCAAACCATTTTCGAAATAATTATGCTTCATTATGTGAAACTCGTAATAGTGTAGTAGTACATGTTCGTTCTGGTAAATTTTCTAATATCTTTTTAATTTGTTTAATAACTTTCATCTATGATCGAGCAACACATTATTTATTTTTCCATGATCAACTACGTGAAGAGTTAAAACTTGCCAGATTGAATATGTACTACTAGTTTAACACAAAATTTAATTATTTCGAAAGTTGTTTACAGTTCTATAGAGAATTACATTATCTACTCGATACTGCTTAAAGTTATAGGGTGTCCCATTTGTAAAAGTAGACTTTGGCGACTTCAAAAACGTGAATGTTAGGGTCTGAATTTTGGACACCCCATGCAATACTAAGTTATAAAAATAGTAAAAGTGTAAACTTAACACTCTGTTTTGACATTCTGCAAAATATGAAGATTATGTTTTTAATCACTGCGGAGATATGTTATTTTAAAATTGGTCGTTACAGGGTCACGTCTTTAATTCAAGGTTAAATATCTCAAAAATGGTAAATATTAGGTATAGGAGATTATACAGAAAATGAGTCTGAAATATTACGTAGAAACTAAAAATAAAATAATACGCTCGGGGTCCCATTCAAAACAAGCAAGTTGATAACTATTTCAGATTAAATCGGCAGTGACCCAAAAGTTGTAAATATTAAAAAAATAGTATACATCGAAGTTCACTTAATTGTAAATTTCCAAATTCGTATCACTTTTAGATTCTAATAAACTTTTAATGTACGAGTTGGGTAAATAACCCTGTATAGGCAATAAACAAGGTTTATGAACATTTTATATTCTATGAAATTTGTGAAGAATCATTGTAGACCAAGATTCAAGTCGAAGAGAGCCACTGGGAGGAAACGTGTCAAAAAAACTACCGGTTAAGTCACCTTGTATAAGTCGAAACAAACCTCAAATGTGCCCAAAACGAAAAATATGTAGATCGACGTGGCCAAGTGACATTACTAGAGGCCCTTTATTCTGAGGATGGTCGGTACGTTACGTAACGTATAACAGTCATGTAAGTTTCGTGATGAAATGTCAAAATTATATTCAGGTAGTTACGTGGTTTACGTGGCAGTTACTTTAATTTTAAAAACCAAAACCAAAATGAAATTTCAACATTCTTGAGCTGTTAATCGAAGACGTTGCGGACCTACATTCGTAGGAACTTTTTGTGATAAAACCAGATTCGTCCCACGAAACAACTAGATGTACTTAATTAACATCCTGCATACTGTACAATAATAATGTAAATTTCGTGATCCAATACCGAAATAACATTCAGCTAGTTCGGCGGTTTAAGTGCACCCTCTCTCACCTAAAGGTCCAGATACGGAGACGTCACGCGTTTATCGGACTTCTGCCCAACGAACCAGTTCGGATAATTCAAAACGCTTATCTGGATTGAAAACCTAATTTAAGCCGACAACCATTTGTCATTTTATTTATATGTCAGGCGCATTCTCGCGTTAATTGGAAGCGCGTTTCAGCGTGCACAAACGGCAGCAAAAGCGCCCCGGGCGCCATTTTTCCTTTTAAAAAAGTTTTTAAGGACTTTATATTGTGCGCCCGAGGGTCACGTTCGTGCGTTGGCGTCGGGGATTGTTTATTGGCCCCACCAACGCAAGACCGACTTAAACGTAACTCCCTGATCACAAACTTGGATTGTTGGAAAATTATCGATGCAGTTCGGGAACGTCGAAAAGGCGAATTTCTTCGATTTTCTATGGATATTAATCATTGGTATTCGTTAAAACAAATCGGAAGTATCGCTGGTGTTTCCCTTTTAAGTTTTTCGCCAAGATCGTACGCGAGTGATAGATATTCGACATCCGCAAAGGGAGCAACAAAACTAGTTATGTATGGCCGTTATGCGGATTTTCCTTCAGTAAGTATTTCCAATTTGTATTGGTGCGGAGTTATCAATATTTATGGCCTGGCAATCGTTAGAATGCAGAGTCGCTGCACCAGCTTCAACGCCATTCCAATGCCACTATTAATAATGCTATACACGGTTTTTGCAGCTTTGTCTTCTCGGTATTTTTGCAGCTGCTAATTTTTATAGACTCTAGTCTCTGGGATTTCCTCTTGCCGGTTAACAAATCCGTTAATAAATCCCCAGGGGCTTCATTAATAAATCCATTTTTCATTCCTCGCGAAAAAATTTGGGGCTTTCTAATTACTTGGGGCCAAATTGTTCACGTTTCGGGGTCGATACTGCCTCCGACTCGCCTTTGACAGGAAAAAATCTTCCAGGTTTCTTTTAAATATAGCGCCGTTTCTTACACCTTCCCACTCCCTGTATAAGTGTAAATATGTGTAAGTGCAGCAGAACTTGGCTGCGCCTGCAACTCTTCAAAGTGTTTTCATTATTCCACTCTGATTAATGTGGTTTAATAACAAATCCCTTTTGGCGATGATCAAAAACTTTTCAAGCTTATTATTCCTGCAGGGTTTAGAAACACTCATCTATACTGATGAACAAAACAGCTTAAGATGTTAATAATACTGTTTTAAGGAGCTGGCACGAAATCGCTTAACTTGCCATGATGAGTTTGTCCCGAATTGAAATAAAGGATGTTATTAAAGTGTAATAGAAAACGCGGAGGTTTTCAAAATAAATTGACCATCAGATATGACCGGCCTCTGCTACAAATCGCTCATAATTCTAGCCGATATTTATTGCTACCAGCTTTATGTATCTTTGGACATAACGTATATGCATTTAAACCAGTCATCGTTAGTGAATAATGATTATTAGTTTCTATGGCGCACCCATGAGAAAATTCTTTTCACAATTTTACTACTGATTAACCGAGACACTGGAAATACACAGATGCACTGTATGTCAAAATGCGTGGTTTCACTGGTAAACGTAAGCATTTTACAGTTTTTATGAGGAATACCCGAATCTGCAGTGTGAATTATTTCTTTTTGGAGTGGTAAATACCAGGGCATTTCCAGAAGTACCCGAATCGACACAGATGGCAATTTTTCGTTAAAAATTTACTTATATTACTAACGCCTGAATTAACCTGGACTAACCTTAAAAAGCTAATGTCTAAAGTTTGAGGGTGCTACGTTGATTTGTGCCTGTTTTGGAGCCATTTTTAGTGAACGTTTTAAGCGATTTTGTGAACATGCAAAACCTTAGTCCTCGATCACATGATTCAATACCTTCATTTCAAAGGTCTTAGTCCGTCCAATATCGAAGCGGAGTTAGATTCTACTCCGGTGGAACATGGTTCTTTGTTAACAAGTGTAAAATTTTGGGTGACAAAGTTTAAACGTGGTCGTATGAGCTGACGAGACGAACTCCGCAGTGGTCGACTCACTGGCACTCCAAATTTGACGACCACTCCAGAAATTGTGACGAAAATTCACAAAACCCTACTAAAAGATGGGCGTTTCAAAAAGTACTGTGCATCGTATTTCGTCCGAACAATTGGACATGAAAACGCTGTGTGGAAAATGGGTGCCGCAATAACTCACAATAGAACAAGAACTGTGAAGTGAGAACGTTCCAAGGAGTGGTTGGTAAAGTTTCGCAACAGTAAAGCCGAGTTTTTGCGGTGATTCATACCAGTGTATGAAATATGGGTCCATCCTTTCATACCTGAGAGGAAAGAACAGTCAAAGCAATGGACTCAAAGATGGACACCAAAGCGAAAACTGTTCCATCTGCAGGAAAAGTGATGACGTGACACTTTTTTGGAATACACGTGAGATAATTTTTATTCACCCTTTGTCTAAAGGAAAAACAATATACGGAGAACATTAAAAAAATTTATTGCAGCGTTTGAGCGAGGAAATTAGGGAAAAGAAACCGCATTTGGCGAGAAAAAAGTCTTGTTTCATCAAGGCAGCGCACCAATATACGTTTCCGTCATGACGATGGCCAACATCAATCAACTTGATTTCGAACTTTTTCCTCACCCATCCTATTCGCCAGACTTAGCCCCTTCAGATTATTTTCTATTTCCAAACGTTTGAAAAAATTAATCGGTGGAAAGAAATTTGCTAATAGTGAAGAAATAAAGTGCGACGTTGATGCCTATTTTAGAACATTCAAGTCTTTTACTATAAACAGACTATAGAACATCGCTGGAAAAGTGTGTCAACCTCAAGGGGGACTGTTTAAAAATAATATTTAATATTTGTTTTTCTTTAAGTGTTAAGTCGGATACTTCTGGGACTATCCTCGTAGCGTGACTATTTGCCATTGTCTCTGTCTCATACATATTATTTAATTTATTCTAATAAATATAACTTTATCAAAAATTCCTATTTGTTATATCGTTAATTAGAAAGTTTTCTTGTGCCAGTCAATACCTGCTTCCTGCGCATCTATTGACAATTTGGTTCCTTCACTAGGCTTTCTGTATAGTTCAATGTATACGATTAACGCCGCTCTTCTTCACAGCCAGGATTACAATTTTCAGTTTTTCATTTCGAAATTTTGTTTTACTTCTAATCCATAATTTTTCCCACATCTGCCGGGATGATCTGCGTGCAATCTAGAATGATCTCAACAGAACTTTTGATCAATTTAGAATGGTTATAAAGGAATTTTCTGAATCAAGTCTCGAACTAGGGACAATAGCTTCATTAATATGGAAGAACCTGAAAATTTTTTGGAGTTTAGTGGCACCTAACGTGAGGAGGCTGAGTGTTTGATTTATCTAAAGCTAGTGCTTTCTTCTGAAAATAGACGAAATAATTCAAAATACTCCTATTGGAATATCAGGAAAATCTTCTTTAACGTGCGATTTTCCACATTCTTCGTGCAACAAGTCATACTGGAGAGAATTTCATTAAAATAGGGCAGAAAATTTGGACTTTTTGTTACATATTGCCAAATATTTTGGAAAACGTATTTTACTATATCTATATCCGTTTGTAGCACAACAGACCACCTCGCATTCACTTGATGAGCTGTTATGTGACATACGGTAGTTAATTTCCAGAAATAACTTTACGGTGAAAATAAGGGGAGATGTTTCAAGAATTTCTGAAAAAAAAAGAAAATTCCAAGGTCACCATTTTACATTCAACCCCGATGAAGAATGATTTTGGGCTTTTGAGTAACCCCGAAGGTCTTGAAGGGAGATAATTTTTGAGTAGTTTGAAATGACGAAAATATTCCAGAATGACATGCAGTAACTATTTTGAGATATTCTGAGAGACTTGGACAAATTTGAAAAAAGTTCCTAAAAAATTTTGTGCTATTGATGTGAATGTCAGGTCAGCTTTGATACATAATTTTTATAGTTTAACGTTAAAATAATTTGTTTTTGTTCTAAGGAATGAATTATGATTAAGATCATAATTCATTACACTTCATAAGAGCTACAGGATGTCACAAAATTATGAATTCTACGTTCGGAACGAACCCTAATATGTTATAAAAGGTAACTGAAATTCAAAAACTCTTTGTTAAGAAAATACTTCGTTAATTTCGCAAATTTAAGTTTGATAATACAGACATTTATAAAAGTTCCCAAAAGATATCAATCCTTTCTTACCTGAGAATATCGAAGAGTTTTTTTCCCTAGACATTTACGAACAGGGCAATTAGAATTAGTTTTATTTTCTGAAGAACCAATGGCGTTTCATTTCTTTCTTCAAAAATATTCAAAAAACCTACTTATGCTTTCAGTGGATGAACCATACTGTCAAATTTTTTCCCAATTTCAGTTCTGAGTATACCGTTATATCCCTTAGTGAATTATCTTTTATTCGATATACTACAATGGGTGTTTTTGCATTTCAAAATAAAACGTTAGTAGAGGTAACTCGAGAGGGTTGAAAAATTTGAAGATAAAAAATAATGCAATAAATACATTTTTTAAATAAAAATTATACGTGTTTAAGGTTTTTTTTAATATCAGGTCTATGGAAGTTATAAACGTGTTGCAATACTTTTTACAGGCGCTGTATATAAACATATGCAGCAAACAGGAAAGTAGGTCTACTGTCTGCTTTTTTTAATAACTAATTCGCCGTGATTAAGCAGCAGGGCAGGACTAGCAGTTTGTGAATATGTGTCGATAATAGATCAGTCATACTGGCAACTAAATTTTAAGAATTTAGTATCCAGTGGCCCTGTGCACAAGTGTAGTGGGTACAAAAAACTAAGTTTGTAAAGTGTGTAACGTATACTTTTGCCTGTAACACAGATGACCTATTAGGATCATAGAGGTAGCAGCTATTACATGTATTATGCTGAAACTGTATTTTTCTTATAAACTATATGAAGGGTACTCTGACTAGTTAAATAATTTCGTTTATAACATTTAACTGTAGCCTTGCCGGGGGTTCACAATGTTCGCCAACAATTGTTATATGTAAACAATGTGTCCAGTTTAACAAGATGTACGTGAGACTCTTATGGGCGTACTCCAACCAGTTAGAACTACGAGATGGGTTTATTTGGAAAGGGGATCTAAGGTCGCATAATACCGTGCATTTTCCTTTCATACATACCAGGTGAAAACTTTACATTTTATATTTTTGTCTAAGTAATTTTGAAATGAACATACTCTGTAAATTTTGCAAGTGTCTTTTCAATAATGGATAACATATGCAACATGTTTAAAATAGTCAATTTTATTATTTTCACATTAGACGCATGCGTTCAGAAAAGAATTAGTTTACTCTAACTTATTAGGCATGTAAAAAAAGTAACTTTTTCCTAATTTATAATCTACCTTGCATCTCCAACAAGAAGAACAGAGTACCGTCTAAAAAGCCCATTACATCACGTTAAACTGGACACATTGTATGGGGATAAATCCATAATAACTATACAGTTTAGTCAAAGGTGTTATGATTTTCATCAGATTTCAGCATTCTCTATAAAAAATATTATTCAAGATTCGAACGTGTGTCTTGCGATCTAAGGGTATTTTTGTCAATGTATAGGACCATACTTCGGGTGTCAAAAAAATTTTTGGAAACTTTTTGAAAAAGTTCGTCACGGTTAGGTTTTCAGGACTAGTTCGGTCACTAAGGTTATTTCTTATTGTTTGAGGAATTCTTAAGACGCTTTCCATAGAAATTGGACAACGCTTATAAGAGAGTTCTTTCGAGTTCTGAAATGAATTTTTGCTCCTAAAGATGTCGAAGTGGCAATCTGTAAAGAATTTTCTTCTCCTAGGGAAATTTTTAAGCTTCAAATGGGTAGATTAAATGCAAAATTCCAAAAAACTCATTCATGAGTTCTTAACTGTGATTCCCGAGTTACTTTTGGATTCATGACTTATTCACAAAATTCAAGATGCTCAATCACGGGGATGTCATTTATGCCAGGGTTCGGAAATATTCACTCCTGAGTTACTCCTCGACTGTTTGCGCGAGGCTCACTGAACGCTGTTCCATTTTTTATATATGTAGTGTTTTAAATTAATTTATATCATAAATACCAATAAAAATTAAGCTTAAAAATGTTTTCCTTTTTTTTGTAAATATTAAACTTTAAAATTGTCGTTGTTTTCAATTTTTAATTTTAGTCTCTTACTTAAAATATAAGTCGTAAGTATATAAGTTATAGATTTGATGTATGAGTTATTTGAAAACAACCCAGTTACGAGTCTAAATTATAAGAGTATTATGGATAACTCGTGAGCGAAATAATTACTTTGAAAACGTTAACTCATGAGTAATTATTTCCGAACCTTGATTAAATGTATGTTCAAATAGATTCAATATAGTTGTAGATACGGTCTAAAACTTCATTGAATCTTGAAGACTCAAACTCTCTTCAAAGACGTGGACGGGCTTCCGGACTTTAAAATTGCGATTAAATATCTCTAAAACTTCTGGTGATGCCAATATAGAAGACTACGTAAAATCCGTTAGAATAATTAAGAAATCGTTCAGAAACCATAATTATTTCATAAAAAAAGTGTTGATCCTACAAAGAGACGTTTGGTCGTTAAAAAGTTGGTATGCGTAGCGGTGCAAAAGTTCGAGTTTGAATTCGCTTCCTGCTTTTTGTCTAATAATTTGATTCAACGAATAGCTTCTAATTTGATATTGTGCAAATTGAAGAGTCAAAATTCGACCTTCCAGCAAAATATGCTTCACCGCTTCTTGCCAGCCGCTGCAGCGATGCTGCTTCCTGAATGCGGTCAATGGACTTACTAAAATTTCTGGTAGAAATTTGATATTTATACATCTCAAATCTGCTTTAGATAGAATATAGCGTTAAATTCAAATGCAGATTACTAAGCCACAAAAAGGTTTTTCATTCCGTTTTGTCCTATAGAGCCCATTGGCATAAATTGGCCCGATTTCAGCTCAATCTCCTGTCATAAATCAATGCATTTAAACCTGAAAAAGTCTCCTTGTCTCGGCTCGCCCGATAGTTTCGCAGTATTAATTTCAATAAAAGATAAACCGCGAACTCGTGAAAGCCAACCACTAACGGTTTCCATAAAATTCAGATTTATGGCTCCCCGGCCGCGTTTTGCATACCTCTCTTTTGTTTTTCCTCCGGTTTAATGGTCTGGACTTTTTTCGATCCCTGACAAATTTCCGGGCAGGGCCGAACTTCGCTTGGTCTTCATACACATTCCGCGCGTATGGAAAGAATTAGCCGCACATAAATCTGTTTCCATGGGCCAGTTTACAATGCCCTGCCTCCCTTTCAGACGGTTAAAAGTCGGCTTTTTGTTCGCCCTTTGAGTTATTGCCAGCCGGATTTTTAAGCTTTTAGAAATTTCTCCTGGAAAAGCCGTTTGCCATGTATATTCATGGGTAGTAAAGACTGTTTGTGTTCGCGTTCATTTACAAGGGAAATCTGCGAAAATCTATCAAGTTTTCAGTCTAAAGCCTGATTGGATTAGGATGCAAATCTGTATTTCCCAGAAGAGGCTGACAATTTAGAGCTAAAATCTATACGCCAATGTTTCGTCATTTGGCCCTTTAATTATGCCCAAATTCGCTTCTGTTGTTTCGTTGTTGACGTACCAGCTCATGTTTCCGGTGCATGGTGTTTGAACGATAATCCAATTTTCTGGATTATATTTATCCGGGCCGACGGGTTTTGTGGTTTCAATGAAATTAGATTTTTAGGACTTTTTCACTGGAGCCAATGAACTCGTGACGTAAACCTGACCTCACTCGGCATTACTAAATCGGAATTCAGCAAATCACTGTCAGGTTTACATTTACTGCTAATGTCCGATTTACATTATAATTTAAACGGCCGTAATTAATAGCTTTAGTTATCAATTAGCCGGAACGATTTATTAAACATTATAACGTTCCGATTTCCATTTAGCACGCCCCTTTCGGAGCTAATAGTTTCCATTTTATTTCAACGCAACAAAGCCTCCATTGTACAGAGCACAATCGGCGGTGTGGCTGGAATTACTGGAGGATATTGTTATTTTCGAGTGAGGTTTGAGGAGGATAACGGCGATATAATATCAGAGGTGTCAGCCAATTTTGTTGTTGGTGAAAATTTATTTATTATGGAAAATATCGCTTCTTTATGGCGTGTTGATGCTGCGAGTTCAACGGCGGAAATTTCCATTTAACAGCTTATTAGTAGATCTACAGTGGCTCAAAGTGGAAATGCTGTACCTCATAAGCTGGTCATTTTTTATTCATGGATTTGCACGCGCATCTCGACAAATAATGATAAACATTTCTATGGTACATTTTGACATCTATACATTCGAAATAATGTGCCAAATGAACAATTGCAACGCCTTTAATCATTAAATAATCACATGGACAAATTGACCGCACAAATGAATATCAAAGTTTAAGTGATATATACAAATTTCAAGAGCTCATTTCATTGCAGGAATGGTGCAGAGTGCGCTTATAAACAGTAATTTTGATTTATAGTGTTTTTATTAAGATTTAGTTGAGCTAGTAGTTGTTATGAATTAATGAATGTGAAGTTAAGTTGTGAAGGTATATGAAGTGATGAATTAATTATAAACACTAAGGAATTCTCGTTTTTTATATTTTTTAATTAGTATATATTTTCAAATTATCTATCTTAAACGAATAAGGATTAAATAATATTTCGTAACGGAATAATTTGGCTCAATGTGAACGATCCAACGGTTTTCATAGAAACAGCGAAATTGATGACAAAGGTTGCCGAAGGTGCAATTTCCAGCAACTTTTGTCACGTTTAACACAATGTATTCATGATGCACGGACACACAACTTAGTTAACCAACCATTTCCCATCACAAGGAAGGAAAATCTATCAGGGCTATCGCCGAAATCATAAAAAGAAAATGCAGCGACAGTTCAACACATTATAGAGAAATGCCAGAAGAAGGGTAAAATCGCAAGAAAGAAAAGAGAGCCCAAGAAATATATTCACTGATGCTGACGAAAAATGGATTGTAAGGCAAGTGAATGAAAATCCCAGATTAAGTGCCCCTAAACTTGCTCTTGAAGTTGGAAAATATTTAAATAAGAAAGTTAATCCGGAAATAATAAGAATAGAAAATGCAATCTTGCTGGTCGAATTGCCAGGAAAAAACCCATTCGTTAGCGGAAAGAATCGGAAAATTAGAGTGCCCTTTGCAAAGGAACATTTGAATAAAGATCCAGAATTTTGGATTACAGTTCTATTTATCGATGAAAATGAATTTTATTTATTTGGATCGGATGGGTGTAGATATGTTTGGAGAAGATCAGGTGAAGAGCTTAAAGAACAAAATCAAAAGACTATCGTAAGACACGGCAAAAGGAGCGTAATGGTGTGGGGGCGTACGTCCAGTGCTGGCACAGGGATGCTCCACTCTAGTGGCGGAATAATGGACAAACATAAGAATATTAAAATATTAAAAGAAAACTTCAAATATAACGTGGAAAAATTAAATATTGTAAATACTTTTCTATTTCATCAAGACATTGATGCGAAACGCACAGCCTAGGTAGTCGAAGAATGGTTGTTATGCAGGGTGTCCATTAAACATACGACCGATGTGAGCTAATAGGACCGATATTTCTACCAGGAAGATTGACCGGCAAGGTGTAGCGCAACTTTTTAGAATAAACACTACCTCAGTTTCTGGAAGACGTACCATGCACCATTCTGCCCCAGAATAACACACGGAGATCGCTGGATTGGTCGAGGTGGACCTCACTTTTGGCCTGCTGGATCCCAGGATTTAAACCTCCTGGATTATTTTCTGTGGGGGCATCTAACGTTACTAGTTCACAATACTCCACTGGAAAATGTGGAAAACTTGACAAATCGGATCATTATTGTGTTTAACTCAATAAAAAACAACCCTGGTGTTTTTGAAAAGTTTCGGCAATCAATGAGAAGATTAAATTGTTGCACCCTAACTGGAGGTAGTCATTTTCAACAATTCTGGTAGTTTAAGGAGCTTCACATGTAATATTTAGTAAGATAATATTACTACTGTCCAAAATTCTTCTCGTTTTGTATCTTCGGAACGAAGAGGTTTTTTAAAAATCATTAATAGACAAAATATTCTTAGAATAGTCCACGGAATAATCCCCTGAATTTTTGCTGCCAAAGTCAATGGATACCTCGTATAACTGCCCTTATGTACTTAAGACTCCGCTCTAATTAAAGGACATTAAAGTGGTAGAAAATCTTTGGGTCAAATTAGAAGAAGCAGAAATTGGAAAACACATATCGAACAAGAAAGAAATAAAAGGAGCGCTAATGGGAGAATGGAAAAACATACCGCTCGATTACACCCGAAAATTAATGGAATCAGTTTCAAATCGTCGACGGGAAGTAATATCAAACAAATATTTACCAACGAAGTAGTAAATTACATATGTACATAATGTATGTACTTTACTAAGGAATAATATAGTCACTAATTGTAGGCAATATTTAAACATTGAAGTTCATTTGCGCGATCAATTTGATCATGTGGTTACTTATTTATTACAAACTCTTCAATTGTTGATTTAACACATTATTTGCTATTTGATAGTAGATATAAATGCATATTACAAAAAAATTATGATTATTTGTTAAGTTGCAGATGCAAATCTATGAATAAAAATCTATCAAATTAGGAGGTGTATCATATTTTCACATTGAGCCACTGTGTGAAGATTAGATCAACTTGATTCCCGGGTTCGCCTTTTTTGATCGCGTACTCTTAAAACAACCCAACAGATTCTCTAAAGTTGGCCTCTACCTCTAAAAAATCCATGCTGATTTCAAGATATTTAATTTTTGACTCTTTCGATGATTCCACTTCAACTCAAATGAGGATGATTTTTAATACGTTCTTGTGGCTCAAAATTGTAGATTGGGACAAGCCAAGAGCGTTCTTAGATAAAAGAAAAATGGCGGAAAATCTAGAACTCAAGAAAGGCAATTCATCAGTGCTCTTTCTCCGATCAAAGGTGTTGAGTTTCTCTTCTAGGGGCGTAAAAGTGTCTGGAGAAAGAGCTATAATTTGAGTTCAGGAATATCGTCAGTAAGCCAGGCACTGTAACATTTTTCCTCAAAGTCGTCAGGAATTTCCGCGATTTCTTTCTGAACGATTTTAGCTTCTTTGTTCAGCTCTATGCTTTTATAGGAATAGCTAAGTCCTTTCGAAGCTTATTCACAAAAGACCAAAAATATTTAATGTATGGAAAATGTACCTATGTAAATTTCTACTTTTTTACTTCGGGTACTTATTGTACGGTTACGGAATAAAATTCCTAACCATTTCAAAATCCTGCGAAATTTACGTTTGAATTTTTTGTTATCCAGATATACTGCGACGTAGGAATGCATCAAATGCTTTTATCCAACTTTTCCTAAGACATCCTGTATTATTCAGAAATTGAAGTTCTTTACCCTTACTCCAAATACATAATGCTGGTCTTACAATCATTGCGTCACAACCTGCCTCTACCATCCCATTCTTCACACATATCCCAGATTAGTTTCCACTCCCTCTTAGTCTCTTTTACCGACCTTCCACCCCTCCCAACTATAATATTCGGTGAAACCAGGCTCCAATATACATATACTAGTATAGTATAGTTGCAATTTTTTTTGAGTACCCTCCAAGTTTGAGTAGTAAATTCATCTTTTTTTTTTTGTTATTTTAGTGTTTATAGAGCAGATCAAATAGCACTTTTATCGAAATTTCTGAATTTTCCTTTTAAAAGAATTTTTCGAATGAAACTTGTCAATGTGGCCATAATTGGAAATTTGTCGTAATTTTTCAATTTAAGAATTGATATCTCCTCCATGATATCAGCCACATCCATGAACGTTGTTTCGGATTATCGAGAAAATCCATCACGCCTCTCTTTTATCTTCAACTTTATTCTTATAAAATCTTGGTATACCTCTCCAGGGGTACCAATTCTATACTCTGACAAGTCGACATTTCCAGGCAAATTACGTCAAAAGTGTTTATTAAAAAGCTCCGACGTACAGAAGGTTAACACATTTTTTTGACGTCATTCTCTAGGGGCATTCTACTCTCCAGAACGAAAAAGCGTACCGCAGATGTTTTCCTTTCGCCACTGCCGAGGATCAAGAAGCTTCCATTTCCTATCCTTTCCACTATCTGTGATTTTCTACAATAATTTCTTTCTAGCTCTTTCCTGACGCACTTCTTAACTTTTTTCCGTTTACCATACCACCAAGCATTACCTTTCAACTCATTCTTCTTTCCGTTCAGAACTATACTTCTCAGTACCCCTCTAATATGCTTCGGCATCTTTACAGCATTCCTTTCGGATTCGTTCTTACTGTTCATTGCATTAAAGCAAAATAGTTTTATCTATCTCATCAGTATATGTTCAAAAGTCCTCTATCCATAAGTCTTTCCTATCTTGCTCTGCTTGCCCATCCACGTCGAAACAAACCAATCTTACCTCACAATTCAATCGTATGCCTTAACATATATATAGACCATTAAGTCTATTCATTTTTTACCGTCCTGAAAGTTATACCTTGATCGCTGTAGTTATTCGCAAAACATTCGTTCACCATGCATTCAAGCCATTCTTCTCCCTTTTATCCATGAACACAACTCTCCACTGAGTATGTTTCCCATGCATTTATTTCACATACAATGGTGTTACTACTACACTGACCAGTCTAGATATTCAGTTCTGCCAGTTCATCATCAACTGAAACAACCATTACCAACTACCAGTCAGTATCCCCCACCCCGCGACTTCCTTCACTATATCATTGCGAGTAATCCTACTCTCGTCCCTTATTTTTCTCCATGCCCTGTCTTGCTAATTTTCGTCTTCCTAAATTGGTCGAAATCGTTTACTCTGCTATTTGTCCTAAATGGTTTCTCACTCATACTACTTCTACACGACCACTTTATTCGAAAAAATTGAAAAATAGCTAATTATTTAATTAATTGAGAAATGCTAGTTATGTGTAACGAAATCGATTCGGCGGAACTATCGAAACTAATTCCTACAATATGGCAAAAGTTACACAAAATAGCATTTCTTGATAAGATTCATAAATTATTTTTCTAGTTCGATTTATTTGCATATTAGCAGACTCAAGGTGGCTCAAAGTGAAAATGATACACCTCATAAGTTAATAGATTTTTATTGATAAATTTACATCAGGAACTTCACATTATAAATATTTCTATAATATACCTTGATATCTGTTTATTTGAAATAATGAGTTAAATCAACAATTAAGCAGTCTTTAATAAATAAATAATCACATAAATAAATTAACCGCGCTAATGAACTTCAAAGTTTAAATGTTACATACAATTAATGAGTATGTTATACCTTAATAAGGTACATACATTATGTACATATGTAATTCACTACTTCGTTGGTAAATCTTTGTTTAATATTACTTTTCGTAGATGATTTGGAACGGATTCCATTATTTTTCGGGTTTAATCGAGAGGTACTTTTTTCCATTTTCCCTTTAGCGTTTCTTTGTTCGATATGTATTTTCTAATTTCTGTTTCTAATTTGGCTTAAAGATTTTCTATCACATTAATGTATAATGATTAGGGCTGGGTCTTAGGCACATGAGGACAGTTACATAGGATGTCCGGTTATAGAGGGCATCAATGATCCGATATTTCAACTATTCCACATTGTCCACGGGAGTATTATGAATTAATGACTTTAGATGCTCCCATAGGAAATAATCCAGGGGGTTTAAGTCCGGTGATCGAGCCGGCCATAAGTGGGGGCCGCCTCGACGAATCCAGCGATCTCAGTATGTTATCGTTAAAAATTCACGAGCAACCACACTGAAATATGCTGGTGCACCATCGTATACATCTTCGAGAAACCGAGGTAGCATTCGTTCGAAAAGTTGCTAGAGGCCTTTTTGGTCAGCCTTCTTTGTGGAAATATCGGTTCCATTAGCTAAACTTATTAGAGATCCGAGGAGAAAAAAACATAATCCCTCGACTGCATTATAGCAACACACAAAAACGGCGGGAAACTCGGCTGAATGACAAATTTTACCGACTATACTTGTAACAGTTTTCTTCACAGAACACTAATTTCCTCATCTTCTCTAATCCAAATTTTTAGTAAAAATTACCTTTAGTAAGGCAAAGTTAATTCTATCTGTATGAATGAACTCACAACTTCACTATTAAGTTTTCCATGGTTTCAACCAACCTCGTTTAAAATAAATAAGCAATTCCCCAAAGACACTTTCTAAGAGCCGTTTCCATATAAACTTAATTCCGGCTTAGGTTTCATTGGTTTAGAAGGGACAGATATAACTGCCGCACACATAGATACGATCTACAGTATCACTTCCAGAGTACCTACTAATATAAATTTAATTTAAGTTCGAGAACTTAGGTGTGGATTCCAACTTTAGGCTTTCAGAGGCTCAAGAGAGATTAGAGGCCTTAATGTCCAAGTTGGCACATCCTAATGCTAAAATAAGTATCGTCATTATTCATAATGTCGTATAAAGTGTTCTAAAAGTGTATTTTTCTTCTCTTGACAATTTATACTGGAGGAATCATAATTTCAAAAGGAGACAATATTGAATGTCCTCGCTAAGTCCCTCGGCATTCACTGAACGATTTATGGCGGAATATTTTCGCCATTTTTGCCGATACTGTATGAATATAACATGCGATCTAGTTTATGTTTTGTGTTAACACATTCGGGACTCCGAGAGCGGGGCTTAGGCGATAATAAAAGGAGGCTTGAAATATCTCGGAAGCTTCTAGGATATACGGAGTTCCGTGCTTTTGAATACAGAATTAGCTGAAGTTGTGTGCATATTAGAAGTAATATAAGAAAAATAGTTACGTAGATATGGAATAGCTAAAACATGTGTATGTATCTGTTATTAGCTCTGCCCGGACCACAAGTTAATTGATTTCAAAATAAACCGTTGTCGGAAAATTTTCAAAATTGTTTCTCAGGTCGCTCAGGAATTTTGAAAAATTCGATTTAAAACACTCAAGGCTTCTAAAAAGTTCGAACAACAGGTTACTTTGGATTATTCAGAATTTAGGTGCATTGATGATGGTCTGAACTAAACCGAAAACTAACGAAAACCTTAAAATCAACCGATTTCTGTTGTCACATACGTCTCATGTTTTAACGGTCAGTTTATACCGCTGCGATCGAAAAATATGGTGAATTTTTCATTTAAACTTCGCTGGCACCATAAAATCATGAAATTATTTTTTTTTGCAGCTGGTTAGCACTATCTGTGATATCTATGCGAAGTTTCATGTCAATATTTTCAATTGCTGCATAGCCACACGTGTTTTCGTAAATATACAAAAGTAACTTTTTCGATTTTTACTATGCCTAATTCTGTTTGCGGAATGAATATTCTGCCGCAGAAACTTTTAGTATGTTACGGAAGGCCTTCGGTTTCGGCTATGTCGCAAAAACACGTTTACCAGTGGTACAAAGATTCTAAGAAACGCCGAGAAGGAGTTTAAGACGAACAGCGCCCGGATGACCGTCATCATCCAGTCATGAAAGCCACATCGAGGAAGTCAAAGATTTGGTGCTCCAAATCGTCCATTGATCATTAAGAATTATCGATGATACTAGTGGCATTTCATTTGGATCAACCCTAACCTAAATTTGAAAAGATGTTTCGTGCCAAGTCAAGTTTCGATTTGTTCCATAAACACTCAATTTTTTGAAAAAAAAGGGTCGAGTTGAAATCTGTCAAACAATAAATTTTGGCTGCCAAAACGTCATGAAACACATCATTGGGGGAGATAGAACTTGGGTCTATACGTACGACCGAGAAACAACGGATCGATCGAGAGAATATCGTGCGAAAAACTCAAAATTACCAAAAAAACCGCTCCAAAGTCGCTCAAAAATCAACATCGTGTTGATAGTTTTCGTCGATTATCGTGGGGCTGTGCGAATTGAATTTTATCGTCTAGTCCAAACTGTTAACAAGACGTTATGGGTCGTTTGCGTGAATCTATTCGTCTTAAGAAGCCAAAATTATGAGCCGATAATTCTTGATTTTAACTCCACGATAATGCACTATCTTACACTACATTGGGTTTTCAGAGAACATTTTGCCAAAAACTCGACCTATATCGTTCCATGACCACCGTTTCGCCTGATTTAGTACCGTTAAACTTTTGGCTGTTCAACAAGCTCAGAAGACCCCTTCGGGGATACCGTTTCGGCTCGAATGAGGAGATAAAAGCCGAATCCTAGAAGGTATTGAAGCCCACCCTGGAAAAAGACTTCTGTAGCTATTTCGAGGATTGGTAAAAACGATGACTTGTGCATAGTGTCGCGCGGGGAGTACTTCGAGGGCGATTTTTCATTTTATAAATAAATTCACTTCGTCGATCTCAATTTCCACCATTGATGGTCCTAACGTTAATCAATGTCCGTTCCTCATTTTTGAATGATTGTTTTGTCGTTGATCCAGTTTCCCCTAATTTGAAACAAAAGCCCCCGCAAAGTCCGGCCCTGCCACTAACTGCCCAGGTAAACCGTAGCGGGCGGTCCAATTTAACCATATACACAAAAGGCTGGAATCTTCTGTCCATATCCCAAAATTGATTTACCGAAAGCTCGGCTTCAACACATCGACAAGTCCTGCCTTTGATAAATATCCTTCGTTCTATGGCTGGCTTAAAACAATAATTATTCAGACTACTTCGCAACCTTTTAAGCCCGGCAAAAATTTTTGATTTATGGACGTCATACACAAACGTGTTATTCAAGGCTGATTAGCATGTGGAACAATGCAGCGGTACCATCGAACCTATCATTTACTCTTGCAGGATTTTTGCGGTTCAAGTGCTAAACAAAGCCACGCCTGATTAGGTTACATTAAGAGCCCGGAAAATTACCTCTTCAAACTTGAAAGTTAAACAGCAAATAATAAAGCTGAGATTGGCAAATTTAACCGAGGCGGTTATTAATTATGTGCTTGAATTATTTGCATAAAATTAGCGTTATTCTCTGGCAAACTACTTACTGGCAAGAGGACTGCAAGTTCTGGGTTGTAATCCTCTCAGAGATGAAGTTAGAGCTTGAAAAGCGAGCCAACTTTGGTGCACACCTTACAGTCGGATGCCTCTCTCGGCTTCCTGCTAATTAGGGATTTCACTTGAGAAAGAAGTTGAGGGTTGGCTAACCCTTGGACACAGAGACATTGTCTAAAAATCTCATAATTTCCCAAAGTTGCGTCCGGCCAACGCATTCACGTCACGAATGTCCTTTGTGAGGTTATTCCAGACTTTCCGTTGAAAATTTAACGGCGTGAAAACAGCCAGAAACAATGGAAATTCATGTGTCCCAAATCGTTCCTGCAGGAAACGCCAACGGGGTCCAGAAATATTACGGCTGCTTTATTTGTTTGCTTCCTATTGTCCCTTGCGAGGTGATTAAAATTTCTATTTCCTGGCCGCCAGGAATTACTACAATTCGATATAGCGTTTATTAGGTCTGAATTCGAATTCTTCAAACTCTTGATCCTGTCAGATATTAATAAAATATTGGATGCGAGAGAGAAAACCCAATCAAAGTAAATAATAACTATGGGAAACAACGTTGGACATGTAATTTGATTAGATTCGCAATTTCAAATGTCCGCTCGCATGCATCGGCCTATCTAAATTAAATCAAAATCGCAATCGTAATGCAAATATTATCAGTCGAAATGTAATTTATATGAACTTCGATCAGTAAATAATTTAAAAGTTATAGAACGGGACATCAAATTAGAAAGCTTTGTATCAAGTAGTTTAGTAGGCATTTTACTAAATGCGACAAAAGGGCCGAAATTTGCATAATAGTCTCCCAATTGTTCCATGATCGCACCCAATGTCTGACTTGAAATTTGAATTATTCATGAATCGATAGATGTGAATGAAATAATATGTGGTCAGTCGCAGTGTCATTGCTGTAGCCAACCAAATCTGAATCTGATCAAAAATTTGAATCTCCCACTGACACATGAAAATCGAAACGTTGAGGCAGGTTTTACTTACAGGAGCTGAAAGAGAAAAGGGTAAAAAGCTGGAAATTACTTGTTTCCGAGAAATTTTCTTCGTTTTTGAAATATAATTAGCTGCGTTCGAGACACACTTTCATTTATACAAGTGTATAGATTTGATAGAGATTATTGTTTGATTATTTTGGGCGCAATTGCTCGCAGAATTCCACAGTTCTATCAATATAATTGTTGTTAGAAGGAGTGTTTTGTGATATGTGAAGTGAATTGTTCAGCTTTTGTCGAAAAAAAAATTATTTTTTTCGTGAAAATTGCTTCTTATTTCACAATAGGCCGCACCCCAAAAATCAACCCCCATAGCTCTATCAATCTTTCAAGAAACACAAAAGGATATCTATAATATGCAGGTTTTGCGTAAATATGTTCTATATGTTTGAAGTGGATACTTCACACTTTCCTATTTTTTTTTTTAATAACGCCATGCACAAAAATAAGAATTATATAGCGGTGGAATTACCCATTATTTTCAGTTAAAACTAACTGAGAATAATATTCTTCCTTCACTAAGGGCTCGTCCCAATGCCCTTGTTAACGATGCGGTGACAAATCCGGCATCATCTTCAAAAATAAGAAAATTGCGTTAAGACTCAGAAAACATTCAAACTATTTAAAATAATTTGAATATTCACTCCCTATACATTTTAGTTTACCGTTTAATGTAACTTTTCTACCCACATTTTTCATAATTAGTTTTTACTGAATTTAATGTATAATTCCACGGCTACAACCTATATTGGTTGATAAAATGTTTCCAAAGAATTAAAAAAATATGTTACGTGTCTAAAACTTCAAGACACTTGAAATCCCGGCAATTATAATAGATATGGAGCTGTTTAAATTAAAACAAAATTGTGCAATTAATTTAGAACAGATTTTTAATGCCTTTTTGACTATGAGTCCATTAGCAACTTTTTTTCATCTTTTGCAGATTACTGTCGCTCCGTGAAATATCTCCGTGATGATAAGTTACATCCTGCATATTATTTCCATGTCCGATTCCCTCAGAGTTTTTGAACATTTTTCAAATAATCAATATTTTTGACACCAAAGTAATTCAGTTTTGAGTTTATAATGTTGCCTCAATTTCAGCAATTTTAGTAGTGTATGTTTAGATTTCATCAATCAAAGTAAGTTGTTGAGGTTTTTTCTTATTAGAATTTGAAGCTTTACGACCAACCACTTCTAGAGTACAAATTTTCAAATTTGTAGACGATGCAGATTTCAGTTATTATGATTCACCGAACTCAATTTTTCGAGTTCATGGATAGTTTTCATATTTTTCACTCACTTTTTTTAGTTCTTAAAAGGGTTGAAGTTTCTGTTAAATGTTTTCCAACTTTTTAAGTATTTTTAAACTGGAATATTTTTTTAATGATGAAGTTTCTTCTTGTCAGTTTTGCAAGTCCTGAAACGGCTTAGGTTTATTCTTTCACTTTGAATTATGAATATAAGTTTCCTGAGTTTTAAGAGTAGAATTTTCACAACTTTCCAGAACAGTTTTAGAGTTTCTCCCGCAATCCTTCAGTTATGAAAGATTTTTAAAAAGAAAACTTCATTCATTATCTTTTTACTGCATTAAACTTATGTTTTACATTGGAAATCAGGTATTTTATGAAGAATTGCAATCGCGAGAACAGACACTGACAGAAATTTTATCGCGAATCATTTATTATTAAATTTTTACGAATATATAGGGCGCTCCAATAAAACGAGTACGTGTTATTGACATGTTTCAATGAGTCATCCAGTATAATGCCACACATAAGACACCTATTAGTTTTTTTGTTACATAACAGTTTTCATATTTAACTTTGTTCTCTATCTGTATAATATCGAAAGAGGTATGAGTTAGTTTTCCGTACTAAAAAGCGGCCCTGTATAATGTGATCATTTTATCGTGATAACATTTCATTTTGCAATAACTTTTTGGATTTTAAAGATGTCAGTACGTGACAAAGGCTGTTCTCTAGGATTTCTCCTTAAGTTTTTTGTGGATTTAAAATGAACCGCGTAACTGTCAAATTTTGACATTTATTGACGTAATTTGAATTTTTTTAATGGAAAATCCTGTATATTTGAAAATAGCGTTCACATTATGCAAGAGCCTCTAACTTAAATGGTCGACTAATATGCAAACAAAAATTCGAAATTCCTATACAAAATAATCAAAGGCTGTTTTTGATGAAACTTAAACCATACAAAAAATCGTTAAAAAAACTGTCAAAAAAAATTATTACAATAAATAAATCGTTCTAATTCTAGTTTTAATCGTTTTGAGATTTATACATTTTTTTACAATGGTTATGTGTCAATTCTCAATACAAAAAAAATCTCTTAATGAATTTAAATTAATGGCTAATAAAAATGCAACTGCAGGGCGTCGAAATTATATTAAAACATTGGTGGGGCGACAAGCTCCATCTAAATAAATTTTTGATAGTTTATAAGAAGTTCGTCGAAACAGGGTCCCTCAAACTTATTAAGAAAAGCTGTAATAATTTCTCACTTTTAAATGAAGCTAATGAATTGAGGGTACTTGGAAGCTCATCTAATTAATTCCATAAGGGTTCAAGAAGCAGAAGTTAGTTTCGGTTTTGTATACAAAGTTCTAAAAATAAAAAAATATAGAGCTTTCAATTATCAGCAAGTGCAAAAATTTACTGAGCATCGAAGACATGATTTTTGTGTAATATTTTTAAATCGGTACCATGAAAATAACGATTTTTTGAAGAACATGTTCTGGATAGACGAAAGGTCATTTCCCATTAGAAAGGACTGCTACAAACAAGATTGCCGCTATTCGTCACAAGATAATCCGGGAATTGTTAGTAATACGAGTCCGTCAATGTTTAGTGCAGCATATTAGAAGATACATTTTCGGCCCTTTATTTATGGATCGAAAACTAACGGGAAAGTTTTATTTACAACTTTGGAAACAGAGAATTGCAAATCACATCAACGATTCGCTTCGAAATGTAGTAAATAGTGTAATTTGGCAACAAGACGGGGCACCCCCACATTGTATTAGGGATGTCGAAAATTATCTGAATCTTTGATATCCAGAGAGGATTGGAAGTGGGGGAACAAGAGCTTGGCCAGCAAATAGCCCTGATTTAACGATATTGATTTTTTTCTTTTGGGCATATGTGAAAAGTTTACGAAACATCATGCAATGACACTCAAGAATTCAAATTAAGAATAACGAGCTTTGTCCAAGAATTTGAACAGAAATCAGAAATCGTCATTAATTCTCTGAGACGTACTATTAAGATGTATCAAAAATGCATTGAGCAACAGGGTGGTCACGTTTAGCAATTCTTCTAACAAATAGTGGCAGATAATTGATTGTTATTTGTTTTTCATTGTTCATAATTATTTCGTTGGTTGCCTAATGGGTGTGTAATAAAAGAATAATTGTATAACATTGTAAAGAAAAATAATTTCAATCCCGCGTTTTAATGCCATTACTACCGTTTACGGAATGCAAATCGCTAACTCTAACAAGACCGTTTTATATAAAAACAATTTTCAATTATTTAAATTGGCAGCCTGCACTAACGGTAAAAGATAGGCACCTTAATTGTTGTTTAAAATATGCTCAGAATTTTCCCTAGAACACGAAAATGATATAATCTACAGGATGATCCGTTAAAAAAATGCAAGTTGCCTCAGTAAATGTCAAAATTTGACAGTTCTGGGAATTCATTTTAAACTCACACAAAGCTGGTAAAGAAGTTTTACAGAACAGCCTTTACTGTTACCGTTAGAAACAAAAAAGTTAACGAAAAATGAAATTTCATCAAGATAGAATGATCGCATCGTACGTGGAATTAAATGAATTTGGGAACATTTTTGCCGTTATTTCAGCACAAAACATTCCATTAAACCGTTACAAAAGACCTTGTTGCTTATTTTGTTAATAGACTGTTATTAAAAGTATTGACCTTGTGTATGTACGGAGATGAATTTAGCATTTCTCATCATTTCGGACGAACAAGCCCCATTCAGCCCGAGAAAAAAAATTATTCCTTCCCCGATTTACGCTTTGAAGAGATTGTTATGTCAAGCTGCTGTGCACGTGACAAGTTTCTTTTGTAATTGATTTTTTCGAGATTTTCCTTTTAAAACTCGCTCGTCTGTTGAACTTTTTGTCCTCCTCGTCTCTGAACTTGGCTTGTCTCCTTAATTGAAAATTCAAGTGTGACGCACAATAAACGAGGAATATAACTTGCAAGTGTCTCTTTTTGTGAAACGTCGCAGAAGTGGCACGTTTCATTTGCTCTTGTCTGTCCCGCGGAATTGCCTGCTTCTTGTACGTGTATTCGAACGAACATTTAACTTATTCTAACTAGGGCCTTAATAGTTGTCCGTTGAAAAGTGTCACTCTGGGGGGCATTCAGGCGGAAAGATTCGAAGCAAAAGGGGGAATTGAAAGGGGCTCTTCATTGTCCGACTTTTTAATTTTGACGTTAAAAAATAACCGATTTCAAAGGGCTTTGTATTGAAATGTACGTTCGATGTGAATGAGAAAAAAAAAAACAAAAAAACTCCCAAGAGTGTTCTATGCGGAGCGATGAATTTCGGTCGGTGCCAAATAAATGGAAGTGCATGGGCCAAGTTCTTGCTTTCCAATTTCTCCGAAACGGTAAGACAAATCAGCCCTTGGCGCCAGCCAAAGTGTCCGTTAATAATTTAAGTAAGCTGACTTATATTTTGAAATCCGCACGTCATAACCCATTCCTCTGGGAATTAATATCCCCAAAACGTTCAAAGCCAAAGAGACGTATGCAGTTTTTGGAAGCACACGTGGCTTCAATTACAGCCATTCCAGAACTAATTGCTCCGAAACGGTTTGCGACACGCGTCTTAAGTTATATCCAGAACAGCCTTAAAGGGGCCGAAGGCGTGTTTCCGTTTTCGATTCGAAATGCCAGGGAATCCGAAATCAAACTAACCACATAAAAGTTTCACTAAAAAAGGAATAAAGAGCGGGACACAATGGAAGCGCTTCAATTCCATTCCATTCTTGCGGGAGGCGGACTTAAGTTAAACATTTTGTAGAAGTTTAATTGAAATTTCTGGCTCTGATGTCTTTTACAAGCCTTCTAATAAGGGATGGTCGCTTTAGTTGCTTTACTTGTTAAAGTTTAAAGTCCAATTTGCTGTTTCGTTAGGGTAATGGCAATTAGCGTTTTGCTATTGCAGGGTCACGTTCGTGGGGGCGTGAAGAAGAAGAGAAAACTTCTTGCAGCTTGAGAATAATTGAAGAATACATAAAAGGAATTTGCTAATAAATCTTGACTACTTCAGCATACTTGCTTAAAATTTTAGCACCGGACATAAATCGGATGAACCGGAATTCGTGCCAAACTCAAACAATGGATAGGTTGATAACTTTAGCAGAACCACGAGCTCCTTGGAAAGAAAAACACGCCTTTACTGCGAAATTAGCAAGAATTGTGTATCTGACAAAGTTTGCAGAACTTCATTAATTTGGAGTTAAACTTCAAAATAAAACTTAAAGTGGGTTCATGAGTAAAATTTTGGGGCATTTCAAACCTGGCACTACTTCAAATCTCTAGTGATGACTCGAATACCATTATAGGGGTTGATAAAGGTTCATTCAGGGTGTCAGTTTATAAACTTGCCATCCCCGTTATCTCGAAGCACGACAGATTTTTTCAAAAATTACTAGATTGCATTGATTTTGTTATCGAGAGAGAACAATTTTTACATAGAATTTACCGCGCCTCTACCCTGCAGAACTACCCTCTGAAATATCTTAAATAGTAAAGGGGGTTAAATGATACATCATTTTAGAATGCTTTTCATTCCCCATAAATTAGTACATGTTGTACACTCGTTTGTTACATCTGACTATTGGGATCTCAAGTTAGACGTCTTTGATCATTCTATATTCATTTCTCCTGTTAATTTTTCAATAGCGTTGAAACTAAGATTTTCAAAACACAAATATGTCTTATGATTAGGAAATTGTTGTAGTAAAATTCTGCAAAGTCGTTTTAAATTATATAAAACAAATGATTTTGCTTAATAGTAGTTAAAAAGAGATCACGTTCAACATTGAAATTGCTATTTTTGACACTTTTGGTTTATTAAATGTTTGAAATGTTCTCCATTATTTCCCAAAGAATAATACAGGCTATTATAAAACTTTTTCCTGACATTTTCCTAATACCGCCTCTAGAATAACACTGCTTGTCTCTGTAAATCTTTTTTTTTTAAATCCTCAATATTATCAGGCCGGGTTTTCTAAACAACCGATCTTACATGCCGCTACAATTGCTAATCTAACAGCGTTAAGTTTGGTGATCTTGCAGGCCATTCAGTCGGTCCCCTTCTACCAATCCATACGTTGGGAAATCTGTTCTCCAAGCTTTCTCGCACTGAGCGAAGATAATGGGGTAGAGCTCCATCTTGCTGAATATGAATTTGTTTGACAACTTTTCGTTAAAAACAATTGATTATTATTAATTAAGCAAGATATAATTTTGCAAAACTTGATTCTTCTATCAAAATCGTAGTTATGAAGCTCCTGTAGAATTTGCATTTTGCAATAATGGAATTTAGTTAATTTCACTTCTTTTCGTACAGTTTCACGTGACACTGTAGTTTGACCTACGACTGGACACGGTAATGCTAGAATTTCCATTCGAGCATCTTCATTTAAAACACATCAAACGGCCCTTTTGTTGTTTACAATTTAATGCGATAATTTTTTTTTTTTACATTAAGTCCAAAACGTCTCTGTAACTCACATTAGAACTAGAATTTCTAGCATGAAAAACTTCCGCGGTTCTTGCGCATTATATAAAATAATTGATTTCAGTTCTTTGCCGAATTGCAACTTTCCTTTTGATAGCCACCTCTACAAATAAAAGTCA
The DNA here is from genome assembly GCF_040115645.1 of Euwallacea fornicatus. Lineage (NCBI taxonomy): Eukaryota > Metazoa > Arthropoda > Insecta > Coleoptera > Curculionidae > Euwallacea > Euwallacea fornicatus. Next base: position 6,745,394 of record NC_089542.1, on the reverse strand, counting down.
ATAGGTTAGTAAATTGATTTATTACGACAATTTTCCAATCATAAGACATGTTTGAATTTTAAAATAATCTTAGTTTCAACGCTATGAAAATACTAATAAGAAAAACGTACTTAGATTGATCAAAGACGTAACTTGATAACGCAACAATCAAATCTAATAAATGAGGTACTAAAAGGTAGGGAATAAAAAGCCCTTCAAAATGATGTAGAACTTAACCCCCTTTACTATTTAAGATATACTCTGTGGTAAAGGATTGAAAGGAGTACAGGGAATTGTACAAAAAAATTGTTCCCCCTCTATAACCAAATCGACATGTTCCTGCGATTTTTTAATCATTTCTCCGGTTACTGATAATGGGGCTTTCAAGGTTTCAAATTGACACATTGTATATTATAGAATTGCTCCCGTCTCGTACGTAAAATGGTAAAACTGTACAGGGCGATTCGTTTGGAATCACTGAAATTTATATAAAGAAACCAAAGACATTATTTAAATGTTTAAAACTCGGATCTGTTTATAGTGAATAACAAGAAATTCATTAGAAATTGGTATATGGAGATGCATTACAGAATTACTGATCAGCAATGATTCTTGGCAAAATCCCGAAAACATACATGGTGTTTTTTTTTTTTTGAAAACATTAAAATTCAGTCAGGGAATCGCAAGATAATTATTTCATGAATTTAAATAAAAAAACAATTGGAATTCCTAATAGTAACCTGAAATCCGCTTTCGATGGATATAAGAATACGTTTTGGAAAATTACTCGTCCACTGCTAATTGATTTAAAATCTCAAAAATACATAAAGCATACATTTAAATAAACTGAGATCAAGGGCACTAATATCAAGATATCACAATACACGTTAGAACTGAACACGTCTGAGACACTGAGAGAATCCAAGCTGCAAATCACAGCGGTAATTATGGCACTTCTCATTTTTGGTAAGTCCCTGGGCATTCGAGATAAGTTTATGTACAACGTTGGTTTATGAATTTTTAAATACCTATTGAAGAACAAAAACAAAGAGGCAAATATAAGAGAAAAGTTCAAAAATTCAGTCCAATGTATGACTAAATAAAAGAATGTGAAGAATTTAATGTAAAAAAAAATTATAAAAGTCAAGGTTTTGAAGAGAAAAAGAGAAAGGGTGATAATGTCAAAGTTCTACGAAATGAGCAAAATAGAATAAGGATGTGGACGATTAAGGCTGAGAGACAAACAGGAATGTTTACTTATTTAACTTAAGAGGAAAGAAGAATTCTACTTTCGTTCAGTTCAACAATTTTATCCAAGATGTGGTTTCAGTCGAACGTATAATGTAGATATTACGATATTGAAAAAAAAAATGATTCACGAAACAGAAAACAGCTAGACTTCATTAATTATAATTGATTCCTAATATCAATAAATTGTTAATAATAATAAATTATCAATTATTAATATATTATCACCAATAATATCATAACATTAGACAGGTACTGAATCATGATGATCTCAGCTTTGACGTAGAATGAGAAACAGAGGAATGAATGGTGATAGATATAAGAACTGATAAAATGAAAAATTAATTTAAAATATGGAAAATAGGATTAAAAGGAGAAGAAAAGAATTGGTGTAATCATATGCGAAAACTACGGAAAATAACGGAGTAGGGAAATTTTTGTTTCTATATGGAAATAAAGTTGACAGTTTTTGTAATGGAAATCGATTGCTAAATCGGTTTTATGTGCTAACTGATTGTGAAATAGACGCAGGTGCTTTTATTTTACAACTTAGTGAATAAATTAACCTCGTAACAACAATTTTATTGTACTGCGACAGATGCGGAGAGATTACTTTGAATATATTTGAAAAATGTTTTAGAGTAAAAAAATTCAGGACTAGAGGTTACCACGCCTCTGTAGATTTAGCTTTTGCTCACAAAAACTCCTAACATCTTCAATTTGCCGCAAGGTCAATTTGATTTAAATCTTTGAATCCGGGCACGTCTCAAGAGGGTCGGGGAATTAACTAATTGTTTTGAGAGAACTTTCGCAGATTTCAAATAGGTTTTTTTTTAATCCCTCTGAAAGCCATTGGAGACAACGAATTTTCTAAGTTAATGTGATTTAGATGCCTAAAATTAGGGGACCTTCTTAAACAAGTAAGAAATTGCTTTGAATAAAATTTCGTAATTTCACACATAAACAAATTCTCTCTTTAAAACCCTCCACTCGTCCATTTTGAATGGAAAAATTCCCAAAAACTTCAATTTATCACAAAAAAAAATTGATTCAAATATCGCAATTCGAGAGCATCCCCAAGAGAATTGGGAAATTATACAGAGTGTTTTGATAAACGTATGTAAAACTTCCAGGGAATGTAGAGCTCATAAAAACAAATACTTAAATTGAATTAAGTTTGGTCCAAAATCGTTTTGTTTCTAAAATAGGGAGGGTTTAATTTTTTAGTTAAACATTTTTTATACTTTCATATGTAAATACTACATAAACGGCTTAGAAGAAGAACATGACATTACGAACAGTGGCAAAATAAATGTGAATATTCTGAAGTCGGCAAATTATTTCCACTTAAATCACGGGCGCCGGTAAGGCTCTTCTATGGGATGTTTTTAATGAAAAAAAAATGGTACTGCATTGACTTTTTAAAAGCTGCTATATTCTTTTAATATTTCATCAATTCGAAATAAAAAAGGCCTCTTAGTGTTTTGTTGTTTGATTCGCCGTTTTCAAGTAAAAAAAAAAAGGTTTCTCATTCCTGTACCTTCCAAAAACCGGTAACGGTTCCATGTGCGATGTTTCTTTCGACTTAGGAGAAATTAATTTACTTTTCTGTTAGTAGAGGTTGAGGACATGAAAATAAACATGTGTGAAACGTGGCTCATCGCAAAATAATTTTCTCCTTTCGAAGTATAGTTCTGACCCATTTATATATGTAGAAACGTGACATGGCTGCACCGACGCCACTGGTGTAAGTGACACGCACATTTATCCCGTCATAGCGTGTCCCTTATTTCATATCCTTATACCAAACCGTTTCTGAAATAAATATAAAAAAAAATAAATTATAGTCTCTGTGTCTTAGAAACGAAGCGGTTTCGGACTTAACTTTATTCGATTTAAATATTTGTTTGAATGAGTTCTACATCCTTTCAAAGTTCGTCGGTATGTTCACGAAACACTCTATGCAACTATCTACTTTGAGTGGTTTCGTGATTTTTAATTACTTATTTGAAGATGTTTTGTAGTTCTATTGGCGCCACTGGTAACTTCATTGTGTACCTGAAAAATTTCCAAAAATTCCAATTGATCAGGACATTTATTTGCTTGAAATATACGAGTCCAGCGGCGTCGCTAAGTTGCCCGAGAATTTAAATGATTATTGTAATAAAAGTTCGGATCATTTTCAAATATTTTATGTAAGTCGAATTACGTTACGGTACCCCACTCAAGGGAAGTTGTCACCCGATTAGGAGGAACCACGCGAGTATGGAGGCGCCGAATCGCTAAATTGCGGAATCCATTGCAGCCCCAGTTTTAATTATTTTTTTGTTTGATGCCAGAGCTGAAAGTAAAATCTGGCCAAAAACCTATTACAAAATCCAAAATCAATTTCCTCGTCCCATCTCAGCTACAAACAGTTAATAATAATTAGCTCGGCTTTTAAGTGAGGCAAAAGAGCGTCACAAACCGTATACAGAGGCTCTTATTTATAGTATTAGCACCGGCCCAGACGAAATTGAATTTACGCCCTATTTAATATACAATTTAAAGTTATTATCCCACTTTGCGCTTTTAATACCGGGCAATAAATATCGAGAAGGCTTTTGTGTTTGGAGAGAAAAGACCTATGTATTAAGTTATCGATTCAAAATAAGGAAAGTGGCCAAAATGAACGATACACGAAAAATGGGTATCAAAACGGACTGTGACACATAAAGAAAACACCCTGGTTCGATCGATGGGCGATTTTTGGAAATAATTGAATGCCTGTTCCTTTGCCTGGCAGCTCTTTAACGAGAAATTCGTTACAGGTTTCCAACTGTTATGCGACACAGTTATTACAACACGATTGCTGGCTGGTGCAAAATTGCCACTTTGAGTCGCTCTATATACTCTCTGACATCCCCTATTAAGCCCGAACAATTAATTCTTTATGGACGCGCTGCTTCATTAATATGAAGCTTGTTGTACTCGAATTTAACGCTTTCCGACTTTCACATTATGTGCATTTTATTAATAACTCAGGGTGATCTTGATGGGGCTGTTCCAAAGTGACGTCATGCGTCACATTGCCGGAAACCCTCTTCAAAGGCGAGACGTACGTGTCCAAGTTGATCCTCTGGCATTTATCCGACAATTTTCCAAAGCTCTTAACGACTAAATAATCCCGTTTCGTAGCTGCCTCGTTAGAACGGATTTTTCCTTCTGCTAGGAGGGCGGAGGATCGATCAACTAACTGATTTCAATTGGACAGTTCGACACAGGAAAACTTTTAATTCAATTCTAGCTAGTTTTTGCCCTCTAAGCTCGATTTGCTCTCTGACGGTGGAATTAGATGGAGTGTAACTTCCTAATGGCTCCATTTAGAATGAAGAGAGCACTGCTGATTGAGCAATTGTTATTAAAGATTCAGTGGGTCGTTTGTGTATCTAAGGGAACTGAGTGTCTCACATAAATAATTACAAAAAAAAACGACTGAGCGTCGATTTTCAAGTTTAATTCCTTGTATTGTTGCCGTATAAATCCCCTCCGGGATTTTATATTTTATTGCTATTTCTTTCCCGAGATTCAACTAGCGTTTGATTACAGAAGTGGTCTAATAATTTAATCCTCTTAGCTGGAAAAAAATTCGATTTAGTGTTAAAACTGTTCTCATAAAATGCTTATACAGAGTGGCTCGACGCAAACTTTGTACCTCGGTCTCCATCATTTCAAACGAAAATGTGTAAAAACGCTCGGACCTGTGGATCTTTCAATCGAAGGGAATAATTTTTTATTGTATTTTCAACTTTTCAACTTCAACCCCTGAACAAGGGTAACAATAGTCCGCAAAATTTTTGATTAAAAAAGATGTCGAGTGGTACCTCATTTCAAAGGTAGTTGTACTCCAACTGTAACCTCCAAATTCGAAATCACTGCGATTATCCCCGTTGATGTGACAGCTTGTCAAAGTATGTGAGCAACCACGATGAAAGCTACAGACTTCAAAGTGAAGATAAGAACACCTTGAAATGTGAAATATTGCTGAAGCGTTTCGACGGGAGTCACTTCTACCCCCAAAATTTAAAAAGATGCGTTTATTTATTTGTATTTTGTCCCGAAAAAGGCGGGTAAACTGTACAAAGTGCTCACATTACTTTTCTAAAAAATGTATTAAACGCTGAAAATGACCACCGTATATCTCCACGCAATAAAATAAACTTTTTTCAAAGCGTTGCCTTATGTTATGTAACATATTCGCTGTAAAATTTCACTTGTAAAAGCCACCCTACCTTCTTTTTGAAGTGTGGAGCTCTTAAATTTGACAGGTTTTTATATGAAGGGGGATAATGACAGTGACTTTGAACTTGGAGGCTATAATCAGGGTACAACTACCTTCAAAATGAGGTACCACTCGACACCCCTTTCTATTAAATGTTTTGGGGGGTGACTGTCACCCTTGTTCAGGGGTAGAAGTTGAAGGGTTCGAACAAACTAATAAAAAATTGTCCCTCTTCAATCAAAAATCGACGGGTCCGAGCGCTTTCACACATTTTCATTTTAAATACTGAAGATCGAGGCGCAAAGTTTTAGTTGGGTCACTTGGTATGATTCTGATGCGAAAAACATAAAAATGACCGTGATCGTGTAATGTATAGCACTTTTATAAGACATTACTAGTTATACAACTAATCTGTCTTACTACATTCTTGTACGAGGATTACTTTACTATGCTTTATTGACTTTGTTATTATCGTTAATAGTGACTCACATTTTAAGTACTTAAAAGAATGAATTATTTTATCTCAATAAACTATTTGCATTAGTACTAATTTTTTCTTTCAACTCACGGCTCCGTTAACAGATTTCGGTTTCTCGGTAAACCGAACGAAAACGGAAAAATGAAAAAAACGGCAAAATGAAAAAATAAACAAAAACACAAATACAGTTACAGAGCAAATTGAATTCCACTTGCAATGATATGCCACTCAATGGGGGGTGCCATTTGACATGTCAAAGTAAGGGTAGCTGAGGGTGACTGATACAATTCTCTCTAATGTCAAATTAAACCTCCCCTTAGGTATGAATATACACGGTTTTTATTATTTAAATTTTTTTTCTCGAATCAAGAGATATTTCGAATGGTTCGTGATGAACTGAAGATCTTGTATAATTGATCACGGATAGAGAATAATAAAGTAGTAACGTTCTACGACACCCTCACAGGAACTGTTTATGGAACTATTACTCCTCGGCAAGACGAAATTAATGTTGTGAATGACATATTAGCTTCAGCGACAAGAAATTATAAAAGAAATTTATTGGTAAAATACAAAAAACATGTAATTCAAATAATTTTTTAGGATATTATAATAATTTTATATCTTATAATTATCTTTCCACCTGCAGTATTTGCATTTTCAGCATTTCGACCGCAAACTGTTACCTTATCTGTACGAAATCTTTCAAATTAACAAAATATGTCCCTGTATTTCCTTTTGCCATCACCAAATTCGATTTACTGTTAAAAAGTTGCCAATAGTGCTGCATTATCGGGTAAGGACTGACATTGCCCCAAAAGCATTCTTTAAGGGCACAGCCTTTTTTCTACTACAAAAATATTGGTCCTATTGTTTCAAAAAATCATTAGCAACAACATATAGCAACTGTTTTCTGTGCCGCCCTACATGTAATTTTCTTCTTTTTCTTCATGTGATTAGCATTTAAACGCGTATTAATCAGTGTTGTTGGCATTCCTGCTCTATTTTGTTTCTCTATTTCTTTGCTTTTCACTGCATGCGTTTAGGTCTTCCCTCATGTCTGACCTAAAAATATGCTTTTCGCCTTTATTTCTGGACTTCCCACCATTAATATCGGGGATTTCCTCAACTCTTTTCTAAACTCAGAGGGCTTACGAATGGTCGATAAATCAAAATAGCTGTCATAGTTTTTTTTTTTTTTTTTGGTTTCAAGTTTTAATGTTTTTTAACCTCTTGGTACGACACTGACGAATTTAATTTCAAGTTAAAACCTTATCAAATGCTTTGAAATATCCCAAACTCTTTTTGCTTAACTTGCAAGAACTGGGAGAGGGACTCCGTTGCTTTATAGAATTCCTAGTTGCGAAGCGCGGACACTTTTTTGTCGATATTTGTGTGTCATCCAATAAATTTTTCTGTAAGAGAATTCTATAATAGATTTGTATACTTACGCGAAGGCCAGGAGCAGAACCGATTTAAAAAGGGCTAGTAGTTTAAAAAGTTGTATTTTTGCTTTATTGCAAGTCTTTAGTATTTTAAACAAATCTCGACTTCTTAGTACGGCACTGAAAACTTAATTTAATGCTGAAACCGTCTCACGAACTTCGAAATGTCTTAAACATAGTTAATTGAAATGGTAAAAGCCTTTCAATTCGGCGGTTTAGTTTTGAGAAATAATTCTTAGATTCTCAGAGCTCCTATTGAAAACCTGACAATTTTCCTGTCCTCTAAGTAGCTCAAGTTAATGAAAATCTGAAAGTTCTTATTTATTGGACTTCTCTACACTATCATCAAAAGGAAGAACTTCGCAAGAAATATCGACGACACTATACCTGTTACGGCACGTCATTAGGCAGTGGCGCCCATATTTGTTGCGGGGCGATGTTACGTAATGAGGCTCTCTTGCATGTCCACAGGCGCCTTAAGAAATTTGGAAATTTGGTGAAAACAAATAAAACAAAGAATGAAAAATCTTTCGGAGCGTGAAATATTCCGGTTTTGGATTCTGAATTATGAGGGGTAGGTTCAGAATCAACTATGTAATTGTAGCGCTTTGGAGAAGCTTCCTTTAAATACAGGGGAGAAATTGAAAAAGCGGCGTATCTGATGCACTACTTTCTCTTCTCATACATCCAATAAATTGCACGGGCTTATCTAAGTCTTACGTATATCCTAGAAAGCCAATCCCAGACATAATTTTCTAGATATTAGTTTTGGCCGAAATGAAAGACGAAGATTAGCCATTCTCTAGTAAGTTAACTCGATTCCGGGAATGGAGGAATATATTTTCGAGGCCCTTTTCAGGGAATCAATCGGCTTACTGTGAACGGAATAAAAAGCCAGAGCGTATGATTCGCTCAAAAGGGGCTGAACAGTTCAGGAACTCTTTGGAGTGAAATCCATCTTTCGGATTTTAATTTCGAAAATGTGCACGCGCTACGGGGCCTCGGATATATCATTCCGGCATTGTTCAGTCCGACAATAAACTGTTTTGCGAATCAATAGCAGCCACTATATTATGCTGTAAAGGAGGTTTTTAAATTACCGGGCTGGTTCTTTATGGTTCTGCGAGGAATGAGTACCCGTCCAAAGCCAATTTTGTTTTGAGTCGTAAATTTTATGCTTCTTTTGGTTCGTGGTTACATATGGCAACGATTCAAAAGCCAATATTTTCAATTGTCGGTATGAACATGAGACTTGAAGATTGCCTCACGGATTCCCGAGACATCGACCCTAAACGTTTTAACAGTGGCACATGTACTAAAACGTTCCCTCTTCAATTTTTTTTTAATAAAAAAACGTGTAGGATTTAAATAATATGGCTTCCATATTGAATATGAGTAGCAGAATTGAATTTCTCAAATCCTCGAAATATACTTTCATGTATATTTAAATTTCAGAGCTGTGAAAGAATTTCTGTCTTACATGTTTAAGGTGTTTTGTTAATTTTATCTTTCATTTTGTTTGGGAATAACAGCTCACCCACCAATGGAAGTTGTTGAAACGGTGCAGTTGCAATCACACTATTAGGAAATATATTCGATATAAGAACAATTTTAGGATAGAAAACATAGTACTTTCAAAGCTTAAAAGACAAAACCACAAATAACCGTGCAAGGAATTTCGCATATGAAATTTCTTCCCATTGTGAGAAATTGTACAAAGTGTCTGTGAAATATATTGCCCTTAATCGGACCACATATTTTTACGTTCGGAATAAATTAATAAAATTTTGTACTTTATTATAATTTTTTTCCACTCTTTCCGAATCTCTGTAGAGAAATTGCCGCATTTTTCCAAGAGCGGGTAATGCAAGGCAATAGTTCTTACAAAGTGCAAAGTAAATCATCCTCAAGAAGCAACTTTTCACACCCCGTATATCGATATATATATTTATATGAAGTTTTCGCCATATTTTGGAAACTAGAGTACGTGCTTGAATTTATGACACTGTGTTCAAAGACACCTTGTATACTGATGAAACAACTAGACCTTTAAAACACTAAGCTTATGTTCAAATTAGAGAACTTCATAGATCAAATATGTCAGCATGCCTTTGATAATGATTGCATAACTAAAAAGAACGATGCTTACATCGTCACCAAAGAAGGCTATTATCAAACAAGTGTAAAATCAAAGAAAACGCAAATAATTTTCTCAGTAAAAACGTTCTGTGACCTCTTGCTCAGTAAGCATGAATAACACTTGAGTACCTACCTATGCTTGAATAGGGTCAACCTCGGAAATATAAAAAAAAAATTACACGCTAATAAATACCACGTAGAGTAATCACCGACAAAGATAGTGAAATTTTATAAAAAAAACTAGAGATTTAATCAGGTATAATCATCGAACACCGACCACTTACCTCAAACCTTGCGGAATGATGCCATGATTCTTCTCATAAAAACGGTCATTCCTTAACGATTTAGGAATTTCAAGGTATTTCACATATTTTACATATTCGACACATTAATAAGGGAGCTTTTAACTCTTAGTAAAGGGTTAGTGTTGTTATCGGTTAGTTTTAACTGAGAATAGCGTGCAATTACACCTCTTCAAGAATTCTTACTTGGGGGGGAGGTTTTATTTCCTAACCGAATAAAACAGAAACTGACGTTCCTTGAGTATTTTCCAACCTGGTTTGGTATGTGACTAATTTTTGCAGTTTTTTGGTTTTGCAAAAATCAATGATGTGTTCTTCATGTGTGTTAAGAGCGTACATTAGTTCTTAGAGCTGATGCAACGCATTTTTTATTAAAAAAATTTTCGATGCGCAATTTCGTGAACGTTTTTCCAAATGAATGAAGTAACCATTTTCAAATTTTATTTTATTTGCCTTGGACACCTCATTTAAGGTCCTGGGACATTGAAAATGTTGGTTGAAGCACCTTTATTTTAGAGGCACTCTTAAAATCGCGAAGATTCGATACGTCAAAGTAATCTTGCATCTTAAACCGCTTAATTACATAAAAGATATATTACTGCTCCATTAATGAGGACATTACTCGATTCCCAAAATACCATCGCTCAAGTTTATAGAGCCCAAATTAATAAGGACATTTCTTACTTTGAATATATATACAGAGAGCCCACTTCGGGATCTCAACCATAAGGATCTCAGTAACCATAAAACGCACGAGGTCAGTTCAATTGTGGCAAAGTAGCGCAATTTAGGGCTCAAAAATATGCCATTTCAAAATTTCACAAATTTGGGTCATTTTCGGAAATATTCGAAAGAAACTGAAATTTTGGAAAGAAGTTTTTATTTATTATTTCACTTTTGCCACGTTCAAGACATTTTAGCGTTGCCACTTTTCCCCGTCGATGACCATCCTCGACTTTAATTTTCTAGGGCCGCCATCTTTGATGTTCACATTTTTGAATTCAGCTTTTTCTGATTATGGTGATGCGCCACATGCTACGTCTCATTCTTGCAGTTTGGTGGAAATATGAAAAATCTTATTGTTGCAAGAGATACCTTGAAAATCACAAAATAACAAACTGGTAAATAATGAAAATTACAAAAGGCGCTCAGAAGTATTGTCCTTCGCTTCCAAGCACAGCTCTATGCGTCTTCTTAAATCCTGCATTAATGCCAATGGGTATAGATTTATAAATGAGGTGTTTCGTAATTTCCCATAAATAAGCTAATGGAGAACGATCTGGTAAACGTGCTGGCCAACATATGTCTCTATTGTTTAAAATGACTACCAGGAAATATTTCAGACAAATAACCAGTCACTCTCCCAGTGTTACGTGGCCGAGCACCATCTTGCCGAATCTAACAGTTATTCAGCCGGTTAAGGGAAATATTGTTACTAATCTAATGCGTAAGATGGGCCATTGAAAACATTTACGTCACAATTTAGGGCAAAAATGTTGGACAAAATTTATTTGAACTATGAAAAATGTCTTTATGAAATAAAACCATGGATATTATTTCCAACGCATTTATTACCAAATACAGGATTTTTGATATTAGCACCAAACTGCTGTACCCCTAACATATGATACCGCGTCTTACTGAAAAAGAAATTTTTAAATGAAAAATGTGAAAATTCAAGTTACTGACGGCCTTTAAAATGTGAAGTTGATGGTGGTTGCCGAAAATCGAAACGTACATGACGTTCCCACGTTGTGGAAAATTTGCAGCGATCGCCAAAGAATCTGAAAAAAAATGTCCCAAAATTTCAGATTTTTTCGACTATTTTCGAAAGTTTTCGGAATTTTTCGAGTTTTAAAAAGGGACACTCTCGAACTTAAAATTGCGTAAATTTGCCCAAATCTCACTGAATCCGCACCTTTCATGGTTGAGCTCCAGAAATGATCACTCTGAATATACGGTCTAATATTTCGTCATGGAGATATTTCAGGGGATATTAGTATTTTGCGAAATAATAAATAATTGGTAACAGATCCATGGTCAAAAAACAACCATTTCGATATACAGGGTGGCAAAGTTTCACATTTTTTTTCATAATTTGCGTTTTTCTCGCTTTTTTTTGAGTGAAATTTTTGAAATTTTGTAGACTAAAAAAACTACCACCAATATTAAAATTTTGTTTTAAAACCCTAAATATTTGATGGGAGTTCGGAGGTTGAAAATTAGCGTGCATTTCGACAAAAACTGAATTATTTCAAAAACCGCTAGAGTTAGATAGCGTTCAACTTAATCAAACTTAATTTTCTTTTAATGGTTGAATCCAAAAACGATACAATATACAGAGGGTTCCGTTAGAAAAAAATGCAACTTTGATCAATTACGTGAGTTTGGGACGTTCTGTAGACTTTGAAAATAAATTTAAAACGTAGCGGCTACTTCGTCTCTGTGGATCCCAAAAAAGAAAATGTCCGCATGAAAGGTTCACAGAGCGGTTCTCTTCGCGGAAAATGATATACGGTATGAATAATAATAAATAGTTTGGTTGGCAAAACTTGACCGTTGGTAATGGTATATCTAAAGAGAACGGTCTTAGTGTAACTGAATCAGGTTGCCAATAAAATCAACAAATTTCCTGCAAACCGCAAACTGAAAAAAACCTTATCTCGTGCCAAAATGTAATTTCTCTTGTAAACTTGGCTCTTTGCCACTTCCTTTATCTGGTGCCCTTTGAGCGGTCGATTGGGTAACCAACATTTATAAGTCTGCTCGATGGTATTGTTTCAGAGGCAAAAACTGCGGCAGACAGTTACAAATAGAGCCTTCCAGGGATATTTATAAGGCCGGATGTGAAAAATAGAATTGTTCCCAAAGCTCGACGCGATAGTTTTATAATTGTCAACGCGCTCCGTGGGGTGGAAAAATGAGCCGCCAAGCGTGCATTTTCCGAAAAAGGCGGCAGAGAATAAACGAAGCGATTAGCGAAGGAGCTGGGTGGAGACGTTTTCGAGGCACATAAATATATCAACCTTCGCCTGCAGTGACAAATAGTATCGGGGCGAAATAGGTGAAAACTCGGTCTTTTTTCGTTGTCTAAATCGAGGCGAAGTAATTTTCCCATAAATCGGCTCTGGTTGCGAACTGGGAAAGTGGCTGAAAAGCCAAACACTGGAAGCATTTAAATACACTCGCGTCATTTGGCTCCCCCTTCGACATTAAAAGTGAAATCAATAGGAAAGTTCCGGGGATAAAGAAAACTTGAGTCATATCAAAATGTCATCTTAAGGAAAGCAAATCCCCCGAACAAGTTGTTCCCAACCCTCCGCGATGGATGAGACGGATTCCATTGTTCTGAAAAGCACCCCATTTCCAAGTAGACTGTTTAGGGATGAGGGATGGACATTGAGACATTAAGGGACTTTTCATATCATTTACTACTTAGAAGGTCCGAAATTGACTTTTTTTCCGTAACGCATTAATTTTACATGGCCCTTTCGTCACCCTCTGCCCCTAGATGCGCTCGTGAAAAAATCTACACTCAGAATACATCAGCAGGAAATATGATCCAATATCGTAAACCTTAAAGATAACTTGTAAGCTGCGTATATCTCATATAAGCTGGCGTAAACTGACGGCCCTGTGAAATATCGTTATCGGGTTGGCGTGTACTCTTTCCGGGCAAACTTCGAGGAATCCATAAAAAAGTTCAGGACGGATTTGTCACCGTGGAGTTTAGTTTGGTTCCAAGTAAGTACTCGTAACGAGTTAAAGTTTGAGTCAAGTATGATGTTTCAGGGAAGATAAGTCGGTATTGATTTGGCTGCCTGGAGTCTGGAGAGAGTTACTTTTGGAGTTTTATCACTGGCACGCCATGAACAGTAATCATTTCGGAAAGTTTATTAAAAAAGCAGGGGGTCAGTTGTATATCGAATTGGCTTAGCCAGAATCATGAATTATGGCTTATACATTCTCGATTTTATCGACTATCTGCGACGATAATCCCAAAAGCACCCGACCTGGCATGTAGGTGGCGATTTTTTCTTAATTTTCCCATATTGCAAGGACCCATCCAGCATCAAAAGCAAGTTAGATTCTACTCTGGGAGAATCTGATCCTTCGTTAACAACTGCAAAAATATTGGGGGGCAAAGTTTAAAGGCGGCCATACGAGCGGCCAAGACGAACGGCACAGTGGTCGGCCCAATGACAATCCCGATTTGACCACTCTGGACATTTTGATTGAAATCCACAAAACTGTACTTGAAAATAGGAATATTAAAAAGTACTGTACATGACATTTTGACCGAACAAATGGACACGAGAAAGCTCTGTGCAAGGTGGGTAGTGTAATTACTCACAATTGAACAAAAACTGCGTAATGAGGACGTTCCAAGAGATTGTTTGGTAAAGTTTCGTAGCAACAACGCTGACTTTTTGCGTCGATTCATAATCATGGATGAAACAAATGGTCCATCATTTCAAGCCTGAGACGGAAGAGCAATTAAAACAATGGACTCATAGGGGAGAATCGGCTCCAAAGGAGACGAAAACCGTTCCATCGGCAGGAAAGGTGTTGGCGTCAGTTTTTTGGGATGAACGTGGGATGTTTTTTATTGATGACCCTTAAAGGAAAAACAATAAATTTAGGATATTATACAACTTTATTGCAGCGTTGGAGCGAAGAAATTGGGAAAAAGCGACCGCATTTGACGAAAAAGAAAGTCTTGTTTCATCAAGACAACGCAGTCCACACTTCCGTCAACGCGATAACAAAAATCAATCAACTTGGTTTCGAACTCTGTCCCTACCCACACTATTCACCAGATTTAGCCCTCTCTGGTTATTTATTATTTCCAAACTTAACGAAATGGACCAGTCTAAAGAGATTTGTCAAAAATGAAAAGGTGGAGAGTCCGATATTGATACTAATTTTGGAACATTCGGGGCTTTTCACTATAAACATATATTTATATAGAATAGATATAGAAGCTATAGAATATTGTGGTGAAAAGTGTGTCAAACTCAGAGAAGGCTATGTTGGGAAATAATGTAATATTTTCTAAACATTTTTTTCCTTAAGTGATAAGTCGGATATTTCTGGAATTATCCTCCTACATTATAGACTGTTTTTGCGAGCAGAGAAGGCAAAATGAAATTACTTCTTTTTTAACAAGCTGGGGACCATCAAAATCGTTATAAAGGTATTTTAGATGTCCAGGAAAGCGATAGGATATAGTTCCATTATATATAATAAAAATTGCAGTGCGGTTTTAATCCGAAAATTTCTTTTTTAAGTACAGTTTCGTTAGTGAAGGAAAGACTAAAATAGCAAGGAAAGCTATTTTATTACTTTTTTAGAAAGCATTAAAATTCGTAACGAGTTTCAAACAAATCTTTGACTGGAGATAAGGTAATTGGACAATTTCAATACACATTTACTTTACGTAATGTAGTTTATAAAGAGCAAGAACATATACAATATGTCCCAGATAAGAATGAAGAGAATGGGGATCTCGAGAACGGTAATAGATACAAAATCGCTTAAATTGGGAAAAAGTTGCGCCATTTAAAGTAAATTGATAATTTGTTTTCATACTGGCTAAATTCCGAATGGTTATGTATCAAGAAAGAAATGTATTTGGCGATTTTCGATTTTTGAAATATGTAATTCTTATACGGTTGCAATAAGAGGATTGAAAGTTTTTCCATTATTGAAGACACTTTTTTGAAAACTTCTAACCAGTGTTTCCAGTTTTCTTGTTAAGTCCCTAACTTTGATTTTCATATAGGCGCAAGATCGAATATTTAATTTTTTTAAATCGCCACAAAATTCCCTTTTCAGCCTCGTATTACATTTGGTATTTTTCTCAGAAACTCTATGAGTTACGGCCATTAAAACATTTTTAATAAGTCGACAATGATTATGGCTTATAGCAGTGGTAGATGATAAATAAATAAACGCTTTAAGCAAACCATATTCCTTCAAATTAAACACCAGTCTCCTAAATATGGATTTTCCAGGTTGTTTTCCTTCTGAGAACTGATTTAACTACACGCATATGTTCAGCGTCTACACAATCTCTGTGACATAATATGTAGCATGACAACATATAAAATTTATTTTCATTGGAGAGGCAATTTTGTGCATTAATTATATTTACATCAACCAAATTTAACTTTTTATAACTTTAAAATAATTTTGCCGTTTCTATGGTATTCATTCATTTAACGTGTACCAACTCTATCAGTCAAAATTATGGTCAACTTATCAAAAAGTGTTTTAATAATTCAAGAACCCATAGAGTCTCTGAGAAAAGCACCTTATATCATACATGGCTAGAAAAGGAAATTTATGATGATTTTAAAAATGTAAATATTCGATATTGCGACTATATGAAAATTAAAAGTTCAACAATTTATTTCTAAAAGTAAAGATTTGACAAGAAAACGGGCAATATTGCTTAGAACTGTTTTAAAAATATTAATTCCTCCAACTGTAACTATATCAGAGTTTTTTGTTGAGAACCGCCAAATTCGTTTTTTCCGGATATCTTCGCGACCATTCGGAATTTAACCGATATAAAAACAGATTAATTTACTTTACATTACGCAACTTTTTTCTAATTTAAGCGATTTAGTATTCATTACCCTTTGTTGGGGGTGGAGGGGAGGATCCCATGTCTTTTATCGTTTTTTGGCTCAGAGTGTATAGTGTTCTCTGCAAAGTATAAACTTATTTTACGCATATATGTATATTTCTTAAAACAAATACGTTAAAAATTGCCTCCTTCCCTTCTTCCAACTGTATTTGTAAAATATCTATATACACCATACAGACTGCGCTCTTGGAAACTACGCTTTAGATGAAAAGTCGTTTAGAGGCCCAAAATACCCATTCTCAACCAATTTCGAACGTCTTAAAAATACAAAACCATTGGAGATAAACGTGAATGACCTTTTGAAAACATGTTTTTAACATAAGAAAGATGCAAAGATCAAAACCACAGGTATTTTTGAAAGAAATTTTCCTTAAGTTTCTGAAAGAAGCAGTTAGAAGCAAAGTGTTGGCTCGTCCCTTGAAAAAGCATTTATCAACATCAAAATAGTATAGAAGATGCCTGAAGAGGAAAGTCGTCTCGTAATATAGGAAATAGACGATGTAATTTCTTCTAACAGAGATTCTGTAAAAACTCGCCTTTTATATTCACAATTACACAGGTTATTTAACGGAAACATAAACATGATTTTCTCGTTAAGACGAAGTTCAACGTACTTTTGTACTCCCCGTTTCTCTCTTGATTAACTCGCGTCGGAAACTTTCTGTATCCATTCACCATTTTGCCAAGGAGCAATCCCATTTCTCTCAATTTTTCCCCAAACATTTTTTGGTCATTATAAACGAAACTTAGCCATCATTACCCAACGCAGACAACTTTTCCATTACGACTGGTTAATGGACTGCGATTTCCGAAGACCCACGCAATTAGATAATTTAATAAGCCTTGATAACGAGAACGATTAACTGATAAGCGTTTCTTTAATGATACATTCGCATATGCAAAAATATGCGGAAAATGATAAATGCAGATACATATCTCTCTCATGACTAACAGTTTCATTTTAATCGTCTCCCACGGAAGTTATGCGGTAGCTTCGACAAAAAATAAGTGCATATTTAGGTGTTTTACAAAGTCAAACTTGTAATTTATAAGGTTATCTCGGGCCAAATTGTGGGGGCTTCACCAGACGCTCCTTCAAAGTTTTATAACGGTTCCCAAGCCCGACGAGGGCCCCACGCTATTTTCGGCATTATTAAAATTTTAAGGGCTGTATTAAATTTAATTAATGTTTTGTGGGGTGTATTAATGGGTTTCTTGCATTTTTCAGGGTTAACCTAGAAGGCCGTAAACTTTCCTTGATGGACTTTTTTTATTTTCCACCCTTAAGCTAAGATCGATATCAAAAACTAGCCGTTAAAGAGGGAAAATGCAGGGGACTACAAACTTCCTTAATAAATAGATTTTTTTTTTGGTTTACAGCCATAATCTGACAGCCATTAAAGTAAGACGTACAAATATGGAAAATCCTTAACGACTTCATATCTAATATTACATGGTGGGACGCGAGTAACTAATCCCCATTGAAGAGGATCAGTTCCATCAAAACGTACGGTACCTGCGTGTTTTTAGAAATCAATTAATCTTGCTAGATTAGAGGATTTGGCCAATAAATCAGGCCCATTACATTGTGAGAACGATGATGGTGAATACAGGTGGGATTAAGACCATAAAACTTATGCCGAAGTGACTTATTGACTTAATCCTGTTTACAGCGAGAGTTTTTGCGTCTCATCTCATGATATGAAGACGCAGCGTGTTGTCTACTTCGTTTTAGATTCGAATGTGATAAGCTGTTTCATCTAGATCACTTTCATTAGTGAGTATAATGGCATAGGAATCTGAGGCCTCTGGCGTTCACGACAATCGATAAACTTTATTCATAACCCCCGTCTGCTAATATTTCAGAACTTTCTAAAGACCTTTTTAATTTAGAAGAAAGAGAATTTTCTATTGTTTCCAACGTAACTCGCCGCTTCGTAACATTAAAAGTCTCCATTATTTCCATGGGAAAAGCGACGTTTGCTTGTTATTTGCTAATGAATTTTTTAACTCCAAATTGTATATTATACCTATAGCAGAAAATAGTGTCTATGAATGATATATTAACAGTTTTCCATCTGGATATTGACGTTTATGATTAGGACTTTCATTCGTCATTATGTGAAGCTAAGAAATTTCGAATGGAACGTCTCGACATCTCCCTATTGTTTGATATATCAACTCACTTAAATGTGGAGACCATTAAAGGCAATGGAACGCTCTCTTATGAATATATGGACGTTCTTCTCCCTTTATTAGGCTGATTATAAGTGATTTGAGATTTTCTCTTTCTTGTAACTCTCGAAAATCCAGATGTATGTAGATTTCCGATGTTAAAAGAAGTTGAAGCACCGCACTAATTAATTTGAAAATTGCTGCAAACACCGGAGAAAACGATATTCAAAGGACATTTACCATATATGATATTAATGGAAAAATATATAATTTTTTTGTTTAATACAAATCCCAAAGAGTGTCAACAAAAAATCATAATTACGATGTAAAAAATCAGCTTGGGTCGACAAAAGTCCAAAAATATCTTTTTCAAGTCGGTCCGAATTCGTCAAATATCTCACTTCTAAATGCTGACGTTTATCCAGGGTCAACATATGATCTACAGGGTGTTAGAAAAAGTTTGGTACAAAAGTTAAGGAGGTGAAGGTACAGCAAAAATAGTAAAAAAGCTTCTGAAAACATTGATCCGACGAAGTGCTGATGCTCAGATAAAGCCTCCCAAGAGGATTCTCTCATTAGGATATTTTTTAAAATAACTTTCTGATTAAGATAATGGAACGAAATTTCTAGGTTATAATCATACCATAAAAATCTTAACTACCATAAGTTTCATAATAATAATTTATAAGTAAAGGTAGTTTTCTAACTAACCTTAAGAGATTTTTTTTATTCCTTTGAATTATCAAATAAATAATATTATTTTTTAATGAATTAGTCTTTTTTGGAGAAAAAAGTTCTCAGGTTTTGTCAAATTCTGCATAGTTTAGGCAGAAATAATTATTTTTTATATAACCTATTGGTGAGAGTTTTAACATTCTCCCATACTAGGCATCTTTCATGGTAATACTTTCATTGTAATAATTGTCACTTTATGTAATGAAAATATTGTACACGCTGAAAGAGACGTTTCGACGTACCTACAAAATTGCTAATTAACATAATAAAGCAAAAAACTAACGAAAAAATACATTTTTATGTTTTTGTAGTACAACTTTGAATTATAAAGTGGATAAAAAACATGTAAGTAACAATCAATACAATGAAACTGTCACCGTAAAAGATTCTTACTATGTAAATATGTGAAAAAATGTTACTGTTCCAAGTTATATATTATTTAAAAAATAATTCTTTTTGTCTAAAATACGTCGATCTCGGAAAAAAGTAAACAATTTTTTTCTTCTAGAAAATCTAATTAGAAATAATATTATTAAAAAAATAATATTTTCTTTTGTTTCATACATATTTATCAGATAACTGTTTTTAGGTGAGTACACCAAATTTTATCTTTTGGTATTTTTACACATTTCTAGTTACTTTTCGATAAAGTCCACGGAAGTTGAAGTTAGTGTCTTCCAATACTTTGTATATATACAGGATATTTGAGGATTTAATGGAAACATTTAATAAAGGATAAAACTAAAAATCTTCATTAACATTACAAATTCTCTTGTCGCTGTTTTTTTTCTGTATTTGGAATCGCCGAGCTGAATATTTGCAAATATAACACAAAAAATATCCAACATATTTCCCGAAATTCCAAAAACTTCAAAAACAAAACAAAATAATAACCAGTGGATTAGTTAGGTTAATTAAAATTACTAAATTTTTAATTCAAGTGGAAGTTGAGGTGAATCGCGGTTAATAATCTTTTAGCTAAAATCAGCTCAAATGATTAAATTACCTTCGTCTCCTCTTCTGTAGAAGATCCCTCTATTCCTCTGTTACCCTATCGCAGACAGCTTTTATTCTCTCGAGATGAAAAGTTTCTTATTTAGTAAAAAATCCTCGAAGTTAACTGAGAATGCTCAGTTCTCGGTTCCTTAAGAAATTCTCTCCTGAAGTCTGAACATTTTTTAAATTTAATGAAATATTTTTATTTATATATTTCTCAATTTTCAAATTAGTCGCCCATTAAACATTTCTTTTGTATCAGTTCTGGTTTATTACTTGACAATAAAAAAGCAATTTATTGCTAATAAATTTCTGTATAATTTATAGTTTCGATACATATACGAATCATATACATCAAATCAATTCAAGATCAATATAATATATGATCAACGGCATATCAAACATTTTACGTTTTTTGATCGAAATAAAAAAGAGGTGGTATATGAAAGGCAGGTAAAGAATGAGGAGATAAAGAGCTATTAATTTATAAATTAAACACCAGAAAAATAAAATTGAAATCACGAAAACTGTTTATAGATATATTGCAACACGGTGAAATCATTAACATATATTGTCACGCATCTGATTGTATTAGAATTGTAAAAGACGACTAACTCAAAGACATACGTTCATACCACCACCTTTGTTCAACTCGTATATAGTCCTATTATCGATTTTGACTAGTTAGTACAGGCTGTAGATAAATTTAAATAATACTTTCCCACCCATACACCCCAGACATATATGTACGTGCTATCTAATTCGATACACACGCAAAGATCTGAACCACAAACTATACATAATATTTCTAGCGCCTATATTGTTTTTCTATAAAGAATTAAAAAAAAAAAAATTTCGGTTCTTCGTATTCGGAAATAAATTTTTAGATTTTAATTAAATATTACTTCAAGCGATGCATTCAGTAAGAAAATTTTAGATTTAATAGTAACTGCTTTACGTTAATCTTGAAGAGGCAGAAAATGACACTTACAGATTTCCTATAACTACCAACAAAATCTCAAGTTTAACACATTATTTTTAAATATAACCGATCTCATAGCTCTCTTTTTAGGTTTATGTTCATATTCAGGTGTATATATATATATATATATATATATATATATATATATATATATATATATATATATATATACGGGGTGTTAATTAAGTACATCTATTTATTTCAAGGAAAGAATCTTTAACTGATTTTTTCGCAAAAATTCCTATGAATGTAGGTCCATACGGTTTTCGTTTAAGAACTAGAGGCCGTCGAAATTTCATTTTTAATTGTTTTTTTATTTTCGGATAGAAGTGTCATAATTGGACAAAATTTTGTATATGTCGGAGATTTATTAGTTCTTAAGTTTTAAATGTAAAATTTGAGTTAGCAATAAGGCTGAAGAGCAGGTTGACAGGTTTATCGTGGAGATAAAGCACTGTCGAACGAGGTCACCATTACCGACGCAATTAAGGGCCATGTGTGCAGTTTCGGTCCGTGGGAAAACTAGGACGAACAGGTACCATCCCTTAAGTCAAGAGGACCACGGGGGATGGGAACTGTGAAGAAGGCAGTAATTGAAAAGAAGGGAAAGGTTGCGGTCGAGTAGTGGTGAATTCGTTAGCCTTGCCTTACTATCAATTTACTTAATAAAACATCAAAATTATCAATGATGGAGAATATTCCTAACGTTTCCCCGACATCAGAAGTGGGATCGGACGCGCATCTAGTGATTTCTCAAGAACAGTGGCGTAGTTTATTAGACGCACAAAAAGAAAATACGTTGCAGTTAATCAACGCGATGAAAGCCGCGCAACCGGTGAAAAACAACGCGAATGTGACTCTACCTAAGTTTGACCCGGAAAAGTTTGGAGCCGAACCACTAGCCTGGTGTGCAGCAGTGGACATGTGTATGGGAGAAAATCCATTGGAGGGAAGTAATCTGATAATTACACTTAGTAAAGCCCTGGAAGGAAGTGCGTCTCAATGGCTCCCTGAAATTTGTTTTTCGGGCATCACTTGGTCACAATTTAAGGACCTATTCATTGAACGTTTTGAAGGCGCTGAAACACCGGCTGCCAAGTTGACAGCTATCCTGAATAGTAAACCGAAAGAAGGAGAATGTCTATCGATATATGGAACACGCTTGATGAATTCGTTAATGACTAGATGGAAATCCATGACGACCGAAGAAATCGCAATAGCCACAGTGCTGACCCATATGGCAAAGTTTGATGGACGATTGCAACGTACACTATTTACTACAAAAATTACGACGAGAACACAGTTGCAACAAGAACTGAAAGCCTTTTCGTATGGAAAACGGAAAATACCCGAACTATCGACGGAGATAGATTCAAAAAAACCCAAAGTAATAAGCGTCAGGTGCCATCGTTGTGGAAAACTTGGCCACAAAATCGCCGACTGCCGTTTCAAAAGGCAAGAAAGAAATGGTTCGGATACAAGGATATCAACAAATTTCAATCACAAAGACTCAGTGACTTGCTTTAAATGCGGTGAGGTTGGACACATCTCGACAAGATGTACTAACCATGAAGCGAGGGCATCAACATCTTCTGGAAAGAAAGAGGCCAATGTGAAGCGGGTCAATATGTGTCATATCTCTGGACCAACTGGCACTTTGATTCATTCGGGTGAGACGTATCATTTTTATTTTGATTCTGGGGCAGATTGTTCATTGATGGTAGAAAAAGTAGCTAGTAAATTCCATGGTAAAAGATTTGATAAAGTAGTAACGCTAAAGGGCATAGGTAATGCTACTGTATTTAGTACAATTCAGATTCGAGCTGAAGTAATTATAAATGGAATTTTAATTGAAATTTTGTTTCACGTAATACCAGACACATACTTGAATTGTAATATAATGATTGGTCGTGAAATTCTTAGCCAAGGTTTTAACGTTGCCATGACAAATGATAGGGTTGATCTTTTTACATCTTTATCCGTTAGTGCATGTGTAGCGAAAGTAAACAGTGACAAATTTGATTTGAACGAAATAGAAACCGATGTTACTGGCAAAGACAGATCCTTCTTAATAAGCGTATTATCAGAATTTTCTGATTATTTTATTAAGCAGATTCCGCGTACACGAGTGTCGACTGGAAAATTGAAAATTCGGCTAGTCGATTCTAATAAAACTGTGCAGAGAAGGGCGTACCGCCTCAGTCCAGACGAAAAACAGATAGTTAGGAATAGAATTGACGAACTACTAGAAGCAGGTGTAATTCGGCCTAGTTGTTCCCCATTTTCGAGCCCAATGTTGCTTGTCAAAAAGAAAGACGGCTCGCACCGTCTATGTGTAGATTACCGCGAATTAAATGCGAATACGGTTTCTGACAAATTCCCATTACCGCTTATTTCTGAGCAGATCGCTAGGTTATCTGGCTCAAAATACTTTACGTGTCTGGACATGGCGAGCGGGTTTCATCAGATTCCTGTGCACGAAGATTCAATTGAACGAACGGCTTTTGTTACTCCGGAGGGTCAGTATGAGTGGTTAGCTATGCCTTTTGGCTTAAAAAATGCTCCGGCTGTTTTTCAACGAGCTGTGATAAATGCGCTGGGAGATCTAGCATATTCATATGTCGTAGTGTACATGGATGATATCATGATTTTGGGAACAACAGTGGATGAATCAATCGCACGGATGAGAACAGTATTAGAAAGATTCACAAAAGCCGGATTTTCTTTCAATATAAAAAAATGCTCTTTTCTCAAAAGTACTGTCCAATATTTGGGTTATGAAGTCAGTAATGGCGAAGTCCGGCCAAACGCGAGGAAAATTCAAGCTTTGACCTCCTTGCCACCGCCACAAACCGTCACCCAGTTAAGACAATTCATCGGATTATCTTCGTATTTCAGAAAATTTATCCCTAAATTCTCACAGATGATGAAATCTCTTTATCAAATGACTTCGTGTAAAAAGGACTTCCAGTGGAAGCCTGAACATGAATCTATTCGCAAACAAGTGATTTCATTGTTGACTAACGAACCTGTTTTGATGATATTTGATCCACAATATTCTATTGAATTGTATACGGATGCAAGTGCAGATGGTTATGGGGCAATACTTATACAAAAAGTAGACAGTTTACCGCGAGTTGTAGAATATTTTAGTAAGAGGACCTCAAACACGGAATCTAAATATCATTCTTACGAATTAGAGACTTTGGCGGTAGTGAACGCTATTAAACATTTCAGGCACTATTTGCAAGGACGACGATTTACTGTATTTACCGATTGTAATTCACTAAAATCTTCGCGAAACAAGCTCGATTTGACACCTAGAGTACATCGATGGTGGGCATTCTTGCAAGCGTATGATTTTGATATCGAATATAGGGAAGGAAAACGAATGGCTCATGCTGATTTCTTTTCCCGAAACCAAGTTCCGATAAATCAGAATCGTCCGGAGAGATCTCATAGTAGGGTAGTAGAGAAACGGGTAAATCTTGCTAAAATTTCGAGTAACTGGTTGCTAGCGGAACAGCGTAAAGATGGAGAACTAGTAGCGTTAGTATCTAAGATTCAAAATAATGAATTACCTGAAACTATTGCAAAAACTTATGAAATAAGGACAGGAATAGTACATCGGAAAATTCAACGAAATGGAAGAAGTAGGTGTCTACCTATCATTCCTCGCGCTTTTAGATGGTCTGTGATCAACCAGGTACACGAATCGATTATGCATTTGGGCTGGGACAAAACTCTGGACAAAGTTTACGAGCATTATTGGTTCGAACACATGACAAAGTATGTGCGTAAATTCGTCGATAACTGCATCACATGCAAATTATCGAAATCAAGTACAGGGAAAATTCAGTCAGAACTTCATCCTATCCCAAAAGTAGCAATTCCGTGGCATACTATACACCTGGATATAACGGGAAAATTAAGTGGGAAGAGTGACCTGAAAGAATATGTAATAGTTGCAGTAGATGCGTTCACCAAATATACCCTTCTATACCACACCTTAAAAATTGATTCTAGTAGTTGTATCAAAGCTATAAAATTTGCTATTTCGCTGTTTGGTGTACCGGTGCGAATAATTGCTGATCAGGGAAGGTGTTTCTCGAGTAAGGAATTTCGTGAATTTTGTTCCTTGCAAAGTATAAAATTACACTTGGTAGCAACTGGTACTAGTAGGGCTAATGGGCAAGTAGAAAGGGTTATGAGTACGCTCAAAAATATGATGACGGCTATTGAAACTAGTGATAGGTCTTGGCAAGACGCGCTGGAAGACATCCAATTGGCTTTGAATTGCACGATCCATCGTTCTATAAAGGCTACTCCTTTGGAATTATTAGTTGGAAGGGTTGCTCGACCGTTAGGATTAGTAGTAGATAGTGTAGACAATGATAATTTAACCTGTAACATTGAGGAACTTAGGAATAGGGCAGTAAAAGCCATGAAGAATGTAGCCGATTATGATAAGCTAAGATTTGATCGGGTAAGGGCAAAAATAATTAGACATAAAGTTGGGGATTTTGTTTTACTCAAAAACGAGGAAAGACACCAGACAAAACTTGACCCAAAATTCAAAGGGCCTTTCTTAATAACTGAAGTATTAGAAGGCGATCGGTATGCTTTGAAATCGTTAAGTAACAATCGAACATATAAATATGCACATGAGAGTTTACGAAAGATGCCCGAAAGTAATATTCCCATGGAGTTTGAAAACGTTGAAAGAGACGTTAGTGGAGAAAACGTTGAAAGAGACGTTAGTGGAGAAAACGTTGAAAGAGACGTTAGTGGGGAAAACGTTGAAAGAGACGTTAGTGTGGAAAACGTTGAAAGAGACGTTAGTGAGGAAAACGTTGAAAGAGACGTTAGTGAGTAGAACGTTGAAAGAGACGTTGTATTAGCAGACACTGGGGTAGCTTTACATATGTCTTACTGCAACTGCAAGTAACATCAGTCGAATGTTGTTTATTGCGCAGTGGGTAGGAGACAGCGTAGAGAAGTTATGTGTCGGAGAGAGAGAGAAAGAGAGAGAGAGAGAGTAGTTCAAGGGATATTACTAGGGGATCTGTATTCTCTTGTGTTGATGGAAAAAAAAAAGGAAACAGTTGAATTTGGGAAATGTTTTGTCTAAACAAAATAGGGAAATTATTCGAATTGAACTGATTGTCGTCTTTGAATTTTAGAATCACCCGAGGACGAGTGAAATGTCAGGTTGGCCGTGTCGGAGATTTATTAGTTCTTAAGTTTTAAATGTAAAATTTGAGTTAGCAATAAGGCTGAAGAGCAGGTTGACAGGTTTATCGTGGAGATAAAGCACTGTCGAACGAGGTCACCATTACCGACGCAATTAAGGGCCATGTGTGCAGTTTCGGTCCGTGGGAAAACTAGGACGAACAGGTACCATCCCTTAAGTCAAGAGGACCACGGGGGATGGGAACTGTGAAGAAGGCAGTAATTGAAAAGAAGGGAAAGGTTGCGGTCGAGTAGTGGTGAATTCGTTAGCCTTGCCTTACTATCAATTTACTTAATAAAACATCAAAATTATCAATGATGGAGAATATTCCTAACGTTTCCCCGACATATACGAATTTTTTATGGCACGAAGTCCAAATATTGTCTTAATTTTTTTATTACCAATAGAGAGCGTCACATATAGGGTCTCATCATATTTTAATTGGCCATAACTTTTTTTTACTACACTGTATGCCACTTTTGTATTAACAGGTTTTGTACATTTACTATTATTGAAAAAGGGCACCCTTGGAAATATCTGAAGAAATAACCGCTTTAGTGATAGCCGGGTTTGCACTTAACATGATTTTTGCAAAATTGATTTAATAAAAATTATTGAAATTATTAAAATTTATTTAATATTATAATAGATGTTGTCAATGGTCTCCTCCGACATCTATACATTTATTACATAATATTTTCTATATATTTACAATATTGTCCGATTATTACTTTTCTGTACGAAAATATAAAAAAATAATCAAAAATTAAATTTCGACGCCTCCTAGTTCTTAAACGAAGACGTTGCGCATCAATATTCATAGGAACTTTTCGTGATAAAATCAGTTAAAAATTCATCTCCTGAAACAGGACACGTCCTTAAGGAATACCCTGTTTATAAACATAAAGTGAGATCTACGAGATCAGTTAAATTAAAGAAAATGTCCCAAAGCTGAAATTAGAAACATTATAAGTTTAGTTTGTATTTATATATACAGGGTATTTCAAAACATGTGTCGAAAAATGAAGTGTGATTCCTTGGATCGTTATAAGAAAAAAAGTTCGTTCTGATATGGGTCCGCAAACGCACCGTTTTGGAGGTACAGGGTGTCAAAAAACAGTTTTCTTTCAGATTTTTTAACAATATCTCAGAAATCGTTTGAGATATAGTATTCCGATTTTGTACATCTATTAGCATTAACATTTGTTACGCTTTGAGCACTACTTCAATTTTTCCCATATCCCAGGGAGGGAAATTTTAAGGTTACGCGAGATTTTTTTGCTCCTAATTTTTACGCCTCTGGAAAAATTTGCATTTTAGAATCATAACAATTGGACCACACGCTTGGCCTTCTCGGTTCTCAGGTCTTAAAAAGTTTATTTTACACTACACCAGTTGATACTGTTGAAGAACTGAGAAATCGCATTGTTGTATCTTGCAATACGATCCGCATCGCTCCGGGCATTTTCGAACGGGTACGTCAGTCGCTTGGACGTAGGTTGGGGACCTGCATTATCATAGGAAGAGGCCATTTTCAACAATTGTTGTGATTTTAGAATGGTGATTTCCCAGAGGCGTAAAAATTAGGGAAAAAGAATCTCACGCGACGCTAAAATATTTGCTTCTGGGATATGAAAAACAATTGAAGTAGCGCTCAAAACGTCACTAATGTTCATGATAGTAGGTGTACAAAACCGGAATCCTGTATCTCAAACGATTCCTGAGATATTGTCAAAAAGCCGGAAAAAAAATTGTTTTTTGACACCCTGTGTCTCCAAAACGGTGCGTTTGCGGGCCCATATCAGTAGGAACTTTTTTTCTTATAACAAGCCAAGGAATTACGCCCTTCATTTTCCGACACTTATTTTGAAACACTCTATATCTGGACAAAACACGGACCCCTGGGACATCCGACATGAATCCGCGGTATTACAGTTTTTGGGGTAAATTGGAATCCCTAGTGTACAAAAATCCGGTGGAAAATAAAGAAGACTTATTTAATATAATAATCGACTCTTGAGGAGAATAGATTGATATATAGAATTCAGAGGTGGCCACTTTCAACAACTATCATAATTTTAAATTAATTTTGATAATTTCAATAATTGTTATCAAATCAATTTACCCAATTCGTGTTAAATGCAAAACCGTTTATCTCCAAAACGGTTACATTTTTCAATAGAAATAAATGTACAATAAGTCAGCAATGGTGGGGCGAACCTGAACTAACCTGCAGCATTCCGCATTAGATCCCCGTACCACACGATCAAATTTTTCAGAAATTCTGCCGATTACCGTTGTTCCAAAATCAAAATGAAGCTTCTTATAAGCCAACACATCAAATGTGTTCGTGGAATTCTCAGCATTATTTCGCAGAAAATGCTCTGAAAGATGTCCAGCTGTGTACTAATATTTCGTCCTTCCTGTTGACATCCGACAGCCTCAAAACCCGATCTCTGATAAGCGTCGGATGGTAAGTGAAAAACATCGTGCCTCGAACCTACTCAACCTGAAAGCTTTCAATCTACGTTTAAATTAATGTCATTAAGACATAGTTTCCCTTTCATTGAGCAGATTTAACAAGACACAAACCGAATTCCGGCGCTATTATTTTGACCTGATCGGACCCTCGTCAACGCTCGAGGACCACAAAACAGGAATAATAATCGTTATTTACCAGTGACGTTGATGAAAACCATTATTTCATCACTTTGAAAATATACAAAATTTCGCTCGAAATCGGGGGACGGTCCACCCTCATCGGATAATATAGCATTCCAAGCTAAACATCAAAATAACGCAAACAGGGGGACAGATATTTGCAAACGCATTTAAGATAGAATTTCTATTTAGTCAGTGACTAACGTGAGAACGCTTTAGCTGTATTAAAGCGATGCGCCCCCTGAAAGCATTTTACACCCCCTCGCGCCTCCCTTTTAGTACGTTTACACCGAAACTGAATTAGATTATCTTTTGAATGCCAATTAGACAGCTTTGCATCGAGTCTTTGAGTGAGATGTTTAAACTAGAGCAGGAGCCCTGATGATGTTATGATTTTAATAAATTTCCTGCTTGAGCCTGAGTAAATGTAAATTTATTCCTGCGAAGCTGTTTTAATGCGATTACCGTCGTTTTAAGACGTCGCAGATAAAACTTTGTCGTGCGTTCAACTGTCGCTGATTGGACTATTGTACGATACATCATTGCCAGATACACCCATGATAATGACCATCGTAGCATGCGGCATAAATTACCAAATTACAGCCCTCTGGGCCATGATGCACGAATATTTAACGACGTGTTAATAATTCTGTGCGCAATAGATAATAATGTCACCAAATTTCCATACGCCGCTTTGAAGATCACGCAACACTTCAGACTCCCTCAAAACCGTAACAACGGAATGGGACGATTGTTATTAATTGAATAAGCTCATAAAAGTTAATGAGTATTTGACCGCCCACAACGCCCAAACAGAGGGAACAAATATAATATTCTAGTGAAATGAAGCGTGCACTAATTGTGCACTTTGTGATGGTGTTTTAAAAACAATTATTTTAATTGTGCTTGTTTAAATATGACCATTTATGGTTCGTTAAATGATCCATGAAATGCAGAGAAAATGTCTTTAGTCATGCCCAGCACAAACTGAAGACTCATAATAAATGCCTGGGAAACCCGAAATAGGGAACCGGAACCATTATAAAACTCGTAACTTGGCCTGAGCTGGCTTGGATAGGAATATTTCAGTACACTACTGGGATAAAAAAAATTTGGTGAATTTATTTAGAAAATGAAAAACCTTTATTTTCTCGCATAAATTTCACCGCCTTCAAAGTCCTCCCCGTCCAACACAATGCATTTGTCCCATCGTTTCTTGCAATCCTCGAAATAGTCAGAGAAGTCTTTTTCCAGGATGGGCTTCGATACTTTCTTCAATTCGGCTTTTACTTCCTCAATCGAGTCGAAACGGTATTCCCAGAGCGGTCCTTAGAGCTTGTTGAACAACCAGAAGTCCAACGGTGCTAAATCAGGCGAATACGGTGGTCGCGGAACGATGTGGGTCGAGTTTTCGACAAAATGTTTTCGAAGAACCAGTGCAGCGTGGTACGGTGAATAATTGTAGTACAAAATTTAAGAATTTTCTGGCCATACTTCTGGCTTCTTAACACGAATAGGTTCAGGTTAGTTCAGGTTAGTTCAGGTTAGCATACGACGCATAAGAATCAAATAATATTCCTTGTCAACAATTTGACCTAGAGGATCAAATTCATAATTTACACCGTCGCGATAATCAAAGAAAACTGTCAAGATGACTTTGATTGTGAAGCTTTGGTCTGGGTTCACCTTCAGCACGATATTCGCTTGATTGGTCGGTAGTTTTTGGGGTCGCATGTATAGACCTAAGTCTCGTTTTCCGTAATGATGCGTTTTTTGACGTCTTAATACTCCAAACTCATTTTTTGACACATTTCGACGTTGATGCTTTTTTTCAAAAAGTTGAGAGTTTGCTTGACCAATCGAAATGTGACGCGTTTGTGGCACAAAACATCTTTTTAAATGGTTACGGTTGATCCAAAGGAAGTATCAGGTAACGTCAGCAAAGTCCCTAATTGTCAATAGATGAGTTGGAGCACCAAATATTTGACTTCCTTAATGTGGCTTTCATGGGTAGATGTTAATGGTCGGCCGGGCGCTGTTTGTCTTAAACTCCTTCTCGGCCTTTTGTAAGTTATTTTTATCACTTGTAAATATTTTTTGCGACATTTCCTTATCACTTGAAGTGTTTTGTAACACCCTCAACGATTCTGAGACAGAATATTCATTGCGCAAACAAAATTTAATGCATACTCTTTGCTTTACGAAACCAGGTACAATAAGAAGCACGTAAAATTTCCTTAATGATTGCAAAAAAAAACGATAAATAATAATAAAAATTAAATAATAAAAAACACTAATAGGCATCAAACTTGAAGGATGAACTGCTTGTAAAAGATTTTCGAAATATTCTAGGGCATCTCTAAAAGATCTCTACTATATTCTGCCAAAGATTTTTGAGTGAAACCATGACGATTTTGCCCAATTTTTCTTGAGCCAAAAACAATTTCTAAACCGAGAATATCAAAATTAATATTAAAAAAAAGTAAAAAAAAATTATTCCGTCTGTAATAGAACCATTTGAACAAAATATCACATCTGTTAGCTTTTAGGGACGAGAAAATAGAAACCGTTTACATTTTCCATGCATATTGTAGAGGGCGCTGTCAAAGCTAAGTAAACTTTCTTTAAAGGTGCATAACTTTTTTATCACCCAGTATAAAATTTATTTATGACTAAATTTCTGTTTTCTTACATGTTTCATTAAAAAAAAGTATGCTTCTGCAAGTTCCTACGGGCATTCCTTTTTGAGGTATTTAGACTGTAAACTTCGTTACATGTCTTAAAAACTAATTTTAAAGTTTGTTCATTCAATTGAAATAGAAAGAATCAAAAGGTAAAAATACGATATAAACTATTTGAAAATGAAAATTTAATTTTGTAAATATCTACATTTACAAAATTAATGATTACAAAAATGCAGTCTATTACAGGCTATATTTTAGTAAGTGTTCGAAGGAACCTCTGTTAGCCTGTATACAAAGATGAATTCAACGTGAAAAGTTAAAATGTACTGTATTTATCATACAGTAATAGCATATGTGTCATTTCTACATTTATGTAGGCTTCGGCCACTTGAAATATTGAAACGGCACAAACTGTGAAACATGTTTAATATCATCAACACCACGTATACTCGTAATAGGTAGGAGTAGATACAACTTCATCAAGCAGAATAAATGATAAAAAAATTATGATAGTCAAATAAAAATATAAATATTTAAAAAATACATGTTAGAATTGAAGTTTAATTGAATTTTTTATTTTTTTTAACAACTGTTGAATAAATAGAAAATAAAATAAAGTTATTTTTCAAGACCTGCAGTGAACTTTAAATCTTAAATATCTCATGACGAAACGCCCGTAGGGACTTGTGCCGAGATACCTTTTTTAATAAAACGTGTAGGAAAACACAAATTTACTCATAAATAAATTTTAAACCGGGTGATAAAAAAGTTATGCGTCTTTAAATAGAATTAACCTAACTATGACAGCGCCCTCTACAAGGTGCATGGAAAATATGACATGGTTCCGTTTTCTCGCTTCTAAAATTTCCCCTAAAGGGCATTCTGTTCAGACGATAGTATTACAAATAAAGTAATGATTTTTTTATATTAATTTTGATGTGCTGTCTTTTGATATAAGACTTCAGTTGTGTTTAGAGTAAAAGTTTTCTTTTAGGGTAAGTGGGGCGTGTGGTAGTAAGTTTGAGGTTTCATTATAATTTAAGGTAAATTGAGTTAAAATGGTTGTGCTTTCGCGTCGAAAATCTGCGGTAGAATTTTATATAGTCCTTGTAGAGACACCCTGTATGTCCAACCGAATTAACTCACGTAACTACGCTCATCAATTGAGAATCTCTTTATTAAGCTTTATAAAATGCGAAGCCTTAAGCCAAGCTTGTTTTAAAGTCCCAGACAAATAAAATATTCTTTCGGTTTCCCTCAACATTACACACCCTCCGGCTATGGGTTTATGCGACTAAATTTAAATGTCTCCAAGTTGCCTTCAGCAACTCGTTAAACGAGAAGTGATCCTGAAAGAATGGAAGAAAGAAGGAAACCTGTCACTTCGTTTCCATTCACGTTTAGCGAGGTTCGACAATACAGAAGAGGAGAAGAGTGACAGGCAACAAGAGCATCGCACAATTTCCAGTCAGAACCGTTTGTTCACGGTCCTCCTGCAAATCCCTTTGATATGTGTATTTTTAGTTGAAAGAAAAACTTGCAACAAATAAGTTGCCAAGCAGATTTGTCGCTGAAAATGATAAATGGGCCTCGCAGGAACGTCTGTGACAATGGCTATAATTTTCCATTACCTACGTTTTTTCCAAAGCGAAAGGAAACTCGCTTTGTGTGTAACTCGAAGTTGTTTATTGAGCTATCAAATAAGGCCCCTAAAACCTTGCAGTGTCCGTCAATTAACTCTTTTATTTACCCTCTAGCTTCCATCGTTTTGGAGTCATTTCGCCTCTAATTTGGTTTGTTAGTAGTTCCTTTTCCGTTCTTTCTTCCTGACCTCAAAACGTCATTAGGCCCCATCCTAATTAAATAATCAAAGCTCTCAGGAGTAAACCGACGACTCTAATTCCATTCGGCCCACTTGTTGCTTGTTGATTCCTGTTCCTTGAAGCTTCCTCATTGGAATTAATTTTCTTAATGAAACAAAATATTAGTGTTTATCAAAAAATATAGTGATGCATCAAACCCTCACGAACCAGGACCCTGTCTTGACTCAACTTTATTAATTCATTAAGTCCCCTTTGCCAACTTTTAGGGTTTAATTCCTCGCTGAATTATTCATCGGCGGGCATAATAAAATTGGCGGATTTTTTGCCGTTTGCAGAGACGATTTAATGAGGAAGTCCTCGAGGGAACTTTGGAATTAATGCCTGAAATTTCCAACATAAAAGTTTGAGGGCCTCATAATTGAAATTCTTATAGTTTTCGTTTCAATTAATTCGTTCAGCCGTATAATTCGATATTTACCTCCAGGTACAACGTCCGAAAATCCTCTTCTCGTCTCCCTTTTCTTCCAAGGGGTTTCCCCCAAATTGGCGTTTAAGCTTTTAGCTTTCGACGGAAATATATTGCTTTGTAACCGGGTTATTCGCTAATCCCGATCTATATTCGGATCACGTCCCTGATATTGCGACGCCATGTGTTACGTCCCGTATTATTAAACCCTTTTTCTGGGATACGCCACCATAATATTCCTTTACAAGGATAAATTTGCACACGAATTTATTTTTAAGACTGGAAACGAAAATGGGGGATGAAATTCATGTTTGGGGTGTGCAATCTGATACAGATGGTAAACAAGTTCTCTGGTACATCTGTGATGAGTTAATTCATGTAACTGATGCGCTTAATGACAATCATTTTTTTATGGCAAAATGCAACGGGTGACCATTAAAAATAATGTCGCAGTAAGTTGTGAACTCGCCGAATAAATAATAACTGATGAGTTTATCCAAGACATTACACTGCTATGTAACGCCTAGGTCAGGGTTCTTTCAGTGACCACCCTTTAGCACCTTAAAACCAACGCCTGATGTACATAAGTACATGGAGGACCAAAAGTCCTGTATAAATTTGTTACGAATTGAAGGACATTTTTTTGCATGAAAATGCTGGAACAGGTCGAATATTATTTTTAGTTGTGCATTTTTTGACGTAACTGACATTTGTACAGGGTTCGCCATATAGAAGAATAATGTACTTTTTCATTTTTTTTCTTATTGAACTCCATGTATATTTTGACTTTTTTGAGTTTGTTGAGAAATTCTGAATATATTTCATGTAACATACCCACGTCTCAGTTCAACAAGTTTCGAAAAAAATATAAAAAATAAAAATAATGATAGAACTATTAATACTTAAAAAATAAATATATAAACTACTACAATCTAATATAGTAAATGTACGAACTGTGCCCTGTCGACTTTCTGACAGTGGGCAAACCGCAATTCAAATTTCTCAAGAACTTTGTTTATCATTTGAAGAAGTATTTGTTGAGCTTCATCAGTAACTTGATTTTTCCCTCTGCTGTATTGTTGGGCTTATTTAAATATACTTTATGTATCAGAAAACACCATAAAAAAGTCCCTAGGGATAAGGTCAGGCGATCTAGCAGACCACTATAATTGTTGACTTTATACTTGAATATGTTATATGAAATATGTTAAGAATATCTCAAAGAACCCAAAAACGTCATAATATACAATATACATAGGGATTCACAAGAAAAAAATTAAAAAGTTCGTTTATCTACTGCATGGGTAATCCTTTATACATGTCTGTTACATAAAAAAATACACAACTAAAAATAGTATTTGTCATATTCCAGCATTTTCATGAAAAATATTTCCTTTAATTTTCAATGAATTTATACGCGACTTTCATTGTCCTCGGTGTGTTTGTGTGCCCAAAATAAAATTGCCGTTTACAGGAGTTTCTTCATTCAGATGGTACTTTTTTGTCCTACGCTTGTTAATTACAAAATTATTACGATGTTTTTAATTTCTTGTAAAATTCCTGTCATTCACCACTTTGCTTTAACTACGCCTCTGTTTATTTTCGAATCGAGTCCTTAACTTCATCGAGTTCCACTCCAAAATATAAGAATTAATTCGTAAAAGACATGGAATATGAGTAATCAGACCAGTCTCTAATCCCCAGATATACTACCAATTTGCGACCTCATATGATGAGCATCAAAGTCATGGACAATGGTGGAATTGTCAATTTAGTCATTCTCTATCGCCGTATGATGTGTCTTTTACGATTTAAGACAAATTATTTATTCTAAATTGAGTTTTACACTGCGCATTATCAAGAAAAAAAATTTCGTTGAAGTGAGTAAAGTTTAGGGACCAAAACAGGACGAAAGATGCATGAACCTAAAGCTGAACATACACGTAGTCATCAAGAAGAAACCCAGGTTATTGCATACACTTAGAGTTTTAAACCGAATAGAAATATACTTACATATACGTAAAATCCCCAGGACAAAATATATTCCAGCAGTCTAATCCCAGAGGTTTTTCCAGATGTCTCCATTCGGGCGCTTGTAGGCTTAAATAATTCCCGGCACTAGCTTAAATTTCCATGCAGTCCCTGGATGAAGATTTATAACTTGCATTACTGCTATCATTCCCCAGGGCCGTATTACTCGGTTATTGTGCAGAATTACTGGAAATTTGTGACCAAAGTTGCGGAAACGGCAAATTAAAAATGCATCCGTCTTTTGTACGACCAACCCTTTTAGGGAAGTGAGGGGAATGGAATTCAGCTAGTCGGGACCGTTTCCCATTTACCCATATTTGCGGAGTCTTTTTAAGCTGGATTTACACCGAGAGATTTGCGGGGATGCATTCACGATATGAGGTCGAATATGAATGGGTAAATGCAAGAGTAAGTATGATAGAAGGAAATGCGAAACTAAGCCGTATATTTTATGGGAAATTTATTTCGCGCATTAATTATGAGCAAAACATGACTAATCCTACTAATTTAAAACCTACACGGGGTTTCAAGAGGGTAAAATAATCGATGAGACAGCTGTTTGACCACAACATGGTCAGTACACATTGGACTTACAAGGGCGGAAAGAGAATTCAAAAAATTTTGTGACTGACTAAGCAACATTAAGCGCTAAATTCAGACGTAACACTTGAGGAAGAGTGGGACTTGAGTCTGAACTTGCCCTTTTCATCTCATTTAATACGCTGGGTCGAAATAAGGTAACGAGACAGCTCATGCCGAGTTTCTGAATTCGGCCCTTAATCCATTTACTACCCACGAAAGCCCTTGAAAAAACACACAATAAGAAACCCAACAAAAAGCAGGAAGTGTCCTATAACTTGATTATAACTTAATATAACACGTGGAAAGAAACTAATAAGTGAAACTGGATATTTTCTATATAAGAATAAGACACTGGATATCCAATTACTCGAGTGAATCGGACGGATAAGTAGAGAGGTCGAGGGATTTCTTACACATGAGGGTTACCAACCCCGAAACCTTTATCCCGCCTTGCAGGGGCTTCTTATGCGGTCTTTAAGGCACTTCCAATGAAAGCCTTATATATTTTTAATAGCGGTTTACGGTGAAGCTCATTTGCTTAGTTTCAACATTCCGTTTACATAAAATTAGAAATTTCCTTCCTCTGACCGAGACGAAATTAACTTAAAAACTCGC
The DNA here is from genome assembly GCF_040115645.1 of Euwallacea fornicatus. Taxonomy (NCBI): domain Eukaryota; kingdom Metazoa; phylum Arthropoda; class Insecta; order Coleoptera; family Curculionidae; genus Euwallacea; species Euwallacea fornicatus. The sequence goes on along the minus strand of NC_089542.1, from coordinate 6,707,904 downwards.
CTTTCAGACGGGAAAGTTTCCCAAAATGAAAATTCTAGATAAGCCATTTCAACTATGTAAACCTGTTTGTGTTTGGGTTAGCAAAAAGGTTGCTCAACAAGAAAGTTGGATTTTAATTGGTTTGCACATTACTCGCTTTCAGGAAATTTATTTTAGGTTTAGTTAGTGGGGGTGGAAAGCACTCAAAGCATCAAGCGTCTTGTGTCCAATCAGCGGAAATATTTAGGTCAATTTGTCCTGAAAGCGGAGTTTCACGTTTCTTAAACGCTGTACAAAGTTTGCTTAAGATTTCACGGTGTTAGACCTCCTAAATTGAAAGCATACATCATCTAATCCTCGTCGTTTTCCATTTTATTTGTTCTGAATTTAAAGTGCCTTTTTGCCGGGGGGAAAACATTTTAGTGAAACGCACACTGTGCAAACATGATTGTCTCCAGGTTGTTTTGGCATGTTTACTCTTGCATTTTTATTCCTTCGCCCCGCTCAACTAACTATAAAAATGCAGCGCAAACATACTTTTTAACCTTCCTATAATATATCCCCTTTTAAGAGGAAATGTAATGTACTTTTATGAAGATTAATTACTCTACTGAATTTTCCTTAGTTTCTTATCTGAAAGATAAATGAGCGTAGTAAAACTATTATGTTTTAGACGGTGAAATGAAAGGGGGAATTCTTCATATGAACGTAGGTTTTATATTTTTGGCCTGCCTGGTTCTCTCGTATTAACGAAAGACATGTGCTGCTTTCATTTCATAATTACCCACTTGCATCTTTGCGTAAAGAAAATTATGTCTAAATCAATTTGATTTAAATTAGGACGTTTTGAATGCCTATTGTGCATTTCACCCCTCACCCTCAGCTAAGCCCAGTTCGAAAAATGAAATCGAACATTCAAACACGAATCTCGTGATAACGAGACACGAGATTTGTTGTCTCGTTATCACCTTGGAAGAGATATCTAGTCACTTGAAATTGTAAAAACGGCAGTGGCGTAACCGGTCTTTCTTAACTTTTTTTTCGCCTAATAATGGTGTGAGTCTAGTTATACCCGAGGACAGTTATCACTCGTCCAAAGTGTCTGTCTTTCTAGGTAGCTCATTTTCCTCTTAAAACATTACTGATCCGTTCAGTTCCTTGTCGTCAGATTGAAAGAGAAACTTAATCATTTCGACCTGATAAAATACCAGCAGCATAATCCGTTCCTTAACCTGTTTCTTTAATTTAGTTATATACGATGTCCGTTAAACACACGGCAAAAATTCAGGGGATTATTCCCGGGGCTATTCTAAGAATATTTTAACACTTGATGATTTTTGAAACACCTTTCTGTTCTGAAGATACAGGGCGAATAGAATATTCGACAATAGCAACATTTTATTGATAAATGTTACATGTAAAGCTTTTTACTCTAGAACGACTATTGAAAATGACTACCCCCAGCTAGGATGCAAAAATCGAATATTTCCCTCAATGATTGCCGAACTTTTTTAAAAATACCAGAGTCGTTTCTTATTGCGTTACCCCTAGCAGTGATCCGATTTTTGAAATCTTTCACGTTTTCCACCTTTTTTCTCTTCACCACTGTCTTCGAAAAACCAGCACATTGAAACGACCTGAAAGACTAGAAAGGTCAGTGACAGTAAGAACGCTAGAAATAGAACATAACAGTATGAAGGACATGATAGAGAAAAATGCAGGAACTGACGCTGATCCTCTTTATCGACGAAGTCAGATTCTTAAAAAATGGATTGCTCGAGGTAGCCCTCACAAAGTCTACTTCACTCGAGGTAGTAATTTTCAACAGTTCGTGTAGATTAATAAGCTTTACATGTAATATTTAGTAATAAAATGTTGCTATTATAGAAAAATTTTCTCACTCTATGTCTTTGGAAGAAAGAGACTTTTCAAAAATCATTAAAGGACAAAATATTTTTTGAATAATCCGGGGAAAAACCCCGTGAATTTTTGCCCTATAATTAATGAACACTTTGTAAATTTTTTTCCAGTTATCATTTCAAACTTGTTCGTTTTTATATATCTATCATCATAGATCTCCTGATGTAGCTCTGAAATTTTACGGTAAAAGAAAGGCCGCAACAGCTTTTCCACGGTGATTCTCAAAGAAAATCTGCCAGATAAAACTTCAATTCATATTTTACTCTTTTGAACCTATTTTGTCTTTGCGAATTCAAACCAAATTTGAAATTTATTAGATGTAAAAAATAATGGCTTATCTTGTTTTTAAGGATACTAAATTCGCTTAAACTTTATGACGAGTCAAAATTTGAACCTACCTTTAGTCTTTTAAATTCAAGATTGATACGCCTCTGAATTTTCACAAACTGTTTCTTAGATTTCACGAGATATTGAGAATATTTGGGTATTTGCAATTGTAAAAATTAAAGTTGTGATAATTGTTCTAAGGCAATTTGCATTTGCCTAACATCGCAGATTCTCAAGTTCAACATTCACCACATTTTCGACATTAGATCAATGTCTGATGGATACGTCATCGTTTTTCACCATTTTTTTTTCTGATTGCAACGTAAATTTCAAGCTGTTCTGTTTTAATCCTCAAATTCTATGATGCATTTAGTCCGTTTGCGTTAAGTGTCACTTGGTTTGCACAAGTGAGTTCTTCAATTTTTCAACTCAGTATCCACCCGTGTGGCACAGCACTGGGTCAAAGGATTCTGGATAATCAGAGGCGTGACTCATCTTCAATGGCATGCTTTTTAATTTTTTTTTAATGAAATTTTATTGTCTTTTACCTCTTTGAATCTTTAGCCAAGATGTCATTTCTTTTCGACAACAGTTTATAGAAAAGGAAATTTGGGTTTAGACATAGAATTTGGACTCCCATAATTTACCCTTCATACTTAAAAAAAAATAGGGGTTTCATATTTTTATAGTGCATTTTTGTCGCGACCTAATATTTTTCCAATGAAAATTTAAAATAACTCTTTATCTTGTGTTTCATTTGCATCTACGAGTATATCATCTAAGCCTAAGGACATACTCGTCAGGGGGGAAAAGAGCAGAATTATTAGGAAAAGACAATGCATTTTTCCTAACTTTGGTGTTTAATGTGACTTTTGGACGCTCTTTAATGTTTCGAAACTGTTATGGACCAGTTACGTAAAGCATTAATTTGCAGACACTGGTGACGAAAAGTTGTATTGCCAATTTTACTTCTTGTTACTTAATGGCAAAAGGAAAACAACAGAATTTTATACGTACACATGATGGTTTCATAGCATCATGTTGGATGCATTTGTAACTCAGAAATTACAAAAATCTTTTACGAAACAGGTTGGAAAAAGCACTTTTGTGGTGCTGGCATCCTCCATGAAAAATCTGTTCATTTCACAAAGTAACGGGTGATCATTAAACAAAATTTAGGTAGTAGATGGTAAATGGCGATCGTAAGGCGTTGATTAAGCAATTTACTATATATCACCTAATATTTGGCTAATAAGTGAATTGGTTGCTGCCTCGTATATTTCCACATCCACTTGATTTCTGTTAATAACCCCTCTTTAGCGTCTTTACCATCTCTTTGCATAAAGAGCTATTTTAGTTCCTTCAACTAAGCAAAAAATGTATAGTACTAACCTAAATTAAAAATATTGACAATAAAATCACATATGCTTTCTTCAGGTATACCTTCATCTGTAGCATCGTCAAACTGTTACATCTTAATGAATACCTTTAGAGTTAAAGGTGTAATTTACACAGTGCCTTGTGTACATATTCGGTTATCAACCGACATCATCAGATTATTTATCTATTTAAACTTGACTGGTGAAAAGTAAAAAGTAGTCGGCAAGACACGCTAATTATACGTCGTTAATCGACATGGCAGAGACCAATCTGATGAGTGTGAAAAATATTCCTGTCGTCTTGTATTTGGAAGATTATGAAGATATCGAGACGATTAAATTTGATAAGCTGATTACATATGATTAGTATTTGTGTCAATAAAGATGTTGCCTTAATGAGGTTGCGCCAATGTTTTATTCGTAAAAGGCCTAATTAGCCCCCTCTCTTCGTCTGCTGTATAATTTATTCTGATTTTTTGTCTTGCAGACCTGAAAAAGCAGTTTGATCTTAACCCGGAGCCGGTGGTCAAAGTCGAATTGGGGCACCACACGGAACTGAAATGCATTGCCCCTCAAGGGATGCCGCCCCCCAGGGTGTACTGGCTCCGTGGGGGGCAAGTGCTGCAGTCGGACAGTTCGGTCCTGGTCACCACTGAGGGGCATCTTTTGATTTCCGAGGCTCGCACTCAAGACACAGGGAATTATACCTGTGTTGCTGAAAATATTGCAGCCAAAAGGATGGCGCCTGTGTCACAGATTGTCGTTTACGGTAAGAGATTATGTAGTTGTAACTGCCTGGTACTAAGTAAATTTTAGTACCAACATTTAAAAATCCAAATATGTAAGTATCTCGTAAGGGCCACGACAACATCATGCACTGTTGACCAAATCTCCCCCCAAAACGTTGGAAAATATAGAAATGTGTTTGGGCAAAAACTAATGGAGGATTAAAAATGATATATGCCTGGTCTCTTCTCACAACTACAATAAATGTGTGCAAAGTCTAATGAGAATAAATGAGGATAAAAACAGAATTAAGAAAGTTGTGGCAGCTTCATTCTGTGATATTCGTATCTTCTATTTCTTTGCCTTAGTCGCAAGACAGAATATTTTATACCTAATTGTTTGTGAAATGTCTCATCAATTATCCTCGCGATTCCATAAAAAGAATCTCCGTATGTAATGTCCTTTGCACGTATATACTTCCCCTAGTAGTATTTGCATTGACGCCATATTGTTAGAAATATGTTATCGGCAGATATTACACAGTTGAAGCAAATGTCAATTTTGCTGGAAGACATGAGATATTTAACAACGTATCACACACGTTTTTAAGTAAATTATAATTTTTTTATGTCACGTGAATCAGGCACTAAGATGAAAAAGTTAATTGATCTGATGAAGGATTTAATAATGATTATTTGAATTCGTTTTTTAGACTGCCACTTTTTGGGACTTTGCGCCACTGTATCGCATACTATTAATAACGAATTCGGACGTCCAAAAAGTGCGCGCCAGGTGCGATAGAATTATCGACTTTTTCCATGGTCTTTCTTTTATTATGCGCTTCTAAATGTGTCAGATTGCTGTAGATAGATTCTCTGGTTGTGGTGCGCACTTATTGAATACCGGAACTCATAATAAATTTCAGTTTTGAGAAAACTGTTCCACGCAATTGCTACTTAAAAGTCATATTCTGTTCAATATTTCTTGTTCGAAGTGTTTTTTTACTGTTGAAAAACTCCTGGAAGTTTTTACTTTTACACTTAAAGCACTTGACGCCGCACTTACAACTTCTGTAAAGGAATGATATTTCAATAATTTGTTTGAATTTACAAATTAATCACGTAGATGGAAATTTTTAAAACTTACTCTCTCTTAAAAACTTGTCATTGTACAGTGTTGGCCGACTTACCAAAAAGGAGAACAGTTGAATTTAAACAATCATTACAATTAACATTAAAAAATTAATGTCAAATTTTGATTTTTTTACTCCTGTTTCCCTTTAAAAATCTCATCTTGACGAGAGAGTACTTGAATGAACAGTGGTGGTGAGTTTCATCAGTAAATGAAACAACTTATTAAATGTAAATATTATCGGACTTTGAAAAACTAAAAAAATTTGAAAAATTGGTAAAAAGCCTTACCTGACGTTTCAAAACGCAGCGTTGCCAGATCTTCGACAATTAAAAAGAAGAATCGTTTAAATAATTTTTAGTTAATAAATTAACAGTTAAATTTGCCACTTCTATAAAATTTTATTGTTAGTTTCAACAGTAGATGCAGCAAATTTGAAAGCATATTGGACATTTTTGAAAGTGTTCGCCCTCGTAAATTATTAATCCAGAAATGAAAAGTCACTCGAATCCCTTAAAAAGACTTGTTTTGAACGATTTTTAATTTACAAAATGTATTTTCCAACTAAAATTTGCGTTACTTCGACTTTTTTTCGTCAAGACATTAGAAGGAAAAATGATCGTGGCTTAGTACAATTTCTACAGCAATTAAAACATCAATGGCGCCTAAATTATTCATTTCCAAGACATGTTTTCAGGTCACATCGATCCCGCAGGGCAATTACGTCCCGGTATCGATACACGTCCCACCAATTTGTATTAGTTTTCAAGTTCCGGACACCCCGTGGCGTGCATGAAACATCGCGTGACTGGACATTACTCAGTCGCTTTCATCCCCAATTTCCTAAACACAAGTTTTAGTGGCAACCACGATTACTTTCAACCTCCTGGAACTATCAACCCTTTCTTGTAATGGGGCCGTTGTATTTGCATAATGGTTTTTTATTAAAAAGGCCGAAGTTAAACAAAGAGCTACAACACCAATGAACTCGTTCTGGGGCTGATTTCCCCATTTTCCGCTTGGTTTCGTTTATTACCATAAAACAAGGGAATTGGGACTAAAATAAACTTTGCACGTGCCCGGAGTCGGTTCATAAAAACAGCCCCCTTGCATAATTTAGTGTCTTATTAAGCTTTTTCTGCACCAGATGAAACAATCGTGCCACATGGGCGGAAACACGCCGTTTCTCTTAATTCTTTGGACAAGCCGAAATAACGATAGATGTAACATAATGCGTTAGGAAAAGCCTCCAATTGGCTAAATTACACCGGAAGGGTAAAAACCCTAAAAACGTTAATTGAAACGAATCACTCCTGCAAAAACATCTTTTAGGGCCCCGGAGGGTCGAGTGGGGACATCTGAATTCCGAGATCGCTCGAAGCCAAACAAAGCCAATTAAGTATACAATTACGCGAGAGTTCATTATTTTTTAATTGTTTCCCCATTGTTTTCCCAGTTTTTCGAGGGTAAGTAAAAACGCGGTGCAGATTATAAGCCTTCATTTATCCAAAGTAACGTCATCACCTGTGGAGGTTAAATTGCCTATATATCCCTGTCTCTCCCCCACGCTATTTATAAATTAAAACGATCATGCTTTTACACTTTTATATTCCCCTTGGTAGTATTAATATGATCAGGACACCTGCTCCTCTCTTTCTGACTGGCAGAGGGCGGCTTTGTCCCGATTAATTGCACAGGAAGAAAAATCTCCTCATCACCAGGCAACAAACCAAACTTCCTATAAATTTCCCAAAAGCTATAAATTATCGCAGTCGATAGAAAAGCTTCAGCAGAGTCCATTTAGAAGATAAAACATAAACAAACGATTATTTGTAGAGCAACACGACGAACAAGACAAGAACTAGTCACGAAACCGTCGGTGTTGATTTTGCTTTCAATGGCGTCGTGTTGTTTTAACGCCGAACCATGTATACGTACCGCAAGAATTACGGGATTTTTTCGGGAAATATTTGTCTTTTGCTTGGTTTTGTGTGTGAACCAGGAATTGGGTTTATCTTCATGTGGTGTACAATTCATTGGAATAAATTTAAAGCGACAACCGACTTACAGTTAATCACAAAATTGACCGTACTCGATCATTCGCTATAAATTGTTTTATTCTTTTATTCGTGATAAATATTTTCGCCAAATAATTTAAAGCCACTGTACTGCGTGACGTAGAAAAGAGAGCACCCCGTAAAAATGATTTTACTCAAAGAATTTTTCATATGGCCGTTTGTAAAAGGGGACCCAAAAAACGAATAAATTTTTAACTATATTTATCAATGCATTTACGAGTTATCAGGAATTTCACGGTTGTTTTTACTACAAAAATTGCAATAAAATATCAACAATATGACTGCGAAATATCATTTATTGGTGTTTAGTGTGCTTAGAAAGTGCTTTTAGCTTCATCAAATATACCTAGACCCAGAATGCAGCGAAGTTTTCATCAATTGATCCACTTTGAAAGAGGTCGAATTTATAGGCCTACGGAAAGCTGGTCAGTCATTTAGGGAAATCCTCACTAGACCCAATCGTAGGGAAAACGCTACAGTGAGATGGTGCCTGGGATGGTTCCGAGAAGACCAAATAGGCAGGAGAAGAGGTGCTGCTGAAGGATCCCGAAGAACTGCAGAACGCCAAGATCACTACCTTCGAATTATGATCCTAAGAGATAGGTTCGTCTCGTCGAGGACTGTGGCGAATCAGTGATTTGTTGAGTGTGGATGGCCCATTGGGATTCGAACTATTTCTCTCCAGACATAAAGTTTTGGACTGATTTCCTATCCCAATCTTGTGTTACCCTCCACCTGAAAGCATCGTAAAAATCGATTGCAGTGGTGCAAATAACGGATCCATCCCATCCATGGAATGGGATAATATCGTATTTAGTAACGAATCCAGATTCTGTTTGGTATGCATGATGGTCGGGTAAGAGTAAGAAGAAGACGGAATCCTCAGTTGACAACACAGAGACATGTCCATCAAATTGTTGGAGTCAGGGTTTGGGGTGCCATTGCATATAGTAGCGGGTCATCTTTACTCTCCATTAGCGGCAGTATCACAGCCCAACGATAAATCCAAGAAATCCTGAAACCTTATCTGGAAACTTGCTAATCCAGTTTTCCAGCAAGACAATGAATGACCAGGTGTAGCTAGAGTGACTATGGACTTCATTCAACAAAATGCAATCAATTTGCCAGCTTGGCCATCTCTACCTCCAGACCTCTCACCGATTGAATATGTATGGGACATTGCAGGTAGAAGGTTGCATAATTTACCCCATCCTCCACAAACCCTAGCGACGCTATGTCATGCTTTCCAGTTAGCCTGGAACGAAATCCCCCAAGAGATATGAATCACTTCATTAGATTCATGCCTAGACGTGTACAGCAATGTATAAAACACCGCGGAGGACCGACAATTTTTTTTTAGATTTTTAACAATTAAATTTGTTCATTTTTTTAATGAAGTGTTTGTTTTAGCGTAAGAAACATCCGTATCAAGTTATTTAAATAAAACCATTTTTACGGGGTATCGTTTTTTCTATGTCATGCAGTATATTATTTTATTGAAAACTTCAACGTTCAAATACCAAAACATAAACATAATATATTGAAGTCAATGGGGCAAGATAATTTTTATACATTCTTGAATATTTTCACACAAAATTGAGCATACATGACCAAACAAGAACAGAAAAAAATTAAAGAGCTTAAAAAAATTGATCAAAATGTTGGTAATAAGCAATTTGGATTTATCAGTACCCCATAAGCAATTCAGTTTCATATCAGCTATCAGTGGCCTAATAAGAATTTTCAAGATGAAAACTCAGCGATGTTAAACTAGTGAATCCGAAAGAAAAATAATCGGTAAACTTTTTTCATATGGAAAAAGAATGCGGGAAATCAGTACAATTATAGGCAGAACGTTTTCCGCAATTTAGAAAATTATAAATACATTTCGATACGAAGGAACACTTAAAAATAATACCGGAAGAGGAAGAAAAATTATTCTTAGTGCTAAGAATGAACGTTTTATTATGGGTCAAATTGAACAGGCTCGCAAACAGAGTATCCTGAAATTGACTGCGGAGGTGAGGTCAAGGATTGGACAATCAGAATCTACAGAAACGGTTCACAGGGTACTTAAAAAAATAATTATAATGGACGACTAGCTCGGAAGACACCAGACACCTTTAAAGTAAATAGAATCAAGCGATTAAATTTTACTTGGTAATACGTTAATGAATCACTGGATTTTCGGAATCAAATTATTTTTTCTGACGAAACCAAAATGATTTTTTTTTATTGGATGGAAAATAAATTGTATAGAGAAAACGGAATACAGAACTGTAAATGAAAAATACCGTTGTGACTGTTAAGCACAGTGGACAATCTGTGCTGTTATGGGGCTGTATGTCGGCCAGCGCTGCTGGAAAATTGTACTTCATCGACGGAGTAATGGATAGATTTGTTTTCATATATGCAGGGTGATTCTAGATAAGTGGGACAAGCAAATGTCTTAAAATCGGGAAGATCTACAAAAAAAATGTTCAAAGTCTTCTTTATTTTCGAGGCCTCAACTTTTTATAATGTCAATTTTTTTCCAGGTCACCATCACCTGTCTTTTGGGGTCAACTTCATTTTTTCAAATGAAACACCCAATTTTTTTTTTGAGATTCGAATTCTTTGTTGGCAGTAAAAATGTTTTTACTTGAAACATTTTTTGCTAAAAGTAATGAAATTCATAATGATACCAAACTCTTATCCCGCGAACGCTGCAAGTCCAATTTTATAAAATTTTTGTTAAAACAGTTAAATCCCGTTGAAAATAGTTTACTATGGTTCTTCATTGATTGTGTTAAGACTTGTGTACTCCACAAATCCATCAATGAATCTTATGATTGATTTGTTTATGAATAGGCATAGATTTCGTCTCGTAATCCATATCCTTTAAGCGGGCATACGTAGTTAGCGCCAGCAATTTTTAAAATTAATTCCTATTTATGTTCTGGTATAGTCTAGACTGAGACATACACCTTTATTTTTTTGTTATTTTTATGTTTGTGTTTAATTTTAAGATAAAAAGACAAGCAGATTCCTTTAGGCGGATAGCTCGATTTAAGAGTCTAAGGCTCACGAAAGTAGTTTTATTCGTTTTGTGAGTCATTGAAATTTACAGTTTTTGAAATGGTAGCGCAGTTTAATAAAGACGAAAAAATCGAAATGATTTTAATTTATGGCGAATCCAGAAGAAATGTTGACCAAGCAAGAGAACTTCATGCCAATCGTTTTCCAGACAAAAATGTTCCGGGGCGTAACACTTTTTATCGTGCTGTGAACTGGTTTTCAGAAACAGACAATTTGGAGAGAAAAAAACGTGAAAAGGCTCAACCACTTCATCTGAATGAGAATTATCAAATTGGGGTCTTAGGTGCAGTAGCTGCAAATTCTCACATTAACACTCGTCAAATTTCTCGAGATGCAAGTCTTTTGCAGAGTACTGTTTGACGTGTTTTACACGCACATAAATTTCATCCATACCACGTAAGTCTGCATCAGGAATTACATGGTGATGATTTCCGAAATCGAGTGACTTTTTGTACTTGGGCACAAAGAAGACTCCATGAAAATGCAATTTTTTTTTCAAATGTGCTATTTTCTGAAGAATCCAGATTCACAAACCACGGTGAAGTGAATCGCCACAACATGCATTATTGGTCGGTTGAGAATTCGCGGTGGTTGCGTGACGTGGAAAGACAGCGACCATGGACTTTGAATGTTTGGTGTGGTATTTTGGGAATATATCTGATTGGGCCATATTTCTGTGATGGAAACCTCAATGCAAAGAAATATTGTAATTTTTTGTTAGAAAATTTGCGACTCCTTTTCGAAGAAGTTAATTTAGAGCAAAGATTGACAATGTGGTTTCAATATGACGGTTGCCCCGCTCATTATGCTAGGAATGTCAGAGAAGTTTTAAATGAACATGTCCCACAAAGATGGATTGGGCGTGGTAGTGAAGTTAACTGGCCAGTCCGATCACCAGATTTGACTTCACCAGATTTTTTTTTGTGAGGTCATTTAAAACAAGTAGTTTATAGTCGAGTGCCAAATACTTCCGAAGACATGAAAATTCGGATCAAAAACGCTTGTCGAAACATTACCACTGAAATGCTGTAAAATACCAAACAATAATTTCAAAACAGAATTGTTAAGTGCCTTGAACAGCAGGGGGACCATTTCGAACATCTGTTGGACTGATTTTTGTTATAATAAATTAAACTTTACTACAAAATTAATAAAAGTGTTGAAATAAATTAATAAAGTTTAATGAAATTTTTTTTTTTATTTGTGTCTGTTATTGCTATGAATTTCGTTACTTTTAGCGAAAAATGTTTCAAGTAAAAACATTTTTACTGCCAACAAAGAATGCGAATCTCCAAAAAAATGGGTGTTTCATTTGAAAAAATAAAGTTGACCCCAAAAGACAGGTGAGGGTGACCTTGAAAAAAAATTGACATTATAAAAAGTTGAGGCCTCGAAAATAAAGAAGACTTTGAACATTGTTTTTGTAGATCTTCTCGATTTCAATATATTTCGTTGTCCCACTTATCTAGAATCACCCTGAATATATCAAAGGAAAATTTAAGAGTTTCAGCTGAAAAAATGAACATGCCAAGGGTTTATTACATTCAGCAAGATAACGACCCGAAACATTCGGTTTACTAGTTCGCGAACGGCGCTTATATAATGTTCCGAAATTGCTGAAAGCTCTCTCACGGGGTTCTGGCATACACCCCATCGAAAATTTATGGTATCTATATAAAACTTAAATTCAAAATAAAAACCCCAAAAATAAAGAAAAATAAAAAAATGTAATTCTTGCCGCATCGAAGGAAATATCACCTGATTACACACTTAAATTAATCCAATCGATGCCACGACGACTTCAAGCCATTATGGACTCTCAGGGAAACTCCACAAAATATCGAAGTTGAACTTTATATTTATTTGTAATTAAATTGCGCTTTTATTAATATGGTGTACGCTCAATTTTGTGTCATAATTTAACAATTTATAGTAACAATTTGGTGTATTAAGTTTGAAAAATATTCAAATATTTTATTACTTTTTATGATTTAAAATATCATATAAATCAATGTAGACCATAAAAACTTTAAATTTGTTTATTTCAGATAGTTATTTAAGAAATTATAGCATTTTAACATATGTGTGTATGCTCAATTCTGTGAGTAATTGTAGATGGAAAAAGGGTAGGGCGAATCGGGTGAGAAGATACGAAACAAAGCGAGTAACGAGGTGAAATCTAAACTGAACTATCGAAAACTGGGAGAAGAGCACAAAAATTTTCTTAAAGAAACCAAATAATAAGCCCGAACGTAGAGAGCAGCGACAATGAGCATTTGTAAAAGAAAAATCAATGATATTTAATCAAGAAATAGTGAGCAATACCCTAGAAAGCGCAGATGCGCCATGTACATTTTTTCCCACGACATAAATCAAGCAATGTAAACGTAGTCAGTTATTTACGTGTTTGCTTCTTTGTGTGGAACCTCTTACCCATTACAAATACAGTATATGTAGAGCAACTAATTGAAAATTAAAAAAAAGTAGGTATCGAAAAATATAGTTTTTTAGAATTAACACAATACATTTTGAAAATATTTTATTTATGTCCTTTTTCCGGACTATTTTGTTTTTTGTAGGGTTCATATGTATGTAGAGCAACCACTTTGTTAATTAATATAATTGTATGAAATCGGCTTTACTACTTACAGTTTTGACTAGAAGTATTTCAAGATTCCAAGAGATGGTCATTTATCACATCAGTTGAAAGAAAAATCTCAGAAAAATTTAAAAGTAGTGAAAAACAGTGTAAGATTTTAAAATATTTAAATTTAAATAAATAAATAACATCAAGGGTAACTTCTAAAATTTAAAATAGAAGAACCTTAGATGAACTTGCTAAGTGTGGTCGAAAACGAAAAACTGATGGACAGGAGAATTAAAATGTTATCCGTCCAGGATTCGTTCAAGAGTGCAAGTCGCATGCAACAAGAGTTATGTGCTTCGGTATCGGTGAGTACCATAAAACGAAGATTAAGAAGCGCTGGTTTATATGGGAGAAAATCGGCGAAGAAGCCTTTCATCTCAAAGAAAAATACAAGGCTAGATTGCATATTGCGAAAAAGCTTGTGAATTGACTATATGAAAAATAAAAAACACTCCTTTTGCACAAATGGAATTCGATTTAAACTGTTTAAATCAGAAGGAATTTGTTGGACCAGAAGACCAAACAATTAAATCAGAAGTATACTCTAAATCGACGGTTAAACATGAAGGTGGCGGTATAATAGTTTGAAGATGCTTGAAAAGGTTTAGCATGACTCCAGTAGTAAAATTGATAGTATTTTGGATCGATATGTTTGCAAAAATAGTTTAGAAAATCACATGTTGTTTTGGATAGAAGGAAATATGAGCTTTCCGCGAACATTCCAACACGGCAACAACCCAAAACAGATCCCCAAATTAATTAAAGAATGGTACATAATGCTGATGTATTGATCTGGCCGGCTCAAAGCCCAGATCTGAACTCCATAAAGAACTTTCGGTATGAAACTGACCGAAGAATTCATGGAAAAAAAAAACAAATATAGCTAATTTTTTCAAAAAAGTTCAAAATGCTTGGAACTCAATGTCTGAAGATCATATTGAAAAACTATTAAAATCTATGAACAATTGATGTTGGGAACTAATTAAAAATAAGGGTTATGCCACTAGATATTAAATAGGAGTTTTCATTTTAAGGGAAAATATAAGAAATATGTCAGTTGGTCTACTTTTGACCTATATATTTTAGAGTACGTTGTTTGTAGTTTTAAAACATTTCACAAATAAGCCTTAAAATTAATATATTTATTTTTAACTTTAATTAGTAATTAACGTAATAGACTATATCAAATTCGTGTTGTTATTAAAAAAAAGTCAAATTGAAAAAATTGCTCTACATACAGTGTGACCCACTTAAGAGCGGGACACCCCTGTAAAATTTTTATTTGTGGTTCGATTTTGATCATTTTTTTATATGTTGTAGGGCATCAAAAACTCTATTTTGTGACAAGTTCTTGTTACGCTCGCTTAAAATCTAAGGTCTACTTTGCCCCTTTCTCATGACGAAATTTTAAGAAAAGACATTAGGGAATTTTTTATTTTAAATTTAGCTTCAGTAATAACTTTAGAATTATTCAAAATGGCTGTATTTCAAATTTCGTTAAAAAATGTTTATCCATAAAAAAGTTGTAGAGCAATCCAATTTTAAATTTATTGAACCATCTGGATGTAATAATTTTTGGTCAAGTTGGCTGAGTACGGATCCAATAAACATAGTTAAGTCACTTGTTTTATCCTTGTCATTAAATACAATGCAATTGTCTTTTTGTAAATAAATAAATCAGTTCTTGGTGGTTTAGAAGAAAATTTAACTGTTTTTGATTGAAGAAAAAGTTCAGATATGAATAATCAATTAACTTTAAGGGAAAAAATTGAAATAGTGCGTCTTTCTGGTGACAATGACAGAAGTGTAAGGGAAGTGACTAGAATATTTAACACAAGATATCCTAATCGACGTCCGATTACTAAAAGTACAGTGAATCGAATAAATCGTACATTTAATGAAACTGGAGCCGTTGATAGATATTTGTTAAAAAACAACCGTCCTGGAAATAGAAATGAAGGTGATACAGAAATCGCAATTTTAAATTATTTTACTAATAACCCACATGCTACATTAAGAATAGCAAGTTTAGATTTAAATGTACCGAGGGAAAACATTCGTCGATGCCTGAAAAAGAATAAAATTAAGCCATTTAAACCAAAATTTCTGCATACTTTGGAGGAAGGAGACAAGAACAGAAGATTGGAATTTTGTTTGTGGGTGCAAGGGGAGTATCAAGATAACAACAATTTTCTAAAATGTATTCTATTTAGTGACGAAGCTACATTTACTACTAACGGGATAGTTTCTTCACAGAATTGTAGATTTTGGTCTCATGAAAATCCACGCTGGATTATCAACTGCAAAAGTCAATATTCCCAAAAAGTAAATGTTTGGTATGGAATAATCTATGACAAACTTATCGGTCCATTTTTTCTTGAGGGCAATATGAATTCTGCAAGTTTTTTAGAACTATTGAGAAATGAATTATCCAATGCGATTGACAATCTTCCACTATTATACACAAGTAACATGTACTTTCAACTTGATGGAAGTCCTATACATAACGCGAAAATTGTTCGGCAGTGGCTAAATACAAACTTTCCCAATCAATGGATCGGACGGAATAGTCCATTAATACAATGGCCACCCAGATCACCGGACCTGACCCCTTTAGATTTCTTTTTGTGGGGTACTCTTGGGCAAAAAGTATATAAAAACCGCCCCAGAAATAGAGAAGAACTATGCATAAGGTTGAGACGCGCCTGTGAAGAAATTACTCCCTTATCTCTCAGAAAAGTAATGAGTAATACTAGAAGAAGATACGAGAAATGTATCCAGTTGAACGGTAGCTTAATCGAAGCAAGTGTTTTTTAAAATGAATTAAATCTCTTTTCGTTACAATTTTTTTTTCACATTGAATCATTAATTAATTTAAATTAAATAAAATTTGATTGTTCTATAACTTTTTTATGGATAAACATTTTTTAACGAAATTTGAAATACAGCCATTTTGAATAATTCTAAAGTTATTACTGAAGCTAAATTTAAAATAAAAAATTCCCTAATGTCTTTTCTTAAAATTTCGTCATGAGAAAGGGGCAAAGTAGACCTTAGATTTTAAGCGAGCGTAACAAGAACTTGTCACAAAATAGAGTTTTTGATGCCCTACAACATATAAAAAAATGATCAAAATCGAACCACAAATAAAAATTTTACAGGGGTGTCCCGCTCTTAAGTGGGTCACACTGTATGAGCGGTAGTGTATGTATTCAGTACTCAATATGCTAAATGAGTAGGTTTATCACAATTTTATGATGAATTAGAATTTTAAAAAAAATGTAGCGAAAACCTTGATCCGTTATTACAGTTTTTGCTATTTGAGTTGTGGAACGTATCTATAAACGAGCGACAAAAGGAATTTCAATATCTCATCTCTATTTCCTGGGAAAATATCATTAGATGAGATAGGAAATATTGGGAATCAGGATATGTTTTGTGCCAAAAAGGTAAAACTGTTTTTATATTTCAATTTCACATGGTCGTACCATCAATCGAGTGGTAGTGAAATTTAAGATACTTTCTGAGTAGGGGGGAAAAAAGTTACACTTTAGTTCCTCTTTTCTAAATAAGTGTAAAAACTGCCAACATCTGCTGAGAGTTAATAATATCGTGTACGATTTCGAAAGACCAACCCCCGTATGTCTGCCACTGCAAGACGGAACTACATTCTTTAGATAAATCTAGTCAATATTTTGCCATGAAGTTGCGCATAGATTACGGGGAAGCTTTTACTTGGCCTTCAGCTATCATTCCCGATAATTATCTGTGAGATGAGCTTAATCTCAGAGTCTATGATTCCGCGTTAAGATCGACGTGTAACTAAGTGTATGACAAACATTGCCCTTAACTTACGAAATTTTAAATTGAATTATTATTTTTTTTTTAGTACGAAGAATGTCTATCAAGCAAAAGATCCTTGGGATTTAGATCTTCCTCACTCTTACGATCGTGCTCTCCCCCCCGAGCTTTCTCCCCGTTTAACCATCTTTCCTACAGCCCATAAACTGTATTTTTATAATGTCGTCACTGTCGTCGGACATAAGAGACAAGCCTATTAAAATCATAAAGAACGAGCCTCTTAAAAAAGTTCTGAGATTACCATCTCGATGCACATGCAGACTACCGGTTTATGTCCCGTTTAGCTGCCCATAAAGGTTTTTTCCACATAAAATACCTTCAAACGTTATTGGTTTAAACGCGCGTCATTTGCAGGGAAAGCGCTAATGGCCGACTCATAATTGCGAAGGCAACGTTCGTAATTTGTCTTGAAGTTTCTCTGGCGTGAACATCTTGGACCAAAAATACCTTCGAAGGTGGTGTTTCCTCGACAAGCTTGGTGACTGAGCTTCCGAAACTAATTATTTTTAAAAATAGCCATTCGAAGGGTACCACCACTACAACAGCGGCGGTACGATCTTTCATGTGACATGGGAAAACATCTGGATGCGCCACTGTTCCAGATAAACAGTTCCACGTGTCTTCAAGGTGCACACAATTAGGGAAGAGACGAGAGGTCTCGAGTGGCTTTCGGTGTTGATTAGCATTTTCTCTAAAAGGGAGGAAATGAGGAATAATGATCTGTCAGAAAAAAAGTGCTCTAAAATAAGCTTGTGTCTGTCAACCAATGCTTTTCTGACAGAATTACGCTAATAAATACGAGAATAATGGGGTCGTTACGGTGCTTATGGTCGATGATTTTATTGGTAATTATTTTTTTATACTGCAGCAGGATTATGAAGTTAATAAACACAAATTACTACGCCGTTTATGGGACGACCTTATCGCCTTCAGGTTTGTTGTGTTACATCAAATAGCAACCGAGAATAATAGGCATTTTCCAGCTTGAAGCCGATTTTTGAGTCTCTATTGGAACAAACTTACTGAGGTAAACGCAGCCAAATGCAACGACGCGTGACTATTAAAAATTGCTGTCTTTAATAACAAAATATGTATTGCCTTACTACACAGAATTCAAGACTTTTTTTGAAAATCTTCCATCTTTTCTGCAATAGCCCACTGAAACGTCCAAAAAAAACATTTGAGTTTTCCAGAAAACTTCTAATTATACAGGGCCTTGTAATAACGTGTGAGGCTTCCTTACCTTCTCTGCCAATAAAACTAACACTTTTTTCTTCTGCAGCATTATGTAGCACATAAAAGCATATTTTAGAAACTATTTTCTGATGTACAGGATGACCCCAAAAAGTGTGACGATATACAAC
This sequence comes from Euwallacea fornicatus, assembly GCF_040115645.1. Taxonomy (NCBI): domain Eukaryota; kingdom Metazoa; phylum Arthropoda; class Insecta; order Coleoptera; family Curculionidae; genus Euwallacea; species Euwallacea fornicatus. Next base: position 6,689,414 of record NC_089542.1, on the reverse strand, counting down.
TTCGTTATTTCGTACTGGAACCCCAATATTTGTTGCCATTTTCAAATTTCTTGTTAAATTTTAAGGTCAGTGTATGTAATGTGACCTTTTATCTTTAAAATTTACCGTTTCCAAATTATTCGGAAAATCCGATAACTGCAAGGTTCCACGGAAATCGGTCTTGTGCGTTTACTGTTGTGAATTTCAGAACTAGTTTTCCGGGGCTCAAAGAGGACCTGATAAGCTACTTTTTGACGTACTTTAATTTCAAAAAAGCCATCCACAACCGCTGAAATAGCCCTCCGAAGTTTCGTGAGTTGAAACTTCTATAATATGCTTATTTTAAAAAAGGACTCAATTTTTTCAACGACTTCGTAATCAGAATTCAAAAATATATGAATTTTGTTAACGTTACCTTACCCCTAAATGCAGTAATTTAGAAATTTCCCAAAATTGCTCTTTTTTGGCTTCTAAATGTTTTCATCATCATGAAAAACGTGAAAATGACAATTATCACTACTTCTAACATTTTCTCCAGCTGATGAAGTACGCTTATCGCTATTTGCAATTTACGATTGTCATGGATATAAAACAATAAACGATTTTTCAGTGTTCAAACTTTAGTTCAGATTAGTTTAGGCTAATTTAATATAGTGTGAATGTAAAATGATTATTTTTTCATTTTCTAATTTAAAAAATTTATAAAACCAGGATTTTGATGCTTTATGTAAAAATAAATATAACATTTTTTTATTATTTCCATATGTTGCATATTAATGTTATTTTGAAATATTTCATGATTATCAAAACGTTTATTAACCAAAAATGGGCAATTTTCGGTAACTCAGAAGTGACTGGGAGTAGGAATAGGGTAGCTTTCACAACATGAAGATTTTTGAATTCTGAATACAATACCGTCAAGAAAACCAAGGCATTCCATTGCATATAAGCAAGTTGAAGATTGAGGTTTGAAAGTATGCTTCTTCGAAGGCCCATTTCAGCAGTTGTAGAGAATTTTATTTAAATTAAAACACGTCAAAACGTAGCTGATTAGGTCTTCCTTGAGCCTCAGAAAGCTGATTTCGCAGTTCACAGCGGTTAGCGCACGATACCGATTTTTGTAGAACATTACAGCTGCCAAATTTTCCAAAATTTTCTGAATAACTTGAAAATGGTAAATTTTAAAGATAGGGGACCTTGCATAAACTGATCTTAAAATCTACCGACTAATCCGAAAATAACAATAAATCGAGGGATTCCATTTAAAATAACGAAGTTATACTTCGTCACACTCTTTGAGGTCACCCTGTACATTAGAAAATAATTTTGTGTAAATACGCCTTTACGTGCCATACAATTCTGCAGAAGAAAAGAATTGTTGGCTTTATGCTATTACTATAAACTATTGCAAGACCCTATACTCGTTGACAAACAGGATTTACTTTATACTTTTTCTTTGGGAGTACCAAATGTTTGGGCCAAAGCATAGAAATGTCCTCTCCATTCAGTTTCATATTGATGAAATGCATTCCCAAAGCAACCTTATCTTTATCCAGGAACCCGTCCCTATCCACATCTGTCAATTTCTAGATTTTTGCCAGAATTTAGTTGGGCAGTTTGGATTTCATAACTTCTGTCTGTTAAAGTCAAACTTTATGTTTGAGATTGTAGGATGTACACTTGCCATTGCAGCTGCTTCACAAAGTTTCCCCTCTACTGGTTCCAGAGTATCGAAAAGGAGATCGTATGAGGCTCGTTCTTTGGTAACGATCTATTCGTGCTCCCCGTATCCGGCGCTGCAGCCCTTGCCGCATTTGTACCCCAAAGGGGTCAGTTAGGTTTTCAAAGTGCCCCCATGTATCTAAAAACAGGGAAGGAGCAAATTTGAGAAAAAATATGCGAAGAGCAGTTTAAAATTTATTTAAATTGTCCAATTCATGCTTCAAAAAATGATGTCGATAAAGACGGCAATGTGCAACACATATATGAGAATAATGACATTTTATCTGATTAGTTCCAATTACTTTAGTTTAGCTTAGAGTGTTCAAAAAGAAAAGCATGAAGAAACATGTTCGAAGAATGTCGAAAGCGTCGCTAAGGCAATTCGAAAAACTAATTTTCAAGAAGAGGGAAAACAGGATGATACATATCTGGGATCTCAATATTTTGAAATAAAAAAATGTCATATTCTACGTTTGGCGGCAGTAGGTCAAATGTTAATAAATTACTTAATAAGATAAAACACACTAAAACATACCTCAAATTCAAACCGCAATAAGAAGAGATCGCTATCAATAAAATACTGAAAATTAAAAAGGAACACAATTTTAACAAATTAATAAGAATTTTTAATCATTCCGTTTTGGTTTCTTTAACGTTAATTCAGGTTGCGGAAAGAACGAAACATATCTAAAACTGTTGAGAGACATTAAAAGAAATAAGCGTACACAAGAAAAGAAGTTGGTTTTTAAAGGTCAATTTGTTACCTTTATATTTTTACTTTTAATTCGTTTAAGGAAGAATAGAAAACAAGACTAAACAGGTCTGGATTTTGTATGAGAACCTTCGTACTGCTTAGCTTTTTTCAAAAACTCACCAAATATTGAGAAAGGAAACGGTATTTTTACCGCCAAGCTTTATCGTGACCAACTCAAACAAATTCAAATGCAAGTTTTATGTTATTTTTTGTTGGTGGTAGAGGATGATACAGTTTTTAAGGCTTTAAATCTGGCTTAAAAGGTGAACTAATCTTGGGAAAGCACTTTTTACTAATTTAAAGAATGGAGGACCTAAAAAAATCTCAAAATTGTAAGATATAAAGTTTGAGCAATCAGAAATAATTTTCTTCATTTAGGAAGTATGTTCTCATTAGTTCTAGATATTTCCGGTAGGTTCTGATTATGGATTAACATCAACCAACGAAAACATGAATTAACATATTTCGAGCCGTTGACTTGTGTTTAAAAAATTATAGGAAGTGTTCAAATCGGGTGTCTTTTTCTTTTAAATTATTCTATTTTCATAAGATAATTAAAAATATAAAAAATTTAAAACATGAGTTATATAGCCATCTGTAAATCATGGAACCATCTGCACCATCATGTGATCGTCTGCATCCCATCGCATTTAATTATCTTATCTTACATAAGGACACCTGGTACCATAGACAAGTGGATCCCATCAAGCCTTATGGATAAGAAAAAACGTAAAACCGCCCGTAATTAGTGAATTAAACCATTCTTCTTCATAACTTCCTGTGAACACTTCTACTGCAAGTCTAATCGTTCATGTGTTAGTTCTTAAGCAAAATATTTTTTTAAAGCAAAATTGTGCAAATAAAGAAACTTAATTCACGTTAGGACATGTCTGCTTAAAAAACTTGAAACAACTGAGACAAATGGGACAAAAATTGAGAAATCTTAAAACTTTTTCTCATTTAGGTTCGAAATATGAATAGGTAAAGGGAGGAAAACAACGTGGCTTATCAATTTTAGCCAAATAAATACTAATAATTGTAATAATGAGAAGACACATCCTACATTTAATTTTTCGCCGGTTGTTGACTGATTCAGAATGATTTCACCAAGTTGAATTCACTGATTCTAAAAAAAACTTAAGAAAAAAACTGAACAAATATTGATAAAGGATATTTCCAGTTTTGAAAGTTTTTTGAAAATTGAATAGTAATTATGTTGTGTACATGGTAAAACTAGTTGCGGCCTGATCAGAATGACTTGTTAATTGAGCAAATCCTTGAGAAACATCAGTACACTTTCAACTAATTTAGCGAAAAACTTATATAATGAGAAGAAGGAAAATTTCACAAACTGGCCGACAAATCATTAAAAAATTAAAACGTTCAAATATTTCGAACGAAAAATGACACTACAAGATAAATTATGCTTCAAAAACATCGGCTAAAGTAAACTTAATAACCATGACAAACTGTCGAAAATTTCTCTCGAGAACTGAAACAAATAGGCACAAAACTAAATCAAGCAAAAACATTATTATAAATCATGTTTCGAATTGTCAATGAACCACAAACCAGATTAAATAGGGACGAAAATGTTGAGAGCTTTAGTGGAAAACGCAAAGCTCGAAGTTAAACATTCAGTGAGAAAAGCAGAGACAGCAAAAACTTTTTTCTGGGTATTTCAGGTCCATTCACACAAAAAAAAATTCATGACGAAGCATGACTCAAGGCAAATGAAAATGTGAATCATACTTGTACAAATTATGTCCTAAAATAGATTTAGATTTATCCATTGTTCCTAATGGATTCGTTACGCCCCTGTTTACACTCCAAACCCGGCGTTTTTAATTTCCGATTTGAGGGGCGTTAGAGCTGCGACAATTGAAGAGGCCTCTCAAGCGAAACAGTGTGGAAATATTAACAAACCCAATTAATATTCCCTTGTTGTCGCTGCTGCGACTCGAATTGTTGTGAGCACGCACTTACGTTCAGTCTGTATAGTTGAAACTACATTGTTGTTTAAAGACCAATTTTCGGCAAAATTTTGAAAACCTCGAGGTCAATTATTGTTATAACTTACCTCCAATAACATGAGAGGACTCGTATCACGCGATACCATCACCATAAGCTCGACAATCTTGTCGCACAACATTTGATCGACTTCCTTAGACAATTTAGGTTTTTGCCAGTGAAACTTTGAGAAATCGTATTTGCGTAAACTCCTTTGCATTTTGGAAATCTCTGGAAAGCCACTGGAAGAAATCTGCTGATTCTTCTGTACGTTCTTGTAAACATTCTGCAGATTTTCAATCAAATACTTTTTTTTGCTAGCCTTGCTGAAAATTGAGATTTCGTGCTTCAGCTCTGTTATCACTAGAGCGTGCACTTTAGCCAATCTTGCCCTTTTAATCAAGTCGTTGAGTTTGCAAAGGGCAGAGTTCTTGGGTAAGCTTTGCAAGTCGCGGAAAAGATCCTGGATTTCCTCTTTAAAGAGCTTTCGGTTAACTTCACATCTATAGAAGAAGTTTCTCTTGTATATTCAAGTAGAAACAGGAATATTGCCATGCCCTTAATAAAAAATTTTTGAACAACTATTATATGAGAACGTACCTTTTGACATATTCCTACGAAAAGCAATTGAAATTTTTCTCATTTCCAAAAATTAATCCAGACAAGTTTCTCGTGGTAATATATAGGATGTGTTTGAATTGAAGTGACAAAAGTCTTGGAGAGATTTCGCTCAGGAAAATATGGAAAAAAGTTCCAGTTCCAATATCCAAAAAATGCTTCGTTTCCAACATTTAGGTTGTTAAGTTTTTTTTATTGAGTTTTATATTAATAGTTTAAAAACGCTTTAACTAATTTTCATAGAATATTTACGGTTTATTAAAAGAATCACCACACATTTACTGAATTAAATAGATTAGATCCAGAATTTTCAAGTTAAATTTTTTTTGTTTTCATAAATTTAACGCACTGCGATAAATCTTTGGATAACTTCTAAGCATTTTTATGTTTCCTTATGGAGTTTAGAGACGTGCCGAGTTATGATATTCTAATTTATTCTCGAAATCGAAGCGAGGCACTAAAAAAGTTAAAAAACAAAAATGTATTTTTAGTGATTTACCTGTGTATTACATGGCAACTACAGGGTGATAATTTTCTGCAAAAAATTACTGATTTGCTCGGTGGGTACGTGCTTGGAAATTCTGGATCGAACCTAATTGATCCAGCAGATGTATGATAGTAGTTTTAATAAAACGTAAACATTTCATTAAAATCAGTAAAACCATTTTTAAACTATTAATAGAAACTTGAATTGAAAAAAAACACCCTGTATCTCGAAAACGAAGCATTTTCAAACTCATGTTCATATGAACTTTTTTCCATATTTTGCTGAGCGGAATTTCCCTTAAGCTTTTGTCACTTCAACTCTAGAACACCCTGTATCTAAACGCAAACATCCTACCAGATCTGCTGACTAAAAAATTGACCAGAAATATGTAAGTCTGTTCAAAGTATGTGTTATTTTAAAGGTTCGTCCCAAAACGAACCAAAGCACACCTTCAATATTTCAAGAATTTGGAACACTTTTCCTAAGGACCACGTCAAAACTCCGTAGACACGCATCAACTGGTGACGGTCCACCATATCAGCTTGAAATAAATTAATAAGTCCAGTTTAAGAAGTTAAGAAAAACACCATGGTGTCTACACTGAGAATACCATTATGTTGTCTTTTTATTTGGTTTTGTTTAGGCAAGTTTGTTTCTACCCTTTGATTCTGTAAACAACCAGGAATTCATCTTGCACGTTTTATCATCTCAGTAATATCAAAAAAACAAATACGTACAAATCAGATAATGAGGTGATATTTGAGCTCTTTGTTTCGGCGTGTCTTTGCTTTATTTGATTTCTTGTTAATGCCGTTTGTAGTTTGAACCATATTTTGCTTTTTTTTGTTTTTTTTTTGGTCTCATTAAGTCAGTCTAAAATTATATGAAATAGACAGAATATGACTTGATCCTGAAAATGCCTTTCCATTTGATAAAGGTTGATTCCTTCTTCGATTGTAATTTTTAGATCTTAAGCTTGTATGATTATCCTTTAATGAAATCCTGGTGTGAGGGTTTTCTCTGCAAATTTCGGGCAGGTTTTCCCAGTGATTTTTCATTTCCCACGGAGTTCCTGTGTTTCGTTAATGTAGTTCGGAAAAAAGAAGAAAACACCAAAAACATAATGGACAATTATTTTCTCGAAACTTTGTTCAAGGTCTTCCTGATCGGGTTAATGAATAATAAAAGAGAACTTTTTAGAACTTTTCAAATCTTAATAGGACCGCTATCTCGGGAATTTACGAAGTAATTACTTTCAACATACCTCCAATAAATTATCTTATAAGCTCTATAATCCTGCATAAACTATTCTAAATTTTCAAAAACCTCCTTGAACATCAAGGAAATCATATGTGGGTAAAAAGTTCGCGAACATTTCCTATAGCTTTTGTAAATCAACCACATACTCGTTTCATATTGTAACTTTTTTGCGTTTTTTTACCACATTTTCCTACCTAATAACGAGCGAAAAGTTTGTTACTCATAATTTGCAAAGGCATGATATACATTTGTTTGAATCCTGAGTTTTAATGAAATCAAGTCCTCCATAGCTTCTCTAATCATTAATTTTTGATGCGAACTGTCTCTCTCCGACAATTATGAATTTCACCTAGGGAGCCAGACCCTTAGCTGCCTTCTTAGATTCCAGAGATTTTTAACTACATTTCCGATATGGCAGGAATTTTCGAGTGGAAGAAACACCTTTAAGGGGCAACTGCCCCATGAAAATCGTACCTTGTTAAGTATAATGCGGATCTTATCGTCGTGGCCCCGGAGCGCCTCGATGGAGCGCCGGAGCTCGTCGGAAATATCCAGTTTGTGGGCATCAAAGAGTAAAATAATCCGGTCGACCCTCTCGGCGAACCATTCGAGGACAGCGGCGAAGTCATAGCACCGATCTATACGCTGCTTTTCACCTGGAAAATCCAGAATTTTCCTCAAAACTGTTTTCCGAAACTATTTTGATAAACTTGGCCATTATACCCGTCTAAAATGCCCACATAAATTCATAAAGAACTTCCAGGAGAACTATTCCTATATACCCGGGAAACTATGCCTTTGAGTTACCCACAAAGTTTAATGTTAATTATTTGTCTTCGCTCCGGGGGTCCCTCTCAAGTTAATGTAGCTTCTTCTAACCTTTTACGGAGGCTGGCTAAGTGCCAAGTTTCGCGGGCTACACGTTTGAATAGCTATAAAAACCTGCGAGAATTCCAGCGGTGTCTATTATAGTCGTCCCTTTTAGTACTACAGACTTCACCAGGGAACATTGAAGTCGGTTCAGGAAGGCGTTTCCAAAGTCCGATAGGGGTCTGAATTGTTTCTCGGGGTCTACCACTAAAGCGTTCCCTGGAATCACTCCATCTTTCTCTTTTAAAGTTCAGAAAAGTATGTTTTATCAATCAATAAAAATACCGAGTTTTAAACCTCTACAAAGAATAAAAAGAGCTTATACTTACCATACATCACCGCAATAAATTTGTCGGTGGTGGGTTCCGGCCCTATCCGCATGCCAGAGAAGTCCCTTTCCAGGAGATATCTTATGAAAGTGGTTTTTCCTGTGGAGTATTGTCCGACCTGAAAAGGGCCGAGATAAATGGAGAGGCGAATTAAAGCAGCGGACGCGTCGAATCTCCCATGTGCTCTGCAGGAAACTTTGCCCCCGTATATATATAAAACATTATTTTCGGGACAAAGGGCGAATTATAAACTGCTTACCAGGAGAATGAGCGGTCGGGCGTCGAAATCGGCGTCGCTCAGAGGCGGCGAATGGAACTCGTGGAACAAATAATGGTGCTCCAAAAGCAGCAGTTTGCTCTTGTAGGCGCTTTTCAGTCCTTCGATCACGTTAACGCACATTTCGGGGGGTATTTCAGGCATTTCGAGCAAGCGACTAAACATTTCGACCGATTATGAATTTAAATGTCAAACTGAAAAATTTCTGAAAGGAAATATGTATTAACGTCTGCCTTTTCTAAAGTTCCAGGCAGGGTTATAATTTAAAAAACCACTCAGCAGGTAATTGATTGAGCAATTTACTATAATATTTATCATTAAAAATCTGACTGACAAATGAATAGATCCCCGACATGCTCTGATATTACCACCAGGGTGCCACACATGTCCAACGTTGCACATGAGTGGATTGTGTTGACTAAACTTCTTACTTCCTTGGTTCAACAGACTAATCCTCAAGTTTGACGTAGGAAGTCTAACTTTAGCATTTCTCCTTGGTAAACATAAGAAGTGCAAAGTCGATTAATTGTCGTATCATACATATATCCTAACTTTAATTGGAAGCTATGTAGACAGAAGTGAAAGTTAAGAGTTCGTTAATAACTGGGCTCTAAGGGTCAAATTATTAGCTATTAAAACAACATTGTCCGGTGTTAAAACGAAGGAAAACACTCTCTTTTACTGAGAAATTGAGAGAGATTCAACTATATTCGCTAAATTTCTTTGCTATGTTTAAAAAATGTCACTTGAAACATATAAAAAGTTCTTCATCTCTGCTAGGGGGTTGAGGAAGTATATGTACCTGTGTTACCCATTTAAGATCTAAACACCCCTGCAACTTTTGTATTTTTAACTTTATTTCAAAGAACCAAGATTTAAAAGATAAAGAATGAAAAGCTCTATTTGTGCAGTAAAAATTGTTTTCTAACTTACCCGACCAAGACGTACTATAACTTGTTCTCTATGTCAAAAATGAAAAAAAATACGATTAGGTTGTTTTTTTTTTTAATAAGCACGTCACTGAATTCAGTATTCTTTAAATGAGTATGTACCAAATTTACACAAAATAACAATTATTAACCGTTTGGGAGAAATTCATTTAATAGTTACTAACAATATTATTTTATCAGGGCAGCCATAAAAATAAATAAAAAATAAAATAAATAAACTTATAAACTAAACCTTCAAAGTTTCCACTATCCTGCTTGTTAATTCAATACGTTTTTTTAAAATATTTTTTAAATGTTTATTTGGACATTTTTCAATTGTTGGGGAGTTATTTGCTCACAAGCTTTTGCGGTTTTTAAAGGTGAATTCATGTGAGAGGGGAAAACTCCAGCAACACCAAATACATCAAATGTAGAAACATTCCTTGTTTTCAGCTAATTTCTTTCAGGAAAGCGATTACCATTGTCACTTTTAAGGTAGTTATCACTCAATTCGGAAAAAATTGAAATAAAAAAGACAGCTTTCGCATTTTCGAAGCTAAACGCCCTGATGTTATATTCATATTTAGCTATTCTTTTCTCAGAAACCAAATGCCACTGTTAGTTTCGATATAGTCATTATTTAGTAAAGAAATAAAAAAAAAATTAGTTCCTCGTCTTTAATAGATATGTATATCCTTGATTGGTAGTAATTTTCAGCTCATTTCTCCCCGAAAAGCGCTTTCCACTGGCAGTTTTGAGGTAGCTGGTTCTCATGAAAAAAAATTTAGAAAACAAAATATTATTTTTAAAAATACACCTTTCGATATAGTACTAATTTTTTGTTAATTTCACCTAAAGAATAAATTGAATTTCAATATAACTTTCTGAAGGTCCAAATCGAAAAATTCCGAAATATCGGAAAAACGAAACTTCCTTATTTTTTATCATGTAGGGTGTCTCCCAAATTTGCGGGGAAAATTTTAAGGGCTAATCCTTGAATTAAAATAAGAAAAACAGTCTCTGTATGATTGGATTCATGAATCTTAGTTAATGATAGTCATTTTAACCGATTTTTATGACGTTACTTACGTTTATTTATAATTTTTGAAATTGTGTAAAATTTGTGCAAAACATATTGAGTTTTAATTTTAGTATCGAAAACAAAATTACATATGAGAGAGACATTTTTTTAAATGAAAAAAACAAATGTAATTTTTTACTTTCAGCAACCTGCATTCCGGAAGTGAAACGATTCCTGACATGTGTTCATACAAACTTTTCTTATTTTTCCGCGAGAAATATTCCCTTAAATTTGGCTATTACCCCCCTACCCCCTCCCCATCGGTGGTCGGTGGAAATAATGTCGAAATATTTTTAGAGGTAATTTTGGAGATTCAAATAATTTATAAAAATTATAAAAATTCTGATAAACATATCACAAAACTTGTTTCGTAAAGGGACCAGATTCCCTTAAAGGGCGAACTCTGGAAATGTTTTTTTTTTAAACATTTTCGAGACGGTTTGCGCTAAAATTATAAAATTCAGTATACTATTGTGAGTTAGAGTGCGGAAACTTTTTTGTGTTAATAACTTCAAATTTTAATGAGGGACGTCACATATAGAAATTTTTTATATAAATGTTGCCCTATTTTTTTTACTTGTGACATTTTTTAATTTTCAAAATCAAATAACTTATTCGCAAATATTTTTAAGTAAAAAAAGTCCTTGTATTTCATCTTGCTAGGATAGACTATATTTTCCAGAAAAATTGGTTCTTATAACTCGATGCACGAATATATGGACATCGAAATCTTTGAAGAAAAGAGTGAGAGGATGGATTAAGATGAACGAAGGCCATTTTTAACTTTTGATGTAAATAAGCAATAAATCCTTAATAATATTAGTCTTGTTGTTGGTAGCTAATAAAAAAATATTTTTATTGCAAGGTGGCCTACTATGTTCTTTGAGATGCATTTCGAATCACGCATCGGTTCATAAAAATCTACATTTGTGAAAAACAGCGTATTCTAATGAGATAAAATAAGAAGTCTTTTACATCTCTACTTAGAAGTATTTAAGATTCCGTAATTTGATTTTAAAAATTAATAAATGTCGCAAATAAAAAAGTTTTGGTAACATTGACATAAGACAACCTCTCTATGTGACGCCTCTGACTGAAATCTGCAATTATTAACACAAAAAAAGTTTTCCCATTCCAACTTATTATAGTATACAGAATTTCATAATTTCAGTGCAAACTATTTTGAAAATGTTGCTAAAAGAAAACATCTTCAACGTTTTCATTTTAATGGGCTCTAGTTCCTTTAAGAAGCAATTTTGCGGTAACTTTATAAGAATTTTTTCATTGTCTTAATTTTTAGACTCATCTCTCAAAATATTTATACGCTATTTCCGGACACTCTGTACATTTAGAAAACAGTATGTACCCCCCCCCCCCCCCTACTAATTTCAGCTAATATTTACCCAAGAAGCGAGTATCGCTGTCCGCTTTGACGTGGCTCTTATTCAATTCGAAAGAACTTGATGTTTAGAAAAAATTGCAACTTTCTTTCAGTCAATTTTTCCTGTCGTTCAGATAGAAAGTCGGTTTACAAACAGAAAAAAAAGTTAAAAAATGAACACTTCAAGACAGTACTAGCTATCATTGTAAATTTTGCCATCAAAGCAATTACCATTGTGAGTTTTGACGCAATTATTGCTTGGTTGAAAACACTGAGGTAAAAATTCTTTGTGAAAATCTCTTAACAACGAATAAAGGTACATCTAGAGCAACTTCTAGACACTCATTTTAATGCAGACGAATCCATGCCACTCCTGCATTAATTGCATTATCGAGTGGACACTATACAGGGTGCCAATTAAGTACATGTTCTAATTTCAAGGGATAAATATTTAACTGATTTCATCACAAAAAGTTTCTATGAATGCAGATCCGCAACGTCTTAGTTTGAGAACTAGAGGGCGATGAAATTTAATTATTAATTATTTTTTCTATATTTTCGGATAGAGATGTAACAATCGGACAGCATTGTAAATACACTTGCGGACAAAAGTATGGAAATATTTTTGAATTATCAGTATTTATTGTTTTAATAAATTTAAGAAAAACGCTCCATAAAAGATTAAACACTTGTATGAAGTAAATGTATATATCAAATTCCATTCACGTTCGTACTTACCATTTTTAATTAATTTGAGGTAGAACTAAATTAATGTGGACAAAAGTGTGGAAAGAAAACATTTATTCAAAAATAAATAAACATAAAGCTATTTCATCAATATGAAGTTACATAACCTTTTGCACTGATTACTGCCTTACATCTCCTATGCATCGAATCTACCAAATCTTCACATCTTTTTACAGGAATTTTGAACCATTGGTCTTGTATGGATTCCCAAAGCTCATTTTTGTTATAGACATTAATTTGCTTTATTTATCGTTTTACATGCTCCCATAAGTGTTCAATCGGATTTAGGTCTGGTGATTGAGACGGCCACTTTAAAACATTAATGGCATTTTCCAGAAACCAATCCTTCACCAGTCTTGACGAATGTTTCGGATCATTATCCTGTGATCATTATCCACTATTAATGTACCTCTGAGCATTTAATCTATCATAAATGAAAACAAGAGGAGACTGACTACCATACTGGATGGCACCCCAAACCATGACACCTGGTGTTAAACCAGAATGACGCCTTTCCAAAAAGTTCAAATTTAATCGCTCTCCTCTGCGCCTTCTAACACGTAACCGTCCATCAGATCGCCATAATCAAAATCGGCTCTCATCATTGAACACGATTCTTCTCCACTCATCCACCCATTGCACTCTCTAGTTTCGTGATAATGGAAGCCGACACATAGGACGATATGAATTTAGTCCAAAACTTCGAATTCTGCGATACATCGTACTAAGGGAGACCCTTCAATTTAGGGTGGCCACCCAGTTAGCACCAAGAGACGGAATTGTTTCAAACGGGGCGCCTGTCGCTGAACGACGAAGTCGCCGGTCTTCGCGTCGGTTCGTCATTCTTGGACGGCCACTACCACGATGATGATTTACTGACCCTTCGTTAGACCAATCTCTCCAAGCTCTTAGCACTGTTGATGCGTTTCGATCCAATCTACGTGCAATTTCGCGGAAAGGTAAACCTGCCTCATGCATACCAACAATTCTTCTCCTTTCAAAGGGAGTTAACTGTTGATAAACTGCGTTTTGGCGTACACGAGGCATTTTGCACTACCACACATCCAATATGGTACTAACAATAATACCTTTATCGCTGTCCGCCTGTAAAAATATATTTGCAAAAAGAACGATCGTCACAGATAAAAAAGTAAAGAAAAACTTCATATCGCATTAAAATACGAACTTGAAATTTTTATCATTTTTTTCTCTTTACAAGTCTAAAATCATACCAAAATTTCAAATACATACAATGCGTCCTTCTTGGTGTGGCGGTTTTTTTGAAACTCAGTGTATTTTGGACACAGCGTCTTCGCTAATTTGTGAATTTCTTGCAATAACATTTTTTTTTAAACCTTGTTGATCCAATTCCACAATCTTTTTGCGCAAGTCCTCTGAGAAATACTTATTCTTACCCATCTTTGCAGATGTTTAGAACACAAAATGAGAAAACTGTAGCAACTATCGGCTCAAAACAACTAATAATGTTTATGTTTCCATACTTTTGTCCGAGGTGTAAACAATATTTATAACAAAAAAAGAGATATCGGCCTCCCAAAAATGTAAACATATTTAAAAAACCTTCTGTCAATAAAAACCTACAATATAATAATACAATTAAATGAACCGATGTTCATAGTAACAAATACAGTACAAAATAAAAATCTTTCCGTACTTTTGTCCGCAAGTGTGTATAGAAAATGCTATATAATAAATATGTAGAAATCGGAAAGGACCATTTTCAACATCTATTATATTATTAAATTAAGTTTGATAATTTATTTAATTGTTATTAAGTCAATTTTGCCCAAGCCATGTTAATAGCAAACCCGTTTATTTTCAAAACGGTTATTTCTACAGACACTTTCTCAGAGTACCTTTTTTCAATAGAAGTAAACGTGCAATAAGCCCATTGACATCAACCTAACATATAGCGTAGCGGAAAAAAGTTGGCGCCGATTATAATATAATGGAACCTTGTATTTGGCACCCTCTATCACTAGTAAAAAAATTAAGACAATATTTGGACCTTGCGTCATAAGAAAAAACCCATATACCAAATTTTGCCCGGTTCCAACATCTATCGGGAAATATTCAAAATTAAAAAAAAATTGAAAATAAAATTTCATCACCCTCTAGTTCTTAAACGAAGAAGTTGCGATTCAACGTTCATAGCAACTTTTTGTGATAAAAGCAGTTAAAAATTCATTCCCTGAAATATGCGCGTGTACTTAATCAACACCCTGTATTTCGCGGTCTTTACGTTGAAACATGTTAAATATTGAGAGTCTCTATTAAAATTAAAATTCCCATCACCCACTATGGCGAATCATCATGGATTTGTAAAAAAAATACCTTTAACCGCCTGCCATACCAATAGCTGTTAAGTTGAAGGAAATTACAAGACAAACGCCCCAGGAAACAGCGCCTATTTAACGGGTATTTAACTTGAAAGTACCTGCTTTTGCAAATTGAAATAATATCGCACGTTCATTAAAGTTTCCTCAAAGCATTTTGCTGAACCCATTAAGTTGCAGTCAAAGGTCACCAGCTTAAAGTGTTGTCTAATCAATTTGATCCGATTTTTACCAGACACTTAGAAGACAACAATGTTTAAACCTGATTGATGGCTCGAACTTATTATTAAAACGATTTTCTCTCCGCTACAGCCTTAGCCATTAATTATTTTTCAATTATAATCTGACAGCGTTTAAGTAAAATGTTAATTGGAAATTACGAAATTTTAGTGTGTTACAGCCATAACGTTTAATCTGGGCGGGTAATCTCCGTCTTTGTAATTTATGCCTGTAAAAATCAACGGTGAGAACTCTGTTTTCCTATTATGCTGTGACAGGTAATAAATTTCGAAAATCCCTCGGATAGAGACTTGTCGACTAGAACGACCTAATAGTCTAATGAAGCAATCAAACATCTCTCATTGCGGTTCCTCTCATTAATTTTTATTTCGTTGTTTTAGTAAATGGGGGTTGGTCAGCTTGGGGGCCCTGGACGGACTGCAGGTGTCCAGGAGAGGTTTTGGCCACCGGGAAAACGTCCACTAGGGTGTGCAACAGCCCTCCTCCTAGCAATGGAGGATTGCCCTGCCATGGGCTGGCCGTGAAGAGAACAAAAGACTGCGTACTTTGTCCTCAAGGTAGGTCACCCTCCTCACCCCCGGGTTATTCACCATAGTTAGTGCGTACTAATACCTTAGCGCTAAGGAGTCGTCTTTGGCAGTTCCGTATGGTAATTGGTACTTTATTGTCACTTTGTACCCTCTAAAATGGGATTTGAGAATTCTGAAACAGATTTTAATATCTTGAAAAATCGTATGTAGAACATACACGGGGTCGTCTAATGAAAACTTGACCACCTGTTAACCCTGCGAAATAAGGACATTTCAGATTTTTTTTATTAATACGTGAAAACAGTTTTGGAGGAGGTCGAATTTGAACCTCAAACTTCACCCTTATACGTGTCGCAGCAACCCTGTTAAAATTTTGAAATAGCACAAGGGGTCATATGACACTTCAAATTCAAGGTCTTTAAAAACTCCATTCAGTGTTGGCGATTCAAAATTTATTCATTAGTTTATGAGAAAAATACATATATATTTTGTAAATCCTGCAAAAGAATCTCAGTTTGTCAGGCAATTTCCCATCAACAGGCCAGTTTTTCATCGTTTACGTGCAATTTAAATGGATTTGTATTGCAATGTTTACCAAATTCATACCTGTTTTTTTCAAAACCTAACCAATAAATTTTAAATCAATTACACCATTAAATGTCGTTTTTAAATACTTTGAATTTGAGATGTCATATGATTCCTCATGCCTATTAAAATTTTAAAGAATGACTGTAAATCCGTATAAAGATGAATTTTCCAGGTTGAATTTTATAAGTAAATTCGTTGCTCTTAAAAACTATTTTGAGAATTTTCCGGAAAGTCTTTATTTCCCAAGATTGAGGAGGAGGGGTCAATTTCATTGTTGTTGTATAGAAAGTGTATATGTGTATAAATGATGTAAAATAGATTTTCTAAACAAGGCATTGCACTGCCAGACAGACTATAGGAAAACCCACGTAAAATTCAGTACCTCCTAATATGATCTTCCCTGTTTTTAAATGCAAAATTAAACTAAATTAAAAATATGATAAAATTACTGACTTCTTGAAAATTGTTTAGAATGCTCAATAATTGCCGCGGTAAACTGAGAAAATTCCAAAAAGCACATAAATAAAATTCTCGATATGAGTTGTTGGTCCTTTTCAATTTCTCACTAAAAAGCTTTAAAATTTGAAGAGATTTTTGGAAATGTCGAAATCAGTCACTCAGTTTTAACAGAGGAAACATGTGTTGAAGTATAAATTAAAGGAAACAGGCAGATTTGATAACTTTTTAGAAAATCTTTTGAAAAATGTCTCGAAAAATTATTAACAAACATTTTTTACCCGTTTATTTAAACGTATGGGAAATCATCCAAGCAAAAACCATTTTTGAATAATATGCAGAAAGACCGGACCGAAGAGATTTAATTTAATTTTTTTTGTAAAACCGGCACGCCTCTGGGATAAAATTTCCGTTAAATTGGTATTCCACCTTTCACGCTTTGAATTCTAAATATGCCAGTGGCGTAGCCTTCATTTTAAATTAATTTATATGTAAATTAAATAAGATATTAACCTAAGATAATTAAGAAAGATAGACCACATTGTAGAGAGCACGTGAGCTTCCAATTTCTCAAATTTAACCGACCTCTATTCCCCTCAATTAACTTGAGCTTAAATTTGAAACAAATTCTCTTTGTATAAAGATTTATCTATTCCGATCCTCGAGTTAACAAATATTGATTATCCGAGTAATTTATGAGGGCCGAGCCCACCATTTTATCATAATTTGGAGAAACCCGCCTTGGGGGGTATGGCGTGACTCGAACTAGCCATCGACAAACTCCCATGCCCTATCAATCACTGATTGAACTTACCTCCTTTAATTGCTTTTAATGTCGGTTGTCCACTGCTTACGTAGAAGAGTTGGTCCTGGACACCGCCTACGACTATGATGACAATAACGGTAAGGGTGTAGGTTTGGCTTGATTTATTTGTTGGCATTATCGAAGATAAAGAACAAATTTTGCGTTCACTTGTTGGGTTTTGTGAATGCACCTTAATTTGTGTTTAGGCTAAGTTTACAGTCCACTACATCACTCTGAACACACTACACACAAGGTAAATATACCCTTATTTTGATTTATCGTAGATACTAAGTGGTTTGATTTTTGAGGTGGAAAATCATTAGGCATTTATAACTAGATAAAATAAGAAGTTGATGGTGAATGGATAAGAAATCACTGATTTATAATTGGTTGTACAAATCTGTTTTTTATAAATTAACAAAGCACTTTGAGGAAATATTTTATTTATTTATCTCATCAGTCCTCATAATACTTTCACTTCTTCTTTATCTAAACCCTTCATTATAATTCTTCTTCAAAAAAGCCATAATTTTGCTCCTATAATTTCATCAAGAGCCTCTTGTCTATACCCCAAACACTAAGGGATACTAAAAGTCAAGGAGAATATTATTGTAACCCTACAATATTGTCCATTCTATTGAAGTTTCATATTTCATTAGTGTTAAAATAAACCATCTGCACTCTGATTCTCGACAAAAATTCATTCTTGAAATGGCGACTGTAATTTCTTAAAATGTTTTGTTTAAATGGAGAACACCGGAGGCGTAGAAGACAGGGAAACTTCATTTAAGCACTAGTCGGTTTTGAAATGAACCGTTGTCATATTTCTTAATTTCTTTAGTGATTTTGGTTAATATTTCTTATCTTAAAATGACTTTATATTAGTGAAACTAAAGGAAGCACGAAAAAAAGTATAATAAAAATTAAGAGAAAATTAAAATATGTACAGAGTTAGTTTTTATAATCTGACTAGTTGCTGCGAGTTTATTGTCCAAGCTAAGAAAAAGTTGTTTATAGATCGATGTATATTTCTATGACATGATATTAGAAAAAAACAAATGAAGATCAGAACCCGAAAAAATCAAGCGAAGTTAAGTTTTGTTTTTAAATAAGAACCCCTGTATATTAATGTATATTTGTATTCCGCCAATTTGTGCCTTTTCAAAAATATATAATATGTCGTGGTTTGCTCCAGCAGTTTTCGATATTTAATTCTTCTAAATTGAAATAGATCGAAAACTACAGGATCAAACCTTGTCATATTATATATTTTTGAAAAGAAAAAATTGACGAAATTCAAATATGCATTAATATACATAGATTTTTATTTAAAAATAAAATTTAACTTTACTTCATTTTTTCGAGTTCTGATGTTCATTTGTTTTTTTTCTTATATCATGACATAAAAATATGTCCATCTATAAACAACGTTTTCTTAGCTTCGACAATAAACTCGCAGCAACTTTTCACATTATAAAAACTAACCCTGTACAATGAGCTCCCAACAAAAAATAAAAAATATTAGGTATTGATGACGATTCATCAAAAACGAAACAAATTAATTTTTTTGTTAAAAATCAGTGGGAAATCTTGTATATCACAAAACGATTATATATTGTAATTCCCTCAAATTGTTTTCTTCCCTAATAGTACTGAAGCAAAAAAATGGACAAATGATAGAATCTTACACATCAAGGGTGTGAAGTGCATTATTATGTGGCGTTTCATTTAACATTCATACGCCTCATTATTGTTCTGTCAATTATTTTAGAAAAATGGAAAGAAAACGTAGAGTTATTCAACACATTCAATAATGGTGACTTAAAGCTAATCATGGGAAAAACGCGTTACATTTATCTTACTCAATCCTTGACACAGCTTTAAACCAATACATGAAAATTTTAATTTCCTTTTCGTGAATTTTTATGTGTATAGTAAATGACGTTTATTGATTTTCGTGTAGTGGAACCGGCACACTGGTCAGCCTGGTCTGAATGGTCAGACTGCAACGACGACTGCGTCAAAGTACGGAAACGTCAGTGCATTCCTGGAACCGGGATTACCAAGAAGAGTTGCACTGGAAAAGACATCCAGACCAATCAATGTTCATCCAATATGTGTCGCTCCACGGAGCTTACGCGGGTCACTGAAGGTAAGGCATAGTTCCAGAAAAAGGCAACAGATTATAAAAATGACCATATTATTATCCCATATATCAGATTAGATTATTTAAAAAAAGCATAGCGTTTAAGAGAAGAATGTCTGAGATAATAAGATTTTTTGGGACGTTCAATAGATGGTGTTGCATTCAAAGTGTTGTCAGTACTTTCATAGATGTCAGCACTTCGATGTCTATCAGTTGAATATTTAAAGCCTCCCCTCTTCTTACATCAATTTCCTTTTATACCAGTAGAGAATTCCTGTTTATTATTTACCTTTCTCAGCCCTATAAGATTTCTCGTCTCAGCGTCAAGTTTAAAAATGGCCTTAGCGCTGGGAAAAACGCAGCCGGTGTAGCTACAATTTTAAATCTAGCGACGCGTAGGCGCTAAACTAAATACAAATTAAACAGGGAGTTACTGGCATGGAAGGAAATACCCGGTTTCGACAGTGGAACGCCATCAGGCTGGTTGAAAATTAAAACAAATGCGACCGGAAAAACGTCCTTTTCGCCCTTAAAGCGCAGAGTCAATTAAAAAATTGGATTTATTGGGCTGAAAACTAAACTTTTTCGATAGAAAACCCGTATATGTTTGGAATTGCGACTCAAAATACTTTTATTCAAAAATTTCACTATCCTAAACTTTAACATTCAGTTAAAATCGCCACTCTTAGATTTAATAAACAGATAATTCCAACGTCTCTTAATAGGTCGAAAGTAAAGCCTCTAAGTTAGCTATGAAAATAAGCCAGAAAGTCGAAATAATTCTACGGCGCGTCTTTACTGCGCACCAGGTACTATTTGAAAAGTGGCTGCTTTGCGAACGTCAATAAGTGAAATTAGGCGCCGGCGCAGTTATTCTGCTTCCAGCATGTGTAGACATTATCATCAGCTGTTTAAGGCTTCATTTTTAGCAATTTAATTATTTTTATGTATTTCTCATTTATCTCCCTCCTTTAGATAATATCTGACACGAGAGTTTTTAAACTATTGATACATATTTTAAGGAATTCGCTGTAAATGGATCAGTTAGAAGTTAACGCTAAATTGAAAATTTTGTTTAATAATACCTACTTAATTAATGAATCACTAATTGAGTAAAACTCCGATTTTCCACAGTCAAAATTGTAATAACATCGAAATTGATAAAGTTAAAGGATGCCTATCATAACTAATATCAGTCCATTTGTAACGTAACTCGTTAACACTAATTAAGTTAATTATATGATATTAATGACAATGTCAAAAATATGTCGAAACAATATTAATGCGTGTTGAAATAAGTTACTAAAAAATTCCATTATTAGCACTAGACCAGACTATCCAAGAACACCTTCGATATATTTTTTTATCTGACTCTAGGGGAATAAACAAAGGCGACAATAGCCTGAACTAATCTGCACAGTGATGATAATTACAAATTTTTCTTGACAAAATAACTTATTAATTTTTAGTCGATTTTTGGAGTTTCGAAAGGATGACGTGATTGTGCCTTTAAAATTTACATTACTTAAACATCTTATAAAAATCAAAACGAAGCAATTTTTGTATCAGGTATGTCTAGTCCAATTTCTCTTTTCACCCTATATCAGTCCATGCTAAAATAATTTAGAATAGTTCACGTTCCATATCGCCAACGACGAAAGTAGTGGGTGTACCTGTGCAGTGATGGGAATTACAAGTTTTGTAGGCCAAAAAGTGGTCAAATATTGTTTCTTCAAAATTACACTTTTGAAACGTTTATTTTTGAAGCTATAGTCCGACCAAATATGCTGGATTGTCTAATTTAGTTACAGATATGTCTTTTTCCTTTCTTTTTAAAAAAATAAACTCTTTCACTCTTAATTCTCAAGTTTTATAATATGGAAAACAAAGCGATGCATTCTTAAAAACCTAACTGACAAATTAGATAAATCACAATTGAAAGTATCCAAAGTCACATTTTGGGTATGGATTGGAAAGGGAAAAATGTCTTTACAGAGTTGAAGGACAAGAAGAAGCCTCAGACCAAAACTTAAAGGTAATGAGAACGAAATTGAGAAGTTATAATCAGCTTATCGTAGAGATTTTCTCAATTTTCCTAGAGTGCTGATTATTTAAAATGCCATACAAAGGAGTTCTAAAGTTTTTTAATCCTGTACAAGTTTGCAGAAGGAAGTACTCTTAATTTGTCGCTGAAGCTACCCCCAATTTACATGCAGGATCTCTTTAATGTCAAATTTGAAAATATTAATAGTAGAAAATCCGATCTAGTGGACGCTAAAATAACTTGTGGTTTTTAGAAAATGCGTAACACCGATAGTTCCAAAAGTGCTCGACCTAACACTTAAAGAAAAAAAATAGGAAAATATTACTTTGTTTCTCAACATAGTCTCCTTTGATATTGATGCACTTGTTCCAACGAAGTTCAATGGCTTCTATATCCTATCCAGAATAGGACGCTTCGAATGTTTCAAAATAGATGTCAACCAGGGACTCCACCTCTTGATTATTAACAAATTTCTGTCCACCGAGCCATTTTTTCAAATGTGGAAATAGAAATTAATCTGAGGAGGCTAAATCTGCCGAATAGGGTGGGTGAGGAAAAATTTCGAAACTAAGTTGATTAATATTGGTCATCGCAATTACGGAAGTGTGGATTGGTGCGTTGTCTTGATGCAACAAGATTTTCTTTTTCGTCGAATGCGGTCGCTTTTTCCCAATTTCTCCGTTCAAACATTAAATTAAATTTGTATAATATTTGCGGTTTATTGTTTTTTCTTTAAACAGAGAGTTAAGGAAAATTATCCTAGGTATACCTCAAAATACTGACGCCATCAGCTTTCCTGCAAATGAAGCGGTTTTCGCCTTCTTTAGGATCGATTCTCACTTTTGAACTCATTGCTTTGGCTGCTCTTTCGTCTCAGGTGTGAAAGAATGGACCAATGTTCCATCTCTGGATATGAATCGACACAAAAACTTGGATCTATTGCTGCGAAACTTTGCCAAATGCTCCCTTGGAACGTCCTCACTGCGCTGTTTTTGTTCAATTGCGAGTAATAGCGGCGCCCATCTTGCGCACAGTTCTCTCATGTCCAATTGTTCATCAGCTCATCAAGCGAATGCGAGCTGGTCTGTCCTGTTATGAACGGATATGGATATAGTAAAATATATTCTCCAAAACGCTTAGGAATATGTAGCCAAAAAGTCAAAATTTTCTGCCCTGCGTTCAGGTACAGGTTTGTCATATCCAATTATTCGATCAAAATGTGATGTACAGGGTATCCACGCGAAAAGTCCCACTCTCCACTAACGTTTTAATACATTGAAATGGAAAAAAATGTCTTACAAAAAGTACTTGAAAGTTCATGTAGTTTAATCAAGATAGTCAACAGTTTTATATAGATTGTTTAATGGACGTTTGCCAACCCAATATTACAGTTTTTAAACAATTAAGCATTACTTTTTTTTACATATTTAAATTTTACGTTTCATTACGAAATATATATGTGGTCAGTAGTGGTCATTTATTTTATCATTATTATGAATTGTCTCAAAATAAAATTCAAGTTTATTACGTTTATAACCAATATTTTCTATAGAAAATATATACTGAAGAAGAAAGATACCAAATTTTGCCACTTTACTTAAAATATGAGAAAAATACTTCATATGGTATTTTTAATTTTTCAAATTTTCTAAACCCAAAAAATATTTTATTTTTGAGCCCAACACGAGTATGATTAATATTACTAATTAAAATTTAAATTATATTAAATTGAGTACAACGACAATAAGGCAGCATAAATTTATTTCTTTGCTTTTTGTTATGATTTCACAAATTTTGGTAAAAGTTCATTCACCATATGCAACACGTAATCGATATCTTTTTTCCAAATTTTGTAGGCATTTTGTTTAATCACTTTGAATGATGTGATTCATTACATTTTGGACTTTTCTTTTCATCGTATCTAATGTATTATTCAATTCTCTACTATATATCTTGTTTTTTAGGTATCCTCATAAAAAAATGTCCAACGTGATCAGGTCGGGGCTGTTTCGTGGCCATGGAATTGTTCCATATCTTCCTATCCATCTTTGATATTCCCGATTTTGGAAATCGCGCACTAGAAATGTGCTATATGGTGGCGTCCCATCTTGTTGCCAAATAATTTAATTACGCTTATCAAGGGATAAATTTTGATCGAAGTCAAAAAAATCTTCTTTTAAAAACCCATAAAACTTGATTCGTCATAGTGCTATCGAAAATAATCGGTCCAGTAATTTTATTGCTGATAATGCTACATCACTCATGAAAATTGGTTCTGTCTTGAAGCTTTATTTGTTTTATTAAATTTGGATTGCGATTGGACCAAGTGCGCACATTTTGTCTATTAAACACATTAGTTGTCGAAAATGTTGCTTCATATATTCATAATTAAAAAAAAAAAAAATTGTACTACCCCTCAAGCGGTTTAACTTGTAGTTAGAAAAGTTTAAACTGTTCTGAATATGAATATCTGTCAATTTTTGCACAGTTGTAAACTTGTACACTTTCATTTGGTTCTTTTTTAAAACTTTATGTAATAGTCTTCTAGATAGATTGATTTGGAGAGTTCTAATACACAAAAAGGTATTAGCGTTTTGCCTATAATAGTTTAGAATTCTCTGATTTCTTCTTTCATTAATTGGCACAATTCTTTATTGGTTTTTTAAAGATTTTGTTTCTTGCATTTTCTTTAAAAATTTTTTCAATGTCTTCCTTCTTGATGTATTCCTATTAGGATATCCAAGAGCATACTCCCGTTGGGCTAAAAAGTAATTTTTTTTAAAGTTTAGTATATAAGAAAAATAAAAAATATCTTTTGAAGCATTTTTATTCATATTTTAAGTGAATCGGCAAAATTTAGCGTCTTTCTTCTTCAGTATATACGATTTTTCATAGAAAATATTGGTTATAAATGCAATAAACTATTGAATTTGACTTTGAAACAATCCATAACGATGATAAAACAAATAACTACTACTGACCACATCAGTCATTTTCTTTTATAGCTAGTCAAGATATATTTGTAAAACACCACCATCGAACTACGTTGCACCGGAGTAAACTATTGAAATTGTATAAAAAATTTTAAGATTTGGGGTATGACCTATATGCATATATTGGGTTGGCACACGTTTATTAAACGCCCTGTGTAAAACTGTTGACTATCTTGAAAAAATACATGAACTTTCAAGCACTTTTTGTTAATTTTCTTTTCTATTTCAAGATATGAAAAGGTAGAGGGAGGGAGTCGCGTGGACGCTTTGTACGTACAGTACTTTTTACAATGCTTATCTGCCATTACAGTTTTGTGGATTTTCGCCAAAATGTCTGAAGCGATCGGATTTGGAGTGTCGTTGGGCCGACCACTGTGCTGTTCGTCTTGGCCGCTCGTACGACCGCTTTTAAGCTCTGCCACTCAATACTTTGCAGATGTTAGTGGAAAGCTCGACTCCCCTAAACTAGAATCTCACGCTGCGTTGATGTTGGATGGACAAAGACCTTTCTGCTGAAAGTATTGGATCACGTACCGTTGACAAATTTTCTCCTCGTTCGCAAGATCTCTTAAAGCGTTCATTAAAAACGTTTCCAAAAAAAAAAATAATCATCCAACGTAGGCACCCTCAAACTTCAGACGTAAACTTTTGGAGGTTAAGTCTTTGTAATAAACGCACATTTTCAACAAAAAATTGCCATCCACATGTCAGATCGGGTACTTCTGGGACTATCCTCGTAGAGGAGGTCAAAGAGGAAAGAGTACGGTGAATTATACATAAGCCGTTGGTACCTACCACCACACCATGAACACGCAAGCCTCGTATTTTTCAAAACAAAGAGGTCGCTTCGCTGTTCCCAAACAAAAATGCCCAACGTGGGGTCTCCGATAATTTTCATAAATGTGCAAATAGTGTAAATGCCGGGCATCTCTCACGGACTTCACGTTTGCACCCCGCGGAGTGCACGGTGCAACCTCCTGACCCTCAAGACCCGCAATAACGCTGGCACCGATTTTTAATTATTGGCTTTTCAGTGACAAAAATCGTCCATATCTCAGGACCATATTTTTTCGGTCAGTGACAAAATGTCCCTTTGATTTATTCGCAATAAGAATTACGGCTAAATGGCGTTTCGGATAAATGCCGGCATTGTTTTATGTGCCTCGATGGATGCTGTTTCCTTCGCTACGGAGTACAATAGATCCATTATTCCATACGTGACTTGTCATGTTTGCCGGATTTTCTCGCATTTTCGTCCACAAACAAACTGTTTTGAAGCGGAGCAACATGGGGGGAGGGCTCTAAAAAATATCAACGCGTGTACACACAACTCGGGAAATGATAAATGCATTTTTGCCTCGTCGACATGTAACCACTTATCGTAAATATTCGACCGCCACTGCAACAAAACCGATGTTAAATTCCTGTGTGCTTTTTCCACTACATCAAAATCCTTTATTCATAACCAGTTTTTCACCCTGTAGGGGTTTTCTTGCCATGCTAACACGAATACCGCACGAGGTTTGCAGACTCATTTCATGAAATACTGTCCGCGGCGTACGGACAAAACTCAAACCCACCACTGCAGGATGTGGGGGAGCGGGGTTGCGACCACTGTCTACTGGGCACCCATGCCCTGGATCGGAGAAAGCAGTTTTCTCCAAATATACAGGGTGTTTCATAACTACGTGTAAAAAATTTAAAGGCGTAATCCTCGACTGATTTTGAGTCAAAAATGTCTAATAAACATATGCCCGCAAATGCCTTGTTTCCAAGATACAGGGTGTTGACTGAAAGACGTTGAAAAAGGTTTTAAAGGTTTCTAAAGGTTTGGTGGTATTTACTAACTTGTTTATTGTTAGTTTTTCTTCTACTTTTGGGGTGATCTGAAGAGACTTGCCTATGCTGTCCCAATAAACACTCTAGATCAACTTCAGGAACGTATAATTACCGGATGTGAAACGATACGCAACACACCAGGAGTTTTCGAGAGAGTGAGACAATCTTTAGAAGAAGGATGGAAGTGTGCATTATGGGTAATGGCGGTCATTTTCAGCAATTCTTATAATTAATCATTAAAGCATTCTCCCAAAAAATTGTCTTTTCTAAAATTCAAACACCCAAATTGAGTCATTTTGGAAATAAAATCTCTTTTTCTTGTCACATTTCAACACCCTGTATCTTGGAAACAAGGCATTTGCGGACATATGTTTATTAGACATTTTTGACTCAAAATCAGTCGAGGATTACGCCTTTAAATTTTTTACACGTAGTTAGGAAACACCCTGTATATATATGTATATATGTAAAAGAAATACAGGGTGTCCCACAAGTGTTTCATTATATTTCAGTGGGTAATAGTACATTGAAAAATAATATGACTCCCTATATAAACCATATTCCAATAATGCTTCATTAAGAAGATACAGGGTGTTAAACTTTACTTAAAAAATCTAACTTTTATTGATATATTCAAAACCGTTTGAGATATGTAAGTGAAATTTGGCATGTTTTGAGAGTTAATGTAGACGCATTTATTTATGTAAAAGGGCTATTTTTCGTTTCTCCAGTGGCGTGCGTACGGACTCCTCTCAGCACATTTTTAAAGAAAAACATGGTGCGCCACTGCTTTTTATCAAAATAAAAATTATTTTTAGAAGTTTAATTTCATTTAGAAGAGAAATGCTCACTTGACTCTTTTTCGTCCGACGTATCGTTTGCCAGTAAAAAATTGAATACCGTCTATATGCACGATATTCTCTAAATGGTTTTAATAATATTAAGTTTGTTTTAAATATTATTTATTTGCTATAACATTATAGAAATTGTTCAAATTGGTGGCCATTTTGTTCAATACATAATTGACATATCTCAAACGGTTTTGAATATATCAATAAAAGTTAGATTTTTTAAGTAAAGTTTAACACCCTGTATCTTCTTAATGAAGCATTATTGGAATATGGTTTATATAGGGAGTCATATTATTTTTCAATGTACTATTACCCAATGAAATATAATGAAACACTTGTGGGACACCCTGTATATAGATTTTTTTTTAAGAAGGAGGGAAGCTAAAAAACTAGGAAAACTTTGAAATTAAGCTTAAGGATGTCTCGCTCGATTGCCTGGGGTTGATCGATCATCCATACCAGACACCTCTGTACTTTTACCTCCGTGCAACAATAACTCAACTAGACGGTTGTTGACGAAATATTTCATCCACTAGATATATGGCCGGCTCCCAAGTTAGACTGCTCATAAATTCTCATCTGCACATGCAGAAAATCCTTAATATCCCCGGGCTATTAGAATATCAGACCTGAAGACATGTTAACACCTTTCTATAAATACGACCGGATAAATATATTAGCATTCGTTGCCCAGTCCCGAATGTGGCAGAAGATCATAAATAAGCTTGTCACAATAAAGTGGATATAATGTTCGGTTAATGGCGACTCAAATAGTTCTCTTAGTTCATAAATTATTTCGTCAAAAGTTGCAAGTTTCCTTGAGTTTCCATCGTTCGACAGATTTGTTTATTCAAGGATTATAAGCCGCGATAACAGGGGGGTGTCACTGGGAATCACGTGTTTGCACACAACCGTGTCACCACCCCTGTTATTGAGCAAAAGCATTTTCGCACCCTCTGTGTGACCCTTTTGTATACGGGGCTCTTACTAACTATGCGACGCAAATTTAAGGGGAGGTTTTTCGAACTAAAACCCGAAAAAAAGAGTCCATAAACATCGAAATCGCTTCATTTCCGAAATACAGGGCGCTGAAAAAACATGGCGTTTTCGAAAGGGTTCGGCAGGCATTTAAAAGAAGCTCGATTGCGATTTTTCTGTATAGTTCCGACAGGCCAACCTCTTGGGCATGCCCCTGAAATTCCCATATGACCTCTGATAAATGTGAAAGAAACTGAATAATATGGCTATTATACGGGGTGGTCCTTCACGGTGTTCGGATATTTAAGCTGATTCTCTGAATTGTCCTAACACGAAAACGATATATAAACGTACGTCCTAAAATGAGTCATTTCCAAGATACAGGGTGCTAAGTAATATTAAGAAAAATAACGTATTTTTCTTCGTATTTTCAAAACGGTGAAAGATACTTTATTGTAACTCAGTAAAGTTAAGCAGTAATCTAAGCAGTACGTTTCCCTCGTACTTCAAAAAAATTCTGTAACTACACACATGCAAAAAGTATACGCGGTTAATTCTTATAAGGGAATGGGGAGTGGGCCACTGGTATCTTCTGACATTTTTTTGAAAAAAATATTTTATTTTCGTAATATTTAACTCCCTGTATCTCAGAATTTACTTATTTTAGGACATACATTTATATAAAATTTTCGTCTCAGATCAATCGAGAGAATCAGCTGCTTAGATATTGAAAGACCTTTAGGGACCACCTTATATATCGAACATTTAAATCGGCTTAAACAATTTCAAGAAATCATAAAAGGTACGTAGCACTTTGCTTCCGCCATTTATTCCCCGAAATTTGACTTTATTGTAAAAAAATGTTTTACATAAATGATCCAAAGTATTGTACCGATTTCTTCCTTCTTTCGGGCACGTCAAAAAAACTGGTTATCTTTTTAAACAATCCACAAATCGATCCAATTTTTCACTTATCAATGAGGCTAGAAGTTCCGATCAACCATGCCACGTGCGAGTGATCGGAACAATTGATAGTCAGAGGGAGCAAGGTCTGGAGAATACGGCGAACGGGGTAGGACTTCCTATTTTAATGTTTCCAAGCATGTCTTGACCACTTTCGCAACATGGGGTCGAGCATTGTCATGCTGCCAAATCACTTTATCGCGTCTGTCGATAATTGCGGTCGTCTGCCTTTTAATCCTCGAATTACTAATGATCATGAAAAATTCTTCTTCACTTTAACATGAATCTTCGTTAAACAATGCCTCGAACCATCTTGGAGAACCTTCTCTCGTCTACCCCTGTGTCGGTCTTCGACGTGAAAACCACCGTTCTTGAAATGTTAGAACCACTAACAACACGTTTTATCATTAATTGTTGCCTTACCATAAGTATTTGAGAGCATTGGATGTAACTTAGCCGCAGATTTCTTCATATCGAATCAGAAAATTAAAACCTTCCACAAATGACGAGAATTTGAATCATAAACTGAAATTTTCAATCAAAAGTAATTTTATGCTACAGACACAAATTGACTAATATTTCTGTGGGTTTATATTGACAGATGCCCAAATTTGCTGCACGATTTCTGTGATCTTTTCATTTCAATCACTACTTACTATGCTACTAAAGCTTTCTATAGAAAAACGACAGACGCTAAGTTACAAACCTTTTAAAATATTACATTTTTTTTTTATTTGAACACCCTGTATTTCGGCAATCAAATATTTCTGGACACACAACTGTTTTGGCTTATTCCGACCCTAGGAATATTCTCTTTTTGCGCCGTGTATTTAGGAAATATATACCTATACCTGGTCTAAATTGTCTAAAAAACAAAAAAAAAATGAATAACTATAGTTAAAGATTGCTTGTGAGTACAAAATCGAAAAAAAAAACTTCTTAGCAAAAACCAGGTTTTTTTACTGTTTAACGAAATAATTAACTGAATTAGTATTGCATTTTTACGAAATTCATGGTTATTTTTGCCAAAAACTAGTCGATAGATTTGAATCGCTTTACACCACTAAATGTAGTTTTTAAACTCCTTTAAAGATTTCATTTGACCCATTTTTCAATTTTTTAAAATTGGAACATTCTGTCCTGCAGATACCATATGCAACATTTCGTCAAATAAATAAACGTTACAAGATAGTATTTTTTGGCCTATTTAATGCTGCTTTCGAAACGAAAAAAATTGAAAAAAATGAGGTGAAGGAGAGGAGGTATACAGTTTAAAGCTACACAGAAAGCTACCCTGTATAGCAATTCTCCGTTGCCAAATTCCGAGACGTTTTTCATTAAATTATCTTCGTGTCCGGAAGCTGAAATATCAATGGAAAAATTAATATTGGCCGGATTATTAAGATATTCATTCATCGGGGATGTTTGACGCAGAGATTAAAGGAAGTTTAATCACAACCGCACGTCTAATCCCAGGGGATTACGGCTGGAATTGGGAATTTTTATTTTGAAATTTTAATATTCCCTTCAAAAGAAGGAAAAAGGGTCCTGGCCTATAATATAGGCTCGAGGAGAACGTTATTAATACTTTATTAGGATAAGATTTTGATTGCTTACCTTTCGGATTGAGGGGATGTTTATGTGATGCGGACGTTTCCCAATTTCCCTTTTTAAGTCTTCGTTTGAAGAGAGGCAGTTGTTCAAATATCGTTTCCACAGATAGTCCTGCATCTGACTGTTTAAGGATTTATAATTTGAAGTTTAAACGAAAATGAAAATAATCATTTAGTTCTATGGCTACGCCAATTTTAGGTAAACTCTAGTTCTCGGTATAGAGAAACAAAAGTCGCGATGGACCCTGAGGGAAATCATGGGCCTTCTTCAGTTGGTCTTCAGTTGTCTCTTAAAAGCTAATATTTGAGAAAATTATTTTTTACCTCATCTCCCAAAAAAAGTTACTACGCTAATTGAGTATTCAGTACATCCACAAAGATTTAAGAGTTCGATTCGATTGAAATCAGAGGCATACTGAGATTAAAAATAATATTCTTCTTAAAAAGAAACAAAATTTATTTAAAGAATATTTCATCTTCAAAGAGAGCACTGCTACGCCAATGAATAAAAAAAAATTGTTCTTAGGTTTAAAAATGAATGTAAATAATCACGGATGGAACTACTAAAGATTTTTTTTATCCCATTTCCCACCAGAGAGCAACTACGCGTATGAATCTCATGTAAATTCAAGTAATCTCAGATTTCAATATGAGCGCGAAAAACCTGTTTATATTTGATCGAAAACAAAGGTTTACTGGAGTTGAAGCTTCAATTATTCATTAAAATTGTCACTTAGAGGATTTTAACATTATCTCAGCTCCAATAAAAGAGCTGCTACGCCAGTGAGTTTCAAGAAAATTCGACATCTGAATGTTCAGTGTAAGAATAAAACTTCTTGGTTCAGTTTAATGAAAACTCGGAGCGTATGGGTGTTGAAGAGAAACTTTCTCTTAAAAATTCCCATTTAAGAAAATTACTGTTTTTTTTTAAAATACTTCACCTCTTGTGAAGGAGTCGTTACGCCAATGAGTTTCAAATGAATTCTAGTTCCGATTCTTTGAAAAGTTGTTATCTGATCTGATTGAAACAAGGGGTGTACGGGAGATGAAATGAACGTCGATAAATTTTAGGAAAATTCCAGCTTTAGGCGGTCCTCAGTTCAGTTCTGGAAAGGACTGGATGATTTTTTCCTAGTTGATATACAAAGTGGTATTTAAGTGCATGGCCAAACTTCAAGGAAAAGATTCTTTAAGTGACTTTCAGACGAGAAGTTCATATAGACATATGTAGATCATGTAATATTTCGTTTTCAAGATACAGATTATTACATTTTTTTAATCGTTACATATTTTAAAAAATCTAAATGTTAAAAAGGTGCACGCTAAGATGATATCGTACGTTGGTGCAGTTTTCAGTACCGTACGAAAAAAGTTTTTAAGAAACTGTCTGCCTCTTTTTACTAGCGGTGTGCACAGGGGTAAAGCCGAAAATGTAAAAAAATTAAAAAAAGTAAAACGCTTTATTAAAACTACACTTCGTACGCATATTTTTTAATAAAAAAATATTGAACAATAAGTATCACGAAACTCACAGTAGTTGCTGAAAATGTCCTCCTCCAACTCCAAGGCAAGCATCCGCTTGCCTGAATATCGATTGCCGAACACATTGAAATATTCCCGACGTATATCTTATGTGATTACATGAATCCTGCATACGTTGGAGTAATTCTTCTTCAGAGCTGACCAGAGTTCTATAAATGAATGACTTTACATGCCCTCAAAGGAAAAAATCTAACCGATTTAAGTCCTGTGACCTGGGCAGCTGTGAATGTGCTTAATGCGAAAAAAACATAAAAGTTTTTAAAAAGTCTCTAGCGTATAAATAGCAATGATAACCGTAAAAGATATTGCCAAATTTGAACAAAATCGGCTAAAAAATTTGTAGATTTTTGCAAAAAAAAAATCGAGTAAAAAAACTTGAGACCCTGTATCTGAAAACGAAGCATTATCGGACGAGTGTTTGCATAAACTTTTCGTCTTAAAATCACTCGAGGAGTCACAGCTTGAAGTTTGGGCATGTACTTAAACAGCACCCTGTATTTGAAGAGCTCCTTGGGTTTCGTACAACTCCTTCATTCCGTCTTCAGTTAAGAAACAATTAGCGGGTACACCCACCGCACAAAACAAATATTCTTTGACTTCGTTATGCTGCCTGAGCATGAAGTAGTGACCACATACGTTACGGCTTAAACTTGAGATAACCGAAATGATAAGGAAAAGCCGTTCTGGAATTAATCTATAGGCGGCACCTAAAGCGTGCGACACTTTATTACAACAGAACTATTACGAAGAAGTGGTACACACCTTCGGCCTGATTATCATTTAAAAACCATAATTCTATAACAGTGGGAGTTTTATAATTTCTCCTAATAGTTGGCGGTACTCGAAACCTTCAAAGAACTACTTACAAGTCTAGCCCACGCAGGAAATGTCTCTCGCTGGGTCTGATTTGATGTTTTCAGTTCGGGAAAATTGGAAGCCTCGGTGTAAAGGAGATATTCCATATCTGTAACGAGGTGTATGCTTAAAGGTGGCAATCACCGTTCGGATTTAACAAGCTCCTTTATAACCCCGAAGTCTGTAATTTCGGTCTCGTTATGTTATGTAAAAGTCCCACAAAAGGTTTTCGTTAAAAATGCAGAGACGCTGCTTCCCACAGTGACCTCAGCAAGTTTACCAAAAAGCCACGTTTAAAGCCCATTTATTCTTATTTTCTCGCCATGTCTCCGGGACAGATACAGGCCTATTTTTCGAGTGAGCGTTCGAAAGAGACAAATAGCTGGACGTGTTTGTCTTTCCGACGAGAAATTTATGAGAAAAAGGTCGATTGAGCTCGCGAGATTTCATACATAAAGTCAAAAGTCGATGGATGCAAATGAGCCATCGTCCTCACAGAAAACCCATCTAACATTTCACGAAAAACCCATATCGGAGATCCGGTCACGATACGACTTTGGAGTAATTTGTAATCGTAATGGGGGCGAATGGATTGCGCCTCGTAAACACTCGGTATGGGTCATGCTGCGAACGATAACGCTGTTATTAAATAGTTAATCGAACGGTCGTATATTGTTTTTAATGAAACGTGTTTCACGGTATGGGAACAGTTTGCCAGTTAATTTTAACTCGAAAAATCATGGGGGCTCGAACTCCACAAACCAACGGGAAAATTGCAACGAGACCTATTCATTAACGCAGAGCTGAATGTGTATTTACGCAACACTGGAAGTTTAAAAATGGGATTACATCAGATTAAATTATCGATATTTCATGCCGCAACTACCCTTTGTGGTTCACTCATTTTGCCCCGACATTATTTGAACAGTGCAGGACCTCTTCATGGATCATCATCCACAGATGTTCATGATCTATGCATCTCTACCGCTGTGCGTTCGAAGAGGAATTTCATAAAATATTAATTTTTCGGGGAATATTTCTAACAAACACGGCACACCACTGATTTTAATTTCGGTTTAAGCCATCAACGATAGAATTTTCCTGAAATTCATTCACATAGCAACGAATTTTTCGGAGATGAAACCACACCGCGTGTGTGCACCTGATTTTAACCAGATTGATCCATCAGTGACGTGGCAATTTGATTTTGGGAGGGCACAGGATTTCAAAAGTAACAGTTTCGTTTTCTAAGTATATTTAAATGATATTTCCTCGTCGGTTAACATCACGGTCCTCAGTTCAGCCAGATGCTTTGGGCTCAAACTTAAGAGCCAGCACGGGAATTTCCCCGAAACTCATTGGCGTAGGAGTTGATTTTGGAGAAGCGAGACATTTTCAGAAATAGCAGTTTCGTTCAATTATATAGAACAAAGGATTTTTTCACTGAACATCACCACCCCCTGGGACACTTCCGTGCAGCTTCAGCCTTATTCGATGATATAAGGATATTCACGCAATTCGTCCTTTGCTATTTTTGTTCGAAAATACGAAAGGCGTAGGAAAAAGCAACAAGAAGGGCAATATAAATAGGTGTAAAAATTTTTTCCCAATTTGGGGAAATAATGTACCGAAAATCGCAAAACAAATCACTGTGTCGTGTATGATTCAAGGATAAAAATTTCATCTCGGAAGGACTCATTTTTATACTTTTCGTTATAAAAATTTCAAGGACTAATGAGATTGATTTAAATACACACATCGGAAAAGTCTAGGCATATTTTTTAAAAATAATAAAACCGATAACAAATAATTCGAATTCTAGTGAATACTGTAGTATATTAGTGCAAGTTCTCACTCTGTATACATATTTCGATTGATTGAAAATATCTAAAAGTAAATAACAAATTTTCTCGCTGATATGAAAAAGTTAGAAATTTTGTACTTTGCTAAATTATCACGTTGATTCATTTTCATTTCTTCGATGCTAGCTGATGTTTAACAGCTGTTTTGAATATGCTTTACCATGAAAAAAACAACATTTAACTCTGAATGACATTAATCGAGCGGTAGACCTCTTTCAAGCTAGTTTGAGACAAATTGAAGTAGCTGAGCGCATGAGTTTTCCCAAAGTGTCAAATCAGTGGGTTTTTAGTGGCGCTTTAGGGATATTGGAACTTCGATCGAACAACGCCCAGGACGTGGACGCATTACAACTGCAGTTCAAGATCGATTTTACATTTTAACAGCCAGAAGGCAACATACCATTACGGCATCTGAATTGGTTGTAGACTTACATAGGAGGGCACCGTGTGCCTACAGATCAAGATACTGTTAGAAATCGTCTACAAGAACTCAATCTTCATAATCGACGACTACTGAAATTTCCACCTTTTTCCAGAGGAAATCGCTCTGCAAGATTTGAATGGTGTCAAGAATATCGAAATTGAAATGTAATTGATCCGGCTACAGTTTTATTCGCTGGCGAATTCAGATTCTCATCTAGTAAGAGCGTGGAGACGCTCTAGAAATGTTGAACCGTTAGGATATGTCCAGGATGTCCATTCATATAAAAAGAGGTGATACAATAAGGGTATGGGCCACAATGACGATTGGCAGTAGAACCGACCTCGTTTTCCTAAATCCATTCTTAACAACTCAACAGTACATCGGTATCATTCTTGACCCTACAGTCAGATCATTTGCTGGCGCTGTTAACAACTTTCGTCTTATGCGCAATAATGCTCGGCCACATATCGCCAGTATTGAGGCGGACTGGTGGATTAACGAAAGTATCGTCGCTCTGCTATGGCCAACACAATTGCCAGATCTGAATCCCATTGAGCATATCTGGAACATGCTTTAAAGAACATGTGGCCAACATTCACGGTACCTTTGTAGGAATTGTTGTAAGATGAATACGAGAGGATATCCCAAGCGAAAATAAACAGTATCATTTTGAATATGGAATACAGAATTAGGGCTGTAGCTAATAACCGCAGAGGCCATGCTTTTTTGGTTGCTGAGAATGTTTTGTTATTAAGTCAAAAAAAGGGCGTTTTTAGTTTATTTACAACTCGTGAATAAATAGGCATAATTTAGAAATCTATATTAGATATCTAATAAATATCTAAAGCTTCATTTTGTTGTGTATTAAACACTTTCTAACACTACAAATGCATAACTTTATTTTGTAACCAATTTTAAAATAACCTCAATCTATTTATAAAAATATTCTTAAACTTGCATTGTCCAAAAAACACATAACACTTATTTGTTACATTTCACAGCATAGAAATTGCTCTGTAAATCGAATAGTTATTAGTAGAGGGCCAACAAGTGCCCAAATAATAAGAAATCAGAGCTGATTGCTTATCATGAAATTTATTGTGATTGAAATCGAAAATGAAAATCGGCACTTTCACTCCCTATTTGGACAATTTTATTGCAGCTAAAAGACTACCACAAGCCATTGATTTAGTGTTTTGAGTTGTGGCAATCAAAAATTGTCTTTAAAGCACTAAGGCGCTGATTTTCTACACTCCGAGAGGTAATAAGAGAAATTTCAGCAAAAATAAAGTATTGTTTGTTAAATTGCGACGAAATCGATCAGAGACAGGCCCGCGGGGTCTCAAAATTGACAAAATCGACAACCATGACGCTCATAATTGCGTGCAGTATTTTAAACTACTCAAAAAGCAAATCACTGTGGTACTATCTATTTCTAAATAGACCAAAAAATTTCATTAAAGGGTGAGGTTTTACGGGTTTAGTTAAGCACAGGGACGCACGGGGAGGGGTGTCTTGACAACTTCTTTAATATTTTTAAGCGAAATACTGGTACAATGCCTTTGATGCCTTCCCCTAGGTCCCTCTAAAATCGCAAGACGAAAGCTGCCAGACAGATATTTATTCCCTTTAAGAGAGCGCGCGCTCTCTCATACAGAATATAAGTATTCACCCTGGTCCCCCTTATGGAAATGCCTCCGTAAGCCCTCACATCCCTCCGCGTGACAAAGGCGACTGCACCACAAGGGAGCATTATTTAAATCTTAACGAAATTCCTTCGTCGAGAAGAGTTATTATCTACGATTGCGAAAAAGGGCTTTTACGTCCCCATAGCTCATGTGACAAATTTGGAAATTAATAAAGAGGGATCAAGAGTGGGCAAACATTCGCCATCGGCGTGTTTGCACAAGCCCTGATCGGTCATAACTCGGGATTATCTTGACGGTTTAGCGGCTGCTGGTTATGACGGCTAGCTAAAAAGGCTAATATTTGCTGGATGTCAGGATTAACACCCCCGGCAGGGTGCTTTAACAGTTCAAATTAAACCCCGGCAGTGTGAAAATTCTAATAGTGCCACTATTAACTCGCAACCACCCCTCGTGACTTCAAGGTAATTTACCATACTATTAAACTATCGACAAGCTAGTCAAATTGGTATATTACCGAGGCGTATTCAATGGCACCGCACCGTAATGCGAATACGACGTGGGTAATGGGCTTAAACGCATTGTTACCATCCCCCGTTACATTGAAAATCCCAAAGAGCCCCTCGGAGAGATAAACTAATACTGCACCCCTGCCAATTGCTTCACGATCTGCTAATTCCAAAAATTGAATTGCCTGTTGCAGGAGATGAATAGGTGATGCTCCACTTTACTACTACGTAGGGAATCCTTTCTTTCGCAATTCCTCATTAAACCCATTATCTGTTAAGATCTCTAACGGAAGACATAAGATATAATCGCTGGTTTTGATATGAATAATCCCCTTGAAAACTCATCTGCGTGTGGCGGATTACACATTACCTCAGTCAGTGCAGAGTAATGCAATTTTCCATTAAGGGAAACCTCTAATAGGACCGCCATCATTGGTGCTAAATAATTAAACGTGGCAATATCGCATGCACGTGCGTTCTCGTGTTAATTGAACCTACTCACTTCCTGATGGGTCCTTGAACGAACAGTCAATGTAGTATTAATTTTTTAGTGATTTTTTTCTTCTGTACCTTCTGCGTGACTAAACAGCGACATCACAATGATTTTAGTCCGGATTTGATGTGTGACTTTGAAGAATGTTTAAATTATGAGAATAATATGTGGGGACGCGTCAATCAATCAATCACTTCATCAGTGCATGTTTTGTTGTTAGAGTATTTAGCTGTCATGGACAAAGCTAAAACGTAACTGTAGATATTTAATTACATAACACGCGAGGAAAGTAACTCTTAACGCACGACCGTCAAATGTTACGCGCGACCGCAGACGAGGGCGGCTAACACGCGAGTGTGTTATAGTTATTCTCCTAACGAGCCGTTATTAATCAAAAAGGCAAAATCTTAAAAATACTACGCGCGGGGGCGCCTATAGTGTGGAGATCCGAAGGCAACGTGTGCTTTCCATATACGTAACGTACATTAGATAAAAACAAATTTATTTGAAAATCGTGAGGAAAATAGAGACATAAATTTACTTGTGACAAATTTACAATAAATTATCATGTTAACATGTTACACAGGGTATTTATTAAGTACTTATACAAAGTTTAAAAAGTGAATCTTTGACTAATTTCAAAATAAAAGTTTCATATGAGCGTAGGTCCGGCTTGGTTCTCGAGATACAAGGCTTTAACAAAAAAAAATTGTTAGGTGTTTTGATTATATTTTTATTTAATATAATGTCAATTTAGCAAAATTTTGGATATTGGAAGTATCGGTGACGAGAAATTCAAATATTGACTTACTTTTTTGTTTAATGTTAGAGTACTCCACATACAGTGCTGTAATTTTATTCTTGCAATTATCCGTGGTCACCTTATTGGGTCTTGCATTCTTCCACAAAGACTTTGTTATCCTAGCCGTTAGATGAGACGAGCGGCAACGCAAGCTTGGCCTCCCAGATCTTCAGATTTGAATCCGTTGGATTATTTTCTGTCGGATCACTTGAAGTTGCTAGTTTCCAAAACTCCGGTCCAAAATGAGAAATATCTAAGAAATAGGATACTTGAAGCGTGTGTCATTATTAATTACACGCCCGCTATTCTCGAAAGAATTCGTCAATCAATGTTAAGACGAACTCATGCGCACAACATAGTACACGGCAATCATTTTCAGCAATTATTATAAAAGTTACAAAATTATTTGCACAAGTAGTTTAGTCTTAATCTTGTAAGTAGTTTAAAGTTCGAAACAGCTACATTTAGCGTCAAATATTAACAGTAGTGATTATTTAAGCCCAAGTTCAACACTGTATGTGGTGACGTATAACATTAAACAAAAAGCTAAGTAACAATTTGAGTTTCTCATCACCGATGCTCTTAATTTCCAGAATTTTAACAAATTAACATGTAATTGAACAAAAATATCATAATCAAAATACCAAACATTTTTTTTTTAAGTCGTTTATCTTAAGAATCAATCTGATACGAATCTCGAAAAAATCACTCGTTAGTGTGTTGTAAAAGTACTTAATTAACACCCTATATATTCAGTTATCCTTTCCATCCAGGAGTATCCAGCAATTTGAACAAACGTGTCCAATACTAAAACCCTCATACCATTTTTTTAAGTTTTATAACGTCAAAATTTCGCCACAATTTGAAATTTCATCCGTTGTCTTCCCTTTTTCTTAAATGTACGCATGTAGGTGTAGAGCATCTTTGGGTTTCTCTTCAAATTTCTAGCTCGTTACAAATCCATATGTACAGGGTGAAACGTGGCGAAGTTTAATTCATTACAACCGAGTTTCGAAAGTGAAAAATTTTAAGTTGAAAAACTTGCCATATCTATTAACTACATGAACACTTCTAATAATTTCTTTTCAATTCTTCGTGTTCTATGCTACCACGATGGAAATGATTTTTTCGGGCTTCTAGTGCCCCAGAATAGAGTAAAACTCTTTTAAAATTAAATCGATTTTCACGTCTCATTTTCTATCTCGTTTTATATCTCTTAGACAGGCATCCGGGCAATGCCCTTTTCGATACCATCAGACGTGTCTTTCTGGATCTTTAAGTAAAGAGGCTTTTTCGTTCTTGCGCTCTTGTCGCGTAATGAGTCAATTTTTAAGAAAGCGCATTGCTAAAAAACGATTAATTTCAAATTTTCGAATTTTCGGAGATACTTTGGAATAAATAGTTTTTTTTTCAATGGCATTTTGCTGCACATCGTCTACGACCAATTGCTCATCGCCTACGACCCCGGAAAACCAACCACTATACCAAATTTTATAACTACACTGTACATCTCAAAAAGGACAAAGCAATATAATGATTGGGTATGGTCAAGCCCGGAAGCATAGAAGGTATGCATTTACCGTTCAATTTTTTTGCCTTAAAATGAGATTTAGCAGATCGGCTAAACCATTTTAGGTCCCCGTTATTTTTATTCTTCCGATCCCTCTCTGAGGAGTTTTATAAATATATGAGAAATAATAAAAGCAAATATAAAATATGAAACACAAAATGATTCAAATGTCGTATGTTATCCGACCAAAAATTTCTTCAGCAAAGCTGTCCAAGCTTTCAGATCCCGCCTGCGACTTGTCCTGGAATCTCCTAAGCTCTAGATGTCTAACACGCCAGTGTGC
Organism: Euwallacea fornicatus; assembly: GCF_040115645.1. Classification (NCBI taxonomy): domain Eukaryota; kingdom Metazoa; phylum Arthropoda; class Insecta; order Coleoptera; family Curculionidae; genus Euwallacea; species Euwallacea fornicatus. Next base: position 6,648,581 of record NC_089542.1, on the reverse strand, counting down.
TAGAAAAAGCAAACGTTGCGCCAGCGTGCCGCAATGAGAATCTATTTGCCACGTCATCCCATGGGTCTAGGCAACCAGTTAAACCTAAATCTGTTATGTATTGGAAGGAAAGATTTTTGCGTTAACAGGAACGTTTTCGAAAACTTATACACGGTTTAATTAGCTCTGGCACTTGGCGCGACTTCAGTCGCCTTTCCAACCTTTCAGCGGATCCAGGTAATTACGAGGCGAGTGATTTACTGTGTGCAGAAATTCCAGAAACTTGAAAATAATTACGGCCGAATAAAAACCTGAAATAGCTCTAGATCGTTGGGTTAATGAAGCGACTATTGTGAATAACGCCGAGTTTTTTCTTTTCGTTAAAATTGAGCATATGACCCGAAATCAATTCAGCAAATGGGAGAGTTTGCCCATAAGTAGTATTGAATTTAGGATTCGGAAATGTTCATTACGTGACCGAAGGGGGTAAGTTTTATGCGTCCATCGAACGCTGAATACGAAATTTGCATCGGTCTGGGGGCTTTAAATTTAGACGCCAAACGGCCGTTAAAGAGGTCTTATTAAATTCTCAAGCAAGATTTGTGGCCATCCTGATTGGGCAATAGCGTTAATGAATGTCCCCCTCATTAAGTTACCAAATCGTCCCCCCTCCCCCTCCTTCACCCCGACCGCCAGAGAATATGGATAAATCGCAGTTATAGCCTCCGATAACCCGTATTATCCATTAACTAAGAAGCGTCCAGAGGACCAGTCGGTAATAAAAATGGCAATAAACGGCCGATCTCCCGGTGCACAATGAGATTCCCTTATATATGTCCCATAATAATAAATAATCAAGACTGTTTCCTGAGCCCTGTAAACATCCCTCTCTGCTTCCGCTCTGGCTGGAAATTTATTCGCCAGTTTCGATAAAAGAGTACGCCCAAGCCGCCCGAATAACAAATCTCATGAGAGGTCAAACACCCAATGAATGTATACACTTATTTCTTTGTCAACATTAAGAGGTATTTAACTTGTCAGGAACACAAAATAATCATCACCTTTTTGTCCAAATATCAACTAAGTGATTGATATCCCCTGAAAGTTTGAGCCTTATAAGCTAGTAAACCTCATGTGGTTGTAATCTTGACGTTAATGATGAAGAAGAACTTTATGTATCACAGAGAGCTGCTTTTTTCAATCTGGAGGATAGAAAAATCCATATATTGTGTGAGTGTATCTTTTATCTTAAGATGCACAACATACATCTGCGTTTGCAGATGCAACAACCTCTAAATGCTTTGCGGTCCTATGGAACACGTTTTAGAATGGTTTTTCTACTAAACTGCTTAAGCGACAGATTAGTTGGAATTGATCGATTTAGAATGTTCGAAAATCTTCTAGAATATTCCAAACTAAATAATACAATGATTCTACCAGTCAAAGGTGTTTGACACTTTTCATATTAGATACAGAGTCAACCGTGAAATCCGCATCATGTCGATTTTTTTTTTATTTTCGAATTTGACTAAATTTTGGCTTTGTCTTCAGGTTGTGCTTCACAAATGAGGAGAAATGACAGATAAATCGAAAAATACATGACCTTCTATAACTGTAAAACTGCTTTATTTTAATATCTTAAATCTACCATTATTTCTCAACATTTTGAAAAACCATAAAGGAAAAAGTTTATTAATTTCTTATTTTCTATCCATACACTAATTTTCAACTTTTTCGAACGACTTTTATTTTTTTTGAATCACTTGATTTTTCTGTGTTAAAATAATTGGCCGCAAATTTTTTTGTTATCTAAATATTTATAATTTACTATTAGCCGCTGTACCCTTTTTATATCGTTAAAAAACCGTTTACCTAATTTTTACTTAAATAAAGAATTCGACCTTTATTTTGATTGTATGAGCAACTCAATATAGAATTCAAAGGACTATTATTAGTCGTCAAGTGACGATACAAATTGATCATATAAGAATAGTGGCTTTAATGGAAGTAAGACATTCGCAGAGGTTTGCAGCTGAGCGCATAGACCTTCTCAAAATGACGTCTCCTGCATATAGCATCGCTATTTAGAGACTAATCTGTGCACCACTAATCAATGCGCCAAAGACCCTGAAGTGGCGGAAGGCATAAAGACAGAATAGCTATATACACTGAACACTTCTGTGAAATCCTACTTTAGCAATACCAGAGCTTCGAAGGGAAGTTAGATATCCACTAGGTGTTGCTGTTTTTTGTTCAACGGTAAAAAAACAAATCATTCACTCTGGTTTGCGATGTCGTCAACTCATAAGAGTTCTTCGGCTACAATGTCAACACAGTCTTCATTAATTGCAGTGTACTGAAGATCACATACTCTTACCCAAAGGATTTTGATTTTTGTTTTACGAGACCAAAATTTGTCGGATAAATGATAGCCGCCGAGCTTGCAGACAACCAACAAGAGTTAGTCATCTTGGCCACTCTCCCCCGTACCTCCTTCCGGGGAGAGGAAATGCCGGGTTTGGGGCTGCTACAACAGGCACCGACTTAGTTCATGTTCAAGGAAAATTTACGAGCGATAGATGCATTAAAGACATTCTGAATTCATGTGTCAAACAATGGCGAGGAGCTGTTGGTGGCAGAATTGTCTTTGTGGAAAACAATGTCCATTCTCATTGTACTACGGCAATAAATAACTACCTTGAAAGTGAGGAAACCAACCTTTTAGATTGGCCTCCTTTGTCATGTGACCCCTATAGACCACGCTTGAGACATGATTTCCAGAGCTGTCGAAGAAATCTTCTCAGAAACCTTCACGAGCTTGTTATTGTCGCTACATAAAAATGGCAGGATATTCCTCGAGATCTTATAACTGACCTTGTTCAAACCATCCACCGACGTCTCCAAACTGGTGTTGATCCCAGTGGTGGAAATACGCGTTATTAATTTCTTTTTTAATTGAAAATTTGGTATGAAAACTTTCGTTTTTTGTCACTGAGTTGCTTTCATTGTTTAAAATTTAATATCGAAGTAATTATGGTCGAAACTATTTGATTTTTTATCAAAACGAACTAATTAATAAATATTTAATTAATTTTTTACACCACATAATAAAATATCCAAGGTGAGGTAAAGCTTTTGAAGCTACGCATTCTCTCTGAGTGATAACAAGGAAATTTTTTTGTCTTATCTGTCTTTATATTTGATCTTTTAAAACCAATTATTAATAAATTTCATTTAAACAATGACTTTAGCACTTATCAAGATTTTTTTATAACTAAAGATAAATAGTAAATTCAAAAGCGCATTAAACATCAAATTCTAGGTGATTACATTCGTGCTCACAACTGGTGATCATTAAAGAAAACTTCGCAGTAGACGAACGGAGGTCGCGGATTAAGCCATTCGCTCTTTACCATCAAACATCTCACAGAGCACAGGTGAGAGGCGAACGTATCTAAGACGTCCCTGCGATATTTCAACGCCTAGTTGAGGTTTGGTTTTAATGACCACCCTTTATTTGAGCTTAGCGTTAAGTGTCTATCGCGTGTCGACGTAGTTTCCTTAAGGGTTTTAAAGTAGCAAATTACAAAATTCATTATTCATAACTCGTAGCTTCGTCCGGCATTGCTAAATGACACAAAAGTGATCCTTTTATAAAACGGAACGAAGGAGGACATTACTGAAAGGAAACGGGGAAATAAGCTAGCTGCGCTGAGAATGACACTTCGGAATTTATCTGCCCGTTTTTGCCATATTTTTCAAATCTTTTTGTTTTTGAGCCGTGTTTTCGACAGTCGGGAAATATGTGCAAACTCTGGTTATATGGAAATAAATGAGAAATGCGGAAAGAATTCAATGACGTTTTCTTTCAGCACTAAATAAGGCCACACTGCAACAGTCGAAGACATCAAAAAGGCTCAAGTGCCTCGTATAAAACCTCAACGTAATGGTGTCGACACCAACGACTTGGAAATAACCCTCGGATTTCCACACTTACAAGAACGAAAACAGCTCCGCGCTTAATAAAGTTATAAAATTTATTCAAGAGGATTTAACTTTGGCCGATGAATCACACTCTGGATCGCGACCATCCGAGCTCTTGAAGCCACAGTAAAACAATTCCAGCTCTTTTTCCCGTCCAAACGAAATATAGAAGTGGCAATAGATCAAACAGAGGACTCGTATGTTCAACGAATGCTTAATGAAGCAATGTCCCCAAATTGCCTAATTAATAGGTCAGCCTTGGGCCGGCAATGGTCGCAAATTGGGCAATTGTGGAAATGTCGCTCTACGGAGAGGGCGGCGGAATTAATAAAAAGGGGTCCTTGCTTTCGGTTGCAGGAATTAATTGCTCCTCAGCCCCTTGAAGAATCATCCACTGTATGACTGGAAATAATTATCGAATTGAAAAAGTCCCGCATTTGTGCCTGGAGGAAAATAGTTATAACAGACGTTCGATAACGTAAACCCGTGATAATGGAAGTATTGCGGTAATGCAAACACAAAATTCGTATTATACGATCAAGCGCCAAATTAAGCCATTGATAATGTGAAAAGCAAAAAAATCAGCGCTTATACCGGGCGATTCTAGATATATTGAACGAGCAAATATCTTTAAAACGAGATGTACAAAAAAATGTTCACATGAACCATTTTTTTATTTTCAGAAACTAAATTTTTTATGCTTTGAATGTTTTTTCCATGGTCACTTTCACCTGTCTTTTGAAGTCAACTTCGATTTTTCAAGAGAAACATCCAATTTTTTTGAAAATTCAAATTCTTTGTTAACAGTAAAAACGGTTTCACGTGAAACATTTTTACACTAAAAGTGGTAAAATTCACAATTATACTAGATATAAAATAAATTCTTATTTCGTTAGTGCTACAAGTTCAGTTATATCATTTTTTTTTTGAAAAGTGACAAATACACTGTTGGCATGCGCAAGTATAAATTTGAGGAGAGAACTTATACATGACCACCCATTTTCCCCATGGTTTCTTCATATTTTCTTTACCCAAATTATAGGAAATGTGTGCCTATTCAAACTATACATCAGTGAAAAACTTCATCAAGATATTTACAAAGGGTTTTTTTTGACCCTGTCACCCTGTGTAATGAGTATGAAGTACCAAAGAAAGAAGTACCATAAGGAAAATCTAATTATTTTCGCATAAGAAATCTCCGGTTAGTGGATTGGTCTACTAATGCAACACACCCTGTATCGTATTTCAGTTGATGCAAGGAAGAGATAAATCATCATCAATTTTGTCATATCATCAAATTTATGAAAGGGATGAGTCAAATATGCTTTTGATTTTGATACCTATTGAGTATTCTTCTCGTTTTTGCACCAAGGTCCACAGTTATCTTTCTTATTAGAAGACGACACCTTTATTGTATGATACCAAGATGATAACTCTGCCCCTTCAATACGAATTCCTAAGGTTAGCTACTGTTTAAGTGACCTTCCCTTCCTCGGTTATATCACCCAAGACACGAAACTCTCCACTTTATCACTCCGTTTTATCACCATATTAAATATTAACTTGCGAATAAACTTGGAACATGAAGCGGTGCCTCTTCGGCTTAATTAGGTTCCGTGGAAATTGGCACCTGTTGGTAATTTTTAGGATTAGCCCTCATCATACTGCGCATCATAAACAGTTAATAGCCCTTGCAAAGGGATGAAAACACGCAGTTAACAGAGGGTTTTTTTGCCGTTTTCTTTGGACATGTCTGGAAGACAAGTGGGTTTTGTTTTTGCCGCATTTGAGGTAGAACTCCCTTAAACTTTTCCTGAGATGTTATCGTTCCTTCGGGCGGTCGTTTTTCACCGAATGCGGGCGTTTTGTCCTAATCCGAAAAAAGAGGTTTAGTTGTTTTAGATGAGGATCGTCCCTTTGGAGGGTCCTAATTATTTTCCTTTAAACCCGTGACGTGGCCCTTTAAAGGCAAACGGAATTGAATGAAGAAGCAAAGTTGGAACTCTCCTACAATAAAGTTTTTGCAGGGAGGATGTTTATTTGCTTTTATCGATATTTCCTCATAAACTCTTTTCCGGAAAGTCCATTCCGAAGTTGGGAACTCGTTCGTCGAAATACTTAATGCGAGATCTCATCAATACGAAAAAGTTAAAATGTGAAATTGCCGAAGCAGTCTCCGGGAAGTCGAAGAGAGTTGCTTCTATTTAAATTTAAGGTAAACTTGGGTCGTTTAAGATGGGCCAAGTGAACTTTTTAATAATGTTTATACAGTATGTCCGGGAAAAAGTGATACAAGTAAGTGTTGAAGAAAAATTGCTTATTTTCAGTCCACAGGATGTCAGTAATTTTTTAATCTGTAATTTAGAAATAAATCTCACAAATTTTCATTAACAAACTTGAAATGGCTAACTTTTTTATTAATGCCGATAACTTCATTTTTTTCGAAACTCTGATACTTTTAACTTTTTAGCATCAAAACTAATTGTGCAAACGAAATTGCATCTCTAGCGATTTTCGAGATATTTTCAATTTAATGATTCCGTGCATTTAAAATATTTGATTATTATTACTTTATAGATGCGTCTCGTTTGCCCAGTAATCTACATTTTATGTATACTTTATTAAGAGACATTAATAATATTCTTAGTTAAACTGCCGGCCTTCCTGACTGTTAACATCAATCGTCTACTCGAATACATCTTCCAGGCCTTAATCAAAAGTTGACAGCACCTTGAACAGGGTTTGGTTATTATTTTTAACTGTATTTATACCTTCTTGAATATTATCCCAAACTCTTCTCTGCTCTTAGGAACAGATTTGTATTTAAAAAATCTAATGGGTTTAAATCGGGATTTCCTGGTGGCCACAGCTGTTCCCTACTCCAACAATCGAAAATTAATATGTATGACTTCTCTAACCTAAGTAAAGGGTCACGAATTTGCTTTTAGAGCAACCTTCAGAAGCAACTTTATGTCAACTTCTTAAAATTAGATAGATCAATTCTGTATGGAAACAGTCTCACTTTCCGTCAAAGTCTAGGAATTGATGATTTCCTGATCCTGTTGCTTCAAAGATACATCTGGTGTTGTTGTCTGAATCCTCTAATATTCGGACAAAGACTCTCTCATTGGTCGACAGTGAGCATTTTTGGACTTCCATTATCTTGTTTTGAATAAAATGGACAAGTCTTACCCAGTTTATCATAAATTCGTTTAAATGTTCGTTGATCTGATTGTCTATAATTTGGATAAAATTCCAGATATCTTTTATCAGAATGACGTTTTCGAAAATTCAATTGTACATAAACACAAACGGTGTTTCTCATGTCAATACTAATTAATTCATCGTGCAGAGGTATTCGTGACATTATAACACAATTTACTAATCACACTAATATAACAAGCTGTTCGTTAACGTAATTATGAATAATCATCGATATTGCAAACGTTAGTAAAAAATCAAATACGACACCTGTGGGATATTTTATTGTTTGTTAATAAATTGAAAATTTATAAATCTTTGACAACGCGCTGAAAAATTTAATTGAACATATCTCGAAAATGGTTAGAGATGTGAGTTTTTTTTGTAGAATACGTTTTTGAAGTAAATGAATTTATAGCATCAAAACTCGTAAAAGTATTCAATTTATCGGCACTAATAAAATAGGTAAGTGGATTTTTTGTACCCAAGTGAGATGCAGGTGACGCCAATTATCAATTAACTTGGAAAAGATTTTAAATTAATTTATCATATGGAAAAAACCTTGTTAGCAATTTCAAGCCTGTAAATCAAAGGCTGTGAGACATATTTCCAATTTGCAGAATTCACAAGCATTCTAAACATCCTGTGGAATGAAAACAAATACATTTTTTTCATTTAGTCCCTAGCACACTGTACTGATTTGTACCAACATTTTTGGGACATCCTCTATATTTATTATTCAAATACACTAAAAAGGTTCAAATTCAGAATAAGTTTCAAACTGATACCGACAGTTAAAATTTCAATTCATTGATTCTTTTAAAAGGAACCCTCCTTAACCAACTACCTTGAAAGTTGAAAATTTGCGGATCACATAAAACATACTGTATATTTCATACACAAAAATAGACGGCGGTTATATATTATAATATTTAGTTGTACAGGGTGTTTTCAAATATGTGGGCAATATCTCAGAAATGAAAGTTCTTGTAAAATACGTTTATAAACTGTTTTCCAAAAACTTACCTTTACGGAAATACAGCTGTCCAAAATTTGAAAGCAAAAATAGTATTTTCTAAATAAATTTTCTTCCAGTTAATGAAATTTAATTAATTTTGAGTCACTCATGAATCATACCAATTTTAATAAGATCGGAGTTAACACTTCTTTTTACACCATAAGGGCGGCGGAAGGAAGGCTCCTTCAACGTTTTTATCCCCGAACTTTTAAGATCCTGTGTTTTTTATCTCTTCTGTTGTTTATTAGATTTCTGGCGTATCTAAAAATAGTACTATTGGTTGAAGTATATAAAATGAACCATTTTCTAAAAAAACATCATTTTGTCTAACAGAGTATTTGTAAAAGAATTTTACGTGTGTTTTGTACTTTATCACCTAGATACCAAAATAAACATTTTTGTGTTGAAATTGTCAAAAACTAAATTTGTTATTTTGAAATTAATTAATTAATTTTCATCAACAGAGAGAAAACTTATTTAGAAAATACCATTTTCGCTATCAAATTTTGAATAGCTGTATTTTAGCAAGTGTAACTTTTTGGAAAACAATTTATAAGATTAAATACAATCTTTCCACAAGAACTTTTCACTTTGAAATTTTACCCACATTTTTGGGAACACACTGTATATTCGACCAGAGTCAGTAAGTAGTACTTGTCAAGATTTCAAATGTTTAATGTTTTTTTAAGTGAAAAGTGATGCTACATAAAAAAGGACTTAGTGCTCCTAAATAAGGATGATTAAGGATATACGATTTTCAACTAAAAAATGTCAAACCTTCAGGGCCTATATAGAATAAGTTCTAAGAGTTAAACAAGAATAGGTAGACATGCACGGTTTATTACCTAATAGATTAGAGAGTTGGCAATATTTTTCCTGAAAATATTCAAATTTTTATTTTAATTTCTGTAAAATTAGAGTTTTTTCAAATATTCATCAGTATTGTTAGAACTGCAAAGTACTTTAAAAACTGCACTCAGACTCCTCACTATCAGTATATTCTATTTAACATTTGATTACAAATAAATCACTTCTTTTCAAAATACGTTTCGAGCTACTGCAAACATAGTCAAATCTTAAATGAACGCCCAGATAGTAGATATCCCAGTCGCGGGACCCGAATGTAAGACATTTCACTATACTTCTATATAACATGGTTATTGACTCTGTCCCTTAATGAGAAATGACTAAGTTTGTCGCGTAGGTCTTACTTAAATCTCCAACATGTTTTTCCGAATTCTCAACGATATTCTTTTGTCTTTAAGAGGAATTCACATGATCCCCCTAAAACATAGTAGAATCATTTCCCTTTACGTTCTTTGTCCTGCTGTAACCGAAGCAAAACATCCTCGTTGTTCTTCGTTTGAAAACAATGTTTTGTCTCGGGAAAAGCACCTGACCTGAAACCGGATTAACTTATATTTCGCCCCCAAAAGCCGAGCTCTATGGCAATCTTGTTTACTTATCGGATTTTCTTAAATGAACTCGGCACACACCGTGCCGGCAAAAAGTGAAAATAACGAATTTTCCTTCGTCATTTCCCGAGAGGTGGCCCAAGGGCGTTAAAATGTTCCTCCAGTTTGTTATTGTGTGTTGTGTATGTTTCCTTTTTCACATTTTGTAGTTCAACTCAAATTGATTTCCAATGTTTATAAGTAGTTTTATTTCAGCTAACATTCAAAGTACTCAAAATGACATTTTGCTCTACATCGGACTGACAGTGGCGATCTTCATGGTGTGCTTGTTATCTTTCTTCGTCATTCGCCTGTATAGAAAAAAGACCCAACAACAGAGTCTGTACAACATGGCAGCCAGTGGTAAGTCCGGAACACCTTTTTCAAACAGACACAAGTTTACATGTTAATTTCAGACTACCATCCATCAGAATTTTTTCCCGAACAGGACAAGAAGTCTCTGAGTCTACAGCCAGACCTAACCCAAACAATGGCCGCCTGCTACGAATACCCGTACACCACACCGGCCACCTCGGTCACCAGATCAGTGTCAGAACACCATTATGACGTGCCACATCTGGCGTCTGCGTCCGATATTCAAATGTCTCCGGCCACCAGTTCCACACTAGAATCATCTAGCGGCAAGCGGAGCCTGATGAGTGGCTCTACGAACAATTGTAAGTTGTTACGTCATTATCGTCCTGAAAACACCTAGTGTCCAGGCGGCCACTGAATATAAAGGCATAAGCCTGGAAAATTGTTTTTTTTTTTGCGTCTGCACGGATTACCCAATTGAACACCTTTTACATGAAGGCTATGTTACTCAAGACCAGCCATCATTCAGAAGTTTTTTCAATATTGTAGTTTGAGCCGTTCTGCCTTACAACGCCTCCAAATTCTAAAAACTTGAATGTCCCATGTGACCGTTCTAGGCCACGATTGAGCAAAGTCAAGATCAAAATTGAACAAAAACAAAGTAACAAATAATATAAGCATAAAAACCCTATGTTTAATGAATTTTTGTTCTGTTAATTTTTAAGCAATTTTTTACTTATTTACGAGTTAAATTAGTGAAAAATCTATAGAATGCCTGAGAAAAATTATCATGTAATCTGCTTTGATGTCCTCATGATAAACAAATTTCTTATTAACCTATAAAGATTACACAAAGACATAACCTATATCTTTTATATCTCACACAGTTTATTTAGTATGAGTACAGTAAAACAGATCACTTGAGAATTGCCCTAGGGTTTTCCATGGATCTTTTACTGAATTTACTCGTAAATATGTTAAAATTACTTAGAAATTAATAATAAAAAGATAAAATTAATTTAACACCAAGTTTTTACGCTTATCTTGTTAGCAACATTGTGTTTGTTTAATTCTGACCTTTACTCTGACCAATGATAACCTCGAATGGTTACGTGGACAATCAAATTTCAATTAGATAATTCGTGCAAGGGCAAAAAAATAAAAACCAATTGCCACGTTAATCTCCTATGTCCAGGATAAACCTGGACACTATATGTATACAGAGTGGTTGAAAAATGTCTTGTAATTTCTTTCTAAAAGAAAACCAGTCCCAGGAAAAACACTATAACTCTCCAAAATAATTTTTGACAAAATAGAAGAACACCATTTTCTAAATGTAACACCCCACATTTCGGAAATGAAGCGATTCTAGACATACACTGTTGGTCATTTTCAAATTTTTTCCCAAAGAATATCCCCATAAATTTGCGCCGCATGTTTAAGAAACACCTTATGTAGTGTTGCGTTCGAAAAGTCTCGATTCTGAAATTATCGAGAAATGGCATGGAAACAGTGATCCTTTCTCGGGCGATTTATTCATTTTGCTATAAATCATTGCGACATAAAACAATTTTAATAATTTGTTGCTTCTAAAAAAAATCCTCGATGCCACTGACCCTCCGCGGAATTTGCTCTTAAAATTATGTCTTGCGGCTTTAAAAAAGTTTTTAAAAATCGGCAATTTTGCGTACCGATGACGTAAACATCATTAAAAAAACCAACAGAAAAAAATTAGTAGAGGTGGAAAAAGGATACTTCTATACAGTTGTTCATTTAAAGAACTATTTCATTAACAGTTATTTTCTCCTTAAATCTGCCTAAACTATATACATAGGTCTTTACCATATACTAATTTGAGATATACTTCCAGCTGACTCGACCTACGACGTAGCAACGGAACAAGTAACTCTTCCCTTATCATCTCTACCAACGGCTTATGCAGTCACTCCGACTACTAGTGGAAACTACACTAGCGCCACAGTGACTAACACTGGTGCCTTCCTGAATCTCGCCGAATCGGGGGTGAACCTCCTGGTTCCAGAGGGAGCTGTCTCCCGAAGCAGGAAACAGGAGATCTTCCTCTCCATACTCAACGAAGACTGTTTTCGACCCAAATTAGCAGAGCACTTGACTCAGTTGAGCCCTGTGGTGTCCTGTGGACCCAATGTGTCTTTAAATAAGGCTGTGGTACTCAGAGTACCTCACTGTGCAGAACTTAGTAGAGGCAATTGGTCGATTTCGGTGCTGCAGAGCGATTGTAGCGATTCTCAATGGCAGTGTTCGGTTACTCTAGGGCAGGAGACTATAAACACTGGAGTTTTTTGTCAGCTAGATAGTGATTCTGCCTATTTGGTCACAGAGTGCATGTCCAGGTTTGTAGTGGTTGGTAAGTCGGTAAATGGGAATGCGATCAAAAGACTGAAGCTCGCAGTATTTGCTCCGAAGCTCTGCTTCCAGACAACCACAGATTATTGTATAAGAGTTTATATTCTTGAAGACACAGAGAGTTCCATGGAGACTGTATTTGGGCAGGAAAAGCGCCTTGGTGGTTATCTCTTAGATGAGCCTCGCTCCATTACTTTCCAAGATGGAGGAAATGCTTTATGTCTTAGTTTGGAGTCTATAAGCGAAGGCTGGCAAGCGAAGCCTGGAAGTAGCTATCAAGAGGTCCCATTTGCGCACGTCTGGCAAGCAAATAGCAACAGTTTGCACTGCAGCTTCACTTTAGAATCCTATGAGGTCAGCAGAAACTTAAACTTCAAGCTGCGAGTGCAACAAAAAGGTTTCGACTATCAGCAACTCTTTGACATTTACTGCAGAGATGAAGTGCCAAAAGTCCACCTTAACAGTGGAACTACCGACTCCAAAAAATCCTCTTCAAGTGCCAAAAACCTCATAGTGACCGATCGCGGGGTATCCACATGCGACGATTTCACTTTCAGACTGACCAAGCAAGTTAGGAAACAATTGTGCCATTGCTTGGACCCTCCCACTCCTTCGGGAAATGATTGGAGAATGCTCGCTCATGTACTCAATGTTGATAGATATATCAATTTTTTCGCCACCAAGCCCTCGCCCACTGACTGCATTTTAGACTTGTGGGAGGCTAGAAATAGAGGTAGCAATGCACTCACTGAACTTAGAAGGATATTTAGCGATATGCAAAGAGGTGATGCAGTTAATGTACTGGATAATTGCTTGGGACCCAATTGGTTGTAACTTAAAATTGAAATTCCCAGGATAACTCTCGGGACGTTTCAATGTACATAAGACTTTTGTTCAGAACTTAATTGGTAGTTTATGTTTGTTGTTAATTCATAAGGAAACGTTGAAGTCTTATGACGAAAAAATATTTTTTGTGCAATTGAATTATACTTATATTTACTTAATAAAAACGGAAAAATTCCTCTTTTCATACTAAGTACATGTAACTTTTCCTACACTTGTTGTTAGGCACTATTACTGTGTAAGACTTCAGGGCCAATACGAAGGGCGAATTTAATAGTTTAAGCCAAATAAACGAATACACACGTGCGGCCTATTCAGCCCGACTCTCGCTTAATTTACAACAAAGAATTTTGTATAATATGCGCTATTATCGAAACGTAAATATTTCTATCTATTATACAAGGTAGAGTTTTATACAAAAAATCAAAAGTAGTTTTTTAGATATTTTAGACATGTTTTGTACAAAGCGGGCGTATACATAGCTGCTAGATTTATCGTTGACACAATGTATAATGATATTTAAATTTAGATATTAAAGAGAATGTACATAAATGGTCAATATATATTAAATTAACATTTTTGAAGTGTGTTTTTATTCGTGTACTTTGCATGTTACAATGCATATACTTTATTTTGAATAATCGCGGAAATCTTTATTAGGATATGGCTCAAAAGATGGCGCTGCTGAAGACTGTCATGTTACAAAGATGTCGGCCTTATTACCTTTCTCTTTAATGCTACTTAACAAAAAGAGATAGAAAATTATTTTTTAAACTGCACTTCACTCAGTGGCTTTGACACAGACACAGCTGATTTCATTCAACTTACGTCAAACTCTTTAAATTCCTGTTCATGACGTTTAAATTTTGGTGGTTTAGAAATTTCAGCGAAATATCATCAAAAAATAATACAAAAACAAGCAAAAATTTCACGTATTTAAAGAGTTTTTACACGATTAAACGTGTTATTAGTATCTGATCAGTATTCGCTCTCACATGCCACAGTCAGGTTCACAGAATCAATTATGGATTCCACTAAAAAGATCGTAACCATCGAAGATCTACCAGAAGAAGTCTTGGAGTACATTTTGTCCTTAATTTCTCCTTACAAAGACCTACATGAGTGTATGAGGGTGTCGAAATTGTGGCGCAGATGTGTACAAAGTAAGTTATTGAATAAGCCTATAAAATTTACTAAGAAAAATCTCAGACTCTGCTTATATGTAGATGTAGTTAGAATCAAACAAAGAAACTTCCTCAAAGCAATCAATGATTTTGATATTAAATGGAATAAAGCCGAGGACAAAGCAGCTCAGGAAGTTCCAAGCCCTTTAATATCAAAACGCTATTCCCACTCAGCAGTGGTCTGTGATAATTGTATGTATGTATTTGGGGGCTGCACTAGTGCCATGACCACTTTTAATGATCTGTGGAAGCTTGATTTATCCACCAGGACTTGGATCAGGCCGCTTACCACAGGAAACTATCCATCACCCAAAGCTTCCAGTTCATTTGTCAGATATGAAAATTCCTTAGGTGAGTTATTTTTACTGTGTGTGTTGAATGGTGCTTTGTTGTACTGTATTGATGCAACCTACACGTTGTGGGATGATGTTAGTGAACTTAACATTGAGGTTTTTGGATGAGTGTTTGAGCTATTTTTGGCTGAATGTCCTCAAAAAAATTGAATATAAGTGTTTTTAATTTGTACTATTTACCAGTTAAAACAGGTATTTGTCATATGTTATATTTCATTTGTGTCGAACTAGATTTAAACTTAAAATCTCATTTGAAAGTGTCGAAAAATATTCATAATATTGATGAAGTCGAAACTAATTCTGGGAAGAGTTTTTGTCTCAGATTCCATCCAGTCACACAATTTATTATTTTTTTCTGTATTTGCTTATGACCTATATTTTAATAGATATTTTGAATCATTTATTTAGTGTCTCTCAAAAAAAAATTATGTTTTATATTTATTATAAATTTTTCAAAAGTATGTTTGCATTTAAAAAAAAGAAAACACCAGAAAAATAAAATAAGCGAATAATATAATCGCTGGATTTTAATTTTTTTAATACAAAAATGAACTTGTAAATGGATGTGGCCTACATACCTTAATCTTGAGCCACCTTGTATAATTCAAAGTATCAACAAAAATTAGCTTGTCTGCAAACATGAAACTTTAATATGGAACTTTTCTTAGGACCTATATATTCCTATGATAAATAAATAATGGGTGTCGATGAGCTGTTGCTGCAAGTCTCACACCGTAAAAAGTTGTTTTTTGCCCTTAAATCAAAACATGCAATGTCTTTACTTTTCTTTTTTCAGTATTATTTGGTGGTTGGACATACCCGCCCTCATACCCCATGTATCAGAGTTGGCATTTATTCGACGAATTACACATTTACGACATTACAACAAGCAGCTGGAAAAGCAGTTGCACTATAAACACGCCCCCACCTACTGCGGGACACTCAGCGTCAATTGTAGGCGACTTTATGATAGTATTTGGAGGCCTTCAGAAGCCTAGCACTGTAGTCCACTGTGAAAAATCTAATCAAGTCTGGAAATTGAATTTAAAAGACTGGACGTGGCAGGAACAGCGTGTTATAGGTTTGAGGTTTTTTTTTCAATAAATGCAGATATAGCAAAATAGATTTGCTTTACAACTATAGGCCCCAAGCCTAATGCCCGTTTTGGACACACTCAAGTCACATTAGATGATAAAAATTTGCTAATTTTGGGAGGATCTGGAGGACCCACCCATCAATATTCAGATTGCTGGTTGTTAAACATGGAGGGTCGGAGTTGGACCTGGGTTAAAGTGGAGTTAGAAGGCAAGGAAAATGCCCCTTCTAATATTTGGAGCAATCCTGGTTGTAAGGTAGGTTTTTAAGATTTGTCTTTGGTTAATTTGATTAATGAACTTTTGTAGATTGGAGATAAAATTGTAATATTAAACCGAGTGAAGCAAGAAAAGGACATGCCAATTGTTTATTATCCTAGGAGTCAATGGGCTAAGGTACCTTCAGAGGATGCACGGAAGAAGAGGATTGATTTGGCAAGTCGGAAGTTGGGTGAGGACTTAAAGAAATTTAATTCAGTAAGAAGGAAAATATGATTGCAGATCGTGATGAAAATGTTAATGGCCAAAGAGGGGAATTTCGAAATGTAAGGAGGGCAAATCCAAATCACTTAGCTGCAAATAATATTGATTATGATGATGATGAAGATGTGCAACTGAGAATACCAGGTTAGTAACTCACTCGTTAATTTATATAAACTGAAAATCGAATGATATGAATTTTATAGTTGGTATCGAGATATGTGTATATCGCCTGGCCCTTTTCTACCCAAAAAAGCTATTATAAAAAGAAATCTAATTCTATGGATGATTCCTAACTCAATGAATCCATTTGTTTCATACTTGCCAAAGTTGTGCTAGTCATAGCCTTTCAGTTTGGTTTTATGTAAAGTAATGTTAAATGGTTATTGAGCTGTTATGCATAGCTCTATATACACTCGCAATTGCTAGCAGCATATATAGTGAATCAATGTTCTCAGAAGCTGGAACTGTGAATTAGGCAAACGGAAATGAGTTATCTTGCAGATCTAACTGAAAATTTTATAAATTTCCTGAAATCTAATCTACCAAAATTTTATTATTCATATTAGTATTGGCTCATTTAATATTTATTATTTCATGTCAGGTACATTTTTGTACTTTTTACTGTTTTGACTTTCCATTTTACTTACAAAGATTTTTAAATACAATTAATTCACTTCTTTAGTATTCAATATCCGTTCATAAAATATATACTGGCTAAACATTTTGACATCGATTCCAATATATTAGTCTATCACTAATTGCAATCAACTTTGTTTTAACTTACTATTTAGAGTTTCCACATATTTCTTAATTTATATTTAGTCAATCATATTTGTAGGTCCTCTTATGAACTCCTTCATGCAACCTCCTGCTCTCCACAATGAAAATGTAGTGAACAAAATACAAAACGCTGCCGAGGCTTGTAAACTGCCATCAGTTTATCCGCCCAATAGAAATCCATTCTTGGATTCGTGTTACAAAATTAAACGGCGAAAAAACTCAAATTATTTGGGTTTGTACGTTCTCGATATCTCGGAAACGATGACGGGGCTAGGGGCAGCCACGTGGTTGCCCCCTAGAAACGTGCAGGAGGGACCGGACGAGACTATTTTGTACTCTTTAGTTTATGGAAAATCAGAATTGATAATGTTTGGGGGTATTTTGAAAGACGGGGGCACTTTGGCACAGTGCAGTCTGTATAGCCAAATATCAAATTCTGTGTATTTCATTACAGCCCCAAATTATGTTATATAGGATGACTGTTGGTGTTTGTGTTTAAAATATATATATGCAGGATAATTTTAAGGTTGGGAACTCCTCACAAGAAGTAAGGCTTCAAAAAATAAGCATTTTTTTCTTTGGCACTTTTCCAAAATATGAATACTAGTGAAAATATGGGATGTTAAACTTCTATCTAAAACTTCTACAATATTTTATTGAAATCATTAAAATAGTTTATAGAAAGTAACAAATTTTTATTGAAGAAAATGTCCCATATTTCTAATAGTATTTATATTTTAGGAAAGTTCCAAAATAATTAAAATAATGATTTTTATCAAGTGTTATTTGCTAATAGGAGTTAACTAACTTTGGAATTATCCTGTAGATACGTTTGTATAAGAGAGAATAGAAAAATGGAATAAAGTTATAACTGTTTTTAGACTCAGATGTATTAAGTCTTTTTGTACACAAATCCAAAAAATAGGAAAATATAAAAATGACCACAATAGAAACAATAATTAGTTTTATTTAATTTGTACCAACAACGTCCTCATTATATTATTCACAGTCTTATGAAAAATGAATGCCTTCACTATTAAAGGCATGTAGTAATCTGAAAAAAAAGGCTAGTATTTGCCTGATTTCACATCATTAATAACTCACTACTTACACCATAAAATCGTCTAAATCCATTGTCCTCGCCCTCTTCTCTGCTGCCTCCACACTGGCCAGGATCTTCTCAACCTTTTCCTTAATACTAAAATCACTAGCAACATCCTAAAAAAAGAACTGAAAATAGTCCACAAAAAAAGCTGCTAACACACCTTATTGTGAACACTACAATGCAGCTTATAATTCTTCTCTAGTGTTGCAAGCACTGCTGCCTGCTTAAAGCTACTTCCAAGTGTTTTATTTTTCCTAATAAAGGCTATTCTTGTAAGTCCATCCCACTCACTATAAGGAATGGGAGGTGGAGGATTTCGAGGCTCTATCCTCACAACTGAAGATTCCACTTTTGGTGGAGGCCTAAAGTTGTTTTTTCCCACTTTCATTAGCATATCAACACGTGCCAGTAGTTGTGTATTAACTGAAAGTCTACAATACAACTTATCACCAGGTTTAGCAACTAGCCTCTGTGCAAATTCTCTTTGAAACATTAAAACCGCGCATCTAAAGAATGGCCGATGCAATAGTAGCTTAAATACCAATGGTGAGGAGATTTGATATGGTACATTTGCAACACACACATTGAAAAATGGCAGATCTTTTTTAAGAACATCACCCACTTCTATTTGAAGCTTGGGCTGGAAATGGGTGCCTTGCACTCTTTTTTGCAACTCAGCCACCAATCGAGTATCAATTTCACAGGCAATAACTTTCTTTGATTGCTCTAAAAGGCGCACTGTCATATTACCAGTACCTGGACCGATTTCTAGGACTGTGTCTGTAGGCCTTAGAGCAGCTTTTTGCACCATGGATGTGATCACCATGGGGTTTTTAAGAATGTGCTGTCCAAAATCCTTGTTGAACATAATGCCTGAATAGAAAGTTTATGGGATTATAGAGATGTTGGAAAAAGATTGTAGAAACTTACCTTGTTTGGCCACTTCATTATGGACCCTGGTCTTTTTTTCGGATTTTATTTTAGGCATTCTTAAGAGGTTTTTAATAGAAAATTAAGAAATTTTGAAGTATGTACTTTCAAAACGTGTTTCTGTTTACAGTAAATTTGCGGTTAGTTTGTAAATATGACGTTTTAAGAAATTGAAACCCATGAATTGAATTATTTGAACTTTTCTTGGTTAGACTTTTTATTTACTGTAAAGAATGTAGAGTAAAAAGGTTAAAGTTCATATGTCACGTGTCAATGTCAGTTTGAGTAACGCGTACCGGGAGTTTTAATTTTGTATTCCTAAAGAGCGTATTTTAATTCTAATTTTAAATAAACTAAACACTTCCCGAAATTTCTAAGTGTCTGAAAACCCTACCCGATATCTCGTTCTACGGTATAACATACAAGATCCCTACGGGCTCGCGTTTATAAGACGGTCCAGTATATTTATGCGTTTCATAACCTCCAAACCCTAATACAATTTCCTCAAGAAACCTAAATTATGTCCTTGTTACCCCACTTGGGCCCTATTACCGGATACCTGCAACACACACGGCAATTTCCCCCTTTCACCATCTCTCTGTCAACACCCCAAAAGGTAACTGCAACTCAAACTACTACTTATCGAAGACCCATTGTTTACATCTTAGTTCTGGGGCTTTTCAGATAGCACTGCTATCAGTGGGGGCTAGCATAGTGATTGTCGGAGGCTTAGCGAGGTATCTTCGCAGAAGAAAACATCCCATAGATCCTTCTAGACTTAAACAAAGCAATATTAATGGAAAAAGGTCCAGGCTTTCTGGGGTACGCAGTCCTAATGGTAAGTTAGATATTTTAGTAAAAAGTGGATGATAAGCGAGTATGGAGGGGATAAAGTATTATAATTGTAGTACATTCACCTTTGATTTGTCTCAAGGGGCAGATTGCTAAGGTATTTTGTAATTCATTTATGGTACACATTCAAGGTATTCTCAAAGACTTTCAGGGTTTTGCCCATGTACATAAATGTACAAAAGTTTCATAAATTTCATATCTATCTTTGGATTGTTCTGAAACAAAGTTATTTTGGAGATATTTATTTGTGAAATTGTAAATGTAAATAATCTTTGAGAACTCAATATTAAACTTCAGTGTTTTTTTATTGCATAATTTTAACTGTTCCCTTATTCTTGAAATAATTACTCAAAAAGCCTTAAGCAAAGATTAAGCATACTGTATTAAAGTCATTAATACTTACAAGGGTCTCACCCTTAGGTGCATACATTAATAGGCACTTTTTTTCTTCAGATTATGGGAGTATAGCAAGTAGTGGCAGGAGAAGTGCAGCCTATTGTAACATCTATGGGGAGCGCTACTCTAGACAAGGTTCAGCTATGGCTAGTGCTAGTGAAAAAGCCTCAATAGTGTCTAGCAGCATAGCTAGTGGGTCACTTACCATAGACGCTATGGATGGTGCAAAGGGAGATGTGGTGCTGACTCCTCAACAGTTAGGAGTGATGGGTAAGTTTATATTTAAACCTCAAGTTTTGCCCCATACCTACATTATATTTAACTTCTTATTGGGGTTTTCAACGCTCTAACTTCCAGAGCTTTATATCGTAAATTGCCTCCCGCTATGCTGACAATTTATGGATTGTTATTAGCACTGCCACGGTATAATTTAGTTCAAAATTAATGAGCAAACATAATTTCTCACACGTTGTTGTTAATTATTTCCTTGGTTCGCTCCCAGTCTTGCAAACAGGGCGTGAGTTTGCCTACTTATTGCTGAGTGTTTTAATGAATTTAATTGGGAAATTGCAGGGAAAATCCTTTTTTTGGGAATGGACATTTCCAATTCAAACAGAAAAGCGTTTAAAATATGCTGTTAACTTGTGTGAGATAATTACTGATCAGCTATCAGAGAGAAAAAATAACTGTAGGTCTTGAAGCAATGAGAGATTTAATTCTCAAGTCTCAAGGATAATGCCTCACAAGATTGAACGCGTCCTGTTTGATCTATAAAACTAAATCAATCTTAACTAAATTCGAATCAGCATTGTCACTTCGTGTTAACGCCAATCTCGAAAAGTTCAAGTCCATTTTCATATGCACAATTAGAAGTTATGACACAAGTTGTTGCTCTTGTGGGCGACATCCACCACGTCACACTGGCTTAAATAAATAATAACAATAATGCGACCGCTGGAATAATGATTTTATTGACAAAGCACCTCAATCAACTTTATATTAATGAGATAACTTGTGTTATTTAACCATAGGGTCACGGCTAAAAATATCGCATTTTAAATTGCAAAATTGGCCCATTGACGGACATGAACAAGTACTTGCAATCACAAAATTGCGAGGCGAAATTGGCCCAAAAAACTAATCTCAAGGGATTTTTGGGGGTGGGTCTGAACAGTGTGTGACCCGAATGGGAATAAATTTAGGATAGAAAGGGATTCTTCGATCGATAACGCTGGTTTCTCTGAAGGAAATAAGTGGACTTGTGGGTCGCTGAATGCGAGACAGTTTCGTTGCATGGCGTCAGCCTTGCAGGAGTCGACGGTGCGTCTGGACGCCTCTTGCATTCTTGCAGGATTCGTTTTTACTGCAGAAATCCAATTCGAGGTTATTGACCGATGTGTTTTTAGATAAAAGCATTGTTAACAACGAACATTTTGTTTGGACTGCAAAGTTTTCTACAACTAGCAAACAACCTTTTCACCCCCAAAATGCTTTCAATTAGGGAAAGTAATGGTGAAACTCCCTTCTTCCACGGAGTTTTATGAGGGTGTATTCGCCCTTTGTTGACACAAGTTTCTGTTTCCGATAGGTTAACGCACAAATATTGCTTCTGAAATTTCTTCAAATACCGAGGAAAATCTCGTTCAATTATAATGATATTCAGAAATTAATTTAAAATTTTTTCATCTGGTTCCTCAGTGCAAAATTGCGTCCAGTACCTTCATCTCTGACTTTATCATAGCATAATTTGTTAAAATTATACAGAACATTAACTGCATTCAGTATACACTAAATCATTGACGTATGAGACCTTTAAGAGCCACCACTTTTACAAATTGTTACTCTCATTTTATTTGTTTCTTGTTTGCTAGTTTTTTCTCCAAAATTGCGTTCTATAGACCTCTATTTCTATTAGGGTGAAATATATATTATATATATATTCTCAAAGTTCTATGGAATATTTACTGTATACAATATACAGTTATTCACATATATGGTTTTTTGTTCAAGCTCTTACACAAAATATTATCTAAATTTTTCACAATCTTCCTTAATTCAGTGTTGCACCTATTCTATCCCTGTAGTTGTAATGTTTATGGATGAATTTTTTAAACTATTGAGAACTTTTCCAGCACTCAGCGTGGGCTAAACCACTGACGATGTCTCATTTATTTTTTTGTTAGTAAATCTTATGTGAAAATTTTGATATGTACACCCCTGCATTGACTTGATTAAAATGCATGTTAATCAAACTACAGGGAACCTTTGTTTACAATATATAATAAATCATTAGCGTTTCATAATGATTTTTTGTGAGGTATAGTAATTATCTAAATTTATTAATTTGATTTATACATTTTCTGTTTCTTGATGGTGACATGGATAATTCGCACACGGATTTAATAATTCGGGATATCGAAATTATGCAGGGTGTTTCTAAATATCATTTACATACGGAAGGGAGTAATTCTTTATCTTATCCTATGACTAATAGTTGAAATAAACATAGCCACAAACGCTTAATTACCTATCTACAGTGTGTTAAAGTTTAAAAAATTAATATAAAGTGAATACTTTTAATGAGTCATGAAATCGAATATTAGATAAATAAAAACCATAAGAAATAGTCCGGGGGTATTCGAAAAAGTACGGTCATCAATTAGAAAAACGGCGAATGCATTTGTAAAGTTTGAAAATCACCTAAAACAATTACTGCAACTTTGCAGTCCTTGTTAATATTATTATTGTTATTTATGGTCATTCCCACTCTAATTTTTAATAGGTACTTCCAAACATACTCTATATATTTTTAGAAATAGGGAATTATCTATAAAAAATAGTTACTTACAATAAATTCTAATTTCATGTGGCGCATTACAAAAAGTCGTTTTTATTTTTTTGTCTCGACAACTGGCGCAGATACAAAAAACCACAAGAGATCAAAAAGTTCTTGATCAACGTAAAAAAGGTATTTTACGTTTTAGGATCTATCAGCGGTATACCGCAAAAAAGCTTTCGGGAAGGAAAGGGACATGACCCTTTAAAAATGATCACTTTTTAGGTTATCAAAAAAAAAAAAATGAGTCTTACACCGTAAATTATATTCGAAATTTTAGCTCAATATCTCAAAAACTGCAGGACTTATAAAGAAAAAAGTGAAACATTTCTGTATTTTAAATATTCTGGGATAGGTAGCGAAGAATTTGCGGAAGTATGTTTATATGAGCTTTTAGTCATGAAATATGTTAAACAATCACCCCCTTCCGCATGTACATATTTGATATTTAGGAACACTCTGTATACTTCAAAAGCTGATATACCAAAACACACCAACAAATTGTTTCGTTTGGGAGATATGGGGTGTTAAAAATTAAAAAATATGTGTTTAAAAATATCCCTATACAGATATTTCAATTTAATGTTGCAGCTGTTAATGCCACGTACTTATACAGAGAGACATACCAAGAGAGACGCCACAATTTAAATATTATTTTTAAAAAAATTCTGTAATGTTTACCCTAAATATTAACATTTTTTAAGAAGAATATTTTTGTTTAATTACAAAATGTTCAATGAAAATATACTACAATAATATGGCGTCTTAACCCGTCAATAAACATAATTCAAGTTTTTATTAAGACGCTAATGCTCATCTCAGGCTAAGCAGAAATGACATAAAAACTCTTTGTCAATCAATCGGTTTAAATCGAGATTAAATCCGACTGTTTCATATACTACCTTACGTGATAACCGTCATTTAAAACATTACCGTTCTTAATATCAAGTAAAACTTCATTTTCTTCTTACACGAATTTGAAGGTTAAAAAAGACTTACAATCCAGTTTAAATTTATTTTAAATGCTTACCGTCCAATGTAATTACATAGCGTTTTATACTGCCGCCTAAATTTTCAGGGTTCTTAGTTGTTGCTGACTCATAATAATATAATTCGGTTAAATTAGAATTAAATTTACCATAAATTAGTTTAAATCGCGTTAATCGTGGTCTAAACTTTACCCTTGAAAAGGACCTGACAATTAGAGAAAAGTAATGGATGCTTTATTTTATTAATGTCAGCAAGGTAAATTATTTTTAATTAACCGAAATCGAATTTGAAGTTATTATAAATCAGTTTCAATCAAACTTTAAATCGGGTTAAATTTTGTTTTTATATATTATACTACCTCGTGAATTTCCTAGTGAGTTCTTGTAATACATACTCATTGATATATATGATTAAAATGATGATGATTTAAATCAGATTTTACTGGCAATTAGTTCAATGGCTGTACGGACCGGGCAATTTTTAACTATACTTTAACCTTTTGGTCACTTAACTTAAAAATTGCATGGAATTGTTTATTTTAGGGGTTCCTTAATTTTCCGTATAAATTAACAGCGAACGGTGTAAACGGTCATAAATTATGTCAATTAGTAATGCAAATTAACCAAAACTTGACGAGCCGATAATAAAAATAAACATATGTCGTATGCCCTAATTGGGACTTGTATGTAAGAATCATATATGAATAATATTTTTTATCATTTTAAGTTGAGTCAAAATTTAGTATGCGTGAATTTAAATTAAAGTTTAAATTACGTTAGGATGTATCAAAGAGTGCTTTACAACAATATATTTTTTCGGAGTTTTTAACATTTTGTTAAATTACAGCTTAGAACTAAATCTGACGGATAATAATTAGTAGTAACTGTGTCGAGCTTTTATTTTTCTCTTAAATTAGTTTGAAGCAGATCTTAAATCGTATCAAATCTCATTTCACATGCCGAAAGAAACTATTGCAATTTAACTTAAATCGAACTATAAATTTTCTAAAATCTCATAGATTCTATTGCAAAGCATTATACTGCATCTTAAATTTTCAAAATGTCTTAAAGTTGACTAGTTTTCTACCATATAATCTACATAAATGTAAGTCGCGATAATTTGCACTTGGTACAAATAATGATATCAAAAACGACGAGATTAAAAACAGTGTTCGGTACCTTTGTTTATTTGACACTCTGAGGAGGATTTTACTGACAGCCTGTATCGGGCGAGCAAATTACAATGTTTTTATAGGGAATCTACGAAACAGTAACAGACAGAAAAAAATAATTGAGTCATTCTCGATGTCTTTTTTGACACAAATTTAATGCCTGTTTCCACATTTTTTTACCATGTTTCGTTCTTGAGTTATAAATAAAAGTTTGATTTTTAGCATTTTCGAAAAACCCTCCAATTTTTTTTAATTCGCTAGTTGCATAAAAATAACTTACATTATTAGAACACTTTTTGAGTACAGTCCGGTGATAATGATAAAAAAATTTTAAATCCACAGTTTTTAGAATTGTGAATTAAAGTTGTATCTTTTTTAATATAAATCATATTTGTTTTTGACATCAATAAAAAACAGTTTTTTCTGTTTAAAATTAACTATAATTTGTAGGGTTTTATATTAATTTTACATACCTACTTTTACAAAAAAAAACACTTTTTGCGATTGATTGCTGTGATATTAACATACATAAACAAGTGACACACATGATTGAGGCAGGCATGTAGTTTTGATTTAAATCTAAAAAAATCTTCTTAATTAGTTCCAAGCTTTATCAAATAATGAAACCTGTACAATCTAAGAAAAAACTAGCAACATTAAAAATATATACCTCTCCACCTACCCAAACATACTTTTTATAGTAAATGTTGAATCTCTTGTCCAATATTTACAATACATAAGTTGCATTACTCCACAACATTTTGCATGGATTAAATATGTAAATATTGCAGATTTGTTCATTAATGCACTGAATGAAGTTTTGTCAAAGTTCCTAGACATTGTAACTAGTGGTCATATGTAAATTCTTTTTTGTG
The DNA here is from genome assembly GCF_040115645.1 of Euwallacea fornicatus. Taxonomy (NCBI): domain Eukaryota; kingdom Metazoa; phylum Arthropoda; class Insecta; order Coleoptera; family Curculionidae; genus Euwallacea; species Euwallacea fornicatus. The sequence continues at coordinate 6,622,353 of NC_089542.1, read as the reverse complement.
TGTCTATCAAAAAAACATCAAGCAACGTTAAATCGGAAGAATATGGTGGCCACCTCACTGATCCGTTACATCCAGTTACGACAAAAATTCACATTTAATAAGTCTGAGACGGCTCCGATGTTATGAGGTAGATAACAATTGAAATAAATTTCGGATGCAACGTCAAAGTTGTTACTTTGAGCAAAATCGTATCGTAACATATATCTTTCATAATTTGCAAACATTTCATTTAAAATGGAAAATATTTAACAACTACTGTAATGACGGCCGCTTTCACAACTTGTTGATTGTGGAATTTGCCTATACGTCTTAGTTACGCGTGTCATTTGTTTCTCTACGTCAATATCATAGCCACCTATCACAAAAAGTGTTTTTTTTTTCAAAAATAGATGTGTAAAATTAATAAGATACTGTGTAAATCGTAGTTTATTTTAAAGAGAATGAAATGTCTTTTTAATGGTGCCCAAGAACAAATATAATTCAGAAAAAAATTATCTTAATCACCATCATTGACTTAACAAAGTGCCCTAATAATGTAAAAATTATTTTTATGCAATTAGCGAAAAAAATAGAAAGACTTTTCGAAAATGCTAAAAAACGAACTTTCGTTTATAACGCGGGAACAAAATACGATAAAAATTTTGATACCGGCATTGAAATTATCTAAAAAAAACATCAAGAATGCCTTAGTAGTTTTTTTCTATCTCTTATTGTTTCGCAGATTCCCTATAAAAACATCGAAATTTGCCCATATTACAGTTGCTGGCTTCATGTATCCTTAGTAATGTCACGAGTTCCTCAATGTCCCACTACAGCCGTGTTCATCGTCGCTCGGTGATTAATCCTTAAGAGGATTAAATAGCGATCTAATCAGTTAACAGAAAATTTCCCTTTTCATATTAATTTTGCCCATCTCCTGGAAATAATACAGTTTTTTTGTGCTTAATCAGATGGAAATTTCGTCCTGACATCGAAGCTTTAATTTCAGCCCACATCAGAGCAGCAAGATCCTCATTAATATTAACACAACATAATGCATTGTTGTGAATTACTTGATTTGCCCACATGTGACTTAAAAAATTAGCTTCTGCATGTATTAAATATCAGAGGCGTGCTATTTCGCAATAAAAAATGCAAATCATTGTGATAGTTTATTAATTAATATCATCATGGATATCTACATAATACATTGAAAATGTACATTATCGATTATTTTGTTTTATACATAGTTTTTAATCAGTCCTTAGAAACACATTTGATATTATTTTGCTATAGTAATAGCTGCCCGAGTAGGTTCTGGCCAGTGCTATTTTATTAGAAGAGTGTTTTCACATTAAACTACTTTTTGTACTTAACGCAATACGTAACTTGGAATGAAAACGAACCAAAGTCCCTCCTTTTATATCACCTTGCTTTGATTATTACAATACTGACTACACTTGTTTCGTTAGCAAAAATATATATAACACACACTACGCGACACCTTTTCTACACGTTATTCGTTATTTTCTTTCGTAGCAAAATAGACTTTTGCTACCGCTTAACGGTAATATCCCGAGAAGAAATGTTTCTCAAATCCGCCTTAAAACCTAGGGCAACAAACGATAAAATAAAATTAAACAACAAATAAACTGACGATTTGAAAAACATTTTCAAACACTATATACAGACTTTATTTACACATTAGCACTACGTAAACAGCAACAACATTAAAGATCAAAGCTGCCCCTTTTTCACTGTAAGCAGGCTTATGTTAGTCTCATCACAGCCTCCAAGAGAATGTAATACAGGGCATTAAGTAAAAGTGCCCCGGAGGCTGTTGAAGCGGAAACGTGCTCAGGGTTTGTCATAGATGCGGCCTCTTTGGTACCTTCTTCGTAGGGCTTTGTATTGCTTCTCACATCAGGCTTGCTTATACGTACCACCTGCGGAGGTGATATTTCTTCAGTAGTGGAAGTAGTCCTTATTGTTGTAGTAGTGGTCGTGGTGGTAGTGGTGGTGGTCGTGGTGGTAGGCACGAAGCTGTTATTGTGCAAGAAATATGCGGGACTAAACTCGAAGAACGTATCAACTATTACATTTTCCCTTTTGGTGTCTTCAATGGTAAACTCTAATTTTTCTCCATCCTCATAAAAAGCCACCACTGTGGCCATATAGGGGACTTCCATTTCAGTATAATTTCCGACTAAAGAAACATTAACTGCAGTGCCTTCACTTAAGTATTTCTCCACATCTACTACTACTACTTTGTTTTCAGGCCTAGGTAAACCCCAAGTTCCATTTACTTTGCTTGTGGGCAGATAGACCGTAAAGGGCAAGCCTGTGAGCATTCCATGTCCTTTCCCCCATCCGAGAAAGTAGCTGTAATTATAAGTCATCACACTTTCCACTCTTTGCACTCCATGTTCATCGTTCTTCAATACCGCCTGGGCTAGAATTTGTCTTTTCTTAGGGAACCTCCTGCCAGTTCTCTTAAACTTAACCTGTCTGAATTCATAAGAAATTGGCTCAGTTTCTACTAAAAGCTCTCCCTCTTCCGAAGGGATTTCATTATTGTTTTCATCCACCAAGTGGTAGAATCCTAGATTTTCTGAGGGGATGAATGTTCCTATGTAATGGGTCAAAGACCTTTCTCCTTTCTTTTGGTTGCTTATAGGTTTCCTAGCTACAATGGTTCTCAAAACGTTCTCTCCACTAGTTACAGCTCCTTGAGGTATGTTGTTGTACTTGTTCTTGCTCACCCAGCTCAACCTAGCACTATGATCTATATTGATTAAGACTTCAAACTGATGGTACTCCTCCACTTTCCGATAAAGCGAAGCTACGCAAACATGATTTTTGGATCTTAACTGTCCAATAACCCAGACACCAGTTACTTTCGCCCTGCAAATATAGACCGGCTCCTGGATCAAATCATTGAGGGTACCCTCTACGGCTATAGGTTCATTATTTGTGTCTAAAACCAAGTGTTAATGCATAAATTAGAAGAATAGAGTGACAATGAATAGCTAATTACCTTCAGAGATTTGATAAGCAGCAATTACCGCATACTTCAGATCAGCATGGTCTTGACTGTCAGTGGACACCCACTGTAGAGTTGAAGAAGTCACAGTTTGTTCCAAGTTTGAAGATATGACGTTCACAGGATCGGCCCTTAAAGGCACCAGAAATAGGGCCACCATAAGAAGCAGGATATGCGCTGACATGGCTGACCTGGAAGACAAAACCAAGTGTGAATTATATTTACTTAAGGTAATATTTCATGCATAAGTTCGGAGAAGAGAAAAGAACCGTTAGCACGTTGCTGTATATACAGGTGATTGCGCACGTTTTGTTTAGATTGGTGATTACGTTTAATTACTTGTTACAAGCAAAGCATAATGGTTTGTGTGCGACGGTGACGGTCGGATTGAATTGTAGATACGGGCTTGAGGCAAATGAGACCAAATGATGACCTCATGAGGAACTATAGGAAAAAGAAAAAACGCATTTGGTGTCGATACACCTAGATGTAGTGTTAAATTAAATATTTTTAATTAAAGTTATTGGCAAGGGTTCACGAGGGAATTCTTATACATGAAACAGTAATGTAGTGAAGCAGAATTGTTCTAGGCGTAAATTTTAAGTAGAAAACTCACTCAATATGACATTGTCCTGACTTGGCTTGGTTGTGAATATCTTGGTGAATTTTTAACAATTTTGGAAAATGCTTTAAAGAACCTCTTCAACGATGTGACTATTGACACCTCTCTCTCTCTCTCTCTCTCTCTCTCTCTCTTTTAATTTTTTGCCATAGTATGCTTTGGAAGCATTTGTCTTTCTTTAGGCCAAACAAAAGATATGACTAATGTGTGTGAGCGTCAAACTTCATTTGTGAGTGAAATGAAATACAGTGGACACTGTAAACCTCTACTTCAAATTAAGTAGAAACGCACTCGCGGCGTATACACTGAGTAGAAAGTAATGCAAGACGTTATATAACTAATTAATTCGTGTAGATTCTAAATAATTGCTTGTTTATAAACAATCCATAATTTCTTCAGTTTTCTGATACGTGACTGAATGAACCACGTAAAAGATAGTTTAGATACATAACCATATACTTACATGCATGTTTATGTATCGAAACTGCTTTCCATGTGGTTGATTCCGTTTGAGAAACTGTTGATCATATCATGCGACTACCGCAGTTGCATTTCTGTTGAAATTGGAATAAAATTCTACCATGTCCATCCACTGTCTTCATTTAAGTAATATGTCAATTTGGTAGAGTGAATTTAAACAGAAGTTTCGCATCCAAATAAACTTCCAGACGTAGAGTAATTATTAGATACCTTTGATTTTTCATGATGTAAGAAAAAATCGTCCAAATCCTCCCATGGCGAAAATTTGAGAACCTTTATATTGCACTTTAGAAACCAGATAATGGTGCCAACAAAAACGTTGTTAGAAAGGTTTTTTACGTATTTTCTGAAAATTAAAAAATCCAAGAGGACATCCACAATAATTCACTAAGGTAACACACAGCACTCGAAAATAAATAACGATAATTTTACGATTTTAATCATTTTAAAATTTTGCCATTTTCTTGGTACGCCATTGGGAATCTCGATATAAGTTGAAAATTTCCTATACACTTTAAAATGACTGAAACGTGACGGGTTTTTAATATCAAAAACCAGGGATTGCGCTAATAGGAAGAAGAAAGTTTGATAACTTATATATGCAGTACATTTCAACCAATCAGGGTTTCAATGATTTAGAAAAATTCCAAATTTCTTGGTATGCCACTGAACCACTTTAAACTCTAAAACAAATTTTAAGCTGACAATTTGCTTAATTTCAAAAAGTAATTTGGTTTTAGTACCAGGAGCCAGAGACTCTAAAAAGCTTAGTAAAAAAAGTTGAAGTAATGTAACTTCACATTGTTTTTGCAAATTTTTGTAATACATCTTACCTATTTTAGGCTAAAACCCGACAGTTAGACCGCCATTGATCGGTCAATGACGGACACAATTTTAAGTGCTTAAAAGACATACATATCTGAAACACATGTGGCTTAATTCATCAGTGACGGAACATAGCTATTTATCATCATGTCTTAAATTTTGGAGGATCAAAACCATAGATGTACCTTTGGTTTTTTGACAGTTAAAGCTATATATTTTAGAGTTTAAACGGAAATCTAAAATATTTGTCCCTTTAACATATTTGCGGTGGGACTTTTTACACACAGAAAATGTTGGGAAAGCTTGAAAAATTTATTGCATTTTCGGAAGCACGTGAACTATGTAGATCCGTCTCTAGTTGGATAACAAACGAATTTATAGTTCCAAGATCAAAAATTAATACCTGAAACAGGGTTCACACCTAATGGCAGGAGCGTAACTCTTTTCAAAGGCTAAAAAAATACTAAACCTGAGTTTTGAATATATTCTAACGACACATATGGCAATTGCAGAAAAAAACAAATAGGAATTTTACAAAAATATAGGGTAAAATAGTATCCTGAAACGAGTGCGAAACTACATACATCCTTTGGCTGCTATCAATCTAAACAATACGAAGATCAGATAAATAAAAATTCAGTCATAGTTCAATCAAAATTATAGCTTGATTTCGACATATATTGCACGAATTCCGAAATCTCAATTTTACTATTTTACTACTCCTTGGCTCATTTACGTATGTAGTTCTTGTATATAACTTAGATCCAGAACGACTTCACGTGCAACCTCTTTAAAAGACTTTAACAGCTAATAACATGCTTGCAATTAAAACGTAGTAAAGGAAGGTGATAAAATCTGACTGAAACAAATTATATATACAAGTACGTGGTAGTACCCGGCGGACGATTTAAATTTTATTACTGTTCTTGTTGTTTGGCGAGAAAATATATTGGCGAACTAGATACTTGACTTTTGACTTTAACTTTATGGAAATGGGAAAGATTTATGGGAGGTGTCAATCAAAACGTTCCAGGAAGCAATTGCAAAACCATTGGTGTAATTTATCACTTGCATATTGCGAATACCAGACTGTTGCGTGCTTCATTCGAAGATGCATGCTTCTGTAAGGCACGTTGCATGCATGCTTATGTTATAGAATCTTATTGGAATATATTAAAATTTTCACCTTCTAATAATCTTGACATAATGTGAGATAATTTCCATTGTTCGTGATTGTAAAATTTAGTGGTAGTCCAGGTTTTACTGAAGAGATTTATTGCCATTTACGAAAAGTGTCACTAATTGCAGAGCCACTAGCAGCATTTTTCATTTGTTTGCATTTCTTCGCCTCAAAAACCCATTGCTACGTTACAGATTTTGTCAATTAAAGGGAACAACTTTAAGAGCCAAAATGTGTGAAGCGTTGCCTCTTCACTAATCAGCAACGAAATTGTTTGTTTCAAAGGTAGCAAATGATTTAACCCTCCTCTTTTCCCGGGATATTCCAACAATCCTGACATAATGGCGAATAATAATATTATTTAATTTAGAATTTTATTATGCGATTGTGCATAGAAACACAATTTAGTCCGTGTCACTGTTGTGTCAAATGCGTATGTTACCACCTACAGTTAGTTCTTGAAATCCACACATTCATATCTCCGAACTGAAGACTAACACTTCACTATCAAGTTTGTCGGTAATTATACGTCTTGTTTACATTATTACAGTGCCAATCAATCATTACTTGGTTATCTGCGTGATGTATTTTTTTATTATTTTTTTTTGAAAACTACCACACTATCAACAACTGCCTTATTATTAAGACTCGTTTACTCGTTCCGCCATATAGACATTTTTCACTGTGCGTCGTTTGATTAGTAATAATTACCCCTCACGAGCTGAGAATGCTAATAAGATGGAAATGATACGAAAATGAACCATAAACAAAGTGAATTTTGCGATTCAGTCGAAGACGACTGGTACAAAGACGGCGCCAATGAAAAAAACAACATGGCATTCTAATAAGGAATTAGATCTCACGTTCAAGATTTCCGTTCCAATTTCTTAACTTGCGATTTTTTCCGCCAAGGTTGGATGCCTTATCGCAGTGATGCAACTGCAAATTGCTTCTTTATGAACGATTTCCTTTAGCACGAATGATTGTCTACTGGAACGAGCCTTCAACTTGACTTCCAGTACGGTTTTTTGGAAAAACATGCTACCGAAATGGGTTCGACGACCATAAATTTAAAGTAGCGTTATGTCCGTTACATTATTTCAGGCAGAGTACCAACAAAGAACCTGATTTGATGAGCCAACATAGAATCACAACCAGGAAATTCTCATCATCCTCGATAGTAATATTAAAGATGAATGAAGTCAAGTAATTTAATGTTTATATTTATGCTTGGTTTAACTTGACAAGGGAATTACGTACTTGAAAAATAAATGCGTGACTTTTCTCCAGTTACAAACATGTCAGAGTACCTGAATACTCGTATACTTTTCTCATTCTACTAGACTAGAAAAGCAACAGTAAAATGGTATCGCCCTGAAGAAGGCTCTAATTTGACGCCGAAACGTCGGGAAAAGGTGATTTCAAAAAACTGATTACTAATTCTAAGACATCAAGTGCACTGTTCCAATTCTTTACACCTTCTTGGAGACGCGTTTGACCTTTTTTACGTATTTTAACTGCGTTCTGATGGTCGCATTGTTTAAAGATTTCCGCAAATGTTCGCATTCAATTATAGGTTTCCAGTGGTGTACCAAAATCTTTAAAATTTGTTAAAAATCTTGAACTCTGATGCATGATTAAATTGAGTTGTGTTAATTCCTTAGCCCTCTTGAAGATGTGTCTGATATGCTTTTTTCCTTTGGATCTTTCGAAAATCACAAAGACCTTCCAAAAATATCTCCTAGTGCATTTCTGGCTATGTATACTACTCCATAAAATTTGTATGTAAGATATTACTGATTATACCTAAAAACAGTGCCGCTTTACACTTCCATTTTAAGGCCCGCTCTCCAAAATAGTAAGATCGCTTTCTTTTATTCAAGAAATGTATGTATGATGATGAGATGATAATTTTCTAGGGTATTTTCAGTCATTTTTCAGTGGTTTTTCAATTGTTAAAAAATTTGTCCATTCTTCAAGCCACTGAATCAGATTTAGATGCTCTTTTGGACCTGGCCTATTTCAACATTCTTTTCGTAGCGACGTAAATCGCCTCAGATCAGGATCTTCTGATTATAGCTCGATCCATCAAGAACTGTTATAGAGACAAGAAGCATCTGGACAAAACTACATTTTAAGCCTAAATTTCTTCTCCTTATAACGGCCTCGTTTCAGTCCTCTGTCTTACAGAAGCCTGTTTCGTCTTCAATAAACTGGAGAAATCCTCTTCAAATCTCTAAATCTAATTAAACAAACCACTTCTCTGGGTGTAGAAAGTCAAATGAATCTTAATTGAAAACTATTAGTCCCCCAACATCGGTCTCTGATCTGCATAATTGACAAAAACATACAACAAGCACCTAGAAAGACACTTAAATCTTGTAACACATTTCATGACTTTTAAATGAAACAATTTATGGCGTCAAGCCTCTTTAATAAATATTAATGAGCTATCGGCAGTTTATCATTTAACTGTGGTAAGTGTCCAGTGCAACGGACAACAAGGGTATTATTAAAGAGCAAAGGTGTTGCTGTTGCTCACTTCAATTCAATTATCGCATTACAATAGACATTATGTTTTTGTTATAGCGACCCTTTCAGCCATCCGACAGCTTGTCAATTAGCGTATCTCTTTGATGTTGAAGTACGAAGCGGGTACTTTTTGGTTGTAGTAAGTTATTTATTACTATACAAACCGTGATGGCAATAGCTGTATTATAAAAATGTAGATTGTTACGTAATCAACTACATATCAAGGACGGTTTGTCCATTTACATTTTAAATTTCTCGAAGCACAGGTGCAGTTCAGTGGGTACCTACGAGGTTCTAACAACAGGACAGTGGGTTCCTTATAACACAAGCCCATTTAAGGACGTCGCGTTCTGATTGTGTATTGAACTGTGATAATTTCTTAGACTAAGCCCTAGCAAAGGTCCGCCATTACTGGTTCTAATTAACATATCATTCATATTAATGTATAATTAAAAGCGATTAATATGTAAATGTTACCTTGTTGTAGTCGGTTAATTTGCATGTCGACGTTTAATAAATAGGTGAAGACAGATGGAAAAAAAGCACAAAAATAGGATGAATCATTGCATGTGCAAAATGTGTGGTTAACCGTGACTTTATGTGAGCAGATAGTGAGTTATCTTTGATAATATTCAATTTATTCGGTGAAGATGAGTATTTTGAAGTTAGCCAGGATACGCATATTTTATAAAATTTGAAAGATAATGAAAGAGATGCGCAGATATAAAAAAAAGCCACATAATATTATAGAAGAGGTTTTGAAGTGACACTCTGACCAAGGAATATAGTACGTTTAAGTAATTTCGTTTCTTCTCGTTTCTAAACATTTTTTAAGACTTACAATTTTTGTTTATAGAGAATGAGGGACGTCCCTACAGCAACTAAATTCTCTCTGAGAAATTTTTGTATATGTTTTAGATTTCAAAAATATGAGTATCCCATTAATGTCTTTTCAGTTGAACTGCATAGCAACATCACTCTTCGAAACTACAAAAAATAAATTTAAATATTAAAAATCGGGTAATTTATAAATTGACCCAACAAAATTGTCTCCTGTTTCCGAGTTTTCAAAGAAAACTAAAAAACTGTCCTTAAACTTACATATGACCCGACCCTGCTCCCTTTTCGATGATTTATTGAATTCTAGTATGCAAGAAGAACCTGGGATCTCCCAGATGTATATAGAAACAATGACATATTATAATGTTTTAAAGCAGCTAGAATTTTATTAATTATAATATGTGCTTTTTTTTTAAATCTATTTCTACTTCTTTAAATTTCCTTGCAGTGTGACCCTGGCCTTTTCGTGGTAATTTTTCTATTGAAAAAGGGTGACGTCACCGACTTTTTTAAGACCATTAAAATATCATTAATTATGTTAAATTTCAGTCTGTCACTTTCAATTCCGCTGTAGTACGACCCTGTAATTTCTCGTTACATATCTAAAAATGTTCTCAATTCTTCAACAGGTTAAAATGCCATTACTTTTCCCAACTTTTAATTTTCTTAAAATTTCAAGACTTGGAACAAATGGAAGTTTGAGATAGTTTTTGAAGCCAGCGCTTAATGGCCATTACGATTTTATTAATTTTAGAATGCTGAGATGTATTCTGTTTTTGCCATTTTAGTTTCTATATGGTAGGATATTGCTTCTTTCCATTAGGTCTCTTAAAGCACTTATGTTTCAAATTAAATTTCAAACTTTTCTACTACAAAAAAAAAACAGCGGCGTAACTAATCTTTTAAAACTATTAAAAGTCATTGTGGTTATTTAACTAACACATCCGAACATCGATTCTTTACCATATACTGAATGCGGTTGACTGGGCGATGCGAAAGGTAGTTCAGCCACCAATAAAGTGCAGTAAGGACATTTTCATGCGCATGTAGTAAAATTTTTTAATTATGATTGATGAAGGATTTTTTTATTTATCTTATCTTCCATGTCTCAAAGCAAATGCTACTACGTAGAAATGGCACCAACTTTAACGTTTTAATTTGACAGCCTGTATGTTATTGAATTTTTCGATTTTCCTTAAATTTTATAAATATTTCCTCTAGTACACAATATTCACGGAAATTAGAGCGAAAAGGTTTTCACATTTCTATTTTAATTAATTCTTAAATTTGTGACCTTTGAAATTCAAAATATGTCATATTTCGAAAACCCTTAAATATCGTAATAAGGTTTCTAATACAAAACATTTTTGGACTTTCGAAGACAATTTAAAAATTCGACAATATACGGGGTCGAACACCCCGTCGAAGGCAAGTGTCTGACATCGTTTTGTGTAAAAGTAAAAAAGTGGCACGTTTCCAAATGATTCTGATGAAGTATTTCGAACATTCCTCAAGTATGTCCTCAAAATTACGTACTATTCTCGGCATCACAAAAAACAGATTTGTTGTCAAGGTATTCTGACATCATTCCTGTACGTTCTTGTAACGTTTTCCTCTTTCAAGTCCAGTGTTTTGTTTTGGTTCAGTTTGGGCATCCACGTTTTCAAATCTTTCTCCCACACTTTTGCATTAAAAAAAAAATTCAGTTACCTTAAGTGAAAGGGGGCGCCCGTTAAATAATATATTGCCACATTCAATGCAAATCATCTCATGGTTTTAAAATTTAAAGGATGAAATACTCCCACTCATTTCGGGTAAAGACATAACCAGTCTGACTTGTATGTATGTGTATGTGTGTGTGTGTGTGCGGATACCTACAAATCTCGTCGTTTTGGTGGTACCTTATGAAGGTCAACTGGTCCACTAAAGTGATATTCTTTTTATCCGCATTTTTACATTTAAAATTTGCTTTGTGACTGAGACATATTTTTCTCTTGAGATACAATCTTGGTAACTCTCTTTTGCAAAACCGGCAATTTAGAAAGATGACCCGACAAGATTCCAAAAGCACGTCAAAGCAATCAAATCGCAACCATTAATCTTGCACCCACCGGCACAATGCCTTTTCATTGTCAATCATGGTATTGTCTGGTTTCACTGCTTTTATTTACATATAGCGCGATTGCGTTACAGTCACTATTCTATGACAACGTAAAAGAAATTGTAATGATGAACTCCCAGATTCGTGTTTTCACACTTTTATTAAAGATACTGCAGATGCCCTAACGGTAACTCTATTGTGGGAGCAAGGGAGCTAATAAAATTAGCTCCTCTTGTTTGGAAGTAAATACGCGCTCTTCAAACGTTCTGTATTTTCCTCGGTTTGTTTAATATAAATATATTGATTTATAAGTCTATATCTAATTCAATTTAAAAATCAGTTTATACATTCGTATTGAGAGCGTGTGGGCTCAATTGATGCCTCATTAATGCATTGCAGTGGTGTATCAATAATTACTTTCGCCCTATGGGAAAAATACACTCCTCTCGCTTCTTCATCCCAATTCTCTTAGGCAAATTTATTGGGTGATTTATCCACGTCATGATTAGATTAAGCTCGCAAATTACCATTAATCCACTTAGCTTTCATCTCCTTCGAAAGCAGAAATAAATTGAATATTAATTACCTACTGATTAGCTAGGTGAAGCAGCCATTGAGAATCTACCGACAAAGTAACTGAAATTGAGACAAGTTTAACTGAAGCTGTCGGAAAATTTTACTCCAACCTGCACTCTACTGAACTTAATTTAAATCTGTCTATCATAATTATTCCTCTACTTAAAGAAGTCTGTTTGAGTGCATTTTTTTATTATATTAAGTTTTTATTAAATGATTTTGAATAAGCAATAATGGTCGCATGGACATTCGAAAACAGTTTGACGATTACATAAGTTTGCGAAGACATTTTCGATTCTGAAGTTACATGAAGTGATTTGAAGTAAGTCCAGAGAAAAGAGCCCTTGATATGAACTTGAATGACTTGAATTCACCCAAGCTCTCCTCAGCTATTATTTTTGCCAAGGTAAACGTCCGACTATCACAGAAAATGCGTTGCGTCCTGGAAACTTTCCGAATGGACGAAAAATCCTGCTTTAGGGGACTAAATCCTAAATGTTTCCCATTAAACTACAGGGAACTATGCAAGTCCTATAACAAAAATACTGCGTCGCAAAACAATATTCTAACAAACCTCTTTAGTTCATAAATATACAGCGTGTTTAAGTGTAGTATAGTTAGTGAGTTCTAGTCATTTAAATAAATGTGAATTAAGTCATTTAAAAAAGTTGTTAATTAAAGTAGGTTGTACTTGATATAGGAACTTAATAGGAACTAAAAGTTATCTTAATTGCAATAAATTCGCAACGTCGCTCTAAACATTTGTTTCTATTCGATCAGACTGATTAATGGCTGGATTGTCCTTTGGACTGACAGTGTTGCTAGATGTTGTACAAACTCCCAGTTCTGATACTAACTATGGCAAACAAAATCCAACTTCTAGTGTTCTAAATAAAACATGGTTAGAAGGAACCATTTGTGGCAATAGCAGCTCTCTCACACGTTACAAAAGTCTATTAGTATCTACATGAGGTTCCGCTTTACATCGACTTGATTTAAGCCCCGACAGGGGCTCGCCCAACTACCTGGACCAACTGGTCTAACTTACTGGGCCCCAGACGAACATAAATGCCGCTTTCTGATTGGATTTTTTCCGGAGAAGTACTGATTGCTTTCAACATGAACTGGGCATCGCATTTCCCTGGCAATAAATTCTACTTGTAATGTTAAATATCCTCTTTGTTGCCTCTTCAGATATCAAAGAATGGGAAGTAATTTATAGAAGAAAAAAGCCAGACAGATGCCTCAAATCGGATGGGGGGAGCCTTTGAAAGACGACTTGTAACACACAATTGCGTCCGAATCCCAATCAAGGCACTTTTGTCTTTGACGGTTAAACAGGGTGGAAAACGATACCTTTGAAAAGGGAGGGATTAATTTATTAAACTTCAGCACACTGGCATTTTCCTATTCTGGTCTTATTGTGTGTCATGGAGTAAACCTTGAGCAGTTTTAATTCCTATAATCGAGGTTATGATAGTGATAATAGCACAATAATAGTTTCGTTTGAACTTGACCGAAACTGAATTTGCCCATGTTTATGCTCCAATTTACAGACAAAATAAATTCAAATATTTAACAAATAATGTTATGAATGTTATAATTTTTATGTTTGTAAGACTCAAGCATGTTGACGTTAAGGATTATATTAGTTGTCTGTTCAATAATTGTTATTTTTTAATGATAATAACGCAATTAAACATCTAATAGTTTATGAGTGAGTCAGGGCTAGGAATATGAATTTTTGAAAATTCAATGATATTGAAATTTTGTCGGAGATGGTCTTAAGTTAGATGTCTAAACTGGATTCCGCAGATTGTAGCACTCCCCGAGGACCGCCCTATATATGAATATATGCTATTCATTAGCTGCTCAATAAACTTTCCATCAATTATCTCACAAATTGTTGACACTTCTGCTTCAAAAATTATCTGAAATAGCACATGACTTCTGGGTTATTTACCGGTTATTTAAGTACGCGCTTGTTGAAACCACATAGAAGAACCTGAATGTCATGGATGACAATAAAAAAAATATCAACCACAATACATAAGAAACCATTTATTTCTTGGTTAAAAGATGTGTTCCATGCCCCAATTTGTTAATGTAAATATAAAATTTAACGTTGCAATATGGATTGATGAAATTCTCGAGGAAAATGGTGGAAAAAATTTAAATCAATTTCAATACTCCAAGAAAACATTTTTAGTTACCCTTAAGTTAACAATTTTAAATATCTCTAAAAGAAAACCAGGAGACGAATACACACTGAAATTAGTCCATTTATAGTCCTGATTCATGCTTATTTGAATTCAGAATTTAAAATTGTTAACTGATGTCTCTTCAAGTCGGAGAGTTTTTTTGGTGAAACTTCTGCCTAACAAAAAAAAATAAAAATAAAAAACGCACTCAATGACATTTAACTATAATTCTTTTAAAAAAATAGAGAGGGCTAAAAATATGCAGATTTATAACCCTTATTGATGTCTATTGTGATCTTAAAACTTTGAAATTCTAACTCATTTCCTTTTCTCATGGCGATTTTTTGGCTTAAGCCTCTCTATGATCAAAAATTCAAAGACAAACTCAGAAAATCTCATTTACAGCTCTCAAATTAATAGAAAGACATTCACAAATTGGTGAATGTATTGCCTCGAAGGCATGGCTATCGACCTTAAAATTTTAAAGTATTTGTTTCCCGCCCTTAGCGGTTTCAACGACCAATCGTTATGTTAATATGAAGTTCACCTGGAAAATTATATCATTTTGAAAATGTTTGCTTAAATTTCTCTCAAATTTAATATTTTTCGCGAACTGCGATAGATCGAGACGAAAAGATTCAAATGCAATATCCCCATTGTTTTGTTGGTGGAGCCTATTTAGTAGGACAGTACAGTAGGGTTCGGCTATAACGAACACGTGTTAACGAATACTCGGTTATAACGAACGAATAAAGTCCCATCCAAATTCATATATAGCTAATATTAAGCAAGGGTTTTCCTTTTAACATGATATAGGCATGAAAAAACTAAGCAAAAACTTTATGTAACATTTTTTATAAATCTCAAAAACAACCGAATTAATCGAGTATGAAGAAAACTAAAAGATAGTACGAAATTCTTTAACTAATAAATTTTCTAGCAGGTTGATAGGTTACAATGTACCAATAAGATGGCAGGATTGCCAGACCTAAATCCATGTGATTTTAATCTGTGGATTTAAATGAAAAGGTTGGTGTTCAAAACTGAAATTTATACAGTAGCAAAGCTGCGTGACCGGACAGAAAATGATATATTCTAACAGCATGTACAGAGTTGTGCATAAAGCGAGCGACAGTTTGTATAAATAGAACTAATTACGACAATTTCGAACACCTTTAATAATCAGTCTTGGAGTGAATAATAATTAAAGATTTTGTTATTTATTTAAACTTTCATACGCGCATATTTCACTTGTTTTTAAGATTTCGAAAAATTGTTAAATAATATTTTTATTTTTATTTTTTTTTTGAGGTCTGTCGTGTGATAAGCAAAGCCCCTATTTAAGATTTACCCTGTATACATTTTTATTCGTATAGCTATACATTCTTATTCGGTTATAACAAATTCGGAATGAACGTGCTATATTTATTATTTTTTGGAGCTTTAAGTTCGATTATAACGAACCATTGGGACATTCTGCAGCGAGTGGAGAAATTGAAAATTTAAGCTAATGGATCAAACAACCAGCTCAATTGTAATTTTGAGGAAACCATTTTAAATAAATATGACACGGTTTATGAATATGTGGAATTTGCTGAATTTCTCGATGATAATGGCATTATTGAAATAACGGCCAATGATTAATAAGAAAAAACGGTTCGTCTGATGAGTAGGAAGTTGAGAGGAATAATGAAATTTTAATCCTTCATAGCTCAAAAGGCCCTTTCTGCTTTGAAGATCATAGCGTTTCATGTACAGATAACTTATCCGGAAAATGAAAACTTTTTGAATGCGAGAGATCTTTTCCACACCAAAATAACTGAAGGGATATCGAGAAACCGCAAGATGCACAACCAAATTATGAACTTGTGTTTTACCTAAACTTGAAATTTATTTAAGATTTTTAAAAAAATATTTTTGTTCTTTTCTTCGTCATTTAATATATATCTATTTACTACAACGAGAAATTGTATAAGTTGGCATTAGATTGAAACAGAATTTTTGAATCAACAAGCTTTTTTCCTCTGTCGCCTATAACGAATCTCTGCATGTAATGAGAATGACACGCAAAGTTGCTTGAAAGTGCGTTATATTCTAGTTCTACTTGATTTGATCCTGACTGAAATCATTTAGAGTATTCCAGTTCAAGTCAAAACGAACTTGATTGATGGCATCCCAATTTAAAATATAGTCAAATGCAAGTTTTTATTTTCAATTTTTTTTTTCTAATAATCATGACCAAGTTATATCGAAAATGCGTCATTGGCCATAGTTTAGCACGTGACTCCTTGATTGTATCTTTGGAAGATGGAACGTGATACACTCCACTACAATATCAATTTTGTTTCTGGGTTACGATGTAGTTGGCGCTTGAATTGCGCGATCGTGACTTTAGAGAATTAACCTTAAGTTAATAGAAACGACACAAATACTGCATGGCGTCAGTCTAAGGATTTATGATGATTTTCGTGGGAAGAGCGTAAGTCTCTAGGAGGTGCTAATGCACGACAAACCTAAAATTTGCCCTTTTTGGAGGGCGACCAAAGACTGGAAAATCGTTTCTCATTTACACTAGATAAGATTTTTATTCGGATTTTATTACGTTTTCCCCCCTAGTGCTGCTCAGTGCGGTGAAGATGAAGGAAATTTGATTAGAGACGGGGAGATTGAGCCGGAGGTTTTATTTATTTTTTTTTGGAAGGGAAAAAACTCAACATTTCATGCAAAACTTATTCGTATATCCAATCGAGCAATGAGCAGTTAACCCCCAAAAAAAGTCCTAATCTTGCAGATAAACTTCCAGATAACTGGCTGGCATTTGGGGTAAGAAAAGCATTCCAGCCACGTGTGTTTACGGAGTTGCAAGGGAGTTGGCATGGCAACTGGCAATTTCGCACCCCCAACTCCCCTTGGGCTAACCAGGGCTGTACTCACCAATACAAATTCTCGATTTCAATTTAACAAAATAACTAAAACTAATTGAAATTCTTTCATTGTTTTCATGCAAGTTCAATGTCACGTATGATTACCCAGAATGTAATTTACATCCATCCACCATGTGAGTGACTTACTAATTGTAAGTTTAATGAGTCTTCAGAGCCGATATTCCTGGCTCCATGAAGAATAATTAACGTTATTAAAAGCCGTCGGTCCATATAAAGACTCGTGCAGTAATCTATACCTAATGGCCAGGCTATACACTGCCTCTATTATTGACCGCGAACAAAGATAGACGAGTTAATAATCATAGTTCGGTTTCGTTCAGGAAGTACTTATTTCATGTCCCGTATAATCGTCATTATTGCACTTCTTGGCAGGTGGTGGATCTATGATTGAGGTGGTGTATGCAAATCGACGGTATTAACACTTCATAAACAGTATTTAGCCGTTAAATGAAATTTAAAACCGTATTAAACGTTAAACAGATGGATTTCCTCGTAGGTGAGAGATTATGCAGCTGTGGGCAGTTATAGCAAAGTATATTGGTCCGTTAATTCGATTTCGAGTGCTTACCGGTTCTTGCAACGGGATTATTGGGCAAAATGTGGGGTTTTGAGTGCTCGAATGTATTGCAGTGTGGGATGGTTCTATGAATGGTGAAAGCAAATAAATTTTCGAATATATAGGGCAAAAAAAAGAGAAAATTTTCGATATTTAACATGCCGCTCTAAGGCAGAGCAGTTCGAGTAAATAATATTTAAGAAAGACACTAATTTATCTTGCAACATGGCATCAATTCTTTTCCGGTGACCTTTTTTGTAAAAAGTTAAAATCAAAACTTGTCACTATTAATTTTTACCTCTTGAACAGTCTAAATTATTTAATTTATGACAATTTTAACTCTCCTCCACAAGCAAAGTGTGAATTTTTTTCTCTCCATATGTTTTGTTTATTATTTTCGCATGCTATCGTTTTGAAATTTCAGAGTCTCTAAAAATGAATTTGACTTCCTTTTCATCGCCTTTCAGCGATCAAAAAGACACATTTTTAAGTAGATCCTGTATGTTTTTACATCTTTGTGTCATCCTTGTTTAAAAAGAAACAAGTTGATAATACATCACTTAAATTAAAAATCAAAAATACCGTGTTACATACATATTAAATTCGATTAACCCATGAAAATATACTGATATTAGTATGCGCTAATAGCAATAGACTTAAATAAAACTACAAATGTCAGTCTGTCTGTCCTACTTATTTAAAATTTATAAATGAAAATGAACTTGAGCTCTCTCCCGAACTTGCGTTATGATTTGACAAAATGTCAATATGTTTTTGTCAAACATACCTAGACTGCTGCTTTCTGTGTCTCATACACATAATTTATGGCTATCTCGTCTTCGTTCGACTCATGCCATAATAGGTTTCTGCAGGTTTCTTTGCATTTATATGGAGAATTCACCTTGCACTGAATAGTGATTATATTGGCATTTAAATCAGCGATACATCACTACACATTTACATATACAGAGTGTCACGAAAATGCAAGTCAAAATTGGCATCATGAGATTATTTGGGGCAATGTATTAAAATTTGGTTCAAAAATAATTTGAAAAACAAAAACAAGTTTTTTGCTATATCTGCAGAATGTTTCTATGGATTTTAATGGAATCCATTAGTACAGAGATTATTTTCATGTAATATTCATGTTTATTTACAATGTGCAAGTGGAAAGTTCTTGGCATCTTCGTACAAAACTGACGAGAACTTTTCGCAGGGTAGCCGTATCATTTTGATTTTTTTCTGATGATACATTAGCCCTTTCTCAAGCTATTCTATGTCTTGGAAATTCCTCGTATAGTTAACATTTCACGTCCAAACAAAAAATTATTTTTTCATAAATAACACCGATTTGCCATCTCTTTGATAATTACCGATATTTGTCGATATGAATGCTGGTGTCACTGATGGAAAATGTCATAAAAGTTTATTGATATTTTTTAAAGTTGTACATGAATAATGACGTTCTTTAATGAATAAATAACCGATACGGTTACAATTATGATCTTTTGCCATATGGGTATATGGGACTCCCGTAAGAACCTGACCACTCGTACAAACCTTCGGCGATTGACTTTTCGACGATTCGGGAACCGTAACACAAGGTTTCAGATTATGTTCGCAAAAACCCATAATTTTAATCATATCAGCTATTTTTTCATTAGAAAATTCCATTACTGATCTCAAAAGACACTTCAAAAAATGTTGATGACTTTTTAAGATATTTTCCGTAAGTGACATCAACGTTTACATGGACAAGTATCGATAATTATCGAATGGATGTATTATGTATGAGGAAAGATATATATAATTTTTTTCGACATGAAATGTTAACCATATGAGAAATTGCCAAGAGATAAAAAGATTGGAAAAAGGGCTAATGAATCATTAGAAAAAAAATCAATGTGATACAGCTACCCAATGAGAAATTCTGGTAATTTTCGAGCGAAGATGGGGAAGAATTTATCACGTGCATATTACGAATAGATATGCCTATTACACGAACATAATTCCTATAGTAATGAATAAATGCACAATGGATTTCATTAAAACCGTTTGAAGCATTCTCCAGGGATAACAAAAAACATTATTTTTTTTCAAGAGCTTTGCTCATCAAGGCGTTTAAACCAGATACTATTTAAATAATTTTTGACACGCATTTTCGGGATCCCCTGTATGCATAATAAAACTTCCGCCGGTTTAAAAGCTTGTCAGTTTACGCAGTATTGCGGGATAAAAAAAAATGCTAACTATAAAGTTTTCCGAAAATGGCTTACGAATTGTTAAAAAAATAAAATAAAACGAAATACATATGACTAATAATATTACAATCAACTTGCGTTGGTCACAACAGCAAAGAAGTCCATTCATAAGAAACACATGAGTCACTGCGTTTTTGATTCACTATTGTAGTACCCATTTAGTTACTAACCAATCTCGCTTACATCCTACGCCTTGAGCACTATAATACAGTGTTTCCGTTATGCCTTCCTCGGTTCTCATACGGAGAAACAAATTGGCCTTTTGTTATTCTGTTATGGTGATTCTTTAGCTCAGACTAAATACCATCGAAGACTTTTAACTGTAATTTTTTCGGGAGAAAGAAAGAGGAATTTTAATCTGTTTTTTGTAGTAATTTTTAAAACTTGTATACCGTTTTCCTTTGGTGTTGATTTCTAAATAATTGCCTTCCACGTACTACATGCCAACCTAATCGTAAATAAGCATTACGTTCGGTTTTTTCCCGGTTTTCAGTAATTAACTCAAAACTAGAAGTGTTACATAAGAATAATTGCGACTCTGAGGCGTCGACAGTATGTCACCTGATTTTGTGATAGAGATGTAAACCTCGACAATACGGTATCGGTCAAAGACTTATACTGGGAATTTCCAGTATGAAAATCAATATAAACCAGCGAAAAATAAATTGCAGCAACATTAAACAACTAATTGTATTAATGTTGCATTTAATACGATTAGACGGGACTGCCGTAAGCCTACACATGTAATTTTCTGCTCCACCGACACTGGATATGGGACTAATGTGAGGTTTATTCTTTCAATCGCAGTTACCAATTAAAACGTAAGCTAAATAACCACAAGTTGATCTACATTGCAAGCTGAACCTATAATAAATATATAATCTTGAGGGTTGGGACAGATGTCCCTATAGAACAGCGCAGCTGGCAGAGTTTTATTGACCGACCCATTTGAAAGTCCTTATATGGGGAAATTCGCCAACAAAGCCGGCCAAAATGTGCGAATTACGTTTAGAGATAATATGAAGAGATAAGAAGGGATAAGAACACATGGCATAGCACTTGAAGGCCTGGGGACTGCATTAAAGTTGACTCATAGATGATTTTCTTTAGTAATTGCAGGATGCTGTATCAGGCAATCTATCACTCTGAAAGCGGCCCAAAGTAAAGATATGAAATATTAATTCGGACAAAACTTATTAATCTTCTTTATCACGTTTCGTGAACTACTTTCTCAACTTTCCTGATGGAATGTCACGATTTTGACCTGAGGAAACCCTCACTTTAAGTAACATTTGGTCTCTTTCAAAAAGTAGTAACACGTATTTGCCAATGTGTGTACGAAGTACCATTAGATTGGTACTCTCCTGCGACGATCACAAAGGTCTCTTGCACGCTTTCTGAATATATTGGATTTTCTCACGGCGCATTTCTAAGATGCCTTAAAACGAGCATATATAACTGAACTTTTTCTTAAAAAAGACGACACACTTAACCACAGGGACGTGACTATATTGCCAATTGACCGCCTTGATGTCTATATTGCAAAAATACGGTCAAGTAGGAAGGATGAGTGTAAGCTAAATATATTGTCTGCTTGAGAGCCACATAAAGTAGTAATTTTTACACAGTAAACTTTGTTCCTCTGTGAAGTTAAATAAAAGGTGTGTGAATAAGAATGCAATATTTGAATTACGCGCCATTTTGGCTGTCATCTTTTAATAAGTGAATACGCGTGCCAGGTCGAAAGGAGGCACTTGGGACTTGGTAAACATGGAGCGATATATGGTACAGCAACACGACCTTATTGTTAAGTCTTACTGTGAAAATGGTGAAAGCTTGGTTGCTACAATTCGTAAAGTGCGTCCATTTTTCGTACGAAATAATGTTTCTTCGCTAACTGTAAAAAGAATAATCGATAAATTTGAAAGTAATAATTTAGTTATTGGTATGAGAGACACAAAACGACCTCGTTCCGAAGAAAATATCATGGCAGTTCGTCAGAGTACAGGCAAGAATCCAGAGATCTCGATTCGTCAAAGTGCACAAGAATTGAATACTTCCACTGCCACTCTTCATTAAATTCTCACGAAAAGTTCCCAAACCCATCCTTACTAAATCCAACTGACTCGGCAACTTTTGAGTACAAACCACGCACTATTGGGACTTAAAAAAAAAAAAGAATAATTCAAGAGAAACATATTTAGAAAAATCAATGGGCCATGGTCCTTTTACAACTAGTAATGCAGGTAATACAGTAACGATAAATGGCGAACGTTACTGCGACATGATAACTCAGAGGTTTGTGCCCCACTTGCAAGATATCGTTCTTGGGGACATGTAGTTTCGGCAGGACGGTGCCACTTGTCATATAGCCCGTCAAAAATCGACGATCTTACACGAGAGTCTTCCTTGTCGGGCCATCTCCCGTTAAGGTGACAAGAATTGGTCTCCACGATTGTGTAACCTAACACCCCGTGGCTTTTCTGATGGAGGGGGGGCACATCTCATTTTTATGGCTACAAACCAAAGACCACCTAAGTATTAAAGGCCGAAATTGAACTCTCCAGCAAACAAATACCTCTATATTTATGCAAAGCAATTGTTCAAGATTTCGTCAAAAGAATGCATTTCACATTCCCATTATTTCTCAAGTGTCTATTTTCCAAATCAATAATCATTATTTTACCACAGAAAACTGTGAATTATTTCAAATTGATCTCCTGCGTTGTTATTGTAACACCCTTTATTTATAGCGAAGTGTCCAATACCATCTCATACTCCTTTTAACAAATTAACAGTTTTCCAACGCCTGACCTCAAAACAAAATATTGAGGTCGAAATCAGTTCTAACATGAAAACAGAAATCGAAGTTGTTCTTTGCCGTTGCTGCTGTGTCCGTCTGTATGACGAAAACACCTCGTCGCCTTGTGTCAAATCAAAAGGTGTGTTCGGGATGAAGCTCGGGGTGCTCCGGGTTCATTTTCGTTTTACTTTTCTACTTCAATTGAATAAGTAAGAGTGAAACGAACGGACAATCTGAGTTTTCTTCAAAATTACGACAACGGAAAACATACAATGTCGCTAGGTTTACATGTGATAGTACAGTGTGATTGAAACCGATTTAAAAAACCAGTGCTTCAGTACATTTAGGGACATAAAAACATATCACTGGACTTCAACAAAAAAGACCTTCGAACAGTGTACGAAATCGACAAAATATTCTACTTCATTAGTAAACAGACAGTGGCGTATTGCAGCCTCGTTTCTCCAGGATTGCAATTTATTTCGAAATGTTCACGTTTGGACTATGGCTACTACTATTCTTTCTGATGCTGGAAAATGGGCGGGATAAAGCGTGAAAAACGAGGTGGTAAAACACCTAACAGTACACAGTACTTCTCATTGTTAGCTGCAAACTTTCTCGTGGCCTCAAGGGATTTGTTAAGGTTTAATGAACGTGATGTATGACTCATTATTTGCCTACGGCTTGTTTCTCGGGAATCTAAAGAACTGTTTGCTTTGCTTTTGTAAATAATTGAAGATAATATATTTTCCTTCGAAGATCAGCCGGATAATAACGGGGTAGTGCCCGGATGCGCTTGTATACAAGAATTTTTGTAATTCCATCCTAAGCGGAACATGTCCATATCGAAGTGACTAGCATATTTAGCTGTCATTCGCAGTATTATGTCAGTGATGAATTATAGCTGCGATGTTCTGTCTAAATGTGAAAATAAAACACAGCAGGAAGGCCAAAGCCGATCAATTTGATGGATGTATCAATACAATTTCTCAATGAACCAAAAGTCAAAGAAATGCTCCAAACTTGATCTTTTCAATGGTTGAATTGCCAATGCTCTAACATTTAGGTGGCAAATCTTTTTAAAACTCTTTAGCCGATATGAAGCTTCATAATGTGTAATCTCATTATGGATATTTCATAGTTCACTGAACTTTTTTCACCTCACTAATGCAATTTAGTCTTGTACCTTCAAATAGCACAAAGAAACGTGCCTCCAAGCTAAATTTTCCGAGTTTCGCCCCGAGTTTTGCAAAGTTTGCAACATCCCCAAAACCCGGTTTATTTATGTACGAGGGCGAGACTCGGTAACCTTCTCTCATATTAAAGTTTCAATGATGAAGAGGGGAGGTCTTGAAATACGAAAGCGAAACTAATTAGACGAATAGTTTATGCGGAAAATTGATTCTTTTTCCACGTATACCAGATCCACAATCTCAAATTAAATTCCCCATAAAATTTCAATACAACACTGGCAATGTTCAACGCATATTACGACTTTGAATGGGATCTGGTATCATGTCTTGAAGTAATATAATCCTTGCTTTGCATAATTGAAACCGACCTACGTGGTGGGTCTCATTCGAATACGCTCGCCCAAATGTGATATAGTTTAAGTCTGATATGGTAAGCGTCGGACAGCCTGTACATTTTAAATACCATAAAGCATTGGTCCGGAGTTCCGCAAAGCCAGACAAAAAGAGAAGCTATAAAAATGCCACATAGTGCACAACCTGTTATTCACACCTGGTGATTAGAAATGAAGTGTTTAGGTGGGGTTCAGTATAGTACCATTTCACTTGCTTTTATGTAAGAAGTTGCCTGGTATTAGGTACGGCTTTTTAATAGACTCTAGGGCGACGTTAAGTGAAACAGAGGAAATGTACCAAAAAAAAGTCGAATAGAAAAGAAATGCTCTTAATACATAATTTGTTTTTTTATCGCAAGATTTATTGCTAAAACTTCGCGTTGAAACGTTAAAAGAAAAGTTAAATTGAGAAAAAAGAATGAAAATGTATTTTTATTTGCGGCCTTTCATTATGCAGCATCTTGAGATTCTTTTAGTTTTATATTTCCACACATTAAATCCGTTAAAAACAGAAAGGGAACAAATTATTACAAAAAATTGAGAAATCCTATGCAGGGGAATATCATCGTAAGTGATAAAGACAAATAATCTCTTCTCTCTTTTTGCCCTAAAGTCAGAAATAAATTATTGAATTAAAAAAGGTGTGCGAAAGTAAGAAATAATTGTGCTAATATTTGAAGAGTTTCTTGTCGATCTACCAAAAACTTACACGAAATAACGTTGCCATATTCCTGGTTTAATTAAAATTTAAGAATCAATTTGAAATAATTGTTTGAAGTTTATGTAATTTTTCACAAAATTGACTGCTTTTTTTGCTCAATTTTAATACTTGTTCCTCACTTATATTGTTTTTCTTCTAGTTCTTATTAGAATTTGCATAAATATGAACAGTTGTTTCTAATTTTAATTTCCTCCCCCTTCACTGACCAAAAAGTAGACTTTGTAACCAGATAATTTACATTGTTTTGCATATTTCGAAACAATATATTACACAAATTAATTAGGATATATCTGTCCCTGTAGCTTCCTCTCTTAGTTTTAAAATGTCATCATATCAAAAAATTAGTACCCTAATAATATTCCCTTTAATGTTCAGTTTTATCACACTTCGGTGATTAAAAAAACGATTTTTTTAACTGATACCAATGTGTAGTTTTAGATATTAAAACTACATTACAATGGCATTAATTTAAATTTACGTGTTCCTATGGCTATTTCTAACCGGTTCGAAACTTTATAATGTCAAAAAAAAGCTTTATATCAAAATTTTCCTAATATGTACTTTTATTTTAAATTTATGTAAATTTACTAAAATGCTAAAATACTTTACTAAAAAATTCAAATTTTTTAATTAATTTTTTCAATCATCCTGTAGATTTTTGCACATTTTGAGGACTACAACTTAATGACACATTCAGAAAACTGAAAAATTGTATTCCATTAAAAAATGAAAATGTAAATTTCATTTTTTTCCTTAAGCACTTGAGAAATTTTTTTACTTAGTAACTCGATCTAGCAGGGTCTTATACAGGGTGATTCGAAAAGTTGGTATCAAACTTAAGAAAAATAGAGCCAAAAATAATTAAAAACATTCCTGTAAACATTGGCCCGATGGAACACCGCTATTGAGATATAGCTCTCCAAAGGAGTTTTATTATTTGGATATTTTAAAAAACAACTTTCTTTTTTTCAAAAGAGCTTTTAACTTTCATGAGTTTCATAAAAATCTATTATAAATGAAGGTAGTTTTCTAATTACCCATAAACGAAATTTTTCAAATATTTTTTAATGAATATGATTTTTTTAAGAAAAAATGTCTCTACTTTTTTTTTAATTTTGTCAAGTTTAGTTAGAAATAATCTATGAGTGAGAATTTTAACATTTTTTACATAACACACATCTTTCATTGTGACAGTTTCATTGTTGTGATTGTTACTTTCTGTAATGAAAAGTCTGTATGTTAAAAAAGAGACCTACAAACATACCTACATAATTATTTATTAATATAACAAAGCAAACGGGTAAAAAAAATAAATTTGTATATTAAATTTTAGGTTATAACTTTGGCTTATAAAATGCCTAAAAAATATGTAAATGACAATGCACAACAAACTTGAAAGTGCAATGAAACAGAAAAATCCTAACAAGGTGAAAATGTTAATAAAAAATTACTGTTCTAGTCCATCTTTATTTAAAAAATAATTATTATTGACTTAAATACGTCGAATTGGGAAAAAAAGTAGACATTTTTTCTCCAAAAAAGTCTCATTTATTAAATAATAATGTTTGCTTTAAATTCAAATGAATAAAATAATTGAATATTTCTGTAAAGGAAATTTACAAAACTTCTCTTATTTATAATCGATTCTGATGAAACTATCGTAGTTAAAGACCCTTAAAGTATAATTATTACCTACAATTTTTATGCCATTATCTTAACCAGATATAAAGTTAGTTTAGAAAATATCCAAATGATAGGAACCTTTTTGAAGGCCATATCTCAGTAATGGTGCTCCGTTGGATCAATATTTACCGAAATTTTTAAAACAATTTTTGGCTTTACTTTCCCCCCTCCTTAAGTTTTGTAGCAATTTTTCCAAACACCATGTATTTGAATAATTACAAATTTTCAAGAATATATTTTTTTATATTTGCAAGAGGTCTTTTTGCCGTTCCAAAATATAGTATTAGTACGCAATAACCTCTTAAGAAAGTAAAAACTTTACCATTTATTCACAATACATTTTTCAGTCTAAAATGAGCAGGGCCAGCAATTCCTTGTACAGTTCAATTCAATTATTACACGATTTTCCAATCCATAATTCGGTGGTTGTGACAATCGGGTCATCAAATCAGGGCTACCAACGCCCTGACCTCCTGCCAAAAGAAGTTGAAAATTTTAACTAGTTATTCACAACATTAGAACGATGATTCTATCCGAGATTCATTGGAATAGGGGGTCTATTTGAGCGCACACAACTTTTTTAATATTCTAAAATTCAAGGCTCGCTGTATCGTGAAATTTCACATGTGACTCCTCGATTTTTTATTTAAACAAATAAAAAATTCCATTTCTAAATTCACTGGCCTTACAATATATATGATAATCTCCATAACAAAGTGTTCTGCTTCACTGAACTTGCAATTTTTCCGTAAAGAAATTTCTTTTTTGTTCTCTATAGCTATCAAAAATCATAACTGCTCTTTCACACGACCGAAATGTCAGATCTCAGGCGCCATATTATTAAAATTAGTGAAAGTCCAACATGAAATGTCTCTGATCTTGATTTAATAAGTCATAAACCTGACCTATAGAGTTTTGTGCCGTTAAACAGTACCTTGGTACTTATCAAGCGGAAAAGAATGTGCATGGAGATTTCATTGTGTAATGAGCTGCATCCATTCATGTATGTGGTATTTTATTAGTGTAGCGGTACCAGTACCTGTTCGTTGGCCTTTGAACAATGCCATTTTTAATTGGTCATTTTGTCATGTGAGAAAACCGCAGAAGAGGTAGCGATTAAATTCTACTCACTTGGTTTAACGCTGGAGAGAGACGAACGAAATGTTTTGGTAGCGTTTAAGCAACAAAACATCGTATTAAACATCTGTGTTTTACTCATTGAGGATTTATGAATAAATTGTTTTATCATTAAGGAGGTCATACATCGGCTAATATAGGTCATCGAAAGTTCGCACAAAGACATTGTTTAAGATGGGGCAGTTATTAAAACAAAAAAAAACCGGAAAAACTGCTGTTTATTATTATAAATAAATCAGGTAGTGTTGCTCATGCCCAAAAGATGCTAATTGCACTAACAGAAATATGACGAACCTCGAAGTTTGGACATGACAACGTAGCGCTGTTGAGAATAATTGAAGTTATCACGGAACATTAATCGCGAACAAAAATGAAGTCTCCCTGAACTAACCCGAATTAACCTGATCTGGACAAAGACACATTGGCAACAGTGCGGCGTTCCTAATATTTAAAAATTTTCCATGAGTTAATTAAATGTAATCGCCACAAAAAGATATTATTCATATAAAACCAGTTCAAAATGGTTTTCCTGCTGGTTATTTAATACATTTCCGTTGGTTGAAATTTGCAAATTCAAAGCCGGACATAAATCAATGGAAAATGAGCCTTATTAGTCTGCCTACCTACACAAGACTAGGTCCGAGCCGCAAGTATTATTGTGATCCTCAAGTTCAACGATAAAGAGAACAGGTTTAAAAATGTGTGTAATATCTAGGTCCTTAACCCTACCAGTTAAAAAGAACGATTTTAATTCAAGAATGGCGTGCATTGGCTCGTGATTCAAAAATTAAATTATAATATGTTTCCTTTTGCTTTTAGCAGGGACATGGATAATTCGTTGTAGCTCCCATGGGTCTAGGAAGAAATTATTGATTATACAAGCTAATGCTGTGCCAAGGCCAATAAAAGTTTATGGTCAAACGGTTATTAGGGTTCATGTAATAGCTAATTTCCATGGGATGGCATGACAACGGTTGCTATTTGTATTAATCTTAATAAATTAAGTATAGAACACACTATCTATGCGACTTCGCATGCAAAGGGGACTGAAATTACTTCTTCAGGTGTGCACTGCATTATACTACCGATTTATTCCACTGTGTTAATAAATGAGAGAAGTACCCAAGAACCATGCAAACCTAGCGAAATTGCCAGCGTTTATGCTAATAAGGACGTCAAAAGATATTTATCATTCGGAACAGAGATAACCTTTAACATTTGGATTTTGTTATATAAAATTTTAAATTCCAATTACATTTAATCATGAAGAAATGATAGTTTCTTGGGTTTGTTTAGAAACATACTACATCAAAAGAGGGATATGGATTGTGAAAGGCTGAGCTGAAGGAGGATTTCTTAGTAATAGAATATGTTGCTGTGTGAGAACGCAAGTTACTGTAGGAGAAAATTGTCAATTAGTTTACTCAAAATCCAGAGGCGTATCAAACTTAAGGGTCACTATAGACGAACATTTTAATATAATTTTAAACAGTTTTTTCCAATATTGTGATTAGTGGAAAGTTACGCAAACGATACCGAGATATTATGTAGATCAACGATTTTATGTTAAAATTATGCAAAAAAATTGCTTAATTGTAGTAAGGACAGAGGCGCACCAAAAGTGAATTGCAAATTTTTCTAGATACATAAATCCCTGTGAAAAATTATTTTGCTTTAAAAATTAATTTTGTTTGAGGAAAAAATTGTGTAAAAATATGTTGCTCCACAGACTATTGTAAAACCTAATAATTGGTGACTGAAAGACAGAAACGTACCAATGCCTGCGTTAAAAATTCTTTGAAAAACATCCCTTGCCCGCAAAAAATGGCTTTAAAAATTATAGTGCTCCACTGTCCCCCGGAAAACTTAATGCGTAGTTTTCCGTTTCAATAGTATGGTGGAAAATTGATGGTGGCTTGATTGTTTTAAAACCAGCGGCATAGAAAGCCTGGATTGTACGATTGCATGTGGTGCCAATGACTGAAAACCCTAATTAGGTTTCAGTTATACCCTGAAAAACTCGTTATTTAGTTTTATTGATTTATTATAATGACTACTGCATATTCTAACAGTTCTCGGTGTCTATTAAATTGAAAAAAATACGATCAGAATCATACTTAGCTCCAACTCCTTTGAGGGCAGAGGCGTACCAAGCCCAATATACCAAAATACTCCGATGTATTATTTGCTCCGTTTTATCAATTCTTCGTCTCAAGGTAAATTGTACTATGAATTAAAATCACGAATAGGTGCCCCCCTGGGCAGGAGAATGCTCTCAGGGGCTGAAGCATATTGCCGAAGGGTTAAAAACATTTCCTTCATCTGAGCGATGTTAGGTAGCTCCCTTGCAACGCACCAAATTGTATAAAGAGATGGAAGGAGGCAAACTCATAAACCCACCTTTTCCCATAGTATTCAAGACGTCCTCACGGGACATCCAGTGGTCACGCCTATGGTTTTAAAATATAACATGTCATGGAAGAATGAATGTGCTATTTATGAAACAATAAGGAAAATGGAAATAATTCTATGTCTATAATTAGTGTAAGAAAATATTTGCTACATAGTATAAGTACCACCGTGAACACTTGAAAAGGCCCACGGAACCGTATACCAAACTAGATCTCTTCAACGGTCTGATATTCTACCTGACCTTTGCCACGCACAAAAAAACATTTTTAAAAAGGCACACATTCCTTTCTATAGCGTGCCTCGTTTAACTGATTTCCCTTTTACTACGCATTTACCCCATATTGCATAACAACCCCTACATACCTTTAGTTCCAAGCCAACTAGGTAGGCAAATCCTACAGTTCGTAATGAGGGCTTTAAAAAAATTATCCAATACGTTTGGGGGTTGTTGAGGGACGGCTGAACTGCTGGAACTTGAACACTGGCACTGCACCCAATACCGGAGAACATGCACTAACTTGATGGGGGTTGATCTATCGGTGTTTTGACTGCGTTGCGTCGAAATTGATCCGCTCGAAGCGAAACGACGTGAACGGATCCAAAACGAAGTCTGGGCACCGAAGCCGGAGCCCGCGCAAATCCGGGATGCCGGCCGGGTCTGGGTAGTGGGGCTCCGATGGGGCTTTTCATTGGTCGCCGACACGTCATTGTTGGGGCTTCGTGTTACGCCAGGGATCCAAAAACTTGTGAACTACAGACGGGAAGCTCGTAATGTGTCATTGATAATTTTTGGTAATTGTAAAATTGATTAGTCATTGTAAAGGAATTCCTGGGTATTTAGAGAAGGTTGGTGAGGATCGGTGGATATGCAGAAATTCGAGATATTGATGAGAAGGTTTATGACGTCGACACGGCATTGATTCAATTGAACAGTAAAATCGGCACAATCTTTCGCATCTCGGTTATGTCAGCTTTGGAAGACTGTTTATTTGCAAACCTTGTGGTACGAGTCCGCTGTTCTACCTCTTCCCTTAGGATCTTAATGATAGCGAGATCTAGTGATTACACCTGTCACCGTAGAAACAGACATTCCGATCGTGGAACTGCTCTTGAACAAGGAGGAATGATAGTTTCGCGGCATTATTTCACCGAAATACAAATCGCAGAGGCGGTACCTCATAGTAGGAATTCCATATTCTATTTCTTACCGTAAGCTCTCAATAGGATTTAGGTGGGGTGATTACGCCGGCCACTGTAAAACCTGGAGATTCTGCTCGTAAAGTCACTCTTGAATAAGGCGGTATAAGTGTTTCGATTCATTGTCCTGCGAAAATGCAGTTCAGACACCTCTCACTCAGCATAGGGCAACATACCATCTTGGAGTGTATTCTTGAATGTTGATCAGTGCCGTTCATAAAGCGCAATTGACCTACCCTAATCCAAGGAAAAACGCCCTGGAACAACACGCTCCCTTATCTATGCTTTTATTATTGATGTGTTTATTTTCAAAACTAACAGTTTCTCGGCTGGGCGTTGGCTATGCCGTGCGGTTCTACACTGACCCTCCTTCCCACCCTGCTTACCACATTTTTAACAAACTATTATTATTATTTTAATTGAAAAGTAGCGTTAGATAGGACGAAAAATACTATTATTTGACATTTATTTATTTTTTTAAATGTTGCTTACGCCATCGCTAGCGCAAAATGGCCGGTTTTCTTAAATTGAAACATGGGTCGAGTGATAGCTCAAATTAAAGATCTTTCAAAATAACATTCAATGATGTTTTGCGATCCAAAATCAATCAATTAGATTTTGAAAAGAACAGGCATAAATTTGTTTAAAAAATGCGATTAAAAAACAATGATAAAACTTATTTGTTGATGGGCAATTCGTTTATTTCCTTTGTTATGCTTGTATGCAAGTCTTTTGGTTAAAAAAATAATAATTAATAAATAAAAATAAACTAAGACTGTTTATGAGTGCAAAATCTAAAACGAACTAATTTGCTAACAACAAACAAGTTTTTTCATTGTTTACGTACTATTTAATTGAGCTTGCATTGATTTTTTTCCAAATGTATACCTGTTTTTCTCAAAAACTAATCAGTAGCATTTAAATTGCAATATAGTTTAACCATTGAATATCGTTTTGAAGGACGTTTAAGTTGAGGTGTTACGTGGCTTATGTTTAAATTTGTAAACATTGGTCGTTTTGTATTACGGGTGACGTAACCCAAATATTAAAAAAATTAACAAATGTTTAAAGATAGTATTTTTTGTGCTTTTTAATATTATTTTTGTTTTTTTTATAAATAATAACTCGTTAGAATGTTAACGAAGGGGGGAAGAGGTACAATTTAGAGTCGTAGGGTATATGTAATTTTCTTCGATCAATCGGCATTGAGCAGTCTAAAGTGAGTTTTCGAATCAGGAATTTCAGCAATCTTTTCGAGAACAGACATCCACGGATCTATATGCGACATTATTTTAATATTCCCATTCAGGTAAATTCTGAATGGTTTAAGGGAGAAATAAAATCCTGAAAAATGGCAGTTACGCTTTTTACAAAAAGACATTCCCCGCCATGTTTTTCAGTCCGTATTAATTTATTTGCTCTTTGGCATATTTATTTCTATATAAAAAAAATGCGCTTAAGCTGATTCAGCATGTAATTTGATTACATGAACTTGCTTCGATTGTGGCACCATGTGTTATGTGAAAATCCAAAATTTTGTTCTTCTTTTGTCGTAGTAATAATGTCTAACATTAGTAAAATTATTAGCAATCAGCTTAGTGCTTTTTAAATTTAATACCACGTCGAATCACACATTCTTCAAACACAAAGGATTTTGATTTACATGGATACTGATTGGTCTAATATACTTAAAAACTTCCTTATACCACCAGAGTTCCTGTACTTTTGTCCGATAGTGTACATCTACAACGTTTAAAAACTTTTTTGTGTATCATAGCTATAAGAAACAGAAATTGTGGAAGGTGGCTGTAACAAACATAGTCAATGGATAAAATGGCGGCGCTTCAAAATAAAGTACATGCTATTGGGCTACAAGGGTTTTGTTGTATGTTAGGTTTTAAGGACGACTCATATAAATACGTTTACAGAGTTGAAAATCAATCTGAGTGCTTTGCTGTAGAGGATTTACGTGAGTAATTCCAGTTTTTTTTTCCTTGATAAATCTGGGAACTAAGCTATCTTGTGATCTCAAAGAAGACCCCACTGTGCCACTGTTTCTTTACGAATGATATTACCGATTCTGCCATTCATTCTCCACATTTTATGGATCATATAGTTCAAAACTCGTTAGTGTGGAAGGGATGTTTGATTAGCTTAAAAATTCTTTAAATTTTGCCTCCTTTAGAACCTAATATCATAACATTTACTTCGTAGTCTAAAAAACGACTCCATTACGCTATTGTATCTTCATCAATCAAATTCTGAATTTTATCAATTATTTACAAAGCGTCAGGGATTATTCAGGCTGAAATTCATTTTTGCAAGAGGCTTTTTATGTGCGTTATAATTTTTCAAATTTGTCTACTTCTAAATACAATGCGACCTCGAGCCTCATAGGCTACCCCTACGTCATTGTTTCTTGATTTAAATTGGAAATTTTGCCAATTATTCACGTTAGATGAGAAATATTCAACCCGAAGTTCGATCATGCGGAAGGTCTGTTTAGTTAACTAAAAATTTTTGAAATTTTTCCTCTTTTTACGGCCTATTGGTAATAATTTGTCTCGTTGTCTTCAACGCGATCCCACTATAGCAATTAAAATTGTAAATTTTACCAGTAAATCACAATGTTTTATGAGGAACTAGTCGGTGTGAAATTCATTTGATGCAGCAGGCCTGTTTTTGAAATTGCAATTTTCCAAAATTTTCTTCCTTCCTTTAGTAACTGTGTTATCTCGTGCATTCAAACTGAGTTCTATTAAGCTACTGTTTCTTAACAATCTTACCTTCAACATTTTACCACTTATAAGAATTTCGAAAAACTCTTTATCAAAATTATCCCATGTTACATCCCCTACTTATTATCTTGTATTAACAACCGTGTGTGTAATGAACGAGTCGGTATTGTTGATTGGTTGTAGTAAATAGTAATTAAATTAGAATCGAATTGAGTTGGTTTAATTTGTGGCAAAACTTTGGTTAGGACCTGGTTAATGAAGGATTTGATACATCGGAGATATGTACATTAGAAAGAATCAAAGTTGATTATTTTTCATGTTACATCTCCCAGACAAACCCACTCAGCATCCGGTAATGTTAATCACTGAATGTGCGGAGATTGCTAGTTGCGTATATTCAGGTGTCAGTCAAATTAGAATTTAATTGAGTTCGTTTACCTGGTCGCAAGTGTTCCTTATACGTTCAGGATACAGAACATAAGAGGTGTGAGGATTAGGAGTAACTAAAAGTGATAAAAGATATATCTTTGCTAAGAAACGGTTTATAAGGTTTCAAAGTGGTGCCTTGACAAGCTTATGAATGAACGTTACATGGAGACTGAGACAGCCTATCCCTTTACTGTCCTTGTACCTAATGGGTCGATTCAAATAGAATTCCCTTGCATAAAAATATCGTCTATATCCAACTTGAAAGGGAAGAGGAAGAAGTCGCACCTGCTTTTACCGTTATGCCTATTCTGCCTTCTAATTAAAACCCACATAAATCCTCGACTCTATAGCACCTAAGCCATGTGAGATGGCAAAAAATCAATCAGACGACTAAGACAAATTAGTGCCGCATTTTTCGCTTTAATAGGAGGCATTGTCTAGTCCCCAACTAGTAAAACTATAAATTTTTGCCTAAACTGTATCTGAGGAGCGTTCAAGCGGAATGCCTGATACGGTACAACAAGAGAATGTTTCTACAAGCTCTTTATTTATTGATACTAGTTATGATCTTGTATACGGCATTATGGAGAAAGTTACGCAGTTGCAGTGTATTATTTATAGAACTCAGCTAATAGCTACTTATTGGAGCTTTCAGCGAACCTGAGTGGATATTAGCAATTTACGATATTGCTTGTGCGAATAAAACGCCTGTTTTATTAGCGCACATTGAGGAGAGTCGTAAAATGGCTTTATTAAAAAGGTCGAAAGTCACCACATGTAATGCCTTTGATGGCACTTTATATGCACACGATTATGCATCTTGGTTCAGAGAATTGTGTCCAATTACTGGTGCCATAAGAACCGTTGTTACAACTTTACTACACAATTTGAAGATTTTTGAGTTTCATTCCGGAATGTTTATATTTTTTAGGACTCTACTTAATGGCCTAATTTTAATTATAATATAAATACGCTTTGTGGTGACAAAAATCACCCAGGGGCGTCTCTAAATATGGTTGATGGGGTTTCACAAAACTCATTTTAAATTTATGTTTGAAATTTCGAGAAAATTGCTAATTTTCTGGCAAGTAACTGAAAATATCACTATTAACTAAAAAAAGAACATCTCTTTGAAAAAGATTGATATTTTGCAAAAGATTACGCTTAGATTTGCTATAGGATTGTAACAATTTTTTTGTTCCCACATATCCTCAAATAATATCTATCATCCTGTATAACATCTTAATTTTAGAGAAAACACTAATACGTTTCTGAACAATGCAAAATTAATTTAACTTTGATGACAACAAGTTAGAGGCCTCCAAGGTGGGGTTGATTTGTCAAAGTTTACTTAATTTGGATTTGAAAATTTTATATGTCTTGACACGACCTAAAATGTGGGTTTTGAATAAAAACTATGAATATTAATTCTCCTGACAGTTTTCGTCGCAGTTTAAAGGATAAAAAACGTGGATTATACTATATAATACTAAAGTCAACGCATAAAAAGACGAAATTTTAAACTTAAAAAAAAACTATTTACGTCCTGGTACGCCAATGAATACTTTAGATTTTCGAAGTGAAAAAGCATTGGTATCTCTATACAACTATTAAATAATGCCTTAACTATTGAATAAACTGAAAGTTCCACAAAAGTAAGTATAGTTGTAACATCGATAACTAGCAGCGTACCAATGGGATTTGCAAAATCGAATCAACACTTGAGATCAAGAGGAATACCACAAAAAAATCTGAATTTTTAAGTGACTTTGATTTATCATTTCACGTTAGTTCAAATTCGATTTCAGACTGATGTTAACGTTAAACAACTTTACGGTCTTCGAGTAAATTAAGGGTGCCGAAGGGTTAATTCAGTTTAGCTATATAGGGTGTTCCAAAAGTAATGGAACAGAGCAACGGCAGATTCCTGCCATCAAAATATTAAGATCCGATGCAATTGTTGTATTCCGAAAATTAATATTAACAAAGATACAGGGTGTTAAAATAAAAATCTTATTTTTGATTCTATTTCAAATGTTCAGAATCTTTTGACGTATCGTACTGATATTAGGTATCCGGAGGTTTTCGCATTTAGCAAAGAAGTTTAGTGCTGTCGATTTTTTGTAACCAATAGGGGGCGCCTCTTGAAATTGTCTTCGCTAGTTAAAAAAAGTCGAATTTTTTTCTGCGCATTATAAGTGTTGCTATCAAAAAAAGATATTATTGTGTTTAATATTTAAGTAAAAAAAGTACACCTGTTACTAGCCTGAAAACTATTTTCGAAATATTTATACAACGCAGAATAATTATAACACAGAAAAACTTCAATTTTAACCAATTTGATAGCGATTTTGATAACGTACTACTCTGTTATTGATAAATCGATATTTAGTTTAAAAATAGCGCCCATGCAAACACAACAAATGCCTACTTCTGTAGACTTCGCCAGCTCTCGGCACTATTTGGTAATACATACATATACAGAGTGAGTTACTTGATATTAGCAGGACTCGGGCATTCGATATAGTACCTTATTTTAAATGCGATAAGTCATATAAACATATATCATTTTTGAGATACAGGGTGTCAAAATGTTTGTTTTTTATGTATCCCACATAGCTGTTATAGTTTTTGAGATAATTTATTCTAATTTTTAACATTTCTTACCTATGATAATCCACAAGTTTCGATGTATCTAGACGATTTAAAAACGTACAGGCTGATATTTTTTCGGTAGTCAAGTCGTCTTTTACCATCCAGAACTTCTGTCTTTTGCAATTTTACTGTAACTGTAATCGTTTTTGAGAAATTTGGAAAAATCTCCGAAAGAATATTTTATTTTAAAAATATTTTCGAGGATAATAAGATAAGTGCATCGAAATTACCGAAAATTTTTGCATGAAAATGTGTAATAATAAGTCATGTCATTAATACGTTATAAATAATCTGGCACCATTTTATTTTTAAATTTAATGTTCAAAATGCGACCCATTCTGTTGAATACATAATAGGCATCGTGTTTTTAATTAACCTTCTTACTGACACTAAGTGATGAACTCTGATGTCTTCGCAGGCCCGCCTTATGCGACCTCTAAAATCTTCAGTGTCTTGAACAGAAATTGCATATACTTTTTTTCTACGAAAGCCCTGCAAAAAAAATTATTAAAAAAAATTTCTGAGGTATTTGTAAAGTACGAATGCCCTGACTTATTTTTATTACACGCTTTCGTGCAAAATTTGCGGTAATATTGATGCACTTATCTTATTACCCCTGATTTTTGAAAGAACATTTTATTTAAAAAAATGTTCTTTCAAAAATCTTTCCCAATTACTCGAAAATGGTTACCGATACGATAAAACTGCAAAAGACAAAAAGTTTCTAAATTGAACGTGGAATTCACATTTTTGGGATTAAGCAGTCAGTGACGCACCACAAAAAAGTTCTGAATGGTAAAACGGGACCTGACTGTCCAAAAAAATATCACCTCGTACGTTTTTAAATTCTCTAAATACGTCAAAACTTGTGGATCATCAAAAGTAACAAATGGGTAAAAATTTAAATAAATTATCTCAAAAACTGTAGTTGTGTGAGATATACGAAAAAAATCCAAAACTTTCACACCCTGTACCTTTGTTAATATTACCTTTCCAAATACGACAATTGCGCTGGAGCTTCGTATCTTGATGTGAGGAATCTGCCGTTGCTCTGGGTGTCATTACTTTTAGGACACCCTATATGTTTATTTGAATCGAAGCTTACTGCAACTAATGAAAGAAAATCGGTAAATAGACAACGAAACAAAAACACAGATCCAAGAATGGTAATTAATTTGCACTAGGAAAACCTTTTTTTTTCACTTTGAGAGTCGCTCTCCAATCAATCCAAATAATTATACACTGCGCGAATTTCATACACATCCCCCATAAGTTGGAGAGACACTGAACACCTGAAAATATACACCATTGATTGGTTACATGCGCCCGCGCGATTTTAAACATTGTAGGTTGCCTACTGCACCTATCCAAACTAATCGCCTTAAAATAGAGCTTCAAACATTAGGTTTACTCTAAATACTGATTAAATTAATTTTGAATCAAACTAAGCTTAAAATAGGATTTAAAAAAACTAATAGATAAGGTATAAAAGAGCCTAATTAAATTCGTTCATAAGCTTATAGATGGTAGCAATGGTTTAACGGTGAGTAAATTTATCTTCAAATATTGCTGCAACACTACTGAAAATCCTTTATCAACCACATCATCGTGACCACGACTATCTTTTTATGACTAAGCTTTGACCTAAGAGATCTTGCAATTGTGTCCTTCGACCACAATGACGTCAGTGTCTGGAAGCAAAAGAAATTAGCCATATGCAATGGAAACAGGGCGTCACGCCGTAATTTATAGGCGCCGTCGTTGTAATGAACTCATTACCTTTCTTGAGTTATGTATCAGTCCTAGAAATGACGTATGTAGTGAATATGAATGTGTAACCTATTTGCATTTTTCTTCGGCCTCGTCCAATCGGCATTAATCGATTGAATCAACATGTTAATGGTGATATTTATTGCACATGGGAGTGACAACGTTGTTTATGCCCATTTGTTGCTGCAGCAATGATCCCATTGCTTTTGTGCTGGGCGAGTGTGCAGAATAATGGTAAACTTGAGCACAATTAGAATTTGAGTTCACGTCCTAATAGCGCAAATTCTCAGAAGCAATGTAATGAGTGTGGTAGAGCGAAAAAGTTACTTCTTACAAAATTTTCTTTCAATACTTTAATGAACGTAAAAAATTAAATTTTGTTTTCAAATGCAAGTCACATTTAAGATATGCAAAAAATTTATTTAAAAAATTACAAAATGGAAATTTTTTAACTTTTGAGAAGATTTCAAAATTTCCAAAAAAATTATTTTTTTTGTAAAATTTTAAAAAATGTAAAATTTTCTTTTAGAAAATTTCAAAATTGTAAGATTTTCTTACAAATTTCCGTTTTCTAATTTCTACGTTTTTCATTCAAATCTAGTTAGAGAAAAGGCCCTAATGAAACAGGCACACTTACGCGCCCGTAATGAGTCATTTTACTCTATCTAAATCTTTTATTCACTTATCACATATTGTCGTTGACTCATATTTCAAAACCAAATCTAATTTTTTTCCTCCATTTCTTCAATTACCTGATTTATTTTGTGACTATTTACGCGCAATTTCATACTTTATCTGTCTAGTAATAATAAATTTAATAGTCAATTGCAACCATCAGTCTCCGGCCCCAATATAACATATTCTTTCACACACATATTATTCCAAAAAAGGAAAGCTTGCTGGATTCGATCATAAGGGAAACCCAAATACTTGCTATATTTGGCAGTACTTAAATATGTATGACTGATGATTGACATCTACCTACCGGTATTTTTAATACTTTTTTAATGTCTTTTTAGGTATGGAGGCATTGGAGACCTGTATCAGCTATTGGGAAGACGCATTGGCTGTCTACAGGTCCAAAGACAGCGGTCCACTAGCGATGTTAAGCCCTGAAGAAGCGGGCTTTTGCAAAGATTTGCAACTTTTATTGGACTCTGCCATAGAGCTACAAGTAAGCATAGTACATATACTATACGAAAAGTTCGGCAACTCTGAAATATAAAAAAAAACTATTTATTAAAAAATACCTGATATAAAAATTGAAATTGAAGGAATTTAAAAATTCTACAATCTTGCGGTATTTAGAAATATACAAGATGCGTCATAACATAACAAACAATTGAAGTTATGTTTTTTCTTATATAATGGCATACATTTTATAATATTTCCTGAGACATCCTTGCATTATGAACACATTTCATGCAACATGTCTTATGTCTAAGTCTAGCGGTTCAGTAGCGACTGTAAGAATGAAGAAAACCAAATGAACTTATTTTTCATGGATTAAGTGCTCAAAATGTGCATATGTGACAAATCTGATTATCTAAAAGGTCATGCTAAGTGGCATTAATAAGGGTGATATGAACAGCTTTCTTTGCCTAATCTATCTAGTAATCAGCTTCCATATTACGTAGCTTAGATAGCACGAGAAGATGACGTTGAACCGCAGCCTAGATCAACAGACTTGACGACTCTTGACTATTTTCTATGGGGTTACTTAAAATAAGGTGTGTACCATGGAATCGGCAGATCTAAATGAGTTAAGAAGAAGAATGATTGATGAATGCCGTCTCATTACTATTGGAAATCTGGAATATGTCAATGAAAAATTCTGTTACAATTCAGTTCATTGTCAAATCGTTCAAGGGATACATTTTGAGCACTTTCTTCAATAAAAATAAGTTAATTTACATAAAAACATTTTTTCTTTCGTTCTACGATAACTGTTGCGCTGCTAGAATTCGTTATAAGACATGTTACATGAAATGTGTTTAGAAAACTACAATTTACCAGAAAATATCTAAATAAAAGTTTGCCATTTCATAACAAAAAACAACTTTAATTCATTACTACTATGTGAAACACCTTGTATATGTGTGATCAGTGTAAAACGGTAAAATTTTTAAACTCGTAAAATTTTTATATAAGATATTTTTAATAAATTGTACATTTTTCGAGATATTTCAGGGTTGCCGAACTTTTCATGCAAAGTGCATATCTCATTATAGTAGAGAATTTCTAAATATCAATTTTAGGAAAACTCAGAAATGCTTTTCTTGGATGAAAGGTCAGTTCTTTTTAGACCTGAAAGCGGCCGAGAAGAGAATAATGGAATTGACACAGATTTGTCTGGAGGGGAAAGCTTTGCTTCCGCTCAGGATCAAGTAAGCCCCGCAATATCAATTATTTCAATAAATTTATCCCTATTTAGGTCGCAGACTTAAAGGAATTCGAAGAATTCTCGGACTACTTCCCAGACTTGGATTCTCACCCTTTGTATCAGGCCGCTTTGAGGCAGCTTGAGAATGGCGGTATTCCTTGTCGCACTCTCAGAACCGAAGTGGTCAAATGCGGCTCAGATGGGGAATATTTAGCCAAATTACACTGCTTAAGATTAGCGTTTCAGAACTTGCTCCGTGACCCTTCAAATTACTTATGGTTCGTCGACGCCGGGAGGCAAATTCTCGCGGATCTTATGTTGTACGCTGATAAGGACCCCAAAGACTTCCTCATCGCCTACGAGGAGATTTTGCAGTTTATCCAAGATTCAGATCAGTGGCGGGATATGGAGGAAGAACTGAGCACTAGAGGAGTAAAAGCTTTGACCTTTTACGATGTGGTTTTAGATTACATTCTAATGGATGCCTTCGAGGATTTGGAGTCGCCCCCTTCTTCAGTAATGGCGGTGATTCACAATAGGTGGCTCTCCAAAGGGTTCAAGGAGACTGCTTTGACCACAGCAGTTTGGTCTGTGCTAAAGGCGAAACGCAGAAGACTAAAGTTCCCTAATGGATTTATGGCTCATTTTTATTCAATTTCGGAGCAAATGTCCCCATTACTAGCTTGGGGGTTTTTAGGCTCTGACGAGTCTTTACGAGAGACTTGCGTGTATTTCAAAGACCAGTTTATGGGGTTTTTGAGTGACATTTTCAGTTTCCAAAAGTGTCGCTTTGTAACTGTGAGCGATTTATCGGGGGATGTTCAAAAACATCTCAGAGTGAGGGTGGAGAATATTTGTCAAAGACTGAGTGTCCAAGCCTGAAATAATGTTATTTAAAAACGGAGTACTGAATCTAGTCAAGACTAATTATATTATGTTTAAGTGCCAATTTTTAGGTTTTTTTTAATGAATTTTCTATGTTTCAATAGAATACATTCCGAAATATGTAGATGCAATTGCAACACTGTTGCACAAGCTCAAGAGAGACAACTAATGTATTTGTTGAAAGGTTGTAAGTTTTATCTCTAGTATATATGAATAATTATGATAATTAAATGGACTTGTTTGCCTGATTAATAATTATTATTTAGAAATTTTGACTGTAATTTTGAGAAGGAGGATTTACGCGTTGACGTCATATATCATATCTGTTTTTTGTTGTGTGCCTGTGAAATTAATTAACAGCAACATCAGTTTCTATGATGATTTGTTTTAATTTGCTAATGTCCGTGTATGTTCGGTAACAGTTTAAGCCATATTAACAAATAAAACCGGCTTATGTTTGTAATTATGATAGGCATAAACTAATTTAAATTTTTAGTCTCACGCTCGTGTGTTCCTATCGAATCGGAGAGCAGTATACTGAGTGTTCTATGATAAAGGGAAAATATTTCAAGGGATAATTATATAGTTAATTTCCAATTAAAAATGTCATATATATAATGGGCCAATTTTTAACTATTTTAGAGATATTCAGTTTTATGTTTTTCTCCATTTTTAAGGATATTGTTTCATATGTACGGAAAAAAAGCAACTTGCATTATCTTTAATTAATCAAATTAAAACAATTATAATGGTAACATAAGCATATTTTTATTTACAACAAAATTACTACAGAAGAATATACGAATATGGTTTTTATGTATAGTTTTACTAATTATAATGTACTTGAAGCGGTTAGGTCGACTCAACGGCAATTTCCATAACGACAAATTTCTATTCTTTGAACATTTGTGAGCATTTAGCAAATTTTAATGGAAACTCGCCACTTTCCTCCTTTCCTTCTGGCCCCCGTAATGCCCAGACCTCACACCTCTGGATTTTTATATTTGGGATTTTCTGAGATCTCAAGTGTATTCGCAACCCACCAACTCCAGGGAAGAACAGGTACAGCGAATATAAGAAATGTGCGAACACCCGAAAATTCGCGGAAAATTGATTCCGCTCTTAATTAGATTTCTCGACTAAGCAGATTATGTATTCGAAAGGAAAAGAGACATCTTGAACCGTCTTTGCATTAAACGTATCAATTACCTCCATTTATGTGATTTACACTTAATACATTTATTGTTAATTTTTGGGCAATCAATAAAGCATCTGCAAACAAAGAATATTTATTGTAATTTTCGAATATGGCTGAAACAGTTCGAAACTGAACCGTTAGTTACATGACATCGCTTAAAATATGTTCCTCTCACCATAGACCACCCTGTATGCCACCAATTATGATTTGTGGCTCCATCTCATATTTCATAGTGTAAGCTTGAAAACACCGTTGTGTTATCATTGCATGGTCGCCTATTTTCTTTTAGTCGTAAAAAACGCTGAGAGTTAAGGGAACGTTGCAGTTTAAGGAAGGTGGGTAAGTCTTTGTATGGGATCATAAAACTTTGAGGAATATATTTTTGTATCTTATCGGCTATCTAGTTGATCCATCGAAAAAATATACGCGTATACTGCCTAAAAAATATTTTTGGTTTAGATTAGGGGCCCACAGGAGGAAGACATGGTGTAATGGTACCTATAGCTTTACTAAAAGTTTGTATCCTACAGTTTCCGACGCTACTCACACAACGCATGTCCTTTCTTCTATTCCCACAAAATCCACTAGGCTTCCTCGGGTCCGGAACTGCCGCTTGAGCTAACCCTAAGCCAACTGATTGCCGAGAGTGAGACATCAGACAACTCCCCTACTCATGGAAGCTCCGTCCTTTTTTCTTCAAAAAAATTGGGATCTTCCCCAAATTATTTTTTTTATTTGTGTAACATATCAGGTAAATGCGTTAAGCGCTAATCGGAGATTATTGGTATTATCGGTGTTATGCGATATCCGACTGTAGATTTCGCCCGACGGGTTGTAGGAAATACCCACTAAACACTTTTCCTGCTCTTCGCCTGATTTCCATTCTACCTCGCAATCGCATTTTTTCCATAGTGCAAGGTCCTGAATGATTTACGACAGTAATAATGGGCATATGCCCGCAACAGAGTGCCAGATCCAAAGGGTACGGGCTACGTGCTGTCCAGTTGACCAATTTCCAAATTGTTTTCGGGGGTTGTCTGCTTGGGGGCGCTACTCGTTGAGAGTATGGGTCCTTAATTTCAGAAACTTTTTATCCATCAAAAACAGAAGGCTCAGTTTGATTTTTCTTTACCTCAGCATAAATTCGTTTGTTACACACTGAGATAGAGCCGGTAAAATATTGAAAATGGCGCCAACAGCATATCACGTGATTA
Source organism: Euwallacea fornicatus (assembly GCF_040115645.1). Taxonomy (NCBI): domain Eukaryota; kingdom Metazoa; phylum Arthropoda; class Insecta; order Coleoptera; family Curculionidae; genus Euwallacea; species Euwallacea fornicatus. Next base: position 6,577,402 of record NC_089542.1, on the reverse strand, counting down.
GTAGGTATTATTATATTTGCATCTTTGTGTGTGCTGGAAAGACAGGTAAGAGCGAATGTTTTTATTAATAATTGTCCTGCGCTTACCGATACTGAAACATAACCTAAACAGCTAATTTCAATTATTTACATTTTTAGAAATTTATGAGTTTGATAGGGAAATTGTAAATTTTAAGCCCAAGGAAAATGTAAGGGCGTAGACTCGTACTGAAACATGATGAAAATCCAAAAACCACCACAAATTTCCTTTATAATGCCCATAGAACTTCATAAACCTACAAGAATTCCATATATATTCAATCGGAACACAGATTCAGAGTATCTATTCAATCTCGTACTAACACATATAAAAATCAGAAATGGGAAGTAGTTTTTACTAATCAGCCACTGACTTGCTAGATTTCCTTCGTTGCATTTATTATTTCTCTTCAGTTAACTCATTCACAATATTCCCAAGAATTACTAATTCCCCCAGAGAACTCCATCTCTTCGACTTTTTTTCATTTACAGCTCCTGCCGTGGAGCCTACTCATCATTGAATAACAACATGATAGTTAATATTTTTATTTGAGTCATAAGAGGTCTTAAGGGTTTGCAAAAATGGGATAATAACTAAAAGGGTTAAATCAGTGGGATCAAAATGTGTACTATAACCTTGAAAATATCAAAATAGTTACAGAATTTTTATCAGGGAAGTGTAGTAATCATTAACTTTGGGGTATAAATGTCCTTATCTTATCACTAAATTCCCATTAAGTACCTGAGAAAATAAATGGCTTTGATAATAGGTAAATTCATTTAAGCAGATTTTCAAATTTCTTGCTGCTGCCCAACAACTGAACAATGGCTAAAAGGCAGCTTCTGCTCTTATCCTCATCTCGAGTCCATGGATTTGATTTCTTAGAATATGCAGCTCAGGATATAAATGATTTACTTGCGAAGTAAGTATCACTACTACTACAATTTTAATATGCAAAGCCAACAATGTAATTGTGACAACCGATAACACTCATTCTATAACAAATTACCATCCTCAGAAATAATGTATCCACAGTACTCTTCATCCCTTATGCTCTCACTAACCATGACAAATACTTGCAAATGGTGCAACAACCCTTCCAAAAATGGGGTAATGCTTCTTTATATTTATATATTTATAAAATTTTAACATGAAACAGGCTTTAAGGTTGAAAGTATCCATAATTTGGAAGAACCAGTTGAAGCAATTCAAAGGTCTGAAGCAATTTTTGTTGGAGGTGGTAACACATTCCGACTACTGAAAGCACTATATGACAATAATTTAATCCAGCCAATTAGAAATAGAGTTTTAAAGCATGGAATTCCCTACATATCTGCAAGTGCAGGTAGGTATTTAAGAGCAAATTAAATATCAATTAATATTATTAATTTAATAAGGTACCAATGTAGCTACCAGAAGCATCAACACCACCAATGACATGCCTATAGTATATCCTTCAAGTTTTGAGGCTCTAAAACTAATTCCGTTCAACATTAACCCTCACTACTTAGATGCAGATCTTAATTCAAAACATAAAGGGGAAACACGTCAGCAAAGAATAGAGGAATATCTTGAAGAGGATGATTCAAGCACTGTTTTAGGGCTCAGAGAGGGGGGTACATTGTATGTTGAAGGAAGTAACGCTTTTTTGAAAGGAATATCTGGTGCTCGGCTCTTTGTTAAGTAAGTAAATAATGGTGATTTAGTTGGAAAGCATAATGATTTAATTTATTTCAGAGGTAAAGAGCCTTTGGAAATTCAACTCAATTCTGACTTGAGTCAATTACTCAAAGAAGACTGATTGGTGTAGAATTGATGACAATGTGCTGACATAATAAAACGCGTTTTATATTGTTAGAATCCGTTTTTGATTGATCTATTTACTCAAATTGGCTAAAATAAAACTTCAAGAATGAGATAATAACAAATACACATTTACTCTCACTATAAATCACTTTTAATTAATATAAGAATTATAATATTTATATTATTCATTCAAATAAGGACTTGCAGAAATAGGAAGGTTGAAAATAAATAGTAATTACTTTAAAACTAATTAAGGTTTTAGTAGATTTTCCATTACTAAAACTAATCACTTTGTACTTTAATGTCCTTGTTAATTAATTTTCTTAACGTCCACCACTTTGATTTTTCTAAAAAATCGTGAAGGTCTTTAGTGTAAAAAAGGAGACGCCCCCTTGTTCACTGTTTTGCGAAGGGATCGCGAAGAATGACGCAACCACGTGACTTTCTCAAATTTATTTTCATTATACAATAAATAAATACAGAACTTTGAAAACTGGTAAGACTTTTAAATCTAAAGTCTTGTTTTCTTTTAGAACCTCCTCTGTAATTGAGTTTCGTCAAATAAGCATTTAAAACAAAATACCTTTTTGTTTTTAATTTAATTTAAAAAATTTACGCTCTAAGAAGTTCTCATATTAATCAATGAACGACAAATCTGGCGATCTTAAGGGACACTCCAAGTCGATTTTTATACATATGGGAATATGTACAAGATAGAGAAACGTGAAGATATGACAGAAAAAAAATTGCGTGTTTAACTTCTCAAGCAGCATATTTTACTTGTATCGACAATATCTCTTCATGTTGCACTAAACATCGATACCTTGAACTAGGAATACTCAATAAGTATTGAAATAAAAGCGATTTTTCTCTAGGTGTGGCTTCGGATCGAATGTGTGTAAATACAGATGTGAGAAGCGAATATTTCCCAACGATGATTACAGAACTGATAAAGATTTAAAATTGCAGTTTCTTAACAGAGATCTCAACGGTGAAGTTCATAAAATGATCACTGCATAGAGGCAATAAAATATTTTTCTCACTACCCTCTACGAAAGTATACATGACAAACGAACAATATTGTAGAAGTAATCGCGAAAGCAAATGGTAATGCTCTCAAAGGAAAGCTAACTAGACACAGCGTCACGGACTAAATAGTAATGTACTTTTGTATTAGTTAATTAGGCAAAACATGTCTTCCTACGTGTCTTAAAAATATATATGATTTCCATCTCGAGGTTAAATCCCTGCCAGTCAAACCTTTCTTATCTTATTTTTTGTATATGTTCCATGGTCGTGGGAAAAATACTGCATATACCTCGTAAAAGAATTTTGGCAACCTACTTAGGTGATGGCCGGCTTACCTGTAAAAGATTTTAAAAAAATTGATTTTGTGTTCGGATATCATCGGACTTAGCTCGATCTTAGCATATCGTTGCGCATCAAAATTTGCAATTTTTTTCTCCATTTAACCACTTTCCATTTCTTGTGGTTAGAGATATAGCAATATTAAGGCATCGAATTTGTAACACCCTTTATACATTTCAGGAAATTTAATATCAAGTGAATACTCACATTCAATCACACATAAATGAATCGATATTCCACAATTCCAAATAATATATAAGCTCTGTTCGCATCTTAAATAAATACCTTGAACTTAAACAAAAAAATGTGTGGTTGAGTCGTCACAGTAGCACTGCGAAAGGTTCAGAACTCACTTATCGCTTAAATATTGGTTGAAAGCCACGTATAGTTGTTTATTTTACGGTTCAATAATATCAACTTTCTTTCCTCACAAAACACAAATTTTTTTCTCATGAATATTGTCTTTGCCATAAATAATTGACTCACGCTTCGCGCACACGCACCAAAACCACCATTCTCTGTTAATGCGCCAGAGGATGGCTCAAATTCTGCGCCATGATTGGGTACGACACCATCGGCTGCGTCGACGCACCATTATTCGACATTGCAATTGCCTGTGACGTATTAATGGCGGCTGTAATCTGATTGGTTGCCGCCAAGTTTGACTGCAACAGCTGCGAATTTGTATTGGCTAATGTCAATTGCTGTGGAGGCACATTTGCCACCGTCAATTGTTGCGTGGTATTCGCCGCCAAAGCCAACTGTTGCTGTTGCTGTGAGTGCGGAGAAACGTTGGCAACATTGGCGACTGTTAATTGTTGAGCAGTATTTGCCAACAATTGCTGCTGTTGCGAGGCATTGGTCAAGGCCAACTGTCCGGGATTTGTAGTCACTAATATTTGCTGACTGGGAGCCAAAATCTGCGCAGGGGATGCTATGCTGACAGTAGGACACCCCGCAATGGATACAGGATTGCCAGACACAGGAGTTCCAGTGGTGACGGTCGCCAGACTTACAGGAACAGTGGCAACGCTGGCTGTTACTGTTCGGATAACTTGGGGCGGCTGCGCACTGTTGGTTAATGTGACAGCAGGCACGTTTTGTTGAATGTTTGTAACCCGCAATGTGGCATTTTGATCCAACAAAAACTCATTAGTTGCCGTCAAATCTTGCACTTGTTTCTTTAGCTGCGCCACCTCTTTGTGAAGCAGGTTGTTCTCCTCCTCAAGCATGAGAGTGCGGGCATCCACGCGACCGAGTACTCCAAGGGGCGGACTGCCAGTGAAATAGCCTTTGAAGAGGTTTCGGTTCCGGTCAGCCTCTAATTGAATTTCGCGATTGAGCATCTCTTCAGCGACGACGAGGCGACGTTTTGCCAACGGAATGCCGCTTTCTTGGTAGTCGTCATAACTGGGACCGTTTCGTCGTAGGATGGCTGTAGGGAAGATTCTCTCAGATTCTATAATAGAAAAACCGAAATATTGCAAAATTCCACACCAAGAAAGAGCTATTGTAAAGATATTTGATTTTTCTCATTTTATAATCCACAGCATCCAGTATTTCTACGAGTTTTTATCTGGACTTATGTTTGGCCACAGAAAATGCAATGTTTCACAACCTTTTCAAAATTTATGTTAAACCAGATCTTACATATTTTTAATAATTATTGACATCAATTTAAAATATATCGAACTGGGTATGTTTGGAACACATTTATCATGGAACTCATAAATCAAAATATTTATATAATATTATAAAAATTGTCTGTAGAGCCATAAAAAGTGCTTCAAGAACACATATCAATCAGACAAACCAATTTTAAAAAATTACAAATAAGGGTGTCTAATTTTTTGGATTTTCGGAATAATGCTGATCTTCAAGGTATTGCAGTCTACTTAATAGATGTACCTATGACTCACCATTAACAGAATGAGATTCATGAATGATGCCAGAATGATGTTTCCTTTGTATATTATTTTGGATAAGTTCCAGGATCTCCTGTTCTTCCTGCTCACGCGTTACATGCCGAAATTTACAGTGCGTTCTCCGGCATAGTCCCTTTTTGAACTGGTTACAAACTGGCGGAGTTCCGGGAAGTTGACTTTTCCGGGTAGCTTCCGCTAATATCTGATTGGACATTTCACCCGTGCGTTTATATGCTTCCACTTCCTCAGGAGTGCAGTGAATAAATCTGCGAAAATATTTAAAGTTTGGACAGAAATTAAGGAGACTGACAAGCAATACCTAGAAATAGGTATAATATTTGAAGGGAATTTACTATTTACCCATATTAGGTATGTTGTTGGGTTTATAATAATTTCTATTACTCTATTATACACAGCTGTTGTATTCTGTATGGTACATAAGATAAGTAAAGATACATTTAAAAATATTTGCAAAACAACTAATAAGGAAAATAATATTGATGAACCACCTTATTTCTTACTTTCTTTTTCTATTACAATATTTTCGAGAGGCTCATTTTTTCTTTCCTATCTTGATAACTGGATCTTTATGATAAGTCATGAGGACAACTGAATTTTTGAAACTCTAATTAAGTATATTGGATTTGCAGACGATATAAAGATGTAGACCGTAAATATTGCCATGTAGTGATTCTCCATTTTGGAAGTAAAAAAGTAATACTACAGAGAACCACTTCACCGTCCATGGACGATAGATTTGGTACCGAAGTACTTAAGAAAAATGCAGTGATTAAGATTCGGCCACGCGACTGGCAAGTGTAAGTAATTCTGGATGGTTGGCATAAAGAACCCCCTTTTTTGGATTTAACTAATAAAATAACCTTAGTTTGTCCGTATCATATACATTCGCAACATTCGAATATTTCCGAAATTTAACATCACTGAGCTAATGTCATATTTACTGAAATTTATCAGAAAACTACTTACGTCAATTATTATTCAAGTAATCGTTAGTATTCACAGATTACTCAGCACTAAAGTGTTTTAAATGTCAAATAAACGTTTATTGCAATGTTGACATGGTGATCAAATTTAGAATTTTTAGCGTTTACACAGAAGTAGGTACAATTAATATGAAATAATACAATGACAAATGGAAATTAACAAACAAATATGTTTCACGGTAAGTCCATTGGTTACAAATCATGATTACCGGTCGATAGTCAATGAGTGTAAGTCGCCACAAAATAGTTCACATAATTGAAGAAATTAAGCAAAAATGACATTCAGTTGTGTAGTGTCACTCAACATATGAAATAAATGGATAAAACACTTAACCATTTTTGGACAGTCGCTGTAAAATTACTCTCTGCAGGTGCATAAGTGCTCATAGAGTAACAATATCCGTTTTTTATCTGATGAAAGCGATATGAAAATATATAAGAAATAATAACTAAATACAGCCGGTGTAGTTCTGCATAAAATTAAACCAATCCAGCATTATGCCGCAAAATGGGGAAAAATTCTTCTAAAAACAAATTTATTCTTACTTGCAATTCAACCTAGGACAAATATTATTCTGGTAGTCATGACAGAAATTGAGAGGCCGAATGTCGTTATCGTGTTTGTATTTACAAGACTTCCTGTCGCAAATTCCTCTAACGAAATCCCTGCAAACGTTGTCGCCCTCCTTATCGGTACATTGTCTCTCACAGATTTCCTCCGACGTGTCCGACATGCTTCTTGCCTGTTTAAAGCCATAAACATTACGAAAAATATATAATATTCAGATTGCCACTGAGGTCTTTAGCATAAAATCCTAAATGTGTATCGGACAGCGGGGTATGTAGTCAAGGCAGCAGGAGCCCGTAAATCTAAATGGCTCAATATAAAAGGGCGAGAGCACACGAAACCAACGTTATTAGATGGACGTGCCCCGCGATTGCAGCAGGCATGATTTTTTAAGATTTTGACGCCCTTTTGGAACTTTATTCACGAAAGATGCCTTTCCAAGTCAAGCAATTTTCAGTTGTTGTTACAATATTCCTGGCGGTTCAATACAGTTATTGTGTCAGTGATCTTCCTGAGGAGACGTGTGAGACTTTGCCCTCGGAAATACACATAACTAAAGGTGAGTTCTTTGAGTGAGTAAATAAATTGTATAAAGTGGATTTTAGAGGAGTTTGATGAGCTGGGGAGGCTGCAACGCACCTGCAACGGCGAAGTGAGCGTCAACAAGTGTGAAGGCTCCTGCAAAAGCCAAGTGCAGCCGTCGGTAATAACTCCAACAGGATTTTTGAAGGTGCTAACTACAAATGGAATATTTAAAAAAATTAATTGATTTTGTCAATACAGGAGTGCTACTGCTGCCGTGAAAGTTACTTAAGAGAACGAGTAATAACATTGAGCCACTGCTATGACCCTGACGGAGTTCGTCTTACTACCGAAGGAGAGAACTCATTAGATGTCAAGCTACGTGAGCCTTCAGAGTGTAAATGTTACAAATGTGGAGACTTCAGCCGATAGAAATTACAATTTTATGCCTCTAATAATGAGAACTAATATATTATGTTCCAAGTACTCACGTGACTAATTCCTCAATTTAATGATCCCCCTCCAATGGCAGACCATACCTCTTATGCAACTCAGTCACAGAACAATGCTCCAAATCAGCCAGATATCCCAATATCACCTGCGTGATGTCCTTAATGTCATTATATTCATGTAAGGCTTCCATTTCTGGTTTTAAATCCTCAGTAACACCTGACAAAAACAATTATCACGGCTATTATTGAGGTGTAATGCTAAATATTACCTTGAGCTCTTAAAGCTGCAATTTCCTTATCTAACTTGGCACTTTGTTTCCTCAGAGAATGGTCCTTGATTTTTAATTCTGCAGTAGTAAGAGATTCATTTGAGTCTGCCTTAGTGCATTTTTTTAAGCCTATTGGTTGTTTCTTAAAAGGCATTATGAATGAGTGGCATTTTTAAGTAGGTCTAAAATGACGGAGAAATGTTTAATATAATTGAATGTAGTGCCATATGAATGTAGTATTTATTTATATGTGTAAAGATGAATCGGAGCTAAATCAGATATTATTGAGCAAGAACGCAATTTAACAACAATAAACCTGGATCTAAAAGGTGATTGAATTGAAAATCCAACTTCCTGTTTTAGATTACTTGAGAGATTACTGTTTTACGTTAAGCCAGATCTGAATAGCCAGTTTTGAATAGTGAGTATTCATTTTTTGGGAAATGCAAATGTGTAAATAGATCTCTCTAGCCAAATATTCGTTAGTCTTCACAGAATAATTGGGAAATAAGCACATGCGTGTATTGAGATTTCGTCAGTTTAGCGCCACACACATACTCACAATACTAATGATTTGGCACATAGTTCCCAAAATAGTAATTATTTAGAATTTTAAAATAGCGAACTTGTGAATTCGTCTTTATGTATGATTTAATGATAAAAAAATGTATACATCAAGTATTACATATATAATTATTATAGAAAGAGTGTCGTACAATAGTTTGCAGCAAATATCTCACTACCCTGTAGAAATTTTAAAAATGATTTTAATAGAAACATATAGGGTTTTATTTTAGCTACAAATTGAAATGATAATGAAAAACACAGGTTGGGACTTGAATGCAGGACAATTTTTAAATGGTATTATCTGTATATTTCTGCATATTAGAGTTCCTAATGAAAATCTGGCATATTTGATATAGCATATGCTATATTTAACATCAAGAGATTGTAAAATTATTAATGATTAAAAAATTTAATGCTTTTAAAGAAGTCCTTTTCATCACTTATCAGATAGCATAAGTACTTTATACGTGAGGAAAGCTCGAATCAACCCCACTGGATTTCTCTCTGTATGGTTATCTGACCCTAATTATTTAAGAAACCCGCCGAATCAATTTAAAAGACATGAAAGATCACATTGGAGAGGCTCAGCATACAGTCACGCTTAATATGATACCAAAATCTTGTACAAGGAAACTGCTTGGATGATTTAATGCATGTTTAGAATTTCAAGGACAGTGTGCATATATTTAAATACTGCTTTTTTAATATCATAATAAATATTTATTTTCTAACTGGGTCTTATTTTTTGTAAGTGTGAAAATGGATTGATTAAATTCTGAATTAAAATGCACTTCACAATCTCTTAATTTTAAATACAGCATATGCTATATCAACTGTGCCTATATTTTGACTAGGAACTCAAATATACAAAAATATACAGAGTGTATGATAAAAAAAATTGCAAGTTTGTTTGGTACTAGGTTTATATGCCATCCTGTATATTATATTATCACTTCTATTTCTAGTTCTAACACAATCTTTCATGTTTTTATTAAAATATATTTTTTTATACCTGCAATGTGATATTTGCTGTAAACTCTTTAGTGGAACACCCTGTATATATTGTTGCATAATCATAATTATTTAAAAAAAAATTAACTTTGACCTAGTGTTATTGAAATTAAATATTGGCAAGCATTTTATTAATTACATTTTTTCATTACTTATTAAGAGGAATCTACTCTCAAAGTTGTAAACATAATCCCATTGACATACTGTAAATATTTTGTATTCTTTTTAACCTTTTAATTATAGAAATCTGTTTCAAAGTTGTTTTAATATTTCTATTTTCCACTTTTTCTTAATATTGAATATGTTTGGTATTAAGTAGGAAATTTTTCCAATAAGTTTAAAATGTAAATTTGATAACAAAGCAGATTAATTAACTGATTGATACTGATTTATTCAACAGTTCTTGAATAGTCCAAAATGTAACCTCAAAATTCTCCCTGATCCAAAGCTAAGCTTAAAATCTTGAACACTTAAGACTTGTCACCTGGCAGAAATAGATATTTCCAATTGACAATTTTTTTAAATCTAAATTTAGGTTTGGCCTATACAAATTATGAGGGTAAGTAACCCAGAATGGAATCTTCCGATGCCCTGGTAAAACAAATTAAAAGCAATATTTAAAAAACCACTGAAAATAAACAAATGATTTCTCAAATTGAAAAATTTACTAATATTATCCAATTCTTCATTATCTGGTTTTAGTGTAAGTAAATCTGAAGAGCAACAATGAAAAATCAATGGACTATACTTTCTTTCCTGAGGAGAGAAAATACAAGAATTTTTTAAGGAAATTATATGTGTAGAGAAAGGCATTTGAAGAAATACTATTGCTCTCTTATGTATTTCTGATTCAATAACAAATCACATATTTTCTCATCTCAATAACTACAACAAACTTTAAATAAACTTCCATGCAATCTCCAACACTTACAATAAACCTTCACATTTAATTCGCGTGTCACCAATTTAGAACAACACATAATAAAAACCTTTACCCAGCACTTGAAAGCCTGAAACTCAAAGGGAGGTCAATAGCTAGCCACATGGGGCCCATGGAATCAATAGTAGCTTACTTGTGCTACATGAAATAGCCATAAAATCACTTTTCTGCAAAAAACAGAGCTGAACATGCTGTTGACAACGAAACATCAAAAATACATTGCTGGGATTTTATAAAAAGGAAAATCCTCTATTAAACCTAAGAGTATCTTGACGATTGTGCTAAAGTATGGTAGTTATTGTGAAGGTTTGCAGGCTTGGTAATATTCCTTTTTTTTTGTTTCAAAGATGAATTAAGTAATACAAAGGCAATTTTAGTCTTGTCAGTGTTATGGCATCATATTGTGGTGGTGATAATTCTGACAAGCATGTGCATGAGGGCGGATAAGAAAATGGGAATAGCAGCAGCAAGTGTGACTGACGAATGCCAAGTAACCCCAGTAATCCATGTACTACAATATCCAGGATGTGTCCCCAAGCCAATACCGAGCTTTGCCTGTACTGGGAGATGTGCTTCTTATATCCAGGTAGTAATGCAACTATAGCCAAAAGGTCAGTATTGCAAGCTGGCATTTTAGGTATCGGGGAGTAAAATTTGGCAAATGGAGCGATCTTGTATGTGTTGCCAGGAATCAGGAGAACGCGAAGCTTCCGTATCTCTCTTTTGCCCCAAAGCGAAACCGGGAGATAGGAAGTTTATTAAGGTTTGTATCGAAGAAAACAAAGGTTGTATCAAGGGGGCTAAATTGCTTACCAAGCGACGTTGAAAAGTGATGCAATAAGCTAGTTTTTGATCTATCAGGTAGTGACAATATTGCTGCTAAAATATTATTTTAATTGCAAACTTTCACGTGTTTTTGTATTAAATTTATTTAAAAAGATTTATGAGGAATTGTTAAAGAAACCACTACACAAGCAACCATTATTAATGTGTCAAAATTACTGTCAGTGTCAATTTTGAGGCATCGTTGCCACATTGGAAGACTGAAAAATATATAAATATAAAAACATAGAAATAAAAGTTGTACCACATTGTTACAATTTCAGAAAAATTATTATTACTTTTACTGATTCCTTTGAGGTATTGAATATTTTGCCATATTTCTTTAAAAGAAATAGGCTGATATGATGACGTCATTCAATTTATGGAGGGTACAGGAGAAATCCTTGTCCATTTTAATATATACAAAAACAAACAATATTTCCTCAAAAATAATATTGACAAATTGATTTTTAGGTAACTACCAAAGCACCCCTTGAATGTATGTGCCGTCCGTGTACTGGAGTTGAAGAGAGCGCGGTTATTCCCCAAGAAATTGCCGGATATTCTGACGAGGGACCTTTGTCAGGACATTTTATGCGGTCTCACATTCAGTAGAACAACTGGCACAGAGAACCTAATTTATAAGTAATGGCTTTAACACATTGTAACAGATGGAATGGAATAATTAACAATAAAATTGTTAAAAGAACAATTCCTAATTCATTTGATAAAAGAATTTCCCATTTGTATTTTCCAGAAATGTTAGGTTTCATATAATTGATACTATTCTCGTATTTATGATTTAGCTGTTAAATTACCACAACAACTGTAACAATTGGTAAACGCTTATAAAAAAACTTTTTTTGTATAATAAACTGTATAATAATATAATAATAAAAATAATAATTGATATTTAAAACACCGAATAACTTTTGTTATGCATCAGAAATTACATGTGAATTCGATTAAAAGGAGGTAACATTTTATTTCACTTTTATACGATAAGTAGAGGTGAGATGAAATCATATTTTGACTATGGTCTGTTCCCGTCATCTTAAATTTGTCAATATCAGCTGTGCGACGCGTCTGACGTGTACTGTCACAATTAGTTTACGAAAGTACTGTTCAGGTTTTCTATTAATATTGAAAAAAAAATAATTTAACATTCCTTTTACTAGTAACCCACAATGGCCCGTCAATCTGAAGCAAAAACACTCTTCGTTACCTATTTGTCAAACATCGCCAATAACTACAAATGCGCCGTGGGCCTCATTTTAGGCCAGGTAAAACAGCCCTCACTCTTACTATAAAACCTCAAAATCTCATTATTTAACAGATCAGCATGAAAACATTCTACATAGACTATTTGGCAAAGACGCCTCCTTTCCAAAGCGAACAGGACAAGAATGAAGGCAAGCCTAGTAAACCCATAAGGAGCATTCAAGAAGTCAATGAGAGTTGGATGGCAGATCATGCAAAGCATGCCACTAGGATGCTGCCTGGTGGCATGTATGTTTTAGGGGTGTTTGCCGTGACTGATGAGGACATTTTGAATCCTTTAAGCCCCAAGATAAAGTCCATCTTAAATGCTCTTGAAAAGAATTTAGCAGCTCAGCCTTATTTGTTTGGAACTGGCTGCAATGACAAAATTGTGTTGCACTTTTGTTCAAAAACCCATAAATATTCGGCAAAAATTTATGATGTAGTAACTTTAAGAGTGTATCCAATGGACATTAAGGTAGTTGAAGAAGGTATGAAGTTGGTGAATTTTTTGTGCACATATCAAATTGATCAAATCTATCATCTGAGACAAAATGAGACTTCTGGACCTTTGCGGAAACACATAAAAGTAATGCTAGATGGCATCAATAGTAAGCTTGAAGATGGAATTATATTATTTGATAATGAAGCTAAAGAATTTGATGACAAAATTGAAAACTTGGGCAAAAAGAGAAAAAGGATCTCCACAAGTAAAGTTGATAATAGTGAAAGTAGCAAGCCAACTGGAGTGACAATTTTTGAAAAATGTGTTCCAATAGGAGATCAAATAGTGCCTACAAGTATAGGGGGACAGATAAGGGTAGTAGGAGAAGTTGTAAGTCAATTCTGGATCAGCTCTAAAAGTACTTTCAGAGAGGCTGTGAGGGCAGTTAAGGAGGATATAATGAGGAGTTTGAGTACAAGAATGGAGATGCATTGGGATTCTTTGACTGAAGAGGAGCTGAGTGAAGGTGAGATCTACAAATGAAATATGATAATCTTGGTGGGAAATTTATTTCTGGTTATTAAAATAAATGTATTTTTCCTGTTTATTTGTCATATCATTCACAAAAATTTACAGGAATGAACTAATTTTTTTTTATGGTACTGTTCTAAAAAATTATTGAAGGTTGGAATGCTCACCTTAGTTCATCTTTCAGACATTAATAGTGTTCATGAACCCCCAAGAAGAGTTTTAATTACCCTACCAGAGAGCAACATAACTGTGTCAGATTATTTATTTCCTGGGGAGGGCCCAGAAGACTCTAAAATGTCATTAGAGGAAATTCTGGATGTGAAATCTTATGGTCATTTAGATTTTTTGGATCTAGAGGGACAAGCAGGTAAGGCTCTTTCATAGGTAAAAGTTTAAGTTATTCAGAGGGAATTATTTAGATATTTCTCAATACTATAAGGAAACCAGCGCGCCCCAGACTAGAAGTGAAGACTTTTTACCGACAATTGCTGCAGACTCCAATAGAGTTATGTATTTGATAGGATTATCTGGGGCTTTGTTAATTTTAGTTGTTTCCTTGCTTTTGCACTATATGGAGGTTTGAGTCTTTTTTCAATAAAATTGGATACTCATAAGTTCGAATGTGTTTTAATGGCCATAGTAAAGTGAAAAATTCATAATTATGTATCAATACCAATTGATGGTACTAGAAAAAAATACTAATTAGTTGAACTTGCACTTTGAAAAATCCATTTCTGGGTGCTGCTCCATGAACCTGTGTTAAAGTTTCCAAATAAAAATTTATCCAACCAACAACAATTATAACTTACTTATTGATTACGTCTTGCTTCTTCTTTTCATCGCTCGTAGGCAGGCCCATCTCTTTTTGCCTTTGATCAAACAGCATTTTCTCAACTAACCCTCTAGTTTCACCATCCAGATCGCTCAGTTTTGAAGGTTCAGGGTTGATTTTCCTAGTGCTTATTTCAGGATCTGAGTTGACTAGTTTATTCCACCAATTCATTTTGTTGATCTAAAAATATATTTTTAAAGATTTCACATTTTTGTTTTAACTTAAATTAACCTTTTCTAAAGTAATGAGGATTACTTTTCCGTCTTGTATTACCCATGTAGACTCCTCCAATTTAATTTCATGCGGAAAATCATCATCTATAATAGGTGTCTGCCCTTTCACACCACAAGTGAGATGCTTCTTGGTGATATTTACCACGACATCCTTCTGTTTGGCTCTGAAGTTTACGTTTAAGGGCACCCTCACCTAGGAAGAAGCGCATAAATCAAATCGATGCGTTGATTAACAAATGAAAAATTCCGGAGTTTTCATGTTTATGAGTTACTACGTCAAGATTACCGTGTTATTACCATATGACTTAATTAGATTAATTGCAACGGAAACGCCAGGGGCGTAATCAATCGACTAGACTCTACAATGCCAAACGCATAAAGACAGCACTAGCAAATGTTCCATGCTCGTTACTCATTACCTGACCCTCAGATGCAATTTTTTCCTTAATGTATTAGAATTACAGCTTATGCAATAGTATTCAAGATCGACGACACAGTCTCGCTCTGATTGCTAGAACTCCTAGAACAAAGGTCGACAACACCCAGTATTTATTCCAGGATATTATGTGACGTTCCCTAATAAGAATTTATATATTACAATAAAACTATTCGTTATTTACAACCCTGAACTTGCTTCAATGCCAATATGCAAGCCATGTATGAAGCTTTGGTATTGCATACTAATAATTCCTTAATTGAGGTAAATTTGATGGTGTTATTTGAAGGAATTACTTAGTATGATGGTTCTAGGATTGTAGTGAAGTACAAGTGATTTTAGTGCTAGAGGAATGCCACTAAAAAAGGTAACAATAATGTACTCAATTTGAACTGAAAGCGACGCAAAGAGAGTTATGAATTATTCATTTATGTTGAGTTTTAAGCTGAACTATCAGATTTATGTAGGCCGATTTGATACATATAAACTGCATATAAGAAGTGTTCTTTAAAAATTTTTCGCTTGAGCATTTTCTGTACATAGCGTTCCTAAGAGTATTAAGTAACACTGACAACGTTGTGTGTACGAGTTAAGGAACGTAAGACTGGGTGCCTATCAATTTAGTTAAAAGAGTGTTGCCAGATTTCATAAAATTTCTTTCTGAATCGCACTGCACAACTTGGCCACACTTTAATCGAACTCTTTTAGTTTCTCACGTCACAGTCTGCAGGGTATCAATGTTGCCACTAAATCATTCGTGACACACAATTTATTACCTGCACGTTCACTATGGGAAATCCGACGGGCAGGTAGGTTTCAAGAAGACCAAGACCTGATTCATTTATTAAACAAATAAAAACCCATACCATATCAAATAGCGATCACTCACGCTTCAACTTTTTCTCTTATTTTTTGCCAGCCATCATCGACATCCGCATATTAAAATCATTTAATTAAAAGTTAGATCATCTCGGACCAATTAGTTTTATTTGTTTTTCACCTAAGTAGTTTAAACTTACACCGTGTCTCATTACAAACTGTCAAGTGAATTACTCAGTGCTCAATTATCATATGCAGAATACCATCAACAACCCGATAGAAGAAGATGCTCCGAAAAAATCCAAGGCCGATCATCAAGATTATTATACACCTGCGTGAGACTGATTGGCTTCGAGTACCTGAACAAGTACCATTTTTTTCATTAAAAGCTATTACTTAATGATTACCGGTCGAAATGGGTTTGTGATCTAAGAGTGATGGTGATTTATTTCTGTGGGATGACCAGTCACGGATCTAATTTTCTCGATATGTCGAGACGACGAAACATGTGTTTGGGAAATTTTCAAGCAAATACATTGTTTCGCAGTCAAAGCACATATTCGGAAAATTTGAGTAGCAAAGCAAACGGAAGTAGATAAGGTGGGAAGTATATAAGCAAAGGATTTTCCAGGTTGCATATAAAGCAAAATTTATGGTAGTATGCAAAACATATGACCACTTAATGTCCTTGTTTCGTAATTTTTGTGTTTACAAAAGCACGGTAGGAATTGGATATAAAACAAGACTTCTCTGTCGTTTGGGAAAATATGATTATGGTTTTTAAGCCAAGACATTTTAAGCGGACTTTGTTTAACTCATGCTAGTTAAAAACTAACTCAAAACAACCATCGAAAAACGATAAAATTCTTTTGAATATGTCCACATTTTACAACTATTCAATTTTTGGGCGTCAATATCTCGACTATCCGAGGCCCATGGGCCTCATAATACATCTTAAATTAACTGTCTGAATGCGCTCTATAAGTCTGCAGAAACTGGATTTCAATATTTTTGACATCAATTGGCACTCTACAGGTTTTACAAATAAAGAATTTAGTTAATTGCAAAGTACCCATTGCCCAAAGTTCACCATTGTCAAGAAATATCATTTTGGAGAACTGAAACTCCAAATTAAGATTTTTCCTCTAATAAATTGATATCACCGATAATCTGAGCAATTTTTCAAAATTTCCGTAACAATGGAGCCTCATATCTGTACGATATTACCAATTTTACTGAAACACTGAACATTAATGAGAACTCTTTAACGCAAGTGCAAACAGTTTTAATAAACGTACTTCATATGGTGAGAAATTATTGCCATAAATATTAAGCTTGGATGCGAATTAAGCTTTAAAACCAGACTTATGGCTTAGTGCTCTCTCTTCATTAAAAGAGAACGTGCATTCAATGAGGCGGTTACCCCCCTTAAGGCATGCGTGCGTCTAACTTGAACAAGCGCAAAAAATTTGTACCATAATCAGTGGTTCTGGACGATAAAATCATAATGTAAATAATTGCGTTTATAGTGTGGCAATGTTGAAAATTGAAATGGCATTGTTACAGCTTCTAAAGGTAATAATTAAGATTCATCATTAATTCAGAGAATTTAGATAATATCCTGGACAATTGTCTAATAAATTTAAATAAATAATGCAAAAACGTAATTTTTCGGATTGAAATGTCTCGGTGGTAATGTAGCGCCAATGTTGACTATAACAATCCGAGGCTATCAAAATTTTAATATTCAAATTTTGGTCGTAAAACTTCAGACGCTTTGTTTTCAAATTCTTTTTAACAATGAATTTTCGGCAAATGTTTAAAAAGCGTTATCCAAATAGTAAACACAGAACCTTTATACGCAATTTATATAATGACAATAGGTTCATTGAGCCTCAAAAACATAAATAAAAGGTTTTTTAAAAATCGAATATAATTATATTATTTATGACCAAAAATAGCGACCTTGTCTGCAGCCACACCAAAAAACAATCGCTTTACTTGATTTAATCGTTTTATTATTGCTTTTCCCGGATTGATTACCTCTCTTAGACAATAGTAATAACTATTAAATACCAACAAAAAACCGGTATTTACTACCAGATAGCGGTAGATCTTAATCAATGATAGAATTACCATTTATAGTACGTAAGACCAATTTCACAGAAACGATGTGTACCGATTCACGGAATGTCTAGAGTAATGAATGTTGCGAATCCGCCTTAAATGATTCTACCGAATTGATCGTGACCCAGGACTGCATTGATCATGGAACCAGTTTAAAACGCCCATCAGACCAGCGCAAGTGGTCTCGTCTAATAAAAAAATATGCGTCCGGGTTCGGTAAACTAAAATTATCGATTTATTCAAAGAAAAAGTTCAAGGTTCTCCTCTCTAAGATATCCACAATAATAGGCCGTAGGATTCAAAATGTGTTTAGGTCATATTATGGGCTATCACCCTTGAACGTTTGAAAACGATATCCTATTTTGTCAAGATTGAAGATTGCCATGAAGAAACCATATTGCGGTATATATGGGCTTGAAAGGAAAGATCAGTTCTTTGTAGTCATGAATGGTGAATTCTAAAAAAACAATTAAGACTTAAAAGCCTTCCTACATACATTTTTCTTATAAGAATTCGTTTTAAATAACTTCCTTATTTAACTCAACAGAAACTAGGGTGTGAAATTTGACGAAGAGTAATTTTTAAAAATCAGAGAAATAAAACTAAATATTTTCGTTTTCCTAAAGAAATCTGGCACAGTTTGGTAACATAGCTCAGCGATTACAATAGAGAAACTAAAGAGCAATGGGATGTTGCCACTTCATCAGAGAGTGCAAATTTTCGGAAATTGCGCTTTAATGTGCAACTTGAAAAGTTTTACGATTACATGGCACACAAATTCCTGCTCTAATAGACATTTTTGTAAATTGTAACACGTTGCATGAGGTAACATCGCACTAAATTAAAAATGCATGCAGTAAAATATCTATTTTGAAATGATTTTGAGAATTATGGCGGATGACCGATGTTGAAGCAATGAAACTTATCAGCGATTAAAGATTGGTATAGGAACCCATATAGGATGTATCATTTAAAGATAACATTCTTAGACACCTAAATGTTGATATTATTAAATATGTCTATTTCTTCACAAAAATCTGTTAATTTATTCGTGAGCTAACAAACATCTAAAGGAGTTGTATGTCGAATGCTCATCTTCCTTTAAAACTGTTGAAGAAAAATCATAATTGTCAATACACATGTTAAATTAAAATAACTTTTTCTTAATTCATTATTTTTTTAAAGCTATAAAACTGGGTAATTTCACAGAATAAACAGGTATAAGGTATGAAATTCAAACATAGAGTTTACGGAAAAGTTTCTAGGGGAAAATTGCTCAAAGAAGTGATCCTTGATTGAGCGGAAATATAATGGAAATTTCGCATATTATTAGACCATTTAAGGTTAGCTTCAGCGAGTTTGAAGACGTTTTAGGTTGCAAGAGTTTCTGGAGAGTAACACTTAACAATGCAACGAATTTTCTTAAAATTGCGAAACTTTCTTTATATGGGGAAGTTAGAGATTTTAAGTAACTGATTTAGACGCTTTAAGCTTGGACGGATTGAGCTGTAGGAACTAGAAAATTGAAATCAGATTTAAGAAATTAATTTTGGGGGAAGTTTTATAGAAAATTATACTCGAGGGAATTTAAGTCGGCAAGTATAACTGATCGAACCTTTCTTATTGCAAAACGAATTTAACAGTCTAATGCGGTTTTACACACCATTTGGAGATCTTTTGGTCCAAATGATTCAAATTTGTCAACGAAATGACTCGAAACTTTATGTATATGTGCGGAATTTTTTCATAATGATTTTTTAAACGTAATTTTAATTAATTAAACTCGACTGTAAACAATAATAATGGTATATTAGAGTTTTCACTGCCATCCGAATTCCACACGGATATTAAAAACGTGGAAAAAAAGTAAAGACAAAATACCTATCTGCGATGATTTTTAGATAGTTTCAATAAATATTAGTTTAGTTAAAGAAATCTGTTGATACTGGTCTATAAAACGGCAATTAAAATGCAATTCCTGGATGCCCGATGCCAAGGCGATGACGTTACGCAACTCACATGACTCGCCGATTTCAAAATTTTTACAAAATTTCAGTTGCAACACCATAATTGAAATATCTTAAACGATGGCCTTGGTTTATGCAGAAATACCGAATAATGCAGTTTTTCTTTATGTGCGTTTTCATTTTTATACAACTGAGCTAATGTTTTTCCATTTCAATTTATAATAAAGCGGAGTTTTAATTAAATACTATATGCATTAATGCGTATTCTTCACATGTGGGTCGCGATCGAGAGCTATAAATGACAAGTTTTTATGTCGGTGTTTATTAATCCCGTGATTGTATATATTTGTTGTTGGGATAATTATTTTAACCTTGTTCTAGGTCAGTCATATTGCTAACATCCAGTTTTAAATTGCTTTTAGAGTACGGCCCTTTTCTTGGTGTCTTCACCAATTCGTCAGTAACCTTGATCCCATAATACGTACGAGAGCAAATAAACGTTATCCAACTGATCTCAAGTTTGTTACTATATAAACATACATCTTGAGTAAGGTGTATTATGGCAATGTGTTAAATAAATTTGCCCATCTACATTATGTCATTTTTCTTTGCATTGGAGTTATGTTTCTCTTGTATATTGGTATTACAAGGTTGGGCAGGCAGTCTTTATATATATATATATATATATATATATATATATATATATATATATATATATAGTATATGTATCTCTGTCTTTCTTTTCCTCGAAATTGTTCCTATAAATTTTCCGATTGCAAAGTGCGTAGTCCACGCATTATTGCTCAATTTTATATACAGGGCGGGTTATAAGGTGAGAAACGTATACGGTAATAAAGTTTTGCGCTTGCATAACTACAATTTTTCCGGCAAAAATGCATTATTTAGATCTGTTCGCCGCATTCCCACAATAAGTCATGGTCGGTTTTTACCCATTCAAATATTTATAATATCTCATTAGCGCAAAGTGAGTGTTTCCAGGCTAATACCGTTGGTAAAAGGGGATTGGTCTTTGCACGCATTTCGAATTAACATCAACGGGGATGTGTTTCAAGTTATATTATGCGAGCGCTTTTGGTTTATCAAAAATTCTGGGAAAGTGTGAATTAGACCTTGACATGAAGGTTCTAAACGGTGAATTTGGCTCTAATACAAAAACGCAGTGATATCATTGCAGAGGGAAAGGGAGTGTCCTCAAAGTATTTGTGGTTAAAAAATTGTAATAAAGAAATAAATGGCCCATTAAGCAACTAGTTGCAGTTAAATAGATGGAACATAAGGAAGTTCGAAAGGTCATAGAAATGTTAAGGTCAGGTTAAGTTTGCATGTCTAGATTTCAGTACCATCAACACTCTTGAAGAAAATTAGAAGAGCAATTTAAATCTTCGGAAAATCCCTAATGTTGCATGTGTCCTTTATAAGTACAGATAATTAGGAATCTACAGCGTGCGCAGAAAATTAAGAGATGGAAGCAAAAACTTTTAAATGTCGTTTTACCTATTGAAGTAACATATAGGGTGTAATTTTTGGATAGAATACATTCTGAATAAGTGCTTTTTTACCTTGGAAATATGAAAAGAGAAGAAATAAGCTATGGGGATTACTTGCCTCTGAACTGCTATATTCGCGAATTTCTCCAAATAGTTGGTTGACGTTAAAAAAAACTCGTCTTAAGCCAACACCTTTTGATATTTAAAGTTATTATGGAAATTGAATTTTTTCCATACTTCCTCCTAAATTTTTTTCGAGGCAATTAGCCATCGTGCCTTAAATGAATTAACGTAAGTAACAACCAAAATCTAAGATTTACACAAACCATCAAGTCTTGGCAACTATGCCAATATCTACTTGATGCACTCGCAACCAATAGCCAAGTACATTGAATAGCAAGATTGGTGCAAGGTTGCCATTAACAAAAGTGCAAATTCTTGATTAAGGCAAATTTACTATATTCGGACATATTATTCAACTTCCCTGACTATGTATACACGTATAAGTAGAAAAATATAGAAAAAAATTTGCTTAAAAATGACTAAAAACGACTTTTCAGCCGGAACTAAGTTAATTCAAAATTTCCTAGAAATTGTAACCTCTTGATGGTCAATCAATCCAGCACAAAATAAATAATGGATGGTTCATGGAGAAAATTAAAAATATCCGTTTAATTAATTGAAATTATTTTAAAATGTGAGCTAGTTAAAGTTACATGATGTTATCGCAAGTTTCTATTAAGATTGATCTTGGATATTTCAGATTTAAAATTGCTTGAAAATCGCTAAAGTTCCTATTTAAGGTTTCCCATATAACAATTAAGTAAGTACTTATAAATTGTGGGTTCAATTTTACTCAATAGTTACTGATGGTCCCCATTTCTATAGATTGAGTTGACTTTCGTAGGTGCCTAGAAGAAAATCTAAATTATATGAACTTTTAGAACATCATACGTTTGAAACTTCAACTTTTTAGTATGAAAATGATTGAACATGCAATTGATACGGATTAATAAAGACCAGAAATGAAATTTCGTGGCTAAAATTAAACACGCAAAATATATAAACTTTTAAAATGGTGAGCGGAACTTTCTGGCAAAGATATTGAACATGTGGTAAGAGTCAAATTGGAGACTTTTCTGAAACTGAAATATTGATTTAAAATGGGATATTTACTCAAGGTTCAGACATCATATGTCGCATATATATCTCATACGTTACAAATTTTCATTTGATGTTTCCAATATGAATTATTTGGTTAAAAAAACACTTAGTTCAGGTCAATTCCGTATTAAACATGGCAATGGACGTCTGAATTTACCAGATTACATTACATCTGATTTGTTGTTTACCCTGTAGTTTTGTCAAAACCAAACCGTTAAGAAATAATGAAGAGGTCAGGGTGGAAGGAAAAGTTGAACTAAGTGACTAATCCAAATATGTTATATAACCGACTGTGCGATAAAGCATCACCTGCTTCTGTCCATTCTTTAACGGCACGGTCCTACCGTCACTTCTGGTTCCATTTTATACTTCAATTTGCATTTAATTGAACATTTAACACTGACCCCCAAATGATCAAAGAAACTCTCTTTCCGAATATTTCGACATTATAGGAAGCAACATGATTCTGTTTCCACTTAGGTGATGGTGGAAAGAATAACAATTAGATGTAAAAACCGAATCGTGTCCAACCTTGCGTAATAATTGACGATATTTCATGAAATGTTTACTCACAACTAGTTGCGAAATGCTCAATGGAATTCATAAGGATGCATTTATAAATTACGCTGAGGGAAAATTGTGATGTGTGCGAGGCCTGATGGCGCACTTGACCTGAATTTGTGCGACTTCGTTGAGGTCCAGTGAGTCTCCATCTTCGTTTGACGGTCGCGTGTGTACGCACACTTAGACAATGGCTATGTAAACGTTTAAATATCCACATCGGGCTCAAATTTATTCGTGTAAACACATTTAAAGGCCTTGTCGTAAGAAAATCTTCCATTATTGTCTATACTGCGATCTAAGCAGGAATTTATTGTCGTCGCTAGTGATGAGTACTGTAATTCTCAGGAGCTGCGATTAAATGATTTTTTCGCCATTCAAGGATGGATCTCCTTAAAGCAGCTTCCAAACGACGACCGGAGCACGAAACAAAGGATAATCGATTCTCGATCTTGCTCATAAATCATCCGCATTGATTAAATCAACATAAATAATAGCAGTGTGTTCACAGAAACAGGAATTCAGGTTAAAAAAATTCTGATTGACATTTGCGTGTCTTCCCTGCAAGGTCTTTCGGCCCTTTAAGCCCGATTTATGGCTAAGGTTAAGACAACATGGAAGCCAACACTCAACGTCACATCCAATTTTCCGCATTTTAAACTCGAGAGTAATTAGTTTTTATGATTTTTCTTTAACTGCGAGGACTGGTTTACAATACATCTTCAATAAATTTGAATCGAGCATTATGTCATGTAAGTGCAGTAGTTAGGTAAAGAATTATAATTGAATCGGCGAGGCAAAAACTGTACAGTTAAGCAGTAATTATATAATTTAGCTACATTATCGCAATTTAATTAAAATGCATTCTTGATCTTTCGTTTGAACACAAAGGACGGGGCATACATGTAGAATGGCGCATGAAGCAGGTTATCTCGGTTTGATATTGCTTTTTAACGAAGTTAGATTTTCTGCACATTTCATGAAACAATATTGTTGTGCCCTGAAGCAGAAAAGTGCGTAACACTTTTTGTTCTGTGAGACTTTCCGGCGTTTTGTCATATCCTGCGTGTTCACGAATGCGTTTAGTTTAGTGGTGGAACGACCTATTTTACAATACAAATAATCAGAACTGATCTTAATTATAACGAACACGCACTTGCCTGCCCTAGCTTTTTCCTTATAATTGGCAACGCCGCATTAGTCCATTGTTTCTGAAAATACACGACACCTTATGAGCGATGTTGCCGGACTGACATTTTGCTCTGAATAGTCGAGTTTGCTAAAGGCGTAATTAAATTGTCCGTTTCGAAGTGACCATGCCTTCTCAGTTGTCCCGAAAAACTCAGATGCTTTGAATTTTTTTTTTATCGGCAAGGCGTCACCAGCCTTTTTTTACAGCTGTGCGACAACTTATCAGTGACGAAACATGTTTGGACGCGGTCAGTATTACCGGATTGTGATATTTTCTTTTGAATTGTTGAGTGATTAAAGGGGCATGTAAATGATGTGCTTTCAAGTAGACAAAGAACGCCTCATTCTGCAACATCGATGACAATTGATTGTCACCAACACCCATGAATTGTCTCGAGAAATTCAGCTGCACTAATATTTCTTTAAAATTGGCAACGGGGCATCAGTTTTTTTTGGGACTATATGACACATTATAGTGACGTGGGATGTTCAGATGCGCTCAATGTTGCACAATTATAACATTTTTCGTTGAATTGCTGGGTAGTTTAAGAGACATTTCAAGTGTTTCCTTGGAAATAGATTATTCATATAGAAAGAAAATTTCGTTAAGGGGCGGAAGTATTGAGTGAGTCCGCGGATGGAATGCACAAGAGGAAAAAATCGTTACTATTATTCACTTTATAATAAAGTCATTCTTTATAAAAAGTACTGCTTTTTGAGAAAATGAGTTTGAAATATAAATATTTTAGATTAGATGTACAGGATGTTCACAAATTAGAAAAACATAAAAATGCTTCAAGATAGATTATTTACATTTAACAAAAAGAAACATGATATTCGATTGATGACATGACATTTATGTCATTATCCATAACAATATCTTTTTAATATCCACCAGTATTGGTTTTGTGACAACATTTTGAAAATGTTAAGCAAAGAAGAATGTATTTATTTAATACAATGCCACGGTATTGGGAAATGTGCCTTTTCAATACGCTATACATTTTTTTCCATTAACAATTTCCTAATACGCCTGTATCGAAAAAAACATTGCTAAAATTAGTGAAAAAATTCAATGAAACTGGATTGGTGATAAATTTAAAGAAATCCAAAAAAATATAATATATGACGAAAATTACGCACCTAGATTACTAGCAATAGAGCCAGTTTTAGATAACCCGAAATTATCTTTAAGGAAGCGTGCAAAAATAGTGAATTTAAGCAAAAGTGAATTACTAACAATTTTTAATGAAAACAAGATTAAACCTTTTAAGCGAAAAACTGCAGTATACACTTGAACCTGAAGATGAAGAGACGTTTAGTGTTGTGTTTATTGATAGATGAAACCTATTTTGAAAACCAGAAATTTCACAGATTTATTTTTTTTACCGATAAATCTACATTTTGCACAAACGTGCACGTATCTTCCCAAAATAGTCGTCATTGGGCTTTCGAGAATCTCAATTATGTAATAAACAAACGAATTTAACATTACCAAAAAATTAATGTTTGGTGTGGAATTTTTTTGAATTGGACCATTGATCCATATTTTATAGAGGGAAATTTAAACCAGCACGTGTATTTGAACATTTTGAAAACATTTATTTTACCATTTCTTAATACTTTAGAATCAAAAGTACGTAATAACATGATTTGGCAACATGAAGGATGTCTTGCTCATTGCAGTGCCTTGATCAGACAATGATTACATAATCATTTTGGCATAAAGTGGATAGGGAGGTTTGGCCCGATCCATGATCGAGCTAGACCGCCTGACCTTTCTTTGTTAGACTTTTTTCTATGAGGTTCTTAAAACAAAAGATTTATACGAATGATCTGCCATATGATAAGGAAGAATTAAAAGAGCGCATACAGGAAGCAATACATGAACTAAATGTGCCGGCAATTATTGGTAAAGTGTACAGTAAATTGATTAAGTTAGCAGAAAAGTGTGTCGAGGTGGCAAGTAGTAATGTTAAATAATTTTTAACTAGGTAATTTAATTTAATACTTTCGAATTTTCATTCCAAAATTGGTATTTAAATTTTTTTTTAGTTCAACATTGTTTCACATATCTATTGTTAAAAATAATAAATAATGGTATTTCTATCTTGAAGCATTTTTATGTTTTTCTAATTTATTAACATCCTATACACCTAATCTAAAATGTTTATGTTACAAACTCATTTTCTCAATAATCAGCATATTTTATAAAAAATAACTTTGTCGTAAAATGAATAATAAAAATGTCTTTCCTCTTGTGCACTATATCCGTGGACACACTGTATATAGAACAAATTTGTTGAGAATTTCTTTGCCTTAAAATGGTAAGAAAACATATTTAGAATATTCTAGGAAAACAGTGAAACGGATTTCGGGTCTTCTTCTCTATTATTTCTTGCTAAAAGTGAAATGACATGAGGTCGGTCGGAGCGTTTAACTAGTGCAGAGACTCGGATTGGAATAATAGAACTACCCGCTTCCTCTTCACCAAAATGTGCAAATTAATATTTTGCTGGTACATGAGGACTTGTTAAGGGAAGATGTGCTTAGAAGATGTTTAGGAAGCCATTCACAGAACGCCAATACAGGTTTGAATTCTTAAATTTTGCGTTTCTCTCTCTAAAACTTTAAACGTGTTTTTCTCCAAATCCGAAATTTCGCAACGCCGTACACGATAACTCGAAAACTGCTAAATCGATTTGGCTCAAATTTTAAGAGAATATACTTAACTCGTTGGCCTTTGCATGAACCTCTCGAATAGTTCTTGCTCACCGCTATAAAGAAATTATCAACAATAATTTCTAAAGAAAACATTACCTTTTTTTAACGATTCTCTTTTGGAATTTTAGGAATTTTCCTAAGTTTTTAGGTTCGTGCAAAGGGTGTTTCCATAAATTACCGATTTTTTTTGACACTTCTGTTACAGATGATTTTATCGAGTTCCACAGTGTACTGAAGGTTTTGACTTGCACATTTTAAGCCGCCATTGTTTCGCGGTTAATAAGTATTAAAAAAAAAAGAAATATTTTGTAGTTATTATAGTCAACAATAACTACAGTTGCGAGATTAATTACTCGTCCACCCACATAAAATTAAAAAAATTGGAATAATATCCATATTATTCAAATCTTTTTAGTTTTATAACATAAACAAAATATATCATATAAGCCTCGAAAAATACCAATACATGTTTAATAATAACTTTTAAACATATAATTGTAAATTGTTGTAAAGTAAAAATTATTCGTCCACTAACTTAATCCTATAAAATGTCATAATTCAGTATCGTGTAGGATACCTTTTTGATTTTATAATTTCTTTCAATCTCTCAGGCATTGACTTAACCAATTTTCTGGTAACATCTTCGATTTTTGCCCATTTTTCCAGACATTTGGCTTTAAGCTACTGTTTATTGGATAATTTGTGTTTCCTCATTCTTTCTTTCAATTCTGACCACAAATGCTCAATGGGATTTACATCCGGTGATTGAGGAGGAGTTTCTAATACTCTTGGTGTGTTATATAACAACCATTCTCTAACAATCTGTGCTTTGTGTTTGAGATCATTATCTTGTTGGAAAATATAATTATCTAAAATCCCCATTTCATTTGCACTTTCTCGTAAATCATTTTTAAGAATGTTTAAATAGACAAAGCGATCCATATTCCCGTCGATAAAATGAAGTCTACCCACTCCATGCCAGGACATACAGCCCTAGATAAGTAGAGAACCACCCCCATGTTTTACTATTGGGATTCAATTTTTAGGTTTATAAGCTTCTCCGGGTTTTCTATACACCAAAACTTTCTTTGACTTTCCAAACAGCTCAATTTTAGTCTCATCTGTAAATATAACTTTTTTCCAGAATTCAAGGTCTTTTACAGATACATTTTAGCAAATTCAACACGCTTGGTTCTGTTCATCTTATGAACAAAGGGTTTTCTCCTAGTTACTCGTGCCTTCAAACCATTATTTCTTAACAATTTTCTTATGGTAGTAACATGTACAACTCGTCCATAATCTGTTGCAACACTTTTTGCCAAATCTGTTGCCGTAATATTTGGAAATTATTGTCACTTTTCTTATAGTTTCTCGTTTCATCCGTTCGGTAAAGGCACATTTTCTTCCTCTTCCTGGCAATGTTTCAGTTGTTTTTGTCGTTTTATATTTTTTTTTATAATAGACTGTATCGTTGACCTACTTCTTCTAACAATTTTGGCTATTGCACGTTCTGCATGTTCTTTCGTTATTCAATTTTACAATCAATGCTCTAACTTGAGGCGGAACTTTCGAAGATTTACGACCCATTTTTGGAACTAACTTGCGTTCTGTGCACAAGAATACTACTCAAATATCAGAAATACAATGTTCAGTTTATCTATAACTCATTTACAAAAAAAAAACAAATAACAAATATTTTGGGTTTGATTCTAAGTGGACGAATAATTTCGCTCCGCATTAAAAATATTTTAAGCACTATTATTGTCCAAGAAATTTTAATAAATATTAATATTTACTGTTAATTACCTAATAACATAATAATTCAATAGAGGATAGGTTTAATTCATATTAAACGTAGCATTTGGCTTTGTTATCTTCAATTCTTTTAAAATTACCTAGTGGACGAATAATTAATCTCGCAACTGTATATAAAGCTGCAACTGAGAGGACGCAGTAACCTCCCAGAAAAAAATGACTAAAAAATACATGTATTTCCCCCTTTAATTGATTAAGTACCTTTTGAAATATGTTTTTCGGTTTGGGATCGGCTGTGAGCGTTATTTTTCCTACCCTTTAAAAGCTCTTTAACGAAATATAAGTCACTTTGAGGCAGGTTAAAAAAATTAAAATGAAATCGCCTGAGTAAGTTATCAAGTCATTCATCGAATTTCAGATCTAATGACTCATGACTTCGTCACGGACTTGTAGGAAATCATTTCTTTTTGTATTTTGAAGATCAAGTCTATAAGACAAATATCAGCTTGTAGTAATATGTAAATGAGATTGGACAAATTGACCAATTATTTAGCAATCTTTTGTGACTACGGAAAGTATAAAAGTTAAACCTTGAATCTAAGCGGGATGTATTAAGTGGCATCATAAATCCCTTGAATAATCCGCCAAGATTTTTAGCGACCTCTTATAAGGATGCGGTACGTAAATCCATGAAAGCAAACACTTAAAAAAATCTTTTCATCGTTTCCCAGTTCTACCAACTTAATAGTGGACATAGAGCTATTGGTGAACCGCGGAAGGCTTTCGATTTAATTTCGAATCAAGTATCCATCAAGGTTTACAGGAGGGCCGCCTGTAATTAATTAGCGTGGTCTGTAATTAATTGGATCACGGTGATGGCTTCGAAAGAGGAAGAAACGCCTTGAAAGTGAGTTATCGCTCCAAATCTAAGCGATTTTTTTCCACGTCAATACACAGGTTCTTCCGTATAACTCCGGCCAAAGATTTGAAATTGCAAAATACCTTTTGATTGATAATTAATTTTATTACATTAGGGCGTGTCCACTTTGCTTGTTATAATTGAAAAATCTTTGTTTTATGAAGAAAGATTAATGTCTTCTTTAACCTCCTTATAGCATTGTGCTTAATAGTCATCAAATTGGATCATAATATCACCCATACCAAGGTCTCCAGCGAATTACCTTTCTGACGTCATTGCCGGCCAATCTCAAAGAGATTTTCAATTTGCTGTAGATTAAGATCGGAGGCAAGAACTACTTGTTTCGATTTAGTCTTCCACGTGTTATTATTTGCTCAAGGGATAGGTCGAAGTCGGTTCCGTCATATGCATTGTTTGAAATTTTAATTATGAGACTGTCTGTATGGAAAAATAATTGTCGTTATTCTCGCCCTTGTATAGCCGATAATGGTTTGACGAGTTTCAGAGAAGCTTTTGTACCTCATTAAAAAGACTTTAATATGAGACAATCAATCACAATTAGCCTTGGGAAGATGAAGAACTGATGAACGTAGAGCAGTTTTTTTACAGTTTCAATGGCCCTTTTTGGTCCATGATAATGAGAAACGGCCCCATAGCAGCGAAATCGGAGGGAAATGAACTGGCCTCTTTCGCATTTTTGGCAACAAAACGAAGTTATAAGAACATCAGTATATGGCAACCTTCCAGTCAAAAAATTACGAAGGAATTTTTAGCGGAATGCCGGGGATTGTTTGTTACGTCTAGTTCTTCTAGGTCATTGTTTAGAATAAAATTCCATAAATTAAAGATGGTACAGGACATTAAGAAAATGCTTATGTTAAATCGTCATTAACGACATTCAAACAAAGACGATATAAAATTACTAACAGGAAAATATATACAGATTTCAAGGAATCTCTGAAATATTTAATATGAGAAACCAATAACAACCATTTTATAACATATTAAGGAATTGCGTGAAAAGATGGAAAAACGTTAGCTTCAATATTTTAACCGGGATGGTTTTAAATTTTGTACAAAGAAAATAGTTTTTTTTTTGGTACAATGTAAACATAGTCTGCGTCTGTATACAGGGTTATTCACGCTATACGGCTCGGAATATTGTGGCCAAAATACGAGGTTTTCTAAAAATTTTTCTTTTGGGTTATATGGGGATCTATTATGGCTACTTTTTAAAATTATTTTCATATTATACAGGGTGTCCCAAAAGTGCTAAAAGTATCAAAGTTGTGTTTTTTTAAATGGAACCCCTTGTATATTGTTGCATTTTTGGATTCTCCGATCAAAATAAATGTGTGTTTTAATAAGGTTTACAATACCTAGCACTTACGGTTTTTGAAATAATTTAAATTTTGTAAAAATTTGGCCTAATTTTCATGTTTTAACCACTTAAGCAGTATTTAAGTTATGTAAGCGTAATTTACAGTGTAGTGTAATAATGGATCATACTTTATATCCCAATCATGAAAAACTTGCCAGCTTATACAGGGTGTGCAAAAATTAAAACTATTCAAATGAGGACTTTAAGTGGCTATAACTGGATTAATTTAAATGCAATGCCATATTTTTTAACTTACCAGGATATGTAGTTTTTAAATACCCATCGAATGGTACTAGGGTGTTCATAGCTAAGTCTTCGCGTTTTTGCAGAATGCACTAAATAATGGCTCCTTGCGCCATTTGGCGTCTTTTAGTTCAAAGTTCCAATGTATCTAGTTGCCTATGATATTTCAAAATATCAGATAGTTAATTTAGTTTATTTTTTAGTTTAGTCTGCAAAGGTATTTTTTTCCTAGAGTGTGTAATGTACCCTCAGGCTACGCCTATGCCTATGCAATCCGTCCGATCATGTCCGTGATGACCATATGTTGGGAATCCATTTTCTTCCTGTAAGGGTTGCCCTGCATAAAGGAACTTTCACTCTTTTATCCTTATCAAGACAAAGGTCTAAATTCATCCATATTTGGTCAAATTCTTTACAGCTGCAATTCCCCGTAAATTCTCAATTTTTGCCTTTGTCTCAAGATACGGTTTAAGGATTTAAAAAGTTACCAACTGTGGATTGACCCTGTTAATGGGTACCGATCCCCTGATTGGGTATTTAAGCTACCCCGAATCCCATAAACTCTCTATTACTCTAAAAATCCTCTCTAATGTCAAGATCATTTTAGTTTTTACCGATTAAGGCGTGTGTGTTATAACGAGTGCAAATAGTCAAAATGAAGATTTATCCAAAAGAAGAGCGTATTGACATGATTTTTATTCTTGGAGAATGTCATAAGAATTGTTTATTGGCTTCTCGAGTTTATGCTCAAAGATTTCCCGAAAGAAAACATCCTAAGCCAGCCGTTTTTGAGAGATTATTGCACCAGTTTCACGAGACAGGAAGTGTCGCGTGAAACTGGTGGGTATCATCGCGAGGTTCGGCAATTTTTAAATGCCAACTTTAAAAACAGGTGGATAGGAAGAAACGGATTTCAAAATTGGCCCCCCAGATCCCCGGACTTAACTCCACTAGATTTTTTTTTGTGTAGATACATAAAAGGAATTGTCTACAATACGCCTCCAACAACTCCACAGGACATGAAAACACGTATGAGAGACGCGTTTGAAACTTACTCCGCAAATGTTGTCCAGATTTAGCGGTGGTTTTGAAAAAAGAATTTGTAAGTGTTTGGAAATGGACGGTCGACATTTCGAACATCTGTAATAAATATTTTGTTTCCGTTTTATGTTATACTTGATATGTGATTTAGAACTTTGAACTAAAAGACGCCAAATGGCGCAAGGAGCCATTATTTAGTGCATTCTGCAAAAACGCGAAGACTTAGCTATGAACACCCTAGTACCATTCGATGGGTATTTAAAAACTACATATCCTGGTAAGTTAAAAAATATGGCATTGCATTTAAATTAATCCAGTTATAGCCACTTAAAGTCCTCATTTGAATAGTTTTAATTTTTGCACACCCTGTATAAGCTGGCAAGTTTTTCATGATTGGGATATAAAGTATGATCCATTATTACACTACACTGTAAATTACGCTTACATAACTTAAATACTGCTTAAGTGGTTAAAACATGAAAATTAGGCCAAATTTTTACAAAATTTAAATTATTTCAAAAACCGTAAGTGCTAGGTATTGTAAACCTTATTAAAACACACATTTATTTTGATCGGAGAATCCAAAAATGCAACAATATACAAGGGGTTCCATTTAAAAAAACACAACTTTGATACTTTTAGCACTTTTGGGACACCCTGTATAATATGAAAATAATTTTAAAAAGTAGCCATAATAGATCCCCATATAACCCAAAAGAAAAATTTTTAGAAAACCTCGTATTTTGGCCACAATATTCCGAGCCGTATAGCGTGAATAACCCTGTATATATCTATATAATTATTTTGAAAAAAGTTACTCAAATACTTCACTACAAATATCTTGTAGACTAATTTAAAGATAAATGGATCAAACCAGTGAACATTTTTTGCAATTTGCAATCATAATATACAGGATAATTACAAAAGTTGGTACAACACTTAGTGAGGTAAAAGTAGAGCCAAAAATAGTAAAAAAAGCTTCTATAAATATTGATGCGATGGAGCACCGTTATTGAGATATAGCCCTCCAAAGGAGTCTTCTCATTTTGATATTTTTAAAAATAACTTTACTTCTGATTAACATAGTGAAATTAAAAGCGAATGTATTAAGCATGCCATGAGGGTATTTAATCGTTATAAGTTTCATCATAATTGATTATGAATAAGGGTAGATAGAATTAACAGAATGTTTTCGTTTTTTTTTTCGTTCATTTGAATTATCGAGTAAATAATATAAATTTTTAATTATTTAGATTTTTTTAAAGAAAAAATTGTCTACTTTTTTTCGAATTTAGCAAAGTTTAATTAGAAATACAAAATTATTATTTTAAATAATGTATGAATCAGAACAACATTTTTGGACATATTTATATTGTAGGCATCTTTCACAGCGATAGTTTCATTTTAGTGATTGTCCCTTGCATGTTCTTTACATATTTTATATCTAAAAGTTATAACCTAAAATTTAATATAGAAATTTATTTTCTTGATTTCCGTCGTCCGCGTGCAGACTATGTTCATTACAGAAAAAGACAATCACTACAATGAACTGTTACCAAAAATAATGCCTACTAACATCAAAATGTTAAAGAAGTTACTTTTTTGAGTCATACATTATTTAAAAAATCATTATTTCTGAGTAAACTTCACAATATTCGAAAACAAAAGTAGAGAATTATTTTCTTTAAAAAAAGTTTAATTCAGTAAAAAATAATATTATTGACTTGATAATTTAAATGTATAAAAAATATTTTGGATCTACTGTCATCTCCTTAAGTGCTGCACCAACTTTTCCAAACAACCTGTATATTTCATCTTTATAAAAAAGGCTGAAGATTCTCCGGGCTTTTAAAAATAATTAATTAGCCCCCACGTCTCGCCAATTGAGCTATTTTTGCACGTAGAGTACATTTTCCAAAATCATATCTTTGAACACTGAGATTTTCGAGTTTAATTCTCAAAAGTAATAGACGTAGAGGGCGAATTTCTAAGCAGGTAAAAAGTGAGAGAAAATATATGTATAAATCTAGAAGTCAAAGCTTTAAAAATGAATGGAATCTTCAAACAATTTGCTACGAGACTGAATCTAAAGGGTTTTTAAGGTCAAAATTATACATTTAGATTATTATGTCTATAAAAACTGAGATTTCCATTTTCAAAAGCCATAGGCGTACTGGACGAATTTCTAAACAGGTGAAACGGGAACCAAAATACAAATCTAATGGTGATATTTAACTAAGACTGAGCTCTGCGTACGAATTTAGGGTTTTTAATATAAAGCTATAATCATGTCCACGAAAACGGAGATTTTCGAGTTTGTTTCTCAAAAATTTACTGGACCACAGTTCGAAATGGACAAAAGCTGAGTGCAACTAGAAGTAGAGGGGTTAATGCTTCAAAATTATATGAAAAAAAGGTTTTAACTTAAAAACACTTATCCACAAATTTAAGTTAACCTGAACTGACTCAAACCGGTCTCAACCGTCAAGCGTAGCATTGTCAAGTGCGGATTTTTATGGATCTCTTCGAATCCTAGAAATGTGACAACTTTTAACAAAAAAGAAAAAAAAGAGTTAAAACCTGGTTCAAATAATTGTACTCCACAAGTCTCCCACAAAAGCACTCTCAACATCTCAACATCATCAATTAAACGATCACCTGAGCTTTTAAATTACTACCATTATAGGTTTAATGTATCCCGAACCCATTAAGTGATCTCAGTTTCATTATTGTGATGTTGTTCTACACGAATAAACAAACACATATACAAATAAAGAATTTTCGCAAGTCAAATCAGTGAAAACAATAATTTAAAAAAACCGTTTGAAAGGTTATTGGCTCGAACAATGCTCAGTGACATAACGAAATTTTGGATGGGCGTGGAAGCTATAAGTACCACTATTGTGTGCATATTTGCACGGCAGTCTGGTGGCAACTTATTGTGCAATACTGTTACATGCCCAACGGGAATTCAAACTAAGGTATTATACTGGAAGAATGGGAGGAACCACCTTGAGCTTCGTTTACTCAGTGACTAAAGTGTTTGACTACAGGCGACTGAGTTCTACTCGTTTCGCTTTAATAGAACAGGATGCCAACAATCGTCACTAAAACTGGGGCAAAGCCCTAAGTCCTGAAACGTTATCTTAGATCCGGCATCAGCTGGTGATTACTATTACATATTCATGAATGATCTCGCGTGTGACCCTACGTTGCCATTTTTCGATGGTGGCCTCCTATTTGTGATAGAAATATAATGGATTTGTGGCAACCAGGCGGGATCCCCAGTGGTACCGCATTAGCTTACTTAAGATAAAGTTGGGGGGCCCCGCGTGCAGTAAAGAACGAGCTTACGCGCCCATCGAGCGCCAAGAGCGTTTCAAACGGTTCCGAACGCGTAATTTGGAGTCGAAGAGAGTGGTGTGTTGTGGATGGTATCCGAGGGTGGGAGCTTCTTGTTTGTCGAGTACACCCCGTCAAAAAACAGACCAGAAATATGGATAATAAGAGTTTTATCCCGGATAACGTAAGTTGATTTTAAGGGTCTTTGAGAAGGGTGGATTGAGAGTCTGGGTGGACCTGACCTTTTCTATATAAAATGTATTGGGATTAGAAGGTCTCTCACTTAACGTTTTCGTGACAGCAGTACTGCATGGAGTCCCAAAATAAACATACATTAACAATATACGCTGCATGAAAAACTAATTCTAATTTTCCATATTAAAAATGCATCAAAAATACCTTTTCCGGAAATACAAGGGGTTCAAGTAGTGTGTCAACGCCTTTTAATGCAATCAAACTTATTCCTTAATTCGCTGTTCAATTTTCAAGAAAAGAATTCTCTTGATTTTTTTCATACGCTACACCATTAACAAAATAATAAGATAAATATAAAAACACAATGATAAAATAAAAAGTGAACTACTATATGGAATGTTATACCCGGTGCTATGGATAACGCTGAAAGAGAACGATCCCATGCATAGCCTCCCAGAACACCCGAAATGAACTCTTTAGGTTATTTATCGTGGTGTCATTTGAAGTTGTTAGTTTATAAAACAGTAGCCCGAAATGAACAACATAAAAAAATTGCATGTATTCAAGGTGGAGTTTGAACGTTGAACAGGAAATAAGGTGTGAGAGCAGAAGTCCTAGAAGACCTAAAACGAGAAGAAAAATATTTCGTGAAGAGTGTTACTCAGTTTGTAGGGTTATTTGCTTGGAAGTTATTCGAAAGTAACGTCTTGACTGAGTTTCGAAGCATCATTGGTATTTCCTTAAATCTGACCAGAACGAGAGATTAACTTTTGTCAATGCAACCTAACATGTTTTACCATCTCCTTTAGAATCTTCATTGGTTTTTATTAAATTGGCTAGAGAACTAAGTAAACCGGGTATTTACATGAGAACTCATGAATACTTGTAGATATTTCAACGAGAATGGACGGATCAGGTAATGGAGCCTTGAGGACGTCAGTCACTTGTATTGATAAAATGTATTAATTGTACTGAATTTCCGTGTACAAGACCAAACATTACAAAAATACGCACTTTTAGAAATCACAATTGCCAGCATTTTAAAATTTTGTCTGTCCTGTTTGTAGTATTGAAGTACTTGATTCTTGATCTTAGCTGAATGCATTTCCGTCACGTTTATGTTACTTATCTCACCAATATGTGAATTTTAGAATCAAAACTATGGTGAAAATAGGCAATGTCTAATTTTCAAAATCACTTCAATGGCATTGACACTGCCACTCTTATTAGGTTCGTTTCATAGGATGAGATTATAGGGCAAAGATGAGGGGATAAATATTCGTCTAATGCTTTTCTATTGGCCAATTTCCAAAGTTGGGGAAGTTTAATGTAAATATTGAATCAGTTTTAAATAAACCGAAATGGTTGTCATATAATATGTTAAATTTCTTCGGAGGATAAGGTCAATTTAATATGCGGGCACAAACTATACAGGATGTTAGCGAAATGAGTTTCGTAAATTTAACCAATGATCGTCATTTAAAAGAAAGTCCCGTACAACAGAGGTCGAAAACTTAATAGTTTTAAAAAAATGTTAAATTTGGTAACCGAAAAACTATGATAAGCTTAAAAATTTAATAGAATGTTCAAAAATCTACTTGTCAGATGTTGATTGTTTGACGTGTAACGAAAGAAGTTAAAATTATTCAGCATTAACATTGCTAAAAGCAATTTAAAGCTTAATTGAAACTAATGATAGAACTCAAACTGTAAAAGTAAACTTAACCGGTAACATCGCACTGAACTCTGGAAATATGACCCTTTAAAGGTCGCCTAAGTTAACTTCTCGTTCAAACGTTCATAAAACGCTAAAGAAGCAATTGCTCTATTCTTTTCACATATAAAGAGTTCAGGAATCTCATAAGGTTCACCTTTTAATCATAAAACCTCTTGGACCCAAAAAACCTGTGCAAATGCAACGTATCTAGTTTATGCGGCTAATTAGGGAGGTATCAAA
Organism: Euwallacea fornicatus; assembly: GCF_040115645.1. NCBI lineage: Eukaryota > Metazoa > Arthropoda > Insecta > Coleoptera > Curculionidae > Euwallacea > Euwallacea fornicatus. The sequence continues at coordinate 6,539,499 of NC_089542.1, read as the reverse complement.
ATAAATTAAGCACGACGCGACGTTGCCAATTCTCAAAAGATGTTCTTTTAGTTTTCCGGGGAAATGGTTGTATTTACGACCTCTGTTATACAAAAGAGTTCTGTTTAAAACGATGTTCTTAATTATTGGTTAAAATTAGGAAACATATTTTATTAACATCCTGAACATTCATCGATGAAGGCACAGTAAAAGTATGACAGGTTACTTTTGGGTCACTCTGTATATTTCGTATTGGAAATTTCAAAGTCTACCTTAGCTTAACTTTCAGGGGTGTAAATGCCCCTAGGATGACTGAATAAGGTCTGGAAATTTGAATTTATTTAAGTTTTGGTTTTAAGTGTAGATTTGAGTTTGGAAGGCGATAGAAACTATTATAACTATTAAAATACAAATTAATCTCATTAGGTTTCACCTGAATTAACCGAAATAAAATAATAAAACCAACTTCTATAAGATGCGAATAACCAAAAGTTGACATAAATGGTAAAGCAAAAATTCCGAACGCAGACTTTTTGGCATTCTCCAGACTTACCCATTAAATATTTAATAAAATTGACTTTGCGAAAGGTTGACGTCATTAAATACCTATGTGCATGCAAATATAACAACTATATTCTCGATATTTGATTGACGAATTAAGTTTTCATTAATTAGAATTTTATGTTAACTTTCTCGTTGCCCAAATGTCAGGTAAGTGAATGCAAGAAATATCATGTCGGATCGAAGATTGCTCTTCTAATAACATTAAATGATTAATACTGTGAGATATATTATGAAAGTGTTTGAAGTTTGCAATCTTGATTAACTCCAGCTGTAAAAATCAATTAAAAAGCAGAAAATCTCCAGAAAGATTCCCACATTTTAGAACAGTTTAGTCTAGCTCAAAAAATTAAATATGTTTTAAAATTCTTTAAATATTAATCCATTTTCACATACAATACTATAATCGAGAGAATTTCCAGGATTCCACATAATTCAAATTAAGCCTAGAATTGTCTCTCTAAGCTAGAAACGATGATTTTTGCTATTACGTGACACCGATACGTCGAAAATCATATTATGAAAAACATCCTCAGAAGCAAAGAAACGATTTCGAACAAGAAATCCATAGAGAAGAAACAAAATGGCACACAAAATCCATCATTGAACCCAAGTAGGACGTGCAAACTATAAAGCGAAACATCAAAAAGTACCTTGCCCTATATTTTACGAGGCCTTGACCTTATATCGCTATGGTTACCCAGCACGCTCCATTTAAGATGCTTTCGGTCTAGTCATGTAAAGTTACAGCCAGGAACCATGAAAATGTTGAATAACTATAAATTCTTGAAATAAATTTGTTACTGTTCGGATTTTATTGCGTAAATTTTATCATTAATAATATAATCATGAAGACCGAGAGATAGAAACGAGCTCTTGATTTGTTTGTGCACAGAAATAACCAAATTTACTTTTCTATACTACTGTTCATATCTCCAAGATACGAAAAACCCGATAAAACCGACACTTACCTGCACAAAGAAATGCCAAAACTCTAAAAATAGCCATTATCCTACACAAATATTTTTCAATAATAAAACCAATTTTTACTTCCTGCAATTTTAGCACTTGTTTCAAACCTGACTACACTCCGAACAATCATTAACAGTAATTTCCAATACAAATACATACTCAAGATTATGTAATGGCTTACGTGTAAAAAACAACAATTAGCATTGTTAATATGGTAACCATAAATTTCATTGTAAATAGATATTTATTTAAAAAATGAAATATTGATTCGAACAGTAATCAACCATAATCAGTGCGTTCGCGTTGTGTGGGTGCGCGTAGACATATGGGGGTACTTAGATCTCATTTTTGAAGGCTCGACAGATAATTTTGTTACAAAAAATAGGCAACAATGACACGAGTGTGTTAAGTTACATATTACTCAAGCTTTTATTAAAAAGTCGCAAAGGTCGGCTGAGCATATCGTTTATTCTTGTACAATACTGATAATTAGCAACGATTTTCGTTTACATATCACATTACTACATCTGGAGAGATAAGAGTTGCGTTTCAATTATGCACGATTATATTAATTCTATTTCGTAACGGCCCGAAAAAATTCAAAGGTAGGCAAGCACAGTGTCACTTAAAACACTCCTGTAAAGCCGTTGTGCAAAAGCGTCGACATTTACACTGCGAGTGTAATTATGGCAATTTTCCATGCGCTAATTATATAGCTATTAATTAAAAAGCAAGTCAAGGATGCGCGGCGCAATGATGCAGTTACTAGGTATGCAATACACATTTTTTTTTGTACTTATTTATATCCGGTGTGAAAAAACTTGCTTCCCAAATTACAGCAACAAACTTTCATCTTTAGCAAAACAAACTATTTCATTCCAAATCGACCTCATTCGTCGACGAAAATAGGCCACTCACAATTAGAATTACAATGAAACCTTGCCTTGGAAACCATGTATCTTATCTAATTTTTTTATGTTGCATAATACACGGTCAAGTAGCGATTTATTGTCTTACATTGTACCCACTAATTACTGTACAAAATGCCACAAATTCCACCATAAACACAATCTAAAAAGATCTTCATTATATGCGTGTTAATAAGAATCAATCATTGTTGCATAATGTGGCTAATAACTCACGCTAGGAGCAATGAATGGATTTGGTCGACTCAAACATGCCATGGTCAATGGTCAAAGATAGCAAATGACTTGAATACAGTGGGCGTAGCTTGGTGCTGAAAAGCTAATTATCATAGCGCGCACCCCGGGAATGAATTTGAAATTGCTTTTTTGCTTCACTTACGTCAGGTGAAAGCGTAAATCCGGATTGATCAGGATCTATTAAACGTTTAAAAAAAAAACATAATTGTTCATACTGTGAGTCATTTGAAATACAAAAATGTAAATTGATGTTTGAAACGAATTGTTACTTTTTGCTTTTCATATTCACTTTTGTCGTGCCTTTCCTAATTTTTTTTCATGACACCTTTGATATATCGTATACATGAATGAAACTCATAATTTGAAAAATTATTGTCAAACTTTAGTTAGAGAAAAAACATTGATGAAACAGACTGACTTACGCACCTGCAGAAAGTTATTTTACAGTCATTCTGTCCAAAACTGAGGAGGTTTTTTTTACCCATTTATTCCAGGTGGTCGCTTTAACGTTCATTATTCAAAACCAAATCTCATTGTTTACACATAATTTCTTTAATTACATGCTTTGTTTTTTGACTATTTGAGCTTAATTCTATTTCTATCTAACGGGAATCCATCGTAACTAGTCGAAAGGCCGCAAAACAGATTTCCTTGCAAACTTCCATTTTGAAATTTTATTATTTACTTCATGTGCACTGTACCTGATTCTACATAAACGCTAGAAATTTCAAACCTATATTGAAATGGAACACACACACGTTAGTTAATTCAGAGGTCAAATCTGCAGTTTAGAATAATTTGAGTGAAGGCTTTGAATCGATTTTCAGAGCCATGCTGAGGCAAGGCCTTCGAAAACTACATCTCAGAACGGTTTAAGTTATTTTCAAAATTTTTTGAAAAATATGAAAATTAATGCGATTGCTATGCCAGTTCAAAAAAAGTTCCTGTTTTCTCGTTTACAAATACGGATCTATGTAGTTCTCGACCCAATTGCAGTAGATTTTGAAATTATCAGGGATACAAGTTCCCTTTGATCCTTAACAAATAACATAATTAATCAGAAAAAAAATACATCTGGCAACACAGCTTTGGGAGTATTCCTTATTCTTCTGTAATGAGAATAGGATAAACAACCTATAATACTTGGACGGATGATTTTCGTATAAGTTAACAAATAATGACGTTTTAACGGATTTTTGAGTCGATGGGTGCTATAATTTTACATTAAAATTTTAGTTTTTAAAGTCTGTAGTTTAGTTTTTAATTCAAACCCTGAAATTCAAATTCATGTCATCAGAGAGGTTTTTAGAGATCAAGTCAAGCCTGCAAGGTTGAGATGGTTGTAACAGAAAAATTGAAGCAAAGCTTTTAAAAATTAAGGGTAAAGAATGTTTAAGTTTTTTTTTCAAATGGAACAAAATTTATACAATTGACACAAAAACTAATAAACCTTTTATTCTTAAAGTTTACAATTCCAGAAATCTAGACCTACACATTTTCCATCCTGACTTTGATATATTTTGAAATTATCAGAAATAAGAAATAGTCTTCAATCATTTATATAGAATAGAACTTATGAGAAAATCTCTACACTTGGCAACGGCGCTTTCAAGAATCCGTTGCTTTAAGTGGTTATACCTTGTAATACATCATGTTGCGACTTGACATTGCCGTCGCACACAACAAAAAGAAATATTCGAATTTAAACCCTGGCAATACAATTTAGAGTCTTACATGTGTTTTCATCGAAATATATCTACCATAATGTTATCTTCTAGAAAGCGATGTTGTCCCTTGGTCAGGACTGATATCATGGCTCATTTTAAAATTTCAATAAATTTTGGAAGGTTTTTGTAAATTTTTGAATTTTTGATGTCAAAAAGTTCCGTTCTCTGTCAAATCTTAAAAAATTGGTAAAATGTATTTTGAGAACTTTTCCTGCCTGCAGAAAAAAATTTACTGAATTTGAATTGTTGACAGAAAATATCTTAATTTTCTCTTAATTAAGTTGTTTTCGATTCTGATTTTTTTTTACTTTTATACTTCGCTTAAAAAACCTCTTGAAGAAATCTAAAATATCTTTATAGTTCAGGTGAGTTTAGGTTAGTTTAGTTCCCAACATAGTTAAACTCTTCTAAATTTTTTCTATTATTTCGAATATTCCTATTAATTTTGATGCATTAAACCAATGATGTTTGTCACATTTTCCAGGCTTCAAAATATACAAAAATAAAAATAAAAAATAGACAAAATCGTAGTGCTTAAGAAATTCCATTGCAATTTTTAATTACTAAAAACTCACTTTTTACCGCAATTCGCAATTTAAATATCCCCAAAGTAGTACGCAAAACTGTTTTTTTTTTCTACACAACCATGTGGTAACAAGGAACTGAATTAAAACGCTTTTGCCCAACTTAAGACCGATAAATCCAAGAATAACGATCATTCTTATGGTAATAATATGCCGCGAAATTATTGGAATCGATACCGCTTGTCTCCTGTTCAAGTATTAATAGGCCAATACTTCCGTGTATTTGTCACTACTCTAAGTTTGATCTACGTATGTGCAAATACAAAAATGCACATCAGCAAGGCATCCCGTCTAAATGTCTTTGCCAGATCTAAATTTAGCCTCTACAGGGTAAACGGGTTAAAGATGACACATATAAGTGAATTAGGTATTACTTGACTTGCTGAATCTTTTCTATTTAGAGTTATAAAATGTTCAGTCGAGGAAATTTATTTTAATTGTACAAATATTTAATTAAAAAATTACCGCAAAATTTTGCTCAATTCTAAATAATAGAAAAATATTTTACTTATGCCCATATTCTTCCGGGAAATAATCCGTAATGGTATTTCATTTTATATGTCAAAACTGTCATTACATCACATAAATATATCACTCATTCTATCATTATAAAAGTGTGAGAAAAAATTCCCAAATTTCTCGGACAAATTCAACATGACTTGCCCGTCATTGGTCAAACATTTCTGGGATAATTTATCAGTTGGACAATTAACATCCTATCTTACTTATCCCTGAAAATCAAATTGTTAATTTAAAAAAACATTAGTCACGACACTCTTTGGGGATAGTCGTCACGAGAATTTTTCGTGCAAGGTATCACTGAAGTTTAAGTATAGTTATTGCGCAATTCGAATGGCCTCATAAATATTTCTCAAAAACCACAATTGTTTACGTTCAAAGTTTATCAAACGGCCTTGCCTTATGAATATTTATGAGCATTTTTGAGCTCCTACACTACCGGATCTCCACCAATTTCAATACCGTTTGAAAACAGAACGCTTTGACATAACTTTTATCGCGTTTGTGCAAAAATGTGATCGCCCTGGAAATCCCAGAATCACACATTCTTTCACCATCTGCTGCAACCGAAGATGTTCTTGCTAGTAACAACCTTGCAACAACCACAAAACTTGTTTCGAAACAAGTTTAAGTAACTTAACGCCCTTGTAACCAACACATTTTACGTACCCTGGGTAATGTAACCTGAACTTTTTTCATTGACGACATTTAATAAGTTAGGTGCGGTGGCACAAAAAATTGGGCTTTTAAATTGTAGGTCGTTTATTGCGTACCAGAAAAAATCAGGAAGTCTGGTTGGTTATTATTAAATTTCGTACATAAATATTTCTATAAATGAAGATTGCTCATACGCGTACGTGCAACTTTGCACAAGAGTCTCGTCTGCACGGTAAAGAAGAGAAAGTGATCTTGAAATTTCCGATTTTAGACCTCTGATTACCACATCAATGCGGTAATGTTAGATCATTGGGTATTACGAGAAAATTTAAGGGCGTTAGATTGTGTCACTGTAGATTTTAATTAACGGGAAAAATTTTTAACGCGACGAGGACTGAGTGCAATCTACCTAAAGATTCCAAGAGGTTAACCAGTTTCAGTGATGAAATGCATGAGTGAGAATCGAGAAAGAACGAAAATCATTTATATTGTACTAGTAGACATAATACACATGACTTTGAGTAAAAAAAACAGTTTAAAATGCATGAAATATAGACCAACGGAAAAGAAACCTCAATTAACAGATGCCTGGACCAGATGAAACTCATCCCCATACGGAGTTGCCCAAGGGTTTTGTTTATCTAAATGAATTTTGAAATTTGTTCTTTATTTCCTTTGTTCCTCATACTCGTGTTTTTGCAGAAAAACGATGCAGTTTTACTGAAAACGTGCTATTTAACCAGTATTTGGCTAATATAAATATTTGATTTTAAATCACATATACAAATGAATTAAATTCATTTAGAAATTACTGATATATAACATTATTCCCTAGAAAATGTATAAACTTGGCAGTCTAGCTCTGTCTATGAGCCTTAGATGTCTTAGAGGGTGGAATTTGAAACCTACAATACTCAATAATAGTTCACAATGCACAATGTCGACGCTTCGACCTGATCAGTTTTCCTATTGATAGAGAATTGACAATTTAATTTCTTCATAGAAAAAAAAAATGAAGTTTCTGATTTAATTTATTTAAAAAAAAATTCTTCTGAAAACCCTGAATGTCTCTTTTCAGATCTCCGCAGATCTCGAGAAGAGTTGGCACATCCCCAGACCCACACTAGCTCGGAGCTCTAACAGTTCGCAGGGTTCCACCTCCAGCAATAACAGCACCCAGGTAAGACCAATAATTATTTTCCCCATTGACACTGGTAATTATCATAAATAAATGACAACCTTTACGATTATCTACATATATCAAACCGTGAACACTTACGATGAATTTAAATGTCTTGAACGACCTTTACATTTGATCTTGACCGAGACAATAATCGTGCATATGTAGGTGGCAATAACAATACAAGCTCAAGAACAATTAAGAGTAATTATGGTAATGCAACTCTAGAGTGCCAGATCGGGGTCCTTGCTACTGACTGCCGCGAACCTCGCACAAATCCACCCTCAAAACCCGGAGGATGAGGCGATAAGTACAAGAGACCTCAACATCCAATACTACCTGGAGAAGACTAATAAAGACAATGAGTTCATAGCGGCCCTTCCCAAGACGCGACAAGGACCGGAGCCAGACAATGTTTCAGTAGCCAGTTCTATGCATTTTACAGTCATCAATGTGAATTCCAGACCTTCCAAGGTTCCTAAACGCAGCTTCTGTAGGAAGCATCAGCTTACTATTTTAGTACTTAGCATGTCCGCCCTGTTCATGGTGGGCATACTTGTGGCCATCTATGTTATGGAGAGTAAGTTGTTCCTTTGTCTGAAGAATTTATCGTAACTATGGATTTGTTGCAGTGAGAGCCAGAGACCAAAGAAGATACTGATACCAGCAAGATTGCTAAGCTATGTACTTGTCTTAAATAGCATTATTACTATTTACTCTGTACTTAACACAGTTTCATTATTGGAAAATAATATTGTATTTTTGTAGCAGTTTGTAACCAAATCAATGGTGTCCAAGTGCCATTTTTTAAAGAATATTGGCCCTTAAACACTGCCTTAATGTACTATTAAGTTTAATTATATATAAGCCTCATTAGGGCATTGTGAATATTTTAAGTAAATTAATTAAATAATATTATTATTACTGTGATATGAGAACACCAGTTAATATGAATAGGATAATGTACAGTATTTAATGTATTTATGAATATTTATGTAATATTTAAATTAAATGAGCGTCAGAATAAAATGATGGTAAATTTGAAGGTTCTTTAAATTGTCATGATAGTAAGCATTTATTTATGTCTTTACTTGAGTTTTTAAAGTTTGGTGCTCCTATTGAATAAGATACCTTCAAAATACCTAAGTAAAATATTTTAAAGGGTAATCAAAACATAAAATGTAACTGGAGTTTTCTTCATGAAAGTCATACCTACTAAAAAGTTCCAAGTTATTATAAAAGTTGACAGTAACTCAATCATAAAGGAGGGTATTGTTTTACAAATGAGTCACATGTAAAATATATAATGTCCAAAATCCATTTGGTACTGTAACACATAGCTTAATAAATGCATTGTTTGTGATATTTCATTTTCTCTAAAGATTTTCAATGCAATACAGCTATGATTCGCCACTCATTCCCAAATTATCATCACAATGACGAACATTTTACATCAAAAATCCAACAGGAGTTGCCTTCAAATTTTTTTTGCTTAACCCATTCAGGATAAATGATATCATTTATTAGTATATTAAAGTTAGCATTAATAAAATGCCTTTCACAAAGAAGTTTAAAGAAGGGGACACTAGCATGTAGAGCCGTGACAATAATTGCTGACCCAAGTGCCATGCTTCAATAGTAGCAGGCAGGTTGGTATTTTTTCTAACATATATGACACCTAGTCAGTAAAGATACAAAAGTATCTTGAATATATATGTCATCAATATAAAGGTGCAAGAAAAGAAATCATAGATGTATAGCACTGGGCCTGTAATGTGGTTTTTATTAACACACTTGAAACCTTCTTAGCTCTGAATGGGTTAAGACATAAAATAAACCCCTTAAAGGTGCTTACCTCTACATCCTGCAATGTCTGTGTCCACTTGTACTTTTCCAAATCACACCCATTCTCACTGTTAGGCACCAATTTCCCTTTTTCTGTCTCATCTTCATCATCCTCGACTTTCTGAGGCGAAATAACTGTCTCTTTACTAGCAGTTGATGTACTCGGGCCTGCCTTAGTGTCATCTATTTCTTTCTGTAAGCGATCAGCCTCTTCATTAGTAAGTTCAGTTATTTGTGCAGGTTTTATAGTCTCCTCTTCATCTTGCTTAGCTTTCCTAGCTGCCTCTTTGGCTCGTCTAGCTTTCAACTCCGCCTCGTGGGTCTCAAAGCTGATTTTCTCATGTTTCCTGAATGTATTCATTACTAGCTGCAATACAAACATGAGATATCATCTAAACTTTATAATTTAAAGTCGCATAGTACCTTCTCCCATTCACCTTTCATAGCGCCTGTGAAAAAGTCTGTTTTCCGGCCTAAGAACTCGACAAAAGTGTCTAAAAGCTTAATGTGGTGTAAAATCATATTATTCATAGGAAGTTGATTTTAATAAGTAAAAAACATACCTGATGTGCACCTCCAGGATGATGTTGGGCGATTGAGAGAAATAGGGCATCGAACTGGTCGGTTTTATTACTATCTCCATTCATTTTTCTTATGCTTTTTGGAATCAGATTCTTTAAAAATTTTAATTGATTCGTTCAAGAACGCAATATAGAAAATGCAAAACAAGTTTACTACCTTTTTGAAAGTCACATTCACAATGACTTTGACAGTGACAAAATTCTTGTAAGTGAGGAACTAGTATTTGTAGTTACTGAGTCATGAAATAAAAATTACGTCATTCCGTATGCACTTTTGGATGATTGAAAAATTGATGAACATCTAATGGAAAAGAAATTAACTCATTAATTAATCAGTTTTCACCACTAATTATCGCATCAATCCAAATTACTATCTCTCCACAAGAATATTAAGTATATCTATATGCATACGAAAAAAGTTGGTTTAATTGGTTGTGAATACAACTAAAACAAATTTAAAATCATACTTTAAAGAAATAATAAGGAACATTATATTGCTTTCTGGAGATTTTTATTCTATCTCTTATAATGGTATCAAGAACATTTTTTTTGGTAATGAAATATCTACAATTTATATAATTCCTGTTAGAAATACAAAATTTGCTCTATGAAGTTACTGGACATGTTGTGTCAAACAGCCAGTTTCGCGACATCTATTGACCTGTAGTTGCATTGTAACCATTGACGCAAATTCAAAATTAAATCGATCTTAACAAGGGAAACCGGTTTGAGTTTTAAATATTTTGTGTAGAGATGGCTTCGCGGGGTCTCTAGCTGTGTAATTTCATAGCAATTGAAAAAGATTCTGTTCATGATAAATTTCAAAATGAACTTCATTTGGTGTTCTAATTCAACTTCAATAGTCTGATCTAGCAGATTTATCATATTTCTCCTTTCATCCAGGGCAGTCCCGTTCAGAAAACTTGCCTTAACTTTAAAATAAAAGAAATTGTATTAGCAGAGTTTTTTGCGGAACTCATTCTACAAGCTTATGGGACTCACTTTCTTGGAGACATTTTTAGATTTAACTATTATAACCAACTGCAAACCATATACTAGTACAAAAAAGCCCCCTATAGGACAAAACAGGGACAAGACGCTCAAACCGGAATGAAATTATAAATTATCCACAAGGCTAGTTCGCATTTTCCGAGTTGAGCGACTGACAAAAACTAAGCTGTTTGCAGAAAGGGCCCTGCGAAAGGCCGTCGAGGAGATAATGAAAATTAATAAATAACGTGCCTAGATAACCTTGCGAGGATCACGCTATACCGCTTACAACGTCTTTAGTTAGATTTTAGAGATTATATTATATCCCGGACTCCCTATACTTACTTCTTAGCTCTATCTTGTATAACATATGGAAGAATATGGCTAATCTTTCGACACGACTGATTGCCCCTAAGTAAATCGGGTAAACGGCTAGGACTTTCTATTTTTATTTTCACACACAAAAGCACAACAAGGTTTCCAGGAGGCGGCGTTCCATCTTATTCCACAGATGGCAGGATTCGAAGGCGCTCCAACGAATCTGCATGTTTAGCATTATCCAGGTCGTTACGATGTTGAAGAATGTATATCGAAATATCCGATGCAGTACGTCGAAATGTTGATTTTTCTGGGGTACAAATTCAATTTAAGGGGCGCATATTTTATCTCCAAGGAAAAAATTCTTATACCAACTTTAAAGCAGCTAGGATGATTCAGTATTTGTGCGGTGAAGAACTAGATGTTGCTTCAGTAGGAAAGAATTTAGTTTTTGTTTTAAGGTGTGTAGCAATAAATAAAAATAATTTAAAATTTATTGAAAAATTATTTGTTGGAATTCTTGATAATATGGTGATGAAAAATTTTACTACAGATTGTGAACTTTAAGTAAGTTTTCAACTATTGTTTGTTTTATAGTGTCGTTGTACGTGTACGGAACTTGCAATATTTTTTAACCAATGTACATACTTTTCAATTTACTATAATTATATTATTTATATGCGCTTTAATAAAGACTAAAATCAAGACATTAACAAGCCTCGACCTCAAATTTTTGCTTAAAAATTTAGGAAAATGTATGAAATGGGCATTATATCTTTTTTTTTCTTCGAGGAAAATCTTCAAGACACCTAGCTTGTTCTGTCCGCTGGATAATGTGAGATTCGCTTACTGAGCGTATTCACTAAAAAACCCCGTGATTCCACTTCTTTTCTGCGCCGGCCCAGAGCTGTTTCGTGGGATAAAATATCGGTGAATGAGAATTATATCTAACCCTCAATCTTAGAAAAAGCTATTAAACATTTTCCTCTTTCTAAGAAATCACATACCATTTTCTGGGAGCACACACAAACACCTTTCGAATTTCCAAGATAGTTTTCAAATATTAGGGATATGCCAAATGAGGTTTAAAGCCGTACTAAAGTTAACAACAGAATTATCCACTAGGCTTGATATTTCCTTATTTATAATGAATATTTCAATACAACTCATCAAAGAAAGTAAAGCCTCCGATCTATTTAACAACCAGGTAATTAATCTTCATAATTTGAGGTTTATAAAAGATATTCCGGACTTGAAACGCTTGTTTTTAAAAGGAAATTGGTTGAAAAACTCCAGGAAACTCGCCAATTATTTCTCTATATTTATATGCAAACTCACTGCTAAATCACACTAAATTTTTATTCAGTTCCCTAAAAGAAGTGACTTCCTCTAACTATAGAGGGTTTAACACCCCGAGGAAATAACTTTAAAATTAATTTTGAATTCGCTAGAAGCATTGCAGATATCATAGGCGTTTCAACTGAAATGCGGGAAAATTAATTGTATACATTTTTAACAATATGGTGAAAAAAATCGATTCTTTGTAAATGTGGATTGGGGTGTTATTCCATAATCTATAACGTGTTATAATAAGGAACTATTTTAAACAAATGTAGGAACCATTTTAAACTCACTAAAACTCTTGCAAATTTAAATTTAAGGATCAAAACCGAAATATTCTCAAATCCATTACCCCCTTATTAACAATTTAATTTAATACAGCAGAACAGGGCGTTAAATCCTTGTAAATTATGAACGTCACTTATACAGGTTACCTTATTTTTACACGCAATTATTTTAACGTCCTAGTTGGACATGCAAGAACGATTTCGAAATCTCTTTCACTCTAATTCGTAAACAGTTTAAATGAAATATTCAGTGAAACTTAGAGCTTAACCGAGAGCTGGAGGTCTGTTACTCTGTTTATTTTTTACGGAGCAAGGCAGAATTTGGCCGGTCGTACATGTAAAATGTATACGAAACGGCTGTATGCGGTTCTTTTTACGCTCTTTTTCAGCGGGCTCGAGAAATATGTTATCGGTGGGAACATCTGTGTGAAATTGGCATACAATGTAGAGCCAAAAAGAGAGGCAAATAAAGCAAATAATTATCCTTTGCCTGACTGGAAGGAATGGAATATTCGAAGCATCAATTTGAGCTGCAGAATTGTGCAGACACTTTGTAAAACCTAAGGGAGCTATATACGCTGATATAACATTAAATTTGAACGGTATATGGACAATATACGAGCCAGTCTTGGGCTAGAAAAGAAAAGTTGGGGCGCCGGTGCGAGACCGCCGGCTAAATATTTCAAGTAAATTGCAAATAATTCAGGCCATTCTAGAGACGGGGTTGAGATGGAGTGCTTTTTAGGATTTTATGCCACTCGGACATGTTTACTATTATTGTTTTACCTCTAAAGTTTAAAGCATGGTGACATAGAAATATAAGATTTATTCACGGTTTTGTGGCCACAACTTGACCAAGGTAATAAAACGAGAATACAATATTTTCCACCTCATAATCGTTTCCTTCCCCGAAACCCTCTCGTGCCGGTTGTTTTCCTCTATATGGAAACGATGTGCCATATTGTTAAAATGCAGATTTTATGTAGCGAAGACGGAACTGTGCCAGCTGCGGGGGAAAATGCAACGCTTTTAAAACGTCTTACTTCTCTGTTTAGAAATAGAACGGAAAGTTTGGACAGATATTTCCAGATGATTTAGCAGAACGGGTGCCGTACCAGTGAGATACACACCCGGGATTACGGGCGCAGCGCATTTTTCCCCAACTCGAAATGTATAAGCAAAACCAAGAGGAATATTTCCTTATTTACGGGACAAAGATACTTTTGTTGTTAGGTGGCTAACTAAGAACGTGTCATGCTTATACAAACGTAACTAAATTGACAATTTGTAACAAAAATTGTCATTAAATACCATCCCCACCTACGAATAAACTAAATAATTGTACTAACAGACGTAAATATAAATAGTTAACATTTCCTTGCGAAAAAGGTGAATAGAAATATTTTGATAATATACATATGAGATTTAGAGAAATATGTGCATTGATCTAAAGAAATACATTTACCAATCTAAACTATTTTTATTCTTCAAAGTTTTTGTATTCTTCCTGATTGTTTATAAAGAATTTTGCAATTAAATCTATCTAGAATCATATAAGCAGCCATACACCGTTGTCCAAGATAATGATATTTATCTAGCATAGGGTTTTCGTAAAAGAAAGAAGGCGTTGATTGGTTCAATTAATATTAAGTTGTGCAATCATGTTCAAAATTTTGAGTGTCAGAATGAGCGTTGATACCTGAAATAATCGATGACTAAAAATATAATATTTACAAATTTTAATTTTTAGTTTTGGAAGTTCATTTTAATATCGAATCTTACATATGTATTACTATTAGGTAACCCATACTAGTCTAATGATTATCCATAGTTAATGAAATTAGAATGAAAAGGTAGTTAAATTTGTCGTGAAATTTATTCTGATGATTTGCAATAAATCTCAAATTTTATTTGTATAACTAAATAAATTAAAAAAAACAAATGTAATTTTTTTAAACGGTAAACATACAAAATTTTCTTGAGATAATGGTGAATGAAAATCTCTTTTGAAATTGCTGTAGGTGGAACCCCCAATCACAATTCCGTTGAATTATTCATGGCGCAATAGGTGTTTGCGCCATCTGTTGGAATTCTTTGTATAGTAATTTTACCCGATTATTCTTCAACGTGATTTAAAATTTTTTTTGGAACTGTTTTTGAGTCCTTTAAAGAGTTTTCACATTTAAATGCATTGAAAATCGATGAATTAATAATGCACCGACGAAGTCTAAAATGACTTCTCATACAATCAGTTATATAATAATTAAAAAAAAAATTTAATACGAAAGCTTTAAACTGTTCTGTAGAGTTTAAAACTAAAATTTACAATAGAATTGTTGTACCACCAACAAGGAACGAGGCGAGAATATGGCATAACCTTAATTCGGAATTATTGAATTTAAAGTTTGCAGCCCGAAAGCACACAAAGAACTTAACTTTAAAAGTGACACGGAGTTCGTGTAACCTGAAGATTTATAGGGCAAATCCGCCATCAAGCAGTGTTCCTCTCGGGTTTTCTGGGATATAATTCGATCGGTCGGCCCCAATATCCGGAAGGCATTACAGCCTTTTTTAATGCGCTTTTCGGCCAGAATTATGCTAAATCTATAATAGATGATCCCTTTTGAGTAACTTGGCCAACACTACCCATAAATTTCCTTATCGCTTCACTTGATCTTCAACATGCAACACAAAGTGGTGGTACAAGTTATTTAGTGCCACTTTCGGAACTGGGCCATTATTTGACGATTTTCCTTCAAAGACATAAATTCTTATTTAATGCCATATTTTGGAGCCCCGTGGAAGAGTCTTTATACGAGCTTTGATCTTAATAGAGTTAAGAGCTTTGGCACTTTGACAAACTATTTCGTCGACGATACAAAAGGAGGTCATAAAGCTCGAGCGAACAAGGTGGCTGATCGTTTTATTTTCGACTCAAGTCAGGCCGGGGCTAATTTATTTATTCAACAGTTGCATAAAAGGGTGATCCTATAAAGGCGGGGAGCATTTTGTGGATGCTTTAAAATAAGGAAAATAGACTAAGCGTCCCGGAAATCGGGGCTCGAGCGTGGCGTTATCGCCCCAAAGCCTGGGAACAATGCGGCTTAATGGGGGATACATGTCATAAATCTGGAGGTTGCCACAACTTTATATCGAACACGTAAATGGAACTTGAACTGGGAAATAGCCAGACGAGACGTTTAAATAATTACCCTTTGTTGTATAACGGATCTATCCAGGGACGGACCATTTGTGTGGTTTTCAGCAGCATAAATTTGAATTTATTAACAGCATCCCTTATTACATTCCACCATTGCCTTGAACTGAAAGCCTTTTTCACTTCGACGGAGACGCCGCTTGATATTCAATATCTTGCAAAAATTGCTTTTTAACTTTTGAATTCTAATTGCGAATCCTTAGTGAGAGAGACTTGCCTTTAAGCCGTCCGCATTCCGAAATCGTAATGTAAGTAACTTATAATTAGCATTTTATTAAGTCCACTTTTGATGTTGGAAAATACGGGATGGAAAAGACTTTTTTCAGATTAAATTTAAGTGCGGTTTTTTGTGCTTAATTAGAAACAGACTACAAAGAAGTATGCATTTTTGTAATTAAATTATTAGTTGGGTAACTGTCTTGGGAATATCTGCTGTTAAAAATTAATTTTCAGTCTTGTCCAGGAAGTAATTTTCTTTAACAGCTCCAGGTAATAATTGAATTTTAATCATGCACGACATCGTTGTGAAGGCAGTTGCTTTATACGGCAAATATAAAGTGCATTTACAATTATGGCGTATTTGAACGTACTTTATTCTAAATATACAAGACGGGTCAGTTTATGCCAGCAGAACTATAGGAATGTTTTCCAGATATGGGGTGTTGAAGATTAGATTCAGATATTTTTCAGAACATCTAATACTTCTTCACCTTGTATTTGTAAGGAAACAGTCTACAGATTAGTAAAATCAATTTCTTTTTTCAACATCTTCTACAACTTCAAATTCATATTGTATTGTGATCTAATACTGGTTTACATGATATACCCACCTTAAAATAAGGTATTTTACCGAGCTCATTGAAACTTGCTGTATATTTAGAACAATTAAATAAACCAAAAAAATATCTTAGGTGATTGTTTATTCGCCATATTGTCAAAGAATCATTTCTAACTTAGTACGTTTGCTCACAGATGGCGCCGAGAGGTACAGAAGTGTTGTATTTCACATGATGTTCGAGACAAAACTTGATTCTCGGTATTGTCAAGAATTTTGTAAAAACATGGTATGATATTTTGTGATGCTTTGGTGAAACTTAAAGGAGGAGGAAATTGATTCTTGAATCAATTTGTTTTCATATTAACATTTAAGATTTCAATATTTTTCGTGCAGTTGCAGAGGACTGATTAGTAATAGCGGACCTATTCGAAATTCATTTTAGAGCTGAATCAATTCAACCGCAGACAATTGCATCAACAATGCGAGTCGCCGTATTCAGACAGAACAATGAAGATTAGAGGATTACCCGGAAAGCGGGCGTAATTCGAAATTCGCGCCACACACTACAGATAAAGTCTCGCATTTTTAGCGTTGACACAGAAGTGGATACAATGAGTATGAAGTATATGATTAATAAAATCATAAAATAATTTTTTTTTAACCAATCTGCCCCGTGATCATACCACTGGCCATTGCAGATCGGTGCAGAATGCAATGAATACCCACAAAATAACGCTGATGATTGAAGAAATTAGGCAAATAGAGATTTAATTTTGAACTAAAATTGTCCACAAAAGTTACGGATATTATAAATTTTGATTATCGCTTAGAGCTAGTAACAGGATTTTTTTTATAATTCTCGCCAAAAAATAATTAAAAAATTATTGTTGATAATATTTTTTAATTTATTTAAGAAGACCAAACGAATAATAAAAAATTTTTGCAAAATTGAAAATAACACAAAAATTGCATCTCGAAAATTTAGTATGTCGTATGGCCTCCCTAACGTCTATAATTGTTTTACATCGATATGGCACACTTTCAATGAGATGGTTTATCTTGTGTTGTGGTAAATTTCTCCATAACTGTGGAAAAAGTTTTGAAGCCGTGGCATTGTTTGAGAGTCCAGTCGATGTTATTCAGCACTTCTTTCAACATGTCTCACACTTGTTCAATGGGATTAAAGTCGGGTGATCTTGATGGAAGCGGCAAATATTTGATACCTACATTTTCAATCACATCTATAACGTTTACTGCATCATATAGTCGGACATTATTGTCCAAAAACCGGAATATGTCCTCTATAGGAGCTTGAAAATTTGACAGAATGTTGTTGATGATAGTCTCTTCGTAGATTTATGTATTCTCGTCTTTTTCACATACGTACAGCTTACTTTTTGCCACCATAACAAATTTTGCTCTAGACTATTATTGTGTTTTCTTTAAAAGGATACACTTTTTGTACAGTTCTTAAGTTTCTGCATAGTTCAGGGTTTGCCCAGATGCGAATACGCCGACTATCAGAGTAACGGCCAAATTTGGACTCGTCCGTGAAAAATACAAAACGCCACTCTTCACCTCAATTGATGTGCTCTCTTGCCCACTCAAGCCATGTAAGTTTATTTGCTTGGGTAAGGGAAACTCTTCTTAAAAGGCGTCTCGAGACCATGTTTACTGCTTTCAGTCTCCTACGAACTGTTTCAATGGAAACTTCGAGTACCGGCCAAATGCCTACATGTCGAATGGGGTTCTTTTCGCGTAGAAACTGTAATAAGTCAATCTTGCGCAGCAGTGGTTTTCTGCGGTTGCCATGTGAGCCGTCTTTCTGTAACATTTCCAGTTTGCTGAAACCTTGTTAATAGTTTTGATATCACACTTGGAGGAACGTGGAACAATTTGCCTACATTCAGTTGTTTTGGTCCAGCCTCCAGCGTACCTCTAGCTCTGGTTTGTTCTTTTGAACTTAACTTTCTCCGCACCATTGTGAAAATGATAGAATACCATTGTACAACTAAGTAAAGTAACAAGAACCACCCAAATGACATTTGACATCAACATTTTGATTATATTTAAAGAACAAAAGTGAAATAATAATAAACTTACTATTTTTACCTACATTATTTGTTATCGTTTTAAGAGTGATGGGAAAAAGATATATTTACTGGCATGCTATTTGTTTTTTAGTAAGATTTGACCACATCGTGTAAACGCTAAAAATTCCAAACTTAAACTATTTGTTGCGATAAAAAAATCTGTATTCAATTAAACTATGTATTAAAACACAAACTTGTCGTATGCCGTTTTCACTTATCCGGAAGCGCTCCATGTCCCCAAAAAAGAAATAACGACCGGTTGATAAATATCAGAATTCAATTTCGAAGGTGACAGGTCGTTATTCATTTAGGTGCATAACACGGGGAGATAAGAGCACTAATCCCGCCCAATCAGCCGTTCCCAAAAATCGATTAGCGGTTGTTTCAGGGGCGTTTAATTAAAAAATTGACGCGGATTGTGCTCGGCTCGGCGTCCACTATTTTTCATTGTGATTTATGAAATGAGCCTTTAATTGAACTTCATTCAAAGGTTTTTGTCTAAACCGGACGAGAGCAGAGCGGGCCCTTTGTGCCCTCCTCACGCACCATACGAAAATATTTAATCGAGAACGTGAGTTGTCAATTTTTTCATTTCGATGTAATTACCGTATATTATGCTATTAACATAACTCACGTCCCAGTAAATCCGTGCAATGTGATTGTACGCGTAAATCAAAGGGTAAGCGGGCTTACCAGCTCTTTCTGTAAATAATTTCCAGTTTAATTAGTACAAAACGAGGGGTCACGCATACCAAACTCGTACTGGAAAATTCGCATCAACCAGAAACATGCGTTTGCATGATGGAATGCAATGAAGTGCAAAGTTTTGATAAATTTCTAATGTCGGTAGGCACTAAAATCTAGATCAATGTTTGCATAACATCAAAAACAGTTTTATCTACTTAGCTTATTTCTTTGCCTAGCCTACAGTTTGCCAAGATAAAGATTGGTATCAAAGCAAACTTTCCAAAAATTCTGTTAAAACACTTAAAAATGATTTAATATTAAACTATTAATTAAAATGTTATTTCAAAACTATCGCAAGGTTTGTTTTGCGAAAGAGTCAGACACACGTTCACGTAGATAGCGCCACTACGTTGGCGCACCAGCGATCATCTAAAAAATCTCAACTGAAAACCTTCACGCGCCATTTGTCAAGAATTGATTTTGTGTATTTTTTAATTGCGTCTGAGAGATTGAAATTCTAAATGAGAGCTATTTATTTGTATATACCGAGTGACCAATTATCCTCCAGTTTAATATCTAAATTAAAAGTCGCATTGGCAAATTTGGCTAGGAGCCATTTGCCCAATTGTACAATACATTTGCACGAATTTCGTTTATGAAAGTGCACCTATTCTTTTCGTTTTTGCCTAAAATGAAAGCCCACAAAACATTCGATCCACCACTGCAAAATAGCATTCCATTAAATTTCCATTTCGAATCGTGTATTTTTCCTCCGTTTTAACTATATTTCTACTCTGCCTTCTATTCGAATCAATCAGCTCGTGACAATGTTTTAGAAACGTTTTTTTCTGTAATGTTGAGCATGTAAAATATGTGAACACTCCTCTTCTCAACCACCGACGAAGGACCGCTTTTGATAAATAGGAGTCTTGTTATCGTTTTAAAACATTGATTTCAAGTGCTATTGTTTTATCATTGAACATAATTTAAATAGTCTTGTTTAAAATCCAATTATCTATTTTGGTGGTTACTTTAGTGGATTTAGTTTCTTTCCATGTGTCCAAGGTTGATGTATTGTCCAAACATAGACAACCAAGTATTATTCATGCTTACTTACCGGCAAGTATTTGTTCTATAAAATTCTTTGTTTTTTTTAATGAAATCTTGGTATTCATCAATTTCCGTTTTTGTAGGTCTAGAGGTATTGTTAGTATAATTTTTTTATATTCATAGGAAATAAAATTATTACTAATTTCATAAACAATTTTTCCAAAATTTTGAAAAGCCTATAGAGAGGCAAAATTAAAATAGGCCCTTTAGAAATCTTTTTAGGCCTTACGTGACAGATTTGACCGGGACCAAATTAAATGATCAGCAAACAAATTTACCGTTATAACAGTCTCTAGGATGGAGAACTATCTACGCTCAATCTTTGCAAAGACAAAACCACGAAGCGAGAATGAATATAAGGAAAATGTGATAAACATATATAAAAATGTCTTGCAAATGTGAGAAATTTTGTGTTGGCTCAACCTCTGGACCTTTAAAAAATATAATTAAAGAACGTTAAGTTGACATTAACAATAAAAAATTCCGTAGGTCAAATCTATGCCAGCGGGTTTTTGATAATGACCACAAAATTAAAAGGAACGATGATTGCATCTTTACCAAGGAACCATGTTCGAAGAGGTGTGAAACAAAAGGGCGAACACTTTATTTAATGAAAACCAATGTGTGGTTCAGTAACCATAAATAACACGCTGTTACCCACATTTGAACAAGAGGTCAACTTTGAACGCATAAAAAGACGGTAAATACTAACAAATACCGTAAGGTTAAATTGGGATCAATCATCACCCCATTCGCATACTTTATATCAACCTTTTAAAATGACAATATGCCTTATGCCAAAAACGTATCATTCCTCAGCGATTGAGATGAGAAACCGTTAAAAGGGGCTTGCGTTCGACCCCATAGTGGAGGGTCAACGTTATTATCATTCTCAGTCAGTTTTAGACGGGAGTGGCGTGCAATTTCACATCTGCAACAACCCCTACTTGTGAATGAGGCATTTTAGTGCGTAAAATAAAAGAGAAAAAAAAGTGAACAATCAGTCTTAAACTTACAAAACGCATGTAAAAACGTTTTTTACGTTAACTGAAAATACTTCATTCAAAGGATTAGAAATCTAAAATTTCTATTTATGAAGAACCTATTTATAGGGTCAGATGTCTATTTCAAATCATCAATATCAATAAGGTTATATCCCAAAATCCCGAAGGAAAAAGTTTAAGCTAAATTACCTCCAGCCCTGGGTCAGCAGATGTCGAAAGTTTTTAATTTTATGACGGCTGTTATTCCGGGATTTTATTAAACGACAAAAGTCCGAACTATCCTCTTGACTCAGCTGAGAATTTCAAACTTTTACATTCCGGACACGAGATATACTTCCGGCCGCATTTGGCTCTGTTTCGAAATTCAATGACCTTGTTGTTCTGTAATGGGAATTAAAAATTTATCTGGCATTATGCGTTTATGCTACAGGAGCATATTTTGATTTTCCGGCTGCGATTTTATTATGAACATTACCGCCAACGGCACGTACGAAATGACACAAACCCGGAAATAAAACCGACAAAACACCGGGTATTTTCGTTTTAGAGCTGCCATATTCCCCATATCGGCGTACATACGTTCGTATATTAAATACATGTGCTTCATGTCTCGGCAGATTATGCGGAATAAATTTTTATGTCGTACAGGGTGTATTGAAATGTTGTCTTTTTTAAAACAAACGTAAATAAGGCTTTGAAACCACTCAAAACAGTCTTAAAATGGCACGGCAGGTTTACCATGGAGAATTAGTAAGTGACGCGTTCCGGCAGATGGCGTTTCATACTACGCACTACGAATAATTCGAATGATATTAAGAAAGTAGCAGCACCAAACAATTAATTAAAATTAATAGCAAAAAATATATTATTCGCCATTGTTAAGAGAATCAATATCTAGATTTGTTTGTTTATGCGTTACCCTCGTTGCATCCGAGATCTCCCCTATATATTCCTACATTAAATAAATAATACGTATCATTACTTCAGGCGCTATGTGATATAACCTTAGAAATTACTTAAGAGATTCGTTTATAGGGTCGTTATGATAAATTATAATTCGACGTTCTTGCAAACCAAAGCTGAACACGATTTCTCCCCCCGTATTATCTATTAAAATTCAGGCATAGCGAGGCAGCTGGGTTGAACTAAGTATAATGAAGATACTACGTGTCGTCTGCCCTTTGTCGTAAATAAAATTATATTTTAATGAAAAGTGATTTTAGGGAATTTAAGGGCTGAGCCCTAATAAGCCCGTAAATAGCTTTCGTAACTCCTATTTTTATTATCAGCGTTTTATTAGGGCTTCTTAAAGTATAAAAGTGTGTCTGTGTACATTTGAGGGAATTACTTACTAGACAAGACAGGAAATGAACTTCACCTCTCGATAGAGTGTTAAAAATATCTTTATTAACGTTCTTTATCTGAAAAACATATTCATATAAAATACTTGCTTTTTACGACATACTCTAAGACAGTTCAAATTTTTTTCAATGCCTAATTTTTCAAAACCTAAATTTTAAACTTAGAGCTATTTTTAAAGGGCTCAGTAGAAGGACCTAAATGCAAATAAAAATTATAAATGCCAATTAAAGTTGTCAATACACATTAATAATTTAGCGCTTAAATATAAATATTAATGTGCTTCAACTACAAGGTAATGGCCATGGAAATATTGCATTGGTATCGTCAGATTCTTGGTTTCTATGGAAACTAGCTTGATGTTATTAAATCTAAATGTAAATTACAGCGCTAAAAGTTGAGTGCCAGGAGGTGCTTTTAGAATACGGAAACTGACTTCTCCATTTATAATTCTCAGTAGGCCATTGCTTGCCTACTGGGGA
Source organism: Euwallacea fornicatus (assembly GCF_040115645.1). Taxonomy (NCBI): domain Eukaryota; kingdom Metazoa; phylum Arthropoda; class Insecta; order Coleoptera; family Curculionidae; genus Euwallacea; species Euwallacea fornicatus. Next base: position 6,516,065 of record NC_089542.1, on the reverse strand, counting down.
CTTCAAGAAAAGTCAAAAATCAAATTTAAAACTTAAATTAACAAAAAATTTATTGATTTGAATATATTTATAAAAGTCTTAGCAATACTGTGAATAACATATTTTCCTTACTAATAATATTCAATGATACATATTTGTCTAATCTGGCATGATCTGTGGGCACGCTCATTAGATTCGAAGCGATAAATTTCTTGAAACAATGGCGAACTTAGAATAATTATGTAATTCGTTTTTCTTCGTGGCGAATGGCAAATAAAAAAATTATATAATTCGTTCGTCTTGGTATGTTTCTTTACATAGGCGAATTACATGACCTAAAAATTAAAAAAATTCAAGTAGAGAGTTATACAGGATGAGTGAGAAAGAATGTACCAATACTGAACGGAAGATACTAGACCTCACAATATTCTATTTGAACTCAACATGGCTTATACCAATGATCGTTGGCATAAAAGATAGAATGTGTTTAAAGTTTAAACTTTAGACTTTATCCTAAAGTTTCTCAATAATTAAGAAAGTTTGGCTAGTAGAATTCTGAAAATTGACAGTTTAATGTTTGTTTAGTGTGGAAATTACGAATTTTTTAACTAATTTCGACACTCCTTCTAGAGGGCGTTGGTTCACCGTTTTATTTAATTAATGTATTAAACTTTTTTTTTATTTGTTGAGTCGTGCTTAAAACAAGTCGAGATTTTAAACAACGCTCAATTCTACAGAGAAGATGTACTGTCCTTTAGATTTTCTAAATAAAATGGCTATTTACATTTAAAAAGTTCAATATGTTTTGTTGTGACATATTAAAAGGTGAAAAGGTACGGAGAATTAAAGCAACAATAAATAACAATAACAATTGTTGGCAATAGTGATAATGACAAATTTCAAATGAAAAGTTGGAAGTATCCACCATTTGCCCCAAATGCATTAAAAACACATTTTCTTAAATGTTTCTGAATGTTAAACGAAGTTTTCTTATTATGTTGAAATGTATTCGTGGCTTCTTGTATTCTTTGTCGCAAAGTTTGAAAGGAATAAAAGTTGAAAAAAAGCAAAAACAATCTAAAAAGAATCATAATATAATAAAATACATTGAACCATCTAAATGCAAATAACCTAAAAACTAATAAGTTTGCACGACGTATTCCAGAATACATTTTCTTTGTAAAATTGAGCTTTCCTTCAGATTCTTGATTTGTTTGAAGCGTGACGCAACGTATTAAAAAAATATTTTAAATTTCTTAAATAATGTGGTGAAATTGGCGGTCTTTAGAAGTAACGGCAATATAAGCTTGAAATTGGTCATTTTCGGACCAAAAGCATAAAACTACCAATTTCCACATTTATACTGTTAAAACTTCCTTAATTATTGAGAAATTTAAGCAGCGACATTAGTATAAGTCATGTTAAATTTAATGACAATAATTTAGCTTTTAGTGTCTCCAGTTTAGCGTTGGCTCATTGATTCTGATTCACCCTGTATAACGGTTAGAAATAATCACTCAACGTGAAATGAATGCACGTTCCGTGCACCTACGCCGTAAGTACACATTCATCAACATTTGGCGGATATTAAATTCGGCATTGTCACATTCATCATAATGTTCGGGCATTATTATGTATTTAGTTTTATTCCTTTTACGGATCTTTTTGCGAATCACGTCTCAGGCCCACTTTGGGGGCGTCGGATAGGTGAAATTGCACACTAGTCTGAACTAGAACACGTTGAAATATTGAAATTTATAATGCATCTACTAAGAGCTGTTATGACGCTGACGAAACACATCTTGCAATAAGTTTATACAGTGCCGTCATATTCCTCGTCATCTTGCATCTGTAAATGCTATTTATGCATAAATGTTGATTCAATAGCGATAATTTTCAGTGCTGAATTCTCGGGTTTACTCTAATTCTCATATCTACAAATTAGCCTTGCGAAGCAGTTTAAATTAACCCTGTCATAATAAGACGATAAACTATAAATTCGGGGGCGTAATCAATTACTCTGCTAGTACATGGGAGTGAGAAGCTTTGTACCAATTGCGACTTAAATAGTACAAAATCGGCTTACGCCCCAATGACAAAAAGCGTTACACAGGCCTTGTCGTTCAGCTTTTATTGTATCCCATTACTCATGGCAAGCAACACAATTAAATCCAGCTTACATTGGGACAAAACTTTGTTTTCACTGCGAAGCAGTATTTTGGAGCGAAACTCCTCGGGGGGCAATCTTCACTGCAAATGCCGACTGCAACCAATAAAACCGACTTCTCGTCAAACTTTCATATGTCTGCTATATTAAATATGCATATTTTGTCGGCTTTTCCAACGTAGCCCCATTTTCTACAGGAAAGCTAGACCTTTTTATCTGTTGACTTATCGAGCTTATGCGGGCCTGTTACTGCTAAGGAAATCGATAGTTCTTGTGATGCACCTAAATGAGGACAGGATCTCGAGTGAATAGCCCCAGCTTATATACCCGTTCAAGGAAAATCCGACTTGTCAAACACAAAGATAACCCTAGAGTGCTTGTTCTTTATAATTTCCAGATTCCGGATTCGCGCCGTATCCTAAGGGAACGGATTATTTGTGCTAGTTTTGTCCGTCTTTGGGGAGATACTTGAAAATTCTATTTTTGTACCTCAATTCGCTTTTGCAGCCGGAGTTTAAGAGTTCCAGCAACCTGAGAGAATGTTTATTAAAAGGCTTTGTTGGAAGCTAAAATCCAAACCTGGAAAAGGACCTCATCACCCTACCTGCACCTTTTGCTACATGAAACTGATGATATAGTTACATTTCTATGGAAAACATAGGTTTTAAACGTTATCCTTATCAACAGTCTGTGAACTACACGCTACATATTTTAACATTTGTTTTGTAGGTGGCGACCTCTTCTATTGGAATAACCGGGATGGGCAATGTTCTTGGGCAAGTTTCTTCACATTACGGTGAACGAGCGCTCCTAACTTTGATCCAAACTTGTAAGTATTGATATTATATAGATGAAAATATAACATAGAGAAAATTACTGTAGAGCTTAGGACCTTGCTAGATGCCAAATCGAGTAATGATCTCACATCAATATCCCGTGTGGCCCTAGGTAAATGTGATTTTATCATAGACAAAGATCATTCTAAAGAGCTCAAAAAGTTGTGTTTTCTTCTAGTTTTCAAGAAACTTATTTTAAAGGAGAAGTACTTAATTCGAATGTCCAAAAACTGTAAAAATATATGTCGATTTATACGGAGTCTGTTCGATTTAAATTAAAATCGGTTGAATATTTTGAATAAACTGCTTCGTGTTTTCATTTGCTACATGTTATGTTTGGTAAATTTCCATTTATATTGACTCTATTACGCGCTATTCAATATTAAAAAATAGTGTTTTTCCAGGTTGAGTAAAGCGTGTGAGTGGCCCAAAAAAACATTCTTGTCAATATTTATATCATATTGTGAACTACATGCAACATTCCTCGACAAACCGGAGCCGGTGGGTTTAATTTAAAAAATGGTTGAGTCTTCCTCTCGTCGCGACGTATAAACAAGGGAAATTCAATTTCCCGGGCAAAAGTCCCTCAGGATAAATTTGCATTAGAACGGGAGTATATTAATGTAAAAAACATTTTCCTTTGCTGCAGAGTTAGCGTTCGTCTAAAACGTGAAACGTTTTCAGCACTCTATCTAGAGATAGGGAAAAAACGGAAAATTTCCCGATTTCCCCCTTCATAATGGAGTGCGGTTGTTTCGGATGAACAAACTTTTATTTACCTGAAACCTGACTGATTTATTCAGTGTTTGTCTCTGCTGTGGGGAATGAATTGGCCGTAGCAATAACAGGAACTTTCGATTTCCATTGAAAGGAAAAAATCGATGATAAAATACGGCGGCCCATGAGAATTGTACTAAACGAGTACAATTTAGTGGCTTCTCTTAACCCTGACGTAGAAACAGCCGTTGTGTTTGCGTTGGAATGATCGTACTTTTACATTAAATCGTAAAATGTATGCTAATTAAGGTTTAGTCACAAGCCGTAACAAATTTAACTCTTGATGAAGGTTAGCAGTTTTAATTAGACTCTGAACTTTGTACGGTATCAGATTTGTTTAGGGCAAATACATCATCTCCATTCCTTGTTAATACGTTGTTACGTGAAAGAGGATTAATTGAAGATTATTTAATTCTCCCCCTTAATCGGGTCATATTTAGCCCCTAAAGATTTGTCATTTGTTGTTTCAAGAACGGTCATTAAACGGCCATCCAATAAACGCTTAATCTAACGCTGCTGAAAGGGGCAATTAATCTTTGAGGATAATTTATTTTTCGCGTCAAGAAAACAAACGTTCACGTATTCAATTAAGTCTTCGACTAAATACAGAAAGAGAGCAAGAAACTATGCCCTTCGGAATCGAGAATGCTGTTTGACCTTATTGGCTGGGGTTCAACCGTAGGAGTATAAATCAAATCTCAGCCACCTGAAAAACGTGTTATTCTTTTTTAATTATGGTCGTTTGTATAAAAAAAATTGCCCGAGGAGACCATTATTGCTGCCCTTAAATGAAGAACCCCGACATTATTCATGATAATGCGGCATGGATTTAACAGGTAATTTTTAGGCCAGGAACGGGATATCAAGAACATGCAGCTTACAAGTTCCACCATTCCACGTGCAAAGGACCGTTACCGAAGGTATCAGATAATGTATGTATTAATAAAACTTAAGTTTCCCGTGTCACTCGCTTAAATTCTGTTCGCCTGCGCCTATACAGTGCTTTCGTAAAATATGGACCAAATTTATTAATATTTAAATTAACGCCTTTTGGAAAAGTCCTCGGATACGTCGGTTTAGTTTTTAAAAATACACTCAGTGTTATAAAAAAGGTCATTTCGAGGACGTCATCGTTGTTCCAGATATGACGTCTTTGGTCATTTTTTTAATTTCAAATATTAAAGAGCATATTTTTTGAAACAGTGAAAAATAAAGGGAGGTCGTACAGGGCCATTCACGGTGAGTGTCCTATTAAAAGCTTACGGGGTTCCAATATAGCTAGAGGTCTGAAATTTTGGATACTGATGTAATGGAGTTTGATCTGTTGAATTAAAATATTGGTATGGTTGCGACGCTGACAGATCTATGTGTAACTGACAACAACTTTGTTATTTTAAATGGCACACTGTTTTGCTCCGGAATACAACTACCCGTTTATACCCTGAAGCAAAGGTTCACAAAACAAAGGCCTTGTAATTCAGTAATATACAGGGTGTTTCCTAACTACGTGTAAAAAATTTAAACGAGTAATCCTCGACTGATTTTGAGTCAAAAATGTCTAATAAACATATGTCCGCAAATGCCTTGTTTCCAAGATACAGGGTGTTGAAATGTGACAAGAAAAAGAGATTTTATTTCCAAAATGACTCAATTTGGGTGTTTGAATTTTAGAAAAGACAATTTTTTGGGGAAATGCTTTAATGATTAATTATAAGAATTGCTGAAAATGACCACCATTACTTCATAAGAGATCCTGTATCACAAAGACGTTGAAAGAGGTTTTTAAAGGTTTGGTGATTGGGAGCTTGGTGATTTGGAAACCTTTCCATGTAAATGCGCCTCGCTGCCAAACACTTACCATCAGCAAGGCCGTAAACAAAAACCATATTGGCCATTTCTTGATTAGTGTAATTAGGCATTTGAAAAATTTTCAAAACTGAGGTATAATCTGATTTTTGGGACACAGAACTAAATTCTTTCACTTTAGAAAGTAAAACACCAAAATAACACTGACTATCTTGTTTATAGTAGTGGAAGTAGCAAAAAAAACTAACAATAAACAAGTTAGTAAATACCACCAAACCTTTGGAAACCTTTAAAACCTTTTTCAACGTCTTTCAGTCAAACACCCTGTATCTTGGAAACAAGGCATTTGCGGACATATGTTTATTAGACATTTTTGATTCAAAATCAGTCGAGGATTACGCCTTTAAATTTTTTACACGTAGTTAGGAAACACCCTGTATACACTTTATTTTGATAACTGGATATTGCTCAGAACCTCACTGGCTTATAAAAACTGAAGAATATAACGAAAAAAATGGAGTGAGGTTATTTCTGTATGGTTGAAAAGAGAATTCGAAAAAAAAACTCATTGGAAAATTCTTGAGGCTTTTCGGTTTCGGCGGTGGTGGCGACCAAGTTTATAATTTTCAGCCTCCCTCCGCCTACGTACTCGCCAATCAGAACTGCCGTAGACCGATTCCCTCGGTCCGGTGTGTTTGTTTCATACAAAATGATGGAAATACAAAACCTCAAAAGGTTTTTGCAATCATCATCCAGAATTAGTGATTTTCGTGAGGCCTGGCCAATGTAACAAAGATTTCTCACGCCCTGGAGCCATGTGCGAAATCTGCCTACAGTTCCTTCGCGGTGGCGTCCGTACAGCCCTGAAGTCCCATAAACTAGATAAAAGTTGACAACCCACGCATATAACATAGAACAGGTGGGAATTGGCCAAGTCCACCAATATGTAGGCTTATAAGTAATTACTGTTGGCCCTGACACACACCCTGTATTTTATTACATTTTCGAATTTCCCGGAAGATTTAAACACCAGTTTATCTATCATATGCTATAGCTATGATGAACCGTTTTCAAAATAAATGTTAGAATCTTTCAGAGTAAAAGGCACCACATATTAGTTGATCTGGTTAGGAGGAGACTATAGATTAACAACGTAAAATAAACGAAATTGTAACATCCTTTATAATAAATTAGTTCTACGTAAAATAAATAAAATTAGAGATTTTGCTGAAAATGTTTATAAAAAATTTATAAAAATTATATATTAAATTATATATTATTATTATATAAAAACATTTGCCAATATCTCAAAAACAACTGAAAACAATTATATTAATGTATAATACTTTTCGATGGAGAATTTATTGATCTTTCAGGTGCCATCCAAAAATATGGGGTGTTCTATTTAAGATTCTCATTTAATACTCATATTTATATCCTTCTGATATCGCACTAATTTTTTCACGCCCTGTATGTAAATTCAAAAAATGTATAATATTAAAAAATACGGATAACTAATAACAGTCTGTAACTCAAATTTTCACTCTCTAGCTGTGATAGCTGAAAAGATATGCCCCTTTTCAATTCAAAGCTGTTTGTTTTCAAATCAATAAAAAAAAATTATTTCGAAAACGGTTCAACATAGCTATGGCACATGATAGATAAACTGGAGTTTAAATCTTTCGGGAAATTCGAAAATGTAATAAAATACAGGGTGTGCCATTTAAAATAACAAAGTTGTTGTCAGTTACCCATAGATTTGTCAACGTCGCAACGATACCAATATTTTAATTCAACAGATCAAACTCCTGTACATCAGTATCGAAAATTTCAGATTTCTAGCTATATTAGAACCCTGTAAACTTTTAACAGGACACTCACCGTGAATGACCCTATATACAATATTTTTCGAGAAAAACGGCATTGATTCAATTTTAAAATTTAGAAAAAGGAAAAACGCCACATCAAATACGATATTCAAACTGATCTCCATTCGCTGCCTGCTATTCAGCAAGACAGTAAATAAATTATTTTTGGACATTGTCGTTGAAGGATTATGAACCGCATTTCTTGACAACTCTCGTTTTAAATCGTTCAAATTTAATCGCCCAGTGGAATGCACCTAAATATTCACACAAAAAATAGTCAAGAGCCGTCAGGTCAGGTGAAACAGCTGGCTCCATTATAGCTCCTCTTCCAACGATTTGGAAAATATCCGTTTAAATATGCTCGCATAGGTGCTGCAATGGGGAGGCACTCCGTCTCATTGAAATAGTAGATTTGTATTTGGTAGATCGGGTTCTTCTAGATTGGAACATAAAGTAACTAGGGCTAGGACTAACTTTTGAAGAAAACTTAAATACCGTTCTTAAGTTAGAGCACCGTTGAAAAAATAAGGATCCAGAACTGTATCGCGTCTTATCACAACCAAACAGTCAGTTTTTGAGGGTGCTAGCTGTCAAAATCCATTGCTTAATGGGGATTATTAGAAGCCTAATAGCGACAGTTTTGCCAGTTGATGTAGCTATTATTGGAGTGCGTGGTTATTGCAAGAATAACCCTGACACCGTTCCGGTCACTCTCGTTACTGCGGCACCAGCAGTTTCTACACCCTCCACCACAGTAACCTCAGATTCAGTATCTTCACTTCCGGAGAGTCTGGCAAAAACCTGCTTGCCTTTTGGCGAATCGTTGTTATCCATTTAAAACAATCGGATAAGCCAGATAATCTTTTTTTGTTAACGAAAGAAAAATATTATTTTTTATAAATTATTGTTCACCAAGGACTAGCACCTAAGTTTTTTAAAAAGTCCTTAACTAGTATTTTTAAATCTTAATCTAGGAAACTAAAAAACATAAAATAACAAAAGGAGAGAAAACAGCATTCTCTGGAATCGCTTAAAACTTAGAACTAACTATATAGGAAGGCAATTCCTAAAAGTGCTTAAACGTAGACCATCGATTAACCTGGATTGTCTTTCTTTTTTCGTGAGTGTCGTACTCACACCTCAAGACGTAAATAGGAACCCTTGGCGGTCACCATCTATGGAGGAGCTAATTGTTGCACCATTTAGTCGGAATCAATAGAACTGGCACTTTTTCTTTGTGAATGCGAATGGCACTCAATCATACCCATGTCCCTCATTTAGCTTTCTCTTTAACGTTCGAGTAGTCAGTTTTTTGGACAAATCCTTTCTCTGTCCTTCTGGGTTCATTACTTACACTGTTCACTTTATTTACACTTCATTCATTTTAACTTAAGCAGGAAATTACGAATAACCCATGGCAGTAACTTTGAGTGAATGTTTTCCTTTTCTCCTGCAATTGAAATTTTCTAAGAGTGGCTATTCTCAGGAAATTTAATTAAGTTCTCCGCAGAATGCGACAGGTTCAAAGGGCAACTGAGAACTGTTGTTCTTCCTCCGAAATGTAGATGTTTTGTAGCGCAGCTGTATCCTTGGTTTTTTCCAAATTACACCTCACCCTGTTGACTAATTAGGTTGAAATTTGGACATGAGATCCCTAGCATAGAGCGTCACGGGGTGAGAAAATATCAGTTCTCTTCAATGCTAAACTTAGGAGAATTTCTTAATTCGGTTATTTCGTTAATGGTTTAGGAATGGGGAAGAATCGTGCTTACTCCGTGAAAAGGGACTTCCCCGTTGACACGGTAGCCTATTAATCGTCACAAGACGGGGAAGAACCATGGTTATTTCAATAACAACTGACTTCTCCTTTGGTATATTTTTATGCTTTTCTTTTAAAATTTTCCCTAAGTTTGGGAAAGAATGGTTGAACTGAAGAGTTATTTAGCAGGAATGTTTTTTTTTCTTTTTCTCGAAATGATCCTCGGAGCAAGGCGTATTCTCAACACTAATTAAAGTAAATGTGGCTTCATCAGGAAAAAATACCCTTTTTACCAAGATTTCATCGTTGTTGTAGAGTTTTTGCGTTCGTTCGCAAAACTAATTTTAACGATCGAAATTATCTTCAGAGAGCTAGCTCATGAATTAATTCCACCTTATACGGATGGTACTTATTCGTTTTCAATGTTTTGTCCAGAGTGGAAGGGACTTTATTAAACATAGATGAACCGGTGCTGACAGTGGACTATGGATCTTCCTTCACTGCTATTAAAATATTAATTTATTCGTTTTCCCATATCGAAAACCGACTAGTTTTACGTAGATCTCGGATATGTCCAAACACTTTAAATGTTTTCCAATTTTAAAAACTTTGCTCTTGTTATTTGGTTTTCTGCCAGGATGATTTGTATAAAATAATTTTGCAGCTTCTGTTTGGATACGTACCTTATCTCCAAATCCGAACATGCGGAGGATTTCAATTCTTCCCCTTTTAGTTAACTTGGCCATTTTTAACCAATTTTAAATGGTAAGTACTAAACAGATAATTATGCATACAAAATGTAAAATGATATTGACTTAACGACAAGCATTCGGTTGCCGTGGATAATTTTCCTTGTTTTGGCCCTTTTTTTGTCCATTGCCGTAGATATAATGACAAAGATTGGTTTGTGTATTTCAATGCTATTTTTCTCAAAGAAATTCCTTATATAACTTCAACATTATTTAACGGTTTATACTTGAAAGAATATCCTCTTTAATATTTGGAGTCAAAACACCGGGGTGTTCGTTAAAAAAATGGCCGATAACGTCATCAATACCACTAATACAAAAATTTTTTTTTTTTTTTTAAATAAATCGACGTTTCCAAGAATTTTTTTTAAAACATGGTGCCTTTAATATTATTCAATGAATTCCATACTTTACGAAAGCACTGTAAAGATAGAGCTCTAGAATAGTGTATTGAGGGATTATTTTTATGATTAATAGGTTCATAATATTCCATAATAAGAACAAGGGGTAGTCACGTGGAAAATTGCCTTTCCGGGATTGAAAAAGAATAAGATGCAATCCCATAAATTCTGGAAATTTAAAATAATCCAATATCGACCAATAGTTAACCAGATTGAGCTACATAGCTAGGTCGGACAATTCACAACTTTTTCTCCTGATACTATGGCGAATGAAAATTACATTTAAATCGGTTAATTTGGCTTTTCAGAACCTTACGGATTTAAAGAGTCTGGTCCCTTCGACCCTCAAATCCTGAAATATAAATCAAATTTCAACGGCGTGAAAAACGCTCTAAACCCTTTTCTAATTAAGGCAAACCCCCGTTTATAAAAAAAATAAGCAATGAAACTTCGTCCCAGGTCTGGAGTATTAATTACCCCCGGAAGAGGTGGTCATTTTTTTAATTCCAGGCTTATTATTTTACAATGAAATGCGTCAAATTATTCTCCTTGAGTAATGCATTTAAATAACTCTGAAAAGGCAAGTCTGGAGTCACGCATTTATGACGTAACAACCGTTATATCTGCGTTTTACTTCCCCCAGGAGAGAAATCATTTAAAGGTGAAAAATGAGGGAAGGTTTTTCCAGATTGCTTTGTAACCTGAGGAGGAACGTTCGCCTGTGATTTATGCCCTTGTTAGCCTAACGAAATAAGGGTTGAATTAATTCCGTTCCACATTTTCCTACTATTTGAGCACTTATGTCGTACGCTCGAGCAAAAATCCCTAAAGGGTAGTTCTTCGGGGTTATATCGCTTATTAGCCAGAAAATTCAATTACAGAAGCTTGACCCTAGCTCGAAAACAAATTGCTCTCTATATAGATAGAGAGTAATAGTCCGTTGGATTTTTCGAATTTATCTTCTTTAGCGAAATTGAACATTCGATCAATTGGCTATCGGTGTCTTCTGGACGACCTATTATTAGCCCTGCAACGTTTTTCCCATTCTGCTTTAATTGTCCATTAAACCGCACTATAATTAATAATTTATTTGTTTTGTCGTCCATTCAAAAAAGGTTCCGTATTAAATTTCCAAATAAAATCGCAGTGCCATAGACTCTTGATTAATTGTTATTATTACGTTTCGCAATTTCATAATTTTGTTCCCAATATATGAGTATAAATATGTGTGGCTATATTTGCTGTGTTGCCCATTAATACAACTAGCTTTAATATTTTACTAAAGATAATTTAAATTTTATTTCCGGCTCAATATTCCCAAATTTTCAAACGCTTTTAGCCTGCGGTAATCAAATTATCTTTTATTGAATGGAACTGGCGGTCCTGCTCCCAAAAGACTGATATATCCAATCAATTGTTTCGGAGATTTTTCATGTAATTGACACATAAACCGTTTTGTAAATAACTGATATGCAAATTTCAATGGGGGAACTTTGATTTAATAAATCGAACTTTGATTGCGTTAAAGCGAGCAATAATTATACAAATTCCATAACACTAGAAATCCCCCATAACTAAGCGATATGCTTTTGTACAGGTCCCGAAAACGAGGAATATTAAGCCCCACTTTTTGGTGTGGAGTTACGTTTCAATTAGTTGAATTGAATTTCTTAAACCTCTTTACTTGATTGCATCCAAGGGAGTAGAAGCATTTCTATCAATTCGCAGCCATAAATGCAGATACGTTTTTGGTTTCGCACGTAAAAGTGTTTCGGCAGTTTTAACATTTTTTCTCATCATACTTGGATTTTTTACTTACTTAACAGAATTGTTTCTGGCCAGCTTTAACTTTTCTAAACTTTTCTCTGCAAATTAACGGGGGCAAAATTTTTCGAACTAAAACGGTCGTTATGGAATATACCAGTAAATAGTTCGCTTAAAGCGAAAACATCTAGAGCATTCTACTGAGCTTTGTATTTTAGTCGGAAGAATTTCCGAAAGGGAAGTGAATTTTTATAAAAGGGGGAGGTTTTGTATACCATTTGTCTGCACGTAAATAGGGTTTGGATATTTTCATTAGCTTAAGCGCTCTTTTTATACCTGGTTTTCTGAATTTGAAAGTGTAACGAATTGAAAGATCTGAAGCCATGAACTTGCAGTTGCAAGGGCCTAGGAACTAATGTCCAAGATGAATAATTATTCAATTATTCAATTAAATAATTGAGCGAATTAATTAGAATTAATCCACATTAGATGAATAAAGCGAAAATCGGTGCTTCAAAATTTCGGATTTTTCTCGAAAATTTCTTTGGCTTGGGCTTTTAAGCTTTGAGCACCAATATCTAGCAACTCCGTTTCAGCAATTATCTTAAAAAATCGCTTAAATTAACCGCCTGTGTAAGGCTGTTCAAACCTAATTGTTTTAGTTTCTGACATACATACACATTTTGATATTTATCTTTGCGATTTTGCGCGTAAAGTGATGGGGAATTAATGCAGAAGTGCTGTAAAATGGATGTGTATTTTCTAAGTTTCAGGGTCTTAATCCAAATATGTGATTCATATTAGTCCATTGTACTGAACAATTATAAATTAAAAATTTTGATTTTTTGGTCAAAAAGTTTCTAAATTTTCAAAGGTGAAACTTCACCTCTACAAGATTGTGCTAAAATTCGTTAGAAAATGTTGAAAATCAAATCCTTTTCTTTGTAACCGACTCAGCTAGTATATCTATGTCAGGAGATACGCCTCTGTTTTTTTTTTTTAAATAAAGAAACCTCTGGTGTGGACTTCTCATAGAATCAATAACGCAGTCCGCATTTAATTGCTGTTACATATTTTTCAAAATCGGATAATTTATATTTTTGAAAATTCATGCTTTGAAGATTATGCCCAGGTCATCCCTGGTTTTTCGAAATTCATTCAATAATTTCAGGGTCAGAAGCAGACCTCAGATATAAAGTTTATCACAAAACAATCAACTATAATTCGTCTCAATTTTTTTTTAATCAAAATTTCCTTGTACGCATTTACGCTATGTTCGAAATTGGACTCAGTACTCCTCTGTTTTCTAATAAATCTGGTGGTTGTGAATGTGGCCAGGTAAGCCTCTGTCATCTTAGGGATCTTATTCCAAGGAAAGTAGAGAAATTTTAGATTTTGCTTGAATGAAAAAATCAATCGTCAAAAGGTTAGTGGCATGGTTCGCCTCTACAAATAATTGATACGAAATTTGAAAAGTAAAATTTGTTGTTTGCATTCATTTACAGAGATGTTTAAATATGCGTTAACATACTTCTGATTTTTGGCAAGTTTGTGCTCTTTTTCCAGCAAAATAAAAAAAAATCGGATCTACACTTTCTATAGAAACCAACAACGCACTTGTTTCTGAAGATTGTTACGCATTCTTCGAAAATCTTACTGATTTATAGTTTCGTACATTCCTGGTTTCGGAATTTAGTCCAGTACATCTCTGGTTTTTATGAAATTCGGTTCATGAAAAAATAAAAAAATCTACATCATATTTTGGATCTAAAAACTTTTTTTTTAACAAAAATTGTCTTAAGTGCAATTATTTTGTTTTCGAAATCTGGTTCGGTACGATACTTAAATATCGAAGCACTGAGGTTTTTTGAAACACAATTCTTTCAGTTCAAATAGAGTGCGGTAAAGTTAGGTTTAAAATTTATTAAAAAATACTTAATTCGCATTAAAAAATTGTTACAGAATTTTGAAAATAAAATTTTAGTTTCATTAAGTTACGTCGAATTGAAAGTTCGCTAAGTCCGCCTCTGGCTCGTTCGAAATTTTTTTTTTTCATGTGAACGGTAGAAGAGAAACTCTAGATTTTGAACTCATCAGCAACTCAGGGACGTAGTTGACTTTAAAACCGAACTGAGCCCTCATAGTTCGGCTTCAAGATTTATTAAAATTATTTAAAAGTCACCTTGCTATTTGTGTTCATTAACATTGATTTTAAGATCTGTGCCAATGTTTTTCTGGTATTTTTGAAAATGTTAACTTGTCCTTCAGGACACATGGGGATAAAAGATAAACAGCTGATGAAAAGTCAGTGAGTTAATAACAGTAGTTATCCAATCTAATTAAATTGGCATCCACTGGATAAATTATTAACCCATAAAATATCACTGGCGTTGTTTGGCTTTAACTGTAATTTTATATATTTCTTAAAAAATTGTTTATATTTTAAGTCTAATCTTTCTTGTGTCTATTACAAATAAAGTTAAAATCTGGGACGACCGGGGCGAATCCGTGTTGCAATTTCTTTTTTAGTTTTTGAGAAAATCGAGATTGAACTATTGAGGTTCAAAATTCTTATGTCTTTTTTAATAGCAGAAACACGGAGTCTTTTTAGTATTCACAGCTGTAAAATCGAAAATAATGAAAATGGCATAAACTGTTTCCTGGATAACTCTAGAAACCCTGGACTATTTTTGAAAAAGATATTTGTCATCAAACGATTAAAATTTTAAATGTTATGAATTTTTCGTAAACATTTTGCCTATTTTTAGGCGCTTAACCTTGCATGAAACTAAACATGACATGCACTTAAATCCCCAAATAAAACGAAAATGGCTCTTCCCCGCCATTTCCTTATAACGAGATTTAGTGCTTTATCATTGCACGTTAGATTAAAAAAGTTCCATGAATATTCACACATAATTACGTTATGCCCTTAATGGCGCAAAGGGTGGAGTTGCGAGTCGAGAGCACCACGTAAATAGACATAATTTGCGTCATATTTTAAATTACTTTTTAATAAATGCAGAGATGAAACTGGCGTCAACAGCGTCGCAGACAGCCATTTTGAAATTCTCATGAAAGGGATCTTAAGAAGTGTAAATCGTACTTAATTAAATTGTGTTAATAAGAATTTGTTGGGTGTTGCCATGGTAAAGCAATATACATACCCACTTAAAAAATCCTGCCTACCAGCTTAAACTGAGGAAATTAGATTTCAGTGTAACTTGTCAGGGGGGTAACATAATGGGGATAAAAGCGACTTTAATTCCGTCGTATAATACGCTTTATACTGAACGTGACTGGACGATTGAGGTGACAAATGCGCCCCTGAAAGTTCTTTTTCTGAAAATTATTACTATTACTCAACAAGTCACTTACCCTTTAGTATTCAAACACAATGGGAAATTGAAGTTCAAGTTTGCTCGTTATATTTGCACGTGCCTCACTAGCTACCTGTTCGATCCTGACGGCAATTGATATAATTATTGCCCCATACCAAAGATATTTTTCTGAAAAATGTGTTGAAATTATTTTGGTTTCGGGGAAATTAATTAGGGACTTGTTAGCGAATCATTCAACTTTCTAATTGCGGCAGGGGCGGCATGAAATGCGGACTTTAGCACTAGAAAAATAAATGAATGAATGGTCATTAACGGGTAAAGGTTAGTCCAACGGACACGCGAACGCGAAGGTCTGGTGAAGTTTTAATGCGAACTTTATCATAGTGTTTAATTAAATCTATACAACTTGAACAACACATGAAACGCACAACAAGGGTAAGTTTCTTAGTGAAAATTATTATTTTTTATTTCGTTGGGACAATTTTTCGGTTTAATGTTTTGGTATGCAGT
Source organism: Euwallacea fornicatus (assembly GCF_040115645.1). Lineage (NCBI taxonomy): Eukaryota > Metazoa > Arthropoda > Insecta > Coleoptera > Curculionidae > Euwallacea > Euwallacea fornicatus. Next base: position 6,500,108 of record NC_089542.1, on the reverse strand, counting down.
GTACATAACAAAAGGGCGTAAAATACAGAACTTCCCAGCACGGTTATTTTGGATAATTGTAAAAATATCCTAAAACGCTAAGACACGTTGATTCTGTTTTGGAGAGCGGCACATGATGGAGCGAATTTCAAATTTTTTGAAACAACTTTTTCTGGGGGGCGCAAGCAGCTTTGGAATTTCCGATGAGACTGAGGGTCGAGTGACCCCTCATTTTAAAGGTGATAAAATTCTTTTTAACATAATACCCAATAAAAAAAAATTTTACCACTAGTTCTGAGACAAATAACGCCCAAAGTACCTATCGAAAAGGTAAAATAAACGTTGCTCCATATTTCTTCGACAATTCCCAAGAACTTCAGGGGCGATTAGGTGACACTATTCCATTACCCGTCTCCTTAACTCTTGCAGGGGATCCGGTTTGGTTTGATAAATTTTTGATTTTAAGTGGCCTCACAAAAAAAATCGAGGGGTGTTAAATCAGGTGACCTGGGTGGCCACTTAATGGATCCTCGCTCACGCAATAAAATAAATGTTGCTCCATATTTCTTCGAACATTTCCAAGAACTTCAGGGCTGATTAGGTGACACTCTTTAACTCTCTGTCTCCTTAATTCTTGCAGGAAATCCGGTTGGGTTGGATAATTTTTTGTTTTAAGTGACTCTGCAAAAAAAATCGAGGGGTTTAAATCAGGTAACCTAGATGGCCACTCAGTGGATTTTCGCCCACGTGTTCACTGCTTGGGGAGTTTTTCATCTAGTATTTGACGTACTGTTGCTGTAAAATCCATCCTGTTGAAACCACACTTCGGTTTCTAAAACGTTTTCAAACATTTTCGATGACCTCCATACACATCGGGCCGATGCCAGTTTCCAGAAGATTCAGTGCAATTTTCCATTAAGATTTCTTGTAAGAAAAAGCGGCCCGATTATTTGGTAATCGAGAATTCCAGCCGAAACATTCATCTTTTGAGGGAATTGAGTGTGTTCTTCTATGAAAAGCCTCGGATTGGAATCACTCCAGTATCGGCAGTTATGGCGATTAATCAATCCATTTACGAAAAAGGTACATTCGTCCGAAAGCAAATCGAGTAAAATAAATGGGGATTAGCCACAAGTCTATCAGTCAACACTTCACCCGACTGAAGGCGACGATCGGGATCGTCCTCGTCGAGTTCATGGACCAATTTTCATGGATCAACTTCCATTTGGCCAACTACAGCGATTTCGGTGGCTTCATTTCTGAGAGGATTCTCAAATTGCAACTTTTTATTATGTATGGACCCTGTTTCTTGAAATTTTCGTACCTAAGGAATTACATAAACACGGGATGTAGCCTTTTCCGGGTGCCTTTCATTGAAAATTTGTGGTGCTACCCGAGCGCAATTGTTGCTCTTGAAATACGACGAAATTAGTTCAACCCTTTCTGCCGTAGAGTTAACCATTTTCAGAAATATAATGGTAATGCACAATTCCCTTAAGGTTTCTGGATGCAGCTCAAAGGAAGGCAAAGTACTAAATAAATTTCAAACTCCTGAGCAAAGTGTAAGTAATATCTAATATATTTTTTTTGCTTTATTATTGTAAATATTGTTGTCATGATAATGAAAAGTTTGTGTATTCGGGTCCCTTAAAGGGGTTTTGTGAATATTTCGGGGCATTTTTAGGGGGTTATTTCTCTCAGAACTGGTGGTCAGAAAAAAAAAAATTTTGATTTTTGAATGATGTTAAAGATAATTTTATCACTTTTAAAATGAGGAGTCATGCTACTCATGGTCCGATTTGAAATTTCAAAGCTGATCGCACCCCCCACGGGGGTTGTTTCAATAAATTTACAATTCTTGCCATCATATGTCCCTTTCGAAAATTGAATCAACGCATCTCAGCGTTCTAGGATACTTTTGCAACTATCAAAATAACTGTGATGGAAAGTTTTTGTTGGAGCACCCTGTAGGTTTTACATTGCACTCAAATGATCATGTGCGTAATATTATTGACGATTTAAATATTGATTGGCTTCAGTTCCAGCATTATCCCAAGTTTGAATTGTTCATAATATGAAGCCTCCAGAACCCGCGTGGTCAGCACATTCTGGCTAAAAACAGTGGATCAATGCTAAATCCGCTCATGCATATGGAGAAACATCCCGGACATAAACCAAATATCTGAGTCCCGCACATCGCAATCGAGAAACGAGATTCCTGCCAAAACTGGAAAAGGCCTCTCTTTGCACTCTCCCTTTCATTTATTCCAGCTGATCCAGGGTTTTCCACTAAATTTGAGCTGTAGGAGGGCGTTCTCCTCACAACGAATCTGGATGCTCTGGATATTCAAGATTTTGCGATTTCTACGATGGGGTTGTTGGGGATATTCAGATCTCTTAGATTGGAGAGAAATGCGGTTCAAATTGCAATTTCCAACCTCTGGAACGATGTAAGTAGGAAATTGAGCGTGGGGATTAATCCAGTCTTTGCCAAGCTTACATACTTTAGTATTTGGGGATGATGGAATAAATTCTTGAAGCTGACGTTGAGAGGATGCTAACTCAAATCCAAAAGTTGTATTAAACTTTATCGAGTGTGAAGTAGTATCGTCAATGTATTTAAGTTATTATATGGTTTATATCTGAAGCTGGCCAGATTTACACATTTCAGAGCATTACATTGCCAATAGGCCTTATGGCCATCCTAAGATGCCGCAAAGTATCACGAGAGACCATGGAAAATGAGTTAAAATTTATATTCACAAATTTCAGGCAAATTTCAGCAACCAAATTCATGATGGCAAGGTAACTCAGGAAATTTTTCCCTTGACTCAAAACGCCCAACTTTAGACTTTTAATAAACTAATAGTTGTGCAGGAAACTAGAATTTTGGGGTAAATCTAAAGTTTGCAGATTTTGAAGCCCCAAAAGCACTGGGATGCATAATATTGATATTGGTCCTATATGCAGGCTCAGCTGCTCTAAAGCTAACAATCGGCTGAAGCTGTTAAATTCTAGAGAAATTAAACCGATGGTGCCTAAAATTAGAGCTTTTAGGGGAGGAGTGAATTGAAACATGCTGGAGTGTTAAGTAGCTATAATATCCAAGGTTTCCAGAGAGGTTTGGTAGCAGTGCAGGAGGATATTTAATAGAATAGTCTTTTAATGTTCTCCTAAACTGCCTCCTTTCAACCTGCTATAAATCTTAAATTGTTACTTTCACTTCTTTTATAGCTTTTGTATGCATTTGAGACTGCTATCTGTGCATGTTGAAAAACGACTCCTTCGTGTCGATCTGTATCAAAATCTAAATCCGGCACAGTTCGTGGAACAGTAACGGCTAATTAAACAATTACATTTTTCTATTTTCCAGAAATTTGCATAAATAAGGGCTGAGGGTGGAAACTACAAGGAGCTCGTAGGGACTCGATAAGTCTCCGCATGTAAATATGGCGGTTTTGAATGCAAAAGGGGCCCTTTTGTCCCCGATTATAAGACTCGAATCAGATAAAAGCCTTTAAGATTTCGGGGCTTTTTCGTTTCCTTGGATGTTTAGACAACAAGATAAATACGAGTTTTTGAGGGCGTAAGTGGCATTGGAGTAAATTGGTTTTCTTCTTTTTTTTACTTAGGGAAATGGATTCCTTTTGTCAATGTGTCTGAAAGTTAAATGAATGAAACAGGTGGGGGATCGAAAGGCCTTTTCTAATAATAGTTCTTGATTTATATTGTGTCAGGTTGTTCCAACTTAACAATATAAAACCCTTTAGGGAGGAAATTTGACAAGACGAGCTTCGTTCGCTTGAATGTAATCGTTTAGAAAGGGCTTCAGTTCGGCAATTTAATCGACTTAATTGAAAGTTTACCCCGCAATGGATTGTGTGCTAAACTAACTTTTCTCATTAATATTTATAAATCTCAGTAACACTTAGCTGAGTCCCGACATTCCGTTCCTTCGCCGAATTCGCGATATTTTGCAGACCCTCACATAAATTTTACCGTGATGAAATATTTGAGATCATAACGATCCAAGTCTTCAACTAACTTTGTCCCCAACTTGTTCCTATTGACTGCTGCTGCTTTACGGATTATCCATCATCTTGTTTTTCGGGTCTAAAGTCATAACGAAGACACTATGGCTCTTTAAGTTATTTAAGAGAGCTTTTATTCACGTTTCTCATTAGTTCAGTGGTTTTTCTTAGCTAGAGCACTATTTAATACACACATCGGAAAAGTCTAAGGAAATTTTTATAAATACATCGCAGTTCTTCTTTTGTTGATTTCCGTTTGTGATACCCTTCCTCAGTTTTCCTACAATAGCTCCCGGAACCGAAAGGCATCGTGAATTTTGGCCATATGCGGCTGGAATTCTTCTTTGAAACATGTCCCAGACATGCTGAATCGGATTCAGATCTGGCGATTGTGCTGGCCACGAAAATGCGACGAAGGCTTCGTTGGTCGACCAGTCTGTCATAATACCGTTGAGACGTGGACGAACATTATCATGCACGAGATGAAAGTTTTGGCCAAAAGTGCCAGAAAATGATGAGGGTCAAGATTGGTATCTATCAACTGACGAGCTTTTAGAAATCGATTTGGAAAAACGAGTTTGATTGTGCCGTCAATCATTATTCCGACACATACCGTTATTATACCACCTTTATATGAGTAGGCTTCCTGGACATGTCTCCACCCTCTTATTTAATAAGAATCTTGGTGAAATCCAAATCTGAATTCGTCAGTGAATAAAAATGTAACCAAATCAATTCCATTTGAATTTCGATATTCTTGACACTACTCCAATCGTGCAGAGCGATTGCTTTTGGAAAAAGATGGAAATATCAGTGATCTTTGATTATGAAGGTTGGCTTCTTATAGTCGATTTCTAACAATACCTTGACTTATATTCGCCCATTGTAAATTTGCAACCATTTCAGGTACCGTAATTGTAGGTTGCGTTTTATCTGTTAACACAAAAAATCGATGTTGAGCTGCAGTTGTAATGCATCCACGTCCTGGGTGTTATTTGGATTGAATTCTAGTTTCCTTAGAGCGCCTCCACAATCGCCTGATTTGACACTTTTGGAAAAACCCGTGCGTTCAACTACTTCATTTTGTTCTAAACTAGATTGAAAAACGCTTACCGCTCGATTCTTCTCATCCAGAGATAAATATTGTTCCATGGTAAAATACAGTATTTTCAAAGCACCTACTAAATATCAGCTATCATCGAAGAAATGAAATTGAATCAATTTAATACTCGAGCAGAGTGCAAAATTCTAACTTTTTTATATATGCACGAAAATTGTTTAATTGTTTTTAGATTTTTTCATTTCAATTAAAAATATGTATGCAGATTTAGGACTTGCACTAATATACTACAGTACAAACTACGATTGAAATTACTTGTTATTGGTTTTAAGATTTATAAATACATATTTGGACTTTTCCGATGTGTGCTATATATTGTATTTGCTATGCGCATTGAAGTTAGTTTACCTGAAGCAATCCCTCTACGCGCATTTCTCTGAGTTTTTCCGTATACGCAGCCGCACCCTAGTGTTTGGCAAGGTTCTCACGGTTCCAACGGTTCCCACTGACAAGGCTGGTGACTGTCAAGTGTATCTCAGTTAAGGTTCCTTAGGTGTTAAGATAATATATTCTAAGTTTTCGGAAACGAACGTGATAGTGTCCAAGAGGGTCACTATATGCGACACGTCATTCCGGAGCGGAGCAAGACTATTATCGCGCCCAAAATGATCCTTCACATTGAGATTGTAGGAAACAAAGGTGTGTTTGTTTTTAGATATTTTTAGAGAGTGTTAGGTTTAGTGTATTTCAGTATATTATTAGGCTAGTTAGGAAGATCCGTGACAGGGTTAAGAAACAACGTGAAAAGTGTGCTTTTTATTCTTTTAGGTTTAATTTTGGTATTTTACGTAACACTGACAATAAGGCTTTTTAAAGAATTTTTAGATTAAAGGTGTTGAATTTTCAGTGTCTCTGGCACATTTCCACTTAACAATTTTTGATTTTTTTTGTGTCCTTTGTTAATCAACAGTAACTTCAATTTTCCTCCATCTTTAAGTATAATTTAACTTTTTCAATGCAAGGTATTTTAAAGCATGTTTTTGACGCGCATCTCCTTAAATCTTAGATAATCGATTTCCATTACCTTATCTCAATAATCCTAAAGATTATAAAACAAAGTTTAATATAAAAGTTGTTGAGTTTTTCATGAATTTTTATTATTAATATTTTCGACAGGATTTACAAGGTGGTCTAGCAAATCGCGGAGTGACGAAAATACATTTTTTTAAATGACACACCTTATATTTTGTTACGGGTTATAATTCCGTTTGTAACTATAAAAATTTTATCGTAATTATAAAGTATGAATGTTTTTGACAGTTTTTGAGTTAATGTAATTTAAAGTATATATCAAAAGAAAAATAATCCTTTCGAAATTTTCAATAAATTTTTGTAGTATTAATTGAACCGTTCGAAAACTTTATTATATGGAAACAAAGGGTCGTTCTGCCAGAAAATATGTTCAATTCTAGAGATATTTTATGCAGTGTGTGAAAAAAATCCAAATTTTTCACATTTTAAGTCCCTTAAATCCGATTTTTTAAAAGAAGACACCCTGTTTTTTTTTTAAATAAACTATCACCACACTGCTTATAAGTTTTCGACTAATTTAAACCCTCATAAGGTATAAATACATTCTAAGGGTAATTTGTTTCTAGAATTAATCCCCACCGCCACATTTTTGGTGCCCACATACAAATTTTTCTTTGCTTTTGCATAAGATGCATGATCAGAACAGTTTACAGCGTTAATCATCCAACCCGTTTATTAAAAGTTTACTAGACTCTTAAAGTGATGTGAATTTGAAAATCTGGTTTTAAGTTAACTTTGATGTGTAAAATTTTTTTTCATATTTTTTATTTTCCGTCAATGTCGAATTAACCAGAAATAGCTGTCAACTTTCTTATTTTAAATAGGATTCGTAATATACTGGTGTTTCCTAAGTACGGTACATAACTTCGGAAGCGTATTCTACAGCTAAAATAAAGGTAATTTTGTTATATAAACTATATCCCAAAAAAGCTTTGTTGCGGAAATACAGGGTGTGAAAATTTCTTTAAAAATTATAATGTTTTAAATATTTCCGAAATTACTTGAGACATTTTAATGAAATTTTGTGAGGTTTGAGAGTTAGTAACGGTGCGTATTTTAGTCTAAAAACAGTTAATGTTGTGTAACCAGTGGCTTGCGGATAGGATAATTCCTGGATATTTTAAAGAAAAAATGTGGTACGCCACTGTTCTTTTCTAATATTTTGTTCCTTTTTTAATTATGTGTTCGATTTGAAAGAAAAAAGGTCTGTTGCCTTTTTTTCGTAGGACGCATCGTTTTTGAGTAAATAAATAAAAAACATTGTAGCTAAATTTTTTCATTAATTTTTATTATTCTTAAGAGAAGAAATACTTGTTTGCAGATATAAATTTTTTTAATGTGCATTTGCCTTTTTGGCAGCGAAATTGTCGACATTTTACTAGTCACCAATACCGTTTATTTATCTGTGCGTGAGACAACAAATTTCAGACAATAAAATTTTCACATCCTGTATTTTCGCAACAAAGCTTTTTTGGGATATAGTTTATATAACAAAATTACTTTTATTTTAGCTATAGAATACGCTCCCGAAGTTATGTACCGTACTTAGGAAACACCCTGTATTATCTTATTTTTAGATTATACGTAATATTTGAGACACCCTTCCGTTTTTGAGATATTTGACTTTTAATGGAAAACTTGCCTTCGTAATGACTAATTTTTTAATTTTCTACCTCCGTATTTATTAAAAACGTAATCTTCATATTTTGCATGAACTCAATGTAGAGTCTTTAGTTTACCTTTTTTCTATTTATATGGCGTAGTATTATACCGGATGTTTAAAATTCAGCTTCTAATATTCACATTTTTGAAGATCCGGAAGTTTATTTTTTTAAATGGGACACTCAATAACTTGAAGCAGTATCAAGATGCGGATGTAATTCTTTATCGAATTGTACAAGGGTCACCTATAACTATGCAAAATCATTTTCGAAAAAATGAAGTTCTATGTGAAAGTAGTAGTGCATATTCGTTCTGGTAAGTTTTTTGAATATATGAAAAATTTACCTTCCAGATCCTTTTTTGCAGATATTGTTGAACTTTGCAGGGATACGAAGGAAATACCCCAGTGTATATATTAACTACGTGAAGAGTAAAAATTTTCCAGAATGAATGTGTGATATTAGTTTTACATAAAACTTAATTATTTCTAAAATGGTTTGGGGTAGGTATAGGTAGCCCTTATACGGTTCGATAAAGAATTACACTTTCTGCTTGATACTGCTTAAAGTTATAGGATGTTCCATTGAGACAAATAAACTTGTGCAACTTTAAAAATGTAAATGTTAAGAGTTGAATTTTGGACACCCTGTACAAAACTAAGCTATATAAATACTAAAGTGTGCCCTTAAGACTACGTATTGACATTATGCAAAATGCGAAGATTATATTTTTAGTCATTGCGGAGATATGCAATTTTAAAATTGGTCATTACGGAGGTAAGTGTTTTGTTCAAATTGAAATCTCTCAAAAAGGGTAAGGGGTAAGTATATGACATTATACAGGAAATGTGTCTTACCTAAAATGTAGAATCTAGAAATAAAATAATATATTTGTTTAGGCCAGGGGCTTTTAGTCACTGCCTAACAGAAACGACTTCCTCACAAGGCACCCGAAGAGGTATCTCCTATTTTGCTGGTGAGTTATTAATTCGAAGGACCAGACGCTGGTGCGTCAATTGATTATAAACGGGGTTCAAGGGTTCAGGAAATACAAACTCCGTAGCACGAATTAAGTAATTTACTTTATACTATAGATATCACTCTAAGTTACACTACGATTTACAACTTTATATACACTTTTTATACATATATTTACAGAGTCGGTATTGGGTCGCCCGAGATCTGAGAATGATACGTATAAGGGTTGAAGGGTGTCTTGTAAAAGAGTTATGGAGTAGAGATTGAGGTAAAGTTGTGAGAGAGGTTTGATGGTGTTCCGCTTCAGGGATCGAGCAGTGTCCAAGAAACGGGAGAGAGAGAGAGAGAGAGAGAGAGATTTCGCGAGCACTGGTTTAGAGTTAAGTTATATGAGAGAGATTTTGAGGGAGTCCGCGTTCAAGGATCGAGAGTGTCCACAAAACGGGAAGAAGCTTTCGCGAGTATTGTCTTTGAGAGAATGTTTTTTGGGAGTCCTAGATTATTTGCGTCCCAGGGATGGTGGGGCTGGAGGGAGATTACCACGAAAAGATCTTGACCAATCCCAACTGACACCGCCCTCTAGTTCTGTGGAAAGTTTTCTCCTAAGAATCTTCACGGTCAAAACCCAGATGTGGCTCTCTGGTTCCCTTGACAGATTTATCTGGTGCCCCCCATAAATCGGGACAGCGATAATTCAAGGAACCAGTGCCATCACGGTGGCCGGGTTTAAACACGTGGGGGTAAGTGCTGCATCGCGGGGTGGAATGCAGCAGATGTATTGGGGATTGTTCCAACGTCTTTAGGGCCTAATTGGTACCCAGCAATAACGCTGATTTATGTTGGGTTTTTTCCCAACAATACTGGGAGTCCCATTTCAAATAAGCAAGGTGACAGCCATTTCCGGTCAAACCGGAAATGACGGGAAGTCGAAAATATTTCTAAAAACTAGTACACGTTGAAGTTAATTTTGCTGAAAATTTTCGAACTCGTATCACTTATAAATCCTAGCAAACTTTTAATAGACGTGTCGGGTGAGTAGCCCTTGAGTCCAGATAGTTAAACTTTTGATTTTCATATTTTTAGGTTTCGGCTCATTCACTGCAATACCTCTGGGTGATAAGATCGGATGGTTCTCACCTAAAATTAAACATATTTGCATTATATCCGGACTTACACAGATGAATTATTATCAAAATGGAAAAGCATATATCTGGATATCAAAACATCTTTCTAGCAGAAGTTCGCTCTTTCTGTCACGCCATTCTGGGGGAACACTCAAAGAATCCGTAAAGCAATGATACGTTTCCTTTTCAAGAAGCTGAATAAATACGAAAAGGGAGATGGCAAATATGGAACCAAAGTCTCTCATAAAACGCACAATGAGGAATGCGTGCCTTTATTGCCAAAATAAATATTTCAGTTCCGGAGCTTTCAAAGGGAAACAATTTATGCGTCTTCTTTGTTCCATTTCCTTGCATTTAGTTGAGAGCCACGTGCCAGAAAATTCTTTTGCGATCAACAAATAATAATTTTTCATCAGTAGCTGCAATATATTCGAACACTACACATTTTATGGCCCCGTGGAAATTTATGCTGTAGAGACAAGCTCCGGATCGGAAAATATGGCCTCGATTTTATTGGCAACTTTGCCGGAGCTGATTCTACGATTTGTAGTAATCACCGATATCAATCAAGCTTCCCTCTTTTTATTTTACGCCCTTGGATTGCTAAATTGATATTAGGGAATTTGATTCATGAACTTATGTTTTTTACGTGAAATAAATGAAAAAATATGCCCTCCTTGAGAAAAATCATCACCTTTAAAGCATCAACTTTACCTAACAATGGCAGTATATTTCGTAATTCGCCCTTTCGAAAGTCACAAAAGAAGCACTTCCCGTTCGCCCGAAATAGGGGGATTATGAAGATATAGAAATTTCTGAAGGAACTTTCGAAGTCTTTGGATTTGAATTAATGAAATCACGCCTATTATTAGAAACGGTTCGCGCGTAGCATTCCGGCTTATTTTAATCCTGGAGGAGTCCCGGTGCAGCTTTGTCTGGAGTTTTAATTGTTGCTATAAGTGGATTTTTTACTTACTTAAAGGATTTACTTGAGTTAAATTAGTTCAGCTAAGGTTAAGTTAGTTTTCTTCGTTTCGCTAATTTGTAGTCGCCCATACGAAACACCGCCGCTACTCTGCCCTCATATACGGAGGTATTTTCAACTTTTTGTAAAATTCGCTTAAAAAAATTGTTTAGCAAAATGTTCTTGGAAGCTTCGAAAAATCGCGTGGAATTTTAAAGGAATTTTTAATATTTTGGTGTACGGGCAAATCATGTAGGTTCACATGTTGTCATAATATCACGGCCCTGCACATTTATTTATATGCTACTTATCACAAAAATTGCAGCACCTATAAATAATGCGCCCATTTTAATGAAGCTTTGTAAGTATATTGATAACAATACAAATAACAAATGAGTTAACTTGCGTGCAAACTGAAGTCCAGAAAATCTCTAAAATTCCAATAATGCGTATAATCGGTTTGTGAATTTACACTCTCAGAAACCCTTCTGCGCATGTTGCTAAGCAAATCTGGTCAGTCACATCAGCCTACGTACACCTAGCAAACTCATATTATCTCCTAGTTCATGATCAATCATGATCCGAAAAATATTTTTAAATATATTAAAACCCTCTCATTAATGATCATTATTGGTAATTAAAAATTTCAGCTCCGATTAATAGATCGGAAGAAAGAAATTAATATCAAAATTTCTGATCTCATAAATGTGAACATGCAGCAAAAATACCACAAAGAATGTAACTTTTTTTGGGCGTTATGGATTTTAATTGCAAAAATATGCACAAATGACATTTTAGTCTAATGCAAAATTTTCAATAAAACACGTTAAATCGAATTTTGAATCTCTAACGTCGCGTCGCAAAGAGAAATTGTAAAAGAAATTAGAGAATTCATAGTTTCATTACGAAACGAAGGAAAACCTTATGGTGAAATATGTAGCAAAAACCATTCAACTAGCTCGTTCTACAGTGCACACCATTATGAAAAACTTTAATTTAACAAATTCATCTAATAACAAACTCTGTTAAGGGTGTTCCTTCGATAAATGAAACACGACAAAAACAATTTGTTTTATGTAAAAATGGACTGTATTAACTATGCACTTATCTCAAAAGAATGTAAGAATCTTTGTCTAAGTAACGAAGAATAGGGAGAATGCTTATTGGGCGGGTTACACGGTATGATTCGGATCACATCCCGACACCGACGTAGCTTTTCCCGACAAGACCACAGGAAAAGCAGAAAAAGAGAGAGCGAAAATTGCTCCGATTATCCCTTAAGTACTAACCCCGAAGAATTCCAACCAGGGGCGCACCACCACCAAGAACCATTATAAGCTATGGCTACAACGAATCCCATAACTCGTGGCCATCTGGGGAATATCTATACTAATCGCTTTTCTGGGAATATTGCGGGTCCAACAAATTGACCATCAAAGCAATAGTCCCTATAGAGAAAGCTTCTTCGACTAGTAGCACATTCCCCAACCAAAGCGTATCCTTAGCTTTGGCCTGATGGGCCATGTGGTCTGGCACCCAGATGGTATTCTCCGAATAAGTATCGCAGTACATAGGCGTAACTTAAGGGAATAAATGACAGTATACAATAAACCTAACATTAACAACAATAAAAAATAAATAGAAACCAAAAAAACCAATAACTTAGAGTCCCTAACAAACTTCGACCTGGACGCCCTAAAAATTAAGATCGTGCGATATTCGGACTATTGTTAGGAAAGTTGCATTAAACCCGAAAATTAGTGCTTCGAAATTGGCTGATCAAGTTTGTAGGGAAACTGAAAATTGTGTCAGTGCTGAAACTATAAGAAGAGTTCGGAGATCAAAGAGATTTCATGGAAAGTTCCTAGCAAAAGTACCTGATCTCTCAGTAAAATAGAAGAAAACGCCTAAAATTTGTGAAAAAGTGTTTAGAAAAGGGCCTTAAGTTTTAAAGTTCGGCCTCGTTTACCGATGAAAGCAAGTACAATATTTTTGGTTCCGATGGTAAAGAAAAATATTCCGAAAAATTAATGAAGAGCTGAAACCTGAAAACTTGTTACCCACAGTTAAGCAACGGGGAGGCAGCGTAAGTGGTATGGGACTCAATGTCTGCGGCTAATGTGGGAAATTTAGTTTTCACTGAAGGTGTAATGGACTATCGGAACAATCTTCAAATTTTGCGTGATAATCTATTCCCTTCGGTTGAATGTTTGGGATTGGGAAAGCAATGGATTCCAACAAAACAACGATCCTAAACACACCGTCTTGGATGCCAAAAAATGGCTCTTTCACAACGTGCCCGAGAAACTTCATTTTCCTCCACACTTGCCAGACAGGAACCCTATCGAACTCCTACATATGGGACAAATTAGAACGAAAAGCACAAAATTACGAAATTTCAAAGCAAGAATCGCTAAAAAGACCATTAACCTCGGCTTCGGGTGAAATTGCCCCAGATATTACAGGAAATTTAGTTTCATTCATGCCCAGAAGGTTGCAAGCAGTTATAGATGCAGAAGGTGGACCGACAAAATATTAATTTATGTTTTTTTCTAAGTACGATAAAATTTTTCTGCTGTATGTTTAATTTTATGAGATCGAAAATTTTGATATTAATGTTTTTTCCTCCAACCTATTAATCAAAACATAAATTTATAATTACCAATAATGATAATTTATGAGAGGGTTTCAATATAATTAAAAATATTTCTTGGATCATGGTTCTAACTATGAAATAATACGAGTTTGCTAGGTGTACGTACATATATGTATGTGATTGACTCTAGTTAATTTCCTTTTGAAGTAGCGTATCCCAGGTAACTTAAATTGCAATTGGTAAATCTACTAAGACACGTTTTGGATTTTCCAGCATTGTAACCGTTTTTCATGTCATGTCGCATAGATGTTTTTTGAGGGCAAAATCAGGAGAGCGCGGAGGCTAAGGCAGCGCATTAATATTGCAACTTTATAGGTGAGTCATAGCTCAACGAACAACATGTGTCCGGCATTGTCTTGCTGAATAGCATGGTTCTAATACGTCGAACGTTGATATAGCTATTTGTTTTAATATTATCTGTATGTAACGAATGGCGTTATATGTAAAATCTGATCAAATGTACTACTCCTGCATTTAGGTACGTATACCAGTTTTGATAAAATATACGCTTTAATTCTAGGTGTTGCAATTTTTCTGATAAGTAGTATATTTTGACCAGGATTCATTTGGAGTTACTTCACAAAGGCCGGAGTGGCACGAAGCGTTATCCACAATAATCGATCTTCGAGGTGCTATTGTAACCAACTGGATTTAAAACTTTTTAGAATCAGTTTAAAATGCCAAGCTAGTCCTTTAAATAAAGGCTTCGTTGCAAAAAGGCTAAAAATCCAAGCTTACTACACCACTATTTGCACCTAAGGGCTTAAGTGAAAAGTGAAAAAGTCATAATTCTTCAAACATTCGTCTAAGAAGGTTTGCGATTGTTACATATTGATTTCTTACATATATAGCGTAAATAATGTTTCGAATTGTTGTTCTTGATATAATCGAATCTGATTTACTGTGTGGCTCAGAGATATTCTATCCGGATAATCCTTCTCCCTCTCAATATCATTGTTTTTAATTCGATTGAACACGTGAATTTTTATTTTACCCGATATACTTTTTGATAGTGTTTCGATGCTATAATAAATCTCAACCTCTTAGCTAGAGTGGGAGGTATCCTTAAAAGTTTTAAATGGAAAAGGGTTTCAAGTGATAGATCATTTTAAAGTTCTTTTTAACCTGACTATCTGACATATTATTTTTCTTCATAGCACTAAATCATACCAGAATATACGCAGAATTATATACAAGCAAATTATTATTTCTTTTTATTTGGCAACTGCTTGAAATGTTTGCCGTTGACTTCTTGGCAGAGCCGTAAACAATGATAAAATTTATCTCTTAAATTTTCTAAAGTATTTCGAGTCGTTTGCCTAGTTTGTTTTCTTACCGGTTCTTTGAGTTTATCTATATCATCTGGTTTCGTGTTGTAAACCTTAGACTTCAGATGAGTCCATAAAAAAAATCGAGAGGGGTGAAATCGGAACATCCCGGTGGCCATTCTGTTGAATATCTTCTTCCTATCCATCACTTTGGAAAAGTTTTCTTTAGGTAGAAGTGAACAATACGAGCAAAATGAAATGGTGGTACTCCGGGCTTGTAACCAAATCCGTCAGTCCGGCATGCCTGGATTTACTTCGCCAGGGAAGAAATTAGATAATGTAAGAACCATTTGGTGTTGAAGAAATTTTAAATATTATTGGCCATTAAATTGTGAATGAAGAATATTCGGTTCCGTAGGGCACTCGTCCGAATATTCGTTTTTAAAGGGTACTGCTGACCTCTGATCCAATGAGAATTTATTGCGTTCCAAAATCGGTGATTATGTCTATGGACGTGTTCATTTAAGGTAAAAGTTGATTCATCAATGAACAAAATCCATTCCATAGATATTTCCAATTGATGAACAACATTCCAGTTCTTTTGCAAAATTCACTCGTCGGTCTATATTATCCTTAAGCAATTCTTGATGTATTTGCATTATATCATGAATAATGTAAGGTGGAATATGTTTATTTTTCAATATTTTCAAAAAAGACGTTTTGAGTCGTGAGTGTATTAGCTTTTGTGTCGTCATACATTTTTTTTGGGGTTGATTTTTAGGAGTGTATTTTACATGACAATGACTTCTGGTTGTTTTCTATTTTATTTATGGTCTTTTGACTACTGAATGGAAAATGAGCATACTTTCATCGAAATAATGGAATTTGAATCATTTTGCGTTAGGACTTTGCCTCCAATCATTATTAAAATTTAAACTTTATAAGGTTCAGTTAAATAAAGCACTGTTTGTAATTTTTATAACTTACATGAAATATATATATTTTTTATATTAAACGAAATGAGTTACATTTTGTATTGCTACAATACTCGTATTATTGTGGTATTCCAGACATTTCGTGAAAAAGGCAAAATTCAACAAAGGAAAGATATTATTTTCAGTATTATTTTGCCTTATGAAGGAAAGTAACACATTGGATAAATTCAGGTTGCAAACATCGTTAATATCATGGATAACTTGAGTTCCCTTTCCACTTAAACTTTTAATGGTAACTACCATCCCACCTAAGGGGTTGGTATGGTGGCATTTTGTAGCATCGAAACACTACCAAAAAGCGTATCGGATAAAATCAAAATTGACGTGTTTAAGCAATTTTAGCAAAAGTCAAATGTCACAAAGGTACCGAATTTGTTCCAGTAATAGTTACCACACTGTATGTGTCAGCAAGTCTTTTATCAAGGAATGTTCGAAAGTAAGGTGAGGCGAAACACGTTTTCTTACGACTCATTTGATCACTTTTCTGCTCCCATTTGAGTTCAGAAAGTTACGCTTTCCCAAGCTAGTGCTGCAAAGTGGCACTATTTTATCGTACAAATGCAATTGAAAGTTGTATTCCCCCACTAATTACTAAGTGTCTGTGACATCTGTTCATCGAACAAAATATCTGAGATCACAATGTATGATCGTAGAAAGACTATTGTTCCTAATTCTTGATGGGAAAAGTTCCTTTCCCCCTCTAAACGCTTATTAGAACTCCTGCGTCCGGTCGTTCGTGCAAGAGAAATCGCGTGGGCAAAAATATTACTTTTCTCATTTTTCGGGGAAATAACTATTTCATCAGATTCGTTATATTTGCTTATGACAAATAGATCTTGAGTTGTTGAGGATATTTCAAACTTATTTGCCATACTGTAAGATGGCGTTTTCGCAATATTTTCGAAACGATTTGCTCTAAAATTATGCAGTTCGGTTTAGTTTAAGAAGTTGATTTTTTTTTGTATTATTAATTGTAGATTTTCGTCAGGGGCGTCACATACGGGGGATCTTGTATGTAAATGTTGTCCTAACTTTTTTGCTTGTGATAATTCTTAATTATTTCTAAATCAAACTACCTAATCGCAAATATTTTTAAGTAGAAAAGTTCCTCGTATTTCATCTCGTTAGGATAGACCGTTTTCCAGGAAAATGGGTTTCTATGAACCGAGGCACAATTACATGATGAACATCGAAATTTATAATGAAAAGAATTAAGAGAATGGATTGAGATGAAAGAAGGCTATTTTCTACATTTGTTGTGGATAAGCGATAAATCCTTAATGATATTAGTTTTGTTATTCCTGGGTAATAGAAAAATATTTCTATTACAAGAATGCCTACTATGGTTAAGATGCATTTCTATGTCGACGTAATCTTACCTCGGTTTATGAAAACCCATTTTTCTGGAAAACGGTCTATTCCAACGAAATGTAATAAGAGGATCTTTGTTACTGAAAATTCATACAACCAAAATTTATATAGAATCACCCAGTATTTCACAGAAAGGTGTTTTTATTGATTTGTTTTTGCATTCAAGTAAAAAACCTTTGTTTGATAATACTTGACTGAAAAACCACGTTGAGTTCAACAACATATTAATGTTAGTACGTTAGTAGTATTGATTTTATTAATTGAGAAGGCACGACCCAGATTTTCTAATTCGCATTCTTTTCTTTAAATTGCCTTAAAATGTTTATTGTGGGATTATCAAACGTACAGAGAGGAAAAATAGTTGCGTTAGTGGAATAAGAAATGTCTCAGAGATCTGTTGCTCCTATAGTTAGTGTTCCACAAGGAATGGTTTTGAAGGGTGAAAAATCTGTTCAAGGTACTTAGAGCTGGGAACACTACAAAACGGGCTAAGAAGTCACAAAAAGATTACTACAGATCAAGACGACAGAATTTTAGCTCAAACAGCTAGACGCAATCGAAAGATACAAATTCAAAGCTTCGAAGGCAACTTCAAAAAGCGACAGAGATGCGCGGATTCGTCGAAACAATTAGAAAACGACTTCGAGCTAGAGAATTACTTAGTCGAAAGCCACTAAAGGTCCCTAAATTGACAAGGCAACATAAACGCGACAGATTAAATTGGTGTTTACAGCACCAAAACTGGACAACGGACGAGTGGCAAAACGTCCTGTTTTCGGACGAAACTTGGATTGGTCTTAGATCCGATGATTGGCGATTCCGGTTTTAAGAGGCGGCGAGGGGCAAGTCAGGCTGCAAGCTGTCCGATATGTTTCGAAATATGAAGGGGGAACAGTAACGTTTTGGGGTGGCATAATTATAAGGGAAAATACTCCATTAATCTCTGTTCGATCCACCTTAACTGGATAAAGGTACGTAGATTTAGTGCTCCAACCAATAATAACAATTTGGAGAAGGGCCGTAGAATTTTTTATTAACGCACGACAATGCCCCAGCGCATATCAGTAGAGCCGCGAAAAATATCTTGGAAATGGAGAGTACTAGAGTTTTAACCTGGCCTGCTCGTTCTTCAGACCTGAATCCCATAGAACAGTTATAGAACATGATTAAAAATAAAATTAAGTTTCGTCAACGCAATCCGATAAATGCAAAACAACTGATACAAGTAGTTCTTGAAAATTGAAAAATCTTCCTCAAGATGAAATTGAGAAATTTATGGGAAGCATGTCTCGTCGAACCTATTCTTGTATTGAAGCTAGGGGTGGAAATACATGCTACTAGAACACCTAAGAAGCCTAAAATTTCATTTATAATTTGGATTTATTATAAATCTTGCTTTTAGAAAATGAGAGTCTTTAGTTAATTTTTATTATTACATAGAGAGTTGTTTTTTCCTCTGAGTTCTTGCAATACAAATCTTTTTTAACGTAATCTCTTAATTTCTAGCTCCTAATTTCACTGAGAGTAACTTCTTTGGAACATACTGGGTGATTCCATATAAATTTGGTTGTGTGTATTTGCGATTCAATAATTTGACTTAAAAAGTTAAGAAATTTCAAAAACAAAAAAAGTTAGGGCAACATTTACAGAGGAGACCCCTGGATGTGACCCCCTTGATTAAAATCTACAATTATTAGCACAAAAAAGTTTTCCCATTTCAACTCACTAGTGTGCCAAATTTTATGTTTTAGCGCAAACCGATTTAAAAATGTTGCGAAAAAACCGTCATCAGAGGGTTCAAACACTTTAAGAAGCAACTTTTGGGGTATATTCATAAGAACTTCTTTTATTGATTTAATATCTAGAATGGCCTGCCGAAATATTTCTTCGTTATTTCCGGATACCCTGTACAAAAACAACTATTACCGTGACGGCAATGGAGATTTAAACCCTCTTTGAATAGTGTGCTTTTCCTCGTTTTATTGAAAGCTGTCTATTGCTTCTTTCACCCTCATTAGGTATTCAGCAGTCAAGCCCATTTCCTTCCAGACTCTGGATTCTATAACTCGATTTACAATTCAAAAACAAAAGAGGGAGGTTTCCACATAAAATTCCCTGTTTTAATTTCGCGAGGCTTTTTGCATCGTTGTGTTGTTTCGCAATTCAATATGCTGAAAGTGCTACTAAAGCGTTCTGGAAATAATTTTGCTGGATTGAATCCCGACGACAGAACCGGCCGAATTTGAATTTAAATACTTTCAGCTGACAAATAACTTAATTCAATTTCGAGGAGCCGTCTCTTCGGGTATTATACTTTTGCTTTGGTTGTTCGGGACGTTCCCCCGGGAATGCTCCAACTCTGGATACTCCGAAACAAGCTGGATACCTGGAATTGATGTACTTTTTCCTTGCCTCGTTCCAGAGTAACGAGTCTAATAGGTACGTGTCGGCGAAGTAGATAAATCACAATTATATATATATTTGAAATTGGTGTGTAATGAAGCATCATCCGGCTTATTAATACTATGCCATATCCAGTTAATAATCGACTAATGTTGCATCGGTTTATAGGTACTAGTATATTAAGCCTATCGAAAACAGAATATTGGAATTGGTGGAATTATTAAGCTTCAATTTTATACCCAGATTAGCTCACGAGGATTATGATACTTTATGTTAATTTCAATTTCAGCAATTTATTACGTAGTGAAAACTGAACATTTGCGGAAGCAGTGAAATTTCAGAGCTTCGAACTGCATTTTTTTGCGCTAAATTTCGGATTCCTATCAGGCGACGAAAATCGAATCGAATCTCGAGAATTCGTGGAGCAATTGCTTCAAAAAAATATATCTCAAATCAATCGCTTCGGTTCGCTTTTGGCTTTTTACTTTGTCGTATTTTTCATACCATTTTTCTGATTTCGCACTTACCTGAAAAATACCTTCAAACAGAATTTTTTAAGGACCTTTAGCCCGAAAATTCTGATTTAGATCCCATATTGATCCCTGTTTCCTCGGATGAAATCCTGGGACCTTAATATAATAACCAGGATCAATATAGCACGTATTTTATTCGATTTACGCAAAGTATCGTACATGCTTCGACTTTTCATACTTTGAGAGCGCCAATATCTCGGGAATTCGCTGAGCAATTGCCTGTAAATACACCTCAAACGAATTAGCTCTACATTGTCAAGCATCTTAAATACGTCACTTCACGAAGAAATAACACGGAATTAAACTGTTTTGAATATAGAAGCGGAAGAAGCAAAAAAATTAGTGCTAAGGTCCGGATTGTTACGGCAACCACGGTTTTAGAGATACGTCGATTGTGGAAAAAAATGCATATTATATAGGGTGTTTGGTAGATGGCTTTACAAAATTTTTGAGCTATAGGGGAAGTCATTTGGAACCGATTAAACCTAATTTACCTCTGTACAAAACCTCGTAGTGTTAATCACAAAAAAATAAATCCGTTCTGTAACGTAAATGTATGCATTTTCTAAATAAGGTATAAAAATTAAAATTCCATCAACATTAGGATAAAAAAAGGAGCAGTAAGTTATAAGAAAATGAAGAAGTTGGTTTAAAAGTTTAAATTATTGGAAATAAAATTTTATTCCAGCCAAAAGTCGTACAGATTTTCGAATGCAGAAAAAATTTATTTATGTTGTGCTTTGTCTAAGGGTATATTACATATTACACAAAAATTATTAAACCTAATAAATTCAGCGTTATTTAAGAAAAATGACAATAAAAACCATCAAATAATGATTACACATTGATTAAGGATTTTGTTCGTATCAAGCTAAAGGCTGTTTCGAGAATGGCTCAATTAACGATTTCCTGAAACACCGATTGGCAGTAGACGGGCATTAAAATGGGCAGCACGCGCTCCAGATCTCAGTCCACTAGACTTTTTCTCATAAGTTATTTAAAGAATTAAATGTTTAGAGTTCCATTTGAAAGTATTCGACAATTAAAATATATAATTTTCCTGGAACTTAGGAATACTACTAGGCAAACATTGGCCAATATTCACAAGGCATTTGAAAACAGAATTTATAATTGGCTCGCTAATAACGGCTCACGTTTTGAATACTAAAAAAAAATATTATTTGATCAAACTTAACTTGCACTAGTACACATTTTTCCTTCTAACTTCTGACTCCATTAGTCGATTTCCATATTCTTGGCACAGTTACGCAGCAAATTAAATTCCACTTAAAATGATGTGCATCTTGATGGGGGATGCCTCTTGAAGTATCAAAGTGGGGGTTGCTGAGGATGAACAGGTAACATACAATTCTTTGTAATGTCAAATTGAATTTCCCTCTGGATATCTAAAAAGACGTTTTTTTTTACTATTTTAAGTTTTTTCTCTAATAATAAGAGGTATTTCAGATGGTTCACTTTGAAATGAACATCGTATATGTTTGGTCCAACAATTATAGATGTTCGCAGATGGGCTTGTCAAATTGCAGAGAAATATTACATTCCTCATAATTTTAGTCACACAAAAGAAATAGCAGGCAAATTTTGGTATTACGCTCTCATGAGTCGACATAAAGATAAAATCTACCCCAGAACTCTAGAAAAAAAAAACTAAAGAAAATAGAGCAAACAGATGGATTTGTAAAGCAGAAAATAGAGAGAAGCAGAACACGGAAAAGATACGTGTAAGTAAGCGTAGGATGAAGGAAAGCAATAATGAGGAATCAGTCTACGAAGAAGAAATCTTAGCTTTAGATATCTTAAAGAGCTATATATCAAAAGACTAAGAGAATTAATGTGCTAAATGCAAATGTAATTATTTTAAGAAAAAAGGACCTAAAGCGGATTGGTTGAAGTGTGTATGTTGCCATGATTGGAATCATGGAACTTATACCAGCAATTCCGACATATGGGATCATCGTTTTTTTTTTGTTTTACGAGTTAATTTGCTGCTGCTAATATTTACCTAACTGCTACTATAGTTCTAAGATATTTGTTTAAGAAAAGCATTAATTTTTAATATTTTTGCCTTGTTTATATCTAAGTACAATTTGGTCGACCCATGGTCTAATTAATACGGCTGGTCGCTTAATTTGAAACATAGTTTTGATTTAAAATTTTGTTCATTATTGAGAAATATATAACAATTGTGCTGATTTGTCTTTAATATACATGACGATTAATAACAGTCGTTTCATTTGGTGTAATTGACAATTTAGCCAGTTGTAAATTATTTCGAATGAAAAAATCAGTTTAATAAAAGTGGTCCAATTAAATCGACTTTACATTAGTATTTGTTTTAGTTATTTATATTTATTACATATTTATAAATATGATATTCAGCAAAGATCTTGAGATTTTCGAAATAAAATTGTATTATTTTTATAAGGTGGGCATTTAAAAAAATTATACAATGCGTACATGAAGTATGGAACAAATTCAATTAAAAATTAGGTATTTGTTTAAACAAAAAAATGTTGAGACACGTCAATTTTTATTTTATGTTGCGTTTTTTTTATGGTAAATGCATGTATACAGGGTGACCCAAAAACAAGTTACGACCATTAACTTCATTTTTGCAAATAGAAATACTTATATTTTATGTAATTTTTAAATTCTGCATCAAACTCTAAGTATATTTTATGTAAACTGTCCTATACCTAAACTCAGTAGTTATCGAGAAATTTACGTCTGAACCTGTCAGTAATGAAGACGACGTCTTATTTGGTAGGTTTGTTTATTTGTCTCCATAGAAGAGGTAATTTTTATTCATTTAATACATAACATTTCAATAATATTTAAATTTGCATGTTCGTCAGTTTTGATTTGACTTCAAGATGGTTTCATTTCAATTAAAAGTTATATTAGGATGTATTCATTCATAACACAAACTAGTGAAATTTTTATGATGATTGAATATGGTGATAAAGCGCGAACACAACAGGAGGTGTGTGTGTTTTAGTTATTAACAAATATCCTGATAGACCAATAAACCAATTGAACAGTTAGCAAAATTGAAAGAAAGTTTCGAGATATTGGTTCGGTGGAAGATAAGCTGAACGCTGGACGTTCTGCAATAAATGACGATAAAACATGTAATGTTTTACTAGCTCTGCAGGCTGTTCGGATTTGAAATGTTTTGACAGGAAAATCTCCTTTACTGGCTAAATATGGTATACGTTTCAAGAGCTCGATTTTTGAGACAGAATGAATGGCGAAAACAGTATTTCGATATCTTTAGAGTCCGTGAAGCTAAAGGGCATTTTTCAAATATTGGACATTTTCAAGATTTTTCATAACGTTTTTTTAGGATAATATAGAAGTAAAACAAAAACATTCTTAAGGCACTTTGTCGATATGATTTCAGCGGCGTGCTTAGTTTTTTGCTGAAGAACGGTATACTGTAGCAAACAACTAAACACGCTAATGGAATCACGACCAAAAGCGTCTTAAGAACGTTTGCATTGTATTTCAATATTGTCCTAAGCAAAAAAGTTTTGAGGAATTTTGAAAATAGTCGAAATTTGAAAAACACCCTCCAGTTCCATGGACTATAAAAATATCGAAATACCGATCTTGCCATTAAATTTTTTTCAAATATCGAGCTCTTGACATGTATGCTAGTTTTTCCCTATCTAGCCGAGAAATGGGATTTTTCTGTCAAAACACTCCAAATCCGAACACCTTGTGCAAGAAAATACACACAGCAGCATTCGGCAATTAGTCGCGATTACGATATTCCTACTTCACGTGTACATAAGGTTTTAAAACCAGGAAGATGTCATCTGCATAAAATACTTCTTGTACACGCCTTAAATGAAGACGATCCAGACCGACGAATGCAATTATGTCAAATCCTAATGGATATGTGCCATAATTTTCCCCGCCAAGTTGAAAATATTCTATTTTCAGATTAATCAATTTTCACATTAACCGGCGACGTTAATAGACAAAACTGTCGCTTTCGAACAAAGGAAAATCTTAGATGGATGGGAGAACACCATATCCAGGAGCCTGGAAGAATTAATGTTTAGGCGGGTTTTATCAAAAATTTAATCATTACCCTCTACATTTTTGACCAGACTTTGAACGGTCCAAGATACCTTGAATTTTTACATCTAATTCCCAGTTTAATAACTTTATTTCCCAGTTATAACAACCCAATGATGTATGACGAAAATTTATGGTTCCAGGGTGATGATGCACCACCGCATTATGCAGCTCAGGTTATGCAGTATCTCGACGATATAGCATTTCTCAACAGATGGATTAGAAAGCGTGGATCTATTGAATGGCTCCCAAGTTCTCCGGTTCTTAATCCTTTAGACTATTTTTTGTTAAACCATCTAAAAAATATTGTGTACCAAATTAGACCTGAAACGATTGACGACTGAAAAACTAGAATCAGAAGAGAATGCGTTAATATTGATTCGGGAACAAGAAATATGGTTCAGCATGAATTTATCCACCATTTGGAATACTTCCAAGCACAAAAAGGATTTCAATTTGAACATTTGATTTAGTAAACGCTTATTGTTTCTACTTACACCATATTGTATTCCGTGAAAATCTATTGATAGTTGTCATAATATTCGTCTCAGTTACTGCTATGCTCAGACGTAAATATCTCGATAACTGTTGAGTTTAGGTATAGGCAATGCTACATAAAGTGTACTGAGAATTCGATAAATAATTTAAAAATGGGAAAAAAAGTATTTCTATTTGAGAAAATGAAGTTGGCGGTCGTAACTTGTTTTTGGGTCACCTTGTATACATATATTTACCATCAAAAAACCGCAATAAAAAATTAGAGTCGCAAAGTCCCAGCGTTTTTCCAAAAAAGCAATACCTGATTTTTAATTGAATTTATGTAGGGTTACGCAACTAACCCTATGTTTTAGTTAGTACCTATTTTGTAAATATTCATTAATTTTAAGATAGCAATACCCTTTGAGACACGGCACTGGTAGGCATTGGCCAGAGCATGAGAATTTCCTATGCCATGCTTTGTCGATGTTGGAAATCCCCGCAATAAAACCGGGTCGGCATTGGAGCTGCATATAGTGGACTTTGTCGGTGCTGGGATTGCCCGCAATAGACCTTGTCGGTCCCACAGCTGCAGTTCCAATTCCCGGCTAAGCGGCAAATGGTGCAGATGGCACCCTAGCGAAAGTACGCCCATGGTTTATCACCATGGGCGTTGGTACTTAAGATTGGACAAGGCATGGAGGGCTCTCTTCTTCTTGCCCTTGTTTTTGGGATACGGTCGGTCATTGTAACGCAGTCGTCGTGTCCGCGCTCATTACATTCATTAGTCTGTATATTCCTTGTTAATAAACGTAAACTTGTATACCTTCTCTCTGACCTGTGATTTCATTACAAAGATATAACCAACATCCTATATCTTAAGTAGCATCAAAAACACCCGATGCTACATTTGGGGGCTCGTCCGGGATCACAGTAATAGAAAAGGTATAAAGTCGGGAGTGCGTGTGAAAGTGTTAATTAAAGAAACAAAGCCAGATATGGAAGATACAATTAACCAGGTCGCAAGAGGTGTCGCCGTAGTAGAACTGGAAGACAGCCGGCTTCCGCAAAAGAGGGTGTCAGAGCTCAGAGAGGAGCTCAGGCGACGAAACCTAAGGGTGACGGGTCGAAAGCATGAATTGGTGACGAGACTAAAAGCAGCGCTTCTACTTGAGCGAGACCGCGTATCCGACCAGGAAGAAGGAGCATACAACGATGAAGAAGACGACGACGAAGTAGAAGACGATGAGGATGCCGAAGCTGCTGATGATGTAAGACGTACAGATACAGGTAATAGGCACAGAGACGCACGTGTCCTGAATCCTGCGTTTAGCGGCCAAGGGCATCACAACGACGAAGACGATGACGAGGGCACCGATGACGAACGCGCCCGGTACACACCAGTGACACAAAGACGGAACGTGTCACGGCGTGTATTATTGACGTTTAAAGACGTAGAAGGATCCCTGGAGAAGTTCAGCGGCGATGGTCACGCAAATATACAACGATGGCTAGAAGATTTTGAGGAGATGGCCGAGCTGTGTGGATGGAACGAGATCCAGAGGATAGCTTATTGCAAGCGGCTGCTGGAAGGATCAGCTAGCATGTTTGTCAAATACGAGCGATGCGGGAAAACTTGGGCAAAGCTAAAGAGAGCACTGAAGGACGAATTTGAAGAGGCCGTGGATAGCCTGCAGGTACATAGGAACCTAAGTAAGAGGAAGAAGAAACACGACGAAACGCTCCAACAATATGCGTATATAATGCTGCAGATTGCGGCGCCAGCAAATCTTGAGGCGCGGGCGGTCATTCAGTACATAATAGAGGGCATCCCTGATGATGCAGTAAATAAAGCTGTGTTGTACGGCGCTAAAAACATCAAACAGCTAAAAGAAAGGTTTGGGCACTACGAAATGATGAAGCAGGAGATGACGAGGTCCAAGGTAAAACCAACAGAGAGGAAAACTGGCAAAACAGGACGTGTGGAGAGCCAGGACAAGGGGAAAGTTGGAGTTCCGGGAAGCGTGGCGAAGAGGCGCTGTTTCAACTGCGGAGCCGAGGACCATGTGAGTGTGGTGTGTCCCTTGAGGGAAAAAGGGAAAAAATGCTTTAAGTGTAGCACATTTGGGCATATCGCCGCGGAGTGTCCGGGAAAGCCCAAAGAGGTGTACGTAGTGTCGCAACTTAGAAAGGAACGGTGCCAACAGGAGGTGACAATTAAGGACGGTAAGACTTTAGCGTTAGTAGATACGGGTAGTGACCTAACTCTAATGAGTGAGGGGGAATACCAGAGATTGGGATCACCCCCGTTAGTAACTAGGCAATTATGTTTTGAGGGCGTAGGGTCTGAGGTAAACGAAACAATGGGTTCGTTTACCACTAGCATGACAGCAGGGTGTGATGACTTTGCCGTAGAGTTTCATGTCGTACCCGACACTATTCTTAAGCATCCGGTTATTTTGGGGACAGATTTTTTGGATCGCGTCGAGCTTCGCATTCGACGAGGGGAGACCACTTTTCTAAAGTTGGACGACGATGATGAGACCGATGTTAATAAAATCAGGCAGCCCCATATATTCAACGCTATTAATGAAGCAAAAGAGATTGACTTAGAGCACAGTAAAGAAGAACGCTATAAAGAGGGGATAGAAAAAATGATCAAGGAATACAGACCGGAAACAACGCGAGATGTGGGCGTACGGGCTAAAATCATTTTGAATTCCGACAAGCCCATAACCTCGCGACCGCGTAGATTGGCTGCATCAGAACGGAAGGAAGTGAATGATCTTATGAACGCATGGGTGGCAGAAGGGGTTATTCGGCCGTCCAATTCTGAATATGCGAGTCCAATTGTCGTGGTCAGGAAAAAAGATGGCTCCATTCGGGTATGTGTGGACTATCGGAGGTTAAAGGATTGTAAGTTTCATTTTGGTGCAAAGGAGATAGAAGCATTCGAAAGATTGAGGGCTTCATTAATTAATGAACCTGTTCTGAAGATATATTGGGTGGGGGTAGACACAGAGCTACATACAGACGCGTCATGTTTGGGTTACGGGATGATCTCAATGCAGAAAGATGAAAGCGACGGCAAAGTTCACCCCATACGTTATGCTAATGGTAAGACGACCGACGCCGAATCCAGGTACTGTAGTTATGAATTAGAAGTGCTGGCCATTATAAAGGCATTAGAGAAATTTAGAGCGTATTCACTAAACATACCATTTAAAATTGTAACTGATTGTCAAGCATTCGCTGCGACAATAAGAAAGGAGAAATTATGCTTAAGAATAGCAAGATGGGTATTGTTGCTAGATGACTTTAAGTATGAAGTAGTTCATAGGCTAGGTAAAGACATGTCGCCTGTAGATGCGCTAAGCAGGAACTCTTTGCCTGTAATTATGTATATTAGTGAAGAAGACGGCGGTTTGGTTGCACGCTTGAGATATGAGCACAACAAAGATGAAGAGTTAGGGCAAATTATTCAGGCAAAAGCGCGCAACGAGGCCGACGGCTTCTATTTAAGCAATGACTTATTGTATAAAAATGTGGATAGGAAAAGTTTAGTGGTAGTTCCCAGGAGTATGGAAACGCGAGTGTTTAGGCAGACACACGACCGAGGGCATTTCGGGATTAACAAAACCGAAGCGCTGGTAAAAAGGCAATTTTGGTTCGAGGAAGATCGCAAAGAGCTGCGGCAGGAGACAAGGAGACAGATAGAGAAGACCCAGGAAGAAGAAACCGCCGAAGATTCAACAAGAACCGCAAACCAGCCATGGGGAATGGGCCTCGAAGAAAGAATGGAAGCGGTTCATGGAGAATCCGAGGATGACAATTGGGGACAATTGTCGCCGCAGGATGGCCGAATGTAGGGTTACGCAACTAACCCTATGTTTTAGTTAGTACCTATTTTGTAAATATTCATTAATTTTAAGATAGCAATACCCTTTGAGACACGGCACTGGTAGGCATTGGCCAGAGCATGAGAATTTCCTATGCCATGCTTTGTCGATGTTGGAAATCCCCGCAATAAAACCGGGTCGGCATTGGAGCTGCATATAGTGGACTTTGTCGGTGCTGGGATTGCCCGCAATAGACCTTGTCGGTCCCACAGCTGCAGTTCCAATTCCCGGCTAAGATGCCACGGTTTGATGCGGCAAATGGTGCAGATGGCACCCTAGCGAAAGTACGCCCATGGTTTATCACCATGGGCGTTGGTACTTAAGATTGGACAAGGCATGGAGGGCTCTCTTCTTCTTGCCCTTGTTTTTGGGATACGGTCGGTCATTGTAACGCAGTCGTCGTGTCCGCGCTCATTACATTCATTAGTCTGTATATTCCTTGTTAATAAACGTAAACTTGTATACCTTCTCTCTGACCTGTGATTTCATTACAAAGATATAACCAACATCCTATATCTTAAGTAGCATCAAAAACACCCGATGCTACATTTATTCCATACTTTATGTAAACACTGTATATATTTTCATTTGCCCAAGAATTTTCTCCAGATGCAATGTCGATTTGAACATACCTTTAATGTCTACCTTAATTACCATGACGCTAAATTCTTCCATGTATGTAAGATGTTATGTTAATGTACAGTGGTGGCCATAAGTATGGAATATTATTTTAATTTGATAAAATATTTATTAAAAAGTGTTAAACAGAAATTATACAAATGCTTGAAGGATTTATTATTTATTTAATTTCCTATAATTATAACATAAAATTAAGATTTCTAATTGAAAAACTTTTTAGAAAAATGAAAATGAAAAATTACACTTGGACAAAAGTATGGAATATTTTTATATCATGGTATGGAGTCTGCCATTTTAAGTAAACTCAATATTTTGTGGCATACCCCTTAGCATCTAGGACAGCCTGACATTGACGCTGCATTCAATCAATTAGATTCTGGCACGTTGAGGAAGAAATGTTTTTTCATTCTTCTTGTATGATCCTTCACAATTCTTCAGTATTTGACACGCGTCTTTGTCTAATTTTTCGTTTAAAATGGTCCCGCAGATGTTCGATGGGATTTAAATCAGGAGATTGTGAAGGCCATTCTATAACATTTATCTGCTTTTCAATAAACCAATTTTTGATCAACCGCGAAGAATGTTTAGGATCATTATCCTGTTGGAACCGCCATACCAGTGGCATTTCTTCCTCATCAAATGGAAGCATATGCTGCTCTATGATATTTTTGAACAAAAACTTATCCATTATTTTATCAATTTTGACTGATAGGCCAACTCCAGATCTCGAAAAAGATCTCCACACCATTAAACTCTGGCCGCCATGTTTAACAGTGGGCTTTTGGTACTTGGGATCAAATCTCTTCCCTATTGGTCGCAGAACATAAGTTTTTCCATCTGAATCAAACAGTTTGATTTTGGTTTCGTTACTGAAAAGAACGGTATTTCATTTTTCGGGTGTCCAAAACAGATGTGAGCGTGCAAACTTAATTCTGGCCTTCCGAATTTTTTTGGAAATTAATGGTTTCTTCACTACCAATCGTCCAAACAATCCAGTATCACATAGACGACGCCTCACAGTACGATCACTAATTTCAATACCACTATTAGTTGTAATTTCTTCCTTTATTAAGCGCGATGATTTTTCGGGATCTTTGGAGGATATAATTTTAATACGTTGGTCTGTATGGGCTGTTGTTTTTCTGGGACGTCCTGTTTTCGGATGGTTTTTTACGGCATTAAATACCCTAAACTTTCCCAAAATTATTGATACACACCCCTGGTTCACATTAAATGTCTTTGCGATGTCCTTCTGATTGGCTCCGTTATTTGACATCTCCACTATTCGTGATCGAAGATCTTCCGAAAGATATTTTTTTTAACCATTTCGGTTTCAAATTTTATCGAACTGTAACACTCAATACTGAATACTAAATGCAAAATAAATTTAAATCTATGATATTTCATACTTTTGTCCATCTAAAAAAATTTGTTTATCGGTGAAATTTTTGATAGCAACATTCTATAAATACTGTATGATTTAAAATGTAGAATTGACCTATCCCAATTTAAATATAACACAATGGAAGAAAAAAAGTAAAGGCCCTTTAGCTAAATAAAGTTTCAAAAAATATTCCATACTTATGGCCACCACTGGATATACTATTTTCTGTACACTTTTCTTGCTGTAATGATAGATTCGCCCTTTTGGTACGGTGATTTGGGTAAAAGCCCTTTTCGTTCGTTTCCCCTTGCCGTTGGACTTTCACTAACGGTTTTGCATTTTTTTACATGTGTCAAAACA
The DNA here is from genome assembly GCF_040115645.1 of Euwallacea fornicatus. Taxonomy (NCBI): domain Eukaryota; kingdom Metazoa; phylum Arthropoda; class Insecta; order Coleoptera; family Curculionidae; genus Euwallacea; species Euwallacea fornicatus. The sequence continues at coordinate 6,469,127 of NC_089542.1, read as the reverse complement.
GACTATTTTCCAAACGCTGGAAAACACGTCTTCTTTCAGAGAATTGAAGATGTCCAGAAGGAGTCTGTTTGCTTTGTCGATGTGCAGAGTATTGCTACCTCTCGCAGTGTTCACCAAGGGGCTTGGCTCTGGAGCTATGCCCATTTCAGCCCATCGGATTTGTTTCTGCTCTAGAAAATCGATGGAAGCGATGATACGGCAGTAATGCCGTAGCCGAGCGCCTCGTTGAAATTTTAAATTCAAAGTCTCTGAGACTTGAAATTTAAGGTAATTTACTAAATACTCTGGCGGTCGTTATGCATATGGGAATTTAATTAGTCCTATTACAGAGGAAGACATATTTGTGGGGGTTTAAGGTGTTTCGCGTTTATTAGGATTGGAGTATATTCTAAGAAACAAAGGTCATTGAACGTGAATGATGAACTCATCATTCACGGTCCATAGCATTAATGCGCCCTCGTGTATCAACAGAGCTAAAATTAATATATTTTCAAAGAACCGTCGACAAAAGTGTTTAGGCTTGGCTATATTTGGTTCTTGCCCATTGACGATCTCGATTTTTTTTTATCTTTCATGTTAGCAAGTTATGTATTAGTTTACATCTATTTACGTTTTTTTTTTGGAGACGTTTCCGGAAATTGTCTCCTTGGCATCTGTGTTACATAATGGCTAGTAATTGTTGTTTGTGTTTTGGGGCCTAGTGACCTGTCCAACTACGAAGTTCATACGTCAATTCTTCTTGCTTTAGATAATTTTTTATTTCATGTTTTTTTCATTACTATATTTTCCATATTGTGCTTCTCGACACAGTACTGATTTATCTTTGTTTTAGTGGATTGTCCGTCTTTATCAAATTTATAGCGTCTGGCTGTCCGATTGGTTTCAAAGCTATTATCTGCTACAGACTCATAACATTAAAAAGAAAATCCCCAATTTGAAAATGCTACAAATCCATCAAAATGCATTCCAAGGCTTCAGGACTGCAAACGAGTTCTCTAATGCTGATTTAAGTATAGAATTGCGCTTTAGATATTAGAGTTTCTAGCAACTACGACTTCAGACTGATAAAGAAAAAATAAAAAAATTCGAAACATTCTTGAAAACTTTCAACAGGAAGTAACCAGAACAATCACCTTCCAAGTCTAAGCCACTTTATGAAACTTACAGCTCCAATATCTCGGGAAAAAGTGTCTTGAAAATTGCTCAAATTACACGTATTAGTCTTCCTTAAAGAGCCTTTTGGTTCTTTAAACTCGAACAAAAAATTCCTATTGTCTCTTTTTATTTCTGAGATATGGGGTGACTTTAATACTAATTTTGAGAAGACTGGGGACCTCAAATGTGCCATTTAGGGCCAATATAGGCTTTACGCCAGTCGGCAAGAGCGAGATTTATCTTAGAAAAAATTTTAAGGTTTTCTGTAGATTTTATAAGAGACAAAGTATTTGATTTTTTTTGGGGAGGAGGAGCGGGGGGGATCACACACGAGCAAGGGTTGTCGGAACGATAGAATTGCACGCTATTTTCAATTAAAACTAATTAAGAATAATATGTACTCTCTGACAAGAGCTCGGACGAATGTTTCAGACACAAGTCTATCACTGTTTTCGGGATCTTTGAAAAAATTGTTAGGAAATCGAAAATTACCAAAACTAAAGTTCATGACATATGAATATGTAAAGTATGCAAAACACTCCATAAAATCTTCTCAATCGCTGAGGAATCACAGTTTTTGACATTGGCTTGTCATATTACCTAATTTAACGTGTTTTTGAACTTCATTATCTGTGCTTTGTTTATTTTGATGTGTCCGGGTTGACCTCTTGCATAGGTAAAGGGTTCTGATTCATGCTTACCGAACACGAGGTCACATAACAGCTTTTATAAATTAAAATATATGCACGTCCTTTGATTTTTCCGTTCTTTAACAATGATTCTTTGGTGACAATTGCCAAAGGCATTTTTGCATTTATTTGACCTATGAATTCTCTATTTTTAGTGTAATTTTGATATAGTTTAACTCTATTTTTTAAAGGTTTTACCAACAGAACATTTTTCATATTCAGAAAGAATTTTATATGTGATATCTTTAGTGCACTTTTTGGTCTAGCCTTTATAAGGTTTAAATATAGTACATTTTCTGTTCTAAGGGTTAAGGTCATTATAAGGTCCATGTCAGTTCACTAAAGTAAAACCTAATATGTACATCGAAAATATCAAAATATTTTTGAAGATGTCCAAACCTGAAAAATTTGAAAATTGCCTAAAAAATAACTAAAATGAAATTATTATCGTAAGCTCCATAAGAGTGCAAATCAGGGTGTAGACTCTGCTTTACTTTCTAAACCACCGCGAGGTGACCTATATAGTCCCAGATAAGGATGAACGGCTGGGGATCTTAGAAAGGGTAATAGATATAAAATCGATTAAATTACGAAAATGTTCCGCAATTTAAAGCAAATTGATAATGTGTTTTTACACGGGCTGAATTTCAAATGTTTAGAAAGATATCCGGAAAAAACAAATTCGGCGCTGTCCCTTTTTTATTTTTTTAAAATAATTTTTATATGGTTACAGTTAGAGAAATTAAAGTTTTATATTAATTAGATACATCTGTGAGACCATCAGAGCAAATATTGTTAATATTTCACTTAAGTCCTTACTTTCGGAGATTAATCGTTAAATTTTGATTTTCAAATAGACGCAATATCACATACATATTTACATATTTTAATTCGTCATAAAATTCCCTTTTCAGCCATGTATCACGTTTCGTATTTGCCTCAGAAACTCTATAAGTCATGGCCATTCAAACATTTTTTAATACTTGGCTATAATTTTGACTTATAGCAATGGTACACAATAAATAAATAAATGCCAGGGAATCGGTAAACAAAGCATATTTATCTTTGAACAATAATAGTAGTTTATTTGAACATTTGTGGTAATTTGAAACTTCTAATCGATCCAAATTTAACCGTATCGTTGTTATTTAAAACATAATTTATTTAATTTTGTTTTTTTTGTTTTATGCCGATTTCAGGAATACGCGAAAGTACATACCGGATGTCCAGGTGAACCCTGGACATAGGAGATTAATATGGGAAATTCGTTTGAATTTTTTTGCGCTTACACGCATTATTCAATTGAAAAGTTTTTACATGGAGGTCATAGTATAGTCATTATTCTGCAATTTTTTCAATCTTCTAGTTAGAGCCCTTTTAAGTCGAAACGTTCTCAGAATTGAAAAACTCCAATATTCCGAGTAAAATTTCAGTGCCAAAATTGGACAGAGCCAAGACTTTGTGTTTATTTAATTCTGAGCCTGTCTCCGACGAATCGTGGCTTCGAACAATTACACGCGACATTAAAATTTTTGAAATTTGTATGTATTTTGAGCCAAAACGGCTCTAATTAAAAAAATGAAAAAATTGTACAATGATGACGGCTTTTGAGTACTATGATGTCTACGTAAAAGTTTTTCAGTTGGATAACCCGTACACGTGCAATAAAATAAAAACCGATTTACCATGTTAATCTCCCTGGTTTAGTGTTCACCTGGGCACCAGGTTTATTAGTGCACAGGTCAAAGAAATGTAAGATTGATTAACTTTAAAATATTTTCGACGGTTTTAGACCATTTATTTATTTTTTTATCATTGCTGTAAGTCAAAAGCAATAATGGTTATAGTTAATAGAGTTTCTGAGAAGAATATCAAATGTAATACATGGCTGACAAGGCAATTTTATGAATGTAAATATTCAATATTGCTTTTATATGAAAAAAAAAAGTTTAACAATTTTGCTTCGAATCTAAGGACTTAATAATAATATTGGCAACATTGCCACGCTGTTCTCAAAAAGTGTCTTAATAATTGAAAACTGTAATTCTTTCCACTGTATCCGCAGAAGAGCTATTTCTAAAAAAAAACCGAAAACCACCAAATTAATTTTTTTCAGGATATCTTCGTAACCATTAGGAATTTACTCAGCATCAAAACAAATTATTAATTTGCTTTGAATTGCGCAACTTTTTCTAACTGAAGCGAGTTCGTATCTATTAGCGTCTCCGAAACTCCCATGCTACTTATCCTCATCTGCAACAGACTATATATTCTGATCGATATTATTCAAATTTCCTCTAGAAAAAAGACGTCTCAAGGTAGATTTTCTAAAGCTCTAAGACCTCAATTATTCGCAGAAAATATGTAAAATTTTCGATAATCCTCCTAGTTTTTATAAGGAGAGATTATGACGATCTCACGAAGACAAATTCTGTTTTTGCTTCGCCACTGACTATTTTTTCCTAAATTCAGAAACCATGCCACTGATTTTGGCTGCAATAAATTCCGCGGCCCGTCTGCCGTAATTTAATCCAGGACATGTTTTAACTAAATTCAATTGGCCTGATAAATATTTAGGCATGGGCCATGACCATATGAATACACATGTAAAAAACATAACAGAGTGCCCTAATGAAATTTTCTGATGTCCAGTCATAAACCCGTTTTTAATGGACCCAGTACACGACATCCACATACACAACGAGGGTAAATTTCATTTCCCGAAATGCTGAGCCACCAAATTAGTTTCGTTTCATCCGGCCGGGCACGTTCCATATGAACAACATTAAATAAAACGACTCATTTTTGGTTTCCTTATATCATTCTATCCGGCAGATTTACTTTAATTTGCTTTTGTCTTTTTAAGTTTAAGGGGAAAAATGAGACGAGTGGTGGAAACACGTTTAAACCTGGAAGTTCGTTCTCTTCGCACCCCTCTGGCACTTTTTGGTCAATTTCACTAATGACCTGGAAACTTTCCGTAAGGGCGAGTTCCGCTTACAAATAACCAGTATTAGCATTTTCCTTACTTTATATGCAAATTCAAACTGTTTTGGAAAGGCAAATAAATTCATTCCAGAACGTGTCATCGCTCAGCATTCAATTATTGGGGCGCTATAAGAAAATTTTTTTTAAGAACAAAAAGAATTGATACCTGAGGTATCCATTTTTCACGACTATAAACGTCACTTCCCAAAGATTTATGGTCTCGGGTGCGGTTTTTCTCAAGCACCGATGTTTCGGAATTAAGCGAAATTGGTTATGAACGAGCTTTTGTTGCTGGGAATAACATCTGCCCTCATTGTTTTATAGTCTCCAACACATCCACGATTTATAGTCTTCGGAAGTAATATATTGCGGGGCAATAGGCAGAATCCTAAAAAAGTTTTTGGGTTTTGGGGTCGTAAAATTGCTTTGCAGTGCACCGCGAGAACAAAAGATAAACCTCGGGAAATCCGCACTGGACGACACCTGCCACGTTGCAATATTTTCCTTTTTCTGGGGAAAATTTATTCCCACAATATCTCCGATTGTTTTTCCACGAAGTTGCCTTACAGAACCAATCAAAAACTGTGTAAGATATAAAACTCTGGATAATTTATTTCCGGCGTTGAATGGAACGAGCAGGTAAGGCGCACGCGATGCCCATGGAAACATTTTCAATTATCTATCTACCTACGTAATGCTTGTCTGATTTTCCTTGTTCAAGGAGAGTTTTAAGTGCACTGGAACATCTTGGCAATTGTCGAATAATTTAATTTTCACGGGAAATCAACCGGAATACTAAAAAACTGCTACGAATTTGAAGGAAGACTCTCATGCGAGGGCGTAAAGCTCGAGGACGATATTTAAGCAGTCAGTAGAAAAGTGATTTTTTTTCTTGTGCGAACTTAAGAAAAAAACTGATCTTACAAAATTTCCAACTGATCCCAGTCAGCAATCAATCTCAATATCTCAAGGACTGAAGATGCGTGCAATCCCCACGATTTGTCATAGTAGAGAGTGGTCAATTAGCTCTAAACCTGGACACAATATGAATAATTGAGGTGAGTCATTAATCAAGTCTCGTCAGGTCGTGGTCGAAGTTTGCTGCCATGAGAAGTGTCCAAAGTTGCCGACGTTTCACCGCAAGACACCCTCATCCGCCCCTTGTAATTAGCCGGGCTCTTAGTACTAAATGTCTTGATTAACTTGAGGTTTTGCAAGGGGCCCCCCAGATAAGGAAAGCCCCCGCTTTTCGGCCTCCTCTAAATAATGGAGCTGTTTTGCTCTCGGGCAGTTACCGTTTATTTTTGTGGTTATGTCTGGTCTTGACTAATTAGGCCCCTTCCTCCAAGATGTCCGGGATTAGACGAGATAAAGGAAAACTTTTTTCATTGCTCCACTTCATTTTCCTTTCCATTAGTTGGTAATGCAATATCTATGAACTTTCTGTTTTATCTATAAATTATTCGGCAAGGAGCAGATGTGGTTGAAAATGCTAGGGAAAACAGCAAAATTGTATTTATATAAGACTCTAATGCCCGAATATCTTTAATTCCGGAAATGGATTCAGATTTAATGTTTTATTCATTGGGGTATTTTATAAGGGAAATGGGGATTATGTATGTTTCTATTTCTCCAATGTTTGCTTTATGTAAGCGTGGGTATATGCAGCGTTTAGACAATTTTGTCTCCTGTGTCATTTCATGGATAAATTTCAGGAAAGGCTTTCTTACAAGTTCAATATGTTAAAATGTGTTATTTTAGTGCTTGGATCACCTTTTTTTCTCGTTTTCACACGAAAAAAGCACCTACATTTCTCTCTGGCTGCCTCGCCGACTTATTATTTTGGGGGGAATCCCCTGTGTGATGCAACTTTTCGTGATCTTTTAAATATTGTAAGTTTTTTAAAACACAATTTTCCAACTTTTCGATACTTCCAAAAGAGTTTATTTAGTATGTGTCTGAAAACAATCAGACTTTCTTGGGAATACCAAATGTCGGCAATAAACTATAACGAAGGGGTATCAGAACCCTGGAAACTTTCACATAATTGTGTCCCTTGAAGTAGTTTATTGCCGATAGAAAAGGGATTTGCACTGTAAGGATTTTCTAAGAATCCCACTGCAGTACATCTGTGATGTTGGTTGCAATTAGCCATAGTCTTAGAAAAGGTTGTAAACCCTGGTGATTTAAAAAAAAAACGACTAGCGGCAAACAAAGGACCAATCCCTGGTACCGCGGAGGACGTCCAATTCCAGTAATTCAATAAAGGGTCGTTTCCGTGGGACCAGGGAAGGGTAGTGGGAACTGACTGTCAAGGCTTCTACCCACTTTTTAGTTCAGTTCACACTAGACCTTACGAGAGATTAAAAAGTCGAAAAACATCAAATCTTGCCCTTGAAATCGTCAGGCACCAATCCCTTGTCAACACCTTTAAGCTAAGAACTTTGCTAATATACAAATTCCAAAAGTCAATCAAGCAATTCAGTTCAACTCAGTTTCTTTCGGTCTGACAAAAACGAGAGTGGTCCTTCGAAAACAAAAAGTTTAGAACCAGCCGCGGAAGCAGAACCCACTAACTACTACATTGTCCAGGGGAATCACCTAATTCCACCCGAGACAGTGTGAAAAATTTTGATACCCAGTTCTTTTGCTGCAGAGTTTTATTCGATTTATTAAGTTGTTATGTTTTTTTAACACGGTCTTCGAGTTCTTTTAATGATATGAAAATGACGCACCTTGAATAATTCTTTGTCATAATGTTTCGTCATTTTCGACGTTATTTGTATAAAAAAATATCTCACCCGAATTTAGGGCCAGAAATCCATAAAGTTTACGAAATGAGTATTAACCGTGACGAAACGAGTATTGATATTGACGTCATGGTTTTCCAACTTTGTTAACATATTCAATCAAATGGAAGACAAATGAGTAGTAATGTGCCACGTAATGCTCAAAATATACTTATTTCCCAGACTATACTTTTTCATCTCAAATACTAAGTGAAGTTCCATTCTGTGTAACATGTTTAATATGACCAATAGCATATGTATAATGAAGATTTTTACGACCAACCGTCAGAACGATTGGTCAACATGATCTGCCTCGTTGTTTGACGTCCAATCAAAACAGTGACTCATATTTATGTTTTTTTTTTCTCGATTATCGAATACAATTTCCGATTTGTCTGGGATGCGGAATACCATGAAGGCTCGTGCGAAAGAGAAATATCTGAACTTCCTCGCGATATCCATGTGATGTCGATTTAATGATAAATAGATGATATGGACATACGTATATGTGAGCTTTTATGAAGAAAGTGATACGAGGGTGTTTATTGATTCGCCTAATGTGAGTGTGAAAATACATGTTGTCTCATAAAGATAGTGCTATAACCTGGCCCTAGGTATAAGGACAATGTTACGAACACTTGTTAGTGTCTTATCACATTTTAGAAATGGACTTAGCTTGTAATAGTTAAATAGATTATCGGTGATAAAAGATGAATAGGGCCTGTTTATAATCTCGCCAAAAACATATGGAAGTGTGAAGGGAGTGATTCAGGGATGCGAGCGTGGGAAGAATGTGGAGGTCTGGGTGCCGGTTCTGGTGAAAAAGAACAGGCGCATCCAGGGTGACTCGGATACATTATGTGAGGGGGCATTCGACCCCCGATCTCAGGGAAGTAAAGAAGTACCGCTAAGACTTGTGCTTTATTCCACCCTCCTTCATTACCCTTAAAAACAATTTTCTGACATATATTTCGTTAAAGCTTCGTTTTCTTGTTTGACTCCACAGGTCGACAATATCGATTAATCGCGTCGAAACTCGAATGGCGGAAAGACCTCGAGGGCCTTCCAATGCTTAGCTGGATATTGAAATCAAGCGAACAAGGAAATAATTGTGAGAAGTTCCCAAATCGCAAGCAAATCGCTCCTAAAGCCTGCGATATTTTTGCTCTTGCACGGTTCGGTTTTCTAGTCGGAAAAGCTCTGTTATCTAAAACGCTTCGACCTTTTTGCATGGCAGAATCGAAAAGGTCATATCCTGGTCTATCTCCTTTGCACTGAAAACGATCCCACAGGTTGCAACTTAAAATGGTGAAAACTAAAAATCTACAAGAAAATTAGGAAAATTTTAATATGAAGGCACGTTTTGATTTTCTTCTTCAAGACATTGTCAATGTGTCTGGTTCATGAGAATGTTTCGAGTTTTCTTTGTTGATTACCTATCTATCACGTTTTCCTCTAAAATGTGTACATAACACTTTAAATTCACATGAAAAACATAGTCAGGAAATTTGATTTTTTTTAGTCTTAAGAAATTTCAGACACCGGAAGGTTTCCTTTCCTCTACTCAACCATACAAGGGGTTTGCTAAAGAACTTCGGTATTTTCATTTCAACAAGTCTCTCGTCAAATGTCATCGAACTGTCGTCGACTACCTGTCATCAGATGTCAAATTTACTCGACTTTGTTGTGACGTTTGGCAAAAATGAGATATGGAAGTAAAAAAAAGTTCAGGAATGCATATATTTTAAAACGTCAGAGGTTGTGCGTTGGTTCTTGTCACTTTTTGATACAAAATTTGAAGCGGTAACAGCCTCAAGCATAAAAAAAAAACAACAAACCGTTGGTTTTCAGTTCGTGATGTTTATGTACAAGTATATTTCCCAAAACCTGTTGAATTAGTTAGACTAACCAAAATACCGAAAGCTCAAGTCAAATTCGGGTCACGTTTGATTTATATAACAAATCGTCTAATCAAAACTCATATAGTGCTGTGTTGCATGCAGCTTTGCATGTCGATTTAAATGGAAAATACCGGTCGGCTTTCTACAATTCGAAATCATAATGATTTCAAAAAAGTTCCATAGTCAATAATAACCATAGATAAAGATCAATGAGACGGATAAAGACAGAACATCGAATGACAGTTGTTTGACAAATATTCATCAGGACTTGATAATTGACACTTCATGCTCCACTCGCGAGAGAGCATACATGATTTCCGAACGCGAAATGTATTTGTTGCACTCGCTACCTGAATACTTATGTTGCGTTTATGCATATACATATATGTATATATGTGGTATATAAAAATACGGATCTCTAGACACATAAATTCGGCATTAGGTATAATCTCAGCTGATTTATAAAGCTGCATAAGGAATAAGATGATGTCATTTACGACTAATCAAATTGCCGAATAGCTGTGTCAATGCGATTGAAGCCAAAAAGGAATTATTGAGAAAAAGGATGAAGTCGCATCAACTACTATTAATAATTTAAAACCTGTCAAAACCACGTGCAAAATGTAAAAACGACACACCACATGGAATGACTGGAATATGGTTTGATGCACACACTGCTTATGGTTTTTTATATATGCGTTCTTGACCTGATCATTTTTCAGGACAAAGTATGCTAGTAATTAAAAAAATATATATATTTACAGGTGCATAATACACATAAGGTCAATTACCATACATGCAATCAGGAGACCCCGTATGGACTATCTGAAATGTAGTTTAACGTACAAACTGCTCATGGTCCTCCATATATGTATTCTTGACCTAAACATTTCACCAAACGAGGTACGACATGTTAAAAAAAATAAAATATTGGTATCATTGCGAGGTTGCCAGATCTACAGGGTGTGCCACGAGTAACGCCTCGGAATTTCATGACAAAGCCAAGAGATTTTTTAACTGTTTCTTTTTTGAGGTGTATACAGACTAACTAGATCTACATTTTAAAATTATTTTCAAAGTGTACAGAGTGTCCCAAACATGTAATTGATCAAATTTGCATTTTTTTAAATGGAAACCCCTGTATATTATATTATTTTTTAACTCAACCATTAAAATTAAATTAAGTTGTATTAAGGTTTATGGTATCAAACTCTAGCAGTTTTTGAAATAATTCAGTTTTTGACAAGATGTAAGATAATTTTCAACGCCCAATCTCTCATCCCATATTTAAGGTTTTAAAACAAAATTTTAATAAGAAGCCATCAAGGGACCAAATTTTGTGCTGTAAGTTTCAAAAAGTCGGAGAATTGTACAGGGTGGTCTAAAATTTCCTTGATGGCTTCATATTAAAATTTTGTTTTAAAACCTTAAATATGGGATGAGAGATTGGGCGTTGAAAATTATCTTACATCTTGTCAAAAACTGAATTATTTCAAAAACTGTTAGAGTTAGATACCATAAACCTTAATACAACTTAATTTTATTTTAATGGTCGAGTTCAGAAATTATACAATATACAGGGGTTCCCATTTAAAAAAATGCAACTTTGATCAATTACATATGTTTGGGACACTCTGTATAGTTTGAAAATAATTTTAAAATGTAGGTCTAATTAGTCTGTATACACCTCAAAAAAAAACAGTTAAAAAATCCCTTGGATTTGTCATGAAATTCCGAGGCGCTACTCGTGGCCCACCCTGTATATGTAACTGACACCAATTGTTTTGTTTTAAATGGCACATCTTGTATTTTATTACATTTTCGAATTTCCCGGAAGATTTAAACCTCATTTTGTGTATCATATGCCATAGCTATGATGATCTCTTTCAGAAACAAAAAAAATGTTTGGCTGATTTGGCAACAAATAGCTCTAAATTAAAAAATACATATCTTTTCAACCATCACAGCTAGAGAGCTGAAATTTGAGCTACGGATTCTTATTAGTTATCGGAATCTTGTAGTGTTATACATTTTTTGGATTTACATACCGTGCGGGAGAAAATTAGTGCGACATCAGAAGGATTTAAATATGAGTGTTAAATAATAATTTTAAATAGAACACCCTATATTTTTGAGTGGTATCTGAAATATCCATAAATTTTTTATTGAGAATTATTATACATTGAGATAATTATTTTCAGTCATTTTTGAGATAGTTGCAAAAATTTGAATCTTTGAGAGTAAAAGATACCATTTATTAATTGATATGGTTTGGAGGTATATTCTCATCTGTAATTGGTAATATATGCTGTGCGAAAATGATTTAACGCCAGAGAGCGGAAAAAATCCCCATGCCATTATACCACCATAACCACTATATTTAACTGTTGGTTTTTGATGCTTAGGATCAAACTTAGCTCCTATCGGCCGTCGTACATAAATTTTCTATTTAGAATCAAAATGTTGAATTTTAGTTTCATGACTAAATGGAACAGTATCCTCCTTTGATGGTGACCAAAACAAATGTTCCTGAGTAAATTATATTCTCGCCTTTTCAATTCTTTTAGAAATCGACGGTCGCTTCACTGCAATTCTTCGTACCAAGTTTATTTCCCACAACCGACGTCTTACAGTTCGATCCTTTATAGGAATGTTGGTATTGCCACTAATTTACTTTTGAATAACCTTAGATCACTTTCGAGGATCTTCTGTTGATATTTTTTTAATTTATCGATAAGTGGTAACGTTTTCATTTCTGGAAAATCCAAATTTTAAACGATTTTCTACATCTCTGAAAGTCTTAAGTCTCTTAATGATTTTGAAAAAAGCCCCTTGACTGATTTTCAAAGTTTTTGCAATCGCTTTTTAGTTGTAACTGCGACGGGACATTTCAATTATCGCATTTCTAAAATCTTAAAAAAAAAGTTCTATTTGGTATAATGCATATAAAATTCACCATGCAATCAAGCGAGATAACTGATAATGCCCCCATAGATAACAAAACCACATATTATTTCATATTTTTGTCCATAAAAAAAATTTCAACAATAACATTCATGAAAACAAAATTCCTAAGGCGAATATCGCATGATAAATTCAACGTTTATCTTATCTTATCCGTAAATTTTGCGGATAAAAACATGAACGATAAGCAAAAATGCATTTTCCTTAAAATTATTCCATACTTTTGTCCATAACTGTACGTTTCTGTTGTGAAATATTTACGACTTTTACGTCTCACATCCCTCATCGCCGGGTGCTCCGGGAATTAAAGTTGACCCTTGAATCATAATGACATACTTCTCTTCCTTTACGAAATGTCTTTAAATTCGAGGTGCCCATATTGAACCTCTCACAAATATAAAAAATATTTCAAACTGTTAATTAAAGTAAATATTAATTTTAAATTTGATCAATTATTCTTATATTAAGTCCCCATTTTTGTTCGTTATCTATGAGAAATATCGTCTGGGTTAAGGTATTTCTTTATTGCTGCAAAATTGTAGAAAAATTAAAATTAGCGGTGAAAGGATCAAATTTGTAAACTTTGTGAAGGTTCTGTGAATTAAAAAAAAAGAAAAGATTTTGACTAAAATTGAATAATAAAAATTAATTAAAGGGTTGTGGTATCAATCTTGAAGAATCTTCCTATTACTTTTGTTACCAAAATATAATTGCCATTGTTACCACCAAGGAAATAGTTACAATATATGTTGCGTGTACATGTGTACATGGCTAACATTAATTTCTGAAATTCTAGCTGTGAAGCCCCGAATACAGGTAAACAAGAAAGATAGAAACTTTCTTAGACATGAAGTTCGACAATTATTTTCACCTCCCTTTTGCTTCCTATCGCTTACATGCCCTTTTCAAACACCTTGCTTACACATTGCTGCCTCTAAGTTTTGGTAAAATTTTAATAATTAACTGCTAAGAAGCTAAATGTAGAGCAACCACAAACAAGGTTCGGTGGTGGTTTGGTTCGTCGAAATCAACAAGCATAATCAAGCTGTTTGCGATTTCATCTATAAATGAGTTCACTGTATTATTCACTGTGCAGCAAAATGTTCAATTCTATATGAAGCTTAAGAAATACTGCTTAAAGGTACAAGTTGGCAAGTTTCTACATTCTTATTTCTAAAGCATTAGACACTGCTCGGTTTGTATACATTATACGCCAAGGTTGTGAAGTATACTATTATGACCCAGACGTCAAGTGTAAATCCCGAAGCGAGTAGCGCTGAGGGATTTAAGACGTGAGGGTTATAAGGGTTTCACAACCGTGGTTATGCAATGTGTCTACTTAAGTTGAAATCATATGGAAAACATTTTTATTATTAATTTTAGGAAAAAAAGTTATTCTTCATAAAAACTCTCCATGGTTTTGTATCTATAACGAAAACATTTTTGGTATCGTGTACCAGTTTTCTTACAAATATGAATTTAGATCATAAAAATTTTATTGTTGTTAGTTTCAGTAATCTACATTTATTCATTATTTATTGACAACATGACAACTTTTCGTCTTTTAATATGTTTTCGTACCAATTGTAAAATTTAAATATGTAATTAATTCGTAACTATAATTCATTTTGGTAACAGGAAAAGACCAAAAATTAAATATTTGTGCAACTATGTAGAATTATTTATTTAAGCTTTAAGCAAATAATTCTACATGGTTGTACATGTTCTATAGGCTGGGTACTTGCACTGTTAAGTCATTCCATTAGTGCCTCGACATAGGTACCTTTCTGTTTCAAAACATTGAATCGTTCTTTTACGGAGAAGTTTGGTATGTGTCAGAATATTGAACCCTTACAAGAACGTCAGCAAATTTGGTTCGAACAAGACGGTACTCCATGCCACAGTACGTTAGCTGTTAGAGGATATTTTTCTTTCTTATCTTTTTAAAAGAGAAATCTTTTCGGGATTGTCTCTAACAGTTTTCTCGATTCAACTTTTATATTTTCAGTCGAGTCGGAATGATGCCCCTGGAGACGTCTCTGCAGCTTAAGAGAAGTAACGGTGCTAAATCAGGCGAATACTGTGGTTGTAGAACGATGTGGCTTGACTTTTTGGAAAAATGATCTCGGAGAATCAATGCAGCGTGTGACGGTGCACTATTCACAAACAAAATTTAATGCAAATTCTTTGCTCGGCAAAGTAAGGCTGAGTTAAAATCGAAAAACTCACTTTTGTATTTTTACAAAAACGCATTGTAGCTCGGCAGCAATTGAATATAGTGATATGAAACTTTGCATCGATCTCACAGACAGTGTTACCAACTTACGAAAAATTACTTTATGATCTTATAGTACCCCCGAAGTTTAAGTGGAACATTCACCTTATTTTCTATCACAGTAGTATTGGGTCTTAGGGAAATGACCTTCGGAAATACAACTAATAATTAAGAACATCAATTTGAACAAAAAAGTTCTTTAAATCAGGGATCGAAAACCTAATAGTTAAAAAAAAGTTGAAGCTGGTAATTGTAAAGCTACGATAAGATTTAAGTTTAAAAAAATAATAAAGAAAACATTACTTGGCAAACGCTGATTGTTTCACGCGTAACAACAAAAAGTTAAGATTATTCAGCAATAACATTGCTAAAAGCAATTAGAATCTTAATTAACAATAAATAATACTGTGCGTCTTAAAAAAAATCCTTTCTAATAGGTCATAGAATTATATGAGCGCAAACCCGTATGTCTTTGATACGTTCCGTGTAATCTCAAACATAAATGAACCAACCTAACCTGTCTTAAAAATGCAACTCTGCGTGTGTTATTAGATGGTTTTTATTAAAAATGGTCATTTCTAAGACTCCACGAACTCGTGTCTTGATTAGTTAAAGTTTTCTGAGTGCAAAAAATGTTTACACTGGAACAAAAAGCTTTTATGATTGAGTGTTATTTTCGGAAGACGAGTTCATAAATGGACAACGGGCCTATAAAATTCAACCTTATCTTCAAGAGTTTCATGAAAAATTTATTCACATTGCAGTGCTGGAACTGCAATTTCGCGACACTTTGAATTATGTTGTGAATTTTTTAGTGAAACTGGCAGTGTCAAAAAAAAATCGGGAAGTGATGGATGACTATCCCAGCACACCTTTAAGATCATTTCCTGTAATAAAAATGGTCTAAAGGCCGAAAGAGACCTACAGACGTATTTACAACTTTACTAATTAATATAAAAAAGCAATAGGGCAAAGGAAATAAATTTTTATTTTACATTTTAGATTCGAAATTCGAAAGATTTAACTGATAGAACGCGAAAGTCATAAATTACAATTACTACGTGAATGTGTTTTAAAAAATATTACTGTTATGAGCCCTACGTTGTTTAAAAAAAATATTATTTCTGACTTGGTGGATAGATGCAGTCCGTCTGTGAGCTTATTACCCCATCGTCTACAGCTTAAAATAAATGAAAGCTTTTCCTAGCTTGAACCCTTTGAGCACAGCTAGTTTCATTAAAAAATTTCACAATATAATTCAAATTGTCGCGAATTGCAATTCCAGCACTGCAACGTGGGGATATTTTTCACGAAACTCTTGAAGGCAAAGTTGAATTTTATAGGCCCATTGTCCGGTTAGGAACTCGTCATTCTGAAAATAAGAATCAACCACAAAGACTTTTTGTTCGAGTGTAAACATAATTTTTTGCACTCAGAAAACTTTAACTAACCAACACACTATTAGATTAATAGGACGGGTTCAGAAGTAATAAAATATGTACAGTGGTGGCAAGAAGTATTTGCACTCCGCGATTTTCGCGATTTCTAAGTTTATTGTTGTAAATAAAAAAAAAACACTTTACATATAAAAAGTATATTAAATAATTATATGGTCTCTGTCAACCAAAAGTTTATACAAATTGAATATTAGTGGGAAAAAAAAATGATTAAAACCGCTTGGAATAAAGTATTTGCACACTGCAACTGCTCGGATTCCTTTATCTGTTTATTGGTGTATTAAAAATTTCTTTTTTTCCATCGATATCACGAAAATATTTCTCGATGTTTCAAATAACTTATAGGTAGTTTTAAAAATAATTCAGTTCGCAAACATGATGAAAACAAGAGAACTAAGTGCTGGTACAAGAGCAAACGTGATTTTACTTAGAAATCAGGGAAATTCTTATCGGAAAACTGCTGACTACCTTCAGTTAAACTTTTCCACTGTCAGATACATTATTAAAAGATATGAGGAGCGAGGTACAACCGAAAATAAGATTCGCAAAGGACGTCCACGGAAGCTTAATTTGAGAACACAGAGAAAAATAAAAAATGAAGCTCTCAAAAATCCTTCCATTGGCGCATCAAACTTAGCAAATATGGTGCGAACTAGTACTGGAGTCCAGGTTAGTGAAAGAACCATAAGAAATTCTTTGAATTCGGAAGGCCTATATGGTAGAGTTCCTCGGAAAATACCATACATCAGTGAAGCAAACCGGAAAAAGCGCCTGGCCTTTGTAAAGGAATATACCAGCAAGCCGATAATTTTTTGGGAAAATGTCATCTTTTCATACCAGAGCAAGTTCAATTTGTTTGGTTCAGATGGTAGGAAAACAATCTGGCGAAAACGCAATGAAGAATTAAAGAAACAAAATGTTCGAGTTTCAGTGAAACATGGTGGTGGACATATTATGGTGTGGGGCTGTGTTTCCTACCATGGGGTGGGTATGCTTGTTCCAATAGAAGGGAATTTAAATGCGACAAGTTACATCAACGTACTCCGAAGTAACTTAAGGCAAAGTGCTGTCAAAATGAGCATTGAAAATAAATATACATTCCAGCAGGACAATGATCCAAAACATACTGCCAAAAAAACCAAGGAATGGCTATTATATAATGTAGGCAGACAATGGCATACACCACCACAATCTCCTGACATTAATATAATTGAAAACTTATGGCACCATTTAGATCAAAGAATCAGGAAACATACAATTTCAGGACGCGATCAAATTAAAGACATATTAGCTGAAGAATGGGAAAGAATTGATTGCAATTATACAGGGTGAGTCGGGAGGATCGTGCCAAACTTCAGGAGCGTGTTGTACATGAAAAATAAATGTAAAAAAACTCAAATGTTGTTATCCGATTTTCGTTTGGTTACAAGTTGTAGCGTAAATAAAATTAAAAAAATTTATAAATTTCATAAGAAATTCCATAAATTAACGTTTGGATATCATAGTAAATGTTCAAAAATATTGCCATTATCTTCTAAACATTTTCGGCTTCGTCTATGAAGAGCATTCGATGCGCACCTAATTGTTTCATGTCTTTCTTTAATAGCAGCTGCAGCATTTCTAATGCATTGAATTAGTGTATCTTGAGTGTCCACTTTTACTCTGTACACTTCAGTTTTAAACCAACCCCACAAACAATAGTCTAGTGGTGTGAGGTCTGGAGACTTTGGAGGCCAACTAATAGAGCCACCACGACCAATCCAACATCCAGGAAATGTTTCGTCTAAATGTTGCTTAACCTGTCGAGCAGAATGTGCAGGAGCTCCATCCTGCTGATAGTACATTTGGATTCGGATGTTTAAAGGAACATCTTCAAAAAGTCTCTGCAATTCATTTTGAAGGAAATTCAAGTAGCGTTCTCCCGTGAGGCGATTCTCCAAAATAAAAGGGCCAATTAAATAACTTTCAATCATACCACACCACACGTTTACAATATTTTTGAAAATTTACTATGATATCCAAACGTTAATTTATGGAATTTCTTATGAAATTTATAAAAAATTTTAATTTTTGTTTACGCTATAACTTGTAAACAAACGAAAATAGGATAACAACATTTGAGTTTTTTTACATTTATTTTTCATGTACAACACGCTCCTGAAGTTTGGCACGATCCTCCCGACTCACCCTGTATACAAATATTGGTCCATTCTATGCCAAGACGCTTACAAGCGATAATTGATACAAATGGACTTTTTACTAAATATTAAAGCTTTGTAAGCCTTAAAAATTCATGCCAGTTGCAGTGTACAAATACTTTATTCCAAGCGGTTTTAATCATTTCTTTTTTTCCACTAATATTCAATTTGTATAAACTTTTGGTTGACAGAGACCATATAATTATTTAATATACTTTTTATATGTAAAGTGTTTTTTTTTATTTACAACAATAAACTTAGAAATCGCGAAAATCGCGGAGTGCAAATACTTTTTGCCGTCACTGTAAGTCGTTTTATATTCTGTATTGAACAGTTCAAACGCAACTAGCTCTCAAATATGTAAGTCTTAGAGGGTTCCTTTCTCACGAACCCCCTTTGTTTATGTTGAGAGTACCAAGATAAAGCAATATCAACAATCATAAATTAAATGAGAGTGCAGGCTCAAATTATTAGGTCGTGTAGTATGAAATGAATAGAATTGAATTGAAACTTTAGTAATTTTTTTTTCATATGAAATGTTTTTATTGTCAATCGAAATATGCACCACCATTATCAATACACTTCTGCCATTTAATGGGAAGTTCATTGATTCCCCTGCTGTAAAAGCCTGCAGGCCGGGAGTCGATAAACTCGTGGAAGGCAGCTTTGACAGCCTCGTCGGAGTTGAATGTATTCCCTACCAAGAAGTTATCCAAATTTTGAAAGAAGTGGTAATCAGTGGGTGCTAAGTCGGGTGAATACGGTGGATGACGAAGAGTTTCCAATTCCAACTCCTGTAGCTTGGCCAAGGTGACTTGTGCAGTGTGTGGCCGAGCGTTGTCGTGCAACAATAGCGGTGCGCTTCGATTGACTTATCTTGGCTGCTTAACCGTCAGTTGCCTCATCATTTCGGTAAGTTGTCGGCAGTAGACATCAGCCGTAATCGATTCACCAGGTTTCATGAAGCTGTAATGGATGACACCTGTATTGGACCACCAAACGAACACCATAAGCTTCTTTTGATGAAGATTTTTTTTCCCACAATGTTTTGGTGGTTCATCTTGATCCAACCACTGCGATGAACGTCTGGTATTGTCATATAGGATCCATTTCTCATCATAAGTGTAGTATCGGGATTTAATGGGATATCAAACTCCAATACTAGAGTAGATATGGGATGGTGGTTATATCTACTAAAGAAATCACAGTTCAAGAAATAAAGCTATAAGTGTGCGTTTAGTAACGAAAAAAGGAACAAAAGAAAGAAGAGCAAGCGGACCGAGCCCTGTCTTATCTCAGCTCGTCGGTTTTTTGGGACTGCCCGGGTCAGCCTCTTCTTTTTACTAACTAAACTTACTGCTACTTGGGTTCTCACCCCGCTTGGTCACATCTGGGCACCAGATGCCCAAGGATGATCACTATAATTGCCTTATCATAATGATTTAAGTATGGGACGCGGCATTGCGAACGGAAAGGACGAATACAGAAATCTAGGAACTGTCGATGGTCAATTGAATTATGGCCCGGTTTCGTGATCCTACATAAGTAACAATCCGATTCAAAAATGGATCGTTATTAAACCGGCACAACAAAGAAACACAAGCTTCGAGACGTCGTTCTTTCTGTATGTTGCTCAACTCATGCCGTACCCACTTGTCCAGCTTTTTCACCTTACCAATTTCAGCCAAATGGGTCAATATTGTTTTTTTGGTTTCACTGAATATTAACGAAAATTCGAACGCACTTTGACGTGGATTTGCTTCCACCATGGCTTTCAGATGATCGTTATCCACTTGAGTTTCAGGTCGTCCACGTGGTTCAATTGTTAGGTCAAAATTGCCAGAACGAAATTTCATGAACCAACGAGATACTGTTTGCCGTGAAGTGACTTCAGTACCAAACATATCATTAATATTGCGAGCCGTCTGAGCTGTTGTGATTCCACGGTGGAACTCATATTTCATTAACACACGAATGTCACTGTTTTGCATGGCTGCACAAAATTTTTTATAAAAATAAAAGTTTTCAATAATTTTTAAGACTTTAAACTCTGATCGAAAGAGGAAGAATGTGCCTTTTCCACATAAAAAAGTCAAGTCCAAATATAGATTTAGAGTGAAGTTATTCGCAGTTGAATGTGGCATTTCGAGAATCTACTCATTTCATACTACACGACCTAATACATTTTTGGTTCGCTCACATTCCTATTTCAACACACACGAATCCGTGGAGTCTTGGAAAAGATTATTTTTAATAAAAACCAACTAATGATTCACGTAAACAGAGTTGTATTTTTAAGTGAGGTTAGGCAGGTCCATATATGTTCGAAATTACGCAGAACATATCAAAGACATACGGGTTTGCGCTCAAATAATTCTAGCGCCTTACAGAGCTGATTTTTTTTCACACGGTACAGTCTAAGCGGCAGAAGTAAACTTAAGCGGCAACGCTGCTCTGAATGTGACCGAGGAAACGGAGTTTGTTTTTGTTATTATTATTTTTTGCAATTTCTTCATCCTCGATACCTGATTAGGCCTGAGCTTTTATTAGGACGCGAATATATTCCGGCTGACTAACAGTACCTACATACGTGAAAACGTATTCATTAAACGAATATCATAATCTGCTTTTGATTTATGGAGAGGCGTTACGAAATTCTGAAAAATTGAACTCGTTTATGCTAATCGCTATCCAGAAAGAAAACTTCCAGTTCAAGAAACGGAATTTTTCTTCTTGTCCGGGAAAATTGGTTAAGACGCTGTCGTGCATGCATGGACTTAAATGGTGGACATTTCGAACATTTAACGTAGTAAAAACAATAACAAATATGTGCTTTTGATCGTGATGTGAGTGTTGCAAAATGAGTAATGTAACGTTTCATGCTAATTAGAGATCACAACAGTAATTTTAAGGTAAGGGGCTTTTCAAAATAACACAATAAGAATCACACAATGTTTGAATTTTGTATAAATATATGTCGAGATAACGTTAGAAATTTTCTCCATCATTAATCATTTTAATGTTTTATTACATTAAATAATAGTAAGGCAAGGCTAACGAATTCACTGCCACCCGACCGCCACTTTGCCCTTCTTTCTATTTACTGTCAACTTCACTTTTCCCATTCCCCGTGGTCCTCTCGGCCCAAGGGAATGGTACCTGCTCGTCCTGGTTTCCCACGGACCAGATTCCACACATGGCCCTTAATTACGTCGGTAATAGTGACCTCGTTCGACAGTGCTCTATCTTCGCGATAAACCTGTCGGTCTGCTCCTCGACCTTATTGCTCACTCAAATTTTACATTTCTAAACTTAAGAACTAATAAATCTCCGACATATACATACAGTATCGGACAAAATTAGAGCAACTTTAGAAATTTAATTCTAAATTGACATTGTTTCTTTAAAAATAAGATCTGTTATTATCAGTAATATGTTTACAGCCTATTATAATTTACACCTGAGACTCAATGTTTAAAAAGCACATTTTAGAGGAGAAGGAAAAAGAAAACCTTTTACCACTACAATTGGAGCGACAAAATTAAAGCAACTTAAAAATTATTTGAATGAATATTATATTTAGAATAATTTTTTGTATATTACCATTAATATTTAGTCCAATACCCCTTGTTTTGAAGAACTAGCTCACACCTTTTTGGCATTGAAGAAATAAAATTTGAAATGATGTCAGGATCAATAGACTTCCAGGCGTTCTCTATTTCTTCAAATAAATTATCCTGATTGGTAATATTTTTTCCTCGGATTTTGTTATCTATGATGTCCCAA
Source organism: Euwallacea fornicatus (assembly GCF_040115645.1). Classification (NCBI taxonomy): domain Eukaryota; kingdom Metazoa; phylum Arthropoda; class Insecta; order Coleoptera; family Curculionidae; genus Euwallacea; species Euwallacea fornicatus. The sequence continues at coordinate 6,446,925 of NC_089542.1, read as the reverse complement.
AGGTTCTCAATGGGATTTAAGTCCGGAGATTGGACTGGCCATTTAATTGCCTCAACTTTCTTCTTCACGAACTAAGCTTTTACTATTTTCGCAGTATGTTTAGGATCGTTGTCGTGCTGGTAGACAAACTTAAGGGGCATTTCCCATTCGGCATATGGATACATAACATTCTCTAGTATATAATGATTCTTAAATCTGTCAATTTTGTCCTTAATCCTTTAAAGTGGACCAGTTCCGTAAGCAGAGAAACAACCCCAAACCATAATATTTCCTCCTCCGTGTTTAATGGTAGTTTTTACGTACTTTGGATTAAGTCTTTGGCCATTTGGGCGACGTACCCATTGAGCTCCATCACTTCCATAGATGCAAAACTTGGATTCATCGAAAAATAAATTTTCTTCCACTGTTGATGAATTCAATCTCGGTGGTAGGTGGCGAACAACATCTGGCCTCTCAATTTTTTCGTGAAAGATGTGGTTTTTTGGCTGGTTTCCTTCCTTTTAAACGACGTTCAGTCAATCGACGTTGAACTGTTCTGGAAGAAACACTAACTTCTCCTGCTTGTGCAATAATCTGGCGAGCTGACTTTTCAGGATTTTCTTTACTTGGCCTTATAAGACGCCTGTATAACTTCTCTGTCGTTTTTCTTTACCGACCACCTCGTTTTAAATTCGTTACGACACCACGGTCAGTGAATCTCCTGATAGTTTTTGATACAACATCTTTTTTTATGCCAAAAACTTCCGATATAAGTTTTTGCGATTTCCCATTCTTATATGCACCAATAATTTTTTGTATTAGATCAACTGAATAGTGAACACCACGAGGCATAATCGTAGATATTAGTTGTTTAAAAGACGACAGAAAAGTCAGAAATACAAAATATTTAAACATTGGTTGCTCTTATTTTGTCGCAAAGAATTTTCGATCAAAACTATTTTTTTATTTTTTTATTCCCAATAACAAAAAAACAAAGAGAAAGAAGAAATGGGCTATGGACCCTATTGGTCTTTCCGCCCGTGATTACAGCCTGTTTTACTGTTTGTTAGTGTCTATAACTATATGCATTTACATGTCTTCATATGTTTCGTAGAGGGTTTTGTTGGGGAACCGGAACTGCGCTTGTTTGGTCTGTCTAGTCAAGCAAAGTGGTGTCAGTATTGTCCAGTTGTCGGGGTTGTTTTTCCATTTCGTCTGTATGTGTAGCAGTCTGTCTGTTATTCTTTTCATATGAGTGCGTTGATACAGTAGGTCGTTGGATGGGTTGTATAGTGGATTCTTGAGATGGCGTATTTTGGTTATTAGTCTTAGTGCGATTTGTTCCGTCGCTTGTATATGTCGTTTAGTTTTTTCTGTGGAGTTAGCTCTTATTATGTGTCCATAGTCCAGTAACGGTCTACAGATGGATTTATATATTATTGTAGCTGTCTTTGTGGATATTCCCTTGTCTTTGTACGTCAGTAGTCGAAAATATTTAGTCCTTTTCTTAATTTCTGCCCTCATGTTTTGTACGTGTTTTGTAAATTTGAGTTGGTAATCAATTGTTAGTCCTAGGTATCTAATGTGTTTGGTAGGTTTAGTTGTGTGTCCGTCTGAAACTATTGTCGGTGAGTTATGAGTAATTCTGTGGTTTGTTAGTAGAAGTTGGTTCTTTGCTGGGTTCGGAGTCAATCTCCATCTGTAGAACCATTTCATCGTGGCGTCCGTCAGAGACTGTAGTTTTTCCGCTGTTTTCGTAGTGGTTTTGCCGTGTGTAATGAGTGCTGTATCGTCTGCGTATTGTAATATGTAGGCAGTTTTGTTTATTTGATTCATATTGGGAAGGTTGTGGTTGTAAATGTCATGGCAGTACACATTATATAGAAAGGGCGATAGAGGCGACCCCTGTGGCAGACCTTGAGCAGGGGAGAATGGAAAGGAGAGTGTAGTATTGATGCGTACTTCCAGTTGTCTGTTTTCCAGTAAGTTCTTTATTGTGTAGAGTAAGTATTTTGGGGTTTTTAGCCTATGGAGTTTGTATAACAGTCCTTTATGCCAGACGCTGTCGAAGGCCTTATTAATGTCCATGAAGAGACAGGCCGATGTTCCGCCCAATAACAATTTAAACTATTTATAGCAAATGTATTTTGCACTAACTACCTTAAGCTGAATATTTCATGATTTTCTAGAGAACTTAAATTTAGAAGAATATTTCAAAAGTTACTCTAATTTTGTCCGATATTGTATATCGAACCTAAAACGAGTGTGTAGAAATGCGTACCTGGCTGATGCGGCTAATGATCGTGTTTAAGATCCCTGTTGTAAAGAACTTTTTTATTCAAACTGATGGCTAATTATTCGTTAAATTAATGGAAGTTTTTTCCTTTACACCCAATATACCGGTAATAGCAGTTTCTGAAGCGAGGAGATACCTCTTAGGACAGATTTCCGTATTTTTTCCCGTTAATTGTCGCAATTTATAATCAAATTTACCGACTTTTTGCGAAACGAAATCAAATACCGTAAAGCACGGCAGCATGACATTTACTGAGTCGCTTACGGACTCGCGGAACTAATTAGATAGAGCCACCATCCACTAAATTAACAAATTAATTTTCGAAAGAGAATCGAGTATGCTGCCGTTCATGTTTATTTTCATGAAACGAACAAAGGGACAGATAATTTTAATTGATATTTTTGTCGATCATACAAGGGGATAATTTGCTGTTGTCTTGTTTCAATCGATGTAGCTTTTTGTCCTTGATTCAGGCCCCATTTTTTAAATTCGCGTTAACTTTACCAGTAAGGTAATTTCCATAAAAATTGAGAAATTGGCCATTGCTCTGGTGCTTCGTCATTTTTATGGAAATTATCTTGCCCGCAGAGTTACCAGAAGTTTGAAAAATCGGACCTCGCCATCATTCGAATGTGAACACAAAATATGATTTCCGCACGCATTTACATGGGTATTTAAATATTTTTGGATGCAATACCATATCCCGTTTCCGTGTGGAATTCATGGGATTCAGTTTCAATCAAAATACCTTAAAATTCAATCTGGATTCTAGCGATAATCAGTTAATGTGCGTACATATATTATTGGATTCGAACTTATTTCCGTTAAACAGCGATAAATCTACACTTCGTTTTATTCGAACATTATTACAGGGAATTTGATGAGCAGTTTCAACTTTCCTCATTCATGAATTTATCTTGAACAAGTGATGGTGCCTCCGGCGCTAGCGAATACATTTCCAAATTAAACCAAAATATTGACAAGGGTAAATGGCAACGCCAAACACACAAAAGTTGTATAACTAAACTTTGAGAAACTGCTATTGGATATAATACGCTTTACAACATATTCGATTTTCCTGGCCTTAAGTTGGATTCAATTTAACTTTTGCCATTGCCATGGAAAATAATTTAATTAAGGGACAAGAAAAACACATTTTTAACATTGCTTCAACCATCCTCGAACCGAGGGTGTACTCGAGAGCTTTCACCGGGGCACGGTGACTAAAATGCGGTGTATATTTATCGAGGGTGCTTGACTGCGCCACTTTTAACAATACCACTCCAGAGGGCTGGTTCTTTAAAGAGCGACACTTTACTTTTTATGAAAAGTGCGATGCTCGAGAGAGGCGTTTTAGTCCGAAGAAATACACCTCGAAAGCCGATAGTTACTTTATTGCATCGCAGAAATGATAAGGTATCGTACGAAATGGCAAGCGACTTTATTAGAGCCGTAAACGGTCCTCATCCAGAAAGCTGCCCTTTCTAGCTAATTAATAATTTTAACTCGAAATCCCGCACTTTCAGAGAATATAAAATCAGTTTTATGAATAATTTTGGGCGCCGCTTGTTACCTCGACCAATCCAATGACAATAGCCCCATCCAATGCATAAATTGGAGCACATTTGAGAATTCTCTAGGTAGACGAGCCCGGCCTGGACAAAGCCAAGGGTGCTTCCTTACCTAAGGGTCCGGCTTAACCCGTTCTAATTTGGGTCTTTAAAATTTTAGATCCAAATTAATTACTAAAAAGGACAGGTCGCAGACTCGTGAGAGCATTTAACGCAATGTGGCTATTCTTGCTCGAGACCTTCACTTACGTGCGCGATACATTCAAAAATTCTAGAATGTCTTGTGTGTAAGTGTCCCATTTTATGGAATTTAATATTCAGAAACTGGACACATATTGGAAACTTTTGCCAGTTCTTTGATGTCACAATATGTTGCCCCTTGATGAAAGTTCAATCTAGCAGGACGCAACGTAAACGGAACTTTCGATCTGACGTTGTGATTGGCCTGGATATAAAGCAAGAAATATCTCTCGACTCGGAAATGTTTGTCCAAACATTTTCAAAGGAACAAAATCCTCCAATATTGGTTTACTTGCGACATTTCCTTACTTGCACTTCTCAAGTTTCCTAAAGCTGATCCAGAGGAAATCCTTGCAGTTACTCGTTATTTAAAACCGGAAAAATGGAGCTTGCTAAGAAGTTTTGCTTTACCAGGGTTAAATTGTCAGTGGAGGTTACATACTACTTATCATAACAATTGCAACACATAGAAATAATGCGCGTATTTTAATGAAACTTTGTAAATGTGTTGACGACACTGCACCAAACAAATAACGTAACTTACGAGTGCACCTAAGTACAGAAAGTCTTTAAAATTCAAATAATGTGTATAACCATCTTGTGAATTTACATTCCCAGAAACTCGTTTGGGCATGTTTCTAAGCAACTAGTAAATTTTCTCTTGAAATAATAACTCGTCTGGGCATGTTTTTAAGCAACTAGTAAATTTCCTCTTGAAATAGTATATCCCAGCTAGCTTGAATTACATTTCGTAACTCTGCTAAAGTACGTCATAGATCCTCCAGTATAGTAACTATTCTTGTCATGTCCCATACGTGTTCTATGGAGGGAAAATCAGGACAACGCGGAGGCCACGGCAGCACATTAACATTGCGACGTCATAGATGAGGCAAAGCTATACGAGCTATATGTGATACGTTGAATGTATGGTATAGCTGTTTATGCTAATGCTTCCTGAATGTAACGCAGGGCGTAATAAGCGGTGTTTCTGAATAGATGGTAAAAAATTAATTGGATGAATCTTAAACCAAATTTCAGACGAAAATTTCATATAAAGACATATTCAAAAATACTTTGGAGTCGATTTACAGGGTGTTAAAAATACACCAGTATTTTGACAAAAATTGTCAAAAAACCATTGCTTTTTGGAAGTTTCACCCAACTAATAGCCAATAGTTGTCAAACCTGATAGCAAACAAATGCAGCACAAAATCATGACGAACTCCATTAAATGTTGTTTTATTATATATAAACCATCGATTTAAGCAAAATTTTCCAAGAAACTGAAAAGTGAGAAAATTCAATGCGGATTTCATAAATTTGTATAAAAGATTCAAAATATTAAGAGAAAAAAATTGCGATAAATGAAAGTCTAGGACCCTTCAATTCGCATCACCCCATATATTAAATCAAAGTCCGAAAATATCTTTTTGTAGGAAACAGTCAGCGTATGATATGTATAAATTTTCCGTAAGTTTTGATAAAAAATAAACAATAAAAAGAAATGTTTTTTTAAACATCCTGCAGATCGAAGATAAAGTATTTTCGGTTCTGTCTTTATATGAACTTTTCGTCTTAAATTTGGCTCAGAATTCAGTCGTTCAGTTTTTTACCATCGATTCAGAAACATCCTGTATGTAAAATTTGGTTAATTATACTACCACCACTAATGCTAAATACCTATACCAATTTTGGTTGAAATTGATGGATTAACTCTAGATGTTGCCATTATTCTGACAAGTAGTATAGTAACATGTTTTGGGGGTGTGGGGCCGTGAAGGGAACTAGAAGGTACCAGATTTAGCTATAAAAAATTCCTAATTTCTATTTTCGAGTTTAAATAGAACCTTTAATCCCGAAAATCGGCAAAAACAGTTAATGTGTACGTACACCTAACAAACATTAGTTAGAATCATAACCCAAAAAATATTGTTAAATATACTGAAACTATTGGTAATTAAAAATTTGGGTTTCTATTAGAAGAAAAAAAATTAATATCAAAATTTTCGATCTAATAAAATTAAACAAACAGCAGAAAAATTTTATCGTATTTAGAAAAAAACACAAATTAATATTTTGTCGGTCCACCTTCTGCATCTATAACTGCTTGCAACCTTCTGGGCATGAATGAAACTAAATTTCCTGTAATATCTGGGGCAATTTCACCCGAAGCCGAGGTTAATGGTCTTTTTAGCGATTCTTGCTTTGAAATTTCGTAATTTTGTGCTTTTCGTTCTAATTTGTCCCATATGTAGGAGTTCGATAGGGTTCCTGTCTGGCAAGTGTGGAGGAAAATGAAGTTTCTCGGGCACGTTGTGAAAGAGCCATTTTTTGGCATCCAAGACGGTGTGTTTAGGATCGTTGTTTTGTTGGAATCCATTGCTTTCTCAATCCCAAACATTCAACCGAAGGGAATAGATTATCACGCAAAATTTGAAGATTGTTCCGATAGTCCATTACACCTTCAGTGAAAACTAAATTTCCCACATTAGCCGCAGACATTGAGTCCCATACCACTTACGCTGCCTCCCCGTTGCTTAACTGTGGGTAACAAGTTTTCAGGTTTCAGCTCTTCATTAATTTTTCGGAATATTTTTCTTTACCATCGGAACCAAAAATATTGTACTTGCTTTCATCGGTAAACGAGGCCGAACTCTAAAACTTAAGGCCCTTTTCTAAACACTTTTTCACAAATTTTAGGCGTTTTCTTCTATTTTACTGAGAGATCAGGTACTTTTGCTAGGAACTTTCCATGAAATCCCTTTGATCTCCGAACTCTTCTTATAGTTTCAGCACTGACACAATTTTCAGTTTCCCTACAAACTTGATCAGCCAATTTCGAAGCACTAATTTTCGGGTTTAATGCAACTTTCCTAACAATAGTCCGAATATCGCACGATCTTAATTTTTAGGGCGTCCAGGTCGGAGTTTGTTATTAGATGAATTTGTTAAATTAAAGTTTTTCATCATGGTGTGCACTGTAGAACGAGCTAGTTGAATGGTTTTTGCTACATATTTCACCATAAGGTTTTCCTTCGTTTCGTAATGAAACTATGAATTCTCTAATTTCTTTTACAATTTCTCTTTGCGACGCGACGTTAGAGATTCAAAATTTGATTTAACGTGTTTTATTGAAAATTTTGCATTAGACTAAAATGTCATTTGTGCATATTTTTGCAATTAAAATCCATAACACCCAAAAAAAGTTGCATTCTTTGTGGCATTTTTGCTGCATGTTCACATTTATGAGATCAGAAATTTTGATATTAATTTCTTTCTTCCGATCTATTAATCGGAGCTGAAATTTTTAATTACCAATAATGATCATTAATAAGAGGGTTTTAATATATTTAAAAATATTTTTCGGATCATGATTGATCATGAACTAGGAGATAATATGAGTTTGCTAGGTGTACGTGACTATATATATTTTTTTATGCTGAGGAGGAAAGTATTTTTCCCCGTTCAAACCCAGCAGTAGAGCAACGATTACACGATGTATGAAATATATCATGAATCCTATCAATTTCACAAGTGCCTAGTGGTGCAACATTCTAAATTGCTTTTGAAAAACGTATAATTTTTGTTCAAACAATGCAACAATAACGTAAGTATCAGATATTGTTGAGGCGTGGCTCTCCATGCCGATAGACACGTTGTCGGTTAAGAAAACGATCTTCCCTATGATCAAATGCAAGCATATTTTTGTAATCTATGTTTAAGTTCTAGAACATTTGAAATTTATGGTACTAATGCTACAACAGAAGCTTGAAGTTAGGATTGTCTTTCTGACATTCTTGCCAGAGGTTATTTTCAATTTAAAGAAATTTAACAATCCTTGGAGTTGCCTGAATTCATTGAGAAAGTAATTTTTATGGTTGAAAGTTGTCGAAAAGAAAAACTAATACAAAAAATCTCGAAGTTTCATAAGGATAACATAGAATTGCGATAATTTAGGTGTGAGAAAAAAAATTAGATTCGTTATTCGTTGCTCAGACAGTTAGAGTCTGAGCAATTCATACGGGAAATGTGGGATTAATGAATCTAAGAGTGACCAAGAACGTAGTAAAGATAGTCCGCTTAAGCAGCTTTAAGTCGCTACATCGTGACTGATTGCAGATTAAAGCACGAAGCTTAACATTGATGAAATGATTATTTCAGGTTAGAAAGAAAATTTCTCTGATCTAAAGCTAAGATATCATTTACATGCAAGTGTAGTGGCGTATTTCCTTAATCCTTTCAAGAGAAGATTAGTTCAGATTCACACCCATTTTTGAGTTATGATCACATACATTTTTACCCTCTTTTTTAGCCTCCCGCTCCTTAATAGTCCCACATATAGAGCGTACGATAATTCGTAGTTCGGAGATAATAGCTTTGACTTGTTGCTATCTAGAAGGGACTTTATGTCAATTTCTGTTCATCGGAAAATCCAACCTACTCTATCCCTCCAATCCTTTTTTTCGCAGTTAGGGCCTTTCGTAATATCTTCATTCCGAGATCGTTAAGCAAATTACTCAAGCTAATCATCTCTGACACAGGTCATGATTTGCCTTTAGAAAAACAGTATTCCATAGAAGATTCTGACAAGAATGTGTAAAGATAAAAATTATAAAAATTTCCATTAGGCTTTGCATTTGAGCTTCCATAGTCTATTCCAACATATTTTTTATTAAAATTTTTAATAAGATGAAGTTTAGAGAAGATGAGTAGTGGGACTTTGGGGGATATTAATGAAAAGAAAGAATGTGTGGAAACTTTTTCGGAAAACGACGAGACTTTGAACATTAATTACAAGCGTTGTCATTGTTTTTATCTATTATCACACAAAATTTTATATGAGATGATAGTCTTCATTTCTACAAGGAGTCGAAAACTGAAGAAAGTTGCACAAGCCAAGAATCACCTTCACTACCACACTTTAACTCAGAGTATAGGTTCAAATACTCTCCATCATGCGGCAGAACCAAAAATCAAAAAGAATATATTTAAAACCATCAAATAAATTCGTTCTATACTGCATTATTTCAAACTAGACTCAATTGAATCTACTCATGGATTTTCATGTATATCATCAAAAAGTCGATGGGAACATTCCTCAGGCCCTCAGGTGACACACACGCACTTCTTAGGGGAGTTGGAAGAGTGCGAGCACAACCCATTGTATGACAGCCAAATATCTCTGAAATTAAAAAATATATATGTTATATTTATATCTCCTGTACTATGAGAGATATCCCAGATGATCTCTTTGATATCCGAGTCTGGCCTCCGTTTTTAAAAATGATTGGTTATTATGCTGAGTGCGTGGAAAAAGAAGTAAAGCACAGATTGAAGATGCAGACTCAATCAAAGATTAAAGTCAATTTTATGATTGTGAAGATTCAGAAAAAATCACTGAACTATAGATTTCTAGTAAATTTCGAGGACATCTGTCTGTGAGAACTGCTTCTACAAAGTTAAAAAGACTGTAAATAAGTCCCTAAATATCTTGTAATTTCTGGAGACCCCATAAACTCTATGGTATATATTGTTTTTCGGGACTCGAAACTTCCTTAAAAAATCTAAACTAACTGAATATTTCGCATATCTCCAGTAAGGCCTCGGTTGGGTCGGAAATTGCTTTTCAACGATATTGTAGTAAATCTTTATATTTTTGACAGTTTAAAGTGAATATTTAAGTTCTAAATACTTCATTTTAGGACCTAAACATACCTTGAATAATTTTCGGTAAATTTGCAATGAATTCTGGCAACCACCGATGTTAAAATAGAGAGTTTCCACTTTGTAAAAAAAAAATCCGAATACTTCGTAAATATTTGGTAACTTCTAGTAATAAAAAATTGCGTTTACTTACTTCAAAAATTTTTTGGTAAGCACTTAAATTTCTTTAATTTTTGGGGAATATCTAAGTTCCAAATGCTGAAAATGTTCTATAATTTTCTATTAAATTATCAGAAACATCGGAATTGCAAATGTTGAGTTTAGGGATCGCAAAAACTAAATTAAATCACCGTCAATGTGATTCTTCAAAAATTTCAACATTTTTCTACGAAAGTTTCCAACGGCGTCAATTGTTAAACTTTGAGTGCTGATATCTCGGGAATATACTGAGCACGAAGATGCGGTATTTTGTTTTTCTTTCTGTAATATTGTTTTCTTTCATTTGACAGTTAAAAATATCTTTGTTGCATATTGAATCCTACAGTAACATAATCCTTTTACTGCTTTCCTCTGAAGTCTCCTCAAGATTCTTTTCGAAACTCGAAATAACTGCAACTCACTTTTTGATAAAATGTGAACTAAATGCGGCGAAAAATTTAAACGCATCAATTCAGATAAACAATTGTTATTAATATCCCTCACGAAATACTGTATCAATACCAGTTCTGGTCAAATATTTACTGACCCATCGGAACAATGAATAATGCTCGTATCGAGTAGTAGCGATGTTGTCTAAATATTTTCGGATTGTAACGGCCTCGGCATTAGGAAAAATCAACAGGGACGTACTTTTAAACAAACAACTCTTTATAACTATTAACAGCGGTATTCGAAAACTTAAAGCCGCTCCAAAAACTGATTTTAAACGTTGGAACGATCAAAACTTTGAGGCGTTATAAAATAATAAACGGGTTTGAAATTCATAGCTGTTCTGCATTTAAATAGAAGTGTCCTGTAAAGCTTTAAGCTTATTAAAAAACTCTTATCCTGCATCTGATCCCTTATTAAAGCATCTTTGCAGTTTTAAAGCGGTTATAAAAAAATTCTTTTGGCAGTAATATAAAAGGCAATAATAATGAAGGAAAATAAAACCCAAGCAATTCCGAAGCATAATTTCATATAAAAGCCCTAAAGGGACTAGCAAGTATTTTATTACCTTGCAAGTGCAGCTGTAAAAGCTCGAAGCTTAATGACGGTTGAGTATTTTCGAAGTGCCGGCAGCTGATAGTCCTCCCTAATAGGGGCAGATGCAACTGAAGCTGGTTTATTTTCCCGTAATTTTTTCGACTTTAACGCAATTTATTATGACCTGAGTTAAAAGCCTTTAACTGTTGCATTGTTGCTGCCAGCAAAAAGTTGTAATAATTAAAATAAATTACCCGTATATTTGCTATTTTTGGGTCTGAAATTGGCTACTTGGGGAAACCGTGCACGCACCATCATCAATCTCAGTCGACGTCTATAACCAATGAAAAATGATTCTTCAGCGCTAAAAGTTCCCCGATGACTGGAAATAATGCAATATCAGACTTTCCACCTAACAGTTCATTGTTATTAAACTTTCAGCAGCCTGTCGTATAGGCGAAACTCAATATTTTCCATATTTTAAACTGACTGCTCGTATACTTTAACCTAATTGCGGCCTCAGATTATGACAATTTTAGTGCACCCCTTTACTGTGGGGAATAAATATGGCGTCATAAAATTATATCACCCATTTTGACCTCTATGGGAGCTTTAGAGAGGCAAATTTTATGATAGGACTTATGCAAATATGTAGCCCTACTGCATAATGTGTGAAGCAATAATGAAAAAACTTAGGCACTAGTGACTGACAGGGCCACTCATTGTTTTTGAGGTCCAGGCCTTCGACCCCACTTTTTGGTTATCCACTTTTTATGCATTTTGGATATGATTTTTCGTCAAGTTTACATACTCCATGTTTATTAACGATGTATGCCATTATCGTAATTGATAAACGTATTTTCATTCCTTCCAAAATGCGGAAATTCGATATGCAGCGGTTACATTTAGGACATCCCGGAATAAAACGAATGAAAAATTTAGCTCATCATCATTTTCATCTTTTGGATAAAAAAAATTTGAAACGAGAGTGGGGGAAATGGGACTCATGGCCACGTTTCCTCCCAATTTTTTTTGTGCACGCCAAATGTAATCGTGTTTTATTTTTTAAACTAAATGTTGCTTTATTTTAGTTTTTTTTCTTGTAAAATTTGGATTTATCGCTTAGTTTACAAGATATTGCAGCATATTACCTCTCAATATATTATACAAGGGCTCGAGTATGCATCCAAGAAGGCGGCATATACAGGGTGGTCATTTAGTGCGGTCTCGGAAGATTACGGCTTAACAATTTAATATTTTGAATTTGTTTTTTTTGCGTTATGTAGAACTCGATTATGGGTACATTCTAAAATTGTTTTCGTTTTATACATGGTGTTCTAAATATAAGTGAAAAATATCAAAGTTATGTTTTTTTTTTAAATAGGACACCCCATATATTAATATCGTTTTAGATTTCTTGAGAAAAATAAACGTAAGTTTCATTAAGGTTTACTTGTCCTAAATCTTAAGGATTTCGAAATAATTAAGTTTTTTTAAAAAAATCTTGCAATTTTAAAAACTTTGTTTTGAAGGAAGTTTAAACTGGAGTAAATCGAAATTCATACCAAACCTTAGATATGAGACGTATTTTATGCCAGAATTATTAAAATTGAAATAGTGGACATTAAATTTACATTAACCCATTTCGTTGTATTGTTATCATTTATCATTCGCATATCTTTGTTTGCTGAAATGACTCAATTTGTATAAAATTGAATAAAACCTGGAAGACGTATTAAGAAGAAGATTTGTTTTCCTCATAACATGATATCTAAGGTAGTCATGTGACAATACATTGTTTTTTTGAAAGAGATGTTCCTGATATAAAATAAACTGGGTACCATGTATTGAGAAGCAATACCCTGGAATACTTTTCCAAGTAAGCGGTAAATAAAAATTTTAAAACAATGAAAAAATTAAGATAAAATTATATTTATTATAAATAAAATACACACGTTCCCCATTGTCGTGCGCTAAAAAATGTGGATGTGTCCAAGACCCCCCATTTTCCCCACATTGGTTTCACATTTTTTTCCCAAATTATAGGAAAAATGCGCTTCATCAAACTGTATCGCTGCAAAATGCCATTAAATTAGTTCAACAAACATCGAAGTTATTAACAAAATTATTTTTAACAATTTTAACGTTGTGTGCAGATTGTAAAGCGTCAAAGAAAAAAGTTGCGCGTGAAAGGTTTTTTTTTCGCTCAAAGAATGTGTGTATTTAGCGAATTGGTGTACTAATTGGCAACACCCTGTATATTGGAGAGTGGATGTATAGTGTGTATACTAAGAAATTACAGATTCGGCAGTATTGAAAGGGCACGAAAGATGAAGTAGTTCAAGGGATTTTTCAAAGAAGGGGAATTTTAAGTATAATTCAGAAACATACAAAAACGTTTTCGTTTTATTGACCAATTATTGTGCTACGTGAATGAATGATCAAATCAGAGGCAGTAAAACTTTTTCATTCCCTGTGTGTGAGGCAGGGCACTTGAGTGTTTTCTTACAGGCAGTGAAGTCGATGTTTCAGTCTTCGAAGGGCAAAAAAATCTATAGTGAATATTCACGTTCGAAAAGCTCTGTCAAGGATGTTTGTGGACTAAAGAGACAACCTTAAACAGACCATCTTCGAGGAAAGCTTTTACATTCAAACATCCGAGAGTCTTCGCTGCTCTGGAAGATGGCCATTAAATATTGTTGCAGTGCGCATTTAACTTAAAAACATTTCAAACCCTCGGGAATATTTGCTTCGGATTTAGCGTTGCCATAACAATATCCGGATATCTTCTCCTCCTCCGGGAGGCGATCGCCTTCTCACTCAATCTCATGCATATTTTAAGCTCCTGGTGCATATTGCGAGTTGTTACCTAATGCGATATACCAATTTCGCTCTCGGCGAGGGAGGAAGATATTTTTTAGTGGGATCACGTTTCTCTTCATATCACATTTCGGTTTTTATTAAATCAAATTCCCGAGATTTACCCGAACTATTTGAGATTTGAGGCGAAACAAGGAAGCATAGTAATGAAGTTGTTGTCGAAAAGTATGGAATACTAATGACTTTAATAAGGGACTTTTTTCTATTGTAGTCTAAAAGCATAGAAGGCCTTTTTCGACGTATTAACTGCAGATTCGTAAGGATGACGCCAAGCACCAGATGCTGCGGACATTCCGTGAGATCGGGGATAGGAGGAAGGATCCCTCAATGTCCCTCACTCAGCAACATACATATTTATGCGACGGTTATAAACGCGAGAGACTCCGTCTAGATAAACGAAAACGTAAAATTGGATTTTTCTCAAATATTTTTTAGACCCGTCACGTCTTCTTTTATGGCACATTTCGGTTTTATTAAATCATATTTCCGGAGGCCCTTCAAGGGGAACATGTATCCATAAATTTAGGAATGCCTTCAGTTTGAGCACCAATAAATCTGTGATATTTGGTAATTATGCATTTTTGGGCTTAAACGTATCTCAAGTTGGCTCAGTTTCAGAATGTGGCCCATTATACCTCGGTAGGCTAAAGGAGTTGGATTTGGGTGTTCCGTTATTAGCTCGAATCCTCCACTTTGCTAGAGACGTTAATTACGTTCGTGAATCAAATTTCTTGCCAACGTGCGGTTCAGGTATTTAGCAGGAATATTTAGTGTACTGGGGGCTCGTCTCTAAACGGCTGAAATATGCTCTAGTTACGTTTCGAGCCCCGTCTTCAACGATGGATTTAGGACCGGTATAAAACGATCTCCGATACATTATTTATGATTAACGATTTTACGGTTTCACTTCGATGTTAATTGAGACAGAATGTCACCGTAACTTCAAAGGAATGTAAATGTGGCGTTTCATTTGAATATATGCTCAATACAGGGTGGCCCAACTAAAATTTGCACCCCATGAAATCTCCGGCTGCCTCCAAATGTGGGAAAAGCGCTAAAATACGCGCAAAAAACTTATATGGAATCACCCAGTATTTTACAGAAAAGTCATTTTATTGCTTTGTTTTTGTATTCAAATTTAAAAAAAAACTGGATTTTGTCGATAATCAACGTTTGATTCAACAACATATTGATGTTAGTACGTTGGTAGTAGAGATTTTATTAATTTAGAACTCACGTCTCAGATTTTCTCATTTCTATTATTTGCTTTAAACTGCCTTAAAATGCCTTTTATTTGATTATCAAATGTACAGAGAAGAAGAATAATTGCGTTAGTGGAGTAGAGTACGTCTCGGAGAGCTGTTGCTCCTACAGTTAATGTTTCGCAAGGGGTAGTTTTGAGAAGTGGAAAATCTGTTCAAAGTACTTAGAGCTGGGAACACTACAAAACGGACTAAGAAGTCACAAAAAGATTACTACAGATCAAGAAGACAGAATTTTAGCTCAAACAGCTAGACGCAATCGAAAGATACAAATTCAAAGCTTCGAAGGCAACTTCAAAAAGCGACAGAGATGCGCGGATTCGTCGAAACAATTAGAAAACGACTTCGAGCTAGAGAATTACTTAGTCGAAAGCCACTAAAGGTCCCTAAATTGACAAGGCAACATAAACGCGACAGATTAAATTGGTGTTTACAGCACCAAAACTGGACAACGGACGAGTGGCAAAACGTCCTGTTTTCGGACGAAACTTGGATTGGTCTTAGATCCGATGATTGGCGATTCCGGTTTTAAGAGGCGGCGAGGGGCAAGTCAGGCTGCAAGCGATATGTTTCGAAATATGAAGGGGGAACAGTAACGTTTTGGGGTGGCATAATTATAAGGGAAAATACTCCATTAATCTCTGTTCGATCCACCTTAACCAGATAAAGGTATATATACTTGGTGCTCCAACCAATAATAACAACTTGGAGAGGGACCGTTTGAGAGAATTTTTTTATTAATCCACGACAATGCCCCATCGAATATCAATAGAGTCACAAAAAATACTTTGGAAACGGAGGGTGGCCGACTTTTAACTTTGCCTGTTTCTTTTCTCAACCTACATACAATAGAACATTTATGGGACATGATTAAAAGAAAGGTTAGGGCTTGCCAAGACAACCCGGAAAATACAGAACAACTGATACAAGCAGTTGTTGAAAACTGGAAAATTTTTCCTCAAGACGGAATTGACAAACTTATGGGAAGCATGTCCCGTCGAATCTATTTTTGTATTGAAACTGTGGGTGGAAATATAGACAACTAAAACACCCAAGAAGTTTATGATTTTATTTATAATTTGAATTTCTTATAAATCTTGCTTTTAGAAAATGAATACCTTTAGTTAATTTTTATTATTATATGCAGAATTGTTTCTTTTTCTCTAAACTGTTGGAATGCAGATCTCTTTTAACCCACTGTTTTAATTTCCACCATCTAATTTCACCAAAAACAACTTCTTCGGAATATACTGAGCGATTCAATGTTAGTTTCGTTGTATGCATGCCAATTTTAACTTAAGGGGGTTCAAATTTTATCTTGCCTTCGAAGTAATTTTTGTATCCCTCTAGCGCCCATGAAAAACTTTAAATGGCAAGAGGGGTCGAGTGAGACATCATTTTGAAACTGCTTCTATTCTCTGTGCAATCATGTTTTGTTTCCAAGTTTGAGCGATTGGTTTTTAGAATAACGAAATTGTTATAGGCCCATTGAAATTTTGAACATTTTCAATATGGTACCCTCTCGTTCAAATTGGAAATATTTTCTTTTTGACAGGAATTGACTAAGACATGTTGCCTTCTCTGCACTAATATTTGAAATTTGTAAAATAAAAAAAAAATTTATTAATGGTGTGAGGCTAAAAATAAATCATGTTTTAGTTTGCACTTGAGTTCATAATTTGTCGTCGTTCAGTTAAGTTGAAAATTAAAATCGTAATTTCTGAAACAGTTTATAGCATCGAACAAAGAATTGAAATAGTAAAATGGTAGTGTGACTTATCAATTGTGTCAGTGATGCTCTCAGTCTTTTCAATCAAAACCATTTGGAACATTAAGTTACTCGTCAGTAGATTACTACTTTTTATATTTTATTTTCATTTTAATTGCAAAATTTGAGGACGCGAACTCTGTTACAAACAAGAAACATAACCATCAACATCCAATCCAAAATGAAGGGTCCGAAGCAGTGGTTTTTGGTCATCTTTCAATGGACACCAAGTAATCTGCAAGAAAAATTGCTCAAGAAAGTAGTGGGTCTAAAAATAGTCTTCATTGGATTGCCAAAAAAACATAAGCTTCATCCATTCAAAATAGAACATGTAAAAGAATTAAACAAATTTTTTTAAATCTTTATCACTAAGATTACCCAGATCGACGTGTTCAGTTTTGTGAAAATTTAACTAACCGTTTTATGAATGACCTATGTTCACTGTATAACATTTATTTTTTTTATGAAAGTACGTTTATGTTGAACAGTGAAGTGAATCGTTATAATTTCCGTTATTGGAGTGACACAAACGTGCACATTTTCAGTGAATATCACAGAAATACTTTAAATGTGTGGACAGGCATTCTGGACGACCACATAATCGGACCACTTTTTGTTGAAATCAGTTTAACTGAAGAAACTCGTTTACAGTAGCTAGAAGACCTTATTAAGGTTTGTATTCCCCCAAGCACTGGAAGAAGACGTAAAGCTCCAAGAAAACCAACTTATCCTTCAATACGATCGAGCGCATTCCCATTGTTATGTAGGAACATGCGGTTTCTAGATGCTCATTTTTTTAGACAATGAATGGGCCGGAAAGGTCTTATCGAATGGTCAGCTAGATAGCCCGATTTAACCCCCCTGGATTTATTTTTCTGCGGTCACTTAAAGTCTAAGGTTTATTCTATGCTACTTCCATCTCTACAACTGCTTCGAAACCCAATTGTCGTACAATGCCAGTAGATTACGCCAGAAATGTGGCAAAACTTAAAAAAATCTTTTTAAAATGGCTTATACTACTGTAGGGAAGTTGACGGAGGGCATTTTGAGCAATACATTTGTTAAATTTGTTTTTTCATAAACATTTTTGTTTTCTTTTCCAGTCATTTGGGCAGTGTTCTCGAAAACCAGTGTTCAAACTCGAAAAAAAAACATGGTTGCATAGAGAATGGAAACAGCTTCAAAATGACGTGTCATTCAGCCTCTGTTGTCATTAAAAATTTTTGAAGGAGTAACTCTGGGCGCTATAGGGGTGCAGAAATTATTTCAACATCATGATAAAATTTGGTCCCTCTCAAGTTAAAATTGACATAATTTAGCATTTTTTTCATATTTGTACGAAATTGGAGATTCTATAAGGTGCAAATTTTAATTGGGACGCCTTTAATACAAACTGCGAAGTATATTCTGAGCGTCGAATGTCTGCCACCTCTAAATGGCAGCATGTCCTAACTAATACCTAATACCCTTTGTTTACAAATTGGTTTTAGGTTGCTTTGTCACAAGTCGTAGTTTCTATTAATGGTAATTAGTGGTATTTAATTAATTCAAGATTAAAGCGGATTACGCCTTGAAAAATAGATTTTTTTCCAACCAGTTAATTACTGCTGGGTATCATATGGCGGCCGTTTGTCCATGGTATCAGGCGTCTTTGAGCTGAATAATACAATAGGATAAAATGGAATGAAATGCAGATGATCACAGGATAATGTAGATAACCATAGGATAACGCACATCTTCGGATGACGATGCAGATTTTTATATAACTCATATTTTTCAAATTTAGGATACTGGCGGCTACATAATTTTTAGGTTTCAAATTTTCAATTTTTTTCAGTTAAAAATTATTTGAACATTAACTTATCATACACGAATTTCAGAAATATATTTTCTTTCAAGAAATGTTATGAAAATACGGAGTTATATTTGAAATTTTCAAGCTGATACCAGAAGCAGAAGTTGAGTTAAAAAAAAAACTTTGACGTTACCTAGTAGTCTGAAAAATATAACTTTATTTAGTTTTTAATTCATTAAAATCCATTCATAAACAACTGAGTTATAGATTCGTTAGTTTTTTTTTGACAACCTGTATATCTATGAGGTCATCTAACCTTTCTTCATTATACTCCTCACTAATTTCATTATTCCCAAGATATACTGGTCATTTCAGGGCCCGCTTGTAATAAAAGTAATTTTCATTAAAACTTCACTTGTCCAGTACTCACCAAACTCGTCCCTTAACGGTTTTGAAGTGTGCGACATCCGGGAATTCTTAACTTAATGACATTTGGTTTAGTTCCATATCAGATATCAAATGGTATAGCATCTAATGATGAGTCTGGACACCAATTTAGAAAATAAGTGACCTTTCTAATAGCTTCATTCCAAAGTATTTTAGACATTCGTGCATTCTGCATCGTTGATCTAGCCCTGATTCATTAAACTTCTGTTAAATCTCTCAGTTGTCCCATTTTCTTTGGGAACACAAGGGACGTTATAATTAGTGAATAATCCATTATTTCCACATTGTAGGTTTTTCATATTGGAAACATATTCTCGCTCAGTATTATCCTCAAAAAAGCAATTTTTAAATTAAGCTTCGATTAATATATTCTTTAAAACAAGTAAACACCTCCTCGCTATGAATTAATGTTAAAAAGTGATGGCGATATTGGTCCTGCATCACCAGTATAGCCATTTCCTATAAACCTCTTTGATCTTTCTTACTATCAAATTTCAACCTTGTTTGCTGGCTTTCAGCATGAGTTAAGCAGAATTCAGTTTTATTGATTTTCATTGTACTAATACGACGAATTAATTTAGAATTTATTATTCTCTGCAAATTTACAGAATATACATATCTGATCAAACCTTTTATGTCACCATTGAAATTTTTTGTTTTCTTCGTTAATTCCTAAACTCTAGTATATCTATAGGGTTGGCCATTAGGGCGTCAAAGTGCGATATCCAAGTAAATATGAATTTTAGAAGGCAATATTTGATATCAAAGTTTTAGGTCATTAAAGGATTCGCATTTAAAAATTATTTCCAAATATACATACATGATCCATCGTAAAAGTATGCTGGGACCAATTTTCTTTAATAAAGCTTTCGATATTTTTTACCATTTTCACATTTATCGTCAAATTTTAAGTTCAGTTTATGTAAAGAAATTCATATAAAAAATTGTCCGAATTTTTTGGACAAATTCGAAAATTTTGAAAGCTACAAATTTTCACAGAAATCGGTTCTGTACCCAAACTTCTGCGAATTTCGAAATCGGTTTTAAGAGGTCCAAGAAGACCTAACAAGCTACGGTTTGACATGTTTTAACAAAAAAAAAGTTTTTCTTAACCTCCAAATAGACATTCGAAGTCGCATGATTTCAAACCTTAACTTGCTTATTTCAAATGGAACGCCTCAATTTTCTCGACGGGGTGTCTTGTTGGGTCCTCTCGGGGTTTCAGGGTTAGGGTATCACACCGATTTCTGTGATACTTTGAAACTTTAGAATTTCTCCAAATAACCCGGGTACAGTAAATTTTTAAAATAAGATCCTTTACATGAACTGACTTTAAAATTTGATGACAAATCTGAAAATTGCAAAAGAATTGGGAGGTTTCGTTAAAATAAAAACTTAATTTGGTCTTTACTCGCTTTTATGACGGACTCCGTACATTTCAAAATAATTTTATAATGCGTATCTCTTGTTCACCAAAAACTTTGATATGAAATATTCCCCTCTGGAAATTATATTTACTGAGATATCGCATTTGGACACCCTAATAAGCAACCCTGGATAGTGTTTAACATTATATTTTCCATCGATGGTGAACATATAAAACATTTTACACCTTCTTGCCAATGTATTACTTACATTTTGCAATTACTACTTTTATTGAATTTTCTAATTTTAAAATACTAAGAAAACTTTTTTAATTAATTATTAATTAAGTGGTACATCTCTAGTCAAAAAAGAAAACTAATTCTTGATTTTTATTACATGAAGTTTGCCGTTTTGCAGTTCTAAAACCTCGATTTTGATCTTGATCATCTTCGCTTAGTTTTTGCTAGTGATCTACAAAGTTGCTCTCTGTTCCTCTTGCCTTCTCTGAAATCTCTGTTCCTGTGCCTCACGTGCCAAAATACTTTCTGGAATTTTTGTCTGCATTTCCATTTCTTTCCTAAGAATTAATTGAGTAATATCTTGCAACATCTTCTTGCTGAATGTTGCTTATCTATTCATAAACTCCTTTTACCTCTTAATGGTGAATTGTTGAATCAGCAGGTTCTTGGACAATACCCTTTTTACTTTCTATATAAAAATGCATGCATTTTGTAGTCTAAATACATAATAAATAGCAGTTTTATTTGGCACCCTTTGCTGACTGCGGTGTAATATGAATATTTGTTTTTCAGCTTTCATCCTTAGCTATGTTTCTACTAAATTCAGATTCAAGAATATTGTCCATGATCGTGAGCACAGTTTCAAAGAAAGTGAATACTGTGCTTTCAATACTTACGTCAGAACCAAGTACTTTTAATTGCCTCTCAGTTTCTCGAGCTGTTTAAATCTCTTCTAAAGGATGTTTGGAAAAGTTGACACAAAACTTAAGGATGTGAATGTAGAACCAAAAATACTAAAAAAGTTCCTACGAACATTGATCCTACGGAGAACTGTTACTGAGATATGGCTCTCCAAATGAATGAAAATTATAGGTGATAATCATACCGTTAGAGTGATACATATACATGAAATAGACATGTATAACATAGCATAAAGGTGTCTATTATGTGAAAATGTTAAGAAAAATGTTAATGTTCTGGGCCATATGTTATTTAAAAAATAATTATTTCTGATTAAACTACTCAGAATTTGAAAAAAAAACAGATAATTTTTTTCTAAAATAGTTTAATTTATTATATAATAATATTATTGTGTTAATAATTCGGATGAATAATAAAAATTTCCATTAAGAGTAGTTGAGCATTAATTTTAGATAATATTAATTAATACCCACAATTTTCATTCCATTATTTTAATCAGAAAATTATTTTAAAAATAGTCTGAAGACAGGACACCCCCTGGAGGGCTGTAAGTCAAAAACTCTGCCCCATAGGACTAATATCTATAGGATTCTTATTTATTATTTTTGGTTTAACTTTTATCTGGTTAAATTTT
The DNA here is from genome assembly GCF_040115645.1 of Euwallacea fornicatus. Classification (NCBI taxonomy): domain Eukaryota; kingdom Metazoa; phylum Arthropoda; class Insecta; order Coleoptera; family Curculionidae; genus Euwallacea; species Euwallacea fornicatus. The sequence continues at coordinate 6,424,898 of NC_089542.1, read as the reverse complement.
GTACCAACTTTTCCAAACGCCCCGTCTTTCATCTCTGTTTCACATTTTAATGGTTGCGAACTTTACCCACAACATGGTTTATACCGGCAACGAAAGAATTAAGACTGACGAAAAAGGCCATATCTTTCCTATAGATTTTTTCACATACGGTATGGGGTGTTTTCTTGCTCCGTATCAAATCTATTTGAATATCTCCCAGACATTTCACGGTAATAAATTTGCATTAATTTTCTTTCTTCCTGGCTTCGGCTTCCTTCTTTTATCCACATAAATGATTCCATTGAATTCCTTTTGGCTGCTCTCGGTGACTTCCTTTTTTTAAACCCCCTTTGCACACTATATTTCCACGTATAAGAGTTACTAGTGTTTAATTCTACTGACTGTACTGATTCCTTCGTAAAGATCACGAGCCGTTTTGCGGAGGAGGAGGGGACTCACATAGGGAGAAAAGGGGCAGATTAGGGAGCGAAAAGGACTCCCAAGATCGTAATATCGATGTTTGCTTACTATTAAGGGTTGATTTACAAGATTTGACTTTTCCTTCAATTCCTAGAGGTGAAATCGAGCCGCCTGCATAATGTTCGCGATAAAGACAATAAGCTTCAATCGTAAACTTAATGCAAGGAATTTGCATGGAAGGAAAACTCCATTTTCATTGTCAGCAAGATCTATCGGGAGGAGAAATTCGCGCTTTACAGTGCACGTTTGGAGCCTCAGAGGAATTCGCAATAATATTGGCATTTCGGTATCTTCAATGGGGGCTAATAAATGGAATCCCTTTGATTTCTCCGCCAATTGACACGAGTTACATTAAGGTTTTAATTTGGGGGCGAAATTCGAGCCAAATTGAAATCCAAAGGGGGGCGATACAACAAATAAACAAAACCGAAAACACGCGTTTCGAAATAACGCGAGTTCTGTTAACATTCGATTAATTAAAACTGGTCCTTAGGGTGAAATTCGAGGGCAAAAACTTTTGGTAAATATTTGTCGAACCGGTCAGAGACGCCTGGAAAAGTTATAATTGTGAAATGAGTTCCATGAGTGGCTCAGCTACGTAGCTGGAATGATAAAAATAGCTCCGTATTATGTGGGGTAGTTTGTTTGCTTTGTAGCTTTCGCGAAATCTATATGATCTGCGCACAAGCGGGTGGTGTTCAGAGGATTTTTTTAAATCACTTCAATTTTGCCCATTATGGCAGCCGATACATCACAATCAGTTGACACTAACTCCAATATTTCAGGGACAGAGCTTATTTTCTGTTTGAAGGGTGAATTTTTGAGAAAAAATATCCGAAGTATTGCATTCGTTTTCCGTTGGGGAGCAGAGCTATAAGTCATTCAAGAACAAACTGGATAAAGTACATGGTGATATTTAGCTTTTCGAGAAAGTGAAGCAGATGAGAAGTTTTCGATTATTTTAGAATTTATAGGACTTCAATGTCTTCTGCATATTACCTATTTATTACGTACTAAAAATTACATAAATGAGACCGTCAAAAGTAAAAATATCATAGCAGTTGCTCAAAATGTCTTCCCTCTGCAAGAATGCGTGATGCGCAACAACGAAGCAATGAAGACGATTTTTTACATCACCTGCAACGATCTGTATTCCATTTTGTTGGGGAAACTCCAACATAAAGATCGCTCTCACGCATTGTCCTAACATCTGGGCAATAAATTTGGTAAAAAAAAGAACACAGAACCCAAAACTCGGCATACCATTAGGTGCCAAACCATGGGTATCGCGCTAATCACCTTTCATCTGGTTTACTTCCACCCTGATTTATGAAGTGCAAATTGTCCAATAGATTAAGGGCCGCAGTATATTAGGATGGAATGTCGCGACAAACTCGCAAGTGGACATGAACCAGAGGGTGTTAGCGATAAGACAATGGTGTGAAAGCAGCAAGGTGGTGATTTTCCCACGAAATCGTGGGAAACCAAACTCGGGAACCTGCGTTTTTCGGGAAGGAGCACCACCCCTCTTTTTGGAGCGACAGAACCGTTTCTCACCTCGTCACGTTAACAGCAACTTCTCTCCTCTCTCAAAATCTCATAAGTTAGACTACAGAAGTTTACAAACTTCTCACGCTCTCGTCGCAATAGAACTCTATACACGGGCATTAGTGTTAATAATTTAATCATCACGCACCTCTGTAATTTAACTAGTATGTGACTAAATTTAGTGTAATTCGTGTAACAGAGTTTCTACACCCTCTCGAACCTTTGGAACCCCATTATTTTATGACGGTAGCCCGTCTGGTCCTTCGACTCAATTACGAAACCCCACCAGCGCATTTGGATTCCTCTGTGAGTGCTTAGTGAGGCAGTCACTACTGTTAGGCAGGAACTCAGGAAGCCCCTGGCCTTTACACATTTAATAACACTTGTCTTGTGTTAATTAGCTTTTGGTACACAATTTGTTTCATATGAGCCAATAAATAAAAATCCAAAGGATTTGAGTTGGAAAGTCACAGTAGTCATAAAACTGGACCAGCATTATCAATCCAATTGTTGAAGTCTTCTAAATCCTTCTATAATTTAAATCGGACATATCTATATCTATATAAATTTTATTTCTTAAAACAACTGCATATTTTATCTACCTTACTTGGCTGGTAAGCTAAAAAATTATCTTGTAGAGCATAGAAGCGGGAGTACCATTGCCGTTCTTGCATATCTCCAAGCTAGATCTATCCAGGATAGGATATACGTAACTGGCACTTTATGCAAATGACACGGCGACGCTGATAAGACCCTGCAATGGTAGAATGGTAGTTAGATAACTTCAAAACGAAGTTTCATTGCTTGAAGGATGATTCTCTAAATAGAGAATGGACCTTAATGCAGAAAAAACCCAGTTAATCGCATTCAAATGGAGAACGAACAGTAGAATCGAGGACCAAAGGCAATGCAGCAACACGGTGAGATGCCTAAAAGTGGACACTAACCTAAAATGGCAGAATTATATACAGGGAGTCTCAAAAATTTACAGACAAGCTTATGGGGATCATCCATACGAATTTTTTTCTTTAATGAAAATATGCTCGTAATAGCGCCCTTAGTGCTACAAAGGAAGTAAAACATTTTAAGTCATATCAAATAGTTAACTTAAGTCTTGATTTAGTTGAACACCACTATCTTTCGTAGAACATTGTTTGTTTCAATTATGTTTCTTGTTGGGGAACATAAACATTAATTTATCATAATTAAACGTTTCAAAGATGTTAATTTTAAGCCAATAGTAGGCACAATTTGTGCATTATGATAGTCAGTTAACTTAATAAAATTTATTTTTTAAATATATATTAAAATAGAGCATTAATTATTCATTTTAAGAACTTACTAATTTGTACTGATAGATTAGAAGAGGAGGTCGTATATCCTGGCCCGCGCGTTCTCCTGAGCTCAACACCCTGGATTTTTTCCTTTCGGGTTATTTCAAAAACACATTGGTAATGTGAGAATAAAAATTCCTAACCGACGAAACATTTTCGATCGTTGACGTATAAAAATAAAGGGTCCAGCACAAAAACTTCAACAAAACTATGTAGGTCCATTTGCAGATCATTGGTTGTCTTATGGACACACAGTCCGAACAAGTGCAACGAAAGAAACACAAACGTACCCATAACAAGAATAATGAAAAGATTGCAATAAATTCAGACAAGATGGAAAGACAATCGGGACCACTAGACCATTCTGAACTTCCAGGCAGGACTTGGGAAACGCCACTGCCACACTTAAACACTCGAAAGAGTGAGCGAAGGGTGAAAAGGGGCGAATTTTCCCGAAAAAGGCCCCAGGCCGAGATTTAGAGCGATGGCAGGGCAAAAAGCGATAGGCTAATTTGACTCTCTTATCTGAGCCCAGAAAATTCTGCCAAGGATGATGGCGCGTGTACAAGTCCAATAATAAAAGCTATTGATATTCGTGCCAATATGAATTGCTGCATTTGAGAGCTGTTTTTTCCCCCATTTACAGTATATAACATGTCATTATGGACATATTTTAGGGATCATTAATATTCCCCAAAATAATAAAAATTGCTAATAGATCCATAGGCCGAAAACGCACCATTTTCGATATACAGGGTGGAAAAGTTTCAAATTTTTCTTAAAATTTGGCAGTATTCTACCGGATACCTCCAACGTGATTTAAAAAAATGCGAAATGTGAACAATCAAAATAAAACTATTAAAATGGCAGAAATTCAATCACGGCATCCCAAATTGCACACCAGAATATGTAGAATCGGCTTTCCCAGTTTACATCAATACATATTTTTTCAAATTCTACGAATAGAGTGATAGATACGAAAATACCGAAAATGACCAAAAAACTAAAGAATTTGAAGAAATAATTTTTATTTGGTATCAGAGTTCATACAGGGTGTTCCTCCAAAAAAGATGTAAAACATAAAATAGTATATGACCTGAAAAAGCATAATACCCTGTTGATAGCTGGCAACGATTTTTACATTTCACTGTAGAGATATAAAAAAAGAGGTGTGCGAATTTTTTTAAAATTTAGCTCAAAGTACACGCAAGTAAAAATGCAAAATACGACGAAAAAATGTGAAGTTTTGCCACCCTGTATATCGAAAATAGCGGGTTTTTGATTATGGGTTTATTAGCATTTTTTAAATATTTTGCAGAGTGCTATTGCCCCCTAACATATGTTCATGATGATATGTTACATTCCGGATTCCTAATCGTTTATTGCAACACTTGGTACTCGGATTTAACACTAAATAAAAGCAAACCTCAGTTGAAACTTTAAATTTCTTCTACCTCAAAATACCGTCCAAGTAAATTACCAAAAATGGATATGGAATATCATCCCCTTTTTAATTGGTCTAATGGCCGTACATGTAAAACTTGGAGCGAAAATCGAGAATTTATGCGAGCAAATATTGCCACTTGGCGCTAACTGGCGTCCAACTGTTATCCTAAGTAATTTACGTGTTAAATTGGAGAGAATACCGAGAGGGAGTTCATTAAAATCCGCTTATCTGGGGCTAGGTGAACCGATTTCGCTTTCGCTAATCATACCCTCATAATAACTTACTCCCTATTGGCCAACTAAGCCGTTAAGGACAACATTCCAACCCTGTTAAGCACCAGGAAATATTGTTACCACATTTCCAAGCTCTGGTTCATTAATTAACCATGACTCATTGAAAGTTGTTCCTTTGGTTTTTGGCTCGAGAGCAAAGTAATTCGCTGATTACTTCGTGAACAAACAATATACAAGTGAAAACGCCTAATTTATTCATCAAAAACAACCATGCTCGATAAACGCCCTTCGAGGATTTCAATTAGTATAAAAGCAAAGTTCTTTCGACGCCCCAAGTTTCACTAAATCCATATAGTTAGGGAAAACTGTTCTAAAGTTTCCAGAAGAGGGTTTGTTGTTCCTTTAAATTCTTATATTAGAACTTCACTCATCAACGCTGAAGATCATTAAATTACTTTGTTTAGATTTCTACAGTACATAAAGTTAAGACAATGAGAAGTCCTAAGAGATTTGTCAAATACGGACTTCAGTTTTTTCAATGTTCGAATCCGGGAATTTTTAATACAAAATGCAGTTTATCTTTAGAGCTTTCGGTAATATTCTGTTTAGCGATAAATTGAAAAGTGGCGTGGGGGCCATTTTCACATAAAATTTGAATGAACCGGCTGTATAAACACTAGTGCTCTGGCTGGGAAAGGCAAGCGGCTCGGTTTTAGCTGAATATTTCAGACTTGCTGTTTATACATTCTTTCAGTCATTTTCGTCGAACTTTTTTGCTTTGTTTCATCCTTAAAACACACCCAAACGCATTGTAAAACTGACAAATTTTAGATGCTTTTATGACTCTTTGGATGGGTGGCACATCAAAGCTTCGCTTTCGTACGTTGCGTCCAAAACTTTTTAAACATTCTTCTGAAAAACTCACTAACATTATAGAAATCTTGTGTAGTGCATCTTATTAAAGTTTAATTCTCTTTTATTTCCATACTTTTTGATTTTATTCAATTCTTGTGTTTATTGCTGTCAGAGTTGCCATCTAAGTTGGTTGCGTCCAATTCCATGAGAAAACTCTCTAATATAATAAATCTCTCAGCTACTTAAATAGGTTGAAAATGATTAAAATAAGGTAAAAATTCGCATCTGTAAGTTTCTGTCCTTCAAAAATTTAAATTAAAAAAAAATTGCTTTCAGCTTCTCGTTGCTGACTCAGATATCGTCTGTCGTTAGTTCAAGAGTCATTTTCCAATAATCTGGAATAAATGTTTAATCTTGCATTTTGGACTTGACAATCCAAACTGAACTCTAAAAGAGCTCATAAAAAATATCCCAAATTCGCTGTACCATAGATGGTAATGGAGGACTATGTATGGATACAGAAATACTTGAATCATTTTAATTACGAATCTTATTCAATTCGTTCCAATTTTTTGCACAACATTTTTAGTAAAGTATTATAAATATTAGGAAATACCAAGCGAAAAAAACCATGATTGTATCTACAGAGACCGACAGCAATTTTAGGAAGACAATGTCCAGATTATCAAGGATTTAATGTAGTAACAAGAGAGACGAAAATTCTAAATATCTCAGAAGGGATCAAAAATGTATGATAATTTTTTTCTTATTTGAATACATCATAATTTTAATTTTGCGTCTCTTTATAATTTGTAGTCAATCAGTTCAAGAGAAACGATGAGCTGAGGAAAGAGTTCACACAATCTTATGAAGGAAATGTTCAAGTTGTGATAAGACAATTTAAGTTTCCACACAAGTGCACTATATGAATTTACGAGAATGGAAAATTACCATATAGTTTCAGAGTATGTGTATTTGGAGGAATCATACAGGGTATTTCATTTAAACTAAGATAAGGGACTATCTCCGAAATTAAATTTAAAATAAAAAAAAGTTTCAAACAAACATTCATTGTTATGACAAGGCACATCCATCGCACATAAACATATTTTTGCTTAAGATCATTTAAAGGACATTTCAAAATCAAGTTTATTTTCTTTAATGAAACACCCATTTTTTTTTGGTAAATTTGCAGAGTTTAAAAAATTTAATATTATTTGCTGAAAATTTTTTTTTCTAAAACTTGACATTTTCCATATTGACAAAAATTGAAGAGATACATTAAAAATAATATATGATTTAAATTACAAGAAAGACTTAAAAAATAATGAAAAACAAAAATAAGTTTCTAAAAATTAACCCAAAATTATTTTTATAAATTGATTAGTGAAAGAAAAAAGCCACATTTTCACCAAAATGTATCGTAATTTTTTTTCTAAGTATCGAATTTATTTACAAATTTCAAAAGAATCTTAAGGGTGAAGCTAATTATTTCTTTTTTAACTAAAGTTGTTAATTAAAAAGTGGAAAATGGAGAACTTTTTTAAATAAAACCAAATTGAAATAGTTCTAGCTTATAGAAAAAAGTTGTCAAAAGGGTGTTGAAGCTTATCGGATTTATGTGCAAACATTTCCTGAAAAAAGAGCACCCAGTTGTCGAACTTTTTATGAAATAATCAAGAAATTTCTTGAATGTGGCAACGTGAATAAAAGTAAATACCCGCCCTACCAAATACGTCCAGTGAACTGGCCACCCACACTACTTGATTTGACCTCTTCCAACTCTTTCTTTTGGGATATCTTTAGGGAAAGGTGCACGATCAAGTCCTAACAACTCCGGATGATATGAAAAACCGCATCAGAGTAGTACGTGTAGCAATCACTGAAGAAATGCTTGGCAATATTTCAAGATTGTGTATCATGCGAATTGGAATATGTCTCAACGCGGAAGGTTTACGTTTTGAGCATTTATTTTTCGGTTGTAAAGCTATTTGGGATTTTTACCGAAAAATTAGTGTTTTAGTTAAAAAATCAAAGTTGGTCCACAAATGTCCTTTAATGGACCTTGAATAAAAATTTGCTTCTTGCGTTGGACGTCATTTTTCATAACCAGAAATGTTTTTTGATCTTTTTTTAAATTTTAAGTTTAGTTTAGGTTATAATCATTTGTGTCACTTTAAATGAAGCACCTTGTATAATCTATCTCTTTCTACATATACTTACGTGTTTTCGGCTCGAAAGGACCAAATTGATTTAGTAATTCGAGGTGAAGTCCCAAAGTGGTGTAATGTGTGCTTTCGATTTAACATGACCAGAAGCGTGTTTGATCCTTCTCGTAGGACCAAAATGGGGTGAATCCTGGTGGAATAAGCAAGGGTGCTGTATTTCGCAAAGCCTACCGGAACCTGGGAATTTACGAGCTGGTCGTCAAGATAATTATGAAGACTTTTTTTAATTGCTATGTATACATATTATTTTAGTATATATTACTATATATATGTATATATGTGTAGGTGTAGAGGATTAGATAATCTGCAAGTAGACACGTGAACGTGGTACTAAGGAGATGCTGTTTGCCCACACATTGTCGGGTTGGTATCCCTCGGGATATCTATCGACTAAACTCCTTTTCTCTCTTCACTCTGTATTCTCCCCGGAACCACCGTTAGGCATTACTTTGGAAAGGATGTGATGTAACTTCTCCTTCCGAAGGAACACTCCTGTGCTTGAACCATACATTATTTACAATTATTTTAGAACTCTTATCCTTCATCCCTCTGTTACCTCCAAAAGCTATTCGCCCTCAAGCATCCGCGTCCCCTGTGCTTTCCATCTCACATCTTCATATTCATTGTACGAATATTTCGTTTGGCTCTCATAATATTTCTTTTGTTTTAATTCCCCCTGTACAATTAACAGAAGTCCATAATTGACAATTATGGACTAGGTAATCACGTTCGGACTTGGATCATTCGGATTTGAGTCATACGCACCAGGGACCACGTTGACTTGGTTATCATAGGCCTATCTACAAAGATCTTAACAGTTTCTTCTCTATTACGGTGCAATTTAGGGTCTATGTAGACTAATTCAGACGTGGGTGCTGCGATTCAGTCCTTGCGCAGAAACATCAGACTTCTTTGTCAATTCAAGATTTGATCTTCTTCGCAGTTTCTTTGCTAAACGAACTTTCTTTAGAGAATTTTCAAACAAATTGACGTCGTTTAACACAAGAGTGAAGCACGTTCTCGAAACATAATAATTTTCCGAATGCAGAGACGTGAGTGTATGTGTGTAGCAGTAAACCTAATGTATTCCGTTTACAGTCTCGCACAATGCAGTACTTTGATTTATATGCAAAGTACGATATTCTCTCATACCAGATATATATTTCTGCAGGAGAGCTTTATGAATTTATTACGAGTATCGATTGCAGTTTCGTTTATACTTTGGACAGAGACCCTTGCGTCTATCTAATGGAAATTGACTTCTCTGTTGTATTAGACTCCACAGTAACGGCTCTATAGTGTAATATCTAATGGCCCTGACAAGCTCCAATATTCCTTTATCGACTAATAAAACTTGAGCATTTAATATGACGCAAAGTATATTACATTGCCCCACTAACTTCCTCGATGGAATAAGGGAGAAAAGATATACAAGCACCGCTTGAGGTAACATATTCTATTTCAAGTCCCATATAATGGTGAAGTTGGAAAAGTTTGATTTATATGTAAACTGCGATATTTTCGGAGAAACATCTCGGGAAATCACGTACAATAGCTATTCAACGGAATTCTTCATGAGGAATTTCGTTGTACGTACTCGGGGACGTGTAATTTGTGCTTTAAATATTTCTGACGTAGTCAATTTTGGATTACACAGGGCACTCTGATGGATTAAAAGATAAGGGATTAGCAACGAATCTCGACTATGGAGCAATAAAGGAGTAATAATTGGTTTTGTACGAGTGGAGCCACGATAGTTGACTAGTAAAATTTATGGCGTGTTCGTTGATGGAGAGGTAACGATGTGTATAGAAACCACTCGAAAGATTATATCTCAACATTTTGCCCTTTGACTGGAGGATTTAATTAAACAAATCTGGTTTGCAGTCACAACCACAAATGGATGCTCTCTTAATTAAATTAATTATTGGAATACGTTTCTAATGGCTAAGATGGCAAAGCAGGGCTCAAATATCGCTAATGGACATTACGACGGGTATCCCATGACATATGGCTCGGTAATCATCGTTAAACCAACATGTAGCAATTTTAATCATATGGAAAGTTCCAGAATTTCAAGAGGGAGCAATTTGTCGACCGGTCTGAGAGCTGGAGCGCAACAATACGATTAATCAAAATTCTAATCTACGATAACAATTGTTACAACTAGCCTGCACGGTGGTGTTCCTAATACCCCGGTAAAGCTAGGGATAATATTTGTCAATTGGTCTATTAACACAACGCACATTTGCGGTGGTTAAAGCTTTCCATTTTCCCAACACAGCGATATTTGACCCATGATGGGAAGTTGATTGAATTGAATCATATCGCAGGCCCTACGGGGATTGAATTGTCTTACAACCTCCGCTCCAACCTTCGCAACTTTGAAAATTGTTTCGTGCCAATCCGTTTTCGTAGATATATGAAAGCACTGGAGAAAACCCATTTAAATTAGTTTTGAGCTTACGATGATACCAATATTCATATTCAAACATTACCCACAACAATAAAATCTTCTTGTTACGGAAAAACAATTTTTTGTTAATATATTCTATAAGTTTATGGAAAATTGTTCAATTTTTTCCTATTTTGTTAAAGAACAATGTCTCCGTGAAGTTTCATCCGCTTTTCGAACAAAATCAACTGGGGATAACATTTACCTTGTATTGAGAGTTCAGACAAACACCCCTATTAGCGTTACGGTGTCATCTTATTCAGAACCTGCGAAAAATTTATTAGAAAGACAGAAAATAACAGAATTTAAGTGAATGAAATGTCAGTATACAAAATATGTGAAACACTCCGAAACTTTCTCTTCAGTTCCTTTTTAGGTGTCTGATATTGATCTTTGACTCAACCATAGGTTAGCAAATATTCTTCATGTTTACTGGACAGAGGGCACAAACAGGTTTTATTAAGCGAAATGTAGGGCCTTCCAAAAAAATCTGCATCCCCCTTAATTTTGAAAAATAAAAGCTTTACGGAAAATTTCATTTCGAAAAAAAACATCTTTAAAAATTTGTGCAAAACCTCAATTTAAAGGTCTTTCAAAACTGTATTCAATGGTGTAAGGTTATGCAAAATTTATCGATTGGTTCAGTTTAGTTCAAATTAGAAAAACAGTAATAAATTTTGCAAAAAATACAATACATACTCAGTTAAACAGTACGTAAACAATGAAAAAACTTGTTTGTTGATACGAAATCGATTTGTTTTCGATTTTTTGCTCAGTCTTTGGTTATTTTTATTTATTTCTTTTATTGTTGTCATTTTTCTTAACTCGAAGAATGTTTATGAGAACAAAATTGAAAACAAACCAATTTTCTATCAGCAAACAAGCATTTTCTTTGTTTTTGTACTATTTAACAGAGTTTGTGTTGCAGTTTTTAGGAAATTTATAGTTGTTACTACAAACTAATTGATAGATTTTTAATCGCATTACAATGAATACAGTGGTAAGAAACCTTAAGTTTGAGATATCAAATGAGTCCTCGTACAATTTAAATTTTTGAAAGGGTTATTGTGATGTGCACAAGGGTTAAGTTTGAGAAGTTGAGTTTTGTATAATAATTCGGCGCCTCAAAAACTGTTTTCGCATATTTTAGGAATTTTCAGAAAGATTCTTATTTTTAAAAATTAAGGGAGTTCAAGTTTTCATTGAATAATCCTGAATATATGCACTTTCTTTGATTTCATGTTTCTTCGACAATGATTCCTTGGTCGAGATGGAAGTATCGTTTCATTTAATTAAACTATGAAATTCTCTATTTGTAATAAACGTCCGGGGTACTCCAATTCCCTTTTTCGCCTCTATGTGTTAATGTTTTGCAGCCCTAAATTGCTCCCTTCCTCCGCGTAAAATCCCCGATTTAAAAAAATTAAAACATGGGTCAAGTCATACCACAAATTAAAGGTCTTTCACAATCTATCATTTAGCGGTTGAGAACAACAAGTATAAATTTGGTATAAAAAATGCAATACAAAAACGATGAAAAAACTTGTTTGCTAATAGGAAATCGTTTTTGTTTTGTTTTTGTGCTCACAAACAAGCCTTTGATTAAAAAAAAAAAGAATAAACTAATTAATAAAAATTACCAAATACTGTTTGTAAGCGTAAAATCGAAAACAAACAATTGCCTATCAACAAACTAATGGATAAATATTGAATCGCAACACATCATTGAGTGTACTTTTCAAAGACGTTTAATTTGAAGTGTCACTTGACTCATGTTTTAATTTAAAAAAATCGGACACTTTGTGCTACCGGTGCCATAGGCGACATTAAAAAAAATAAACGAACTTCAATCGATGGTATTTTTTCTCTGCTTTAATGGTTCTTTTAAATTTATAAAAAAATTTTAGGGAGGGGGGTCTGTTGATATTAACGACACTCGGTATAAAAATTTCTCACGTTCAGAATAACCTTTTGTGTTTGTTCATTTTCATTTCGCAATTATCTCTTTCTAAGTTTTGAACATAGCACGTTCTGTTCTAAAAATTGTTCCAACATTGAATTTAATTTCTAATTGTTCGATTTAATAACACTTGTAATACTTGCAATGAATGGTATGAAACGCTTGTAATGAGTTTATTTTAATATTTGCCTTTTTACAAGCTGTTCGAAATTACACCACCTGTCCATAAAGCTACAAAGATGATCGTCTTTACATACACAACATTTTTGAGTACATCCGTTAATTCTACATTAATTTATCTTTCACTACCTAGTAATTTTACTTCCTTATATAAAAATTTTACAATTCTATTTTTTACCATTATTAGGTACTTGGAGCTATAATTCAAATAATGGTCCGGTAAACAATTTGTTAAGGGTGTTCCTTCGATAAATGAAACACGACAAAAACAATTTGTTTTATGTAAAAATGGACTGTATTAACTATGCACTTATCTCAAAACAATGTAAGAATCTTGGTCTAAGTAACGAAGAATAGGGAGAATGCTTATTGGGCGGGTTACACGGTATGATTCGGATCACATCCCGACACCGACGTAGCTTTCACCCGACAAGACCACAGGAAGAGCAGAAAAAGAGAGAGCGAAAATTGCTCCGATTATCCCTTAAGTACTAACCCCGAAGAATTCCAACCAGGGGCGCACCACCACCAAGAACCATTGTAAGCTATGGCTACATCGAATCCCATAACTCGTGGCCATCTGGGGAATATCTATACTAATCGCTTTTCTGGGAATATTGCGGGTCCAACAAATTGACCATCAAAGCAATAGTTCCTATAGAGAAAGCTTCTTCGACTAGCAGCACATTCCCCAACCAAAGCGTATCCTTAGCTTTGGCCTGATGGGCCATGTAGTCTGGCACCCAGATGGTATTCTCCGAATAAGTATCGCAGTACATAGGCGTAACTTAAGGGAATAAATGACAGTATACAATAAACCTAACATTAACAACAATAAAAAATAAATAGAAACAAAAAAACCAATAACTTAGAGTCCCTAACACAATTGGTAAACGTTTTTTTATAGCAGAACATTTTTATGAGAATTAGAGAATCTGCCATATAGATCTGTGGACGTGGCTTAGAAGAAGTCTTGATTATCCACGTAGTACTGGATTGGTATGTTTATCTAAGATCACCGACCAATTAAACTTGTTCCCTCCTCCTTAATACTTCCACATGGCATGGATCCGAAACGTTAAAAGTACTTCTCATTCAAGCCGTTTGTAAAACGTCAATACTATTCTCAGTTCGTTTTAATGCTATTTTTTAACTAAAATTTTAATCCAGTAGCAATGTGCAACAACCCCTAATTGTAGACAGTGTCGTTCCCAAACAGAATAAAAGAATAAACCTAATTTGGAAACCTGTTACTAAAATTCTTTTCTTTAACTTTCATGGTGGTTTTAAATCATTGTGAATAATTTGGATATGATGGCTATCATCGGACCACTAACGGAATTGCCAAGTTTTGATATTTATTTGTCTAAAATTGTATTTAAGTCATCTACTGGCTAGAACTAATAAAGTTCCAATTGTAGCCTCAGATTTAGGGTTTAAATTGTTTAATTGTTCAGTTTTAATGGAAAACTTAGAAACAGGGGATTTACTATTAGGTTTCAGATATCGGCTTCAAATTGCTTCTCTATATTTTTAATTCAAAATTAAGAAGACACAATGTATGTAGAAATAAAAATTAAATTAAAAAATTATAAAAGGGATTATTTAAAATTTTAAAGAATTATATAAAATTATATAGGTATACATATGTATGTATGATTGCAAATATGTAACTTGATTCTTGTATATTATATGATATTTTTTTTATTTTTGAAAATATTTTCTAAGTAAGTCCCCCAGAGCCAAAGGTTGAGTAGTTTAAAATTTTAAAGGGTGACTTGGTCTACCTCTTCCAATTATTTTACCCACTGCTTGCAATATTTCCCAATTTTTCTGCATGTTCTTGTAGATTCAGACTTCAGCTTCAAATTACTTCATCAGATGTTTAATGGAAACTTCGAAACAAGCGAGTTATCGGCAACTCAAAAGCAAGATATCAAGTTTTACTTGATTTTGTTTATGAAACTAATTTGCTCACTATGTGCAAAGCTTCTCAGGTTTCCCCATGTAATCTTGTAGCTCGAAATTTCGGCTTCGAATTACCTCATCAGATATTGGATAATCTGTATAATAAAATGTTGTGTAAGAAAAATCGGAACGGCGAACAGTAGACATCTGAAGTAGGAATGTCTAAAATTTGAATGTTCGACTTAATCGCCGTTATTAAATTAGGCAATTTTCTTTATATGTATATTTTTGTGTCGTAAAATGGTTTATGGCAACAGAACAAGAGGCCTAAAATTTTCTGGAATGTTTAAATTAATTTTTGTTATATAATTATTTTCTTTATTGTGTGCCATGATTCCCATAGGTTTGTCTGCATGACGTTATAGCTCCAGATTTCATATTCGGATTGCCTCATCGAATGCTTAATACGAAAATTTAGAAAAAGACGAGCTACACGTATCTAAAAAGGAGTACACATTTTTTGGTCATTGGCCAAAATCAATTCGGACTTCTTGGGGATTTTGAACGATGCAAATAAAACATACCGACAAGTTATAACAATCCCTGGGAAACCATCCCGAACGGGCAATTCACTATTGTTGGCAATCTGGTTCACTGCTAAACAATTGAATTCCAGATTTTCCATCCATCCATTCAGAATTCCATCCAGAATCTCCCGAGGAGTCTTACATCTGTGTCACCCTGGTCGCATACGCAGTAACATCTGAGGTTCATATTCGGGGCAAGTTTGCGTACAGCTTGCTGTCTCACCCCAGACACAAGGGGGGCACAGTTGGTTGGCAGTACCGAGGCGAACTGTATTTCTTTTATGTCGATTTTATTTTGTTCGAAGGACCACACCTTATTTGGCACTGAATCGATGCAGAACAAAACACACTTGATAACAACACACTTATGTTTATTTAATTAAATGCCCAACACTATTGCACAAGTGACAAAGGTCATAACAAAGTATAAAATTAGGGTAAACTAGAAAACTACAAGCGACCACCGACTATCACAAACCTTTGACGATCGCTAGTTCTCTTTTGGCACAGGGCAAATGTTATGTGACAATTGAGATCAGCATTGGGATCCTACTAAGACTATAGGAGTATAAAGAGAGAATTGGAGAGGTGTTGAAGAGGCGTTGTGTGTTGTGCGAGAGATTATATGAGACTGCCCCAAATCTCAATTTTTCCTACCGAATCTGAACCTCATTTTATCCATTTATATTTTTACTACCTCATAGTCATACCAATTAGTGCGAATTATTAGTGCAGAGGAATAAGGATTGCTTATCAACACGGTGCCATGAAGGTGTGAGAAAAATGATGGGTGAAAAGAGTTATGAGCATGGGAATAGTGTGGAATGTGTATGAATTTGAATAATGTAAACACTGCCCTTAAGAGCGATTAAGAAAGGTTTATGTTGACAAAAAAAAATGAAATTTATTACTAGGTGAAGATGTTGGGTATTTTCCCAACAGTTCATAAAAAGGCAAACCATTTGGAAACCCTTTCACCAGAATAAGACAATGATAGAAGAAAACTAGGACAACAGATATTGGAATGTAGAGACTCCAATTTTTGGTACCAACTGATTTATGAGGCACAGCTCTACCATCTCCGGATGATATTCTACGAACCGTGGGAACCAAAAAATGGTAAGGGAAGTTCCCCCTTGACTTCTTCTTCCCGTGCCAATCCTAAAGATCAGTTCTAAATAGGAGTTCAGTAACATCAGTTCAACACTCAATCAAGAGGAACTCAACAGAGTTTATTTTCGGTGCAAACAGTGCAATCAGTTCATTTTCACCAGCAGTGAAGAAATACGCCAGACTCAACAGAGTTCAGTTCAAGTATAAAGTCAGTACTCATACAGTGCAACAGCACGGTTTCAAGTTTAGATTCCGGGAAAGTCACCCGAGTTCAGTGTAACTTACAGTGAATGCAAAAAGAGTGCCACATTCACGAGCAACTCACCGAGGAGTTTTGGTTTGGAACAAGGAGACTTAAGACAAGTTAAAGAGTAACCAATTTTATCTGTAGTAACCAGTAGTTAGTCATGTAATAATGAAAAAGAGGAATAGAGTTTAAGCGTTTCACTACAGTCTCTCTCGATCTGATACAAATCAAGAGTGGTTCTTCGGACATAAAGAACAGAACCAGTCGCGGATGCAGAACCCGCTAATTTTCAATCATTATGCCGAAGAGATTCCTGGCCTCACGGTACAGTAATGTAATTTGATTTTTGTCATACAATTGTTTTGCACGCTGGGTGGAAAGTCTCCTAGGCCTCTGTACATGGTCTTGTAGTGCCAATTTTGGCTTCAAATTATCTTATTTTTGCGATTGTATTTTAATGGAAATTTAAAGCAAGAGAAAAAGTCCACATTGCATGGAACGAATAACTTAGTTTTTGTTATAGAATATATTGCTCACACACTTTTCGGCTTCAAATTACTTCGTCAGATGTTTAATAGAAAACTAAGACAGACGACTTATAGGTACATAATCCTACCAATGATGCAGGAGACATGTATACAATGCTTAAGCGACTATTACGTCGAGCATCTTAAGACCAATAAGTTTATTTTAATAAGTATTTTTGCCACATATAAACAAAGTTCAACTAATCACAGAACATCGGGTAAATGACGATGAGTAATTAAGTTTGTGCTACTCGATCACTGAAAAAGTGTTTTTGATCATGAGTCGTTTTCCACGAGAAATTCTTCAAAATTTAGTAACCAAGACATCTCTCTCTTTCCATACCTTAGCTGATCAAAAAATTTAGTTTTTTATCAAATTTATTCCACTAATCGCAAAAAAAACGTTCCACATTATGGTGCATAGAGAATCTCAGGTTCTGTCGTTATCGGTTTCTTGCTTGTTGGAGCTCATCAGACGATCACAGACAAATGGTCTTGGGTCGTGGTAGTAAGTCGTAGCCCTGTTAACTATCAGAGTATTTTTATTTTATATTTTCCAAACCGCAACGATGCCTTCCACGAGACACTTTGCTATTAATCGTCCAGTTATCTAAGTCAAAAACGCCTAAACTAGAAAAATGGCATAAATATAAACATAGAGAAAAAGGACTGTGATTGACGGTTATAATGACCAAGGACAGTATAGAATTGAAAATTAGAGCTGCTTCATGAACATGACGAATGTTTCTCATCAAAATCAGCTAGGAATGTGATTCTGCGGACGTCGCATATAGGACGCATGGGACTTCGACTTTTGGCACAGAGCTTTCGGAGCCATACTTTTCCTCCGGGAGAAACCTCCAACCCTGGACTGAGATTTGATGAAGGAAATTTTTTTATGTTGAATTTACTCAATCTAAGTCTCTGCAAGCACCTTAACCATTTTTAATCAAGTCAGAATATTACTTAAATCAACTAGAGTTAGAGAGTTCTATCTCTCTCAAATGATTTACCTAATCCATCTCCATTCGCCCAAGGGAGATTTTAACTAGTTTTCCATTTTGCTTTTACCGCATTCAATTTATATCCGACAGAAAGAAACAACCATCAAGATCGAAATGCCCATTTTGATGCCAAACTTTGGGGCTGTTTGGGGATACCGGAAAAAATGAACTCGGCAGGTAAACTTCTGGGAAAATCGCGAGATATCAGCTAATAAAGCTAAAAGGTATTTATGTTTTATCAGTTCAGTGATTCCAGATTGGAAATTGCTCAAAGCGATATGATTCGCAATTAACCGCTGACTAGTCATTTAATTGCCACTCTGCACAGGAGTCGCGGCTTGTGAATGCACCCCTTGAAATGCAGCAAACCGAGATTTAGTGGTTGTTAATTTGCCGACATTAGCCACTAAAAATTTCAGGGATAAATTGGCAATTTGTCAATGTTCCAGGGAAAATATTTGTTTGCATTCAGGTAATAGATGAGTGAATGATTGCATGTTGTGAATAGAAACCCCGAATTTGGTAGTATAAAAGTCAGTTTAAACAAAATTGTATATTAAAATTGTTCTTGTAAATATTATGCTAAAACAAACGAACTAATTTCAAGAGAAACTTAATTACTCTGGAAAGGCAATTTATATAGTTTCGGAGACTTTGATCTTTAGTTAAAACGTCCCGAACTTTGATCTTGAGTAAAAGCTTTTATTAAACTTTATTAATTTAATGGAAACTATTCTGAATAAAACCGACTGTTAATGAGTGTTAGCAGAATCGAAAATGGAACGATTTGGAGTAGCAAATAAATTACTTATGTATGTATATACAGAGTGTTTCAGTTTTAACTCGCATAACATTAAAAACGTATTGAACGTTCAAAAATAAACTCACCTTGCCATATAAACCAACGTCCAATAAGGCTTCCTTTAACAGAAACAGAAGGTTCAAATTTAATTTAAAAAAAGAAAAATATCAAATTTCTTCAAAAAGGGCTAGAGATTCTGTAACGAAACTTTGGAAATATCGACGACTATAAGCAACGCAAATATTTTTTCGGAAAAAAAACTTTTTTGTTTTTTCGTTGGCGTGCCTACCTTCATGTTAGGGGAATTTTTTTTAGCAAATATGTTGTGCTATTGATTTTTCTGAAAATAAAAATTATTCTTGAATTCCTTGATCAATTTTTGAGAAATGACGCCCCTTGAGTTTTTTTGTCCGACCTACTGTTTTCAAGTAATAAAATTTAAATAATTTTAATGCGTGTTGAGTTTGCTTACATAATATACATAATTTTTATTTTCAGAAAAGCCAGCGTAGCGTACCGCTTTTTCTGAAAATATAACACCTAGCATGGAGGTAGGCAAGCCACCGGAAAATCAAAAAAAAATTTTTTCCACCAAAACCTATGCATCGTTTATAGCCACCAACATCTTCACAGTTTAGTCAAAAAATCTTTAGCTCTTTTTGAAGAAAATGTTTATTTTTTATTTTTTCAATTAAGTTTGAATCCCCCGGTATTCGTTAAAGGAAGCCTTATTGGGCATTGGTTTATATAGAAAACTGATATTATTTTTGGACGTTGAATCACTTATTATTAATCTTACGTGGGTTAAAACTGGAACACCCGGTATACAGAGTGTCTGTAACTGAGTATCCATTAGAGGTGTTTAAAGAACTGCGCAAGCTAGAAAACCACAATTTGGCATACAGCCATTGAACCCAAGATTTATTGATCGAAAATATTTTCCAAATGGCGGCGCGCCCGGAAATATTGGAAATTGATAACAACTTTGTTACTTTAAATTAAATGACTATATTTTTCATTTTTCTACCATTTCATATTGAATTTCTAGTCAACTTTATGTGACACCTTGTTAACCTAAAGTGCGAACTTTCGGAGATAAAATTTGTTTTATGTAAAATTGACAAAAATTTTGTGTGCAAAAAAAAATCCTTATTGTGGAAGCAACAGAGGTAGAACAAAATTTTGCGAGTAAAAAGTGAAAACACTGCACTTCATTCTCCTCAGATTCAATTTGGGAATCATCTACAGGGTGGTCTAGAAAGTAAGTCGAACTAAACCAATAAAAAAATACCGAAAAGTCATTTCCTTTAAGCAAAGAATTATTTGTTGTCAATGTCATTTTTTTTATATAATCCGTTTATTATAAATTAGGAGGTGTGTCGTGCAGGAAAACAATTAACGAAATTGCAGTAATGATCTAAATTGCCCATAATCATGGAGTAAGTAAACCTAAGGGATATTTATTCCTTTGCAGGTTATTTTTATCGAAGAAAAATAAATATTTATACTCCATATCAATTTCGATTATTTGTCGGGATATTGGTTAATAATATAGAATTAGAAAGGCACGGTTTCAAATTGATGGTTTATTCTGTTTCGTGTGTACTGGCTAATGAGTGCTAATAATGATAAAGCCCGATTTCCAAACCCAGAAAATTGGTTTTTCGATATAATATTGCCCTATAATGTAACCCGGGTGAATTTTTCCAAGAAATACGAGGGTAATGAAATTTCACCTTTTTTTAGGCTGGTCGATCTCATGCAGACTCATTAAATTAGATGTTTAACAAAATGTATTTTGCTTTGGCATTATGTTTTTAAAAATTCATAGATGTTTGTGAGCTACACAAGGTATTAGCCAAAAAGACATTTATGCATCACGTTTATTGGAAATGATGATTTAGATTTTCCAAAAGACAGAACGATTAACAACGATTTTTCACTTTTTTTAATGGTTTATTTGCTTCTCTCACGCTATCACCCTCAATTAATTAAAGCCACTCGCAAATCTCAAACTGAGGAAGAAGTTCTTTAAGCTTTTAAATTTAATGAAATGCAGTGGTAACTGGTATCTCAATCACAACAGACGTTTTCGAGATATAAAAGACTTCAAACGAGGAAGAGTTGCTGTTACTCTTTCATTGCTTTCTTTATTTCTTCGCAATCCCACTGTGAATTCTCCAAACCTACTTTAAAATATTGAATTCAAAGCAAATTAAACATCTCAGAGAGGATTTCATGTTCAGTGGACCATAGTGGTGTATTTGGATTCTCAGAACTGCCAGCAATTATATTATCAAAAAGATAAAGTGAAAAACAACGATTACTCCCTTAGTTTAGATCATTTTTCATTTTCTAGCAATAAATTAAATTAGCTTATGTTATGACGAATTTGAATTCCATTGAAGTCCGTTAAACAGAACTTAAATTGAATTCATCTTTAGAGTATTGAAACTAGTTGGATCTTTGATTATTCTCGTTATATTCCGTTAACGACCATTTATTTCCCTGTCTATCTAAAACTGGTTAAAGTCTAATAAATCAGACTTGACCTGAATTTAATTTGACTGAGTTGAGACACGGAGAATCAGGGCCTGTGCTAGGCAGTTTTTCGTCTTGTCGTAAACTGACTTTATGCTGTCTCTTGCAACTAAGCTAAACTGTTTTTTATTGTTTTCCCAGGAACTCTTGAGAGGTTAGAGTTTATGAAATCTCCTTTTTTACAATATTATTTAACCGTCTTTCGTAGTCTTAGCAAATGTGATCTCACATGCCTCTGTTGCTTGATCAATCAAGTTGGAAATTTGTTATTGCAGTTTTTGTTCATATGCAATTAACAGGTGATTTTTTCTACGGTAATGAATTGACGTAGAACTGTTTGCGGGGTCCCAACCTTCCAAAATTTACTCTTTCAAAATTTCATTTCTGAGTCACTTATATCGTTCGTAAATGAACGTTACGCCTCTATTTTTCGACAAGTCAAGTTGGAAATTTGTAAGTTTATTAACACATAAGGGATTCCTTTTCCGGTAATTTATTAACAGAAAATGACTATATTAGAGGTTACAATTTTTTTAATTTTCTTTTCGAGATCGTAACTAAAGTATGTTTTGCAGTATCCGCAAATGAGTCGGAATTGCGATGCTACTTCTAGTCAACCAAGTTTCATATTTGTGAGTTTATATATATAATAGTAAATAGGGTGAGCGTTTCTAGAATCTTATTAGCATAGAAAACTATGCGATAGGTTGGTTGCAATATTATAAAAAAAATTTCTTGAAAAATTGGTGAATGTAATTTTACTGCCTTAAAGAAAAATCTCGACAAAGATTTGTCGATGAATAGCAGACACGGTAGCGGGTTATCAACTTTAAAGTATACTCACTTATCTCGTCAATACCTGTTAAAGTTAATTATCTGTGTGTCAATCTAAAAAATATAAAATTTGACTTAACCTAAATTTATCTTGACTGTGTTGGAAACTTCTTGTTGCCAAATTCTCGTTAAAACCTGTTAAAATAAGCTTGCGATATCGTCTGTTTGAATTTGATTAAAATTCTTCATTAAAGCTTGATACATTTTGTTCACGGTATCATCAATCTAAACTTGGTTTAAGCATTTTACACTTGATTTCAACCGATTCGATTTTACGCATATCAAAATTCAGCTTTAAAGCCTATTGAGTTCAGGTTACTCTCACTTCAATCTAAAGAGGATTACAGCCTATTAAACCTGACTTACAATGAATTGATTTCAATTAATAAGATCTACCAAAGCCTAGACTAGTAACTGATTGATATTAATGTTGGTTAAACTCGACTAACTTACGTTAATTTTAACGATTGAAGATTCACTTTTCTCTCTTACTACGTGTTAAAGAGAATTTACGTTATTTTTAATCTGAAACGGATTAAAGTGTATCAAATTCCACTATAATACGTCAATCAAAATAGTATATGTCATGGTTAAAATTTTTGTGAAAATTTAGCATTCACATGCGTGCGGTAAAAAATTTTACCGCACGTTGGCGTGTATAGATTTTACTGCACAGATGTAATTAATTAAACGTAAAAAAGACAATAAAGTTAACACACATGCGGTCACATAAAAACATTTTCCCTAAAACCTATGTAGGTGCTTTTGCCACATTGAATTGATGACTGACCTCTACTTCATGTTGTTCGGTCAGTTGCATTAAATGCGCGAAAAAATATCACTTTTCATGCCGATTTGATAAATAACTATTATGTTGTTGCTGATTTTAGTTTGCCTCAGGTCTTTTAATTCAAACTTAGCTGATTTATTTGACTTTAAGACTCTAGAAATTATCCTTAAACTTTGTTCAGTTTCATTAATGTTATCGATTTGAACCACATTAATATTGATTTACTTATTAATTAACCTGCCAGGTTGAATAAATCAGAGTGCAGTATTTCAATCATGACGGGAATTAGTAAAATTTGAACTAAGAAACCGTTATTTTCACCCTTAGTTTGATGGGTTTTTTTATTACTTTACACAACCAATATTGAAATGTATAGATATTTTTAAAACATTTTTAGAAGGTGGTGAAACTGCCTTTTATTTTGAGGTCTATTTTTTAACCCAAAAATTACAAAAGTTTTGCAATTGAATTCGAGAAGAACTTAACGAGCTTCAAACATTGTATAATTATAATAGCAATACCGCTGCAAAGACAGTAATAAATCTGTCCAACAAAAACCTCTCTAAGTCTGAAACTATTGTTCTTTTTAATGGATTAAATTACTCTGTCACCCTCAAATACGTTTCTAAGTTTGGCTTTATTTCAAATATAAAAGAGACAGTTCAAAACTTACCAAAGGAACACCAACCAGATTTTAGAATTAAGTCAAAACTAAGTTTAGGTAAATCTTTACAAATTAAATCCAACTTAGTCCGAAATTAACAAAAGTCACCCTATTTTTTGTATAAAGATAATAATATTAAAATGTTTTCAATATACAAATGTCATGCTGCAATCATCCATATTAAGCTGTATTACCTAAAACCAATAAATAGATAATAATAAAAAATAATAAAGAATACAATTAAAATCATAGAAACATTAGGGAGGCAACACTAAAAACATAGAAATGATTTTACAGAAGTACAAAGACGCAAATTAATATATATATACCAAATTAATTAAATATCTCATATACTCATATGGTATATGGAATTGCTTAAGATTCGCAAAAACAATATATATATATATATATATATATCATATACTTTCATTAATTTTCATTAAATATCCCAAATCCATTAGTAGTAGACACAGATTCTGCTATTGAATATTGTAACTACTTTTTGAGAAAATTTGAAAAAAATTAAAATTTCACCAGGCCAAATGTTTTTTAATACATAAATTCAATTTAGCAACATTTTTTGAAAAACTTAAATATTTTTAAAAATTAACTTAGTTTTTTTGTACGTCCACATTGTGTACTTATATAAACCTACATTTAAACTTCAAATTAGCTCATCAAATTACTAATAGAAAATCAGAAATGGGCGAGGTATGAATAGTTCAGAAAAAAAATTGAGTTTTTACATTTTCTGTAAAGTTTCATCTCATCCATGGAATCCCGTCTCGAAATATTGTTGAAAGTTTAAAAGAGAGATAAGGTCCAAAAACACATCGTCAGAATCATACAGCCCTAGCTCCGGGATCCGGAGATTGTTACCTCATATGGAAAAAAGCACAGGATGATATATAGCGTACTCGAAGGTTCCTTACCTCGCGTGACTTGATGGAAGTCGACGAGGTGCTCAAGATGGAAATAAAGGGAGGCTTAAAACTGGTGGCCCATGCCCATTGCAAAGTTGCAATCCATGGTAGTAAGAAATTTCAAGGTATATTTGATGGATAAAGTGCAATAGGCACTGGCGAAATTTGTGGAAAAATTTGGGTGAGGTGGGCGTGATGATGGGGAGATTCATATGGTAGTGTGGTGATGATGGAGAAGACTCAGATATTGGTGTTAGCGGAAAGAAGAACTAACAGAGAACTCAAGATATAAATGAGCAGAGCAGACATATACAGCCATCAAAACACGAAATATTTGGGTAAACACATCGATAAGGATATGTACATGAAGGAGCACGTGATGCAAATTTGTAAAAAGTTTTTCGAAATTATAAACGCCATGTCATGCATAACTCATAATATACAAAGACCCGGGCAAAACAAGAAAGGGTACTGGCGAGTATTGTACTATTCATAGTATTATATGTCGAATCCACGTGAACAAGAGCGATCAAGTACTGATCGTACTTGCGACCCTTGGAAGCTGTGAACCGCCAACTTAGCACCATGATCTTCTCCGTACATAGAACGACTATTACAGTGACGGAAGAAAGTAGTATAATATTTTAAATCGATGAAGGGCAAGGACTTTTAGAAAAAATATTGCAAACTGATGGTAGAGAGAAGTTTTAGAATAAAATTTTTCCAAGTGATAGAAGAGAGGAGTTTGAAAATAAAAAGTTTCAATTGATGAAGAAGAGAAGCTTTCAACCCGTAATCGAAGTTGGAAAATGAATAGAAGATGTTTGTACCAACCTCCTTTTGAAGGAAGACCGTGGTACAAAGATTTCTTATTTCCGTAGCCGCAGATCCAAGAGGAACTCATGGTGAAGAGAGGACGTTCTTAATGGCATCTCTCTCGGAGACAAATTCCACATATCCTGCTCGCCTAATCACTAGACCGAATACCTATGAAGGTTTTTTTCTTTTATGAAAAAACTTACCTGCTCACAACTTTAATGGAAAATTAGAGACAGGTGAATTACAGATATATCCAGAAGGAGAACTTTACGTTTTTAATTTTTATCGAAAAATGTTCTTCAATTTTATTGCAATGTCTATTATGCTTAATGGTTCCACGTGAAATTCTAGTTCGATTTTGGTTTTCAGTTATCTTCCTAGGTTAATGGAAAATTAGTAACAAAGGGTGTATGGAGAATTAAAAAATTAACTTAATATATTATTTAAAATTAGATAACTTGAACTAATCTGAAGAAGAAACGATGTATCGCCCTAACAGGAACGCTATTTGTGAAATTAAAATATTATTATTCGATTAAACATGTGAATTTACACTTATTCTATGCTCCCCAATTTTCATAAAAATATTTAATGTCCCAACGAACATGTTAGGAAAAAGCTAAAAAAATGGTTTTTATCACTCTGTGTTTCGGACAAGAAGTGAAAACGAACACATGTTCATATGAACTTTTGTTCTTCAAATCATCCACAGATTCACCCTCTGAACTCTTTGGCATAACATTATCAAATGCCCTGTATAGAAAATATTTACTATATCCTGCCCATAATTTAAATGTAAGTACCTCTATCTAATCCGAACTAACTACCGCTCTTATAAAAATTATAAAAGAGCTTTAAAACATTTTATATGCTAGTTCTTCCTGTACCTGACTGACGGCGATCATATTCTTATGGATCCTAAATGACCCATTTGAGATCGTAAAGCCTTGGGATGCGTTCATATAATTTTAGAGCACTTTCTAAATTGGTATTAAAATGACCTTTTATGCCCAAGTTCTACTTGTGTGTGAGACGTTATTTTCAAATAAAAAGAAGTAGACGAAATTAAAATTTAAAATGCTACGAAGAAATTTAAATATAAAAACGTATTCTAGTTAATATAAATACGCATTAAAAACACATTATTCCTCGAAACTGTACTAACTAGACAAGGATCGGGGAAAAACAGGAATAATATTCAACACCAGGGGTCCCTAAATTTTTTACAGATAGGGCCATATGTGAATAACGGATAATAAAACTGTGGGCGGGACGAATACAAAGTCTTATACGAAGATAATATTAATAGAACGACTTGCTGCATTTATTATTATTTATGAAGATATATATAATCATCAAACAAAAAATACAAATACATACAAATTAACCCAAATATTTTCAACTATATTGGTTAAACGCTTATCTGTTACTTCTCATCCGTTAATAGCCTTTTTGCAGAAATTTATTAGTTGGACTGTTTTTTGTCACAACCGTAAGGGCACGTTTTTTTCCTACCATTAGATAATTCCAAGAAGATCTGCGATTGATTTATTCAGTCAGCCCTGCGATTATGCTAAAAACGCAGATGCGTACCCCATGTGTTTTTGAATGACGAACACCAGATTGCGGTACCACTAATTAGTCCCTCCCGCCTTGCTTCTGACCTGGAATTATTCAGAAGTCACACAGGAAGAACGTCACTTCTCACAAAACATTCACAACATACAATCGCGACAAATCAACATAACATCTCACCCTATTTTACTAATATTCTAAGATATACCTCCTCATAATGATTAAGGATTTTTGTATTTAGATCCACTAATTTAATATCTAATAATTAATAAACAACGTTTTAACCGACATTGCTATTAATTGAACAATTAATATCAGTTCGTTTTAGGGAATTTTACCAACGAACAAAACAATATTGTTTATAATTGGCGCCAATTTAGAAGCGCCAATAGTCAAGAATCTTTCAAGTGATCATCAGTCAGTTTTGAACAGTTTTTCGATTTTATATATTTCGATCTAACGAATTTTATTCACAGACGTGAGGTGCTCTAAAAATAGAAATCAGTTTTCTAGACAAGTTGAAAATTGGACTAAATGTTCATTTTTAAATAAAAAAATTAAGGTTATTGTTAAAGTAGAAATCGATCAATTTTAAGTAATTCACATTAATCTCATCAAGATTTACTTCAAATGAATTTTCACTGAAAATTTATTAGATATATCATAATCTTTAAACTGGATATGCAGCACATTTTCTAACTATACAATTTTTTCATTGCAATTTTCAACTGAAAATGTACATTTCATTTGCATTATTTTCTGCATTTTGCATCATTTTCCGAAGACTGAAATTGTGAAAAATTATTTTGCTGAAAGTGTTGCGTGGAAATAAGTAATTTTGTTTGAAATGGTTTAGTATGGAAAAAGAGGCGATGCACAAATTTTCCTTTTCCTTGTAAGTTTACATTAAGGGAGTTAAGATGTTCAGTTATGTCGGGCAAAAATGCTAGATCTCACAACCATTGGTGGTCTGAAAGTTTGGTAACTGTTCCTAATTTTTCTATAGTAAATACAGTTGTGGACAAACAAAAAGTATGAAATATTTTTAGAAACAACATTTTCTTAATAGTAATTTTTGTTTTCGTTTTCAAAGCTTCCTGATAAGGTAAAAGTATGTTCCTCAATTCACCGAGCAATATTCGGCTTAGGAATGTTGTTTTTAAAAAAAAAATTTTTGTTGGATAGAAGTATGAAATATCCTGTAGTATTGTTGTTTATAGGGGCATTATCAGTTATTGAGTCCGATTATGTGGTGCATTTTATACGAAATATGCCAAAGAAAAAGTATTTTTCGGAAAATTTTCGAAATTCAATAGTCCAAATGTCACGTGATGGCTACAACCAAAAAGCCGTTGCAAAGACATTAAAAATCAGCCAAGAGGCCATTTCTAACATTTAAAGAAAATTTGGCACCTATGGGGATGTAAAAAATGGTCTAAAACTTGGACCACGAAGAAAGACGAATGCCACAACCGATCGACGGATTAAAAAAATATCATCTGCAGATCCTGGTAAATCCTCCAGGCCCACAAAGCAAGAAATTACTAAGAATAGTGATAACAATATAAGCGATCGCATTGTACGTCGTCGGTTGGGCGAAATGGGATTAGTAGGAAGGATTGCAGAGAGGAAGCCCTTAATTTCTAAGAACACAAGAACCAGAACTAAATTTACCCAGGAATATTTGTTTTGGTCACTTTCAAAATGGAGCACTGATTTTTTCAGTGATTAAACTAAAGTTAACATTTTTGATTCTGATAGCAAAAGTTTTGTTCGTCGACCGATTGGGACTAGGTTTGATCACAACTATCAAAAACTAACAGTGAAACATGGCGGAAGCAGCATAATGGTATGAGAATGTTATTCTCCATCCGGCTTCGGACCGTTGGTCAAAATTGAAGGCGTTATGGATAGGTTTCAATACAAAGCCATCCTTGAGAACATATGCTGCCATTTGCTGATGAAGATATGCCTTTACTTGGACGTTTCCAACGGGATAACGACTCTAAATATTCACTCCGATTAGTAAAACATTGGCTGAATGATAATGACATTCCAGTATTAGAGTGGTTGTCTCAGTCGCCGGATCTCAATCGGATTGAGCATATCTGAGAGCACTTAAAACGAAAAGTTCGCGACAGGAATGTGTCCAATTGGGATGAGTTGTGGAAAGTCCCGCAGGAAGAATGGGTGAAGATTCCTATTTACATTTGTGAAAATTTAATCGATTCAACGCACCGTCGATGTGTGATTATCGACTGGAAAGGACATGCCACAAAACATAAGTTTATTTGAAGTTTTGCATTGATTAAAGTAGATTTTACGAAATACTCCATTCTTCTGTCTGGCCCAATTTATTGCTTTTATTTTTTTATATTTATAGAAATGAACTTGTTTATAATTGTTTAAAATATTGTGAAATACATACTTGTGTTTTTGTACACTGTGTCGGGGAGTGGACTGTATTTTGGCATGGATTGTGGTTATCAAAAAGTCCCGCGGGGTATTTTCAACTCGAACACATTTTGTGTTTTCTAAGACAAGCTTAAAAACTAATACAGAGTTGCAAGACGTGTATTGACGATATATACCATGGTATTCCCCCTTCCCAGAGAAGTTCTATTATTTCTGCCCTCACCTCCGGCGCTGCCAGCGCCGGAACCGACATAACTCGGGTTGACAACGGGGCGCGGGAGTTTTGAATCTAATAGAACCCATGAAATTCTAAACACACTGACTTTCAAAAAAACCGCAACATCAAGAACGCATTGTATGTATTTGAAATTTTGGTATGATTTTAGACTTGTAAAGAGAAAAATTTAAGTTCGTATTTTAATGCGATATGAAGTTTTTCTTTACTTTTTTATCTGTGACGATCTTTCTTTTTGCAAATTTTTTTACAAGCGGATAGCGATAAAGGTATTATTGTTAGTACCATATCAAATGTGTGGTAGTGTAAAATGTCTCGTGTACGCCAAAATGCAGTTTATCGGCAGTTAACTCCATTTGAAAGGGGAAGAATTGTTGGTATGCATGAAGCAGATTTACCTTTCCGTGAATTGCACGTAGATTGGATCGAAACGCATCAACAGTGTTAAGAGCTTGGAGAGATTGGTCTAACGAAGGGTCAGTAAATCGTCATCGTGGTAGTGGCCGTCCAAGAATGACGAACCGACGCGAAGACCGGTGACTTCGTCGTTCAGCGACAGGCGCCCCGTTTGAAACAATTCCGTCTCTTGGTGCTAACTGGGTGGCCACCCTAAATCGAAGGGTCTCCCTTGGTACGATGTATCGCAGAATTCGAAGTTTTGGACTAAATTCATATCGTCCTATGCATCGGCTTCCATTATCACGAAATCACAGGGTGGCCCGACTGGAGTGGTGTCGTCTGAGGGTGCAATGGGTGGATGAGTGGACAAGAATCGTATTCAGTGATGAGAGCCGATTTTGTTTATAGCGATCTGATGGACGGTTACGTGGTAGAAGGCGCAGAGGAGAGCGATTAAATTTGGACTTTTTGGAAAGGAGTCATTCTGGTTTAACACCAGGTGTCATGGTTTGGTGTGCCATTCAGTCTGGTAGTCGGTCTCCTCTTGTTTTCATTTGTGATAGATTAAATGCTCAGAGGTACATTAATAGTGTCATAGAACCGGTTCTTGTACCATACATGCACAACCATCCTGGAAGCACATTTCAACAGGACAATGCGCGACCACATGTAGCCAACGATACTTTGAGGTATTTGAAAGCTGAAAATTTGGATACTTTGCCTTGGCCAGCTCGGTCTCCAGATTTGTCCCCAATAGAGTATGTATGGGACATAATGGGTCGGAGCCTTCAACGTTTAGCTCACCCTCCAGAGACCATAGATGAACTCCGCGAGCAGGTGCAGATTATCTGTGATACAATACCACAGGAAGATATTGACAATTTAATTTTAAGCATGCCACGTCGCTTACAGGAATGTATTAATTTAAGAGGAGATACCATCCATTATTAAATTATTATTAAATTTTTTACTTATTCACAATAATTTTCTTTCGATATTTTGATTGTTTCTATCTATTACCCGACCCAACGTAATGCCAGAACTTCAAACGTGTACGATGTGTTCTTCTTGGTGTTGCGGTTTTTTTGAAAGTCAGTGTATAATATTTTTATTTTTTAATAATCTTCTATTTTGGTACAAATCTACGATGGATTTAAAATATTCCATTCTTTGGTTCACAACTGCATGTCAATTTTGTGTTGTGACTTAAAGAAGCGTTTTAACGCTTTTCCACGGCTCAGCCATCGCACTTCGGTATCTTACAATAAATCATCACACTCAGGTCCAATATGTTCGAAAAAACTGTCCGGCTTTTCTTATAAATTTTACTGCTGAAACACCGATAGACCTCACGTGCACACGAAGTCTGTCGATTGAAAATTTTCGATATGCTTTTTTCTGTCCACGGACAAGGACCGAGGGCCGTATTTGGCCCGCGGGCCGTAGTTTGGGGACCCCTGGCCTACGCCATGGGGCTGCGGGTCCCATACGAGAACTCAAAGCTGTCCATTCGAATCTGACAGTGGCTTAAAAGTCTTTCGAGGTAGGTTTCGATTTGCTTGCTAATCAATTAACTGGTGGAGGTCACATTGCGGGAAGGCGAATTTCAGCCGAATGTTCGTCGGTTCCGCTTGTCAGCCTGTAAGATATATTACAGCAAGGCAGTCATTCTGTCATGTAAATTTGACAAGCCACGTAACAGTACTCCGTAGAGTATAACGTACCTAATTCATTTTTTAGATGGATGAGTCTCGTCGGATTTTCAAACGGTTTCGGACAAATGGGTTCGGCTGGCGCAATCTCGAATCGATCCCCGAGTCCAGGCGATGAGATATGGAGGAATTAAAATTCCACGCCATGCATTTGTGCATAAGCGAAACAATGGCAAACACACAATAGAGACGAAAGGTAAGCAGTAGAAATTTCATAATAAAATAATTTAGAGCCGGCACGTATCAGCAACGGCTCTATTAAATTAAAGCGGGAGTTGAAGTAAACCTGAATTTTAATAAGTTCTCCGCTGCATTTGAGCGGGGCTTTACCGAAAAGGATAACTGAATAACAAGTTAGCCTTTCAAGGGAATTTAACTGATTTTAGGGGGCAAACCGGTTATTGTGTTTGATATTTAGTGTTTAAATACAAAGACGCAAAAAGAGGTATTTTTTAGAAACATGTCCAATAAGCCACGCATGATCGCACATTTGGCGGCAAAAGTGATCCACGCAAGACGTACATACGGGGTGTTAATTCTGACATTTTCTATCTCGAAAGTCTCCAAGCGGGATAAATTTTTTAAACTCCGTAACGCATCGATTTTATTATCGAGAGGGAACAATTTTTATGTAGAACTCACGGCGCCTTTTTCAACCCTCTACCTCCCACAGGCGCTCTCTCATATATCTTAAACGGTAAAGGGGGTTAAGTGATGCATCATTTTAAAGGGCTGTTCATTCTCTATATTTTGGTACCTCATATGTTACGTTTGACTGTTGCGTTATAAAGCTAGGCGTCTTTGATCGTTTTAAATTCATATTTCCTATTAGTGTTTTGATGGTGTTGAAACTAAAACATTTTTACTCAAACATTTTTTTCCGATTAGGAAATTATTGTAATAAATCTGCTTGCTAACCCATTAACTTGTTGTTTGTCAAGACGACCGTGGAATGAAAAAATGCATTAATCACTGAAGCAAATGTTTATTAAACCAATAAATTTCCTTGGCCTTTGAAAAGAAACATCTACATGGAATATGAATTTTTTATTGTTTATTTTTATTTGCAATGGAATACCGTTTGAATAAATTTTGATATTATCTAACATGGAAAATATTATTTACTAACCTGTGGTACTGGTCGGTATTAATAAATATTCAAATCAGTAGAAATTTATTGCGATAATTCGTGTGTTATTGTGAGTCATTTTAAAGATGACATACACAATTCAGCAAAGAACTGATTTTTTTTTTTTATTTATAGGGCGCAAGGTAGGTGTGCGGTAACAGCGGAAGTTTTTAATGCTAGAAGTTCTAATTAAATTGCCAGTCACCGATACGTTTTACGCTTAATAAAAAAAAATTACTGAGACGGGTTCTATTGTAAACAAACAGAGGGCTGTTTGGCATGTTTTAAATGAAACTGCTCAAATAGACATTCTGGGAACCCTTGTTGCAGAATTCAGCAATTTCCTGTGTTCGGTCGCAAGTCAAAATGGAATTTCACATGAAATTGTACGAAAAGCACTGAAATTAAATAAATTTCATCCCTAGGAAATGCAAGTTCTATAGGAACTTTATAACGGCGATTTTGATAGACGAACCGAGTTTTAGAAAACCCTGATCTATTTAACAATAAACCATTTTTTTTTTTTAACTAACATTTGCTTCAGCGATGGGAGTACCTTTTCCATTAATGGTCGATTAATAAACAGAACTGTCGATATAGAAGTGATAAAAATTCCCACGTTTTTAGAGAGAGTGGTACAGAGTGGTCAGAAAAAATGAATATTCGGCCTGATATTCTCGAAAAAGCAGTCATAGGACCTTTGTTTATTGAGGAGAACTTAAATTGAGAGGTGCACTCAAACGTACTTGAAAACGTAATTGATCATGCAGTAACACTCATGTGGAAGATTAAGTTGGTGGAAATATCTTGCAGGAACACCAAATCCGTTTTCAGCAATATGGAGCTGCGTCGCATTATTTTCGTCCTACGTGAGAATGGTCGGATGACCGATTTCCCGACAAATGAATTAGTAGAAGAGGACCGATAGAATAGCTTGCAAGATCGCCAGATTTAACATCGTCAGGTTGTTGTTCATGGGGGCATATAAAATAGGGTCTTTACAAAACCCAGTTTGATAATATTAGCGATTTGAAAAGTATCACAAAGGCAAGTAGGACTATTCTAGAAGCGGTATTTGAAAATTTCAGGGAAAAGTTTCAAAATAGGCTTTTTATTGTTTAAAAAATAGTGGAGAACATTTTAAAAATCTAATAAACTAAAAGTGTTTAAAATAGCAATTCCAATTTCGAATGTGTTTTTTTTTTAAGACCAGTAATAATAAAAAATTATGTGTTCAATAATTTAAAACGGCTATGTAGAAGTTTATTACAAGAACTTCCTAATCGCAAAATAAGTTATCAAAACGCTATCAAAATATTAATAAAAAAAAATAAATTTAGAATGATCAAAGGCGCCAAATTTGATAACGCAACAGTCAAATGTAACAAATGAGATACGAAAACGTAGAGAATAAAAAGCTCTTTAAAATTATTAATATAATTATGTATGACTTAACGCCCTTTATCTTTTAAAATACTTGAGTCAGTGATTTTGGGGGAAGGTAGTCGAAAGAGGAGCAGTGAATTCTACATAAAAATCGTTTCTCCTCGATAATAAAAAAGACGTATTCCAGCAATTGTAAAAAAAATCACGTTTAGAGATAATAGAAGTTGGAAATTTTTCAAATTGACACCTTGTATGTATGTGTTTTAAGTTCAATTGTTTGTTGCGAAACTTTTAATAAATGAGATTAATTTTTGAAAAAACTTCCAAGTGTAGTATGTCATTTCAACCCCCCTCCCCTCTCCAGTTTGTCTCGGAATGTAACCAGTGGTGTAATATGTTGCTTGAAATTTATTTGAATTCTAGTGGACTGTGCGAAACCCGCGTGGGGGATCAGATGGGGGCACTTCTGAATTAGGCAACAGAAAATAAATTTTGCAAAAAGATCATCGAATCACGCAATTCTATGGAAGGATGGAGTAAATTCCAAAAAAAGGTGTCTGAGATAAACTTATGGCATTTAAATGTGTTTGTTTGTTGGGTCACATCAATCCAAGGACGAACATAATTGCTTTATGTCGGTGATCTGTGTAGCGTTGTGATATTTTCAAAATTATTTACTTTCTCTATCTATTCAAATTAAAAATATATATATCTATTAATTGATATGCTCCATACGAAACGGAATAACTGAAATTTCAATCTATCAAAACTGTAAGCTGTGCTGGGAGTAACTTCCAGGTCACCAATCAGGAGAGAAAAAAAGGAAGAAAAGTCTTAGTATGATTGTTAACTATTATATTTGGAAAGTGTCTGTTCGGAAAGAGAGCGAGCTACGCCATTGAAATTGTGTACAATATACTTGTTTGATATCGTAATAAATACGCGATATAAACCTAATAAATGGAGTTTCGAGTTAGCGTAACACAAGGTCGTGAAGGGATTTCACAAGTTAAAAATTATATACATTTTAATTAGTTTTTAATCTGGCTTTTCGTTTTTTTTTTTTAATCAGAGGGAGAAATGCTTCTAAGATTTCGTAAAATTCCTTTTTTTTAATACTCTTTAAAATGTAATAATTGCAGCTTCAATTTATCGAAATCCAAAGACCTTCTTAGGATAATTACCAATTACAAAAGTTTTAATCAGATTTTTAATCATCAAATTTGGAAAATGCGTTTTCTTCGATTATCTTAAAAATGTAATAATTCGAGCTTTGGTTTGGCCGGAGCCAGATGCGTATTGCTACTAATTTTCAAGACAGGAATTAAAAATTTAATAAGTTTTTGTACAACCCATGAATTTTCCCCAACATTATGACATAATTCAGAGTACAATTTCACAAAAAATATTCGTGATCACAGAGGAGCTAGATTAAGGCAGCCCTGAATATATCAGTTCCAGATGTTCGAAGATTAGCCAAGAAGCAAAATTTTAAATAATTTTAATCAACTTTTCCTCCTACATTGTTAAGCAAGAGCGCCCATTTCCACATTGAATTTTAATGGACTTATAAACGTAAATCCTTTATCTCCATTAGGTTCTTGTGAAGCTTTAATTCGACCATCCACGAGCGTAATTCCCGATAAATCCTGGTCCCACAACCAGAACTAAATCAACACAATAATAAGTCCTCACTGAAGGGATATTGCGATATAAATTCTTGGAAAATAAATTGCGACTATAAAGCGAAAAGACCACTTACGTAGCTTCGGACATATTTCTAGATATAAAATATGGATCTGGCCTCAAATTAAATTCCAGACAGATATACATTGTTTTAATTTCTTATTAGTAACAATTTCAACTTGCTTAGTCGAGTTCTTTCCATTTTTCTGGCTCGAGAGGTCATTTGTTACCTGTCGAGTGGCAGACTCCGAGAAGTATTACTCCCGAGTGATTTTTACAGAGAAATGCTCCAAATTATGAAAGTTTTCCGGATTAATGAGCTTTAAAGACACTGAATGTTGCTGGATAGCCTTTCATGTTTTTCAGGACTAGCAATAGAATTTCTGCTATTTCACTTACCATTCAAAAAGCAAAATGCGAAGCTTTCAGTTTCAATCCCAAACCCTTTTTGCCGGCTTTAGAAACGACACTTTCCATGCCGTGTTTTTGGTGTCATTTTCTTTTATGTTGTTATTAATTAGTTTTCCAACCTAATGCCTACTCTTCAGTGCGTCGCCCGCCACTTAAACCCACTTTCGGGGGGGCGAATATTTATCAGCAAATTCCCCAGCGGAAATTAACGGTGGTTTGGACACACAAACATCAGCAGCCTGCAAATTGCTTTGCATATTCATAAGCTGTGCATGCGGAACACCGCATTATGATTCCGGCTCATACACACACGTGTAGCGTCTTATATATAATAGCTAAAACACCGATAGAAGTGTAAGGTTCATCATCACATAAATTCCCATGTTCGAATATTCATAAAAGCCGACATTCGAAACGATCTAGTGCAAACGCAAATGGCCCAATTTTCCCCGAATATACCGAGTAATGATCTAAAATAATAAGATCTAGAGCGGCAATAGATCAACCGGAGAGAACATACATGACGCAGTTGCTTTGAGTTCTACAGAAATAAATTGTTTTTGATTTAAATGAAAGCCGGGAGTTTCTCAGGCTGAAAAGCAATTTCTATGAGATTTCGCGCCCTTCCTATAAATATCCGGTTGGAAGAGGGGGGGGGGGGCGAGAGTTTTTGCAGCCGCCCTAAAAATAGGCTCCTGCAAGCGATGGCCCCTATGGAATCCTAAAAATACCACTGGGATATAGCTAAGTAATTCAACTAAATACGGCTGGAAAGCTTATTGTTGGGTAATTTTCGTTGCTTCCAATCATGCTCTTTTTTTAGATTAGTTTTTTGTCACTTTAAGAAACCACTAATTATGTGAGAATACACTATGTATGAAAGTTAGGTCAGGCTATGAACCCACTTTGTTTCTCAATAGTTTTGGTTCTCTGGCCCGGCTCCCCTTCCTGTTTACTTGGCAGATTTCCAATTTACATAAAATATTGCTCCATAACACCAGCTAATGATTGTGCTTGTCTCCCTCTCTTATTTTTCCAGTTTATTTCCCTTTATCTCTGTTTCGCAACTGTTATGTGGCCCAGGGTTCTCTGATGATGTCTTTGGAAACAATTCTGTCGCCTCTCCTAGAAAACAAAGACTCATCGCAAAACAGATCAGTATACAGGGTGTTCCTTAATGATGTGCGAATATTTTAAGGTAGGATTCTATGTGAAAAAAAAATAGTTTGTCATACAAACTGTGCTCCGAAAATGCCCCGTTACGAAAATACAGGGCTGCAAAGTTTTAGAAGAAAAAATGGAACTTGATGAATTTTTCCGAAACTGTTTGAGATATTTTAATAAAATTCGGCATGTAAAGATAATTTATAAAGGGTTAACAAAAATATGCGGTTCAACGCAAGCTTGTTTAAAACTATTTTAATAGGACGAATAAAAGAATAGACAATTTAACACATTTTGCATTAACAACGTAATGAAATATGAATTACCACTAGCAAGAAACTGCAATACTACCATTTCTGCATTTAAATAATTCAACATTATTAAAACAATTACAAAACTAAAAATATTGTAATAAAGCGCTAGACTGCACTAACAAAACATAAAACTGAAGAAACAGGTTTCAATAACAATAATAACAACAATAAATTTCCTTTTTTAACTATTTTTATTTAGGTAAAAATCAGCGATTTTTTTTCTTTAAAAATATTGAAATAAGTTGTCATTCATACTTCATTACGATTTCAATCCATAAGTGTTAAATTTTCTATTGTCCTATTTGTCGTATTAAAATAGTTTCGAATAAGTTTGCATTGAACTGCATATTTTTATTGCAATTGATGCCCCTTTATAAACCAATTTTCATCGAAATATCTCAAGTGGTTTCGGAAATATTCATTAATTTCCATTTTTTTTTTATTTGCAGCCCTGTATTTTCGTAACGGGGCATTTTCCGAGCACAATTTAAAAGACAAACTATCATTATTTTTTCACGTAGAATCGCACCTCGAAATATTCGCACGTCCTTAACGAAGAGCTTATATATATATACATATATATATAAGCGTATATATCAAGTTGACTTTATACCGAAACACTCGACTATTCACGCATCCTTCGTTTCGACGAACAACATGCAAAGAACACATTTCAATGGTATCATCAAGTCTATATATGGGTATTAATAAAGCATTCGACAGTGTCTGGTACAGTGGTCTACTTTAAAAATTTTAAGGACCAAAACATCGGCTTCATATAACTAAAATCCTATCGGAACACACTCGAGTAGAAATACTAAACTGTTTATTCCCCCTTTTCTCCAAATATTGCCTTGATATACAGCGTGTTATTTTAACGTGTGGTCAAACTTTATGGGGGATTCTTTGAGTGATTTTAAGACGAAAAGTTTATATAAACATAGGTCCGGTAATGCTTTGTTTCCTAGATATAAAATTTCAAACGTTTTTAAATCGTTTTTTTTTCGTAAAAACCTTAATAACCCTTTAACCTATTTTGTTCAAATTTTACATTTATTTATTATTAAATGTTATATGACTAAACAAAATTGCGTACCATTTGTTTAAGTGTAGTTTTAATGAATCGTTTTTCCTCCTTAATTTTTCTTACATTTCTG
Organism: Euwallacea fornicatus; assembly: GCF_040115645.1. Classification (NCBI taxonomy): domain Eukaryota; kingdom Metazoa; phylum Arthropoda; class Insecta; order Coleoptera; family Curculionidae; genus Euwallacea; species Euwallacea fornicatus. The sequence goes on along the minus strand of NC_089542.1, from coordinate 6,385,857 downwards.
GCTTTATTCCTGTGCACGTCACTAGTAATAGTAGACAATCAATTTTTGGTTGAATTCAAAAGCTTCCTTTGTACTGCATTAAAAACGGCAACCAAGTTTCAACGTCATACTATTTTGCGTGTTCTTGTTATTTAGAAGTTTTTTTTTATATGTAATAATGTTTTAAAGCAACCTTAACTCTCTACATCTTGAAAATGAAGCTCTACTGTACTTATAGTCATATAAACTTGAGCTATTAGAATTGCTCAAAAATCCCCTTTAAAGTTTGGACATGGACTTAAAGAACACCTTGTATACCCCCATAGCTTAAAGGACAAACAACATCCAGGGTGTCCCAAAGAACAGCGTCCATTCTGAATATTTTTTCTGTCGTTTGTTAAAAAACGCTAAAATACATCGAGTTTGACAAGAAGTGGGACGTGATTTAATGACAAAGGTTTTTTCAAAATATCATCCTTTTACCCCTGAAAACCACCCCTTTGAAATGTTCAAGCTGCAACAGAGGTTATGTTATACTTTGTTTGAATGGCAATTTTATTCTGTACCTGGCCAGTCTTTTATTTTATATTTTTCTACACTTGCCTTTTAAAAATTAAACAAAAATAAAATAACTCGACTTTAACCATTTTGAGTTATATTTTATTTATTTTATTTTAAAAAGTATTAAAACTGACCTCCATTGATTTCCATGCACATGTACAGCCGATCCTAAATGGCGTCGCACGTTATCTAACACTTTTGGTATTATTGACCTGCACTATTCGAGGATTCGGGCACGTAACTCCTCGAAGGAATAAGATTCTGGGACGTAGCATTCAAATATCCCCATAAGAAAAAATCTAGGGAACTAAGCTCAGGGAATCCTGCGGGCTTCTTCACTGGCCTTCTTCCCTGTTTTGTTACCAACACTGAATTTTCACCTTATTCGTTTCTGAAAGTACTCGTCTGAAAACGACAACAAACCTGCAGTAACCTGAACACATTTAAATACAAAATAAAATTTATTTATCATCGACTGTAACATAAAGCGGTTGTTTTAAAATAAAAGTTCATTGTGTTAGCATATGCTTATGAAACATAAGTATTATATATACGGTGCACTTGATTATAAAATAAGCTTATAAAATAAGCACTTGAAAAAGATGGTTGTTTTATTGTGCATTTATCGCCATTAAGACAATACTAATATAAATTTAAGCGGAAAGTGTAAAATATTTTTTATACGCACAAATGCCTGAGGAAGCCAGTAAATAGAAACACTGCGGCTGGGTCGCTCCACATCCACTTTCTATTTATATTTGCCCGCTCTATTCCTTTTGCGGATTGGCCATTAACTTTTCCTACATTTACGTTCATCCGACCGAAACTTTTCAATTTTTTAACGTTTCTGGCTGGGCAGTTCACAACTGATAGCCGTAGCTAAGCTACTGTGGGTGTCCTGAACTCAACCCTGAAATTGGAAAAATTTTATGCTTCCATAATAGACTGGAGCCGATGCCTGCTGGTGATTAACTTGTCATTAACTTTTTCTGCATGTAAAATGTGTTAATTATGAGTGTTCAGTTATTTTAAAGGATTAATAATTTAAAAGAGAATCTCAATTTTATGACAAATACACTTTATTGCTACTGAGTTAAGTTTTTAGCAAATTACAGAAAAGTTGTAAACATATTTTATGAAATTTGTATAAGTGATCCCACACTGACACACACCATCAAAAACTTTATTAAAAATATTAATACAATAAATGTATGTGTAAATAACAATTAAGTTGAGTATTTGGGCTGCCGCAAAATATTTCGATTTTATAACGGTTGCATAAATGTTTCCAAATGTCTCGCAGCGAAACCACTACATAATTGTCTCGTAGTTGCTTCTAATAACACTACTTTATCACGGAAAAATTGTGTTGCGCTTTGTTTTATAAAACCTCTGAACAAGTTCTGAGTACCACTTATGCAATGATATCATTAAAGTTGTAAACTACTCAAAAGGAATTAAGGATCGCTTTTAAAAATGCTAATAAATTTAATTTTATATTTTTTTTACAGATGTGGCTTACTTAGGGAATCACCAAATTTAAACGTAACTTTTAATTTTTTTAAATTGTATAGAAAATTATGAAGATATTAAAGAATTACTGCAAGTAGTTAACTTTTTACCAAATTGCATTGTTGAAATAAACTTAACAAATGCAATAAACAAAGAAAATTAGTAACGGGCATGTCTGCCTTATCCTCATCAGATTGCTTGACTCTGTCTGAGATGGAATTGATTAGATTTTCTATCATTTTACTTGGAATGTTGTTCGATCCTCCTGATGCATTTGTGTCAGGTAATCTAAATTTTCGGCAGTTAGACGATCTCTTAACTTTCTCTCAAAAACATCCCACAGAGGTTCTATGAGTTTCAAGTTCGGGGAATTGGCTGACCACTTCAAAATTTTTATATTGTGTTTCTGAAGGTATAGCGTTACTAACCGGAGTCTCGCATTATCTTATTGAAAAACAAAGTTTGGACCTTTTGCTGCAAATGGGATGACGAAAGGTTCTACAATGTTCTTTAAGTACCAACGATCATGCATGATTTCACCTCGAAGTATGCAAATAGGCGCTTCGTTTTCCCCCCTGCCCATTATTGGAGCCATCTCCGGTATGGACAGTTTCTCTCACATTTGACGGTAAATATCCCTCATCTCTACAAGTCTCCAAGTCGATATCTTTACTCATCTGTAAAGATAACACGTCTCAATCGGTGCATGTCTAAAAAGGTACTAAATTGCAAGCACCATAACTAGTGGTTCTTAATTAATTTTGATTAGTTTATTATTACTACGGCAGTATAAAATTGTTACAAAGTAATTCTGTTGTAGGAAGTAACCGAGTCTCTGCAAAAGCAAACATATAAAAAAAAATTAATCCAATACCAACATCAAAACCCCAATAAAACACAAATGTCGGTTAAGCAAAATCTAGTAAAACAAACTCGCTATTAGAGAAGTCTAGCACGGCAGTATTTTTATCTCTGGATTTGAAAAAAATTTCAACGGGACTAAATGAAAAACTCTTAAATTTCAGCAACAATGTAAACATTGTCCACACAATTTAGAATTAGCATCACAGCCTGTCCTACATACAAATATACCGAAAGACGAGCAGGCTTGCCAGCAAATATGGAAACGAAGAGTCCTCGACCAGAAGCATTGTCCTAAATTGGCATAGATGTTCAAGGGCGCACATAAAAAATTTTGAAAATGTAACAGGGATGTAACCGAATCATCGAACAATGACGATTCACCTCTGTATCCATGCAGCCCCCGAAACCACCAATTTGGCTTATCAAATGCGGAGATGAATGTGTTTATCATAGACACCTTTGTTAGACTTCAATAGATATTCAAAGGGACAGAACAATCGTTTCTGAAATTTGAACAGCGATTCACATTCCTGCCCTTAATTCACGCAACTCGACGTAAATACACCGAAATACAGAGAGGTGCGAGATCATATATTCGTGTAAAAAGGTTTATTACAGACTTTTTTTTTTAATTTGAATATTTACACTAATTGAATCACCGATGCATCATGCAAAGCTCCTGATCATCACATCGAGTTTAGCGTCAAATATGGAGATGACTATGTTTAAACAGACATTTGAGATTTTAATGCACTTAGCGTGGCAGTTTGGTTTATTTACCCTTAGGTCCGCTACTGGTTTTATTTTATTACATTTTCTAAATTCGGTAACGCTGAATGCTTCACAACTTTCATCACACTCCAAAAGTTCACCTCCACAAACCTAATAACAGGATATTTCGGATAAACTGAATTGTCTCCAGTTCCGATGGATGTGACTAAATCAAATGCTTTTGGCAGGTGGTTCTCATCCAGACAGACAAAAAATGTTGCCTAACGGAATTTCGTCCATGTCGAACGTTTCTAATGGGAATGCTCCACCCTGGAAACGGATCCATTTTAATGTTTTATTCATCGTGAATTTCATAGAGGAAATACACGAAGAATTCTCCTTTAGTGGGTATACAGAAAATTCGTATGTCGTATTCGCTAAAGCCCTGGAGCGTGTATACAATGCTAATGGACAATCTGTTGTGTAAGTAATGAAGGGCCTTTTGTACCGTTGATAGAAAAGATTTATTTAAATTTCTCTGTTTTCATAGAAATCCACTTTTCGCTTTATCGCTGAACAAACATGTCTGAGTCGGCATAATATATTTAGGACTGGATTTTTTTTGTGCGAGAGGGCCATGGGCTCCAATAAAACAACAAAATACAACGAAAACCTACCTGAAACGGCCCCTGGCCGCTGCCTAAATGGTCAGCCATTTATTTAGAATATTCAGGACTATTCGAGGAACGAGCAATTTAAATTTTCTCTTTTTCTCTCGTTTGTAATATTCAAATTCCCCCGCTTTTACATTCACTTTTTACGCTTATTGCGGCATTATTTTAATCTCTGCTCTTTCTAAAATCCGCTAATGATAACTGCTGATGCGCGCGATAATCATCGTCATGGTTCACCAAATGCTCGCCATTTTAGGTTGAATTCAATACAGTATTTTTAACACCTTTGACATGTGAAAACAGAGTTATCCAGCTGGAAAAAGCTACGATTTGCAAATTGACAAAATGCAAACGTCCGCGCTATTTGTAATGCTCCCCAAATCCAGATAAATGACTGCGTAACAAGGCACATTAGAATAACGATGGCGCTTTTGCGGTCTGGATTTCCGGCTTGGAATGTGACATTTTGTCCATTTTACTCGCCTTTATCTCCAGATTTACATAGTCAGGTGCAGTGTGATTATTTCAATGCGACTGAACTCGAGAGTTACTGCAATAATAGTCAATATAAAGTTTATGTCCCACAAAAAGCGCCCTACAATTGACGGCCCGGGTCAGTGAGGCATCTGCTACAGTGCACAATCTACAAAATCTTCCCCGAAGAGAGAAGTCATAATTTCTGTTGAGTATGTGAAAATGGCGAAGATCTTTCAGTCCAAAATTCAGTGAATCAGAAACAACCAGGTATATGAAAGCTCTTTTTAAGGGGAAACTGATGAGGACTTTGCAAGAGGTTTAGTAATTTAGGCAGTTTTTTTTATAAAATTAGTGAGGATTTTCTGTTGTATTTTCATGGTCAAGACAGTTTTTCTATCCGACCTTTCTATCCTCAGAAGATCAGGTACATTTTAGCCACATGTTTTGCAAGCTCGAACGAGTTTTCCTACATCGAAATGGGGATTTACCTATGAATTTACGGTTTGAGACCACGTTTTCTTAAATTTATCTATTCTAAATTAGTCAGATTCATTAGGAGCTTTTTACATTTTTCGTCCATCAGATACGGGCCACTGTTTTTCATCAAAATTATCCTCCAAGAAACGAACTGTATAAAATGTGCAACATGGGAATCGAGTGTTTCTGAAATAATAATAGAATCATTAGTTTTAGATATATAATGTGTTATTTATTATACAGTTTAAAAAAGACCCGGCAAAATTTAGGGGGGTGATTTCTCAGGTAATTTTATGAAAAAAAGTAGGTTCAGAATGTATTGTTTCTAAGATTCTGAATGTAATTTTTTTTTAAATAACATTTTTTGAAAAATAATTCAAATAATTTTTGACCGATTTTTTTAAAAATTTGTAGCGTTGTTTGAAGTAATTAGGGGCTGATTTGACCCTAACTAGATTAAAATGATTAACTCCATTGGCGTCAGGGCGGGGACACCTTAATCAAATTTATTGGTAAAAAATTGTACCCCACTAATTTTAATTACTTTTTGAACATTTTTTTAAGATAAAGCAACTAAAAATGCAACTTTTTTTCTCTTGAATTTTCGTCGCATTTTGCTTCGTTTATAAAATAAAAAATAAAAACCACTTTATCACATTTCCATTTATCATACAAATCATTTTCAAAAAATTCAAGGGTTTATCCCCTTATTCCTTAAAAATGTTCTGTGCTTTGATGATTTTTAAAAAGCTACAAAGCTACCAAATTTAAAAAAAAATCGGAGAAAAGATATCTGGACCTGTGTTTATAAGAACTTTGGTTCATAAAATGATTTGAGAAATAACCCTCTTAAATATTGCCTCGTCTTTTTTTAAATGCCCTATATATATAACAGCATGATAAAAAACAGCATTTTATAATCATGAGCAGATAATTACATTTGACATGTGCTGTTCATTCTCGTTGACGTAATGTTCAAAACGTTAGAAAAAATGGCCTCGTAAATATGTTTTTTCAGATAACCCAATAAAAAGAAATCACTTAAGCAGAGGTCAGGCTACTGAGGAGGCCATCAAATGACACCAAATATTGAAATATGGATTTTGCATTGCGCACAGTACTTTTAAGGCAGAGAGGCTTTTTTCATTATTGAACCTCTTTTTGATAGATTGTTAACCCAATATAAGATTCTGTACCACGTTGTAAGAGAACAATTTGGATCGATATGAAATCTACGACGAAACTCACGCTGAACTGCAGTCACAGATTCACTACTGTTAATAAAACAATCATAAACGAATATTAGATTTTCTGACGTCCATGACGGCTTTATGATGACAACTAAAAGATAATAATAAAATTCTATGAGGTAAGGAGTGAAATGCCTATTGAAGAACAACACTTTCATTGTAACTGATCGACTACTACTCGTTTTAAAAACGCCTGAATCCTGCGCCGCAGCCTGTACATATTCGTAGATGCGTTAAGTTAGGCGAGTTCGAATATTCCGAGCCAGAACAGATGTACTTTTCGTCTTTTCATCTTCATAAACCTTTCCGGAAATTTAATAAAACTACTAAGGAGCATGAAAAAGTTTTCGTAGATCATAAAGACATTTTATGCTTAAGTTCATATAACTCATTTAATACAAGTTATCTCCAAGACATTATCGGTTAGGTCCACAGAGTAAGCCTGTTAAATTAGTGCGTTATCTTCTATAGTCAGTGACTGCATATGTGGAAAGCCATCAATTATCCTCGTAAACTGAGGCTAGTAAGGACTTTAGTACCAATTTTGCAGACCGTATCAAACAGGAGTTTTACATCTAATTCCTTTTCAAAGAGTGAAACTCCGTTATCTCCGTAAGATACATTAAGGTTGTGAGTCGTTTTTTATATCAGATCTTGCTCTGCAACTTCCCTTTACTTCCGTAAATAAACCGAATTTGGTGAAATGTTTACGATAGCAAGATATCGCTGTAGAAAACAGCGATATCTTGCAAAACAGTTTTCCTAATCCCGAAAATTTTTAAAAACTTTTCACTATATTGACATGTTTTTCGAGACAACGGAAATCTCCTTTGGAAATGAGCTCTCCGAAATACACCAATTTCGAAGAGTATGGAGTACTTACATTTTCATCGAAAGTAGCAAAACAATGTGCATCATACATTCTAAAGTTATGCAGGAAACCATGAATTACTCTTCAGCTTAAGTAAGCATTTTCCAATTAAATCTGGCAAACTCAGAGAAATATCCCCCAACTGGAAAATATGATTATTTCATCACAGATCATCACAAGCCGGCTCCGTAATGGAGACAAATTAACCCGACCCTGACGACATCTGCTGGGGCATCGAAATAAATAGGCAGCTTTAATTTCATAACCCCGCTTTCGAATTGGGGCCCAAGCGGCAGCTCCGTATCTCGGCCCCAATTAAGACACTCCGATGTTGTTTAACTTTGCTTTTATGTTAATTGGCGTGACTTCTCTATTTTAGATGTTCGTCTCACGAGCTTTTTGGTCAACAATAGCTAAAAGCCTGTACAGGGTGATGCCAAGGAATTGAGGTCATTCTTCTGGAGAAGGAACTGTGACTTTGTTTAAAAGCCGGGTACCTTCTAGGAAATTCTAAAGCTAAATATTACATAACCTTAGGAAAAGATTGAACCCACGAATATGGGTGAAAACACAAGATTTGTAAAAAAATTCTTCCTCTCACTCCTTTCGCGAAAATTGTGAAAGGTCTTTATAGAAGGAGAATTTGATACAGTAATCTTGATCTTGACCCACAAAACCTACAGCAAATCTGTCACTATCTTGACATAATTTAAAACATTAAACAAGATTTTCTATAGTGAAGGACTTGACGTAGAAAATATATCTGGACCCACAAAACTCGGGACAAGCTTTTTACTATCTTCGGCTGTTTTATTAATTTAACGTATACAGGGTGTTCGGAAAGGTCATGTTACAAATTCTAGGGATTGCAGAGAAAACTAAAATAATGCTAGTACTTTGTATTAAAAACATTCTAGCAGCTTTCGTCTCCAAGTTATTTGATCTTAAAGTAAAGGTTAAAAAAAGTATTTTGGCTGTAATGATCAATCAATGATCAAAGTAACAATAATAGTTGGGCGGCCTTAGTAACTCATAATCGTGATTATTTTCATGTCTTCCTTATATATGGAAAGGCAAAACTTCTCATTTGAACTCACTCATTATTTTAATGAGTTAATGGGATCAGAGTTTTTTTCGGAGCTTGATTTTTCCATAATTTTTCTTCAAAAAGATATACCTTGATTTAAACGATATCTTGTAACGTTTTTGAAAAAATAGCATTATATTATCAACATGTATCATACTTGCCAACGATTTAAAATCAAGTAAAATAACAGTTTATTATAAAAAAATATATTATGTATTACAGCTAAAGTTATCAAAAATATTCATGTCAACATTCAATGTCATCAGGATGATTTACTTTAATGTTTCAAAGTTCATCAACACAGTATGAGAGAGTACACAGATATGCATCTAATGTTTGGACTTGAAGAAGGTAATGCTGTCGAAGCTCTTGTGTTGCAGTCCAAGATGCTTAGATTAAACATTCTTGATAACTTTAGCCGTAACATATATCATTTTTTTGTAATAAACTGCTATTTGATTTCATATCAAATTGTTAACATGAATGGTATATGTTGGTATAAAATGATGTTGTTCGATATGCAGGGGTTCCTTCCTTAGAGGTTGGAGATACCACCCGCGGATTACTGTACGAAAGAGCTTACACGCGAGTACTACTTGTAACACTTGTCGGTTCCAAGGACCGATGCTGTACTTCTTATTTGCGAGAGTCCGGGATGGACTAGAAACTTACGTAGCTAGGAAAATACGTGGGATCTCCCGAAAGTCGTGAAATTATGACAACCCGTTAAATATCAATACTTTTTATTAACTGACTTGTAGCATTTAGTTGTGACTAAACTTAGTGGAAGAACACAAGACTGAATGATCGCGATTCCGATTACGAGTACGACTTATGAATGAGGATTGGCGAGGTATCGAAGCGCCATCAACTGATCGGACTGATAATAATGATAATAATAATCTTCTCATCTTCTCCCAGCCCTTAAGTACTGGGAGAGGATGGTCAGCAGACATAGGCATACTTTTACTCGGAGCGCATTTCAGCTGAAGAGTGCCCATTTCGCCAAACCTAACGGCCAATAGACAGATTATCCCATGACCGGAATATTGCCGTCATCCTGAACGGATGGCGAGGGCACCCCCAATTACGATTACCGCCAGAGGTAATGGTGGGGAATTCCGGTACCCAAGAACCACTTCCGATGCACATTTTATGACCTGATTGTCTCGTAATGTAGCCTTTAGCAAAAATACAAAAGATGAGGAATTTGAACCATAAATTATTTCTAGTAAATCTAAGGGATCGCGATATCTGGGAGGCAACAAATATAAGATGTGCAGGGGCGCAACTTAGGGTTTTAACTTAACTTTAAAATATATGAAGACTTGGTCAATCAAGTCGTAACAAATGAGATATTCTAAAAAAAATGACAGGAAATCTATTCAAGTAAAATATACTTTTTCTGTAAAAAAGAATATGAAAAATTCAAGATACGAAAAAAAAATTCTAATTTCGTAATCTTATCAACACAATTAATGACTTTAAATGAAAAACACTGACTTTGCCTGTATAAGGAAGATATATGACACACCTGTTTACATATGAAAATAAGCATCACTAGGAGTTATTGAATTCGCCCAACTTTTATTGTTACCATGGTAATTATTTAAAAGTTACAAAAAATATACCTTTTTTACTTTTTACTTTAAGAGCGAATAACTTGGTAACAATGGATTTTTTTTATATGAAATACTAGCATTAGTTTGGCCTTCTCTATAATTTCTACAATTTATCATGTGACCTTTCTGAGCACCCTGTATATCCTGTTTCTAAGTCACAAATATTGCGGAAAATTTCTTACTAATTTGATAGAGTGTTTATGAAAATAATAGACTCTCATCTTTAGTGGGGAACTTGATGTTGAAAACTTGTTTTTAGTCCCCCAACACCTATATCACACTCCTTAATATCTTCACCCGGGTTACGAACATAATAGAAGAACCTCTAAAGAGAATTTAAATAATATTTAAACCTTCCCTCTATCTCGCAAACATAGCAGTACCTTGTTCTTTACGAAATTAGCGGTTTTTATTTGGAAAATTGATTTAAACGGGTAAAAAGGTTATGCAGCACAACTTTGGAATATATGATACGCTTTTTTTTGCAACTTTCCTGACATCAATGCAAGAACTCCTTAATGTCCACAATTGCGGCATAATTACCGCCTTCTGAAAGCCAAAAGTTTGTGTCAGCTTAACCTAATTTCTCCAACAATAAGTGGGTCCTTTCTCCTTTTGCAACACAATTTCTTCTCATTACAAGATAGTAGCCTTATCAAAATAGCTCCTCGTGGCACCAGGGAGTCCTAAGACACTACTCCACTCGTTAAACTCCTAATGATTCGTGGCGCAAGCTCATTTTGTGCCATACTTCACCTGCCGTCCGAAATCGGTGTTTTGGAAGTTTAAAGTTCGCAGTGCGCTCCAGATTTCCAGAGAGGGGACACGCGGGTTGGGAATTCTGGAAACTCCCACGCAGTCGCGAAAGTTTCTGTGAAAGTGGTGAATGAATTCGAGTGGATTTATACGGTGAAGATGTAGTGATTGGGATTTGGTTTATGGTGCGGTGGTTTCGGTGACATGTTGACTGATGTTTTGAAAATGTATAGTGAGTATTTTGGTTCTTAATATTGAGAAGTTTGAGGCTTTGACGGTCTTCGAGAGATTCTGGAAATGCTGCAGAAGCATTGGCTCTCGTAGTTTTAGACTCCCGTTATATCAATAGAATTAGTCATGGAATTGGTCCTAAGTTTAAAGTTCGAGATTCTCCATGGAAACAAATTTTGGATTTTTGAAGTGACCGATCTAAAATTAATTGACTGTGTAACCACCGTTAAGAATAAAAAATAGTTTGATCATCAAAAGCTGCGAGCTTTACAGTATCAAAGACAGATGGCGTGAAGTGTATTAGAGCATGCGGAATATCGGGTTGCATATTCATACATCGTTTATTTAAAAAAAATTGTACAGTATGGTCCAGTAGGACAAGTTCAGTATTTCAATGCATGCGGACATTAATAAAAAAATATAAATTTTAGAGTAAAAAATGATATCCTTAAATTTGATTATTTAGGGATACACTCAAAAAAGACATCACAAACTCATCAATAACGGTCACCGGAAGAGGGTGAAGTAGAGATGACATGTTTATGAACATCTGTATTTTCAAATGCAATTAATCACAAAATTTACATGTTTGGGAATGTTTATAAACAAGGCGGGATTATATTATTTAATATGATTAAAAATTCGAATTAACTGAATAAAACGCCACCAAATCTACCCTTTTACATTACATTTACATTAGGTTTAGTAAAAGAACTTTTTGCCAGTGGCTTTTCACAGGAATACTCTATTGAAATGTGTTTTTCCCATCTCCTGGATTTCCAGAGTTAACTAGAAAATTGCATTGCTGCAATGTTTAGAATCCAGAACTTAAATTATTTAAAATGGGGATGTTTTGGGGTTTCCAGTTTTGAACTAACGAGCTTGCGCCTGCCAGTTTCGTCTAATGCTTTCGGCTATTTCTGGCAAATTGATAAAGCTCCGGATAGAAACTAACTAGAATTGTTTTCACTGGAAAATTGTATTATGTACTTTCTCCCGTTTAAATTAATTATCTTTACCAATGTGTTTTAATAGTATTTCTAGATATTTCTAACTCATGTTGAATCTTGTGAGTTTGCCATAACTTCAATATCATTCTTTCCATTTTTCTTGTCCCAATTCATTTAAGTAAACATTATTTATTTGTGTGTCCTGTCTATTTGTGACTGGTTACTATACCTACCTGCAAAATAATGACGACCATTTTCCGGTTACTAAAGCTAATAATCCGGAAAGTCATTCAACTACCGTTGAGCTAAACGGTAAGTAAAATGTAGAGATAACCACGAATTTTTAAGGTTTTTAGTGAATTGATGAATTATCAAGTAAAATTTTATCGGTAAATTGGATTTCATTTCGTCTAGAGACTTGACATACACCCTGCTACTGTCGAAAACATCCAACCACAGTGTCTGTTCAGCCCGAACAAATTTATACCTTTGTTTGATAGCAAATTGGTAGATGTTCGTTTAAACATATGGCCAGTATAGTAGGCCCAGCTTTGCAGATTTAAGTAGTCTGCAATAATTATGGCCCATTAGTCTAGACTGCCTTTGTCCACTAACGCATTATTACATTTCCCATTTCGATAATTCGCAATAAACGTATTGTACAAATTTGTATTGGGAGGTTTCATATAAATGAAACTTTATTGTTTCTGAGTAATATATTCGTTCTAATTTTCTATTAGTTACTGAAAATGTAATTTGAATGTTAGCTTTAGTTCATGGAATTTTCTTAATTATATAACGTCCTTCAGTTTCGATATCATTTGAATACTACTCCCTCAGTCGAGAAACGTGTGTCATACCCCAAATCGTTCCAAACTAAAAGAATTTTTCGAAAAATAATCTAAAAAAAATTAGCTTATGAATCATAAATATTTGATCTGAAGCTTTATTAAAAAAATTACTTACCCATATAAAACATACTGAAGAGATTCCGTTTTTTCGGTTCACCTCTCACATTCTTCTTTTCTAAGAAAAATACCAACGTTGAAAACTATAGCATATCGAGAGAATCACACAGAGAAACGTGGTTTTTAAGATGAAATGTAGTGCTCATAAACCTCCAGAAGCTTTTAGTGTCGCACTCCTTTCAACAAACTAAGCTCACATTTCCTTCTCATTGGCATACTGTGTATCTTTCTTAGCAAACCAACTTTTGAAGGCTTTACACGTATTTTCGTATCTTTTGTTTGATTTCTGTATTATTAATGAAGAACACCGTACTTGGGACACATTTTTGATACCTGAATCATACGTGGATTAAATTGAAATAAACAAAACTCACTGTGAAATAAATAAAAGTGGAATGAAATAAATAAAATAAAATTATTATGATTTAACACGAATTTTTTATTTATCCAATTCAAAATTATTTTTACGTTAACATCGATGAATAGAAACAAATCATTAAGATGCATGGAAATCGTTAACCTGGTAATATTAAACTGAATTAAATGATGTTCTGACATAGGTACTCGTTTAAAAACTAGCATAAATAAACATGAATCAGCTTGCAATCTCCACTGACCTGGACGAAAAAATCAGAAAATTTTACTCACCCAAACTGACTTGAATCAATAACAATCAGAAGAATTTAACAAAGTTGACCCCAAAGTTGTCGAAAATTCCAGACCAAGATTTTTTTTCTCAATCACGTATTATATCTAATTACGGTTCCTATATATAAATTTCCTGTAAAATCACGTCTATCTCCTTTTCTCATTATTTTTTTTTATAAAATTGACATTCGTACTACTTTTAATTCGTCTTGTTTTTTTTTTATATACAAATCACTTCAGTCATTTCCTCTATCTCGCATGATTTAAATCGTTTTTTTTTTATAATTCTAATTGGTCCCTATTTCCAAAACATACTTCTAGTGCACCATCATTCTACCTTTTTACGGAAATGTGGAGTTTTAAAAACGCAGTTCAAAACAAAGACAGCTCGCATGAGTTTCGTTTGCATTTGGTCCAAGTGCGTGTCGTGGATGCTTTTGAAAACGGTTTCAAAACAATCGGATGTGATGTTAGAAATGGGCTTCAGAGTAGGATATTTTTAAACTATCCCAAATTGCATTAGCAAGAACAAACGGTTTTCCTCCCTTGGTATTGCGTGCCTGTTTCTCCTACTCCTATTAATTTCAAGAAATTTCAATTGCTTATTTGTTCGTGCCTTTTTTCTCTGCTTAATTACATTCTAAGCATCATTTATTATGTTTACGTGCTATTTCCTCTATTTAACATTTCTTCTCAGTCCCGATTATTGTCATCGCTCTCTTTAATATATAGGGTTCGCCATTACTCCGGCCTTGGTTCCTGGTGTCTTTGTATAAATGTCAATATGAAATGTTTAGTACGGTACTAATTTATATCGGAAAGCTGCATGATTTAATAATATTTTTGTTTATACAGAGTGTTCCGTTTTCGCTGGGCAGCATAAAGTTATAATTTTTTAAATAACAACCCATAATTTTTTGTTATGCCATTTGATGAAACCTTAATTTAGAAGGAAAATGCATTAAACATTTTTTAAATTGGTTGCGGCGTTGCCATATTAGAAGGTAGTGACAAGTAATATGACAACTAAATGAAATAAGTAATTTATGCTTTTGTTAAATAGAAGCAAAGCCTACTAGAATAAATCTTTTAGATTATAATAATGCCTGTTGCAATTTGATTGAAATTTTGTAAATATCTCCATAACTGTATTTGTTAGATGAAAAGATGTTATTGCAAATTAATAGAGAATTAAAAACTACATTAGAAAGACTTGAAAAAAATCATGGGTACCATTAAAAAAAAAACGAGTTTCAGCAATTTGTAAAATTTGCAAATTAGCGATCTTATACAAAAAAAGTATGTTGCATTAAAAAAATGTTTTAAAGTTTTTAAGTACCTCTGACTTTCATTTACTACTTTACAACAACAAATTTCAAAAAACACAAGTTTTGTGATAATTTTTTTTTGATACTGCATTTAAAAAAAAATTTCTCTAATATGGCAACGCCGCAAGCAATTTAAAAAATATTTAATGTATTTTCCTTTTAAATTAAGGTTTCATCAAATGGCATAAAAAAATTATGGGTTGTGATTTAAAAAATTATAACTTTACGCTGCCCAGCGAAAACGGAACACTCTGTATAAACAAAAATATTATTAAATCATGCAGCTTTCCGATATAAATTAGTACTGTACTAAACATTTCATATTGAAATTTATACAAAGAGACCAGGAACCAAGGCCGGAGTAATGGCGAACCCTGTATATGCTTGCTACGATTTGCATGTATGGATACTTTCCTCATGAACTCTTCTTTGTTCCTCTCGCTTTATCTATTTGATAAGAAGTTCCTGGAAGTTGTATCATGAATTGATTAAAAAAAAAAAAAAATTGTCAAGGCGATGCCACTTCTCCCATTATCTTAGATAAGGACAATCACGTGCTCTAGGAATGATGTTGAAATTGAGCTTAGTTAGTTTTGAAATGCTGGCAAAAAAATTAAAAATTAAAAAGTCAGTGATGATGGTGAATGAAGTAGAAAAAATGGAAGGCATCAAAAATATTTACTATACCAAATATGTGATCGTAACACAAAGCGCTTAATATTTAATTTAATATTACAAAAATTAATGCAAGTTCGAAATAAACAACCTTAATACTAATTGATCATAACTATAATATTGAAAGAGATTGTGAATGACAAAAATATGAAGTACTATCAAACGATTCCTTGGGAATAAAAATTAAATATTGAGACTTTATAGAGATTTTTAATGATTTTCTATTTCTAAATAGCTTTTAAATAAGATGAAGCTCAGGGAGCTAAAAGAATCCTATTCTCTTGGAGATCTCACATAGCTTTTAACTCTACACTCCTTTAACTAATATCTGATTCCCAGAACATCCTAAGAAAATATTGATTAACCGGACGATTTGGACAAGTTTACAAGATATATGTTGGAATTGCCAGTTACTCTCAGTTAATAATTCTCAGTGATATCGAACTCGAAGGAATATTAAGAAAGCTTCAAAGAATACTGTAGAATTCTCAATAAATTTTTAAAAGCTCTCAGGGTTCTCGAGGGTTTCTCGAGTTTCCAAGGCTCATTTGGTCCTGACTGGCAGAGTAAAAAACAGTGTATAAATATTTCTCGCGGATCCTGTTAGTGAATTTGAATCGTGAAATTCATAATAAATTAAAACTCTATAAGGAAGCTTTAAATACAGCCCTTTGGGGAAACTTCTCTGGATTAGTTATAAACTTTATAAACATAAAAGCTTTTCTACTTCTTAAGTCTTAAAGTGAATATTTCCATGTTGTAACTTAACAAAATCCTGGATGCATGATTCTTGTAGCATCGTACGTTGAATTTAGGCAAATATCTAATGAAATGTTTATGTTATCAAAATAGATAAAATTTTCCCCTTCATATTGTTGAGAGAGGTGACTCTGAGAATCTAAAAAAGTTTGCAATTTTCTGGATAATTTTTTGAACTTTAATTACATATTTCAAAAATTCCTAGGGTAGTGCAAAAAGTTAGTCTTCAGGAGGAAGAAAACTTCGTCATGTTTCATTAACTTTTCCCAAGTTTTTATACATTCTTTTTTTAATAAATACAATAATAGATAAGACACTACATTGTCGTTAAAAATGTGAATGTATTATTTTATGATATGATGAATCATTAGGTATTGTTTGATAAATTACACTTGAAACTAAAAAAGGCAACTTATAAATACAAAAATTAGGATTTCTAATCCTGGAAAAAGCGCCAGAATCAACTTTTAATGGACTGCAAATATCACTACCGAACACATCATAATTTCCATTTTAAAAAGTACGATTTGATTTAAATTTCAGCTATTGACAAGTAACAAACTAAATGAAGAATGTATATTTTCACGCAGAAAAATTTTCAAAATTCACTTTATTATTAAATAAGATCGTTGGAAAAAACGTTGGAAAGATAAAATAAATTATGAAATTTCTGCTGGTTAAAAGAGTTGTTAGGGCAAGGTTGGTCAAAGAGAGTCGAACTTAATTTTAAATAACACAAATTTAGGATTTTCTCTATATAAAGAGAGTACTTCGAACTCTGAAGATTACCCCCAGCAAATATTATTTAAATAATCGGAAACTGTCGAAAACGACGATTTCGCTCTTACATCACAAGATAAATGCGAAATGTACATAAATCAACCAAATTAATCAAGCTTTACATATACTACTTTACCACAATAGAAATTCTTTTGGAATGATCAAAAGTGCGATATATGGAAGATTTCCCAAAAATCATGGAAAGAATACGAAGTGCAACCAACAACAGTCAAAATCTATTACACGGTGCTTCGTATACGCCTTCATTCAAACACTGCAAGTTTGGTTTTCATCATACAATAGTCAAAAACGATGATTTTGGTCTGCTAACTATATGGTTGTTGCGTAATGTCCATGACTTGATCAAATAAAGGGTACACGGTCGGATCTGAACGACCTGAACTCCGAAGCGAATCTTGTCGTTCTCGGCCGGAAGGGACAAATGGGATCCCTCAGTTCTACCAAGTGGACCCGGACGGGAGCAAACCGACTTTCTCATCCGCATGGTTGTGATCGTGTTTGTTAAAAAGTTTGTAAAAAGTCAAATTTTTGAAAATGCTTTAAAAGATCTATAAGAATGAACATCACGGCACAAATGAGAATGTGACGAATTACAAGCTATCACGGCGTATTGTGGTTTCCTGAATCCTATATTACCATAAGACAACCAGTAACACTCTAAAGCTCTGTTGCATGTTCATATGTTTTGTTTATTTTTCTATTTGTATTTAAATTTAGGATATTTCAAAAAAATTAAAAAGGCACGCAAATTATGTTTTCTGGCTTATATCACAATTCCACAATTTTGGCGATCCGCACATTTCTTAGTTTCAGTTTTCGGAGGTTTTGAGTTAGCTTTGCTATAAAAATCAGGTAAGAGCTTGGGTTAGAATTTTGTGCTTTTTTGAGTATCACTGTCTTCATAGGGATTTTTCGCATGAAATTGGATAAAAGAAGTACCGGAATGATACCTAAAAATCTTCGAATTTTTTCAAAAATTAGATTTAAAAACGGAATATTTGAGCAGTATTTTAATGGCCCAAATTCAACATTTACGTGCGAAGTAAAAAGTTGCTCCAATAGGCAATTCAACATGAGGTGGTAAACATGATGTGGGGGATAGGGATGTAAAACATGTTCCATATCTTATTATTTTTAATATTTCACTTAAAATATATTTTTTCTCGATATGCAGTTTCGAGAAAAATTTCCCGTACATGCGAAAGTCACCATTATCGATGACCATAATTAAAATATAGTCCCAAAAGCATTAGTGGTTTTAATAAAGTCAGGAATTTTGTTGTGGAAAAACCTCGTTTTGACAGCCTTCGCCATGAATGATAAATGAAATCCACTCTTACAAAACCTTGTTAAGATATTAATCAGCTTCTTTATGTGAGTTTCATACAAGAATTATGGATCCTTGTTTGAACACAATATATTAGTTTCATGATTAACTAGCCCCTGTAATATAGGACTGAAAATAGCGGTATCTAGTAGCTTCTTGAACTTATGATCGTTTCCCCAGGTTAACCCGACACCAAAGATTGCGAAACTGGGGGGATAAAAGCTGTTTCATTTTCGACGAGGGAACGTTCGTTAGCTTAATACGAAATTTAATTGCTTTCGCAGCTAATTATCAGCAATTTCCCATTTCTGATTAGAAATCGGGGCGACGCTTTTCGTTTTTTTTTTTAAGAATTAGTTAACTCGAATAGAAAAGCTATTACAATGCTATCAAAGCCGAGCCTCCGAATTAATTTCCACTGGGCCGCGAAACGGATTCTCCCTCCTGGAAAAGTATTTCATTCTAAATTAAAACAAAAGGAAACCTTGCTTTTATTAGCTCCAGGAAATTGAATTAGTTTAACTGAAATTGAGATTTTGAGTCCGGGCACATCAAAAGTGGCTACTTCGAAATGAGTAACATGAGGCGAAACTAGTTCTAAATATAAAACTATCCAGGGAAATGGGTTAAGGGAGCTCATTAACATTCATGCGAGTCTCTCCGTGTTCAGCCACATCTCGAATCGCATGACAAGCCCTGTTTATTCGCATGTACTTTCAAGATCTACACCTGAACCGAAAGCAAATGCGAACAAGAAATGCATAGAGATGGAGCGAATTTTAGTGCTAAGTCTTCAGAGTTATATAGCGGATAAGATGGCAATTCAGTTGGAGATGATGGAGTTGGATTTGCAACTGAGAATGATGAGCAATTGCCGGAAGAGGGATTTACAAACCTATTTAGTTCATTTACGATGTTTTACATATGATTCTATGAACGTTTAGTACGTTGATTAAAACTTGGAAAGAGTGAATCTGAGGACGGGTTCCGATGTCATAAATTGATGAATCATTAGCATCGTTGGACGAGTGATGCAAGTCAAGGATATATTCGCTGGTGTGCATACTACTGTGATCAAAAAATAAGGTGAAATTATTTATGAAAGGACAAATCTTTATTATTTTCTTTCAAATAAATTTTATCGCCTTGAAAGTACTCCCCGACGAAGACAATGCATTTATACCATCGTGTTTTCAATCTTCGAAACAGGCAGAGCAGTTTTTTTCCGGGAGGGCTTTCAATACTTTCTTCGATTCGAATTTTATCTCCTCAATCGACTTGAAATGGTGTCCCCGGAGCAGTATTTTGAGCTCGAGCCAGAAGTCCAACGGTGCTAAATAAGGCGAATACAGTGGTTATGGAACGATATGGGTGGAATTATTGGCAAAATGTTCTCGAAGAAACAATGCAGTGTGGGACGGTGCATTATCATAGTGCAAAAACGAAGAATTGTTTATGCATAATTCTAGCCTTATGGGGCGAATAGTTTCATGCAAACGACCCATAATGCTCAAGTTATGTTTCTTGTTAATAGTTTGGCATAGCAGAAGAAATTCATAATTCACATCACTGCAATGATTAAAGAAAACTGTCAACATTACTTTGATTTTTGAACGACTTTGGTGCGATTTTTTCGGTCTTGGTTCACCTTTTGTGCCTTTACGGTATGCGCTCGATTGACCGAATGTTTCCGAATTGTACGCATAGATCCAAGTCTCATCTTCCGTAATGATGCGCTTCATGACGTCTCAGTAGTGACAAATCATTATTTGACAGATTTTAATGTGTCGCTTTTTTTTTAATTAAGTATTTTTGGAACCAATCTAGATTTACCGGCATTAGGCACCAAACATCTTTTAAAATGGCTAGTTCAGATTAGTTCAGGTTAGGGTTGATTCAAATAAAATCACCGTAGCATTAGCAAGATCTCTAATTGTCAATTGATCATTTTAAAGCGCCAAATCTTTGATTTCTTTGACGTGGAATCAGTAAATGTTGATGGTCCTCCGGGGCGCTGTTCGTCTTGAACTGCTTCTCGGCCTTCTCTGAAGACTTTTTACTCCTTGTAAACACTTTTTGCTTCATGGCCACATCACCAAAGGGCTTCTGTAACATCCTCAATGTTCGCGCAGTACACTATTCATTCCCCAAACAAAATTCTTTGTAAATTCTTAGCTCAACACGGCAAAGTACACACAAAAAAACTCACTTTTATATGTTTACAAAAACACGTGTAATTTTGCAGTGATTGAATACATTGATATGAAAATTGGCACAGATGTCGCAGACAGTGCTACCAACCTGAAAAAAAATTATTTCATGATCTGATAATCTCCACGAGGTTTAAAAGAAAAAATCTCTTTATTTTTCGGTCACGGTTGTACACTCAAACTCAGTTATATCGAATCTGGGTTATAACTAATGGTCACTTTTAAAGAACTGAATGGCAGCAATATACAAACTGTCTATTTAATTATGTGTTATTCTTGTTCGGATATAACATGTAAATTTATAACAAACCATCGGTTTTAGAGAACGCTTTTTGAGGTAAAATTTGCATATCCGATCGGTTATAACGAACTAATGTTTATTGAAAAAAACCGTCGTGAAAAACTTAGTAG
Source organism: Euwallacea fornicatus (assembly GCF_040115645.1). NCBI lineage: Eukaryota > Metazoa > Arthropoda > Insecta > Coleoptera > Curculionidae > Euwallacea > Euwallacea fornicatus. Next base: position 6,364,708 of record NC_089542.1, on the reverse strand, counting down.
CTCAGTTTTAGGGTATTTTTTTTGTCGAGATGATCTTAACACCGGAGAATCCCCACATATTCAATCGTAATCGATTTTGCGCGATTTTGGATTTTGGACAGCAAGAGGAACTCGTAGATCAAGATTACGAAGACGTTTTACTGCCATTGTAGATTAATAAACATAATAAATCTAAAAAATGACAAATTAATTTGCCGGTAATTTGTCAGTTAATGACAAAAAATAACTATATTGGGAGACATTAAAAATTAAGTGGAAAATAAAATTTACTACTTTTCGATACAAAATAAATATGTAGTATGTTTGGATGTAGTTGTAATATGATGTATTACATTGGTATTAGGTATTAGATGCAAATAGAACCGAAGAGGGGCCTTTTTTTCCTTTAATTGGTGTATAAGTCTTAAATATATGCGTACACATTTTTTTATTTTTTTTATTTATTGAAACGCTTCTTCCAGAAGCATTTTAAGGGAATTACAATCTGATCAGAGAATGATCATTGAGTAATTTTGTTCTAATATTAATGTGCCTTAGCTACATTTAGGGGTTACTAATTAGTAATTAATTAGTAGTCCTTAGGTTCTAATAAGAAATTGACGCGTGAAGATTCACTTTGTTTTTACTATTCACACACTAAACTAGCTCGAAGGGTTTGATCCTCTTGAGTCGTCTGGTCAGGTTAGTGTTGTCTAGGAGTTGGATCGCTTCCACGTTGACGTGCTGCAGAAGTCGTTGTTCATGTCTTCTCGCAAGTTTATTGACGGTTTCGCTGACGGTGTCCACACCCAGGTCTCTGTGAAGGTCACTATTTCTAAAGTACCAAGGTGGTGCGTAGAAATAAAAAAAAATAAAATAAAATAAAAAAATCCATATAAAAATTTTTAAGACGAACATAATAGTTTGTATAGTTATGAATGTACATATTAACTAAAATCGGATATAACGAATTCCCGGCTCTAGCGACCAAAATCTCTTGTCCCCTTGCACTCTTTATAACCGAGTTCGTCTGTATTTTCCCATCTTTCACTCTTTTTGCAGCAATTGCAAAAATATCTATCGATGAAAATTAAGAATGTAAAAGAATTACTGAAGAAATAATCATCCGGCTTACTTATCAACTATCTGAAGCAATTCGTAACATTGAATCAAATTTCTTAAAATCATCATTCGCAATACTCCTAGAATAGTCGAAAGTTTGTCTACGAAGCAAAGAGTAGGGTTCTGAATCTTAATAAAAGCACATGTTTTCAACAAGGTTTATTTCTCACAGTTTTTATAATTTCTTTTTGTTTAGATTTATTTTTATTTTATGTTAAACAATTAACCAAATTAGGCTAAAAGCCAAATTAGGGTGAAAGGGTTTCTTAATATTCAAATATCCGCGTTCGTTCCACAATCTACCGCGAAGGACGGTTCAAGGTGAGTACAGATAAATGGAAAACACATGGCACCTTCAAATATTATGTCACGTCAACATTCCACACATTCCATTGCGAAGGGTTTAGTGCCCGTTAAAGGGGACAATCCATTTAATAAAGCGATAGCTCTGAAGAAAGTGGGTTAATGTTTCACCATAGATAAGACAGAGTATAAAAACATCCAGACGCATGCCAGATAAGGATAGAATATGTATAACACACAAAGAGAGACAGACTGATAATATTGCAGTCCTTCTCCTAGACGTCTCTTTCGTTCATCTCATTATAACCTCAAATTATTTGTTTAAGTTTAATTAGAAGGTCGTTAATATTACCTTATTTACAACTTAAATGTATGAAGCTTAAGTATATACTTTTTACTATGTACTACGTTGAAAATAATATTCGTTAATATCACAATAAACGATGTATGTTAACCTTAAGAAACAGACTAAATTACCTTAAAGGAACGGATGATCGTCCCATTGTGTGCTGTGGACGAAGTTCGAAAACCCAAGAAATAGTGGTGTAAAAATGCTATTATTGAAGCACAGAAAATCACTTTCAAGAACGTTACTTTCAACATGAATCTTGAGTTAAATGTCTGATACAAGTTGAACTGCTGATAAAACTGACTGGCGAACACTAATTAAGCAGGTAAGAAGTCTTTTGCAAAATGAGGTATCTTCAATTTTTGAGGGCTGTCCTCTCGCCTTAAGACAATGTTTTCATCTTATACAAGAAGGTTCTATTCAGCACCATGAAACTGTGTACATCCCATACATTCGAATTCCGTTATAACGAACCTAGGTTATAATGAACGGTGGCCTTTAACGAAGTAAATGTCAGGAATTAACACAAAGTGTCTATTTAATTATGTGTTATTCTTGTTCGGATAATATAGAGAGGTTTACAATGAATTTTCGGTTTTAGGGAACGCTTTTCGAGGAAGGATTTAGAGGTTCGATCGGTTATAACGAACTAATGTCCATTAAAAAGACCACCGTGAAAAATTTAGTAGGCTAAATTTAGGGTTTTTGTCGGGATGATCTCGAAACCGGGGAATCCCTACGTATTGATCGTACTCGATTTTGTGGGATTTTGGACTGAAATAGCTACATTTTTTTATTATTGGATGATAAGATTTGAGTTATCTATAAATCAGTCGATGCCCATTTGGCCTTATGTAAAATGAATGTGCATATATATAGGTTTAGTTCACACTTCTCATCAACCATCCTTGTAGTGGACACAGTTAACATCAGCCAAGGGAAACGAACTATACAGTGTGGTAACTTCAACTGAAATAAATTCGGTATCTACATGACATTTGATTTTTAGCAAAATTGCTTAAATACTTCAATTTTTATTTTATCCGATACACATTTTGGTAATACTCTGATGCTACAAATATCAGCCCTTTAGCTAGGATAACAGTTACTCTTAATATTTTAAACGGACAGTGGGTTCAAATGATAAATCATTTTAAAGACCTTTTCAACCTAACTTTATCTGACATATTACTTTTCATCATAGAGCAAAATAATGTTAAAAAAAACAACATTTTACACAATCAAATTATTATATATTTTAACAGCAGCTGTTCCAAATGCTCACCGTTGACTTCTTTGCATAGCCCTAAATGGTCATCAAACTCATCTCTCACATTTTCTAAAGTAATGTTTGGAATAATTTGCCTAATTTCTTGTCTTAGACGTTCTCTGAGTTCGTTGATACCATGTGGGTTCGCATTGTAGACATTAGGTTTTAGATATCCCTATAAAAGAACTCGAGAGGAGTGAGATCGGGAGATCTCGCCGGCCATTCTATTGAGCCTCTTCTTCCTATTCATCGATTTACAAAAATTTCGGCTAGATATAAACAAACATTCTGAGCAAAATGTAGTGGTGATCCATTTTGTTGTAAACAAGATAGTTCGTCCGCCATGTCTGAATTTACTTCACTAAGAAACAAATTAGTTAATGTAGGAACTAGTTCGTCTTTAAGCAGTTCTAAATATCGTTGATTATTTAAGTTTTTATCGGAAAATATTGGTCTTAATATTCGGTTCCGTATGGCACCCGCCCAAACATTTGTTTTTGCAAGATACTGCGTGTGACCTTTTCTCATCTAATGAAGATTCATTGCAGACCAATATAGACAATTTTGTTTATTGACATGTGTATTTAATGTAAAAGTTGTCTCATTAATAAACAAAATCCATTGATATATCTAAAATTGCTGAACAGCATTTATAATCCTTTTGCAAAATTCAGTTCGTCGACCTCCATCATTCTCGATCAATTCTTGATGTATTTACATTTTTCGATATTTTCAAAACCGATGTATAATTGATTAAATTTCCAAAAGTTTTCTGCCAGGATGATGTAATCCGGTTTTTTTTTCATGCCAAAAGCGCGTTAATTTTTGTATTGTATTCAATTTTTTGCATCTGTTCCTTGGGATATTTCTCACAATGACCATGGTCTTTAAATTTTTTAAAATTTTACTTATGGTCCCTTGATTAATGGGTGACAAATCAGGATACTTTTGTCGAAATAATTAAACAACCTCATTTTGTGTTGGGACTCTGTCGCCACATTCAATCATCATTGTAATTTAGATTTTATGGAATTTAGTTAACTATCGCATTATTCGCAATTTTGTAACTTACGTGAAGTGCGTTTTTTCTGTATTAAACGAAAAGAACTAAATTTTTTATTGAATTAATACTTAGATTATTGTGAAGTTTCAGAAATAATTCGCAGAAGAAACTACAAGTAAATAAACAACATTTAAGTATGAAAACAATTTACTTTTAGATTTTTTTTCTCTATGATGGAAAGTAATATATCAGATAAAGTGAGGTTGAAAAGATTTTTAAAATAACGTATCACTTGCAACCCCTGTACATTTAAACTTTTTAGGGTAAACGTCGCCCTAACTAAGGGCATGACATTTGTACGTCAGAACACTAGAAAGAAGTGTATTAGGTAAAATAAAAATTGATGTATTTAAACAACTTTGCAAAAAATCAAATGCTGTGTAGATACCAAATTTATTCCAACTAAAGTTACCATACTGTATGTATAGACACATTAACTAGAATCAGATATAACGAACCCACCGCTATAGCGAACAAAATCTTTGTTCCCCTCGTGTTTTTTATAACCGAGTTGGACTCTAACGTATTCCGAAAGCTGTTATGGATATTTGAATTTTTGCCTCATCAATATTTTTCTTGGAACAAATACCTGAAAATGAGGAGTCACCTCAAGAATGTATGCTTAAAAACAACTCAACTCGAGAAGTGCTTTAGTATAACTAGGACCACTATGGTTAAAGATTCTCGAATTTTTACTTCACTATTAAATTTTTGAACAAAATTAGCTAAAATGGCTGGTTGATTTAGTTATGAATTTCTTAAAGGACGTATCTCTAAATCTGCTAAAAATTAAATCAGTTTATTGGCTATCTATAATTTTTATTCCAGTACTTTCTTGGAAATTCGCTTAATTCCACTCAATATCCCTAGTTTTCTTAGAAAAAGTATTAAAAAATTAGTAAAGCTTACTTGAACAGTATGTATCTTGAAAACATAAAAATTGACGGCGTGCCTCTACCCTTGCTAAAATGAAGATCTAAAAATACTTGAAAATAGACTTCGCCGCTGTTTTCCATGGGAAACAGCAACTGAAAATAAAGGTCACTACATGATTTTATCTTTAAACTCCTCCAACTTCGCAATGTATCTTTAACACGTATAAATGAAGAGTCTTATAAAAGGAAAGTGAGTGTAGCGACGAAAACGGTTCATTTGAGGACGTTAGAAAACGTGAATTTTAAGGGCTCTGGGGTGTACTAAAAGGATTTTTAGTACTACTAAAAGAACTTTTAGTACTACAATTTGGTTCTAAATTTAAAAATCTTCTAAGGCATGTTTTTATCAGGGCAGGCGGTCATCTCATATGCAGAAACCAGTGGCAGTGCGCGAGATATTTTGAAAGAATTAATTATAAATAATAATAAAAATAATAAAGTTCCGAGTAGATACTGACACATTCTGACTTTTAATTTGAAATGTCACACTTACAGCTGGATTTGAGGAAGACAGATATGATTTTTGTAATTTCTTTATTAAAAAAGAAACGAACGTCGAAGACGAAAGTCGCAGATTTGAGAGTACGTTGGAAGTTTAGAATGACGGTTTATCCACTGCTAATTAAGTATTATCTACTTGTACTCAACTCATAATCGATTGAATACTATTCTCAAGACGTCTTTATTAGTGTTCATTATTTTTACTGTTTTCTTTCTTTCTGGTTGTATGTTGAACATGAAAATCCTCGCCTTGCCTGATTAATCAAACAATATCGAAAAACAATTACTATACACCGTGGTAACTTAATTGCAAAAGTCTACACTATAGCTCGGGTAACGACGTTAAATAACACGTTCCGGACAGAAAACTAATTGCGCCAATCAGGCAACACACGCAATTAACCTCCGGGACAAATTACTCAGTAGATATACACAAACAAAATTCGCGATTAAGAGGAGCGAGTGGCCCTTTATGGGCCCATGGACGAGCCATTTTTTATTTGCTGGGTTGGATTTATTCGCTACGCTTATATTCGTTTCCTGTTTTTGTGGCCGCTTTAGTAAACACAAGAGACACTTTATTGGTCCATAAAAGCCTCGTTGACGTCCCCAACTGGGGTGCCAAATGAATTTAATTTTCTTTTATTCCCCTTACGATATAAATGGACCCTCCTCGGCTCACTTAGGAGCATAAACAGTCGAATATATTATAAACTAGGAGGCAAAAAGTTTACGCCTCGGGGCCATCCATTTGCGCCTTAAAGTAAACTTGAGGGGCTTTCAGGAAAAAAGTCAATTTCTCTGTGGCAATGAAGGAACCTATTTAGGGTAGTGTTTTCGCATCTCACCTTCCTTTCTGCTTTTATTGCAGGGATAATTGACTCCTTTAAAGGGCGTGAAGCTGAAGACACGAAAAGCAATATAACTGTATATATGAACTAAAAAATCCAATTCGTGTCCGAGTTTGTATCATCACTGTATTTTATGAAAGGAAATGGCGTAAAATATTGCGCAAAAACTGCACTGGAAAATTCAAATCGAAAATAGACTAAACTAAACGTTATTTGCATTCGAAATAGGGCCTTTCAATAATTCAATAACGGGGGCCATATGTTCCTGGGCTGTTATACGCTGGAACCTATCTGGAACGATACGAATTGATTTATATGTTACGTTAGCTGACAGTCTAAATAGTTTCAGCTTACCATCCAGGAAATATATCATTATTTCCCAGTTCTCCAGAACGATTGTTTAAATTTTCATGTTACCAATTCGTTTGCCATGTTTACAATTCAACAAAATGAATTCTGACTACAGGCGTGTTCTCCCAAGTTATGAAAAGGCATTTAATATTAATCAACAAACCTCTTAATCGATCGAATATAGCATTTCCTTGAAAAAACACCATATTTAGAGCTCAGAAATAATATGAAGTGGGCCTAAAATAACGAACTGGTAATAGTAGGATTAATTAAGAGGGAGCTTAATTTCTTGGGAAAATCGTTAACCTCTTTGAGCACCTTTCCCAAAGAGACCATCCAAATATTTCGGTTTAAGGAGATGAGGTAAAGTTAGGGATCAAAAGTAAATAGACCGTTAAGTTAGAGTGCTCGTTACTTGCGCTACTTTTACTATTCATGGCTTAGAAGCAAGAGTTATTTTTTTGCCGAGTAATATAACGGGTGATCATTAAGAAAAAACTCAACTAGACGTTAAAATATCAGAGGCATGTCTTGGATAAACTCATCAACGTAGACAATAAATGGCTTAATCAACGCTCCTTTTTTAATGGTCGAGCGTTATATTTCATCCAGCTACATTACGCATTGTTCGCATTGGCCTTGTGGTTTAAGACAAATTTACATCAAATTTAAGATTCACAATTCACTGTCAGCATTTTCTCAAAAAGATATAATAATTTCTTGAGAATGTTGCGAATGTATATTTAAATTTGACATATATTTTTACTTATGGTTCATCTAAATATTGAAGAAATTAGTAATCGCCATAGGTCACAGAAAAAAGCAGCAAAAAAATGGCTAAACCGCTACCATCCAGTGGTCCAATATATTCAAAATGTTGAAATTCAATGGGCGTTTCATATACGGTTTTATTAATATATTTTCAGTATTATGTTACATATGGATTAGCCTGAGTAAGTAAATGAAATAATAATATACAGGGTGTCCCACAAGTGTTTCATTATATTTCAGTGGGTAATAGTACATTGAAAAATAATATGACTCCCTATATAAACCATATTCCAATAATGCTTCATTAAGAAGATACAGGGTGTTAAACTTAAAACACACCTGGAATATTTCAACGTATCAGAGTATCAATGAACAGGCGAGCTCAATTATGTATTGAACAAAATGGCCACCAATTTGAACAATTTCTATAATGTTATAGCAAATAAATAATATTTAAAACAAACTTAATATTATTAAAACCATTTAGAGAATATCATGCATATAGACGGTATTCAATTTTTTACTGGCAAACGATACGTCGGACGAAAAAGAGTCAAGTGAGCATTTTTCTTCTAAATGAAATTAAACTTCTAAAAATAATTTTTATTTTGATAAAAAGCAGTGGCGCACCATGTTTTTCTTTAAAAATGTGCTGAGAGGTGTCCGTACGCACGTCACTGGTGAAACGAAAAATAGCCCTTTTGCATAAATAAATGCGTCTACATTAACTCTCAAAACATGCCAAATTTCACTTACATATCTCAAACGATTTTGAATATATCAATAAAAGTTAAATTTTTTAAGTAAAGTTTAACACCCTGTATCTTCTTAATGAAGCATTATTGGAATATGGTTTATATAGGGAGTCATATTATTTTTCAATGTACTATTACCCACTGAAATATAATGAAACACTTGTGGGACACCCTGTATATACACTAAAGGAAAAAACTAAATAAATTTCGGAAATTTTTAGAAATAAATTTAAGTCCACCCTGTGTAACGTTCACGTATACCATGTCTTATTTATAAACGAGCATTCGTTCAACGTGCGCAGTTCGATTTTTTATTGTTCTTATCGATGATTTTCTTGCTGATTTATGATTTGTACTGTGACAAAAGTAAAGAAACTATACTTTGTATCGATTTTTATTAAGTTAATCCTACGTTTTGTGAAGAATTCGTGCACGATTTTAGTGCATAGCATGGCGAAAGGCCTGCTGGAAAATATTTATCTGAAGATTTCCCAATAAAAATTGTTAAAAGGTTTCAGAGTGGAACAAAACAATAAGACATTTCTAAAAATAATTATTTATACAACTCCGCAGTATTCAAAGTATTAAAGAGGTACAAGACACGAGGAAATGTTATTAGTAACAGACGTTGTGGTGGCCGGCAAAGAAAACCGAGTAAACACCTAGACAGGTGTATAAAAATCATTTCTCGGACACAACCCAATTCGGTAGGTAATGAGGTAGGACTTGTAGGCAGACGAGCAGCAAAAACACCATTGTTGTATCCGAAAAATTGAAAAGTACACCTTGCTTATGTCCAAAAATATTCATATTGTCACTTAGCATTTTGAAAAAAGGTTTTGCTTAGTAACCGGACCAAAATAAATATTTTTTGATCTGATTAGATAGCATCGGTAATGCGATCAGTTGGTAAACGGTAAAAGTCCAAGTATACTTTATGCACAATAAAGTATGGTAGAGGTTCTATCTTCTATAGAGACGCTTTTCGTCCTATAAAATAAGTTCAATTTATTTCATTGAAGGAAAAATGAACAAGTTCGAGTGTTTAAATTTTTTTGAAAAGGTAATGAAATCATTTTGTGACGACAACTTGGCAGTTAATTGGATATTGCAACATGACAACGAGCCAAGACATAAAGCAACAATCATTACAAATTGGCTCAATGAATCAACAGTCATTGTTTTGAATTGATCAGTGCAAAACCCAGACTTGAACCCAATTGAAAATTTATGGAATTAATTAAAAATGCAAATTAAGAAAAAAAATGACATAAGCACGGAAGATTAAAACTGATCCATTCAAAACATATGGAGCAATATGGATATGTCCAAAATAAATACTCTTCTTAAATCGATATCTAAAAAATACGTAAAGATTATTAAGAATAAGAGGTATGCTACACATTATTATTTGGTTGATATTGTTTCGTGGAAAGCGTTATTTATATGTTAGTTTTTTCAGAATTTGTTTAGTTTTATCAAACTATTTTTCCTATAGAATAATTAGCTGGGGTCTTTATAATACAAAATATATATAATATACGTGTATATGTAGGATCCAGTAGTCAAATCAACCACCCTGTACATAGTTTTTAATTGTATTGCATTGTGCATTTTGATCCTAATCAAGGATGGATGGAGTCTCGACCTATCGAGACTCCATCGGAAAGGTGGTAGATTGTAAATAGAGTTAAGGTTAAGTTATTGTTAAGGAGATGATGTACCCCTTTGGCACGCCCATGGTAGATTTTGATTGGTGCGTGAGAATTCCCACCGAGTAACTTTGTCGACATTGGTTTTACTTATGATAAGTTTTTGTCGGCCCTAATGATGCAGACGCAAGTACCGCCGACGGAAGACTTCTTTCTTATCAGCATCAGCACCACGATCCAATGCGGCGGGTGGTGCACGTGGTATCGATGGCATCCCCAACTAGGGTACACCCATGGTGCGCCGCCAGAGGGTTTAGTATTTAAGACTTTCCCGAAGATGGGGAATTACTATTCTATTCCAAGTCCGATTCGTGTTGATATTTGATTCTATTTCAAAGTGAAGACCAAAGCCGCTTCCACCTTCATAAATACAGTTTTGAATTATACCCTAGACTAATGAAATAAAAACCTACATATATTACTATGTTTCTTTTACTGGCTTTTGTATATTATTACACAGGGAGTTAATTTCAAAACGAAAGACTGGAAATATCTGTTGATTTGGAGGTCAATAATTTTTTTTTATCTATTCAGTTGTCCAGGAGAAGTTTAATTTGATATTAGAGAGAATTGTATCAGCCTCCCCTTTACGCCCAGCTACCTTCACTTTGATATTTCAAATGGCACCCCCCATCGAGTGGCTCATCATTATAAGCGAAATTCAGTTTGTTATATAACTATACCCAGAAAACCGATATCGGTTAATGGAGTCGGAAATCAAAAGGAAAAATGTCTATTAGTACAAATAGCTTATTGGGATTAAATAATTCATTTTGTTAAGTATTCAAAATGTGAGTCGTTATCAACGAGACAATAATAGAGTCTGTTTCGAGAATGGCTCAATAAACAATTTCCAGAAAAATGGATTGACAGAATTGGTGCATTACAATGGTCGGCACGATCTGCAGATTCCTGTCCACTAGACTCTTTTCAGTGGAGTTATTTAAAAAGTAAAATGTTTAAAACTCCATTTGAAAGTATTTGAAAATTGAAACATAGAATTTTCCTGGAATGTAGAAGTATTGCTGGATAAACTTTGGCCAATGTTTGCGAAAAATTTGAAAACTGATTTTATTATTGACTCAGTAATAACAGCTAAAATATTGAGCACTTAATGAAATGAATTATTATACACCAACATTTTTTGTGTGATCTACGGCGATGACTAATTTCTTCAATATTTATATTCTATCCCCTGAAAAAGGAAGACCAACGTAACGAAAGAATAGGTTCAGGTCTCTTATACTGCTCGATCATGAATGAATGGCACTGATCCATAGTCATTGAAAGCGAGGATATACAGAATCGCAGAAGCGGACAACTTTTTTAAAACTATAGCTTAGTTACAATATGAAAAAGAACAAATTCCTCATCATTAAAAACAGTCAGGACGAATCTAATACTTCGATCTTCCAGACCGTGGTTTTTGGTGGATGTAGGATTACTTAGAAACTTATCCAGTGATGCAGAGACGCGTTTGGTGAATTAGTATGATGAATTCATGAGCTCCTAATCACCAATTCCGTGTCAGGCGGTTCCCAATAACACACTTCAATGGAACTTGGAAACTTTTCTAATTCCAAAAATAGGTGGACATGAAGGTTTTAGGTAAAAGCTTTTTTAAAAGCAGGCCCTACATATTAATTGCATAAGGGTTGAATAACGAAAATTCAAGCTTTAAGGGAGGTGCCTTAATGCGCACCACTCACAAGACATTCACGATGGGCGTTTTTTTTCCTGCCTAATCCAGAGGAAAATATTGACTTTAAATGTAAAGTAAATCGAAGAAGAAAGGGGGAGAAACTCCGAGCCAAATTAAGTTTGGGTTTTAGGGGTTAAGAAAGTCCCTACCGTCGGGCTCCACTACAGAACAATTCTTCCTTCCAGCCGCAAGTAACAGGAAAGCCAAAAGGGCAATCGAGCTTGAAACTCGGTGACGGAGTGGCTTTTTTATGGCTTTTTCCTTGCCTTTGTCATCCTTATGTAACCACACCTTCGATGCCTCGAAGGCCTTCACTTGAATATTTGGTACCAAATGGTACTGAGTCCGCCTAGCGCTGAAATACCTGCCAAAGAAAGGGAGGAAAAAGTATGCTTTAAATCGACTTTTGAAAGCCCAATTTCGTTGGGAACAAAAGAAGGAAAAGAATAACTGAAATATATTATAAGAAAAGGTACTTTTATGTGATATTTGAATAACTCAACTTTCATGGTTTCCCAAATGCTGAACTCATGGACATGGAAGAAGAACAAAGTCAAATTGTATCTAGTTAGTGGAATGTAGATAAGCCAAAGATGTTTTATCTGCCCCGGATATATTCAAGACATCATCTCTATTCAGGAAATGTGGGCAATGCACTTGGGACTTCTAACAGATCATTATAGATTAAACAGGCGTATGCAATTCCTGCGGTGAAAGAGGAATCCTCATACCAGTTATGGGGTTTGTAATGAAGGTCACGTCTTAGGTATAGGTAGGAACTTGGAACACTCTGAATGGAATAAGATTTTGTCTTTCTTCGAGAGGACGAGCTATTTGGAGAAAGAGGACAGTGTCCACACAGAGGGAAAAGGGTGAATTGGGGAACGTAAAGGGGCCCAAAGAGTCTAATTGCAGGATTTCGTCTTCCTTGTTTGAATATTACTGCTACTACCGCTTCTACTTTTCTATTCCTATCAACGGCTAATATAAATAATAACTTTATAGGTAAAACTTAAACTCAAAGTATTTGAGATTTTGGGTTAAACTCAGGAACAGCCTTTTTGGATTAATTAATTCTAACAGACAAATTGAATTTATTCACATGCGAACGGGACTAATACGATCTAAATGAAACTAAAAGAAGGAACCACCTCAAGAAAAATTATTAAAAACTTGAGTATCACGCACCTCGACACTCTGTTTGAGGATAAGCCCTAATTTTTAAGGCACTTTCTGAAATCACTATTGTACCTGCCCATATGAGGGATTTTTGAAAAATTAGGCAAATTTTATAAAATTTATTAATCAAAATCGTCAGATGAACAGATTTCAAATACATACATTGAAGACCAGAAGTCTCGCATAAATTTTTGTATATAAATATTTTTGCAGAAAGTGCTAGAACACGTCCAATATTGTTTTTTGTTGTGTTTTTTTTTGACGTAACAGACATGTATACACGGTTGCCCATGTAGCAGATAAATGCATTTTTATATGGAATCCCGTGTATATATCATAACATTTTTAAGTTCTTTGAAAACTACTGAACATATCCAAGTCTAAATTCAACAGTTATAGAAATATTTGCGACTGTAGTGGTTTGCTTCGTTACCTGACGTCACCCCTATGAAGTTTTTTGATACATAAGGTGTATTTAAATAAGCCAAATAATGTAGAAAAGTTATAAAATAAAATTACGCAAGAAGCTCAACAAATATCATCATGGGTAATCTTGTGTACATTATATAAAAAAACGCTCAATAAAGAAAATTATTTAGCGCGTTCAAGCATTTTCATGAAAAACATTTTCTTTAATTTTTAATATATTTATGTTAAACTTTTCATATAACAAATTACAGCAGTACATTTGCTACTTTGAAAGAATTTGCGATTCCAACTTGTTTGCGGTTTTGAAAACTTTGAAAAATTATTTTTAAATTATGCATTTTGAATTATTTTCGAACTTGCAAATAATATTACATCTGAAAATTTTATTACCATTTGCACTAAGTAATTTTAGACTATAATTATGTAGTATCGGGATTCAATGAGATATTAAATTCCAATACTAGAGTAGATATAGGATGGTGGTTATATCTACGAAAGAAATCACAGTTCAAGAAACAAAAGCTATAAGTGTGTGTTTATTAAGTAAAGATAGAAGAACAAGCAAAAAGAAGAACGAGCGGACCGAGGCCTGTCTCATCTCAGTTCGTCGTTTTTGGGACTGCCCGGGTCAGCCTCTTCCTTTTTCCAACTCCCTTAACTGCTACCTGTGTTTCTGGGTTTCTCACCCCCGCTCGGTCACATCTGGACACCAAATGCCCAGATGATCATCACTCTAATTGTCTTCATAATGTCTTTCAGTATGGGGACGCAATATTGTGAAATGGAAAGAACGAATACATAAATTTAAGATATGTCTATGGTCAACTGAATTATGGCCTGGTTTTATGATCCTACAGTTATAAATAAGATGGTCATAATGACATCAGTCAAAATATTATTTTTTACTGAATAGAATAATAGAACGAAATAGAATAATAATATTTACTTTACCATTCTATGTCAGGAATAAGAAGCACACCTAATGGTATTATGATAAAAAGCAAAGAAGTCGCTCATTCACAAAGTCATAAAACCAATTAAAGCGCTTTGTGGAAACAAGATACATAAGCCACATTTTCACGGAAAAAGCGGAAAATGTTTCTTGGGAAGAGAAATACGGCATTTTATTATTACAAAATGTAGAATGATCTGCATTTCCATTCTACGTATCTGAATATAAAGATAGAAATAACTTTAAAATATGTATTTTTGATTTTAGGATTTGACTAAAATTACATTCAATATTAAGAGCCTTAGGTGGTTTATATGTAGTTTGTTCCAATCCAATAAAAGGTTTTTCTGGACAGAACGTTGTTTCTGAACTTTTTAAACATTTATAATCTAACGATCTATACCGATTAAACAATATCTTAAATAACTTTGTTTACGTATTTTTCTTACTTGCTAAATTTGTATGAGGCCATCAATCCGAGCCTAGCATTTCTGGTAAAACTATGAAATATGCTGTGATAATTTACACAAATACCTCATAATATTACATTATCAGAATCATGACTGTAGATCACTAAATAATAAATATTAACATTCATTTGTCTAGATAGAATATGCTTCAAGCATGTTATTCGGAAAAATCTACAGTTTCATTTCCTAGCGACGTGATCCAACCAGTTTCTCTATGATGAGTTTTCATCTAGATTCATACAATCCCAAAAATTTCACAGATTCTGAACTATTTATAGAGTATATCTGTGCAATAGGTTCACCCCTGGCTAGCCTAAAATTAAGATATCGGTCTTACTAAAATAGAAATTTAGAATATTTTTATTACACATTCGTTAAAGCACATGCACTTCTCTATGCTGGATGTCTGAAAATGACGTTGGAATATTTTAAGAGGTGATTCTAAAGCTAAAAAAAAAATTCATATAAGCATATTTCAAAAATGGCTTCTCAAAGGAGCTAGAACCCCTTAAAGGGGAGTTGGATGGTGAACCTATTGAACGTGGATTTTTCGTAATATTTTTGAAACGGTTTTCGCCAAAATTATGAAATTCAGTATACTTTAATAAGCGGTTAAAACTTTTTTTATATTAATAATAACAGATTTTAGCCAAGAGTTCACATACAGGCGGTCTTCTACATAAACGGTGCCTGAACTTTTTTGTTTATGATATTTTTTAATTTTTGAAATAAAGTCACTGAATGGCAAACGTTTTCAAATAAGAAGGATTCTTTCATTTCATCTCCTTAGGATAGGTCGTTTACATGGACATTGAAATGCATCTTAGTAGACATGGTAAGCATCCTGGTAATATAAAAAAAAATTTATCACCCAGTAATAACAATACTAATATTATTAAGGATTTATCACTTATTCGTAAAAAATATTGAAAATGGACTTCGTTCATATCAGCGCATTTTCTAATTCTATTCTTCATAATCTTCAATGTTTAGGTCATCGTGAATTGGTTTATAGCAACTAATTTTTTTGGAAAACGGTCTGTCCTGACGAGATAAAATAAGGGGACATTTTTTACTTAAATTATTTGGAATTCATTTATTTGATTTAAAAAATTAGTAAATATCACAAACAAAAAAGGCAAGGCAAAATTTACGCAGGAGATCTCGTGTATGTGATGCCTCTAACTAAAATCTCCAATTATTATTACAAAAATATCTCCCATTCCAACTTATTACAATATACCGAGTTTCATAATTTTAGCGTAAACTGTTTCGAAAATATTACGAAAAAACCATCTTCAAAGTTTCCCCTTAAAGGGGTTTTAGCTCCATTAAGAAATAATTGTTGGGGTATGTTTATAAGAACTGTTTTTATTATTTTAATCTCTAAAATCACCTACTAAAATAATTCAAAGTTATTTCCGAACACTCTATGTAGCTACATCATTAATTGATTTTGATATTTAATTCTTCCTCACTTTGTGCTGACTCAATGGTGGAATTATCACCAGCATTTATACCTAACTACATTATCCTCTGAAATATGAAATTGAAGTGAAATTATATGAAATTAAAATCCACAGGGGCCTAAGATTGATCTTTGTGGCGTCTGAAATTTTTACATGTATTATATCATAAATCATTCTAGCAATTTTTACATCTACATCTACATTAAACAATCTAAAGCATTAAAGAGATCGAATAAAAGAGCCCAGTCAGAAATTCTTCCCCTCTTCCAAATATCCGCCCGTTTGTGACGACTGTCATAAAAGCCTAGCAAATACCCTCTCTGCCGACCTCCCCCTTGTTAAACCAAGCTGCTTATCAGAAAGTATCTTTCCTTCATTCACAAAACTGACGATTCCAGTACTAAAAATTAAAGATAAAAAAATTAAGTGCCTTTTGGCGGAATCACTGCTTTATCAGAAAACATGAAATCAGGTGACAGATAGTGCTGCTTATGTATAGGTACAACCTTTCTGGATCTCATTTAACAGATTTTGAACAAATTACGATTCCAAAACCCCAAATTTCGATTGATTTTGCTAAGTTTCAAAACCTACAAGTTGCAGTTTTGTAGGGTATTTTTAGATAAAAATTATCACGTTAGAAAATTTCAAGGGGATTGTGCTATAATAAATCAAATTTGCTAATATTAAAGGATTTGAGGTCTCAAAGGTACGAAACATATTTAACGTCAAAGTTATCAGTTGTAAATGCTCTTTTAGATCGAAAATTTCAACAATTTTAGAGGTTTCATCGATTAAAATGTGAAAGTTGAGATAAATCTCGAAAGATCTCACCATGAAGCAATATGTAATTTTCGACGAATTCAAAAACCCTAAATTTCAAAATTTTGAAAGTTTTTTAATTAAACGGAAAAGTGTCGGTTTTTTATTATTTTTTAAATATAAAAATTGTCAATTATCATTATATATATATATACATATATATTATATATTTTTTTAATTGCTAATTTTCATTTGCGTAACTTTGTGATTTTGGAAATTAAACCTAACTTTTTTGGGGTTTTACGTTCCCTTAGTGATTTCAATATTTAAAAAGGGTCAAATTTTGGATACCTTTTCAGCTTAAATTAAGAGATCGAACGAGAATACTATTCAGAGACACTCTTAAGAAACACGTTAGCTCAATATTAACCTAGTTTCACTATTGAAAATTTAAACGAGGTGATGCAAATAATAAATTGGGAAGATACTTTTTCTTGGAACTGAACTATTACCTACGATGTGTAATTCCTCCCCTTTCGTTAAGCCCAAACCTTCCTGAATTATTAAAATCGCCAGAGGAGGGTGTAAAATTCGAGGCATTATACGACAAAAATCGATGAACTACTTTGGTCATATAAAGCAAATTTGCAACTATTATTAGATCATTTTCGTGATATAGGGGCAATGTACTTCTGGCGTTTTGATATTAAAAAAAATGGTTGTTGAGGTCAAAAGAACAAAAAAAATGTAAAAAGGTGGATTTGGACGATTTTATCAATCATTATTAATCTGAACGATTAAAATGTTGTTCTTGAGTTGAAAATACGGAACGAAAATAAGAATTTAAGGAGTTTCTATTTTAGACTAATTGGTGAATATCTGTTTCAATTTAGAAGCTCAAAAGCATTAGTATAAATGAGCATTTTCAGCGGAGAAATAGAGTTGCAAGATCCATGTGCATTATAAGCTAAATCCAGGATTTAAACATGTTGGTAGTTAGACCTTCAAAAGGGAATATATGTATTTATAAGATAAATGCGGGATTAAGATAATCCAAGTTTGTTGATTTTTCATTATTGCAGTGGTTATACTATTTTCATTTATATTTCTATAGATTTTAGGAGAACTTGAGCGGTATATTTACACGCTAATTCATATTTATGTGTTCTTACCTTTCTTCATACAGTCTTCCGCAGGGTTTACGTGGCTCGACTATAAAGCCCTCAAAGGCAAATCTGCTTGGAGATGCTGGTAATTATTCATCTCCCAACCTGAACATACAGGCTGTCTCATAAAAAAAAGGTGAAGCCAAAACTCAGTTATTTATGAACAAATTTTGATGAACTAAAAACAAACAGACTATTAAATAACGTTAAAGTAAATATTTTTTTAGATCGACTTTTTCTACTTGAAGTGTCAACTTTAAAATTTTAAATAGAACTAGGTACTTTTTTACATTTTTTCATAGAAAGCTTTTTTTGGATTTCATGATGTATGACAAGTTAAAACAATATTTATATTGAAAGAAACTAAAAAAGTCGATTTTTTTGAGAACTAATAAGTTGCCTTGCATATTACAAATAGGTTCATAACTTATCTCCTAAACGTTCTAATTTATTACGACTAGGTACTTAAAAGGGTAGAACTAAGATGTATTACTTGGAATTCTTATTGCTTTGGGAAGACGCTTCGAACATATCTATAAATTCGCTGTCCAATTTAAAACATTTTCAACTCAAATTGACACTTGATAATTGTCGTCATTAATAACACTAATAATAATTTTTATTTTACTAAAGAAGTAATTTTCATTCATCAAACTTAAAGCATAACTGCGCACAGATAATTAATATGAAACATGATGTGGTTGCAATGGTTAAGAGAAGTTTTACGTTGTCCCTTCTCGCTGGGCCCTAATAACCTGCACTTGTCCATGGCACCAAAAATCTTTCGACAGAACTGTACAGTGGGATAAGAGAGGATGAATTACAGATGACAATCGGACAACACAGATTGTCCATGACGATGTAGATAACTATGTTATATATATGAACTCATAATGTTCAAATTCTTCAATATTTTTCAATTGAAATTATTTTGATATTAACTTGTCATACATCATCAAACTCAGAAAAATACTTTCTATCAAACAATAGAAAAAAATACGGAGTTCTATTTAAATTTTTGAAATGGCCACCTTAAGCAGAAGTTGAGTTAAAAAAAATCATCTGAATAATATCATTTTATTTGGTTTTTAGGTTATAAAAATCCGCTCATAAATAACTGAGCAATGGCTTCCCCTTTTTATGAGACAGCCGGTATGTATGCAAAGGAAATGTAGCATGAATATATTTTAAGGTCCTTTATTTTCCATTAGTGCCAATAGCATAGAAAGAACTGGACAGGGCAGACATTATATTAAAATTAGTTTTATCTTTTGGGTTGAAAAACCTCCCTGAAATAACGTCTCCATGACGTCATTGTCTCGTTACTGTAACATGGCAAGTTTGCATAATTTCTTGTCATAATATAAAAGACGCAAGAAGTCATGGTAGCGTCACTTGAGTTTTCACATTTCTATTTGTATTTCCACTGATATTAAAGCGTAAACAGTATACAGGGTGTTCTTTAAGTCCGTGGACAAACTTCAAAGAGTGATTCTTTGAGCGATTCTAAGACGAAAACTTTATATGAACATAGGTCCAGTAATGCTTAGTTTTCAAGACACAGGACGTCAAGCTTTTTTTTTTATCGTTTTTTCGTCAAAATTTTATATATCCTTTAGCCGATTTTTGTTGAAACTTGGCATTTATTTAGTGTTAAAATTGTTTTTACTAAAAAAAATTGCGTGATATTTGTTTAAGTGTAGTTTTAATAAAGCGATTTTCTTAAATTTCCAGAGTTTCCCCTGTGTACGTTACTAGCAAAAGGAGACAAACTATTTTTTGCTAAAAAGTTTCTTTTTATTACATTAAAAACTGCCATCAAGTTTTACCGTCACATTTGTTTCCAACTTCTTGATATTTAGAAGTTTATTTTTAATATAAGGATAGTCCCAGAAGTACCCGATATGACATTAGATGCGGATTTTTTTGTAAAAAAATTGCGTATATTACAAAGATCCAACTTTAAAAAGCTCGTGTCTAAAGTTTGAAAATACTACATTGATTTGTATTTTTGTTTTTTAGGCGTTTTAGTGAACGATTTTAGACATTTTGTGAACATGGAAGGAATTGGTCATCGACACGTGATTGAATACTTTCATTTGAATGGTCTTAGTCCATACAACATTAATGCGAAATTAGATTCTACTGTGGGGATATCTGGTTCGTCATTAGTAACTGTAAAATATTAATTGCAAAGCTTAAACGCGGTAGTACCAGCGGCCAAGACGAATTTCGCAGTGGTCCACCCCATGATAGTCCAGATCTGACTCCCCCAGATATTAAAGTGATAATCCACAAAGCTGTATTGGAAGATAGACATTTCAGAAAGTACTGTATGTATATCGCATTTTGACCGAAAAATTGGATATGAGGAAGCTGTACGCAAAATGAGTGCCGCGAATATTTACAACTGATCAAAAACAGCACCGTGAGGATATTTTAAAGGAGTGTTTGACAAAATTTGGCAGCAATAAAACCTACTTTTTATGTCGATTCATAACCAAGGATGAAGCGTAGGTCCATCTTTTTGCACCCGAGACAAGAAATCAGTCAAACGATGGACTCAAGGGGGAACATCTACTCCAAAAAAGGCCAAAATCGTTTTATCTACAGGAAAGATGATGGTGCCAGTTTTTTTGGATATACGTGAGATCATTTTTATTGACAATCTCGTTCAAAAAAAAAAAAACAAAGACAACAAGAATAGTATACAAATTTATTCCGGCATTTGAGCGAAGATGTTAAGAAAAAAACGACCGTACTTGGCGAAAAAGAAAGTCTTATTTAATCAAAACAACACACCAGTCCACATTTACGTCTTAGCGATGGCCAAAATCAATAAATTTGGTTTCGAACTTGTTCCTCACCCACCCTAATCAACAGATTTAGCCCCGTCAAATTATTTATTATTTTCAAACTGGAAAAAAATGACTCAGTAGAAAGAGATTTGCCAATAATGAAGAGGTGAGGTCGGAGGTGGATGCCTGTTTTGAAACATTCGAACCTTCTTACAATGAACAGGGTATAGAGCAACGTTGGAAAAAGTGTGCCAATCTCAAAGAAGACTATGTTGAGAAATAATGTATTCAAGTTTAAAAATAATGTAATCCTAAAAATCCATTTTTATTTCTATAAGTGTTAGATCGGGTACTTTTAGGACTGGCCTCTTATGTAACAATTTAAAAAAATTGACCCTTTATAGCTTGAAAACGAAACATTACCACACCTATGTTTATATAAACTTTTCGTCTTAGAATTACTGCAAAAATCACCAGTTCGAGTTTGCTCACGTACTTATATAACGTCCATTATAACACATCTCTTCTGATCCTCTTTCATTCATAGTCTTTTGCAGGAATTAATTAGCTCACAACAAGCCCTCAAAGGCAAATCTGCTTGTCTCCTTATACTATACTTAAACGCCCTTAATAAGCCTGTTTTCATAGCTTGCTCCCTCAATATGCCTCCCTCTATTTCGCCAATTTTACTGCCAATGGCAGGTACAGCGGCTTATCTGAGAGTCCTCTCATTCGGTATCTCTAATCCTCAATTTTTTGTCTGTCAGTTCAAATAACATATTGAGTCAACCAAACTAGTCGATTATTCTCACGGCTCTGTTGGATGCAGGACATCAATCACGAGATTTATCTTTCTGGCATCATGAGGGTATTGGAACATTGGCTATTTTGTTATCAGGTCGACCAGAAGAATCCAGTTTCGATGCTATAGCTTTGTCAACAAGATAAAAGATCCGTTTTATCGTTTCACTTTTTCAAAGGACTAATTATTTAATTGGGCTAACGCAGTGCTTTCGTTTCAGGGACAATATGGTTGACTTGGTGCTTGGCCCTTTTGAGGGTAGTGACGTGCGATGGAACCGAAACCAACAACTGTATTTTCAATTCTATGTGCGCGTGTTCCCCTGACCAGATCAATCCCAACCCTTCTATAGATAGTATTGCGTGCTATTCTGTGCCATTTTATAAATTCCCAGGTACGTATCGGAGTTGCATAATAATAGAGTTGAGGTATAATTTATTTACCCGGTTAATTGGGTAACTACACCTTTTCCAATAATTATAATTGCTTGTGGTTTTTACGTTAATTTAAAATACAGGGTGAAATTACGGCGAGAGTTTAGGTTAAATTTAAAATCAAATGTCTCGAGAGCCACGTTTTGAGTTCAGAGTCTTTTGAAGGTTTTGATGACGTTGTTGTGTGGGTATTCGAGTGCAGGGGCGAAATTTTAGTAAAGGGCTATATTGCGTGGTGAGCCGCTGACGGTTTAAACCTAGAAATATTAATGCCTTGTTCAGTTCAAAACGGAGAGTTTTCTGTAGAAAAAATAAAACACTACCAAAGCCTTTTTGCACATGCAGTGGTGTAGAACTTTTCATTTCAATAATATGACGTGTTTCACATTTCTTTTCTTTTACATTTTTTTTATCCGTCTACTCCGTGTGAGACACGCCACCGGTTAGAAATAGATTCTACAGATTACTAGAACAAAATGTGCTCTCTTCAGCAATTTGAAGCACGTGATATAAGATCTGAGTAGCTCTTAAAATGCAAATTCTCAGGATAAGTCATGTATGAATTCAAATTATTTAAAAGATCTTAGAAATGATTTTTGTGACATCATCCTTATGAGCAGCAACGCCTCTGAGTTTTATGAGATTTCAGTAGAAAAATCCTCATTTTTCTTTACCGTAAAATATACTCATTCTAGTAATTTCACACGTAATAGGGTCGAGGGTTCTATTTCAATCATTTTCAATTTCTCGTATGTCTATCTATTTGAGGAAATATTATTGTCTTCCATTCACCTTAATCATGTTTTTAGCACATTTCCATCGTCTGCGAACTTTTTGTGTGACATGTCACTGGTTAATATGAGATTTTAAAGAAAAACAAGGTGAAATCGTTTCAGGAAATCAAAGTGCAGAGCCGTAGGATTATTGGTTTTGAAGATACAATTTGTCAAAACGAGTCATGTGTGGGCCCAAGTTAATGAAAATGTTGGAAAAGAAGTTGTCATTTAGCGGTCTATCACAGGAAACACTCATATTTCTTTATGAGTTTGATGAAAAAAAAAACATTAAACAAAAACTGTTCTTTCGAGTAGTTCAAAATACAAATATATAGGATGACTCGTTTCGGAGATATCATTTTTCGAAATAAGTTTTATGTGAGTCAAAAAGAAGCCTTTCCACAAGAAATTAGTTTTTACAGATTTTTTATTTTCTAAATAATTAAGATACGCTTGTTATGATTGCTAAAACGTTTTTTTTTATTAATTTAATTTTTGTTTAGACTCGAAATCGAAAAAAATACGTGTAGGCAATTAGCGTTAACCTTTTTTAAAATCGATTTCTATGTATGTTTAGAATTAGTCTAGAGGGTAGTCAGGCATCCTTTTTACTAACGTTAATTAGCACCCATGTTAACTATTCACGAAAGATATTTTCTCATTTCTTTCTCGATTGTTACGTTTCCCGTAATTGTTCTATCAGGTAGTTTTCGATATCAATAAACCTTGATTGAAGCACTGCAGGTTGTTGGGCAATTTGCTCCAAATAGTGTCTCTCAGACTGTGAACTCCGAATGCCACATGGCGATATATCCATAAAACTGATAGTCATATGGCCATATATCCATAAAAGTGATAGCCATATGGCTTTGCAGCTCATGCCTATCAATTTTATAAAGAATATTAAACCGTTTCTTTAAAAGCAAAATCCCGCTTAAAGGGTGGTAGACACAAAAGCAGCAACAACTTACTTAACAGCTGCAAGATTGGAAGTCAACATTGGTAATGTTAGTTTATTGGAATCCTCAAACAGGTATCTTAAGTTTCCTGTGTGATTTGACAAATTATCATTCGAAGTAAAAGCGCTTTTACCCACTGTGCCGCGAATTATTTCCTTTTGCTTACTAAGGAAATTGTAGACATCGACTATTGTATTGCAGCTTTTGGGAGTTTCTTAGAAAAATCTAACAATGATAGATGAGTTAATACTCGATTACAATATTAAATAAATAAGTTGAAAATTTTTATAACTTCCAAAACAGAAGGTATTTTGCGAAAGGCATGCAAGCCCATCACTCACAGGGTTGTGTCATATTTTTCCAATATCATTGAGTAAATTTTAAACTTTTATCATTCATGTCGGCAGTATCGTTCAGAGGTAAGAAATTACGGGAATCCAGAAAATCATTTTTAGTGCTGGTGGTATTAGATACAGCAAACGCTCGATAACGTAAACATGCGATAGTGGAAATGTTGCGTTAATGTCAACACAAAATTCGTACTATACGATCAAGCGAAACGCGCGATAATGTAAACAATGTGCACGCTTGATGACGCAAACAATATGTATACTAGGTGACGTAAACAATTCTCGGCGACACGTAAAATAAAGCCAATGATAATAATAGGAAAAGCAAAAAATCGGCGCTTATTCAAAATATTTAATATCTCTCTTGATTTTGAGTGTTTAAATATCGCTTGCAATATATTCCTGAAATGGTTCCACAAGCGCTTTTTCTCTGATGTATGACAGTGAATGTGTAATTACAAATATTCTACATATTGATCAATTCATAATTTGAGGATTATTATTTTCTATATAAAAAAATCCTAAAAAACAGAAGCTTCCAATGAAAGCGTTGCTACTAATAAATAATGCACCAAGTCCACTAACTGAGGAGAAGGACTAGTAAATTTTTGTTATGTACATTCAGCCCAACGTAGCTCCATTAATTCAATTCATGAGCCAGAACGTAATAATATTCACCAAACTATACTAAGGAAAATTTCTACTTTTGTCTGTCTCGTCAAAAAATCCAGAAAACATATCTGAGTCTTTGAAGCAGGTTACATTACGAGAATCTGTTTTAAATTTCCATATGGCCTAGAATGCAGTTAGTCCGCAAACTATTCAAAAATGTTGAAACAGTCTCTATGACACTAATCATCAAGATAAAGATAATGTTCCCTTAAGCATAATTAGGGAACAATTGCGACCCAATGCCCATGTTCTTCTCAGTGCGCCGTTAAATGTTCTTGATTTATTGAAAATGGTGTATATCAACAGTGTTTGCACTCCACTTGATATTAATTTATGGAATGAAGGTAAACAGATGAATGATAAGGAGGAAGATATGGACAGTGAGGACGATAAGGACGGTCCCATTGAATTCAGAAGAGCAGTGACTGTCGCACAAGTTTTCATTAAGGTTTAAATAGAGATGATACATGGATATTTTAGTTCTTCTTAAATTGTGGATGCAGGAATTGAAATACAGTATCAAGCGTCTATTTACGCAGACTAAAATTGCAAATCATTTTTCTTCCAATTAAAAAATACTTGTAACTATTAGAATATTTGTTTATTTTATTTCATACAATACGAGTTTCTAACTTGTAATAAATTCAGTAAATCAAAGACAGTTTTTTTTGGAAATATGTTCGGATACGTCGATTAATATTTTAAATTGCGTTATTTTTAATATAAGAAAATTTTATACAACTTCTCCCAAATTTGAGATATAACGTCATCGACTATAATTTTAAACGACAATCATAATTTTTATGACTCCCTTTAAAGACTATGTCAAGTTACACATGCGTACAAAATGCCATATTTTTCTACAGTTTACAAATGGTATATCAAAAGGCATTTGTTTATAATTTTTTATAAAACTAGGTTGACGTCTTCCAACAATGATAAACAAGTAAGAAGAGCAGCATCGTATTCCAGTTTTATTGACCGAGGATATTTATTAGTTTATCGTTTTGTGAAGATCATCGTTTGTTAAAAAACCGACCAAAATGCCATACTTAACTGAAGCTCACAGGATTGAAATTTTAATAATTATTGGATACAGAGATAGGACAGGAATACAAAATAAAATTATTCATTTATTCAGAGGGAAGTATCCTGATTTACAACTCATATCGCCAAGAACCGTAAGTAAGATTGAAAAACTGTTTCGGGGAAATGGGCATTTAAGAAAAACAATCATCGTTAGAGTGCGCTCAATGAAGAGGTCAAAAAGTAATGTACTTTTTTCTGTTCAAGAAAACTCCACTAAGTAGATAGCTAGGGAACTCGAAATTATCGAGTCTTCGGTGGCAAGAATTCTTTAAGCCCAAAAATTTCATCCTGATAAAATAATAATCCTCCGAGAACTCATCGAAGATGATCCGGATAGAAGACTCCAGTTTTGCGAACAAATGATGGATCTACTCGATAGAAATGTTCTATACATAGAAAACGTCCTAGTTCCTGATGAATCGACGTTTATATTAAATGATCAAGTAAATCGTAAAAATTTGTCGTTATTGGACAGGAAACAACCAACACTAGATGAGGGAAGGCCACATTCGAGATCTAGAAAAAGTCAATGTTTGCGCAAGGATTGTTGGTGATTGAATAATAGGACAAATTTGCTTCGAAGGAATTCTCAATAGAACGGAATATTTGGAATTCCTGCAGGAAGAACTAGTTTTGAATTTGGTTACTTTGTTTCCTGATTAGGATGAAGTCGATGTCCCGAATAGAAACATTTGGTTTCGACAAGGCATCCTCGTTGTACAAGGTTTGTCCGTGAGTATCAGGATTATGTATTTCTAATTAGATGAATTAGAAAAAGAGGACCCTTTGAATGGCCACCTAGATCTCCGGATTTAACACCTATAGACTATTTTTTATAGGGGTACTTGAAAAGCAAAGTGTTAAAGATCAAACCGGAAAACATTGAGGAGTTGCAAGAACGAACAAAACAGGATTGTAGGCTTCTGTTTTGTTCGTTCTTGCAACTCCCTTGCAATTTCCGCCAAAGTAATTAGAAATGTTCAAATCGAGCTTCAGTTCCGTTTAGGGTATTGTCAGTTAGTAAATGGAGAACATTTTGAGCATTTATTGAAGAATGATTATTGAGTTGAATTAGATTTCTTCACTTTTGGAATTAGTTGGTGTTTGTTAAATATCTTTTAAACGACAAATAATAAAAATTTGGCATTCCGTACCCATACGTAACTTGGCATACCCTTTAAAAATAATCATAAAAAAATAAGGATTGTTATCAAAAAAAAATAGTTGATGATGTCATATCTCCAATGTGCGACACGCTGTATAAAATTTTTGTACATCAATAAGAGCGCAATTTAAAATACTAAAAAACGTGTACGAGCATATTTCAGAAGAAAAAAATTCCTTTGCTTTAATTAATATATTCCAAGTTAGAGACCCAATCTGTATATGTATTAAACGTTTATTTAATTAATCGTTTATTGCTCTTTATAAACTAATTATTAATTTATTATCAAATAAATTTTTAGTTTATTACTGTTTATTATTTTTTAATATGACCAATCAAATTTACATCATACAAGTTGCTGCTTCCATTATCTGTCCCATACGTAACGAACTGGGTGAAAATTTTGTGTTTGTGGATGATAACGCCCGACCATAATACGCAAGAAGTATTTAGGATACATTTAAAGCAAGATACATCAGTAGAATGAATTGGCACCCAACTTGCCTGATATGAATCCTATTGAAAGCATATGAAATTTTATTGCTACAGCCATTCACAATCGTATCAGCCCATCTTAGGCTGCAGATGAGTTATTTGTAGTGGCGGTGGAGGAATGGAATAATATTTCACAAAAGACTATTAACCACTTGATAATTGGAATCCACAGACGTGTCAATATATTATTGGAACGTGCAAAAGGCCATACCGACTATTAGTCAGTGTATGACATGTTGCCGTCCTTTTTTTTATTCAAAACATTTCCTCGGCAAAATCATACTTTTGTTAGTTATTAATTTTCTAAGTATTCCAGTTTGTGGAAAATTCTCCTATCACAATAACAGAAGCAGAAAACATTACACTTTTATAAATATTATGTTTTTCTAACAAAAAATTTGTTTAACAAGACTGATGGAGATCCAAGACTTTTCATGTTGTGTGTATTTAATTCACATTCTCTAATGGAAGCATTTTGATAATGTGAACGATAATTTCTTCAATTAGTTCACATTATCGACCCTCTGTTCTATTACTGAAATTGCAAGGGAACCTAGAAATATTAGGTCTATGAATATATCCGTCGACAAAAATTGAAGATCTTTATTATGATATTTTATATAATTGTAACGATATGAAAATACCCATTTGAAAAAAGTTTTTCTCCAAAGTGAATTATCATGTGTACGTAGGGCGTTCCAAATTTCAATGACGGAAGTTCCACCATATATTCTCGTTTACAAATCAATAGCATGACAATTTATCTGAAATCTATTTTTCTAACAATCAAAAGCAACTGAAAGGATTTTCAGATTTAATGACCTATCCAAGGGGAAATACCAATACGTGATGATTTTTCTTTTGTTACAGGCATCGCAATTTATGTGAACGAACATTAAATATCCATAAGTATAAGTTTTCCAAAATTTCATTTTACTAATGAACAAAAAATGTTTCTGAGGTAAACATGACGAAAAGGTGAATTAATGCGATACAATGTTTTTTTGTTTTTTTTTTTTGTAGGGGTTAATGTGCTCTTTCCTAGGGCTTTGTAGTTGTCTGTTCCTTGCAAAAAAATCGCATCGTCAGGTAATTTATTCTGGTCCTCAACCGATCCAAATAGAAAGCTTTGCATTGCTGGAAACTTCGGGAGTTATCGTGGCAGAAATCTGTGTCTGCCCTAAATTATGTATCGTATCACGTCTCCGCATTTACAGGATACAAATCGATACCCGGACCGAGTCGTTCTCTATTTGCATGTTGACGTGGGCCAATTTACATTGAAGGTTCTTAGCTGTAAGCGTGCTTTTCCCGACTTTTTCCGAATTAAAGTGAAAGCTCTAAAGAAACGTCCAATCCATTTCCATTCCGATCCGTAAATCATGGTTTTACGAGCCCTCCGAACCGTTTGACTTGTCCGTTTATAAGAGGTTTGATTGGCGATGTGGTTATTTAGTTTGCCTGCGGAATTCTGAAAAGGGGATTTTAAATGCCATTCCGAG
This sequence comes from Euwallacea fornicatus, assembly GCF_040115645.1. NCBI lineage: Eukaryota > Metazoa > Arthropoda > Insecta > Coleoptera > Curculionidae > Euwallacea > Euwallacea fornicatus. The sequence continues at coordinate 6,335,575 of NC_089542.1, read as the reverse complement.
AAAATTAATTTCTTCGATAATTTGGCAAAAACGTTGACCAGTTTTTATGTTTTTAATTTAATTTGAAAGTGCATTTCGCAGCTCGTAATACAGGCAGAAGAGCTTTTATAACTTATATTACTTCGAAATTAGCACGAAAAGCTTCTAGAAAGTTACGTACTTGACACTTAGCTGAAGATCAGTTTCGGGTTTTAGTTCGTCAGAAATCGAAAAACATAGGCCTTTTGAGGTCTGTTTAAAATAGTATAAATTACGATTTTAAGATCACTTGAAGCAAGAAAAAACTCGAGAGTTTAGGTATTAATTTTCTATTTTTCTAAGTCTAGAAAATACAGATATTCCCGGGCCAACTCCACTCAGCCAGTGGCACTAAATTTTTTCTTAAGATTAATTATCAATATTTGAAAATATTACTTTAAGGTCACCTGACAATGTGTGAGCAAGAGAACCTTCACTCAGTACAAGAGCGAAAACCTGTGGATGTATGCAGCTCACACTGATTTACATTGCTCGTAGTTTTAAGGATTGTAAATCGGCATTGGCAACACCGATCTATCGCGTGCTTTAAAATGTGCATTTAAAAATAATAATCGGGCATAAAGCGCTGTTGCCAGTTCAATAGAGAAATATTTACTGCTATTTAATCAGGCGTATTCAATAGGCAATGAATTAATTTCTGGCGGACTTTGCTTAATGGTTTTCCCTGTCTTAGAGAAATATATAATAATGCTGATTTTGATGTTAACCAGCGTTAATGTTCAAAAAGTAAGTTAAAGCTGGTTTTTAACTCTAAAAACCAACGGAATCTGATTAAAGACTTTTTTATCGTTACGTGGAAGCGAATTGATTCAATTTACTGAGTGTTTCCAACAAGTACAATGCGGTTTTGTATCCTGAAATCACCTAAGTGTAAATTACAGTAGTTGCGCGATGCTGGAAAATTTACAATCTTACAGAAAGTACCATTCACCGTATTGCTAAGAATATTGCGTAATTTCTTTACAATATGGCGAATGACATTTATCTCGAACATTAGTTTTACAAATATTTTTACACGCATTTCTACATTTTATTTCAGTAAAAATTTTCCCCCAGGCAAAAGTGAAAAATTACTTACCCAATTTCGATATGCCTATATCGCACCCTCAAAGCATTATTCACGTTCTGAATTGAATTTTTTTTTGCTTCAATTTAACATTATTAAACGAACAGATTTGTTTGCTATATCGAGTGCATTATCTGAAAAAGTGTTATTAGTATTCGTCTAAAAGCGAAACAAGCAAATACCCGTCCGTTAATAAATAATAATGCTTGCATGGCCTTTCCACGCAATTAAAATATTTCATTATGCCATTATTTGTCCCGAGGCAATTTGTGCTTCTCTATCAGAGCAACAACTGCAAATAGATAAAAAATACAAACCAATCATCATTTGGCCTAATTATTATTAGCCGAGCACTGTGATAATTATTATTACCGGGATTACACATATTAAGAGTATTTACATTTGTAGTCTTGAAAACAAATCACAACTCTGGCAAAAAATTTATTTCATAATTTCATGAGTAAATCAATTTTCTATGCATGGCGAGTTATGTATTTCTAAGGGTCAATATTGCACCGGGAATTAGCAGCCTTTGCTAAGATTTTCTTTCTTTGGCCATATTCAGTTTTGATCTTTGTTCCATTGAGAAACTGAGCACTAAAGCCGGCCAAACACGTCCGGGCTATTTCCCAGTTATTTCGACCATATAAACAGGCATTAGATAAGTCGGGTCCCGGCCAAATATTATACCCGGAGTATAATAACCACTTCGAGGTTGAAAAGCATAAGCGGATTATGTGTTTTGTATTCGGGAGCCATTGAATTAAATCGGAGAAAAGTCAAAAATATAAACAACGTCTGGGAAAGGCTTTCCACAATAAATGGCCGAACAATACGGACAAGGTAGATCCAGGGCCCCGCCGCAAAACAAGGTTATGGATAGTCCGGGCTAGAGATAGGATCAGATACATTACCGTGGCTTGTTTGTGGTTTGAGAGGGGCTAAAGCATCTTTTGGCCCCGCGATAAAGGGGCCGCGATCGATGCGAATTAATTTCTATGGGGATTCTTTGATGCCGAGATTGCCTGATTAGTCGGGAGAATTGAGGCTTCGCTATAGATGGCCTTTTTGGTATTCCTTTCAGTTTGTTAGTTGATCTTGGAGATTTAATCAAATGACAAACAATTTGCGGGTGCTCAATTTGGAGGGAGTTTTGTCAATGGCGGTTAAGAATTTGATCGAAAAACGGGTGTGAGATCACTGCAATCGCTAACAAGGAGTAATAAAGGGGGATTTAGTATTTTTATATAGTTTAAGAAACGACTTTCTTTATTGCGCCGAGTCTCTCCATTAGCTTGGTAATTTAAAAATTGCGTTGTACAATTAAATGCCCATTAAGAGGGGGAAACATAAAACTTGGTAATGATTTACTTGAAAAGGATTCATAAATTGCCACTGGAACGTCTGAAAATGCGTTTCCATTAAGTTTCTTGTGAACAGTTTGTCGAATTGATAAACTGTTCGTTGGCACCTACATGTAGGATGACAAATTTATTCAAACGACTATCACTCGTTTGCCGACAAAATTTCAATAATACGAATCACAAAATGTTGATAGTTACAAATCCTTTAGAACACCATAAACCAATAAAACGGACATCCGAAACTCTGCATTGGAGATGGAAAACTCCCCAAGGACCTCCCTTCACATCCTTTTCAAATACAACTTTTCAGTGTATTTCTGTGTCATTTTAGAAACTCTCTTCTCGTGAGGTTCGTTTCTAACAGTAATAAAACTGAATTATGCATTACCCGTAAAAGAAAGTTGTTGTTGCTTCGCATGAAGCTCTCTTTGTTGCCTCACTTCCAATCTTGCAATACCTTCCTGGTAGGGAAAAACTGCTTCCTTAATATGGTTTACCGCGAAAATCTAAACTATTTATACCTTGGCAAATATTCCTATACACACGGTTATGGAAACTTAAAACAATACCCCCATCTCGGAGCTTTGTGTAGACCGCCAGTTTAGACAAACTTCTTAAAACTTCTGTTTACGTATGGAATTGTCTTGCTCGCTCAGTTATCTGCTGGTTTCGAATTATTTCGTACAACTTCTTCTAAAGGAGTATGCAAATTAGTTCCTTTACCGGTTAAAAGTTTGGAATATAATATTGTTCCATTACATTAAATAAAGAGATTTGAGGCAAGTTTCGCCCGGAATAATAAATCCCCGGTTTAGAACGAATGTAAAGTATCTGCATAAGCGGGCTTTGAGTTAAGTTTTATTCGAGTTTCAGCGTTTTATTAGTACAAGTTTCGAATAGTATGAAGCACAAAATAACGCGAGATAAAAATTGAAACTTTGGTGACTCTCTGATATCTTTAATCACTGTCGTCCTCAGTAGCGACAAACTCCAGTGTAACTTAGTTTCATTAAACTAAAGTTTCGCTAAACTTCCTTAACTTAATAATACACATTTCCCGATATTTTGTATATTACATAGAAGTTTTGTTAAATTAGATTTAAGAATTCGCGTCCCGGATCACTTTAAAATTCCCCGAGCAAATAAAAGCAAACTTTGGGATTCTGAACGAGATGTCCTAATCAATCTTATTTTACAATCTGGACAAATCTGTTCCAATTTGTCTCCTCGTAACGTAGTTTACTAGGTTTTGTTCGCTGCAGCTTGACAGCAAGCGATGCTATCGATCCAGATGTATGTATCTGGAAAGTAATAAAATTTTTATTAGAAAAATCTATGTTCGAGATTTTATATCCTCTGCAGCCATTGCTCAAAGATATTCAAATATACTGCCTCTGAACTGGTACTTAGAGTGGCGTTCGTGACCGTTTTTGTTTATACGCTTTTACACTAATAAAGGGAAACTCATTACAAAATAAGCATGCAGCTCAACAACGTATAATGGAGAGCCTGAAACCTCCTATTTCTTGTTGGAAGTGGATGACTGGCTATTTTCTGCTAATTGTAGACGTCAACCCTCTGGTAAAACTAAATCAATCTGCATAATCACGAAATGGATAAGATCATTGTTGGGTTTGCTGACGTGCTATTTACATCAATTGCGTTTACATGAGGCCCTTAGATCGATATCGTTTCGAGGGCAACATCTCCTCAGCGATGCTAATTGTTAATTTTCGCCGGAAACAGAATATTTAATTTTCCCTCTCCTTGAGCCAAGCTAAATATTTAATTCCTAATTCCCAGCCATTTAATTTATACGCAAGGAAATGTGGATTTTGTTTAAATTTTAAATGGGTCTTTGAAGTTTGCCTGCCATCTGTTTACTTTCATCTCGCTCAGCGAGATATTTCCAGCCTTCAAAACATCCACTTCCAATTTCTTTTATTCCTTATTCTTGGGAATTACATATCTCGCGAATAAGCATTCTTCCAGCCGGAAGGAATTTCATTTCTTTATACAAGTTTACAATACGTGTTTCGGATATGTATTGCGCCCTTGGAATTGGAGGTTTAAAGAGAGGAGTTGTTGGAATTGGTCTATTTGATCATGTTGAGTCGATTGTTAGAAATAAAAGATATAAATATCGAGCTCTTAAATGTTTAAAGGGGTTCCTAGATTGCGAATAGGAATATTTTATGTTATATGTTACCAAAAGGAGTTAGAGTTAAAAGAATACGGAATGGGTTTTTTTCGAAAGTACCTTATCATCGGAAAAGTCTAAGGATATTTTTATGAACAGATTGAAGTTCTTACGAAATTAATTATAAAATGGAGTTACGCGTTCATAGTGCTAGAAAGTATATATTTGATATGTAACTAAACGAAACTCTTGTTGGTAGATATCTAAATTGTACTGATTTATTAACATGTTGTAAATGTTACTGAAAACGCTCTTCTTTTAACTTAACTTTTAACCAAAAAATACTAAGGTCCAATTCAAAGTGTGGCCTCCGCGGTTATTAATTAGAGCCTTAATTCTAATGTCGTCCATACTCAAGATGATGTTGTTGGTTTCCACTTGTGGTATCCTTCTCCATTCTTCCTACAGTAGCTCTCGCAATCGGAAGGCACCGTGAATGTCGGCCATATGTGGCGTAACTATTCTTTAAAGCATGTCTCAGACATACTCGATTGCATTCAGATCTGGCCATTGTGCAGGTCACCGCAATGCGACGATTCCTTTGTTAGTCAACCAGTCTATTGCAATGTCGCCGACACGTGGACGACTATTATCATGTAAGAAACGAAAGTTTTGGCTTACAGTGCCAGCACGTGGTGAGACTGTAAAGTCAAAAATGACAACGATGTACTGTTGAACTATTAGAAGTCGATTTGGAAAAACGAGGTCGGTTATGCCGTCAATCATCATTCCTGCCCGTACCATCATTTTACCACCTCTATACCAGGTCTACCGGTATGAAATGAGCGCTATTTTCTGAAAATAAAACACCAATTTTAACAAGGAAAGAAAAAAAAATTATTCAAAATATTGCGTAATGTAAGAAATTGCTTTCCACACGTTTTGACCACCTTTCTGGCAATTCATGGATACCACGTCAACAGAAATGTGCCTCTTTGACATCAAACCAATTAGACACCCAATTTTCTACTTCTTCGTAGAAATCGAAGTGCTGCTCAGCCAATACGTGTCCGATCGATGAAAACAAATGGTAGTCCGAAGGAGCGAAGTCTGGTGAATACGACGGATGGGGTAGCAACTCCCAGCCAAGTGTTTTGATGGTATCCTGAACCGGTGTTGCTTTGTGTGCAGGTGCGTTGTCATGGAGCAAAATTACCTTCCCATGTCTTCTGGCCCATTCTGATCGTTTTTCGATCAATGCATTGTTTAAATTAATCAATTGTTGTCGATAGCGAACAGTATTAACGGTTTCACCAGGTTTTAAAAGCTCGAGGTGCACCACACCTTTCTGATCCCACCAAACACACAGCATTGCCTTCTTGCCGAATCGATCAGGTTTTGCAGTCGATGTTGATGGTTTTCCCGAATCAACCCATGATTTTTTCCGTTTAGGATTTTGAAAATAAATCCATTTTTCATCTCCAGTAACAATTCGATGCAAAACTGATTTTCTTTCGTGTCTTTGAAGCAAAATTTCACAGGTGTTTTTTCGGTTCTCCATCTGTCTTTTATTCAATTCATGCGGCACCTGTTTTCCACACTTTTGGATCATTCCCATAGCTTTTAAACGATCAGAAATTGTTTGTTGTGCAACATTTAACATTTCTGCCATTTGCTTTGGACTTGAAGTGTCATCTTCATCCAATATTGATTGCAACTCGGCAACTCTTCAAACTTTTTTGGTGGTCTGCCACGTTCTTCATTTTGCACATCAAAATTGTTATTTCTGAATCGTTGAAATCATCTTTTGCATGTTGCTTCTGGCAAAGCACAATCACCATGTGCCCCGACAAGCATTCGATGCGACTCTGCAGCACTTTTCTTCAAATGAAAGCAAAAAATTAATGCTTTTCGCAAATCATCATTTTGTGGTACAAAAGTCGACATTTTTGGCACAATGAAATAATATATTTTTATTTATTCAAGGACTTGATTTGTACTAAATATGTTTGTCAGTTTGCATACCAACCAAGCAAACAAAAAGAAAGGTTTGTTTACAACAAATGACCTATATCGAGACATTTGTATCCTGACGCTCACTTCATACCGGTATACCTGGTATGAATAAACTTTCTGGGCATGTCGTTAACTTTCAACATTTCCAGATCGTTTTTACACTGTGATTCTATGAGATTCTGCTCATAATCCGAATCTGGAGTCGTTAAGGGGTAATGAACCTGTAGCCCAACCACTTCTATTCCATTTCGATATCGAAAAGTTCATACAAACGTAGGCCCTGTAATGTTTTATTTTGATGATACAGGGTGTCAAACTTCATTACATATTGAACATATATGAAAATCATTACATATTAGAAAAAAATCCTAAATATCAAGAAGACGTAAAATAATGTGACTAAAAATTGGTGACAGTTTGTAATTTAATACAAATAAATGTTTTAAGTTAGAAATTGGTCTTTTTCTTTTGGTAATGGAGTGTACAGGATTGGCGAAAGAAATTTAAGAAAAGTCAAACAAGAAAAACACTTTATTAAAATTACACTTAAACAAATGGCATGCGCATTTTTTTAGGAAAAAAACATTTAACAAGAAGTAACACGAAATTTAAAATAGTTACTTAAATGAATTCCGTATCTGTTAGATTCCTTCTTCTCCAGTGTTAACTAGAGTTCTATAAACGAAAAATTCCATATGCCCTCCAAAGAAAGAAAATGAACGGATTTAAATTCGGTGAACGGGATGGTTATGACTGTGCATAATGCGGGAGAAATATAAAAGTTTTTAAAAAGTAAATGACTCATAAATAACAATAATAACCCTAAATAACACTGCCAAGTTTCAACAAAATCGACTAAAGGAATATTAAGGAATATTAAAATTTTTGCGAAAAAACTATTTAAAAAAATGTTTGACAGCCTGTATCTTGAATACGAAGCATTACCGGACCTATGTTTGTATAAACTTTTCGTTTTAGGATCGCTCGAAGCATTACTCTTATAAGTTTATTCACGTACATACAAAACATCCTGTATAAAATATTCCTTGAATTAATTTATCGAATATCGAGGGCGAACCACAATCATCTATTAACCCATCTGTACTCACTTATCTCCTCATCAGCAGTCAGCTTAACTCAATAATGTTTAATGGTGACCCTGTACTTGTGATATATTATCTTAAAACTCTCAAAATATACTTGTCGATGACACCCGTGAAGCAACATTTAGTCAAGTATTTTTCATTTGACTAAGGAAAATTTAATTGAAATGCAATTCCATTTAATTTATTCTTTATTAATTTATTAGATACATAATTTTGGTTCCACTTTAAAACTATAGAAATTATTTTGAGGAATTTTTTACATCTTTTTTGTTTCCCAGATATGGCCATAGTAAGCTTTCACATTGTCACCTTGCCTAAAGTCTTGGTCCTAAGTAAAGAATGGCCCTGAACTTGCGATAGGTTGTAGATAATCTTTTTTTTTTTTTTACTTAAATTGACTTGAACTAAACTAAAACCTGAGAAACCCGTTGAAATAATTACACAACTACTATTAATATTAATTCATCTCGGATGAAAGTTAATTTATTGAATATATCATCATAGAGACTAATTTAATACAGCTTTATTCTTTTAGCAATAATGTGTTTATTCAAAAGTCAGATACATTAAATTTTCATAAAATATCTAGTTACATTTTGATTTGTTTGTTAGGCTTTATTATATTTCATCATTTACTGAAAGCAAAAATTGGTTCCATTTTGAGTTTTAGCATTAATTAGATTTGGCTATACTATTAATTACTAGTAATTAAATGAGAGCATTTTAGGCTTCAATAGATTCTGGAAACATTTAGAACTCTCTTGGCATTTTATATAATTTATTTATATAAAATGTCGTTTAATATTAAATAATCAATAGAAAATATTGTTTCTGAACTATAATAATAAACTTCTACTAATAAGTAAAATTTTAATGTTCGCATTTTGACAGAAAATAAAGCATTTTGTTACATTTTTGCTGAAAAAACGAAAATAAAACGAGAATTCTCGTCCGAGCCCTTAGTAAAGAGTTATTATTATTTCCGCTTATGTTTAAAAGAATATGATGTGCAATTTCACCACTCCTACAATCACTACTTACATACATCACTTTACACGACGTGAAGAACACATTTAAAAGAACAAACATCTGATTATAGATCATTTTTTTATTTAGTAAACTGTTTTTAAATTATAATAATTAATTTTTAATTATTAGAATTGATGTATTTCCATTTTAATGGAAGGACATTTGGCAAAATCAAAAAATGTCTTGTTTCCTTATATTCTACATAAGCGCTACCCTTATTATTCGATTTTAAATTAATATTCCAAAACGAAGATTATCGAAAATTCAGTGAGCTTAAAAAATACACAAAAAAATGTATTTTTGTTTTTGTAGCATTAGTAATCTTTAATTCTGTCTTTTTTCGTAAATCCTTTTTTAAACATTAGCTAATACTTTAAAACGAAAATTATGCATAAATCTCAGAGCTACAAAAAATGACTGACATCAGTTGTTTCCAAAGAGACATAAAAGTTTTTTTTAAATTAATTAATTCGAAAGCTTAATTTTTATTTATTTTTTACTTCTTTCAGTATCCCTCTGGAACTTGTATTTTGTAACTCTAATTATGATTTGAACATGAAAAATACAAAAAAATACACAAACAAATATATATGATTTTAGAAAAATTTTTAAACTTAAATATTATTAAAACCTCTGTGTGATTGAACACTGAGAGGGTTCGTATTTTTTGTTTCTTGGATCTCCCGCTCGCACGTATCTTTCTCCCTCGTCATTGTGTAATCCTTGTTCAAACCTAAAAAATAACATTTTGAAGAAATCTTAAAGTTTCACAATTGTGTTAGAATTATCTACATCGATTATCTGAAAAACTAGTAAGACTTTTTTGCAAAACGGAGAGTTTTTTCTTTTTTTATACTTTTTCTACTTCGTTACGTTTCTCATTCTCATACCACAGTTCAGTTAGAAACTTTATTTGATAATGAAAATTATAACGCAATATTTGATTTTTCCAACTGCACTAGAACTACTAAGATAGGATGTCTCTTAATGCAGCATTTTTGAAAGAATTAAAGCTAGAGTTTTTATATATTTTTTTCTTTAAATTTGTCAAAAACGATAATTATAGAGAAATTGGATTTCGACTCTGCACTTATATAAATTAAAACCTTTGATTTATCTTTAAAGACACAAAATTACTTTGACTTGAACGCAGTTGACCAGTCAAAATGTTTAATATTTTTTTCTTTTCCTTACCTTTGTTCGCTACTGTTTAAACCTGGCTTCATTCTTAAAAACGGACATTATTAGGGGATTTTCAGGCTTCCGAAAAATTAAAATAATTGCCGTATGTCGGGAATTCGGTGATTAGATTGGGATGCAACTTCAGGTATAACAAGCTGAAACGAAGATGCGCGACAAAACCATAGAAAAGATTCATTTATAATTCAGACAGCGGTTTTTGGAAATAAATTGGCAGACAAATGTACCTTTAGGCTTTAAAACTCATTTTCTAAAGAATTGAAACACACTGGGGATACATGAAATTAGATAGAACGTTCGAGTGTATTTTTTAAATGGATTTTTATGTCACATTTAGAACCTTCGCGAAATTCCAGACACATATCACTGTTCTTCCAAAGTGCATTGAGAAGTCACGTATTAAGGACGTTTTTGTTTCGAAATAACCTGACACCCACCAAACGTGGGAGCAAAATGGATAGCATTTTCCACATCTGATATATTTACTGTTTTGATGTTCATGTTACTTTATTACAATTATTACTTTAGTATTTCTGAGAATTTTTTTTACAAGTCTTTTGAGTGAAAAATGATCAGACAAGACATATTTTATTTTTAATACACCCCGTATATTAAATTTCTTCTTTAAAAGGTGGTGTCCACTGAAAAATAAAGGGGTGCCCGTCTGAATATGTTTCCAAAAATCACCGCCTGCATTATAAATGAGTTTATTGCTCCCTACGCCGCGCCCTGTATAATATAATGCTATATAATGTGAATACTTATAAATTTCGCTAACTTGACATATAATATTTACGATGTTATAGTTGAAAAAGTTCCCTTAACAGGGCTCTGACAGGCCATGTTCTTGCAAACTTTCGAAGGGCAAATCAAATTGGGCCTCACTTATACGACTCTAGTCACGCGAAGAAAATAATGTCTCCTTCCATTGAAAGGAAAAAACTCCTTAACGATTTCTTAGTTTGCCTAAAACTCTTTCCTTGTTTTAGCAATGCCTGTAAACCAAATTGACCGAATCGAAGTCTTGGACTCCATGATCCCCAGCCTGGAAACAGACACCTTGAACAGTTGCGAGCTGCAAGCACTGGTGTTCAACAATAACAAGCTGCAGCACATATCAGATAAAATATTCAGGTAAACATTGAACCTCCATAGGGGCTGTAAATTAGCTTTTTTACCGCTGAACATACAAATAGGTGCCAGGACGTTTTATAAAACAAATTAGGGCCATTTCCGCTTGCACCCTTCGGCCAATTGATTAGGGCGAGGTCACGTCAGGGGCTCGTAAATATGCCATTGAAGAATAAACATTTGTAATTTACACTTGGGGCCCCCGAAGAAATTACCTAGAGGCTATTATTAGGTTTCACCCGGCAAAAATATTAATGGATAGGATGTCTGTGTCTTGTCGCTAATATAATACTTTGGTATGGGCAAAAACGTGGCACAACTTCAACTATATGGAATTGGTGTTTGGCTTCTAATCACTTCTAAATGAAAACCCAACTCACGCGATTTAAACATTACCCCCCTAAAAACCTTGTTAAGCTCGGCTATAAGTCGGATATTTCGGAAATTCGGTCCACTGGGTGAATAAACGTCGTGTCGGCTTTGCAAACACGAAGCTATTCAAATAGGGGAACAATACAAGAGTTCGTTTATTATATTTTGGAAGACTGCATATAGACCCACGTGTAGTTGAAGTTAAAATTGGAGTTAGTGGGGAAGTTGAAGGCGCAGTGAAGCAGTTTGAAATTGAGGCTAAGCTTTGAAGTCTCAAAGGAGGAGTTGTTGAACAAAGTTTGAAATTTAGGCCAAAACCTGTCAGTCAAGAGTTTGTACACAATTCGGCGTTTGTTTATCTTGAAAAGCGATCCATTTAAAATGTTGAGGAAGAATCTGGCCGGTAGGCGCATCTAGGAAGGACCCGACTAAGAAAATGGAACTTCAAATTCCCTCACAATTTTATAATTGCCCGATTATGCAAGAAAAGCAGTTTTCGTTTAAGAAGGAAAAGGGTCCCTTCAACATTCCTCGATAAGAAAATACTTGAAGAACCATATTAGTTTCAGTTAATTGAGATTTACTGCATGTTCTCGGATAGGTGAACCGACTCTTGTATAAGCTATAAAATTTTTCATTCAAATTTTAACTTTTTGGGGTTCAGCCCTGCTTGGTTAAAGACTGCCTTCTAACAAAATTTGAAAATCCTCGACCTACTTTATTACCTCACATTTTGTTGTATTTTCCAAATTAAAAAAATATATTTTCATCACTTTTCTTTCATTAAAATAATAAACTATTATCTCTACGTAAATTAAGAAATATATAATCTCATTCTAAACTTAAACTTCCACTAAATCACCTCTTTAATTTGCACATTTTTCATTACAGTTCCGGAATTTTTTAAAAGCTGCCTGTACGTGTTCTCTAGGTATTAATCAAACTGCCTGGGTCAACCTGTTTTTTAATATTTCTGTATCATTTTAAACGTCTTCTTCATAAACTATTTCTTTCATTCTTACCCAAACAAAAAAATCCGTTACAGTGAGGTCCGGGGATTTGGGCGACCAAAATTTCCAGCTCATTCTCCCAAACCATCTTTCAACAAGTTAATATGAGATTCTACATTTTTAAATTTTTATCTAATGATAATAATTTGTAACTTTGATGAAACAAAAATTGATAAAAATAAAATTCTTTAATTGGGGAAATACAACAAAATGCGAGAAATCAAACTTGCCCGAGGACATTCAAATTAGGTGTATGGGCTTAAGTTCCGATTCTAAACAAGTTTCCTTAACAACATTATATCGTATTTGCGATACAGAACAGACACTTCACCTTACAGGCATATAGGTTTATTGAAAATTTCTAAGACATACGTTGTATTTTAAAAGTAAAATTATGTTAAAAATTAACTTTTAACCTTAAACAAAACTGAACCCAAAAAAATTAATATTTAAATCGATTTTTTTTTACCTTTTACGAGAGCCGGATCTCCTATTGGGGGACACACGGTACAATAAGTTTCCTAAACATTTTAGGAACGTGCCTACCGATCTAGTCTTTTAGTATTTTACACCAAAATAGCGACACTAGTCCAATTTTTACAATTGTCTCGACTAGACCATTTAAAAATACAACTTTTCTGCTCAATAGTATTTTTTCGCATATCGATTCATTTCAAAAATTAAAATCGAAATTTAGCGCATCTCTAAGCCATCTTAATTCAACATCACAAATTTAAATGAAATGGCAGAACCCCTATGAAGTCTACAAAAATGGTTGAAAATGAGTTCCACCATCTATACTACAATACATCAATTCAATATTTTTCGAAATGACACCCGATTTCTTTTGGAAACATTAAAATTGCTTTTTAACACGCTGCATTTACCAATTTCTCGCGCCGTATGTTCAACAAACGCCCTGTGTTAAGTGGTCCGATTCAATTCAAATCACAACAAAGATTTTCAGCCATATCTTAGCAACAGAACTAGTATACTCAAAAGCTCAAAGAAATTAAAAAAAATATATTTAAAACGAAACCGTAGAATTTGTACTTTTTCAAGTAGTTCAAATTTCATCGAATTTCAAATAAAAAAAAGTATTTATGGTTTAGGTAAACTGAAATACACTGATACACACAATACTTTGCATATCTTCCATATGTTTTTCCCATAAGAAGGCAGATTACTTTGATTCAAAATACTGATTTTGGAACATGAATGACCCAGAAAATTATGAAGCTTTTAAGCACTCTGGATCAAAAGACTTTAGGCTTCAGGAAAAGCTTTCTTAATTGAGGTTAATTCATGCTTATAAAGTGTTTTGAATATGTCTTACTTAAATCCTAAACACTGGTACATTATTCCCTAAAGGGAAGGTCCGCTATAAGCCTATTGCAAAACGATTTCCCTTCATTTTCCCTAACAAGGGTCTCGGTATTAGCTTGAGCTAAAATATAAATGTTTTAGTATCACTTTCTGTCGAAGAGACCATATATATGCCATAAATAGGCTAAAGATGGATGGTGTACTAAATTCTAGATAAATATTGCTTCATTAAAGCATTGAAAATTTCCGAATCTTGATTGTGGACCAATTCAATGAAAAGATGCTTCAGCCTTACAATTAGTCGTTTTGATCAGCCTTGTAAGCGAAGTTTTAAGATCTGCGTTAGTTTGCGAGATACGAAGTCACTCTCACATACAAAGCGGCAAAAATTTGATTCACGTGTATGAAGGCCTAAAGAACTTTTAGAGGTAGACAAGCTAGAAAAATGGTTAAAAAGAAATAGTTGAAAAGATTTCATAGCCACTTCAATACCACTTCAAAACAACTTTAAATTTGTTAGTTTTTAAATTGTTTTAAAAAATCAAAAGAAACACCGTTTATAAACTGTTTTCTGAATAAAAATTTTTTTATCTGCAAAAAGTTTTGTTAAAATAATTTTTGGTGAATTATCCACCTGCGGATTAAATTTTCAATTATGGTGTTTGGTTTTAAGATATCCGTATTAACGTATATTCCCATCGTTTATTGAATTCATAATTAGACTGTGGTTTTTCATACCTTTAAAAAAATTTTTGGGTTCGTTAAAACTACCACAATAATCTTGAGCTTGATTGTGGCCTTTCAGGACGGAATTTCATTAAATAGTCGTGGTAACAAGGTTTTTATTTGTAAGAAAATAATGCTATAAGAAACGATAATGCCATTAGAAAAAATGATTTATTTTCATTTAATTATATACTAGCAGTCTTTTTACAGATCTAAAAAATGTTTGCTTATTGGAAAATAACTTGAAAACGGAAAAAAATGCCATTTTTCAAAACAGAATCCAATTGGCCATTCAATTCACCTTAACTCTTCCGATTTAACTATTTTTCTATATCTTATAATTCTTAAAATATCCAGACGTGTTGAACCTTTCTTAGAGTTGCAGAGTCGATCCATAGCGGTCAACTAGAGTAAAAATAAAGCCAACTAATTAGTCTTCTTAGGGTGACACATATAGAAATATTCTGAAAATGACTTGAAATATGCATAATGAAACTTAAAAACCCCTGAAAGAAAACTGAAGGAAAACAATATGAGAATTCGTCAGTAAAACCGAATGAAACTAAATGCAATACAAGGAATTCTTAGGGGATCATCAGAATATTATCTAAGAATACTTTAGGGATTTTTAATAAATATTCTAATCAATCAAATTTAATCTTCTATGGATTCTTAGGAAAATATTAAAATATTATCCGAAAATATTTAGAAAAATTCTTATTTGTTTACCTTGACATATACCCGAATAGTCTGAAAATTATTGGATAGAGGAAAAGAAAACCATATAAAAATAACTACATCAAATTTTTTTTCTAATATGTGGTTTTCATCACCTCTACACGTACAGGAATATTCTGCGGCTAAACCTCAAAATTGAATCTGAAAATAGGTGAACTATGCACCTGCAGAAGGAAAATATTATAAAATTTTTAACGAGATTTGCTTAGAGAATTTTGGGGGGCCATTTTTGGCTTAGGCGAAATTCATACGTAGATATATCCCATTGTTAGGAACTCCTCATATTTGCCTGCATCTTTACGGGGCCGTTGATAATTATGGAATCAAGCTTCTATGGATTATTCCGCGCAACAATTCAATACATTTGAGTATAAGAATCCATGACCGGAAATGGCTCTCTAACAGCCGTATGATGTCTTAAGACAGTTATGTGCAAAACTTTGTTTTATTAAATTATGTTATTTATTGTCAACCGGAACTCCTTGAAAACGTGCCATTAGTCGTTCGAGAGCAAATGTGGCTGCAACATGATGGTGCGCCTACACACTTTTCTGATCAAAACCGTCAGAATTTGGATCGTGAGTTGAGACAACATCGGATCGGCAGAGGTGGTCCCGTTGCGTGGCCCCCTGGGCCACCCGATTTGACGCCTTTAGATTTTTTTCTTTGGAGGTATATGAAGTCTATGGTTTTTAAAATTCCAGTGGAAACCGAGGAAGACCCGATTGCGCGAACGCACTGCGAAATTTGAAGTCGTTCAAAACGATTATCAAAAATTATTAGCCAAGTTCCCAGAAACCGTGTACGTCGTTTGAACAGACGCATTCAAGTTTAAGAACGACATTTTGAACAATTACTGTAGTGTTACCCTGTTCAAATATATTAAAATGACATGCTCTAAAACTCGGTAAAACACATTTATGCACATAACTGTTTTAAGGCATCATAAGGCCGTAACGGCTTAGGGAGACATTTCCGAATATGGGTTCTAATACTTAAATGTGTTCTATCCTTGCACTGATTAATCCCGTTAAGTTTGAGGCCATAGTTCTGAAACACCATGTATAGGGTGATTCACGATGTATTGAACATTTAACAGGTGCGTGTAAAAGATCTCAAAATAAGTCGAGTTTCCCTGCGAATTTTTTTGTTCATGTCTAGAGTTACCGAGTAATTTTCCTATAATGAGCACTTGTTACAAACTCTTGTTGTACGTCTAAAACAAAACATAAACAACTTTTCACTAAACAATAGAGAACATAGTTATGTGGACTTTGAAACAAAAGTTCTTATCTAATAGGTCATCTGCGACCAAAGTTTCCCTCCAAGCATCTACCTGGTTATTTAAAAGCGATCGACAAACTCTGGAAAACCGGGAAATGCAAAATGGGAAAACACGTCACTGATTGAACATTACTTCAACTGCATTGCGCCTGATTAAGCATTAGTCAGCCGACAGCAATTTAAGGGGCCGAATTTGCTTTGGCGTGAGATAAAACTAACAGATAAAGTTTGTTCGAACGAACGCGAGTTTTCTTTGGTAATAGACTGGTTATTTGCTACGCCACTTCAATTTAAAAGTTTTATTTGCTATTTAAAACACACGAAAGGCCTCGTCCGATTCCTGTTTCGATTCAAAGTCTAATTTCTTTTCCGGAAACTTTTAACTACCAGTTACGCTTCGACAATAATTATTGCAGCTCGTCCTTGGAGACTTTGGTGTCCCTGGATTTAAGCTACAATCGTCTGGACGGGGTCCCCTTTCATGCAATTAAGGACTTGAAGAATTTGCATTGGCTGAATCTACATGGGTAAGCCTCTATCACTGACTTTTGTTCTGCAACTAACATTGTCTTGATTTAGCAACCAAATATCCTCGATAAATGGAGAATGGTCCTACATGAAATCCACTCTAAATACTCTCTTCATTGGGCAAAATGATCTAACAGAAATTGCAGACACCTCTTCTCATAACTCTCACAGCGGGTTGAGGCAGCTCAAATCTCTGACATGGCTTAATGCAGATGCCAATAAAATCCACAAAATCCACAAACACTCTCTGCCTTCATCTCTCAAAACAGTCAGCTTTTCCTATAATCTGATAGAGAATTTTCCTCTGGATATCATCTCGGCGATGCCTCGTCTAGAGTGGCTGTACTTGAGGGGGAACCACATCAAAACCATTCCTGAGCACACATTCGCAAAGAAATTTTATATTCAGAAAATCGACCTGGACCAAAATTTCCTAAAAACTCTTCCAGTGAGGCCCTTTAACAGCTCTATATTCGTTAGAGATGTTTTCCTGGGAATGAACGATTTCCAAACTATCACGGCTGGGAGCTTTTCTGGATTAGATTGTCGAAGGATTGTGCTCAGTTATAACCAAATTGAATATATGGAGTTAGAGGCTTTTCTAAGAATAGAAAAAACTTTGGAATACTTGGATTTGGACCACAACAAACTTAAGATCTTCCCCACGGCAATAACCCTCTTGGAAGCCTTAAGATTCCTCTATTTGTCGTTCAATCACCTTCTAGAGCTGCCAATAGACTCTCTGATTAACTTTCAGGACAGTCTTAAGGCCCTCACAATGACCGGAAATCGCCTGTCCAAAATCCCAGCTGAGGCCCTCAAAAACTGCACTAAGATGTCCTATTTTAACATAGCCTCAAACGTTATCAGTGCGATTAATACAGAGGATTTTGAAAGTTGGGGTTCTAGTGTACAAATCCTCAACATCAACAACAACCGCATAATCAGCTTGAATTCTAAAGTTTTCGAGGAAATGCCCAAATTAAGAGAATTGAGCTTGAGTTACAATCCTCTAAGACATGTGGATGTGGAGGCTTTTGGTGGCTTGAACAACTTGGAAACTCTAGAGCTTTCAGCTAGCTTTGAAAGAGATGACTTGCCCTATGAAGCTTTTAAAGAGTTACAAGTGCTCAAATACCTTTACCTGGACCACAATAATTTCCATGAAATTAAGCCCAGTTCTTTCGACAACCTTAGAGAAATCGAGTACCTTAGCCTGGATTCCAATAAAATCCAGTTCATTCCTCCATCATTATTTAAACCATTAATCCATTCAAAACTCACAACTATTGTGTTATCCAACAACGAGCTTAGTTACCTGGAAACTGGAACTTTCAGAAATTTGGAAAGCTTGGAGATCGTCTGGCTAAATGAAAATAAGTTGCAAGAGATTAAAGCTGAGGCATTTGATGGTTTGCCCCACTTAAGTACAGTTTTCTTGAAAAATAACGAGATATTCAACATTTTTCAAGGGGCTTTCAAAAACTTGCCCGCATTGAAACATCTGGATTTGCAGTTCAATCATTTGAGCCATCTAGATTTGGGACAGTTGCAAAACCTCAGCTCTCCCTTAGCTTTAAATTGCAGCTACAATCAAATATTTTCGTGCACTGCTACTAAGCTAGTTGCCCTGGAAACCCTGGATATTCGCCATAACAAGCTTCTGAATATTCCTGCATGTCTCCAGTACGCTCCTCTACTAAAAAAATTAATTTTAGACAGTAATGGGCTTATTGATCTGGATTTTAACAGCTTCAGTAGGTTACTAGCTTTGGAGCAGCTGAGTCTACATAGGAACAATATCAATACTGTCGATCGCAGGGCTTTCGCAGGACTTCAGAATCTACAAGTTCTAGATATGTCCAAGAATTCCATTAGTTTCCTGCATAATAATCAGTTCAATGAAACTCCAAAACTGCGTGTCTTAAACCTCAGAGAAAACTCCTTAAGTTACCTACCCAGGGATGTATTTGCGAAAACTCAGCTGGAATTTCTGGATATAAGTGTTAACTCATTTTCCGTGGTTCCTCGCGAGAGCTTGCAGGATATTGGAATGACTCTAAGGCACCTGTCTTTGCAGTCTAATGTGTTGGAACATGTAGATGTGACCAGCTTCAGGGATATACCTTATATTAACCATTTGGATCTGAGCAAAAATAAATTAACCATACTACCAGACAATGTATTCACTCAGCTGAGTTTGCTGCAATTTTTGGATTTAAGTTCAAACCCTCTGAGAGCCAACTTCAAGGAATTGTTCCATTATGCCCAAAATTTAAAGTATCTGAGCCTGGCTAACACTGGATTAATCACCACGCCCAATTTTCCATTGCCAGATTTAATACACTTGAATCTATCCTACAATAATCTTCAGATCATAAACAAGAACTCTTTCCAGAGCTTGGTAAAGCTCAAATATCTGGATTTAAGCCATTGCGGTTTGAATTACATTCCCTCCCACTTATGGCCATTTCTCACCAATTTAAAAGAGCTGGATATTTCCAACAACCTCATCAAAGAAATTACAATGGATAGTCTTCATGGACTAAAGTCTCTGCAAACTTTGAATATTCAGAACATGAAGAGAATTACCCGTTTTGAGGGTAAGGCCTTCCTACAGCTGAGAATCCTTTCTGAGCTTTTAATGCAAACTTGGCCTATAGTAGAAAAATTCTACGAAGAATTTTGCTATTTGCTGACTCATTTGACGCAGCTCAGGAGGTTAAAACTCAGCGTTGTAGAACATGAGCTTCTGGACCAGCTGAGTTGCCTGAGCAACAAGAAAATCGTCTATTTGGAAATAACTGGAAGGAACTTGCAGATGGTGCATAGGGAGGCTTTTGCCAGGATTACCAGAAACCCTAGTTTGACGATTAAGATTAGTGGGACTCAAATTACAGATTTGCCTCCAGGATTATTTGCGCATATGCATGAGGGGATTCAACATTTATCCATTGATTTGAGCCATAATATGCTGACCATGTTACTTCCGGAGACTTTCTACGGGAATGATTCCACTTGGGACGATATTGGAACTGGGTTAGTTTCAGGTGAGTTGATATTTAAATTCTGGATTATATAAGTTTTATTAAAATTATTTATCCAGGTTAGTTTTAGTTGAATGTCCCATGTCGATAGACCAAATCGAAAAATTGCTCTAGGAAAATTTTGAAATTTTTTAGGTATATTCTGGCCACGAATTAAATGTATCTGATGAGTTTTGAATTCTTAATTTTTTTTCAATCCATCTCTCAATGAGATCTATTTAAGAAGTTCAAATACTTACTGGATAATCATATCTCTTTTAGCTTTTGGATAAAAGGGCATTTTGATTAAAAAAAAAAATAAACTGGTAACTATTCTTAGAATACTTGTAAGGACTTTTATAGCAAAGGAAATCTTTATATTCGCATCGGAGAGTTAGTGCCTCGAAGCAGCCGTTTTTGTTTTTTATTTAACTGAAAAAAAAGTTAAGTTGAAAAAACCACACCTGAGTAAAGTCTTTTAAAAATGGTTATTTTCTCTCGTTGTAAAAAGTGCAAATTACGCTAAAATAATGAAAAATTCGCATTTTGTTTATATCACGTGCCTATTACTAAGTTCCAAAAATTTGATTTTGAAATTTTTAATTTTTATTAAGAAATTGGCACAATGAATATAAAGTAAGTAATAAAATTTCCAAATGTAAATGTGCAAACCAATCTATTTTTTGGTCATTTAATTAATGGCAATTGATTATTACAGATGGATTGCGAATGAAATTGAATATAAATAGCCACAAAATGCCGCAGATAATGGTAGAAATTCGGCAAAAAACAGTTACCACTCACAAAACAAAATTGGTATAGGTCCGAAATTTTTGTGGCCAATTTCAAGCCATCGTCATCGATCTATAAGCGGAAAACTTTCCGTATGTGCATGTGTAGAACATATTTCACAACAAGTGAAGAAACCGTCTCTTAACACACTAGCGTGAAATATTGCACACGAGCCGTAGGTCAGCGCAGCAATCACGTAAGTTGTTGAACGGTTAAATACCTCCCTGGAAGACCAAGCTGAAAGATTTTGCAGCTACTGAAAGTCTAACAAATTCCAGCTTTTCCTTTTTCCGTCAGAAAATTTTTGGGGTAAACTCCCTGTCTCAGCAACTTTCTTAAAAGTCTAGATAGAGACTATGAAGACCTACAGGGTGTCCCATGTGAAAATCGCAAGATAGTGGTCGTCTCAAACAGGAAGTGCCCAAATAGTAAAAGTTTTGGGGCGCATTCAATATGTGTGGCCACCTGGTGAAGATAAAGCCGTCTATATTAGATATGAAAAAAAATGATACTTTAAATTAAATTTTTATGCCGTTAGGAACAATATGTCCTGGTAGCTTTACTCTGGCAAGAAAATTTCCATAGAAGCGATGGCTAATTTCTCCATTTTCATGGAAATTATCCGCTTAGTAATCTTGCCAGAATATTAACATTTTGGCTTTAAATGATGCTGTTAGTGTATAAACAACGTTTTACTGCTGTTTTACGCTATTAAAGACCAAAACACCATGTCATGCCTAACGTAACGATGGCAAGAAAATAGTCGACCCCTTCCATTTACATAATCACTTAACATTAAATTTTCTTGACAACTTCGTATAATGAACCCGTTGCCAGAAACGTCATTAATTAAATAAAATCAATTTCTTCCACATTCACGTTCGCACAAGTTCTTAAGCCTTTCCCGGCCGAAGTCGTTTATCTCGCAGCTTGAATAGCTATGCAAGACAGCAATTTGCATAGCTGATTAAGCTCATTACTTCGCTTTACTATGGGGGGCAATTTCCAGGCGCTATATTAACATTGCGACTCTAAGTTTTAACCCCCGAATCTGTTTTCCAGGTGGCTTGTTGCTCTCTGGAAATCGGTTCCGATGCGGGTGTCATTTGGCATGGTTGGGGCACTGGTTACGGCGTTGGTCCAGGGAGAATTTCAATCCTCGAACTTCTACTTTGGACTACATCAACAACGTCCAGGAGACCCTTAAGGAGGGCACTTGCTGGGACTCGGCTACGGAACGACACGTGCCAATTATGAAGCTGCCTCCTGTAGATATGAGTTGCCAAGCAAGTGCGCTGAGTAGTAGTGCTAACTCTACCGGGGTGAACCTCTTTGTAGCTGTGGTGCTGTTTTTGGTAGGTTTCGGTTCGTGAGAGGTTTCTCAGATCTCCGTCAGAAGTATAGTGCTGTGATTTGCCGTTTTCCGTGTACATAAAAAGACAATAGATTTTATTAAAGTGGGACAAATAATGCGGGAACGTGTCAATTAAAGCCGAAATCGCAGACCTCGTGCATTTTTCCCATTGGGAGTGGACAAATTGGCCGGACTGTGTATTACGGACAGGTGGAATAATCATTTTCTAGTTTTCCGAAACAATATGGTTTTGTATTTTTCCGTCGCATGTTGTGCATATTGAAAAGAGACACTTCAGCGGTCTGGTGAAATTTGAATAGACGACCATCACAGTGGCCAGTCAAATTTAACATTTATTCCCAGTCCAAACGTGGTACTCAGTGCAATCTGTTGCCGGGATTTGTTTATTAAAACCGAAACATTTTCCATTCAATTGATGATTTTGAAACATTTCCCATAATATAGGCATGTTGGAAAGGAAAAGCTCAATGTTTAGTTCAAAAATTTACCCTGATTGATTAAATTTGTTTTAGGAGGTAATTCCGACCAAATAAGTTCTAATAAAGTCTTATTAAGCAAATGTAAATACAATCTCTAGTGAAATTACTACTAAGATACAAGTAATAAGGGAACCTTGGTACATATCAGATTAGATCATAATGTATGTTAATTAATTAATTGTTATGGAGATTTTATACGGGGTGTAACAAAGGTAAAAAAGGCTCTATAGATATCTTGTCGAACATCTTTTATGAGAAAAACAACATACCCTTTATTTGAATTATTTTTATTTTGTGTTCGATCCTTTTAGAGATCAGTTACGAATTTATCTTAAATGGGATATTGTCGAACGAGTTTTATATCCTCTCACATTTTCCCCAGCAGGATGATTTATATTTTATTCAGTTTGGAGACCCTCACTGATACTATATCAAACAATGAGTGGTGTAATTAGTTTCCAAGAAGTTTGTTGCGTATATTAAATTGAAAAAATAAATATAATGATTTAAAAATTGCAAAGCGATAACCACTGATTGGACTGCTTGAGGATCAACTTCTACATCTACTTATCATCCAGGAACGTATCATGGACCATTTGTTAATTTTTTTTTTTCAATTTGGCTGACTACAAATCGATACTAATAACTCTCCCTGCATTGGCTTCAGTCTCTACGCGCTCTTTTCCGAGGTAAGTTTTGGAGTTTTAGCTTTAACCAGGGACCTTAAGCCAGAGGAGTATCTCGGTTCACATTTTTAGGTATAAACGTTTATTAAATAAATTCCCGGATTTCCGGCCTGAATGTTCTACTCTCTACGCCTCTGATTTTCTCAAATAATGTTCGAAATTTTTGAATTCAGTGCGACGACTTGATGTCGTTAAATTATCTATAACTCAAAAAGGCGTTTTGGTTCAATTTTGTTAAGATTTCTTTCTCAATTGCGAGGTATAAAGGATAACAGCAAAACCTCTTAAAATTGCTCCTAGTCCCCGTTCTGTGTGCCCCTGACTTTTTCACTTTAATTCCCATACTTTGCATTGTCTAGCTAAATGTTCAAGCTGCTAAATTACCTACAATCCAGAGGCTCATCTAAGGTAATTTATTTCTTACTTTCTTTTAATTTTAAACTTCAGGTACAAAAAACATGGATGAAATGCGGTGCTGCAATTGTATCAATACCCCACTCTTAAATTATCTATAACGCAAGGGCATATTTTAGTTTATTTGTATACAATTTTCTCAAACTCGAGAGCTATGTGTTAATACACATAGCTTATTTAGCTATTTATTAATAGTTAAACCTGTTGGAATTATCCCTTGATGCCACCCTCGACTCCTCGCATTTTTCACATTAATATTTAAATATCGGAATCAGTAGCGAAAATTATCTACCAACTTGAGGCGCATCTCGATTTAATTATTTCTTACGATTTCATTAAACTTTGCAATTGCATTTATGTTCACAAATTTACAAAAGCGAAATCTACTAAACACGAGAACCTAGATCAACAAAGTACAGGCGCAGATCAACCCAGATCTAAAAGCATTATCTTCTGGAAAAATCTCAACAATTATAATTTCCACTGAGCACATTTTTCACCAGTGAATTATACGACAATAATACATTGCTTGTACCTATTTGTTGCTTTTTCTCTTCGCTTTTCTCAATCTCCAACTGCGTCCGAAAACTATTCCTCCTCTTCTTTCTCGCTTTCTTCTCCAACCTCGATTAGTTTTTCATTTTTATTTTGTGTCCTTAATCACGAATTTTTTACCACGCATTACAAAAAATCAAATTCTCTATTCGAGGCACTCTCAACAATTTGTCTCTGAGGTGAAAAATATTAATTTTTCTGCAAACCTCCAAAAAAAATCCGATGGTGATAGTGGCGACAGTGCGTAGAGGAACATGAGAAGTTACATAAGGTGTATCTACACCAGCAGCCATGGAACGCCAAAAACGGCGTATGCCGAGGTTAACTATTTATTCAGGTACCCACTTCTTTTAAGGCAATTAGACGAGCTTAACTATGATAGAGGACATCTGGATAAAGATTTCTGAAAATTAATGTGAATTAACTTGAAGAGAAGTTATTTCCTTATTGCTGTCTTCCTATTTTCCATTTATTTTATATGGCATAACATGCAATGCAAACAAGCTACAGTAGACCTTTGTAGCTCCCTGTATAACTAGTGTACATAAGCGTGTATATAATTGCAGTTTTTGGTTAATACATAAAACCCAATGAAACCTTCACATACGAGTATACATATCTAGTTTACAAAAGTTCTGCGCAATCAAAACTCAATTTAAGTAAAATTGTTCCATCACGAATTAACCTGTAAAAACACTACATATATTGTAAATACTTTATTGGTTTTGTAAATATTGTAATTTTTTACCATATCATATTGCAATAAGATTGAACATATGTTCCGAAAAGAAAGAAAGTTTTAGTGAGACGTATATGTTACCGAAAAAAGAGCATTATTAATCATATATTAGAGAGAATTTTTTATTCTTAAATCTGCTCAATTCGTAGCGAATTCAACATGGGACATATCATAGACCATCTCCAAGAATTTCCATGTCTCTTTAATGAAGTTATTTGTTTGTAAATTAAATGGAAATTAAAAGATTGTTATTTTACCAAATATTGTTTCATTGGAAAGTCAACACCTCTGGTGGGCAAATAGATCATCTCTATGGTAATTAAACGACCTCCATTTCTATAGCTGATGATAAATACCTTTTGGACAATTTGTCCCCAACAAGCTCGCCATCAATAATTAGGGATTACGTGCCATGTTAATAGCAAAGTGAAGGTATTAATGCGGGACATAATTAGGGTTTTCAATGCCTTGTCAACTCTATATTTCAGGGCAAAATGTCTTATTGAAAAAAGTGGAGTAATTTAAAAACTAATGATGTGATTGCGACCGAATAAGAACCGTTCGAGTTCGAGTCAGCAGTACATGACATTTCGCTAACGAGAATGTTTTCTATGTCGATGTCGCAAAGATATTTCGTGGCTTTCAGATCAAATTGCATTTGGGGCCTGGCAATAGTGTAATTTTTCCGTTGGAAATTGATTTCCGGCCTTTTGATGTCTTTTCCTTCTGTACTTAAACGACTGTTCAAGCGCAAACGAAAACAGGGAAAAAACCAATCTCACACAAATTTCAATATTAATGAACGGAATAGCATTTGATCTTCATTGAAAATTCCAAAGACGATGACCTGCAAATTTACGACATTTTATTTATAACGCAAATACAGAATTATCTCTCTTTTATTGCTATCGAATTGTTCTACTTTTATTCATTCTACCGGAGATTAAAGCCTCTTCTATCGTGGTTAAAGACTATCCATCGGAAAATAAAAAGAGCATCTCATTTCTTTTGTGATAGGGAAATTTTCATATATTAAAAGCTTCGGTTGTTGTTTTAAGCTTTCCTAGGTAGCTTTCAGATAAATGTATCCAACTCGAAGTCAAGCCAGACAAAGTTAGAACAATAAAAAGCAAAGCTTTGATATCTCGAACGCTCGCAAAAGATACATAGAAATTACTCAGCTTACGGCTAACTTTCCCGAAAAGAAAATTCAGTTTGGGAAACTGTTTTTCTTTTGTTCGACCGAAAACTTTTTTCTTCTGGCAATTGTTAAGACGTAATAATTGATAAAGAGCCCTTTGGCACAAAATGTGGACGAGGCCCTTGAGAGAGATCAAAAAAGAACATTTTTGTGGTTCATTAGTGTTGAAGCAATAAATTTGCTTAAAAGCGCCGAACAAATGTCTACAGGTAAGATGTAAAATATGCAAATCAGGTGTGTGATGTACATACATTGAGCAAATTAGGTCTGCCACCCTCTATTACGAGCTTCAAGAACGTATAAAGGTAGGTATAATGTATTTGCATACATTAAAATAATGTTTTTATTAAACTCCACATCAGAATAATAATTTTTTCTGTAAGAAAGAATATTTTCTCTATGAAGCGTGCGTGTCTCCAGCACCTGTTTTGAAGTAGGTTAAAATCCAGTACACCGCTGATTCTGCACAAATCAAGTTCATAATTTTAGTTTTAGTAGAAACTGAATATAACTGATATTTTACACAACTATACTGACATATATACCATTTTTCTCTATAATTATATACATTTATTTAACTTTCTCCTGTAAAATAATCTTTTCCGGGATCTGCTTTAATTTAGCTCAGTGTCCGATACACTACTATTACTTTTCCGAATCAACTCCATAATTTTTCATTTGATAAAGAATAAGTACAACTGGAAGTGCACACCATCGATGTGACGTGGAAAATTATTTCTTCAAGTAAAAAATGTTAGAAAATTTTCGCCTATAAATTATAGGTTTTCCAAAAACTGTTTAAAGTTAAAGCAAAGTCTTGTACGTCAAGGCTTCTTATCAAATAAAGTTAATAAATTTTTCTTTTACTAAAGAGTAACTAGAACTGCGATTATACAGCGTTGCAGCAAAGTAGAATATTTTTCTCTCGCGGCAAATTTTTGAAAACTTTCACTCAATAAAGGAGTATTTTTCCAGTAGCTGTCTCGAGTCAAGTCCAGTTCGCCACTATTTCCAGCCAAATCAAGTTCAAAATTTTTTCTTATAAAGAACGAAGAGAGGTAATGTGTAAAACAGCAGTAGCGTACATTTTTTTTAAATCTTTCACATGAAATCTACCATTCAGAATTTAAATTTTTTTACATTAAAACATTTTTTATAACTTGGAAATTAAGCATTTTAAGGCAGTAATTTAGACTGCATTTTAGTGTGAGGTTGAAGTTAAGATCAAAATTACGGTTTTTTGAGGTCGTGAAATTTTATTCGTAGTTTTACTGAAATTTTCTTGTCAGTTAATCATTGCTAGAAATAGAATTTAAGACATGTTAAAACACATCTCTTTATAGTTTATCCTCGTGATTTAAAACAAACAAAAACATTGATAAATATTGTTTAACATAGAACTTTCATTATGGCATATTTTAAATGTGCCAGAGAACAGCATCTTCTCCTTATAAAAACCACTTTTTCACGGTTCTAAATTGATCTCGATACGATAATTTAGGACTTGATTTAGAACACGGTTAAAATAAGGATAACATAACTTCTTAAGGTCGCGAAATTGTTTTCTGCGCCAAATTATTCAATTAAGCATCGTTAAAAATACTATTAAAATAAAATGAGAGACAGTTCTAATTAGTTCAATTTCTTAGATTTAAAACAGGAAACATCAATCTACTTGATTTAGAGCCAAGTTTTAATTAGAGCATATTTTGGCAATGCTAAATAATTATTAAAATCATTTTTCTTCCCTACTCAACTGGGCATTTGGAGATACTTGAAGTACGTTTTTTTCCCTTGTGCACTTTTCTAATTTCAATTTAGCATGAAATTTCGATTGACAACATACGCAGTAGTTTTGTCTTCTTGATTTAGGACAAAAATAGTGTGATCACGTTTTTTTCGGTGACAAAATTATAAGTGTCGTGTATTTTTTTAGGCGTTGCAGCCTGAACTGAAGTTATTCAGTACTACGATTTTAAAAACATGTTGAGATACACTTTTACTTCTTTGATATGGATCCTACAACGTGCATCCATCTGATTTATAGCAGGGAAAGCTTCCCGCAGTGTCAAGCAAATTTTACTCATCATGCACTTCGTTAAAGAAGCAGAGCTTTTTATAGATCTATTTCTATCACTAAATATTTCACACATTGTTGACCGCCAGACAAACCTTAGAAACTCTTTTGTAAACCTCAGCAATATTCAATCCAATTTTGAAGTCAATTTGGACCACTATAGAACAGCAAAAATCGATATCTAATTTCCGTAAAAGATGAACAGAAGGAGTTTATAATATCACACCAACATCGTAACTGTAATTTGTACGTTGGACACGTCAAGAAATTATGGAAAAATGTCGTAAAGTTCATTAATGAACATAGATATTCGACGAAGTTCACTTGGAAATTGTCTGTTTCAATGTGGAGTTTGGAACATCAATCATTTTCGGGTATACATCTAAAAAATTTTACCAGCGAAACAGAACTTCAGAGACTTTGCTGGAAACCTCAGAATAATATATGTATAATATTCGTTTTGGTGCATTTTATAGAGTGATGAAGGGTGGGAGTTTTCTAGTTTCCATCAATGATTACAGTAAAGGAAAGTAGTTTTGACTTCCTTCCCTAAGCACAGGTTGTCAATGTGGCACGTGTATATATGTAGTTCCAGTTAAGTTTCAGTAGTTTTCATTGAAAATCAATAGAATTCTCAAATTTACTTATTTCCCGGAAAAACCGATCGTGATAAAAGAGTAATTCTAGCCACGGTTGATCTTAGTCTGTAGTACCACGGTAAACTTCTTGAAACTGACTGACTATTTCCGGTTGAGCACTAAACAATATAAATTGTAAGTAGAGCCAAGACTAACTGAAACAATCAAGAAACAATCAATCGAACAACTAATTGCACCAAGTAAACTGCAAGACCCTGCAAAGACTTCACATCAAACAGACACGGTTTTCCTTTCTAGTTAAATCGATCCAGCTGCACTTTGGCCTGTACCTGACACTCTTCGTAATCTGGGCAGACAGATCACTTATTTTCGCCCAAAATTAGATGCTGGCTTGTCCACCAGACAAACTTTACAATCCATCAAACGGGCATTGAAGAAAGAATCGCTAACAAAGTTATTGTTGAATCGATTCAGGAGATTCTGACAGGAAATTCTCTCCAGAGAGGCGCTGAATTACAAGCCAGAGGATTTTGTGAGTTGGCAAAGAAAAGCGAAACCATGTAATTCGCAACTTAAATTGAAATCCAGGCATAAGTATTCAGGCCTGCAGCTGACACGAGCTAAGTGTGTGCGCCAAATCCCTTAGGAAGATGAACAGTTTATTTTCCCCGGAAAACCTTAGCTGGAACTGAAGTTTTTGCCATTGAGGTACATACACATACAAAATTAATTATTCAGTACAAAGTCTCTAAAATTAATTCATTCAACCCGGCATTGTTCGCTATAACGACTTTACCTCACAATATTATAGGTTGCACACTTTCATAGCGGGCCAAAGCCGCCACATTGCATATTTCATCAAGACCCACCTTTGTTGTCAAAAATTTCCGACCTGGCTTAAATATACTTTAATAAATTCCTGCTTTGTGCTATTATATTGCGTTCAGAATCTTGACGTATATGAAATACGCTTCGGGGGAACCTGGAAGACCCTCTATAAGGCGACTGTACAGGGTTGGGACAATCTTGATATTTCAATTCGTCATCTGCGATTCGAAAAGTAATTTCCTTTATCGGGAGGTCGGTATCCGGACTGAGTATTCATCAATCAAATGCTTGGTAATCATGTAGCGATAAGATCACAAATTCATTTGGGGGATGTTAAATAACCCTCGTGTTTTTTCTTTCCGGCATTTCATGATGAAATAAGTGTTGTTATTTTAGGTCATTTTATATTGATTCTCGTGTATAATGTCAATTTGTAATTAATTTCAATTCAAGATAATCTCGTCTATGGAAAAATCCCTGTATATAGGTCGCTTTTAAGTTAGGTACTTTTGCAATTTCAGTGTGTGTCTTGTTCCTAGGTTTTGCACTAGAACCTGCATAAATTATTTAAAAATTGAAGGAAATATATATGTATATATAAAAAATCTTTATTTCCACAAGGAAAAGGGCTATCGACCGTTGATGGTCTTTCTGCACATGATACAAATTACTAAACTTAGTGTTTCATACTGTCCGAGAGAGAAAATTGCAGGAAATATTTTTCATGAAAATACCGAAACTTGTCAAATATTGTTCATGGTTGCGCATTTTTTGATGCAATAGACATGTATAGAGGGTTACCCATGTAGCAAATCAATGTACTTTTTAATTTTTTTTTCTTATGGAACACCAGTTAAATTATGATGTATTTAAGTATTCTGAGAAATTCTGAACATATTTCATATAACATACTGTTAAGGTTCCTTCGATAAATGAAACTACAAAAACAACAATGTGGTTTACAAAAGTGAACAGTATTAAAATTCACTTATTTTAATGACAAAAATTATTGGTCTAAGCATGAAACGGGAGTCTGCTTAGTTGGGCAGATTACGAACTATGTTTTCTGCCACATGTTCAGACCCGGCACCGCTCAAAACAAAAAAGAAAAAAAAGGCCAACATCACTTTACTCATCCCTTAAGTACTGAACCCGAGGAGCTCCAACCAGGGACGCACCACCTCCAAGAACCTTTACGGGCTATGGCCGGGCCGGCTGTCATGGATCGCAGCCATCAGGTGTATATCTATACAGGTCGCTTTTCTGGGAATATTGCAGACCCACCAAATTGCAGATTGTGGCAATAGTCCAATTTAGAAAGCTTCTTTTGACAAGTAACGTATTTCTCAACCATAAAGAACCCTTCGATATGGCTTGATATGGCTTGGCACTCAGATGGCATTCTTAAAATATGTGTCGATGTAGATGATCGTAATTTAATGGGTAAAAGTACCAGTAAATTAACTAAACAAACTGCAATAAAACCAATAATCTAAAGTCCTTAATACATATCCACGTCTAAATTAAAAAATTATTGAATTATTTATGCAATATTGAAATTAGAGTGCCGTGCTAGATCGCTTGACCTTACCTCTACGGACTTTTTTATGGGATTATGTGAAACGTAGAGAGTATTTAATTAAGCCCAATAATATAGAAATGTTAAGAAATCAAACTGTTCAAGAAACTCAACAAAGGCTTCCACAAATGACAAGAAACATTCTTGAGAAATTTGATTTACGCCTTATCCAGTGTTAGGAAGTCAACGGGGCACACTTCGAACATTTAATACATTAGATTATAATAATTCATATTGTTATTTTTTTAATGTTAATAGTTCTATCGTTAGTTCTATTTTTTGTATTTTTTTTTCGAAAAATATTGATATTAGTCACGGGAGCGTTACATCAAATAGGTTCAGAATTTTTCAAAGAACTCAAAAACGTTATAATATATGTGGGATCCATTTGTCAGATCGCTGCAATATTTTGTAAATATTAATTAATAAGTATAATTGTTGCCGTTTGACGAAATCGAGATGCAAATAGGAGGATGTACATTGTAAAGTAGCTATAATTTAGGCTAGGTTAGGGGAATAAAGAGTGAGGTACCCTGAAGATACGCCCATGTGTATGGTCACTGAGGTCATGTGGTTCGCAGCATTACTGGAATTTTCCTAGTAATTATTTTTAGTTGAGAGCCGCATAAAGTAAAAGAAAGTCGAGCCTCTCTTTGTTAGAACCAGGAAAGAGGGTCGAAGGACAGTCGACAACGGCCTACATATATATTCTGTTCCATAAAAAAAATTAAACAGTACATTTACCTGCTACATAAATAACCTTGTATATTACATCACAAAATGAACTACTAAAAACAATATTGGACATGTTCCAGTATTTTCATGAAAAATACTTCCTTCAATTTTTAACTCATAAGTAGAGAATTAGTTAACTCCATCGGCAGATTAAAGACAATTTTCAAGTCAGTTTCTAGTCAAAATTCGCTTAATTTTACGTCTGGATACGTCGGTTGAAGATATTTTTTTTAATGAAAAATCTAGATTAATATTCAAACTATACACCCGGCTGCATGAACTGATCACTTTACTTCTGTTTTTTAGAACATTTTTTATAACTTAGCCATTGTGATTCGGATCGCATTCTCTGATGTCAGCCAGAGATTATCGAAATATACAGAAAATCTGCTTACCCCCCCTCGGAAATACAAAAGAAGTAACATTGTTTTGAATATCTACCACTTGCTCATGGTGCTTTAAATTGTGATATCCTCTTCCAAAACAGAATGAAAGGACTCTTGAAATTCAAAGCAAAACATCGTATTATAGTGTTTTTTGTAATTAATAAAAAAACGGGATTTGAAGCAATATACGCCACTGAACTTAAAATTTTACATTCTTAGAGTATGGAACAATAACCACAGGGATTTATAAAACACACTACTAAGTGCCAGAGGTGGAGTGAAAGTGATAAAACAATTAAAAATCAAACAAAAATGTCTTGTTTTTGAAATTATTCGTAATTTTTAAGAATCCCTCCCTCAGCTTGGAGGAAATAGACGCCAGCGAAATTTATCCAATTTATTCTGAAATACTGGAAAAGAAACATTTATTCAAATCGGGGGAATTAGATGATAATGTGCGCCTGTCATAGCAGTTCCATAATGGGAGTCTATCCTGAATATCAAACGTTACCAATACCCGAAGAGATGACTTTACGACCAGAAATTTGAATTATTCTATCCGTCCTACAGTCTATTATAACAGTCCGATAGTAAATCACTTCCGGATGGTGGCCAAGGAAATGCCGGTCCTTTGTACCAAATTGCAGCTCCACAGTCAATATGCGTTGAGTCAATGGAGCGGAATAATTGTGTTTGCAGGCCGGGAATGAGTCTCCTT
The DNA here is from genome assembly GCF_040115645.1 of Euwallacea fornicatus. Taxonomy (NCBI): domain Eukaryota; kingdom Metazoa; phylum Arthropoda; class Insecta; order Coleoptera; family Curculionidae; genus Euwallacea; species Euwallacea fornicatus. The sequence goes on along the minus strand of NC_089542.1, from coordinate 6,302,311 downwards.
TAAGATTTACCAAAAATTATCTCAAACGTTATCAAAACCGAGTACCTATTTGTTTCGGCCCGAATTACGTTGGAAGAGCTTTCGAGAACGTGGCCTGAAGGTCTCGTGCCTTATTTTTGGCCCCGGGATGTTACTTTTAACGGCCGGATTTCAGCTTTTGTGACATAAGAAGCTTTAGTCAAACATATTTTATTGAAAGTAGGCCGCCATTAAAGACGGAATGAGGAGATAAACAAGCCGAAAAGTTGAGTTAGCTAATGGAAAGAGAGCGGTTTGCTATTTTGCGCAACTTTCCTCGTTTCCGCTTTGCCGCATTACTCAGTTATACACTCGACGTCATAAAAACTATCGTAAAACAAAAACATTTTTCCAAACGAGAACCGCAAATTCCCTGTCGTCTTGTAATTTAACACAATGCATCCATTTATATTTCATATCCCCCACGAAATGACTTATTTATGTGGTCATAGCGAAACCGCGCTTTCCGGACTCGCCGTAACGAATAAATCAGCAGGAAAAATAGCTTGGTTGATAAAAATTTCAAAGGACAACGTATATAGAAGCCTCTTTAAAAGTTAAACGACGCCTGTTACAGGTAGAGAAATGATTAAAATACATCCAACGGTGCCAGTTTAGACTTAAAAAATTTTATTTATCGGATTAAACATGGAAAAGAAAATTTATCAAGGGGAATATCACATATTTACAACGTTAATTAGATCCACTGTAGAAAATGTAGAAAACGAAGAACATTAGATTAGATTATAGGTGGAAACGAAAATGAAAGTTTATAATGTGCAATCATACTTGTTGAGGAAAAACGAAAATAAAAGAAAACTGTTCAATGAGTAACTAAAGCATAAACGGTTTTTTTTAGGAAACTCTTCAAATAGATACGCGGTATGTTATTCCATCGATCGGGTAATATGGGATTTATCTACAACGCTTACCTACTGAAACTTATTTTTGTTTTGTTTTTTTTTGTAGAGGAGAAAAGGTTCCTTAATAGGTACCCGTTCTGGTGGTCACAAGATCAGTTGATGTTGGATTCGTCTCTGAGGGAGACGCCTTCCCATTAAAAACCTCGCTTCTCCACCCTATATCCCTACTGAAACCATCGCTAGGTGTTACTTCCGGAAAAGGGTGATACAAAGGTTTGATATTTCTTTTCTGTCCTCAATTACGGTTCAGGGACTCCCATTCTCCATCATTTTAAAATATTTTTTCCAAAATTTATTTCCTTCGTCTGTCTAGAATATATGTTTTAAAACTCCTCTCCTCCATCGCTTCGATTTTTTTTGCTTTAAAACCTTCTTTTTTCCACCGATCTAAAATATTTGTTCTAAAACTCCTCTTCGTCGTTTTAAAATGTATATTGACATACTGCTCTCCTATATAAGTTTTTGTTTTAATTTAAAAATTTTCTTCTCTCACTTTAAAATATTTGCTCTAAAACTTCTGACCTCCCTTGGCCAAAAATGTTTGTTTTTTAAACTCCTCTTTCGCTCACTTAAAATTATTTGTAAAAATTGTAAGCCTTTATCCATCAAAAGACTCAGTTCCTCCCAATTGCCTTATCCTCTCGAAATTTGCCTTCCCACGAAATTTGTCCTCCACCATGTTGCTACCTACTCAAAAACCTCGGGAGACCTGCTCAAACCTGCCACGACCCAGGACCGTCCCTGTGAAATAAAATCTTCGAAGTCGAGTAAGTATGAGTTCTCTTCTTTTGTTTTACCATTTGCTCATTTTAATTCATTGAATTGATATTATTCTGTAGAGAAGCATAAATATACACAATAAAATATCAAAACTCTGAAGAAAGACAAATGAGACGACAGAAATGTTGAAGAACAATAATGTCTAAAAATAACTGCTGGAGAAAAACAAAAATTACACTAACACATCGAAAAGTTAAAATTAAAAATAAACTTGTTTTGTATGAGATGCGAAAATAAAAGAATGATCAAACAAAACATCGGTTAGCAGGAAATAAAAAAACTAAGAAAAAAATTAAATATAAAGATTTGAAGGAAACATAACAAATATAAAAAGAAATAAAAATACATTAAAATGTTAAAACAAGAGGCCGAGAAAAAAATAATTACAATAACTCTGTTTCTCTTTCCTTGTCAATCTCTGATTGATAGGCAAAGACATAAAGCAGAAAAAATAGGACAATCCTCTATAAAAAAAATAGAGGAAAAGAAGAAAGTATAAATTCAAATTTGAAAACAAATAACAAAGTAAAATGAAATACAAACTCTGTGTGTCTCTGTAATTAGCTTTTAAGGCAACTTTCACAATGGACATATAATAAAAGCAAGCGATGCAGGTATTTAAAAGTTGGTTTCAGTAGAGACACAGGAAGTAAAAAAAATAGAAATATACATCAAAAATAAAAAAATGCACCAACATTATACGCGAGCATTTGTTTAATATTGATCACAGAATTAAATCGAACGATGCTAATATCGTAATCCAAGGACCATTATGAACGAAACGTAAAATCAAAGACTCTGCAGATATGTACTTATTTTACTTAAATTAAATCCATATCTATCCTTTATTAAACGCTGACAAATATGGACCAATCTCAAACACAGAAAATGAAATATTGTTGCAAAAAACAGATTTTTAATTAAATGTAATAATTGAATATTAAATATTTCCCTCAAATTAACCTTTTGGAAAGATGACATGAGTGATGTTAAAGAAATTATCGTTAATTAGCGACTAAGAAAAAGATGTTTCGAGTGTTTGACACAATGTAAATATTCACCTTTGATATATTTCTTTCATATATAATTAGTTTGTTATTTATTTTTATTTTGCTTCTCTTTTGCCCTCGGTTCCAAAAACGGCGACATATTTGTCACCGAAACATTAACAAGGATGTTTATTCGAGCTCTTAATAGAGAGTGAATTTCATTTTCAGTCGGTTTTGACTAAGAATAGTGTGCAATTTCGCCGGAATAACAAAATCGACTGGTGCGTGAAGCGCTACTCCTAAAAATTAAAAAAAGGGTGAACGAACAATCCGCCTAAAACGCAGAGTGTATATGTACAAGGTGGAACTGCCAAATGGAATAAATCAATATTTGCATATTTCCACATATGCGAAAAAATACCGAAACACGTGAACTTTAGAATCTCAAATTACATCCTGTAACGTAAAAATTTTAGACCTACATTTAACCTCCGTTGAATGACAATAGCAACCTCCCAAAATTTTTAAATTGAAAGTATCGGTTTGGGATACGTCATTTGAAAGGTCTTTTCATCATTTGTTCAAAATTACTACGATATTAAACTTTATTCAAAAGAATAATAAAACCGAAAAAAATTATCTAATTGACGAAATGCTCTACAACAAAATAAAACTTACTAACTAATACCACTTCGATATTGACAATTTGATAAAATAACAAAACAAATAAATCTCAATGTACTTCGACCCAACTTTTCCAATTCGGTGGATAAGGAAGCGACGATTTGTTAAAATGGCCAGCACGATCACCTGATCTTACTCCATTAGAGTTCTCCTTATGGGGATATGAAGGGGATATGTGAAGAGTATGATGTACAAAACTAAACCAAGCGATTTAGCTGATTTCAAAAGAAGAATAACGCTTGCCGTTGGATTGATTACTCCAAGATGTTGATTAATGTTAGAAAACGTTTTTATTTACGATTGGGATACTGCCATGAGGTGGCAGTTGGAGATATGCATTTTGAACGTCTTATGGAAGATTGAGATTGATTTGTTTTATTATTTTATTACATTATCAGTAACGAAATGACATTAGTTATTAAGTGTTAAGTTTGTTGTACAGATTGTCGTCAATTAAATGAATTTATTTCTCTTATATAGTTCTTAGCAATAAAGTTTAAAACTATAGCAGGTTTAAATAAATTATGAAAAGACCTTTAAATTGAGGTATCAAAAATCCATACTACCAATTTAAAAAATTGAGGGTTGCAATTGTCACGCAAAGGGGGTTAAATTTAGAGATACAATTTCTACGTTACTGAATGTAATTTCAGAATCTAAAATTGATGTGTTTCGATATTTTTTCACATATGTCGAATTATACAGATATTGATCTTATTCAATTTAACTATTTCACCCTGTATGCATAGGTTAGTAGAAATTACCGGAAATAAAACGTAAACCAATTCACATTTCATTTAGGATCCTATTTAGAAGCTAACTAAATTAGATAATTTTAACTTGAAAAATTCCCAAATTAAAATTCTTTGAACGTCATTTCGTGGTTATTCAAAAACTGCTTTTTTACTACGCTTTGATGATATTGATATTTCATCACCGCTTCCACAATTTACTTTTTTTATTCTTTGAAACGCATATTCGCTTTTTACAACCTCGCTGGTACTTAAACTTTAGGATTCTGGGCTAAATAATGAGCTTAAAAAGTGCAAAAAACGGGTTAAACTTCAGGAATCTCCAGCTCGGATTGCTATCGTTGGGCACTCGGCTGCAACAAACAGCCATTGCTACAAAATGGAGGGCGATCTTATTCTAAGTGCCACCTCGTAGTCTGCATTTTGATCGCCTTGATAATTGCACCGTTGAGATAATAAACATTGGACTGTGAAGCCATGAAACAGGCACTTCGCCTCTATCTGATGATGCCTTTACGCTGGCTTAATGGCTCTGTAGCACCTAGCGGGGTGGATTAATTTCGATAGCACATTTTCGGGTCAATATTGCCGAGAAAGTTTTCGGACTGTAACACTAAAACCGATTTAGAACCACTTATAGATGTGTGTCGGTTTCAAAGTTATCGAAGTAAAAACTTAAGCTCTGAACATTCCTAATTAATCAGTGGCAGTGTCAAACATTTGAGAGCAAGAGGCGCGAACTCTAATCGTCCTGCAGATCGTTTTTGCCGTGCAAGAGCTGCAGATATGTGTAATAATCAGTTTAATCGTCGATTACAAAGGCTTCACCAATTTTGTTTAGGCATTTTTTATCTTTCTTCGCTCCTACTGATCCCCGACTTTGGAGTTTTAAAACCTCGTGAAGATATTGGACAAATCATGGAGACTATTTATTCTATTCGAGAACACACATCTGTATAACTATCTCTCCCTGTTTAAAATATGTTTATTTAATAAAGGAAATAATTTACAAGTAACGAAGCAACAGAAAACTCCAGAATTACTACTGCTTATATAGAATCAATAATGACAACTGCTACCAACAAACACTCACACCCGGTCCACCAGGCTCCCGTAACTGCAGCACCATCCACTCACGGGTGCTCACAATATTCAAGAACGTTGCTCAATGTGCTCAATCATTACAAGAAGCGTTCTTTCCAACACTCAGCATTTGCGAGTTTGGGAATTTTAAATTTTGCACGGTATTGCAAGACATACCAACTTTAGTCACTATTGTTTTGGCTAACGAATTCAACCTCCTTAATATACAGTGTGTCGAATATAACGGTATAAAGGGGGCTTTTGTAAAAAAAGTTCATATAAACCTAGCTCCAAACACACTTCGTTTCTAAGGTGCAAGGTGTTCACCGTTCTTTTTAATATTTTCTTAAGTATTTCAAAAATTGTTTGAAATAGCAACGCAAAATTTGCAACACGCTATGGAAGAATAAATGTGAATTTTCTGTAGTAAGAAAACCATGTCTACTTTCGCCAGTGGCGTCCGTGCACCCATGAAATATTTTAGTGAAAAAATGCCACGCTACTGAGTTGTGCTCATATTAATATGTTTTTTTAAATAGTCGATCAATTCTTAATAAAAAAATACTCTTAATATTTTATCGCTCAAGGAGCCGTTTTCAATATAAAAAATAATTTCTAATTCCTGTGACAACCATAAAGTCACTCAATACTTGCAATACAGCTCTCTGGACAGTGCCGATATCAAAACATACCAAAAATCGTTACTAATCTTAAAAATAAATGAAGTTGCGGAGATGTCTCAGATGGAAAATCTAATTTTTCCGTTAAGGTTATGATCGCATTGGTAAACCATTGATGCATATCATCAATGGCGAGTACAGATCTCGAGTTTTGCAAATCAATTAAAATTTACCACAAATGTACGCTGAAAAGGGCAATATACCGGGTGGTACATTTAACCTGACAAATCGGGATATCTCGAAAATTACGCATCAGATTAAAAAAAGTTTCAAATGAAAGTATTTTGTCTCGAATGGATCCACGATATAACACTAACCATGACTTCCCAACTCTTTCACTTGGGGTTGGAGCGGGGGTAACTTTGAAATATCAAATGGCAACCCTCATTTTTTATTGCAGATTTGAATTTTACGATAAAAATTACTTGGAGTTTGTCTGAAACTTTTTTTTCGATTCGCCACAGATGGCGCTGTAATCGGAAAAAATTGTTTTATTCTGATTCTGAAAGAAAGCATCGTGTCCTTCATATTTTTAATGGAAACTTGTTGGTTTTTTTGGGTACTTCCGATAGTTTAAAGAAATAAAACCGTCTGTGAGAAAAAGTAAATTTCATATCGTTTACAAAGACAGTGAAAGAAATTGTAAGTTTTTTATTGATGATATTTTTATCTAGGCAGTACCGATAAATAAAATGAAAAACCTCAGTTTTACTTCTGAAATGGTGTAAAAGTAGTACTTGTTAAATTGCTTATTGTGTTATTTTGAATCTCAGTTTTCACCATGAGTGCATTATCTAATGACGTAAGAATTGATATGATTTTTGCATATGGGGCATCTTTGGATTATCAGACTGCTGTCGAAACTTATAGGAATCGCTTTCCTAATAGAGAAACGCCATCCCTGTCCACATTTTATTGCGTTGTTAAGGTTTTTAAAGAAATTGGTTGTGTTAAACCTCGAAAAAAACAAAAAATAAAGTTTTTTTTGTCACAGACGGTTTTATTTCTTTAAACTATCGGAAGTACCCAAAAAAACCAACAAGTTTCCATTAAAAATATGAAGGACACGATGCTTTCTTTCAGAATCAGAATAAAACAATTTTTTCCGATTACAGCGCCATCTGTGGCGAATCGAAAAAAAAGTTTCAGACAAACTCCAAGTAATTTTTATCGTAAAATTCAAATCTGCAATAAAAAATGAGGGTTGCCATTTGATATTTCAAAGTTACCCCCGCTCCAACCCCAAGTGAAAGAGTTGGGAAGTCATGGTTAGTGTTATATCGTGGATCCATTCGAGACAAAATACTTTCATTTGAAACTTTTTTTAATCTGATGCGTAATTTTCGAGATATCCCGATTTGTGAGGTTAAATGGATCACCCGGTATATCAATCAGAAAATGATCGGATAAATAGCTTTTTCGGCATTTTTTCAAAAATCTTCAAAATGATTATAACTTCTCCGTGATTTTCTGCTATCAAAAGGGCAGTCCACGAGTTTCAACATGGTTAAACCTATCTATCAAAAACATAAAATATACAATAAATCGCGATATTCTATCAAGAAACTCAGGCATGTGGGTCTTCGAGAAATAACTCAAACTTGTCTGAAACCCTATCGTACAGACAGATAGCAACAGGTATCCATAGGTAAAGGATAGTGTACAGTCATTTTACTTAGGATAGCCATTTCTTTGGGAATCCCATCAGGAAGCATACTGGGTCCTTTCTCATTCGTGAAATATGAAGGGTGCCAATTTGAAAACTTTCCACTCTTATTACCTCGAAACGGAATAGATTTTTCTTTTAATCGCCTAAATACGTCGATTTCGTTATCGAGAGGAAACCATTTTTTTTTTAATTAATTACACATCTTTAAACTTTCTACACCCCAGAACCAACATATGAAATATCTTATATCGTAAAGGGGGTCAACTGATACATCATTTTAAAGACCTTTTCTTTCTCTACATTTTGGTATTTCATTTGTTACTTTTGACTGTTGCGTTATAAAGTTAGGCGTCTTTCATCACTCTGAGTTCATTTTTCCTATTAGTGTTTCGATGGCGTTCAAACTAAGACTTTTTATTCATGCAGTTTAATGGCACAAAGAAAGCTAATAGTCTTTCATACAAATAGATTTGTCCGTAAGGTACCATGGAAGATTACCTTGAATAACGGTAAAATGAATACAAAGGTAATATGAATACAAAGGTAATGTCTAAGCTTTTGGGATTGTTAGTAGATATCGACGATTCCTGGCAGCCCTATGTAGACTACATTATGAACAGACTCCATAAAAGTCGTATGTGACTGAAAAAAACATTATACATCAGGCTAAATTTGAATCTCGCACGCAAAATTGTGTTGTTTTTTGATAGGCAAAGTGTGGTACTAATAGGGTAAATGTGTGTCAGAAGAGAATGCATTTAAAACTATGTTGCGAATGAAAATAAACTTGTAGAGGAAAATTTACAACCAATAAGTTGCCAACTCAAGCTTTTATAGATAAAAATTAATACTGCATTTCTCTTAGAATAACATTTTGTTCCAACTACATATGCCACAGGTTTATGTAACTCGAACCCTCGACTATTCATTCGAGCTATATGAGCGCAGACCATATTACAATACCATAAAATGCTTTAATAAATTGTCGAGAGATATTAAATTTCTGACACAGCTAAAACCATTTTCAAAAGACTGCCGTATTTAAGCTACAAGTTATGAGATTTTTCTAGTATCATATCTATATACCGGATTTCTTATTGAGATGTGCTCACTACTGCTGCTATCTTTGAAACGACGATAATTACAAAAATGGTTAAATATATAAAAAAAACGCATTTTTTGAGAACCTTTAATATGTCGTACACGGCGTTGCCATTTAATTTTGGGTTTTGAGTTTTTGTAAGAAATGTGCAACTGGTGAAAATATTAAATCGAAACTAACTATTAATAGAACTGTCAGCATGGTAAAACTAAATTCGATACAATTTTTCTTAGTTTCTTTTATTTTATAACATAAGTGTTAAGGGATTCCTTCGATTAACGAACCCGAACACGAAAACGCCAATTTGGTTTGCAAAAAATGGACTGTATTTAATTGCAGTTATTTTAAATAATGATAGAGTTTTTTGGTCTAAATATGAAGATGGAGAATGCTTAATTGGGCTGGTTACACACTATGATTTTGGTCACATCCCGACACCGACGCAGCTTCAACACGAAGGGAAGAAAAAAGAAAGACAAAAATTACTTCGATTATCCCTTCAGTACTAAACCCGAGGAATTCCAACCTGGGGTGCACCACCACCAAGGGCCCTTACGGGCGATGGATAAGTCGCATGCCATAAATAGAGGCCATCTTGGGAATATCTATACTAGTCGCTTTTCTGGAAATATTTCAGGCCCATCGTGGCAATAGTCCCGATGGAAAAAACTTCCTTTGACTAGCAGCATATTTCCCAGCCAAAAAGCACCCTTAGTTTTGCCTGATGGACCATGTGGTCTGGCACCCAGATGGTATTCTCAGAACAAGTATCGCAGTACATGGGCGTAACTTAAGGGATGAAATACAAATACCTAACAACTAACAAAATTAACAACAACAAAAAAACCAATAACTTAAAGTCCCTAACAATAAGCGTATTATTATTCCAACATTTGGTATTTAATATTTTCATATTAAAAAACTTTTTAAAATTGAGACTTGGTCCTTTTAATTTATATATCAAAAACGCTTTTTATCGCTAAAATATTAATGTATCATTTGCGTGCTTTACTTATCATCTATTTGTATGACCACCTAATTCTCCCGATATGGTTCCAATTGATTTTTGGATTTGGAGAATTGTGAAACTATTAAAGACCAAATTTTAAAAAGCAGAAGAAACGCTAATAATACATTGTTCTTTCAAGAATAAAAATCGCTTCGACATATGAAATAAAAATATAAAATGTGTATTTAAAAAAACTGAGTCCGAATTGATACCATGAATGCGAAATATCACTTTGATAAAATAGAGCGCCCAAATTGTAAAGAGAAATAAAATAATAAACGAATGTATTGAACTTTTCTAATTAAACTGATATTTATTGAAATATTTTCCATTGAATATTTCCATCAATTTCTATATTTTTCGTAAAATCTTGAAATCTAAAACTAATTTGTCAACGCTATTTAGGGACGTTGATAGTCCCGAAAAAATGGCTACATTTTTTTATTGTTTAACAACTCTCCCAATTTTAAACATACCAATCTTGAACAACTTAAAAAAGACCCTGTATGCATACCTCTACATTTGTGAGAATTGGACTCCTGAAACTAGATGTTCTCAAACGAAGTGCAATAGTTTTCAAACCTAATCACTGTAGTATCGAAAAATTGACAACAGTAATTCAGTTTTTCAAGTAATTTTATCAAAAGTTGGCAACATCGCATTCCAATTTAAAATGAACTGATTAATCTAACATATCAAGCTAGGCAACGTTGCTAGGTTTCGTCAATATGTTTCCTGAAACTTCTGGTATCCTGGTCATTTTCCTCTCTTAACTTAAAATCACTTAGATGTGTGATGGCTCCAAAGTTGTCATGGTAAAATCCGTACTAAATGGGCCCGTTTTCAGTTGGAAACTGGGAATTCTAATTATTGTCTTTCAGATCGTTTTTGAGAAAGAGCTTTGGTGTTGAAGCCATCATTTCAATTATTCTACGTATAGAGGAACTATAATTTAATTATAAAGGCTCTCGCCTCGGTAAGGAATAAGTTCGGGGAATTCGGAGGAGAGAAATGGGGGCGAACGCTAGTTCCGGGGGGCTCGAAAGCAAAACCGTGTCGGAGACATTTTGTTTAATAAAACTCCGCCGAAGGTAAAGGGAAAGTTCGAGAGTTGATGGCATTTGCTGGGCCGGGTGACCGATATTAATTCAAAGTGCATTTCACGGCACATGACTTACCACTGTTAGTGGTTTTTTTGGCATTTCAAATCAGCGATATGTGGGCTATGAATGACATTTTAAAATGTGGATCATACGCACATGAATTCGATTTGTCCATATACAATACGTATCCATAAATTCTCTCTTCATTTTTGAGTTTTCTAATCTCGAAACGGATTTTCCCCGCGGAACTTAAATTTCCATCATATTCCAATGCATTAACCTCAGACTTAAGGTTTTCTCAATTCTGTACTGGATGTTTATGAAACAATATTTGCAAATGGTACAGAACACGCCTCCACATTTATTTCGTTGATTGAGACCGTTTTCAAAGAAATGCACGTTTTGAAACCCCTTTGTATTTCATTTTTGCAAATTTTATATTGAGAAAGTAGAAACAGCCTGCAATAGAATCTTTAATGAAAATTCTAGTGACGTACTTCTGTAGAGTAATGATTGGGCACAATTAACTATAATTATGTAACCATAAATATACATATTAGACATTTGAATCATTTCGTAAATAGTTTGAAAAATAACGAATACAAATATATTTTTTTGTTTTTTGTTTTATAAAAAATATATAATTATTTTTTCACTTTTCTTATATCTATTGGAGGGAAGAACCTATACATCTAATAATGCACAAGAAGTCTCATAAAAAATCATTATTACAATTGATTGTGGTTTAACCACGGGACAGAAAAAAATATTTACATAGCCAGATTTCACAGAAAAAATTCTATCGAAATGCGTTTCTATTATTTTAATATCATAACAAACAAACGAAATGCCAAAAAGGTTTTAGATTGTACGGAGGCTTTTTAAACACACAGTATCTACGAAGCCAAGAGAGGTTATGACTTTTTTGGCTCTGTCAACTTTCGTTTCATACAAATCAAGCACAAGATTTTAAAAACTTTACGTATCTCACTTCAGAAATAACTAATATATTTCCCAAAATATTGTACATCCTGTATATTATTTCATATTTAGATTCAACATGCTACAGTGTTGGTAGTGTACAAAATAGTGCAATAGGGCACTACTCAAAAACTTCTCGTTTCTCAATTTAGATTCCAATATTAATCTATACTACTATATTTACTGGAATATCGGAAACCCAAAGAGATACGGGGTGAGTTAAGTTGTGTCAAAGTTAAGCAATTGCCTGCAGAATGTAATGCATTTTCGAAATTATAAAAATTTCCCATCGTTCCTAAGATATTCGGCAAAAAAAAAGTTTTGCAAAGTAATATTTAGTATATTCCGATATTATTTTTTTAAATATTAGCACTGTATTCTGTTTCATACTAATGTTCGATTAAATGATATAAATAGATTTAAAACAACTGCTTTCAATTTAATTCCTTAACCATCAATCGTATTTTTATATTTGTTGAGATTTAAATTATAAATCAGAGGAATAATTTCTAAAACGTTTCTACCTATGCCTATTCTTCCATTTCAGAAAAATTGGAAGAAGGACCATTATTTTAAATTAACTAACAGATATTTTAAACTAATTTAGGAACCATTGACACCATAGCCGGTATACTGAAACAGGTGCAATGATGGTATCTACTAGGTTACTTATGGGACTGTCGCCAAATCTAATAAGTTTTATTAACGGGTTGGCGGTACTTATGATATCAATTTCCGATGTAACTTTTCGCATATTCCGGATTGTAATAATGATTATTTAAGGGGATCCAAATTAACTGGTTCAAGAAATACCCCGAAGAACAACATTAAACTTAAGTTTTCCTCTTTTCATTAAAATTATATCCGGTTTTTTTCAGAACAAAAATAAGGAGTGAGAACGATGTAGGTCCCTCAGGGGCGGCCTGGAAGATAACCAAATTTCCTGGCTTCTTAAAAATTCAAAAAACGAATAATAACTCGACAAAAAAGCGTTCTTCTGCTTGACGTGGCCTTTGGCGTTTCCGTCGAATATTTTCACGGGGCCCGCATTTATTGCTCCCCCTTATGTGAGCCATAATAATTCCTCGGCGCCTTTGGGCGGCAAAAAATCTAATCTTTTGATCCGAAAACGGTTTTCCTGACAGGTTATTAAAAATATTTCACTTTGGGATCCCCTAAACAAGTTTCACATTTTAATGAGACCTGTTAGACGGAAAATCGCATTAAAAAACTTATTATTTTGCTTATTACTATGGACAGTTTTATATTCATGGATTTTATTATACTGTTTACACCACGCATAGGCGAAGGACGCATAAATTTCAATGATTCATTAGGGGGCGAACTCGCGAAGTATTACGCGTGCAATGCGGAAACATCTCGAGGAAGTAACTCGATGAAAAATGTAGACCACACACGTCATTGGAAGGTATACGCTATTTTACGAATCATAAGAAACACACAAAGACTTTTATATAAATCTCGGACAATCTACCAAATGGGAAGTCAATTTTAAGCCATTTTAGAAGTTTCATCGATTAAAAAACTCTTATCCTCCATCGGTATGTATAATGAAGGGGATCAATGCATATTTAAACTAGAACTGCTGCAAAACAAAAAAGAGATATTCCGCCCTTCTCAGGTGTTTGGACTAATTACTGAAATGTCGAAAACTGTTGGCAATGGAAAAAGTTCAACTCCAAAAAAACAGGTCCATTTTTAGCGTTACAGAACTTTTTAAGCTTTTTCATAATCAAAGTATTTTTGCCTGAAAAGTCTGATTTTTAAACTATTTGAAAACTCCTCGCCTCTATCACTTCGAATTTAACTAAAAAATTTACTATTATCCCCCGTCGACTAAGGTAGTACTCTTTACTATTAAGTATATACCTCTAGAATTTCAGACACAGTACAGACGAAGTTTATGTATAAAGAAATCGATATCCAATTAGTTAATGCTGAAATATGTAAACTTCAGATAGTAGAATCGACAGTTCCTGACTTTTCATCTGGTGTTCAAGAGTATCGCATGCGATGCAAAGGAAACCTGGTAGGGCTGTTATTAAGACGGGAGTCACGATTTGTTTCGAGTTTATTCTGTCTTTTATTAAAACTCTTTTTCGCCTCCCCTTCTTGCTGAAAGGGTGTTTTTAGACGTACTTTTTCATTAAGCCGCCATTGTTGTGCTACAGTAGAAACCGGTTTGCCGAGGAAGCTAAACAATCTATTTTTTGTCGTCTCTTTGTATTAAAACGAATAAGAGATTTTTATGCTAATTTCTTAATTGCATTTCCCGTCGCACTTCCAATGCGACTATGACGCGATCGGGGAATACCAATATAACTTGCATTGTTTGCATTACGGGAATGGGAAAATTTTGGCATTTTCCGCAATAAAAAACGTTGTAACCAATTGATGCAGTCGCAATTTACTGGGGTAAATAAACTTTTTTATGTATACGTAAGCTGTCGGGTAAATGGGAGCGAACAAGCACCAATCGCAGAGTTTTTTACGCTGACTAAACTAAAAAATCGACTCATATTTTCCCGCTTTTAACGTATCTCTGCAGTGACGGAAAATTTTAATTAATGAGGAGAAGTTTCTGCGCCTTATATTTGCTAAAAAATGACAAACAGTCCCATAATAATTCTTAACTTTACCATGTTAATTATCATCAGCAAGAACTTTCACGTCCAGTGGTATCTCCACACGTCGTTTCTGCTCGAGCACAACAGCAAATGTTTGTTCCTGGTCACTTTTCCCATCCAGAATTCTGGGCATGACCAAAATAAACCGTATAAATTACGATCTGTGAGTGAAAGGTATACAAACAGTAAACGGATTTAAAGTTTACCAACACTTCAACGCAGCTGGAATATTAACAATTTTCCTTTTTATTCGCCGGGCCTCTCTTATCGTGCCCGGACAAAATGGAAATTTAAAATAGCTGCAAACAAATTGAATCTGCATAGGTCAGTAGTTTTTAAAATTGCCAGCAAACTACTATATTTTTTGTTATTGGAATGGAAATACTTCTAGTTACGCCAATTTTGATAATTCTGAGGTTAAACCAAATTAGAAATGCGGTTTGTTGCCAGAGAAAAAGGCTATCGATCATTTGGACTTTCTGCCCTACTGTACCGGATTTGCATGGAAAAAGTGATATAATGCATTCGGGCCAGTGCGTGGCAAAAATGAATGAACAACTGTCCTAACTACGTTGCCGATTTACGAATAATGGAACACATCTATTATCCTAATGCGTAAATCCGGATAACAAGAAGTTGCGTTTTTCTTTTTTTTCAATTTAGACTATCAATTTTCATCATATATTGACTGATATTTTTCCCATTTTTAGTGAGTTAAAATGTATAGAGTTTCGAGTTTATTTGTTCTAAATTTTTTTCAACCGGACACAATTTGAAGGGCGTTGTTTTCCCTTTAGGAACCTTCAAATTTTGTACATGTGGATGTCACGTTAGTCTAATATCATCTTACTAAATTTGAAACGTTAAATCTTTTCGCACCATTAAGAAGAAGATAAGAAAACTTTAATTTTTACTACAGACTCACAGTTTTTCAGGTTTCTGAAAGATATTTCCAAATACTTCAGCAAGTTCCGTTGCCACTAGCAACAAAGTGGTTTTTAAGTTTTCAATTTATATCATTTTAAGAGTGGTTCTCTTCACATTAAAATTGCCGAATTTTAAGTTTTTCACGGGAATCTTAATCCCAAGTACTCTTCTTAGTTTTGTGGAACTAATAACCACCTCAAGGCTTCCAAACAATATTTTGAAATTATTTAATAATTTCACATCTTCCTCATTTTAAGCGCGGTTTTTACCCTACCGAAACCTATGAATCTTTAAATTTTTACTGCTACGTTAGTCTGATGTATTATGTAAATAATAATAAATAATATATAATAAATACTCACTTCCCGTAAATAAAAATCAAATTAAAAAAAATGTGGATTCTGACAAGTTTCAATTTCCCTCCAAACTTCAAAATTTTACGAACTCTTTCATCTCTTTTCAATCTCTTTGCAGCCATTTTAATCTTAATAGTGCTAATAAGTTTCAGGAAACTAATAAATTCACTTCACAATTCAAAATAAAGAAAAAATAGGGTTTCTGAGAGCGTCAAATTTGGTTCTACATTTATATAAGTGGACACCGTTTTATGGACTGATCTCGTTTCTGAAAATAGATTGTCTTCTTTTAATTTATATTACACAGGTGTCATCAGTTCAAAAGTATCCATGGGGAGTGGAAGAAGGACCGCGTAAAGTTTAATATGCCTCCGATAAAGACCTACGAAGTGGATTACCAGGCTAGCAGTTGATGTGGGCGGAGTTAGTCCAACCAACGTCTCCACTGCGATGTATAGATTAATATTGATTTCACTGCCTTCGCGGCGATGGGATTTTTTTTAAACTTCAGAGCAAAAACCAGAAATATAAATAAATGAAAAAACGATTAATCCATTACTAAAACTTATATTAATAAACATTCTCAAACGGTGAGAAATTTGGTAATACTGGATTGGCTCCGCCCACGTCAGCTGAAAGCCTCGCAGTCCACTTCGTTGGTCTTTGTCAGAGGCATACTAAACCTTATTCGGTCCTTTTTCCCCTTGCATAATCTCTATGTTTCTACTTGAACCAGTTGTAACAGTGTACACTATCTATATATGCGTATATAAATGGATTCTTTCCTTTCCTCATAATTTCTTACTCCTCGGTGATTTTCTCGGGAAGACGTTTTATTTTCCGTTGGTAATACCATCAACAGGACCAGTAGGAATCCTTAAATGTCTCACGCTCCAAGCCACATGATTCTCTGAATTCCATGTGATCTTTTTTGGGGGTGGTGAATTGCAAAATATCATTTTGTGTGGTCCTTGATATTTGTTACATTTAGTTGGATGTTAGCATTCTTCTGTATTATAGTAAAATGGACTGCATCGGCTGCATGGGGCAGGAATATGTGTCAGTGGCTCATCTTTGAGTATTCTGAATACTCTGCCTAAATAGTGGACATACGGTTGTTCATGAGTCTCTCGTATGTGGTTAGGTCGCGTGTAATCAGTTTCGTCATGAATGTTGATGTTCCTTAACTTCCTGAAATATTGTTTTTACAAAAGCTGATTTTTAAATCTATTATTTTAAGATGTTTTAAAACCAAATCATGAATTATGTGCAAGTCAATTCCTGTGGCTCCAACTGAGCAGGGCGGATATATCTGGCGATATAAGTTTGTTTTTGTATTGCTAAGGCGGTGTTTAGGTGTAAGTTGTATAATTTATCATTTTTTCTCTATGAGCCGTTTCAGCACCCCGGTGATTATAGTCTCGTGAATTGTTTTAACCAAAAAGCTTGATTCCTGCTTATTGATTATACCCTGGTTGTTTGTTCTTGTTATTAACGGTTGTTGTTAAGTTCTCAGCATTTGGGGACAAAGTGGATTCTCTTAGATTGTGATATCGAATTTTTGAGTGGTGAACGGTGATTATGGGTGTTCTATCGTTGCCGTTATCATTTTGGTTATTCTTTCCTGAGCATTGGATCGATTCAATTCTAATATTTTTTCTCGTTGATTGGAGTTGTGGGAGTAATGGAAGTTGGGGCTTTCTACCAGTTTCCCTTGCTTTAGGTTTTATAAGTCGTCTTGAGAGCTCTAGTCCGATTCAGGCTCTTGCGAGCTACGAAGGTACATCTTTCCTCTCAAAGAGTCTCTGTGTTTATCTCCAAGGCGAAGAGACGTTTGCTACAAATTTTTCGAATTTCGAATTGTTTTGGAGTTACAAGGACACGAAGCGATAAAAAAAATGTATACACTGTCCCTCAGAACCACCTTATCGGCAGGTAGGTTGATACACAGCTCCGATAACAGCAACTTTTTGAAAAAAGTCACGTTTCCAATAAGTTGTCGCTAAATTTGTGTAAATTAGTATCGGTTTTAGTACTGTTGTCCCAGCTTAATCTATTTCTTGATTCGTTTACACTCAAGGCCAAACTGGCATGAAATTTAAATGACGGTAAATACATTAAACTCGCACGACAAAGGAAAATCTAATTCCAGTTACCGGCGACACACAATCACAGAGGTTCGTTAAAATCCGGTGAATTTTTAAAATTGATTTTCGTCCCGTCGATGTCGGCACGAATTCCCCTGCATTTTAAATCGAGCGTAAAACATTTAGTTCCGAGGAGAGGGATGGAGAAACTACCACTCCGAATTGTTCTATTTTTCTATATAACATATCACTTAAAAAGGATTTTCCGTTCAAACACATTTTCGTGTCCAATAAGGCGCTCACATTCGCCCCCGATCCGCACAAATCTTCCCTGACAAACTCTCCGGGGCATTTTCACCGCTGGATACTTCCCAATTTTGTTCGAACAAAATCACCTTAATGCCCGTTCCAGCAAAATGCAATTTGATTTCTTGTCATCACGCAATCAGGACCTCCGACTGAAAAGTTACGTTTTAGAGTTTGTTCGAGCCGAAGTTTAGAACACACCATCCAAATTAAATCAGGGTGTTTTTGTTTGGAACTTTCAAATATCCTTTTAAATCCAAAGTCGTCGAGTGTAACAAGTAATATGTCAAAATTGTTAGTAATCAGCAAATTATCAAGTATCTATCATTATTTCTAAATCTTTCAACGATTAACTACATGATTTTTAAAAATTTGCCGAAGGATAAATACCCAAACTAAATTTTAATAAAATTTTAAGTTAAATGTAAAATGTTAAATAATTAAAAAATTTAAGCCATCACTGATTATTTTTTACACTGTCGAAGGCCTTGCGAAACCTCGATATCACATTCAAAACCTTTCCACAATCTAAATTTTTTCAAGTTATCTATGGTCTCGTTGCCCTACATTCTTCAATTTACGAGATATAAACTTTAGTAGGTCCTATTCGCGGGAACATGCACGTTTGATTTAAGCATTTCGGCATTTCGTTTTACAGTTTGCCCTTATAAAGGGACTCATCATAGAGGTTCAGGATAGTCGCTGCCTCTATTAACTCGAAATCATCCAGAAAAAAGCAAAAAACTGCAAAAATGTTAATAGAATTTATAGAGGCATACCAGGATATTGAAAGAGATCGAATCAAATCATATTGGAAAAACAAAAAAAAAACTATTAAAAAGCAAAATAACACATCCCAACTATGCAATCAATGAAAACGGAACAGAATATTATATTGACGAGTACCAACCCGACACCTTTACTTTCAGAGGGTCTTCAGGAAATCAATAAATCCTAAATTTTCCAAAAAAACTGGAATCGAGTGAATAAAAAGTATGAATCTCTTTGAACAATGGATCGGACAACAGACATTAATTAATTATAGAACAAGAATGCTATGAAGCATTAAGTCTTATGAAATTCACAGCATCAGGACGACAAAATAAAAAGCATTATCTTTAAAAACTTAACAAAAGAAACACATGAGACCATACCCAACAGCATTATCAACTGCATAATATCTATCAGAATCCCAAAGGCATGGAAAAAAATAATAATATTAATACAAAAAAAAACTGGACAACGCACTCACACAAAATCACAGATCAATAACATTATTGTAGGATCCGCTAGTCAGAACGCTTAATTTTCTAAACAATCAATACGGTCTGATCAAGTCGAGATGCACACAGGGAAAATTTGTGTATTAGATTAGATAGTATTAGTTAGAGTAGAATAAGAAGAACAGGGGGAATAAAAGGTGACGTACCCTGATGTTACGCCCATGCGTACCGTACCTGCGGTCGGAGTGATTCTCGCATGTTGCTGGGAGAACCCAGCAACATCCTAGAATTCGGGTCACGGAAAAAACCCAAAAGGCGAACATCTCTTTGTTTGAACCAAGGAATAAGGGCTCAAACAAAGAATGGTTCGTGATGCTGGCTCGCAGCAGCCAGATGTGGTAACGGTCGCAAGCCTCTACTTCGGGTACGACACTGTTTCATTACCCCCAAGGGGGGGGGGGGGGGGCACTTCAGATAGAGACAAGGAGGCTCTCTCTGGTCAAAAACGGTGCCGAGTGAACAGAACACTAAGTAACGCGAGTGTTTTCTTTCATCTAATTAAGTTACCATTTAAGCCTTTAATTGTTACCTATCCTAATTGTAAATAAACACCCTAGACAACGAAAAGAAAAGCCTACATTATTACCGGTGCTGAGTAAAGTTTTTGGAACTATCATCAAAAATTAAATAGAAAAAAATTATACAAAAACAGATTCCAAACTGTCAGTTTGATTTTAAACCCAAAACAGACATTTGTACTGACTGACAACCTATAGGTAACGCGCTTAACCAATGGAAGACCAATCGGCAAGTGTATTCGTGGACATTGACAACGCTTTCCACAGTATATGACATAGAGGCATAGAGGACTCCTTTATAAATTACTCGAAATTCAAATGTCCAAATGCCTGCCTTACATAATCAAAAATCTACTTGGAAGCAGATAACTAGGAGCATGAATCGACAGCAGCCTATTATTCCCCTTCATCACCAGCACGGCCTACCCTACGGATTGCCACTACGACCGGTGCAATGTATAGTCGTAACAGTACAAAGTGTAATTTGTACTGTTACGACGTACAATATCTTTTTCGTTGTTATGCACATGAAGATTTAATGAGTACAAGTGTAAGACAATTAGGCAATTCATAAGTGCGAAAAAGACAGGCTACCGTTTCCTCATCTATTGTCAATTATTGTTGTCTTTGTTTCGCATACGGTAGTTTCCGTATAGACATCTGTGTTGAACTTTTAGGGCCATTCACCTAGATAGCGCTGCAATCAGACCTCGTAAGTTTCATTGTAACATAATGGCATCTTTATCTGGCAATGACATTGATTGGCCATTGATCTCGACTGGCCTAAAAATTAGAATTTGTTATTGGTGCTTTCGCAATTTTTATATTTTTTGTGTACGATGCCGGGGAGTTTGTGCCTTGTGTGTGGATATTTCGTTAATGATGTGGAGAAAATGCACCGATTCTCAACAAACCACCAAAAGTTACCCCGCGTAGCACAAAAAATAAAATAACAGTTTCAACACTTTGATATAATAGATCAAAACTGCGACAAGGGAAGATGTCAATTAAAGTCTCAGAAGGGATTTCCTTGCGCAACCATTTAATTTCTTACCGCCATTTCACGCAGGAGAACTACTTAAACTTAGTAGAAATTTAAAAAACAGAAGGGACTTGTAACCGATACTTTACAACAAAACCAACTTATTTTGAAGAACAAGAAAGCACAAAGAACTACACTTAAGTATCAATAGGAACTAACCAAACTGTAGGTGAACTGCTTTTTTCTATTCTGCAAAAACGTTCAGTAAGTAACAGCTTCTTCCACAACTGGAATTCAGTTACTGTCAATTTCTTGCTTGAGAAGTGAGGAAAAACACGAGCGAAATAAATTTTCTGATTGCGCATGTTTAATAGTTCGGTATTGCTAAAGAACCTAATATTTTATATTGCTCTTCCAACCTCCATTTCTTTCTATCCTTCCGAAACTATTGACTTCCTTCATCACATCTCTCGAATTCACGAGTGTAGTTATATTATAATTTGCCTTATTTAGGAAATAATGAATTTCAATATCTACTAGCATCTAGCCAGACGATTTGTGGTCACCAAAGTAATTGTGCTGACAAATTACCCAACGAGATCAGAGCCATTTATAAACGAAGATTCCATCATCACATGACCAAACATAGTGGAATTAAATTTATTGATTTATTCTATATTTCGTTATGCATTAGTTTTGATAAAAATATATTAAATATAAGATAGTTCACCTAAGTGGGTTTTATTTCGCCATTAAAATAGGAAAATAACGCACAGTTATAGGAGACAGTCCACGCACGCATTTTTAAATCGCTGTTCCGCTAACTGCGCCATATTCGCTCAGGGACCGACAGCAACGAACAAGTGGACTAGTGCAAACTCAATTTTGAAACTTAGTTGCCCATCTCATTGTTTCTGCCAGTACGCCTTAATACGAGAATGGATGCACTCCTATGTAATTTTGGAGAATGCAAGTTGCACACATAGTACATTCTTTTTTATATTAAATTAAAATTTTTCAGATTAAAAACCGTGGCCACAAGAAAATTCATGTTTACTAAAAAATGGTCATAGAAGGTGTTCAAACCGATCAGCCCTCTGTGCCAAACAATATCCGAGACGATCACAAAATTCCCTGTGAACATTATTTAGCATGTCCGGCGTAATTGATTGACAGGCATAAAGAGTTTGTTGTCTCAATCTTGCTAAATCAAGTGTCCAATCTTCCTCACGTTGGAAAATTCTTGATTTAAAATAACCCTAGAGAAAGAAGTAATTTGAAGTTATACCAGGTAATCTATCAGGAGGTAAAATTAGGGAAAAAATTGCCGCACTGCTTGACTGTAGTGGGCAGAAAACTGTCTTGTTGATACCAAACATTATTGATTTTGATTTTAGGAAGCTCAGTAATAGTTGGAACAAGTTGATGTTCAAAATGTTTCAGATATTTTTGAGCATTTAAAATTCCTTCAATAAAGAAAGGTTCGATAATGTGATTGTCCAAAATTTAAGCCCAAATATTAAGTTTTTGAGTGCCTCGATCATAAGCCTCGTGAAGATTTTCTTGAACGCACACTCGAGTAACAGATAGATTATGTTTTCCATACAATGAAAAACTTGATTCATCGGCGAAAATGATGTTGAAAAAAAATTCATCGACATTCACCTCCACACAAAACTACATCCATCCTCGGATGAATACGTACTGTTTGCGAATCAATGTCACTAGCCGATCGTAGACAATGGAAGAGGAAACTGTACCAAATTCTGCTCGCACTTGCTAATCGCCTAATTGCCTGTTGCTTCCATTCACTAAAACTCCATATATCGAGAAGTAGAAAAGGTACTATACACAGCTTACAAGGCTACTAACAAATAGACACAATAGCACACATTACAATACGCCGACGACATAGCATTTGTAGTACATGACAAAAAGACAGACAAGGTTGTGAAAAGATTTCAAAAGCTAACGGAAAAAAACAATGTCGTGGTTCTACAGAGATTAACATCTAACGATAATAAAAAACCACCTTTTACTTTCACACAACAAAGTCTAAGCGTACTCTCCTACGATAAAAGCTAATAGCCACAACACCAAACCAAAGAACAGCATCAAATACCCAGTAATTATAATGGACTTCAAACTAAATTTTAAAAAACATTTATCAGAACAGAACACTAGAAGAGCAAATCACTTTTGATCACTGATATATAAACTTGAAGAATATTAACACAAAAACAGCCACTAAAATATATAAAGCAATCTGCGGACTCCTGTTAAAATTACGGACATATACTCGGAACAAGGGCAAAAGAAAGGACAAAACAATTCATACAAACTACAGAGCAAATCGCACTTAGACTAATTACAAAGATTACACATCTAAACAGCCCGGTACTCAACGCTCCCGACCAAATGCTTTACGAACTCACAAGTATGACAAAGATAACAAAGAGACCTATACGAATACAGGAAAAAGGGAAAAACAATCCTCACAAAAGGGTCGTGCTGGACCTTCTCTGCACAACCAGACTTATTAAACATTCCTACTCCGGATACTCCAATACCATCCTATTCGAACATTTCCGGAATTAGCTAAATAATCCAATTCTATACAGGATGTTTCCTAAGTATATATAATTATTCCAGGGGATAATTTTAAAGCAAAAAAACAATTTTTTTTTTCTTATACGGATATAGTTTAAATCCACACCCTACCTCGCAAAAGTCAGTCAAATTTAAGGAGAAAACTTAATATTTTATTTTTATTTCTTAAAATGAAAAAGTACCACAAAAGCTAAACTTGCTATAATATATTGTCATTCAGGAGCGTCTTTCACATTTTATTACATTTCTATTTTGTTTAGAAACAATTAAATAAATGACCATTTTTCGTTCAAACAATTAAAGTTTTTTAACTTTTTTGTTATAAAAAAAATCTAATGGAAAGCCTGTTAATTGGTAAACTTTACTTCCTTTAATTTTTTATTTTAAATCTAATAATTTTCGAAAAAAAAAGAAATTGATCGTGCCTAAAGTAAATGTGGTCACTTATTTAATTGTTTCTTGACAAAATAAAAATCTAATAAAATATGTAAGGAAGTCGTCCTTGAGTGGTAATAGATCGTAGAAAGTTTTATTTTCGTAATAATTTTGCATTTTAAGAAAAAATAAAACAATTTTTTCCTTTTAGGGTTGAGTAAATTTTGGGAGGAAGGCGCTGGATTCAGACTATATATGCATAGGAAAAAAAGTTTCGTTTTTTGCCTTAAAATCACCCCTTGGAATACTTAGGCTGTACCCCGTATAAATGTACTTATAAATACCTTCACCAGAAAAAAGACCTAAAGGTCGATAGTCTGCTTATACTTATAAAAGCAAAGTTTTAAATAAATTGATAAATATTAATAAATATGACAAAAAATCGTACTTCAATAATACTCCCAAAGGGGGCTCTAAGACATTAAAAGAAATCAGCTATGTACACAATCAATGCTAACTCTACATACATACAAACACCCAATAACACATTTTTCTAGCCCTAGATCTAAATTTAAAAATACTCTCTCACTAGAAAGAAATCCAATATTTTTATTTGCTAATCACTTAAAGCGATAACTAAAAATAATTCCTAAGTAAAACTAAAAAAATTCTTCGCTTTTCTAAAGGAGCATCTGGATTTCTCAAGGACTGACGGTAACCTTTCAGGTACAAAAATTCATACTTTATTCTTACCCCCAAAAATAACCAGTGTAGATTTTCGTGATATCGATCTTTAAATTTTACTCATATTTTAAGGTTCAAAATCTTTAAAAGATGTCCACTCTTCTCGAGTGGAAAAATATCGTAATATTGAGGGTGTTGTGCAAGGGCCATCACAGTCAATAATCTTGAGGACCATGTTTACGAATGAAAATAAACTGTGATATGCTTGCATTGCTGGTATTTGGTTTGTAGGTTTCGAGTTCATAATATTTGTTTTTTGCTATATTCATATAAACCAAAATTAGCCATTAAAATTTTAAGACATTTGATCATTATCATGTTAGCGTAGTAATTATCTGTGCAGAGACAGTTTTAAATAAACGCGGACTACATAAAATTCGCTAGTAAAATATAACGAACAATCGACTTATTTCATCTTCAGTTTACGAGACGCAGAAACGTTTGGTAACTATTCTCGGGAATTCGATTTAAGTTTTTCAGAATCTCGTTAAAGTTTGTCCTCAAATAAGCAGGTCATAAGAAGTTGGGACTAGGACAGAACATTTCTCTTCTGCCCGTGTTAACGAAAACTTTCTTTTATAGTTATCTAATAAAAAAACGGGAAAATTGCAGATGAAAATGGAAGAAACTTTAAGGATCTTCTCAGAGATGGCGTTATCATGTGTATAGGAAACAACATCTTAAAAAAACTTTTAGACATATAGTAAAAGGAGGCTTTCCAGTTATGCAACCAACAATACATGTACTGAATGTTTATTTATTGGATGTCTTTGGGGTTGATCGAATTGTTTTTTTGGAAATTTGTTTGTTTTTCAAGAGGTACAAATAAATTTTTTGAATTTTTTGGAAAAATGCATTAAGGCATGACTTTTAGCAGTCTCTCTTCAACAAAAACAGAGATATTTAGGTTTTTTGCTTATTTGACTTACTCTCAGCAATGCAATATAGGGTTTACGAGTTAAGACCAGAATTCTTTTAAATGTAACTTTTACACGATCAAAATATGGATTTTATATTGTCTTGGACGTATATGTGTACCGAAAAGGTGTCAAGGCCCCTTAATGTATCGAAAGGTTCTTAGTTCTCCTATTGTATTCCTTCAATCAGTATAAAGCATAAAGGAAATTTTTCATATACAGGGTGTTTCATAAACATACCGACATACTTTCAGAGGATGTAGAACTCATAAAAAATATTTATACTGGATGACATAAAAAAGAGGACACCCCGTAAAACTTATTTTATTTAAATAATTTTTGGTATGTGTGTTTGTATCTAGGAACTCAAAAAATGATTACATTTTGAGCCCTATTTATCAATATATATACGAATTATCAAGAATTTTAGGGGTTTTTTTTACTACAAAATCTATTAAAATTACTATCAACAAGATGACCGCAAAATATCGTTTATTGGAGTATACTGTGCTTAGAAAGTGTTTCTAGTTTAATAAAATATGCCTAGCCCCAAAATGCAAAGAAGTTTTCATCAATTGAGCAAGTTTGAGTGAGGTCGAATAATGGGTCTACAAAAGGCTGGTCGGTCATTTAGGGAAATCATCATTAGATTCAACCGTACTGTAAATACTATAGTGAAGTGTTGTCAGGCATGGATCAAACAGCCAGAAGAAGAGGTCCTGAATGCTTCCGAAGAACTACAGAACACCAAGGTTGCCACCTTCAAATTATGGCTTTAAGAGATGGATTCATCGCGTTGAGGAGGTGGCGGATCAATGGTTGGCTGTATATAGAAAACCCATTAGGATTCGAACCATTTATCAGCGGATAAGAAGTTTTGGACTGATTTCCTACTGTCCCCATCTTGTGTTACCTCTCACCTTAAATATCGTTAACATCGACTACAGTGGTGCAAAGAACGGAAAAAATTAAATATGGAATGGCATAATATCGTGTTCAGTGACGAATCCAGATTCTCTTTGGGTGTGTAGGATGGTCGGGCAAGAGTAAGAAAAAGACGGGATAAGAGACGGGATCCTCAGTTTACAATACAGAGACATGTCCATCAGACTGTCGGACTAATAATTTGTTGTGTTATTGCATATGGTAGCAGGTCATCTTCACTTTTATTAAAGACAGTATGACAGTCCAATGATACATCCACGAAATCTTGGAACATCATCTCGTGCCTTATCTGAAAATTTTTATTAATCCAGTTTTCCAGCAAGACAATACACAACTCCATATATGGCTAGAGTGGCTATGGACTTCTTTCAACCGAATGCAATCAATTTGCTATCTCGGCCACGTCGATCTTCAGACCTCTCACCGATTGAACATGTAAGGAATTTTTGCAAGTAGAAGGTTGCATAATGTACTCTCATCCCCCACAACCTCTAGCGGCGCTATGTCATGCTGTCCAATTACCATGGAAAGAGATCCCCCCAAGAGGAAATCAATTACCTCATTAGATCCATGCTCAGACGCGTACAGGAATGTATAAGACACCGCGGATGACCAACAAATTTTAAATATTTTTTTAGTTTTTAACAATTAAATTTGTTTAATTTTTTAATAAATAAGTATTTGTTCTAGCATAAGAAACATACATACCAAAAATTATTAAAATAAAACCATTTTTACGAGGTGTTCTCTTTTCTATATCACGGAGAATATATATGGAATAAAGTTGGTTCTGAAATCGCTTTCCAAGATACAGATTTTTTTTCTTAAATTTTTTTAAAACGGTTAGGGATAAAGACATGAAATTAAAGAGACGCTGTAGGAGAATAAATGTGCATGGTCTCGAGTAGGGAGAATATTTCCATCTACGCCAGTGGCGTCTATGCAACGATTCAATGATATGTTTTTAATGGAAAAAATTGTACGCCACTAATTTTTTTTATACGTTTATATTCTTATATGTTTTTAATATTCCATCAATTATTAATGAAACGATCGCTCAGTGTTTTGTTGCTCAAGTAATCGTTTTCAAGATAAAAAATAATTTCTTATTCCTGTGCCTACCAATACAACGGTGTAGCGCATCTCTAATTTTAGGCTTTTATTCCAAACCGTTTTTGAAATATTTAAAAAATATATATAAAAAAGAAATTGAATACTCTGTATCTTGAAAACGAAGCGATATTGGGCCTAACTTTATTATCTCTAAATATTTGTTTTTGTGAGCTTTAAAACTTCCGAAAGTTTATCGATATGTTTATGAAACACCTTGTATATTAGAAGCCTTTCACTCTTTATCACTGGGTTATTGTATGTTTCATGTCAGTTTTGAAAAATACTAAACACAAAGGTGTGTCAGACATCTATGTTAATAAATTCATATTACATAGCTTGCAGGTAAAAATGGTTGTCATCATTATCTCCTCACATTTCGAATCCATCCGCGTTTCTTCATATTTAAGCAAGTATATTGCAATTCTCTGTGCAACTCCTTAGAGCGAATCGACGCCATTCTTTTCGCAAGCTAAATTGAAACTGGATTACTCTAGTCTGAAACTGACATATATTTCGAATCCAAGCAGAGGAATAATTTATTTTACCCACAATCGGATCAAAACTGTTTGTTTACAACTTGGTTTCCATAACAGGAACAATGAATTCACGACGAACGGGCGTTGTTTTATGTTCACGACCCATCGCTCACGATAATGAGCCAAAAAGTTACAATAACTTTTTAAAGGGTCCAAAGCAAAAATAACGCGTGTTAATTTTTTAAACAGTTTTAATCAAGTAACTGAGAATAATATTAATTTCTCTTCCAAACATAAACCCTATCCTAACATCTTATTCCCTTACCCCCTGCATTAGTCCCGCTTATACAACACCTAGTTTAAAGAAAATTGCAAATAGTGAGACTCTAAAATGAAATGTATACACTCAAGGGCAGAAAGACCAAAAGGTCGATAGCCTATTTCGTGCGAAATAAAGATTTTGTATATACAGGGTGTATTAAATATGGGATGAGAGATTGGGTGTTGAAAATTATCTTGCATCTTGACAAAAACTGAATTATTTCAAAAACTGCTAGAGTTAGATACTATAAACCTTAATACAACTCAATTTTATTTTAATGGTCGAGTTCAAAAATTATACAATATACAGGGGATCCCATTTAAAAAAAAGCAACTTTGATCAATTACATGTGCTTGGGACACTCTGTATACTTTGAAAATAATTTTAAAATGTAGCTCTAGTTAGTCTGTATACTCCTCAAAAAAGAAACAGTTAAAAAATCTCTTGGCTTTGTCATGAAATTCCGAGGCGTTACTCGTGGCCCACACTGTATATTAATTTATTTGTATCAAGAAGGAAAAAAAAACATTTATTTGTAAAACATAGTCGATACCTTGGCTGAGAGAAGCACTACTCTCTTAACCGGACAGAATACTTCTACGTCGCATCCGACCTCCAAATTCCAAAACTGGCGTAATTTTCTTTCGATCATTAAGGCATAACTAAACTATTATACACAAATGAATCGAAACTGTTTGTTTACATATTAGTTTCCATTGCAGAAATAATGAGTATTCGACCAGCGGTTGGTATTATACTTTTACGGTCCGTCGCTTACTGCAACGGGCCGTAAAGTTACAATAATGCCCATCGCTTTCGGCAATGGGTCGTAGAGTAAAAATAAAGCCTGTTGTTGCACTAACCGCCTTTAATTGAATAACTGGGGATAATATTACTTTACTGACACGAAGAAGGTTTAAAGAATATCATTTGTGCGTAAAACCTTGTATGTAGCCCTGGATAAAAGAAGGATTACGCCCTTGACCGGATAAAGGCCCTTCGCTTTATGCCGGGCCACAAACTTCGACCGCGAACGTAATCTTCTTCTTTCAGCCCTGTACACATAAATAATTGTTACACCGGTCTTAGAAGCAACTCACTTGTGCAATATACAGGGTGAGCCAACGACAAGTTTCCTTCTCAATCTTAAGTATTTAAAACGAAAATGTATAAAAACACTCGGAATGGTCTATTTTTGATTCAAGGAGCAAATTTTTTTATCGTATTTTCAACCCTTCAACTTCAAGCCCGGAACAGGGGTGATATTTACCCCAAATTTTTTTAATGGGAGAAGATATCGAGTAGTATCTCATTTTTAAAGTAGTTGTGCCCCGATATAACCCCCAGGTATGAAGTCATTCTTATTATTCCCGTTAATCTAACAGCTTACAAAAGCCTGGAGGAAAAAAGATTGTATTTAATAAATAATTTAGTACAATAAGAGCTTCAAACTTCAAAATAAGGGTAAAAAGTCCTTTTAACATGAGATATCACTAAATCAGTTTAACGGAGATGAGTTTTACCTCGAATCGTATAATAAATCATGAATGCTACCAAATTACAACCTGAATGTTACGTAACGTAAAACAATGCTTTAAACAAAATTTATTTTATTTTATAGGAATAAATGGCGGTGATTTCTATTATTTAATAAACTGATTGGAAAAGTAATGTGAGTATTTTTTTCATTTATCAACCTTTTCTAAGAAAACAATATATATCAAGAAATGTACTCTTTTAAATTTAAGGGGTAAAGCGCACCTCCGTCCAAACGATTCAGTGAAATTTCACGTTTCAAGGTCTTCCTGTTCTTATTTTGAAGTTTTCAACTCTTATTGTGATAAATGAATTATTAACTAGAAGAATAGAAAAAACTAGAAGCTTTTTTCCCCACATATTTTGACAAGCTGTCATATCAACGGGGATAATGGGAGTGACTTCAAACTTGGAGGTTACAATTAGTGCACAACTACTTTAAAATAGGTTATCACTCGACGCTCTTTCTCATTAAAAATTTTTGGGGCTAACTGTCACCTCTGTTGAGGGGTTAACGTGGAAGGGTTGAAAATACAATTAAGAGTTTTCTCTCTCGATTCGAAGATCGAGGTATTCGAGGATTTTTTACATTTTCATTTTAAATACTAAAAATCGAGATGTAAAGTTTTCGTTCGGTCATCCTGTATACAGTGTGTCTCACGAATCACACAGCATCTCAGGAACCGCTTACGTATTTTATTTCAAATATAAGGCATTCAATTTTGAATTCGATTAGATGAAGACAATTTCCTTTTGTCATTGGTGTACGTTTTTATACTAAATATAATAATATATAATAATAAGTATCAATTTAAAGAAAAAAACTATTAGGGTAATTTTAACCGCATTCTTCTGCATTTCATGAAAACGCATTGTCAGAAACCTGTGATGTACAATTTCATAGCAATAGAACCCGCCGTCTTTAAAATACGAAATTTTAAATAAAAATCCTTAATTTAATATGCAAGTAATTTAAGTTCTCTTATTACTAGCGTTAAATAATAATGTCTGAAACTGCTAGAAGATATCAACCAACAATAATCATTTTATCATTTTCAGTTTAAGGAACAAACTGAAGCGCTGAACGTCCACGGTTCAATCCCTGCTACCTCCAATAAATTTTTTCCATTTTTTGTTAACAACAATAGCACTGATTGCAAAAATAATTAGAAATAATAAAAATAATTTATATGTTGCATTTTATAATTATATAACGCTGGTAATGAGAAAGTTTAAATATATGTTAAATTACGGATTTTCCTTTAAGGTCTCATATTGCAAGACGGGCGGTCCCACGAGACAGCGTTAAATGAAAACAGTAGAAGCGCCCAAAAAAATCACGCGGAGAATTACATGATGTAAATTGGTAGAAATATAATTTTTGAGACGTAGAAGGTCTTACAAGAATCGTGATATAATAACAAATAAACTTGTTTACAAAGTGACGGTATCAAAATAGTGACTTTACTAGAGCTTTGCACTAGAGAGGAACAGTCTTCTGATAATCGTTTTTTTACGAAGTGAAGGGGAGAAACCCATTAATATTTACCGTTGAGTGAAGTTACAGCATGGAACTTTATGTCTGTGGCTCCAGCAAGTGATTGAATGGAGTAACAAAGTTAAAAACGAGGTAACCCCCGACCTGGTCAAGCAAATCCTGTTGTCACGGTTGACTCCATTTCATGAGTCGAAGTGAAAGAAAATGGTCGTGTTATTCATAACCGAAACATTGAAATTTTCAACATGAGCCATAGTTCAGTACATCACATTATGCATGACATTCTCCAGTTCCACAAAGTGTCAGCAAAGTGGATGCCAAAGCAATTGACTAACCTGAACAACGACGTATTGATATTTGTGAGGAGCTGTTGCAACGGAATGCAACAGAAGGAAATGTTTTTCTAATAGGAATTGTCACTAGAGATGAGCACTGGGTTTACTACCATCGATATGAAACCAAACGAGCGAACAAAAAATGTCTTTTTCACGAAAGCCGAAAAAATTTTGCACCCAGTTTTCGGCGGGAAAAATTATGTTGACCCTGTTTTGGGATGCTGAATGGGTAACTTTAGGAAACTATATATCCTTGGATATATAGTTACTAGTACAACATACTAAGAACTTATGAACGACCGTCTCAAACCTTTTATCAGGACCAATAGACGAAGATTTCTGAGCAATGGCGTCCTTTTACAACACGATACTGCCCGCACAACAGCAGCAGATCTCGCTTTAACCCTCCGCTCAACGGGTGGAGTCTGTTAGTTCAACAACAAAATGAAAATTCTTTTTTTTTTATATTTTTTTTGCAAATTCCGACATTTAGAGTACCTTTCAGCAACATAAAAAACAACAATCTTCTCAATACAGAAAAATATTTTTTAAATGTCGGTAGCTTTCATAGGATATATTGTTCTGATAGATCCACCCGTTTGATGACGTGAAAAAGGTCCAAGTTAGCAACGTTCGCACAATTCTTAGAATATTGGGGATCCACTAAATAACTTGGTGATTCCCCAACTGATCAGTTCGAAGTTACATAAAAGGACTATATGTCATTTGTACTGTGTTTTTATTGATATTAAGTAATAAAGCGAAAGTAATATCTGATTGCATCTACATGTTATGAAATGACAGATTCTTTACAACCTTAACAATGTAATTTCTAGTACTACATGTATTTTATACACGTTAGTATTTTAAAATGGATCCATATGTAGAGGCAGTAAAGAGGCTAATTTAACTTTATCAAGAAATTTCAATCGACACTGAAATATATGATTTCGACGATAATTCAATTACAGATCCGAATTTTGTGAATGCCAGCGAATAAATGCTTCTAAAAAAATTGCATTTTTTGTCAATAAGGTTTTTTGTTTCGAATTTTATTTAAAAAAAGCGAGATAAAATGAGTACTTAGCTAATTTTGATTGATGAACAAACATATAAATTCATGAACGATGGTATATCATGCACTGTGTCATGTAAGACTTATAGTAAACATATTCGTTATAAAATTATCCCGGGAAAAAAGTATCGCTAGCGACCTCTTTAGTTTTGTTTCTCACAGACCTCACCCGGGCGAATAAGAAACTGTTAAGCCACCCTTTGAGTGGGGAGGGTTAAAGAGGTTTCAGGCGAAAAGAAATTTCAAACTAATTATGACGTGATTCTGGTAGTGCATGAGTGGCTGTGCACATTGGAAAAAAAGTATCGGGTTTTCAAGCCCTTCCAAAACGATGGAGCAGGTATACTGAACGTAATATGGATTGCAGTGAAAAATTATTATACGTAGTCGTTTTCGATGTTGTTTCAACAAATTAAGTTTAACATGGTTTTTAAGGCTTTTATTTGACTCTCCCTCGTAGTGCAATAAAATTGTACATCAGACGGTTTCTGACGATGCTCTTTCATAACAGTTTTTTATTATAACCGAGATTTTTAGTATAAGAACGTAGACCAATTGCGAAAGGAAACGATCTTGGCCCAATCAAAATCGCAATTTAAACACGCTCAATAGCCCAAATTTGAAACGAATCGCGTAAGCCGTTCCTGAGATACGAGGGTGGCTCCATGGATCGCGAAACACGCAGGAGGTTGTTGTGTTTATATTACCTCTATGTATCGGCAAAAGAAACCTTTTACAATCTTGTCATTGAATTTTGAAAGGGTTTATGGGATGCTGACACTTAAATAGCATTTAAAGGGAAATTTCCTCGGCGCGACTGCAATTCGAAGGATTTCGCAAGTCGGCAGAGAAAAGCGAAACCATGTCGCTTGCAAGTTAAATTGAATACGGGGCATAAGTATTCCGGTCTGCAGCTGACACGACGTATTTCGAACCCTCCAAGGAGACGAGCAGTTTATTTCACACTACCTCTAGAAACCCTTTCCTAAACCAAATAAATAGAAAATACCTGACTTAATATCAGCTCCGCAAAGGACATGGAGCTTATCTATGCATCTAGAGTTAGTTAAACACGTCTGGCAGACCTGGAGTCTACCCTGGAATCCCCCGGAGGGCCCCGGAGAAGGTCGTAAATTATTTCGTGTCCGCCTTAGTGCCTTAAACGAAGCTTAATCTCCGAAGAGTACGTTCCTCGTTATCCTGCAGGGCCATTGGATTTATAAATATACATGTTTCCTCTGCTTTGCACTATTGACAGGACGATTTAATTAAAAATTTTCGACCGATCGTAAAGAATACAAATACGCCAATTACTTACTTCTCTTTTATTTATTCTGAAAGGTCTGAAGCGGGACGGGACGCATATTGGCGGAAATGTGGCTCGGTATTTGGATTCCACCTCCAGCTAAGTAATTTGAAATACGAGTCAAAGTGTTTGCTGGGACAGCGAAACTATGCCATTTCCATGCAATTAGTAAAGACAGAAGAGCACTGCACCCTCCACAAACCTCCAGGGATATTTGTTTTGAAGTTGGCCCTTCTAGCACAGGTGGCAGTGTCCTATAAATGAGAGACACTTTTAAAACATGTCCCGGAATAAATAAAACCACTTAGAAGCGCGGAAACTTTTAGATCATTACCTATTAAGTTGACTAAAATCTCCGTTTACATACAAAGTTATGGCAAGTTTCCCGGGTTGTACTGACAATTTAAGTCTAATTAAAGCAGTTAGTTTGCTCGGTGGTGGAGACACAAAAGGACAAGGTGGCAGTCCTACGCTGGAACGGTCAAATTTTCAACTCGAGTGGATATTATGCCGGATTTGTGAAGTTACATCTAAAGTTCCCTTTACTGCGTTCAAACTAGGACAATGGGAGGTCGAAAATTGCACTCGTCCACTATATTTATGGTTTATGGCACGCTTTATGTACTTCGCATCTACTTAAAACTGTCCTTGCAGAGATAATTGCTTCGCCATTATCATAGTAAAACTTCCACGAACTTTAATGGTTAATTTCAGTGTTCTCGGTGCTTACTGTAGTGGAAAACAAATAAATATGCATTCAAAGCCTACGGGCAATATTCGAATATTGCTGGCAAATCGTACGGATCCAAGGAAAATCTTTGTATTATGGCCATTCTTCGCTTTCTTTTTTCCTCTCCACAACAGCAAAAATTTCTTTAAATGACGGAAATTCGTGGAACGGCGGTGGGAAGATAAGTCGCAATATACCGCGGTTCTCACTTTTCTCACAATATTATTATTAATTATTGTCATTTACATAGCATTATTTTTAGCTAGCATGAAATTATTCATAAGTTGGTGGCCACAAAATTCCTTAATTTTATGGTCCAATCGTGTCCATATTCTGTACAGATGCAAACTTCAAAGTTGATGTAAGAAATCGGGGTAACTATAGATGTTAAAGTTCATTCGATAAATGAAACCACGAAAACACAAATATGATACGCAAAAATGGAATGTATTGCAATTCTTCACATATTCGTAACAAAACTGCCTAAGTACTAACCGGGAGTTCGCGGTCAAGGGTGTTTTGCGAGCTAAACTTACGATACAAGTTGCATGATGAGGAATGGAGAAAAAAACTAGAGAGATATTACTTAATTCCGCCCTTAAGTACTAAAAGTGAGGAGTTTCATGCAGTAGCGCACAGCTATCAGAAGCTTTCGTATGCTAGCCTTGAGCTTAAGGTTGTAAAGCGCAACCTTCGGGTGAATACGATACCAGTGACTTAATTGAATTATCGCAAACATGACGAATTAGAGATCTCGATAAAAACTCAGTTTCAAAAAGCGCTATTTAAAAGTAGCATAATTTCCCTCCATAAAGGACGTTTATGGCTGGGAACCTTCTAGGATACGTACCGATGTATATGGACGTAACTTAAAGGCTAGAAGAAACAAAACTAAACAAAGTCCTTAACAATAGCAGATAAACGAATAGAGCAATCACGATATCTGTTATGTAGATGAGGCTAGTAGAGTGATTACAAATTTTTGATAATATCAAAATATTCGCTACGTTCTTAAGGCGCTTCTTTGAGTAGATTACGATGACATTACGGAAATTTAATCAGTTTTCAAGTTATAATGTGAAACTAATTTTTTTTAATGTTTATACTGGGTCACTGGTAATTCGACATGTCTTCTTGAGGAGGTGATAGGGAACGAGGTAAGGGGTAAATTGAACCCATATATGCATACCCCTAACCTGACTAGATTTTAAGTTATTTCGTTTTTTCTTTTTTATACCGGATCTTAATGATTTCAGAGTGCTTTTTCAAGAAATCCTTTTTAGATTCTTTGACTTTCACTACTCGATCACTGGTATAACTTTAGCATCTTCCGTGTGAAATGAAATATCTTCGGAAACATTTGCATTATGTGAAGATTTTGAATAAAAATTTTCACAAAATATTTCTTTAACATCGGGTACCCCAATTTCTTCTGAGCAATTTTCAAACAACGTTCAATACAACATGCGTACAAATTTCTCTAAAAACTTGCCCGCTTCAACGTTTATCCAATGAAGTATTACGTGTTTATCAAATCATTTACGGTTCCAAAAAATATAATTAAAATTCTTTAGACAAACCATTTAATTTAAATTTAACTAATTACTAAATTTTCACTTAATTCAAATGATTTCAGACACATGTATTTCACTATATTTCACGGAACAGCACAATATTAGACAAGTGATCGAGTACGGAAGTAAAAAAATCCAAAAAGGATTTGTTGAAAAATCACTCTGACCTCACTAAGATTTGGAATTAAAAGAAAAATAATTCAAAATTTAGTGAGTTCCATAATATGCACATATGGATTCAATTTACTCCTTACCTCATGCCCTATCACGTACCCAAAACAACACGTCAAGTTACCAGTACCCCTGTATGTACAGAGTGTTTGGTAAAACGCTAGAAAGTTTTCAATGGGAGATAGACGGGGTCATTTTGGGTCGTTAAAAAATGATGAGACTTTATATAAAGATAAATATGGTTATATAGATCCAAAATGACCCCATTTATGTCCCATTCAAAACTTACTATCGCTCTACCAAACACTTTGTACTTTAATTAAATTATACTTTGAAATACGATGAGTGTACATTGAAAATAATTGAAATTTTTAGAATGTTTCATGCAAATTGAATTGCTACTAAATAAACATGCAAAGATGAGTGGTCGTGAATGCAAAATTTTTCAATTGAAAATTTCACACATAGCCACCTCAAATCTCAAACCTCGACTTCACCTCAAACCTCATTACCCAGCCTTTATCTGCTTTCAAATTTGTCGACTACGTTGAGTTATTCTTTAACAAGTAATCGAAAAAAATTTTTAAATGCATGCTAATCATTAGAATAAAAAGCCCATGCATCTAAGGTGTCAGTCGACCTACAGTGCCATTTGAGACTTTAAAGTTGAATGCACCCTTGCGAAGGGGGTTGTTTTGACGAACCTGCTTTAACGTGAAAACGTATTCCCGTCGAAGACAAAATCGACATGTCGTAGCATTTTCTAATATTATGATCGCAGTTAAAAATAAGCCAGCTGCAAAGTTTTCAATTACATATGTTGCATGTATGTACATATATACACTCAGTAGATTACGATCACGTTTAAGAATTTTTTTTGTAATACGATCAGTTTTTTAATTATTGGAAAAAAATTGTATATTTTAAAAATATATGTCGAAGTTAATTTTTTCTGCTTAAAAATGAGCTATGACACATTTGAGGCTAATATGAACCTAATTTACGAAAACCAATTTTTACACTAAAACATATCGATTTACCTACGTCACGTTAATGATCGAAAAACACAGAAGAACCTGTGTTCTTCGATAATTTACGAATTATCAACAATTTTAGACTGATTGTTGGGCCTAATTTCATCTCAAATTTTCTAATAGAAAGTGGAGAAAATATTTGCAGAAATGTTTTATTCAAAGTAACAGTAACTCCGACACTGCGTTCTCAATATAATTGAATCGGTATCCGGAGGGAAGACAATCTAACACATCAATTTTTTTTGGGATTGCAAGAAAATCTATCCTATCATGGAGCATTTAAAAACAATCCAAAACTAAGATTATCCTTCAATCTCAAAGAAATACTTTTCTCTTTTTCATGATACCCATTGAAATACGTCGAATGCAATGTCGGAATTACTATTATGATAGAACTTTTGAACATATCAATTTATTCTTAATTTTTTTTTAACATTTTTTAATTAAAATAACAACTGATAAAGAGCGTTATGAGTAGGTAAACTACCTGTACCTATCGCAAAATTTTGTTTTGTAGATGCTACTTTGATCCATATGAGTTCTAACATGTCTTGGTTTATTTCGAAGGGAAAAATCATCGTCGTAATGCTATCTAAATCAACACGACATATATTTCGATTAAAAAAAATACCACTTTCAGTTGTTACGCAAAAAAACTGATCGAATTATGAAGTTTTCCTTAACCTCGTCATAATTCTCTCACAAAGGGGTCCTAATAATGTAACAGTATATCATTTATGTATCTGCCATGCAAGTAAATCACGACGAATGATCAAAAATGGCTAAAATTGAACTTTTGCGTTCAACTCCAAACCAATGACAATAGAAAATTTTTAATCACTCCACTACACTTATTCCCAAAAAAACATCGAAAATGTTCGATTTGTTTTCCTCTATTTCATATAATCATCAAGAGTTTCTATATAAACATCGAAAATTGGCCACCTTTTTTGTGCGTAAGAGTAATGGAGACAGTAGGGGGGCTATACATAAATGTGCTAAAGACATGAAGACAAATATCCCCTAATCCAGCCTACCCTCTTATCGAATTGAAGCCTCCCCCGCGGGCAAATGCCCAATTGTCATTCTCAGACACACAAACAACTAAATGCATAATATATCCTCCTTGTCAGTAAGTACTGAACTAAATACCGCAACTAGAAGGGTATGGAGCGATGGGGAGTTCACTCAGGTACATCTCCATTACGAAACAAATGAATTCTCAGCCATCAAACCCAAAAACTTTAAATATTATTTGTGAGACACACATTGATTTCGGAAAAATATTTTAATTTGTTTGCATTTTATTTTAAAGAACGATTTAAACTGCGGATATCGATCACCTCATCCATTTCCCCTTGAGGAACAATGACGTGGAAGTAGAACACGCCATATTCAGTTCATTTAACTGACTTTAATTAGGGTGTATCTAAGGATATTTTATCGTTTTTTTTTGGGACGCTTGAGCAAGGGATATCTACTTTTGCCCTCACGGGGGTTCAATAGCTCCACACACTCCCCCTTGTGATACATAGAGGAAGAGTTTGTGTGTGCTTCTGACATTTATTATTTTGAAACATCTCACAAAAGCGGAGGCTTCACTTCGATAAGAGAAATGAGGGGGCTACACGGGGGTATTTGTCTTCGTGTTTTGAAGGCATTTATACGGGGTGTCCATTTAACATCCCCTCGGACTTCTATAAATTTATTTGTGATGTTATAAACAAATCAATTATGAGGATGGATATGAGGATAGTGAAGTTAAATTTTTAAATAAATGCCATCCCTACAGGATATTTCAAAAAAGCGGAACATCAAAAAGAGTAATTTTTTTAATGGGGTTATTTGCATTTTTTTTTCACGTGTTGCACTTCTCTCATGAATTTGTGTTAGTTATAATTTTTTTTACACTGGGATGCGGTGATTCGAAGCTATGATGTTTTAAAAAAACATTTTAGACATTTGCAATCTCTCATAAAAAAAACTAATATCGCGGGTAACTTAAGTTAGATTTTGAGCATTTTTGAATTGATTCTGACGTAAGATCACCTCAGCAGGCACGGACACTCCTTTAGCCAAAAACCCATACAGGGTGCTCACAATAACAACTTTAATTTTAATATTTTTAACTTTAGGTTTCTTGATTTTTCCAAAAAGTTTGATGAATTTTTGTATGATACAGAACGAAGGAAAATCCCATTGTTTTCATTTTGGTATAAAATAACGTCTTATTTATCTTAAATCTAATGGAATTTTTAATAATTTCATGAAAACCTGCCTTTATCGCTAAGTGGCTTAGTGTTTAGTAGAATAAAGAGTACTAAACAAGAACTTATTAGTATGATTTATGTAATTGTGATGTGATGAAAATCGTTTATTGGCATCTTGGGGTGACGCACAACGATTTTCTAATAGACGATATCCTAATGTAAGGAATCGAAAAGTCTAAAGGAACGCATTGAACAGACATGAAGTGTTAATTATGAAAAGAAATTATAAAAAATTACAAATAAAATTAAAATTAGAAATGACTGTGATTTTAATTAGGACAATAGCTGTTCAAAATGTCTTCCCTTATTTTCCAAACACGCTGCAAGCCTTAAGAAGAATGATCTTCTAGTATTAGAAAGAATTTCACCATAATGCTCTGAAATGACAATTAAACCCTCAGTGTCATATCTTCTCGTATTGGTCCTTGTGTTCTCTAAACCTTTGACTTCACTTTGCATCAAAATAAGTAGTTCAAAGGAACTAAGTCGGGACTTCTTGATAGCCATACAACTGAACTTAATAGAATTTAATAATATTATTATCAAAATTCTAAGCTTGTATTGTTGTTACAAACTTTGCACACCATTGCATTTTTCAGGAAATGCATTAAGAAATGTTCGTGTACACGTAAACTGACGTGAAGCGGACCTCTATTTAACTGAAGCCACATTTGATCTTTTATGTTTTCCAGGATGTATTCTAATTGCTGCGAAAGATATTCATATATATCAAAAAATTTACAAAAACAACTGTAGTAATTCATTATTCAAAAAATGTGGTCCAACAACATAATTGTCAATTATGACTGTCCAAACATTTAATTTCCAATTCTATTGAAAATAATTGGTTCAAATGCAGTTTTGCAACCAATACCAAATTGGAAGCAAATTTAAAGAAACAGAAAACCGTAGAAGAGTTGCCAAATCTTAAAACAAACAATGTGGAAATCATGGCAACAAATCCTAATCATTCAGACACTTAATCATGATTGCAGGTTTTCCTGAAATAATTACTAATTTCATTGAACTTAAGATAAATATGACAATATTTTATACCAAAATGAAAAAAAAAATTCTTCGATTTATATCATATAAAAACTCATCAACATTTTTGAAAAAATCAAGAAAACTAAAGTTGAAAATATTCAAATTAAAGTTGATACTGTGAACACTCTGTATGTGTTTTTGGCTAAGTGAGAATTCGTGCCTGCTAAAGTGATCTTACACAAGAGAATTCATCCGAAAATGATTAAAATCTAAATTAAGGTAACTGCGATACTCATTTGTTATGAAGCATTGCAAATACCTAGGATTTCTTTTAAATCGTCATCCTAGTGTAAGAAAATCTAGGAAGTAACACAAGCTCAAGAAAGGATTTTATCACGTGAACAAGAATGCAGGTGGTCCCATTAAAAAATAATAACCCTTTCTGATGGCCTCCTTTCTTGAGACACACCATAGGGTCGTCAATAATTTATAATTTATCTTAATTAGCCTCGGGTGCATCCTTATAATTTATTTTTTTATGAAATCACAAATAAACTTTTAAGAGTCCGAAGGCTATTAAATGGACACCCTACCCTACTATATATACATATATATGTGTGTGTGTGTCCAAATTGTGGCAATTATATCTTACACCTATATATAATAACGTAGACTATAGAAGTAAAAGGAGATAATATTGGCAATCTTTGCCAGTATTATGACTCAAAATTTGTGGAAACTTTACACAAAACTAACTTTTTAAAGTAAAGTTCGCACGTAGAATAATTAAATTTGAATGGGTGAACCGGGCATGTCTGATGAGACGCACCTAGAATCGAGGAGACTCCTGTTTGTTGATTTGTGATAATATTGTTGATTTTCATCCGATCTAAACAAATGTTCTTTAACCGGCACTGAGATTAAATTTTAATTAATTTTAATTGAGGCACCCAGTATAGTGGTATTAGATGAGGTTTTTCTTTGTAATTTCAGAAATATAAAGTTTAAGAGTATTAATGTATCGGTTTTTGTTACAGCCAAATCTTAAGTAATGGTATTATTTCCCCGTAAACCCGTAGTGTTACAAACGATTTAGTACTAGCCTTAAAGCTGTTAGCATTTGAATGCTTATTCTGAAAAGTCCGTTGAAGCGGTCGAAGCAAGAAGAAACTATTTTATGCACAATATTGCACAAGGAAGACAAAAAGGCTCATATTTTTGAAACAAAAAAACATCTCCAGCAAAATAACAATGTATTGATTATCGCAAGTAGAATGCAAGTGCTTTCCAGTCAAACAGGAAGTGTTAAAATATCGTTCAGACTTCCTCTAATACAAGTTTTTGACACTTAAGGCGAATACAAAAACTATAAAATGAGTTTAAGTACAAATTGAGAAAAAATTTGGTATTTTCCTTCATTCAAAATTGAAAAAATCTGTTGAGTGACCTATAAGTGCTGCTCCCACTTTAACGTAATTCGAAAACTCGGCCCCTAAAATCTCGCCCGGCAGTCGAAGCTTCACCAACTGGGAAATAAATGAAATATTTATGAACTTTTTAACTTTCTTA
Organism: Euwallacea fornicatus; assembly: GCF_040115645.1. Classification (NCBI taxonomy): domain Eukaryota; kingdom Metazoa; phylum Arthropoda; class Insecta; order Coleoptera; family Curculionidae; genus Euwallacea; species Euwallacea fornicatus. The sequence goes on along the minus strand of NC_089542.1, from coordinate 6,259,844 downwards.
ACTAAGCAAAATTGACTTGTTATTTCCAACGAATTGACGATCGACTAACCTGAAATTATATAGACTTTAAATCTGATGTATATTACGAAACTTTCAATACCGCGTAAATTTTGCCTACTAAATATTTTAAAACTGTACTTAAAATTAAGAGTAACAATTAAAAAAAGACTCGAGTGGATAGTGAAATATCAGAAACGTATCTTGGATGGGCTCATTCTGGAAATGTTTCTTTTCAATGATTATCCGATATAATACAAAATTGTTATATGAAGTATGCAATAGGAGGGTGGTAAAGGATGAGAAATTATATAAAAAACTATTCAGAATCCTGTAAGAGTTAAAATATAAACTTTTGGATATCCAAAAAATCAAAATAAATGTTGATAAAGAATTTTACCTCCTATTCTTGTTGGATCAAAAAATGAGGTATTGATATTTCGGTTTCTAAGAAGTTATACCTTCTGACAGAACTGTAAGGAATGGGTGTAAAAGAATTGCTGTAATTTTATCAGCTCAAATAAATAAAGAGAACTGTTTTGGTTTTATTCCTGTAGGGTGCACATTGATCATTATTGGTATAAAATAAATTGCTCCAAGAGTAGACGGGAATCCAGATATATGTAAGCTAAAAATGGATAAATCAATAGGCTCTTATCCTTAATCACTCTTTTGGTTATTTTAATAATTATATTAATTTCAAAATCAAACATTCGTATTGGCAAAACAGTCTAATGTAAAATGCAGGATACCATATTTAACTTAGGAATTTGGCACCAATTAACAAAAATATTTATAAAAATCGAATGTTCTTAACAATGTGGTAAACGAACAGAGTTATTTTCACCATCTGCATCCAGAGGCAATTTTTTTTTCCAAATGATTGAGAGGCGATTGAAAAAACATAAAAGGACTCATGTAATTATCCTTGGGCTCTCTGGATATCCAGAATAGCGACTTTATGTCACGACAATTCGTTAGGTTAAAGACGTGTCGAAATAACCTAAACATTTCGAATCCCCACATAAAATGCCTATTTTCGATCATAACTTAAAAGATATAAAATAATCCCATCCCCATTTCGTAAATCCCATATCTTCATCAGGGATAGTGTAGTAGAGATTAAATTGCTTTACATTCTCAATGAGGTGGCGGAACGTTTAATACAGTGGGATTGGCCGTAATGCAGTTCCGCCACAGCAATTTGCAGATAACAAGATGCTTTATGTAGCGGGGCCTCAAACAAGATTTGCATTGACTCGGGTCATTTAAAACATGAGTATTTCGAGATGAGATCAAATTAAGAATAAGATAAACTTCGAAATAAATTTGAAATGAGAAAAGTAAATTTTCATACAACGGCAAAGCTTGGAAATGCGATATTAAAGAGAACAAAGGGCGTCTTTAGTTCCTGGGATTTGGATCTTTATTATTTTAAACAACCGCGAGGCGAATTTTATTAGGATAATGGACGGGAAGTTTGAGTGGTTACAAGTTTGTTAATGAAGAACGATCCGGCAACAAAACAAGACGATAATAAAACACAATTGAGGGTTCTCGAGGAATTTATGGAACGTGAAGGAATTTGCTTTAAAATATAAGCTCAGACATATTTGGTTACGTTCCCTTTAAATCTAAAGCTTTCGTATAGACATAAGAAAACAAACAAATCACTGAACTATAAGCTTGTTACAAAGGCTTAGTCTCAAGCCAATGAACCTTCAATTTTTGCATTAATATATGTATATGCATCACAATCAAAAACTATTAAGTGACAAAAAGAGTTATAATATAGCGTGTCTATCTCTATCATCTGGAAGGCCTGCACCTGCAGAACTCTCACGATTTTTGGCCGAGTTTCTTGTTCTAGTCGCTCCATCGAGTTGGATTTCATTTTTGTCGGTCCTTGGAACTTTCAGATCCTTTATTTTTACGACCTAAAAAGTTAATTACATTCCAAAAAGCATCATTTGCAAGCAAAAAGGGACTAGAAGTTTCGTGTTTTCGGATAAGAATCTCTTTGTAGTGTAGCTGTAAATAATGAGAGAAGAAGGAAATCAGAAAACTGACGAGCTGAAAGGGATAAATGTGGTGATTTATTGTCAATGTATTGCTGATAAAGTTCGAAGCATTGAAAATTACATAATATATTAAGAAAAAGTTCAGTCGCCAAATCATCAAGAAATGATTGGATTTCGTGACAATATACTTAAAGAAATTAACGTAATATCATAATTTATAACTTGAAGAAAAGGGCTGATAATTAGCCTTTATTCACATAACAATGTAAAGGTCAGAAACTAAGAATGATTGAATCTCAATCGTAAATCGTGTCAAATAATTACGATGCAATTAAATATTCTTGAGAATATGGTAAAAAAAACTCAGTTATACCTTCCCCAACTTAAGCAAAAGAACTAGAAATTTGTTTTTACTGAAAGAACAAGGTAAAAACCGAATATTTTCCATAATATTTTTGCCTCAGATCTTTTTCATCAATTTTAGCAACGCGACCGCCCTTTCAGTTTCCATTAAACTTCATTTTGCCAGATCACTTCTTTAATTTTTCAATACGGAAAATCGCTAATTAAAACTATAGAGCCTCTCGCTCCGAAATAACCCTCGTCTCTAATATAAGAAATTCCTTTTAAAGGAAATACTGGAAACATTAATTAAGAAAATCCCGTGCTTGCAAAATGTTTTTTTTTTCGTTTAAGTTGTAGAGATTCGCAATGCAACGAAACAAAATTGGTAATTTTAGAACTTATCTTTGAGCAACATTGTTAAAAAAGAGTCGACACAAAGGAAAACCAGCCCCCTTTATTACGGATACATAGAAAAGTTTGCGGTTGAGAGGTGAAAGCGTGGCAAAGAATGGAGAACGAGGCCACTACGGGCCTCGCTCAAAGCTGCTTGGAAATTAAAAAGTGTCTCTTTAAAATGAGACATCCTTATTATAAGGCCTAGCAGTTGCTTTGACTACTATTTCCATGTGTCTTCGAGGTAGAGGTTTTATTTAAAACTGGGATTTGCAGCAAGTTCATTCCGGTTAAAAAGGTTTTCAGACTCGTTATATAGCTTGACAAATTAAATTTTCGCTACTAAATGGACTGAAAATTGTGGAAATTTGCTTGTTTTCGGTTTGAAACAGCTTCTCCTGGGAGTAATTAAAAGTTGAAATTGTTGTAGTGTAATAGGACTGAATGGAAAGAAGGAATTAGTCAATCTGATTTATTTTGACTGCTGCACAAAACATGGAAATATTTTCCATTTTGTGTAGTGAATAAGAATTTCTTTAGTTTTTATATAAATAACAAGAAACATTAACATTCACCATATTGTCACTAAATTTGTTTCTGGTTTTTCCTAATATGGATGAAGGGATTAAATAAAAATCTTGAATAGTTTTTACTTTACTTATCTGAAATATATAAACACTTTAATGGTCTCTGAAAACACCGGGACATAGTAATCAACAATTTAACAAATAACAATAAATCATTTTCTTGACAGCATATGTTATGGTGAATAATTTTCATTCACTTTTTAATGGAAAATATTCGTATTATTTTACATATGCACGCCTCAAATAAAAACTTGACTGAAAAACTGATGTAAATATCAAAATCGTTATGTTCTTACGTATACTGTAAACTTCCTTTCTCGAAGGGAACTCTGTCTAAGTTGTTCATATGATGAATGTCAGCTTCAGTGTTGCCTCGTTATCTTCGCCTTGATAGATCGATTTACCTACTTCATATCACGTTTCATTAATCCATTCACCTCCGCATGAATGTGTTTATGAGCCAGTTTTAACTAGAACTTAATTAAAATTCCCACATGACTCACCAGTCAAGCCCAACTTATAATCGTACATAAATAGCATAGGGTTTGCAGATTACCATAGACCTTGTCCTGCCCGGATGGGTAGTCAACCCTGTTATTAAACATTCAAAATTTAAATCCCACTTACTTCGTTATCCCTCGGGTGGCCATTAAAACTTTCCTAAAAGGGAAAATGCCTACTCTTTCTCGATACGGTTATAGTCTCGGGCAAATAGTTCCCGAACTAATAAGTCGAGAGCGATATGGGAGACGACTTCTCTAACAATATATTTTATAAAGCCCTTTTATAATATCGTGGAGGTGTATTATATGGAATTGGCAAAAACGTGTTCCTGTGATATTACCTGCCAAATTGCCTGGAGTGCCAACAAGAACGCTACAAATGAAACGCTTTTTGTCGTTTTATTTCGTTATTTTATTGCCTTGTTTTCGCTCGGATAGTCATATTCCCAGGCTCCCGGATTTGCTTGATTGATTACTTGTAAAATTGCAAGGGGCTTACTTCTCATATAAGGAGAAACAATAATGACCACGTGAGGCACTCAACGATACAGGGTTGGGCGAAAATCCGGAATAAAATAAATATCTTTTCAACGAGTAACTCAAAAAACCAACGTTAAAGCGCCTGAACTGATTGTGAATTGCACGTTTTTTTGGCAATAAAATGAAATATTTTTCTTCCTTCCCTTAAATGCAACCCTAGCCAACTTTCTCTTTTTAAAGGAAACATATGTCGTGCGTAGACTCATTGAAAATCTCGTGAAAAATGGAATTTTACCATTGCCTTTTTTTTCTAGTTATGTGATTACTAGGAATTAAAATTCTTTTAAAAATTAAGAAAACACTAATACTTTCTTAGTCCTACCTACAAGTGATTTAACGTAGCATATGCTAAAAATCTCCTCCGCCCTCTACTTGACATGCTCCCAGGCGATAGTAAAATCCGTCGATGGAATTTCGAAAGGCCTCAGTCAGTAGATTATTTGATTCCACTCCAACTTTAGTTTTTAACTCTTCAATAGTAGCCGGCCTATTTTGATACGCTTTATCTTTCAGATATCCCCAACGAAAGTAATGGTGTTAAGTCTAAGGATCTGGGTGGCCATTCATTTGTGCTACGTCGCCCAATCCAGCGACCCTCAAATACATTCTCAAGCATAAAATTAGGGTCACTCCGTAATTTGCATATAATTTAATAGGTTATAGTTTATTCAAGTTTTTTCACCTGTAACATAACTTGCTACCTTCATGCGGTTATTTCACCGTAATTGCTCGAATGGAAGGCAATTTTTGTCCTTGCTGCAAAATGTATTAAAAATAATGAAATTAAAAACATGTTCTCGTTTCCGATTCCCCAACGCAACCCCATTTCGAATATTTTCATCAATAAGGTAAATAGTCCAGCTCATTGTATATAACTGTACTTAGAAATACCAGGAAAAATCTAAAGGTCAACAGCGCGCTTCTACTTGTAGAAGCAAAGATTTAAATAAATAATAAAAAAGATACATTTATCCCGAACATGAAAGTTTTGTGAACTTCAATACAGAGTATTTCCTCCTCTGGCAGTGATAACAGATTTTAGACGCCGAGGCATGCTTCCAGTCAGGTTTTGCACCAATATTTCGCGAAGCTCTCTGGAATTTCTAAGGGCCGGCACAAGTCCCGTAAGGGCCTCTTTATCTCATTCCAAACATGCTCTATCAGATTCAAATCCGGACTTCGTGCAGGCCAGACAAATCGCGTAATTTGAACTTCGTCAAGAAAAGCGCTAACCATGCAAGCAGTGTGGAGCCGTGCATTATCCTGCATAAAGTTTGTGTTCTCTCCAAGAATAACCATGAACTGCAGCTCTAATTCGAGAGTATAATCCAGTAGCATGAAGTCGCCTCATAACAGACCACTCGCCTTCGTTTACACTTCTTAGTTGTTGTAAATGAGTTCGAAGGGAAACTGCCGTAACTATTCGGTTCCTCAAATTTGTGTAATGTCTTACTAACAGTAGCCTGGGAAATTGTTTTTCCGGATATATGGCATTAAATAACGCACACTTGTCATTTTTACTTCACATTCTACTCCCACATCCCAACAACATCAACATTTCGATATGCCGCCTTTTCAAAGAGAAAACCTTAAAAGTATAAAAATTAATAAACTCAAAGTTTCAGTTCTATTTTACATCAAAATGCAATAAATTTAAAACGAAATTTAAAAAAATGTATTGTTTATCGCGGCAATAGACTTGGCACAAAAATACAGGAATTTTCTTGGCCTTTTGAAGCAAATTTTGATATGCTAAATACCACTTTGCTTGTTTATTTATTTTATTGATGTAAAGTAAAAACTCATTCAGAATTAAAGAAAGCATATCGATATTGGGTTTTACCATCGCCTGGCAACATACCAAGTAGCGGGTGGGAGTTATTTTCAACATCTACTGCGTTAAATAACCTGTGGACAGTGCTAAGAAGATATTCGCCATTTTTTTTATTTACTAATAACCACATAACTGAGTTGCAGCTAAGGGGTTGAATAAGAATATTTCATTTTATTTTTAAAAAATTCGTACAATTCAAAATCAACTCACGTGTTTATGCGTTTTTCTTCAAGTTAGTCGTTGAAAAGATATCAATTTTATTCCAAACTTTCGCCAAGCCCTGTATAAATACATACCAATATTTCAGTGTAATTTGGAACGCAGCCAAAATTGGTTAGTTAAAACATGACAACAGAACAACAAAGATTAAATAAATCTACATTATTTACATAACAATTTTAACCAAATACTGCAGTGTGCCTGCTGTTTAGGTCAAATTAACACACACAAAGCACACTGCAAGCTAAACCATTTATGCTAAAATTTACGGTTTATTATGGGTTTAAAAATTGAAGGATAGAAATTTAAGACAAAATGCCCTAAAAGCTTGTTTATATATTTACAAAACGTTATTTGCAACTGAGCATTTTTCAGGATCTTTCATGTTTCAAGGCAATTAAATTAACAAGCCGAAAATTAAATATACATGTATGTCATCGAAGTTAATATATCAAAAGAGAGCTTTACATGCATTTGCTCGATGTCATTTATTAAAATATCTAATTCGCTGGAATATTATTTATATTGCCGGGTATATCTATACGGTAAAAATGGCTTTCCTGGCCGAAAATAAATATTGGCTCCCAGCTCAGCTTGTCGGTAAATAAATTGGAATAATCGAAAACGATTGAAGCGAAATATTGCAAATGCCTGATATCGAAACTCTGGATATTTAATAAATTCAACCGACTTTTAAATATTTTATTGTCGCCATTAGTTGCCATTTATATGGAACGTGTGTCCTGTCAACTGCAAAGATAGAAAAATCGGACAGTGAAATGTGGAACGCGGTATAAGTGACTTTTTACAAATACAATTCAGTCGCTAAATCAACCCCAAAGCAAAACAAGAAGCTTTTTTACAACTCCTGATTCAAAATCATTCACTAAAACAAAACACTAAGCCAAAAAATGAAAAGTAGATTTCTATTGTGAGAGAGAGAGAGAGAGGTAGAAAGAGAAAGAGAGAGAAAGAGAGAGAGAGAGAGAGAGAGAGGAAGAAAGAGAACTTCAGAAAAGTCGTAACACCTCTACTAATTACTAAGATATAGATCGAGCGCGTTAATATTCACTTCGGACAAAAGATGTCTCAATCTTTTCAAGACAGTATCTTTGTGAATTAATTAGAGCGAAAAATAGCTCTTCAAGAACAAAATGGACGAAGTACCTATTTTTCATCACTTTTGAAATTTATAGCGCAAATATTTTAGGAATCCATTGAGGAGGTGTCTTAAAAAATCGGCCGAAATTCATCATCTCGATAATCTCTACAAACTTGTAGTGAATTTGCATTCACCATTCAATCAAGAATATCGTTATAATTTTTCGACTTTATGGTGAATGTAAAACTTCAGTAATTTTAACAAAAGTGACAATTTTCGTATACTCAAAAGTGACTCTAAGGCCAGCAAAAAGTACTTTTTCACAGAAAGAAAGCACTTCAAAAAGAAAACTGATTAAAAGTCACTTTACAGTAATAACTTTTTTCCCGCTTGGCCGTAGCAATTAAAACGTTAATCTTTCCCCTCAACGGCAATAATCGACTTTTCCCCCCGTTGTAAACTTTTTCATGAGTAATTTAAAGTTACTTAAATCACCGTTCGTCGATGTCTATTGCATGTGGTGCTCAACTCTCGGCCCAACTGGTCCCAAAAAGGTTGAAACGTTATTAAAAACCCTGGGCAGAGAATTAAATTTTATTGTTTGGTTTCCAGTTGTAATTTCGAGTATGGTTTACAACTAAATAAATTCTTTCGGACTTATTGTTTTTATTTGCTCACTTAAAAGATATATACAACAGTACATTTATGATTCTCATATCATAACCCTGAGGTATCGTAATTGAATTGAAGATTTATTTTCTGCGAGAAACAGTTTAATTTTTAAAGTTTTAGCATTTATACAGAAGTACATGAATATGAAATAAATATTAAAATTATAAAATGGAAATCGGCTAGCAGACCTACTGTGCGGTCGTTCTGTTGGCTGCAAATGAATATTACAGAAGGAAAGGGAATAGAGTTGATCATAAACAGCCACAAAGGAAGCAAATAGTTGAAAAAATTAAACGAACAAATAAATTTAGACATATGGAATAAATCGAAAAAAATTGCTATACTTGAATGTTGGCTTCACCCTAGTTTCAAAATCACATTTCAGTTTTTGTTTAATTTCTTAATTTATTTGTTTTATTTTATTAGTATTTATGAATAATTTGGTGCACAATTACAACTAATAGTTACTACAAAGCATATTTAAATGCAAATTTCGATTGTGTAAATCTATGATTTACATCACATCTATTATACCTACACTTGCATACGCGCTAAAAAATCTAAACTGGAACTGAGGTATCATATCCCTCTAAATTATGTGGACACATCTTCCAGGCCACTGGAGTAAACTACAATAAGGCCATGTCGAAGTTGATATTGGCAAAGTTACTTTGACACGTGACCCACCTAATTAGGGTCTCGATTCCGATGCAAGACAAGCAGTATTGCGGAACCCTAAAATGTTTTAATTAAGAAGGATTATACGCATATCATGAAGATGTATTAACTTAATCGATATATCGGTACAGCGGGGGTAGAATTCAATTTCAAGGGGGTGAATAATTCCTACTCGTTTCTACAATTTCTTTTGATAGTGGCAAGGGCAAACATTCATTTTTCATACCACCTGCTAGTTAACAGCCGGTTTCGGGCGTTTGTATTTTGAACCGAGACCGTTTTCGTCATTATTTATGGCTCTCCTGTCCCTATTAACTCCAATTTTCAGGCCATCGCAGAGGCTAGTTTTCCACACGTATGATTCGGCCACCATTTCCCGGGTCCCGAGCGTATTCCAGGGATCGAAAAATTAAAAACTCGGACACAAGTGGAGATAAATTTATTAAAGGGACATTTGGATAATAAGAATAATAAAGTAAATTTCCCTGAGCAATGAGAGTAGTTTCTTAACGCTTTGGTGAATGCAGATTTAAAGCGTTAAACATATTTATCAACGGTACGTGTTTAACACCTAAAGTGATATAAAAGAGGCGGTAAATTTTCTCAAATGTACGATTTGAGCTTATGCTGTTCTCTTCACGTCCCTCTGGAGATAATGGAGATGGATAACTGCACAGCTAATGAATGAAAGCTAAAAACTTTATTTTATATTAACTTATAGGTTTATGGCAATAACTAAATTTTTCATCTACCGTTAATAGCGTCGATGTAAATGGTCATTAGCTGTGCCATAATCATCCATGTGAATAAACTTTTATTAGCATTTTTACACCATCATAAAAACTGCACAAAGTTTCATATGAAATAATGCATTCGCTGCCAGTAAAAATTTTATGTTGCTCGTTTCATAAATGCACGCGTCCACGAGATGAGAACTTACATACCCTGTCAAGTATATTGATGTTGATATTTACTTTTACAAGTTAAGAATATGGTTAAAATATGTTAAAATAGATAGTTTTTCATGAAGAGGAAGCCCATCAAAAAGAAATTACTCCACAAGTTACTCTTATCAAGAGCATTCTCCATCAATCAAGAATATAATTAAAATATCTTGACAATGTGATTTATTACGTTTAGAATTTTTTGCATTTACGCTGAAGTAGGTACAACGAATAATAGTAGGACAATAAATTAAAGGGAACTAAATAATAAAATTACAAAATGTAAATTTGCAAGCTAATCGGCGTTGCGTATATTCCACTGGTTGCAACTGATTTTTACAAATAGATAAGAAATAAAACTGAGCAATTACAGCTACAAAGCAAGGTAGATAATAGAAGAATATAAGCACAAAATGGATTTAGTCTTGAAATGTGAGTTGAAGTCAATATATGGAATAAGTGTGAGCAATGGGAAAAAAACTGCGCCTGCTTCGTACTTAATCTGAGCCAATAATAAAGATTCCATACTTAAAACATTTGTCGGAGAAAATGAGTCTTCTATTTAATGTGATTACTATTTCGAAAGTTTCACTAAAATATACTATTTTCGTATATTCAAAAATGGCTCCATCGATAGTAGTTAATTTTATATCACATCAAATAGAAAATTCGCAGTTTCATCACGAATTGTACTGTAAATTCACCATTTAATCAAGGTTATTATTAAATTGTATTGAAAATAACGTATAGGTATATTTGTACCGGCTTTTTCTCTGTTTTTTCTTTTTTAATTTTCTGCGTATCCGTATACTTTATCAAGCAGACCGTAGAGATGCAACTAGTTGCTAAATTAGCGACTTGGGAGAATAAAACTGCCAAGTATAGTATAATTTGTCTTCTTCAAGCTGGAACAGATTAAGCCGGAGTTTTCTGAGGGAAATCGAAAGTAGGATTTAACTCGAAGGGCCAGAATAAATCAGTCCGAGCGATGCTAATGTCCTGGAACACTTCGGGGACTAATAAATTAAATAATCCTTTTGTTACTATAGTTCGTAGCCATAAAAATTTTAGTGCACAAGAGAAGTACTAGAGGTAAATTGGAGTTTTACCAAAATGCCAGTTCTTCTTGAATTATTTGGCACTAGTCCTAGTATAATAAATAATGTTCTTGAGATCATTCTACATATCCACAAAATAGAACGATTTTCTCTGGACTTTTGGAATAAATTCCTAAAGTCATCAAGCAATGCATTAGTCTCTTTCATTTTCAAAATAGTTAGTTTTGGCTGTGTCTTTTAACCTTTTAAATCGAAATAATTAACCAAAAACCGAAATTTAGTATTTTGTTAAATTATTTAAATACAATAATTTAAATTATTTAATGACAATAACTCAGTTGACTATGTATCGTTAGCTTCGTACGTGTAATATAGTTCTCAAAGTGTATTTAAGGAGCAGCGTTGTGGCTCCATATTACATAAATGTTAATGATCCTTATAAACTTTAATAAATAGATATTACACCAGTATATTATATGTGATCCCAGTATACTGTACCAATAGCATCCCATTTATGACACACTATAATAAGTATTGGAAATTTTCGCATTGAATACTTGTTTCTATATTCATTACTTTTATCGATATAATTTTATTGAATCACTGAAGAAAGGTTAATCCACGTCCGTTCGAAAAAAATGTTACATTAGTGCTATTAATATATAAATTTAATCTGTGCCTGTGTGCCTGAATAACCTGTTTGTTTGGTTGGCAAAATTAGGACTCTGTGAAGCCAAAGACGTTTCTAATCTACCAGAAAAATTCTAATCCTATAGAAGACATTTCAATGGTAGAAGAAATAGAAAAATGCTTGAAATACGTCATTCATATTCAACTTGATAAAAATAAATTATTCTTTTACTTACAGTTCTTAAGTAGGTATAAATTACTACCTGGTCATTAGTCAGAAGAGAAAATCAACAAATGAGAAACAAACGAGGGGAATTTGATCGAGACTCATGCGTAATTTGCGATCTTATATTATTCAGGAAAATTAGTGAAATGATCTAAACTCCTATTTTTAATATTTGATGCTTCAAAACAATAATGAGTTTCATATGACAGACCAAATTATAATAACCTAGTGGAGGATAATCGCAAATAACTTTATAAAAGTTGGGTAGAAAAGAGCATAGCGCTAAAGAGATTCAAAATTTGGAAACTTAACAATAATAAAAATGTGCAAAGTTCATAAAGTTCGATCGAAACCGATAAAGCATTTAAACATTTAATTTTTTTACAATGTGCATTTTTTAAACTAAATACTTGTTCGAAATTGCAAATATTTAGTTTGCCCTTTGTTAAAACAATGTAACGAACTTTTTTTTCCCGTTGCTGAATGTTTTTTTATTGTCTGAAACATGTAAATATTAAATTTCACTTGAATTCATAGTTGCTCTAACAATTTTTATATCGCGCATTAGAATGTGACCACTAAAAATCAATGAATTGAATTGTTACCATGTATTATATAATACTTGTTCTTTTTTGCTATAGAGTTTTAAAACCTTTACTCTTGTTAGTAAATTGATTTTCATGTGCGATTGCACATTTTATTCAAATTTATTATATTTATGTAATTATAAGTTACTTTTCAGATAGACAGATTTAAATCTGCATTAAAGAAACTTTGCCTGTGCCGGGTAATCCACTAAATATTGTCCCAATGGAAATTTACAGATATCTCTGAAAAAAAACGTTAATGGTCATCCTGTACCTAGTTGCAAGAATAGTGACTAAATAGAGATATATCATAGATGTATAATTCGAATTTCTAAATCACAATATATAGATAAAAAAAATAGTGACGGTAAATTGGTTCAAAATCGATGTATGTGTTATACTATGCACATCACGTATTATACTACTGATACCTGTTTTTATGAGCTGTTACATGGGATAACCTTTCTTGTATGCGAACATTTGCGCATATCAGAGGTCAATAGATTTCATATCTTCGCCATACCACTATACAAACAAACGTTATATTACATCAACCATAATAAATACATATTATAATGTTTTCTTCACAATAAAAAACGAATTTTAAATCACCACCCAGACGATCTCAAAAGAATAATTTCGAGAACCATGACAATTAATTTCTCATCTCACATCTTCACTAACATGTGATATAGGTATCTTATTTTCAAAAACTCGTTTAAAAACCAACGAGGTGCGACTTTATCATATCAAGAATGCCATAGAAATTTGGCTCGTTGGACAAGCTACTATTTAAGCAGCAGTAGCTTGGAACACGCCAAAAGATCCATCATACTATCAAGAAACGAATAGAAATTTATATTTCACAAAAAAAACTTCAAAAAACACCTTAAATAATCATTTATTTGCATTTCTTTCTTAACCAATAAGATATATGTATTGATTTACACCATAATGGTTAATATTTATCGAATAAATTCATCTACTAACTTGCACAACTTCATTTCAATTCATTATCTTTTCACCATCATGTCAAGAACTGCTCATAACTAACAATAGTGTTATGGAATTTTGCATTAAGATCAACTGAAACACCAATTCAAATGTCAGAATAAATAAACCCATAAGTTTTAAGCATGTTTTGATAAGAATGCTCGATTTGACTGCAAAGACAAACCGGAATCACGAACTGCAAATATTTGGTCGTAAATTGTAACATAAACCCCGCACAGTTTGAGCGGCAGAAATGGCTTGGGCTTAAGTTTGAAACGCAAATATTTGTCTATGTTGCGTGTATATACATAAGACAACGTATATACGTAAATAAGTGTCGTATGTGCTAGGACTTAAATGTCGTTAAATTGATGAATGAAAAACACGAATTCGCCGGTGCATAATAAAGCCATTAGGTGCACTCTGTGAAGTGTTTTTAACCTGTAATAGAATGGGGGCACCCGCCTTTTAGATTCCGGGACGGCCATTTTCGAGCGCCAAACATTCCTGAACGATTAGCGTGCCTCCAGTCAATTTATCCGGAGGTTTAATCCGATTTTTAATTTTTCCAGGAGAGTTTCGTTAATCTCAGCGAGCATTTTCGTCGTGAAGAAGACAAATTGCTCTTGACTTTTTCTCTCCAGAGATTTTTCTTAAAATTGGCTTTGCCAAATCATCTGAAAACAAGAATAAACTCCAATGTCAACACGAAATTAAATGCTTTTAAACATGATACAAGCATCTGGATACAAATGTATCTGCCTCCCCTTTGAAAACTTTCCCTATTGTACGCATGGAAAAGCATTCGGATAGGTATGTATATTTATTGTATATTTCACAATAAGATGCCTGATTTGTATGCTTACCCTTCTGCGGCGTTTCAATTTCGCGAATAGAATACCGTGCATTTCGTGCTGCTATAAATTGATGTTAAGAAAAACGAAAACCCTCTTTAATAGTTCCCAGAGAAAATGTAAAACCATTTAAAACAAATTTCCGTATGGGGGAAACGAAGTCAAAGAACATCCAGATCGGGAATGGAATCCTCTTTTTGTTCAGCCCTCCAAAAGGCTCTCTAAATTGGAGTCCACTGAGAATTTATCCATTAGAGAGAGAATTCCGACCGCAAACACACATTTTTCGTAATTTACTTCAAGGAGGCAACTTTACTTTCCGATAATATTTGCGAAGAAAATAAGTAACCCTCCATTAAACCCATTTATTTCCGATATGTTCTCAATTTCCTCGAACCACTGTGTTTGCTTTGTCTCGCAATTAGTTTGAAGAGGAGGAAAGTTTTCCAAAAGAGGTAGGCACTTAAAATACACTAACTATTCCGGCACAACTTTAATTAACGCGGTTTTCTTCTCGTATTTATTCGTGCAAATAAACTTTTTCATCATTAATTACATGAGGAAAATATTTCTTGACGAGTTTGGGCGAATTTCGAATAAGAACGCGCGTATGAGAAATCGTGGGAATTCACGCACCTGGATCTGAATGAAAGCGAACACGCTAATCTGACCTCGGAGCAAATGAGCGTGATGGAATCTGGCAATTACAATCAGAGACCGAAAAAGCGGAACTTCCTGTCCATACACATATCGGAGGTTGCTTTTACACCCTTTCAGTATTACGAAAATAATAATATTAGATGAGGATATGTAGCTCTAGGCTCTTTTCCTAATTACTTCTGGTGTGTAATAAGCCACTTGCAGATATCGTAAGCGGTCTTACGAACCGAGAATATGAGGTTAGCTAAGAGGCTTTCGAAAAGCTTATCCGATTATACCCTCTCTATATACATGCGTTCACAGGGCCGGATTAATAGAAAATTCGGTCCGAAAAACGTGGGACAAAGTCGAATACATTGACGGTTAATAGGGCGCAGCTAATTGGTAATTCCATTAGCTTATTCCAGAGAGCTTCCGGACAAAGTAATCGCGAAGCACGTCCTGTCTTTCCAGGTACTTCAATTTACTTTATTCCAGGCTTTAATCTTATATGTTACCAATTTAAAGCATAGAACCTTGCGGATCTAGCATCGGATATCGTCAAAGTTGCTCTATACGAGAACTTTTGATTACGCTTCTTTTTAAAGCCTCTTAAAAGAAGCTTTATCACATTAAAATAATCATTACCAGTTTTACCTAATAAAACATAGAGCAGACAGGTTCGCCATATTAAGAGAGTGCGACTGGGCTCCATTCAGCTTAGTCCAATACTTTAGGAGTGACGAATCTACAGGGAGTAAAACTTGAAAGTTTATTTTGGTTTTTCCTTTTTAACTTTTCTGTTTTTTTAATCCAAAATTTATCGTACTATTTTCACATAGGAAGTCTGTCACTACTCTGTATACCATTGCTTAAGATTCACTCTGTATAAGTCAATTCTATTAAACCCCAATGCTTCGTAATAATATATTCCACATCGCTTGCCGAGTGCGTCTTAACTTGATAAAACAGCGGAGACGCAAGTTGATAATGGAAAGACCGTTAACAAGGTGCATTAATAATATTCCCTCGGTAAAATTGTGTTTTCCCGTCTCCTTCTTTGAACATCGTTATACAAAGCAATCAAACCATGGGCTTTACTGAAAGTTAAAAGTTTTTATTTGAAGGAAATTCTTGTTACTGCAGAGTACAAGAATTTTCTCTTTGTAGGTGGAAGGTAAAAGTTCATTGAGCCGCAAATGTGCCTCTTGAAATTTCTTTGAAATTGTTCTCCCACGGATTTTTCATTTAACTACTAATTCAGTTTTATGATGGACTAATGCAACAAGTTTTCGCCATTATGTGTTGAAAATATTTTAAAACTTTCATTTGCTGCTTTCTTATACCTACACAACTTAGTGAAAACATCCATTTCAATATGAATTTTCTTGATTCTTTGGTGGATGAAAAATGTTACATTCCACATCGCTATCGTGTTGAGTAAATAAATTTAACTTTAATACTAACAATATTACATAGATATCAAACAAAGTCAACAAAAAAATAGTTGAATTTAAAATATAAATTATCTAGACGTTAAAACTAAATTAGTAAAACCATTTTCCCAATAGCCGCACTGCTTTAATTGCGTCTTGACTAGCTTATCTAACTACCCTCACTGGATAGTAAGTTAAAAGTGTTTGACAAACATAGTTAATGACTGAAAATATAATGATAGCAATGTGAATATATTCAGTCGCCCGAAATGTGATGTGTGAGATGCGCCAGGCTGCAGACAGAGAAAACATCTAAATATCCTCTTCCACATCCTGAAGATTTTTACAACAGTAAATGAGCTTCAAAAGACTATGCCATAAGATATAATTGATTTCGCTCCACCGAAATAAAAAGATCTTAACGTTAGAAGACTATGGTCTCTCGATATGATCCTCAAATCACAGATTTTGGTCGAGTCTAATATCCAAAAGTTTTGTTTAAACAGGCATATTGAAATATTAAAAAATTAATTATAATTTAAGTAAATATAAGACAAGTTCACTGAGTTTTATTTATGAAAAGGAATTATCTAAAGTTGTGGACTAGTTTTTTCTTTGGAAAACCTCGAAAAACATCGATATTTGATTTCTCAGTTCCAATCAATACAGGGTGTGTCAGAATACTTTAGGGGCGTGTGATCGAAATAAGCAGTAAAGTACGTACAAACATGGCTACGTTTTTGCTTCCTGTCTAAATTACAGGGTAATATGTATTTTTTTAGGTTTTCTTTTATAAATCTGTTCCGACATTAAATCTTTTTATGAAAATTGGGGACTCAAAATAAATATAAAGACATATCTTTTAAGAAAAAAAATTAATTACACCAGTTGTAATCTCATTGACGTGACCCTTACCATTTTAAACGACAAATATGATACGCCAATGGTTCAAAAAAATTTAAGTTATTTTCTAAATACTTCATATTTCTATGACGAAAAGGTATCTTGAATATTTTTTAAAACGTTAATAGTTTAAAAAAAAACATTATCTGCTAACTAATATTAAAACCAGAAGACTAAATTAAGTACATTGCGTTATTTATAAAAAAAAAACAATTAAATAAGATGTTGAAAATGCCTTCCATTTGCAATAATGCGTGTGTCGGTCCTTTATAGCTTGTTATTGATTATTATTTGAAAAATTCATGATGTATTTTTTATTGTGTTTAATGAATGAATTATACTATTTCTCAATTGCAGATTGTTGCGTTTTATTGTTTTTATGAAAACGGTTAAAATTAGAAAAAATATTCAAGAAATCTTTTTGTTTACAGAATTATGAAGTATTTACAAAATTATTTTTATTTTTTAATTTAGTAGCATATTATTTTTTTCGTTTAAAATGTTCAAGGTAACATCAATGGGGATGCCACTGGCGAAATTTAAAATATTTTTTCCTCTACACCCATTTTACGTTCTTCAATTTTTATAAATATTTTTTATGTCATCAACGGTTTTATTATAGAAAATAAACTAAAAAAATACTAATTTTTCATTATCCTGTATTTCAAACGTAAAACGAAAATATATCTACATTCCTAAGAGCCCTGTTTTTAGGTCACAGGAACTTACAGTAAACGGTTGGTAGGCCTTATCCTGAAACACTATACATGGATACATGGAGTAATCGGTGTTACGTAGTTCGGCTCCTAACTAAAAGTCAGTGTTGCCAACTCGTCAAAAAAACCCGTAATCTACGATTAATGACAGCTAATTGATCATTAAAAAAAACCTCATGCAGACGATGAACCATAAAATGTCCCAAATACGCTTATGATATTTACGCCTAATTGAGATTTCCTTAATAACCACCCTTTATATTAATTTTTTTAAACATATCATACCAACTAAAATTTTAGTATTTCAGCTATGAATGAACATTACTTTACATGAATGCATATCCTACATTCGCAATATTATTCATCTGATTATTGCTTTTGCTTTATTTTACAAAAAACAAACAATTTCAAAACAATGTTAATGCGAAAAATTCCACAACGTCGGACAATTACACAACACTGCCATCTGTCATGTCAATCACAAACAAAAACAAAACAAGTCAAATCAAATAAGTTTAGTTTTAGCGAAATTTTAAATGCATTTTGCCGAATAAAGTAGCTGACAATTCTTTATTTTTTGTGTTAAGTTTAGTTTAAGATAATATTTTATTACGCCCTACAGTGAACCTTTGGAAAGTGTCGATCAATGAATCCATTTTATCCACAAGTTAGGTTATGACCTTGCAACAAAAATTTCCATAACTTTTAAGGAATTATAACAAGAAATGGGCGATAACAGTAACCAGAATGTTACGAACGAGGTAACCACCTTAATAAAGACATGGGAGGAAGAATATTCGCAACTGAGTTACGATCCTGTCCCTACACTTACCAAGTAAGTTAAGGTATCTTTCAAATAGTTTTACTTGCCCATATCAGCTAAATGAGACCGAATAATGAAAGATAATTGTAATTATTGTCAATAATTCACGTGAAAATGATTAGGATTAATTAATATCAAAATAATAATTTCAAATGATAAATATACTCGATTTATTCTCTTTAAAATCTTAATAGTTGTAACATAACATAATAGTAAAGAGAGAGAATGAAAGGGTATATATTAGGAAAACCATATGTGTTAGAAAGAAACTGCTAGATAAGGCAAATTTTGTTTGTTGGCAAATCTATTTTGTCTTTCTCGCACTCGTTGCTTTTTCAGTTCATTACACTCATTCTGGCAAAACATAAAGTTAGGTTACAATAGCAATCTTAACCTTAAAATATTTAACACATTTTGCATCTTTCCATTTCTTAATCATTAATAATTGAACAATGGAAGATTTAAACACTCAAAGCGCCGTAACCGAGGCGTCTGGCTTAATTAAAACCTGGGATGAACAACATTCTCAGCCTGATTATAATGCAGTGCCTGTTCTTACTAGGTAAGTGTTGTACCCCTTAAATGACCTGTTGTTAGACCTAGATCTATGGATCTTATTACCTATGAAGCATTTAGTATTTTAACTTACTCGTACGTAAGTTTAAATGGATATTGCTAAAAATCAATGACTTAGGAAATGCTTGGTCAAGTTGATTGTTAAAACTTTAATTTCAGGGTTAGATTCTACAGTTATAAAAAAAAATTAATAAATATTACATCAATATGGATTTAAAAACCCTTGTGAAATAAATCAAGACGTCAATCTTTCTTGTTTTAATATAATTTTTTTCTGAATAGTTCTTATTTTATGAGATAGTTAAAATTAGAAGTATATGTTGGGATTTATTGTCCACATAGCTGGAGTTTTCCAATAATTTTTGAAGTTTATAGAGTATTAGTTTTTCTCATAGTTCTTCTGGGGTCAGGTTTTCTTTTCTCAATTTTAACTTATTTGGGGTACAACACCGATTATTTCTTTTCTATAATTTGCATTATGTAATGGATTTACAAACTTTTTTGGTCTCTTGCAATTTTTTCTAATCTGTTGCTGTTTTCTACTTACTTAAACTTTCACACAATTTCCCCATTAGAAGCATGTCTAACTTTCTTATGGTTTGCATATATATTTTATATATTATGTGAATTTTCAAGCACACAATAAATTATAGAGATAGTGTGTTAAATAGTAAAAATATTATTTCTTGTGTTAATTGATAGAAAATATTTTTACACTTTAGTTTGTTACATGTACACTTTTTATGAAAATATTATATCTATTTTTTGATACATTCACAAATCACTCATAAAAAATAAGAGATAAGAAAAAATCATAGGAGGCAAAAATGTTTATAAGTCTATATCTAGAAAAGATTAGTCAGTAGCAGACTCAAAAAAACAAACACTGTATATGCATTGATTGGTTTAAAAAAATATTTTTTCACTTAAATCTAATGTTTTCTTTCTGTTTAGGTTGGCTGAGATATTGGAAGTGGAAACTGAAAATTACTTAAAAATGGACCCAGACCCATTTGATGAAAGACATCCTTCTAGAACTGATCCAGATTGCAAATTAGGCCAAATTTTAAAAATTATATTCCGTAAAGACAATTTTATGAGCAAGGTATAAGAATAACTTTATAATTTAAATTTTCATTTGAACAAATTTTTTTACCAGCTTTTAAATGACTACATGAGGGATACTTTCTACAGCCGAAACAACATCACTGACAGAGATATTGATCAGCTTAACATAGCTGCATGTCGTTTATTGTTAGACCTTATGCCTGGATTAGAAACTTCTGTGGTATTTCAAGTAAGAGAAATATCTTCATTTATCACAGAGAAAATATCAAAATTCCTTGCAGGATGTAGGAAACTTGATACATAGGTTAATAAAATGGGTGACAAACTCTGTAGAACCTCTTCAAAGCTATGCAACAGGAATTTTAGCTGCCGCAATGGATATTCCCGAAATTGCAGCTAAGTTTAGAGAGGAAAATAGTCGCTTAGTGCCCCTGCTTTTGCAGAGATTAAAGCGACTTAAAAACTCGTCTGAATTTGCTAAAAATTCTGCAGTCTCACATAGACCATTTGCACATTTTGCCTCAATGACCTCCCCTCCTTACCGAGGTGATGGAGTGATCCGAATAAACTTACATCATCTAAGTAAATTCCTGCACTATAGTTATTGATTTATTGTAATTCTGTAATTGTAGGTAATGGTGTTGCAAATGTGGAAAATAACGAAAATGATTCTGGCGAACGAAGTACTGAGGTGTGTTGAGGATTCTGTAATTTATTGCTATAAGTTAATGATTGTTTTCTGATTGAAGCAAACTGAGGAGAGCGCAAATACACGCAAAAGAAGAAACCCTAGTTTAGATCACAATTTTGCAAGTCCCCAGGTAAGTTTTCTTTTTTATTGTTGCAAGTTGTACTAAAGGTGGTATTCTCCAGTCCCCAGGCAGTGAACAAAATAAGCCAAAATGCATTCGCTTGGACACAGATTCCATTGTAAACATCCCATCCCCAGCCTCTAGCCCCCACCGCAACTGTCAAGTTTTCTCAGAGACCAGCAACTCCAATTGGGCCGAACTTGAAACCTTCATGATAGGCAGCATCCAGATGTTTCCGCCCACAATCGCCACCAGGCAAATACTCATTCTGCGGTATTTGACCCCAATTGGAGAATACCAAGAGTTCCTAAGCCATGTTTTTCACGAAAACACCGCCCTAGATTTGATTCTCACTTACGTGAACATACGAGTTACTAAAGAAGCCCGGCTCGCCTTTGAAGCCTTAAAATATCTGGCCGCCTTATTGTGCCACAAGAAGTTTTCCATTGAATTCCTACAAAGAAGGGGATTGGAGGCTTTGTTGGAAGTGCCTAGACCGTCCATTGCTGCCACTGGAGTTTCCATATGTTTATATTATTTGGGATATTGTGAGGAGGCAATGGAGAGGGTCTGTTTACTTCCCAAGTATATTATCACCAATTTGGTTAAGTACGCCTTATGGTTGTTGGAGTGTTCACATGATTCTGGAAAGTGCCAAGCGATCATGTTCTTTGGACTTACATTTCAATTCAAAATCATCTTGGATGAGTTTGATGCACAGGACGGTTTGAGGAAGCTTCACAATGTTGTGAGTATTTTTTTTAATCAAAAGGAGATTAATCTAATAACTTTTAAAAAAGATATCCACACTGCCAATTTTGCAAACTGATCATGAAATGCATTTGAACGAAGACCAAGAATGCGCCTCGCGGCAAATTGTACGACACGTGTGCGTGGCTTACCGGCGATACTTGGAAGCTCATCTTTACCATAAGGCGGAGATGATCAAAAGAAACCTCATCAGACCTAATGAGCGGCCCAGTGCCCCGGTATTGCCTGCTTTGCCGGCCTATAAGGTAAGAGTTATATCGGGTGCCAAAAATTGTTCTGGAAATAATCAAATGTTTCAGGTTTTAGTGTACACACTTTAATCATGTAGGTATCCTACGTCCGAAATTAATTTTAGTTTGCTATATTAATTATGTTCCAAAAGTGCTTGGTTAAGGAAATACAATGTATTGAAGTTTGGTAAAAATCAATAAATAAATTTTGCAAAATACCAAAACTGTACTGGGACTGTTTTTTTGTACATTAGTAGATTTAAAAAAAACAGCCCTTGTATTATACAGTGAACTATATAAATAATGTTAATTATGAGTAAAAATCATTACTGGTTTTTGATTATATAGCAGTATGTTATTTTTTTGCTGTTTTAGGCTTGCAAGCTCTCTCCTGAAGAGATCCAACAAAACATTGAGCTTCTCCTCCAAAACATGCCATTTCGAAGTCACTGGGTACCTGTAGACCAACTTCTCAAGCTTGGAGACATTACCTTAATTTTGAAAATAATCGCTTTAGCCTTTGAATGGAATTATGGTGGCCGTGGTGAAACCATCCGTTCCGCTTTGGAAGTCCTGGCAATTGCCTGTATAATGCCCAAAGTTGTGTTGTTATTGTGCGAGAAAGTAGACCTTCCCGAAGAACGTTTAACAGTTGGATTTAGCATCATATTAGGTGCCGCTGAAGGAGAAGTAGTTTATGATCCGGATGTGCAAAAAGCCGCTTTAAGGGTGATTGTAAATTCAGTGTGTGCCCCAATTAATCGGGTGGGAGGTAACGTTTCTAGATTCTCCCAGGGAAATGTAAACTCTCCTAGTAGGAAAATTAAATTTAAAAGTTCTGAGGATTTGATTCAAAAAGTGTGGGACTGCGTGAGATCCAATAGCGGAATATTGGTTTTAATTCAATTGATGAATTGCAAAACTCCCATTACAGACGCAGATTCTATAAGAACGTTAGCTTGTGAAAGTTTAGCGGGGCTGGCCAGGTGCGAAACTGTGAGACAAATAGTGTCAAAGCTTCCATTATTTACTAGCGGTGAGCTGCAAAATCTTATGAGGGATCCGATTTTACAAGAGAAGCGACAAGAACATGTTGCTTTTCAGAAATATGCCTTGGAGTTGTTGGGTAGACTTTCTGGGCATAGAGCAAATGGCTTAGAATTATCTCCTGCGAATATCCATAGAATTCACAAAGCGAATGTAGTGGCCCAAACAAAGATCCAGTTCAGCGACAGGCAGCTACTTCAGTTGATGCACCAACATTTAATCAGTAAAGGATTTATTAACACTGCTGGTGTTCTAGTCAAAGAGGCCTGCTTAGGAAATTCTATAATGCCCCTTTCGGCGCAACATCCTAATAAATTCCGCTACATATCTAATTTAACTCCTGTGAGAACCCCTCATTGGAATCCTCCAACGCCTACAAGATCTATTCTAAATTCATCAGACACGGTGCCGAGCACTAGTACTAGTCCTGCTACTATTAGGATTATAAAAAGGTCTTCTTCAATTGGTCAAAGTTCTCCAACGATGAACTCCCGCCTTCAGAAGCCTTGGAGTAATGAAATGCCTGTGGTGAGACAGCTATTGCCCCCTGACGAAAGCCACGATCAACCTCCCGTGACCTTAGATTCTATTGTAACCGAGTACTTAACAAACCAACATGCAGTGTGTAAAAATCCAATAACAACGTGTCCTCAGTTTAATTTATTCGTCCGCCATAAGTGTCCGGATCCCAAGCCCAAGTTGATGACAGTGAACAATTTCGTAATGAGAAACGCGCGAAGGCAATTTGGGTATCAATCTAAGACCATGGATATGCGTTTAGTTCATTCGAGGTTTTGTCCAGTGCAGATGATTAGACCCTCCACTGAGGAAGTGTTTTTCACTCAGGCAAAATATTTGCCTGGAACGAACTCAGTTATAGTTGGAGATTCCTGTGGAGACGTAAGGATTTTTGACAGAGTGAGTGGGAATGAGGAACATACATTTAGTGCACATGATAATTTCATATCATATGTGGAGCCAAATAGAAGGGGAGATTTGGTGCTGACGTGTTCCACATGGGGAGAGCCTATTTCGGCACTATGGAGTCTTAAGGATTTTGAAATAAAGTGAGTAAAGTAAAAGTAGGTACACTGAAAAATAACTGAAATTGAATGATGGCTAATTTCTTTGGAGGATAGTCAATGACACATTTTTCTTTTTAAAAAAAGTCAAGGTTTTGACTATATTTTTCAAGGTTGGGACAGGCAATACTTACGAAATTTGCAACGTTCTGGTAGAATGAACGGTAATAATATTGACCAATAAAATTTAAACGTGGTCATAGGATGATAAAGAGTTCCATTGTTTTCATCATACTACCCATCATACAATATTGATAAAATAACTTTTTTTTTAATTAGGCTTCCATTCCACGACGAGGACATGGTAGAATTTAGTAAACTATCCCAGGACAAAGTCATTGCAACTAAAGGGGAAGTGGCAATGGTAAATATATTTTTGGAATGAGCCTATTGCATGTGAAAGCTTGGTATCTTTCTATCTTAAATAAGCAAAGATGTCCATCTTCCGCAATGTCACATTGTGTGGACATAATTATTAAAAATTGTGCCAGTTTCGAACGATTTCAAATGGGTGTAATAGCTTAAATTTTCAGTTTCGACACCTGAATAAATTCTCTCTGCATTTAGCAGTTTTCCTGTTGTAAGACAAATTTCGATACTGCAATATTTAATTAGATCATTTCCATATCTTTACTTTTGAACACTAAGAAATTACTAAGAGTTGTTTTTTTAAAGTTTTCAATGTCTTAAATGTCACTTTAAAAATCTCTTAGTGCAAATAATTTCCAGATCTACGATGTAAACACAGGCCAAAATATCCTGAGACTTGCTCCTCAACTCAGCAATCTATATACCAAAAACAAAGCCACATTCAGTTGGAATGATGAGCTGGTTTTAACAGACGGCGTCCTTTTTGACGTCAATTCAGGCAAAGTCATCAATCGCCTTGATAAACTGAACCAAACCCAGAACGGAGTGTTCCATCCCAATGGAATGGAGATCATTTCCAATACTGAAGTTTGGGATATGAGAACGGAAACCAAGACCTTACATCTCTTGAAAACAGTTCCTGCCTTAGACCAATGTGCAATAATATTTTCTCCTATTAATAGTGTCTTGTATGCAGTGGCCGTAGAGCAGGACTTGGACGCTAGTGATTCGAGTTATGCTACCAGTTTCAAGACTATTGATTCTACTGATTATTCCAGCATTGGTATGTTTGGTTAAAGATAGTTTTAGTGAAGTTTTCAATGTCTTGATTTCAGCCACAATTGAAGTTAAGAAAAATATTTATGATTTGTCAATAAATTGCTACGACAGCCAAATTGTCTTAGTGGAGAATCACGGAGTTATGTATAACACCATGCAGGAGTCCGTGGTTAGATTTTATGATGTGGGCAGGAGGAAGGATGATGAGGATGAGCAGGTAATAATAGTTTAGTTTAATGTTAGAAACCGATTTATACATATTTATCTTTCAGGATGATGAGGAAGATGAAGACGACGACATGGACAATGATAATAGCGACGATGATGGTTCTGATGGTGGTGGTAAGAACTTTTTCTTGATTTTTGTAATGTTAGTGTGACATCTTTTAGTTCAATAGTTATTGTTCATCACTATGGCTTTCATTCTGTTAAACCAATAGTATTTAATCAATTCTAGGTCGTGTCATCATAAATTTGGGCGCCAGCGACAACAACGACGACAATAACGATAATGGCGACAGTGATGATTCGTCGTGGACCACAACGTCATCAGGATCGGACACCTCAGGGGATATCGGGGATATTTTGTTTGAATACTAATGCGTATGATTGAAAATAGGTATTTTCAGTTCGTCTGGTGCGAATGAGGATGTGAAAAAAGGTTTGTTGCCTCGAATTATTGAAAAATTGATAGTTGGTATTTGAGAAGTGAGGTTATTTTATGTAATGAATAATTAATATTTGTGACCTATGGTGAAATGTTGAGTGAAAATTGTTTTCCTAAGTTGTGTAATAAATGCGGGTCTTTAATAAGATTTGATATATGGGTTCAAACTGTCTTAAATTCAGTTTTTAAGCAACTGAAAACTGAGTTATGGTTGTATGATCCTTGACATATTGAAAGAAAAGATCGCATCATAAATGAATAGAAGATTTATTGACAGCGAGAAATAGTTTGGAATTGTTAGCCTTTACACAGAAGTAGGTGCGCTAAATATGAAGTACATAATAAAATTTTGCAAGCACATTTTTTTTGCGGTTATTTTATGAATTATATTTTGATGTTATAAATAAATAGATAATGAAATTGAGCATAAATAGGCACAAAAGAAAGCAGATAATTGAAATGTTAAGCAAAAAAAGTTTTGTTCTGAACTATAAGTCAGTGCCAACGTAAGAATAAATAGCTAGAAAAAAATAAATATGTTCAACTTTAATTTACTTTTCAGGTTTATCAAATTTGTCATACAAAAGAACATTGCAAAACAAATGCAGAAATGAATATGATAGGAAATGAAAGTTGCAAAATAAAGATTTGTACGACAATTTGTTTTGCTAGCATTCCATGAACTATAATGAAAGTTTTTATGTAATATAGTAAGTTTTTTATTCATTTGTTCCATATGTTGGCATTGACGATTCGCATTTGAAAACCGAACCTCATTTTTTTATTAATTTTTTGCTTTATTTCGTGGCTATTCAGGCTCAATTTATTTGTTTACCAACCTGTAATAATCACTTGCAATAAATGGAATAATCGTAAATCAAATTTGCTTACAAACATGTATTTTGTGATTTTGTACTTCATATTAATTGTATATACTTCTTCTGAAATACTTAAAATTCGAAATATAAGCGGAAGCTCTATTATACATAAATAAATCTGAATAATTGCAGAAACTGTCAAATATTACGGTCAAACCCTAAAAAAAAGCAGTGTTCTCTGATTATAACATTATCTGGTATTATACACGATATTTACAAGATATCTAGTTGCCGGCAAGTTTGAGAATTCCATGTTTTTAATGACAATTTAGTACATTTTTTAATCCATAAACTAAGTCAAATTAACTTGATACGTAAAATACTTTGATTTTTTAAAGATTTTTCTGACGTCTAGTAAGTGTGCAAGAAATTATTGACAATATTTCGAATTAGCCTAAGGAGAAAATATCCGATTTTCTTGGTTAATTTCTTAACATATGGCAAATATACATTAAATTAACTCATATTATTTGTTCTTGTAAGGCAACTTGCATTCGCCTAGCGAGGAAATTTACGTTACCTTGGATGATTTATTCATATCTGGTGAATAGGCATTTATTTATGGACAATTACAAAATTTTATATGAATAACTGCGACAGATTTTGAATGGGTAACAAGTTTAGTGAGACCTTTAATTGAAGAGAGAGAGAGAGAGAGAAATTATTCAAAATTTAGAAATTAAATACATTTTTGGCTTCAAGCTATTGCTTTACTCTAACCTTCAGTAACTCTAACATATCTAGATAATGTATGTTTACTACTAAAAAGATTTTCATTGATTTCTATTTTTTTCCTTTTAATAATATACGAACACCATCAACGCAACAGTAAAAAATTTAAATATTTTATTCAGAATCATGTATGCAATAAAACAAGTCTCGACTTTTAAAAATTAATTTTCTGTATGTTAAAAATCACGCATTGACGTATCTTCTACTTCTATGTCTGCACATTGCTCATCACTCGGCTCCTGATTAATGTCTTCTTATATTAATAGTTAAAATAATAGTTTCGTTGTCTTCGGGGAAATGCGAAAGGGTTTGATCTTATATTGTACATGAGGTTTTTTTTAACGATCACGGTTACTCTCTTTTAATGTGTGATAATATAGTTACAACAGCAACTTGTTTACATATTTTTTTAAAAAAAGCAAATATTCTTTAAAATGTTTAGTCGTCACTTGAAAAAAAATTATATATTTATTAATAAAATGTATTTTTACCTCCAAAGAACCTGTATTCATCCAAGCTAATCTCGATTTAACCAAAACGACCATCGTTGGAAAGTAAACCAATTTGAGATGTACACTTCTTGCTTATCAAAAAAATAACCTTTTATAATAAAATCAATAAGTACTTACTGTAACCAGTACCATTCATTTTTCGTCTCTATCTCTGTCAATGTTTAATTTGTTTATTTTATTTTTGAGCTCTTCGGTGGAACAATTGTTTCAGAAATAACCAGGAATCTTGGTTTTCTATTTTCTTATAATATAATCCATCTTTAGGGTTCCATAGAACAGAATACATTTTTATAAATATCAATTAATTACAAAGATTTTTTTGGCGACTTCAATACATTTTGCAACCAAAAACGAAGTGATCATACACACATGACTTCGAATTCGTTGAACATTTCACTTATTTGATTTAGTCAGTTTGGTGCGTATTGTTCGGTTCGGTGAAGTGTCCACACTATGGAAATTATAGTTGTTCCTTTTGTTTTTTTGGGATTAAAATGTTTAAATGTTTGACCGACCTTTGAGTGTTCCATACTATTTAGTGACAGTTTGTGAATGAGATTGTTGAATGTTAAACTATCTGACATTAGCCCGAGCAAATAATTCACGTTTTTTTTACATTAGGTGTATACGTATTGAAGTAACAAGAAATTAACTTCACCCTTCCATATTTCTTGTTACCGATAAAAAAAACTATATATTTTTTTAGATTTATTTTATTCGATTTAGCTTTCGTTTTAAGAATCCAAAACACAGAATTTCTTTGCTTAAAAACTGAAATTGTTAAAGGAAGGTTTTTATTTTCAACCAGTAACAGGTTTGTGATACCAGTTTATAGAATTTGAAACTGAAGTAGCTGCTTTACTATTGTCAAATCGGTTAAACGGTCTAAATACATTAGAGTTTACAAACTCTATAAAGTTCATTGTTTTATAGTATTAATATTTAATTGTTGATTGAGGTTCATACAAGGAAAACTGATATGTATGATGTAAATAGGGCATAAGTGAAATCATTACCTAGGTATGATACATTGAAATTGCTTTTATTAAATATTACGATTTTAATGATTTACTTATTTTTATTATTACTACACATGAAGAATACGAAAGAGAGACACTATAGCTTAAAGCAGGCACTCATGCTGAATATATCACAGTTTTGCTAGTTGATTTAAACACTAAGGATTATTGTAGTTTGCCTTAACACAGCTATATGTAAAAAGAAGCTTAAAAATGTGGCTGGCAGTGGTGATTTAGCAGATCTATGGTAAGTATATTATGTTAAATTAAAAGTTACAGTTAGATATGAGGAGATGAGGAAGAGAAAAGACAATGTATGTACAAAATGCGAATTGCTACTAAATACAAAGTTTAAAAAAGAAAATTGGCAACAGGAAAGCATTGTACAATCCTTGTAAGTCAGGCAACCAGTAAAACGCGCTTGGAGTTGTACAAAGCGACGCTACCAGATACTTTTTTAGTTTTCGGGTAATTCCCAGTAAAAGTTTGTCAATTTTTTCCTAATGGGAGACCTTTGAAACCAATACTGAAGCTGAGAGATATATATCTCATCATTCTTGAAAATATCCTTTTCTGGTTCTTTTAAACCTCCAAATCTTCGTACAGGCTTCCTGACTTTTATAACTAAGAATAATGGTTCATGACATGTTGTATCCAGTTATTGTAATTATAAACTGCAGTGTAGATGCCAAACTTGTTCTTTTCTCCGCAACCATCGCCAAAGCTGGTGATCCCTTGAATACTGCAAGAACCAATTTTAATTTGATTAATCAGCATAGCTAAGCATTATACCTGTAAACCATTTTTCGGCTAGGGCACATTAGGCCCCCACCACTGTCTCCGGAACATGTGTCTGCTTTTCCAGATTTCCAGCCTGCACACATCATATTAGAGCTGATGAGAAACTCTTTGTAAGCTTTTCTACAGCGCTTATGTGTCACCAAGGGCAGCTAAACTTCGTTAACGTTAATTAAATCTTTCACTACTTAGAAGGATTAGTTGGTCATTTTTTTACCTTGGCTTCATGCAGTAAAGGGACTCCATAAAAGTCACTAGTCCGCACTTTTCCCCAACCCATAACCGAGCACAATTGCCCAGCTTTGGGCTTTTTGTTAGGCAGACACGCCACTGGCACTCTTACGGATCTCGGTAACAGCAAAAGGGCAATGTCGTTGTCCACAGTTTTGATTTCGAAGCTGTTGAAAGAATATTTAAAATTTTCTTAATATGTTTCTCACATACCGTGGATGCTGGAACATTTTATAGACACTCAAGACAATGTCGTTTCCATGCCTGGATCGCAGATCATGGGCCAGTAAGCGCACCCTCAGCTGCTTCCTAATGCAGTGGCTTGCAGTTAATACCCATCGAGCAGCTATCAGGGTGCCCCCACAGAATACTTCCTGCGAAATTCGGCATCTACTCAAGAACGAACTTATCTATCAAAATAGCTACCAAAAAGTTTTATCGCCATGGTCTACTTCCAATGGCACTGTTTGAAGCGAGACTGTGAAGTTTATCTCAAAAAGAGCAAAAATTGGTACCGTTGAAGTTGACCATTAAACATTTGTGTTTAACATTTCTCTAATATGAGAATAAAAGATACTTACATCGAACTGATTAAGTATAGCTGCGTGCCACGGCCACTTGTACCTTTGAGCCTCTTCTCCTCCGATTATTTTCAGCATTTGAGGTTTGCCGAAGGAGACTCCGCATTGCTTGGTTCGGGACTGTCTTGCAATATACTGATTGTTGTGGTACGTGTACTGGTAGAGTTTGGTATCTGGAGGTGTGTTGTAGTACTTTAAAATTGCACTGATTTGTTTTTTTTTTTGTTTAAACTAATTAGTCGTTTTAGAGTAATCGAAAGGGCCACATAAAAAAAAATTACAGTTGTAACTCCTCTTTGTGGAATTTAATAAGCGAAAATACCTTTATTTGAAGCTAAGAAATAAACTACGGGTGAAGTTGCAACAAGGCGAAATAATACACAGGGTGAGTCGGGAGGATCGTGCCAAACTTCAGGAGCGTTTTGTACATGAAAAATAAATGTAAAAAAACTCAAATGTTGTTATCCGATTTTCGTTTTTTTACAAGTTATAGCATAAATAAATTTTTTTAACTAGGATTCTATTTACCATAAACGTACCTTTCCTGGACGTTGAATTGGTCGTGGTAGTCCTATTAGTTGGCCTCCAAGGTCTCCAGACCTCACACCGCTAGATTATTGTTTGTGGGGTTGGTTTAAAACTGAAGTGTACAGAGTAAAAGTGGACACTCAAGATGCACTGCAACTGCAGCATTAGAAATGCTGCAGCTGCTATTAAAGAAAGACATGAAACAATCAGGAGCGCAACGAATGCTCTTGATAGACGAAACCGAAAATGTTTAGAAGTTAATGGCAATATTTTTGAACATTTACTATGATATCCAAACGTTAATTTATGGAATTTCTTATGAAATTTATAAATTTTTTAAATTCTATTTACTCTATAACTTGTAAACAAACGAAAATCGGATAACAACATTTGAGTTTTTTTGCATTTATTTTTCATGTACAACACGCTCCTGAAGTTTGGCACGATCCTCCCAACTAACCCTGTATACAATAGTGTATGGTGGGTTGCCTGCCCTTATGATCTGATTTGGTCAGGTGTGCATTTGGGATAGTTTTGAATCTCGGTAATGTTATTTTTGGTTCAATTAGTAAGAGTTTTTTTAACGTTTTTGTAACATTAATATTATCGTTTCTTTCTCTAAGATATTTTTCTTAGGAGATATGAGAGTCCAATTCTTGCATGCAGGTTGTTCTCAAAACATTGGTTCAAATTATAATTGAAAATATCGTAAAAACCGTTAGAGGTGTAATTTGGTCGTAAATGAATAAATAATGTTTCCATCTGTTCCATAAAGCTAATCAGAGCAATAAAAACTGATTGTTGGTAGTTGTTGGGGAATAATACATTTTGTTCTTGTCCCGATCCGAAGAATGTGCATCTTTGTCTATCCATGAGAAATTTATAGATTCTTCAATAAGGCCCTTATTACACAAGAACTCCCCGCATATCTTACCTACCCTGTTGCTGCTGCTTTTCATCTATTAAACTCAGCACATAGCTCTGACACTTAGTTCTCTCGTAGTAACAATAAGCAGCCTGAGTTTGCACCAGCTTTTTGCATCTTCCCGGCTTCTTGCAGTTTCTAAACCTGTAGGTTCGACAATTAGGAGAGCACTCCGCCCATCTGGTCCACTTGCTCCAGACATCCGAAGGGCCTTGTTTGGTCAAGTAGCTTCTGCTCTGAAACAGCTTACTTGAAAGCATTTCGTCCCGTTCTTACCTGCACTTACCGTGTTCAGATGTACAACATTGAAAGAAGATATTGTTTTTCTGCGCTTTCTTTTACATCGCTTTTTGTGACACTCTCGTTCTTCGTACATGCGAGATTCGCAATGATCATTAAGGCAAATCTTCATTCTTCTTTGAAGACAGTCCTGGCACCTGCTCCACTTGGTCCATTCACTGTATGATGGAGGAGTATGAGTCATGTTGGTGAAGTGTAAGGTATCCAAGGTGGTGGCGTTCGTCTCAATGGAGGCGTTGGAGGATTCCGCGCGGGGATTTTCCAGCTGAAAATGTATGTAACTCAGTCTTTAAATGGGTAACAATATTTCTAAGTGAATGAAAAGAGGATTGGTCTCTAATTGGTTTTCCGGTGATCGCATTCTATTATTAGGCCCGATTATTTAGGGCAGAGGTCAACAAATTATGTCTAATGGAATTGGACTTGAAGAGACATTAATCGATGAGCTTCGAAAAAACTGAAATAGTGCTGTATGTAAGTTGTTGTGAAACCAAATCAAACACTAAGTACCAAGACTGACATCTTAACACCTTTCGATCAATACTTTCTCATTACCATTTAAAGTGAGTATCAGCATTAATTTAATTACCTTTCTGCATTATTGCACAACGAGCCTGTCAATATCGAGGAAAAGACGATCTGAATTCTCAATATCTGACACCTTTTCAATATGCAAAGTTCATTACTTGCCTACACCTCGTACATGTTTACTTATGCATTACACGAGAACAGGATCGCACTGCGATTTTCTCACAAACCTACGACCGCGTCAATGCATAACTCCAACTTCGCTCCTGCTCTTTTGATACAGACAAAATTAAACTCTTGGTAATGGAAGTAACAAGAAGTGTTTATTCCTATTCGAGCACCTACCTATTTGCATTCATTTATTATACTTTAACATCAGTTTAGTGTTAAAGTTCAAGTTCGTCGCATTTTTATTATGTACATTCCAGTACTTATAAAGAATTATGATTAATAGGATTAGGTAATGCACATCGCTTGGTTTTATGGCTTAAAATATATAGATAAAGCTTTGTAAAAAGGAGTGAAGTACGCAGAAGTTGCTTTAACACGCAACTTATACAAATTATTTACAAACATAAGTGCGTCAGCAAGTACTGCTTAAAGAAAGTTCTTATAGGTCTCTGTGGAGGCGTCGATGGTCGAGGATGGAGATTTATCTTTGGTGATGGTAGAGCTGATGTTAAAGGTGATTTGCATATCTAAGTACAAGCTTATTGATATTGGCCATGTCGACAGTTAGCTTCAAAGAAGAACAAAACTTTGATTGGACCAAAAAATTAATCTGATATTTTTCAGATTAGCATTGGTGCGCCAATGGCTTCTGTGTAGTAAAAATTAGCATTTTATTCATTTGGATGTGGTAGAGGTTTAGAGCGGGTTTTTTTGTTTAAAAATCTGTGTCGGAGGTTTCCAGAACGTTTAAAATTCTGATTAACACATTACTGATTTTTATTATTGACTACGAAATCTATTTAATGAAAAATCAGTCACGCAGTATTCTCTATGCGCAAGACTTAATCACTCAAATATTTAGTTCGAATTATCAGATTGAATTTCGACATATTGAAAATTAGTGCTACTACTTCTTTAATTTTCGATTACGATTGTAGTCATTATTTTTCGGAAATATAACAGAAATCACTGGTTTGAATGAAAGTCAATGGCACAATATATGAGTTAAGATGTAACATTTGATTACCTTACTTGTTTAAAGAAAGTTCTGAATTTTCTGAATTCAAGTTCATACGTTATTGATTTTCTAGTGATTAAACTATAATTTTCTATGCTTAAATTAAAAAAAACTGTTTTTTTCGCAAAAATTAATGGTGTAGCACGTCTTTTGAACAGATAATTAATTTCATAAATTTCTAATTTGAGTTATATATTAAATTGTAATATTTTTCAGGTTCCGATTTTATCGCCACAAATTCACCTACTGAAATCCTCATTTTTTTAAAAATGAAATGTTAAAGAATCCAATTGTGATATTCTTCATAATAAAAAAAAATTGCTAGAACGATACTTTCTCAACATTCAATAGCGGAACAGATTAATTTCTTTTCTGAAAGAAACCTCCGGATGTCTTCAGACTTCATTTGATATACAACTGATTTTTGAGTAAGCAAAGAATCAATGTTCTTTCTTCGTATACAGCGATCGGCTGAAAGTACGCACTATATGGGATTTTTTTTTATTTGAATTTTTCAGAAAATTTTATTCTTACAATTTTATTCTTTACTTTTTCCGTTTTTTTTGTCATTTATCCCGTATAGAAAAGAAAACGAATTTTTATAATATGCCAGTTTCGATTTAGAGAAGATTGAATATAAAAATAATTTTATTTTACAAATTCCGAAAATGTGTTTTATGGAATAGAAACTTGAAACTTCATTGTTGGGCTTATCTTTTAATTCTAAACAACTTTCTACTAACATTAAAAATAAAGGTACTTTACTTATGAGCCATTTTCATAATTTTCAAGTCTCCATCATATGAAATAAGATATGTAAATTTTGTAAACCGTGTTTTGAGTTTGAAGGAATGCAAAAACTTTTACCAAGGATAAAATTTTCTGATAAATTCAAGTAATTTTTTTTCCATATAGTGCGTACGGTCTGCCGGTTCCTGCATATGTATAATTGAGTTCGAGAATTATTTGTTTTTCATGCAAATCAGTTGCGCACCTTGTTATGGTAATTTTTTAAAATTATTTATATGAGCTTGTTTAAAAATCGAATTTTGAATTTTCATGTCTTTTTAATAAAATTTTGGCACGAAGTTGACTCTGTAAGAATCAATAAAGGTGTTAGATTTAACTGAAGTGCAAAATCATTCCTTTTCATTCAAAACTCAGTGGCGAAGCAAGCTATTTTAAATATATTTTTTTAAAGGTCGCTATGTATAAGCCTAAATTCAAATTTTTACATCTTAAAATGCCGGCAGATTCTTCTTTAGCAGAAAAGTAGTCAAGTTTTCACGAAAAAATCGCATAAAATCATTGGCGTATTAATTTTTTGAAAACTCCAAAAACTGTGATAGTCTCAACCAATTGCTTTTCCTTTAAATTTAACGACGGAGTCGTTGAAATAAATGATAGAAAATCATATAAATTAAAAATGCATTTTGACAATGTTAAAAATATCGATAAATACGCCAGTGGTTTTCAAGAAGTCATGTTCAGACTAAGTCTCTAATGACGGGACATGACAATTGGTGGCGGAGAATCTCTAAATGACAAAATTTTTAGAAATTTATAAAGGAAAAATATGTTTTTATCTGTAATATCTCCTTTAGATTTTGAA
This sequence comes from Euwallacea fornicatus, assembly GCF_040115645.1. Lineage (NCBI taxonomy): Eukaryota > Metazoa > Arthropoda > Insecta > Coleoptera > Curculionidae > Euwallacea > Euwallacea fornicatus. Next base: position 6,223,909 of record NC_089542.1, on the reverse strand, counting down.
ATACAGGATAACATTGATAGCCCATATTTCTGGAGTCCCATGAGTAATTGCTTGCTAAAAAATACTAAAAAAATATTCAGTGTTTACATTTGACTTAAGTCAGTAGATTTAAGTATGCATCAGCTGCTCAATTTTAAATTTGCCTTAAATGCAACGGTTTTAAATCGTACAGAAAGTTTCAGAGATGGTTCAACGAATCGTTCAATCTCCGGTAGTTTCTGCGACGCAAGGTCGCATCCATTTTTCAAATTTTCAAATTTAGGCTATCGACGTTTCAAATTTGAAAGCGACATATATGGACCTTCACTTTGAGTCCAAGCCGACAATTTTTTATTAAGTTCTTGTACTTACAAATATGATATTTCCCACTAATTCAACAACCTCGTTGTTTGGTGCACAGCAATTTATAATCGTAAAATAGCACTCGACATTACAAATATGTGTTTCCACTGCATTTTTAATTAATTTTGGAATTTGGTTTAAAGTGTCCGAGTGGGATTTGGATTTATGTACAGCTCTTGATAATTAAGCTTGCGTCAGCACATTAAACTAAAATTAGCATGCGTTTATGGTATTAAAAAGCCTTTGTTCTGTTGAATATTTTACCCAAGACCACAGACCTTCAGGTAAATAATTATAAATGTTTCTATTTTTAAGTGGGTGGTTTACTGTTTACTCGTTCCCCAAGTGCAGATGTCGCGCCACTGACTCAGTCGTGAGTTCATTCAAGTTCAAGGTACTAAAGGCACACGACCAAACCGAAAATAATTTGCTTTTGCTTTTGATGCAATCGCATTATGCATACGGGGTGTTGCTCGAGGTTGGGCCAAATTCATCAGGGTATCGGCATATTTTGTATCAACATTGTGGAAGATTATCTCCTCTTGCTGATTCGCTTGATAATATATATATATATATATATATATTAATTTTTTTTATCAATGTAGAACTGTTTTTATTATCGGCTGATGGTAATGGGTTTATAAGATGATTGAGGTACTGTCTGTGACCTCAATATTAGGACGAATGAAATATGCATCAATAAACTCGATTAGCGCTTAATCTCTAGCAGTAATTATTTATGAATATTCTATCCAGAACTAAACATCAAAGCTAAAAAGTCAACAGTTTTTGACAACAGAGACTAACTTATTTTAAGCTCGACTAATTTATTAGGTAACTACGTTGTCTAAAATTGATTCGAATTGAATGACCTGCATTTTATTACGCGTAGCTTTATACCAATCTCTTTCGGTTTTCCAAACATTTCCTCCCGTTGAGAAACCATAAACTCGATATTTCAATTAAATGACTATGTATATTATTATGTATTTAGATTGCCTGATATTAAAGGAGTTTATCAATATATACTCCCATAGCGATATCTTACGATTTCCGAAATAATTGAATGTTAAAATTCGTTCATTCCAATACACATACTGAGAAACCGGCACTCCAGATTGTGTATAACCGTATAACGATCCCTCAAAGAATTAAACAATCACAATATTGATAAAACCATAGAAAAAATAAAGATAAATGCTATGCCCCATAGATTTCGACATTTCTGTTTCGAAAAAAACCTAACCGAAAATGAGTACCAAGTCGATCAAGTTACTTTCACGAAAATGGAAATTAACAATTTTCTCGAAATGGGTGAGAGGTAGGTTAAAACTGAGTATGGCATTCTCTTTTCTGGAAAAAATTGCCTGAAATTAGTACCATGTCGATGGGATTCTCAAAAATGTTGCATCGAACCTGGCTACGACGTTTTTTTTTTAATGGAAAACGTTGGCTTAAAATGACCACCGTATTGACGGAATTTTTTTGTAAAACTTGCGGGCACATAGATGAATGATCGATTGAAGGAATTGGAAATCTGAATTGGGTAGAGTGAGAAAAACTGAAAGCGGTGTTCGCCCTTTTCCGAACAAATTTACTGAAAATGAATACCATATCAATGGATTTATTTTTACAAATAAGAAAGTTATTAATATACTGAACTAACTAACCCGAACTAACGTGACCTATTCAATATAAAGGAACAACATCATTGCCCAAGACTGACTCTAGTATGGTGCGGTCTCGCAAAGGCCATGGAATTCAATGATGGAAAAAAACGAGGAACCATGTAAATGTTATTATGTCTTAAGATTGTTGGACTTTAGAGGAAATGTTTACCAATAATTCTATATCAATCTCTTTCGGCTTTTGAGATATTTATGTATTAATGGAGATAAGACTAGAACAAGTACAAGAAACGATTTCTTCTAATTCAGAGGTCGGAAACTCGATTTTTCCGAATGAACGACCCTGTATATTGTCATATCTTTAGATTTCCCAATTTTAGGAGAATAATTTAAAAATGCACAGTCCAGTACCGATATCCTGTGGTTTCCGTGATATTTGATTGTTAATGGAGAAGTGACTAGAATAAATTGAAAAACGAGTTCCGTGCCATTCAAACACCGAAAAATGTTTTTTCGTGAAGGATATATCCTGTAAAATCTTAAATATTTATAATGGTTCAGCTTAGAGAGAGAATTTACCAATATTCCAATCTACCCCAATTTTCTTCGCTTTTGAAGATATTTCAGTGCTAATGGAGATGGGTCTGGAATAAGTTTGAAAATTAAACCCCTCCCATCCAAAGAGCCATTTCTTTTTAATACCCTCGACATTTTTTTAATGAGCGATTCCGTATATAATCTTTTCTTTAGATTAGCAGTGTCTTTTTACCTCTAGTGTACTGTCCAATACTTATCCTTTTCGGTTTACGAGATATTTCAGTGTTATTTGCGAGGAATGGAATATGCTTGAAAAGGTACTATGTCCTATCAGACCCCGAAAACTGTAGTTTGCCAAAGAAACGGTCCTGCATATTATTATGACTTTAAATTGAATAACTTATTAGTTTTTAGTTCGATATACAATAAGGGAAATACTCAACGTAAAAAGGGGACAAGAATTGACACCAGCAGATATAATAAAAGAAATGGGTGAAAGTATGGAAAAATTCAAATTGATTGTGAATTACGTGGAGGAGATACTTACGATAAAGGAACAGGGTGAAATAGACGAAAAGAACCGAAGATTAAACGTATAAACGGGAAAAAATCCTGAAGAAATGCCTTAACGCGGTTCCAGGCTTCCCCGACTATCCGAGTTTCAATAGGAGGTGCCTCCTGAAGGTTTCTACGCCACAAAAAAAATAAAAGTCGTTTATAGCTCTCTTTTAATTCCAGAGATATTTAAAATTTTATAGGCCCAAAGCCAAGATACGCAGGAAACTGCTTTTATAAGCGCTTTATTGTTTTTTTCTTATAATAAAATTATTAACTGGAACTCTGATATGGGTAGGATGCATTAAAATATTTATGAATCGGATTCTACTCAACCCCTGTGCTTGATGACGAACATACTCCATTAAAATAAATACTTTTATTCAGACATGAATATTGAAACTGGAAAATTAAAACTCTTTTTGACTAGATACGTCTGCATTTATTCTCAGCCAGTCTAATTTACTGGAAAGACTTTATTGCCTCATCGTAAATGGTTTTAATTGCTCTTCCCCACATGATGGCCATAAAAGCAGCGTTTACACCAAAAATTTCTTGTTTACAAGAGGTCTTCCAGCGGTACAGTTACTTTCGTCCAGTAGAGCCTTTTTCCCGTCTGTGGAATTCTCGCAGTGAACTAAAAATACCTAACAATGCAGACAGGTTTGGAAAAAAAAACAAAATTTCCAGAGAACTAATGAAAAAATAAACGATTTTCTCGGTAGAACGAGGAATTTTGATTACAGTATTTCGCCTGGGCATAAAGTTAAATATACTGAGATTCCGCATGCAGCACTTGAATTGCTACCTTCGATAGTCAATTTCAGGCATTCTGCAATATATTTTTTAATGTTCTGGACCACATTCCTCGATGATTCTCTGCAAAATAAGTCTGAAGACGTGGCTGTTAACGAATGTAAAAAATTGCATGTTCAACCATTAATCTACCAGAGAAGAGCAACATTATTAATTGTGACGAGATTAATTCCCATAAACAAACACCACAGGTTCAAGCACAATGCTTCAGCCAGTGAAGTGGCAAGTCCTTTCCGTACCACGCCACTGTGTTCGTAAACCAATTATGAATGATGAGATTTTATTAGGTGAATGAGATTTTAAATCTGTTCTTTTGGGGATAATAGGAGGTTGCCAACCCAAAACTCAGAAGACGGTCCATTGTACAACAAAAAGAAGCAAAACGCCCATGGAATGACTTTTATGGCCCATTGTTCGTGCATTAACTACTGAACGAAATATACATATTGTAAATGCCAAGAATTGACTAATGATGCTGCTTATTTGGGCTAATCGCGTTTCAAGATAAAACGTGAAGATTGATGCAAAGTGACATATAAGTTCATGCTCAATCCATTCAGGAATTTATGTTCGTTAACAGGCAGTTCGTATTACACAGTAAAAACTTGTAAGTACAAGAGTCTTGTTATGGAAATATCGCATTTCTGGGGCCGAATTCTAAGAACGCATATAAACATTTATGATGTTGAAGGTGACGTGTGTTGGTTTGGAATCTCTCAAGCTCTTTGAAGTCTCCAAGGGTTAAATGTCAAAGTAGAACTAAGTAAATTTTTTAATTCAAAGAGTTACAGGAGTGGAACAGTGGAAGTGGCAACGCCACGTTTGGCTTTGGTTTTGCGGCTATAATTGCGAAGACGTTAAGGTCGACAGTGATCTTTGACATATATGACTATTTGAATAGCTTTGCAGCGTTGCCGGAATGTGAACAAAGTTTTAGAATTTCGAAAGAAGTCCTCAACATTCCAGAAATATACCAATTCTCAGCTCTCAATGTCCCCGATTCAAATATACTACACTTTAGGCATCCTAAGGGATGTTTGGGTGTATCTTGGTCTGCTCTCTTTGGGAATGGGTTTCCTCTAAACAAAAGACCCTCTAGGTCATTATGTTCTAAGATTGTTCTATTGCGGAATCACAACCGTTCCATCGAGTTCCAACCTCTTTCAGTTTTTGCGATATTTGTGTATTAGTGAAGATAGGACCGTATCTCCATAAATACAATAAATATGTGTAAAAATATTATTTTTTAGTGTTTCGTAAGGATTTTTCTTCAAACCACACTTTAAATATGAAGAAACATTTTTTTTTAGATTTCAAAGGATATTTACAAAGCTCGCAAGTCTTAAAATTGAAAAATGCACGTGATTCTTTCTAGGAAATAGTTAGAACTTCCCGAAGCTTTATTTTGGATCTCTCCATAAGATTTTAAAAAATTCAACAATTATGTAATTATAGTTAATTTTGAAGCCTAGAAGGTTTCTTGAGGGCCTTAAAAATATCTTTCGAAGCATGAAGAAAGAATTTTATTAGGTTTTAGGCGGTTGTTTTTAATTTAAATGAGTTTCGGAAGGTTTCAATTTAAGTTGGGTGGTACTTATGTTTACATTCTTGATATATGTTTGGAGTGGTTTCAGAAATTCGAAAATCTCAAATCTGAACATTTTATAGAAATGATTGAGGAAGTTTTGGACTGTAAACCTGCTTTACACTCCCAATAGCAATCTACGCCAATTCTAATTTACTTTTTGTCTGATAATTACAGAATCTACAATAAACACACCTTGTACTTTGCTCAAAACGCTCGTTTATATGACTTGCATAAACCTACCTTGGACTGGACAAATTTCGAGTGCAAAACAACGAAAAGCACCAACACGTACCGCCAACCCCCGTTACGCATAGTTCGGCAGGTACAACTGTTCACCTGTGGTACCTCACCCTGGTACCACCCCCCGCGCACTACACCCGTCCCAAAAATTCACCGAACCATTACAATTTGACGCATTTATCTTATCATAATAAAAGTACCTTTCGTGAATGAAACACACGTGTATTTTCGATCGGGGGACGAGAACAGTATGCACCGACTTGAGTTGAATATCCCAACTGAACTTGACTAGAAATAAAACCTGATCTCGGATGCGGTACGACCGCTCTGCTACTTGTTAAAGGGTTCCACACACTTATTGATTGCATTGTGGAAAAGTGATTTTAGATTGGCGTAATTAATCATTTATGATAAAAGCGAATGCGTCCCACATAACGAGAAAGGAGAATTTAAGGCGAATAATGCAAAAGTCGTGGATAAGTTAATCAGAGCTAATAATAGTACCGAGTGGTGATTTATTGTCTATGATCTCAACTACATGTTTGAAGATCTTGATAATTATTATATAGATAACGGTGAATTTGGATTTTGTTTATGCAGTGTTTCCGAGATAAGAGACGCACTGTACAGATGATTAGATAAATGATATCTAATTACAAATATTAAGTAAAGTATAAAAATGTGAAGTATTTCTGGAATCAAATAAAACTTAGTTAAATATAGAATTCCACAAAAACTTTAACGTTTTTAAGACTTTATTTCATAAAGGCTTTGTGTCATTTTTTGAGATATTAAATTTAAATTTTCTACCTAAACTGCTCTTTCTACTTTACACGAAAACTCTTATGGGCGCTACTGACCATTCATATTATACCCAAATTTGAGTTCCTCATTTCATGACGAATCTAGTGATTTTTTCTCTCAAAATTTTTACTTTTATTCCAAATATATTGGTATATACATGTCAGAATTTATATATATATATATATATATACAGGGTGATCATTTAGTGCGGTCTCGGAAGATTACGGCTAAACAATTTAATATTTTGAATTTCTTTTTTTTGCGTTATATAGAACTCGATTATGGGTACATTCTAAAATTGTTTTCGTTTTATACAGGGTGTTCTAAATAAGTGAAAAATATCAAAGTTATGTTTTTTTAAATAGGACGCCCCATATATTAATATCGTTTTAGATTTCTTGAGAAAAATAAATGTAAGTTTCATTAAGGTTTACTTGTCCTAAATCTTAAGGATTTCGAAATAATTAAGTTTTTTTAAAAAAATCATGCAATTTTAAAAACTTTGTTTTGAAGGAAGTTTAAACTGGAGTAAATCGAAATTCATACCAAACCTTAGATATGAGACGTATTTTATGCCAGAATTATTAAAATTGAAATATCTCATACAGTGCGTCCAAAAAATAACATGAAAATTGCATTCTTTTTGAAAGGAAATAACTTGCTTAATTTAAATAGAACACCCCATATTTTATTACTCGAAATAAGAGATAAACATATGACTAATCAAAAATTATTAATTTTGCTACCTTTTCTTAAATCTTATTTTTCGAAGAAAACCTGTACATTTAGGTATAGGAAAGTGTAACGATTTTTGATTAGTCATATGTTTATCTCTTATTTCGAGTAATAAAATATGGGGTGTTCTATTTAAATTAAGCAAGTTATTTCCTTTCAAAAAGAATGCAATTTTCATGTTATTTTTTGGACGCACTGTATGAGATATTTCAATTTTAATAATTCTGGCATAAAATACGTCTCATATCTAAGGTTTGGTATGAATTTCGATTTACTCCAGTTTAAACTTCCTTCAAAACAAAGTTTTTAAAATTGCATGATTTTTTTAAAAAAACTTAATTATTTCGAAATCCTTAAGATTTAGGACAAGTAAACCTTAATGAAACTTACATTTATTTTTCTCAAGAAATCTAAAACGATATTAATATATGGGGTGTCCTATTTAAAAAAACATAATTTTGATATTTTTCACTTATTTAGAACACCCTGTATAAAACGAAAACAATTTTAGAATGTACCCATAATCGAGTTCTATATAACGCAAAAAAAAGAAATTCAAAATATTAAATTGTTTAGCCGTAATTTTCCGAGACCGCACTAAATGACCACCCTGTATATATGTCAATATTTATATATTTATATTTTATCTACACATATTTTTTTCGTTTTTGAGGTATTTGTGAATGTAATGGAACAAAAATATGTCACTTTTTACATATATCTAACCTTTTTTTTAATTAACATTGACATTTTATTTTTGCGTGGTCCTATTATAACTTATTTTATAACAATTTTTTCATTCACTCAATAACAATAAGTAATTCAAATAGAATCAGAGCCCCCGTACAACCTTTTGGTATACATTTCAAAAGTAGGGTATCCTGCACATTTAATTAAGATATTAATTACGAAGAATGATTTAATAACAAAACTCTTTATTTTTATAACAAACGATTGAAAAATATGTAAACATAGCAAGATAGTTATAAGGTCTTAAAGACTTTTCTACAGTAAAGTGGTAGGCAACTCACAATACACGAGGATAATTTAAAGGCGCAATGTTGCCACTTGGGCTTTAAAGTTATCCCTAGTATCAGCGGATTCGTAAACTCGACTTCAATTAAAATTTTAATTTTCTACAACTTCTTGACTTTTTAAATTTTAAGATGGGATTTGAAGTTTATACAGGGTGTTTCGAAAAATTGGGATAATATTCTAGAAATGAAAAGTTCCTTTGAAACGATTTTAATTACACTTATAATTTTTTTTCCAAAAACTTATCTTACAAAAAAATAAATCCTTAAACTTTTATATCGAAAATTATGTTTTTTTAAATAGCTTTTCTTCCAGTTAATGAATTTTAATGAATTTATTTAATAGTAGTAAATTTGTTTCTAACAATGTTGACATAAAAATGTCGTTTGTGTTGGTAGCTAGATGATAGAGTAAAAAATACACGCAATATTCCATTACTTTTGTAAAATAGGACAAGATGGCAAGATGTTTTTCTGGAAAACGGTTCGGTTTATACATATCAACTATTAATACTTTTCTTTCTTAGATATGTCGGGAATTTAATAAACCATCTAAGATTTAAAAACAAACAAGACCTTAAAAGTTTAGGGATAAAGAAGTTAAGGATAGCCTACTCTCCGTTTCCCTGAAAATGTTGACAAAAATATTATGTTTTGTTATCAATTTTGATATGATATACGAGTGATTCGAAATTTGTGAAATTTTATTAACTGGAAGAAAAATTGTTTAAAAAATAATATTTTCGTTATTAAATTTTGAAGAGCTGTATTTCCGTAAGCGCAAGTTTTTGGTAAACAATTTATGAGCGTATTAAGCAAGAACTTTGCATTTCCAGAATATTGCTCATATTTTTTGATACACCCTGTGTAATGTAGAATCTTTTGTGTCAACCTTTGATGTTGATAATGTGTTTACTTATTTAAATAATTAATGTTTTTGTAATTATAATCCTGTGGCGTCCTTTTATTAAAGAGCTTCACTTAATAATTTCTTACATTTACAATAATAATATACGAGTAACCACACATACAAAAATTTAAATAAAAAAATGTTCCTATTTTTTCATAAAATTTAATTGAAACTAGCTGATCAGATCGATGCTGCCTTCAGATGCTTAATTACGCCTAGATCCGCCACTGGAAAATAGGACCATGTTCAATATAATTAAAAAAATAAGAAAACCAATGAAGTCAGGGTGCATCCATCATCATTTGCGTCAAATAAGAATCAGTCAACAAACTAAATGAGGAAAAAATTAGAGGGTTGCTAGATATGAAAACGCTTGATACACCTATACGAATTGCTGTAAAGTCCTCTACAGTGTTGAAATTTTAGAATTACATTTGGTAAAGACAGTGACGTACTGTACATATTATTTTAAATTTAAGAATCACAAAATTAAAGAAAACAATCATTTTGGAAAATTGCTGAAGGAATTAGCAACGATAAAAAAATCAAGGTCTAAAGTACATAGTTAAAAAAGTCAAAACATCAAAGTGAAAGTATTATTTAAAACACTGAAAATTTGTAGAGAAACGGTAATGCAAAATAGGTACACCAACGATTTTCGTAGATATTCAAAGTTACTAATTTTAAGAATTGTACAAAATCAGTATTGTATTGAAAGAGAAGAGAATGCAAAAGAAAAGAGTAGTGGATTATATCTAAGTAATTTAAAACTTCTTAGAAATTCCGAAAAACTAAATTAATCCGCGGCGGCATTCATGAATATTGAAATTCCTTATTAACGCATTAATTTTAAATAAAAACAATTAGGGTCGGGCTCATCTTGGCATCACTCAAAATTCATACAAGGTATAAAAGATGCAAAACATTACTAATTGTAAGATCTTGATAAAATCGCTTATAATTCATCTTTAAAAAATTTATATTTTTATTCTAAGTTATAAGATACGACATACGTTGCTGGTAATAGATATATTCAAATATCATACGACAAAATGCCAAAGAGAAAGGTGCTATCGATTAAAAATTTTGCCTTGAATTGCAAGAAAAGCAGTAACGTACCGGACGTAACTTTTTGATCAAAATTACATTCGTAAGATTAAAAGAAAAATAAACCATAGAATCGATTTTGGGAACCTGGTGTATCTTAAAACCTTGTGATACGTCAGTAGCATATGATTTCTTCCCAGAATATCAAAATTTGATCAAAGATTTTTCTGGCATCACCAGGTTTTTTTCAGTAATTTCTCATTTATTTACAAATAAATTGGAATTTTAGGAGATTTTTGAAAATATTTTATATTTCCCTGCGTTTTCGGTCAATAAATCTTCAAAAACAGAATTAATTTCGAGAACTTTAAAATGTATTAAGAGTTCATTAAAACGAAATTTTATTAAGAACTCACAGAAGACACTTCTTTCCTTAAAAAATACTGAAAAATTGAATTGCAAAAAAAAAATTCGAGTAAGCATATTAATCGATTTGCTCCTCCAATATTCGGGAAGATTCTAGGACTTCATTATTGATACTTCTTTTGATCATATTATTAACTCTTTAAAAAATTAGCCAAACTGACAACATTAAAAAAAAAAACTAGTATATGAACTACTTATCAATAAAACTCAGGTAAATCCATGAGTCGATTTGTATCGTCAACATTCAAGAAAGTTCAAGAAACCTCATAAGAATTCCTATAGTGCCGTTCTGGCGATGACGGAAATTGAATAAAATTTTTTTTTTTGATTCTCAGGGCTTCGAAAGATTTCCAGCTATCTTATTCAAAAACATGGAATAATAGTTAATTTTTTTAATATAAGATTTTTTTGTGTTCTACCAATCTGGTTTCAAATCATAGTAGATTACAACTGAACCAACTTCTTACCCTTAAAAGAATGTTGAGGCAAAACCTAAGGTGTTTTAGGGCTTCATGTTTCTGAGAGAAATAGTCGTACAGTAAATTATTATTTTTTTTTAATGTGTCTTATCAACTTGATATCAAATTATCATAGGTTTCGTAGGTATATAAGTATGTAAGTAAATTAAAATAATACAAAGGGCTGTTATAGCAAAACCAAAACTGCGTTTAGGTGAATTAGATAAAAAAAATAATCAGTAGATTATTTATTAGCAATTTTTTTCAATTTATATAGTGGCTTACAAACGTTAGTAGATAAAAAAACATTATATAAATCGAAAATTCGTAGCAGGGATTTAAAAGAAACAGAATTTTAAATGAATTTTGAATGCTTTTGAAGAAAAATATATCCTCACAATAAGTTCTTCTATTGTACTTAAAATTACTAAATAAAAATCAAATTTTGCTGATGAGAAGGCAAAAATAAAAAATCTACTTTCCTAATCTATTTCTTTAAATTCGCCGCTCGTATTTTAAATTTTAATAGATCAAATAAAAATAACACCGAAATCTTTAAATTTGACTCCTGGGATGTAAATCAAAGTGACTTTTCAAGCCTTTTATAAATTCAGGGTATTATGGTAAATGATTGTACTGATGACCGATGAAAATTGTTTTCAAATTTCAGCAAATTAAAAATAATAATATAGATGCTCACTTAAATCTAGGACTTTCCAACATCTTAAAGATTTTCTCACAATTCTGGGACACTTATGATTAGGACAATCCCATAAACACTCCCATATGGCTATAACTAAAAATGCCAGACAAAGCTTCGACGTAAAATTAAAGAAGAAAATGGCTTTGGATGAAGAAAAGAGTATTTCCAGGTGAGTGTTGCTTAAATTCATCGATCAGGCATGTAGAAATAAAGCTTCTGGAACAACGCATAGCTGTTTGCTGGGTACCAAAATCAAATTGGAATAAATTAGAGGAGAGAAATTTGAGTGAATTTCTAGAACCATCAAAGTTCTTCAAACTTGCAATATCTTCTAAGAAGTTTTGAAGAAATTTTTCCAGTTTCTTTTAATTTCTAACGCAGTAATAAACTATTGAATAATTCATTCTTTGTGTGGCTACCTTTAGCTATATTTTCAGAAAACACACAAGGGCCGGTCTAGTATGAAGATAGTGAAAAAGAGGAGGTATTTTATATTAATTATGAAGATGTGCTCGGCCTTTGGTTTTTGCCTGAGGTAATTGACTAAACTGACGTTCCTTTTATGGGGTTTCAAAAGAAAATTGAAGGTAATTCTAACTGGTTTTAAGTAAGAGATGATGATAGATGAGTCTTTATTTCATTGAGACATTTCGATGATGAATAGTGGCATCCACAGTATTGTTTGATTGCCTTCGTTTGTTAAGAAGGAAGAGCGTTGTGAAATTCTAGAAAACGCGGATTGACACGAGTATAAGCAGAGTAAAGCAGATAATGTCATTCTTTAGATAAGTATCTACGAGAAAATAAACGGTGTGGACAGTAAAAGAAAAGAACAATAATTTTCATTATCATTCAGTATTGTAGGAAAAATAAAAATTGCTAGTTCTCGTGAATGTAGTTCGCCAATGCGCATTGAAGAGGTCATTTAGAGGTGCCCTACGTATAATAATTGATGCAATACAAAAGGAAAGAGAAGAAATTGTCTGTTAAGAAAATAAACAAATTAAAAATGAAACAAATAAGTAAAATGAGGTATATTGGCCACGTGATGAATTTTGAAAAGCGTGTACCTGTGCATTGAACAGATTAATGGAAAAGGGCCTTCGTCATTAACTTCAGTTATTTTGATATTAGCGAAAAAATATAGAATTTACTGGAATAATTTTTAAATGGTACTTATAAAAATCAATTACGAATGGGAAAAGACAGTTAAAAAATTCATGCAAATGCCAGAAGCCAGTTACGCTACTGACATTAACTAATTTTTCCGAACAATACTATTTCTTTTGAACATAGACTATACATATGTATAGTTTCTCAAAAAAGTATTGTGATACTGGATGTGTTTTGAAAGGAAAAAAAGTACCATAAAAAGAGAAATATATAACAGTTCCGAATATTTGGAGAATGGTCTGAAGCAAGGTACCCCATTGACTTTGTCCAGTTTTTACGGTGCAAAAATTGCATCTGAAAATGTAAATGTTGGAGCCTTTATCTCAACAAATTAATATTGTACTAGATTAATTTTGAAATGGATAAATACTGATTACAAACAGGGAGAGAAATTTTAATCATCGTAAAATTGCCAGAAGTGAAAAATGATTAATTTTGAAAAGTAAGTGTTATTATTACAATAATACTCCTTCTAAATGAAAGATTTTCTGGGTGAAGTATCACAGAAACATCGCCTATCATTGGTAAGATTTTTAGCTTAATTAATTGAGAAGTAGTGGCGTACGAGGATCTCATGTAAATGCCTTGAATGTTGCTTTAAAAGCGCTCTTAAAGAATAATACTACATTGTAAAAAATTGTTATTAGAAAAACAGATAACTCAGACTAATGATTTCCAGATTAAAAAATTTCTGTAGATGTATTTACACTATAAATGCTCTTTGAATATATTATGTATATAGGGTATCTGGAAATAACGTGAAAATATTTTGGGAGACGATTCTAGAAATTAAAATTACAATAAAAAGGTTTTTATAAACGTAACCCAAAAATTGCTTCTTTTAGTTGAGAGAACCCCTCAGGGGAGGGGGGGTAAATTGTGAACATGTTTTTTTCGGAGGCCATTTCCAACATTTGTTTTGAATAAGTGATAATCCTTAATAATATTAGTGTTCTATTGTTAATTAATAAAAAAACATTTCTATTACAAGAATGCCTACTATGTTTATGACGATGCATTTCGATTTCCACGTAATCGTGCATCCTAACGAGATGAAATAAGAGGATATTTTTTACTTAAATATATTTGCGATTCAGTAATATGATTTGCAAAATTAAGAAGTGTCCCGATTAAAAAAGTTAAGGCAACATTTACGTAGGAGACGTAAAGGGATGTAACATCCCTAACTAAAATCTGCAATTATTAACACAAAACAAGTTTTCCCCTTCCAACTTATTAAGGTAATTCGAATTTTGTTATTTTAGCGAAAGCCGTTTTAAAAATATTCGCAAACAAAACACCTTTAGAATTCCTTTTTTAAGGGATTCTCACCCTTTTCAGAAGCAATTTTTGGATATTTGTCTATAAAACATTTTTTTTTTAAATTTGAGTGTTCCAAAGTTTACAAAACCTGTTAGGAATTTGTAAACGACTTTCCAGATCATTTGTCCGAGTATCCTCAATTGTACCAATTTCATCTGGAAAATTCCCTAAATTCCTCTATCTTCATGTTCCTGTTCCACTGATTCTTAAAAAAATCCCATTGCCGCCTGGGTGGAATCTCCTACCCCCAATCTGTCGAAAAATCCATTAAAATCAATAATACTTCCTGTTGTACTGTTTAATAAACATGTCGACGCATTTAGTCCAGAAACGAATTGCGTTCAAGAACAATTTCAGTCCCAGGATACTCAGTCTGTGGTAAGACAGGCACCTGCCTTGTAATGCAGCCAAAGGCAGTTAGAAGGCTAAATATAGAAGAAAATTATTATCGCGTCAATTATACTTTCATGGCGGATTATCTTTCCTTAATGCATCGTTATTTATGTCAGGATTTCATTTATGACATATACGAGAAGATCGGATGAGCCACTACGAAAAGTGAGAGCCATAAAGAGATATTTAACTACACACGTCGGAACAGTCTGAGGATATTTAAAAAAAAATCATGAAGCTGTTAAACAAGTAATTTCCATCGTAGTTTATACTGTACTATATTAATCTTCACTTTTTATATACAGTAGGTCAAAAAAGTATTCGTACACCTCGTCGAATATCATACATCAGCTATTTTGAAAGACTAAAAACAAAAAAGTTTGGATTTTTAAATAATATATAATAAGGAGGCCCTTTTGCATCAAGAACAGTTTGCAAATACATCAGCATCGATTCTACTAAATTAAATGTGATTTCTTCTAGTATTTTATCTCATTGCTCTAAAATTACATCGCGAACCTGCTGTTATATTCCCTTTTTCTAATCTGCCTCTCCAAATGCTCCCACAAACGCTCAATCGGGTTGAGGTCAGGTGCTGATTGGGGGGATTTAACAGATGAGAAGTATTTTATAACAGCCATTCATGGACTAGCCCCGACGAGTGATTGAGGTCATCATTTTGTTGAAAGTAAAATTGATTATCCAAACCAATTTTGTTAGCGCTAGTTTTTAAATTATTGGCTAGGATATCTCTTTATTCGAAGGTATTAATGTTTCCTTCAATAAATGCTGTGTTACCCACCCTCATAGCAGCCATACATCCCCAGACCATTACACCTCGACCGCCATGCTTCACTGTTGGTCTTAAATTATGCTTATTCATTTTTTCCCCGGGTTTTCTCCACATTGTTTTGCCCTCATCAGATCCAAATAAGTTATACTTACTATCATCAGAGAAAATCACCTGATTCCAAAATTGAATGGACCTACTTAAATATTTAAACGCAAATGCAACCCGTTTCTTTCCATTGGCTTTAGTTATCCATGGTTTTTTTGCAGGCCTTCTACGGCCATATCCCGTTCGGGATGATTTTCTTGACCAGTGGTTCTCTCCAATTCCGCTGCGAAATGTGGGACACTTAAATCAGGTTGTTTTTAAATTTTTCTTAAAATAAAATGCTCGTTCCCCTGAGTTATCTTCAATGGCGTTCCAGAGCGGCTTAAATTACTTACAGATCCTGTTGATTTGTGCTTTTTAATGACGTTCCAATGGTGGGAAAACTTATTTCAACTCTTTCAGAAATATCTCTATAAGATTTAGCATTCGGATGAACTTTTCCTATGATTTTTTTGAGGTCTGCGCAAATTGATTAATTTTTTTGACCTCTAAAACCCCTTCGAATCGTGTTTTTCGACAAAAATGATCTTAAATTAACTAATTACTATTTATCGAGTACTAGCGGAATTTGAAAAACAAGAATATTTTCCAAAAATACCAAACAAACAAAATGTATCAAAACTTTTTTGTATACACCTGGAAAACTTAAATGTTAATTTTTTTTGTGACCAAAAAGACATCGTGACTTTATTCTTTTTTGTATGAAAAGATGATCTTTTTTTTGCATAAATGAATTTTAAAAAATCCAAACTTTTTTCTTTTTACTCCCTCAAAATAGCTGATGTATGATATATTTCGAGATGTACGAATACTTTTTTGACCTATTGTATATTTAAATTAACTGTAAAAGTCCAAAATAAAAAGTAAAAATCTGGTACTCCGGTAAAGTATCGAGTTGATTCAATTTCATTCGTTCGATACTAGTTGGTGTGTAGCAACTGCTTTGAAAATACTGTGTTTTGCCATAGAACGACATTTAACTCTGGATCAGGTGAATTGAGTAGTAGACCTCTTTCCATCTGGTTTGAGACAAATTGAAGTAGCTTAGCGCATAAGTATTATATTTCGCAGCGTATCGAATCAGGCGATTATAGAGACGCTTTGGGGAAACTTGAACTCCCGTCGAACACCCAGAATACGGATCTATTACAACTGCAACTTAAGATCAATTTTCAGTTTAAACAGCTAGAAGGCAATCTACAATTATAGTACCCAGATCGGTTCCAGATTGACATCGGGGAGCATCGCGTAACTATAGGTCGAGATACTGTTAGAAATCCTCTACATGAAGCCAATCTTCATAGTCGAAGATCACTGAGATGTTCACCTCTATCTAGAGGCAATCGCTCTGCAAGATTAGAGTGGTGTCAAGAATATCGAAATTGGAATTGATTAGGATACAGTTTTACTCACTGTCGAATTCAAATTTGAATTTCACCCATATTCTCATCGAACAAGAACATGGAGACGGTCTGGAAATGTTGAACGTTTAGGACATGTTCAGAAAGTCTATTTATATAGAATTTGTACAATAACGATTTGGGCCAGAATTATGACTGACACCAAAGCCATTAGAGGTGGCAGGCACCTCGACAGTACATAGATAGCATTCTTGACGCTACAATCCGACCAGTTGCTGGTGCTGTTGGCCAAAACTTATTCGTCATGCATCATAATGCTCATTCATGTGTCACCGGTATTATGATAGACTGACTGGCCATCGAAGGAATCCTTACCTTGCCGTGGCCAGCACAATCGTTAGATCTGAATCCAATTGAGCATGTTTCGGACGTGCTTCAAAGAAGAGTTTTGCCACATATGGCCAACATTCACGGTACGTTCCTATTCCGGGAGCTACTATAGGAAGAATGGAGAAGAATACCACAAGTGGAAACCAATAACATACTTTGAGTATGGACGACAGTAGAATTAGGGCTCTAATTAATAATCGTGGAGGCCACACTTTGTATTGGACCTTAGTATTTTTTGGTTGCTGAGAATGCTTTGTTAAGTTAAAAGAAGGGCGTTTTTAGTTACATTTACAACTTATGAATAAATCAATATAATTTTTCAATCTATCAACAAAGACTTACTTTTTCCGTATCTTAAGCACCTTCCAACACTATAAATGCATCACTTTATTTTCTAAGAAATTTCAGAAAAACTTGAATTTATTTATAACAATATTCTTAGACTTTCCCGATGTCTGCATTCAGATAAGGCAGGACTACATAGGTTAGGGTAAACTATTAACAAAGCTACAATGACTTCAGCCTTGTCCCAAACAGGAATCTCCCATTTCATGCCGAATTTCACATCAATCAAACCCAATAAAATAAAACCGCATTATTCAATAACATCACACACTTATGTAGTTAAAAAGAATCACCATCTACGCACAAGGAAGTTGTCTCAACGCACACTTCATTGCCAAGTTTGATAGTGCAAATGTGCCTTCTTTTATTATTTCTGGCAACTTTTGCCAGTGCAAATGATGATACTCTTCCAGTTTGTGAGATATCGGCATGCCAAGCCCTTGAAGAAAGCTTGATACAGTTGACAGAGTTAGCAGACAAAATGGAGCAAAGGAACAGGACGAACGATAATTTGGTGAAGTTGGAGAGAAGGCTCAGATCATTAGAACAACCAGGTAGTTATTTGTCTGGATGGGGAAATTCGTTTGCTGTTGTTAGGGGTTTTAGTGTGGCAAATCGTAAAGGAGGATGGAAAATGGATTGAGTGTTCAAAAGGGCCTTGTATGTGTAAACCTGAGACGAAATCTATAAGTTGCTGGCAGCAGGGAATCCTGCACCTACCCTCAGAGCAGGTGCTTCCTTATGATGTTAGGGTCATGTAAGTTTTGCTAAGTCTACAACTTCAGCTAATAAACAATAAATACTTTAGAGATTTGGGCATTAACTCTTTGACTACATTAAACAAAGCAGCTTTCAGTGGATTAACATACCTAATGGAATTAGATTTATTCGACAACAGTATTGACTACCTACCTCCAAGCATTTTCACTAAAGTAACCAATTTGGTTTATTTACGACTGCACCGAAATAAATTGGAGGAATTACCCGAAAACCTTCTAGAAGGCTTGACAAGTCTGAAGACCTTTGATGTTTCTGGAAATTTCCTTAAATCCCTCCCCTCAAACCTCTTCCGAGATTCCAAAAATTTGATTTTACTGCACCTATCCAGAAACCAGCTGCGAATTATTTCCGAAACATTATTTAATAAATTAGAGTTCCTGGAAGATCTGGATTTGAGCAACAATCACCTGGAAATGTTGCCCAAGTTTGTTTTTGCCGATTTAAAAGCTCTGAGGCGTTTACATTTGGCTGAAAATGATATCAGTTTATTGCCAACTGGGATATTTGATGAGGTCTCAAACTTGGAGTTGTTGAATTTGAGGAAAAACAGGATTACTCATTTATCGGAGAAGTTATTTACTAGCCTAGCCGGACTGACTAGTTTGCAGCTGAGTGGAAATCAAATAACCCAGGTAATCCTTCAGATTTACTAAAAATTATTTTCAGTAAAAATATTTTATTGTAGATAACCACAGAAGACTTCATGGGACTAACCAGCCTAATAGAACTTCACCTGGAACAAAATCTTATAAGCAGCTTTCCAGAAAACGCTCTGATTCGAAATCGAGACTTGGAAAAGCTGTTTTTGTTTTCAAATAACCTGGAAGAGCTCAAAGAAAAAACCTTTAATGGGCTTATCAGTCTCACATCCTTGCTCTTAAACAATAACATATTGAAAGATATTAGTGCCAGGTTATTCTCATATACGCCCAGTTTGCAAAAACTGTATGTATGAGCTTCTAATGATGATCGAATTTTCATTCAAAGTTTGAAATAAATTTCAGGCAGCTAGATAGCAATAAATTCCAATTTTTACCCGCAAAAATCTTCGAACCACTCACTCAGTTATCGGCAATGAAACTAGCTAAAAACCCATGGCATTGCGATTGTAACATCCTGTATCTGTCGCTGTGTGTTTCAAATTATACTCAGAATTCTTATATATGTTTTCAAAATAATTTTTAGCTGGATCAATGCAAACCAGGATAAGTTGCTGGATTCCGACTTATCCTGCAGAGGTCCAGGAGATTTAGGTGGACTGCTCCTGAAAGACATGACTTTCGATAAACTTTGTGAAGGGCAGTGGGCCAGCATGACCAACTTTGCAGTTAGAATTCCAGTGAAACAATCTGGGATGAATGAAAGCAATACTTAACTGCTCTCTAGAATAAAATTGTATCTGTAGATGGTCCCTGCATGATTATTTTTTCCAAGAATACGATAGAACTTCCTTAAAATTCTCATAGACAGCAGAGCGTACTATGCAACTATATATTATTGACACTTATTAGTTTTAAAAATCGGTGTATTTGTTGTTGTTGAATTTCTGTCTAAAAAATGGTAATCTTTTTCAGATATTAATTTTATATATAGATAGTATTTTTAGACTTTAATTTTTTTATAATATCTGTCACCTCCCTTAATTTTAAAATTAAAAACCATGGACGTGGATGTGTGAAGGGTGATTAATAAATTTAATTCTTGTCAATTAAATAGGGTCTCAAAGCTTCAAAGTATTTGTGGTTTCAAGAAACCTCCCTAAGGGTCCGGATTTTGACTTAAAAATGGTGATTCAAAATTTTCACAAACTTCATCGACATCAGAAAATCTGTAATGTCAACAGTAATTTTTACTTAGAGGGATAAAAATTTAGCTTTTTGGCGAAGAAAAGTTTCCCGTATTTTTTACAAATGGAGTTTCGCTTTATATATTCATCAAAAGTTCTTGGTATAAGGTATTCTAAGTTGCGGGTTTCGCGCTTGGCGTTTATCTAGAAAAAGGATAACTACACGTGATGCTATTGGTCATAAATGTGACAGAAAGTAAAAGTAAGGCGTAACTTTCACATTAGCGTTAGCTCCAGCTCTACGAGGGACGCTTTGAAAATATGATAATCCATTATGAACTACCAAACTTTTGATTATATCCCAGTTCTAAAAATAAGTCATTGTTGGGCACTAAGGGTAATGGACAAATTTTAAATTCAGTGGATATTACATTTTTTAAGAGGTAAATATTATACATTTCGAACATCTGTAATAAATATTTTGTTTCCGTTTTATGTTATACTTGATATGTGATTTAGAACTTTGAACTAAAAGACGCCAAATGGCGCAAGGAGCCATTATTTAGTGCATTCTGCAAAAACGCGAAGACTTAGCTATGAACACCCTAGTACCATTCGATGGGTATTTAAAAACTACATATCCTGGTAAGTTAAAAAATATGGCATTGCATTTAAATTAATCCAGTTATAGCCACTTAAAGTCCTCATTTGAATAGTTTTAATTTTTGCACACCCTGTATAAGCTGGCAAGTTTTTCATGATTGGGATATAAAGTATGATCCATTATTACACTACACTGTAAATTACGCTTACATAACTTAAATACTGCTTAAGTGGTTAAAACATGAAAATTAGGCCAAATTTTTACAAAATTTAAATTATTTCAAAAACCGTAAGTGCTAGGTATTGTAAACCTTATTAAAACACACATTTATTTTGATCGGAGAATCCAAAAATGCAACAATATACAAGGGGTTCCATTTAAAAAAACACAACTTTGATACTTTTAGCACTTTTGGGACACCCTGTATAATATGAAAATAATTTTAAAAAGTAGCCATAATAGATCCCCATATAACCCAAAAGAAAAATTTTTAGAAAACCTCGTATTTTGGCCACAATATTCCGAGCCGTATAGCGTGAATAACCCTGTATATTTTAAGGGAATTTTCAGAAACGATTAAATTTCTTTCTACTATAAAATTTGTATGATTTTTATTAAAATTATAATCAATTTGCTATATGTTGCTAATATGAATTAAAAAAAACTCCTTGTGACCTTCATGGAAGGGGTCAACCCATTTACTCTGAGACGATCATACATATGAATAACTCTTAGTTTTAGTTTTAAATGTTAGTTTTAAAAATATAAATGTGTTCCATAAATACTGAATAATACTTACCAGAATCGCTAGCATAATCTAATGACTGAGTTTTTTTTTTAATTTATTACGTATTTAAAAAGTGTTTCTGCTTATTCAATATAACGCACACTAGGTAGGTACCACACACTGGAGATTTCTGAGCCATAAGTTAAACAAGATGAGACGAAAATGTAAAAGAGCACGATATTCCATTTAAAATTCTGGTGTTGACACATGAAGCAGAAGAAGTTAAATTAAATGAAAGCAACTTTGATGTCATTTAGTAGTTTGAACAGTATCACTTTATTTGGTTTTTAGTTCATTAAAATCCGTTCATAAATAACTGAGTTATAGCTTCGCCTGTTCTGTATGAGACAGGCTGTATACAATAATAAAAAATTAAGAATACCCTTTTCAGGCAAAAAAATCCAAATTTTTTTACCAATATAGTCAAATTTTAAAAAGAATAGCAAGCAAAAAAGCTGGGCTTAAAAATACCCTAATCCGACTCTGTATAATACACTTTTGAAAGTTCGCTTTAAATTCTGTTTAGATTTTTTGATTCAGCATAAAAAATTTCATAAACGTAAACAATTTCATTAGTGAACCTCAAACCGTTTCAAAAGTACTGGTGAAAAATCATCTTCAAGGGCGAGTCTTGAAAGGGCTGTTTGTCACGTGCCGCTTTATGTTTATAGGAACTTTTCTGCATATGGTATTGTTAGTAACAGAATTGTTTCTTGAATTATTGCTATTTAATTTTTCTGTATGTAGGGTGCAGGTTTCTGGAGCTCAACCATTGGGGTCCCATAAAAGTTAAATTTGGGTCAAAAAAATTAAATTTCAACATTATCACTCTTCTTTCGCAACGTGGCAACATCATTTTTGAAATTCAAAGTTCCGAATTTTGGGAACCATCAAGGCTTTTTTTCTATAGACACAATGTTGAAGGTTCACATTTTTCAATTCTGCTTTTTTTTGCTAGGATGATGAGTATTGTTCTTTGTATTTGCCCTCACTATGTATCCTTTGTTTAATAATGGTTTGCTGGCGGACTTGGTGTTTAGGTTGAGTTTTCATACTGCTCGCATTATCTTCTACGTCAGCGATAAGAAAATGTTTTATCCGTTTATTGATTTTTATTTTGATATTTCGAACGTATTTAGTGAGTTCCAGTTTTTTGCCGTTTATTCCTTCCAAGCCTTTTACAGAGTTTTTGTCTTTTAAAATAATACCCAGTCAAACTTGGAAATACGCAGTTGCTGAATTTAGTTTTCTAGCTTGAATCTCTAAGTTTTTTGCATAAAACACGAAGTAGAACAAAAAAATTTGATAATCGTATCTAAAATTTCAGATTTCTTAAAAATTCTGGACCCGCAACTGAATCCCTAAAATTTTATTTTTGTTTTGCAATTTTCCACGATTTCGATCCCGAAGTAAAGCTTTAATAAATTTGATATTTTTCAGCGATTTGTACTTTTTTGGCTTGAAAGTAGATTATTGGTATCTCTAATAAAATTATCAAATTTTTATTTTTTTTTAAACAAATAAATGAGACCACAAAATTTATATTGCAGGTTAAATAATTGTATTTATGAGGTTTTCTTTTACTTTTGGGGCCCCAGATTCTTTTAATTTAGGAGCCTCACAGCAATTAACAATTTGTAAGACAAAGCTGTGATTTTTTGAAAAAAGTGCAGATAGTAGCATACTTACGAGAATCATTTGTGCTAATACTACAGGGCTACTTAAAAACATCTGAGATGAGAAAAAACTCGCGTTAATCATAATTAGAACGTGTAAAATTAAGAAGATAATGTTATCAATATATGAACTTCCAGTAATAATCAAATATTGTCACTGTTCAAAATAATTTGCAACGTAAAACTTGGGAGATACTGCGTAGCCAAATATGTGGAGGGTCATTTTACATACAAAAGTATATAAATATTCACTCTGTATTATAAAGAATGGCGATATAGCTGGTCAGTTATAGAAAGTATCCTTTTATATAACGAATGAGATTCTGTATGATACGATTCAATATGACACCAATTACAGAAAATAGAGTTTCATAATGACTTACATATTTGATTTTTTCTCATTTTACTGTACGATGAAAAAAATTCGAGAAAGTAGGGTAGTTCTGGATATATTCAAGCTGTACTCTTTTCCTATAGAACTACACCAGTTATTTTTGTTCGTAGTAAGTAGCAATATTAAAGCAACCTTTTTCTGTTCCTCCTCGACATTTCTTCTGGAGGAGAAAGGAGGCTCCAAAAACTCTGTGTCTAAAGGTGGCGTTACAAGCATTTGTTCAAGTCCCATCTGAAGTTTTTTGGCATAAATATAGTGCTCCCATTCCTCACAACATTTTGGCAGCTTTCCATGCGTTATAATTTTTATTCAATTTTGGTATATTATAGGAGTCACGAAGCAACACTCCGAATAACGTTTTCATTACACCATATACTATTATTTACATTTAACACACCTCAAAATAGACATAATAAACGGTTCTTAATAGATGGCAGTCGTTAAGCATCTTTAATGGCTGCCGACTGTTGAGACCATTAAGGATAAAAGCACCCCACAAATACGTATATTTATGATCTGATGTGTACATATAATACAATTTGATTCAACAGTACCTCTCTTAGTATTTCCTCTGGAATTTCCCAATCTTTTTTATTTTATTTACTGAATTTCGCGTTGCTCTTTTGCAATTTTACAAGAAAGCTAGCAGCGTATCATTTTTTTCTGAAAAAACATCCCCTAACATGAACGTAGGCAATCCACTGGAAAAAAATCCCAAAAAAACATATGCGTTGTTTATAGTTGTCTACATCTCCAAAATTTCGTTAAAGGATCTTTAGCTTTTTTTGAAGAAATTTAGTATTTTCGATTTTTTAAATTAAATTTGAACTCCCTATATCCACTGAAGGAAACTTTCTTGGACGTTGGTTTATGTAGCAAACTGACATTGTTTTTGGACATTCAATACGCTATTAAAGTTTTAAAGGTTAAAACTGAAATATCTTTTATGTGGGGGGTCTTGTTAAAAAATTATAATTGAAAATAATTGTGGCTAAACCATTTGGAGTAATATAAAACGAACTAGGCCAATGGATGCAACGGAGACATTCGATTAGAATCACTTTTTACTTTCTCAATATCTTATTGGATAAATAAAATTAAGAGGTAGTCTCAAAATGCCAAGATTTTAAAAACACTCTGTATTTGAGAAACCATTACGGGGACAACTTTTTTGTTCCTCTCAATTCTCGCTTCTTAAAAGCAAGCACAGGACTGTGAAAACATTATGTCACAGTAATTACTGAGATGCCCTATGAAATGTCGTATTTGAGAGACCTTGTACAGTGCGATTCATTTAGACTGCAACCATTCCATATAGCTATTACTTTTTTATCTTCAAAGATGTTAAGTTGATTGAACAGACATAGTTTAGGGAATATCAGCAAGTTTTCCACAATGTATTAAAATAATTATTAGAGATATGCGTGTTTTCCATATTTTTTTTAATGAGACACTCTGTATATTGTTAGTCATTAAATGAAATATTTATTTTCCTAATTTGAAAGACATAGCACATCTTACGTTTAAAGTCGCTAGTTAACTTCAGTCAACAAAAACTTCTTATCTTATCTTAAAATATAATTTTTACTTTTATTTTATATTCAGATTAATCTTTTCAAAGACAAAAAAATTATCGCAATGGTTACCTGCTAAATGGACCTCCACTGTACAATGTTGGCATTGATTCTATTGTTACTTAACTGAGTTTCTAAACAAAGATACTGACTGGCTTTCATTCATGACTGGTTATGAGTTTAAACGCATTTTGGTTAGAGGTTTTAGTTCTTAAAAGTGAGGCTTTATTTGTGAAAATAAGGAAAAAAAATTAATTTAAATTTCTATTTTATGATTTGTTCTTATTGAAATTGGCCTACACTACATAAAAATTTTAAACTTACATGATTTTGACAAAATGTAATAGGAACAAAAACTATTTCCCTATTATTAAAAAACTTCCCCTAATTATTCCTTAGGTTCACGATAATAGAAAATGTCCTTCTTAAGTAGACACTTCAAGAGAAAGATAAAGGGGAAAAATTATGATTCATCTTTTATAATATCAAATGAGGATTTAGCATCGAATTTCAAATCATTGTCATCTCCAGTTTTCTAATGCCAGGCTGAAATTCGACATGTGGTCCTGATAATAAGATTAAAATTACGATAACAAATCCATATTAAGTACAAAGAGTGTGAATTTTTTCAAGTTCAAATGGCTTTGATTTCATTTTTCTGCGACTATATACGTTTTTCCTACTATTTTCTTTAAATTTTTCAATAATATTTCTCAGACATATTTAAATTTTATTCAATCTTTGATGCAACTAAAACGATCGATGGAGGTGTCTCAATTTATCAGCAATTGATCTCACTTACATACCAAGTACTTAAGTAGTACATTGATTTTGTTCTCTAACGAATTATTTGAATAAGCCAACGAAGTACTCAATCATTTAATATAGATAATTGTAATTGGCTAGAATATTGGCAAAATACTAAATATGTAGATGCCTATCCAGTTTTGATTAGATATAGCGGTTTTTACGTGGTCTCAATCAGAAATGGTTTTGTTCTTGATTTATCGAGTGACATGTGTGAAAATGGAGATTTTTATAGCGTTTTTGGTTGTTTTAGGGCCGATTGTGCCCTTTAGTGAAGGTGAGTTCTTAGCCGATTTATGTATGTAAGTTTCTATAAATTCATATGCTATTTGGAACTGATGATGCCTGTCGTAGGATTTTTTCTCGTCTTTATTCGTTCAATATTTGAAATGAGTTCCGGCGCTCTTATATGCATTAACTATTAAAAAACTCAGAAAACAAAAAAAGTCATATCTATTACCTCATTCTTAATCAATTTACATTAAGTTGCCATTAGCAATTTAATACTACACCTCACCTACGGACAATCTTTATTCAGGCAGAACCATATTCTCACTCCTTTGAGCTGATCTTATGCGACATTCTACAACAAAAATATATTTCAAGCAAATTTTACTAGCAAATTAACCCTTTAATTTTTATCATTAATCTGCGATCATTTACAATTCTTCGGTAATTGAATCATTCGCTGATACTCAGAGGTCCATGGCAAGAGCACTTTTAATTATATTTTTTATTTATTATATTACAAAATAAAAAAGTACTTTTGTATTTTATAATATTTATAATACAAGGTGGAATAGCCACATGAAATAAATTCAATATCTGCATATTTCGACATGTCTGAAATAAATTTCGAAGCACGTCACTTTTTGATTCTAAAATTACGTTTTATAACGTAAAAATTTAATTTCCAAATTCAACCCTTTTCCCGTGACAATTGCAAATCTCAAAATTTTTAAAACAGCAGGCATGGGTTTGTGATATCTCAATTGGAAGGTCTTTTCATTCTCTATTCAAAACTACTATGGTTTTCAACTTTACTGTAAATAATAATAGGAAAAAATCGTGTATTGATGAAATTCTCTACTTAAAACTTGATAATTAATACCATTTTTTTATCGACAATGTAATCAAATAAAAAACAAATCAATTTCAATGTTCTATGAGATGTTTAAAATGCATGCTTAGACTCTTTGGCAGGATCTCCATCGTAAACAAAAACATCTCCTAACATTAATCTGCTTCTTAGGACAAATCAATCCAATGGCAAGTGTAATTTTTCTATTTAAATCAGCTAAATGGCTTGGTTTAGTTTTGTACATCATACTCTTCACATATCCTCTTCATATTCCCATAAGAAGAACTCTAATGGAGTAAGATCAGGTGATCGTGCTGGCCATTCTAAAGATTTTCGCTTCCTTACCCATCAATTTAGAAAAGTTAAATCAAGGTACATTCAGATTGATTTGTTTTGTTACTTAATTACATTATTCATAACGAAGTGGCATTTGTTAATTAGTTTTTAATTAGTTGTAGAAATATTGGTCAATTAAATTATTCCTTTTCATTTTTCTTCTCATATAAAATTTAAAAATATTGCAATTTTGATTAGAGAATGAAATGATCTATCAAATGATGTATCACAAATCTTTACTTCAATTTCAAAATTTTGGGAATACAATCGTCGTGCAAAAAGGGTTGAATTTGGAAATAAAATTTTTACGTTATAAAACGTAATTTTAGAAAGAAAAAGTGACGTGTTTCGGAATTTATTTGAAACAAGTCGAAATATGCAGATATTGAATTTATTCCATGTAGCTTTTCCAGCTAGTATTCATAATTATATTATATAATATTTATTTATTTTAGGTGTAGACACGTGTTTTGTGGACACTCCAAAGGCTTTTTACATTAAGGACATATTTTATGGAGATATATTTAAAGCAACAGTATTAGATAAAAGTAAGTTAAGTAGTAACTTTTTTTAAAATCTTAAAACATAATTACAGGGTGTCCGAGATAAGAAGGGCCATTAGGGGAATCTTGGAAACGCTGAGTGATACAGATTTAGTTAAATGGGATAAAAGTTGTATAATTAAAGGCCTAAGAAAATGACATTTAAAAATCGCCGAAATATATTTTGGTTTTTGAAATTCTTTAAAAAAATTGGATTTTTCAATTTTACACATTTTTTTTTCTTGCGTTAATATCGGACCTATATCAAAACCGATGGCAAACTCCATAGCAATTTTTAATGCCTTTTAACATGACATTGTCAGTTTTCTAATCCGACGTTTTGTATTTGCGGAATCATCATCAATTTAATTTTTTTAAATACAGTCTTAATGTTCTGATATCAGATTAATGGCATATTTAGATTGACAGTAACGTTGATTCTTTGACACATTAGATGTGATTGATGCAGCTAATTTTTTATTTTTTTAACGTTAAAAAATTATGTACGGTCCATAATAAGAATTTTCTTGATTAAGACTGAAAAAAAGACTAAAATTCAATTAAACCATAAAGTGTTATACATCATTCAATTTAGAATAAGAAAGGCTTTCCAAATCTAGATTGTATTCAGAAAAATGAAGATGATAATTTCACAAAGATGAAAAAACTGATATTGTTACGTTAAAGTGC
This sequence comes from Euwallacea fornicatus, assembly GCF_040115645.1. NCBI lineage: Eukaryota > Metazoa > Arthropoda > Insecta > Coleoptera > Curculionidae > Euwallacea > Euwallacea fornicatus. Next base: position 6,195,146 of record NC_089542.1, on the reverse strand, counting down.
TTTGAAAGCTGCTGTGATAAATTGCTATTGGTTTTGTTATAGATCCAATATTAATTCCAGAAAAAAATGTAACATCCAAATATCAAATTTTTTCAAGGAATTTTAAAAACTAAAATATATTTCGGGGATTTATAATCTCCATTTCTTAGGCCTTTGATTACGCAACTTTTCTCCTATTTAACCAAATCTGTACCTCGTACTGTTTTTGACATCTCCATAATGATCCTCCTTACCTCGCACACCCTATATATTTAAAAGAGATGCTGGGTGCCAAGTTATTGATGCTTGGTTAATTTAGGAGGAAGATGATGAAGAAGATTGTAATATTGGAAATGGGGGAAAAGAAGAAGTTTTTTTGCTTTAAGTTCTTAGAATGAAACATTTATTAGATACTAAGAAAACGAAAATTTAAATCATAGAACTTATGGCGGATTTCACTTGACGCTTATTTATGTCCTTAATACATCTTGAAAATGGCAACTCAGATGCTTTGTTCAACCATTTTTTTATGTTCATGTTTTGCTTTTCTTTGTAAGTTTACATTAAGAAAATTTTGATGTTCAGTGATGCCAATTTTGTGATGTGACTTAAAAAAAAATTTTTGCATTTTTCCACGGCTCAACAATCACACCTTAGTGTGATACAATAAATCGTCACACTCAAGTTCAATATGCTAAAAAAAACTGTCTATGATTGAATCCAGTTTTTCTTATAAAATTTATTGAAGAAAGGATGGTAGACACCACGTGCATTAAATTAAGTATTTTTCCACCTAAAGCCTGTAGATTGTAAATTTTTGATACGTTTTTATATTGCATTAATGTTCAATATAGTGTGAAGGGCCGGTTTTGGCCTTGTTTGGTCTGGTCTAGGAGGAATCAATTCTCAATGTTCTCTTTAAGCTGAATTAAAAGGATTCAACATCACTAAGAACACTGCCGGATTGAATGACAAAGATCTGTTGTCCTACTTCAATCTCAATATGAAAGATAATGTCCTGATTATGTCAACAGCAGATCCCTACAAAAACTTCGCAAAATTGGCTTACAGTGATTCAGATGTTGCTATAATATCAACTACGATTTTTTTAACTTGCAGTGGAGAATCTAATGATGAGGTCAGCTTAGGATTTATTTTTTTTATATATGAATAATGTTTTTTTTGCTCTATTCTCAGTTTATGTCGATTATAATAGCCGACTCCTTTTCGCACCTACCGGTATTCGACCAAAATTCTTATGAGTATGGAGTGGCAATGCCCATTATGCCCACCCTGGATATCACCTATTACGGAACTAAAATCCAAGTTTCCGAGGACAATTTTTCAAACAAAGACATAACATTCTCAATTGATCCAGACGATTTCACAATTGATTCTGTCAAAATTAGCGATAAAATTTTTAACGCATCCTTCAGTGCCAATAAAGTACTGCAGTTCAGTGAAAATCAGACTTACATCTTAACAGCAACGGTAAGAATATCCGCACTTCATCAGATCCTTTAGCTCTAATCGTCGACTGTTGCAGAACTCCATAGGAAACTCTTCTTCAGTCCCTTTAATTATTTACGCGGATGAAGATTCTGGTTTAGACAGTCCTCTCTTCCAAAAGGCTCATTACTCGTTTGAGTACTCAGACGGAGACTTAAAGCCCAAAGATGGAGTGATTAAGGTAAATTCCATCAAGTTGAATGAATCAAACTATAACATCGAAGGAGGTAATATGAGTGTGATATTTTTTCCAATTGAGCTTATACTAAAATTATTTTGATAGACAACAAAGAAAACTTTAAGTTAACTTTCAACAACAATACTGGGGAATTCCCTCTAGAGTTGATGGACTCCTTTCCTTCAACTTTGAAAGGCCGAATGGTGCTCGACTTGAAATTCACCACAGATGCAACAACTAGTACTGTGCTGTTGATAAACATTGCAGAAGTGGTACCAACATTTTCCAATGGTTATTACGACGGAATCTACAATCCAGACTCAAACGCCATAGAATGGGATGTAATCCCAAATGTTTCTAAAGCCGTTAGTCTTACCGTAGATGAGAGTACGTAATTATATTCTGAGTACTGAATTAATTACTAAAACAATTTTTTTTTAGATGTAAAAACCCTCTTCACAGTTAATCAAACCGACTACACAATTACCCCCACAAGTAAATTGACTGCAGAGAACTTTGATGGTAATGGGAACATAATTTTCACCCTAAAGGCCCACTCCTCTACTGCAAACGAAGCTGAAGCTGTAGTGGTTGTTTCCCTGCAAAGCGACGCTGAAACTGAGCTTCAATTTGCAGACCCCTACTACGAAGGTTCATATGGTACAAACTCAAAAGTCACCTTAAATTCGCAATTTACATTCAAGGATTTGACTGATTTAACTGGTATTGAAATCTCTGTAGACGCACGTAAGTTTTACACTTAATTAACTATCACTTACTACTAATTAACAATATTCCCAATCAAGCTTATAACGACAACTTCGATATTGAGTTGAAGGATGATAAATGGACGGTCAAAGTTATTAAAAAGTTAAGTAAGGATGTCCTGAATGACAATACCCATTTGTTGGTTCCGATTACCGGTACCAAGAGTGGATTGGATGGGTCAGCAAAAGCAGTTTTAATGCTGGATTTGCCTGAGAAGGTGGTGATTCAGTTTTCTGAGTTATACTACACTGGAACCTATCTGCAAGACGATGAAAAGGATTCCGTACATTTAGATAAAGCAATTAAGATCACTGGGATTGATGGGGAAGATGCCGTTTTCGCTGTAGAGGGTAAGTGATCGCCTTGAAACTATGAAACACTATTACATTTAAATGCTAATAAATCGACACTATTTCAAAAAGTTGTTTACAAGGATGTGTCAAGTGGTTTTTAATGGAAGAATAAAAATGCTTTCGGACCAATTGAGTAAGGGCCATGGCTCAACTTTACTTTCAAATTGTCTTTACTTGACTTGAAATCAAACCAATCTGGATTCTGAACGAGGCGAATTTAAAAATACCTTGAGATTGAGAAGTTCGATCAAAATTAAAAAAAAAAAATATTGTATTGTAACAGTGTTACGGAATCGCTTACATGGTTCAACTCTTTTACAAACACTCAGAGCACGCTCCTGATTTTCCACCTATATCAGAATTTCAGCCAATGTAGGGGAACCTCCATTATACAGGGTGTTTCAGAAGTATCGGATCAAACTTCGAGAAACTGTTTGCTACAACAATAGACGATATCTTAATATAAGAACCCGTCTCCGCAAATGTCTCCGTAAGGCGCTATGACTGTATGATGCTTTAAGAGATTTATGTGCAAAAATTTGGTTTGTCGATTTATGTTATTTATTTTCAAACCGGAACTTCTTGTAGTATCACACTAAATGTTTGAGAGCAAATATGGCTACAAGCCCATCAGTATTTGAATAATCAGTTTGGACAAAAATGCATCGGTGGAAGTGGTCCAGTTCGATAGCCCCCAAGGTCACCCGATTTAGCACGTACAGATTTTTTTCTGTGGGGACATGTAAAGCCTCTGGTTGAGGAAACTAAGTAAAGCTTCATTGCGCGTATAAATGCGGTTTTTGAAGTCGTTCAAAACGATTGTCAAATTTTTAATCAAGTCCCCAAAAATCGTGTACGTAGTTTAAACAGGTGCAATGAAGTTCAAGGACGATATTTTGAACATTTACTGTAGTGTTATTTTGTATAAATAAATTAAAATGAAATGAATTAAAACTCGATCAAAACACTTTTGCACATAAGTGTCTCACATCGTAAGGTCATAGCGCCTTAGGCAGACATTTGCAGATACGAGTTCTTACACTTAGATGTCTTTTATTGTCGCACTGAACAATCCCTAGCAGATCCTATAGTTTTGAAACAACTTGTAGACAAAACCCATGAATCCCATGAAATTATTCGCCCATCTCTGGCGTAATTTTTGTTCAAACTATTCTTACAAATTTTCGAAAAGCAACGTGATGAATAAGAAACTGTTTGATGAGTTCATGAGAACATCTACGCCTGTGCCATCTTCGTGAATTTTCTTTTGAAAATATCCTAGAACACTTTTTTCGAAAAATTCTAAATTCACCTGAATAATTTAAAGTAACAGAATAAATTTTCTCAAGTCAAGTCAAAAAAAGTCAGAAACACATAAATTGTGTAGCTAAACCCGGATTTTCCAAACTAACGTATTTAGGCCGAGTTCCATAACTTTAGGTTAAATTTCATCTGCGATTTAACTGGAATTTTTGACATTTAAATAATGGACTATAAGTCAAACCGTGAATTTAAGTTCCTGTTTAAAACTATACGAGGTAATTTCAAAAAGTTACGAAATTATTTAAACAAATCTCACGTTTCTAGACCAAGCTTCCAGAAAGAGGAAGTTGATGAAGAAAACCCGGTCAAGTATTTTACAAAAATATTAATCGATTTACTAAAATGACTGTGCCAGGGTTACACTCATAATCATTGACGAACAAAATCATCATAACATGTCAGCTTCACACGTCAAATAGAATATATTTCTCCACTAGACATAGTTAAGTAGTTTTTTAACCGTTGCGGTAAAAAACTATTAAAAAATCAGTCCAAACGATTTAGTACTCGTATAACCTGAAATATCTCTTTTCTAGGCTATGAAAACTATTTGAATTTGTCCTGCAGCTCCGACACTTGCAAGATAGACGTAATACAAAAATTTGATGATTCTATTTTGACTAATGCAAATTATTTGACGATGACCATAAAAGCCACTTATGAAGACTTAACGAACCAGGCGGTTTTAGTTCTGGATTTGCCAGTTACGAACAAAAGTGATGCGCAAATCGAATTCAAAAACATCCATTATTCTGCGCAGTACAATATTGATTCCAAAACGGGCAAAGGCAGTGTCGATTTAAATGACGGACCGATTGAATTTGAAAATTCTGATAATTTGTCAGTAGATTTCCAGTTTGAAGCAGGTAATTTCTTGGGTCGTCCTAAAGACATTTTAAAAAAGATTTCCGGTTTTAGACTACAAAAACAACTTTGATTTAACATGCACTGTTGAAACCTCCACGTGTGAAATTTCTGTTAAAAAGGAACTGGAAAATTCCACTTTAGCGAAATCAGGTCCGTTGATCATTACAATTACTGCTACAGCTTCTCAGGAAAAATTAACCAGTCAAACGGTTTTGGTTCTGGATTTGCCTTCGAATGAAGACACTGATGCGCAAATCGAATTCAAAAACATCCACTATTCTGCGCAGTACAATATTGATTCCAAAACGGGCAAAGGCAGTGTCGATTTAAATGACGGACCGATTGAATTTGAAAATTCTGATAATTTGTCAGTAGATTTCCAGTTTGAAGCAGGTAATTTCTTGGGTCGTCCTAAAGACATTTTAAAAAAGATTTCCGGTTTTAGACTACAAAAACAACTTTGATCTAACATGCACTGTTGAAACCTCCACGTGTGAAATTTCTGTTAAAAAGGAACTGGAAAATTCCACTTTAGCGAAATCAGGTCCGTTGATCATTACAATTACTGCTACAGCTTCTCAGGAAAAATTAACCAGTCAAACGGTTTTGGTTCTGGATTTGCCTTCGAATGAAGACACTGATGCGCAAATCGAATTCAAAAACATCCACTATTCTGCGCAGTACAATATTGATTCCAAAACGGGCAAAGGCAGTGTCGATTTAAATGACGGACCGATTGAATTTGAAAATTCTGATAATTTGTCAGTAGATTTCCAGTTTGAAGCAGGTAATTTCTTGGGTCGTCCTAAAGACATTTTAAAAAAGATTTCCGGTTTTAGACTACAAAAACAACTTTGATCTAACATGCACTGTTGAAACCTCCACGTGTGAAATTTCTGTTAAAAAGGAACTGGAAAATTCCACTTTAGCGAAATCAGGTCCGTTGATCATTACAATTACTGCTACAGCTTCTCAGGAAAAATTAACCAGTCAAACGGTTTTGGTTCTGGATTTGCCTTCGAATGAAGACACTGATGCGCAAATCGAATTCAAAAACATCCACTATTCTGCGCAGTACAATATTGATTCCAAAACGGGCAAAGGCAGTGTCGATTTAAATGACGGACCGATTGAATTTGAAAATTCTGATAATTTGTCAGTAGATTTCCAGTTTGAAGCAGGTAATTTCTTGGGTCGTCCTAAAGACATTTTAAAAAAGATTTCCGGTTTTAGACTACAAAAACAACTTTGATCTAACATGCACTGTTGAAACCTCCACGTGTGAAATTTCTGTTAAAAAGGAACTGGAAAATTCCACTTTAGCGAAATCAGGTCCGTTGATCATTACAATTACTGCTACAGCTTCTCAGGAAAAATTAACCAGTCAAACGGTTTTGGTTCTGGATTTGCCTTCGAATGAAGACACTGATGCGCAAATCGAATTCAAAAACATCCACTATTCTGCGCAGTACAATATTGATTCCAAAACGGGCAAAGGCAGTGTCGATTTAAATGACGGACCGATTGAATTTGAAAATTCTGATAATTTGTCAGTAGATTTCCAGTTTGAAGCAGGTAATTTCTTGGGTCGTCCTAAAGACATTTTAAAAAAGATTTCCGGTTTTAGACTACAAAAACAACTTTGATCTAACATGCACTGTTGAAACCTCCACGTGTGAAATTTCTGTTAAAAAGGAACTGGAAAATTCCACTTTAGCGAAATCAGGTCCGTTGATCATTACAATTACTGCTACAGCTTCTCAGGAAAAATTAACCAGTCAAACGGTTTTGGTTCTGGATTTGCCTTCGAATGAAGACACTGATGCGCAAATCGAATTCAAAAACATCCACTATTCTGCGCAGTACAATATTGATTCCAAAACGGGCAAAGGCAGTGTCGATTTAAATGACGGACCGATTGAATTTGAAAATTCTGATAATTTGTCAGTAGATTTCCAGTTTGAAGCAGGTAATTTCTTGGGTCGTCCTAAAGACATTTTAAAAAAGATTTCCGGTTTTAGACTACAAAAACAACTTTGATCTAACATGCACTGTTGAAACCTCCACGTGTGAAATTTCTGTTAAAAAGGAACTGGAAAATTCCACTTTAGCGAAATCAGGTCCGTTGATCATTACAATTACTGCTACAGCTTCTCAGGAAAAATTAACCAGTCAAATGGTTTTGGTTCTGGATTTGCCTTCGAATGAAGACACTGATGCGCAAATTGAGTTCAAAAACGTCCACTATTCTGCGCAGTATAATGTTGATTCCAAAACGGGCAAAGATAGTGTCGATTTAAATGACGGACCGATTGAATTTGACAATTCTGATAATTTGTCAGTAGATTTCGAGTTTGAAGCAGGTAATGATTCGATCAGTTGAATACAATTTTAATTAAAAAAGTTAATTATTCCAGACTTTAAAAACAACTTTAATCTCTCGTGCAATGCTAAAACTTCGAAATGTGCGATTTCTGTTATAAATAATTTAGAAAGCTCGATTTTGGCCAAAAAACGTCAACTGGCAATAACAATAAAAGCTGCAGCTTCTGCAGGCAAATTGACCAGCCAAACTGTCCTTATTTTGGATCTCCCTACCACCGACGACCCTAATGCGGAGCTTACATTCGAATACCTTCATTATGCTGCGCAGTATATTTTAGATCCTAAAACTGGGAAAGCATGGGTAAATTTAACAGAAAATCCAATCAAACTTAATGTTGTCGGAGATTTAGACGTTGATTACGAATTTGAAGGTACTGTGTTGAAGCAACATCAATTGATCAAAAATGTTCATCAGAAATTCATCGTTTGTTGCAGGATTCAAAGACAATTTTAATTTATCTTGTATCGAATCTATTTGTAATGTAGTTATTACAAAAGAGCTAGAAAATGCCACCTTGGCAAGCTTTAGTCAGTTGGTTCTGACAGTAACAGCTGCAGCGTCAGCAGGCCAAATAACGAGTCGGACGGTGCTGATTTTGGAGTTACCAGTGTCTGAAGTAGATGATGCGCAGATTGAATTTGAAAAGACACATTATGCTGCGCAGTATGTGTTAGAATCAGGCAAATATGTCGTAAATTTAACTGAAGGAGATATAAAACTGAACAACAAAGATAACTTAATAGTTGATGTAGACTTTGAAGGTAATATCTATTCTTATACATATTTTCAATAAACGACTTCTTGAATAATTTTCGTAGATTACGACAACAATTTTAAATTGAAGTTCAATGAAGATTCGTCTTCATATTACATAGAAGTTATAACGGAATTGTCCGATATCAATTCCACCCAGCTTATTTTGACCGCTACAGCTACTGCAAAGAATGGCGAATTGACCGCTCATACGGTGATCATACTGGATCTTCCAATCACGGAAAACATTCTATCTTTCAAGAAAAGCTATTACTCTGCATTTTATATCTCTAACTCCCTGAAACTCATAGACACAATCATCGTACAGAGTGAAGATTTCTCAAATTTGCAGTTTTCGTTTGAGGACTACGATGATAACTTCAAGGTTGAACCCTTATCTAAACAAGGCCAATATAATGTGACAATGAAAGATCAACTGAATCAATCCCTGTTAGAGCAAGCTGCAGAGATTTACGTAGTTCTTGTGGTCACTGATAGTAAATCTAAGCTTGAGGCATCAACAGTTTTGACCATCAAGCTGCCTTTATATTGGAACCATGTTTTCGAGGACGATCATTATGATGCTGAGTATTTGAAAGATGAGTCATCTGATTCAGATAAAGTAAACGTAAATCGAAAGATTAAGATTGTAGACCCTGAATTTAGTCAATTGAGTGTTCTTGGTAAGTTTGACACATCTTCTTAGCAACTTGAAAATCAATTGAAATTTTAATATATTTTCTTTCATTTACAGGCTATGAGGAGAACTTCGTAATATCCTGTAATTCTACCACCTTAGAATGCTCTCTCAGCCTCGTAAAAAACCTCAACTCTAGTTCTTTAAGTTCAGAGGAGCTTTTCTTAACTCTAGTGGCCTCCACAATGGACCAATTTAGCACAGGAAGATCTATTCTTCTGCTGAAGCTTCCACTCAGGAATTCCACCTTTGAATTTGAGAAACAACTCTATCAAGCCAATTATAACATTCAAAGCTCAGAGGATGAGTTAGCAACCATATCACTGGTAGATGTCATTTCTTTAAAAGGAGCCTATGTCACTGACGTTTCTATAGTGTGTGATGATGGTGAGTCTCCAAGTTTTTTGCATATTTTTTCTAGATTGCAATCTTCTCTAGAGTATTCTCATTACTTCAAATTTGAGCTCACTGCAACCGGCTGGGAGTTACAGCTTCAAAAGAACATTGAGGCTGAAGTTTTGTCTGGCCAATCTCAACTCATCACCTCACTCACGGCCTCAAACTCTGAACTAACTTCATTTGCGAAGGCAGCTTTTATCGTTAATTTTCCAAATGAGACATCAGTAGCTTTCGATAAGTTGCAATACTTTGGTGACTACATTGGTGGAGATTCCCCGAGTGTCACTATGGAGGACGAGATCGTTGTTTCAAATTCCGAGAATTGCCAGATAGTCTTGGAATGTAAGTCTCAAAATGTATCAATTATTATTAACAAAATTTCTATATTTTTCTCCTTTAGCCTTCTCTGAAATTTTCGAAGTAATACAGAAGAAAACCAACTGGTTAATTAAACCCAAATCCAAGTTGAATAGTACAATTCTGAGCCAATATTCAGAAATTTACACTGAAATGAGAATTACCAAGATTGGGGTACCTTATGGGAAAGCTGTTTTGACAATAAGGCTGCCCGAATTCAATTTTTCCAAAAAGAAATATTCAGGCAGTTATATTGTTGACGATGAAAACGTACCGAAGATTGAAGTAGAAAAAATTCAAGTTACTGACATTGATGAGGACTATATTGAAGTTTCTTTGTCAGGTATGATCGCGTATTAATCAGAATTTAGAGTGACAAAATATGATAACATTTCAGATTACTCTGACTACTTTAAAATCACCTCAAAATCAGGTGTTTGTACAGTATCCGTGATTAAGCTCCTGCCTTCAAAAATAACTAATAAATATGGTACTTTGGTGTCCACTTTGACAGTTAGTCGTAAATTAGATAGCAGGACTTTGGCCACTTCCACTCTCATAATTACATTGCCAGATACGGAATCTACAGAATCTCCGAGATTTTCTGATTTTTCCTACTATGGAGATTACAAAAACTCTGATACACCCACTGTTGAGCTGCAGCAGTTTATCGAATTGGCCTATGATAACGAGGTGGTTATTGAGTCTGTTAAAATCGATGATTGTAAGTAGTTTAAGTAAATTTGAGTTGAACTGGAATCATCCTCAGTTCAACTTCATTAAATGATCTTTGACTCGTGTTTTGAATATGAAAAAAGCCACATCACATAATGTTGTAGCTTCTAGCCATTATGCTTCAAATTTCGAGGTCAAGAAGAAAGACTATAACACCTACATCGTTGACGTTGTGAAGCCTTTGACTCAAGAGATTTTCGATGAATTATCGACTGTGGTTCTCACGTTGGTGGCAAACTCTACTCAAAGTAAGCTAAATGAAGGGTCTCCATGCTACATGAAACAACGACAATGCAATTTTAGACGAGAAGGACTATGCTGCGTTAGTTATAGCCCTTCCAAAGACCGTGAGGAATGCGTCAGTCCAAGTGGAGAATCAAGAAATTTTGTTCAACGGCACGTATGATGATGGAAAGTTTTCATCCCCTCAAATCAATTTAGAGTTTGCAAACAACACTAAAGATAGTGATGTTAGAGTGATCATATCAAACGGTATAAGTATTTTGTCCTTAAATGCTTATATGTTCACCTTTGATTGCATGGATAAATGATTATAATTAAGAATGATAAATTTACTAATGCAACAAATATGTACGCACGGATATACAGGGTATTCCTTGATGTCGTGCTAATATTTCAGGGTGCGATTCCTTAAGTCATTCTGTAAAGAAACGTTCACATATACTCGCAACGACCCAAATTTATAGCTACAGGGTGTTGAAGTTTTTATTTTTGAATTTCTCTAAAAGTATGTCAGATGTTACTTTCAGTTTTGGAGGATATTAATAGGACATAAAACCTCGTATTTTAATAAATGAAGTAATTCTGTTGCTCAGCCAGTCGCGCCCCGATACACATGTTTTCGTACATTATTTACGAAAAAAGTGTTACGCCACTGTTATTTTTTCGCGGAATGTTTTTTCATATTAAGCTGGTCAATTCTACATGGAAAAAGTTTCTTATAATAAACAGTACACTATATAATGTTTAATATAAAATAATAACTCAAAATAAACTCTTAAAATAAACAAATTAGTTAAGACGATTTTGTTGTTTTAATCAAGCACGGTTCGTCTAACAAGAAAAACGTAACAGACATTTTTCATGTACAACTGACTAGCTTAATAAAAAAAAATATTTCAGCAGAAAAATTTCAATGGCGAACCACTTGTTTCGTAAAGAACACCGACAGTGACGTCAATAGACTTAACGGTTGACCAATAGAATTATTTTTCTTATAAAAATACGAGATTTGGTGTTCGTTTGACACGAAACCAAAATTAAAAGTAATATTTAAAATGCTTTCTGAGAAATTTAATAATAATTATTTGAAATGAAAAATTTTAACACTCTGTAATTGAAAATGTGGCCTGACGAAAAGGGCCTGAGGAAACACCCTGAAATATTTGCACATTAAGAAACACTCTGTATATGACTTTAAATGGGTTTGAAACATATCTATATCATATATATATATATATTTATTATGATATTATTTATCTATTACATTTTGTGATATAAAATTTGTAAAATACGAATGGGGTAAATATCGAAATCACACGCGAGTGAAAATTATCGCACTCATATCCTCACTCATGTATAATGCTTTATTTCGCTCGTTTATAATATAATGTGTCCATTCGTAAACAACCTACACATTTAATTTTAGATCTCGGTATTGACAACAAACATTTTCACTACTCCTACTCATCATCAAAGAAATTATTGACCATCCAAATAGACCCCTTCTCTGATGATTTAGTCTCCGATATATCGGTAATTCCATTGAAATTGGCCATCACCGATATAAACACACAGGACACAATCTTTGCAGTACTGAACGTGAAAATTGCCGATAGTAAATGTTTTCTTCATGTTTAATTCAAGAAAATCTTTAACAGATTTATTTGCAGCAAATTCAGCAATGCCCTCCAATGTAGGGCTTATAGTGGCAGTATCAATTTTAGCTGGATTACTGCTTTTGTTGGTTGTAGCTGCGTTTGTCTACTGGTTTTACAAAATCAGGTAAAATAACTCTAACATTAACAAAGAAACGTCATATTACGATCGGTTTAATGCAGAAAGGTTAAATACTCAGAAATGATCAATCAAGAAGCCGAAGCACCAAACAAAACTTCATTGTTTACGAAGAACGAAACAAAAAAACTTCATGGAAGGTAAGTTAATGACGTCGCTTTTTATTAACTTATACCTTTTTGCAGCTTTTCCAGCGCTTCGTTAAGAAGACCCACAGGACTAGGAATAGGGATGGTAGATGCAATACCTGAGGACACTTCTACTGATGGAGTGGATGGGACCCCAGAAAGTTCTCCAGAAGTTGAGCGTAAAGTGGCATTTGATGATAATGTTAAGAAAATTGAGGTTGACAAAGAATCTTCGGGGTAAAATTGCTTTAAATTTTAACACAGGAAAAGTCAATAGAACTTTGTTTTGCTGCAGATTTAAAAGTGTGGCGAATCGTCGCCCAACGGAATTCGTTTTTGGTTACCCTCTAGAATCCGGTGTATTGGATAATACTACATATGACAGGAGGGAATCTTCCGATTACAACGTCGATATTGCACAAGAACGAAGAACATCGCTAGATTTACCTGAAAAGAAAAGCGTCGCTTTTGATGAGAACATTGAACGAATGCACATTGATTCTGTTGAGGCGGATGATAGCAACCATGAAGATGAAGAGGAAGAGGACCAGGGACCTAAGCAGCATAAGACAGAAGCTGAGCTGTACACTGCAGATGAGGAGCAGCTGCCCAGTCAAATATTTAAAGAGATATTTTGAGATTAGTTGTTAATGCCATGGAAGGTTGTACATAATAAGTTTTGTATATACATATTTTAGGTCTGATGTCACCCATTAGGTCATAAATAAATAAATATAAATTAGTAATCATTGAAGTTTTGTTTGAAAAAAATTTAAGTCATCATGAGAATTTTAATCAGAAGTAAAAATGAGATATTAGAGATACACCATATTGAAATATGAGGTAAAGCTCTGCAATTACGCTGATGAGAAATCCTCACACTATACATGTCGAAAAACAAACAACAGGTTCAAGCAGAAAAATAAACAAAGAAAAATAGAAGAGAAAAAGGTAGAATCCACATTTATGACAAAAATGCAAGAGAAACCTAAATCAAACTGCTAATAATGCAGCCAAAAATACCAAATGATCTCTAGTGAAAATCTTCAAATTCCACAAATCGACATAATAAAAAAAACGTTTTGCATGCACATTAAACTTAGCTAATTACTTCTTAATCAACTCAACAATAAACATTCAACAAAAGTTCGTTATAAAAACTGACATATAGAAACATAAAATTTGTATATAGTTTTTCGTTTCAATTTAAATGTATAATTAAAAAAAAAAAATCGAGTGTGGCTCTTGACAATGGCAAATGAGCAGTTTCAGTTGAATTTTATAGTTTAATTTTGAAGGAAAAATCACCTATCCAGAATAAGATGAATTAGTAATCTGATAGTCAATATATAATTATTATATATTGCATACTTAATACACATGATTTATTGAAAACGATGGCCTTTCTTGACAATGGCGAAAGAACGTAATAAGGTAAAAAAGTTTACTTCGTGGAAAGTGCCACCTATGGAGTTTTATTACAAATATTCTTCAAATCTATACTCAAATGCTATCTAGTGGAACGCGTGCCGAACTAGTAACTAAGCTAGCAAATTAATATTATTAACAAGTGGCTACAATTCCTGGGAAATCCAGTATATAAGTGGTTGATGTTGAAAGTAATAATTCATTTTCGAGTAGGGATGGTGACAATGTAAATTATTATATTTCATACTTCATGTTTCGTTCCTATTCTATTAACATTTTCTTTGTAACAAGATGGTAATGGAGAGATCACGTTAAAAAAAAATTAGGAACTTAAATATTAATGAGTTGAATTGCTCGAAAATTAGTAAACTAACCTGAACTAACTTAAATTAAAGCTTTAAATGTTACACGTTAAGACTAAAAGTTCCATAATTTTTACACGTATACTGAAAATTTGTCCCTTAACATGAGACTCTAGGCGCCAAAAACAATGTAACAGTTCAAGTAACAAAATCCTTGAATAATACAAATTTGCCAAACAAACATAATGCATATTATTGAATCAACACTGCCAATACACATCATTACGCAGTTCATACGTAACCATCGCACCAGATAGACGACCAGATAAGATATCTCGCTCTTAACCACTAAAAATTACTGGTGATGTACGTCCGATCAATTACCGACCTAATTTTGTTTCGAGGCTTTTTCATTTTCAATTTAGTTAAATTGTTCAATTATACTGGTGCGCGATGCGTTTAAGAACTTCGTTTTTCCAGTTTCAGCAGTTGTGAATCGAGCATGGCGCAGAAAGTGAGTCAATTCCTGGATTTCCTCAATAACAGGACTAATGGAAGTTCTTTGCGAAATAACGAACCTCAAATCGGATTTAAACTGAGTTTTAGTGAGAAATTGGGAATTTTGAACGTTAAAGTTATAGGAGCTAAGCATTTGCCGGCCGACTATGGTTTTTCCAAAGTTCGCGGATATATTGTTAAGGTGAGTTCTTATTAAACACACGATTTCCATCAGTCACATTATTAGAAAAGTTTTATACATTCCTTATCGTTTTAATTACATGAAAGTGTTATCTGAAAAAGATAATCATGAAGAAAAACGTCACGAGGCAAAAATGGTGTCTCCTTACAGTATAAAAGGGATTAAATCAGTCGATTGTGCTTCAATTAATCAACATCATGAGCATTTGGTTTTCAAACAATTATTAAATGTTTATTTGACTTCTAAAGTAGGCACAAACGAATAAAGTGGAGCAATCTTAAGTTGCTGCTGCTGTTGCTGCTAACAACCTTTGTACAGGGTGTGCAAAACAACTAATAACTCGATGTTTATGCACAAAGTATAATAGTTTTACGACCTCTGAATTTACATTCCTGCTCATTAAGTGTTTATGCTAAATGGAATACTAATAAAGATTAATGACCGTGTTCTAGAAAACTTATTTTTACATGTGTGTTTTAGGTTACAGTATTTCCTAGTAAAGAAAAATTCGAGACCAAAGTTGTAAAAGATAGCTGGCCTACATTTAATGAGGAGTTTGCCTTCAACCTAAATGGGACCGACAAAAGCTTTGGATCCCATTTAAAGGGTTTGTTTGTCTCCTTTACAATCTACGCCACGTTAGATGAACTATCAGAAGACGAGAAGGGTTCTAAGACTGCCAGAAAAGGTGCAATAAAAAGATTCTTCTCCTTCGACGAAAATAGTGATTTTTTAAGGAAAAATGTGCATAGGACTTTTAGTAGAAGAAGCTTTAGGTCGGTACTTTATATCCGAAAAAATCCACTGTTAAAAATTGTTATTTTATATAGGAATTCGATGAAAGACCGAAGAACAATAGGTGCAGTCACTTACAATCTTGAACTTAAAAATTTCGTTCAAAAAATTAGCAATGGCATAATAAGTACCCCAGATGTGTGGAGGAGTGTCAAGGAAATTACTAGTGGTATTCAAAGTCAGCCTGTAAGTCCATTATCCAATTTACATCTGTAAACAGCCAATAAATAGCGCTTTATGAACTTTTTCCTTAATACAGAGAGAGGGCAAAAAGGGCAGTGTTGAATTGACCTTGCAATATGCCCTCAGCGAGGACGGTACTAATGACGTAGTCGAGGTCACTGTAACCAAATTCCGGTGTAGTCTGCAAACTATGCAAGAACACGAAAGGCTTGGTGGTAAAAAGAATATTTTTAAAAATAAATCCCTGTAACTTTCTTATTTATTAATATGAGGGGTTCTGATTAATTGAGTCATCACAATATGAGCAACATTCACCTTTTAGGTCAACTTTACATAAAAATCCAAGCTTTCGAGAGCAGCGACATTATCCAAAAGAAAAAAAGTGATCGTTTTGATCCCACCATAAGTCTCAAATTAGAAGCGAATTCGGCCACTTTGAGAGCCACGATAAACAGTTTTATATTGAATCATGTGAAAATAGTGGTGCGACTAATGACTAAGAACATATTAGGGAAAAAAACTTTGTTGGGGATAATCGAAATAGATAGGAACGAGCCGTTTTGGAAAGAAATTGTAGCCAATCCCGGGGTACCAGTGACGAAAATGGTAAATTTCGAGTGATACATTTTTTAGTGGATTTATCCGTTGATGGCACCCACAGTGATATTTTAGAATAACTACGTTAATAGACATGTAATAAAATTGCTTATTTTTAAAAATGTATATTTTATTAATTGATAGATAGAAACATTATTCAAAGATTAAAATAAACAGATGAAGAACACCTATTATATACATAACATATAGCTTATAACATCTTAGAATAACAATAATCTCCTCTTCGTACAGAAATCATATTAAACGTCTTTTGAGCTTAATACAGAGCCAAAATATTCTCGAAATTTAATTAATCATTATTATTCCGCTTCTTTTAATAAAAAAATTAAACGTCCTTATTATCATATAATTTTTATGGTAGCATATCTTTCAATGCCTCTTTTTAAGTTGGTTGAATCTCTTCGTAAGATCGTCGAAATCGATCTCATCATCATCTTTATTCCCATTGGCGGATCCGACAGGAGGTAGATCAGGCACAGACGGTAGATCTGGTAAATTAAAATCGTTGTTTAACTTTGTTCTGGGTTGGGGTTTCGGTTTGTGGTCCGTGTTCTGGAAAGTGACAGATAAGGAGTACTTTTTTAATTGTGTCTTCGCTAATTATTGCAGATAATTCGAATATACGTACAAAGGACCAATTTATATGAATACTAAAAAAACGAAGGTAGAGAGCACTAGGCTAGAAGCCAAATTATATGGGTCGTTAACCAAATTGATACGTAAAAATATGATTAAATGAATGCATGAAATGTGAGAATTTGAAATACAAGACAATTTTTAATAGATTACTTTCTAATATCTTCACGTACGTCCAAAAAAGAAAAAAGTTCAAAAAGCTATTTCAGTTTTCAAATATAATACAAATACAATTAAATGAAAAAATTAGTACGATTTAGAGACAAATACTCGAGTAGTCATATACCCATGGAATCAGAGTTAAATTTTCAGTAGGGAACATCAGTTGAATTAGATGAAAAAGAATAATAAAACAAAATTTTAGAATAAACACCCTTTGTTAGGACGCATATGAATAAACTAATCCGCACGGAAAAATTTTCCGCAATCATTTGGAACAATTTTGAGTATTCCAAATGAATGGTGTTCCTGATTACCTTAACTGATATTTGTCAGATAAATTATTCTAAAACCATAATTCAGTAGTATTTTCCGTTAAAAAATGGATGAATCATATGTGATGTTCTAAATAAAGTTTGTGAAGCTTCTGGTCTAAATAATTTTGAATCAGTGCGATCCTATTAGACCATCTTAAGGAGGAATACTACTTTTATATCCTGTCGCATGCTATTAGGTACAATTCACCTCGGCCCGGAGATTTGAAGAAAGGTAAGGTTTTTATAGACCAATTAACCTTCTTATCCACTGCGATTTTCCGCGCAGTGGCCCAACCTGTGCCGCTTTGCGTACGCGATGCTATTAGTGTGCTATCAGTATATTTTAAGTATTATTTATAATACAAACAATAAAGCAATTCTATAAAATCTCTTAAAGACAAATCTCGGTGTAGCAGAAGCGATTTGATGATCCAATTGCAATATTTAGCAATACACAGCAATATATAATTCTCTTAAACATTGTAAACAAAGTAAACTGACACATTTTTTGCTGCAAACTTACAACACAACAAGCCTCAAAGCGCTAAATTGTACATTCATACCTTCTCAATATTATCATCAACTGCACTTTCCCCAGAACTAGAATTAGATCCATTCTCCTGTGATCAAGAGAAAAGTTGTTATATTGTATCACAATGAATTTTAAAAAATCTTTGAAATATAGGTTTCCGGTGTTTTCATTGTGAATCACGATTTTAATAAAAATGTGAATGCTCCAGTGAGTTGAAATACACCCATAATATACACATGTTCAAAAAAAAAAAAAAAATTCCTGCAAAATAAAAAATTACCTTGTTAACATCTGGAAACACCATGCTATAAGTAGGCAAATTATCCTAGAAATAATAATAATAACTAAATAGTCTAAACACTACAAAAAATGCTTTTCAAATAGCTAATTAATACTGCTACATTCCAAATTCACATTTGAAGCTATACACTCTTGAAAAACAATTGTGCACTTACCAAATAATCTGTATTAGATTCTTTGTGCTCATCTGGTGGGATGTTGTAGTTGAATGATGGTGGAGGTGCAGATGGACCTCCAGCTTTTTCAGGAACGAGATTCTAGGAAATACCTCCTACAGGAACTACTTTGAAATTAGAAGAACCGAACTTACGGGGTAAAATGCTGGGTGATCTAGATTTGGCGGGTAAGGGGGTTGGGGGAAGCCAACAAAACCTGGAGGCTGTGGTAATCCCCCATTACCACCTCCACCTAAGTTGTTTTTATCGGAAAACAAATCTATCAACAAAGCATCACTTCCTAATAATTATTTTATCATAAATAAACAATTTTTAATAAAGAAATTTTACCAGACCTTTTTCCATAGCCATAATTTGTGGGTCAGGCTCATAGGGGATATTAAACACCTTGGCAATTTCTATCACATATTTTTCAACCAAAATCTTAGGTGGGCTTTGAATGGAAAGCTTATGTTTCAATTTGGGGCTTATTGTGTCAACAGACTCAATGCGACAAGCTTCTGCATAGGGCTGCCCATATTTGGCTGTTAGGAAATCAGCTATAACTTTGATTTCTTGTATATCTGACTGTAATCTAGGAGCCACCCATATAATACTAGAAACTGCTTCTGCAATCCCTTCATCAAGTTCTTTCATGTTTTGTATAAGCCCGAAGCGAGCCAATAAGAGATCGCAATACATCTCGACAATCTCCAGGGCCTCCACATAGTAATCTTCCCTAATTATTTGAAGCTTTAAGAATTTAGATTTCCTGATGTTTAACAATCTTACCGAATAATGAATTCCACTCGGATTTTAGCTCTTTCAATCTTGCCAGCACTGATATATTCCCCTATTTCCCTTCGGGACTTCTCAGTGAGTTCTGTCTTTTTTTTTTCCAGTAACTTAAGACGGGTAATCGCCAATCGAAGGTTGGTTTTCAGTTTTGTATAGTTCGGCCCGCTGGAAAACATTTTATTTGTGCTTCGTACGTTGTTGAACACTAAATGACGAATAATTGGGCAAATTAGTAATACTTGTTTATTAAGAAATGAGTCATATTAAATAAATATTGTGTTATTGTCAAAATCAGCTGACTAGTTTCAAGGTTGTTAGTTGATTCTAATTTCAGTTGTGACTCTAGATCATATCTGTCCTTTTTATTGAGTGGGTATAGAGAAAGATATATAAAATTGACGAAGAGAGACATTTATTGTCGTAAGTATTGATGTTTGTAGCTATTATTATTTCTGTGGCGGAGCTGACAGCGGAGAAACTGTCATCTGTCAGGCTTGTCAATGTGACGTTCACTAGGGTGACCTTTCGGTTCCCTAGGTACTCCAGAACCCGGTGTAAAATCTTCCCCTAGCACTTCCGGCAGGTCATTCTAGAACATTCCGCCGGAAGGGTAGTAAAGAGCCTGGGTTAATCCGCACCTGCGCGGATCCCTTTTCTTTGTTCTAACAAGGGCCATCTGGGAACAGAAAAAAAGACAAAAAAGACTCCCTCCTGGTTCTCGACACGGACGGTCAGATCTCTAAGCATCGCGCTCCATATATTGTTTTCATTTTCTTTTCCTTTTACAATCATTTGTGTTAACTAATTTTTACAATATATACATTTTGTTTATTTACATAAGTGCCCAGCCTTTTCTACAACCTCCACAAACTCAAGTCGGTTATTGAAAGCGCCTTACACGAAAACCCCACGCGCACCAATCACCGACAATTGGTGACCCCTATATTGAACGCACAAGGAGCCCCAACAAGAGTCCATGGCGTCGCCCCAACCAACTATAGCCTGCAACCCAGACGAGGCGACAACTGAATCATCCCAGGTGGGCAGACTCTCCGTACGGGCCCCACCGTTTTGGAAGTCCAACCCCAAGTCATGGTTCATGACGCTTGAGTCTCAATTCGTTCTGGCCCACATCTCAAGCGACCAGACAAAATTCCACCACGTGGTCGCTGCGGTAGCCCCAGAAATATTGGACCAGATTTCAGACTTCATGGAGAACCCACCCATCAGCAACAGGTACGAGGGATTAAAAGCTAGACTTATAGCAATTTTCGCCGAGTCCGACGAGAGTAGGCTCAGGAGGCTACTCTCACGGATGGACCCTGGCGACAAGAAGCCCTCGCACCTCCTGAACGAGATGAGGAGCCTAGGGGGGTCAGCGGTCTCGTCAGAGGTCCTAAAGACCTTGTGGATGCAACAGCTGCCCACCTCAATCCAGTCCATTTTGGCCGGCAGCAGCGAACCTTTGAACAAAATGGCGGACCTGGCCGACAAGATCGCTGACATAGTGCAGCCACACGTCTGCACCGTCCGAGCGTCCCCCCCAGAGACACCATCCCCTCGGTCGTCAGATAGGATAAGTAGGCTGGAGAGAGGTTTGGAGCGACTGACCAGGGAGGTGAGAAGTCGGAGCAAGTCCAGAACGCGGCCCAAGCGGACCGAAGCGGGACCGACACCGACGAACCCTGGAACCTGTTGGTATCACCGGAAGTTTAAGGACAAGGCCGAAAAATGCACCAAACCCTGCAGTTTCCTTCCGGGAAACTAACTCCCGCGCCGTCTTCGGCGATTGGAGACGCGGGGACGCCAGATCGCCATCACGTCCAGATGGAACCAGTACCAGCCTCAGTAAGATTGGTTAGTTGTAGAGTAGTAATTAAGGACGATGTAACGGGCATAAGCTTTCTCATCGACTCGGGTTCCGATGTCTCGCTGTTGCCCAAAACAGCTAAGGACCAACATATTGAAACGTCACGCGTTTTGTACGCGGCCAACAACACACAGATACCCACCTTTGGTACCAAACGGTTATCTGTGAGTCTCGGTCTGCGAAGGAAATTCACATGGAATTTCGTCATTGCAAAAACCGACTATGCGATAATAGGAGCTGACTTCCTACACCGTTTCAATATCCTGGTCGACTTGGGTAACAGCAGGATTATTGACAGCACCACCGACCTGCAGAAAGCTGGGACAACTAAACCCTGTAGTGCCCCCTCAATCCACAACCTGTCTTCATCCTGCAAGTACTACAACATTCTTAGTAAATACCCCAAAATCACCACTCTTTCCCCTACCCCGATCGACGCCAAGCACAGCTCAACACACATAATCCACACTAACGGCCCTCCCATTTCTTCTAAGGCAAGACGTCTAGCTCCTGATAAGCTTAAGATAGCCAAACAGGAATTTCAATATCTTTGTGATATGGGTATTTGCCGCCCTTCTAAAAGCCCTTGGGCCAGCCCCTTGCATTTGGTTCCCAAGAAGACCCCGGGTGAATGGAGACCTGTGGGCGATTATCGTCGTCTGAACGCAGCCACAGTTCCAGACAAATACCCAATCCCCAATCTCCATGACTTCTCTCATTTCCTCGACGGGAAGACGATCTTCTCCACCTTAGACTTGGTGCGTGCCTATCATCAGATCCCGGTCTCAGAAGAGTCAATCCCCAAAACGGCCATCATAACTCCCTTCGGCCTATTTGAATTCACAAGGATGCAATTCGGTTTGAGGAACGCAGCACAGTCCTTTCAAAGATTTATCCATGAGGTACTTGGAAATCTTGAATTCTGTTTTCCTTATATCGATGATATCCTCATTGCATCAACTGACGAGGCACAGCATCAGGAACACCTCAAGTCTGTTTTCACTCGTCTGCAAGAGTTCGGGTTAACTATCAACCTCGATAAATGCACCTTTGGGGAAACGCAGGTAAAATTCTTAGGCTACCTAGTCTCCGCACAAGGCTCCACGCCACTTCCGGAAAAGGTAGCTGCCATCTCCAATTTTCCTGTCCCTCAAACAGTATCGGAGTTGAGACGTTTCCTTGGCATGCTTAATTTCTACAGGAAATGTATTCCCAAGGCCGCCCATCATCAAGGCATTCTCCACACCATGCACAATAACTGCAAGCGGAATGACAAGACACCATTAGTCTGGACTGAGGAAGCACTGGATGCATTCAAACAATGCAAACTGGATCTAGCGAACGCCGCCTCTTTGGTTCACCCTAGTTCCACAGCTCCAATCTCCCTCACAGTCGATGCATCAGACTATGCAATGGGTGCCGTCATTGAGCAATTCGAAGATAATTCTTGGAAACCTCTAAGTTTTTTTCTCTCGAAAATTGTCAGACACCCAGAAGAACTACAGCACCTATGATCGAGAATTACTCGCCATTTATTCGGCAATCAAATATTTCCGATATCTTCTTGAAGGCAGACCCTTCAGCATTTTCACTGATCATAAGCCACTTACCTTCGCATTTTCACAGAAGTCTGACAAAGCTTCTCCACGGCAAATTAGACACCTTGACTTTATCTCTCAATTTTCCACAGATATCATACATATCAGTGGCAAAAACAATATTGTGGCTGACACCCTCTCAAGAATTAGCCCCATTTCTTGCCCCCAACCCATTGACTATGAAGCCCTAGGTCGTTACCAGTCTTCTGATCCTGAACTACAAGAGATACTCAAAAATCAACAAGGAACGTCCTTACACCTCAAACAGTGTAACGTACCAGGTTCTGACATTCTGATCTTCTGCGATGACAACGGTCCCAAAATCAGACCATTCATCACACAGAATCTCAGAAGATTGATTTTCAACAAGTTCCACAATCTCTCACACCCAGGCATCAGGAGCACAACCAAACTTATCTCTTCTCGGTTCGTTTGGCCTGCTATGAATAAGGACATCCGTAACTGGACTAAAGCCTGCATCGATTGCCAGAAGGCTAAAGTACACCGGCACACTCTAACTCCTTTCAAGCAGTTCCAAATTCCAGATGCTAGGTTTCAGATCGTTAATATAGACATAGTTGGTCCATTACCCTCTTCTAATGGGTTTGTGTATTGTCTAACATGCATCGATCGATTCTCGTGTTGGGCTGAAGCATTCCCCATGAAGGATATGGCGACTGACACAGTTGCCAAAACCTTCTACAGCAATTGGATTTGCAGATTCGGTTCTCCCCAAAAAATCGTCACAGACCAGGGACGACAGTTTGAGAGCTCACTTTTCGCATCTCTGGCAATACTGCTGGGCAGTGCACGAGCACGTTCCACTCCATACCACCCCATGACTAATGGCAAAGTGGAGAGGTGGCACCGAACTCTCAAGGCAGCAATAATGGCCTACGCAACAGAACGTTGGACGGAGGTTTTACCGACAATCTTGCTGGGGTTACATGCTACCTTGAGAGACGAAATTGGTGTTTCGCCAGCAGAGATGCTTTACGGAGCTCCCTTACGTCTGCCCGGAGAATTCTTTGAATCTGTACCATCCAATGTAGACCCTACCTCTTTTGTCGCTCAATTAAGACAGAAGATTCAACTCCTGCAACCTGTCCCCTCAAACAACCACAGTACACGGAAGATCTTCATTGCGCCGGAAATGGATACCTGTACGCACGTATTCGTGCGCAACGACGCAGTGAAGAAACCGCTCCAACCTCCTTACGAAGGTCCCTTCCCTGTAAAAAGCCGGGCTGATAAGTACTTCACTATCCGGATCAACCAAAGGGAAGTCAACATCTCGAAGGATCGCCTCAAGCCGGCTTTTATCCTAGCCCTAGACCCTACCTCCCATGACCACACCTACACCAACCTCAACCCCCTTCACAATCCAAGCAAGAAGCGGGTACGGTTTGCTTAGCGCCTGTGATCCATGCTAAAGCCTATGGCACGAGCAAATTTAAATGTATTGTAGTAGCCTTAGGTCTCCTAGCATTAAGTTTATCTGTATTTAAGTTTAATACTCCGTATCTGGGAGGGGAGTATTGTGGCGGAGCTGACAGCGGAGAAACTGTCATCTGTCAGGCTTGTCAATGTGACGTTCACTAGGGTGACCTTTCGGTTCCCTAGGTACTCCAGAACCCGGTGTAAAATCTTCCCCTAGCACTTCCGGCAGGTCATTCTAGAACATTCCGCCGGAAGGGTAGTAAAGAGCCTGGGTTAATCCGCACCTGCGCGGATCCCTTTTCTTTGTTCTAACAAGGGCCATCTGGGAACAGAAAAAAAGACAAAAAAGACTCCCTCCTGGTTCTCGACACGGACGGTCAGATCTCTAAGCATCGCGCTCCATATATTGTTTTCATTTTCTTTTCCTTTTACAATCATTTGTGTTAACTAATTTTTACAATATATACATTTTGTTTATTTACATAAGTGCCCAGCCTTTTCTACAACCTCCACAAACTCAAGTCGGTTATTGAAAGCGCCTTACACGAAAACCCCACGCGCACCAATCACCGACATTTCTTTGAGATTTAATGTTAGGTATTTGAAATAGGTTAAAAATATGTAAATATGCAAGAAATTCGAATCAAATTGGCAAATACCTTCAAGACTACTGTAAAAACCACAAATAATACTGCACAGAATTAAATGAACATTTTGAAACCCTTCCTGTCAAATATTCTTAGTATCTTTCACCCCAAAAAGGTAAGAAAGTAATCCTGAAACCAATTGCATTCACCCGTTATCTGTAAGAAGTACTACTTTCAGACACAAATAATGAAAAATTTGGCAGTTTTTGATTTCGACCACACAATCATTGACGATAATTCCGATACTGCAATAATGAAACTCGTAGACAAAAATAAATTCTCCTCTGAATTGCAAAAGCTACATAAAGCAGAAGGCTGGACAGCTTTTATGCAAGGAGTATTTCAAGTTCTCCATGAGAATGGCATAACCAAAGCTGAAATTTCTGAACTAGTTAGGAAAATTCCTGAGGTCAGAGGAATGAGCAGTTTGATAAACAAACTTTACGAAGATTTCAGTTATGATGTGATAATTATTAGTGATTCAAATACGTATTTCATAGATCTATGGCTGCAAGCCAACAATTTGTCTTCAAAAGTGCTAAAAGTGTTTTCAAACCCTGCAGAATTTGATGAGAGAGGTCTCTTGAAGATTGAGATGTATCATTTGCAAGAGTCTTGCAAGTTAAGTACTAAAAATATGTGTAAGGGAATGATAATGGAAGATTTTATCAAGAAACAAAGTGAAAAGGGAATTATTTACAATAGTGTGGCATATGTTGGTGATGGATACAATGACTTATGTCCAATTTTGAGGCTCAATTCCAATGGACTGGCTTGCTGTAGGGATAAATATAAATGTGTCGATATGGTCAGAAGAGTCAAAAATGGAAGCTTTATTGATGATAAAGATCAGACATTATATTTTGTCAAAGCTGAACTGTGTGTTTGGGAGAGTGGTTATGATATTTTAGACTATGTTGGACGGTTGTGCAATTAATCCTTGTATCAATGGAAGTGTTTAAATAATAAAAAAATATTATATGAAATAATGTACTGGTGTTTATTTTTATATTACCAACTTTTCATTTTTTATTTAAGAAAGCCAATAAATCTTGTTACATTTGAACATTTCCAATGTAAAGCAGTAACATCAATATCATGATTTTATTAACATAACTAAATGTATTAAAAATTGAGTAAGCAGGGGTCTAAAAACAAAGCTTTAGAACCCGAAAATCGGATCTTTGTAAAGTTGAAAAAAATTATGATATAATAAAAGTACATAAATATTTACATTTTGCGCGCGTGAATTTGAATATTATAATTTAAACCAATAAAAAGAGATTAAATTGGCATAAAATAACATAACCGCATTAGAACACTTGAAAGAGGTGAGCTTGATCGATAAGATGGTCATGTAATTAGAGTTTCAATTCTGAAAGATTGTTTCAACACCTTTAACAATTAAGCTAATTGGTACCTTGCAAGTAATAAGGTACCCTGTGTTATGCTAAAATCAGTTGTGCTAATAAAGGAATCCTTTTTTTGTCTAAATTAGTTAAATCACAGTTAATTGGTTAAGTGGGTGTTAGATTTGAAGTTTAAAAAAACATCTATATCCATTTTAAGTGAAAATTGTATTTTAGATATTCTTGATTTTATGGTGAATATAATTGTTTTTGGCGATAATTAAACTATTAAAAAATTTATTTTCCGAAACGCACTTCTGACTTTCTTTTTAGGAATTTTACAGGGATTGTTAGGGGCTTTGCAGTGATTTGCTAACTATTTTAAGAGTTACTGGCGCTTCCGCAGTTAATGGCTTCTATGATTTTTTTAAAATAATATGACTAATTCTTCGATTATGTAAGTTAGATAAATTAATTTTTCGCAGGACCATCTACTATAGTAATATAATTAAAATGGTAATGGCGAAAATGTATGCTAACCCATTCGTGATTCAGGTTAAAATAAATGCACGATGGAAACAATTTAATTAACTGTTCTGATTAAAACAATTTTTATATAGAAATATTTTCTATTCAATTAAACAAAATATGTTCAATCCAAGTATATTTGCACTCAAGTGCGGTAAGGAAAAGTTAAAAGGAAACTTGTGTAACATTGATGGTCTAAATTTGTGGAAAATATAGTATACATAATCTACAAGACAATTTTTTTAACGCATTTGCCGGGATTGCTCCTCTCGTCTGCGCAACATTTTACATTCGTGCGTTAAAAGTTACTTTCTTCGCTTATTATGTAAAAGACTATCAAATGCTCAGTAAAACCGTGTATCATTGAGGGAACAATAAAACGATATATGTGTAATAATGTATATTATCTTTCAAGTACATTGGCACCTAAATATTAGTAGCCATCTTTTATCCAATGCCGTTACAGGCTTATTTACACTGATTTGTTCCATATTATCTCGAATTGAGTAATAATCAGTTAAAGTGATTGGTGTCCATACATTAAATTACAATAATTAAGTTTAGAAAAATTCCAAAAATTATTACTAAAAACATTTACAAAGGGGTGTTTTTGATAATTGCAGCTTTCAGTGCTCTAGTTATTGTTATTTAAACTGAACAAATTGTGCCTAACATCTGAACAAATAAAGAGATGCTATAATATACATGGTGTGGATAAAAGTCTTTAGTTCTTTGGCAACATTTTTCCCTCACGATTCTGATTACTGTTAGTTCCATTCCTGGTCAAGTACTAAATAAATTTGGACTGAAAATGGTCAATTTTTTGAGCAACAATAAATTGCTAGTTTTATGTTGGCAATTTGGAAGAAAACTTATTTGTAGGTATTCCTTGAAAGTGCTCGTCTTATGCATTAATAATAATAATAATAATTGTGTTTTGTGAGTATTTTAAGTCAACAACTGCAAGTGCTTTTCGACACATAAGTGACAGTTTGACGTTCTACAAAAACTATATAATAAGATTTTTTGACTAGTGAATTAACAGATTGCATGACCAGTACCGCCGTCATTATATTATTGTTTCATATAAATCAAACGGCCTAGTCATTGTAAATTATTATCACCTTGTTACTATCAATACAAATTACCTATAGAAATATGAAAAATAACGGCCGCTTTATTGACTAGAATCAGAAAAATAAATGCGAACATTTTTACTCAAAACCGTAGTGAATCGACACATACATATAAATTTTAAGCCTTTAAAATTGGGCATACCAACACCTAACATTGAATAATAATTAGAAAAATCAACAATCCACTCATGATATGGGGTTTAAGTCGCTTTGGTTTTATTTGCCAAATTCCTGGCAAAATCCAAACAAAATCAAACAACGATTTAACATTCAATTTGCTCCTTAACGGCACTAGGTCACAGAATGTCTGTTTCGTATACTTTTTTTTGCCCTTCTATTATGGGTCCTGGATTATCAGGCCCATTAGGCTTATCTTCGTTATTTATCTGTTGTGAATTTCCGTTGGTGCTAGGGATGTTCGTTAAGGAGCCTGTGATTTGCGAAGTTGTCATTTGGAGCCCCATTTTCTGCAGCAAATTCGACTCGCTTCCTGTTTTTTTCAGAAGTTGATCGGAGGTGGGAGGCACGATCGTTAAGGCGTTGGTACCCCTTTGCAATTGCTGCAACCTTGCATATTGTTCCTGCAGAGCCTTTTGTTTACGAAGCAACTCCTGGTGTCTTTGCTCTAGCTCTTCTTTCCTGGTTTTCGATGATGTCTGTGAATTCACGCTTTCACAGCTACTTGAAGCGGAGACAGCTTCGCTATCACTGCTTGAAGGTAGCTGTAGACTGGATCCCACATTCCTAGGCAGAGTCTGTGACTTATCTGCGTCTTTCAAGCTGGACCTAGTAGGGGCGTTTCTTTTTAGTGTGTGCAACCCCAAATTCTGGGTGGCTTGTTCGAACTGAGACATAGGCTTCACGTTAGGAGATGTAGGGGAGGCTAATGGAGACCTGGAGCTCGTCCTAGGAGGAGGAGGCGGAGGGATCCTTTTACCCGCTACGTGCTGGAGGAGCTCGGCATTTCTTTCTGGAAGAGGAGGTTTAGCAGCACCGACACTTTTATTGGTTTGTAATGGTTGAATGGGGGGGCTATTGTCGGTATCAGAACCGCTGGGATACGAGTGCAAACGTCTCAGACTCCCAGTAGCAGTGCTAACTGTTAGATTATTGGCTGGTAGAAAAGAGGCCGAGTCCATACTGCCCTTACGCCCAATTTCGGATATTTGGGGAGGGCGTATGCCCTTGGCGGGAATAGCGGGGGGCTCCGAACTATCGGATGACGAGTGGTGCGGTTTGGAGAAGGTCTGAAGCTCATCTAGCAAAGCGTCGAGCGCGTTCTCCGCACGGTGGGTGGCGCTGTCGTCGGAGGGGCATTCTCCCCCGATGAGGAGCGACCCCACGCGTGGACCGGTAGGGGGCTAGAATAGGAGAATCGCGTTAAATGGAAGGTGAAACCGAAAATAACTCCTTATCAGCCTTTAGTTTGATGTTGATGCTTTTTAGATTTGCACTGAAGGCTAACAAGGATTAAAGTACAGAAATATATTAATTAGAAACAGGAACCAGGCATAGTAACAACAATGATGATGCCGCCTATCTACGAGACAAATATTGTTATTAATTGTGATTAATGAGGTACTTATAGTAATACCTGCTTTAGTCAGAAATATTCAGAATAAAAATTAGCGTGATAATGCGTAAATGATTGTAAGTTTTAGGATGTGTTAAGCGAATTTATTTATGTAATACCTAATAGGCCCTGGTATGCCATGAATTCGCATTAATTGGGAAAAGCATGAAATTCATTTTACATTGAATACTCCAAATTTAATTAAAAAGAATAGAAATAATCAATATTTTCAGGTTATTTGGCTTAAAATCACAATATTATTACTTACCCAATCTTTTTCATAAAATTCTCTATAATTTTTGTAAAGTTTCTGATTAACGTCGCTCTCTTCTGCTTGAATATTGCAGGGTGATGTAAGAGATGATTTCATTTTTTTCGAAAACTCTATGTATAATGAATGAGAAATTTATGAAGTACGTAATATGTTTGTCCCATCTCATTTGTTTAGTAGCTTACATTCCAAAAATGACTCATTACAGAAATACAGTTTGCTAAAGTTTATGAATGTTTTTTTTTAGATATTTATCTTATTTTTTAGGGTCTACATGGTAGATATGTTGCCAATGAAGAAAATCTGCAGGGTGATATTTTTTCTGGAGTAATTTTCCAAACCCTGGATATTTCAAAGTCAAATTGCAAATGCAAAATTAACAAAGAAATATACATTTCTATTTGGATAGAATGAAAGCCAAATAGTGTGTAAATTATTTGTTGAAAAGGTAAAATTTCAATCGAGTGTTAAAATAAAAAAATCCACATAAAATTGTTTGAAGCTAATTTGTACGAAGTGCTAAATTTTAAGTTCAAATATTAATATTTTTAATACAACATATACATGTTACAGTTTACTGGATCTAATATAAAATAAATGGTCCAACCTGAACTAACTTAAAAAATTGGAATTTTTATGGAAATTATGGTTTTGACGGAAAAAAATATTTACCTTAAAAATAAAAGTTCTAACCATTAAGGTCAAAGAAGTTGCGTGTAGCTGTACTAACCTAAACTGGACTTTTAAATAACTAGTTAAATTACTACAAAAATGGTAAAATTAGACCAGGAAAAAAGTTTTTAATTTCACTTAATTAGGCGAGATTAATCATAACTTCATGATCGTATAGTTTTCCGGAAATGTCAAGTTTCCTGCCAAAATAAGGCAACAAAACATAACTGTTTTTACTGACCAAAACTGAACTGAAATATATAGTTAGAACCTGTAACACGAATTAAGGTGAAAAAGGGCAGTATATACTAAAACAAAAAAGTCCCCCAACTTTAGTCAAGTTCGAAAACAAGTCTAATAACTATATATATTGAAAGAAAAACTGGGTTGAAATAAATAGTTTCTTTTTGACCCGGAGGGTGAAACAAAGTCAAAATGACTCTTTAAAATCACTGAAAATAAGCTGAAGTGCAAATGAATCAACATTCACTTTTAAATTGAAGCTTGAAAGATGAGTCAATGGCAAAATGTATTTTTAAATAGCTGGAAGGCAACATGCCGTATTCAAATTTAAATCAAAGCTGAAATTTGAAGTATGAGGATGAACCTGAATTAAGATAAAAAAAGCCTATTAACCCGAATCAGTCTGAATTAATTTTTCACATATTTTATTAGAAATATCAGATATATTGAAATGTTGAACTTCCAAATATCAAATGTAAACGAAGGTAAGAGATGCATCTTAGTAAAACGTTGTACATTTAAATTCGCCTGGAATTAATTAATTAAAATGGAACTTCTAGTTAAATCCTTTTTGACCTGAAACTGACTTAATATCTGGTATATGAGTAAAACCTTTTACCACCAGTTTAGACCGAAAATGTGTGGTGCTCTACGATCATCTTCCGGTAAAGTTAAGAGGACGAATACAACTCTCATAGTTCAGCATGAAAAACTGAAAAAAGCTTGAAGATCAAAAGCAAAAATCCAACCCTATGTGGATTTGATGAAAGTTTTCTGATTTTGAATTGATGGGTATTCCATGGGGTGGTACAAAAACTTAAGAGTTTTCTCCTTTTATAAAAATGAATTCATATACAGAGTGACAAAAGAAAGTGAGAATATCCAAAAATACTTCCTTATTTTTTCATTTAGTGAAAAATTTATTTGAAGGATCTATTTTTACTAAGAAAGACTTTTGGTTCCTGAGAAAAATGGAGTTATGACGTAGGATTCAATTAAAAGAGGGTCCTGCATTGCAAGACACTTTTGCAAATAACTCGAAAACTGCGACAGATTTGATAGTAATATAACAGATATAAAAGCTTCTAAATTGAACTGAGAATTGTTGAGTGGAGAATTGAGAGAAACTTTTGATGGCAGGAAAAGTATTGTACGAGAAAGTGATGCAGTACGCCCTTATATCATTTAAGTCTATGAAACTTCCTAGATAATGTGCAATATACAGGGCATCTTTGAATGAAACTGGAAGTAAAAGAAAAGCTCCATAGTATGCACAAAATATAGTATATTCCCTACTATCACCCTGTAGAGATTATAGTGAAATTTTAGGAAAGTAGCATAATAAATATTAAAAAATAAATAATTTATCGGTTAAAAGAAGCTAATGATAATGCGCAAATAAACGTCGACTATTCACAAGGAAATGCAGCAACTTCAATAACTAAAAACATTAAAATTATCCACAACATGCACGAAAATGTTAATATAGAAAATATAAAAAAATCCCTTACCAACAGGAACGTGCCACGTAAGCAAAAAAGTCACACATCCATTTTAAAACCAACGAAACGAACCAATGGCATGCTACGTGCTGGTACTACTCTAACGAACTAAAAAAATCTTTCCCTTATAGTAAGGTCGAAGTCAACTGTGTCACGAAATCTCTGAATAAATAAACAAAACCAAAACCTTTATTCTTACAAAGGTCATAATAATAAAAGCCAAATAAGCTACAACTAAAGAAGCTACTGCGGGAATACTTTTTGAACTAATTTTTACTGCTAAAACTGACGAAGCCAATATCAACTACGAAACTTGCTGTGAAGCAATATAACAGGTACCTAGAGTGTGATTTCTTTCGGTGAGTCTAAATCGACTGTGGATAGAATCACTCATTTTAGTGAGGGGTGAGAATGAGGTGCGGAATCGCGGATGAACATTTCCAATGGCACCTTACTATAAGGAAAAGGTTCTAATACATAAGTGAAGCATTCTAGTTGGTAATTTATTGGTCTCTGTTCATATTACATTATGATGAGAAAAATCCGGATGAGGCATAAAAAAGTGACAGATTCAAAGCGAAATAATACAGAGAGAATTCAGATTATAATGCCTCTGCTATGTTTATAATCAGGATGTCTCAAAAAAATTAGTACAGTGCTAGAGAGGCAACAATTTGGCTGAATGAACTTAAAAGTCTTTAGAGTTAAATTTGGAATACACGGAAAATTGAACTTTAAACATGTTTAAAAATAGTTAAAGATATAAATTTTTATGCAAAAAAGTTCAGAGCACTAGAATTGGCGGGTGCCATATATTAGGTAGCTTAAAAGGGAGATTAAAGATAAATTTTAATTGTGAAAAGGCTCAGAAAATAGGCCGTGAAATGTATTTCCCATTTATTATATGAAAAAAAAATCATAAACACTCTCTAGATCGAAAATAAGATTATTTCCCTAATACTCAATTTTGACTCTCTAGCAGGCTGTTTTAACTTGTGCCACATTTTACGAGGCATCAAATATTTATAGACATTATAAAAGTGACCACTCAGTACATTCAGCACATCAGGGTGACAAAAGTGAAACGAAAAGTGCAAATAAAAGTAAAAAACGAATTAAATGCAGTGTGGTGCTTGGGGGTGCAATCGAGGGTTCGGAAGTGGGGAATTTCGGCACAAACAAATTTAGACCAATAAATTGAGAACTATCATACCGGACCATGAGCAAAAAGAGTACGGATATCGAGTAAATTGATCAAAAAATAAACAATTAAGTATATCAAAGCAAGCAGTAAAAACGGTTAGTTTACTCGTGGGCAGTTATAGCTTCTTTGAAGTTGGAGCTCCATTTCCAGTCGTACTACACGGTGACAATGGCACAACAAAAAATATCGTTGATATATTCGGTTTTATACAAAGCTTATACTTATTAAGACACACAGTATTACATTAACAACAGAGTGTATGTAGAATGTTGATGTCATGGGGGAGAAAGGTGGGGGAGAATAATGCCTATAATGAGCTGGTTGTTGCTTAAACAAAAAATAAATTACATACATTTTTGAAAGTTATTTTCGTTGATTGTGAGGAATGCTATAAAAATGGGATCAATCATATTTGCAAAGAAGAAGGTACTTTTTACTTTTACTATTCTTCAAAAAGTACAGAAAATAGTGAAAGTTATGTCTGAAATGAGAGCCAATGAATTAATCATTACATAATACATTTTATTAATAATATTCTCTAACCTTCGCAAATGAAACACGTTTGTTTGTTTCATCTAATGAACAATAAGAATTATGTATAAGGAGCAAAAAATATATTTCTATAATAAAAACAGTTTTTGACTATTTACAAAAACTTCTTAATGCATAAGTCCAGAAATGATTAATGGTAATGAATTCTGCACATATAATTTATCTCTAAAATTTTACAAAAAAAAAAATTATTTGAATCAAAAAAGTTAAAAGTGGGTTTAGCAACTCTCTCTACCACGAATTTCACAG
This sequence comes from Euwallacea fornicatus, assembly GCF_040115645.1. Classification (NCBI taxonomy): domain Eukaryota; kingdom Metazoa; phylum Arthropoda; class Insecta; order Coleoptera; family Curculionidae; genus Euwallacea; species Euwallacea fornicatus. The sequence continues at coordinate 6,160,920 of NC_089542.1, read as the reverse complement.
TATAACTTTCAAAAATTTCTTGCTAGGTCCAGAAATAAGGAACGTGTATGAATTCTCCACATGTAATAAATATATTTCTTTAATAAACAAAATGATCTTTTTTAAAGCAAAAAATCGGGGTTGGGTCTCTGCTTGCAAAAAATTACACCGAGTTCAAAATTTTAAACAATGTCTTATCATTTGCAGAGCTATTGAACTTAATGCTCTTTGTCCTCACCTACAGTGTCCGTATTGCATTTGAAGCAGAATAGGTACCAATAGCAGCAGTCTCGTAAAATGGGGTGACCATTTTCGCCAGAATGATAATATAATTTTTTAAATCTTACTTCGGTGGCATTTAAGATATTTCTCTATTATTCTCGTTACAAAGGAAAAAAAACCTGCGTTTCGTAAACTAATCTAAAGAAAAATCAGGGTTGTCCCTTAAGTTTTTTTTAGAGGTGTAAGCCTAGTCGAAATAGAATCATTGTAAATATCACAAATCTAGACTTTTAGTACTTATCAAATAATCCTCAGAGCCTTTAAGCAAACAAGCGTTCATAGAAACTTATTGTTTATAATTTCTTCAAAACGAAAATCACATTTTATTATAAATTAGAAGTATTCACACAACGCGAAATATCTCAAAAACAAATATACTGAGAGTCCCACAGTATTTGTGTTAATTGCCTCAAAACCTCAAGGAGATAGAAGAATGGTTGAAAAAGTTATGATATAAAAAGACCTTTTGCCTCCATAAGATGAATACAAATGTTGGACATAATTTTAAATATATGGAATGGCCCAAAAATGTATTATGTTTCAATCTTTTTCGTTTTTAACGGGATCCCTTGTATATTTTCACATTTTTGGGTTTGTCAGTTAATTCTAATTATATTTCATGTAGTAAACCCGGTTTCAATTTCAACTGTTTTCGAAATATAAACTCAAAATATGGCACTTTTTGGATTTCCGAAAGGTGTAATTTTCGGATGGTTTGAATTATGGCAAAATGGCTGATGATGTTAAAAACTTAAACTATCGACAAAAAAAAAAAGTTTCTATTTTGTATCCAGAACTAGAAAGTAATAATTTGTTAAGCAACCATTGCAGTAGCAAATTTTACGTTAATAATGCGACGCACGTCAAAAACTATGATAAATAAGTATAAAGATATTATAATAATTGAATTGAGAAAAGAACATAAATTTTATAAATAAAATAAAAAATATGGGTTGTTATTTGAAAAATGAAACATATGAATTTTAAAATATTTTCTTGGAATTCGGTATATCTCTGAATCAGTGCCTAAATATCAAATTTCGGATTTCTAGCATTAAAAAAAATTTAATGTGCGCAAGTCATTGAAAACTTAATCTTTCTGTGAAAATATGTATTTGCAAGATTGACCTAATTCAAAAACGAGTAGAAAAATATCATATATAAAAAAGTTTCTTACATCATGGTAGTTTGAAAATATGCTAATATACTGGGTGTTGTATTCGAAGAACTCGAGATTTGAGTTTTAGGTTCGAATACATTAAATATGTGTTTTAAAAAACAGAAATGACTCAAAAAATAATAGAGATATACATAGATACGTTTGCCCTAAAATATTCCTTCATGTCAATACTTACATTATAAAAAACATGCTAATATACAGGGTACCGTATTTAAAAAAGCAGAGATTTAATATTGAGATCCAAATGTATTTAAAAGCTCAATTACTTTTTAGAAATAAAGAGATAATCTAATGGTGTGTCTTGGCTTATTTTTTTCTTTACCATCGCTTTTACATAAATTAACCACCAAGCAAAGTTGTTAAGATATCGATTTTTCGGTCCTAAGAGCCACTATATCACACTCTGGATAAATTTACCACTAAGGCAACTTGCATAAAAATGCAAAACGTCAATAATTTTTAATTATTCATGGAATCATCTTATAGACATAATTACCATTAGGAATATCAGGGCATCGATATTGACCTTAAAAATTTCAATTTTAATGCTTTTAGTGAACATTTCACCAGTAATTTTTGGAGGTTTGAAGAAATTTTTGTGATATAAAATTATATTTAATTATATTGGTGTATCGCTGTTTTTGTAGCCATTAATTTCATTTTGAATTTGAACGGTAAATTTATTCTAAAAGTTTTAATTTCCGTGGAAAAATACTTTCTACTCCTGTGTGATTTTGTTTACAGTTAAAGTGGAAAGTTCCCCAGTCTCGTGGGGCCTTACATATGTTTTTATAACCCCACGAATAACTTCTTTTACAAATATGTTTAATCCCACAAACAAAAAAACTAAAACATAAATAGCTAAGGCAACATTGGAAATGTGTACACCGGTTTTTGTAAAGTCTTACATATTTAAGGTACTCTTTAGTTTAACATAATTTACAATATTAATTCTTCATTAAAGGCAAAATCGCATGCGCACCAAATCAAAAGGGAAAACGCCACTAAAAGAAACGAGCCTTGAGGTGCACTTACCTTGCTGTGAGTAGACGATGGGGTAATCGGGGGGGTTTCAACTGCGATCGGCGACAAAGGACCGTCATTATTGGAGTTTGAGCAAGGAAGTCGTTGTTCTTGTACACTGGCTAACCTAGGTCAAAGCCCTTTGTAACAAGTTAGGGAAATAGGGAGGCAACTTACCTCTTCAAAGTGACTAGAGTTCCGGTTAACTTTTTGCACCTTCGAAGTGCGCTTTCGAGCCTTTCTGGCTCCTCTTTTAGGAATTTTTCTTCTCGTACCATTTTGTCCATTTCTGTTGTCAATAATGTCTTCATACTGTCTTGCAGTCCCGGAAACCTAGATTATCTTCCATGTAATAATGCAAGATTGGAGAGGTAAAGTGTTGTTTTTACCGAAGTTTCAAGTCGGCCACAGTTTTGGAGCTTTTGCTTAGAATTAGAGCCATATTCTCTACATCAGACATATTAACCCTGGTTTTCCTGTTGATAACATTGCCTCTCAGCTCTTCCACTGTAGACTCCAACTCGCTTAAATCCTTTTCCAATCGCAGCATTTCTTGTTTGTACAAGTCTTCTTCTCTTGTAAGACGCACTCGTTCTTGGTCCATACCTATAAAAAATGTTCGTGTCAAGTAGTGGCGGATCTCCAGGGTAAGAAGGCCTCGATGTAAAGAAAATTCATATGTGTGCACCACTGCGCCAAGTTCTCAATGTACAGGACGTCAGTAGCGTATCATAAAGTTTTCTTTTAAAATCCGTCACCATATGCTTTTGAAAAAGACATTTCTTGTTACCGAAAAAATTTCCATAATTCTGTGTTAACACCTAAAGAGTGTTGCTAAAATGAAAATTAACTTATTTTTATTAACGCTGTTTATAACTCAAACAAGCGACCCTGGGCGGAATTGCTTTTTATTTATTTTTTATTTGTGCATGTTCCAGAACACCCTGAAAGTCCGCCACTGATCTTAACTCTTAGATAAATGCCTCGAAAGGCAAGCGAGATATCGTCGTTTTCAACGATTTTCCATTAAGTTAATGCCATCCATTTGCAACCGAAATGGATGTTTGTTAGGTACACACATTTGCATCTGCATGCAGACGTTCCCACAGTTTATCCAGCAAATCTCTTGAATCTTTCCGACTTTAACGCATTTAAATTGTAAATTTCCAATTTTCAGAACTGCTTTAATATAGAATCTCACTTACCAGCTTGCCAGACTTGTTCTCCTCCAGCCAATAGCATAGCTCGAATTTTGATAAATGTGTCCCTGATGGTCTCCTTTACCGAATGCGCTTGCGCCTGCGACATGCGTCTCAAGTTTCGCATTTCCGCCCTCAGATCTTTCGCTTTTTTCTGCAACCCCCTTAGCTGGTTGTACATCTCAGGGGTGAGTTGCAGATCCCTGTATATTCGGCTGTCATACTGACCTGGAGACAAAGAGGCGGGTTTCGGGGGTGGTGCTGGTTTAAGTCTGTCTCGTTCTACAACACAAAAATGTCCACTCTTATGTTTTGACGATATAACAAAATTTGCTACAAGGGGGGCACTTATGAAGTGAGTAAGGGCGAGGGGGGTGAATAGTGACAAATGGGGGACTTACCCTGCGATGAGGTCCTGGGCAACGTGGACGATTTAATGGCCGGTTTTGTGGGTTTTTGGTCCGCTGATGTGGCAAAAAAACTCGGTTAGTTGCAAAAATAACACATCAAATCATGCAAATGTAGTTAAGAGGGTGAGTTACCTGCGTGTTGGGGGCTGTGCTGCTTGGGGGAGTTCATTTCCGGAGGCTCGTCGCTAAAGGAGACCGACTTCTCGAACGAAACGGACTTATCTAGAAAGCACACGATACATAATGATTTAGGCGAATGATTGATTATATGGCCGGTATTCATGAACAAGACAAAAGCTGATGAGTGTTTCATTCGATAACACCCCAACATGATGGAGTTTTGTGAGAAAGGTTGGCGATTCTGAGTTTTTAGTGGTGATTAAAAATGAGGAAAATTTCCTCAAGAAGGAGAATTAATGAATCTAAAAGATTTGTTACTGAATAGATTAGTCTTGGTGACGTTACCTATAAGATAACTTCCATATATTGACATGGAAATTTTCTTGTAGCAATCTTTCCAGGACTGATAACTGATTTAGAGGTACCGAGTGAAACCTAAAATATTAGGTAAGCAAGTACCTAAACAAAACAGAAAAGAAAAAATTCTGGACAACAAGAATCGATTATTCATAAATGTTTCTAAGAAAAATCAAAACTTTAAAGGCCAATATATCAAAGTCTTATGAACTCCCTATAGAAGTTACCAAGAGACTGTCCATGTTTCTCGTTGGCAAACTTCGAAATACTTTGATATAGAAGCACTAAAAATAGCTAACATATGCTGCTTTATATCCGTTGTATGTATACAGGGTGTATCATAATTAAAGAAACGTAACCGCATGATAGATTGTTTATAAAAAATATTTTTTACATACGGAGTCTGTGATTCAATTGTGTACAATTAATTATAAAAACACCCTGTAGATGAAACTATAAATGATGAGTACACAAGGTGTATTCTAAACTCGATGGTCTACTAGAAAAACATTAGAACAATTTCTATTCAAACACGTAGTAGTGAAAACTATCATCTTAATGGTCAGCAAATACACAAATAACTTACTTAACATATTTGTTTATTCAGAATTTTGTTTAGCCGACATTTCAATGACCATTCCGTTGCCTCATTTCCTAAATAAATTGTCTACAGGAAGCAAATCCGTTTTGGAATCGAAAATATGAAATTATGTTTAAACTGTTGGATAAGACGTTGTTTAATTAGCATTTCAAATTAATTTGGTACGACTCGTGAACAAATAGATCGTCTTAGTTTGTTTTCTAACCAGAACAGATTGAAGTATAAATAATGATAAAATTAGTTATTAATAAATACAAAGAAGTGAATCTCCCCATACAGTTAATTGGGCAAAACTTGATGGGAAGAGGCAAAACGTTCTCTTATACTTACATAAGAATCGTTTTAAAGTTGTACACCAGGAAACAATCAGAATATGCTCTGATTTGTTGCTATTTTCTAAACCAATACTCTGAAAGCAAGAATATCTGAAAAGCCTAGGCAATGGTCTGGCAACACTGTCACTAATATTTAAATAGGGATGCTTGCCTGGTTGCCTACACTCTAAACATTGGAAGGTTGATGTCAATTTTTCGATATTTCGGATATTGCCGGAGCATTTTAAAATTTGTCTGTAGATGATTTTATTTTTCCAAGTGAAGTAGATAACAAATTAGTTTGTTCTTGGGGAAGTCTTATAAAGAACTTTCTTTTAAACAGCATTAGCACATTTGAGCGTTAGAAGATAAAAGATTCCTGAACATTCTCGTAGTGTTTATACATTTTTTAAGGAATTTCAGTAATACATGAATTAATCCAATACAGACCTATGATATTTTAACTTCTACTTGAAATTTTTTTAAAAAGATCGCCCTATATACAGGGTGTTATTTGAATATGAGACTAACGTTCACGGGGTGGTACGTTGAGTGATTCTCAGACGAAAAATTTATATAAACATAGATCTGGTAATGCTTTGTTTTCAACATACTGGGCGGATATTTTGAAGAAAGCTTATTTTACAGCTGTTGTTCCTGTTAAAAGGAAACTTCCAAGTCAAGAACCACCCTGTATATTTGCCGGCGAAATAGAAATATGAAACAAAAACAAACGTGGGACATAATTGCAGAAAATAATTAACATATTTTAAACTTTGTGACACTAAACAAATTATAATTTGTGAAACAAAGACGAGGTCAAAAGCTATAATTACAAAATGGAGAACATCATTTGAAAACTGTAATTAGTAGTTTTAGTAACAAGGTCAGTAATTATCAAATAGGGCTGTTTGTGAGGTTTTTTGTAGGGGCGGGTATTGTTGCCAATTCTTCTCAATTCTTGTAAACTTCCTGAAGCTCTAACATTTTTTAGTAGGGTCTTGATTAAGCCGTTTGCTGTTCACCATCAAAAATTCGACCAGACACAAATTAAAAGGTTAATTTATCCGTACCATGCCTGTGGTATCTGAACGGTTACTTGCAATTTTTTTTATTGATCACTTTTTAATTACTTCAGTATAATCTGGGACAAATTGTTTGTCGCCTTATTAAGTTTTCTATGGAAACTTAAAGGAGAGGAGTAGAAAGAAAGTGGAGATAGAAAATAATTGAAGTTGAGCCTCTCTTAGTCTCCAATTAAACACATTTCTTTTGGTTTATTATTAAGTGGGGAAAATTCTCTGAAAGTTTTAGAAAATTTTCTGGCTTCTGACAATCCGCCATTAATAATGTAATACACATGTATGCCTGGTTGCCTGGATTATAAATTAGGGAATATAGAGTAACGATGAAAATGGAAAGTTTGTTCTAGCAGGAATAATTACTGCCATTAAAAGCAATCAGGTGAGTTTTAACATGTAATTGATAAAGTAAAATTAGAAGTTCATTATTGGATATTAATCTGCGTAATTATCTGATACATTGCCGTTTAAAATTACGTAAAACAGCCCGACCGGTTGCCTACATTTTAAGCAGAAAAATATAGGCCATTGCGGCCAGTTATCCATCTTTAGGACAAAACCTGAAAATAGTTAATAAGGTGCTTTCTTTTGCTGTGGCTACATACAGTGGATGTAAATACAGTAGTGCTGATAAAAAATACAATATTTGTGAGTTAATACGTGACAAGAAAATAACTAGAAACAAGTTTTGATACGAAATAAAAACCATCGAGTTTGGAACAAAATTCCTGAAATTTTCAGTATTCATAATGATGTAAAATATGTAAATTTTCCTACAAAATTTATACAAATTTACATTTAATATCAGACTTTCTATTAATACATACCACAACTAGGAGATCTTTTCTTTAATACAAACTAGTGATAGGCAATACTCATATGAGTGTAGTGTCTTTATCACAAGACTGTGATGAGTTCGAACTGGCAAAAAAAGGTTATAATAATATTTTCAATTTAGTATTAAGCCTTGCAAGAAACAACTTTCCAGTGAATTTTAATGCAGTTTGGCGATCTGTGACTCACATCTGTACATAGAATAGCTAATTATCAAAAATCACCCAGTACATTATTTTAAATGGAACTTTTTGTCATTGTCGGATTTCTCGTTAAGTTTTATGGTCGATTTATGTAAAGCGTTTTATGTTTAAAATTTTCCATTTCCGAGTTATACCGAAAAATGACAGTTGCAAGGTCTCACGGAAATCGGTATTACGCACTAACTGCAACACACTTTGGAATTGGTATTCTGGGACTCAAGGATGACCTAATAAGCTATATTATGATAAATTCCAATTTTACAAAAAGTGTTCTGCAAACCTGGGAACATGTCTCCAAAACTGCATGACTTCAAATTTCAATAACTTGCTTATGTCAAATGGGACACCCTATCCATAATCGGTCGAGGGAACCTTAATCATTTAATATTTGAATCAGAATGAAATTCTAGACTCGAAAATGTTTCAAGGTACAACTTGTCCCGTTTGAAATAAACAAGTTAATGAGATTAGAAGCAATAGAATCTCGGGGGCATGTTTCGGGGGTTGCGAAAGACTTTTTGTTAAATCGAAGCACGTCAAAAAAGGCGTATTAAGGGCTTTTTGAATTCCAGAACACCGAAAATCGAAATTCTAAATCTAAAAATTTGCAGCGTTTAGCGTATAATACCGATTTCTGTGGGATATTTCAACATTAAAAAAAAAAAAAAAAAAATTCCCATATAACTCGACAACGGTAAATTTTAGACATAGAGCATTTTACATAAACTTTCCCTAAAATTTAACCAGAAATCCAAAAATTACAAAAAAATCAGGGGAGTCTATTTAAAATACCGAAGTTAGAAGTTATTGCCGATAGAACCGAAAGTACTACCTTTTTGAAATTATTTAACTTGGATTCAAAATGATCGATTCTAGCCTGAAACTAAATTTCATTGGGCTACGATAGTGGGAAGTAAAAAATTTTCTAACGTGTTGTGTGGCTAACCTTATATATACGATGTTCAAATAAAAAGCATTTATTTCTTCATACTTCTTTATATGAAATAATTCCTGCTTAGAGCGAAAAATTGAATCATGCCTGATTGAAAGAATTGGGGAGTAACGTTTAGTACCTACGTAAATTGATGGGGCATGCATATGGGAGTCAATGGGGAGCTAAATATACAAATATACAAGACTCCAGGGTCATGCTTAGAATGGTTCCAACTTACGACAGCCACTTTTACCCAATTTGGGCGCTTTGCTGTCTGACCGCAGATACGAATCATCTGTCAAAAAACCACAAAACTGTCAAAAATTTCGCCTCACATTTGCCAATTCTTTTCGCTATAACGGACAAAACTTCGAAATTTGGACCCTCTATACATTATTCACAGTAAGATGTTACAGCCAAATTTCCAAGTACTTAAGACATGCAAAATGTATGGCAGATGAGATGAGGAAAATCATAAAAACACAGTGATAAATACAAACCTGGCAGTGAAGCTGAACTCGAGCTGGAGTTCTTATCGAACTCGTCTCCTGTTGGGTAGAAAAATGAATGATGACAGTTAGCAACGAAACACACACTATATACACACAAGGCTTGCGTTTAAATAAATAAATGAATGGATGACCATAAGGAAAAAATTTTCATGACTACTAAGTTCTAAAATGGCAACCCCTAATAATTCTCATCAAACTCGATCATACAACTAAAAAAGTGAGTAAGAAAAGTTCTCACCTCGATAACCATCTCTGCCTGGAATCTGTAAAGTACTGGGTTGCGTGAGTGCTTTCTGGACCAATCCTGTGAGATTCGCCAGTTGTCTTTCCATGTTTTCTACTCGTAACCTAAAAAAAATGTTAAACATATGATTTGTATTTTACAAAAACCGACCTGGTAGCGTCATAAGGTACTCCAGTGGGGGCGGGAAACCCCGGTCTAGGAGTAGTTCTCGAAGCGTTGCCAGGGGGCACTTTAACTCCGTAGAGAGAGTAGGAGTCATCCAACAATTCTGTATCGCTGTTACAATAATATTGTTACAATAGCCATGGAATATTCTTTGATCTATTGAGTCATACCTAACTTCTTCGTCTATGACTGGTGTTATAGATCCAGATCTAGTACCATATTGACTGTAGTAAGGATCTTCATACCTGGAGCCTCGTTCAGGGGACGACATATAGCCGTCTACATTAAGGACTCTACATTATTTTTTCCCATACTCAACTCTACATTCACCAATAAAAACACCAAACAAATCTACTGATACATCTGCAAACTACTTATTAAAAAGGTGTGAAATGGGAAAATTCATATACAGGGAGTCACACTCTCGATGGGAAATGAGTTAAGATTTTAGGGTATAAATGATAGTGTTCTACAATTTTTTTATTTTCTTATGAGTGCATAATTATTGAAGTTACGGTCATTGTTTTTATTGGATTGAAGTGCTTTTTTTGCCAAATTATACAGAATTCTTACAATGCTTAATATAGAGTATGTCACATTTAACTGGAATAAATTCGACATTTCGTTTCGCATTGGTTTTCTAAAGAAACAAAAAAATTCGGGTCCGTTTTTTTAGGTTTGATATTTTTCTGTAGTATCGAATTGAATTTTACACCCTATTTAAGGGTTGAAACTACTCTAAACTTTTTTTCTCAACAATAAAAATTTGTATTGTGGTAACAAATTAGAAAAGGCATAAAAAAGGAATTAAACCACAATAAGTAAATATTTTTTTTACTGTGAGTATTTTTAGAAATGTCCACTAGTTATTTCCTGGCATAGCCCTAACCTAAAATAAAATCCATTTATTTAATTACGTAGTGGTTCTGGAGTTATTTGTCGGATTTCGTGAGTTAGTTTTTGCCCCATTTCCTTTAAATTTTTGGGATTTCTCAATTAAACTTTAGTTTTTAGGTGACCTCAAACGAAAAAATCCAGAGGATCAAAATCCGGCGATCTAGGCGACCAATCAATTGTATTGCGTCATCTTATCCAACGGTTTGGAAATACTTCATCTAGATTTTGTCGAATATTATGGGCGTAATGGGGTGGAGCACCGTCCTGTTAAAACCACATTCGATCATCATGATGGTTTTCTGCATGATGAGGCAGTAAAGCAACGAACGTTGAAATAAGATCTTACCATAGAAAATCCAGATTTGTAGCCTCATTGAACTTTAGAAAACCAATACGAAACAATATAACGAAATTTTTCCAGTTAAATGTGCCACACTGTATAAAGTAAACCAGTGACGATCACAATAAAGTTTTCGATAAATATGAATGGCAAACAACTTCCTCTTTAACTTCTTTGCGATTTTGAGTTCTGTGCGAGTACGCCATTGATTTTTTCAAACTGTTTTAGAAAACTCGAGTTAAGATTATTCAATATTTTTAGAAACCAGTGGCGTATATGGAATCTTAGAACTTGCATACGGTTTCTAAATTCTAGTATAAACAAATCGAATTTTATTAAAAAAAAACATTCGTTTCTTTCATTATTTTTGGCCAAAACTCACAATCATCCGCCGAATGTGTGACACTCTGTGTAAAAACACAATGACAAAACGTTGCAGGGGTGCGTGTGATATTCAAAAACGCAAAAGAAACCCCAACATTATGGTCAGCTTTGAGACATAATGTACCGAAATGTAGATTTTTGAATTGGGAGTTGTTTTGAGGCTAAACACATTAAAGACCCACCTGGCACATAAAGGGGGTTGGTGGGCCTTTGGAAGGGGGCAAACCGGTCCGGGGGTCGGGGTGGACCATCGCTAGAGCCACGGCCTGCTCCGCTGCTATAAGCGCGTTGAGGTTTCGGGGGTGCACCTTTTCAATGCAAGAAAGGTTCTTTAATCGGCAGGATTCAACACTTTTTGTTCAACGGTTAAACACAATTTATTGCGTAATTATGTAATCGAACACGCGCTTTCTCTATCACAAATATGCATTAAATCCTGCCTTTAACAAACAAAATGGATGTAACAATACTGAAAAAATCGGTGATGAAACAAAACTGGGACTGTAACAAAACGTTGTTAACGGACAATACACGCTGGTACAGACAAGCCTTTGTACATTATCAGAAACGCCCAGTAGGTTTAATCCATTGGAATGGGTACCATGTAAATACACATTTTATTTACATCATACTTTACGTTACATGGTACCTTCCTCCTAATAATTAATTCATGCATTTCTCAAGACCAAAAGGACCTTACATCATGAGCGTGTAATAGCTGAATTCAGAGTTAGTTCAGAACAGAAATATTAGAAAAAATTCAGCTATTCACACACTCCATAGCATTAAAATGTGAAATATTCTTGCTACAAGTGATAAAAATGAGGCAAAACTGACCCGAGGGTAGCGGTTTGAGTCGTTCTGCGGGGAGATTGGGCACTGCAGGGGAGTACGTTCGTAAAAATGGGGCACCTCTGGGGAGGCTGCTGGTGGAACCCATGTAGTAAGGGGCTGCTTTGCCTCCAATCTGGAAAAAGAAGAATGAGTGGATATTGAAATATTGTAAACTTGTATATTCGTATACTAGTAACAATAATGTTCACTTTATTCCTCCCATTTTAACAATTTTAACTTTACATAAATTTGGTTCATAGCGCTATCACGAATTTATTTAATTTAATAAATTATAGAGATAGGACAAACTTCAAATGCGACCGTGCTACGTCACTATTTTTAATTCATGAATCTTTTTTTTTCTATTATTTGTGAATTGTTCGTTCGCCATTTTGAGAATTTTTAAACTTAAAAAGTATTTTTTCTAAGTTAAATATTTCAACGTTACTTCACCACGCAATTGCTTTTTATTCAAACTTTAATGTTCATTCCCTGTATTTAAATGTCTGTTTTGAATGTTAAACCTTTTTTATATTCATATTTCTTGTAATAATTTTCAAGTGTGATTTGTAGTGGCATCAAATGGGTCTGAAATGCGCCATCATCTCTTTATTTATGAATCCAGCAGGAACTGTTTCCTAAAACTAAGTTTCACTTTTTATTCATAATGCAGGAATAAATATTGAGTTTTAAATTTGTTGGTACCTAAGATTTATTTTAAAAGTGAATTAGAAAAAATAATTTTTTATAATATTTTTCAAGCACGATTTGTAATATTTGTCGTGGTGTAGCGATAAATTCTACTCTACCACGACACAGTGTTTTTGTTTATAAAGTTGCAAATTTTACTATTTAATCATAACATTTTGTATATTAATTCTCCAAAAACTAGTAAAATTTTGAGGAAAATTAGTTGCCTTCGGCGCCATTTGAATGATAAAATTTTCAAAAAAATATCAATTTTGTAACATTTTCAAAGTGCGATTTGTGCAAGTTTCAATTATGATAAATGCCTTACGACAAATTCTTTTAACTTATTAACCTAAAAATTTCACTATTTATTTAGAATATATCATGCTGAACTTTTGCTATTGAAGCCTCTTGTAAAAATGTTGCTTTTATTTATGCTTTTATGGAAAAATGAAGGTTCAAACAGCATCGTCAAGAATTCCATTATTTATAAAGTTATATTATATTTTGGGATACTGTAAAGCATGCAAAACACTATCAGTATACTTTTCTCGTTTGCAATGTAGTTTCGGTTGATGGTTTAAACGACTGGTGAGCTCTCGGAGATATCAACTGAATGCATAATGTTGCACTTCAATTGAATCAGTAACTTCAAATATTCTATTTATTGTATATTATTTGACGTTATGAAGCTATAAAATACTCGCAAATGAAAAATGTGTTTTCTACATTGATGTTGTTTAATGTTTTATAAATTGTCCTCATTTTTTTTCAAATCGTTTGTTACTGGAATTCCTTCTCTGGATTAATTAAAATATAATGAGAACAAAACTTCATGAAAAATTGTTCCAACTTTAACTTTTAAGGTAGGTGTCTTTTTGTGTTCAGATTTTTTTATTTCATGGGCTCATCAGGCATATTTGTGTAGAAAGTAGATAGACACAAATTATAAGCCTATTATCAATTTTTAGATCTTTACCTAAGGAATCATTTTCTGGAATTGTTTTGTATCGAACACAGTAGAACGAGAGGAACAAAGATGGAGATTTTTCTTTCTGGAGTTTCCCAAATGGCCACTGAATACAGGACTATGGTTTATCAGCGTCAGGAAATAGATGTACCAGTTTTGTTAGTAGCTTTGGCTATAGTCAATATATTACAAATTTTGTTCACTCATCATAACCCGAATTCAACCAATCAGTTATCTGCAGTAGGTCTTTTCGGAAACGCCCATCTGGATCGGATTGATCTGCGATGGTAGCCAGTCAGTGTGATTGGTCGAAAATCGACTAATCGCTATAAATTGGGTGTAGAATAATCTTTCGTAATTATGTGATTTTCCACGACGCATCCGCAAGTTCAATAAAAAATCACGTTTTCATATTCATGTTCATTTGAGGACTGAGTGATTGAGCATTTTCCCGAGTTCTTGGAGATATCAATTTTCCAATTTTTAGATACGTATGTATAATCTTTCGTTTTATACAGAGTGCTCCTAAATATTATGTACACATGGAAGGGGGTAGTCTCTAGCTTATTTCATAACTCAAATTTCATATAAACATAGATCTACAAACGCTTCGTTAGCTACGGGGTGTTCAGATGTCGGATATTTTTCAGTTTGTTTCGTATAGCTCCCGCAGTTTTTAATATATTTAACTACAATTTAGAAACTTATTTACTCTGTATGACTTATATTATTGGGAATCTTAAATAGTTTTTATAATCTACACGATGATATTTTTTCAGAAGTCACGTCGTTTTTCTCCCCTTGAACTTTATTGCAGTGCACCGTTAATAGATTCTAAAAGACAAAATTACTTTTTTACCTTGCTTAGAAACTTTTTAGTCTCTTGTTGTTTTTTCGTATCTGCATCGAGAAAAAAAAGTTTTTATGTAATTCTTCAAATCAAATCAAATTTTTTTGTAGAGAGACAGATATTTATTATAACTAAACCTGTGTTTTTAAGAATTTTGAAAGTTTATTTGAAATTGTCTGTTAAAAATTGAAGCGGGGAATATAAAAAACTGAAAATTTTCTGTAATTCAAACAACCTCTAGATAGGCAACGAAGCGTTTGCGAACTTATGTTTATATGAATTGTTAGTCATGAAGTAAGCTAAAGCATTACTGTCTTTTGTATGTCCAGATTATTAGTAACATTTACTAATTTTGAGTAACTTTACTTAAAAGTTTTTTGTAGATATTAATTGAGGATTTTTGCCAGATCAGAGGGGTTAAGCCACTTGTTGGACGAACGAAATAGGCAAACGAAGGTGATCTTGCGAGAGAAGGGTGTTCCTATTGTGCGCTCTAATTATTACTAATGAGTTTTATCACTTTTTTGAACTTTCAAGAAAATTGGCATGAACTGGTGCATTTGCATGTGAAATGAAGGATGTGCAAATTTGAAATAGTTGAAGCATTGCAAAGGTTTAACATTGATAAAAAGATTTATAGGTGGAGCATTCGATGTTATGGATGGAAGAAACTGTCGTTTCTTCCATTCTCGTCTTTATACATTTTTTGTTGTAATTATTTGATACTTGTGGATTAAAAAAAGAATAAATAAAGATGCTACAAGATTTTATAGGGGAAATTACAGTTACCTTGTTTGAAATTTGCAAGCTGAAGAACTAATTGAAATTAAACATTCGACATGCTGTTGGTTTGCAACATTGTAATCGCAAACCTTTCCTCGCAAATTGCAATATAGGAAGTTTTGCGTTTAAGTTTCACTTTGCAGTATTTTGCCAAATAATCTACAATAATTATTAACACGTGAATAACGCATTATATCCTACGCTCTAGTTATTTCCACTATTAAGCCCTCTAAAAGAAATAGTTGTACCTATTAATTACTATTATCTGAACTAATTACTGTTATAGACGATTCAGAGACTCATTTCTCTGAAAACCATTAAACCACGTTTTAATCAGGTGCCAAATCTAATGATTAATAAATTAAACTAGAACGCGATCATTATATTCTTAGATCTTGCAAAACATTTGCCCCAGAATGTCCAGCATTGAGGGCCTTTGACCCAATCACATGTCCAGTTCTAGAACACTATTAATTAGCCGCTTGATTGATTCAGGCCGAATTAGTGAAGTCCCACAATTGAACAGGTGGTCTTTTGAATTAATTATGATTCAATAGACAATCTAAAGTTTTGTAATACGTCTTCAAATGTGATTTCACTTATGTCTATTAACCACGAATTCTCAACCTGCCGACATTTGTAAATCAGGAGAAATTACGGTGTTTACAAAGCGTATCAAAAACTGTCTCACATCTCTCAAAAAGGGAAAAGTTCTAAGACATTGCGCGTTTTGAAAGGGAATGGTTCACCGGCCATGTGGCCACCTGATCAGTACTATCACCCATGTTTTGTGGGTAAAATTTCTTCAGCTTAAGATGGTTTAGTCCAAGAACCGCTTTGGTTTGGTCAAGAACGGGTTCTAGAGTGGCACCAAAGAGTGTTTTGGGGGGTAGGCATCGGAGATTGATAATGGCGACATTGAAATTTTGGATTGTAGTGCAGTGGTACCCGGTGACTTTACAAGTTGCAGATTGATTAGTTAGTAATTAGGTAAGTCGCGTGGTCTAATAGGTTTTCTCTTTGTGACAAAAACTTAATTTATTGAGGATAAATTGTTGGATTTTAAATTTCTACAGTTTGCAGTTAATTGTTCGTAAATTGTTCGTAAATTTTTCAAATTCACACATATACAAAATATATCCTATCATGGGAAGTAATACAATAATACCAACGACAAACTTTTTTCAAGGCTTAAAATACAGAATTATGGGATTTATTTTGTGGATGGAAATTGGAGATTGATAAGCAAAAATTACAAAAAAAGGTTCAAATTCCGTAAAAAAGGAATAATAAATGCCGACGCACATTCTGTACTGGAACATAACTCGGATGTTTTGCCATTATGTTCAATTAATTCACATAGCAGCAAGAAAAATATTAGAAACTCGAAAACGGGTGTTTCTGTTTTTTATAGAACAATGTACTTTAAATTTTAATGCACCAAAGTATATAATTTTGCTAAATGTTAACCCTCTTTGCCATACCATTGCCTTTCTTGAACTGATTTACAATATTTTTTAACCTGAACTGGTACCTTTGCATTTCAGTGGCCAATTATTAGTATGTCACATGTAAAATCAGGGTCGTATTCAAAATTATTTTAAAATGGTGCAAATATTCTTTAAAAAAATTAAGTAAGTACCTTATTTTCAATAATTTCTAAGAGTTCATATAAATATTTAGGTCATTCATTCTTCCTTAAATCAATAACAATTCTAAAAATCGGATTTAGGAAGTGATAATACTTAAAAATTTGTCACTGCTTTTTGAAGTTCGTTACGCCACTGATTACTTTGCAGTTTAATATCTGATATGAACCTCTCGCAATTGAATAGCCAAAAAGGCTTTTCAATATCGATAGAAATTAGTAAATTCTTCTGTAAAATTGTTAAGAACCGCAAGAGGAACAAATTAAAAAAGGAACTAAAACCATGCTAAAAATAATACTATTGGATTGTTGTATTGATGTTCTCTTTAAATAAGTTAGTAATGTTTAGTGCAAGCACATGTTTAATATGTCATTGAATTTTTACGCATTTTAAAAGCCCAATTACATAGTTATGTGTAAGTCAGTGCCATACCAAGAATAAAAAAAGGTTACCACAATTATTCTAAAAACTACGGTTATGAGATATATGATTTTCGGAAATTGTAACTATATTCCCAATTTTGTAACGCTAATGATTATTTCGCACCTCAGTGACGTGCAACAGTATACATGAAAAGTCAGGGCCATGCCAGAAATAAGTTGAAAAGGGCACTACAATTATGCTAAAAATCAAGTTTGGAGAATTTTGATGTTTGTGATAATATCAAAAATGCAAAATCCATGAGTAAGACATCTAAGTGTAGAACTAAATGGTTTTCAATCAGGAATAAGTTATAGAATGGATAATGAATTTCAAGTTGTATTGTAATCAAATCAAAGTGTAAGACTTGCTGTTAAATATGAATAATTTTTATATTAGGTGTTCGTTATATTCATGTTTTCAATGCACATTGTTATCAAAGAATATTAATTTAAAAAATGAAGTTTATTCTTATATTGATATTTATGAAAGTTTTTCTGCTCGGTGAATCGTCGAATCCTGTTTCTTATCTAAGTTTTACTTCGTGCTTTTTCTCGCAAATTTTCAATCCAAACATTGCTTATTCAATTCCGGAGAGGGCTGAATCGTTTTAGTTATGGTGCTGACGAACTTTGTCTTTTATAAACCAGAGAAATATTTCGCCAACAATAGCCTGGAAAGAACGTTAATCCTTCCTACATTTAACATTTAATATACAATTTTAAAGAAGCCGGTCCTGTGACCGATAAAAAAAAAGAAATCAACCTAGAATATTTGATGAGCTTACTCAAATCGAAGTTTTCGGACAATTTGCCCAAAATCTATCATTGTCTATCAGTCAAGCATCTGCTTTAACAAGACAATATAGAGCATCGTTCTGAAAAGTTCTAAAATTACCCAAATTTCATCGATACAAAATTCAACTTCATCAAGAATAGAATAAAACTGATTCAAATCGACGAATTTAATATTGCGATGTGATGCACGCTCTGATTACCAATCAGCCCCGACTACTGTTAAATGTTTGCTTCAGTGATAAGGGCGCATTTTATTTGATTAGTACTCTCATAAGGCACATTTGCAGAATCTGGAGTGATTAAAACCTTCACAAGAGAAAAAAACACTCAATATTCACAAAAACTGAATGTTTGGGCCGAGATCCTTGCAGATGCTATGACAGGAAGTTTATTTATTTATGGGAATTTGAATGGTGAAATCTACAGTGACCTTTTAGAAAATGCCGTTGAACTATCGATAATCCATGAATCGAAAAATTAGCAGGACGAAAATACCAAATTAGAAATGGACGAAAATTTCGTAAGATTTCACCGCCATGGGGCACCGCAACATGTTTTACCCCTTAGGCAGTGGTTGGATAACAATTACTCCGCAAGATAAACTGGAAGGAGAGGAGCGACAGACTGGCCCCCTAGGTTTCCTGATTTCACTCTCTTGGATTTTTTGTTTAGTGGTGTCACTTAAAATCCGTAATGTTCAAAATCCAACCAAAAACAATTGAAGAGTTAAACTAGCGAATAACATAACTGAGTGTCGTGCAATTCCTAAGGAAACTTTTGTCAATTTGCATCGAGAAAGTGAATATCATTTGTACACTTGTATGGAAAATAAAGAACATCTATTATAAAAAATTATTAATGAGCGACAAATCTTATGCTTTTATGTAATTACAACAAAACTTTTAATTAATTATCAGTTTCATTATTTATTTCTGATTAAAAATCATTTAATTCTACGTCCAGGACTCTTACTCATGGCTTTTGCACTGCCAGCATTATAGGATTAATTTGAGGGAGCCGTTCCAGAAACTTTAATACCATTGAAAAGCTTATTGAGAATACACTGCAGCGCAAAATGAATGCATAATTTTTAAAATTGAAAAATCTGCCTTCGAAAATATTTATAAGGCGCTCGCTAGTGGTGGAAAACTATTTCTCTATGACTCTTAAAACTTTTTCACAATTTTTTACATGTTTATTTATAGATTACTAACCATTCTTGGCAAAATATTGAAAACTGCTGTTCCCCCAACTTCGGCTTGAAGTTTGTATCCCTCTTTTAACTTCGCTTAAATGGTGTTTCTAGAGTTTTTTGTGAATTTAAAATTTTGTGCCTAAAGTTGGCCCTAAAGAAAATAACTTAAAAGGTCCCTGAGAGGAGAAATCTTTCGCTGGATGAATGTGCAGCTGCTGTGGCTCTCGCGGCAGTATCCATAAGGTCGAATCGCCCTACGATTTAGGGTGGTACAATTTACGGTTTCCAGAGCATTCGCGCAACTTCGGGATACTAGTAGTGGTCAAAGAAGACCAGGACGACAAAGGTTGAAAACAAATTACCATGATCGATTTTTGCGTTTGACATCTTAATGAAGTCGATTCATCACATGCAGTGCCCTGCAGCAGGAATTTTCTCGTTGATATGATTTTCGTATCAGTCACGACAGTGAGAAGAAGGTTGTCGGCAAGGACTATTATCCCCTACAGAGCTGCAACCGGTCCTTTATCGACCGTAGAACATACTCTTCGCAAGGGAGTCTCAGTTTTGCCTTTTTAGTGATGATCATTTTAGAAGAGTTTCGACTGGAGAACGGTCCACTCATTACAACATTGTTGATACTGTGAGCTACAAGGGTGGATGTGTTAAGATATGGAGAACCATTGGTATTGTAGGTCGCAGGGGTAGTTGTTCTACAGAACAGTGGTTTAACAGTTCACCAATACATAAGAGGAATTTTAGAACCCCATGTAGGGCCATATGCTCCATTTTCGGTGAGGAATTTTTATTAATGCACAATAACTCACGTCCACACGTGATACGAGTAATATTAAATTACTTCCAACGTGTGAAATTTCAAACATTGTATTGGCCAGTAAGAAGTCCTGATCTAAACACCATTGAGCATTTATGTGACATCATGGACCGGCAGATTCAAGCGTTGCAGGTTCTCCCTGGGGGCCTAAATGAGTTTTTCTTGAGGATCACAGGAATATTGGCTCAAATTAATTAAGCTGACATTAGAAACGTAATTACAAGCATGGCAAGGAGTCGTGAGGAAGTAATCAGAGCAAGAGGGAGTAATAAAACTTATTGAATATTCATTAGTTTGTACAAATTATACTGCATGACATAGAAAAAAGAACGTCCTGTAAAAATGATTTTATTTAAATAATTTTTAGTATGCATATTTGTAAATAGGTACAAAAAAAAACGATTAAATTTTCAGACATATTTGTCAATGCATTTATGAATTATCAGGAATTTAAAGGTTTTTTTACTGTAAAAATTGCAATAAAATATCAACAATATGACTAAAAAATATCATTTATTGGTCTATATTGTGCTTAGAAAGTGCTTCAAGATTAATTAAATATGCCTAGATATAGAATTCAGTGAAATTTTCATAAATTGAGTGAGTTTGAGAGAGGTCGAATAGTGAGTCTACAAGAAGCTGGTCGGTCATTTAGGGAAATCTCCACTACATTGAATCGTAGTGGAAACACCAGTGACATGTTATCAGGCATGGTTAAAAGAAAAATAAACAGGCAAAAGGAGAAGTACTGGATGATCCTGAAAAACTACAAAACGCCAAGAGCTTTGCCTTCGAATTATGGTCCTAAAAGATGGGTTCGTCTCGTCGAGGACGCTGGCAGATCACTGGTTGGCTGAGTATGTAAAACCCATTGGGATTCGAACCATTTATCGTCATATAAAAACTTTTCGACTAATTTCTTACCGTTCCAATCTTGTGTTACACCTCACCTCAAATCATTGTCAAAATCGACTGCAGTCGGCAGAAAACGGATACATTGGAATCTGGAAGGGGGTAATATCCTGTTTAGTGACGAATCCAAATTCTGTTTGGGTATGCATGATGGTCGGGCAAGAGTAAAAAGAAGACAGAGTGAAAGACGGGACACTTAGTTTACGATACAGAGGTATGTCCATCAGACTGTTGGGGTAATGGTTTGCATATGATAGCAGGTCACTTTTACTTTTCGTTAGAGGTCGTATGACAGCCTAATGGTTCATTTAAGAAATCCTGGAACCTCACCTCGTACTTCATCTGAAAACTCTTGTTAATCCAGTTTTCTCGCAAGACAATGCACTACCATATGCGACTAAGAGTGATTATGGATTTCTTTTAACAAAATGCAATTAATTTACTACCTTTGTCATCTCCATCTCCAGACCTCTCACCAATTGAACTTGTATGGGATATTGTAGGTAGAAGGTTAAATAATTTACCCCATCCCCCACCGACCCTAGCGGCGCTATATCATGCTGTCCAGTTCGCCTGAAATGAGATCTCCCAAGAGGACATCAATCACCTCATTAGATCCATGTTTAGACGCGTGCAGGAATGTATAAGACACTACGGAAACCGACAAATTGTTAATTTTTTTTGTTGGTTTTTAATCATAAAATTGATTACATTTTTCAATGAAGTATTTGTTTAAGCGCAAGAAACATGCTCACTAAAAATTATTTAAATAAAACCAGTTTTACAAGGTGTTCTCTTTTCTATGTCACGCAGTATAAGAAATAAATATAATATAGGTTTTAGGTACACCGTGTGTTAATTTAACTATACCCATTATTGATTCCGTTTAGATTCATTGAAAATCATGGTCATTCTTCATTAATGAACGTAAAATTTTTACTCTGAAATGGTAAAACGCGAACGAGTTTAAAATATGCGTTAATTTTGCGTTACAATGTACTTTCTGACGATATGTCGCAACCATGCGTGCTATTAAAAAAATATATTTGAGATAGCTGATGTGCATTTGGTAGAAGGTAGTGAGTTCATCATACCCTCAATCGTGTTCCCCATCATATTACGGAAGATATGTTTTTGGATTTTTCCATTCTCGGCATAATTTTCAAAAAGTATATTTGTAAAAAACCCATCCTATAATGGTTAAACGGGGTCATCGCAAATTAATGAGGAATCTCACATAACTAAAATCGGAAGCAGGTATTAATAAATGGACATCTATTTGAGTTGTTAATTACACTTTAACTAATATTTTGGGTCAAAACGGAGTCATACAGTTGAGAACTGGAAACTCAACACTGACTAAATTTCATATAATATTGCCAGTTCCACAAGTTCGTACATCTACAAATACAAATTTTATTACAAATTAATATCTGCTACACAACATCCTTAATTAAACGCCAAATTCAACGCTTAACAAGAGTTCCCCGTGACGCCAAACAACTCCTAAACATAATAATTCTACACAGCAGACGAGCTGCAAACTAGGAACTCAGTTACCACTATGCCATAGAAGAGAAATAATTGCACATGAAACTTCCTTATAATTAAGGTGAAGCTGGTTTTAGTTGCTTTGGAAACTTGATGTTCACGCAATTCTTCATGTCAATAAACTTTCGCAAATTAGCGGAGCAACCTTCAACAATCCTTATTGTAAGTTAAAAATGAGGTACACGCTACTCGAAAATTGATTTTAATGAAGGAGAAAAAGGAAAAAATATCGAAATGTGAATGGGGAATTGCATAAATTAAGTACACACCCTTCTATTTGTCGCCCTTTCTGATTTTTCTAAAACATATTTCAAGAATTTACCGAATTTAAAATTTAAAATTCTCAATAGCGAATGAGGGATATTTTTATATTCAATAAAGGATTAAATTTAATTATCAAATTTTAATTACAGGTACCATGTTATTGCATTCTACGCCTCTGTCCTACATCTTTCTCTTGTGGACGTGTTGTCTTCGAGAAGCTGCTTCAGTTATACCTTCGGAAGCGCATAAAAACAAAGTAAATGGGCATAATAATAAGGCATTGGTGCCCAAGGCATCTCTTACGCAAAAAGGATATATACAGGTAGTAATTTATCATGTTATTGCATTAATGATATAATTTAATTATTCCAGTTCTTGAAGTATGTGGTCGAAGTGCCGGAGATTGCAGAATACACATTTTGCATTTGGGTCAAGAGTTACAACTTCACTTTCAGCCATCCTTTGCTCTCATATTCAAGTAAGACATATTTATTTCCACGCAGAGCTGTCGAAGCTACTTAAGAAAAGACGTTTTTAGTAATTTTTATAATCTAAAATCAGAAATAAATTAAGGAACTCCCGTGAGAACCGTTGAAGAAATCAGATTTGAGAATCCCGCCAGAATGGCTTTTTTTTATCTGAAAGAGGGACGTTTACTGCAAATATTGTTCACGTAATTTTACCACTTTGGAAGCTTCAAATTGAGAATGGGGTATGGCGAAACCGGAGATGGCAGATACCAAAATATGACGATTGAACCCACCATACCTTACACCAAGGTTGCGTATTTCAGCATTACAGGGTGTTAAAGGTTGAAATTTTATTTTTAAATTAATTAATAATTTTTTGTGTTTTCATAGCATAAACACCAAAATTGGTTCACTTAGATTTTCTGACATACCAAGTAGGAATTTTGATCCAATTTTTACGTAGCTGCTAAAGGACGTTAGTTATAATCATCCCTTCGGTATGTTTGGTCACATTTTTTTATAAGCGCAGTGAACTTTAAATTTTATTCAACATAATGAAAAAGTGTCAATTTTCACTCAAAAAATAGATTCTCGGTTAATCCCGTTATCTCTCTCAGTTTGCAACATTTTTACCCCTAAGCTAATTCATGTCGTTTGGTTTCAAATTCTTAATTTATCTAAAAATTAAATATTTCAATCATTAAAAAAATTAAGTCGTTAATAAATGAAACATAAATCTTATTATAAAATTCATTTGAGCAAAAACATAAATTATATATTGTATTTTACTAAAAGAAAAGTCATTAAGCCTTGACATTTTTACTTTCAAAATTACAATTTTTACGTAAAAACAGCAACTGATTAAAAAATAGTGTAATTCCTTTACTATATATATGTGCTGCTGTTATTGCAATTATTAAGTAATGCGTTGCCATGCGAGTGAACAATACTCAACTACAAATGAGTATGCAATTGCCTTTATACTTCACCACATTGAGAAGCCCAATAGTTTAAGGTCTAGGCTTCTCGCGGATCATGAAAATTAATTTCAATATTTAACACCCTGTAATTTTGAAGCATACTACATGGTATATGGGATCCAATTGTCATATTTTGGTATGCCTTATCTCGGATTTTATCATGTTTCACTCTCAATGAATCGCCTAGTATCTACCTGTTTTTAACTCTTCTAAAACCGTTCTGTAACTTAAGAAACTTATTAGAAGAGCGTTTTTTTTTAATCAGAAAAAGAGTATTTTTTGTATATTTGTAATAAATTTTACTAAAAAAAATAAATTTCCCCCTTTTCGAATCCGCAAATTTTCAAATAAAATCATATTAAATTCTATAAAATTGTTGTAAAGCACTCCATAATACTGTAACTTCTGATTGTTTGCGGATACGTTTATGGCCTCGTATCATCTGAAAAATCATCGTATTTTCTATGTTTGATTCAATTTTCAATAATGAAACTTTGCTATCTTAAAATATTTTAATTGTCAAGGAAACCAAAGAGCTGAAAAACCTTTCGAGAAAAATTTGAAGGATTGCAACTTCTGATTCTAATAGGTTTACAGTGAATTGTTGATACAGGAGAACATAGTTTTAGCAATACTAAAATTTTCAATTGTGATATTTCCTTACTTTGAAATCCAAAAGTTTTCGAAGAATGTCAAGGATCTAATACACTTTTTGCCAAAAACCTCAGAAAACGGTAACTTCCAATTTCTTACTACTACTCCCACAGCGTCATCTATTACCTCAATGAGTGTAGTTTCTTTACGTTTATTACATTTTTTTTCTTTTAAGCCTCTAAATTTTCAAAAAAAAAACATTTGTGAAAATATTCAGAATAATGCAACTTTTGATTCTGGGTTAATACATCTGGGGCGTATTTCTATCTGAGGGAGCGGAGCTTTCTCTAAGCTTATGACAAATTTAATTAATTTCAATAGTTTTCTCTCTTTGATATTATCTAAAATATTTATATTAATTCAAATAAACGTTCACTTTCATTTTTTCAATTAAAGTAATGCGATAACCGACAGCTCTGTAGCTCTAATGTCTATTAGAGTTCTATAGAAGAAGCAACTTGCAGGACATGAACAAGATCGTTTTATTCGGGTCTGGATATCTCCTCACGGGTCTCACCTCAACTTAGAGCTACTCCAGGTGCCTGTATTCAGCATCCCGCTACATGCTCAAGAACATCAATGGTACCACATTTGCCAATCCTGGTCTGCCCCAAAAGCTGCATGGAGTGTTTTCCTGAATGGTCAACTTAGAGCTAATGGTCATCAACCCAAGGTACATTCTCCCTTCACAATATTCTGTTCTAATATTCGAATTATTTTCAGCTCCACAACATGAGAATACCTTCTCGGGGAGACTTGGTGGTAGGGCAGGAATATACAGACTTCGATAAAGGACTGGATGATGGAATAGAAGGAGAAATTTCCGGCTTTAATTTTGTTCTAGAATCTACTTTTCCTAGAGCTTCCGACCATTTATTCGCAATGGATAATTTAATTCAAAAGCGCAGCATGCTTTGGAAGAAACATCTGGATTCAATGTTACATCAAATGCCCTTGGGGTTGATTTTAGTACAGCTTGGCAGGGATTGTGAGTACCTTAGAGGGGCTCCTTTGAAAGGAAAAAAGGTGTTAATCAATTGGACTAAAACCGAGGTGCGCGTGTTCGGTGGTGCCATTTTAAAGACAGTTTCCAGGTTTTGCTGATGAGCATATCACACAAAATGAGTATTACTAGTCATGTGATTGAATTTGCATTTTAATAAAGGTATATTTTTTTCAAATTCGTTTCAGCATCAACGGTTGTTGGGAAAAAACCCAACATAAATCAGCGGCATCGCTGGGCTCTAATTAGGCCCTAAAGACGTTGAGACAATCCCAATACACATTTGCTGCATCGCGCCCTACGATGCAGCACTTACCCCTACATGCCTAAACCCGGCCACGGTGATGGCACTGGTTCCTTGATTTATCGCTCTTCCGATTTATGGGGGGCACCAATAAATATACCAAAGGAACCAGCGAGCCACATCTGGGCTTTGACCGTGGAGATTCTTGGGAAAAAACTTTCCACGAACCAGGGGGCGGTGTCGGTTAGGATTGGTCAAGAGCTTATCGTGGTGATCTCCCTCCAACCTCACCATCTCTGGGACGCAAAAAATCTAACAGTTCTTACCAAGACTTTATCTCAAAACCAGTGTTCGCGAACGCTCTCTCTCTCGTTTTCTCGGACACTTCCCGATCCGTGAACGCAAAACTCTATCTCAAATCTCTCTCTCATAATATTACTCAAAAACCAGTGTTCGCGAACGAAAACACCCTCTTGCTCTCAACTCTAACTCTGTTATACCCTAAATATTCACGGTCGGTCGCTCAACTCTCTCTCTTTCTCTCTCTCCCGTTTTCTTGAACACTTCCCGATCCGTGAACGCGAAACTCTCTATTTCAAGTCTCTGTTCCGTAACTAAATTGCAAAACACCTCTCTAACCGTACACGTAAACCTTCTCAGATCTCGGGCAACCCAGTACCGACTCTGTAAATCTGTAGTGTATATAAAATCGTAAAGCTGTAGTGTGTAAATTAGAGTGATATCTGTAGTGTGAAGTAAATTCATTAATTCGTGCTACGGAGTTTGTTTTCCCCGAACCCTTGAACCTCATATGTCTCAATTGAAGCAGCAGCGTCTGGTCCTTCGAATCGTAACAACTCTCACCAGCGAAAGGGAGATACCTCTTCGGGTGCCTTGTGAGGCAATCGATTCTGTTAGGCAGAGACTAAAAGCCCCTGGCCTAAACAACGGTTATGTAGTATAAATGACTATCAAGGTTACATTCCTTTATGTTAACATTACTTTAGTTATTCGTCCGCTTGAATGGGAATACCTGATGATCTTCATCCTACATATATATCTGGTGGTATAATTAATTGTAAACATAGTAGAGGAGTGTCGGATACGCTACTAAAATTTATTTTAGCACAAATCTAAATCGCTTCAAATAAATTACTTGAGAAACTAAAATTAATACTTTCTGTGATTCAGCTTCATGAGGTGGAAGCTTTTAATTAAAAAAATTAATAAATTGCTAATAAATAAATAAAATAAATAATGAATTAATGAATTCCTGAATGTAATTTCAGTGCTAATGATAATTCAAAAAAGGTGAAGAAATGCATAAATGGTAAAAAATGATTTAAAAATGG
Source organism: Euwallacea fornicatus (assembly GCF_040115645.1). NCBI lineage: Eukaryota > Metazoa > Arthropoda > Insecta > Coleoptera > Curculionidae > Euwallacea > Euwallacea fornicatus. Next base: position 6,133,407 of record NC_089542.1, on the reverse strand, counting down.
CACGGTCCTCCGCTGATTTTGCCCAAAACAATTAGCGCTCTTGCGGGATGAAGGCCAGAGAAAAACCAGCAGGGTAGGTAGTTGAAAGTGGCATTTAGATGTCGCTGTAAAGCGATTTTCATCATTATGATACGAAATATGATCAATGGCATTAGTCAAACTTTCAAAAAAATCGATAAAAATTAGTCCAAAAAATGCGAAAATATCAAAGGCGGACCAGTCTGAAATTACATGAATTAAAAAAATTGCGGATGCATCTTTTTACTAAGCAACTTAAATACTTGTAAATCGATTTTTTTTTTATTTCGAGTATGCCACTGCTTATAGTCAAACAAATTAGTAACACTCCTTTGGTGTTTGAAAAAACGTATTGGATTTTACGCTTAATTGGTTATCATCCGAGGGGAACCACAAAGTTATTTGAAAATAGATATTTGAACTTATTACTGGTAAGGATATATATACACACACACACACACACACACACACACATATATATATATACTTTTTTTTTCTTTTTTGTGAGCTGTTACAGATGTGTTTCGCAGCTGACTATAGTCAAAGACATTAGTGATGGTTTTAGTGGCTTTCTAAAAAATTTAATCCTTTAATTGGATATCAACTACTATCACAATCTAATGTCTAAATCAATTAACAGTGAATTAAAGACATCCCCAGTAATAGCATTCTAAAATAATTTTTTAAATGAATTTTATCATGCCTGGAACGTGTAAGTAAATTTGATTTCTGAAATTTACTAGGTGTATTCGCCATTCTATGATTCGTTAGTCTTAAAATTGTTAATTGTCACTGTCAATTACTCCAGATATCGCAATAAATTTGAATATAATACTAAAAACTTTTATCGACTTTTAATTATGTAAGGTATTCTTATGCTACGCCCATGTACTTTATAACTTTTTTTGCCAAATGTCCGACATGGCCAGATTTCTATACCCATTATTCTAAAATATGTAGCCCTTTATAATAGAACTCTCTCTCCCTTTTCCTTGAACCAAGTAGAATTTAGGTACAATTTCAATTCGCTAAATTGATATAATTGCAACATTCCAACAGAAGACCCATCTCACATTCAACTAAATATTACGCTCGAAAACGACAGACAATACATTAGCCGATAATTGTCTCTTATGTCTGGTAGACGCCTATGTTCGTTAACTCTCAGCCCTGGTTTTTAAGACTTTCACAATAATTATGAAATCTCTATCCTGCAAGAACAATTTGGATTTACAAAAAGAAATTTAACAGAACTTCAGATGCTGAGAATGACGGAAGTTGTTACTCGTGGGATTCATACGAATCAGGCTGCAGGAGTGTTACTGTTGAACGTCTGAAAGGCTTTCGATAGACTATGATACAAAGACCTTTGGTAAAGATCATAGAGACGGTATTCAAAATCTTACTGGTCAAGCTCGTCGGATCCTTTTTCCGAAAGAGGACATCCCAAACCAAGCTCGACAGACAACATTCAATGTACAGAGAATCAGAGGCGAGTGTACCTTAAGGAACAGTACTATCCCTGTTTCTATACAATATTTACGAATCCGTTTCTCCCAGACCGGACGAACTGAACTAGCACTATATGCCAACGATACGGCGATACTGACTATATCCTGTAACGGGATGATGCTAGTTAGATTTTTGCAAGAAGCAATTCGACTCTTGAAAAAATGATTTTCGAAATGGAAGATAGAAATAAATGCAGAGAAAACCCAGGCCATCGCATTTAGACAAAAAAAAGTCAGAACCGAAAACCGAATAGTGGTCAAAAACAAACAGATGCCGTGGAGTAACAAAGTCATGTACCTGGGCGTGGACATAGAGAAAAACCTTACGTGGCAGTAGCAAGTAACGAAGACCAGAAAAAGAGCGAAAACAACGAGGGCAATACTCTACCTGATGATAAGGAAGAAGTCCTAACTGCCCTTTATGAACAACATCACGCTTATCAAAACAGTCATGCAACCAGAATTCACGTATGCATCAACAACATTGGGTTGTACAGCCAGTATGCATTTGAAAAGTCTTCACGTAATAGAAAACATTGCTCTGAGAACGGCTCTGGATGCGTCTTGGAATATGAACAATGGAGCGATAAAGAGAGGTCTCAAGTTATCAAAAATCATGCAATCAAAACTTTCCAAGCAACGGAAGAACATCCAAACGAGCTGATCAGGGTAGCAACGAATTATAATTTGGGAAATGTTATATGGTACAAGACACCAAGACATCAGTTGTTGTACAAAGGATAATAAAGGGGATCTACCTACACATATCCAAGAAACTCAAAGGACTTGAGAAATAAAAGAGAAAATGCCAAAAGGCATCCACTGCAATGATGGACGAAAGAAGGCCAGATAGCCATTTCGAAACTTCGGGCTCATTATTGCAAATCAGTAACCACCAAGGAGACAGCTGATGAAGAAAAGAGCTTCTAGAAAAACGGAAGAGAGCGGAAGAACCTCCTGACGGCAGGGTAATTAAAGCTAAAAATCGGGGAGATGACATTGACCCCCCCCCTCCCCCTCCCCAGGAGGCAAACAAACAAAGGCTTAGAGCGATGGCAGGGTAGAAAGCTGAAATCCCGCTTGACTCTGTTATCTGATGCCAAAATCAAAAAATGGCCTGAAAGCGGAATAGAGGATTCAGACTAGGACTCGAAATCTCCTGCAAACGCGGGGTTTTTTAGTGGATGAAATCCCACACAGGCTGGTAATACCGACCCTAGTATCAACTTACCGACAATATTTTTTATCCCCAGGTTCGTGCCCCCCTCCCCAAAAATAATAAATAAAATAAATAATAAAAACTTTCTCTTGGTCGAATTGTCGTGTTGATGTGACCTGTGACCGAGCTCTTCAGTTTTGTCAACTTGATTGAAGTGTATTATTTAAACGTTAAATACTTTGCTTTGTAACTTGTTCTTGAGTTTACTGTTCCAGATCCATTATAATTGGAAGTTGCCTAAACTTGAAAGGGCACTACAAGAGCTAATGAATATATAAAATATATATACAAGGTGATTTAAGAAGATGGCTCGCGTTTATAACGTTTTTTTTTATTTAGAAAGTTGAAATTTACAAGAAACCTATATGAAAATAGAGCTGATTGATTGATATTAATGGCTTTTATCTAGCGCTTCCAGCTTAACCGGAAATGACTTCAACTTTTGATTTTTAAAAGTAATGTCCTATAAATTTTTACTTTTTTGGAATCTAAAGGTCATTTTTAGTCTAAAAATATGTAATTTAAAACAATATATTTTTTATAGTTTCTTCATGTTGAGCTACGCCACTGAGACATACGTATTAGGCAAAATTGGAGGTTAGAATTATGGATAAAAATACTAATTTGTCATTTTATTGAGTACTTTTTCTTTTATAAGCATCTTAAATACGGAAAAACAATTTATTCCCTTCATCTTCTGTTTTTCAAATGCCAACATTGTGGCTCATTGCGATTTTCTAAAAGATTATTTTTCCTGAATTTTTTTACGTCAAACACAATATCATTTAGAAATGAATCGTTAATTCATTAAAAACGTTCAAATTTAGAAAAAAATGCATTGGCCGTGGAGTACTTCATGCCCGCTTTCCAAATGACAGAACAAAAGAATAAAATATTTAGACTTGTAGAAATTGTGTTTTTTTCATCTTCATTAGCATTTCCCGTTTTCATTTTATTCACTAATTTTTTTAAAATAGTGGTGGCCTGGATAGTCTAAACCTTTCCGCATAAAGTCGCGCAGCATCGAAAGCCCGTTGACGACATTCTCCAAATCCTAACAATATATGAATTTTTTCACAAGAAAAAAATGATATATTTATGGCCTAAAAATGACGTCTAGATTCCAAAAAAGTAAATTTATGGAACATTACTTTTAAAAATCGAAAGTTGAGGTAATTTTCGGTTAAACCGGAAGTGTTAGATAAACGTCATAAATGTCAATCAATGGGTTCTTATGTAGCTTCCCTCCAAATTTCAACTTCCTAAGTTCAAAAGCAAAAAAGTTGGAAGAGGTAGCCATCTCCTTGAATCACCCAGTATATAAGAAAAAAGAAATAAATAACAAATCGAAACAAACGTAAGAGTTTATAGTATGCCAATTTATTTTATGCTGTAGTCTGTCAAACACTCTTTGTACTATAACGAGATTATTGTAACTAATAGACGTTTTGTGATAAGTCTACATTTGGTTTGGTTGGACATTATATATCTCTGATCATTAATTTGCGCTTGACAGAACCGAAATGTCGCTTTAGAATTGATAGCCGGCCATTCGAATTCACATCCATCGCCAGTGCGGTTCGTCGCACTCTGCCGCGATGCCCAACAGAGGTCGCCGCCGACGGGCGGGTCCCTTCAAATCTGGTTTGCGCTTGCCGCCTCCTGCCTGCCTCCTCTTTCGCTTATATCCGTTTTGGCAGCCGGATGTCTAGCACAAAATCCATCGATCCAGCGCACACGAGTTCCGTGTTGCTCGACGACATGGACGCGTGTTTGGTGGCCTTCGACAAGAACTGGTAAATAGACGATTTTTCCTTAAATTTGTTGATATTACAGCTTATAGATAGGAGATAGAATAACAATGTTAAGGTTAGATTCTAACGAAACGTGAGAAATGTACACGCGTAGGATGTTTACACACAGGAAAGAGATAAGCGACGATGCCAGACTTCCGTGGAAACAGGTAGAAATAGGATGGGTGAGAAAAATGGCCGCTAAAATCCAGTTATTAAGGTGGTTATAGGAAGACTAGCCAAAAAATGTATTTTATTTGTCAAAATGTTTTATTTGTTGAGACATTTTTCCGGCAAACTACCAATCACTTTCGTTGGATGTGTCAACCGTCACTGTGATTTACGTCACGAATGTCATCCATTCTGTCATTATGGAAGTTGACGGTCAGATAAAAAAATGTCCGGGCAAGTTCAAAATTATTTGTTCGTTTCGATAAAATTTCGCGGTAATTTAACAGTCCGACAATTCTAACAAAAAAACCGTAAAAACAATTAAATTGATTTCAGAATCTAAAACGTAACTTACAATAATTTTACATTCGTGATATACATTAACAGGCAATTGTGTTTGACGGATCCGTTCGAACATTACAATTTTATGACACTTTTTGCTTCAAAAAATCCCTATTTTCACTATTTTTATCATGAATGTAAAATTCAATTTAATCACACATTTCACGCTGGATTCTTCAAATCTTTGACCGCCGAAACGGAAAACCTGGAATAATTTATAGAGAATTAAAGAGTTTTCCATTATAGGTTTCTATGGTAATATTAGCAATTTCTCAATCGTATTCTCCGACTTTAGACTTAAATTAATGGTCAACCAAAACATATTATTAATAAGGTCAACGCACATAAATTTCGCCATGCCCTCCTCGATTCCGCAGTCATTAATTCCGCATTTCTCCCATAATCACCTCGCAACTCTTTCATCCCCATTAAATTTATATAAAGAATACGTATGTCATTTGGGGTGATTTCCTGGTTGTGACGAAATATCATGAACACGCCAATCCGGTGCTTTTTTAAGCGTTTTCCGCGTCAAAATTGATGCCCAACCCCATCGATCCGACACCCCCCGAATCCCCTTTTTCGTGACAACTTGTACCAGTGCAACGTGGAATTAAATTCGCCTCCGTTTAATTGGCTTTCGGAGTGAGGCGAGAGGCTCTTTTGTGAGAAATACAAATAATGTGTCACGTGGGCTAAAGAAATTGATGGGCGAATAGTTCAACCCTTTTTAGCCCCCATAGGGGTGTTGAAATTTTGTTTGTGTTAGCCCAAAAATAATTTTCTAGTTAAAACTAATGTGTATTACATGAAATGAAAGTCTATTAATAATTCTCATCTCAGTCAATAACTTCTTAAAGTAAAAAAAAAGTTTATTTTAAAAGGATTGAAACCGGGCTATTGTTAAGCGTTATATACTACAGAAACTGAGGAAGATTACTAAGGGGAATTCGATTGTTGAAGTGTCTTCAATAAGCAGTAAATTCCAAAAGATTTCTAATATGCAGGATATTCTTATATTATATGGAAACGTAAAGTTCTAATGTTTCAAACACATGAGAAATGGTTTTTTAAGATTTTAAAAGCATAATCTCATAATGGATAAAATAACTTGAAACCGGTAAAAGTTGCAATAAGAAATTAGTAGGTATACAATCTTTAACAATGCACATGGAGTCCCATGGAAAAAGTTACTTATCCAGGAAGGAGTATCTATTAGAAAACCTACTTCACAAGCACTGAAAACGTGCTTTTATTAATCTTCATGTTACTTGAACCTTAATAGAGATGAGTATGCGTTTTCTAAATAAAGTAACGTCAATGAGTAGCAAAATCAAAAAATCCCATAATGTACTGGGGTCTTCAATATCAAATCAATATGAAAAAGTAAATGTTTAACGCCGTAAATTCATGGAAAATAAATTTTCAAAACTTTTAGAACATAATCAATGCAAGTTCAAATTTTTCAAAAATCGCTAAAAATAGCCACGAAAAAGTGTAGTAACGAATTATTTCCTGTGATCCCTACATTCAACGAGTGTTTATAATTTCATAATATAGAGAGTGTCTCATGAAAAAATGAAGTTTTCTAGAGTTAAAAAGAATAATGTTAAAATATCGCTTTAAAAAATGTCGAAAACGTATAATATGCTGGGTGTTCCACATAAAAAAATTGAACTTTAGTGCTCTAAATGTATCGAAAAATACCTGCAAGAAGCTAAAAAGATCACTCGCAACCCATATTTCATTACAAATTTTTATACCCCATTTTTTTCAGTGACGGGTCTTTAAATTACCAAGAATTTAAGGAATTGTCCAAGGCCCTGTTCAAGGACCCGACGGGTCAGACATATCCGGTGAAAGATCCAATCTTGAAAGAAATTTTCGAGATTTTTGACAAAAACGGAGATGGTCAGATCGATCGTAACGAGTTCTGCTTCTGCTGGTATAATTGGATCAAAACGGTAATGTTTTCTTGCACATTTTCTATGTAATTAATGTAAAATTTTCATAAAAATATAGATAGTCAAGCCTATATCCGCTTTGCTGGTAATTGATGTGCAGAACGATTTTATTTGTGGTACCTTGGACATTAAGAACTGCTCAGCAAAGCATAATGGGGAAGATGTGGTGGGACCTATCAATGATTTATTGGATAGTGTGGAGTTTGATGCGGTTTTTTATTCTTATGATTGGCATCCGGAGGATCACGTATCGTTCATCGACAATATACAGTAAGTGTGAAAAAATGAAAAAAATTAAATGTTTCATACTAAGAATTAAATAAAAAGTATATCAAAACTGGGAAATGGAAGGCGCTCTCTAAAAATATAAAAAACTAAATAATGTACTAGAATTTAAACAGAAGCGTTTACTTGCATTCTCAGAATTCTTTCTCTATAAAAAAAACGATAAAACTATTAATACAAATCCTCCTTAAACAGTCTCAGAAAGTTACATGAATCTACTCCTGTAAAATCTGAAGAAGCCAAAGTCTACGATACTGTGGTATTCGACGGCGACCCACCCAGAAGCCAAAAACTATGGCCCAGACACTGCGTCCAGAATACCTGGGGTAGCGAACTTTTTAAAGATCTTAAGGTAGTGTTCCAAAGTACCCACAAGACTTACTTAACCAAATTTAGAACTTCAAAGGTAGTGGAAAATGCAGTAAAGATCTACAAAGGCACCAATCCCGAAGTAGACTCATATTCGGCCTTCTGGGACAACTCAAAGCTCACAGACACTAAGATGGAGGCTCAACTCAAGTCTAGGAATATTACTGATGTGTATGTATGTGGGATTGCCTATGATGTCTGCGTAGGTAAGTCCCCTTAACAAGAACCCTTAAGAACTGTTTTCGGCAGTAAAATTAGAAGAGCTGTATTCTATAGGGGCAACGGCTGCTGACGCTATAGTTAGCGGCTTCAGAACCATTCTTCTTGATGATTGTTGCAGAGGGGTAGATCTTCTAGACATAGAAAAAACTAAGGAAAACATTATCAAAAACCATGGAATAATGGCCACTTCTGACGAAGTTCCAGATCTTATTAAAGGGAATGATAGGCGTCCTGAGTTAGGCTACAAACTAGCCCTAAATTTGTCTAAACGAAACTAAGAAGGCTTTAAATTAGAAAATAGTCACTATCAGGGTACTTAAAAGGTAGTACTTAAGTTGCATTTACCGTAACATTTTATTTCGTGTTCATTTTAGGGTCAGTGTCCTTCATTATGTAGATACTTAGTCATAGTATTAAAGTGCTTATTTAGGTACTGCGAGACCTTTAATGTATTTTAGGTCCAGCCCAAATGTTGGTTGGGGTACTTAATAAGCTTTGTTGGAGAATATTGTTATTTTGTAAATAAATTGTTTTAAATGTTGCCTTAAATACTTCAATCAATGGAATTTTTCCCCATTCTAAATGACTATACCTTATCATTTTAGCATAATATATAAAAACGAAATGTAGGTAATCTACAGTCTGTTCAAATTCTTGACAGTTTGGAGGAGGAATTTCTGACGTAAATCTTATCATTTCTGTAGAAACCCTGTGTGGGTAAATCTTGGCCCCTTAAGGACAGCTAAGTATAAATGTAAAAATAATATGTAAACATGCGTATTGATTTTAAATTCATATTTTAACGGTGAAACGGTACATAGCAGTGCTTCACCACAGTGAAGAATCATAAATTGGCAATCAATTCTTAACAATATGGCGAATGAAAGTCTTTGGCTACACTACATAAGGTATACTGTTTTATACAATAAAGTAATATTTTTCCTCAGTTTTGCGTTTAAATTTCAAATCAAGAGTATAAGTATTTAACCTACTTGATCATTAAAAAAATTCCAAATCGTGACGAATTTTTAAAAATTTGTTGAATAACACTATCCCCGTAAACATATTTTTGCAATAAGAATGTGTTGGTAAGTGGGACCCTTTAAGGATCGTTCTGTATAAATAAAAATAAATAAATTATGTATTCAATTCCCTGATAATCCCCACATTTACTTCCCGATAAACCGGCAATTAATTCTTGCATAACTATGCTAAATGCGTCTTATCGACAAAAATCAACTACATTGCTTATTGCATTATATTACTTAGATTTTCCATCTTTAAATACAATTAACTTAACCTGCTTGTTCCTTACGATAAAAAAATAACACGTTCTCGGGCATACGTTCAGAAGAATACTATAATATTAATTGACACCTATGTATAAAGCGAGTACTTTCACAATTAAATATGGTAACGTTCACAACCTTAGCGTTTACCGCTATTTAAATTTAGGTGAAGTATTCCCTTCATGGCCATTTTTATATTGCAAGTAATGATGAATTCTTAACATAATGAATTTTATTATGTAACTCGTAATATTTCTGCAAGAGAGAATACCTGGGATTTACGTTTCGCGGACTACTCTGTATGATCAGAAAAAATGTATACAGGGTGTTTCCTAAGTATGGTACATAACTCCAGGAGCGTATTTTGTCGCTAAAATAAAGGTAATTTTGTTACATAAACTATATTTCAAAAATTCTTCGTTACGGAAAAACAGAGTGTGAAAGTTTTATTAAAATATTACATGATGAAGGTGGTACGCCAGTATTCTTCTTTAATATATTTTTTTAAATTGTTTTTTCGGTTTGAAAGTTAAAAAGTTTCTTGACTTTTTACATAGGACTCACTGTTTTCGATGAAAAAAAAAAGAAATTGTAGTGCGCCGTAATGTAATAAGTACTATTCATAAATGAATAGGGAGCTATTTTTTTTCTTGTTTAACGACAAATATTGAAAATGACCACCTTCTGAAAAAACGCAAGATTTCAATCGTCTCACCATTGATTGTCTCATTCGTTTAAAAAACTCTTTAAGTATTTCTTATAGCATTGCAACTTTGAATTATTCGATTTCTAAAGTCATTTTCATCTAATACGGGGGTCTTATACACAAGTGACTTTAGGCGACTCCGTAAATAAAAGTCTAAAGGATTCATATCCGGACTGCGAGGTGGCCAGCTTAGGGACCAATCCAGCGATTAGGAAAAGTGTTGTCGAGGTACTGACGAGCACCAGAAGACTTTTTCCCTTCCAAATCGAAAAAATAATTAAAAAAGAAAAAAATATTGAAACAGAATACTGGCGTGCTATGTTTATCACATAATTTTGTAATGAAACTTTCACACTCTGTATTTCCGTAATGAAGCATTTTTGGAATATAGTTTATATAACAAAATTACCTTTATTTTAGCGACAGAATATGATATCGAAGTTACGTACCGTACTGAGGAAACGTCCTGTATACGTATGTGTCTGAATTAAATTGATCCCCGATATTTTCATTCAAGAAGAATGTAAAACTGGTAAGTATTCTTGACAAAATTTATGGTGAATGCGAAATTTAGGGAACACAACGTAAATGGCTTTATGTAATAAATCACTAAGATTTTTCACCTTAAAATACTGTAAAACTTGTCATGGGTTCTGGTGGATTCTACGATAATCGAAATTACTTCCCAAACTATATGAGACTCAAAAACCTTGATTTAGACACAAATACAGCAATAAATAATACGCAAATTATTTAAACAACGCTTTAACGTAATTAGAACACTTTTATTTGAATGGACTTGATATTTTCACTCCAGCGTCTCAGAACTAACCCATGGGACATCGTTCTGTTGTATTTTTAAATCCATTGTACTTACATTTTACGAGATACTTTTAGTCATTTGGGAATTCCCGGAAATGTTCTCGTGAGTTTATACCGGGGCGTCTCCATCAGTAGACTCATATACTGCCTTAATGCAACATGTTACAACACACGATGTCATATAGATACATATATCTTTCGTTTGAAGGCTGAGAAGCTGGAGACTTAAGTGTGAGGTATTGGTATTAAGAGGGTGACATTGGGATGCTCCACAGTACGTTATTGTCAAGTTGTGCCACTTTTCCTTTTGAATCTAAATTTAAGGAAATTTTAAATGGAGAAATGGCCTTCGTTACAATAACATTAACCTACTTGACTCTTACGGTAAAGTAAATATGATCTAACAATGTTGAATCCTATTACATCGAAACGTAATTGCGATTGTGCCGCTTCTTCCGGGTTAATAGGAAAACAAATCCAGAGGCAATTCGTTTAATATTCCAGTTGCATCTCGCACTAGAGCTGCAATAATTTTAATTGTCTAATTAAATCCTTGTTTTCATGGAACTCAATTTTTGCAATATTCGAATAATAAGCTCGTCTAAAATGGAAAAACGAGGAGATAAATTTGCTTCTTGGGTAAGCAAAAGCAGTTTCGAAGGGGAAAACGTTATGTCTCCATTTGTTATGCAAAAGGATCTCAAACTACTCATGCTCAGCACGTAATCTAGACTACTTTTGCACATGACGTGATCTCGATTTGGATAGATTCAGTTTCAGTGTAGTATATACGCTATATTGGATATTGAACCGGATTCTTTCAGGCCCCCTAATAAGGAAAATAATGTTCATTAGTTACATATTTATTGTCTGAGTGATTAGTCAAAAAGCCTAACTTTCAAGCATTCGAAGATACTTTTAGAAGGTAGATCAAGGTTGTTTCTCGATTTTTTTTCTTAAAGGCTCATTATGTGTATGGCTTATTAATTTATAACTGTTATTTATATGAGACCAGTTTTTGCCGAAAATCTCAAGGACTCTGTATGAGTGTCAATATCTAATAGAAGCATGAATTTATAAGCAAGGTTTAAGAATGTTGTTTTATGAGACTAATTTAATCTACTAATAACAATCATTTATATTATTCCGCATTTCATTATTCGTTTACAAAAACTCTCTTTGAGGATATGAACACTTCCTTTAAATGATCGATATTACTACATTGTTAGGGATAATGGAAAATTTGAGTTTGATTTTAAGCAAACATAAAAACGCACGAGGGATTGATAGGGTGATTCATTGGGAATGGGACACGGCGAAACCCGATATAGGGGACAGCTAAATATGATGATTGGAACCAATATATCTTGTACCAATGTTGCGTGTTTCAGAATTACAGAGTGTTAAAGGTTGAAATTTTATTTTAAAATTCTTTAATAACTTTTTGTGTTTTCATGGCGCAAACACCAAAGTTGGTACGTTTAAATTTTGTAAAATGCCAAGTAAGAATTTTGATGTAACTTTTACGTAGCTCCTAAAGAGAATTGGTTACAACTTACCGCTTCGGTATATTTACAATTGAGGTCAAATTCTATTCAATATAATGAAACTGCGTTTATTTTCACTTAAAAAAGGTATCCTCGTTTAATTGCAATATCTCTGTGCGTTTACGAGATTTTTACCCATAAGTTAATTCGTATTGTACCATTTCATATCTTCAAAATCAATGGTGGCTCTAAGTGCGCCAACATTTGAACAATGTTGTTCCACATCGATGGATCGGTGGCAGTAAATTTCCATAGCCCGCGAGAAGTCCATATCTCTAGGTTAAGTACCATAATTTTTTTTTAAATTATTAACTTGGTTTTATTAATTTTCAAATAAATATTTGCCGCATTAAAAAATTGAAAAGCCATTAACAAATGAAAGATAAGTCTAATTTAAGCCGCTGGTCAAAATGACCATCCTCCACTTTAACGCACTTCACTATTGTTTTTCTCAATGATCTTTTTATTATAAATTGTATATCGACGTTATTCCTAATTTCATCAGTTGAATGCTGAATTTTTTACCACAATTCTTGGCGAGTATGAATTAAAATTGCTTTCATACTTGACCATATTGAGAAGTCTAATGGGGTAAGATCTGGACTTCTCGTGGGCCATGGAAATTCACTTCCACGACCGATTCATCGATATGGAAGAACATTGTTCAAGTGTTGGTACACTTGTAGCCAACATCATGTCGAAGATTTGATATGGTATGACAGGAATTAGCTCATGAATAAAAATGTTGTAGATGAAGAGAGATATTGGAGTTAATCGAGAATACCCGAATAAAAATAGACGCTCTTTCATTGTATTCAACAAAATTAAATTTGGCCTTAGTTGCATTCATAAAAAAATATGACCTTATCTACCGAAACGATGGGTTGTAACTAGCACTCTCTAGAAGTTACGTAAAAATCAGATCAAACTTCTTATTTCGCATCTTACAAAACATAATAATATCAATTTCGGTGTAATGAAAAGTCAAAAAATTAATAAGAAGTTTTATACTAAAATTTCAACCTTTAATACCCTGTAATTTTAAAACGCAGAACATTGTTATGAGGTATGTTGGCTTGAATCATCATATTTTGGTGACCTTTATCTTTGGTTTCGCCATGTTCCATTTCCAATGAATCATGCAGTATAACATTTAAACTGTCCATTTACATTCTTTTATAGTGTGGTTATAACTCAGGAGAGTAAAAGTCAGTTCTTGTATTCTTATGTGGGTATTGTCGCTAAAAAAGGTGAAACACAGATAGATTATGCCCTACCCTTCAGATGAGGATACAAGCTCGAGGACAAATGGAGGACCAGGACCAACGTACGCACTGGCAAAAGAAAAAATCGCAGCTATTGACAGCCAAAACCCCAAGCCCCTCAACGGTAGCTATTTATCCTCCAGGGACAGTTCTGGGTAGCTGGAGGCTGCAGGAAAGGAACACCTGAGTTTTTTACTGGGTAGACGCATCGGCGAATTCCACATTATCCGGTGGTCAGAACACCAGACCGGGTGTTTTTTGGAGACTTTCTTCGGGACAAAAAAAGATCATCGCCTATGACTTGTTAGATGAAGACTCAAATTAAAATCAGCAAATTTCAGACGTTCCAGTAAAAATGAATAATCTTATTAAGTAAAAAATAAGATACAAGAACCGTGATGAAAACGTTAATAGCGCCGCAATTTTAGTTCAATAAATTTTGCAACGAAAGAATAATTAAAACCTTTTTATTGTAAAAATTTGAATGTGTTGTATGGTGCGTATTTGAGTTAAAAAAATTGGTACCAGAATCAACATTTCTGACACACTTTCCTTTACGTAAATCCCACAACCATGAAAACCGACCCGTTTTGCAAACCGTTCTTCTATACCTTACACGGTTCTTAGGCGCTCCTTGCATGTCATGTCGAGTAATTGTATACAATTACGAACAATTAAGTTTCTAATGTTGCCTTATCATTATTAAACTCACGGGAAAATCATGTTATGAAATTAAGATCCCCAAGAGCGTTACGGTCAAGTTTGAAACCCTTAAACCTGATCATCATCCATTGTAGCATGCAGAAAGCTTTTAATAAGTAATATTGCATAACTGATTGCATCTCTCCTCATTAAGTGAATTTGGTACTCTGCTAAACAAAGCCATACAAATGTCACTATCCCAAGGTAAAAGAAGTGAAAGACCGGCCTGAATTGGGTTCCCAAATGCTGACATCATATTCAAAATTAATCTGTATCTCTGTCACACTCCTTTCGTTCTACATCTACACATTCATACGGGAAAGTAAATTCTCATAAAGTTACGCAACTAGATGGTTGATTATTTCAACTTTATGGTGTAAGTAACCACGGTACTTTAGCCGTGATGTAAACATTCGCATATTTTTTTTGTCCTACGGTAAGTGTGTTTATTGGCAATATTTTCGATTTTATTCATCAAATCAAAGAGTCCATATTCGGTGTTAAGTTAATTAGAAGCAAGTGCTAAAAATAATTTAGTAGACCATAATTGACTTGCGCAACATGTGTCTGTAGCAGTACCGAAAATTCAGGTCAATATGCCTGATACAAGAGCAAAATTGCTCCTGCGAGCTGAGAAAGGTTGTTATAAGCAATTGATCAATACGTTCCTGTTGGTAATGAATAACAGTAATGACACGGTTTTTTAACTATTGAATAAGCGACTTTTACTGTTGTGGTCGTACTCAAGGAATTTTGATTTGCTTAGCTCGGAAACTTTTAATGGACTTTGAGCTAGTTTCGACGGTTAACTATAAGAATCTTAAGGAAGTTGTTCCGAAAATTTTACTTCTTTTTGAGAATATGAATAATTTGGATGGGCCTGTACAGGATTTCCCAAGTGGTCCCATCGTGACAGTTGGTCGAAATCTGAAAGGACTGGAAAAATTTTGAGAATGCCGCTAGGCTGCGATTAAAAAAAATCTCAATTTCACAGAATTTACCCAAACAGTTTAGCTACAATTTTTTATTTTTAAAATCGTAGGTTTTTGCACATATTTTGACATCGCCTGTATATAATTTTTAATTAAAAATATTATATGGAACGGCACAAAATACAAAACCAATATTTTCTTTAAATCTTTCAATTCCTCTCCTCTGCGTCACTGCATTATTATTAACTCAAATCTTAAGTGTCTGTAATCAAAGAGCACAGCTAAAGCAATTCTCTTACGAGAATTCAGTGGGTTTCTAAATTATTTTTTTAATTTACGTGTTACGAATCAGATCTTAAAAAAATTCCATAAGAATTTGAATTTAATTCCTTGTTTCACGTATGTTACTGTCTTATTGTGGAACTAAACTAAACGTTTAGTATATGGAAAAATATAGCAGAAGCTATTCTGTCATGAACATCCAATGAAGTAGCACACACATTTATAAATTTGCTTGTTCCTTACAAAATATTTTAAATCTTTGCAGTATTTTTGTCTTAATTATTAATTTCGTCTGTACTGTCTTTTCATCCGTTCAAACTAAAAAAGGATTTGAGCTATTCTCTTATAAAAAAAAAATCAGTGTTATGGCATAAACAGCATTAATTTACGAGCTTTTTTAAAGAAATCTTTACAAACTTTTAACATTTGCGATAAAAATTTTCTCTTTCTTCTACGTCACTGTTATTGAATCATTTGAATATTTCACGAATTGAAGGACACAATTAAAGTTAAGCTAAGTACAAATATTTTTAAAATTATGTATTTATTACAGAAACTTGCAAAAATCTTACAGAATTTTGTGTTTCAATTATTTCTTTACCGAAGGTCTTTATTTTATCAATTCCAATTCGATAAATCTCAAATTAAACGGCACGATTAGAATTAATCTTCTATAAAAAATCAGTGCCGTAGCACTAGCGTTTTAAATTAGTGCATTCTTGTAAAGAAAGTTTTTAAATCAAGTAAAAATTGCGACTTAATTACTCTATTCCCTATATTTCACTAATATCAAACAGATCTCAGCACTTTATACATGCGACTAAAGTTATGCTCCCTTAAAACATCAGTACGCCGCACACATTTTTTTAAAATTTATTAATATTTTAAAAATATTTGTTAAATCTTCTAGAATTCGTGACTTAATTCCGTTTCTGTGCTTCACTGATTTATCATTAAGCCAAGCCCAAAAATATCCTGCATTAAAGAACATTAAGAAACTTTTATGGAAGAAAATAACTCTTACATAAAAAACCGAAGCGGTTTGAAAGGAAAATTTAAAATACTCAGCCAAAGATTCTTTTTGATAAGAATTCAGTGGCGTGGCTGAAATAACATGTTTCCTAGGATTTCGTGGTTTTAAAGGAGCCTTTACGCTGAGGATTTCAGAAATTTTAATTGCGTTTAAAAAACTCTTGAAAGCTGTCTAAAATGTATTACTTTTGGAAATCTTTATTGACAGGACATGAAATACGTGGGTCACGTTAACCGGTATAATGCCATTTTTTCTTTTTTTTAAATATTCCCTTTGCGGACTTTATGAGTAAAGTTTCCATCTCTCAATATGCGCTATTGTATTTCCTTAAAAAAATTCTTTATGAATTGAGATTTATATGATCTATATTCTGGAAACAGCAGATCCTTTCTCCAATTGCCTTAGAGCTATGTATTTTTAACAAAAAAACTAGTAGACATCTATCAATTTCAACTAATTAAAATTAAACTAAAGGACAAATTGTAATAGCCAGTTCAAGCCCACGCTCCAATATTTCATACTTATGTAACGTACTATATAGTAATACTACTCAAAATTAGTATATACTTTATTAAATAATTTTTTTTACATTTGTCATATATGCAGATAACCGGAATTGAATAATTTACGCTTTTAAGCCAAATCGTGTCGAAATTAAGTTCGCATGTAATACTCCCCGGATAATGAGCTCCGTGTAAGTTTTAATGGAACAATATTTGTTACCTATCGAATTATAAATTCAAATTTACATTGTTGCAGCTTGTTAGCAGAAAATAGGGTGAGAATATGATTTCGGACCGGAATATGCATAAATGCCCCGCTGAGTAAACCCATAGTCCATTGAGCATCTCGTGGCCTGGAAAGAAATTTAAATTGCTCCAGAGATATTGATATTCCGCATATTAGACCCATCATTAATCGAATGATTCGTTGAATTAAAATACCTTTAAAATCGCTTTATATTAGATTAAGCATACTCACGAGAGCATGAGATTTCGGTGAAAGTGATCTTGATTTAAAGGGTGTTGTCTTTAACAATAATATTATAATTACGTAAGATGAATGTCGGTTATAAACAAGTGTGGTTAATTATGAGTATTTAATAAGTTACATAAACTTCCAGAAATGCTCGATGGTTGTTCCCACAATTATACCTACTCATCATTACGCACTGGACATAATAAAACTGTTTACATTTAAATAAATTAATTGAAATACGTGTATAATCACAATTAAAATCATTTAACATGCAACCAAGGACGATAATTATAATACTTATTTTATCACAGTTTTGAGTTGATTAATTCATGGATCGGAATTCGGTATTTGTTTAGCATTTATTAACAAATATATGGCATAAATATGCGTACCTATTAAATAAAGAAGATTTATTCATTATCTATGAAATAACTCATATCGTCCCGGGCTAAATGCACCTGCCAGCGGAAGAAAATTTAAACTTAAAAGCCACTCTCTTTGCGTAAGTCCAATGGCGTAACACTGATAAGTTTAAATGCACACATTTATTTCACATTTTCAGTAGTTATCGAACATAATTCAAAACTAAAATTGCTTTCTAAAAAATAAATAAGGGGTTTTTTAATTGATGTATTTCCCAATTTTTCTCTCCAGTTTGTTAATTGTGCTTCAAGCCGTTTCATCCCTGCACGCCACGGTCTTATTATTCAATTAAAGATACAATTTAGCAAATTGGGGTACCGTTAAGGGCAATTTGTTGCAAGGATGCAGTGGTGCAACACAAATCCTCTTTTTGATTCATGGATTTAAAAAACCTCATGTTAAATCGTTTATTAATTAATACTTCGCGCAGTGTGCCTCCGGCGTTTGACTAAAAATGCAACTCACAGTTTTCCATTATGGATAACGTAATTGGATTCACATAGAAATTCAGAGTCGTCTGGCAACTATTTTTGATCCTACTTTTTCTTAAATCTGCGGGGAAATGGATAACTTCGATTTGAAAGAAAGCCATCAAAAGTCAGACATGGACAAGGATATATTCTTATGAATTTCTTCCCCGTTATTTTCCATAGTAAACAACAGTCAAACTGTCTAAAAAAAATCGATAGAGTATCATACATCTTAGAGTTACGTATTTTTCATGGAAGTCGTTGAAAAAATTGTAAAGAATTTGCACACGCGACAGTACTATCTTATTACATGAAAATTCTTCAAAGGGAAGTGCACCATTAAGTTTTCTAGAATTATTTCATAACAATTTTATAAACAAAATGAAGTAATTTGGATTTAATTGATTCAATCTTTGTCGGTACACCACTGTCATTAATTCAAAAATTTCCCAAACTGAAAGACACATTTACCGCTGTTGTGTTATTAAAATGCCTTAACATTCTTAACTTTTTAATACATTTTTCGTAAGAAACTTGTAAAAATTCCAAACTTACTCTCTAATCTACTACATGTCTGCACGCCTCTGCTTTGCGATCCAACAAACTATGGCAAATTGAAGGAGATACTTAAAGTTACTCTACCATAAAAGTTGATTGGCGTAACATAGTACTTTTTGTTCTTATTTGTCGTTTTTTTTTTGAGCAAACTGACGAAAAAATGTAATTTTATTCATATTATCTGTATACTGAGGCTTTGCTTGGTTCTGGATTTAGTCCTGGAAACTCAAAATTTCTTATATTGAAACACTGTATGATAACTAAAGCTTTCTTTCATGAGAAATAAGTGAGGCAACACTATTATCAGTTAAATTTGTCTAATTTTCGACTAATATTAAGCCCTAGCAGGCTCTATACGCCTTTATCTTGTCTTAAATT
The DNA here is from genome assembly GCF_040115645.1 of Euwallacea fornicatus. Classification (NCBI taxonomy): domain Eukaryota; kingdom Metazoa; phylum Arthropoda; class Insecta; order Coleoptera; family Curculionidae; genus Euwallacea; species Euwallacea fornicatus. Next base: position 6,114,128 of record NC_089542.1, on the reverse strand, counting down.
TTAAAACGAATCTTTTTTAATTGATAAATCTCCAAGTTTTTTATGTCACTAGATGAAGCTCCAATGACATATTACGAATACTTTTGAATTAATTTACCATTTAAAGAAATGTTATAAATAAATTACTTTTTCAAACTCACATAAATTTTTCTACGTCTCTGTCTCTTTATTGCTGTATCAATTAAGAGAATTTATAAATGATACTACTTCCTTCCTCATTTCGACAGCAAAATCCACATTCCGTACGAAATACATATTGCTGCTCATTACGACGGGTACTTATGCTGAAACTATCAAGACAGGTAGGTACTTGCATGGAATTATTAAGAGGATGTATGCGATGCTAAGATCTCATGCAAAATGAGTGTAAGCGAAAGTGAAATCCCCCCTAAGAATTTTAAGAGGAACTTCCAAGACATACGACCGATTGACCGACAGTACTCAAAGCGAAACCAAGTGCGGTCAGTTCTTTGGCGCTTGGTTCTTTGATTGGTACTTCCTGTAGTGCGTATATAAAGATATCAATAGTGCGTTTGGACACTTTTTTAGGTGCAATTTTCGTGTATAATATAAGTGAGTTTACCAGTGAAAATATATAGAGAATAAGAGTTTAGCTAAGAAAAATTCGATTCAATTAAGGAAAACTTGTTAATGCAGCTGTTAACTTTAAGATCAAGGTAGTAAAATTTGAGAAATCGGGATTCTGATAATTGAAAGCACATTTGTAATTATATATTTGGTTTTGAAATACCTCTGCATTAAAGTCTTAAATTCAACCAATTTCTTCATGTTGAAGCAAATATTGTTACTGCTAAAGTTAACAAGGTTCCAATATATTGGTTCTTAAATTGAAAAAAAATTATGTCTAAGCATTTTTGTTACAAGGATAATTTCCATATAAATGCTGCAATAACGCTGACATTGATTAACTATTTCCATATCTTCAAGCTAAATTTAACAATATTTTGATATATAGACCCTTAACTATCCTCTCACCGAATTACTACTGTCTCATATATATAAAAGCTATAAATAAGTTCATAGTCTCCCTCATTTTACACGTGTTTTTTTGCCGAAAACCGCCTACCAGCTGTCACGGAAAGAACTTTTTCACACCAATACATCAAAACAACTTTTCCTGCTATTCCAACTATCTTAATTACCATCAATAATACAAATTAACCATTATCAGTAAATTGTGGCATTAAGCGCAAATTACTTACGAACTGGTGTATGAAGCTAAAAGAGTTATTAGCCGTGTCGTCAATTTCAGTGGCGGATCTACGAGCAAGTAAGACCTGCCCGGTGATGTGTTCGCCACTACTTATGGCATATCCTAAGATTTTGGGTTTTTTTAAAGTTCCCTATTTATTTTTCTTTTGGACCTTTTCTTACTTCAAACTGCCACTGCTTTTTGTCATACTTAATTAAATTTTTTTTTCAAATTATAAAGAGCTTTTAAAGAACTCAATATTCACTAAATAACCAACAATTTTCTGAACTTATATTTTCCATTTTTATTTTTTTGTTGTTGCCTGTTCATATTTAGAAATTGTGCTCCGTACGCCAATGTTTTTTACAGTATGCCTTTAAATATCCTTTTTTTAATATGAAAAGTATCTTTAGAATGCATGTCATTGTCTTTTACCATGCTCAATTTTTCAAATTGACGAGGATAATTAGTGAATTCACTGTAAAGAGTGATTCAAATTTTAGTGGAGTTTAAGGACGTTTTTTTGTAGGTAAACATAGGACTTTTTTTTTATAAACATGAATCTGTCAATGCTTAGTTTTCGATATACAGGGTGTTAAAATATTGTCATTTTCAAAATTCTTAGGAGATTATAACGGCATTGTTTGACAATTTGGTTTAACTGAAAAATCGTACGTTTCATGTGGTTTCTAAATTTCAAAGTTGTTTCGATCGCATTATTGTTAATTTTCAATAAATATTGGTATTTTTTAATATTTTCCTTGTAATGGCCTATTTTCTGTTTGCATTTTTCTTAAGAATATTAGATTTCAATAAATTTAACAGAAAACGCATAAGCGTATCAAACTACCCAGTTATAGCTTCCGATTAATTTTGATAGTGACAAACTTCAACATCCTGTATATAGAAAACCAAGCAATTGCAGACTCATATTTAGAGCAAAAAAAGTCTTACTTTTACTTCAAAAATGGGCTCCTAATTTTTTTATACTGAATTTATAATCACCCTGTATGATATTCATTTGAGTATCACGGAATTGTAAAATCCTACAGTTTTTCAAATTAATATTTTCGTTTGAATTGTTTTTGTTGCTGTCAGTTTTTACTTGTAAATTGTTCTAGTAACGACTAATTGTAGTCAGGTATATTGGCTCTTGATATGTGGCAAATTTAGAGAGCATTTTTCAATTTAACGTCAAAAGATAAGAAGCGTATTGGAATTATTTTTTTAAATTAAAAGATATAAATATTTAAATTTCCAAAACTTGAAACTTCGCTACGCCAATGATTGCAGTATAGCATATTGAGTTACATTTTCATTTTGATGTCAGAAAAGTCAAAGGCATACTGGGGTGATTTCTACGCTTTAACGTAAATATGAAACTTCTGAAATTTTCAGCAGCTTGATTTATAAATTTTAATAGAAAAATATTTCAATCTGGAGACTTGTATACTCAGAAAATGCTCCAGGCTTGAGCAAAATATTCTAAGTCCTTCTTGTCGTCTCGCATATTGGTTTGAAATATGTTTCATTTTCGTGGAAATATAGCAGTGCATGCAGTGTGTACATCATGTATAATATTTAATTTAATGTCTGAATTCTGTAACTATTTACGACCGATGTTGAAGATGCGGGTGGGTGTGAGTTGGACATGAAATAGTCACAGTTACACCGATACGCCACTGCAAAGCTGCATCAGATGTGGCAGTGTCATACGCTAAGTATATTGTAAATGTAAGAAGAGTTTAGACTAGGTTTTGGAAAAATCAGTGGCTCCATCCGTTAGTTTGTCGAAAGGAATTTATTGAAATTTCCGAAGTCGTAATATTCAGAAAATGATCAGGCTTTAACACAATATTCTAGATCTCTGTTGAAGTCTACAACATTAGCTCAAGACATGATACACATAAAGATGCATTTTCAGTTTGACTTTCAGAAAGTCATAGACGCACCGGGATAATTCGTAAGTTCTCGTAGAAAGCCATTTCAATTTCTGAGGTACCTGAAAGTTCAATAATTTCTTCAAAATTCTTTTTCCGAATAAATCTTTCCATATCTGTCAAACTTTCACATCGTAGAAAACTCTGCATCATCATCATTGGTGCATCGCTGATTTTTTATACTTGATATTATTCAGCATTCTTTCCTTCGATTTCGATTTGTGGCTGTTATTTTCTTGAAACCTTATGTGACTCGTAAACGTTTGTTTTAATCGTGGAAAAGTATACGATTTCACAACTCCAGGCAACCTTTACAGGTGTCAGTCGTGGATCTAGGAGTATGTGCGCCTCGGTGCCAAATTGAACTTTTATGTTGGTCTTGTCTTCCATTGATCGCTACCATGAAAAACATCTGCCTTTTGAACAATGCATTATACGTATCTCCTGTGCAGTTGTAACGGAAATTGTAGGCTTAATTGTGACTTCTGATAACATGGAAAGTAATATTGAGAGATAGGATCTACCGGCATGTCTCTTCTTGTCTAATTCAAATATCATAAGCGGCACTGAACAGAAAACCCCCGAGGAACTCAGCCGTTAAACCAAATTACTGCTCACAAAACATGGCAGATATAAACACTTATGATTTCCCCACTAATTTATTTTGTCTCACATTTATGGAGCGTAAACTTTAAATTGGCAGACGATGGTTTTTAGTTGAAACCCACCTGTCGCGAAAGCGATTTCCTCATACAAACTTTGGTAATGCCCCCAGTGCACGGCATTGAACCGAACAACTTCTTTTCTTATCAGCATGGGCAAAGAATTAAGTCAGAAATTATGGGCCTATTAGCCGCGGCCTTGCTAAAAACACCAGTTTTTCCACGCTAGTGCAAGAAACACCGTACAATTTGCTATGATTATAACAATATTACGTCTTTGATTACGCAACAAGTTCATCCTTGATAGAACATTCCTAGAACATATTGCTAGAACGGAAATTTCAAAGTGCTTTCTTTCTCTCGTTGAGCAAGTAACGATAGTTGAGGCTTCATTTGAAATTCAAATGAGGAATGCCAAAGTCAATTAAACATTTAGAACGCACAGCGAATATTTGCTTACGATTTGTTTATACGACAAAATCCGCCTTTTAACTTGAAAATCGCACTAAAAATTATAGTGAAATTAAGGCCAATGAAAACAAAAATCATTACAAAAGTGTCTCGCAATTGCAGATGACACTGATTGGTTGAACAGCAACGTTAATGAGCAAGATGAAGGCCGAAACTCTTCTGCAAGTGCTTTGTCTAATTGCCGCAACCGCGAAAGCCGACATTCACGACCCTGAATCGTGGCAACCTCTGGTACCAGCAGGATACTACCATGCTCAACCTAAGGAATCTTATGGAGAGCTTGGATTCGGGCTCCTGGGAGGAGGGTAAGTGATTTGCTTCTGAGGTTTGAAATGCAATCACCGGGAGAACATCGAAACTTTCCTCATAAATTTCGGATTTAAATTGGTCTCAGAGCACGCTTCGGGGGGAAAATCAACTTGAAAATCTGAAAACTCTTGGGACGCACAAATCACAAAAATACCCACCAGAAAACGAAAAATATTATGATGTGAACTGGCAAAAAATCTTCTAGGGGCACTGAAATCTCCCTGCAATCTTAAGTTACTTCAGATAGAGCTAGAGTAGGCACCCGTTCCCTACCCTAACACTCCCGTAGTGTGGTGGTATTTGTTTCCTGTTCTTTCTGCATTGAAATCCTAAATATATGTATTCATTCTATGTATCATGTCTAATTATCAATTGTCTGTTGTTTTTCATTCTAGGTACTCACATGAAGAAGTGGTTCCTCAAAGCAATGACCAATGCGCTATCTACAAAGTGGGTTTTAGCCAGGATTTGTACTTTCAGTATATTCAGTACAAGACGGATATTCCAGATTTGAAGCAGTTCACTCTATGCTATTGGGCCAAGTTCCACAATCACTCTAATGACCATCCCATATTTTCCTATGCAGGTAAACATTATATGCAATAACCATATTTTTAATTATTTTGGTGCACCACTGGTTGGTAGACATTTAATCGGAATAATAGGATAATTAGTTGTCGCAGGTGTGGCAATCGAATTTTCTTCAGCAGCATTTCCTAGGTGGTATCAAGGAAAGAGAAATTTAAGTAATATGTATGTACTAGATAATTCAAATACCGTATTGATCACATGTTCGAAATATTGCGTTAAAATGCTTTCGATTCGAACGAGAAAGGTACTGATTAAGCCTGAATATGTTTACGTTTATGCTGATTCAAAATTTAAATTTCACATTAAATTTACTAGAAGAATGACAAGATTTTTCGATTCTTTGGAGCCAACTTGTTGCGACTTTTCCCCTCCCTTATTCCATCCATCGGAAAAGTTCGTGAAAACGACAAATTTCAATTTCATAATCTTAAATCCCCAAAGGAGCAGAGCTTTTCCCGGCTACGACTATTTCTGGAAATTGCCTCAGGATTGAATTACTGGAAAGAAACAGCAACAAGTGGATTATTATGCCAAATAATCAGATCAAATGTTCGATTTTTAATCGATTGATCAAGATATTCAGCAAGCGATCGACCTGAAATGTTGAATTTAGAAAGGCCAATTATTGTTGTGAAACTGTTATAGTTATAATTATGTTATTATTAGTTTAAATAAATCACTACGCCAATGTATAGGAAATCCATCATGCTCGCCCCGAATGATACAGCAGAATCGATTTGATTGTTTTTTCGAGCCATTTTTTTATGGAAATGTAATGCGGATTTGGCGATTTAACTGGTTTTGAAATTCAGTGAGAATTGCAGCTATAAATCAGTGATACTAATAAATTCGCGCAATTTATCGCAGGAAAAAAATTATTCCGTGTTCTTACCAAACACTTTTAGCATATATTTTTAAAATTTAGAGAGAGGTCATAATATCCCTAATAATGGATGTTCATAAAATGTTTTGAGGTTAAGAAAAAGTTTCAATGTCTCTTTCCAAAAATTACAGGATCGTACTCAACTTGAGTATTTGGTAATTGTAGAAATAATGATTTTTCAAATTTAACTACGCCACTGCTTTTATTTGAATATTTTACTACAAATTTTTTTTGTCAACCTTGAAAGTTCCTAAGTGATTCATGGAATAAGAAGGTTGTTATTAACATGACAATATAAAGTAACAGTTTTACCAAGAAAATAGTTATTTTAAGATATTTTTAGGAATTTTGCTATTTAACTTATGAATGAGTTACGCCTCATATACACAATACAACAACTTTTTTCTGACATATATAGCGTGAAATGCCAGGGTAATACTCAAAACCAAACCAAAAGGAATTTTACACAAAAAGCGAACTATATATATAGGAAATTTTGCAGATAATTTATTAACTAACTGAAAGATAAATTAAATTTTACAAATTTTTTACTGAAAACCTTCACTTTTTGCATTGAAACTCGCACATTAATACGTGGGATGACAACGCGATACTTACAAGAAAATTACAATTAGACATTTGTTAACAGAGACCATTTTTGTCTTAAATTTTTCACAAATTTTACACTGGATTTAAAAACAAACTGTTTTTTTTTTCTAATTTCACGTCCCATATTTTCATTATTTACGTGAATTTTTTCAATGCTATTGATAGAATTCCAAGACGGTATTTTACAGATATTTACAGGGAACTTTAATATATATATGTATATATACAACACCGACTTTTATTTAAGATTTTTCCTATTTTTTAAAATGAGTTTTATATTAAGGTCCTTGAATATTTTGCTATGGAAATTAAAAACAATCCGCGCCACTGATTCAAATAAAATTTTAGGGCAGAAGTGTTCTGCATTCACCACCAAATTAAACACTTAACTAATCGAATTAGTAGACATTACTTAACATTAAACTACGAAGGGGCAGTTGTTGAGAAAGGAAGACTTTACCTTGAGATTTTGAAAAATTTGTTAAGGTCTTTGGATACTAACTACCCTACTGACACTTATGTATTGTAGTTTTAAAACATACACGAAATGCGAATAACGCACGGATAGCAAACCGAATTGTACATGAAGGAGAACTTGACTTTGTTGGGTTTTTAAAGTTTTTAATGAATTAAAAATACCTTTAGGAAACACGCGTGCTACTGGCGTTTCCACGTTATTTTTACTCTCTTATGGAAAAAATTACATTTGTGACCTGTAAGGACCGTACTGGATATAAACGTGATGAAAGTAACACTACAAGAGACAAAACAACTATTTTACATGAATTTTAGGATTTCTAGAATAAAATGTTATAGAAAAACAATCTTTTAAATAACCAACAAATTTGTAGTTTTGTTCATGGAGCTTCATACAACCTCACTATAATACGCCGAATCGATGGCTGTTTTGTTTTCATTTTTCATTACAATCTAAACTAACGTTACAATCTTTATGGTTCATTTTTCTGAAACTGACCTCAAAATTTCAGTGGACGGTCAACCCAAATCCATCTCCTCGGTCGTCACCAACACAGACCGATCCAGCTATTTCAGCTTCACCGTGGACGGTCACACCTTCTACCGCTTAAACTACCCCATCAGACTCAACAGATGGTACCACACGTGTCAGAGCTGGAACGGAAAAACTGGAGAGTGGCAAATTTGGGTCAACGCCGAAAGAGTTGGAAGAGGATTTCACAATAGGGTATGTTTCGTTTTCTCTCCAGATAAATCTGTTAACCAAAAAACTTGCAGCTTGTAGGACACGTGATCCCTTCGGGAGGAATCGCTATTACCGGACAGATTCAAAACCAACTAGGAGGAGGATTTCAGGAAGGATATGATGCTCCTAAAGGTTCCGGAGGAATGCTTGGAGAAATCACTATGGTGCAACTGTATAGTGTGGCTTTGACTGCTGGTAAAGCGCATAAAGACCATAAGCATCACCATGCTCATCAATATGATCATAATGGGAATATGATCACCACTCCTCCTCCTTCGACAACAGTTCGACCTCAGATCAACCATCCCCTCCTCACAGCAGGCCAGCTGAATAGAGGAACCAGGATTAACTTCGCTACGGGACAACAACCCCAAATAATCCAAGGGCAGGATTATAGTGTGGGATATGCTAATGGACAGTTGGTGGGTGGTTTGGTAACTCAGCAACTCACCAAAGGAGTACAACAGCAACAGCAAATACCTCTTCAACAGCAGAACGCCAATCCTCTAGATACTGGATCGTTTCAAACTTTCAATACAATTGGTTACGGTTCTGGATCGTTGAGCAATCCTGCTAACGTGCAGTTTATCAATAATTATCCTCAGCACTCACTATTCAAGAGACAAAACTCTGCAGAACCTCAATATGGAGATAAACTACAGAGCAAACGTGAGGGTAAAAAGAAGAGGGAATTATTTGTTGCAGGAGGGACATTGTATGATGATGGCTTAGCCGAAGGGCCTTCCGCAGGGACTGCGACATATCAAAGCAGTTTATCGTATGGATTGGCAGGAATTGGAGACAACCAGCCGATTTTGAAAAGGCAGAAAGAGAGTGATGAAAGGGAGCCTGCTGAAGCAGAAGTGAAGGCAGTGATGAATGTTTGTTCGGCATGTGATCTTGAACCCTTCGATAAGGCTCTTGTGTTTGGCTGGAGGACAGTCCCTAAGAAATTATTCTCGGGGGCGTTTTATTCTCCTGCGGTACCGCAATGTCGAGCTTTTTAGGACAAATCAAAAAAGTGTAAATAAGTTAGCCTAAGGTCACTAAACTACCTACATCTTCCATCGCCATAATACTATTTATATTTCCATATTAATATTGTAATTTTAGTTGGATTATAAAGTTGTAATAAATAAACAGTCACGTAGTTTCGCTGAAACCAGTATCAAATCTTGAGGTAAGTGGAGAACGGTGAAAAGCATTGGCGTATCGTAATGTTTTACGAAACATTTCTAAAGCTATTTTCCATGTTTCATTTGTTTCCAATTATTATTCGAAAACTGCGTCCGGTACGCCATTGATTTTGTTCTATTTAAACGTACCATGTTAGTATAGGTATATATGCTGTAAGTCTCCCCCATAAAATGGAAATTTGCACCACTTCTGAACTATTGGCGTATCACATATTTTAAAGACCCAGAAATTTTTACGCACGTGTTTATTTTCCTCTGATTTTTTGCTGTTCCTGGCATTAACATAGAAGTCATGTTCTTTACTCCCCTAGTTTTACTGTTTTCAATTGATTACTTTTTATATTGCCCTAAATTGTTACAGTGCTCAGTACATAAAAAGTCATTGACGTACCGACGTGCGTTGAGAATTAGAAATTTATTTAAATTCTTTTTTCCATTTCTACCTCTTCCATCATATTTCTAAATTAAAAATTATGTTCAAGCTTAATATACACTAAACTATTGGCGTAGAACAGCCTTTTAATACCCGGCTAATTTCAAAATTTACACATACATATGTGTATTATATTTGACTTTTTTGTTTTTGGGGGTCCTGACTTAAAATTGTGACTCGTGCGCTCCTGCTTTTATTTGCTTTTAACGTGTGGTTGTTAATTACAGAGAAACGAAAATAATTCACGCTTAGTATGATTTTTGAATCTTAGATAATCTCTTTGAGTAGTATTTCTTAGCGATTTTACTGTTTGGTGCAACTTTGAGTTTTTCCCATAAAATTTAAATATCCGTGAATAACATGGACGTAATGCGTTTGTCAGAAGCTTTAAGAATTTTCAAAATTTTTGAATTATTTTACTTCAAAACTGTGTGCGGTACGCCCCTGTTTTTACTCGATTAAAATGTATGTTGAAATTACAAATAATTCTTGTGGCGAATTTATTGGGGGTAAACAGCCCGCGGAACAAAACCAATTCAAAGTCACTTTTGAAAATTAACAATTTCCAACCTCTGCGAATTCCCGGTCTAAACCGGATTTCCTCAATTATAATAAGACTTTACCCCACTTTCAGGTTTTAATCAAAGAAACTCAATTTTCTTCAAGCATTCAACTCAAATAACTGCTGTAATTATTTCCTGGAAACTGATAATTTAATTGAAATGCGCTCCTATTAAAATTCTTTTTTTTCGCCTCAATCGCAACCATAATGGCAACAACACCCTTAACGCATTATATCCCATTAACGCCTCTGACAGCACATGAAACGTCCGAAACTGCTCGTAAGCAATTTATGAACTTTAGTGTTCTACGGTAAGATCGCCATATCTAAGGACTCTTACATGTGCTTTTTACGGGAAATCTAAGAAATTTCATTGCATAATACCTTACCTTGCTTTTGTGGATGTGCTGGTGCTGATATTCGGAATCAAATTCTGGTTCTGAGAAATAACTGGGGTCCTCAAAGTGTCCCACTCCTCCTGCGATACCGATTCCGGCCATTGGGAGTCCCCCAGAGACGTCAGCTGACTCGAAAAGTCGTAAAACAGATCGATCCCTGATTTCCCTTAAATGAGATCTAGGGAGGGAATAAATATTACAGTTAGTGCATTTTAGAGAAAATGTGTGCGTTTGTTTTTGCGGGAGAAATTTGCTAGTTAATTGAAGTGCAATGTTGGTGCATGCCTGGTATCAAGAGGCACATAACAATAAAAGAGACTATGTATACAGAGTTTGTCATTAATGTAGAATAATCGTAACAACTTTTTAAATAATTTTTTTATAAAAAATGTTTTATGCGAAAGTTACAAAACTAATTTTTTATTACTTTTTGATGACCTTGACATTTTTTTTATCCCATAACACTAACGAAGTCTAACATTTGTTTATCAAATGTAATTTATATTTCTGACTTGTTTTATGGAATCTACACGTATTTACGCATATATACATATTAAATTTTATTGCGGTCAGATAAGACAAATTTCGAGAAAAAAACTATTTTCTTAATTTTAATAAGATAATTAAATTCAATCAGAAAAGCAATATGACAAATTATTGCTCACAAGAATTAATTGTTATTTAATGTTCAAAAAATGTGCTCAAAATATCTTTCGCCGTTACTCAAACACAGTGCTAGTCTTTGCTCTAATGATTTTCTCACCTGAACATACGTGTCTTGCCTGATCGATTGTATTACACGGATAATACGAGCCCTCAAGTCAGTTACGTCATTTTGCCACTCCTTATAAACTTGATCTATTAAATGACCCCAAAGGAAAAAGTCGTATGGATTATTTAGAGATTTTTTTTCCCTTGAAATTTTTCTTACCTAATTTCAATAAAATTTGATATGTATATATGCGCAAATAAATGTAGATTGCATGAAACAGATCAGAAATACACGGTGCACGTTTGATAATCAAAAGCTGGACTTTGTTGAACTGTCACTGGGCAATTAAAAAAGTTTATGGTCATCAAAAAATGAGAAAAAATTAGCCTTGTAACTTTTACTTGAAGCATTTTTTGATTGAAAAATTATTTTAAAAGTTATGGCTGTTATTCCATATACGTACATGCCGGACCCTGTATAGCGGGAAAGTACACTGGCGGAAAATTGTCAGTATGTGTGTTGTGTCAAAATTTCCATCCAGATTCTTTCCATAAAATATCTACAAGGTGTCCGAAAATAACGTCGAAATATTTTGGCAAGTGATTTTAGAAATTAGGATACTAAAAAAACTTCTTATAAATGTATACCAACAATTGCTTCTTAAGAGGGCTGGTACCCCTTAAATAGGGAACCCTGAAGATAGTTTTTCCCAATATCATCGAAACGAATGAGAGAGAAAATGAAGATGAATGAAGGTAATTTTCAATATTTGTTGTGAATAAGCAATAAACCATTAATATTATTAGTCTTGTTATTGCTAGCTAATAAAGAAAATATGTGTATTACAAGGATTCCTGCTCTGTTTAATAAAATGCATTCCGATGTCTATGTAATCGTACATCGATTTATAAAAACTAACCTTTCTGGGAAACGGTCCATCCTAACAACACGAAATACGAGGATTATTTTTACTTCAAAATATTTGCAATTCAATAATTTTCTCAAAAATTAATAAATGTCCCGAACAATAAGTTACGGTGACATTTACGTAGGAGATTCGTCTGTACGTGACGCCCCTGACTAAAAACTACAATTGTTAACATGAAAAAAGTTTTCTCCATTCAACTTATTAAAGTATGCTGAATTTCATAATTTTATCGTAAACCGTTTCGAAAATGTTGCGAAAAAACCATCTGCAGAGGTTCGTTTTTAAGGAGTTCTAGCCTCCTTACTGAAGAAGCAGTTTTTGGGGAAGGTTTATAAAAATTTTTTAAATCATTTTAATCACTAGTAACATCTGCAAAAATGTTCCAACGTCATTTCCAGACACCCTATATATAACCTCCCCTGGAATTCGGTGCGGATATCTCAAGTTTTTTCTACTAATCTCAAATGTTTCGTAATACTTTCTTTTTCATTAGCATTTATCATTCTAATTTTTATCTTTTACATTTTATCGAGTTCTTAACATCAGAAGGTAGCGAAAGTTTTCTGTAAACATTAAAATTTGTCTAATTTTTTTTTGTCGAGATATCGATTGTTTTAAATAACACCCTATATATTTTTATATATTAAATAAATATAAATTCACCAGGAATTTTCTACATCATATCTCTTTTTATCTCTATCCACTTTCGAAATCCTAAAATTTGGAAAAAAAAGTTAATAACGGAAATATTTCTTATATGTTTTCTCCTCTGTTTCTCTACTGATTTTTGAGATTTTGACGATTCAAACGCATAAAAAACCCTTTTCGTCCCTCACCTTAAATCCTCCAATTCATAGAACATGTCCTTGGACGAATCGTGGATATAGATCTTGACGTTGGGTGAGTCGAGGTATTCCATAGTGAGCTGTTTTGGAAATGACCTAACGAAGAGGGCTTTTACAGTATCTATCGAGGTGATTTCGTTCGGAAGCAGGGCCCTTTTCGTTTCGTTACGGTATTGGAGGAACACTAGACCTGAAGAAAAGCAACCTGAAAAGCGTGATTCTACTGGATCAGTAGAATTATGATGTGACATTGAGTATGCCACCATATTCTAACTGAGTGATGGTGGGTTCTCATTAATGTAGAAATGACAACGTAGCTGTCGTCAAAGCCTTAAGCTTTTTGTATGTAAATACTACTGCGATAAAAAAATGACGTGATTTTTCCATTTAAACTGCACGGGTAGTATAAAATCATTATATTATTTTTTTATAGGTTGATAACGCTGTCTATGACATCTATACAAAGTTTCATGGCGATGTATTTGATTGCTGCAGAGGTACATGTATTTTTGTAAATGTACCAAAGCAAGTTTTTCGATTTTTACTATGTCTGATTTTGTTGAACAAAGAATTTGCATTAATTGTTGTTTGAGGATAATACACCATCCCACACTGCATTGATTCTCTGAAAACTCTTTAAAAAAATTATATAAAGATTTTTTATTTTATAAATAAATTCACCTTATTTTTTTACCACGGTAGTATAGTATTATTTTAGCTTGCGAAAGAGCTTAAAAGCGATTACTAATTTGTGGAAATTTATGCTAAAAGCATGTCTAAAATGATTCCAATTGTTGAAGGATAACTTTACGTTTTATTTCTTATCACGAAGTTAAAATAAAAATGCCGAAGAAAAGACGAGCAAAGCAAGCTGAAAGAGAAATTAGGAATTCTTGGATATTGGAACTTATCGGGATTCAGTGGAGGGAAGGAAAGACCAAGATCGATAAAACGTTAGCAGATAACAGAAGAGGAACTGAAAAACCTGTTATTACAGCTACTGGAATGGCAGCATAGTTATCATTGTCCTGAATTGACTTATGCCTAACATTGTTAAGTTCACGAGGATCTACCAATAACTTGACAAATTATTCAATTTTATGGACCGTTTTTTGGAAGTTAGAGAGTAGCATCCCATATGTCGAGCATATGATATGAAAAATAATATAGAGGCTTCCAGAAACATCAGTTCATTTATGCAGTACTCCCTTAGGAGCTAATAAATCAATGTATCTCCTCGCCACTTCATATGGAAAATAATTTCCAAGGAATCCACGAAAGTGGCCGATACTAGGGCTTTATTTCGACATTTTCACGCTTATCAGCCCCTTGGTAAAGGTTGCAAGACCCTTTAGAAAATCACTTCCAAGGACAATTGTATCTTTTGAAATTCTAGAATACGGTTCCTATTAGCTAACTTTTGATAATTTTCATAATGCTAATTGGTCTCTACTTTCTAAACCTGCTATCCAGAACTTTAAATAGAAAATTGGCTTTTCCAGGGCAGGATTGCCGATTAGTAAAAGACAAAAGGAGAACACAAAGTTTTAATTGAATGCTGCCTAGTAAAATGTTTGAGAAAAAAGTATTTTTCATTAAGTTTTAAGAAGTCTAGATTAAAGTTTCTTGGCTGGTTCCAAACAGAGTTTCGTTCCTGATTATTTTTCAAAGAATTACGGGGATACTTTTGGGGGACCACTTAAAAGGCTGCAATCGCTAATTAGATATTGACTAATTTATGATAATAATTTAGAAGTATTCGGAAATGCCGATATTTATATTATTGATAAACCGGACTTATAGAGAGTAATGGTAGAGAACATATAAAGATAGCAACGCGTTGAACAAAATCATAAAATCATTTACGTGTAGTTGGTGAATGAGCGGTAATCTTAAAATACCTCTTGAGTGCATTTAAATACGTAAACGTGAAAAAAATGTTGGGGATTAAGGCGCCTTTTAAGACATTTCTGACTGTTCTAGTTGGTAAGTTTGACAGTAAAATTTTATTTGAGCAGCTACAATCAGTTTTTGCAGTTTTGGTTGTATCAGCACCTTTGGTTCAATCAGAGTTTCTGGGGTAATGAGGGATAACTTTCTCATTAGCATTTTGCGTTTCTCCTTTTGGCGTTCGAAATCATTTTATTTTATCCACTTTTCAATCCCTCTTCTATTACCTGTCAAGATCCCATCACTCGTTCCTTTAACCGAATCATGATAAATACCAAATGCCAAGAATTTATAATTTCTCCTTCACCTTACTTTCCTCGTCATTTTTATTTTTATATCCCCCGCAATAAAAATGTACTAGAACGTGAAGTTATCGCTCAATAATTAGAATAATTTTAGATATGGTTTTGGCATAAATTTACATAAATTGGTGGTTGCTTTTAAGCTTTCACGCGAGCGAAAATTATATTATATTTACATACAAAAACTGAACCTTTTGACTAGGGTAAAGTCACGGTAAAGATATACGATATGTACAGGAAAATTAATAGTAAGTGAATAAAATACAAAATTGCGGGAATTTTGCTTTGAGAAAAATTCCTGACAGTCAACAGAAAAGATAAGTGAATTTCTATTTCATAATATATCGAAAATACATAATTATCTGTATGGTTCCAATCAATTTGATGAGACAATACATCGTTCAGTACAGAAAATATGCTGATTACCATGAATTCTTCGACTTATTTTAATCAGATTCCAATTTTCATCAATAATTTGTGTTAACCAAAACACCTCGTGGTTAAGTTTTACTAACGAAGGCTGTATTTTCATGAAAAATCACGTTAGTACATTACAATAGCCTTTAAGGCTAGAATTAAGTTTTAGCGATTCAATAGCAAACTAAATAAACATTTAAAGGTAGTCATTATGGACAGGTTCCGCAACAAATAATAACGGAATACACTTCAGATTGAGTATCTATTTAAAAATTTAGTCGAGAAATTAATCTTTAAAATAATCGAATGTAATTGTTCTTTCAAGTGTACATACAATAAATAATGTGATCCTGCACATGAAAAACCACGTAAGTGCATCATATCGACAAAAATGTTCCACAACCTCAAAAAATGTCAAAGTTTCGTGAAAAGTTTTAAAGGGACAGAAATTTCTACTTATTATAAAATTCTTTTTCTCTGAAATACATGGAGAAACTGTCTTAGAAATAGCTCAAGAAAGAGGTACAATACCCGCATATTTTAATTATTGAGATACTATTTTAAAAGTGCCGCGAAAACTAAAGTTCATATGGCTATGGAGCAATAATTTCATTAATTACCCATTTATTCTAACGTTACAGTGGACTTATTGGCCACTTCAGGGGACATAAGCGCAACATGGACTTCCCCGATGTACCCCCAACTTTATTCCAACGACACGTCCGTCAATCCCTTAGGCCGCCCCATCACTTCCGAAGAAGACTCCTGGTTGGGCAGCATAATGAATATCGGAGCAGTCATAGGAGCTTTGCCAATGGGCTTTTTGGCAGACAAAATCGGAAGAAAGTTTACTCTTCTCGTAATTGCAGTACCCCACATCATCGCCTATCTCCTCTTCGCTTTTGCCAAGAATATCAACGTCTTCTACATTGGACGATTGATTAATGGGTTCTCTGAAGGAGCTGGATATGCTATATTGCCTATGTATGTTGCAGAAGTGACTGAAGATTCCAATAGAGCAGCTTTTTCGGTTTCACTAAACATATTCTGGACTTTAGGAAATTTTATTCCCTATGCTCTAGGGCCTTATCTACCTATAAGAACATTTAATTTGATTCTTGCTTGCATTCCTTTAACCTTCTTTGTGTGTTTTCTCTCGATTGCTCCAGAAACTCCGCATTATTTAGTGCAAATTGGGGAGTATTCAAAAGCAGAGCTTGTGATAATGGATTTGAGGCATTGTGGAAAAAAAGAAGCTGAGAAGGAAGTGGAGCATTTGAAAGAGATTATAAATTGGAAGGACCACGATGGAAATTTACTGGACATCATAAAAAATCGAAAGCTTCGCAAAGCTTTAGTTATTTCTTTAGTCTTAATAATTTTGCAGCAACTGTCAGGAATTAATGCAGTAACTTTTTACTTGGAACCCATATTTCAGGCCTCGGGAAGCTCATTGTCAGCTTCAGTATCTTCCACCATATGCGGAGCGTGCATGTTTGCCTTTAGCTTCATAACTATTTTCATTGTACAGAGAACTGGCAAAAAATGGCCTCTAGCTATTTCCTGCTTAGGAGACTGTCTCTCATTGATGATGTTAGGGGAGTTTTTCTACGTGAAAGAAGAAAAGAACATGAACACACACAGCATTTCTTGGATCCCAATTGCAGGCCTCATCAGCTACATCTTTTTCTTCAATTTGGCTTTGGCGCCGATTCCATGGACACTCAGCTCAGAACTTTTCCCAAATAAAGTCAAATCAGTATCTTCTTCTTCGGTTGCAGGAGCCAGCTGGCTCTTTTCCTTCTTCATTACAAAATTTTTTAATTTATTGACAAAGACTCTGGGCAAAGCCGGCACTTTTTGGCTCTACAGTGGGTTTTGCCTGTTTGCGGTGCTATTTGACATTATTTGGGTACCCGAAACCACCGGGAAGACTTTCGGTGAAATTCAGGCAATGTTGTAACAATAGCCATTGTAAATATTATTTATTGTATGTATCGTGTGAATGGGAACAGTAAAATCAAATAGAATCATGGTTTGATTTCAGTTAGAAAGAGAGTTAGTTGAAAAAAAAACATATGATTGGAAAATAAAATGCACCATTTAAGTAAAAAATTTGAAATTCTAAAACTTTCATTCATCCAACCTCCTTAAATGAGACGATTTGTTGAAAGTCTCATGTTGAAAGGCTTTACGGAGTTATAGAGTAAAAGTTTCGAAAAAATAATTTTCGCAAAAAATAGTAAATTATCAAATTTTTCAAAAATACGTGAAATTTATTATTTTATAACATTTATTAATTTAATGAATTTGTAAAAAATAATGAATGAAAAATTCAAAAATATTGTAAATTTTTTGAGTGTCAATATCTTGGAAAACAGCATAGGTGTTATGCAAAATTGTTGCAGAAAGTAGTCACTTAAGTATCTTAATTTCCGCTGCAAATAGAGGGAAATTGATAGTGGGGTCTGAGGATTTAATACAAAATGTTATACCAAATTTCTTCTAAATAATTTTGTTTGAAAAATTTGTTCTAGTAGTATTAGAAATTGGTTAGTATGAAAAGAAGATTTGAAAAAATTAAAAACTGCTTGACGAGTAACGAAGATCCTGTAGATAATTAGACTTGAGATAGCTTCCAAATATATAAAACTTGAGAATATGAAGTCAGGCAGGTAAGACGTGATTGCATAACGCCGGACAACCGGAAGATATACATGATTGAAGTTCAACTGTATATTTATTTTACATTTATTACTATACAGGCATCAAGTTTAATATGCTGGCGCTTATGCAGCATTCTGTTCTTGTTGTAGATACGAGGTCACATATAAATGAGGAAAAAGTTGCTGCTTTGTATGCCCAATAATAATTTAAGGTTATTTAATTTTCTTTGCAAAACCTCGATACAGAGTGAACACAAAAAATAAATTTTTAGAAAAACTGTAATTTAATAAGACATGTTTTTCAAAGATAACCATTTTCGATTTTTACCTGTTATGCTTACATATATATATGATAACGGAAAAGATAGTAAAATATGATCCTATATTCTTATTAGGAACACAAAAAGCAACTTTTTCCTACTTTGTCCACCTCGTAATTCCAACTCCAACGGTAAAAAACCGTGATAAAAAACCAATGTACAGGGTCATTCAAACTCGACGCCCCACCCATTTTATGCGAAAACAGTTGGGCTTAGCAAAATAATTTTTTCACCAGATTAAATAAAAGGACGTAAGCTACAATAAATGCTAAAAACGTTGAAACGTGGAAAGCGACGCTCGGCGTCGCGACGCCGACTTTATATTTTTTTTCAGAAACATACCCTTTTTTTTCAAAAATGTGAACATTGATACATTCTAAACAAGTTTTGTATAAAAAGTTTTTTGAAATTTCTAATCATTTAAAAGCTACAGGAGAAACAAATATTGACATATTAGGTAGTCTTGGGGATATATTTCGCTACGCACTTACGCATGAAGTAGGCGAACAAACAATGTAAACCGTTGCCTAGCAACACAAACGTGTGCTTTTACGTGATCAGTTTGACTGAATGTTCATTCTCATATTTGATAGTTAACAGTAGAAAGATACTTTTTTAATTTAATATTAGAATAATGGTTAGTCATCAAGAAAAAGTCGATATGTTATTAATTTATGGCGAGACTCAACGTAATTCAAGAGCAGCAGTTAGACTATATCGAGAAAGGTATCCAGATCGAGTGATTCCTGATCATAAAATGTTTCCTCGTTTAGAAACAAATTTAAGAAACAATTCAAATGTATTTTCATGCAGAAAATCAATGCCAATAGCAAAATCTGTTTCTAATGATTTTGTCGTAGCTCAGATCTGCCAATTTTTTGAAGGCAATCCTAGAGCGTCAATTAATACTGCAAGTCGACGATTAAATTTAAGTTATTCTACAATTCAACGCACTCTAAAGAAGAATAATTATATTAATATGACCCTGTACATAGCTCATATTAAGACTTTGTGCATGTCATGATAATTGTGGTGAAATTCTACGAGGTCCTTGCAATATTATACTTTTGTATTAGCAGGCAGACGATTTAATTAATGAAAGTTCCCTTCACATTCTTCATAAGGAAAAATTCATCTTATACATAGTAATTACATGGATAAGCTTCTACCACTATAATCCTAATGGATAATCTGTATTGCTAGATGCAAAATTATGCATTGCATACTTTACTATATGGAAGCTTACGCAAGGCAAGGTTTCCGTAGTCAGGCACTGGTTACTAAATTCTTAAAATTTAGTTGCTATTATGACTGATGTATTACCCACTCAGGGTTACAAATTTCCAGCCCTGCCCTCCTGCTTAATCATGGTGCATTAATAACTAAAAATGACAAACAGAAAAACTTTCCACTTTGTTGTATACCGGGTGTACTAAGTTAAGTGTGCACTATGATTAATTTTGTTATTAGTAGAGATAGAGCCCTAGTTTAAATTGCAAAGAGTTGTATTTTCTTGGGCTGGTTGCAGTGGTAATACTAGAAAAACAATTGAAAATCGCGTTGTAAAGATAATATTTTTTTTTATGGAACACTGTGTATATTTATAAACGAAATTAAAACTAGTTTAAATTTATACAAAAAGCTTTTTGTCTGAAATTTATATTTTTGTTATATATATACGATTCTAAAACACCGCATTGTATTCGTGTAAAAAAGACATTTTAAAATGTTTTATCATATTTACTATGAATTTACAAATGCCTTAAATTTTTTATTTTACTAATCTAACTTATATATGACATTTTTTACTTTTAGTCGCTCAGCATTTGCTAGATTAAATTAATTTTATTGATTGCCGCTTATACAATTAGAAATAAAAATAATTCGATATCTTAAAAAATATCAATTTTAGAAAAAAATTACTGAAGTTTGTTGTATAAATTTTACTAGTTTTAATTTCGTTTATAAATATACACAATTTCCCACAAGAAAGCGTTTTTTTTTATTGTCTTTACAACTCGATGTCTAATTGTTTTTCTGGTATCACGACCGCAATCAGCTCAAGAAAATATAACTTTTTGCAATTTCAACTAGGATCTTAGATCGTATAATAACAAAGTTAAAAATGTTGCGTACTTAATTTGGTACACCCCGTATCCTTACAAACGCATTTAGCGTACAAAATTTTAATTTGTATATAAGGTTTATATACAGCTATACGGCTGCTTAAAAGAGACGCGGAATACATAAGGGGGCGATTGCTCAGGTCGTTTTATGAAAATATTTCCTATAAACATAAGTCCGTAAATGTATTGTTTCCAAGATACAGGATGTTAATATTTTTTTAATAACGGTTTTTGAAAAATAAATCGACTATTTTTTGACCAATTTTTTGAAAGTTTTTAAAAATCATCAAATCACAAAGTATTCTTAAGGAATAAAGGAATGGACCGTTAGATTTTTTGAAAATGTTTTTGTATCATAAATAAACATGCAATAAAATGGTTTTTATTTTTTATCTCATAAACGAAGTAGAATACGATAAAAATTCAAAAGACAAAAAAGTTGTATTTTTTGTAACTTCATCTCAAAATAATCTCGGAATTTAATTAAAGTCAGGTGCGTACATTTTTTGTCAGCAAATTTGATTAAAGTGTTTCCCCCCTGAAGTCACTGGATTTAATCAGTTTTGTTTGAGTTAGGGCCCAATTAGTTCCGCATTCTTCAAACAACACTGCGAAATTTCAAACAAATCACTCAAAAGATATTTGAATTATTTTTCAAAAACCGTTGAAAAAAAAATTAACACCCTATATCTGGAAAACAATACATTTCCGAATCTACATTTATAGGAACTTTTTTTCATAATATGACTTGGGAAATCACTCACTTAAATATTGCTACGTCGTTTTTTAAACACTCTTTATATATCATGCTTTAAAACACTTTAAAATTTTTGTTTAAAATTATAAGTTTTTTAATGCTTTCAGACAAAATAAGTTTTATGAAAATTATGAAATATTAAATTTTTTGCATTGATCCATGTGCTATCTGGTTGAAATTACCTACTTTGTAAATTAACTTAACCAAATTTATTTCAAATTTCATTAGACAAGGATGTAGCATATTTATTTAGTTACAAGAACGAAGCGCAAATAATATAATCTAGATATTGTTTGAAGTATCGCTAAGCCGAATTTCCATTTTCAAGTTTTCTATAGTTTCTCGAAGAAAACCCAAAATTAGTTTTTCTTCATTAGGCCATTTTCTTTATAGTTATTAAAGAACAAGCAAAAACTTGCTTCAATTACATAGAATAGAGTGTCCTGGTCATAAGAGAGTTAATTAAAATTAAAAAGAAAGTTATTAAGCTTTTATATTTTATTTATAATGCCAATCCTGAAACAATAATCGACAAATAACGCATCTTTCATGGGGCACCCTGGACTCCAATGTACTATCCACACAACATCTATTAATCTACAACACTAGTCTCTATAAATAATCCATATACACCAATTAAATTTATTTGGTGTTGAAGGAAATAGTATTTCCAGATCCATGTAATTTATGATTGAATAACTCGGGTCTGACCTTTCATACTAATGTTAGAACATCAGGCAAAAGTTGTAAAATTTCTCTGTATTAATATAACAAGGAAATACGGAGATTATTATGGCTAGATATCACGGTACTTACTGATGATAGTAAATGCTGCAATAAATAAGTTCATGGAAAGTAAATAGATATAATCTCCAAATCAGCTCAAATTCTATTTCCTGCTTAGTGATTTGATAAAAAGCAACTATTCTAGTTCGAATTAATAACTAAGATACATATAATACGAAATATCCTTTCAAATTTCTCTTTTTTTAGAACTGTAATTTGCTCCTTTCGTTACTCATAGCACACATAATTCTTGCAGCTGCAGACAACCATAAAGAATTTTCACTTTGAAATTAAATCACATTGCAGTCAAAACAAGCGTCAGTTTTATACAGGGCGGAACAGCTAAATGGAATAAATTAAATGTCTGCATTCAATATCATGTGAAAAAATTTCGAAACAAATCAATTCTAGATTCAAAAAATGCATCTTGCAACGTAAAAATTTCATCTCTACATTCAATCCCCTTTGCGTGACAATTGCAACCTCCAAATTTTTAAATCGGAAATATGGGTTTGTAATGCCGCATTTGATTGGTTTCTTTATTTTCTCCGCCAAATTTCTATGGTTTTAAACTTTATTGCTAAAATTTGTAAAAAAAACAACAAATTCATATAATTCACTAGAATCTATACAACAAACTAAATACTTAGTAACTAATACCATTTCATTATTGATAATGTAGAAAAATATCAAAACAAATCAATCTTAATTTGCTATGATATGTTCAAAATGCATGCCGTGAACCTCGTGGCAGCGTGCTAATCGTAAAAATGTCGTCTAACGTCAATCAACATCTGAAGTCTAACCGATCTAATCGCTAGTGTTGTTCTTCTTTTTAAGTCAACTATTTTGTTTTGTACACCACACTTTTCACATAATCGCATCACAAAAAGTCCAAAGGAGTAAAATCAGGTTAGCGTGCTGGCCATTCTAGCAATTCCCGCCTCTCTATCTACCAATTTGGAAAAGTTTAGTCGAGATATTGCCGGATATTAATATGGTAATGTGATGGAGCTCCATGCTGCTAGAAATATATCATATTAGCTGACACCGTTGGGTTCGCTTGATCAGCATATAAGTTAGCCAAAGTTGGTACAACATTCTTTTGGAGTAATGCTAGATAATTATCTCTACTCGACTTTCGGTCAACGAAGGAAGGATCTATGATATGACCTCTAATTATCCTTGTCCAAACATTAACCTTCACGGAGTTTTGCATGTCTAATTTTCTCATCGAGTGAGCATTCTGAAGACCATAAATGACAGCTTTGCCTATTAACATCATCCTGAAGTGTGAATGTGGACTCATCAGAAAACATTACATTTTCTTGCTGGTTAACATCGTTTGTATCATTTTTTCAGGTTAGTTCAGTTCAGTTCTTCTATCAAAATCGTCTTCATGGAACTCCTGAGTTGTTGTTGTTTTATAGGGATACATTTTATTTTCTTTCAATATGCGCAGAATCGAGGTATGACTAACATTGAATCCTAAAAATGAATGTAGACTAGAATTATGTGGGTCTTCTATAAAACGAATCATTACACCTAATTTGGTATCGTTATTCATTGCAGTGGAAGGTTCGTTTTTATCTGCCGTACGTGCCCACGTTCACGAAACTCCTTTGCGATTTTCCTAATTGTACCTCGGGATATAGCCGGAAGATCTGGAAATTTGTCTTGAAATTGACGAGCAACTTCGCCCTCTGCTCGTTTTATTTCCATAACCAATCATCTGTGGAATGATCATTTCATACATTTCTGTTAAATAAATCGTGTTTCTAAATTACAGAACACTGACAACTCAGCGTTTCCACTGAAACCAACAGAATCAGATTTCTTTATATTGAAGAAAACGGGGCAAAAGTGCAAATCAAAAACAAAAATCTAATGAAACGTTATTTTGTTTTTTTATTGTGCTGTTTGTTTAATTTTAACAATTTTCAAGAGTTTAAGAGGTTTGAGGTATACATTACAAATATCTCATAGTACAGTGATATTGATTTTTTTGTTATTTTATTACATTATCAATAACGAAATAGTATTCGTTATTAAGTTTTTAGTTTGTTATAGAGAATGTCGTGAATTACACGCATTTATTGTTTTCCTGTAAATTTCTGCGGTAAATTTAAAATTATAACAATTTTGAATAGAGAATGAAAAGTCCTTTCAAACGAGGTATCAAAAACTCATATTCCCTATTTAAAATTTTGAAAGGCAGCTATTACGCAAAGGGGGTTGAATTTATTGATGAAATTTTTCCGTCGTACGATACATTTGGGCATATTTTTTTCACTTTTGTCGAAATATGCTGATATTGAATTTATTCCAATTAGCCATTCCACCATGTATATATGTATAAGTACATTTTCACGCTGCACATCAAATAACTCTCAAATAAAACAACATAAAAGCAAAAATATTAATTTCGATGAGGAATTGTCCGCGATGAGTGAATTTTAGCGCGGGCCAAATAATGACGTTATTACCATCTGCGAATATACAGAGTATACTGAAATGCCTTAGGGAATACTATTCCCTTTTTTTCATAGCAGACAGGGGTATCCTAGGAACGAGGTGTACGAAGGTTAAAGAGACTTGTTGCAAAATATTCGTAAATAATTTTGTATTTGTAGAAATTCGATAATCAAAAAGTCGGCATACACCAATGGCTTTTTACAGAAAGGTTTACTACGGGAATATTTTCTACTAAAGAGCAATAACAGTTCTTTTTTTTATTAAAACACTGAGGCGTGCTGAGAGCAGGAGTTGCGGGATTAAACAGATATTACAAGAAAAAGTGTATACAGCTTATTAGTTTAATTCTTTTATGATAACCCGAGAACTCGTGTCGTAATTGAAAAATCAGTCTTACAATATTTTTTCGCAAAATTTGATATCGGAAAAGTGTGTGAAAAATCATTTAGCTAATTTGCAGAGGCTGTGCAAATACTTGAAAAACCTCCAGAACTTCAACCCTCCCTGTATAACTTAGTCCAGACATACGTAGGTCTATCTGAGACTCCACCATGGTATAAGAGATACACTATTTGGAACTTTTTAAGCTGATATCGCTTTTAAGTAAACTATTCATCAAACTGTTGTTTATATAGTTTTAATGTACAGACCAAAATCTCGAAATAGTGATTTTCTAGTTGCACCTACAGAATGAATTTTTCGAGATTTACTACGTGATATCTCAAAAACGGTTTAAGATAGGGGCATTAAATTTAGATTCGATCAAGATTAATATCATATTTTACGTCCCACTCCTAAAATCCCTAAAGTTACTTCGCCCAAAATGGAAAAAAAATCTGAAACTGATTTTAAGTTATCGGAATGGCGAAATCCACAGATATGTCAGAGAACTAATACTCCAACTCGCGTAACTTTTAAAGTCTAACTCTTATAATTTGAATTCCTTTTCGCTTGGAGGTGTCATTATTGGAAAAGTACGATTAAAACTCCACCCAGGTTTTAATTAACGTTTTGGAATGCTTACCTAAGGGCCTTTCCAAGGTTTTGCTGGGCGTTCGCACAACTGGAAGGGAACTGCGCTGTTTTCCACCTCTCCGGAACCCTGTAGAGCTGGTCTCCACCTCCGACATGATGCCAGGGTCGTCGTCGAAAAGCATGGCATTGGATGGGGGCGGGTATCCTCGCAAGTGGCCCTAATGAGGGTAACAAGTTTGCAGTGGATTGTTCAAATGAAATACCCTTAATATGGAAAAAAACTGCATGTTACATCTGTATCCTTAGACCGCAACATTAATTTCTTGAATAAATCGCTAAAATCTCGACACTTAATAATGCGCTAAGAAACGGAATTACCCGTGGCTAATTTAAGTCCCATCGGTCATTATCTCTTTTATTCGCCCTTTTCGCTACAGAATTCTTACAGTGAAAGTTGGAAACTCAACTAACAAAGAAAAACAAGATTAATACCAAATCTGGAACAATAATTGTTTTGCGTCAGGCTGGAAGATTAATTAGTCGGATAATGATCTCGGGGGTGAAGTAAATAGACAGGTGGTCAGTGGGTTAAAAAAATAATTTGTAATTTACCATTTTATTGCGTTTATTTTCGTGTCTACTTCGTCACAAATTTTGAGTATTAAAAATAGTTTTTTCATATGCCTACTTTCAGGCTCTGCTATACAATCATTGCTTAAAGTCGGTTTAGCTGCACCTGAACTAGTCCGTGCACCACTGATTAGATTAGTATTGCTGTTACTAAATATCATACATCATATTAATTTTCCAGCAATTCTATTTTTGTGAAATAGTTAACGAACCAATTCTGGATTCAACAAAACCGACTTTGAACCATAATTGTCTAATTGGTCTTAGACGTACTGAACTATCTATTAACCTTGGGCTATAGTCTAGAGCACCCATCAAGTTTAACTTCATCTAAATAAGAAGAGAATATTTCTGTTTGAAAACACTTTGGCGAAGAACGTTGGCTCTTAAAGATTTGACCACATTGTCCTATGAATAGCGCATTTTCTTGTCGTTACGAACTTTTATTCAGAAGTCTGTACGCCACTGGCAACAAGTAAAAAAAAATGAGAATATTCAGTGGGGGTAACTGTTGCGCGACAGTTTCACAACTGCATTGCAACTATGCATATGAAATAAACTACCATTGAGCAGCGAGATTCCAATATTTGCACAACTGTTGACGCTACTGACTTCGGCCTTTAAATTGAATTTTTTTTTGTTACAAAAATAGAATGAGCCTAATTCCTTAAAAATGTAAAATCCAAGTAAGGCAGAGTGGTTATTCTTGACAGTAGAGTTCTTCGAAAACATTCTCTTGCAAATGGGGCTTTCTCCTACAGTTATTAATCTCTGCTCAGGATTCCATAGGCATGCTACGCCTGTGGGTTTATGCAGAATCAGTCACCAATTATTGCTATAGAAAAATGTGATTCTCGACTTTAATTATATCGTAAAAAATCCTGTACTGAACGAAAATTTTAGAATTGAGAAACAAGAAATCCTTTAAAGGCAGCTTTCAAGAACAAGCTGTCTCTTCTAGGCACGTAGTACACCACTGAGTTTGTGTATGTTGTATACGACACTATTACTATATAAAGAAGGGTATTAAGTGAGGATTATTCAAAAATTGAGAAACACTGCGTCCGAAAAATCCCTAAAAATGATTTTGTAGGTATAAGTTAGTTGTCTTGAAGATATGCAACGCCACTGGTTTTGGGCATATTCAATACTCAAATATTTCAAAAAAGAGAGGGTATTAAAACTCTGAAGAAAGACATCGTTATATTGATTTAGTCAAGATTGATTTGGAACAAAAATGATGTCATGTCGTCGCGGAAGCGTTCATTAAACCATCCTTATGATACATGTATGGTTACTAGGGAAACAATATTACATGCATTCTAATTTCGCGAAGTCTAAACACATTACTAAATGTATAATACTTCTTCAGGGTTAAAACAATAAATTCATTGTAATATTGCTGTTTTCGTAATAAAAATTATTGTATAATATTCGTATACAAGAGGCTTTAAAAACCTTGAGCTCTACGAAACACTTCATCCCGCGTACTGTTTTGGAAGATGTCGGTGGTGCTTTAAAGGCCTTCTTATACATTCGAAATTGCACTATTATCCCACGTGTGTATGTAAAAATTTTACAACACTATAGTATTTTAAACATGAAATATATACATCTCCGTAGGATTCTGGCCACTCTAATTTTCCTCTCCTGCTTCCTTCTTTAAATAAGGCCCCGCCTTTGAGAGTTAACACAATCCGTATATGGAATATTACCAGTTTAATGTATTTTTGAAATTTATATTTTTGTTTAAAAGAAAAACCCGATATTGTAGAAATATTTTCGTTGATTGATTTGACCTCTGGTTACACCGAAACTGACCCTTACTTCATTTGTTTTTAATGGAATATGTAATTTTTTCAGTAAAAATGTTTTTTTTTGTTGAAAATAAACATAAGTTTCACAATACAACACAGTGCCGATTCTCAACGGTTTTATATTTATTTCGATTTTTTTGAGTTTTTCGACACATAAAGCTTTATTAAAAAAACTCAATTATTTACAAAATTATTTAACATGAATTGATTAAATCAATTTTGAATTACTGGAAAATTAACTAATTTTTATAGGCAATTAAAAAATTAGTAAAATTATTTAAAAGATTTTCAGAAACAAATGAAATTTACAATTTTTAAATTAGAAAAATAATTTTTTCAAACAGTACCTTACAATTATTTTTGCATCATTCGATTGGTAGGAAAAAAAACTAATACGATAAATATCATAAATATCAGAAATTAATACTGAATTGTATTATAATACTGATGTGTATTTTCAACAAAAAACCCATTTTTCTTAAAAAAAACTGCCATGTTCCATTTTAAAAAATGAAGTAAGTGTCAGTTTCCGGTGTAACCGGAAATCATGTCCGGTTGAAAATATTTTTGCAATGTGTGGTCTTTTCCACACAACAAAACTATAAACTTGAAAAATGTATTAAACTTGTAATTTTCCATATCTCGATTGTATACAGGTTACTTTTTAACATATCTTTATTACCTGACGAACTTCGGATTCCGGAGGTGTCAAAAGAATTTTCACATTAACCGCCTCGTTTTTCTCAAACGCAAACGAGCGTTCCGAGACCTTTATCAATCTCCTTTTTCCGGTCCTGTCCAAGATTTCATCTGGATTTAGACAGGGCAGGGAGTCAGTGAAAGAGATGACACTCGCCAAGGGATTGAAATTAACTTGCTTTGACGGATTTTTGTTGTCCCTTTTGTCGAGGTCTTTATTTCGACATCTGTTTTCCGTCTGAAGAGCCCGGCGAAACTTCGAGCCCATTTCCAGGCTTGGAGGGAGAGAAACGACACTTTGAGTTGACATATTTTTATTGGCCTATAAATTATCCCTGGGATGTAATATTAAGGCCAATTTCAAGGAAGCTTAATAGCGAAGTTTCCCGCACAAAATATATATAAATTTCCAGGTTATATTATACGTAATATTGTGGAAAGACAACCGACATATTCAAAGACCCGCCATAAACTGAATTAATTCCACTGAAGGATCATCATCAGGCCTGTAATAATGGTTAAGTCGGCCTAATTGGTGAGGTCACGCAATTTACTATTTTGATGAGAACAGGATCTGCGGCTTAACGATGATTCCGGATCATAATGAACTTGATGTAATAGGAATTTTCGCGTAGGGTGCGGCTTACCTCTAAATCCATGGTCCGAGATAATGGTCCTCCTTGACCAGACATGTTCGGCAAATATTGACCACCTGCACCTGCGCCCAGGGTATGCCTTCGAGGGTCGTCGCGCCGCGTACTGCGGCTTCTTCCTCTCACCTCTCCACCTTCATTGTCACTACGAGCTAAAAGAAAATATATGAAAATGTAAAAGATCTTAAAAATTGCAACTTTAAGCGTATGAAACAAATCGACGAGATCAGTTTAGGTTGTATGTGGTTGCGATAAATTTAAGCCTAAACAATAGGTTAGTGTTACGGTTGATTGATATTGCAACGTTGCAAGTTTAATTTTTTTTTTAATTGTTTACGAAAATAGTCGAAATGATACATTTTTTAATGAATTTTAAGGCCTTTTAAATAAAAAAAATTCAATACCGTACAGTTAAAAAAAAACGCAATTCAAAATCATTAATTTTATACTCACTGCATTTCGTAGCTTCTAGACTTGTTTTCTTGTTTCCGACGATTAAAAATAACACAGGGTATTTTCAAAAAGTTGGGATTTTTGATTTAATTAATATATAGAAAGGACCAAAAACATTGCATAAATTTATTAAAAATTGAAAGAGTTATTTTTCATGACAATCCTGGAACACGTCAACTATTGTTTTTTGTTGTGAATTTCTTAACGTAACCAACATGTATACAAAGCTAGCCATGTAGTAAATAAATGACATTTTTCATTTTTTTCTTAACGGCAACCATATATATTATGATGTTTTTGAGTTCTTTCAGAAATTCGAAATATATTTCATATAACATACTCAAATCTAAATTTAACAAATTTAAAAAAAATACAAAAAACTAAATAACGATAGAACCATTAAGACTTCAAAAGTAACAATGTAAACTACTATAATTTAATGTATTTAAGTGTTCTACTATGCCGCGAACTTCCTGACATTGGGCACGCCGCAATTCAAACTCCCCAAGAACTTTTCTTATCAATTAAGGAGGTATTTGTTGATCTTCTTGAGTAATTTTATTTTTTAACTCTTCCATATAACTCTTCTTGGCTTATTTCAATACACCCTGTGTTTCAGGTAATCTCATGAAAGAGTCTCTAGGGATGAGGTCAGGCGATCGAGCAGGTCACTCTAATTACCATATTGCGTAAATATTTCAGAATCTTCTCCATTCATGAAAATCGGCCAAAGCTTTTTGAAATAAGAGCTCTTACGAACGACTGGAAATACGCCATTTCGACTTTGTTGATGAACAGTTTAAATCATGTCAACAAATCTTCAGATAAAAACATTAATTTTTTTCGTTAATTAGTTGATAGATATATGACCTGAAAAACAGTGCATTTTAAAGAATGCGAAAATCGCTGATAAAACCAACATTTACAAATAAATATGTGCTCACGAGCCGCAGGCGAGTATAATAACACATATGAATAAGAAATAGACATTGGAATTGATATTTGTTTGTGTTATGTCATTTCTACGATTTCCATTACGAAGCCATGGGAAATAACCTTATTTCTTTAGTTTACGACTGCAACCCATAACAAATGAAAGTATACCGTATCATACGTGATTAAAAATGCAACATTCTCAAAGCCGAATTATTTCTTTACTCAAATGACTCTGAAACTTCAACATTTATTTCCCATCCTAATGAACATCCTCCTATCAAGGAAATTTATTCTACAGAGTATTCAACGATTCAACAACACTTTTATAAAAATCATACAGACTAGATTTATTTGGAAGACTTTTGTTCACAAATTTAGTGTCTGGAGTCATGTTCTTTAGCTAAATCACCCTTGATTTCCACTGATCCTGAATATTTTTTCCCTTTTGGGATATTTTTGAAACTTTTCCGACTCGACTTCTTAATAATAACTTTCTCGCATTTATGGCAATCGCTACATAGGAACACCTTTATTGAATACCGTTTTGTGAATGACAAAATAATCGGAGTTATCTTCCGATCTACGTCACTTTTGCCTCTTTGAATATCATAATCTCTTTCAACCTCTTCTCGCAAAACAATTTCCTCACCTTTAAACTGATCAACGTTTTTCAACCCTTTGGACTTGTTTTTATGCATCCCTAGGTCTCCATAGAATGCTGGAGGTACTCGAGGTTCATGTTCATTATCCTGGCTAGAACTTCTAGAGCCAGTGCTAGGTAAATCATACAAGGTCTTGGTTTGAGATTTGGGAATGTAGGAGGACTTAACTTTAGTCATTTTATACTGCCAATAATTGAGGCTTTGCCCAGGTTGTGTATCTCTGAAGGTGACGAATCTTCTACAGCAGAGCCAGATATTTATGCTCACGTTGTTGTACCAGACGTTGATTTCATTAAGATGCCCCGATTTTTTAATGGCGACATTTCCAATATTGACCCTCACTAGACCTTCTGAAGAACAAGGTATAGAACTGCAGCAAATTGATCTGCTTTTTTTCATTCTAGATGCAACTTCTGGCTGAATTTCTGTAGACGATTGAGGCATAAAGAGATTTATAAGAGTATTCTTAAAAGGAGCAAAAGTCTTTGGTATCATTTTATACCTAGGATCAGTCTCTTTTTCAGCCATCACAACTTCTCGAGATGCAGATTTTTCAACTGTCCTTTCCACAGGTATTTCATAGAAAGGCAAAATTTCGTCTGATGGGATTCGCCTAAGGGCCGCAGGCCTAGAATTTTCATGGATATTTGCCGGAAAATCTTCGATATCTTTATTCAGAAATTCTCGTAAATGCAATTGATGGCTGTCTACGAAACATGGTCTTAAAGGCGATAGGAAAAACATCTGCTCATTGAGGGGACCTATATCCGCCCTCTTCAGAGCCTCAGATTTTAGTTTCTCGAATGAAGCAGTTTCGGAGAAGTTTACATAGGAGATGAGCATGGTTTAATGAGGAGTTTTGATGAATAACGTACGTTTAATTTTGCCTGCGAACTGACAGAGTGTCAAATGAGGTTACGTTTTTAAAGCAAATAGCATAGGCACTTCATATTCCAGGCTTCGTCTTGTTTGCTAGGGAAAACTTTCCAGAAAGGTTTCCCCTTTTCCCCATTCCCTCGTGTGACATTTCCTGCTGCTTTAATTCAGATTAACTCTCCAGAAATCCGGGTTTATGTTGGAGACATTCCAGAGAGAGGAATAAAGTAGGCAAAAATAGGGCCCTAGGAATGTGTGAACTTGGTAAGACATTTGTGATAATATTGATTGAATTGTAGCTATTTGGGCGGGTGCTTGTAAAGGTTTTAAGATTCCGTTATTTTTTTATACTGGGTGTCCAGGCAAATCATAGACATGAGAGATTAACTTAAGAAATCGGATTTTATTTTCCTGTGCCTGCACGGATTATCCATTGGAAACTTTTAAATCGACGTCGTGGTACTCAAGACCGGCCATCATTCCGCATTTTTTTCAATCTTCTAGTCAGAGCCATTTTGGCTGAAAACGCCTCCAAATTTCAAAAATTCGTATGTCCCGTGTAATCGTTCAAGGCCACGATTGGTCAGATTGATTAGGGATCTCTTCGAGCAATTGCTGTAACTGTTTTTGCAAACAATGTTAAAGTTTTTTCTTTTTGTTCACTTACTCGTTTGATTGAAATTTAATATGTAGGTAGTTGTTTAATTTTTTTTTTCACTTTGTCTTTGATACATTTGAATAAAAGGTTAAATAAAAAAAGGACAATCCATTTGACATGAGGTTTTTACCCTTATATTGTTGGCGACATTGGGTTTGTTTAATTCTGACCTTGACTCTAACCAATAGTGGGATCGAACGGTTATGCGGGAGTTTCAAATTTTTTGAATTTGGAGGCGTTTTGAGCCAAAACAGCTCTAACTACAAGATTAAAAAAATTATGGAATGATGGCTGGCTTGAATACAATGACTTCCATGTAAAAATTTTTCAATTAGATAATCTGTGCCGGAGCAAAAAAATAATTACCGATTTCCATCATCCAGTTTTACAGAAAGAAAAACCTTATACCGCACTCAGTATGTTCCAAATAAAGAAATTTTTTAAATTTATTTGTCCCATGTTACTGTTTATTGTGAGCTGATCGTCACTTTAAATATGATGTTCTGAAGGCCCCTGATTGTACTGGCTTCAAATGTATATTTTTCAAATAATGATTAACCCTTACCAAGCTCGATAGGCAATATTAACTCGCATATCATAACCTTTCTAGATCTGGTTACAAAAAAAATATTTCTCCCATTTTTAGTTTTGTATCCCCATTTCTAAATCTGAAATGGTGTCAAGTACGTCCCTGCTTATATAGGATCGTTTTCCAAATTATAGAAAATGTATATAGCACTTAGTCTAAGCTAATACATGGGCGTATCACAGTGTTTTGAAAACAGTAATTTTTCATACTTATTTATTTTATTTATTACTTTAAAATCAGTGGAGGATCTAGATGTAGGTGGACCTAGGCACAAAGTAAATGTACATCCCGAACACGATAAGCAACTACCTTGATAAGTGTGTACGTCCGCCACTGAGTTAGAGTTCAGGCTATTTTTAATTTTCGATTAATTTTGTTTATGTAATGAAAGAGAACTTTTCATGTTAAATGGCTTTTCCTTGGCGGTTGTTTATAAACAATTCTGTATTGTAGCACGTTTATAGGTTTATCCAACCCGCATTGTGACCACAATGCCTATCATAAATACACCCTTGGTTAGTGCCAATAGGGTTGCAAATTACAGATATGCTTTGTTCAAATTTGATGGTTACGTTGCGTTTCTCTCTATGAGAGCGACTTAACATATCATCTATCCCCCACCCTAAAATGGGCAACTGCCTGGAAATCAGAGACGATGATAAAATTAAAAATTGCAAAATGTCTAAAAACGTCACACTACAGGGTCACTATGCGGGGTGAGGACTAGAAATGTTGGAAACCTGTAAGGAGTTCGTCAACCCCAAAGATATGGATGATAAACTTGATTTGACCAACTACTCTATGGATAAATTTGGATGATTCTTCTGGGAATTCAACGATGACATTTTTCAAACCTTAAATTACCAATTGCATATGTAAAATTTGCGACCCTGACTAATTTAAACCGGAAGATCTTGGTTAAAACTTTTTCGTCTCTGAATATTTTAAAAAACTCAAGAAAATCTTAACATTTTGTAGGTTTGGAAAACTTTATTGGAACCTATATGGCATTTTCTAGAGTCTGAAATATCGGGGATTTGAAATTCTTACGCGAAATGGAATAGTTCGCTCTGAAAAACTTTGAACTGTCACAATTTCTCGTTTCTCCTCTTAGAATAAAAAAAGGCTAAAACATCATAAAATGTCAATATCTAAGAACTTGATTATTACTTTTGGAAACTTAGAACGCAAATAACAAAATTCCGAACCTGACGGATCAAACAAGTAAATTTGATTGCTTTAGCTTGAAGAATTTTATGTCTAAAAAATTTGGATTAAAGTCGATAAGAGGGATTTTCAGATGATATTACAGGCATGTCCAGAAAAGCAGCTTAAATATAATTGAATATTGAAGCATGAAATCCCGTTGAATTGCTCGTTCCAGAATTTAACCAAATCGATTACCTTCCAATTTGCTTGCTTCAAACTGCATAATTTCCTCCTAAAATAGTGTTTCCTCTAAACTCCAGTAATAACTGAATAGAGGCCTCTCCTAAGCAGCAAAGCAAAATTGAATTTAACCGGCAGTAGGCCCTTTTCAGATAAATCCGGAAATGAAATCTAGATTAGGTCTTAACGATATCGACGTTATTAATTGCCTTTCGCTCCCTAATTAAATGCCATCTATTTTATGGTTTTTGCCTCTTTAAATCTTTATCACAACCTTCTAGTTCGTGGCACGTTGGCATTAATTTAACAAATCGTGTCGAATATTTAAATGCGTGATTTGCTTTTGACACAGATATTATTTATAAAACGAGGCTCGGCTAGAATTAACTACGAAACATCCTAAAATAATACTGGATTCTGGATCCGACACTATCGATGCAAAATACTGGAGAAACTAAAAATAATCCATGTTGTAATATTCATGTCAGTAAACAGAATAGAGAGCTTAATGGAGAAAGGGAGAATTTTGATAGTGTAAGCAGTTTGGTCCAAAATTCATCCCGGAGGCTTAGAGCTGCGAGAGCAGAAACACGACAAATACAAAATGGGGCCAAGAATTACATCCAAAATCATAATAGAAAAGTTATAAATAACCCATTTTAATGGTAGAAATGCTCTTGAAACTATAAACGTTGTAAAAGTGGCCAAGTTATATTATTGTAATGGCCCCATTTTACGGTAACGAGCATTCAAAGCAAATATGAAACGGTTACAGCCAGATTTATAGACCATTCTTTACATTTGTGAAGTCATCCTGTTTTACGGGTCTCTAACATAATAAGTCAAATTATTTTCCATCGAGGCCAAATTTATTCAAAAATACTGCGAGTGCTGCAGATGGCAATCAATATCATCACGATTGAAAAATAAATGGAAAATGGCTTGATATTAATAGATGGTGATACGCCAATGATTTAACGTATACTGAGTGCTATAAAGGTTTTTTGGAGGCTGACAATTCATCACGTCGTTCACGAAAAAGCAGCGGGGCTGCCCCCAGTTTTAATTAAGGAACATTGCGAAAAAGTCGAAATTGAGGAAATTATTATTTCTGATAATTGCTGGGTTTAAGCCTAATTTGATATAATAACTTTGGTGTGTATTGAACACTATAAAAGATCTTCGTAATTTGAAAATATGCAATTTTAATTTAATAAAATCAGCAGATTGCTTAAAGCCTTAAAGCCAAAAGGAACCAGCAACAAAAGAAAGCTCAAGTGGGATAAACATTTGAAAAATTGCTGAAATTTAAAAGACTGTGCCTAGAAAACTTTGATTTAGTATATGCTGAACGCAAGATAAATTCTCAATAGTTTTATAAACCATTATACAGGATGTCAATTTAAGAACTTCCCACCCCTATTATCTCGATGCAGGATACATTTTTAAAAAATCGCCGGAACACGTCGATTTTATTGTCGAGGGGAAAGAATTATTATATAGAATTCACTGATCCTCTTTCAACCCGCTACCCTCTAGAGCCACCCTCTCAAATATCTTAAATGGCAAAGATGGTTAAGTGATACATTGTTAGGCGTATTTGTTTATTTTAATTTATTTTCTTATTAGTGTTTTGATAGCGTTGAAACTAAAACTTTTTTGTTCAAACATGTTTTACGATTTTGAAATTGTTGTAACAAATCTATTTACTAACCTATTGACTTGTTATTTGTCGAGACGTCCATCAAAAGAAAATAAGCTTTAATTGATGAAGCAAATGTTTATGAATCTACTAAATTTCCGCAGTGCTTGAAAAAAAACATCTACGTAGAATATCATTTTTTTTCTTTATTTTTATTTGCAAGAGAACGCCGTTTCGATCAATTTCGATATTATCTTGCAAGAAAAATATTTTTTACTACCTATGGTACTGATCGATATTACTAAACATCTACATCAGTTAAAATTTATTGCAAAAACTTATGGTGTTATGGTGAGTAATTTTAAAAATGGTATACATAATTCAGCAAGGAACTGAAGTTATTTTTATTTATGTGGCGTAAGGAAGATACGCAAAAACAACAGTAGAAAGTTTTAATACTAAAAATTCTAATTTAAATGTGAGTCACAGATACGTTTTAAACTTATTTTAAAAAAATACTGCTCAATGTGTTTTAAATAAAACTGTTCAAATAGACATTCTGGGAACTTTCGTTGTAGAATCCAGCAATTCACTGGGTATGGTTGCAAGTCAAATTTGATTGTCACATAAAATTGTACTAAAAGAACTGAAATAAAATAAGTTTCATCCCAACAACACGCAAATTCTACAGGAACTCTGTGATGACGATTTTAATGGAAGAACCGAGTTGTGCGAAACCATGAGCAATTTAATTAATAACAATAACCAAAATTGTTTAACAAATATTTGAATCAGTGATGAGTACGTCTTTTTCTTAATGGTCGAGTCAGCAAGCAGAACTGCAGATACTGGAATGACGAAAATCACTATATTTTTAGAGGGGATGCTACACAGTGGCCAGGAAAAACTAATGTTTGGGCTGGTGTTCTCGGAAATGCTGTTATAGGTCCTTTGTTTATTCAGCAAAACTTAATTGGAGAGCTGTACTTAAATTTACTTGAAAACGTAATTGATCCTTTGATAACAATTCATTTGGAAGTTCAAGTTGAAATATTTTGCAAGAAAACTAAATACATTTTCAGTAAGATGGAGCTCCATCGCATTATTTTCGCCTAGTGTGAGTATGGTTGGGTGGGGTCGACTTCCAGATGAATATATTGGTACAAGAAAACCGAGAGAATCGCCTGCAAGATCACCAGACTTAACGTCGTTGACTTGTTTTTTTATGAGGGCATATAAAATCGATTTTTTACATCAAAATAGGCTTTATTATTGTTTGAGAAATAACACAGAACATTTCGAACATTTAATAAACTGAAAATATTAAAAATAGGAATTCCAATTTCAAACGGGTGTTTTTTTTTTAAGACCAGTAATAAGAAAAATTATTTGTTGTAGATTTTAAAACGGCTATGCTGAAGTTTATTACAACAATTTTCTAGTCACAAAACATGTTTGAGTAAAAAAATCTCAATTTCAACGCTATCAAAATACTAATAGGAAAAATGAATTTAGAATGATCATAGACATCTAACTTAATAACGCAAGAGTCAAATGTAATAAATGAAGTATGAAAATGTACAGAATGAAAAACCATTTAAAATGATGTATCCTTTAATCCCTTTTACCATTTAAGATATTTGAGAGGGTGGCTCTGGGCGGTAGAGGGTTGAAAGAGGCGCAGTGAATTCTATGTAAAATGTGTTTTCCCTCTATAACAAAATCGACGCATTCTGGCGATTAAAAAAATATAAATGCTGCTTAGAGATAATAGAGTTTGGAAGAATTCAAACAAACAATTTAGACAAACATGCTTAAAGTAGTGGCGTAGTGAAAGGATTTCTGAGAGCACAGAAGTTAGAAATTGCCAGCGTTATTGCTCAAAATTGCTGGGTTTAAAATTATCACGATACGTTAATAACATGTTATATATATTGAATGCTTCAAAAGTTTTCTATAATTTGAAAACCCACTGACTAAAACAGGGGGTGCAGAACACAATAAACTTCTCAAGAAATTGAACGTTCGCGTTTTAGAATTTGAACTAATTTTATATTAAAATTGACGAATTTTCTAGACACGCCTCTGCTTTTTTTTATAAATAAAATAATTTTTTTATCTTTGTACTTATCCTCCTCCAATATAGTGCACTATAAACCATGGCGCACAACCCTTTATACAAACTCAATAATTTTCAGAATTAAGTTTACAGAAAATAATATTACCATATGAAAGATTAAAGGTTAGACTAGTATGCCTGCAACTTCTCAGATTTTATAGAAAAAATGTCCGTGAATTTGAAA
Organism: Euwallacea fornicatus; assembly: GCF_040115645.1. Lineage (NCBI taxonomy): Eukaryota > Metazoa > Arthropoda > Insecta > Coleoptera > Curculionidae > Euwallacea > Euwallacea fornicatus. The sequence goes on along the minus strand of NC_089542.1, from coordinate 6,075,073 downwards.
CAAAATTATATCTAATATAGTACACTACAAACAGTGACGTATACTATTTTTCTCAACTTGTATAATTTTCTAAAAATTCAGTTTCACAAATTGAAATATTTTTACATTAAGGCTACAAATCATATCATTACGCTTTTCATTTATCTAATGTGAAAGTGAAAATTTCTAACACATATTTTGGACCAAATGCTCTAACTCCAATCAGTAGGTGGCAAGCTTTACTCAAAGTTGATAATTTTGAAAACTTTTAGGGCTCCATAAATTTAAACATTTTTCTGTGAATGTGCAGTAATCCGTATATTTTTCATTATCAAGTTCGAAATTTTCATGACTTTGCAAAATATTTGCAGTAAGTTTACCAAACTGCAATCAGTGATGTAACAGACTTTGTTTAAAACTGATAATTTCCAGAACATGGAAGTTTCATAAATTTTAATATTTATTCGTTGACAATTAGAAATTGGCCCAGTACGCCTCTGAATTTTTTGATGAAATTGGAATTTTTTCTAAATTTACAAAATATTTTTAGAGTCCCACATGAAACTGCAATCAATATTGTAGCAAGCTTTCGTCAAAGGTCGTAACTTTCAGAATGTTTAAGTTTCAAAAATGAAAATTCATACTTTGCTATTAAATTTTAGAAATGAGTCTGGTGGGCAGTTGACATTTTATGTAGTCAATTAGTGTCGTTGCAAATATTGATTTAAGTTAATAGTTTTTGGAAAATGCAGGTTTAAAAATTTCAAGATTTTACTGTATGGTTAAGGGCTCAGAACACCTAACACTTCACATTTGAAAATAAGAAAAAAATTAAATAGTTAAGAAAAAGTGAAAATGGAAGAAATAATAATTTTCAATAATTTGTGGGTTTAGAAAGGTCTTTTCCAATTAACCGTGAACCCGCCACTGCTGTATTATTGACTGCCTGAGACATTCGAGATGACGGGAATTGATTCGTTACATAAAAGCCCCCAAGTCCAGAGCCGAAGATGTAGTATGACGCAAACTGGGAAGGTCTCGGGGGGTGGAAGGTAGAAAGTTTAACATTTGTTGTGGGGTCAGCTGATTAATGGTGTGACAGCAGAAAAAAGCGGGTTTGAGCCTCAATTTATCTTTCGAGGTCTCTCATAATTGAAGGTGCTGGTGACATTAAATATCCGAAGAAAATACTAGAAGATAAATGGCTGCAGTATGTTATTAAAACGCTCCCCAATTTCTCTTTTTCGGTTTAATTTCATGTTTTCTTTTAAGCTAATTAATGTGATTGATGGACATGTTCTCTATGCATGTAAATTAGATCTAAGAACGTCTTTTTATCGAACCTAAACCCTACAAAACGCTTCAAATAAGAGTCAGAACCCTCGCCAAACAAAGCCAAACCTTACCACAATCAGGCTGAAATTTTCTCTTCTGGAAAGTCCCGGATGGGTTCAATAGAAACACTAAAGATCGCAACACTTAACACACGAAAACAAACGAGTAATCGCGGTCTGGTATGCACTAAAATGAATATTTGAATGGTTCGACAGATGAGTAAGCGCGTGCGACGCCACGAGATAAGAGGGGACGTCGATGACGACGGGCGTCGGGTCGAAAACCCGACGTCGGCGACGCGGGAAATGCGACAGCACGTCGCAACTTGAGTCGGATAAAAGGGAACTTGTGTTTAGGGGGATTCGATCTGGAAATAAGGCTGCGTTGCCACGTAGTGGTAGTGATGAATGTCTCTATTTATTGTATAGGGGAACGGATTTTGAGTTCAAGTAAAACAATATTAAAGTTGCTGTGTTGGCGGTATTTAGGTGTCAACTCTTGTGTAACGACATTTGTTAGAAACTCGTCGAGAATGATAGAGAAACAAAATAAAGGAAATTAGTAGTAACAGCTAAAACGTCTTTTATACATATTTATATGAACATATGTATGCTCTAAGAGTAGGTCTAATACCTACTCTTAGAGCTGCTACCCGCGGCGAAAAGTTTTGAGCGCAATACAAATGAAATTGGGCGTCCGATTAGGAAAAAAGTTATTTTATGTAGTAACACCTTAATAGCTTTCGTTACTTTGTAAAGGAGCGGCGCCATTAAAGTAGGTTTAATTTACGTTTAATGATTCTGTTATTGTAGTTTTGTATAAATTGAGTTGATAGTTTGCTAAATTAATTATGCGTTTTTTTAGCTTCTGCAATAAGCGTAGATAAGAATCTTTGTTAGGTTGTTGAATTAATGTTGGCCAATTTTATTACGATAAAATTTCTGTCAAAGTATACGAATAAAAAATTCCGCGAAGATTTTACAAATACTATGTACTACTTGATTCATGAACTTCATCTCAATTACACTCCAAATAAAAGACGTGCATGCACAATTTTAGATAATTTTAAACCAATTCACGCAATCTGAATTAGAAAAAAATATTCGAGCATTGCGTGCATTTGTGCTTTTTCATATTGAATTACAATCATGTCTATTGTTCTAAATTAATCGATCATTTTGATTGCAATTTGTATATCACCCGTAATAAAATTTCTACCATTATGAGTATCAATATAAAAAAAAATTGCGAATAAAATTCTCACGACGAGAACCTTTTAGTCTCAAACATCAGCCAAGTCATAGGCGATTACCTCTACTTAAAGGACTGGGTTTCTGTGGCAGTATGAGAGGCTCTTAAGGAATACATATAAAGCAATGGTCTGAAAAAATAGGAGAGTGTCAGATATTATGCAGATCCTCATATTTGCCTCACTTATTGTATGAAGATTATCTTATATTAATAAAATGTGAAGAAAGTTTTTCAGACAAATGCTGATCCAAATCGCTTTGAGTAAATCTGCAGATACTCGGAAGAAGTCTACCGTTAGAAATGCGTATACGAAAATCGCCTGAAGGATAAAAGTTTTGAGAACTTTTTTGAGGCTTCAACAAGACTTATTGGCCTTCTGCCGCTTGAAAGCTTGATCTATCTTGTAGTTTCTTTTACCCAATTAATACTTTTTTCCCCCCAGAAAACATTAACGAGCTGAGCTCAGCTTTTTGCCTGGCACAATACAAAACAACGAAAAAAAGAGCGATCAATTTATCTTCCACATTATGCTGCCGGTCCTGAAATTTTCCTTCGGGCCTTAAAAGCTCATATTTACGTCCTGCCCCGTTTTTGCTTTCCCGCATTGTCCCAGTTTCTTCCCTAGACACCTTAATTGTGATTCGCCTTAAGATGTACGTATAATATTTGAGCGGAAAGTTAAGGGCAAAACTACCCCTGTTGCACCGTGAATTGCATATTAGCCCCCCGATGTGATGTTTATTTGCCCTTCCCTCGAGATTAAAGCTGACAAGAGGGCTGAAACAATGAGAGCAGAAAAAGGGGTGAAAGGTGGCTTTGTTTGAAATCAAGAGTGCTAATTACAGAACGATATTAGGCCGACATTGAGCGCTGCGAGTGTTCGTTAACTAAAAAATAACGAAAATGAGAAGGTAATTCGATTAAAAATTAGCAAGATACATTTTGCGATCCTTCAGAGCGAACTGCAGCATTTAACGCAAATTGGATAACTCTAGAACCGTAAATATTATAGAGCAAACCCAGTAGAGCAGGTTAAACAGCCCGAGTGGCTCGGAATGAAACCGCTCAACTGTTAATAAAATCCTCATATGGTCCTCTCACAGAATCATGAAAATTCAGAAGTGATTTATATACACGAATTTTTGTTCAAAATATAGGACTTACCCCCGTCGCTCCCTCTCCCCGACTTGCCATCCGAGTTCCATTCTTCTTCTGGAAATAAGAAAGCTTGTTTTAATATATGGACTTGAAACCCTCATATCCAGTTTCGGTGTTTGATATAAATTGCAAGGGTGCTATGTAGAAAATGAGGCATGTTATCTGAGGTTTTATTTAGTGCTTCTGCATGATGAGTTCTGTTTATGTATGCTTTTATTGTCGATTGAATTTTATGGGGAAAATTTACGAAGAAAATTCCAAGTAATCGTGCTTGCAATTGCAAAATAAATGATCATTTAAACTTGATGAAAACAAGATAAACTATCGCGACACATAATATTCATAAAAGTTTAAAACTATAATGAGCATTTCGAATTTGATTGTGTACTAAGCGTGTATATACGACTTTTCATAAAAAAATTTGAAAGTTTTAGTCTTTTTGACATTTCAAGATAATTATCAACTTTTAAAAGTCCCAAAACTAATTTTTTTAGTACGTTTGTACAATTTTTTTGTTTCTTAACTTTGATTTATTCTTGGTACGCACCTGATTATACACATGGAATAAACCAGTTCTCAGGGGTTTTTCATCAACCATGTTATGAAGTAACCAATTTTATTGCACAGTTACAATTTTAAATTTGTTGGAATTATTTTAAAATTCACCACTCTTTAAAATTGCTTTTAGCATACTTGTGACATATTGCTTTTTAAATTAAAGACTTCTGTAGGATCACGAAACCGGGCCATAATTCAATTGACCATCGACAGTTCCTAGATTTCTGTATTCGTCCTTTCCGTTCGCAATGCCGCGTCCCATACTTAAACCATTATGATAAGGCAATTATAGTGATCATCCTTGGGCATCTGGTACCCAGATGTGACCAAGCGGGGTGAGAACCCAAGTAGCAGTAAGTTAGTTAGTAAAAGAAGAGGCTGACCCGGGTAGTCCCAAAAACCGACGAGTTGAGATAAGACAGGGCTCGGTCAGCTTGCTCTTCTTTTCTTTTGTTCCTTTTTTCGTTAATAAACGCACACTTATAGCTTTATTTCTTGAACTGTGATTTCTTTAGTAGATATAACCACCATCCCATATCTACTCTAGTATTGGAGTTTGATATCCCATTAAATCCCGATACTACATTTGGGGGCTCAACCGGGATCACAGTAATCAGGAAGGTTATAAGTGGGTGTGAAGTCGCGTCGGTAGTGCGTGTAAAAGTTGCAAGAAAGTGCCAAAGTTAGTGAGCCATGGAGGAGATAATCGACCAGGTTGCAAAAGGTGTCGCCGCAGTGGAGCTAGAGGACGCTCAACTTTCGAGAATGAAAGTTTCAAAGCTCAAAGAGGAGCTAAGGCAGCGAAATCTCAGGGTGACAGGTCGCAAATCTGAATTGTTGGCGAGACTAAGAGCGGCACTCCTACTTGAGCGAGATCACGCTGCCGGCAACGAGGAGGAGGATGAAGACTTTGAGGACAATGAAGAGGAAGAAGATGAAGATAGTGAAGCTGCCAATGCCAGGGGACTCAGAAGGGCAAGGAGTAGTCACGAGGAGGTATGTACCCGGTATCCTATGAGTGGTAGCCGAGGTAGTAATGACGACGAAGACGATAGTGATGACATGTACGACGAACGTGCCCATCACACCCCAATGACACGAGGACAGAAAGTGTCACAAAGGGTATTATTAACCTTCAAAGACGTTGAAGGATCTCTGGAGAAGTTCACCGGTGATGGCCACTCGAATGTCCAACGTTGGTTGGACGATTTCGAGGAGATGGCTTCGCTGTGTGGGTGGAACGAAGTCCAGAAAATTGCGTATGCCAAGCGATTGCTGGAGGGATCAGCTAAGTTGTTTATCACCTATGAAAGATGTGCAAAAACTTGGTTGAAGTTGAGAAAAGCGCTGAAAGATGAGTTTGAGGAAGCTGTGGACAGTTTGCAAGTGCATCGAGATCTGAGCACGAGGAAAAAGAAACCCGAAGAAACGCTCCAACAATATGCATATAGAATGCTACAGATTGCCGCGCCAGCAAATATTGAGACGCGTGCAGTCATTCAGTACATAATTGAGGGCATTGAAGATGATCCGGTAAGCAAAGCTGTACTGTACGGCGCAAAGGACATCAAACAGTTAAAAGAAAGATTCGGCCAGTACGAAAAAATGAAGCAGGAGATGGCGAAGTGTAAAACGCAACGGCCCGCGAAAAAATTTGATAGGACAGGACGTGTGGATAGCCAAAACAACATGAAGTCCAAAGCTCCAGGAAACACCGTAACGAAGCGCTGTTTCAACTGCGGTGCAGAGGATCATGTGAGTGCATGGTGTCCCGTGAAAGAAAAGGGGAAAAAATGTTTTAAGTGCGGTGCGTTCGGGCATATCGCCGCGGAGTGTACGGGAAAAGCTAGAGATGTATATGTAGTGTCGCGGCCGAGAAAAGAGAAGTACCAAAAGGCAGTGACAATTAGGGACAGTAAGGTTCTAGCTTTAGTGGACACTGGTAGTGATTTAACTCTAATGAGCGAAAGTGAGTATGAAAGATTGGGGTCACCTTTGTTAGTAAGTAGGCGTGTATGTTTTGAAGGTTTAGGCTCTGAGGTTAATGAAACGATAGGTTCCTTTACCACTAGCATGACGGTGGAACATGATGACTTCGCCGTGGAATTCCATGTCGTACCAAGCACCATCCTTAAACAATCGATTATTCTGGGGACAGACTTTTTAGATCGCGTTGAACTCCGCGTCCGACGGGGAAAAGTAACCTTTTTTAAGTTAGACGATGATGACAGCGTTGATGTCGCTGAGTCTAGGCGGCCGCACATATTTAAGATCAATACGATTGACGAAGCAAAAGAAATTGAGCTATCGCATATTAAAGAGGAGGGCTATAAGGAGGAAATTAGGGAAATTATCGAAAATTATAAGCCAGAAGCAACACAAGACGTTGGTCCACGGGCTAAAATAATTTTAAAATCCGATAAACCAGTAATATCAAGACCGCGTAGGTTGGCTCCTTCAGAGCGAAAGGAGGTAGCTGATCTCATGAAATTGTGGATGGAAGAAGGGGTTATTCGACCATCTAATTCAGAATATGCAAGTCCGATTGTTATAGTTAGGAAGAAGGATGGCACCATTCGTGTGTGTGTAGACTATCGGAAACTAAATCGGCTGATTTTAAGACCCCTGTCTCCTCTACCGTTAATTGAAGACCAAATAGACGCCTTAGCCGAAGGGGTATATTTTACCGTCCTTGACCTAAGAAATGGATTTTTCCATGTACGGGTCGACGAGGATAGTCAAAAATATACAGCCTTTGTAACGCCTGATGGTCAGTTTGAGTTTCTGAAACTGCCATTCGGGTTGAGCATTTCCCCTTCGGTGTTTCAGAGCTACATAAATGCTGTTTTTAGGGAGCTGGTAAAGGTGGGAATTTTGGTTTTGTATATGGACGATTTGATTATAATAGCCAAATCTATGAGAGAAGCTCTTAAGAATTTTAAAACAGTAGTCAAGGTCGCTGCTCAGCACGGGCTGAGAATAAAATGGGAAAAATGCCAATTTTTGACGGATACTGTTGATTTTCTGGGGCATGTTGTATCTAGGGGTACAGTAAGACCGTCGGAAGTTAAAACGTTGGCTGTCCAAAAGTTCCCGGTGCCCAAAAATGTTAAGGGTGTACAAAGTTTTTTGGGCCTCACCGGTTATTTTCGGAAATTTATTCCAGAGTATTCCCTTATAGCCCGACCTTTGACTGATTTGACGAGAAAGGACTGTCAATTTAACTTTGGCGCGAGAGAAGTAGAAGCTTTTGGGAAATTGAAGGCATCGTTAACAAATGGACCTGTTTTAAAAATATATCGGGTAGGGGCAGAGACGGAATTACACACAGATGCGTCGTGCTTGGGATACGGTATGATTCTCATGCAAAGGGATTATGATGATGGCAAATTCCACCCGGTGTATTATGCTAGTGGTAAGACGACCGAAGCAGAGTCTAAGTACTGTAGTTATGAGTTAGAAGTGTTGGCCATTGTAAAAGCCTTAGAAAAATTTAGGGTCTATTTATTGAATATACCGTTTAAGATTGTAACCGATTGCCAAGCATTCGCCGCCACTATGAAAAAAGAGAAATTGTGTTTGAGGGTGGCGAGGTGGGTGTTATTGTTACAAGATTATAATTACGAAGTAGTTCATAGACCAGGCAAGAACATGTCGCATGTAGACGCGCTTAGTAGAAACCCTTTACCTATAAGTTTGTACATTTCTGAAAATGACGACGGTTTGATTGCGCGATTGAGAAGTGCTCAGGACAGAGATGAAGATTTAAAACGAATTATCAACGCCACAACGCGCAATGAAGCCGACGGCTTTTTGTTAAAAAATAAGCTATTGTATAAGAACGTGGATGGAGAAAGTTTGGTAGTAGTTCCTAAGAGTATGGAGACGCAGGTAATTAGGAGGGCTCATGATCGGGGACATTTTGGGATAACCAAAACTGAAGCGGTAGTCAAAAGAGACTTCTGGTTTAAGGGGATGCGTCCAAAAGTGGAACAAGTAGTCGCAAGCTGCCTTGATTGTATCCTGGCTGAAAGGAAGCATGGTAAGCTAGAGGGATTCCTGCACCCCGTTTGCAAAGGCGACGTTCCACTCGACACGTACCACATAGACCACGTGGGACCAATGACTAGCACGCAGAAAAAATACAAACACATATTAGTAATCATAGACGCTTTTAGCAAATTTGTGTGGTTGTATCCGACTAAATCGACAGGTACCGCGGAGGTACTGCATCGACTGCGAGGCCAATCCAATGTTTTCGGAAATCCTAGAAGGATTATTTCTGATCGAGGAACAGCCTTCACGTCTAATGACTTCCAGGATTACTGCAAAAGCGAAAAAATCGAACACTCCCTAATAGCGACGGGGATTCCACGAGGAAATGGGCAAGTCGAAAGGGTAAATCGCACTCTTATTCCGCTATTAACCAAGATGGCCGCGCCAACGCCGGACACATGGTACAAACACGTAGACAATGTGCAAAGATACCTGAACGCGACGCCAAATCGCAGTACGGGCAAATCACCGTGTCAATTGTTGTTTGGAGTTGCCATGAGGTTGAAAGAGGATGTGAACCTAAAGGAATTATTAGAGGAAGAGTGGATTACCCAGGTCGAAGAGGACCGCGAGGAATTAAGACAGACGGCAAGGAACCGCATAGAGAAAGTCCAACAAGAGAATCGCCGCGGGTTCAATAGGGGTCGTAAAGCAGCCAAGGCGTACAAGGAAGGAGATTGGGTGGCTATTCAGCGGACACAATTTGGGCCAGGATTAAAACTAAAAGGGAAGTTTTTGGGCCCTTATCAGATTGTAAAAGTACTAAGAAACGACCGCTACCTAGTTGAGAAGGTTAGCGAACACGAGGGGCCACAGCGAACATCAACATCAGCCGACCACATGAAACCATGGGGTATGGGTTTTGCTAACAAAGAATCCGACGAAGACAATTGAGGGCAATTGTCGCGGCAGGATGGCCGAATGTAGGATCACGAAACCGGGCCATAATTCAATTGACCATCGACAGTTCCTAGATTTCTGTATTCGTCCTTTCCGTTCGCAATGCCGCGTCCCATACTTAAACCATTATGATAAGGCAATTATAGTGATCATCCTTGGGCATCTGGTACCCAGATGTGACCAAGCGGGGTGAGAACCCAAGTAGCAGTAAGTTAGTTAGTAAAAGAAGAGGCTGACCCGGGTAGTCCCAAAAACCGACGAGTTGAGATAAGACAGGGCTCGGTCAGCTTGCTCTTCTTTTCTTTTGTTCCTTTTTTCGTTAATAAACGCACACTTATAGCTTTATTTCTTGAACTGTGATTTCTTTAGTAGATATAACCACCATCCCATATCTACTCTAGTATTGGAGTTTGATATCCCATTAAATCCCGATACTACACTTCATTAACAGCTTTTTAAGAAATATTTGCCCCTTTTAAGTTTTTTTTTAGTCCGGCTTAGATTTTACATGCAAAGCATTCGTAAGGCTACTAAATTGCGAAATAAGCAGTAGCGTAGCAAATTTAAAAAGCTAGTTTTAGTTACAGCTTTTCAAAATTAAACACTTGCAAAAAATAATATTTAGCAACCTTTTTAATTGGGGTTTTATTACGTCTCTGACCTTACAATAAAGCTGTAAATTTTTTTAGAGATTTTAGAGAAGCTTTTCAACCTTTAAAATGCGAAATAGTCAGTAACACATCAAAATTTAGAGGGCAGTTGCATTTTTTTTAATTAGATAAAATTCTTCCAAATTATACAGTTTTAAATTAAGTTGATTCTAATCGGTAAATTCCATTCGAATGCGGACTTAATGTTTCTTCAAAAGCTTTATAATAATGTGCCTTCTTCAACCTTTTTTAACGTTTTTAAATTACCATAAACCACTGGCATTCCAACCTGTTGAAGAGCACTTCAAATGCTTAAAAATTAGATTTTTCCGAGGAAATTTACTAATACAGATCTGGCATTTCTTAAAAATTTCTGAAATTTGCATATTTTAAATAAACCTTGAGATGTATAAGATGCAAAAGTCAGGGGCGGAGTAATTCCTTAACAGAAGGTAATAGGTGGATGGTTAAAACAATTATAGTAACAAAAATGCAGTCTTTAAAAAAAGAGTAAAAAGACAATTTTCTTTAAAAAAACTCTTTATACATTACTTTTTAGTTCGTTTTAAAAATTCATTTCAGTACGCTTCTATGTGACAGGTATTTTATGAAAGGTAGGTATACGAAATTTTAATGGAGCTCTAATGATTATTGACTATAAAAGAATCAGTGGCATATCTGACCCTGTCAATGAAAACCGAATGTGGGCATTATTCAGAATTAAATACCGCTACCCTTTTAAAGGTCATTTGCTCAAAGCACAGGTAACTTTACCAGGAAAATATCCATGGAAACCAAAAAACTGGGTAAGAAAACGTTTTAATTGCATGTAAATTATTCTTGTGCTAAAAAAATATAAAATCTGTATCCTTGTCTGGTTTTGACTGAAAATTTTAGAAAATTACTAAAATTTTATTTAGACCACATTTTTAATCTTCTATAACCACTATAACAATGGTATTTAAATCCAATATTTTAGGTCAGCATTAAACTAAGATTAAGTTATATGGGATTAACCGCAGGGTGTACCTCGAATCACAATTTGTTTATAATTCAATTATCCATGAGCATTTTACCTGAACACCCATCCGAAAGGTTGTCTTCATCCTGAAAGCTATTCCTGCAGCATCGGCTGCATCTTGAGCACATCTCCCACTTGATTCTTAAATTAACGCGACACAGGACCGAAAAGAACTAAAACTAAACTCTTCCTAGTCTGGCCTGCAGAGTGGGGCCCGAATAAAATTATATCCTAGTCCGAGGTAAATTTGGATGGGACATTTGTGACTTCACGCCCGATTTAGCACCAATCCATTAATGATGGTTTTTTTGAGAGAAAATCGACGATAATTGCCAATTAGAATTTCACGAAAATTAACACTGAGTTGCACGCAAAGTTCTGAAACAATAAACTTTCAACAGTATAAGCCGCAGCCCCAAACAATATGGACAAACAGGGGTGGTCTCTTTCATATAAACACCACAAAAGTCGCATATTTCGTTTTTAGGTCACATCATACAGGCCAAAGGCCTTTGTATTGTTTGATTTCGTGCTACAATTGGTTGTAAATCAATATGTGACATAACTTTTAATGTTGCTATTTGGAACATTATCTCGGAATCTCCCATCTGTCGGGCTAAAACTGGAAACTGAAAGCAGCTTTTTCAACCCCCGATTTAAATTCGAAAGGGCGCGAAAAAATGAGAGAACAAAAACAAAAGACGCGGTCTGCAAAGGGCGAGAAGCACCGCATGACTGGATTTTTGAGCGAACTCGTCCCTCCCTAACATCCTGCTTTTACTGCACCCCGTTAGAGGCCGATAGGGGTGGTTAAGGGCGAAACGTCACAAAATTCGGTATTGGGTTACGTGCTTAGATATAGGGCAAGTACATTAGAGCGAATCCTCACTTGTGAATTATAATGCGAAAGCCAAAAACAATATGGCATTTGAATAATTGATGACGGTCGTTATATTTTATCACCCGCGAAATACATGTTCTGAAAGGTGCCGAGTGGTTCAGGATAAAAAAATAACAATGCAACTGTGTATCATATAAGATTCATGTACAGGGCAGTCCACGTAAGATGGTTCGCTACAACTGACAAAAATACATTTTTTAATTAAATATCCTCTATTTTGCTTAAAAGTATATGAGATCATTCAAAGGATTCCCCTATTCCATTATTTATTAATACCATTATGTATTAAAAATTCTTTATTTTCCAGATAAAGTTCAAATGTGTATTTATTGCTCACTTATCCAAAATCCGTCATTCAATAAAAATACTTGGAAATATAAGAAACTACATATTTTCAAAATCGAACTTAATTTAAAATGGTCTTGAATTGATCTATCAGGGATTATCTCAGAGCCAAACAATTTAGTTTCCGAAAGGATTATATTGGAGATAATTTTGATTGATACGTTAAATTAAGGCCGAATATAGTTGATAATTATTCTATTGACCCACACTAACTTGCTTCATTGATTATCTAATAAAATGTTTTTTTTTCTAATGCAATAACTTGTAAATAACTTTTTTGACGAATTTCGATTAATCACCCTGGTATTCTTGTATGACATTTCTTGCGTTCCTTTAAGAGGTTTTACAATAACTCAAAACTAACCTAAAATTTTTGGTAACTTTTAATGCTTTCCGAACTTTTATCTTAATAATCTTGCTCAAAGATGATAAGAGCTATTCACATTAAAAACCGCCGATAATCATGATGTTTTAATTACAGTGAAGGTTCGCCGTTACATCCGGTAATTAAAATAACCAATTTCAAAATTCATCGATGCGAAGTTTCAAGCATCTCTAGTAAATCTGGATTTACATTGAGGAATTTATTTTAAAAATCACAATATTCTAAACATTATTCAATAAAGCAGTCCAAAGTCTAAGAAAATTACGCAAAAGACACAATTTAAACCCTATAGAAAATCCTGTGTAATTTCGCAAAATCGAAAACGCCACTGGCTTTTCTACAGTCAGAAATATCGAAGATTTTCTGATCGGTCTGAGATTAACATATCAATTTATTGCATGTCAATTTCAATAGGGATATCCCAGATTGAATTTAATGAGGGCTCAAAGGTCGAAGATTATTACGCAAAACGACCCTTCCTTTAGAAAATTGCATGTAGTTCACTAAAATTACATGAAATCGAGAAACCGCTACTAGTCTTCCTCGAGTTAGAAAGATCGATTATTATTGTAGTAGTTATATTTGGATTCACAAGTAAATTTTTCATAAAACATAGTCGTAGCAAGTGGAATTTGAAAGAAGGTTAAAAGGTCAAAAAATGTGTCAAAGCGAGGTCTTTTTTTAGAAAATTTTCTAACATTGAAAAGAGTACGGATTTTACTAGATATGAAGATATCGACAATGACTAGTATTAATAATAGTATTGCTGGGAGTGACAAACCTACTTTCTCAGAAATCAGAGTCGCTTTACTTCGTGGTTGAAATGAGGATAAAAACTCTAAAAAAATCCGCAAGAGGGGCTCTTGTTTTGGAATATCGTGTGTAACTTTTCAGAATTAGAAACGCTACTGATCTGACTACTGCTGAAAATGTCGAGATTCTTTGAGTAAATCTGGAATTGATAAAATGAAATAAAAAAAATAATGGTAATATTTTTAAGTAATACGCTCTTACTCTGCGTCGCATTTTTGTGAGACAGTCATAGTCCATGTAAGTCGAATATTGCATTGTCGAGAATAATCGCAAACCTCTCGACTTCGCAAAACAAAGGTGTTACGGCACCAAGGTAAAGAAATTCGCTATTTACCCGCTTTATTCCCTCTCCTCTCGGCAATAAAAATATTTCCACCAATATTACCTCTGGGGAAAATAGCTATCGCGCTCGTGCTGGTCCCTGGAGCATCGTAATCATTGGATAATAGCAGGAACGTGCTGGATGCATGAATTCCAGTCCAACACCACTTTCAGTCCAACGATAAATATTTGTTTCCTATATATTACAATTTATGCTACCACTTGCATTCATCCATATAGAGCTGACCCCCCTCCCCTCTTTAAGGTTAAATCTGAAAGCGATAAACGCAAAACGGTTTTCCTTGTCTTCGGATATTCATTTTCTCACCCTAAGGGTTGATTCTGCTCTTGTGCCGGGCCAGCCGTGAAAACGTAAACTCAATAAAATGACTTATTAGACCTAGAAATCGAAGAGGTCCAATCTGCACCACACAGTGGTCCAAATTTACTTCACAACGGAAATAGTAAATTTTTTTACTAATAAAATAATATTTTTGAACAATTATGCGTGGCGTATCATAGTTTTAATCAATAAATATTGGTTTGAGTGTCCCACTCAAAAAATGCTTCCCTTCCGTCCAATTAATATCTAAGCAAAAATATGCAGTGACTTCTTGTCATTATTAAATAACAAATTTCAAATATCGTTTGAAAGTATCTTTTCATCTACCCTTATCTTCACCTTCTGCTGAAAGCTATCAAAAATGCTATTGGCTTTGTCCCCATTGTTGCTGCCCCGAAAGATTAACATACTTCTAATTGAACGATTACTAATTCACTTTCACCCCTCGGAAGAGAAATTAAAATAAATAAGGGATCATAAGCGAAGTTCCAGCCTCAGCTCAGTTCTCACATTTCCCTTGACAGCCATCCTTTTAGGCTAGCCCCAAAGCCCCCGAAATACGGATACGAACGGACAGATAATTTTTTGGATACTTTACTCTCCTTGTCATGTAGCACTGGCAGGTTATCTTGATATCATTATATAACGTGACCTTCGGGCCTAAAATACGATATGGGGGATGCCTCCATTTTCAGTGCAGGATCAACTGCAAAAGCGCCATTAATCAACAAAAGGTTAGTCTTATTTAGGACATAAGTGATGTTTTTAGAAAGTTATTTACCGGTCTAGTTTGAAAAGCGGAAAATGAAATTTTCCTTTCAAACATCTGCGAAAACTCTTCTATTCCAAAGTAAGTACTAAGTACAATCACTGAACTAAAACCTCATTCTGTCTCTTTCTCTCTAGTTTATATCTGTGGCCACAATATTAATAATGAGCTACTGGAGGTTAGCTAGGGTTATACTCCACGAGTCAGGAGAAGGAAGTTTTTTTTTCTGTCCTTATTTCGCTCGATCACGATAACTGTCCCTTAGTAGTAGTAGTCCAGTGGTAGTAATTTTAGATCTTTATAGACAAGCTAATTTTTACAGAAATATTGAAATCGGACTTGATTATTAATCAGCTTTTCGGTATCTTGAGTTAAAATTAACAGCACAGTAATAATTTGGTCCTAAATTTGTAAATAATTAATAAGTTATTGTCTAACGATATCGATGTCTGTAGTTACATTGACCTCGATCATATAGTCTTTGTTTATCGCATGATGTTTATCGATGAATAGAGACCAAAAGCGACCCATTGCGTATTCCCGTAAAAAATTATATGAATTAACAGATATTGGCTTTAGTTGAAGGGTTTTAGCTTATGGTGAAGAAGTTTTGGCAAGTGTTTCTCCAGGTATTTTTCCTAAGTTAAAGGTAATAATAAATAATATATTAATGTAATAAATATGATTATGCATATTAAACTAAGTGATTAGATAATTTTACAAAAATATGTAATTGGAGACATAATAAAGCTGCTGTAAAATAAAAAAAATTGGACATCTTTATGCTTTCTAAACATATAAGGGGTTTAACAAACGATTTACTTAAAGGATTAAGGAACTGCTTCTACATTTCTCAAAGATTAGAAACCCTACTAAAAGCATTGACATAGATTGCTAAGTGCTTTGGCATTTAAATTGCAACTCTATATTCCATGTTTTTTTTTGCATCTTGGAAACGAGATGACATTTATTACTTCCTACTTGCCGAAATACCTTAATTGTTACTTTCCCACACTTACCTCTTACAGATACACATTGCTTCCACACGAACATTACCTAGGAAACTTCTAAAAAGTTCAATTATAGTGGCACTTGCTTTGAGCACATGGCAACTAAGACTAAAGAGTTGAGGAGGAAATCAATATCCAAAGAATTTCTCGTTATAAACTCAAACGGCAGCTTTGAAAAGTTTAAAGTGTTCGGATTAGCCCGCTTTCGTTACTTTAAGGAATTACCAAAATTTCCAAGTTTCCCTACTTGAGCTCAGGCATAATAATTAATTTAATGGCTAGGGTTTGACGAAGCTTTCCTGATTTGATTTGAAGTTAGGAATGAAATCCAATAAAGCTAATTTTCTGAATGCAACTGGCATAAAGAAGATATAAAAAAAGGGAAAGTTCAAACGAAAGATTGTTTTTACGCATGCCACAATCTTGGATTGTATGACGCACATTTCACTCACAAACAATCCCGAAGTTTCCCGGTCTTGGGGGTGGAAAAAGTGGCAACTTTTCGAGCGATACCTGTTGTTGTGCCACCGGAGGGTAGACACCCCAGACTCCGTGTTGTCGGGAGTGAAATTTGATGCTCGAAACTGCGCATGGGCGTGAGCCACATGTTTCACCTGAGAAATTAACTGGGTTATCGGTGTGGGCTGACTAGGCCGATATGTTTATGTACAACTCTCGGTATAAAAATTTACCAACTGGCACGCCAACATGGAGAACCGTTTATTAGGAATTGATATGAGCCATGGGGGTTGTTTTTTGGGTTAGCCTTATTCAGATTTTTTAATACCTAAAGGAGGTTTGCAACTTTTCAGATTTAATTGCAAAAAAAGAATAGTATAAAGAAAAATATAAAGTCCTAGTTTGCCTTTTTTTTCAAGAACAATAATTGCGAATCGTCTTTTATCAATTATGGAAAATTTCCATATCCACAACTTTTTTGGTGATCAATCCCAAATTTCTATATTACAGAATCTAAATCTAGTTTGAAATAACAAGAAAAAACATCACCACTAAAACATAAACAAAGACCCTAAAATCTATTTGACTTCAAATGTTAATATCTTCAGACCGATACAAATTTCATTGGTGTTGATTCGTTTTTCCTTTAGGTGAAAATTGTTCTTAGTTGGGAAGATTCAGAATTAGAAAAATTCCGTATTCATAAAAATATTGCATCACTACATTCTAAAAAGTTTTCTGTCAACATGAAAGCATACGTATATTATAGAGTGAGGTATATTTTTTCCAATTAACTCAATAGAATTTACCGAAAAAATCTATTCTGAATCGGAGAACTAAGGTTTTTCTCCATTTAAACGCTTTTGAGTATATCAATAACGGAAATAAGGAATCGTCTTGCTTGTTCGGTATCGAGGTTTTTGGGAACAGTAAAAATTCCAGAAAAACACAAAAATCCTTTTGACCATTGATTGCGAAAATTGTTTTAATTCAAGTACCAGATTTTTAATGTTTTACAACTGCTTATGTAAATCTGTAGATGCTCTTACACCTAGAGATTTTGGCAATAAAGAATATATTTATTCTCATCTCGAATAACTGTTCACTAAATTCTTAGTAAAGTTAACTTCCTACAGCATCCTATCCAGATTATGAAAATTTAACTTCAAAAGAGCTTGATTATGGCGAGTTGAGGCAACTCAAATTCGAGCAGCTTCTGCTTGGAAGTTTGCCTCTTCCATTAAAAATTAAATTTCAAGACTATAACCCAGAATGTACGAGAAGTATCATTCTGAGGTACAACTTAAAATCCGTGAGTGTCTTACATATGATTATAGGGAGTACTTATGCTTTAATTTCCGAAGAGAAGCAACTTTCACATATAAAGAAAGGAGTGTTTCTTCAAAATTCAATATCAACATTGATTCAAAATATGTGGAAAAAATCATTTTGGTTTTAGAATGGAAAAATTTTATAGGTTTAATCCATGTTAGAACCTTTACGGAATATTTATTTCTACGTTTCAGTTTTTGATATCATATTCAAATTTTAATATCAGGTCTGAATTAGAAGTAGTTCCAAAATTTTAATTATTCTTCAAAGACATACATCTTTTTGAAAATTATTTTGAAAAATTTAATGATGAAAGAAGAACTTCTATTACTTCTACACCTGACTGACTGCTGATGGATACGACTCGTTAAATTTTGTTTTATTAAGAAGAAATAAAGAAACCTATTTAATCTGAATGAGAATATTTAGATAAGCATAAGCGCCTTCACTACTTCAGTCGTTTCTTCAGAATGCAAACACGATCTCTCTAAACTTTTAGTAACTGACTAACGAAGAAAGAAAAAGAGATAAAAAATACATTTAATAAGTTTGAAAGTTTCTGGAAAAATAAATTCTGAAAATTTGACTTCAGTATAAACGCTCAAGAGAAAGCTGCCGCTACTTAGACTTGAGCACAGTTCACTTTAGCATTTACCTTTTTATTGCTATTTTTATTTTATAGTTGTTCTCATTGAATTTTCACCAAGATTGTTTTAGAAATGTCCATAAACTCAATTTGTAGTAATTCTTCCAGTTGTAGGGAAGAAATATTTTAAGAAACTTTCATCTTTGACTGCTCAGATACATAAATATTTAAAAAAACGCAGTCATTGAGAACAAATGAATGGAAGTACCATCTAAGTTTTCTTTGAGCGTCGTTTTGAACATGAAGGAAAATGAAGTTTGATGATCCATATTTACAATGTTAATGAAAGGAAAATTTTCATACTTCCGAAGTGAAGAAAAATAGACGAGTCATATTTCCAGATCAAACAAATCTAAGATTTAATACTTTCCATTTAAAAAAGAAAAAGAAGCGTTTGCCTATAAAGATTCTTTTGAATATCAAAATTGTATGCTTTAAGTGGTTCTCCAGTCCTGAACGTAAACTTCAAATAATAATGTGCTTTCAGCATTGAAGCTCTTCGGGAACTTTATAGTATCCAAATAAGTATAATGAAGACAAAATTACACATAATAAAATTTTATAAACCATAACACTAATTTTAGAGTAGTTTCTTTTGTGAAATATATTTCACATTGAGAAATGTGATACAAAAAAAAGGAGTGTGAAAATATACTGCGTTGCCTTTTTGAATTTTTTAGGAACCATATAATTCTTGGGGCAGATTTTCAGATGCTTAAGCAAATCATTCAGATTCAACATTCAGATCCTAATTTATCAAAATTTTTAAAAAATACCATATTTTTTGGTATATATGAAAGACAAAAAATAAAAGTTTTGAGATATTCTTCAATAGAATCTCAATGGGTTTTAGTTTATGCCCATTTGAGAAGCATTTTTTTTTTCTTTATATGGAATGTTCTGCTGCTCTAATCAGCCTCTTGTAATTTTATTATAATGATGAAAAAAAAGTCTGGTCGAAAAGTAATATCAAAATTGGCATGATGCTAGTAGACTAAGTCGACTAATTTTAGCTGGCAATGTTTTGCAACTATACCAAAATCCTGAGAGAATTATTAGAACAGCAGAATGGCCCAAGTAGATATCCAAAAAATGAACCCCTCAAGTGTGCCTTAGGCAATACTAATTTTTTAATTTTACTGAGTATATGGGGAAAAGAACAGCGGCGTCGTAAGATCTTTTGCTAGATCCTATAACACAGCTGTTTAATGAAATGGAAGTTACCTCCGTCCAAATTCTTATAATTCGAGTCAAATCTAAATTGTAGACCATAGAAGGCAGTGCACCTTTATCCATTATTTAACTTAGGTTTATGAACTTCTACGATTAAGATATCAGAGCACTTTTGAAATAAATATATTCACCAAAACATCTATTCAAGATTGTCTTAAAACTTCCGTTACATACGTTAAATCTCAACATCCCAACGAAACAGTCCACCCTCCATTAAAATTCTACGCCATGAAACATAGACTTGGGGTATTTTAACTGGTCGAAACAGGGCTCGCTGACATGCTGGACAGCGTCCAACTTTATAAATGGACATTGGCGTTTCAATGCGGCTTTATGAGTGCTGCATTGGGTAAATTTAGAAATTTCCCAATTTTATGCATTAAAAAAGTTGCATGTGTATCATGTTTTGATGGGTTATGTAGATTTGAAACATACGCCTCGCCAAAATTGATGATGAATGGTAGTAATTAAAACAGAGGCAAAATTCAAGTCTTTTGTTACCACTTACCTCCGTCTCTGCCAAATTTTCTTTTCTTCTTTGATGTAGAAGAGCTTTGCTTCTGATTCGAGGAGGATTTGTCGCACTTATCTTTGTCCTTGTCTTTGTTTTTCCATCGAATCAACATAGTGGCAGTTTGTTTAAAGTCTTTTAATGTTTATTAGCACATTCCGAGTAAATCTGCAAATCAAAAATACTAATTTAATTTAAAAAAAAAGAAAATTTAAAATGATACAGTATGAAGTGAGCAATATTTTTTCTAAAGGGGCGTACAATACTTATTTCGCCCACACAGCTCCTATACCCCGGAGCCCTGCTTCGTGGGGCAGAAACGGCATTAATGTTTTAAATTTTGAATGGGTAAATCGATACGGTGAGGTGAAATTAGGCAAAAGTGGGTCAGATGAGATGACTGTAGGAGGGGAATTCATGTTACGGCTTAAAGGACAAATTGGTAAGCTAGATATGAAAGTCTGGCAAGAATTGGAAGGTAGATAGGGAAGAAAATTCCGTTAAATTTTACTACTAAGCCTTATTTTTCTGGTTTCAGTTAAAAGTCTGCGCAAATCTAAAAGTAAGGAATATCGCAAGAAGTCAGGAAGTTTGTGTACAGAAATCAGAAAAGGCTGCAGAGATTTAAAGAGCAAAGAGAATATTACACTAACTCTACAGGGACTCTACCGATCTCAATAAACCTGAATATGAAAGTAACAAGTGATGAAAAGCTGAACAGAAAATAGCTAAAAAGAAATTGCATCTATGAGGAAGGGAATAAGCGATATTAATATTTAATATTGTCCAATGCGGAGCATCTTAGGGTAGAAGATTAAATCGAACAGTGGGACGGAAAGTTAAAAAATGAGACAAATGAAAGAGAGAAAAAAAATTAAAGCAGAGCTAATAGTGATGACAATATTTCAAATAGAGAAATTTCTTCTGAAATTATCCATTTTATTTCAATTCTGTGGTTTTTACTTAATGGTGAAAAGCTGGGAAATTAAAACCTGAAAATTCAAGTGGAATGGAATATTTTAAAAATATCAATTGAAACATGTCAAATTTTACAATAATTTGTATTTTGCATCTTTTAAGCTGTTTTCTTTTAATAACCCCACAGCTTCGTATAGATGTAACGTTTTATTTTGCTTCTTTTGAGGAAAATACCAAGACTCATAAAAATTGTGCTAGCACTCTATTCAAATTTTTGCTGTCTTGAGGGTAGTCAACTTGCCTGCAGTCTGCTTTATACACAAGACTCCACGCTCTCACGTTTTTCCAGGTTGATCGATTTACCCCGTTGTGCACATAATATTTTATCATCAGCCCTGCGTGATAATGACATATTTATCAAAAAACTTAGTGGTTATAGATAAATTTGCAGGAACTACATTCGGTTTGACGAACATGCAAAAGAATGGTGAACTAGAGCTTTATGTATCATTCGTTTTAAAAAATTTCCAGTGAAGTAGGGCTCAGAATTGTTTAGCACCGAGCCCGTATGTCTTTGATATGTCTTGCATAATCGCAAACATAAACAAATAGACTTTTTCATGACTTAAACTTTAAATCAATCGCAATATCTCAGTCTCTTTTCATAACCCGACGGCTGCAGTTCCTGAAACACCTGCAGCTTATATGGCTACAATTGCCGATTTTTTAAACAGAATTAAGCGGCAAGTGTTACACGATACATCTACTTGTTGAGAAAGTGTTCTTAAAAATGTGCTGGGAGTGTGATTCAATACTTGCCTCACATTTTCAGTAAGTTCTGGAGTTCATTTAGTTGGTGTACCACTTCCCAATTTCCTTTGTACACTGCCAGTTTCCGCAACAATTTTAAAACATAATTCAAAGTGCCGCGAAATTGCGATTTCGGAAAGACTCAACCATAAAGACCTTTTGTCCGAATGTAAACACCGTGTTCACTATTCAGAAAACTTTAACTAACCAACACAAGCCACTGAGGTCTTGAAGACTATTTAAAAAAAATAAAATTCAACTAATAATGAAGCCAACAAGTCATATTTAAGTAAGGTTAGGTTTATTTGTTCATGTTCGAGACTACATAGAAGAACATATCAACTACATACGGATTCGGTGGCAAATAATTCCAAAGTCTACTAACTGGAAATATTTTAAAACACACGGTACAAAGATACCGGGCGCTTAAAAAAAAATCTAGTCAAGTGCACTTTTCGTTTGTTAGATTTTTTTGACGCCGAGCCTGTATATCTGTGCTATATTTTATGTAATCGCGAACATAAACGAATAAACTTGATTTCACTCAAATACAAGTCCGTTTATTTTTATTATTTCTCGAGTTTTATTAAAACTAGTCTTTTTCAATGTCTCACGGATTTACGTGTTGGTCCGTTAAAGTTTTCTGGGTGCTAAAAATGATGATTACATTTAGAAAAAATAACCCTTATGGTTGTGTCTTAAAGTGAAAATGTAGCGAATCATCGCCCCTCGCCGGGTACCTCAACGTCCACCTCCTTATCTGACGATAGTAAATCAATTGAAGTTGTTCACTGAACATCGCAGCTCATCCCTCACATCGCCGTAATTGTTTTCCACCGACGAGATGCCTGAAGCTTGCGCTGTGGTTGGTCTTCTCAACCGCCCGCTCCTTTAATATGGCAACAGCGCAAGTTTAATCAGTAGTACCCTATAGGTTCGGTCTGATAGAAAAACTCAATGTAGATTGAGGATAGCGAATTGGAATATGTGGTTCTGCTTGGCAGGCCAGACCGAACTTCTCAGAAATAAAGCATAATTAATAATAACCACCATATCAAAGTATTTGACGAGTCACTATCACTATCTGAGTTAGACGATGTTTTTACTATTTTTGTGTTTGTATTAAATAAGACAAATGAACTACGATAAATGGCAATGTTCAATTTTTCGTGAGGTGACCGTCGAGGTGTCCGGTGAGAAGCGATGCTTCACTATGTTTTTATCCTTATTTTCGGAATAGACAGTTCACAAGTGAAGAGTGTGCATTTAAAATTCAACCCTATTTTTCCAGCACTGTTGTAAATGGGGTAAGTAAAAAAATATGTATTAATTAGATTTATTTATGTTTAATATTTTCTTGACCGCCAGTAAAGATGAAAATTAAGAGTGAGGTTAGGTTTATTGCTTTATGTTCGATGTTACGTATGAAAGACATACGGGTTCGGTGCCTAACAATACCAAAGTCCACATCACCGATTTTTTTTTAAACACACGGTAGAAGTCGTTTGAATTAAATCCTGAACGAAAGTTTGAAGTGTAGGCACACTTATTCTTCTTGTGCTTAAAATGTCTGAATTTTTAACAGAGATGGGGATGCTTTGATATACGCAACAGTCGTGAAATAGCGTTCATTAGATTGCAAGGCATAAAATATGTGTGAATATCCATAAATAAAGGAATTTCAAACATAGAGTAATCTAGAATTATGTACCATGATTTGCTCAGTTTGACTTTGTTAAGGGATATTTTATGGAAGAATATAATTTTTTCTGCTGGTATATTTTTGGGGGTAAAAAACTATTAAGGGTTGGAATTAATTCGAAGCGTTTCCTTGCAAAATTTGATGGTTCGTTATGTATTATTACAGTGATATTACTGTAATAATACATACAAAAGTATTGTCCATCGTTTTCCACTTCTTTTGCCATCTTTCTCACGAAATACGAATACCATGTCGAAAGAATCTTTATCCCTAATTCGATGAATGAATTGATTAAATTCTTAGTACTTTCGTAGTTGTCAAAGTGCTGCTCTGACAAACCATGCGCCATGGACCGAAAAAAGTGGAAATCAGATATAGCGGTGTCTGGTAAATATGGCGGGTAGGGTAAAACTTCCAATTTCAGTGCTTCCAAATAAGTTTTCACGACTTTTGCAACATCAGTTCTGGTGAAGCAAAATCACCTTGTCGTGTTGGCCCTTAAATTGAGGGCGTATTCCTTTAATGATTAGTTCAAACGCATCAATTGAGTTCTGTAAAGGTCCCCAGTAATGCTTTCGTCCGGCTGGTTCAGTTTATAATGATTTACCCCCAGCTGATCCCACCATATGCACAACATGATCTTTTTCCCATGAATATTCTGATTGGACAATGATGTCGATACATGACTGGGCAAACTCCACAATTTTTTGCCCTGGGGATTATCGTACTGTACCCACTTTTCGTCGTCAGTGACTATTCGATGCAAAAATCGTTTTCGTGCTTGCCGTTAGAGCAACAGCTCACAGATTACTAAATGTCGTTCCACGTTTCTTGGCTTTAATTCATGTGAGACCCGTGTTCCTTGCTTTTGTATCATTCTAAGGGCTTTGAGATGTTTTCTAACGGTCGATGAGTCAACTCCGAGAGATTTGAATAACTGTAGAAGTGTTTGGCACGGGGCTTCATCGAGCTTTGTCACCAATTCTTTATCTTCGAATTTTTTTGGTTGTCCAGAACGTTCCTTGTCTTCCAAGTCAAAATTTCCATCTTTGAACCATGCGAACCACTTTCTGCACGTTTGTTCAGCTAAAGCATAATCATCATAAATATCCAGTAAAACACGGTGACTTTCCGCGACATTTTTTTGCATGTGAAAGTAATGAAGTAACACTCCCCGCAAAAACATTTTTCAGACATAAATGTCGACATGTTTAAGGAGGCACAACAAAATGTTATGAACTCACGAAATGTCATATAGTGGAAAAGATGTTATGTACCAGTAGTTTTACAGAGAATATTTACTTTTGTATATGCGACTACGAATAGATGAGTAACGCCATCTAGTGTAAAACGCTACGAATTAATGTATTTAGTGTCCCCGATGTAAACAAAAGCACGTGACCGGTCGTCAACAGCAATAGAACAAATATTAACTGGACCAATGACAATACAACAGTCAAGAAGCTCCACCGCAATCATGCGTCATTTTTGTTTACAGCGCATTTCATTTGAAATGTGAATTGTCTATAGGTCCAATGCTTCGAACTTAAGAGCCACATAAACCACCTACTCTTCTATTCTTTATTACAGCACGTAAAACTGAAAGTTATTTACTTTCTTATCCCCAAAGTTAAACTTAAAGGTCACAAATTAAAGTAAAACAAATAAATCGATATCAAAGCAGCTCTTTGAAAATCATGAAAATTAATCTAAACTAATTCTAATGGTTTCCATTAATTTGTACAGGGTGGTTCGCACTGCAATGAACATACAACAGGTGTGTGTAGACGACCTCAAGGTAACTCGATTTTTCATATGTAATTTTGTCTTCATGTCTACGGTTGTTGAAAAATTCGCCTCAGAAAATGTTTTCAAAAATTTGAAAAAACGGTATTTTAGTAATTAAAATAGAACAAAAGCATTTGTAACATGTTTTTTTTGCATTGACATCTTTAGTTGAGAGAAACTCAAAATGACTGCAAATTTACTTTTTGTTTATTGCTTTCAATTTTCGAGAAATTATCCGTTTTTTAAAGACCTGCGATTATGTGATAGGGGTGAAAACTGATTTAAACAATAATATATGAGCTTATAACAGCGAGTAGACTCTGAACAGTCGCTCTTCAAGTGTTGGATTAACTGGATGTGATTGGTACCAAATCTGACGTTTTCAACGAAAATGTATAAATAACAAATATTTGAATAGGTCGCCATTAGACAAAAGACTGTCACAAACTTTTGACAAATTGCAGGAAATGGCGGCAGTCGAACTGTCAAAACATTTGTTAACTTGAAATAGTCGGCCGTCACCAAATGAATCATTAGGACCAATTATGAGTTCCACCTACACTTATTATTGTATTTTTGGCTCGAAAAGAAGTTCGTTCAAGTAGAATATAATTTCCCATTAACCTTCTGAACTCCGAGCCATTTTTGTAGTATTTTTTAAGCCCATTTATCATAAGCTGCTTTAGCACTTAAAACGTATAATCACCAACCCCAATAACCGATCCATCTCAATAAAATCAATAAGCTCTCGGCAAAAATGAACAGACAAATGCCTCTTGTCATCTTCAAAACCTCAATTTAGAAAATAATTTAAAGGATAAATTTTAAGTCGGAAAAACAGTTTTTAAAAGCACCATTTGGTGATAATTGCTCAAGCTTTTCGTCAGATTCTAACACTACTGGACAAATCTGTAGAATCTCCTATAGCGACATTGAAATAACATTAGATTTAATAGGGTCAATGAGGCTTAGGGCGTCACCTCACTCTGCTTTAACAAGGGTAAGATATTAAATTGACGTGGGAGTAGAATGGAATTGAGAATGATCTAATTACATTAATAAGAAAGTTCAGTTCAGATTTAGCTGAAAAATTAACTAGTTCAGATGAAAACACGACCTTTTTCTATAACACTACAGGGATACTTACATGGTATATGCAACATCTGGGGATGCAAAGGGGGCAGGACACAAACATTTACAAGATAAGGTTAAAGGCGGGTCTCTAGACTACCTACAAATGTCAATTGTACGCGATATTTACATGTCGATGGTGACTAGTATGGAAATAACTATTACACGCAAATAGAGGGGTGAAATGAAGGGTTTTGTTGTGTCGCAAAAGAACGTCGGAACTCGCGAAGGGCCGAGATAGGGATCCGATGGACCCGCAGCATCCTGTGTGACGTAACTGCGAGCAGGATAATCGATAGCAACGCCGCTGGAGGTGATGCGGCGCGCTTTCGAAACAGTCGCAGGGTGAACGCCCTAACATACCCTTAAGGCTCGAAGGAGGTTGCAGGAGCGCCCGGGATAATGTGACGTTTGTCTTTGATGGGGGTGGGTTTTGAAACTTCAGTGTAGAGGTGATTTTTGGAGGTAATGCCTAAAAAAAATGAGTAAAAATGATTGAAAATTTGTTAGTTTGGGTTTTCTTGATTGAATGGCGAAGGATAATTTTCCTACATAAATACGCTTTCCTTGTTATTGAGAAATAAATTCAGTATCCCAAAAACTAATAAATAAACATGTATGAGTGTCTCAAATGAGCATTTGTTCTTGACATATTTCACATACACTCCAACTCTGATTTATTACATTAACGAAAAATTCAAAGTTTTCTCTAATGCGATATGATTATCTAAAAATTGCCTATTCGAAACTAATTTATCCCAATACAAAACTGTCAATTTACAGAAGTTTAATTGAAACGTTTCAGCGTATTGTCTAGCCGTTCTAGTTGTGGCCCTCACGTTTCAATTTTCCATTTATATGGTAATACCCCAAGTTGTAAGCGGAAGGAAACCACCTTTTGTGTTTTAATTAATTGATCTTTGAGTTTAGGAATTAATTTTCTAATGGGGTTAAGAACTTATGCATTCTTGGAAAAATCAAATTCATATCTATACTGAGTCATAGTTTTGGGTTAATATTAACAGTATTGACTAATTTTTGGTCTGCGAATAAACTCATGGGCGTTCTTCGGGAATATCACGGACCTTAATTGTCAGAAATCTTATATACTTCCTTGCGAAACAAAAATTCTGTGTCAGAAGTAGGTACCAAAATTCATTAAGATTACCAACAAAGATAAACAGGATCCTCGAAATGCTTTTCTAGCATGCTTAAAAAAATATCCTAAAATGTTACGTGTTTTAATATATTATTTAAAAAATACAGGTCACTTAGAATTTTTCAGGGTTTTAAATATTCAAAATTTACAAGAAGTCCCTTCAATTAATCCAGAAGTTAATGAAAAAAACTCGTAAGCCCGTTTAAAAATCGTAAAAAAATGTTTAGTCCAAAATCTGGACAAACCGTTAAGAAGTAAAAAATATTTCTGAATTAAAAAAAATTCTTGAATTTGAAACATATCTCAAGAATTTTAAAATTTTTATAAAGCGTCGAGAGATACTTAAACAAGTACCTTGATATGATTTGCAACTTAAGCAAATTCAGATAGAATCTAGAAATAAAGTATTAAACGTTTTCCAAACCCATTGCAGGAGAAAATCCTTTGAAATATTTCAGAACCTCCTGAAAAGTTCCAAAATTCCTTAGTAGTGGAGACATCTCTTTAGAAGAAGTTTCATTCGATTATCCTGCAAATTTGGTAAAAAATATTCGGGCACTTAATGAACTCAGAATATTCCAACTAGTCGTAACATAGAGCTTTGATGATCGATTTCTCATTACTGTCTTTTAAACTGAAAAACCCGTGCAGCATATTGAAAAATTTCCCTACATGTTTTCCTGAAATTTAGGAAAATATCTCGAAGGAATTTGGTGTTTTACTCATTCAAATCAGCCAAAAGCTAAAATTCTTTTAAAAACAAAAATTACGTAAAAAGAGGTATAAAAAGCATTTCTTAAATTGAATCAATCTATTAATAATCGATTCAAGTGGTTATCTTCAAACTCAGATAATGTTTAGAGAAATCACACATTTTTTTCTGCATTACGTAAAAAAAACAATATAGAGTTATAAATCTCCAAAAAATATCAAAAACTTCTTGGGAGACCATCCCAATATTTCGTCGTCAGTATAAAAAAGTATTAAAATGACAGATTTTTCGGAAGGAGCACATTCAGTTCTAGAAAATTCTGGAAGTTTCGACATCCTGAATATCCAGCTTATCCAAACTAGTCTTGAAACTGTTCAGTATCTCAGGTACCTTAACGACACCTCACAATAAGATAATTTGAAGACTGAGTATATCTATTCTGAGAACATATTCTCTCAGAAACGTTAAATTTAATATTTTGTAATGATTATGAAATATTAAGCGGCACGATTTAACAAAATCTAGAAAATTTTGAGAACTCTTGTTTTTGTCTAACTAATTTCAAAGTAACTTTCTACGAAGCACGGCAATGTTGTTTAGTCAATTGGAAAACAAACGTAAAATCCAGTGTTGTCACTTCCAGGTTAATCACAATGTCATACCTCTTTTCCATGTTAATTAAGGGGAGTTTGAAAATCTTACAAGAAGAAGCTGGTTAAAGTATCTTTCGGCATTCCACAATCTTTCAGGAAACTTTATTAAGAAAGATCAAATGTATTCCTTTAGTGCAGAATTCCTCAAAATTGAAAAACGTGTTACTGGAAAGGAATTGAATTAAATCTCTAGACGAGAATTAAATGCTGAAAATCGGGAAAAATCGCTGTGGATAACCACGAACCCATGAATTTCAGCTCGAAACTCCTTAACTCCAAGATTTGAGGAAAAACATTTGGAACCCGAGAAATTCCCTCAGGAGCCGTAAATAAGTTCAGTAGGAGACTCTAAATAATAAATTTGGAAGGCCCCTTGGAGCTAAAAAACCTTTAGAAAATGTTCGAAAATTTCTCAGGTTCTTTAAAATTAAAAACATCCCTCACAAATTATTATGCTTATCCAAATCAATACCGGCGGTCTCCAGATACGTCCAGAAACTCTTGGACTGAAACTGAGAATTAATAATAAATGCATAGTTAGCTCTAGTATGTGGTTAAACTTTTTTTTTTATTAAAGTGCATTAGATTTGATAAATAATTCTCTCTTTTCAAATATTTAAGCAGAAGTTTCTTTTTCTCCGCAGTTTAGGGACGTTATTTATCTATTTCTTACCGCAAGTTTATTTAAAGTCTGACTTCAAAACTGTAAAACAAATTCAAAGTGCAACGTCGTCATTTCGTGGTAAAAGTTGTAATGTTCTGAGTACTAACCGGACAATTTTAGTAGGATTTAAACAATGTTTATAAATGAAATCCACAACACTTTATAAACAAATATATTATAATTTATTCGTTGTAGTTATAGTACAAAATTCTCCAGGAAAAATATACAAAAAAGTCATGCAAAACCTCTTTTGATCGGAGTCAGATGCCAAAAACTTAAAATATTCATTTCTTAAATAACACAGACAATTTTAGTAAATTATACGGAAATTCTCTTAAGACTAAAAATTATTTATAAGCGCAACAACAAAAGCATGGAACTAATACTGTTATTATAGTCAAGAACAAATAAATAATTTACCCCCAAGATGATGTTATTATTAAAAGGAAATATGTCGAAGGAGTTTTTAATGTCAATATCAAGAATCTTCAATTGCTGATAAGATTAGATTACTGCTAAGTAGAAACATTTATTGACATTAATACTCGATCAAATTAAATAAGATACTAAAAGTATAATCACATCAAGGACAACAATGAAATTCAATCACTTGCCAAAAATACCTCTTTTCTTGTTACTTTTAGAGCTATTGAAAATTCGTTGCACTTCACTAGCATCTGACCCGCTTTCATTGTCCGAAATCACGCCCTTTTTCAAGGGCACAGGCGGTAGAGGTCTGGTAGGAGGTCCACTTTGCTCGATTCTCCCATAAAGAGTTTCATTGGGATACCTTTGAGGTGCCCTAAGGTACATATCATTGGCACTCGAGGTTAACCGACCATTTCGCACAAAATTTTCAGGAGGGCCACGCACTTGACCCATTAACACCCCACTTTGATTCACTTTGGTTTGGTCGGGATCGTGGATTTGCCCATAAAAATCGCAAACCCTATTGCTTACCGACACTTGTTTCGGAGGGTAGTATTGCAGTTGAACCGAGGGGGAGTAGCCCCCAAATTGTCCGAATATTTCATCGTTCACTATAATTTCTCTTCTCACTAGGGGCCTTCTTTGGGGTTCTTGCGAGTGGAGTCTCGGGCTGACATTTTGATAAGACATTCTTCTACTAGCAGGACGTTGCCCGTAGATTTCCTCTTGGATTTGAATGGAGCCATGTCTCGATAAAGGCCTTACAGCATCCACTGGTTGCCCATATAACTCTTCTTGCCGGTTAACTTGTCTGGTTCTATGGGGATTTTCAATGGGCTGCCTTTGATGTAAATATAAAGAGTTTTGACTAGCTCTGAGTACATATCTCGGCTCCCCGTAGTTCTGCCTCACGGTGTTGTAATACAAATCCTCCTCACTAGGCTGTGGCAAGAAGACTTCATCATCGCCCTGGCTAAGAATTTTCTCGATCCTCCTTTGAGGAGGGCTTTGAGTGTATCCATTCTTAGTAGGCCACCCTTGAGGCCTTAATTCTTGCCCTCCAGAAAAGCTTACTTTCCTCTTTAAGGAATCCTCAGGTACTGTGCGAGTGGGAGGAGTACTAA
Source organism: Euwallacea fornicatus (assembly GCF_040115645.1). Lineage (NCBI taxonomy): Eukaryota > Metazoa > Arthropoda > Insecta > Coleoptera > Curculionidae > Euwallacea > Euwallacea fornicatus. Next base: position 6,044,007 of record NC_089542.1, on the reverse strand, counting down.
GGCTGCCTCTTTTAAATATTGGTCGATAAAGGCTGTTAGTTCCGTCGATTTTGCGATGGTTGCTTCCATCTACTGTGCTTCTTTCAGGAGTACTTCTTTGGAAGTATTGTTGCTGCTGGAATTGTAATTGTTGCATGCTCCTCGGTTGTGGTTGTAGATTTGGTTGTAAGCTTGGTTGTAGATTTAGTTGCGTTTGATTTATCACTGCTCTATTTTCTGGAATAATATTAGGGTAGTATGGTTCGGGCAGGATTTGAGGCTGTCGAGGCTCTCTAGGTAAACTCAAACTCCTCCTCCCATTCCTGCTTGCAACGGGAGACATGCTCCTAGACTTCCTCGCAGTCTCAACTGGCAAATATCCATATTGCATTTGCATCATGCAAAGTTGATAATTTTCCTGGTCTTTCAGCTTTTTTATTTCGTTCCAGTAGTAGGCCTCAACGCTCTTCCTCATGTCCTCTTTTTGTGGAGTTTTAGGGGATTCCGGAAATTGCCCTCCTAAAGGCGTGATTGGTCTTCTTGGCGAGAGGTTTTGTTGGGACATATACTGGTGGTTCGGATGTTTTAAAACGACACTTTCATTGCTGCTCCTAGTCTGACTAGTTCTCCTAGAATCGGTTTCTTGGCGTGGTAAATTTAGGGGAGGTTTCTCTGCTATCGGAGGTTTGTTGCTGATATTTAGTGAATCGTTGATATTGTCTGGATAATCTATGTCAATTTCCAATCGTTGATGACTTAACAATTGTTCTTTACTTGGAGCTCTTTTGGACTTCAGCAGCTCTGTAGCTATAATTTTGTCAGTGCTGATACTGTCTGAGGGTATAGGAGATTTTACCCTAGGGGACAAGGGCACTATTTCCCTGTTTGGAGGTAGTTTCAGCTTTGTTCCCTCAACGAGGTTACTTCGAGATTTCCTATGCCGACTATCGAGGCTGTCAAACACAGTACCATAGGTATCTTCCATCATGAATGGTCTCCCATTGGGGGTGCTTTGCGACACCGGTTTGGTTCGTGTTATTAGGGATATAGGGGATGCATCTCCATTTCCATTTTGATAGGGGTTTGGCAAAGCTCTTTCGGAGTTTATCGGAATCAGTGCTTTTGGATTCACAAGTCTGACATCCGATTTTATAGTCTCCATAAGCCTTGGAGGGGTGTCTCTTCTGTTATCAGGTATCCTTGTAGGTCTAAATGAAGAGTGACTCCTGATATCTACTTCTCCTTCTTGTGTTGGTTTTTGGTGAAGATTTGACCGGTCGGATTCAAGAGTACTAGCAGAGGAACTAGTGTCAATGTATTTTTTAACATTCGGGACGTTCATGTAGGTGTTGTAGGAGGGTTTATCCATAGGGGTGAATTGGTTTCTTTGAATGTTGTTTTCAGGCTTTGTTTGGCTGAATTCACTTATGTGCACCTGAGCAAAATCCCTTTCAATGTCTTTATGATTGCTATCCCTTCTTTGCAATTTGCTATTATTCCTCTCAGCCCCAGTGGTGTGTCTGAATGCTGACTGCCTGCTAAAAGCACTTTCATTTTGTAAATTATCTCCGTTTTGCCTGTCTTCAGTTTTGGCCTTGTTCCTCCTACCATTAAAAACCGCAAAAATCTTACGAAGACTACTGGTACTCTTTTTTTTTTCCATGGTAAAAACTGATAGTTCGTTTACGATTTTGTTCACACTTTCGTCTGAATCAGACCTAGTGATTATCGTTATATATTCCGCGTGTTGTTCGTTTTTTAGTAGATCATTCGAGTTCACATCTTTATGTTTGTTAGGCTCGATGTTCAAGCTTCTCCTCACTGATATTTCCCTCTTTGAAGGCGTAATAATCTGGCTTTTGCTCAACCTAGATCTTCTAGGCTTTACTGAGGGTTTACTGCTAGAGTACCCCAAAGCAAAAGGCGAATATTTGGTCTTTAAAGACTCGATAGTCTCAATTTTTTCCGATTGACTTTCGAACTTTTCCTTGATTTTGTCTACGGTATTGGAAATGTTCGGGGATAAACTTTTATGAAGTTTCAAGTACGCAGTTTTATTGATCACGTTCTCGTTAGTTTCAGGGTCATGCCTCAAAATTGCAATATCTTCATCAGGTTCTATTACTTGCGATCTATTGATACTGGTCTCTCGATCTTTAATGTTTGATAAAAGATTAAAGACAGTCTTGCCATCTGTGGGTGCCGGTGAGGTGGCCAATGGTGGTTCTGGGACCGACATAGTAGCACTGTACACTGGCTTCCTCCTGAAACAAACACAAAACTTTATATGTACATACTACGCAAAAACTGAATTTATGGGCATACCAGGGTATTCACTTTAGCACTGTTTTGTTATCAAAAAGGTGGGTAAGTGAACATCATACGAGGAAAAAAAGGGAACAAATATCTCAGATATGGGTTTATCAGTGAAACGTATGGCAAAACACACATTGTACAGATAATAATGTTTTATTGCGATTGGCAGTCGAAAATTAAGACTAAACCAAGTTGGTTGAGTGTGTAGGTTACTACTATGTATTTGAAACGTACATTGCGACTGGAAAAAGTTGGTTTATGCGGCTTGTATCTTTTCCATTCATTATCATGAATAGCAACTTTTTTAATTTGGACCTAGTTAAGAATAATTGCATATTATTAGATGGGCAAGGTCAGAGCTCAAAGCGTATTTACGTGCCGCGGAATAAGCGAATTTGATGCCGCATGTGTTTCAAACAATCTTTCAAAGAATTTATATGATTCTCCGCGGGGTTTCAACCAGTAACGTATCTTGAAGTCCTTACTTAGCTTTAATATGAAACGCCACTGGTCGAAACGCATTATTGTTAAAGATTTCAAGGTCAAATACATGTTTCCGATGTCGGGGTTTATTTATTTAAAACGTAAACAAATCGGTCACTTTATTATATACCTTGCTGGGAATATCGAGGTAGGATTTATTTTTGGACTTTTAATCTACATACAAATTTGACGAGGAAACCCCCATGTGGCCTGTTTATGTCCGGGAAACTTGGGGTGATGAACCATTGGGAGAAACATTTTTGTATAAAAATAGCATTTATAGATGGTAATGAGGTCTGATTCTTTTCCATGAAAGTTGGAAAAGCATAAAATTCTCAGATTTTTACATAAAGAATCAACTTATGCCTCTAGTAAGTATCTTATAACCAATAAAACCTGAATTTTTTTTTTAATTGAAAATTTGTCTTTCTATCTTCAGCTTCTCCTTTAGCATGACAGTGGACTAAGGTGATGGTAGATTACAAGATAAGAAGTGTTGCCACATCCTGTATTAATCATTTTCAAGAAAAATATCGGCGTCAGTATTTATTAGGTCAAGTTCATTATCACTTTTAGCGTGGATTCTGGTTAATTAAGATTATAATGCAACACACAATTTTTTTCAGATATTCATTTTGAGAAGGAATGCATTGCTATTTTTGTCCCTTTTTTGCTAATTAAAATATTTTAACTATCTATAGTTTATTTGAAACTTTCTCCCCAACTAATTTGTTTATAATATTAATCGGTTATACACGGTGTTTCAGAAACATACCAACAAACGTTTAGGGGATGTAGACCTTATAAAACCCAATATTTAGGTCAAATAAAGTTAGAAATCGCTTCGTTTTCAAGATACAGAGTGTTTAATTTTCTTTTTTTTTTAATACTTGAATATCGGTTTGAGAACAGGATATTAAATTAGGAACAGGCTATAGCGGGATAAACGTATATGTTCTGGAGTAACCAGAATATTTCCACTCATATCAGCAGCGTCAGTGCGGTAAGTCAATGGGATGTTTTTAATTAAAAAAAGGTACGCCACTGATATATTAAAATATGTATATAATTTTAATATTACATCAATTCTTAATTAAAAAAAGACCTCTTAGTATTTTGTTGCTGAAATAGCCGCTTCCAAAATAAAAAAATAATTTCACCTTCCTGTGCCTACCAAACAACCGATATATGCAGGTCTCCAGTGCGATTTTCTTTTAATTATTTAGGAGAAATTAATTTAATTGTCTTTTAGTAGAGGTAGAGGACATGAAGACAAGTATGGGTGAAACATGTCTCATCGCAAAATAATACTCTATTTCCGAAGTATGGTTCCGTTAAATTTTGAACCATTTACAAATATAGAAACGTTGGATGACTCCACAGATTCCACTGGTGCATGTGGAAATATTTTATTTACTCCAGAACATGCACATTTAACCCGCCATAGCGTGTCTCTAATTTCATGTCGTTATCCCAAACTGTTTTTGAAATATTTAAAAAATGTAAAAGAAAAAAAGAAAGAGCTTAAAACATTCATTATCTTAAAAACGAAGTGATTTCGGACCTTACTGTATTCAATCTAAATATTTGTTTTTATAAACTTTGCATTCTCCGAAAGCATGTCGGTATGTTTATGTAACGCTCTGTATGTTTTCGAACATAGTAATTGGAAAAAGTCAAACTATAGAGAATTATAAGGCATTTTCTTCTTCATATTTGCATAAATAAAATTATTTCAGAAGATATAGGTAAATAACCGATATTTCCAAGTTTTTCAAAAGAGTTAATACAATTTTCAAGTAAAATCGACAGTTTCTGAATTACCTCCACTCAGGTTTATTTATTATTCACTATTCAAAAACATTTAAAAAAATATGACAAAACACTCTTTAGTTGTTCTTTGGGTTTCCAGCACGTAATGCTTTAATTCATTTTTTTCTCCAGAGTAATGCAAATTGGAATTTTTTGTTATTGTTTCTTAGGTACCTCGGACTTGAGAATATTTTAAGAACGAAAAAAGTATTACATTTTGCTATATAAAAAGTAAAAAATATTAAAAAATTCTTTGAAGCTTTGCACGTCGGTCTAAACGAGTAATATGGACAATAAAAAAATGCAAAATTTCAACATTCACAAGTTTAGATAAGAAGAAAGTGCGATTTTTGATACATCATTGTATTTATTCCAAAGAGTTCATAAAAAGAAAAAAACAGAACTTGCTTACATTTTTATATTTCCCTAAATCCCGCATATTATCAAATACATAAAAAAAACTGTTTTAACTTCCTTTAGCCGGTAAATTCCTCAATTCTTGCAACTTAACATGCCGCAACAGCACAACTCTCTTTCTCTCTGGGAACATTTATTATTCTCATGTCTACATACTTATAAGGATGATGAGCGAATTAAATTGGAGAATTGGAGCTTCTGCATGAAGCGTCGTCGAAGTTTATATATTAGTTCTAATGATAACGAAATTACAAACCTTAGAGACTTATATAAAATGATCAAACTTTTTCAATTTTTTTCAAAATTGATTAAACTTATAGTCAATTCTTTTTTGCTAAACTGTTCGTCTCTTTACTCCCTCAATTCATTCAAATCATGTACATATACTATAATACTCTCGTTTAGAGGCTATAACCAGAAATCCGAACTTGCAACATTTTAAAGTTGGCCTTCAAATTTTTCAGCAAAATCGATTATTATAGAATCGTCCCCAAACAGTTTTATTTACCAAATTTTACTAGAAAGAATTAAGTAAATGTTAAAAGTGCCTTTTAGTTGAGATTTGCTCTTACAAATTTCCTCAAATATTACCAAATTCCAAGTTTTTCCATTTTTTTCGAAACCCATCAAACTTTGCCTTTAGTTAAAACAAGCTTTCATTTTTTTTCCAGTGTGACTCAGTTTTATATGTAAATTTCTATATATTTGAGGCTGTTTAAAGAAACTTCAAAGATACTAAGTTGCGAAACACTTCGAGCAGCTATATTTTTTTACAGACTATTACGATATTCTAAAATTACCCTTGATTCTAATACCTCACTAGATTTAATAAAAATCTTTACATTAGTGTGCCAAAGTCTTAAAAATAATTAAAAATATTAGAAATTGAGATATTTTGTAAATGTGATTGTCAGTTGCAAATTTAATTCTGATACATCCCCGGACATGTCTTGAAAAACTCTATGAACTATAATCAATTTGTATAAATCTAAAGGCTTAAAAATGAACAAAAAAGCAATGACGTTTTATATTTTGAAGACTGACTCGAACTTTTGAAAAAACATTTTTCAATCTGCGTTAAATTTTATACTCACTGCGTTCTGCAATTTCTAACAGAACACTAAAAATCTTTGCACGTTATCTGAAACCATTTCATTTTTAAAATACCGAAAATATTCGATAAACTTTCGTAATTGTGGAAAAATCTGAACTAGTTTAAACAACCTATAAAAGGCAGTTGCGTAAAAGTTTTAAGACCAACACATATTTTCGAAAATCGAGCACTATGTAAACAATTTCTTTTCAGTAATATAAATTTAATACTAATAGTGCTCTGAATTGCGCGAAAATCTTCACAAGGTGGTCAACTCGTTTTTTCAGGAACTTTAAATATACCTTAATAATGGTATCCACAAAAATCAGGTGAAAAAAGGGTTTTAAAATAGGTAAAATTTCTTAAAAGTTAGACACTATAAATAAAACATTTTTTTTATAAATAATATGTACACCATTTAAAAATTGTTTTTCGTTTCTTAGATATAATCAGAAAAATTCAGAAAACTACATTCAAAATTCTTTTTAGGGGCAATGTTTCAGTTCATAAATCCTCTAACATGACTATATTTGACATTTCTCCTCGATTATCCTGGATAATATTTCGCAAACGGTAAAAGTTCTCGCTTTGCACGTTTTGCCCTTTGAAAACAAAGAAAAGAGTTAAGCGAGACCAACACTGAAAAGCTAAACAATAAAACATTTATCAAATTACTGCATTCACACTTGAAGTGTTTATTCATAAAAATTTCTTAATTTACACCAACATACTTTATGTCAACAGCCAGCCCTCTTGTCCAACACTTTTAATTTCCTAATTCAAATCACAAAACCACCCACTGTCCACCAGGAAAAACTAATTATACATTACACCCGCATATGACCAATGAGTACCACCATCATAATTAAAACAAATCGACCTCCAACTGGTCGGAGCACTAAGTACTCAAGGAACGGCAAAAACTAAATATCGCCCATAAAGCACTGAATGCTTCTGACTGAAACAGACGTTTGAGCTGAACCTGAGCACTAAAAAAGAGCGAAATCATTTAAAGTCACGCATGTACCTTTTTACGACCGGTACAGCTGCATTGAAATGTTTATAAAACCGAGAGTTTGTGTATAATTAAAGCTCAAAGCAAATGAGAACTTACATGGGAGTTGGCACTCAAATTTGCCTTGGGCATTACAAAGAGGTGAACGAAAACTGAATTGTCTCACTTGTATCTTTTTGCTTGTGAATGTGGATTTATGCAAACGAACGCTGAATGCACATATTGAGTTTTCTGCTATCAGAAAGTCAATAAAAGATAAGTTATTGAAGCGCACTTCCATGAAAACTACTGCGAGCAGGAAATGTAATGCCTTGAGGGTGCGTTTTCCTGTTCCCAAATTAACGTCCCTTATGAGAGAGTAAAAATAGCTTTAAGCAATTTTAGTGGGAGGTTGTTCCTAGAGAAATACACATACAATTTAATCCTAGAGAAGTGCGTGCTTAACTGCTATAAATTCCGCAACACAGGAAGCTCATGCTGCCACTTATATACATACGTAACACAATATATCAACACTCTCTTGTTCTTGATTTAACGTATATTAAATACCCGCGAAAGAGTGAGAGAGTGTGCAAACTACAGTGACTTGAATCAACATTCTAATGCTTCAGATTATTCGAATATTTCTACTGTGAATGAATCTACTATATATGTACATCCACATGGAATCTCTGGAACTTATGTATATAAACTATCGCTCATATGTAGAGCAACTTTTTAAATTCGATTTTTTTCCATAACAATATGAATTTGATATAAACTATCACATTAACTATTAATTAAAAAAAATTATTTTAAAACATATGGGCCAAAAATAGAGCAACTCAAACATTTGTTATAATTTCTCTTACAATTAAATATTTTATTTAGTATTTAGTAGAATATCCCGTATTTTTAATTACTTCCCAACATCTGTTGTTCAAAGATTTTAATCATTTTTCAATCTCATCTCTAGTTGTTGCCTTCCAAGTATTTTGAACTTCTTTGAATAAATCCAACATATTTGTCATTTTTTTCTCATAAATTCTTCTGTAAATTTCGTTCCAAATGTTGGGGGTCCTAAACTCTATGGGGCTCAGGACAGGGCTTCGAGTCGGCCAAATTGCCACGTTAACAATATGCGCAGTTAACCATGTTTTAATTTCGATTGTTGTGTTGGAACGTTCACCGAACGCTCAAGTTCTCTTCTGTCTCGAGCAGCTTGTGCTTGTCCAGGATATTTTTATAAACATATCGATCCACAACATCATTAATTTTTACTAATGAAGCCATGCTAAATCCTCCGCAGCACCCCCAAACAATAATAATGTCACCATGTTTAATGGTCGATTTAGTATATTTCGGATTAAACCAATCATTAATTGGTCATCTGACCCAACAAATTCCGGCTGATTTGAACAGTTTAAATTGACTTTCATTTGAGAAAAGGACAGTTTTCCATTTTTCACATGACCAATTCACATGCTTTTTCGCAAAATGCAATCTAGTATTTCTACTTTTCGTTGAGATAAAAGGATTCTTTGCCGATTTTCTCCCATATAAACCAGCGCTTCTTAATCTTCGTTTTATAGTACTGGCTGATACTGAAACACATAACTCTTGTTGTATGCGAGTTGCACTCTTGAACAGATCCTGGATTGATAATATTTTAATTCTTCTATCCATTACTTTATCAGATTTTTGTTTTCAGCCACATTTCGGAAATTGATCTAACGTTCCTATCTTTTTAAAGCTAAGAATCACCATTGACATTGTTGATTTATTTAAATTTAAATATTTTGCTATTTTACATCGCCTTTTATTATTTTCGAACTTTTCTCTCCTTTAACTAATGTAATAAATGAACACTTATTGGCATGTTGGAGTATTTTCAGTCAATACCATGAGTAACAAAGTCGATATCATACAGTAATATAAATAAATAAATTACAATATTTGGACAAACAAGAAATATATATATTTTATAAATTCTAAAACAGTATTTTTTTGGAAACATGCTTATTTAAAATTTTTAGTTAGTTACCCTACATATGAGCAATGGTGTATATATAGAATATTCCCGAAGGAAAAAATAATAATTTATGACAGTAATGATCTTAGGAATTAGTTTGAAATGTTCTTAAAGTTTCGTTAAATTCACTTTGAAATTCACCAAAATGAAATCGTTTTAAAACCGCTTGAAAATCTTCTTAAAATTAACAAAAAAGTTCTAAAACTACCTCTCTTCAAATCGATGGGTTTGTTAGGAATCTGAATACCTGAAATTTCCCTGGAATAATTGAAAGTTTAGAAGAAGAAAATCAGTCTACGTGCTATTTCATGAAGAGTTAAAATATTCTTAATGTTTGGTGAAAGCGTTTAGCATATTCAAGATATTTTATCATTTATATTTCGTATCGTGTCAATTTACTCATTTCAACTAGTAAATGGCGACATGTTTGGAAATTTAGTTACAAAATTTTTGTCATTTGGTGAATGACTCTCATACATTTATCATTTTTCACATTTGCTGAACTCTTCAAGTGTTTTCTGATATTGATAACAAATAATTCTTCCTGTTTTTGGTTATCTTTTTGATGGCAAAGTGAGCTTTTCGCTAATCGCTTGAATCGTCAAAAGTTCATAAATTTTGGACTAAAATTCTTTCAGAAATGCGGAAATTAAGCATTTTTTAAACAAATCAGAATCGTGTTGATTCAATTTTTTAGCACTGAGGAACTCTTCGTGGAAACTACGGACTTCGTTGTCTAAGCTTCAAAAAAGTACGCCAAAAATCTCAATAATGGCTCGCAAATTCCATTCATATTATAAAACCCGATTTATGTCTTAGTGTTCAAAACTTAACACCACTAAGTATATGAAATATTGCCCCGCACCTATCCCGGACTAGAGCTGGCTTTTATCTACTACTTTATTTCCTGAGTCTCTGGCTCAAAACGTGGATAATTAATGGGATTGGAAAGCTGCTTATGTAACTAACATTCCTAGGATTTCATAAATAAAATGGTATCCTAAAGGTGTTCTGTTAAATCTAATTTATGAACACGTACATAGGCCCAAATCACCTGGCTGTAGACACAATAGGCCTTATTATTAGGTAACTATCGGCATACAAATAAATTAGTTATTACAAAATCCCCCAGTACAATTGTTTCTATAGACGCATTAATTAGCGGCCCATTGTGGCGTTTCTAGGTAAATGACGAGCTCAAAGAAAACACTTAGACAATGACTACAATAACTGAATTGTCTTTTTTGACTTTTAGCTATTCTCATATGAGTATGCAAACCTTACGGGTTACGCGTGTTTTTCTTTCAAATTGAGTAGAATTTCATACCTTGGAATAAGAGGAAAGATATTAATTTACTTCCTGTTAGATAAACGGTAAATCCAAATTTGTAGCATCGACAGTTTCCAAGATATTGGCACTTAGATGTGGAGAGATACAAAAACGTTATCAAAAATTACTACTTAGGGAGGGAATTTTAGGAAGAAACCGCCCAATTAGAGAGCGTTATTTTCTATTTTTCTTATATTTCTTTTGTTGGTGATTCTGAAACAACTAACTATTCAAAAATTCCATAGCCCTAACTGGAAAAGTTTTGAAATTCAATTTTTGCTTTATAATTTCCAAACAAAAGGCATTTTATAGATGTGATTATGATGTGAATAAATGTGGGTGTCAAAGGAATATGCAATCTAAAAAAAAATCAGTGCTAATTTTCTTCATTTTGTGGAAAAGTTCAGAAAAGCTGTTAAAAAATTATTTAACAAATAGACACCTATAATTTGACTACTGTTAAAAATATAAATGCTGTCGAGGTGTTAAAATAAGGTTCTACTTTCTTATTTTAATTTAATTTAAAAATCTGTGATAAATTATCCAACAGAATAAATTGCAGGGGTGCAAAGATGAGGGACACCTTTCCTGTCTGGAAATTTGTGTTTTTTGACCGGATCGGAAGGGATTTCAGTTGATATTAAATTTTGAGGTTTAAGGGATGCATAGATAAGGACTTTCGGCTACATTATATGGTATTTAAGTCTTTTTCAAAAATTAATATATTTTTCAGGAGTACAATTTCAAGTGTTCCTATAAGTATTACTTATATGGACACGTTTATGAAGTACTGAAGTTTCGCATTTTTCCTTTTAAACTGGCAAGAATTTGAGATCTTTGGAAAAAAGCATATTTTGATCCTCTTTAGATTGGTAACTCATCGAAAATTCTAGTCCCACGGTTCCTGAGATGTTGAGGTTTAAATTAAGAGTGGTGAGAAAATATTGAGAAAAAAATTACTATTTTGGGAAGACTTTCAGATGGAACAATCCCCTCAGAGGACGTTATTATATATGCTTTCTGATGATATTTGGAAAAGTTGTCGAACTAGAGATAATCCTAAAATAATTAATTTTTTAGGAAACAATATGGCTCCCTCGGTTTGAAAAAATTTCGAATTCCATCCAAAGATGCTCTAAAGAATATACTCTCCTTTTGGAACCTGTAAGAGTATCTAAAACACTGAAATTTGGGGTTAATTTTGTCTTATATTGGCAGAAACTAGTGTGTTTTGGAGTAAGGGAAAATATGCGTATTTACTTCCTCTTTCGAATGGTTTTACGACGAGATTTTTATCATCCAATGTTTCTGAAATACTATCATCTTATCACTCAAGGGAATTATTTCGCGTTTTTCTTATGTTTTGTGAAATCTAAGAAACTGTCCCGGATGCAGATGATTCTAATTTGAAAATTGATTTTTCTGAAAGTTTAATCGATTCCTCCCTTTTAAGAAAATTTGATTCAGATAAACGTGGACGACAAACAGACTCATATAATCTAAAGAAATGGGAAACTTATTACCTCATCGATTACGCCACATTTCACCAACGGTACATGCACTCTACATATTTTGAATGATGTAGTACTCATATTGGAGATAGAGAAACTATTATATTGACTGTGTAGAGAATTATTGCCCAGCTTATCGTTGGCGGTATAATTGAATAAGTAACTGGGTTAGGGCCGATAAATCCTATAATAATTTATTACTGTAAAAGCTGTTTTATCTAACGAGGAACTCTAAATGCAGCTGCAAGTCACTGATGCGTCTTTAATTCCGACGAGCATTTAAGAAATTTATTATTTAAAGCTGTAATAAAATCGCTTTGAATGGGCTTTCCAAAGCCCTAATTAAGGAGTTAATTGAGGTTTGCGTAACAAAGCAAATTTGCCAAGGAAATTTCCTGACGAAGATTAACGCATTTGCTGAATGGAATAAATAAGAGCGAGCTTTGGATAAAATCCGGGAATTGGTTATGTTTCATGTTGATTTTTTACATTACCGTATTCCGAGGTTGATTGAATCAAATCGGTGTCCCCTGAAAATTTGACGACGCAGTATAGTCATCGAATCAATGAAAAAAATATTATTGTTTAAAAGCACTGAAAGCAGACGTGCTAATTGGGTATCGTTATCGCTTTTGTCGGTAATTGAAAACACTCGCCATGGGTTTGTTTTACATATTTGCCAAAGGTACGGTTAAGGGAATGGTGCCTGTTAATAACAATCTTTCTGTTAATCCAGTAATAGAAAAGAGCTAGAATTTGAGAGAAATCTCAACAATTTCGTAATTTTTCTGGCATTACACATTTTCCCACGTCGCTTTTCCAGGCTCGCCTGCTGTGTGTGCTACACGCTAATTCGGTATTGTAAGTGCTGAACTTCTGGCTTCAAGAGTAGAGGATTTCAGTATACCGTAGGTTGCCTGAATTCTACAAAATTAGCATTTCTAGCATTTATTGCAAAATTTAAATTACTTTTTCAGGGATTTAATAAGAATTCATAGACGTAAATGGTCCAAAACTTTGCTTCGAAGTTTTTCAGAAACACTCATCTATACATGGGCATTGCTAGATATAATTAGACGTATCATACAATTTTAGTTGTTATTCGAGTAACATAATGTGAATATTCCGTTGGTGCACATTATCGAAAAACCTTAATTTAGGTTTTAGTATATTTAAGGGCTGTTGATCTATAGATAGGAGTTTTTAATAGTTTAATAGCATATTTGATGCAGCCCTAGTATTAGGTAGAGCAACTAAAATATAATAGTGGTTTTCCCATTATTGCAGTAATTTTTTTTTAATTCTATTTGTGCAGATTATAGCAACTGCTGATCTTTACAAAGCAGGTTTTCCCAATTTCAACTAATTTCATGCCGTGTGTGATACGTTCTTGGCATAAGTGGAAGTTATTGTATAGTATTAGTGTTTATTTTTCAGATATTTTGACCGAAAAACTATCAAAAATTTATAGGCCTTGATTAAACAAATTTTCAGTTTTATTGCTTGACAGAAAAGAGGGTAGTAATAAAATAGTGATGGGAATTTTTCAGCTTTTCAATGGATCGCAGAACACGATTGACGTGACCCTGACGTTAGTTCGATTTCCTATAAAATGTCAATATTTTTTCAGATATTTCAACTAACAGAACTTAAAAATAATCGTACTCGTTAATAGTCCAAAATATCAGATTTAAATAAATCAAAAATTCATTAAATTCAATGCCTTTTTAATCCTTTTTAAGCCGTCGTCGACTTTCAGTAAAATTTCACTGCTTTTCAAAACATTTCCATAAACAAAACCCTTAAACCTCCTCTTTTATATTCTATCCATTTCTACACGGGAATATTCCTCAATTCGTATAATTAATCGTGTATTGAGAGATCATTCTTGACAAAATATTAATATTTAATTTTACTAACAAAATATTCCAATTTCCATCCAGAATGATTTAAACTACAAATCATTAAGAACGCCATAATCCATTCATTATTACTTTGAAAATCTCAAGACATACAGGAGAACTTAATTTACAGAAACTTCACCTTCTCAAAATGATGTCATGTTTATTGCCTTACGTAATAATAAGTGAAAAAGATTTATAGTATCTCAGTAAAGGTTAAAGGACATTCTTCAAATTCCTGACCCGTTAAAAATTACAGCTAAATGCAATTAAATTGTGGCAATTAACGTGGTGTAACACTGATTTATTCATCACCTCACATTAGATCTATCAACCAAATTAAATTATGGAAATATTAAATCTGTCTTCTCCGGACTCATCAATTGAGGAAAGCCATTTAAAAAGATTAAATCAAATTAAATTTAACTTTAATTAATTTTATTGGAGGTGTTGATTTAATTTCAATTAATCTAAAGGTTTCGACTCAGGCAAATAGTTCATGACCTCATTTACTGTATCTCTCTCACGATTTTCTTCTCAATATCTCAATAATGGAAACAAGAAACGGAAGGAAAAGATCAATCATTGGAGGCTTTCTCTAATGCCCTTCTTTGGATCGATAGATTTGAAACTGCAGTGCATCAATCACTTGTCGTTTGTTTGTTTATTGACTTGTAATTTAACACCGCTTTAAAGCTTACAATAATAGTTAAGAGCAATGAAGTGGAGGATTGATCGTCTTTAGGGTGAGTTTGGGTATTAAGGTTTCTGAAACCTCAAATTTGTAATGACGGGTAATAGAGGTGAAATAACATCGTTGTTGGTACAAATTTCGAAATTTCACATTTTCAAATTAAGGTGAAAAAATATAGATAAAGAAAATAGTTCCTTTATGTTTAATATCGAAATTTTTCGATCCTAAATTGTTTTGTCCGAATATGAAAAAAATAATTTTTTAACTCATTCAGGTTCTGCCTCTGATGTAAATATGGGACTATACAGGGTGTTTTTAAAAACGCGAACAATATCCCCGAAATGAAGAGTGTCAAAAGATTATACTTATGTTTATAAATTGTTTTCCAAAAACTTAGCCTTACCGAAATACAGCTCTTCGAAATTTAATCGCAAAAATTAGGATTTTCTAAATAACTTTCCTTCTAGTTGATGAAATTTAATGATTTTTCAACATGTGTATCATTCCAAGGTTCACAAGATAAGACCTGACACTTCATTCTACATCTTCAAGAAGGAGGAGGCTACCCTCAACTTTTTATCCCTAAACCTTTAAGGTTTTTTATCCCTATGTGGTTTATGACATTTACCAAAGAAAAAAAAAGTACTTTTGGTTGATGTACGTAAACCGAACCATTATCCAGAAAAACACCACGTTGTCAAAGGAAGTATTTTATAATAGTAATGGAATTTTGTGTGTATTTTTAACTCTGTCACCTGGATACCAAAATAAACGATATTTATGTGTTAAAACTGTTAAAAAGAAATGAATTACTCTGATAAAAATTCATTAAATTTTATCAACTGGAAAAAAAAGTTATTTGGAACATACCGTTTTTTCAATCAAATTTTGAATAACTGTATTTCCGTAACGGTAAGTTTGTGAAAAATTATTTATAAGCATAAGTACGATCTTTCGACAAGAATTTTTCATTTCCGGGATACTGCTCACATTTTTGGAAACACTCTGTATATAAATCAATTGTTCCTCTATATTAGGCTAATCTTAAAATATAATACCATATAGGATTTATCATTTCAAAAATCAAATTTTCGATATGATAATGTGCAAAAAAGGAAATTTTCAGCTTATTTCAGTTTTGCCGGCAAATAGTTGCCAATACCTCGAGAACTAATAAAGATAGGATGTAGGACTATATTAGGAAATTGTTTTTCTATAAGAACCTCTATTGAAGACCTAACACTATGTGAGAGCTTGAATTGGAAAAGATCGATTTTCCGATGTAGAAATGTCAGAAAACCAATTTTTCAGCTTATTTTTATCTTGGCTGCAAATATCCTCGAATATCTCAAGAAACGATAGACATAAACATGGAACTATACAGAGTGCCTCAAATGCCCTGTGACACCATTACTCTCTCCTAAACGATAAGAGCTCCGAGGTCGGTTATGTTAGACAGAAAACTTCAGGCTTGGTTTATATTTAAAAATTGTTTGGAAATTTTTTCTTAATTTTCGAGATATTGGGAAGAATCTGAAAAATGTCAAATTTGAGTTTTCACAATAAATCGAAAATTAAATATAAAAAACAATTTCATACAAAAGTTTTCCACTTTTATGGGCTTTTGACGTGTGAGATTTTCTAAATTTTATAGTTGTCTTTTTTCTCGAGATTATGACCACAACTTTCTTTTTTTTTTTTAATATGGACCTACCTCAATTTTGGCATATTTTAAAAGTATGTACTTATTATGAGCTTTTCAACTTTGTATCACATGATAACATTTTCCCGAATTTTCGTTTAAAATAGACCATCATCAAAGTGTTTTTATAAATGTGAGCGGAATTTTATTACAAATATAACCATTAATTAGTAAATAAGAAATTTATAATCTTACATAATTAATCTCATGGTAATTCTAACCGTTTAAGATATAGTAATGGCATTCCACGGTATTTAGGACACCCTGTATATGAGAAATTTGTTGCTTTATAATAGTCTAATCTGAAGATATATTATATTGGATTTTTCATTTCGATAATCGAGTGTCCGGTATCGGAACGCGCGAAAACAAAATTTGCTTATTTCAGTCTTGCCTGAATATACCCGTGAATATCCTAAACACTGATAGAGCTAGATATAAGACTTTGCATTAAGAAATTATTCTTCTATAAAAGTTTCATTTCGAATTCATAGCACTTTATAGTAGCTTGCAGTAGAAATGACCAATTTTCCAGTGTCGGAATGTCAAAAAACGAATTTTTTAGCTTATTCGTGTCATGTCTGCATATACTCGCCCATATTTCAAGAACCGATAGAGATAGAGCGTAGGACTGTATATTAGTAAATTATTCTTGCGTAATGGTCTAATCTGAAGATGTAATGCTATATGTAATTTTTCATTTCAAAAGTCAAGTTTCCGGTATTGGAATGTGACAAAACCAGTTTTCGAGCTTATTTCAGTCCTGCCTGCATATACATGCGAATATCTAGAAAATCGATAGAGATAGAATGTAGGACTATATATCATAAAATTGTTCTTCTATAGTAGTCTAATCTAAGGACATAACACAATACGGAGTCTTGTAGTAGAGAAGGTCGCGTTTCCGATGTTGAAATGTGAGAAAATCAATTTTTCAGTTTATTTCAGTCTTGCCTTTATATAACCGCGAATATTTCGGTTTGAACCCTTGAACCCCTGATAACCGTGTTAGTTACGCTCTTGAGTGACCTCGAATGCGAACATTTCACAATTATTTTTTTCACTCCAGAGGTATGATAAGATAGTAAAACCAATCCCTTAAATGGTCATTTAGTTGCAAAATTTTAAACTCGTTTCTCACGGAACAGGTTTCCTTTAATGCGCGTTTTGCACAATGTCTAAAAAATTCTAGTCAGCTCGTACCAACGCAAATTCGTGGTCTATCCGAACCAAACACCAGTTAAATACTGTTGGAAGTCACGTCCTGCCACTCAATCCCTAATAAAGTTTTAATTACCACCATTTGATATTCAGCTTTGCCCTTAACTCTGAAACCAAGTAAAATTTGGGTGAGCGACTTAAATCGTTCATATGTGAATACAAACGTTTGACGATGACATTCATATCTCTAATTAACTATATTATGAGCATGTGCTTTAGACCTTGGATTCCTGCAAAAAGTCCTACTTTAGGACTAATGTTGCTGCTGCGAGAAGTTTTTCCCACAGTAAGTCAGCAAACCGAGTTAGCTCTTTTGCCTTGGGGCAGCAATAAAAAATGTGGATGGTGGTGTGCATTTTTAAGCCAGGTGGGACCCCGGTTGCGTTGGTGGAAATAAACCCAATGGCGAGTGCCTTTTTGCCTTTGTTTATGTGGTGAATTAAACATGAGTGTCTATGAGCCGAATGGAGATTGTAATGATACGGAAATTGCCTGCGAGGTAACGAAGGCAATAAGGTATTTTTGGTGCCGAGGCATTGGCAGGGTTTAGCAATGTAGAAATTGAATATTGTTGAACATTATTTGATGATTATCTAGCTGCGTTTTTTACTTTTTGTACAGCATGTCTTCAACAGATTTGTAAAAAATGTTACTACATATTTCTGAGGCCAAAGGACAACGATTTAATTTAATTTTCCTTAGTCGACAAGTGGACGGTTTTCTAAACACGGGACATCAAAGTGAAAATTGAAAAATAGAAAAAAATAATTACTTCGTTTGTGATGCTACTTACCTGAACAATATGTCGCAACTGGGGGTTTTACGAAACGACAAATTGGAATACGTTTCCTATTCTCGATTCACATTGTAGAGGACAAAATCGACGCCACGTAAACTCTTTTTAAATCGGCATTACTTTCTCATCACCCAGTATAAAATTTATTCGTAAGTAAATTTGTGTTTTCCTACATGTTTCATGAAGAAAAAGTATCCTAGTTTAAGTCTCTACGGGAATTACTTCTTGAGATATTTGAAGTTAAAAAGTTCGCTGCATGTCTTGGAGAATACCTTTAAAGTACATATTATGCAGTTGAAACAAAAAAAAACATTAAATTAATTTCTAACTTTTATCATTTTTGTAATCTTTGCATTTCTATTTGACTACATACACCAATTTTTGTATTATTTATTTTGCCGTACTGTACGAATAAATATGTACTTTGAAGTTATTTTTCAAGACACGCAGCGAAATTTAAACTTCAAATTATTCAAAAAGAAATACCTATAGGTATTATAGCAACGTAGTTTTTTTCATAAAATATATAGGAAAACACAGATTTAGTCATAAATATATTTTATACGGGGTGCTACAAAAACTAATGATCTTTTAAAGGAAGTTTGCCTAGCGCTGATAGCGCTCTTTACAATGTGCATCGAAAACGTAAAGGGATTTTGATTTCTCGCACAGGAAAAGTCCTCTAGCAACATTTTGTTCAGGTAGCACTATAAACCAAGTAATTTTGTTTTTCTTTTTTTAATCTACAATTTGACATCCCGTATTTTGAAAACCGTCTATTTTTGTGCTAATATCAACTAGGTTGAATCGTCATGTCTTCGCCTCAGATATCTATGGTACAATTATGCACAGACCTTTCAAAGGCACCGAGTATTTTTAAAAATGCAGTAAGTTACTGATATCGAGGTTTTCTTGAAAATCGTTTTCATTTATTATACCTTACATGCATTGTGTTGAATTGGGTCACGTTCAACACATCAAAGACAAATTCGATATACAGGGTGAGTCTTAAGTAATGGGACACAGAGCAACGATGGATTTATGACATAAAAATAATGCAATATAGATAAATTTATGTTATACCAAAAGTTGAAAATAACTGAGATACAGGGTGCCAAAGTTGAAAAATTAAATCAAATTTTCCTCAATATCTCTGGAACCGTTCGGGCTAATTTCACGAAATTTATTATATAGGGGTTTTTGGAGATGATCAATTCAAATTTATCGACGATTTCGGTGTATCTTCTAGAGGGTGCCACAATCGACAATTAGGAGTCATTTAAGCCATTTAAACTTTTTTGTGCCACGGCGTATGTCATTTTGTCCTCATAAAATTTGTTCCTCTACCTTTTCTAGTTAAAAAAGTTATACCTTATTGGTGTAGCTAGGAGCAACGGTTTTCGAGAAATTCAATTAAATAACTTAAATTCCCATTTTTTCTACTTGTTGACATGTAACAACATAGTTTTTTTGTATTGTTAAAAAAGCACAAAGATTATATGAAAACATTTTAATACTGTAGTTGGTCTTCTATTGACATATTTATTTAAGCTCCAAACGAATATTTTAACAATAACAAAAAATTAAAAATTAAACATATCTTTCTGTGACAATAAATGTTCGACGTGTCCACCATTTACTTGGATACATTTTGCAATTCTTTTACAGAACGACCTCTTTATTTTAAATAGCAATTGTTCATTCCGAAATAATGTGGCTGTATTTTGAATTTTTTTAAATAATTTTTCAGGTGTATTTATTGTATTTTGGTAAACGGAAGATTACATGTAACCCCATACACAAAAGTCCATAGGATCGAAGTCGGGGCTACGTGGGGGCCAGGGTATTTCAAATCCACGTCATATACAACGATTGGCAAAACGTGTACTTAACAAATCCCTTACTGGACGGGAAAAATGTACGGGTGCGCCGTTTTGCAAAAAAACATTGCTTGCCTTAAATTCAGAGGCACATCATCAAGAAGGTTCCCTAGTTCATTTTGGAGGAACTCTAAGTACAGAGGACCATTCAATTTGGGTGGTAATACATAGGGTCCTATGAAATAGTTATCAAATAATTTTTTATTTTAATTAAATTGTAAATTTATTTGTATACTTTACAAACACAATGCAGTGAAACTGAATTTTTGTTTGACATATCTTTGTTTTCATATGTTATATCATTCATTTGTTTTATCATAGACTACTTTTTTTTTTTTCGAGGAGGTGGGAATCTTCTTAAGACACCTGGCTTCGACGTGCAACCAGGTAGCGTGGGATTTGACCGACCATTATGTCGCCCGCCTACCCACTAAAACCACCTCCCCTCTTCGCCCCAGTATCGCCTTTCGGCATCCCTTCAGGGCTTATCATAGACTACTAAGATAAAGTAACGTCATAATTTTTTTTGTTATTGTTAAAATATTCGTTTGGAGCTTAAATAAATATGTCAATAGAAGACCAACTACAGTATTAAAATGTTTTCATATAATCTTTGTGCTTTTTTAACAATACAAAAAAATTTTGTTGTTACATGTCAACAAGTAGAAAAAATGGGAATTTAAGTTATTTAATTGAATTTCTCGAAAACCGTTGCTCCTAGCGACACCAATAAGGTATAACTTTTTTAACTAGAAAAGGTAGAGGAACAAATTTTATGAGGACAAAATGACATACGCCGTGGCACAAAAAAGTTTAAATGGCTTAAATGACTCCTAATTGTCGATTGTGGCACCCTCTAGAAGATACACCGAAATCGTCGATAAATTTGAATTGATCATCTCCAAAAACCCCTATATAATAAATTTCGTGAAATTAGCCCGAACGGTTCCAGAGATATTGAGGAAAATTTGATTTAATTTTTCAACTTTGGCACCCTGTATCTCAGTTATTTTCAACTTTTGGTATAACATAAATTTATCTATATTGCATTATTTTTATGTCATAAATCCATCGTTGCTCTGTGTCCCATTATTTAAGACTCACCCTGTATAGGCTGTTCCAAAAATGTATCAAGTGACTTCAAAAGGTAATAAAGACACTCGATTTTAAAAAAAAGCGTCGTATTGACATCTGTCAAACAATTATTTCTGACTACCAGGACGTCACGAAACTTGAATCATTGCTTACGAACCGAAAACAACCAATCAATTGAGTGAATAACGCGCAAAAAGTGAATTAAGACCAAAAAGACCGCACCAAAGTTGCTCAAAAATCAACGTCACGTTGACAGTTTTCTTCGATTATCGCGGTGTGTGCATTATAAATTTATTCAGCCAGGCTAAATCGTTAACAACAAATGTTATTTGAGCATTATGCATTGTTTGCATGAAAGTATTCGTCTCAAAAAGCCAGAATTTGGGGCAGCCAATTTTTGATTTTTGCACCACAATAATGTTCTATCCCACACTGCATGGGTTCTTCGAGAATATTGTTCCAAACCTCGACTAATATCATTCCCCACAACCACCGTACTCGCCTGATTTAGCACCGTTGGACTTCTAGTTGTCCGACAAGCTCAAAAGACCGTTCCAGGGACACCGTTTCGATTCGATTGTCGAGATAAAATCGAATCAAAGAATGTGTTGAAGGCCATCCCGGAAAAAGACTTCTCTGCCTATTTCGAAGATTAGAAAAAAATTTGCCTCGACACATTATGTCGGAAGGTTTGCTTCAAGGCGATGAAATTTATTTAAAAGAATAAATAAAGATATTTTATTTTATTTCATCATTGATTTTTCATTTATTTGGACACCACAATCTTTCGTTGAAAATTTTTTGCTTCAACTTCGTTTGTTGTTGGGGAACACAAACATTTCTTTTTCACAGCTAGACATTTCAAAAATGCCAATTTTAAGATCGTAATATGTAGTATTTGTACAGGGTGTCCACGCGATAAGTCCACACTTTCCTCTAACTTTTTAATATATTATAATAGAAAACATTTTTTTTGCAAAAAGTGCTTGAAAATTCATGTAGTTTTCCAATATTATTAGCAGTTTTATACAGAGAGTTTAAAAAACGTGTTCCAACCCTATATTGCATTTTTTGAACAATTAACCAGCACTTTTTTCACATATTTAAATTCTACGTTTTATTATGAATTCAATGATATACATATATAGGTCATGCCTTAAATTTTGTAATTATTATTCTTATAATTATAATGGAAAAAAGAATGTCAAATATAATAAATGACATCAATCGAAGTGATATGATAACAAAATGCCTACAAAATTGAGAAAAAAGATATTAATTATGTGTTGAATATCGTAGAAGGAATTTTGAATAATACCTGTAAAATAACAACAAACACGAAGGAATAAGTTTATGCTACATTATTGTCATTGTATTCAACTTAATTTCATTTTAATATTAATTATTAATATTAATTTTACTTCTGTTGGGCTGAAAAGTAAATATTGGGTTAGAAAATTTAAAAAAATACAAAAATTCCTTTCAAAGCATTTTTCTCATATTTTAAGTATATTGACAAAATTTTGCATATTTTTTCTTCAGTATTTGCCATTTTTCATAGAAAGTATAGATTATAAACTCAATAAACCATTGAACTTAAGTTTGAGACAATCCATAACAATGACAAAACAGATGACTAATACTGACCACATTCGCTATATTGTTTTCACAACTAAACAAGATGCAGTCACCCAAAAAAGTATTCGTACAGTCCAAAAAAAATCTATAAACCTTCTTTTTCGACCGATTTTGTTCGAGTACGTTTTAAAAATTTAATTTTTAGAGTGCTTTTCAGGGTAAAAAAAATCCACTTTGGAAGCTTCTTGTGCGGTGGAAATTTACCAATATGATTTTAATAATATTGTAGAGGAGATTTTTCTACATATGTCCTGTAAATTTGTTCAAAATGCACCATAAGTCAGGTTGCTGCAGCTTTGAAAATCGCCAAAAAATGATAAGTTCCTGGCAAAATGATGAATTTAGACATGCTTAATTGTTCAAAAATTGCAATGTTAGGTGGTACACGCGTATTAAACGTCCTGTATAAAACTGTTGACTATCGTGAAAAACTACAGTAATTTTTAAGTACTTTTTGTTAGAATTTTTTCCCCAACTTCAATATATTAGAAACCGGGAGGGGTGGACTTTTCGCGTGGACACCCTGTAAATTATGATTATTCAGTTGGCATAATAACATTCATTCTATTAAATTTCGAACCAAAATTTGTCTGGAAAATAAACATTAATTTCTCTTTTGAAGAACTCGTCGACATGCACCGATCAATAGTAAGAGGAAGTCTTGTAGCCTGTCCCGATTATTTTCCTGATCTCAACACCCTGGATTTTTCTTTTCGGGGGGTTACCTCAAATCTCTAGTCTACGAAACGCCTATTCGTAATAAGGATGAACTTTTAGCAAAAATAATGCCCACTTGCACACATCTAGAAGCTATTGCTGGAATATTCCATAGGGCTTGCGAGTCAATGAACCGACGGTGCAATCTTTGTATTGAAGCGAATGGTCATCATTTTGAACAATTACTCTAAGGCATCGTTTATTTATCAATAAAGCAACGTCTAATACGAACAAAAAGCGATTATAGTGACCAAAACCATATTGCCTTTTTTCTGCTCAAACGACGCATTTGGGGGCATATGTTTATTTAAGGAAAAGAATTTGTAGTGATGTCTCACACCACCCGTTAAACTTTGTCGGTATATTTTTAGGACATCTTCCAGAAGTTGAAATTGTGGACCATGTACCATCAAATTTCACATTTTTTCCCGAAGCGACATTCGTTGATGTTGAGGGAAGAACTGTTGGGAAAATGCCCAATACTGGAAACTCTTCGCATTTAATGACTTCTTATGCCTAGACGAGCTCGTGTACTGATTTCTAGATAATGAAATTAACAATTCCCTCTTAATCAACCAAGCCATACCCAGAACCAAAACATTACTCAGCCGTTACTACACCGCAATCGTTCTTGCTTAAACTGTTACGTGACAGAACAATCGCTTTTACCACATTTTCAGACAAAACAATCAGTTATTTACGTCACTAATGTTTGGTTTCCCAAAGAAAAAAACTGGTTTGCATTGTCGTCAAACAGAGACAGAAGGCATAATTCACGCTTTATCCCATAAATAAAACCAATCGCAAAGGGGGCATTGTTGTGGAAATAAGAATGCATTGAATGTCCACCAAAAGCATTTGATACATAAGAAGGGAATGCGCAAGTAAATGACGAATGAAGAAGGCACTCGGACATTATGCCTATATGCATCACTGGACAAATTACTGATGGCAATCGCCATTTATCAAGCCCCGGTTCGTTACTCTAACTGTAAATTCCACTTAATGTGAGCGAAGTTTCATCAGAGAGTCATCGTGTGAACTGGCCTTTAAATCTCTTTCACTCCTCTTTAATCTTTGTGGTTTACTGAAAAAGAACCGAGGGAAAATTGATGAAAACAAAATCCCAAAAAGGGATTATTAACGTAAGGTACACAGGATATGTTCTGGGACGCTGCCAACAGCTTTTCGGTTCAGCATTAAAAAGTTTGTGTACAGAACACTCTGTACTTTATTTAATTTGCAAATTTCTCCAATTATACGCTTCATTTAAAACCAATCAGAGATATCCCTGCTTTAAAGTTTTTGGAATTTTTGAGGCTACTTACTACTATTTTTAGTATTTCTTGCAAGTTGTTTTGTTTTCATATACACAGTGCGTCCTAATAAAGATGTAACAATGGCACAAATGCAGCACAAATTTTTGAATTTTTTAATGACAATTCAAATTTAAACGCTTTCTGCAAAACTATAGTATACAGAAAAATGCGTCAATTCCGTGTTATACAGGGTATTCCATAAATAAAATTTCTAAAAATCATCACCAACAAAGTATGTGTATTTTTCAAAACACGAAAAAATTCAACTAAAAAAAATTGTTTGGAGTGTAATCTTACATTTCCACGCCAAATTTGAGGAATACGAAAATATTTTTCGAAATAAAACAAAAAAATTGAATCATAAAACAAACGTCGCGCAAGCATTATAACAAATAATGAATATCAAATTTAACACATTATTTTAATAAACAAACTAATTAGCAATAGGGTCGATTCATCACCGCCGGTAACCACACATCTGTCGATCTTTCATCTGAATTCCTCAAACTGTTATGAATATGTTCCAATGTTAAACAGTTTGTAACTCTTTGCGGCAATATTTCTGCATCATTAAGAAGTGGTTCAGCGTAAACCAATTGTTTATGTCAACCCCATAAAAATAAATCCAATATTGAAAGATCTATGGATCTCGGGAGCCACTTGATCGATTCATTTCGATCAATCTAAATTTCTCCAAAGTAATTTTTTTGTTTCAAACAATACTTTTATATTCCTAAAATTTGATTCATAGATGTAAAATTGTATTCTAAACAACTTTTTTTAGTCGATTTTTTTTGCATCTTACAATATAAAGACACTTTACTGGTGGAGTATTTTACAAATTTGTTTATAAAATAACCTGTATCATACGGAATCAACTAATTTTTTATATATTATAATTTTAAAAAGTAGCACCTAACACCCAAACGTCATTCAAAAATGCAAACATTTTTTATCCGTTTGTCCTCTTGTTATATCTAACCTAGGACATACTGTATATGTAGTAAGCTCTATATATTCATTTGCGGCTCGATTCTTTTGAATGTGACCGATATTTTACCATTACTCTTATACTAATTCTAAATATTTTTCAAATATTTAACGATTTATAAGGGCATTCTTACAATGCTGCAAAAATGAAGTCGACAATTGTTTCCCATTTCAATGCGGAAATCTTGACTTTTTTTCCTTAGGACACCTTGTACAGTACATATTTGAATTTGTGATTCTACCGATCATGACCTTCCTATGAACTATTTTGTCCAACCTCCGAAATTGCAAACCGGTTTTGAGATATTTGTACATTACCTTTATTAACACAATTCTCGAGAAATCGACTTTTTCACATAAGACAGTTTTTATTTCCATCCCCATTCAATTTGGCTCAGCAATAGCAATGTTTTCCCCGTTATAGTTCCTACAGATATCTCTAAAGATTTTTGTTTGATATTTGAGGATTTCCGAGACCCTGTTCGCAATACTTTTTAAATGGAACTGACCATCGTTAGTTATTTTCAATTACACATTTAACGACGATATTAATGACTTTTTGGCCGAAAGCGTGAAAGTATCTCATTACTGCCCTTTACTTCCTATCTCGATTTCCCTGCTCGATTTTCTGTCCTGATTTTCCTGCCGCATGCAATATTACTACAGTATACTGCGTAGTAATTAATAACATTAATATATAGGGTTGGCTTCGTTACACCGACGTAAAATATTTTTAAAATGGCGGCACTTCCGGTTATATCGGAAGTAACTACCATTTGCATTATTTCAAATGTAATCGTCTTTTTTTTATCATGTTCAAATTTCTCGCTGAATTTTGATGCTAGTTTATATAAAGTAGTAAACAACTGCATAATATAACTGTTTCAAGGTTTTGTTCCTATCGACGCTATGGGTCTCGATCATCAAAAAATCTCTCGAAGAAATCTCAAGAGGAACATTCTAATGTACTACTTTCGTCCTGACGTTAAAAACACGATTTTTTTTTTATGTATAAGACATCTTTTCTAGTATTTAAACATCTGATTGTACCGATCATAAGTTTTGTTTACAAGTAATTATGTCCCGAGTTATTGCAAATAGTTTTTCATTCACAATGCGGTTTCGTCTCTGAATTAATTAAAAAACAAAAAAAAGTGAACAGCAAAACTTATTAAGTCGATTCTACTGCTTATTGGCTGAACATATTCTTTTGAATAGTGCTTCCTGTATAGTTAACTACCAGACATAAGAAACGATTACTATAACTACCCTTCCCCCACAGAAAAACGGGCGAAGGAATTAAAGTAAAGGAAATTCCGAAAAGGGACTTCTGATAAACAGGATGTGTTTTTTTTAAATTGGAGCATCCGTCCATGAAACTATAAATTTGAGTGTCGGAAGAGCTCATAGCAATGATAGCGAACCAGAAGCTTTTTTTAACGACCGTGACACAACGCAACGAAAAATCACTTATGGGTTTCAGGATTTACAGTCTTCGGATCTCAACTATCGCACACCTGTCTGAAGATGATAATTTGGGTCGACAACTGTAGCGATAGAGACGTTCAGCAGCGGCTTTACAAAACGGATAAAGAACATCAATTGCCAATATCAGCCACGCAGTGAATTTTGATATTATTCGACATTTTTAGGAGTTATTTCTAGGGCCGTAAAATGTCTGGTTAAGAAAATATGTTTTTGTTTTGAGAATATTTCCCCGGTACATTACGGGACAGTTTTGGCCAATTTTAAACAATAAAAAAAAAATTTACTTTTCCATGTAAATACCGTTAACGAAGTGCGGTAAATTATATCAGTAATACTTTATACATTAAGTGTCAACTTTCACTGTCAATTACGTCACACATGTCGTTCATTCTGTCATTATTGAAGTTGACGGCCACATTACAAAATATCCGGACGCATTCAATATGACTTGTTCATCTTAGTCGAGTATTTCTGCGGTAGTTCACCGATTTGACAATTGTCATTTTGGGTATTTCCCTATAGGTTGCGGCTAAATCTCTCTATGAAAACCCAACACAAGAGATATTTAGGACGACAAAGACGCAGGTAGCATTGACCGAAACCCCACTCTAAAATATGCGATTTCAGTTGTAAATTTAACTTATTCGACATTCCGAAAGGTGCCTCTTCTTCAAATTTATCAAATGAGCCAATAAACAAAGCTGAAGCATTTAAAAGGCAATACAGGTCTTTAAAAGGGATTTTCTTGGCCGGACATCTGTTAATAACAGCAGGTGTCAAAATTTGAGCTTAATATAGAGCCCAACTGTGGGGGAGCTTTTTGGGCATGTGCGCGAGCTTTAAGGACACCTTGATGATTTTGAGCAGCTGATGGGCTGATTTTTCACGGAAATTACTTTCGACCGGGTGCTATCGTAAATTGGATACCCGGGGAAATATCAAGGTTATAGCAGAGCTTTACAATTGGATTTAAAATTAAGTCCTGATACGACCTGATAGACGAGCTACTATTAATGTACTCGTGAAGGAGATTACGTATTTGGGATACTTAATGAATGAGAAGGGAACTGAAGCAGTTTCAAAGAATCAAGTTGCAGCAATGCAGAACTTAAGGAAGCTGAAAACCCATTCGGATCTAAAAGGGTTTTTAGGCATAATCAATTTTTATGCACTATTTTTCAGAAATACAATAGCAATTCAGACTCCTCTTGCTATGCCATTTTGTTTAATTAAGAAAAAGAGCAAACGACTCATTGTCAACATTGGAGGAAGCACACGAGTGATGCAAAAAGCAGGTTCCAAAAGCACCACTTATTATTCATCCGAGGAATAATGCTTCTTTCTTCTTAATCCTTATTAGTTATCGAGTAATTTGGACCTATTTTCCCTATTATACAGAGTGTCTACTAAATGATGGTATTAATTTCAATAGATGATTCCTTGTCATATTTTGTGAAAAAGATTCTAACAAACATATGACCTATCTTGCTTCATTTTCGTGATACAGGGTGTCAGTTTTTTTTTCGGTTTTTCATAAATATTTTCGGACGTAAGGGCAATATCTCAACAAAATTCAGTATTCGGTGGTTTTCCGAGACGAGAAATTCATATATGATATCAGTTTTACCGCAATATCTAGGGGGCTATTATTACATGTTGATTAATAAATGAATGTTTTGATGAAATTATGTTCAAAGAAATTTTTAATTGTCGATATCTCGAAAACCATTGCTTGAGAGTTTTTGCCCAAGTATACCTTTCTTGTTTAGAATTGACGGGGAACAAGATGTAACTTATTAAAAATCAAAATGTAAGATCTTAGAAACGTTAGGGCAAATTTGACACAAGAACATTACTGCAGATGGCACCCACTACATATTGCAGTAAAACCGATATTATATTTGAATTTCTCGTCTCGGAAAATCCCTGAATACTGAATTTTGTTGAGATATTGCCCTTGCGTTTGAAAATATCTATGAAAAACAAAACAAAAAAACTGACACCCTGTATCACAAAAACGAAGCAAGATAGGATACTCGTTTATTAGGACTTTTTTCATAAAATGTGACAAGGAATCACCCCTTGAAATTAATGCCACCATTTAGTAGACACCTTGTATTTAAGGAAATAAAACACTCGACACATGAATATACGTTTTTCTTATAAAATAGTTTCCATAAAATTTAAAAATCCTAACGCTCGCTGGTACTTCTTGTGCCACTCTATATGCATAATATATGACATAAAATGTTTGTCAGATATGTAGTAATTCATAAGTTTTATTATTAAGGTATTAGATTTAGTAATACGCTAATGAAGGGCAAATTGCCAGACCCATCTAGTAATGAAGCATTATCGAACGAAATTAGTAATACCGCCGATACCAAATCGGGGAATCTCGATTGGGGGTAAGATATGCCTCGAGAAAGGAGAAAAGCAGGAGAAGAAAATAGGTAATAAAGATATAGAGAGGTGCGCTCACTTAGTAGTAAATTGGTCAGTTTATCTTTCTACGTTTTGCAAATACATTAACATTTCTTAACCATGGGGAATGTTCATAATGTTATTTATTCCGACATGTTCATATCTGTTTAACTTTCCATATGCAATTCTTGTGCATTACATGCACGTTATGAATTGCACAAGCCTAGCACAAGACGTTAGAAATTTAATTCACATGACAATGCAGAAAATCGTTAGGTGCCTTATCTACGATATACTAAATGTTACCCTTGCAGCTTTCATATTTTTTATTTATATACAAGGTTGTCAAATTATCTTAGTTAACTATTGGTGTCCTCTGGCGTTAGAATTAGAAGATTGATCGATATGTACATATGTAGGTGTAGGTCGAGGCAAAGTGATTAAATTATTAAATAAGATTTGACTACGGTGGTGTCAAATTTCATTTAGTTTACGAAATATTGAGGAAAAATTAAAATCGGTCAAAACGGTTTTTTTTTGTAATAAATCCAAAACTGATTCTATCAAAAAAATTCAATACGTCCTTCTGGTAATATTCTTAGGCTTGTGCGCTGATATCATTTTTTTTTTACTTGCATTCATCACTCTCACATGAAAGACACTGAATTCAGAAGGCTGTATTTTACCGGAGACAGAAATTTCAATACCCACCATAAGAAAATTAGTCAAGAATGTTATTTTTCAGGAATGATCATGAAGTGCGTCACTTGCTCATTCAGACTAACCATATAAAATAAAGCTGCTTCACTATCGATCAATGAGACCAATAATAATTAATAAAAACATGTCACAACTGGAGCATTCTAAACTCTTTTTGTCAAACACGAAAATTCCTGTTCTTTTCTTCTTTAAACAATCTATTGGAGCTTTGCCAAGTTTTGGATTGGTGAAACTTACTCATCCCAAACGTATCTCTAATAAATAATCACCTTCTTGACAATATGAAATTTGGCTACGTTAATAGCAACTCAAAAAGCCCATATTGCATTGCACCACGATTTAATTTTAAACCTAATTATAAAGTTCATATGCTATATTGTATGTATATGTATCATAGATGCACGGCGATTAATAAATATATCAAAACATTTTCAGGGGACGTAGAGCTCATAAAAACAAATATTTAGGTCGAATAAATTTAGACCCGAAATCGCTTTGTTTTCAAGATACAGAATGTTCAAAAATTATTTTTTCACGTTTTGGAAATATTTTATCTTCAATGTGTACCCGGTAACAATTTTAAAACTTGCAATGGCCACATCTGATGAACAAAAAAAAATATATTAAAAATTCCTCGGAGTAATTTTTATAATATTGAGGAGAACCAAAATGATGTATGAAGTCATCCATTTTCACTTGCCCCTTAGTCCCCAACTACTTCAAATGAATAATATTAAATTACAGCCCCCTGTTTGTAACATTTTATCTCAAAGCTCTGATAAAACCACTTTCGATGATATCCCACAAAGCTACATTTGATCAAGTAGTTTTTGATTAAAGAAAATCTAATTTATTAATTATTAATTTTAATAACTGTTGCATGTAGTGTATCATCGAAAAGCATTTTTTGAGAGCGATAAGATTAGGTAGCACAAGCAGGGAGTTGCCATTTAATATTATTAAGTGGAAATGCCTGTATATGAATCGAAGTGAAAATACAGGGTGTTTCAGAACTATGGGATCAAACTTTTAGGATTTTTTCAGTGCCACGATAGAAGACATCTGAGTATAAGAATCCCTGTCTGAAAAAATATCCCTAAAATGCTACGGCCATATGATGCTTCAAGACAATCATGTGCAAACATGTGTTTTATTGAGTTTTATCATATTTTATTTTAATTTGTTTGCACAACTGCACAAATTGTTTCAAATGTCGTCTTCGAACTTGAATGCACCTGTTAAATACTTTTTGCTAAATGTTTATCTTAGCCAACACTGATACCAGAAATTCTTGATCCTCAGTTTTACAAATTATTTTTCGCTAGGAAATCGGTGTTTATGGAGAAATGCAGTAGGTCAAAAAGGTGTTCGTACACCTATTTGGATGCTATATTTTTGTTTTTCAATAATTTTGAGAAATCAAAAAAATACAAGGAGTAGTTATATGAAAAATAAAAATTGGTCTTTTTGATGATATTCATACATTTTTGATAAAATATCCAAACGGGTAAGTTTAGTTCAATATCTAAAACAGTTTTAAAGCACTTTACTGAATGTAAAATTTTTAATGGATCGAAAAGTTAAATAATTGCGAATTGAAATGAACAAACTTATTATGCGCCATCATCAGCAGTCTGTTCATACGAAAAATAGCCAAAATTGTGGACACACCGGTCAGTACTGTACAATACACCATAAATAAATACAAAAATACAGACTTAGTTGAAAATCAAACACGTTGAGTGCGCTTTTTAAAAGTAACGAAGCGAAATGAAAATTTCATTAGAAGACAAATTATAAAAAAACCACTTGTGAGTGCCCACATCCTTTTTGTTTGCCGAACTCGAATCCGCTACTGGACAACGCATTTGTTTAGAAACCATTAAGGTTCAAGTCAGAAAAAATCATTTTCATAGCAGAAAACCAGGAAAAGAACCGAGGATTAGTAAGAAGTATCGTAAATTAAGAATGAACTTTGGAGGAACCCGTTTCAATTAGCTGATACAGTTGTGGCATAAAGTTATTTTTTCGGATAAAAGTAAATTTAATCGTTTCGGATCTGATAGAGCCAAATTTGTATAGAGGAAACGTAAAGACCGCATGAATCCTCGAAATTTGCAACCTACGCTTAAGCATGGAGGCGGAAACATCTTAGCTTGGGGTTGTATGGCCACAAGTGGGGTGGGAAACCTTCAATTTATTAAAGAAAGGATGGATAGATTTATGTATAGGGAGATATTAAGTAAAAATTTAAATGTCAGCGCCGAAAACCTTGGAATGGCTGAGGATTATTACTTTCAACAAGATAATAATTTGAAACATATTTTCGAGCCAAAGCGCGATTGGCTGTTGTATAATGTTCCCTACCAGCTTAAAACACTTCCACAGTCACCGGATTTGAACCCTATCGAAGACCTATGGGATAATCTCGATAGACAAACTCGAAAAAGGCAATTTCAAAACAACGTTCAGCTTCAGGGAGCGTTAAAGGAGGAATGGCAAAGTGTTTCTTCAAATGTTACTAATAACTTGGTCAACTTCATGCCTCGACGACTACAGATAGTTATCGAAGTTAAGAGGTACCCAACGTAATATTAAAATATTCATCTACCACTGTAATACTAAAAAAATATAAAAATCAATTACGTGTACGAATACTTTTTTGCTACGGGAATTTTGAAGTATTATTTATTTTTCATTTGCAATAAATATTATTGACTTCTATTTTGTTGTCGAGAATACCTTATTATACCTACCACATAACTGCTCCTTTTATATTTTTGATTTCTCAAAATTATTGGAAAGACAAAGAGAATTATAGCATCCCAATGGGTGTACGAATACCTCGTTGACCTACTGTACGTAAATCAATTACGAACCGGCAGATTTGCATGGTGGCATGTGTAGTAATAAACTGCATCGCAAAAACTGCTGCACGGCAATTCGGACAACATTGACTCAGCGGAGTTGGTCCAGTTCCGTGGCCTCCTAGGTCACCCGATCTAACACCTTTAGATTTCTTTCTGTGGGAACATGGAAAGTCTCTGGTTTATGAAACGCCAGTGGAAACAGAGCAAGACCTGATTGCACGAGCCACTGCGGTATATTAAGTCGTTGAAAACCATTACCAAATTTTTAGCCAGACTCGCAGAAACTGCGTATGTCGTTTAACAGGTGCAATGAAATTCGAGGACGACATTTTAAACAATTATTGTAGTCTTATTTAGTACAACTAAATTAAAATAAAACGTACTAAAATCCGATAAAAACCATCAAACAAACTATCTTTAAACGTCGTAGCAGTGTCCTAGGAAGACATTTCCAACACGGGTTTTTAAACTCGGATGTCTTTTGTTGTTGCTCTGAACAATCCCTAGAAGTTTGATCTCAACGTTTTGAAACACCCTGTATATGAATGAATGGGAACCTATTTTTCACAAATACGATTTTGATAGTCCACTTTTCTGTAGTTACCGTTATCAATTTTCAAGATATTTATAGTTAAAAATGTTGAATTACTGGGTTTTTTTGTGGCTTACTTAATTTCGGCTTTTTAATATTAGGCTATTTACCACCTATTAAGGTTTTGTTTTTTTCCACACTCAATATTTTTAGATTTCCACTCTTATCGTTTATTACAAATTTCTTCGAAATATCTAAATAAAGCTTAAACTAACGTAGAATGGTTTAGCAAACATACGCTTTGATAAAAGCTGATAAATTCTATAATTTCCTAGTTTCGAGGTCAAAAATGTGCTCTTGAATGTGACCTACACGAGTAAGACTGCACATTTATTCCACTCCATTGCTAACTAAGCAACCTGCGATAATTTTAGTAATGATGACCCCTGTTGTACCTTCTTTGTTGCCCCGAACCGGAGGTCAAAGTATTCAGAATATTCAAGCTTGATAGATAAAATGTTAGTTGAGCCAATACGAGAACCGATCAATTTATTTTTGTGTCTGCATCTTGATGAACACATTGAAATTGTTATTATTAGATGTTACGTACATCTGGGTTCAAATATGGTAATGGATTTGTATGTACCTACTAATTGGTAGGCAGATTCGAGTCGTGAAACGTTGAAAATACAACTTTTTTTTTCTATTTATCAGGTAGTTTCGAGATTTTGGTAATTTGAATTACTTTTAATCCCTTTTTTACAATTGACAAAGAGAGCTATTTCAAAGCAAATTGAAAGGAATTATATGGTTATATCTAGTTACGTGAATATATCCCCCTTTTCCATGATTAAAACAGTGCTTTATTATAGAACCGAAATTTATTAATGCCACTATAAACTTGCAGTCGCGACGTCTCTGTTTTTTTAACAATTAAATTGAACAATTTTAGGATTAAACGAATACACTTAATAAGCACCTCCCTAGTGAAAATCTAGTGTCGTTTCCTCAATGTTTCCCTTTTTCAAATCGAGGAGGTGCTATAGTACTAAAAATTGTTAATCCCAACTGTAAAGCCCCTGCCGCGACGTCTCTGTTTTTTTGCCAATAAATTTTGCGTTTTTTGGAAAAATTGCTTATCTCAATTACCAACTTGCAATCATGAAGCCTCTATTTTCTAAACGATAAATTAAGCATTTTAAAGGCAAATTACGAGCATCTATAGATTAATATGCGATGAAAGTCCGGCGTCATTCCACGGGGTTTTACTTTTATTCTGTGGATCAAAAACACGTTATGCAATTGTAAATGCAGTTATGATTTTTTCCTAAAATGGTTTAGTTCCATTCAAAAATCTACCTTATCCAGATTTCTATGTATGGCACGGGGCCTGTTTATTTTGAAAATTTCTAGATGATACAAAATGTTTACGAATTACCGTTTGTGGATCCAGAATCAAAATTTTTTGAAACTTTCTAACTTATTCCAGACATTTCGCTTCTTCATATTTCTGTTGTGTAACGTGCCTATCTTCAACCCAGAATAAATTTGAACGTTTCTAGATCTAAACAGGAGATTATTAGGTACCCGACTATGTAAAAGTCCGAACAAAAGTCACTGCCGTTGTGTGGTTCTCAAGATATTGAGGATCCTAATTAAAATAGTCCAATTTGAACTTGCTTAATTTTCATTTGCATTAATGCGAAATTTTCAAGACGAAGTACGTAAAGAACAGTTTGGATTAAAATTTGATTGTTGCTGTGTTGCCAAATCTTGATTAATCCAAAAGTGACTTTAGAAAGATTTGAACTCGGTTGTAGTTTTGGAGCATCTCAAACAATTTTTATCGTTTGTTTGCAGATCTTGGATGGCGATGTTTACTCATGGTTTTTTTCTTTTATTTGTCTCCCCTTTCTAATAACAAGAAATAACCGAAACTATTTCTAAGTTAACTCCAATCATCATTTTCCTTAATTACCCACGTGAACTCGAACTAAAAATGTCTGGAGTTCTGAAGAGTCTCGTTTCGTAGGTGCTCAAGTGTTGTAACTACTTTTCCTTTTTGTTCGGTTCGCATCTGTGAAAGAGCAGAAAACGGAAACGCATTTTCTGTTTTTGTTTTTTCGAGACCCCATTAAGAGAACGAATTTATGCGAGGCCATGGGTCCGGGATCGAGAACGAGTTCTTTTGCCGTTCAAATGTCAATGCTCTTCAAATTCTTATCGAGTTGTTTAAATAATATGTGGCCGTGATAAGGTCAATATTTTAGTGGGCGACTAATTATTTACCGAGAATGTTCAGTTCGTTCATCGATTTGAATTTACTTCGAGAATCGAACATCTTTGGATATAAAATGATCTCATTTTACGCGCGTCGAAAATTATTTTAATTTTTGATAAAACGCGTACGTACGTACAATCTACACGACATGGCAAAATTCTATGATTAGAACTGAGCATGACGCTCCTCATAATCGGCTCATAATTAACTTTACTTATACAAGCAACACGTCACTTTCATGTAAACTTAAATGTGACGTTATTTTTAGCTGAAGAGATTCAAACAATAACTCCGTTCAATCTCACCATTTTCGCCAAATAGAAATCCAACAATCAAGATGGTTCACCGGAACAAATTGAGACACTCCAAGCAGAACAACTCAGGTTAGCACAATCAGGGTACCAGTTTCGGTATTCTGAAGTACTTTGGCACACAATACTTTTAGACGGAACCCAATGAAAATTGGCGTTATTTTGCCCGAACCGAACCAAACAAAACCTCGTACCAACCAGCGTGTTAAACCAAAAATCGCCGTCTTTCAACTAAAGTTCAGTGCGTACTGGTGGTACCGGAGTACCGGGCAATCGGTGCTCTCTCTGTTTCTCTTAAAGCAGCAAAGCGCTGCATGGCCCGAGGGTCCCTTTGTGATTCTTACTTCGTCGTCTTTGCCCGGATTTTGTATTTAGTAGGTGATTGAATTCGGTGTGCTTCGCACATGTTCCGATAGCAGTAGGGCGAGGGGCGGGAAGAAATGCAAGATGTGTGATGTATAGGGTTGGTTGTGAAAGACTTTTTGGGTCGATGTCTTCGAAGGTAGCTCAGTAAACCTGAAAATAACCCTTTTGAAATTGTATTATCAAATACATTTCTAGTGCTTCAAAAGGTTGTCACAAACTAGTAGAAAACTTGAATATGACTTATATATATATACCGGGTGATTCAAGAAGATGGCTCGCCCCTATCACTTTTTTATTTTTACACTTAGAAAGTTGAAATTTCGAGGGAAGCTATATGAAAATTGAGCTGATTAATTTACGTTAATAGCGTTTATCTAACAATTTCGGTTTAAGCGAAAATGATCTTAAGTTTAGATTTTTAAATGTAATGGCTTAGAAATTTTTACTTTTTTGGAATCTAAAGATAATTTTTAATCTAAAAGTATGTCATTAAAAAAATGTTTTGTTGGCTTTTCCTTATCGAAATACGCCACTGATTTCTCATTCGATTATTTTGTCTTCACTGATAAATAAATTTTCCTTCTTCATTAACATTTCTCGTTTTTATTTTATTCACTTATTTTATATAATAGAGGTGGTCTGGACGGTTTCTAATTCGAAACCTTTCAGCATAAAATCACGCAGCATCGGAAGGCCGTTGCCGACATTCTCCAAAAACTAACGACATAACAATTTTTAAACTTTTATAGTAATTTTGCATTTTTTATAATTTACTTCGGTTATATTTTCGCGATTGTACACAATTTCTACAAGTACAAATATTTTATTCTTTTATTCTGTCATTTCTTCATGGGCAACGTATTTGTTGCTAATTTTGAATATTTTTAATGAATTAACGGTTCATTTCTCAATGAACATACGTTGCGTTTGATATAAAAAAATTGAGAGAAAAATAGTCTTTTAGAACATCGCAATGCGCCACCAAGTTGAAGTTTGAAAAACAAAAAATAAATGCAAAAAACTGTTTTCGGTAATTAAATTGCTTATAAAAGAAATAATACTCGATAAAATGACAAATTAGTATTTGTCTTCATAATTCTGATCGAAAATTATGCCTAATACGTTTGCCTCAATGGTATAGCTCGACATGAAAAAAGCTACAAAAAAAAATGTTTTAACGTCATATTTTCAGACTAATAATAACCGCTAGATTCCAAAAAAGTAAAAATTTATAGAGCATTACGTTTAAAAACCAAAAATTGAGGTAATTTCCTATTAAACCGGAAGTGCTAAATAAACGTCATTAATGTCAATCAATCGGCTCTATTTTCATATAGCTTGCCTCCAAATTTCAGTTTTCTAAGTTTAAAAACAAAAAAGTTATAAAGGCGAGCCATTTTCTTGAATTATCCGGTATATTGTAAAAAACTGAAGAAAATATTTTTATGAAAATGCTTGAACACGTCATATATTGTTTTTAGTTGTATATTTTTTGACGTAACACATATGTATACAGTGTTACCCATTTAGTGGATAAATGTACTCTTTCATTTCTTTTTCATAAAACCGCATGTACATATATTATAAAGTTTTTGACTTATTTGGAAAATTTTGAACATATTTCATGTTACATACCTATATTTAAATCCACCAGTTATTGAAATGTTTGTGCAATATGATGGCAATTAGAGAGGCCAACTAGATCGCCTGACCTCACCCCTATGAACATTTTTTATGGGGTTATCTGAAACATGGGGCGTATTTAAATAAGCTCTACAATATACAAGAGGTAAAAAGAAAACTACTCGAGAACCTCATCAAATACCTTCTCAAATGACAAGAAACGTTCTTGAGAAATTTGAATAGTGGCTTGCCCAATGTCAGAACGTCAACGGAGCCCCGTTCAAACATTTAATACATCGGATTATGGTAATTTATATTGTAAATTTTTATATATTAATAATTCTATAATTATTTCTAATTTTTATCATTTTTTTTGAAAACTTGAATTTAGATATGAACATGTTACAGGAATTTTTATATATTACCATTGAATGTTTAATAATCAAAAATATAATTGAATAGCATGAATGAATTTTGTTGTGAAGGGCGTAACATGGTCCAACCATATCTCAAAAATCTTCACGAATAGTTTAAATAGCTTTTCCAGATTCTTATTAATTCATAAATTAAAAATTACTAGTAATACCTACCAAAATGATGATAGAGGAACGGATAACAAGCTTCCAATCTTCAATTAAACAAAAGGCAGGAATATAACTTAAACGGAAGTTTCATGACAAAGGCGAATAAAAAATTTTGCGATAAATTTTGTCTTAATCGTCGATGGATTTCTGATCGAATTATTTAATTGCTAAAGCCAGAGACCACAAAAGAGCACGGGCGCGCCATCTATCAGAATGATCTTTCTGAGCATATCTCGTTTTTGAGAATTTATTCTATTGCTTTCTTAACGTTTCGTTTAAGATATACCACAAAATAACTGAAAACTTCCGATAATTTTCCGAATCTTTGGTAATATTTCCTCTAATCGTTTTCGAAAAAGTTCGACTTTGAAGAGTTACACATGCTCCACACAAGTCACAATTTAAGTTGGAAATCTGGTACAAAAAGAACTTCGTGCATACAATGATTCAAGACGTATAGATTATATACATATAATAATATTTATATAATAACATAACTCGTAAATTAGGTAATTGCAAAACTAGTACTGTACATGACAATTTTAGGACTAAAAAATGTTATTACATTTTAATGATGTTTGGTTCCACAGAACAAATACGAGACAGCGTTCATATGTTGACGTTAAAATTTGAATCTGACAACTTCAATTTTTTAGTCTGAAAAACTATACATCATGAAGCTTTTTAATTCAAAAAGTCGAAATCTGATTCGAGGTTTTTATTTTAGTACATCAATGCTGAATCATACATGTACGGCGGTTCAAAATATCACTGAAATCGGAACAAGTCCATTTTTAACTCATTTTTTGGTTAAAATTTGGTTACGAAAATGTTGATATCCAAAATTTACGTTATACATATTTAAAGAATATGTGCCTTAATAATGCACTAACGTTTAATGAACGTGATTTTTTCAAAACAAAAAAAAAACGTAAAAACAAAGCAGAAACACACATTAGACTTTAAAAAATGCATCAGTGTATTGTCATTTGTGATACGTCTGTTCTGTAAGAGAGGACGCTTAAAGCAGTATTTCCTACGGCCAAACAAATTTCTACTCATAGATAATGCTCAGTTGGACTATTTTTGCCTAGATGGCAGAACGAAAAAAATTGAAATTTCTTTTTATTGAACTATTTAGCCTAGTGATAGCTCTATATCAGAACATCTTTTTGATTGAAGCTTGAAGCGGAAGGATTCCCGCACACTTATTATTGAAATTGTATTCACTTTAACGAAACATAAAATTTTAATTTAAACAAATCACTGGAAAATGGAAAATCAAACTGCAATTGTATTACATACATTAACTTATTTATTGTCTCTTGTTATTGGAAATGCACTTTTAATATAATTTGTTAATTAGTTTTAAATAACAGAGTTAGACATTTTCGTAGTAATTCATCAAAGAGAGTTTTAAGACCTCCTAGGGGTTGCAAAACTTTCCTTTTCATCAGCTTTTTAGGGACTTTCAATTACAACATAAACAAGGAATGAAAATCAAGCGTTTTTACAAAAAGAACTTCCTTACAGCCTACGTAGTTTATATATGTTTAATTTGTTTTAAATATTATTTGTTAATCACCATAGTTGATACGTTTTTGTTTCGTTTCGTATAATCACATGGTCAAGCTTTTCGAAATTAATTAGTAAGTACTTTCCCCTATTTGTTACGTCGGCCATGGCTTAAAAATACAACAGACATGTCGAAATACTTTCAGCAAAATACATTGTTAATAGCACCATACAAATTAACGCTATATTAAGATCTAAACTTTGAAAAATAATTATACAAATTGGACTGTTGTTTCCTGAATCCTATCTAGAGTCTACAATGGCACAGTTTCTTACTATACAAAATCGCCTAATTTAATTAAGAAATAATATAACGTATAAAAAAGATATATAAAAACAAATAATGGCAGTTTTGAAACTAATTCAGCGGCACTGTATTTCAGATTTATTAAAGTCAATGAAGCGTAACAGCGAAGCGATAAACTGGAATACAGCAGACGCCGACAAACAGAGTAAAACAAAGAAAAAAGAACACCGTGGGTCATTAAAAAAGTGAACACAATGAAAAGTGCAGTGTTGAAACTATAGCGAATAAACTTCTGCCCGCGACATTCGTCAATTTACCCTAAATTAGTTTAATGTCTACTTGATCAGCTCCTCTTTCCAAATATTGTTGTCAATGTCGCTAAAGCTGGAAAAAAAGAGAAAAATTGGCATTAAATATTTAACTTGAAAATAACAAAAAATAGAAAGACATAAGCAGGTTTTGAAGCACTCACCCAAATGAACGTTCTCCACAGACAATAAGCGCATTAACAATAAGAAAAAAATGATCAGTCAGTCGTAGTATCGTTATAAAATTGAGTAGTAAAATATGCAGCTAAACTCAAGTCATAAACCAGAAGTATACGACAATTTCTTATGTGTAGTAATAACTAATTATTAATACTGGACAACGTACACGACATCTGCTGGCTTAGAGCCCAAAAATCAATGTTTGGGTAACTTAGCCAAGAGGATAATTTCGATAGCAACTTCTTGGTAAAGTTAACAATACTTTGTTTTATTGGCCCTGAAAGTGATAAAAGCCCTGTACGAGATATACCTTTTGATATGTATAACGTTATTATTTATTGCATTGCATATACACTGTGGCTCCTAAGATTCTATTTATGTACAAGACGGTCAACAAACCGCCCTCGAAGCCATTTGCAGGACGGTTAGTACAAGCCAGCACTGCTGGTGGACAGTTTGAGCAAAGCTGGAGGGTTTGGGGTGGAGGATGTTGACGGGGGGCGGCATTGCAAAGTCGTCGAAGTCCTCCGGATCGGAGAATACTAACGAGGATGGAATCCACCGTAATCTGGTCCCATTGGTGGCAGCGTGAAAAATTTTGTTGAGTCATATATGTAGCTTAAGTTTAGTAGTTGTATGCCAGAGCTGTCTAGTATTGAAGGGGATTTTTAACTACAGTACTAGAAACAATGTACTAATTATTGTACGAAATAGTATTAGAAAAGTCGTTGATCCGGTTGTACTATGTCATATCTTGGATTTTAGCCCACCTTTACGAGACAAAATGTTCCTTCGTTATGTTAATTTGAAGATGGCAAAACATCATTATCATAGCCACTGCAATAACTAATCCTTCATCAAGTTCAGAAGTGATATAATGACCGCTTTTAGGTCAGTTCTGGGCTGAAAAACTAGCATACCACAGATTTCCATATAGAATTTGCTTAAGCTCCCTCTATAAGCAATCGAGTTCTGAGTCAATCAACCGTAATCACAATTTAGAACACTAAGATTTGAAATATTGTTGAGAACACATATATTCATTCGTTCAGGTTGAAATACTTAAACAAAGTGGAACATATCAATGTATTAAATTTTGAATTTCAGTTGAAACTCCTCACAACAACTAAAAAATATTAAGTGTCAAGAAATACTATGAGGCCCCGCACAACATTCTTACAAAAATGGATCACAAGCTTTGAAAGAACTTCTTGACAATGGTGAATGTAAATTTTTTCAAAATAATATTGTGATGACAAAATTTCTGATTGAGCCCTCCATCAGTGACTAACTGAACTATGGAGCTACGAAAAACTCGTAAGCGATACAAACGTCACGAATTCAAAGTAACAAAACATTTCTAGTATTGAATAATTGAATAATTGTCTCAATATGAACATTTAATGAACATTTTAACTCACCTAGAGCAAGGCTTTACATTAAGCCCATCAATGGCCTTCATACCCATATCAAGCGTCTTTGACTGTTGTAGCTCGAACCCATGTATGCACCCTTCGAAACCGTATGCGAATCTACCTCCCGTCATCTTGGTTACGTTGGGCGTGCCTCCCAAATAGATGTTACCTACGCATTACAATACCAAAACACCAATCTTCCACATTGAATGAGCGTCATTACCGTTGCAGTCCAGAGATGTAGATCTTCCCTCAGACTTGCCCTCTTCAAGGTAATTGTGATCTACGTCAATAGACCCAGATTGGCCTTCACGCTTTAAGATGATGCTGTGTCTTTCACCATCGTCCACCTTGATTTGTGTATTACTAATAATTGCTGGACCACTGCCCAGATCGTAGCTGAATTCCAGATAACCATTAGAGACTGTTATAAAGTAGATAAGTTAAGAGAATTTTATATAATGCAGTGGTAAAATAATCGTACGTGCTAAAGAGATGTAGTCCTGGCCTTGTCCGTCTTCCTGAGGGCTTTGTCCATGCCAGAATATTAGACCATTGGATTT
The DNA here is from genome assembly GCF_040115645.1 of Euwallacea fornicatus. Lineage (NCBI taxonomy): Eukaryota > Metazoa > Arthropoda > Insecta > Coleoptera > Curculionidae > Euwallacea > Euwallacea fornicatus. The sequence goes on along the minus strand of NC_089542.1, from coordinate 6,000,600 downwards.
ATTTGTAGACAATTCTAATGCTATGATTTCCGGTTCGTTTTCGTGCTTATGTGGTAGAAAATTCTTGCCAAAAGCTAGCCAACTGTTGCCGTCAAAGTGGGCATCATTCCTCAGTTCAATACCTGTAAATATCTTTTATAATGAACATTCGCCTCGAGTTTCAAATATATTACGTTGCTCGCAAATGGATCCTCCATATCCCAAAGGACAATCACACGTGAATCCCGTAATATTCTGCTTGCAGATGCCTTCATTGCGGCATGGCTGATCTTTGCACAGATCTACTGGAACATCGCAATTTTTGCCAGAAAAGGCTGCTGGGCAAGTGCATTTGTATTCCATAGGAGAGAGAGAGATACAAAGGGCGTTGTTCTTGCAGGGTTCGTTGGAACAACCCATTTTCTTGCTGTCGTATGAAACTGGTTTAACGGAGCTGTCCAGGTATCCCGTGGGAATGCCATTGTCGATATCCTCCTGAGGATAAAAAAGATATATATATATATATATATAATGATGTTTTTGCTATGAAATCTTGTTTACTGCAAAATTGCAATAATATTTTTTTATTTATTAATTTATTTAGCACATTTTGCCGACAACTTAAAGTCCGGGCAACTATATATGTAGATACAGGAAATGCTTAAAACTAGAAATGTCAACTGTTTCAACCCATCATTAATTAGAATTTTATGATAATAGAAGCGACTGGTGTTGTTTCTGTTACAAAATTCGCTTTTTGGCTATAACTTTTTTTCCTGTAACATTTGCTCAAAGAAAAATAACTGAAAACTAGAAAATAATAATATTTGGTCAAGTTAAGCAAAGTAACATGTAAAAAGACATACCTCAGTACCGCAATCCTCCACATTGGAGGAGTCAGTAATATTCTTCATCATGGCATCATCCAATCCAGATATGTTAATATCCACAATGCATCCATTGAATCCGTCCTTCACCTTCACCCCCTGGTTCAGCCTTACACTGTATTGGTCATATCCGCCCACATACAGAGGAGTTAGCAGAGTCAAAGTCTTGAAAAAGGCGGAGAATCTCGTGGCAGCAGATGGATGGCCGTTAACAATAATTCGTCCATCTTGAACAGATCTTATGGCCGAAATGGCAGTCCATTTGTTGTGTTGAATTTCCTGGTCGCTTCTTATCACCACTGGACCTTTACCATTGTCAAAACGGAACTCTAAATGTTTGTCTTTGATAGTTAGACTGACAAAATCTCCATGTCCTTCATTAGTTTCTGCAGCGTAGAGAAGAAGAGCATCGTCTACTTTTCTGGGCTTTATTCTCATTTCTATTTTTGTGCGTTTAAGGGGTCGTGGAGGAGGATAGGCAATGTAGGCGTTGTCTCTGAAGGCAGGTTCATAAACTTGGACAGGTTTTTCGCATTGACGACCACTGCGGCCTAACGGGCATTGGCAAACGAAGCTGTATTCTGTGTCTGTGCATTTGCCGATGCCGCAGGAATCTAGAAACGCATTTTTTACATATGTGAGTGCTGAGAGGAAAGTTAATATCAGAATATTTACATGGGGAACAAGCTTCTCCTTTCCTCTTATTACAGGTAGAGCCGCTAAACTTTGGAGGGCAAATACAGGTATAACCCTCAGTAGTCAAAGCTTCCTGGCAAGTGCCCCTGTTCTGACATTTACTTTCAGTGCAAGTCTCGCAGTTGGTGATTCCAGTCGCGTTCAAAGAGTCATGAAGTATGTCCTGGTATAAATAGCCGATTTTGAATTTGCTTATGCAGCCTGAAAATGAATTAATTTAATAGAAAACAGTAATTTTTAATTTGAAACAAAAATATCGTACCCACTAGTCCGGTGTCGATGCCCACTTCAGGAGAAATGTTGTCGTAGTTAGGTACTCCTCCCAAGAACAAGGGCTCACTCAAATCTAATCCGAAGTATTTGCCTTCATTCTCACCAATAAAGGGCCCCTTTCCATCGACAAACATGATCACTGAACAAAAAAAAAAGATTTATGCAGTATACCACAGGGACAAACCAACAGATATGAGCCAAGTGCGTGGCCAGATTTTTAGTCAAATAAGTCAGAAAGATGACAACATAGTTCAACGCATAGGCTGCACAATTCCACTGTTTTCCAAAAAATTTATGATTATAGGAATTTGTGTCATTGGTTGAAGTTTGCTATTGCCCCATTATATCTATATAGAGGGTGGCGCATCGAAAACGAAACAAGTATTTTCGGGTATTTGAAAATTTGTTTTCAAAAAATGCTCGAACACGTAAACTTTATATTCCTGGGGGACACATTATGAACGTATACTAGCTCATTTAAAATCAACTCCCTAGCTGGGATGAGTTAAACCCCTAAAATCTTAAATGGAAAGTAAGGTCGAGTAGTACCTTGTTTGAAAGGTCATAAGATCTTTCGATTCTCATTAAATCGATTCCTAATTTGACCAGATTTGATTCATTAGTTTTCAAGAAATTTGATCAAAAGATGTATCATCTGATATAAATTAATAATATATATATACAGAGTGGGTTTTTTATAAGTATAAATGATAATATGTCGAAAAAGATACCAGCAATGAAAAAATCCAAAAACACGTCACCTATAATTTATGATTGAGGAAGATAATGGACAGTATGATTAATACACTACCCCCAACCAAATGCACTCGAGAGACCCCCACTCATTTTTTTTTAATAATACGGGTATAGTTGCGACATTTTCAATAAGCTTTCAATGGTACCAATCTTTCTTTAATTCCGCCTCCAAAAGCATCTGATAATGTCTAAAATTCAAACTTCATTAGTAAGACGACTTAGGCATACAATTAAATAATTTTCATTCAGGAATAAATAATAGAACTGGTAATTGCCTAATTGCCAGGGTATCAGGTAGTTAGTTAAATATCTGTGTATAAGAAAACATTCAACAAACCTCTCTTCTTGTTGCGCACCACCTTAATGGTATGCCACTCTCTGTCAGCAACACTCTCGTTTCCTCTCAAAGCAGTCGTGGGTGTTCCAGGTCCCAAATTGAATCTGAACTCTGGCACTCCATTATCCAAAGCCAACGAAATAAAATCACCATCCCGATCATTCTCCCTATTTCCATTGTACAAGATCAGCCCATGATCGTTCTCGGGTTTGAACGAGATTTCGAAGCTAAATTGTAAATAGGCGTCAGCCAATGTTGGCAACGTTACGTAGCTGTTTGGTGCCTGGGTGAAGTAGGGAATGATTCCGGTTACTACAAGGACAATGGGCACATCCAAAGTGCGGCGCTGGTTGGTGACCGAACAGATGTACGTGCCGGCGTCAATTGCTCCCACAGAATTGAGCGTTATGGTCTTGCTGTATTCGTCTACGTAGTAGGGCAGGCTTCCACCCTGCTTGCTCCAGAAATAACTAACTGGTGGTTCCAGGTCTGAGGAACATTCCAGCATGACTGTAGCACCGCGTTTGGCTCTCTGAACTTGGAGAGGCACTTCGTCTCTCAGCGGATCGTCAGGAGCTAGAAAGAGTAAAATAAATTTTATGTGAGAGATTGAAAAACTGTTGGTGTCAGTTCATTTGAGCTCTTCCATAAGAAAGCTTCTACTGTTGAATTAATTTCATTAGGGAAAACAAGGTTTTTCTTAGGGAAGTATCTAGTGGACTAAAATTCAAGTTGATTAACTCAGGCCTGAATTATCACCAAAAATATTTTCCCATAACTATTGGTTATTGTAGAATTTCGTACATACTTTCTGTGAAAAACATTGGTTCTCACGTACTTTTTCTCGTTTTTCCAGACAAAAATTCAAAAATCCATGCCGGACTCTTAAAAGCCTTTATGAAAATTTACCGATCGCGTTAGTTATATTTAAATTATGTTCCCATTTACTTCTCCTCGTTTTTACCGGTAATGACTGAAAATCATGAATTTCTAAGTTAAAATTACAAATAAAATTTAGAGTTTTCTTAAGTTGTTTTAGTGCTTGATATAGATTTGCCTTATTCCCAGAATTTTCTCAGATAATCTATGTAATTTTATTCAATTTTGTTATATTATTAATCAAATGGCCAACACGTAGTAACGCTTCGAATAACGTTTTATTCACTACTAAGTAAAAAAATTAACTTCTTATTTTTCTTACTACAATATGTTCAAAATAGAAAAAAAGCTTTAATTAACCTCATACCTTAAATCTGTGTATTATTATTTTATATTATTTATTAGTATTTACAGTGATTTGATTCGATTGTTTTATAACTAACTAACTCTTTCATCACTTCACCTAATGCCAGGCACGAATACCGTAAACCCTAATTCAGATTCGGTAATGAAGATATAGTGCAACAAGTTTAAAAATGTAAATACGAATATTTAATTAATTAATTTTTGCATCGCTTCATGCTTTTCATTTTTTACTTATTGTTTTTTTCCCTTTTTTTATGTTTGTTTTGGGCAACCCCGTACAAAATAATTTAAAATTTCTGATGAATTTCGACACTTTTTAAAGTTTTCCCCAATTGTTTACTCCCTTTCCGGAAATAATCAGTTTTTTTAAAACTCTTTTTAATACCCAAGAAACTCGTACCTACCTTTAATGTTCAAGTCATGATCTTTGTAATAATTCCCTTGTTGGCCAGTGGCTTCGCACCGATAGCTGCCGGAATTCTCTGATCGGGCATTGTAAATGGTCAAACGTCCAGCCCTATTCTGGACATTATCAGCAAGTCCCCCACCCAATTTGGCCCAAACTGGGATTACTCCGGGTTCGTTTGACTGACAGTTAATGTCGATGGTAGAACCCTCTTGGTATACTCTGGTTTCGGGAGTTATGTGGAGAGCGGGCAGTTCAGGTAAGGACTTCACTAAGGGTCCTAAAAGAAGCATTGATGTTGCTGACACTGAATGGTCATCAGAGAAACTTATTTGGCCTGGTTCATGAAATCACTCAAAGTGCAGTTTTTTAACAGAGTTTTCTATTGGGAGAGACTAGTACAAAATTATAGTAAACTGTTTAATAGAAAACTCTGTCACACAAATCAAGGGATTTTTACGAAAGACAGGGACGTGCGACTATGCAGATTTACTAAACTTAGAAAGAAGGTTACACCAATCGGCCGCTCATCACTGCCTTACAATACAAAAAGGAACGTTCACGTTAGTCTTAAAACACATAATAAGGGTGAGACACACATATAAACACAGTGGGGAACATAAAAGTTAAGTTGAAAGACGATGCCCTCTGAGTAAAGAGACGTAAAAATCCTGAAGTATATAACTTTCGCAAAAACTCAAAAATATTTGGCGCCTAATATGTAACATTTCAGTTGTGTATTCCGAGACTATATATTTTTTGAATATAATACTGACTTAAAATAAATAGGGTAAAATAACCCTTTCGGGGACGTGGATGAGTCCTTACTTGGAAACCCCAGTTTTTCTCAAATTTTAATATTTTTTATACGTTTTACGCCCAAAATAGATATCTGCAATGGTGCGCACTGCAAATTTCTTTTTATGTTTTAATTTTAATTTAATCAATCAATGCGTTATAAAGAATTTTTAGAAGTTTTTTGAGACGCACTGTATGATAAATATTAATTTTTCTCGAAAGATACCTGGATCCGCCGGGAGATCGTGTTTTCAACTTTGATGGTGGAGCATCCCGAACTTACGTGGGAGACCACTATCGAATTTTCCAAAAATTTATCTCTCTACCTTTTGGGGCACCGCTATTAAACACAAATTATACAACATATAGGAGATGCGCCCTAAACCATTATAGTCAGTCAAGAACGATGCGAAAAGTGTACAAAGGTGGTCGACGACATACTGAAGAAGGTGATAGGAGGTAGCTAAAAGGGGCTAATCAGTGTTTAAGTGGCTTAAAACGAACCCCGTGGATTCCTGGCGCAATTCAATTCATCCGAGCCGTCATCACAGTCATCTACATTGTTGCACACCATGTCTTGTGAGATGCAGTTGCCGTTGGTGCACCGCCACCATCCTGTAGTACAGTCTGCTTTGGGGCCTGCTGCGTACGTGCATGCAAGTGGTTGGTTTAGAGACCGAGACATGCGCTTTTCCACCGAAGATGTCCGATCGAAGAAATTTCTTCGATCGGACACCAAATACACCAACATGATGTGCAAGCGACACTAGTGCTTACAACAAATACCGCATCTTTAATCGAGGACTTACCAGAAACATCTAGAAACACGAAATCGGAAACCAACCCCCGAGGAGTATTAATCTCGCAGAAGTACCGGCCTTCATTATCCTTTCTCAAGTCGAAGATGCGCAAAATTGGCCCATCTAATCTGGAATTATCTGGCAATGGAGCACCTTCTCGATTCCACGTTACTGGATATGATTCGGTGCCCAAGCTTCGGCGACAGCGCAGAGCTACATCGGTTCCGGGGGCGGAAGTAACTCTGTGATTTTCAGCTTCAATGCTAGGTTGATGGACTTCTGGCTCGTCTTTACGAAGAGAAAAAGTTCACTTCAAATTTGTAAGTCAAAATTGCAGCAATTGCAGTTGCCGGCAATAAAAATTATAAGTTTCAAAAGATCGAAAGTTGCCAGCAAGTTAGATAAACATTGATACGAGAAGTTGCAGCAACCTCGAATGAAAATTAAAACCGCAGCATGCGTTCAGAATCGAAATTGCATACATTTTAGTTGTCCACGAAGAACCATTGTCATAATCAGACTAGGTAGCACGCAAAGTCAGTTAAAGTAATTTCAAAACTACTTGATCGACAAGAAAAATTTTAGTAATACCGTGTAAGAATCAAAACTGCGCAACTCTCAGTTGCCGTCAAGAAAAACTGCCAACTTTAAAGCGACAGTTGGTGAAAAATCAGTTCTAAAACTGGTCCATTTGTAGAAATGAAGAAAAACCTGTAACTCTAAATTTTACTCACAAGACACAACTACTTCAGATACTGAGTCAGCTTCTCCAGCGCTGTTTTTAGCCACGCAGCGATAGTTGCCGGCATCACTGTGATGGATATTATTAAATCTGATATAGCCATCAGCAGTGTAGACTGAGTCTGGTAAGGTGCGGTTTACAGGTACCCACTGGATATCGATGGGTTGGTCGCCAGTAGCAATGCAACGAATGTAGGCGTTTTGACCTGGTGCTACGACTTGTCTTATAGGATCTAAAGTGATCCTTGGCGGAGCTAAAATAGGTTATAAATTGGTTTTTCATCTTGAAAGTTTTTTGGATGTTGATATAATGAGTTTCTAATAAAATAAAGGTTAAGAAAAATAAGGCTTAAAAATTGTTCATGCAATCTGAATTAGGTTTTTATTATTTTTGCAGCGTCGGAATTGTTTTATATTATGCATACACTATACCGGGTAGCGTATTTTCCCTCCGGTCTCCTATAGCTCAGTTATCATAGAATTTTGATAGTGTGCATACTTTACCTGTGTTTACAACGTAATTTGAGCAAATATTTCTAATTATACAGGGAATCCCAGTAAAGTGAGGCAGTACCGAATTAATTTTTTTAATAGAACACCCTATATTTTGTGACATTTAAATATTTTCTATTATTTTCTACATATTCCTAAAATTTTGTTGAAATCGGTTGGTGAAAAAATTCAAAAACTAAAAAAATTGCATTTACACCTCAAATTTTAAAAGTTAACAAAAATTTTAAAAAATGTCTATGCATAATATATACCTTGTATAGTTTCTTTAAACAGACATTATTTTAATTTTTTATTCATTTTTCAAATTAGAGTTGCAAATGCTATTTTTTTTAGTTTTAACTTTTTTTTCGTAGATATTATTCAATAAATTTCAACAAAACTTTAGGAATATACAGACAATCATAGAAAGCACTTAAATGTGAAAAAATATAGGCTATTCCATTAGAAAAACATTTAATCGATAAGTTCACACATTTTGAGGCACCCACTATAAATAATATTTTCTTCCTAAAGTACTACCTATGACACAGGAAAAGTATACACAAAATCAATCCCCACTTTCTATGATAACCGAGCTGTTGGAGAAGGGGGGTGAAATACGTTACCCTGCATAGTAGATTCTGGTTTTTCCAAAATAATATGAGCTGCGTTATTTCTAGATAATTAATCTTTCGAGACGAGCGATCACTTTCCAAGAACCAATTGATGAATGAATTAACGCATTCCAAGACAATCAAGGTGTATTATAGTAATGAATTCGCCATAAGAATTCACGTTGTGGTATGAGAACTAATTCAGGTCGTACATGAAAAATAAGGTTCTGCCATGAAAATTCGGATTGTAACATGGAAATTTGCATTATGGTATCAGAATTCAAGTTAAAAGTTGAGAATTAGAGTTAAAGCATGGGAAGTAATTCACGTTGTGAAGAAGTAAAAAATAGAAGGAAAAGAAAATTGAGACAGTAGACTACAAATTCATATTTTCAAGTTCTTGATCATGGGCCTTAAGATTGGTTCGTTAGTTACAAATGAGTAGTAGGGAATCTTGGGGATTGAGTACCCTGAGAGAGAAACACTTTAGGATGACTTAAAAGCAAAACCGACAATGCGTAACAAAAAAAACAATTCCGAAACCTTATGAATGAAGAAATGCAAAAACATATTAATTTTTCTGTTCTCGGTAAAATCTTGGAAAACATTTTTCTCCTCTTTTGATTGGCTAACATTGAAATGCGTAATAACCTTTTGTGAGATATTTCCGTTTAAGTGAAAGATGATTATTGCAATCGCAAAATTTGTCGTTGCTGATGCAATGTCAGTGATATATTAATATATCGAAATCGATGATATTTCAAAATGAAGATATGAAGATAAAACCTGTTGCTCGTTGTGCTCTCTTTCATCTCAACTCATTAAGGTGTACAGATCCGTAAAATGTAGAAAAATTTAATATTGTAGGGGTTAATTTTTTCAAAGCAAAGTGATCGCGAAAATTTTGGATAATCACGAAATCAAACCGCACAGATTCAAGAAATATTTAAATTTTGGATAGTCGCAAAGTCCGGAGAGAAAGTATCTCCTTCACAATTTCTCAAGCGTCCCATGAACAACACCATCGTATAGATTTGTTACTTATGTTCTTCGAGCGGTTCTTTGGAGAAAAAGGAAGAGAAATTCTCGAAATGAATTTTTGGATAATACCAATAAGGCTACATTGCCTTCTTCATTGGTTTTTAGCTGTTCGTCATTAATTGAGGAGGAGAAGAGACTAAGACTGGCAAGGACGCAGCGATAAAGTCAAATGTTACGGTGTAAAGCATAGCAAATTCGGACAGCCGCACAGGAGGGCACTTAATTCAGAAATACAGCCGATATTTTCAATTGCTCCAATTGCCCTTATTTTATTATGAAGTTCATTGCATAAAACATATTTTATTGTAAAAAATGAAACTTAGAGGAGGTTACCGGACTAAAATTGCAATTTCGGCATAAACTACCATTAATTTTAGTTCTAAAATGAAGTTTGATATATATATATATATATGCATGTCGCAGAGAAAACTTACGTGCTCTTATACATTATCTATGCTCTACGAATTTCTATTTAAAATGCCAATCGCGCATATACAAGTGAATGATGATTTATTTAAATTCTCAGGATTCCAGGTATAATCTAGTTTTTAAAAATATATTCACAAGCACACAGTTTGATGGGCAGTTAATGGGAATACGATAATTTTAAAACGAAAAAAGAATTATTTAACTTTTAATTTCCAAAACTATTTCAAAAGTTTAAGAATTTATAAGAATATACTGTTTTTTATCTATTTCATTCTGACTTTTCACAGTTTTCGAAACATTACCTTTCAAATGTGGCCGTGTTTGGATTTCGGCTTGATGCATGTTCGGAACAGTTCGAGTCAATAAAATCGATTTTCGTATTTCCGATTTAACTTTTCAAAAGAATCTTAAACAGCTACCTAATTTGATAAAGATTAAGAGTATAAATAGTCATCAAATTACATAATTAAATTCTATTCGAAAATTTAAAACGAAAACGTAAAAATTGATTATATCTGATTAAAGATGCTTGAAAGATATGTCGACTGAAAAAGCAAAAAATCACATGCATATTTCCAAGATATAGTCTTCAAAAATTTTAAACATTCAAATAGCGCAGAGCACATGAAATATTTTTGTAATATCGTGATACAGCAATATACCAGGTGCTCCATTTAAAATTCTCAGGTTGACATTGACCTTTCGTTGGACCGAAAGAGATGCACTTATGAAAATATTTTTAAATCATCGATCCTGCAAGTGTAAAAGAACCTCTAATAAAAAATATATTTCGTTATTCGGTGGTTCCGCTAATGTTGAACCATTTTGATTCTCTTTTCTCAATCTAAAGTTTTTTAAAATAAACAACTTTTAAAATTTATTCTTAAAAGTAATAATATTAATGAGAGTTGAATAAATAGAATTTTGGAATCATTTTCATTTAAAACTTAATAGTCAGAAATTGGTCGCCTACTGTCCAATTTTAGAACACATGTTACAAATACCCTCAAAACACTCCGCTTCAGTCTTTAATAAAACATATTCTCGAATTTTTTCCATGCAATAAAACGACTTTGCACTGTGTGATTGGCATTTCATTTTAAGTCTTATTTTCATAACGCCCTCAACAGTTTAACTGACTGGTTAAAGGTCGAAACTTTGTTTTGGGCATTATGATAACGGTGACCTCATAGTATATTACAACTCTCTACTGAAACAAACCGACGAAAACATACAGTACCTCTGGGTGCACATATGTCTTCTTCGGCTAGTTTGCAATAAATCAGAAAAGTACTGTTAAAGTGGGTAGCTTAGAGAATAAGCCGTGGATGCGGTGCTTTTTAGAAAAAAAGAAGCACAAATAAACCTAAAATGAGGATTTTCCATAGATACAACTTGTCTAAAAAGAAGAGAAACGCCTAAATATAAAAAAAAAGGTAATTACAAGTGAAACAAGATTCCGAATTGCAAGGTGATGTTAAATAAAATTGTCATTTATATAGAGACCCTCAAAAAGTTGCAAAAAATATAATAAATAACAATTTAAGAAACTTTTTTAACATTAAATAAATTGGTACATAACCAATAATATCATAACTTCAAAAATAAATATGAAACGAATGAAATTACATTTGAACTAAATGTTATAGTTAAATTGATTTTGCAGAAGACGTTTTGTTTAGATCATTCCCACATTTCCCGAAGTAATTGAGTTTCCCTACTTTCTGGACACATTGCATATATATGACAATCCTCCATTAAACACTCAAATTATTTGTAAAAAAATCTTCACTTACAGAGTACTCTTAGTCTGCTTCTCAGTCTAAATAGCACATTCCTATGGGGTAGTTGATAAGTGACGCACTCATATTCTCCTTCTGCTGAAGGCTGGACATTGTCGATGAATAAATTACCTTGGGTGGAGTAAGCTCCAGTTGGAAGGTGTTGTTGATTGGGTCTCACCCAATCCACGTAATACTGAGTTTCAGGATCTAATAAGGGATAAAATCTTATAGCGGTAGGTTGTTTTTATTAGCAAAGACTTACGAGAAGTATTCACACTGCATCTGAGCTCAGCTCTAGTCCCAGTAATAGCGATGAATTCTTGAACGCGGTCTGATGGGAAAGAACCTTGATCACCTCCTAAATCAAGATTGATAATAATTAAAATAATAATAAATGAATATAACAGGAAATGAAATAAAATAAAAAGAGTAAACGACAGATTTCAATAATTTGTTCTAGTTTGATTGTGGCACAAATTACTGAAACAAACATTGAAAATTCCGCCTCAATTTGTATCTTAATAAGTGTATTTTTTTCCTACCTGGTCTTCGATGTCCTAATTCCAAGAAGCAAAAAGCAAATCCAAGTTAGAAAAGCGTTAGAAAGCCATAAAAAATAGTAAAATCATGAATAAATTAGCTATAAATTTGGTCGTTTAAATAACAATTTTTACCTGGATTATCTCCGCGCTCAGGTAATATATCTAGTTGTACCCTCCTCTCGTCCACTCCTGCATCATTACGGCCAATACAGACGTACACCCCGGCATCATCAGGCCTGAGATGAGTAAATTTCATAAAAGCTGGACCGGGTATTCCTGGGGCTCTGGATACTGCGACTCCATAACTTTAAAACAAATATCGTATCAGGGAAAGTACGCCAACAACAAAGACAAAAGTGTATGACATATACAACATGTCTATAAAACCCTACAAAAAGCAGGTACTCACTATTCAGGAGAAGTAGATTTAACCCATGATATAGAGGGTTGAGGTTCGCCAGTGCCATAGCAGACCAATTGAAGATTGTCATTGACAGCCCGTGTGACAATGTCCTGATCGGGTGTGGTTGTCACTCGGGGTGGTACAAGAACAGTGATATGGGCGACCGCAGTTGCCGTTCCTGCCTCATTGGTTGCGGAACACATATATTCGCCTCCTTCGGTAGGTGTTATGTCGACAATTCTGAAAGAAAAGTTTTGTGAAATTAATGTGGTAAGAAACTAATAAGTAGACATCTAAATGCCGAGCATGGGAAAAATTGTCAAAATACAAAAGTTTTCCTCTAATACGTAAATGCCAACATCAAAAGAATTATTACGAGAAGGGATTTAAATGAAATCATTTGATTAGTATTTTGATTGATTGATTGTTACTAGGAAATTGCATTATTAGAAATTTTAGGGTTGATATCTGATCATGCTTATGATAGTTCCCAAATATTTCCCTGCAGAGGCTCCTCGCATAGTGTTATAAAGACGATTTATTATATAGCGTGATTGGGGATAAGAGTTTTCAAATTTTAATTTATTTGAATTTTCGTTTCGATCTCTGTATATATTGTAAGACGTGATTTGGTCATTTAACCACATGCTGTATCTCTATATCTACACTGGAATATTATTATATAGTTAAGGAAATAGTTCGCATGATCAGTCAATAGGAAGAGGTAGAGAGAGGTTTCAAAAAGGGCTTCTAAGAGTTGATGTATCCTTATTTAATAAACAGAGTTATTCTAATGTGCACGAAAACATTTATTGACCTACTTTGGGCAATATAGGTGGATATATGCTCTCAAAATAGCTTATAGCTAAGAATTTCAAAAATATACACTCAATTCTCCGTGAATAGTAGAGTTGATTCGAATACATCCTGAACAGACTTTATGTCACCGGCGCTCACCTGAAATTTCCTCCAGTCAAAACCTCCACATTGGAACTTAAAGGCCGCCCATTCTCTCTACTCCACGTCACTGTGGGTGCTGGATATCCATTAATTACCCTACACTGTAACTGAACGGTATTTCCTGACGTCACTGAGACGGTGCCTCCTTCGGGGAGTATTTGGACTAAGGGAGCCTCAAATCCTATGAAAAATAATTACTTTGATGAAAATTTGTTCATATACTGGAAATCGGTTTGTTCCTTTTTTTTTCTGTTGGAATAAACATATCATAAGTAATACTTACGAGTAACTTCAATGCGCGCTGAAGCTTGTTCCAAACCGAAATCATTGGAAACAACGCACAGATAAACTCCTCTGTTTTCAATTTTCGCATTAGTGATCAGCAAATTGTTTCCTCTCTGTTCCGCTCCCCCACCTAAAGCTCCATTTACTTTTGACCACTTCACTGAAGGAGTGGGCACTCCTGAAGCTTCACACTTCACGTCACTGTTCTCTCCTTGTCTCAAAGTGAGAGTATCTGGCACAATCCTCACAGACGGACGAACTCTTTGTGTAAAAATCGCATTATAACTATTAAAACATTACAAAACTATATTCTCATACCCTCCGCCTCCTCGAATATTTACAGTAGAGTACTGAGAACCCCTTGTACCATCATAGGAAGTGGCAGTGCAGATGTATCTCCCCGAATCCGAGGGCTGCGCATTGGGAATAATCAATACCCCATCTTGATCCCTGTATTGATAGGGCAAAGGCCCATTGTCCTTAGACCAGCGAATGTTCTGAGCTCGCTCAGCGATGCACCTCAAAACTACCTCATCCCCAGTTTGACCGTCGAAATAAGGGGGGTCAATTTTGACTTGAACGATTGAACCTGAAGTCACTTGGACTTCGAAGCTCTTGGAATCTTGTCCTACTCTGTTGATGGCGGTGCATTGATACTGCCCGGCATCGGTGGCATGAGCTTGTAGGATGCGGAACACTCCGTTTTCGAAGGTGTGCTGGAAGGTATTGTTCAAACAGAGGTGGGATAATTGAAAGCAGTACTTACAGTTGGATTAAGATGTTGTCTGTCTATGCGAGAGAGGACGAATTCAGGGGAGGGATTTCCTGTTGCTGAGCAGCGGATTTCGATTAATTGACCTTCATTGGCTCGGATATAATCCTCGGAGAGGACCATGGTTGGAGGCACATCCCTAGATCCCTCTATTTTGAGAAGAAAAATAAGCAAGTGAAATTAACAATTTGAGATTTTAGCAAGATTTAATTACCGAACTTGTTCATGCTCTCCTTATATTTCACTATCATACGAAAGCATAGAAAACAGCAATAATTTTGGATTGTGAGATTTTGAATTTTATTAAGAAAAATATTAGCTTACCTCCTACCACAATGACAATGCTCTCAGTGACCACTGAGAACCCATCATCAGCTCTACAGATGTAGCGGCCGGAGTCAGAAGCTGTTAAGTTCGTGATCAGCAAAATTCCAGTTCCATCATCAATGGCATGATAGGGCAGACGGTCACTGTCCTTGGACCAATCTACTCTGAGGGTCTGAAAAACATGAAAGGTTTTTAAATTGATATTTCATCATTTTGTCCTATATTTTTGACCATTCCATAGACGTGGAGTTGACTTTTTTTTAATTCGAGACTTAAATAGTCCACTATGTTAAAAAGCAATACTTCATTTATGTAGTTTCCAGTATTTTCTAATGATAGATTGCAAAAAAGAACTTAAAAACAATGTAAAAATCATTTAAATATAAATATTCAGAAGTTAATTAAATATATTATTATCTTTTAATTAATTTATAATTATTTTAAAATTAAATTAAAACTAATTATTGAAAACATCAAATTTAGTCAACAAGACTACTCATGTAAAATAAAACTTGTAAATTTCGAAACGTCCCAGTAATGTAATTGAAGACTTCTCCAGTCAAATTTATATTTATTTCGAAGTGAAATTTGTTATGAAATTCTTATTAGTTTGACATATGCAAATTTTCATTTTACATTCAAGAGGTACTAGTTTTCTCAAATGTACTTAAAATACGCTAAGCTGCTCCCGGATTGCTAGCGAAAAAGGAAATTTATCCAATTTAAAGGGATAAGTTTTTACTTTTAAATCACACATCTTTCAAACTATTTTCTTTTATGGATTAAGCAAATATTTTGCGTGTAAAAAGTACAAATTCGTTTATTCGTGTCAATACCGATAGTGAGCCTAAATCAGAATTTAACAAATAACTAATCTGCTGAATCTTCAAAAGGCATAATAAAATTTTGTAGCTTATATTTGATATTAAATATTTCCGAAAACATGAAAGTGACTTAAACGCAAAAAACATGATAAGTTTGGTGCATCCGAATACTGTGCTGCAATGGTACTTGAAATCTCATGGGAGATTGAATGCACTTATGATAAGAGCAAGAATGAAAATTTTATTCACAATGCGAGAAAAAGTCGATATTTTTGAGAAAACCATTTTTTTTTAATAAAATAGGATAGTAGATATGACCTAAATATAACTTGAGCTATTGAGTTGTTCTGTAGCTACTGTATAAAAGAATGGCTAGATAATTAGTTCTGAAGAGTTGGGAATCTAATTATTTTTTTCTAAAAAAAATTATCTTTTTGCTGTCCTTGTAACTTTTTTGCGCAATTTACATGTATAACTTCAAATCCCCTCGCACGATTTTCCAAGGACACACATTTTTGAATATATGTTTGTCGCATTCAAACATTTTTCTTGGTTTTGGAGATATTTAACTTCGAAAATAAGCTAACAATTTTCATCGTACAACTCACAAAATAAAACCAATATACAAGTCTTAACTTCCTAAAGGATTGATAAGAAATAAAAACTTCATATACTACTCACACTTGGAGAAATTTTCGAAATAGCAGAACAATTAAGTTTCAAACTGCTCCCGATCTGGTAAATCTCGATATTATGTCCTGTGATGACCACCTCAATTGAGGGTGGAAATGGAGTGGGATCTGTATGGTTTGGTCTTCTGGTTGTGGTTATAATCTCAGCTAAAAACATCATCAAATTAACTTCTTGAAGATCTAGTGAGGATGGTACTGTCATTTGTTACAAGATTATTTACATAGGGACTAAAATTGAAAATACGTGGTACACCCATAGCCCAACAACAAAAAACTACCACATACTTTCAAGCTAAAACAATAACTATGGACTAAAAACGAAGACGGTACTTATGTTAACAGTGCCAACGATGAATTACGGACACGATATTATTGAGTTACTGAATTCCTGATTATATCAAGACACGCCTTTAATTAAAATGCCTACACTAAAATGATTCAAGTCACATCAAGCTCTACGAAGATGTACGTTCCAGAAACAATCCAAACCTGGAGTCAAGGTCACATCGACCCAGCCTAATCGTTCATGAATCCTATTTTCTATTATGCATCGTATGGTGTGACGCACACACCCCACTACTCCATAGAAGGATGCCTGTGCACCACCAGGAAAACGTATCAAGTCCTTGATTTCAGTCCTTAGCCCTGTGCTTTCGTTTTCAATGATAATGTGCAAATCTGGCTTAAGATTTACTGTTCTGTAGGTGCAAACAAAGGAGACTTGTTCTCCGATAGGGGCCACCACTTTAGGAGGGGACATTACAACCTGAATCTTTTTGCTGTTAGTAGGGGAAACTATTGGGAATGACGAAATAAAGGTGGTTAATTCAGACCAAGAGGGAAACATATTCTAAAAAGTTTGATTGCTCCTATGTAGACATGGCGAGATTCGATTTGAATTTTGTCTAGAAGTGCTACGAAAAACCTACTCGAAAAAGTGTTAAAACCCGCATGCAAAAGTGAGTTAAAAATAACCAAATCATGCCATGCTAAGTCGAAATTTCCGATACATACTTTGCTCGCAGTATCGCCCGGTGAAGCCGGGGAGGCAATAGCACACAACCCCTCGTAAAGATTGGTCAAACTGGCAACTTTCCTCCCTTTCGCTGCAAGGACATTTCCTACAGGATCCCAATGGGTTTGTGCCGGAATAGGATAAGTCTCGGTAATAGCCTGAAGCACAGGATTCGCAGGAGGTTCCTCTGTAGCCTGGCGGACATCTATTTGTTCGAATAACACAGAATTAGTTCTGTATTAATTGACGAAAAAATATAAAAGTTTATGGAATAAATTGTGAAGATTGAGATCGTTCTCTGGAAAAGTATAAAATTTTTAAAATTACTCCCTAAAATAATCAAGGAAATATAGAAAACCACCCAGTAAGATATTGAACTGATGACGAAAGATGATTTTGTAAATTCTGAGCTTCATTTGAACCTACTTATAGAGGGTGTCACAATGGAAATGGGTCGCATAACCAAAAAAAGCTTACCTACAAGTTTCCACACTAGTAGCTAAAGGTTTGGCAGTGTAAACTTCCACTGCAGTGTCCAAAGTAATATCGCTAAGGAATGTACTCGAAGTATCAGTAGATGGGGTAGCTCTAATGAGTATCGTGTCAATATTGGCTAAAACAGTCAAAATGTCCTCTCTAGAAGCAGATTTTGGGGCTCTATTCTGATCCAATCTATTCCAATTGGCACTGGGATGAATCCTAGCGCTCACACTATTCACTATCTCGGGTCTGAGTTCTACAGGATTGGTCCAGTAAATCACCACGTTGTTTCCAGTGATAATAATATCTTTGTCCAGGAAATAATTCGCATGAGGCAGTTCGATGTATCTTTGCATATACTCCAATTTTCCCCCGTAAGATTTGATCTGATTTCCAGTGAATATCGAGGGTAGGGACCAATACATGCGCTCTCTTCTGCTTGGCGGGAAATTATAACCGATCTCATTCATGGCTAAATTGGTTTTGAAGTCCGATTTTATGGTCTCTCTAAAGTACTGGTCGGTCAAGATAAATCCATGCTCGTCAGTAATTTGCACGGGAATTTGTTCCACATAAAGCTGACTTTGACTACACTCAGTTGATACACCGGAACAAAAGCAGAATTCACAGCCTTCGATGTTGTCAGCACTGAGACCGAAAGTGCCCTTTCGGCACCTGTCACAGTTGGGACCTTCTACATTTGCCTATTAAGAACACAGGTTAAGAAGTTACACAATACTTATTTCTAGTATTAAGGTCTTTACTTTGCATTGGCAGACACCATTGGTACATCCCAGATAAGTCGATCCTTTGGGGTCACAGTTGCACGGCAGTGGAGGTCCGTGAGGTACACATTGTCCACGGTTGGGCTCTCTGGTGAAGCCAGGAAGACATTGGTCACATTGGTCTCCGGCAGTATTATTCCTACAATTCTAGAAGAGAAGAAAATATTAAAAATTCCAGCGGGAATCTAAAAATGTTTACCACTTATTCCATTAAATTTCAATGTTTAATAATATAGTCGATAAATTTCAACTAAAGGTTATCTGAGAATAAGGAAAAATCAGCAACTGAGACCATACTGTGTGATTTTAAATTGTGGACCCACCTTCAAATTTGTAACATTTTTTTTTAATTCACAAGTTGCATTAAATGCAATCAAAAGTACTATCTGGTGACGTTTGTTTCATTTTTAAATGCTATTTATATCACCGGCAGATCAAAATGGCCGATTTTTTAATAACTTAAAATTGAAACATAGGTCAAGTGACACCTTAAATTAAAAGTCTTTCAAAACTACATTCAATGGCATGTTGCAATTCAAATTCCATCGTTTCCTTGAAAATGCCAGATTTGCCATCCGACGTTTTGTCTTTCGGCTACCGTCATCAACTTTGATTTTTTATGGGCGCCATGTTGAATTTTTCAACAGAAAAATAGTTAAAAGGCAAATCTACAAACGTCATCGTGTAGCTGATAAAAAGTGGCAATGAATACGTACGTATGGCTTTGCACTTTCTTGTCAAATGACGCTAAATAAAAATAAAAATGGAATTCCCAATTTTTAGATTTTTTCAGATATCTTCAGAAATATTCTGAAAATTCAAATTTTGGAAACGACATTTAGTCAATCGCTAAATTACACAATTTTGCTCCTATTTAAACTTTTTCGTTTCTTCTCAAGTTTCAGAGATCCCAATGTTGAGAGTCGCATGTGAAATGTTCCGTATAGTTTTTATTCAAATTAGTCGGAAACGGAGGATAGAGCTTTAATTTACAAAATTGCCTCCCCCCCCCTCGCCCCCTCCCCTCCCCTAAAAAAAACGAACCACAAAATCTCCAAAGAAAACTTTTTGGTAAATCAGATACTAATCCATGGCGGCGAAACGCATCTCCAACTACAAAATATTACGACACAGGGACTCCGACGCATGGCGACCTTCCGTTTAAAAATTCGCCCACTAATAGTAGAATACCGCAAAGTGTTGCTTTGTTCTAAATCATCAGATAAAACAATGATTAAAGAACCAAACAACCATATGACTTACCCGACAAACTCCAGTTTCCGGATCGCACTCATTGGAGTACCCATTGCACTCACACGGTACGCACAATTCTAAATAAATCCCCTCGTCTGATCTGGTATAACCAAATGCGCAATCTTCGCACGACAACCCTGTGTGTCCAGGAGGACAGTAGCACTGCTCCACTTCAAAGGCCTTGTCTCTCCCGGTATTATGTTCTACAGCCGTATCCAAAGACACAGAGATTAAAGCAGCTTCCTGGGTATTAGTGTAATAAGTAGCCTTAATGTAAATGCCTTGGACGTCTGCCAAAGCCATCAGCAAGTGTTCTCTGTCAGTTTTAACTCCATCATTGCGTTGCCAGTATTGCTCCAAAAGGGGAACCTCGAAGGTCTGGGGGGCGTTTGTTGATTGGGTTTGGTTGGCGAAGTATTGCAAGTTGATACGGTTGGCCTATAAAAATCAGAACTTATAGAAAAATAGGAATGAATTATGTGAACGAATGTTGGAAAAGTATTGAAAGCATTTAGAATGATAAACAAGGGGTCTCGAACAATTTCAATTGCAAAACATAAGGAGATAGGTATTTAATTACAAGTTTGGACACCTTGTAGGTGCATACATGGAAGACTAAAAGTCTCAATAAATTCGTTAAAAATTGAAGAAAACATCTTTTATGAAAATGTTGGAACTTGTCAAGAATTGTTTTTAATTGTTCATTTTTTTGACGTAATAAACATATATACGAGGTTATTCAAGTAGTGGATAAATGTGCTTTTTAATTTTTTTATTATGGAACTCTATAAATATTATGACGCGTTTAAATTCTTGGAATAATTCTGATCAATTTTCAGGTAACACAACACACCCACGTCTAAATTCAACAGATTTCGAAAAGCATTTTTAATGATGATAAAACGATAAATACTTCAAAAATAGCAATATAAACGACTCTAATCTAATGAATTAAATGTTGGAATTGTGCCGCGCTGATTTCCTGACAGTGGACAAACCGCAATTGAAATTCCTCAAGAACTTTTCTTATTATTTGAGGAGGTATTTGTTAAGCTGCTTTAGTAATTTTATTTCTTAACTCTTCGGTATTATTGGGATTATTTAAATACCCCCTGTGTTTTATATAACCTTATAAAAAAAAAGTCCATAAGGGTGATGTCAGGCGATCTAGTGGGCCACTCTAATTTCCATATTACGCAAATATTTCAATAACTTTTAAATTTACACATGCATATGGTATATAAAATATGTTCAGAATTTCTCAAAGTACTTAAAAAAGTCATAATATATACAAAAATTACGGTGTATATATATCTAATAGATGGGTAACTCTATATGCATGTCTATCACGTTAAAAATTGCTTAAACAAAATTATATTTAACGTGTTCCAGCATTTTCACGAAACATGTCTTCTTCAATCTTCAACAAATTTATACGGGATTTTTAGTTCTCTCTGTCTATGAAAAACACACACACAAAATATTAAAAAAGAAGCTAAAACGGTGTCAAAAAATCAAAGTTGAGGACTTACGCTGACAAGTTCAACATCTGGGGCATTATTCCTGGAACTGGCTCCTCCAGGCACTGGAGTGTTCCTGATGGTGTATTTCAAATACCCACCATATGAGGTTACTTTGTCCCCTAAATATTTATTAGGTAAAGCCCAATAGTACACATCCGGCTGTCCCTGTGCAAATGAGCTGTATAGCAACTCTCTGCTCTCCTGATTCAATCGCAGCCCTTGAGTAAAGGCATCTTCCTTAGAGATTCCGGTCAATCGGAATTCATTAGTGGAGCTAGTGAAAACTGAGCCAATCTGCAAATTTAAGAATATTTTTAAGTAGTGCTCGTGAACATAAATTCAATACTTACAGTGTCTCTATACCAATTAGAACTGGTACATTGCTGGGACACGCCCATACAGAAGCAGGAAATGCAGCCGAATTGATTTCTGGTGCTTAGGTAAAATGTGTTGGGCTTGCATTGGTTGCAAAAAGATCCAGTAGTATATTCCTAGTCAAAGGGGAAATTTACCATTAGTCTTTAATTAAATTAAAGGGTTTGATTTTTTGATATGTCTGATATTCTGAAATTTGGTATTTCATGATTTTTTGGATTAAATGATTGTATTTGGTAAACTTGATACTAAATGTACCTATCTGGCCTGATTGGATATAATATGGAGTGGATTTTATACAAAGTGTTCTCTAAATATTGTAAAAGAATTCATGGAAAAGGCAGATATTTACTTGACTTGGAATGTTTTTCTTGTCTCGCCTTTACAAGTGAGATTCGCATAAATTGCAATTCTAATGGACCCGATCAACTTCCTGAACTAGTTCGCACTGAAATTTCAGAAACCCATAGAAAAACGCCTCATCCGTAACGACTAGTAAATAAGAGGTTCACAAGAAGCCTCGAACTGATCAACACCAGCGGCATGTAGGAACATGGCGTGTTTACCCTCACTAACAGTAGGATCAATTCTAATTACGGCACAACTAAATTTATGTAGCTATTTTTTTATAGAAATCTTTAAGATGAAAATCTTTCAATGAGTATTATACCTGTACCTTATGGAGTATTGGACTTTGAGAGATTTCGTTTGCAGAGTAACGATGAAAAACTTAAGCACTAAATCGCTCTGATAGTTTTAACCTGCAAATGGACCAATATCACTGTTTAATCATAAAGACGCCGATTAACACGAATTTGTATTGAAGCCACAAAATTTCGGTTCTTGAAGTCAAAAACGCCCAATTCAACCAAATTTCACTCAAACGTTCGAAATTTCCAAATATTTGTTTGTTTTTGAACATCCTGACGATTTTCAGAAAAGTGAAAGCATACCATGGTAACGCTTTTAAGAACTGCACTCAATTTAAAAAAATATATTCAAGACAGTGAAAATTATTCTTAATTCCTATTATTTCCTTACTTTTCCTAAAAAGAAATTAAGAATCACCAATTGATCTATTTATTCATAACCATAGCTATTTACTTACCAATTTCCAGAGGCTCGAATTATCAATTCTCGAGTCCTCGGGATGATCAATTATTCAGACACAAATACTCCAATTCCCAAATCACCAAAGATTTTCTTCATTTGACATCTCAATTTCCTTCTACAAGTCTTAATTATTCTTTTGGGAAACGTATTTTTAAATTCTCAAAGAACGCATTAATATACCGTTGAGAGACATTTGTAAAGTTAGAAAAAAATATGGATGAATTCCCATTCGTTTCTGAGATATAAGTATTTTTTTTGAATTTCTGGAAGACTAAAATGTTAACTTAAGCGGCTACGAAACGAAAAAAAATATATAAACAACCTGCTGTCAAATTCCCCATATAATTTTGATGATTTTGGTGGTTGATTTTTTACCCCCTTTTCCACAATATTTAGAAAATACTCTGTGCGCTTTCTACAATCCCTCATGAGAATGATAGGTGTGTCATATTTTTTTAGATTAATGTAAGGAAGGCCATAAAACAACTAACTACATACTTCTATTCTACTCTGGTTTAGTCACCTTTAAGTTAATTTAAACTCACTCTAAATACAGAAAAGAAAAGGACACGAATATTGCTTAGAATAACATTATTATCAACAAAACTGTCAAAACTAAAATAGTGGATATTAGAGATTGACGAAAGTTTTTACCTACAAAATTGAGACAAAGATTATGTTTGAATTCATTTTTGAAATGGGTCATGAAAGTCGGAATGTAAAAAAGCTAATTATATATTTTTTTAGTAATTTTTAAGATTTTTACTCATTAATAAAAATTTTCAAAATATAGATGTTTTTTTCAGTCAAGGCAGTAAGAAATAAGAATTGGAACTCATCTAGAAAAATGAGTGAAATAAGAATATGTTCTAAAATTGAAGTGAAAATTTCAAACGCTTTCGAAGATGTCCAAGAAAATTGAACATTCAGGTTTTTGTTTTTCGTCAAAATCAGAAGAAAACTTTCATCGCACCCGACACACAAAAAGGCCAACACAAGATAAACGAAATACAGACAGAACAAAGGAGTCATCTGGTCGTTTACTCACCAAATCCATCCATGAGGACGGGTCGAAAAAAAGAAATCACGTTAATATAATTGCGGAAAATACCAACGAAACATTTATTGCGTCGAAAGGACTAAAACTTACCTTGCAGAGACATCTGCCATCAATGTCCTGTCCTAGAGTGCCCTGAGGATCGCAGGGGGTAGATGGTCGACAGTAATCTCCTGGCTGTAGAGGGTTTCCGACGAAACCAGGGGCGCAATGCTCGCATCTGAGTCCTGTGTAACCTTGTTGGCAGTCGCAGACGACGTTTCCATCAGTGTTCAAGCGGCAAGTACGAGCAAACCTAAAAAAATAAAATATGAAGAGTTGAGAATTAATGAGAACAATTCGTCATAAACTTCTCTGAAAGTGACTAAATTATCGTTTGAAGCTCCAAAATAGAATTTTTTTCTTAATCAAACTAGACCAACTACGCATTCATTGACATTATCTGGTTCATTTTGTGTTGTTGTTGGAGCTTCGAGAATTATCTGGGAATTAATTCATGCACTTATTCGAGACCCTTACTGATTGCTTGGACTTGTGTATGGGCATGGACACACTTGACATTCGCGCCCATCAAAGTAACTCCCTGGTTGACAGTCCTGAGGTTCTTTGTAGCATTGACCAAGCCATTGACCGGATTGGTGGCGAGCGTAGCCATCTGCGCAGTTCTAGAAATTTCAGTTAATTAATTACAAAAATATACATGGTGTCTCAGGGAAAAGTCTGGACTCTATATATTTTTTTGTTGTTTGTTAAAAAACAAAAAAAAAACGTTAAAACTCGTTAGTTTTTAATAGGGAAGGGGACATCATTTTGTAAAAAAGGTATTTTGCAAATGTCATCTCTCTATCGCAGGAATCCGCCTCTTTGAAACTTTCGAATTGGAGGAGGGGCTGTGTTATATCTCGTTCGATAAGTAATTTAATTCTCTACATGGTCAAGCTTTTTTTTGTAATTTTCTACGTCGGTTTTGTAGAAATTAAACAAAAACAAAATAACTTTACTTTAACCATTTTTACTGATGTTTTACTTATTTTATCGTAAGAAATCTTGAAAGTGACCTCCATTGAGTTCTACACTGATTGACAGGTGCAGCTGATCCGCAAAAAGTCGTCAGATATTATCTAATATATATAGTGTTATTGACCTCTACTCTTCGACGACTCAGGCACATAAATTCTCGAGGGAATCAGATTGTGCGTTAAAGACTTTAGTCTTCAAATTTCCCCATAAGAAAAAGTCCCGGGGACGAAGGTCGG
Source organism: Euwallacea fornicatus (assembly GCF_040115645.1). Taxonomy (NCBI): domain Eukaryota; kingdom Metazoa; phylum Arthropoda; class Insecta; order Coleoptera; family Curculionidae; genus Euwallacea; species Euwallacea fornicatus. The sequence continues at coordinate 5,975,659 of NC_089542.1, read as the reverse complement.
AGGATCTCGCGGGCCACTCCATTGGATCTTTTCTGTCAATCCATCTTCCAGGGAATTCTTCATATAGAATTTGTTAGACAGCTGCAGTGTAGCGCGAAGACGCCTCATTTTGTGTTAAAAAATTAATTCTTCTTTTCAAAGACGGGGATCTTGTTCAAGCATTTCAGTTGTTTTGGGAAATATGGCATATTGTAGAAGTTGTAGATGGTTTTTAAGCTGCCAGAAATAAAAAAATGGTTCAACAATATGATCACCCAAAATTCCTGCCTAATGATTTAATTTTTGAAGTTGTTGAGCATAGGTCTTTTGGAACCAATGAAAATTGACGTTACTCCATTAACAACAGTTATGTCTGTTTAATTTCTACAAGACCGACATACAAACATAGAAAATACAAGCTTGACCATGCGGAAATTAAAATTACCTTTCAAACGAGGTGTAACACAACACCCTTTCCAATTTGAAATTTTCAAAAGGGTGATTTCCAGGGGTAGAGAGATGACACTTCAAAAACAACTTTTTCACTCAATGATATCCCAATCAAACTTGACATGTATTAGCGTTTTTTTTGTTAATAAACAACAGAAAAGATATTAAAGGTATACTCTTTTCCCTTGGGCACACTGTATAAAGTCCCTTCAAAATATACTCCGGTCGACTCCATTCCTGGTAATTTCACTTTTCATTCCCTCTTTTCACAATCCGTGGAGTACTTAGAATAATTATAAGCCTGCACAAATCTAGTTATGTAATATTACGTTTCATTTTTGAGATATTCAGTAACTAATTTCTATGATTTTGGCAAAAATGAAATGAACGTGTTTCAAAATATCAATATTTCTAATATTCTATTAATCGTTTGAATGAATTCTATAACCCTGGACTAACTCGCTTGTTACAATTTTTTTTTCAATTCTAAGGCATCTATGAACCATTGTGAAGATTGGAGATTTTTATGAAAATCAATAACTTGGGGTATCGGTTTCTTTCCCAAAATTGTAAATATCCATATAATCTAGGCATATGAGAATTATAGAAATTCAGAAGTTTTTCTTAAAGTTCAAAGCGTTATGAAGAACTTTATTCCAGGACAACAGTTAAGTACTTGAAGTTTTAAACTCTTGAGGAGAGTAAACTTCATTATAGATTATAGGTGAAAATAGCATAAAGGTGCTTTTCAATAGATATTTTAAGTACTTGCATAACATTAAGAAATTTCAAAATTATACAGGGTTCGCCTTTCTAGCTGACACAATCCACATATACAAAATTACAAGTTTAGTGTATTCTTAATATTTGTATTTTTGTTTTATGGAAACAATCTGATACTGTAAACATATTTTCAACCTGACATGACTTCCGGTTAAACCGGAAACTGACACTTACTTCATTTTTTTAATGACACATGGCCCTTTTTTTATGAAAATATTTTTTTCCATCAAATTTCATAATACAATATAGTATCGATTCTCAACTATTTTTTAATTTATTTTTGATTTTTACGACTTTTTCGACACTTAAAGCGTTACGAAAACTCAAGAATCTACAAAACTATTTGACATGAATTGATGAAACACATTTTAAATTACTGGAAAACTAACAAATCTTTTTTTTAAACAATTAAAGGATTACGAAAAATATTTGAAAAAGTTTTTGAAAAAAATTATTTAAATTTAGAATTTTTAAATTAATTTTTTTTTTCAAATAGCGTCCTACAATAATTTTTACAATACTAGATTGATAAAAAAATAATGAACAAATACGCCATACATCATCAGTGTAAAATATTTATACTTTTTTAAGTAAATCGAAAAAAACTATGAACTACTTGATTCTGCGTAAGTAATAGATACATCAGCGTAATTTTACACAACTGAGTTGTTTAATGTTTTTTTTAATGTCAGGTGTTTCCACAAAACAAAAATACATTAAACTTGTAATTTTCCATATACGGATTGTGTCAGCTCCCAAAGGCAAACCCTGTATATTCTCATGACTGTACCTACTCAAAATTATACCACTTCAAAAATCAATGATCAGAAAACAGATCATTCAAGTAGCTCCACTCTATTCGTAACAATTATTTAGATATTACGTAAAATTTTATGGAAACTTTATCTAAGTTTTAATACGTATTGTAATATCAAGACAAAAAGTTGTTTAATTACTTGACATGTAAATGATATGAATTCTCAGTGGCGGGTATTTCAGTGAAAATTCCAATTCACACACAAAACGCCATATGAATGGTTGATATTTGAGAGTTAGAAAACTTCAGTGAAGTGCCGGAAAAAGGTTTTTTTTTCCAAGTATTTATTCTTATTGAAATTTTAAAATATGTTAAAAATGTATTCCCACGTTGAGGACATTGCTCTACGCTATTGAACTTACATGCTAAGTCGGAATTAATTTCTTTATATATAGCATGTTGGTCGATATATCTTTCACATCAGGAATGGGCGTTATTAAGTTTTTTCCGAATTATTTCATTTCATTCGAAATTTAAAATATGATAAAACTACTTCGGCAGTTTAGGAGTTATTACGACAAGTGAACTTTCGATAATAGTTGAAATTTCTACATGAAATAATCGTGTGATTGCTTGATATTAAGGTATAGAAAACTTCAATGATATGTATGAATAAACATTTTTTCTGAATTAGTTATTCTCCCTCGACTTATGCAATTTGAAATTTATTCTGACACGCCAATGAACTTGCAAAAAAAGTCATAATTTCTGCATAGAATAACTTGTCTTCGAGGGCATTTGAAACAAAAAATGCAAGTGGAGTGTGTGAACAAAAGTTTTTTCTGAACCATTTATTCCCAATTTTTGAATTGCATTACGTCACTGAATTTATATTTAGGCCTTATTAGTTTCTTTGTATACAACGTCATTAGTCAATTTTTCATTCACAATAAAATCAATGGTGGGCGTTGTAAAAGTTTGTTTTGTGATTTTTTTGCTCTTTTTCTGAATTCAAATTTGCATCCAACATAACTCTGTTACTGTGATACCTTTGAAGTTAATTTATCAAATTGTGAAGAATCATTACAATATTCTGTATACTCTAAGTCACTGGCATATACGAGTGTTTTGTAAGATTCTCCTACTTTCCAAAAGTTTATGTTTAATTTGCTGTTTTTTTAATATTGTTCTTTCACAATTGAAAATATTGTTTTGCTCGTCTCTATATTTTTAAGCTTAAAAACATTTTTATATCTCTTGACACTTTTACAAAAATTTTGAAATAGATCCGAATACATAAGACCAAAAGTGCCCTTAGTTACCTCGCACGAAGTTCCAGTATATCCAACAGGACAAGAACACTCTTCCACATAGTTAGCAATACCTAAACCGCTGTCCGGAATGGCGGCAGAATCCATTTCAATGTTGGACAAGGTGGTGTTCAACAATCCCCCATTGTATTCCAATTTGATGAGAATATGACTCACGTCCTCCAAAACCATCATAATTTCTTCACGAGTGGCAGGTCTTGGACGCTGAGACTCCGATTTAATCGTCCAATCACCCTCAAAGAAGCGCACCCTCTGATCTGAAGGTCGGTGCGGTTGAGGTATGGTTCGGGATTCGTGGAGGAGGATGTAGTTGTTGCCCTAAGATTGAAAAGCATGTGGAACTGTGAAATATTGAGAAGATAAGAGTGGAAAGTGAGAAAGTTGTTCCGAAGAAAGGGAAAATGCAAATTAAATATTTCTGGAATTTAGAGATATTGAATTGCTTTGCTAATGATAATTATTCAATAGCGAGCTTATGCCGATAATGAATAAATGTGGTAAAAGAGAATCGGACATTTTATTCATCGCTAGACAACTTCTGACAGTAATGAGTACTCACAGTCACAATGACATCTGGAGCTTCAATGGGTCTTCCAGAATTTCCATGTAGAACCGTATACTTCAAATACCCCCCATAACTTTTCAATTGGTTGCCATTGTAGTTCTCTGGTAGAGCAAAGTAAGGAACCACATCCCGCTGATTTAATTCAGCGGTATAGGGAAGGGATGCCATTACTCCATTGGTGCTCACATGCTGAAGAACTGGTTCCACACCTTTGTAGATCGGTTCATCTCGGATATCGACGACTCCTGTCCGAGGATCGATTCGGGCTCCCAATAGTTTGAGAGAATCAAACGGAGGCTGAAACTAATGTCGAAATCGTTAGAATTGATATAAATAAAATGGGTAAAGATTTACTTGGAAAATGAACAAATCTGCCGATCGACAGGCACTAGTGTGCCCAAAGCAGAAGCATTTGATGCATTCACTTTCAGCTCTTGCTTCCACATTGAAATATCCAGCTCTGCATGGAGATTTTTGCTTAACGGTCAAGATTGTATCAACAGAGGCAAATACTGTTTTGATCGAAGATAGGGCTTCACAGGAATACGCCCCTTGGTCCTCCACTTGGATATTCTCGCAAATCAAAGTTCCAAACCCATCAACACTGGTCATGCGGCATTTGTTGGGCACATGATGCCAATTGAGACGCCACATTATCTGAGGAGTGGGAACTCCTACTGCCCTGCAGGTGATGCTGAATGTCTGCCCTACACTTAGGGTTACCATGCTGGGCGGTCCTTGAGCAATTACAGGAGGGGCTGAAATTTATCCTGTAATCCCGCTTAAAATACTGCCTTAAAAACCTTCTTACTGCAGCCAATCTCATCGCTCTTATCAATACAATCCGGGTATCCATCACAATGGAACGACCTCGGTACGCACTGATCATTTCTGCAAGTATATTGCTGCGCACCGCACCCTTGACCTGGTATTGAGGCCTGACAAAACCTCTCATCAGAACCATCAGAGCAATCATCTTGACCATCGCATTTCCAGACAGCTGAGATGCACTTTTTGTTGTCGCATTTGAACTCGTTGGGTTCGCATTGTCCTACAAGGATTTTTGATGGTCCGGATTGACCAAAGGAAGGGAATAGAACTTACTGCATCTGATTTCATCTGAGCCATCGCTGCAGTCAAACTGACCATCGCAAACTTTGTTTCTGGAGATGCAGTCACCATTAGCACAGGTGGACTCGTTGATGAAGCATTTAACTGGTGGAGGAATGTAGATTTCCGGCACTAAATAAGATATTTCGTTAGTTTAATTGAAAGCTATCAAGTTTTGGAATTTAAAAGTATATACTCACCAAATTATATTGAAAGCACAAAGATAATGCGAATAAAATATTTAGTTTGGGCATACATTTTTAAGTCGACAGTTACCTGTGCCGTGATACTGAGTATCTAAAGGGGCCCAGATGCCATATTTCAAAATCGAAGATCCTCTAGATCCTTTAGCAGCATTGCCATATTTTAGGTCAAACAGTTACATACCTTAAACTTTCTTACCTTTATCCACATGTAGCTGAACAGCTGTTTCAGCTCCAGGAGTACCTGGAGGGTACCCCTTGGCAACGCACACGTAAGTGCCACCGTGTTCAACTTTAATATTCGGCATTTCCAGACGTCCATTCAAATCCCTGGATCCTGGTGGTAGAGGCAAACCATTGGCCCTGCGCCATTCTACTCTCGCCCTTATTGGCCCTTCGTCTCGGCATTGGAATACCACTTCTTGATCTAGATCCAGATTCAATTCGTTTAAAAATTGTGTTGAAATGTAAAATAATGAACTTACGTTACGTAACACCAATGTGAATGTTGTGTTATATTTTGTCGAGTAATGAAATATTGGTTTTTCATATTAACAATTTTTGCCATTTGTACAATATTATACAATAACGTAGATTTTCAGGGATATAATAGTTGTGGCTGATATTGAATATTAATAGATGAATGAAATAAAACATGGGAAAATTATTCGATGAAGTTTGTAGCAATATGATGCCATGGAAGTCACTTCCAAACCTTTTACTCACCCAATCTAAACCTGTCTGCTCCCGAAAACACATAGGATAAAACAAAAATAATTAGTTACAAATACTACAAAACAGATGCTTGCAGGTAATATTTATCATATGTAACAATAAGGATTATTTTACCGGACTTTTCACCGGTTTTATCATTTTATTAACATCTAAAACTTAACTAAACATCAAACTTTGCATGACTAAAATGGAAATCAAAACCCACAAAAGGATATTAAATATCAATAGGTAGTTTACAATTTCCATAGTTTGAAGTCAGTTAGAAGCTATCTCAAAAAAAAAACGGGCGGAGCTATAACTGAGTTATTTATGAACGGATATTGATGAACTAAAAATTACATAAAACGATATTTTTCAGACTACTATGTAATATTAAAATTGATTTTTTTTAACTCAATTTCTTCCACGTCAGGTATCAATTTCAGAATTTTAAATAGAACTCCATATTTTTTACATTTTTTGATATAAAATATTTTTCTGAATTTAATGATGTATGACTAGTTAATGTTGAAATAATTTCTAACTGAAAAAAATAGAAAAATTTTAACCATACGAGTTATATAGCACCTGTATCCTAAATTTGGATATTATAAGTTATAAGACCATCTGTATCGTCATGGGACCATCATTTGGACACCAATGATCCTAATCAATAAATTAATGTCTGCAATAATTTCCTTAATCATCTGCAAGATGGTCCACTTTTCTACGCAAAAACCATGTGGTCCTACGAATGCACTTTCAACAACAATCGAATTTTCCAAAGAAATATTCATCGACATTGCAGCCAAGAAAATTCTCGATTTGTAGTAGAGAATTATTTTCAAATGAGATTCATTCTCAATATTTGGGGTAGATCTTCTTTTTATCGGTTGATTGGTCCATTTATTATTAGTTGGACATTAAACCAAGCAAGATACCACGAACTTTTGACCGACCATATTGTTGATTTCGTGGACAATTTACCTATTGCGGAATTGAACGGCATTTATTTTCAATAACATATTTATTTAATTATATAATTTATTTAATTATTAATAAATACATTTATTTTTGAACAAGATTGTGCGACACTTCATAATCCCCGAATAAATGATGAATGATTAAATCCTCGATTCCAGGAAAACTGAATAGGAATCAATGGTCCAATCGGTTGGCCAACTCATTCATTGGACCTCTCTCTATCTAACAATATCTTTAGAAATAATATTTTGCATAACCTCTAGATAAGTACGTTGTTAAATGAAGAAAAAAAATTGTAATATTTAATCGATTGTAGTAGTACTCAAAGAAACGTGAATGTTTAATTTTTTCAGTTTAAAATTGTTTTAACATTAACTTGTCATACATTATCAGATTCAGAAAAATACATTCTAAAGAATTAATTTAGAATAATCACTCTTGCAGCATGACGGCTCACAGAAAATTATAAGGAAGAATTATGTGGTTTTAATGGTAAAGGGTGGCTTTATCTTGTCCCTTCTCGCTGGATACCATATAGGCGCCATTTGTCCAAGGCGTTAGGCGTCTTTGTACAAAATGGTACAATAGGATTAAATAGAATGAAATGCAGATGTTCACAGAATAACGAAGATGGCCTCATGACGATGCAGATGGTTACATGACTCATAATCTCCAAATTTAGGATACATATGGCTACATAATTCATATTGTTTAATTTTTAAAATTTTTTCCAGTTAGAAATTGTTTCAAACATCATTAAGTTCAGAAAAAATATTTTCTATCAAAAAATGTGCAAAAATATGAAATTCCATTTGATAGTTTGAAGTTGACACCTAATCCGAAAAATATAATTTTATTTGGCTTTTAATTAATCAAAATCCGTTCATACATAACTCAGTTATAGCTTTGTCATTTTCTTGAGACACCGTGTACACCTCACGAAATAAAAATAAAACCCTCGTTCCCACTAGACAAGCCCGTAATAGAATCAAAAATTTTGAAATATATTTCTTGTCTAGTCTGATGATCCTGTTTTTAGCCAGGTAAACGCACATAACATATATTATATCAGAGGCACATATAGAGTTGTCTAGAAAAAAATAATGATAAACAGAGATACAACATACTCACTTTCTTTGATGTCCTGTTGTGATGGATAAGTTCTCAGTTGTAAGCCGTCGGCTCCCGCCTCTATAATGGAGAAAGCAGTTACTTTTTAACTTAGACAGCAGTTGGAATTAAATGATTAAAGGAAAACTGAGTATTCAGGGAATGCCAGGACTGAACCTACACATTTTGTTTACTCGTAATTCCGAGTTAATTGAACAGTGCTCATTTCAAACGGGATAAATTTTAAAATAAATCTCACATGCCATTTATTCAAAACCAGCGCCGTAGCAATTCCCGTTTTCTTATTTCAGATTCTTTTTCGATTTGGTTTTCAAAAAAAATCCAAATTAATTTTCCAAAATATTTGCAGACGTTAAAGAATTTTCAACATTTCATTTTCAGGTTTATGCAAAAATTTTGTGATTTTTCAGACAAATTTCCAATAATATTTTACGTTCAATAACTTATACATTCAAATTTTCAAAGAGAATAGACGAAACATTTTACCTAAGAACTCCCGGTCCTGACTTTCTAGAGTTGCTATAAAAGTTCAGTATAATTTGTGAAAAAATTCTTGTAAAATATACACTTAATTCGTGGATCTTCAGAATTCCTCAAAAGTGTATAGTTTAAGAAACATGGCTAAAATCTCCTGTATTTTATTCAAAATCGGCATTAATTTTCTATGCACATATTACCAATGCCGACCTTTGTTGCTATATCAACTACTAATACAAAATTAATGTAAATCTTGTGACAAATTGCGTAAAGTTTCTGAGAAATTACTCGTTAATTTGAAAATTCATCATAACTTAAAGCTTATAAATATGATCCAAAACCAACGTCAATTATCTGAGAAATCTCTTGAATTCTCAATACTTCATTATAATTGAAAACTGAATTTAGTTCTAAATTCCAATTTATTTTGAATAACAAGAAACCCACTTTAACTTCAATAGAAATCTTAGTTAATTATTATTAAATAACTAAGATCAAGTAGAAAATAGTTATTTCTACTACCGTGATTACTTTCCACTTGCTCACACGCACTTGCGTGTGGAAACTAGTATTTTCCCTAAGTGCTATATTTTTGTAAGAATTGATTTTGCGTTCTTTGCTTATTTCTTACCTTATCAAGCTCTGTTATGGTCATCATAGGAGCATAGGTGAGAAAACTATTTAGAACATGCGGTAATTTTATTATTTACATGAAAAATAATATGAAGATATGAGACATGTTCGCAAACTATTCCAAATTCCGATCGCAAATATGTTTCAAGCAGATAGCCAGATTAAAGTTATTATTAGCAATTTTTGCTATCTAGTAAAAAAAATCTCCATTTGTAAAGTAATACGGTTTTGGCACAGCCTGACACAGTTCCTGCAGTACCATTTGTTACATATGACGGCCCACAAGTTTTGAAATGACTTTATTGTGGTGCGCCGCTGGTTGCTTAATCCCAAAAATTTGGATTCCACGTTTAATTTAGAAACTTTTTTGTTTGTCTGCACTAGTCGGTCTCAGTCAGTGGCTCTTGTTGTTCGTCTACAGTTTTACCGTATGTGTAAGCGTTTTTGAATAATTTGAGAAAGTCTTTGAAACAAATTTTTATTTAAAAAAATGTTTTCAGAGATAATAGCACAAGTGCTTTAAAATTATCGACCATTTTTACACGAAAACGTATAATACTAATCAGCAAGGGCGTTATTATTTTATAAAAAAACACGGCACTATTTTATTTTACTCGTGACTTAATGGCTGCCTCAAGGCTCATTGTTATCATCATTGTTAAATTGCAGACGAATCAGATGTTTTTTCAATGAAACGTTCTTTCAGAGACTATTTCAAATTACTGAAAAACAGCTAGAGATACGACAAAACTGCGATAGAAAAGAAGTTTCTAAATTGAATGTGGAATCCAAATTTCTAAGGTATAAGAGTCAGCGAGACACTACGAAAAAGTTCTGAACGGTAAAAGGGGGCCTGACCGGCGAAAAAATGTCTCCTGGTTGTCAAATAGTTCAAACATGTAAAAATTTGTGGACCATCGTAGGTAACAAATGATAAAAATTTAAATAAATTACCTCAAAAACTATGGGAGCTATATGGGAAATACAAAATAAAAATACAAAACTTTGACACCCTGTATCTCAAAAACGGAACATTTGCCGACATACATATGTTTATATGACTTACTGAACTTAAAATAAGTTACCCTGTCAAATGCTAAAGCCCTGCTAGTATAAACTGACTCACCCCGTAGATAATCGTGCAATTATAAGATAGAATCAGTGATAGTTTTTAAATGCATAAAACGTTCAACCAGTAGAGATTTTTCAAAAATTTTGCGATGTTCATAGCGAAAATATAATTAGTGAAGTTATAGTTAGAAGATGGTCTCGACAGTTTAACCACGATAGGACAAACCAGCACGATGAAGAACGAAGTAAAAGGCCATCCTCAGTGAGTGAGAATTTACTTCAAGAAGTGCACGAAAAAATTCGTAACAACAAAAGGTTTCCATAAATTTGGAATTGGTCATTCATTTTCCTTAAACTCCAAGGTCTTTCTTGTATGAAATTGCAAGATGAAAATAGCATTATCACAAATTGCGCACAAGAAGGGTACTCGCGAACACAAGTTAAGTCGACTGGCAACATCAATGACATTTTGGGAGTGCTACAATGATGCTCATGTCACACCAGAGAGCAAACAACAATCGGCACGTTAGCGGCATAGCGGATTTCCAAAAACCACAGAAATTCAATCAGGCACTGTCCAACCAACAGGTCGTGTGTACTGTGTTTTGAGATATGCCCGGCATTTTGCTGGTAGATTTCATGGAGCAAAGAAAAATAATAAACGCACCTGCTTATTGTGTTAAATTATAAAGTCCACGAGAGGCCATAAAAATAAGCGGTTAGGTCTTTTTACTTTTGGAGTTCCATGATAATGCACGACACTGCCGGTTCCACAAAATAGCTTTTCAGCAATTGTAAACCGGAAATTTTTGAATATCCACCTCACATTCCAAATATCTCAGTGCTCAGTGATTATCATCGTTTTCTTGACTTAAAAGGATTTTAGCAGACCATCGATACAACACCCATGATGATGTAAAACCGGTGGTTACACACTGGACGAATATGTTGAAGGTCTATTTTTTACAGAGTGGTTAAAGCTCGTTACATGCCATGATAAATGTCTGAATCTAAATGGCGATTACGTTCAGAAGAAGTTTAAATGATATTTAAGCAAATTTCAGTAAAGAAATTCAAATGAAAGATGTCTTGTGGTTCTTTCGACAAACTGAAATTTAGTTTGTGGACTTGTGTGGATGCACTTGTAAACGCAGTTTTTATCCAGTTTAGTTTGAATAATTATGCAAAAATAAAGGACGTTTATTTATTTATTCGCGAATATAGGAAGAAATACTGTTCTTAATTCGTGCCGAAAGTCTGTCGAAAAACACAGAAAGTCCACTCCGTGTCCAAGTTACGGCAATCATGTGCGAGAAAAGTATCCCTTGTTAGAAAAATAACTAATTCAAGTGTGGATTAATCTGGACAATACACTTGAGAAACTTGTAAGGAATTTGACATTATCGAGTAAGCTACTATATGAGACCGAACCAAATTTTCTTGCAAAAAAACGAGAAATTTCGGATATTTTTAAGTCATTTTCTATACTATTTCAGACTTTGAAATTCTTATAAAGTCAGTGTCAGAAGTTTCTTCTCAGGGCGGTAACAAACATAGATGAATTTAAAAATAATTACGTTACTCTATATTTTCATTAAATTCAATTTAATTAGTTTCAAATCAAGCTTAAGAATTTCGAATTCTGCTAAAGCACCTTTACACTCTAAAATCCCTCCTAAGTCAGTGGCGTGGAATGCTTTTTAGTTCTCTGTTGGGCTTTTATTTTCTTTTTCGAAGTGTTTTTAAGTCTAAATCAACTTAAGAAGCGCTATTTTTTAAAAACTTCGAACGTAACTCGAACTTTTCTTAGGAATTTTAAATTGAAGTTTTCGGCAAATTTCATCTTTGAGAAATGAGTTCGCTGACCGTAATCAAAATCTTTGAATATTTCAAAAGCTAGCGGGAAGAGATATCGAAATTTTGTTGAAATTTCTCATCAGGATAGGAATTTTTGGGTTGTTTTGATTGAATCGGGAAGGGAATATTCGGAAACTAAATAATGATCAGCGACTCGTAAAGGGTTCTTATATGATTGCCACTGATGCTACGGCGCTGAGAATAACTGTTATTGATAAACCTTAGGTTTAATGGACCAAGAGGTAATTAAATTTAACAAAATCATATAAATGCAATTAATGAAAAATCCATGATTGTTAAATTTTCTACACAAAGACAAACCATGGTTAATTGAACCTACTGTGGACCACTTGGAATACCCGGTAACCTCTATATCTACAATCTAATTCATCGCTTGTATCATATGGACAGTCCACCTTGCCATTGCACCTATACTTCGAGTCAATGCAGGGTCCGTTTTCGCACCTAAACTGGTGACTATAACACCCTAACCCTAGTCCACAATCCATTAAAAACCAAGGGTTATAAATGGGAAAATACGTACCACATCTAGATTCATCGGACATGTCCAGGCAATCGACGCGTCCGTCGCAAAGCTGACCTTGCAAGATGCATTGGTTTTCAGACAAGCAGGACACGTACCCGAAGGAGCAACTTGTAGGAGCAACGGTAACTGGAGGAAAAGGAATAGAGGCTTCAGTGGTTACCGGACAGTTATATTCGTCGGAATAGTCGCTACAATCGGGACGTCCATCGCAACGCAAACGTCGGTCTACGCATTGTCCGTTCGAACATTGGAACTCATGACTGAGACAATCTACAGCAACCAAAGAAAAAATGAACTAAAAAAATTATAAAATAAAAAAAAAGAAATTAAAATGTGCACTAACATGCTTAAAATAATAATAACAGTAATAATACTAAAAGGCAGAGATAATTTAACAATTAATAAAACGTGCTCCATACGTAAAACTAGGACTAACATAAATACATAAATAAGAATGTGTACAGTATATCTCACATTTGGCTCTCACCATTGGGATCTCGGTTATTGTGGAGATCAGAAAAACCGGTTATTATAGAGATTATAAAAATGCAGTAGTTATGCAGTTTTGGAGAGTTTGTTTATACTCTTGATACTCTAAATATAAATTTTTGAGGTCATGTGGAATAGAAGGGATAACTGTGGGTGACTGACTTCGAGAACCCGAAATAGGCAAGTTGCAGAAGAAAAACTGCTTTGGTGATTCAGGCAAAGAAAATGATTTGAGAAATTCGAAAAAAAAACATTTTCCATTTTCTTTATGTTTTCTTAGTATCACTAGACCGTATGACTACGACAATTTTAAAAATATATTTTAAGTGTGTTTTTTTCTTTCACCTCGACAAGAACCGAGATTTCAATCGTGATCACCGCATTTGAGACAAACAGTATATAGAATTATGAACAGGGACACCACATGTAGATACCACTATGGTACGATTTAATTCCAACTCTGACACAAAATAGAGCTATTCATCTATGCCAACAGTGCTTCAGTTCTCCATCAAACCACTGATTACACGTCAGTCTACCTACAATTTCCTATATTTGGAATAATCTAATTGGACCACAAGATGTCATTACACAATTTTCCCTATAAACAATTTATAAATTTTAGGGAAAATGATGCATGGCAGCAAACTACACATCACGGGAAGTAGTAAATATTTAACACAAAATGTAGAAATGGTGTTCTAACCGACACAATTCTGTTCGTCAGAAAAATCTTTGCAGTCGTAGACGTTGTCGCACTTCAAGGAACTCTCGAAGCACCCAGAACCATCCGCACACTCGAACCAATCAGGCTCGAGGCACGTTTCTCCAGAAAACAGCATTAAACAAAAAGGTATCTATCTCCCTATAGGGTGGGAAAAAAGGGCCAACTTACCACATCCCACCTCATCTGAGCCATCTGCACAATTCCGGTTTCGATCGCATCGCTGATAACTGGGAATACACTGATTGTCCCTTTCACATCTGAACTCATTAAATGAGCAAGAAGATCCCCTACAGTTGGCCTCATCAGAGTTATCTGAGCAGTCGCCGTTTCCATCGCAAACCGCCGATTGGGGAATGCACTCCCCGTCTGGGCAGCGGAACTCCCCATGTTGACAATCTAAAATTCGTTTTTATTACAATTTTGGGATATTATCGGGGAGATTTTGTGCATCTGTGCAAACATGCAGCTCCATGAAAGCTTACCGCAGTTTTCTTCGTCAGCTCTACTGTTCTTACAGTCAGTATAAAGGTCACAGCGCAAGTTAAGGCTTATACATTCTCCTCCACCGCAATCGAATTCGTCTTCACCACAGGAATGATTGGCTGTTCAAAATTGTGGATATGAAACTATGTGCTCTGAGATTTGAGTGATTATAGTGTTGTTGTTGAGTTAAAACTGTGGATACATTAAACAGAACAAAAGCAGTAACAGTAGACAGCGATGATCCGAGGGGTAAGATTGAGAAAAATTGACGAAATTATTACCAGGTTAATTTTCTTATTGCAGGAAATTTCCCAAATTTATGTTACTATATCAGTGGAAAGTGGAAACGGAGGGGATTTATGTAAAGTGCAAGAAGCAGATATTTTAAATGAGGTTATTTGTTAATGCAGAAAATTCAGGAGCTTTTGGATTGCTTCGCGATATGCAGTGTTAATTTTAGTTTTTCCTCTTATGCAAATATTTCTGTCTTTCTTTTAGATAAAATTTTCTAAAATAAGGAAGACACTTATAGATAATACTAATCAACCAAAACCCAAATATATCCATTGAAAAAACACGAGCATGTGTGCCGCGTCTTATTGTTGAAGCTTCACGAGTGTTCAGTGTTTATTTCTCAGATTTGCACTGAATAATGCTGATTACTAGATCCACGTCATTTTAGTGTTTTTCGTCGGAAGACGAAAAATATTCAATAATCCCACATTCGGACAGGCACATTGGTACAATACAGGATATCCAGGTTTTTTACACCAAGATTTTAAGCACGTATTCTACACATAGAAATAATATTAATTTGCTGTATGAACTACATTCAAGAAATACTTTATTAAAGATAAACAATGTCTTGAAGTTTCATATTCTTTTCCATTGGTCTTTTAAACCTCCCAAATTTTTTGAGATATTGAGCTCAAATTTTGAGCATAAATTAATACCGTAATTAGACTGATGTCCTTGACATTATTCCCTGGTGGTGCAGAACTGGCAAAATGCCAACTATCTACAGAGATGGGTAGGTTGTGGGGGGCCAATTGCTTCGCTTCCTCGGCCGCATGATTTAACACCTCTTTATTTGAATTTTTGTGGCTTTATAAAGAAAAATGTATACTCTATTCTTGTAAATTTTCAAGAAGAACTTATAAGGTGAATAAGAAATTCTGCTCTTAGATAAACTGCTCAGAATTTGAAAGATGTTCGGCGGTCTTTATGGCGACGTTCTAATGTATGTGTACAAAGGAATGGCGATTATTTCGAGTAATTTCTATAATAAATATTATTTAATATTAATTTGAATTATTTTGCTATCGAATTATCGCTGGTCAATTTATTCTGTATTTGAAGCTACTGTTGTCCTCTTGTCTACTAACATTTTTATTATTTTTTTTCTGTTAAAAATCCTTTTTATTGGTAGACCGTCAATAAATAAATCTTTACTCCGAATAGTAGTGTGTCAGAAAATATAATAGGATACTAGTAGAAAATCAGAAACCAATCAAACGTACTCGATGAAAAAAATAGCAAGCATTGCTTCGCCATTTTTCGAATAATTGAAATACGATGACAAATACTGAAATGGTTAAGACACACAAAAATTGCTAAATTAAAATGGTAATTTAAATTCCCGAAATTAAATAATATGCTGTGTATCACAAACAATTTTTTGACGAGAAAATAGGTCATAACCCTCAAAAATGTAGATTTTCACAATCATACAGTATTATATACTCATGTAGACCTTCAAGAATAACGTATGCTTAAAATTTGAGCTAAATATCTCAAAAACTTTGGGAGCTATAAAAGAAAATCGAAAAAAATATAAAATTTCAACACCCTGTATTTCATTAACAAAATATTTCTCAGTTATAGTTTATACAGTAACCTGATACTATTGTTACGCGTAGAATACGTGGTTAAAATCCTGCTACGGAAAACCCGAACACCCTGCATAAACGCAGATACCTATATTTATAGAAAAAATATAAAAAATGTTTTCATTATTTTTTAAAATATGCATTAAAATATCTTTTTAGATAAATAACGTCAATGGTATCAATGAAAAGATAAAAATAAATAGTTTTTAATGACGTAAAAATATACAGTGTCCTATTTAAAATTATGCAAATTAATTTAATAACTTTAAAATTAACAAATGACCTAAATTTTGCACATGATGCTAGATTTTATAGAATTGATTCTATGAGGGCTTCTTTTTTTAGTTTTTTGTTAATTTACATAATAATCGAAGTGCATTGTCAAATAATCGAAAATGGCAAATTTTCAAAAATTCTCCCTGTATGTCGAAGAGAAACTAAGGTAGCCCGAGGTTAGAATAAATTGGGTCGGATAAAAAAAATTGTGCTCGTCACATCTACCTCCATTTTTTCTGCCTTAATACCACCTGTATCTCATAAAACTAACGAAAAACGGACACACTGTACATTTTCAAGATTTAAAAGATTTTTGCCACGTCTAATTGTTATGGCTCACCACTGGCAGGTCTTATCCTGAACTTCGATTTTCTTACTCAATAAATTAAAACGAAGTTCTGCATTATGACATTCAGACACTTGCGAGTATTTTATTCTTTATATTTTTTTACGTCATTTATGGCAAAAAGTGTACCCTCAATTCGTAAAATTATCATATTAACACCCTTGCATATTGGGGAGTTCATAGAGACAAATTGTTCCTTTTTTTCAACATGGCGGAAGTGTGCTAAAAAACAATATTTGCACAACGAAGTTACTTTTTGTTTCAGACATCTACTTGATATACAGTTAGGTGCAGAACTAAGTCAATACTTAGAAAATTCGTATTAATGATGGCATAAACAAAATATCTAACAAGTATTCAAAGGAAGGCTTTTATTTTCAAAAAGTACATTAACATTAACATTAAAACCATACAAAACATTTGCCGAAAATAAATGGGGTACATGAAATAATCCTAAATAACATTAGTTCAGTTTTGCTCCACTAATATTAACATTGAACACTTTGGTCGACATTGACACTAATATTTGGTCCAGAGACCTTTAGCTTTTTTAACAGCTAGTAGACGTCTTGGCATGCTTTTTGTTAGTGTTTCACAGAAATCAGGTGGAATTTGGTCCCATACTTCTTCTATTCTCTCCCATAAAACTTTAAGTGAAGATGGTGGCGAATCGTAGTCGTTGACCAGATGATATTTCACGTAAGCCCATAGATTCTCAATGGGATTTAGGTCGGGACTTTGTGCCGGCCACTGCAAAACCTGAAATTTTTGGGTACCCAACCATTCCTTCACAGATTTTGCGGTATGCTTGGGGTCGTCGTCTTGTTGGAAAATTACTTTGCTAGTGTGTAAAGGCATATTATTAACAGCATCTATTAGGTGATCATTTAAAATGGCTTTATAGATGTGCTGGTTCATTATCCCATCTATTTTCTCCAATGGTCCAACTCCATATCCCGACATACAGCCCCAAGCTTTAATATCCCCCCCCCCCCCCCATGTTTCACCGTCAGAATGAAATCGTTTAGTTTCATGGATTCTCCCTCTCGTTTCCAGCTCCAATGTCGACCATCTGTTGCATATCTGTTAACTTTAGTTTCATCAGACCAAATAACCTTCATCCAATCCTTCTCGGTCCATGACTCATATCTTTTTACAAAATCTAGTCGTGCCCTAATATTCTTCTTAGAAAGTAGGGGTTTCTTCTTCTTCTCCACAGTAACAAATTTGGACTGATGTAAAGCTCGTTGGACTGTCCATTTGCTCACCGATTTCCCAGTATCCCCTCGCAGCAACACGGCTGCTTTGGAGGCCGAAGAGGCTTCACCACTGCCCAAATATCTAATTACTCTTCTAGTATCTTACGCAGACATCTTTTTTGGTTGGCCACCTTTATTTAGTTTTAAGGAAATTTTGCACTTATTTTTTACCCTTTGTACTGTGGATTGACTTATATTTAATTGAAATGCGATTTCCCTTGTCGATCTTCCATCAATCAGTGATTTTTCAATTAATTTTCTTTGAAACTTTGAAATCGGCTTCATTGTTTAAAGATTTTGAATTATGATGTTCATTAACGGAGTATATGCGATTAAATGGTTCGTACTCGTCTATATTAGCTGCACATTGCATTTTATGGCGAGTTTCTACTTGTTTGTCGACTAGTTCTCGATCGTATCGTTTTTGTTCATGGCTGGACTTTGACGGTGCAAAAGTGAACCAATGTTATTTAGGATTATTTCATGTACCCCATTTATTTTCGGCAAATGTTTTGTATGGTTTTAATGTTAATGTTAATGTACTTTTTGAAAATAAAAGCCTTCCTTTGAATACTTGTTAGAAAATTCGTATTAATGGTGGCATAAACAAAATATCTAAGTATTGACTCAGTTCTGCACCTAACTGTATCTTAAAATCATTCCATGAAAACTTAAATAGTTTCGAAGAGAAGAAAACATTTCCCAACCACCTACGGGCCACAGTATACCCCTATAATTCCAAGATTTGAGCATTTCAAAACCAACACCACGACTATTAAAAATTTAAACGAGTTAGACAAGAAAAATCCCTCATCCTTTACCGATAAAATTCGCACGTTTCGAGACATTAAAATGAACTCATTTCATAGAGGCAAATCTGTAGTTGAAGCGAAGGTGTTAAAAAGCAAATTATAGTACAAGCAGCCACCAGAAGAAGGGGGCTTCAGGTAAAAGTTTTTATGTACGGCAAAAATAGTGGTCCTAGTAGTAAAAATTTACTGCCACCAAAAAAAAATCACAAATCCTCATACTTATATTCTTGGAGTCTTCGGAGCCCTCGCAGTTGATTTCGTCATCACCACGTGGACAATCATAGTGCTTGTCGCACCTCATGTTCATATCCACACAGACCCCGTCTCCACAGTCGAATTCGTGATCCCGACATCCTAAATTTGTTTTCAGTAAAATTTGCAATTTATTACTTTGTTTTTGTGCATGTTAGATCCAATCCAGAAGATTTTTAGTAATATTAAAAGATTCAGCAAAAGCTTGTCAGAGAAGAAGCACTCAAAACCGAAGAGCTAACTGCGTACCGCAATTATCCTCATCAGAACCGTCCACGCAGTCTCTGAGCCTATCGCATTTGAGTCGCAGATCAATACAGGCCCCGTTACGACACTGGAACTCTGATGGCTCACAATATTGGCAATTTTCCTCGTCGGTACCATCCAGACAGTCGTAAGTGCGGTCGCAACGTCCCCCATTCACGCAAGTACCATCCCGGCACTGAATTTGATTGTCGTAGTAACATGGAGAGGGTAAATGGGGGCGAATGGTTGTTGTCAAGTCTAAGAACAGGGAGATTTATCTGCTTCTGCTTTATGTCAGGATAAAAAAAGGATTGGGGGCTGGGGGGTGTTTGTGTGTAATTAATCACCTGCCGCGGGTTAGTTCGGGTATACAAAAACAATTAAAACACAAGACTGCTACCCTTGTGGGGTAAAAAATTGTGATAATTTGTATAAACAACATCGATGTGCCACGTTGCCACATCCCAATAATCATACGCTCGCCTTTGGGCTTACGCTCGGGTTTCGAAATAATGAGTATGAATATGGGCAATAAAATACGCCGCTTATATTTGCACACCAAAAGCACATACAGGGTGTTAATCTCAAGAGATTTCATCCCGAATTTGTCGAAATATGAAAGTAGAGTTGTCCATATATTGCCGAAACATGTATTACCCATTGGGAGAACTTTTTATGAAATAAAACTTAGTTACACGCGTCACGTATCACTTTTACGTTCATGAGATTCCACTATGTCGGAATATAAAAGATCTCATATACATATACTGAATGATTTTCGTTTCATAATGTTCGCAAAAGATCCCTAACTCTTAACAAACCTGCGGTAACTCACTATTGGAGTAACGCGATGTGTTTTAATTGTTTTTGATACGGGTGTTAAATACGCACCGTTCGAGTCGCAGCCACGCTCGTCCGAGTTGTCAGGACAATCATATAATCCGTCACACCGAAAGCCTGCGTAAACGCAAGAGCCGTCTGCGCAGGTGAATTCGACAGCTGCGCAGCCCTGCTGCGTATCTGTGCATAGATGAAGCGGTGTGCTCGATAAGCGAGAGAGTGTTAGATGACGCTTCGGGCGATGGCTTACAGCTCAACGTAGCTGTAAACCACCGCCGCTACAGTTATGCTGTACAAAAGCACTCTAGAACACTAAATACTAAATATGTCGAGTAATCTGAAGCGCTCAATGCTGTTAGGTAAAAATGTATTGAACATACCAGGAAGGAAACTAGGACAATTGTCCTCGTCACTATTATCGTCGCAATCTTTAATGCCGTTACAGCGTTTGTAGCCCATAATACAGAAACCTTCAGAACACCGAAATCCGCCGTCGGGACAGTCCTGTTGCCCTACAGGGGGATTGGCAAAAAATCAAACTTGACAAGATCGGGAAATGAGTGCTGTTAGTCAGAAGAAGTCTTTGTACAAGACTATAGTACAAGACAATTCCCGAAAATCTTCCTCATTGCTGTCAGTTTTTGGGGGTGCAATAATGGTGCACGATGCTCTTGCATTGACAAGACCAGAAACCACAATCAACCTGGTATGTTACATTTTTCCCTGGAAAGTTTGGATGTAAAGCAATTAAGCATGTAGGACAGACTAAATACAGTATACAACAGCAGACTGTTACAGTTTTTGGCTACGTAGTGATGATACAGACGTATTGAACATTGCTCTAATTAAAACATGTAGATAAGTGATATACGCGTGTTACTGATTAAGTGTCCGATATTTCACATGGCGATTTTTCAAGTAGTTTTAAGATGGAAAGTTCTGATAAACGTGTGTCCCAGCTCGTTTAGTTTTCCACATACAGTGTATGAAAGATGAATAAATAAATGATACATTCTTCGATTTCCTTCGATCTCTTCCAGTTAATTCTACGAAATTTCGCATTTTGGAATTTTTTGGAATGATAAATTAAAATTTATCAACGATTTAGTTGTATCTTCTAAAGGACGCCTCAAGCGACCAGTAGGACATTTTTAAATAGGTACAATTTTTTGTGCCATACTGTATGTCACTTTAGTGTGGAAAAATTGTTTTCTCTACCTTGTTCGTTTAAAATAATTCTTTCTTATTGTTGCCGCTAAAAGCTACAGTTTCCGAGAAAAACGCATTCTAAAGTTGATCATGCGTGCTATTATCCAAAAGAGCTAAAATAATTTACATTTTATCTACAGAAACAAGGAAATAACACTTTAAAAACTAAATAATATTAGTTTTTACTCATAATAGTATGAAATTCTTTGCAATGATAAGAAAAAATTATTTTTAGAGTATCACCAAATAAGGCTTGTCAGGTAATAAAAATGGCAATAAGCGTTGGAAATGTCCTCTTCCTTGTGCTATGCATGGATTCAGTCTGATTCTCAATGAATTGCGAACGCTCTGAAAATTTCCAGAAGTGTTTCGAATCGCTTGACTTAATTCTAATATCCTATTTCTGAGATCTTGTTCATTTTGAATGGGTAATTGGTACACTAAAGTTTTTAGCTGTCCCTAAAAAAAATCCAAACTATTAAGTTCCGGCGATTTAGGCGATCAAGGAAGGTCCCTAGCCGATTTATCAATTGTTGTAATTTCGATTTAAAGATTTTCATACTTGAATGCTAAAGGTGTACCACCACGTAAGAACTACATTTCCTTTCGCGGTAAAATCGGCACATCTTCAAGTAAAACTGTGAGATTTTCTTTTAGAAACCGACAATAATTTTCGCCATTGAGTTTTGCCGGAAAGAAGAATGGATCTAATAAATAATCTCCGAAGATTCCAATCCAGATGTTAATGGAGAATTGTTCTTCAAAATGTGATTCTTCGACTGCATTTGGATTTTTTTCTTACCATAACTGATTGTTGTAGAAGTTACATGTAGCATTACGTGAAAAATTTGTTTAATCGGAAAACAGACTTTTAGTGTCAAATAGAGGATTTTGAACAAGTTTTTGACAAAACTACACACAAGAGTTAGTACGCAACGGAAGGCTACCAGAGAGAAGAATTTGCATTTTTCCAATATGGTATGGAGATAACATGTTCCTTGTAAGAATTTTCCATACCAGAAAGTGGAAAATATTCAGCAGGGACGCTACTTTTTGGGTGCTTTTTTCCGGTTGTTCTCCAACTTGATTAAGAACTATTTCCTCAATCCTTGGGTAATCGTACTATTCCATGCGTTCCCGAAACATTGCTAGATTTCTTAAAAGTTCTCGTTTTACTTAAACGAATATGGATCCTCGAAAATGTTTTTGAGATGGGGATTGTTCGATTCGGATATCATTCTTCATACAATCGTTTCGTTTCATACTCATTCCTATTAATTAGCCCACACGGAAAATGTACATCGACTAGTTCTGAATTATTAAAATTTTCTGTTTCTTGAAAACAAATAATTATAACAATTTTCTTCAAACTTACAGATTAAATTTATAAGTGCCAGTTTATTTTCTTTTTACTTGCTTACTTGTTTTTCACTTTTTTCGTGTTACTTTTTTTGTTTTTTGACAATCCGTCTGTTTTCTTTCATGAGTTTACCAGACAAAAATAAAAAGTGTCCTAATGGTTAGTCCTAATTGTGGCGCCCTCTAAAAGATTCAATTAAATCGTCGATAAACTTGAATTTTTCATCCCAAGAAACCCTGTCACGAAAGTTCGTGAAATTGGCTGGAAAAGATCGGAAGATACCAAAAAATATATGAATTATTTTTTCAACTCTGACACCCCGTATCTTAAAAACTGAAGCAGCCAGGACACGTGTTTAAAAAAATGTTCCATGTTAAAATTACTAGAAAAACCTCCTTGTAAAATATCGGACACTTATTTAATAACACCTTATATTTTGAGTGAATAGCAGAGATAACATAGGCAAAATGTGAGGAGACTAGATAGACTGGAAATGTCAGATCTCAGGCGTTATTAGAGGTTGTAAGAATGGTAAGATCAAAGCAAATGATATAGTCCCGTAATCGGGAAATTATCATAATATTTTTCCAGACATTCTCCAATAACGGAGATTATAATAACCTCTTCTGCCAACTACCTCTGCATATCTTAATCAATACTAAAAACTTACTTCTGCACATTACAGCAGCCGATTTTATAAGACTTTCTCAATACAATTTTGAAGATATTCAGAGAGGAACTTTTGACAAAACCAAACATCTCTGACTTAATGAAATACGGGGAAAGTATACTTTTACCTTCAGTAGCAATATGAAACCCCGGTATTGATATCCAATAGCAATTGGCTACATTTTCGTCACTTTGGTCACCACAGTCGCTAACTCCGTCACACAAGCGGCTGTTGTTAATGCATTTAAGGCCGTCCTCGCACTTCCACAACCCGGGAAAGCATTGCAGATTATGTTCTAGTCATGCAGTTACATGCAGAGATTAATAATCTAGCGATTTCTATGTTTCATAACACTTACGACTAAAAGTTACCACTGCAAAGATAAATTTACACAGTAACATAAACGATATGTAAAGCAACTTTGAGGAAACCCTGAGTGAGACAATTAAGTTATAGAAGTAGAGATATACAAAAAGAGAAGAAAACGTCCAGGTATAGAACAGTGATTAGAGCACATTATGAAGAACAGGAGACGAATAAGTAGAAAACCCGCAATTAAACCACTGGAAGACGCCTTACTGACTCAGTCGTACTCGTCATTTTGGCAAGCACAATCGGGAAATTGCCCATTGCCTTTCGTGGACACACTCTAATATTAATAAACGCTACTTATATGTACAACAAAGATAAGAAATGAAAATGCTGTAGGTAAAGAGAGGCACTGCAAACACAGAAAGCAGGACTCCAACGCGGAAGCCTCAGAATAAGAGCACATAAGGAACTACGTAGAAAAGAGGCAGACAAAAAGTGATGGAACTAACCGCAGTTTTCCTCGTCCTCAGAATGAGGACAATCGGGAATGCCATTGCATCGTTGGCTCAGACTCACGCAGGTGCCATTGGAGCACATGAAAGTATTTGCCTTGCAGAATGTGCAATTTAGCTCATCTGATCCGTCTGAGCACTCCACAATGTGGTTACAACGTTCCACCATGTCGATACATTGCCCATTGTTGCATGGCCATTGGTAGTGCTTGCATCTGGGTTCTACAGGTTAACTTCAGCTTAATTCGTTCAATTCGAAAACCGGTTGAATGTTGTCTCTTTTCCGATATTTAGTTCTTTGATTATCTTACTGATGAAGCAGAATCTGCAAGGTGTCTGCGTATACTTCTACAAAGCAGCGTGAACAAACATATTTAACCCCGTTTTGATGTGGTCATGTTATTTTTCAATCGAAAATAAATATATGAAAAAGAGACATCCTGATCCTGTGATAGTCCAAATTCGATGTGTACCATTTGGATTTCGGACGTTATATGAAGTGACAGGGTCCCTTAAATCTAGATAACATTTTTTTTTCGCCTTAAGATGTCTAAACTTGACTTTTTTATGTGGAATGCCCTGTATATTATACAGTTTTCTAAATTCCCCGAATATTTTTTTAATTTAGCTATAGTAATAATCCCATATCTCGCATATTTCGACTAATTTAAAAATTAATAAGGGCACGTTATTTTTCATGATTTTTAAATTAAACTTTTCAATGATTCTCTCTAAGTCCTGAAATTGAATTTTTCTTATTCAGCGCCCATGTATCATTGAAAATTTTGCACCTATAAGAACATTATTTTAATACACCTTGGTGCAACTAACTTTTTGATTTTTTAGGACGCGTCCATCATACTATTAATAATAAACAGGGGGCTGCAATGTTGTATTCAATTAACATTTTAAATTTCTAATATCACGCTTAAATCTATTTAATAAAATATTCTATACTTTAATAACTGATAAACCTTACATTCGCCATTTCGTCGAGAAATGAAGAGCCTACATTTACGTCAATTTTAGTTCAGATTAACTCTGCGGAATAACTTTCTAACATAATTTTCTTTTATATGTGCATAAACCATTTTATCATCCATTTACAGGTGTTTAAAGTTTTATCAAAAACTTACATCTTTAGGACTCCAAAATCGAATAAACACTTATCGAAACAGTTCACTAAGGGCATCTACATAGGTGATCTAGAATTTCGTCAAGAACTAGCAAGAAGTTAAATTTTTATTATACAACTCCTAATAAATTTTTGTCGTGAATTCTGAAAACGTGACGTTTGTCTATGCAGCACCCTGTATATTATTATAAGGAATGTCTCTTTTAGTTCTAGAAATCCCAATGGTCAACGAAGTGTTTGGACCACCCAGTATAATTCGCATTAAAATGGTGGTATATTTTTTCGGTAAAAAAAGGTTGCATAAGAAATTTAGGTTTTGATGCCAACGTCCTACGTGTAAAACTAAGTCATGTCAATTGAAATTAGATTATGGTAAATAAGCTACCGATTACCCTCATATTAGCTACTTATGTCTAACCACCACCTGTCAAAACTTATTACTGGCACAAATTTAAAAGGGAAATTCGTGAGATCGATGCCACTAACCAATAGCAGGACAAGGTTGCCAAATTGTAACAAGCACATAACTGGCAAATTACCATCCTCAAAGCATAATATTAAAAAGGCTTTGCATGATGTTTTATCGATACTCCGGCTTCATTATTTCCTCCTGTTTGCACTCGACGGCAAATAAATAACGTGTTCTTTTAATCTCCGCATCAGAATAGGGACGTATCATCACGCAACCGCATTCCGAAGCGAAAAAGTGCATTAATTACCAACAGAAATGTTTTACTTTATTGCGGCCGATTAGTGACATACTAGGCCTGTCGGTCAATGCTCTCGGATGAGCAAATCACAGAGCCAGTTACTCGGCTTTTCGGCCTACTATGCCTACATTTTTTTGGCTTGACAACATGGCAACCTGTCATTGATGCCTACTTTCGCAGTCAAATTCATCAGATTGGTCTTGGCACTGTCGGATTCCGTCGCAGCGTTGACTGTGTGGAATGCAAATGCCACTGTTGCAAAAGAAGTCCGTATCGAGACAAGCTGGAATAATTTTATAAGGTAAATTGGACAATTTTTGTCATATGTGACAACACTGATTGGTTATGTGTTGATCCTGAAGATGAACGTAATGAGAGAGCGAAAAAAGGCCCAATTGATTAATAATAATTAGAAACTGAATAAAAGTTTCGCATAGGGGAAGTTGTACGTACTTGGATTATTATATTCATGAAATTGATCTCGAGTTCGGAAATGGATATATACGAAGAAAAAGCCAATATGTAGATGACGTATGTAGAATCACAACACAATATGGAGCTGCTTTTAATAAGTTAAGCCATTAAATTATTCCTGTCGCATGTTTTCCTCCAGTTTATTAAAATGGTGGAAACAACACGTTACTGTAGAGCACGTTGTGAAGAAATCTACATCTTAATATTAAATTCACCATAATAAAATGAGGACTATTTCGGCCTTTACCAGAAGCAGCCCCCGTGGAACTCACTCAATGGGGGAAATCACTTACGACATTGTTTTTCATCACTCTGATCAGCACAATCGTACTCTCGATCACAGTGTTTCTCCTTAAGGATGCGTTCTCCTGATCCACACCTAAAGTAAGCATCCTCCAACCTCCCCGCTGAGTTGCATTGTGTAACATGCAAAAATTTAGGTTAACATAACTGTAGTCAACTCCAGTTATTTTCTCTCTAGTTTGGAACAGTTTTTAGTATGCAAAAAATATTCCAAACTCCGTCACCAAATTAAAACACATAAAAATATGAATCAAGATGCACTGAAACAATCAAATTTGTGTGGATTTAAGCTCGGCAAGCTGTTAAAGCGCAATCTTGGAAGCGTGGTGTGTGGATAAATCTACATGCAACTCATTTAACGCATACTATAGTATATTAAACGGTGACGTTTCGTAGACTCAGAAGAATAACCGTGAAGTTCCTATGAGGATGTTGCTTACCACAATTGCGTTCATCTGCCCCATTGCTGCATTCGGATCTTCCACTGCAGCGATAGTTGTTGGAAATGCATTGACCATTTCCACAGGAAAATTCTGATGGATCGCATATTTGGCTGTCTGTGAAAGAAACAAGAAAATATAGGATTGAATAGCAGCAATTATGGTTAAGAAAAAATTGTATGCGTAGTAATATGGACGACACCTATTGGATGTTATCCTAAGTTGTACAACTTACTGGGGATAACTGTAACTGAAAATCATAGAACAAAGTAGTATGAACCACAGTAAACTCAACAACAACAAAAAAATTCAACGTTTCCAACCAACCCTTCGAATGTGGACACTTTTACTCATTATACTTTCATATAACCAAAGAAGCACTACTAAATTTAATATCCTGAAACCCAAGTTGGTAGAATATGCAGGAAATTTTGAAGGTTTCTAAAACCATCAGGTTAGTCGTCTCAAGTAATTTCTCTCGTAATCAACTTACTCCAGCTTTTTCCCTGTACACGAAAAAGTGCAATTTTAATGAAACTTTTGTGGCATAAAATTAGGGTCAATTACTACAATATCCGTATCTAAATTGAAATCTTTCGCCGGTAAAAACAAAGCGATCGGACCTAACGGTGCACTTTTATTAGAAAATCCAAATTTCACATCTGCATCTGTTTCTGTGGTCTAATGGAATTGGAAATTTAATACTTTCCATCACAGAAAAAAATATTCTAATTCTTGAAAATTTTGCTTAAATTTAGTACGAAGAATTCTTGTCTGTATGGGGTGGTGTTCGGTGCGTGGTACGAGGCGACCTGTTAACGTCCCTTGAACAGGGAAATTTCAATAGACTGGGGAAAAGTTATGAAAATAATGCACGAAGACTGGGGTTTCCTGTAAAAGCCTCCAACTTTATAATGGGGAAATATTATTCCGACTATTGCTAATTTATTAACGTCCTCCAGGAATACGAATCACGTTAACCTTTCGCTACAATCGGGGAAAATTTTTTGTAAATCGGGCTTTATTTGATTTATTGTCAGATCCCCAAAGAGCGTTTTTATTGAAAAACGCCTTTGTCTGCTAATTTAAGCCGGCTTTAAGGATACGAGTGTTTATTCTTCGCGAATGTTAATGATTTAAGCAGCTGTTAATAATTAAATAAATCTCTTTCAAGACCCCTAAAAAACGAGTTTCATTTATGTTTTCAATTAACTTTTGTCATTAGCTATTCCTTATTCAGAGATGGGGGCCACACAGATGGGGATCCACTGAAGTGAACGCTAATGCGGTTCGAACCCTGAGCAGTACCTCCATTTAAAAGAAACAAAGAAGCGCACATGCACGTCCATCAGATAACGTTCCATACGTACTAGAAATGTAAATTTAGTAATCCGATCGAGCTATTTTACGGGCTCCTTTTATAGATTCATCTGCCGTCGGCATGTTAAAATGTTACTTTCGGCATACTTTCGTTCATCCCCTGGTATGAGTCGAAATTTCCAATTATTGGGGGCCACTTGTTGAGCCCGGGAGGGTCTCAATCGGGCTCGTAACCAGCTCGTAAAACTGTAATCGGATATGTGGTGCTTCTATTAACCACCGGTCCGGCATATCCGAACTGGCCACGACGTTAAACGTCGCGCATAACCATCAAACTTTTCGAAATTTTTCTTTGACTAATGGGCAATTATACTGCGAAAGTATTTGAAGAAAATATCAGTTGGTCACGCAAACCCCGGCTTTAGCCGGAAGGGTTAATAAGGTGTAAAGCGATGCAGAATATCTTAAACAACTGTAATAATTCCGGAGGGTTTCTTCTCCCTCTGTAGACATGTAGGGGCTCAATAAATATAAGACTAAAATCATATAAACGTGGATTAGTAAACAAAATACCCCTGGCACGATATCCCGAAAACGCTGGCAGCTATAGAGCTGAACATTGCACTTCTACAGCCTTTTTTGAAAAGATATGCACTTCCTTTTTCTTATAACGGGTGTTTCATAAATATACCGATGAATTTTCAGGATATATAGAGCTTATAAACACAAATATTTAGATCAAATAAAGTGAGGTCCGAAATCGGTTTGTTTCGAAGATACAGAGTTCTTAATTTTTTTATATATTTTAAACATGTCAAAAACGGGTTAAGATAAGTATCGATATGTATCGAGGACATTGATCCAAACTTTCAAAATTTGTCATAGAATAATTATTATTTGTTTTCTACCTATCTTATATTGATTTATCTACATTTACGTACAACACTAGATTATAGTACATTTTATTATGATGCCACTCTTTTGTTTCTCCTATTCAACGACGTTAATTTGTCAATGTATCTTATTAGACAAAAAATGTTTGCCTTCACATCCCTTACCTCTACTACTAGAAAATTAAATTAATTTCTCCTAAAAAACTAAAAAAATTGCACTTATACCGGTTTTTTGATATGCACGGGAGTGAAAAAAAAAATTATCTTGAAAACGCCTAGTTTAACAGCAAAATGCCAAGAAACCCTTTTCATTGAAAATTTATGGACTATTAAAAAACTCTTTCGTATTTTAACAAGCCAGTGACGTACCATTTTTTTCATCAAAAACATTCTACCGAGTGGCAGTACAGACACCATCGGTACAGATGGAAATAATCTGTCTTCTCCAAAAGAGGCACATTTATCCGACCTTACAGTGTCGCTAATTTTTTATGATTTTATCTCAAACCGTTTTTGAATTGTAAAAAAATTAAATTAAATACTGTCAATTGAATACTCTGTGTCTTGGAAAAGAGGCGATTTCAGACCTCATGTTATTCGATCTAAATATTTATTTTTATGAGCTCTACATCCACTGAAATATGTCGGGGTGTTCATGAAACACCCTGTATAGAGAGTGGACATAGTGAGATGCATCAACTTTCCGAAAACGGTATCTTGTCCCGTTTTTGGGTAACCATTCGATAGTTTCCCAATCTGTATTGGACGAGTTCGATCGTCCGTGTACAGAACGAAAATTATTCGAACTCCCTGGTAATTCGATATGCCTTCCGTAATTCTCCACCGACATAAAATAAACATTTCCCAACGTGATTCCAACATACGTATAAACTTCTTGGACCAAGAATAACCGGAATTCATGCAGACAAGCGAAATTGAATAAACGACAGAGAAACTGAAAGCACAAAGATGTTGCACGGTAACTTATTCAATCAAGCATTAAAGGGTAAACGTACCTCCTTGTATCATTAATAACTAGTTGCCTAAATATTTAATAATTTAAAGAAAAGCTAGATATTTTCGCACCCAAACGCCCGGAATTTTTGAGACCCTCTGTAGAAGGATATGCGACAAACGTAATACGATAATGCCTTCAAAAGGTAAGGTAGCATATTTCACTCAACGCAGACATGCATGATCGGCAATAACAAGAAAAGTATATATTTCAAAGCTGGGGGACCTGACTTGCATGAGAAAACACCAGAGGCGGGGTACAAGTTCGCAGAAACTTATCATGGTTGTCGTCTTTGAGCTGATTAGGGTCGTAATTTGTTTTTATGTGATTGATAGATGAAATCGATCCCGTCCACCTGAGTCAAAAACATCAAAGCCCTGCTAACGAATTCGTTCTAGAATCACATCTGGCGTCACTAACTGTCGGTCAGAAATATTGTACTGACGTTAGTTCGGTCTAGCATATTATACACACTTAGAGTCTGATTTAGTCGAAAATTTGAAAAATTTGAGAAATAAAGGTAGAGTTACTAGCCGAAATAAATTCCAAAACATCCCCATGAAGTTTTTGGCTATGCATAGAGGTTAAAAAAATTTTGAGGTGACTCTGGACAAGTTGAAGATTTTTCAAAAGGTTGAGGCCACTCCGGATTAGTGCAAAAACTCAAACCATTTCCAGTAAATTTCTTCTGTTCTAGTCAACAAATATTTAAAGTCACTCTGGATTAGTCAAACATTTTGAAATTCGCTAGAAAGATTTCAAATTTGGAGTTATTTCAAGGTGGGACAAAAATTTCAAATTTTCCCCGTTGCAAGGTCGATTTTGTATGGAAGATATTTAAGTATTACTATGAGCAGACTCTGAACAGGAAAATCAATTCGCTTTAAAAAATCAGAAGGTTTAGGGGCCCTCCGACTCAATCCAAAAGTTTATACAATTTCCAACAAATTTGGGTTACATTCAGATCTAATCGTTATCAATAAAAAATGAAGGAAGCTTCCAATCCAAAAAGATGACCTACATAAAATCTCTTTTTATCCTTATGCCAGTTAAACCGACTTTTCGGTTTAAATCTAAAATATCGTGATCAGGGCTTCTGAAATTTTGAAAAAGTATTAAAAAATATATTTTAAACTTCTCGGTTTCATTCATCTAAAATAATTCATTTTTAAATGAAACAACTGACATATGTATATGTATGAATTGTCGCGATATACATACGTGTTCCTATATCTACCATGGTTGATTTTTACAGTTCCAAAGCCTCAAAGAGGAATTGTATAAGAGAACTCGTAAAATTGTTTAAAGTTACCTATCTCTGTATTCCTGTTATTCGAAAATCCGTTGTGTTAATGGAATACTCTGTATATATTTAAATATCATAAAAGCATATTTGAATATATTATATATTGAAGTTCGAGACTTTCAAAGAGGATCTTTAAGGAAAAATTGTTTTTCTTTTTAATCGAATATTTACAGATATTTTTCTTCCTTGGGCAAATTCCTATACGTATTTCTCTCGGTGTTGGCATTCCATAGTCTCAAAGAAAAACTTCTAAAAAAGAATGACGAAAAATAGATTTTGTTCTCCGTGTTCTTTAATTATTCAAAAGTTGATTATTTCATTGAAACCCCTTGTATATTTTTACATCTTTTGAAGTCTCCTAGAATTTCCGGCATTCTAAAAATTATGATTTAAGACCCTTTTAGTTACTTTTTCAACCGTCTAGGCTATTTTCTACTTTTTTTTCTATAATTTAGTTCTGGTTATGATCCCTCTAAAATAATTTAAGTTTGTTCCCTATTCTGCGCAAACGAAATTTAAGCAGGTCAATTTTCGGGTCAGAATCCTTTCTCAGAAAATCAGAAACAAACACGTGGCACATTAGATATAGTTGCGATGTGGTCATAGTCTCAAAATATTGTTAACTCTTCGACTATCTACAACTCTTTAACGGTACTACAGCTGTAGTCTCTTTGGGATAACTGACCGCCTTTTGACATCTCTAGACAATTTAAACTATTTCTATATTAACACACGTCATTGCGTCATACTCAACTACATGTGAAGTGCAGTTTCCTTTTTATAGACTCCCTAGAAGCAAAGTGTTGAAATAAAAGTAAAGAAAATATATCTCAAACAAGTTATTGTTGTGGTTTTGTAGGTGGTGAAGCGTGAGAAGACAGTAACAAATCACCCATCACGTTGACATTATTTGTTATTCATGGATTCGCACTGAAGCTAACTTACAAGGATAGTTCTAGAAGTTCTCGACCTAATGTTTAAAGAAAAAACAAAATGGAAAATTTTATATTATCTTTCGACATAATCTGCTTTGTGATGGCATGCTCTTCCCAACGATGCTCTATGGTGTC
Organism: Euwallacea fornicatus; assembly: GCF_040115645.1. Lineage (NCBI taxonomy): Eukaryota > Metazoa > Arthropoda > Insecta > Coleoptera > Curculionidae > Euwallacea > Euwallacea fornicatus. The sequence continues at coordinate 5,942,719 of NC_089542.1, read as the reverse complement.
TATATTTTAGTTTCAGTAAGAAACTTGGAAAGTTTCAAAATAAGAATCAACCTTGAAGCCCATCTCTTCGTTATCAGCAAATATCTCTTCACCGAGCCATTTTTTCAAGTTTGGAAAAAGAAAATAATCTGAAAGGACTAAATCTGACAAATAGGGTTAGTGAGAAAAAGACTTTCTATTTCGCTAACTGCGGTCGCTTTTACCCAATTTCTTTGCTAATTGTATAATAGGATTGATTGTATAATATTCTAAATTTATTGCGTTTCCTTTGGGGAGATAGTCAACAAAAATTATTCCACGTGCCACTCTAAAAACTGACGTGATCATCTTTCTTGTGGATGGATCGGTTTTCGCTTTGTTTGGAGTCGATTCTCCCCTTTGAACCCTTTTTTTAACTGATTTTCGTCTTGGGTGTGAAATGATGGACCCATGTTTCATACATGGTTATGAATCGACCTAAAAACTCGACTTTGTTCCTACAAACCTGTTCCAAACTCTGGAAACATCCTCACCGCTCTGCTTTTGTCCACATAATGCGATGTACAATAATACTTTTTGAAATGCCTACGCTTTAATATACCACAATTTTTTTGATAATTTCTGGAGTGGTCAGATCTGGAATGCCATCGGATCGACCACTGCGGAGTTTGTCTTGGCAGCTGGTAGAGCCGTTTTTAAACTTTGTCACGCAGTATTTTACAGTTCCGAACCTTCTATCGGTAAAGTAATTTATTTTGACATAAATAGTATCATTGGTCTGTGATACCGACTTAAAAAATAGTTTTGTCATGCGCTATGCCTTAATTTCGAAATTGTTTTAATTTTGAGTAAATTAAGAGTATTCAAGTTGTATATGTTTTTTTTTTTTGAGAACTAAGCCAACTACAAAATTTAGGAAATCATTTACGTCAAGAACCCAAAAAAGTTCAAAATTTTGTATGAACATTTTTTTTGAAATTTCTTCGATCGAATTTTCGATTTATTATGAAAATTTAACATTGGCATTTTTGAAATATTTCCCAATATCTCGGAAGGTTGGTAACGCTGTTTCGAATATCAACTAAGCCCGAAATTTGAAGAATTTCCTCTAATTTAACTAACGTCGTAGTTCTCATCGTTTGGGAGATAGCAACGGTATCCCAAGGCACTTGGAACACCTTATATAGCGCAGATTGTAACGTAGGGTCTCTGAGACTATTACCATGTGTATAGCGAAAGCATACATATGGCACGAGCTTTTTAAGGTTAGGTCTTTGTAATACGGTCAAGTTTTTAACAAAAAATCGCCATCTATATGTCAGGTCGGGTATTTCTGCGACTCTTTTCGTAACAGGACGATATGAAAAAGCTTCCCCATTGTCTTGCTCGAGAAGACATATTTTTCTTGCTTTGTTAATTAAGAACATTTAATTTAATGCTTCGCAGACGGAAAAGGAAAAAATGGGACACGTATTTCGGTATATTCGGTATATAAGATATTCCAATCTGGACTTAACAGATGCCAATGGAATTCTAAACAATACCGATTTATTGTACGGTCATTAGCCTTGCATTCATTGTATTTTAGTTAACGAAAATATAAATAACCTGCCACGATTGCGGCTACAAACAGCCGGCCATTATTTACAAGAGTAATCGTCGTTGGTGATTTCAAAACGACTTAATCATGATTTAACTCGAAAGTTAATAATTTCAACTTTCCGAAGGGAAAATTAGTTTCATTGTCAGCGTAAGTAGCATTTCTGGTATTCGAGTTCCCGCACAGAATAAGTCATAAAAAACTCCATCGAATAAGGGCGAATTAAAACAAAACAAGAAACCCGGGAAATGCTTCTTGAAAGTTTTTAGACCTTTTTAAGATTAACTACTAAATTCTTTGGAAAGTTCTAGTTTGCGGAGTTCTAGCTTCAGCTTGTATTTAACGTGGAATTGTTTCACATAAATACATAAAATTTTACTGGTCGGAAACAATTCAAATCTTGAGCATTTTTCTATGTTGTAGGTACGACAATTATGTCATTCTCCTTTTGCGGTGTAGTGTTTACTTAAGCCCCCGCATTAATCAAAAACAGAAATGTTTTTCTGGAATGTCAATATATTGTTACATTAAGGTGACTTTTTCATACGTAATATTTGAAAAAATAAATAATTGTTTAAGGTACCACAAAAAAAAACTTCCAAAAGTAGATTAGTTCAAACAAATATTTGCTTGCTGCTACAGAGCTACTTTGCCGAATCATACAATGGATTTATTTACTTCCTAGTAATTTATTTTCCAATGACCGAGTAAAAAGTGAATATCACATCGCAACAGCCATTTCCTGCATTAATAATTTATATCAACGTCCATTAATGTCGGTCGAGATTTTATACCGAGGACGCGATTACCCCCAAGGGTAAATTACACGTTAGGACACAAAGCTTTAGTTTTTCCAAAGGCAAACACCAATTTCGTCGCCGAGTTAAAGGAAAACCAACACCAGCAGACAAACAATTCCCCCCAAATCAAAGCAGGAAACTGCAAACATTCCCGATTTTATTGGACTTGTAATATTGTCGGGACGCCATTCTAGATCGAGAGGAATATTCGGCACTCCAGTGACATGGAGTTTGGGTATCACAAAGCCACTTTACTACTCAAATCTATCGTGTAGCATGACAAAGTAACACAAGCTTTGAGTGTTGCGTAGCCAAGACATCAAGGTTTAAACGAAATTCCTATTCAAAGATTTTATTGGGTTTGGATCCGTAATCAGGACCAGCCTAGGAAAACAGGTGTTAAATAATTATTAGTGAGGTCTCATTAGTCACACACATGACACAGTAGTAAAATTTTCAATAAACAAATTTCAGAACCGCATTAAGACGGTTTGGATTCGATGACGTACAATTCAAATTAATCTCAACAATCCTCTGTATATCGTACGTTAGCTGAAGCTTTCTAGACGTTCAAATTCGTGAGTTCTTCATTGTCAAATTAGGGGGTGACAAAAGTCAGCTAACAACACGTTGGCAGACGAAATGTTTTTGAAGCTGACACTGTGCCTGATCGTTATTAGTGAGTACTGTAAGTTACCCACTACTCACTATAATATTAATGCGACACTAACAGGCCCTTAGGGCCATTTTGCCGATAGATGCCTTTACTTAGAAGGTCCAAAAAGTTTTATGCCAAATTTCAAGTGTATTTTCATGTATAAATCTATGAAGAAAAGATCTTATAAACATATTGGTGTGGAAAAGCTTCGTTTAATCAAAAGAGGGTCATAAATTAAAAAAAAAAAATTTGAAACACATTTTCACGTTTGGCACAAATATTTCACGATACTCTATATTTATCTCTTTCGATTTTACAGATATTTAATGATTTCCAACTAAAAAATTTCCAAAATTGCACTAAAAGGGATATTTTACATTTAAAGATACAGAGGCGATTTTTTTTTAAATAAATAAAGTATCTTGTACATCTGAAGTTATCTGAAACTTTCTAGGCTTTAAAGATATGTTTTGAAAATACGTCTCTATATTTATCTATTACGATTTTCTAGATACTTACCGATTTTGAAGTAAGAATCAGTGGAAAAGTATTAAAAGATGTTTAATAGGTGCAAAGACCCATCAGAGCTCAATATTATCAAATTATACGCCCTGTAGAGCTTAAGTATCTGAAACTATCCATGCTTTATACAGATTTTCTTCTATAGATATAATCTATCGATGCATCTTGATACATTTTTATTTACATTATGTTATTTTGTCAAGGCCTTACATATTGTACGCTTCTGATTTTCTGGCATATTGCGGACATTAAATTCTCTATAATACAGCAATATATCATGGTTCATTCGTTCATAATGATTTTTTGACATTTTAATTATTAAAACTGAAATATTGTAAACTATCTGCTTCAATTATTTCGTTCAAAACAAAATGATGAACTGTTATAGACAATATTTTGAAGCATAACGTCTCGCTAAGACTTCGCTACCAGAAATTGAAAAATTTGCACTTTTCTGTTTGAAATACTCAAAATTAATATCTGTTTCTTGCAATCTCCGAAATATTTTGCAATTTTGTAAAAGGTCTTCCAACGGTTTTAGATTTGAGGATCTAGATCTACATTTTTTAAAATAAATCACTCTGTCGATCCCAAAACATCTCAAGGGCTCTACCCTATAAAACGTTTCACTAATAAATGCTCTATGTACATATTTCTCTTATGCCCTTTTTAGATATTTATCGGGTTTGTAACGCCTCGTATATTTTAAGTCATTTGAAGTCTTTCAATATTTAGGAACATTTTTCCAGTACTTACCAAATATCTACCTCTTGCAGTTTTAGAGATATTTAACAAAAAATGGATATTTTTCTATTTTGAGAAATTTTTTTAGCGACCAGTAAATAGACAAATAGCCTGGATGAACGTATCCAAACTTCAGAGTTTCATGAAAGACCTTTTTCTATACAATTTTAGCAAAAGCTTACAGATCTGGAACTGACCGAATTAATCTTAAAGTTGTTTTTTCCCGACATTGGGTGATTTGCGCGATTAGTTCATGTAATTCTTCCAGTCCAGTAATCTAGTGAATTTATCGTCTCACAGGTTTATCAATGACAAGTAAATTATCCATAGTACCTCAATCATTCTTCCATAACTAAATGACGAGGTCTGCTCTATGATGCAGTCATACTGATGACTCATCGGTCTCTAAAAAGTACTTAAGTCGTTAACTTTATTTTTTTTTTGATCACGTTGAAAATGATCAAGGATTTAAAAAAACGGTATATTTAATGTTCACTGTAATTAGTTAAAAATGCCATCAAACAACTACTTCAAACTTCTAAAAAAGCTGTAGCCTTGACTATGACTGACGATATAGATAGATTAGCGTTAATTATATGTGGTTATGATTATTACGATTGCAATAACAACAAAGTATAGATCCTGATGGGTCGCATATCAATCACCTCGGTGCATAAAAGCCAGCTGAGTAATTAACCATAATAAACCAATTTTCTCACATTATGCAGGGATAAATATGGCGTGAAGTGTTGACGTAATATGGCCTTTAGGATGGACAAATCGCATCGGGGTGTAAACAAACTGCGAGTTAAATAAGCAAATACAAGGAATGGGGGACATCAAAGAGATTGTTTTTGTACTAAAGGGGAATCAATTAGTATCTTCAAATGCAGTTTAGTAATTAATTGCACAAGGTAAGCGAATTTGGCGCTAATGCAGAGTTCCACCTGACAACACGCAGTTGTCATTTACACAAAGGAAGCCATTTTCGATTCGATAAACTCTAAAATTAATAACATTATTATAATGCACAATACTGCACCGGAATGGAATTAATATTTATGCGAAAATCAAATAGCCGCAATCGGGCGGATTAATATTATTCTTCGCGGAAATAATTTTATTGTTATTAATTTCAGGAAAATTGGAAATTTAACAATAAACGTTCCCATTTAATAAACATGAAAAAAGGGATCCAATACCTGGGCCTACAGCGAGAGGGAAACCAATTCGCATTAGCCCTTAATTGGTACCAAAAAAATTAATAATTATAACTGAAAATGTGGGAAAGAGAACGCAGATCGTATTTGCAAGAGATGTTATCGAAAGACTAATGGCTCACAGAGTAATGACGTAACGCAAAACGGCCCTTAATTGAAATAATTATACGTATATTAAAAGACCGGGAGCACGCTAAGGCCCTCTTTAATTAAACCCGTTTTTCGGAGAAAGAGCGGCCCTTTTTTTGAAACCATGTTGTATTTGATACAGCCACCAATTAAAATCCAACGCCGACCTGTTCGGATGAAAATTGTAAATTCTTGATCAAAATATACATCATTACTTCGCAGGATATGGTATAGAAACCATGTAATATACACTAAAAAGGATAACGTTCAAAATCATGGAAAAATTGTCTTTGACCGGAAAGAAAAACGTGGCGCCTGCATGATTGATGACTGTAGGTGGAAAGCAAACTTCTCCCTGTGAAAACACATCTGCGATTTAGAGGCACAACTAAATGCAGAATATCCGCAATTAAGTCGTTTCATCAGTAAAAATGGCATAAAATTTTTCATCGCCAGAGGAATAAAAGCAAAGCATACCGTAATCCTTTCTCGAATAGTCAGTTGAAAATGCAAAACTATATGAATTAAGTGTTCTTAGATAATAAATACCTTCGCCCACCTGGCATAATTATTGTTCGTTCGACTTTGCAGCCCAGTTCTGCCACCCAATCAAACGAAACGTTTTGAATTTTTTTCAGGGCTAATTTTTGGTCTGAAATCCAGTCATATGGATCTTCCATGGTCCATTCCTTGGTCTAATTACGCCGAATGTGCAAAACTCTTCAAATATTTCTTATTCAGTTGCATGCTTCAACCACGATTTCCTCAATCACTTCCCCTTCCCTTGTCACTCTATGTCTTTGCCATCATTTTTCCTGGTTTTAATTATCTTTATAAATTTCATATAAAAAATGCAAACGACATCTGACGCGGACAAGAAAGCTCCTGATATGGAGACCACAACTATGCGGAATGTATATACTGAATTCATGAAAACATCTCTCCACTTGCATAATATGGAGTATAAATACCGATTATCGAACAGTGACTCAATAGTGCAAATATGTTTTTCATTGAACCACCAGGCAACTTATTAATAGAGAGACGGTAAATGGTCAACAGCTGTAGAAAATGTCCCCCAGGGAAAAAGCTCTAATGCGGGATATTGTCTTGGATTAACCATCGACATACCATCATCCATTCGTCACAAATTATTGCGTATGCATGTCTACTGGCAATAACAGCGTAATAGCCCCATAATGCCCAGATTTCGAATGTAATGGTACATGAAATAATTTCAGTAAAGTGACCAACTAAACCAAGCAACAATTTAAAGATTGTAAAGTTAAATTTAACCATTTCAAAACCGCGAATATTGGTGGGGAAGTGACCCCATATATCAGGAACTTGAAGCGCGAAAATGCTGGTACCCGCCAGATATTTTATATTATCCGTAAAAATACTTTACCCGTAAATTGAATTATCCTCACTTAGTGGTAAACACATAATTTAATGATACTCAAATACTAACAGTTTATCATCCAAAAACGCATTTAATAAGTTCAAAAACACTCAGTTTTTAACTCATTTCACGTTCCGGTTTACTATTCTCTTATTCATTTTTCAGCAGACTCAAAAAAATTTATGTGTTTTTCGACAATGACAAAAAAAAGTTTTTTCCTGCAAGTGTCACTAGTTCATATGTTTTCATTGCCAAAACCAAAAAATTAGCTTTTTCAATATTAGAAAAATGCTAAGAACGAATTAATTAAAATATTCGCAGATTAAATACAATTATTACGTTGTACGTTTTAAATATATAGAGGAGCAAAAGTCCCACATAAACTTCCTAAAAATTGAAGGAAATATGTTGCAAGAAAATTCTGGGACTCGCTAAATGTTGTTTTCAATTCAGGTTCATCTCCTTGGCGCAGGTGACCTGCTAAAATACGAGGACAGTCTTAAAAGTACCCGACCTAAGACAAAGAAAAAAAAAAGAAAAATATTTCACAATTTCTCAACATGGTCTTCTTTGAGATTGACACACTTTTCCCAGTGATATTCTATGGTTTCCATATCCTATTTATAGTAAGAAGCTTCGAATATTTCAAAATAAATATCGATCTTGAACTCCACCTCTTCATTGTTGGCAAATCTCTTTCCTCCGAGCCATTTTTTCAAGATTGAAAATAGAAAATAATCTGAGGGGGCTAAATCTGGCAAATAGGGTGGGTGAGGAACAAGTTCGAAACGAAGTTGATTGATTTTGGCCATCGCTATGACGGAAATGTGGAATGGTGCATTGTCTTGATAAAACAAAACTCTCCTTTTCTCCAAATGCGATAGTTTTTTCCTAATTTCTTCTCTCCAGCACTGCAATAATTTTGTATATTATCTGTTTGTTATTTTTCATTTAGAGAGATAGTCAATAAAAATGATCCCACGTGCGTCCTAGAAAACTAACGCCATTACCTTCTCTGCAAATGAGGCGGTTTTTGTCTTTTTTGAAGCCGATTCTCCCCTTTCAGTCCATTGTTTGAACTGCTTTTTCGCCTTAGGTGTTAAACGATGGACTCTCGTTTCACCCACGGTTATGAATCAACACAAAAACTCGGCTTTATTGCTGCAAAACTTTACCAAATCATCCCTTAAAACATCCTCACGGTGCTTTATTTTGTTCAATTGTAAGTAATCACGGCATCCATATTGCGCACACCTGTCTCGTATCCAATTTCTCAGTCAAAATCCCATATACACTAACTTTTGAACTGCTTTGTGGATTTTTACCACAGTTTCTGAAGTGGTCAGATCTGGAGTGTGATTGGGGGGCGGTCGCCTTAGAAGCACTTCCGCCGCATTTAAACTCTGTCACCCAGTATTATACAGTTGTTAACGAAGGACTAGACTCCCTCAGAGTAGAATCTAAATCCACTTTGATGTTGGATGGACTAAGACCTTTGAAATGAAAATTTTGAATTACCTATCGATGACCGACTTTTTTCATATTCACAAACGGTTCCAAAACAAACAGAAACCATCACAGCACCCTCAAAAATTAGGGATGAGTTTTTTAAGGTTAGGCCTCTGTAATATAAGCAAATTTTGAACAAAAAAATGGACATCTATATGTCAGTTCGGATAATTCTAGGACTATCCTCGTGTTTACAGTCAGTCGAAGTGGAACTGGTACACATAAATAATTTTCATAAATTTTTCTTTATGTTAAATAATTGGACCTGGTAAGTAAACAGGAATTCCAAAAATGTTGTATTTTTTGTTAAATATTTTGAAAAAATCAATTCTTAATATCAACATGAAATTCGTAGATCCAAGATATTTAGTAGTAAATGCAAATTTAAAAGAGTTTGTTGTTAAATTTTTATGTTTTCTATATGCTATAATATTATCCTCGTTCATCTAAATTTAATTATTGTTTGCAACGGGTCGACCAAGGAGCCAAACCACCGTCACCCAAAGATACCTCAACATCCACCTTTATAAATACGGAAACACTTACCGTCAAATAGGTAAAATGGTCATTAGTAGTTATACAATCATAGAAAGTATTATGAATCATTAGATTAATGAAAAAAGAATTAAAAACAAAGTGCGAAACAGCCCTAGAAAAATTCTTAACGATTATGATGAAAGGTGGATTTTAAGAAAGGTTGGAGAAAATCCCAAAATTTCTGCTCCTAAATTGGCAAAAATTGTAGAAAATATCTAAATAAGGTCGTTAATTCACAAACCATTTGAAACTTACTACATAGAGTGATCTAAATAGTTGAGTGGTCTGAAGGAAACCATGGATCAGTACGACTGATGAAATGAAACACTTAAGATTTATGGAAGAATACCAAGAAAAGAATTTTAACTTCGAGAAAGACGTAATTTTTGCAGATAAGAGCAAATTCAACGTTTTCGGCTCAGATGGACAACAACTAGTTTGGAGAAAACCCAATGAGGCATCAAAAAAACAAAAAAAATGACGGCCAACAGTGAAGCACGGAGGAGGTTCCGTTGCGGTTTGGGGGTGCATGTCGAGAAAAGGTCCTGGGAATCTTCATTTAATCGAAAGGACCATGAACCAACATATGTATTTGATATTTTAAAACTAAATTTAAAGCAAAGTGCGCAGAAATTGGGAATTGAAAGATTATTTAAGTATTATTAGGACAATGACCCAAAGCGCTAAAAGTTAGGCAATGGCTACTTTATAATTGTTCTAAGGTAATAGAAACACTTCCCCAGAGCCCAGATCTAAGCGTAATCGAAAATTTATGGAGCCACTTAAAAATTGCAACACGAAAACATAAAATTCCTTCTAGAGAACAACTAAAAACAGTTTTAAGGAAAGGATGGGCAAAGATACCAACAGAATATTGTGAGAAATTGGTAAAATCTATACTCGACTGTCTCAAAGTAGTAATTAAAAACAAAGAACTTTCAGCTAAGTATTAAATTAAAATTGAACATGGTTTAGAGTTACAATCTGAATTATGTACGAGTTTCATTTTGAGGTAGAAAATTGATTTTCATTTTATATTAGGTGTGTGTGTGGAACTTTTGAATATTTTTTAAATTTTTCATTGTATCCAATACACAATTTCGTTTTGACCAATCGTTCGTTGTCGGTTTTTGCTCATTTTGTTACTTACACCAAATTAGTTTAGTGTACCAGTTTCACTAACTGTAGATCTCATAATTTTTTTGGCGATAATTTGTCTTTTTCGATTCTATTTCCGTAAATAGCTCAACTCTTCAAACGCGATATTTAAAGCTGATAAGACTCTTTTTCGACATCTAGAAACTTGGCGTCCTATATCTCTAAGATGTTTTCATTTTTCCACCGCGGAGAGCAGGGCCTCGCACAAAGATCCTCTGTTTAGAATTAAAAAAACTAAATTCGCATACAGAAATACATACACAGACTTTGCAGCTGAGAAATCTAGTTTAAAGCTTCGCTGCAAATTTCATTTGTAACGTTCAAATGTTGTCTAGTTTATATTGGAGAATGCATGGCCAAATCTTGCCCTTGACATCTTCCTATCTACTTGCGATTTTCCGAGCCCAGATGATGTCATAAATGTCATACCACATACACCCGCAGGAAAAAGCGATGTGATTTATGACTGATTAGTCACCTCATAGCTATGTTCGGGCTACTTGAAAATTTTAATACGAGAGAGTTGCAAGGGATGAAACAGAGCCTATCTGATGGCGACACGAAAGAATAGCTTAATAAGCCACATCTAATATTTATTTTCGTTTGTATCCTAATGGATTTAGAGGAATTTTAAAGGGAAATTTCCTTTTGATACTGGGTCTCGTCGTTTGCATACAGATTTTTAAATAGCTTTTAACAGTTTTTGTAGGCGGATTATTGTTATGCTAAAGCGGCCCCGCCGCGGGGAGTAAGGAACACCCGCGCCCCCATTTAAACGTGTCTCTGCTGCCGAAATTTTTCCAATCCCAGGAGCGCGAGATACTAAAATTTCCATACGTCCATTACGTAACGATGTATCGGCAATGAAAGAAATATGAGGAAGTCGAATATTATTTCGGGAAATACGAGCGCGCGTTCCATAAAGATTAACCTAATTAGATTCTCGAGCGTGCCGTAATAAGCACCGGCTGCATCCTCTATATTAAATAAAAATTACCTGTTGTATAATATGTCGTTTATGTTAGCCCGAAGTGACATCACCGCACTAACTCAGTTCGTTTTAAAAGGGCATTAAATTACCTCATCTCCCAATTATTTTAACGTGTCTGACATCATCCCTATACAACACGTATGTTACTCTCTCATTGTTCAATCAAAGTGCCTAATTACTAACTTCGGTAATTAGATTGTACTTTAGAATAAATAGGCCAAGTCGTGCGAGACTCTGAATTCATCTTTTAAACTGGGGCGTGATCAGATAAACGCATATGTTGACTTTGTGCAGAAACAATTAACATCAATTGCAAGCTTATTAAAATATTTGAACAATGGCACATAGTGCGGATAAATTGCATAATTTCGCGACGAAATGAGTAATTTATGCACCAACTTTCTGCAGCTGATGGCTCATGTAACAGGGTTTACAATGTATATAATGATTTGTTTGACGTTTGCCATATATCTTTAATATTTTTTCAATGATTTATGGGCGAGCCTTCCTATTTACAGAAGTGCTATTAATTTAATGGGAGAAAGGTATAAAAATTAACAATTTCTCTATGTGTGGCCTCACGGCTTCGAGAGGCGTGATCTGTACAACGATCTCGAAGAAGTGCACGTTGATGGGCTTTGGTTACGTTTTTTCGCAATTTCGGCCTACTTTTTCACCAATTAACGACGTCACCATAACAATTAAAGAAGAATCGTTTATTACATCGATGACGTCGTGAAAATCAAAAATTATCTTGCCCTTGCATAAAGAATGAATGGTGAGACCAGCTGAAGTTGACAGATGAAAAAGGTTAGAAATCTGTCGGGTTCTGATGTGTGTGGGGCTTTCACTACCCGACTTGAGGTTGTTTACAGAGTGTAGAGGGTTATCGGTTTTATGAATGTACACTGGCGGGCATAAAATTCGGGTCACTTCGAAATTTTCAAATATAAATGTATTGAAAGAGAAGTGATATTTTTCGCTGGCATACCGGCATTGCTTCATGAAATTTCGGATCATTGGGAAAATGTTCACGGTTCTGCATGGTTCTACCATGAAAAAAAAAAGATCGATAAAATACCTTCAATGTCTATGCATCCTCTTTATCAGTTCCATTCAATTGTTGTTCACTTTAGGCGAATTGGTTAAAGGTGTTCTCTTTAACTTCAAGTTGCGCTAACAGTAGAAAGGCAAAAAATGCCAATTAATAGTGTGATTGCAGCAAGAATTGTAGCCGCTTTAGAAGATGGCAGAGGGCAACGTGAAACTGCCAGAAATGTCGGAGTTAGCCTTTCCAGTATTCAACGCATCTCTCAACGTTACGCAGAAACGGGATTACTCACAAGGAGACAAGGATCAGGCCGCAGAAGAGCAACCACAGCTAGGGATGACCGATTTTTGGTATCTGCAGTTTTGCGGAATCGCACCGAGACCGCATTTTCACTGCGAAGTCATCTTCAAGAAGTAAGAATGGATCCCTAACTACGCAGAGGTACTTGCTGGAGGTCGTGCAAGATCATGTCATGCCGTTCATGGGGTTTCTGGGGGATAACTCGATTTTTATGCAAGACAATGCTGGGCCTCACGTTGCAAGAATCGTGACCGCTTACATGGATGAGGTTCAAATACGGAGATTTGACTGGCCTGCGCGAAGTCCCGACCTAAATCCCATAGAACATGTTTGGGACGAGATGGGAAGACGTCTTCGCAGTCGTGTACCCGCTCCAAGAACGGCTAGGGAATTGTGAGAATTTCTTCAGGAAATATGGGAAAACCTACCCCAGGATGTTATTCGCATCCTCATTGAAAGCATGCCCCGACGCTTGCAGGCTGTCATAAACGCTAGAGGGGGAAATACGCGATATTAATGTCATTATGAGTTTTTTTTCGGTAGCACAAAATTGTGTTCAAAAATGTTACAGTGCTTGGGTAATGGACACCTGTACAATACATCGGTTATTTGGGTACAGGATCGTGTTTTTTTTACCATTTACCCTTAACAAGGTTAAAGAACCTCAGAATCGATAAAGGCTATCCTTTTTTATTTTTTTGGAAATTAGAAAGGCAAAAATTTCGAAAATACTAAAGTGACCCGAATTTTATGCTCGCCAGTATATATTACGCACTACACAATAAACTTATATCTATGCTGTATACAATTCCTATGTTCCCCGAGTCGAGACGAAGAAGTGTCGCAGATGTAAGAGGGTGCGTTGTTGCGCAACCCTGCCTTTTATACCCCTCCCGGCCGAATCTTCTGGAACGTCCCGCCGGAAGTTCTGAAGATCGTTTTCCCGCCGGCTGTTTGAATCGACTCGGGAATGGACAGGTTGCTCTGGTGCACGTCAAACTGTCATAGTCTAACAGTTGACAGCTTGACGCTCAGCTGGCACCGCCACAAATCTAGCAAGTTTCGAATGCTAATAGGTATGGGGTGACTTTTCAACCTCACTGTGTCATATATTGAGGCACCAACATTCGGCACATGCCTATGGGCAGATTGTTTTTTATTCAAATTTCTCACATTGTAGTTATTTGGTTTCTTGATAGTAGTGACTGCTGGTAAACAGACCGATGGCAGGAGAAGGTTGGATTAAGGCGTTTTGATACTACAGGTATACACGAAAACTCCTAGCCAAGTTCACGAGCTAATTTTAAGACATAATTAATATAATAACATATATATTAGCACTAATTTAAGATATTAGTTTTAATGGTCCCTCTCTTCGCAGCTATTTATGGTGCCATAGCAACGAAGGTGATTTCCAATTGCTCTGTTTGTTATCCGTCTAATATCTATTCTGCACAGGGGACCATCTTCGATCCTCAAGCGTTGGAGTTTTAGCATCTTTCGTGCGACCTGTCAAAAGCCTCAATAATTTTGACAGGGTCGAAACGTGACTGCGACTTTTCGAATGGTGGCGCTCTCGGTAGTGTGGAAAAACCCACAACTCACAATGACGTTCTGAACAGACACGAGTAAGAAGGACAGCTCGGAGCAAACTTTTGATTCACTTTTCGCTATTATTTCTAACCGTTTGGAGTGAGATAGATTTACACCCGAAGCGCTCAGGGTACAATAACGAATTCAATTTGTAAAAGTGACATTCGGGGTAATACTAACATTGACCCAAATTTAAAATATAAAAATCGACATCCGTCAAGATGTCCATGGCATCCGAAGGACCACTATGGAGGGGGATATTATTGTTTAGTTCTCACTATAGATGGGGATAAGGGATCTGTACACCTCGCGAGGTAGTTCAGGCGTTGGCTATGGGCCTTCAGGCATGGTCGCAACAAGTATAACTTTGCCCATACTAGGATTGAACGTCCTTGGCTGCGTCACGTTGCGTTGCATTTCATGCCATTTTGTATGAGTATGATTCTTCACAGAATCAAGCTTTAGGAAAGTGTTGAATTTAGATTCCTCACCAAACACTTTGGTTTTACATACGTTTTTTTACACTCAACCTTGGTGATATGACGAGGTAAACAGCATATCATTACCTACGTAATATTTGAAATAGTGATTCAAAATTCAATTAATTTAACGTGTAATTCAAATATTGTCTTTCCATCATGTTTGTGTACACACCGCTTCAGTTGCATGCTCAAAGGCTTATTAGCGAAAATAGTAAACTGAAGCTATATATTTACGTTACAATACCGCTTGTCATTTAAAGCTAGAGCTCAAAAAGAAATATCTGTGGTGGTCTCATTTGGGGTTTAGAGCCCCAATTCCATTGAAAGCTAGTGTAATAACGTCGACATATCAGCTCCACGTAGAAAGCTTCATACATGGTTTTAAACAAGACCCAAATCGCCATAATGATTGCTTCCAGATGCGCACCGAGAGCAACATATTGCCCTTATTGTTCAGAATTTTAATGGCGGCGAAATGCCAGGGGTCCGCCCCTGTTTTTAAATCATACGCCACTGGCAATTATTATTAGGGAAGTTCACCCCTTTAGCACCGACTCGCGTAGATATAATGTATCATTTAATTGGTGGGAATGGTATAATTTGGGAATAGCCCTTAGGCTGACAAATTAAGCGCTTTAATTTACTTCTGATCGCGATAACAAAGTTGACATGTTCGGGTTATAAATTGGGGGACCGCAATTTGTCTTTCGCGACCCGTCTCTCGGCTCCAGCGTTCAGTTTCAACAAATGATCGGTACATTTTTCAGACGTGTGTTCTGCCATTTTGCCGGACATGTTTCGATATTAAATGCTATCTCTGGTATTTTTTTTTTTTAATGGACGCCATTTCGATTTATTTTCCTCGGAAAATTGTTTCGAGCGGCCCAAAGAATTTTTTTCCCGAATATGAACGCTTTGGACAGGAATGAATTGGACGTAGGTGCACGTCAGTCGGAACTAATCTGTAAGTTAGTCCCTTCAGGTGATACATAGCATATTCGTTGAACGCATTCAGAGAACACTTACGATTAACTGAAACATCCATCTTTCTCTTTCTCTGTCCGGACACAGCTCTACAGGGTGTCCCATATTCGGCTCTGGACGCAGGGATGTCGGAAAGCGCAGGGGATACAGAGTCAGTTGAATCAAGGCAAAGTTGCTTCTGTATGAGAGAAGTATTTTGCCTTTTCAATTTAAAAAAAATTCCGATTACTTCCGGAGATTTCCGGAAAAAAAAACAATAATTTATGTTTCTGTCTTAAATAAAATAAAAATATGAAAATAAAAAATCCTTTCTTGAAGCACTTTTTCCGCGCTACAACATGAAAATAGTTTGTCGAAGACACGATTTTTTGGATTTTCAATACCATCGTCAATTTTTTTTCAAATAGCGACCTGATCGTGTTTTTACGAATTCGGCTAGTCGTTGATTATTGAAAAACCACCAGCTCACAGGCCGATTCGCGACCTCCGATCAAAAATGTTCATTGTCAGGAGAAACGATACCTCAACATTTTCACATTCTGCATTAGTGCACCCTCCTTACTCCACTTCCATGGTAGAAATTGAAAACTCCTATGTCAAAATGACTAGCTCAATAAATGTCAGATATTGATCACATGATGTGAGCATTAGAAAACTTCTGTTATTGATATTTGTTTTCTTTTTTTAAATTTATTTGTCTTAATTTCAGAAATTCGATAAAGGTTTTTTCTTGAAAATTACAATATCAGTTCCTTTAGAATTGAATCGGAAATATATGCTTTTATAAAATTATTTTGAAAATGCTCTTTGAATATATGAACAACCGGAATGTTTAAAATAAATTCCAAAATTCCTGACAATGAATGTTTTTTTATCTCGATTTCGCAAATCGACAAGTCTGACACATGAGTGTTTTTCAATTATCAATGGTAGGTCGAATTCGTAGGAAAACAGTCATATTCCTATTTGAAAAAAAAAGTTGATGATGGTATTGAAAAATCCAAAATATAACTTTGAAAACTATTTTCATATTGTACCGTGAGAAAAAGTGACTTAAGAAAGCGTGCTCCATTTTCGAGCCCCTATGTCATTTAGAACAGAAAACAAATAAAAATAAAATAGTGATTATCGATCTTTTCCGGATATCTTTGAAAGTAATCGAAATTTTTCAAAAATCAAAAGACAAAGTACTGCTCTTATAAAGACACAACTCTGCCTCAATTAACGGACTCCCTGTGTCCTGCGGTTTCCGAAATCCCCATGTTGAGAATCGAACATGGGACACCCTGTACAAGAGTCTTGTCTCAAAGGTTAAATGGAATCATTCCACAGGTATATTCAGATAATTTCAAAATGCATTTTGACTAAACTATACAGTCAATAATTAATGTCAGACCAAAAATACACTTGAAAGTGTTTTGGCTTCCTTTAAACTCAAATTAGCAAACTTTTGCCAATATATTTTCCATTTTAATTTAACCTTTAATGGACCTATTAGTAATTAATGTTGACTTTTAGGCAATGGCTGCATCAAGAATTGATTTGGAAAATTGCGGGATTTATTGCTTTTCTGCTCAGCTTTTCCGCTTGTGCTAACAGAAAAGGTGTACGTAACAAAGTATCAATACTAATATTTCATCTTAGATTGCACGTTCAGCACTTTTTTATAAGCTGGTCTAAAGAAAAGATATTTTCAAATATTAGCTCCTTAGCTTCCATAGAAACTTTGCCCTTGCCAATTTACTAAAAGTATTTCGATTATTTAATGTTTTAATACACAATTATTAATGCGCAGCTAACCCTCAGTGTAAACCGACTTTCAAAGTAGAAAAAAAGCGTTAGTAATGGTCAGATTCCTGTCACATAGCTTATAGTTAAAGTTAACAGCACATTCGTACTTCGACCCTAATGAAGTAAAAAACCACCATTACCAAATGCTGACAAATAGTCTCGCAATTCTCCTTACCAATTGAATCGCTCATGCTAAACTTCGTTCGTGACTGCAATAGTTTCAAAGCTATATAGAACAGAAATCTCAAATCCGTTTTTAATTAACACCCAAATTATGGCGGTTAGTTTTTAAGGTTTTAGCATTAATTGACTGGAATGTGGTGGCAGAGCAGGATTTAGGGGGGGGCGGGTATTTCGGCTTCGCCTCGGTCGCTCATAAGGCGATTGAGAGTTCGGTTCTGTACCAAAGAACGAATGCGAAAAGATTTAAAGTTTTAATCAACAAAAAGCTTCAACACAGCATTTTAATTGCGTGCAATCCACAGTCGTTCATAACACTAATTGAAAGTAATAAGCATCCGAGTTGCCGGATGTAAATCATCGTTGGTCTATTTTGCTTTGATCGTCTGCCGTTTAGATTCACTCCAAAATTTGCACTTTTTGCTTCTCACCAATAGTTTACTTAGATCCCATTTAATATCGAAAAGTCAAACTCTGGACAACTTCACTACCAAGAGCATAATTTCCAGAGTTATACTTTCGGTTTCTTGGTTTCCATAGAAATTATTTTCTAGATAAAATTGCCAATAGTTTGTTCTATTGGAAATTACGATCAGACTATTGCAGTGCTGAATAAGTTTAGCAGAAGCGTAGTTTCTTTGAAATGAAGCAACGTACCATTTGCAAGACTCTCATTTCAATTTGTGAACAACTTTGTATTCTTCAATAATGCTGAAATATCAAGCCTAGGTAACTTTACTTGGAAAATACTTTGCATAAAAACGATATGACAAGGGATCATTGACCTGTATTTCCTAGATTTAGAAAGGAATTATCTTCCGGAGAATGAACCATTATCTAGGTTAATTGCCCTAAAATCATATCCATCACTTTCCTTTTTGATTGATGCCGACACACCTGATTTTTCCATAACCAAATTAAGTATGGCGACATTAAATACCATCCTTTAATATCTCCTAAAGGTTTCGGTTAGTCTTCCCTAAGGTCTGATTAGTTCCAGTCAGTTAATAGAATAAATATTGAATGTAACACAAACTATTGTAGTCGGGGTTTTCAAACTCCTGCTATCTTTGATAGAAAACAATTTCCTTAAAAACGATGAAATCACAGCAGAGAATTGGCCAATTTCTCCAGTTCCATGAAAATAATCTTGCTGGAAAGTTACTAGAAGTTTGAAAAACCGGGCCTAAATCCTGGTAACTTTGCCAGCAAGATCATTTCCATGGAAATTGAGAAATTGACCAATTCTCTGCCCTATTTCGTCGTTTTATTGCCTGGAAAATTTACCTGGAAGATAATTTCTATGGAAACCGTAAAACTGACTAATACTCCTTACTTCAACTTCTTCATGCATTTTATCCTCTTGGTAAAGTTGTCAAGACTTTCAACTCTAAAGCTTTCGCACGCCACTGTTGAGTGTTAAATTAAGGTATATACCGCGGTGAAAAATTTTAAGTGCTCTTTTGTTTAGGCTAGCTTCAAAAATCTATTTACAGCGTTTGTTTTACTATTTCGAGTATACGTACCAGTAGTAAATACAAGAGTAAATAAACCTCGGTCAAAAAAAAGTATGTGCCCGCCACTGAGTTTGAATAGTTTAGCAGTGCTTTGAAAACCATTACAATTCGTATTTCAGATATTAAAAGAGATATGACAAACCGGTGTGTGCAGGTTTATAGAGGTCATATTTAGAAACGATTAGTTTAAAATTTTTATCAAAAATATGTATCTGACAACATTAAACATTTTAAGCAAAGCTAAGAAATATTTGAGGTGTAAATTTTCTTGTATAGTCAGCTGATGTGGGTTCCATATAGGACCAGGATTCGTCAATTGAGCTTTGTGTCAGGTCTGGAGTCATCTAGAGCTTTGAGAATGCAGTTTGAGGTATGTTTATTCTAAAGGTACTTTCTGAATGTGGAAAAGAGTCACTAAGCTGCTATCAAATCTCAGGAACTAAAATATATTTTGGTAGATTTTATTGAATTGAATCTCAAGAAATCTAAATCTAGACAACTTTACCAAAAAGATATAAATGAAGAAATAAGGGCACATCATTGTTTATTTCCTTGGTTTTCGTGGAGTTTGACTTCTAGATAAAACTGTCAGTACTTTAACATATTGCCCCCTAACCCCCCAACCAAAAACGTTCATTGTGACAATAATATGCCAATCGAGACAAATTTTTTGAAGTATGTAAGATGATTCCCCAAGCACGTTGCTGCATAAGAAAGAGCTTTGTACACAATGTGCTGTCGGCTCTCAATACCCTCCAGGATGCCAAAGGTAACACCAGTATCAAATTTGGAGACTTGGTCAAATTTATGGAGCACACCTATGATTTGGGAGGAGACATCCGAAGCCAGATTGAAAGTGCCTTGCTAACGGCCCAAGATCTCAAATTTGTCATAAAAATCAATGACCGATATTCGCTGATCAGCCCCGCTGCCCGATTGCAATTGGTGTCCGCCATTTGTTTGAAAGAGGAGACAAAGAGAATAGAGGATATTTTCCCATTCCGGAAGAGGAAGGGCAGTGCTGGGAGCTCGTATGGAGGGATTGCTTTGAAGAAGCCGAAGTCCGAAAGTCCAGTGAGGAGTTCTGAAGTTGAATCTACTGCAGACGAAAATCACTGCGAGTGTCAGTCTCTGAAATTCCTGAAGAATCTTCTATCTGGGACAGTTGTGCCTGCTGCAAACAGCTGCAGCAACACCGACACTGAAACATCCAAACCGACTAAATCGGGCGTTCAAAGCAAAAATTGCAGAAAGGAGTATACCAACTGCAAACAGAAGAAGATAAAGAAGAAAAAAAAGAAGAGTTCAGCACATAGGCGGACTTCGTTGGACAAACAAAAGAAGAAAATTGTATCCAATCAGAAAAATGAACAATCCACCCTTTGCAAACCCTCTCGCAATTATTCCGATGAAGGCTTCGATCCATGATAAAAATACCTTCAAAATTGAAAATTATTGATTTTTTTTTATTCACTGGAAAGTCAAATCAACTGACATGAACTATTTTCTCAGGGCGCTTCAACACCAAGTTGGACGCTCAAACCTCCTCAAAAAGTTTTACGCCTCTTTACTTCATGGCATATGGAGAGAGGGGGAAACCGTTAGAATGGTCTAGTTGATGCATTATTGGGAACACACCCTCCCCCAAATTATGGAATTCATTTCGAAAGTTCTTTTAATCCGAAAAAATTAATTCAAATTGTCCTCCAGCATGTAAGATACCTTCATATTTGTGCAATCACGTAGAACTCAATAAGAGACAATAATCTGACACAAAAACACGGAAGTTTCGATCTCGGAGGAAAGAAATTGCGTTTCCAAATTCAATTTGAAACATATTTACCATTGACCGCTTCCCACATCCGCGGCAAACATTGTTAGGGACCGTAACGGGCACGTAAAATCTAATCTTTTGACGTTCCTATTTGGCCCTTTTTACCTCTCCAGATATAATACGGTCCTGAATAATTGAACGATGAGTCATATATCATCGTTATTAACTTACCGTCTTGATTCACTCCTTGGAGGGAATCAGAATAAACAGGAACGTAATTTGCAAACGTGTAAATCGAATTGATCATTAAACGCTGTCGGAGCGTATACAGGGCGTCGTCTCTTGGGGGGTGACTCCGGACCGGAGGGCGACCGGAACTCGATTACCGGAAACCGCCGCATGTCCACAAAATCTTTGAACTCCACGGATTTTATTACTTTGGTTTTCGTCCATTGGGAATCGATTGTATCTCGGGCAAAGACGGCTGGATGGACGGTGGGAATGTAAAGCAAAGAGGCGGATTAGAATGGTTAGGGGTTTTATAGGGATAAGGAGTGTTACCGCATTGGACACAGAGCTTACGTGGCAAGGTAATGTCCCGGTTTTTTTTAGACACCAAGCGCAAGAAGACCTCACTTAAATCTTAAGTTATGAATAGACCAAAACATTAAATTCTTGAAACTTCAATTTAACTTTCCAATCTAGGAACAAATGTAAAAAAAAGTGAGAAAATAATAATAATAATGATCCTCCAATATTTAATTTAATTCATTTCAAAAAGATAAAAAACGGAATTTCTCGAAATTCTCTACGTCCTGGAAGGCCGCTGTAGACATCTATCTAGGCAAAATTGCCCGCTAACTCTTCTCGATTATTGAAACTTCAATTTAGAGTTCAAAACCAAGAATAGTGGCATATCAAGAAAATTGGGAAAAAATTTACGCATTTGAGAAATTTGCACAAGTTCGAGACGAATTGAGATACCCCTGTTTCTATAGAAACTTTTGAGAGTGAAAATGAATGAATGAA
Source organism: Euwallacea fornicatus (assembly GCF_040115645.1). Classification (NCBI taxonomy): domain Eukaryota; kingdom Metazoa; phylum Arthropoda; class Insecta; order Coleoptera; family Curculionidae; genus Euwallacea; species Euwallacea fornicatus. The sequence goes on along the minus strand of NC_089542.1, from coordinate 5,920,769 downwards.
GTGAATTTTATCCAACGAAATTGGCGGATTTTCGCAACAATCGACATCAACACAAATGTCATTCCCGTACTCTCATGTTGCTGTAGAATCAGTTGCAGTGAACTCAGATGTCTCAGAAGAGCGAAAGAAATGTGTTAAATGTTGACTACTCAAAACTTTAATTTCCGAGAATTGTAGGAATAATGATACGAGAATGGAAGCCTTGAAGTATGACAATTAATGACAAGAAATCCAGCGCTTGTAAAATTAATTAAATAAGAAAATCACATAACTCAAAACGAAGGGAGATTGACCAAGAAGAAATAAAATTTACCAAGGGGATTTGAAAAAAACAATAAAATAGGAACGAGCAAGCAACAGTGCTAACAAGAAATCTTCAAATGACACTTCGGAGCGAGGTTCTATTCAATGGAGGCCTTGGATGAATTTCCAAGAAAGTTTATAAGATTTGCATTGAGGTCGTTTCCCTAAACCCCAACGGCAACTTTCATCCCTCACTTGAAACCTTGAAGCCCAGCTCCGTCGAACATTAATCAAGAAAATTTCAGAGCTTGGGAAATTGAAACGCATCAATAATCTAAATGTCGGAAGAAGATTTAATAAATAAAACAACTTGATGGAAATTGAAGATTGAAGCATCAAGTTCGAAAAAGGTCATGAGCATTGCACGACTCCTGAATATACCCGCAAATTGACAAACTAAAAGATGATGATTCAGCAAAAAACTAATAAAAATATCATGACAACTGTCTGAGTATATAATAATCGCAAAATATGAGCAATAATGCGAAACTCTACCATCCTGTATGTCGAAAATGCTGCGTTTATGACCATGGATCTATTAGCATTTTTTATTATTTTGCATAGTATTATGGCGTATATACCCTGTATAAATGAAGAATAAACTAACATCAATAGTTTTCTTAGTGCATTATGTGCTTTTTCATCGTTTAGGTGACGAAATTAAATCAATTTACCTTTATAATACACCCTCGGCCGAGGGTTGCTTATTGCAGCTTTCCCACTACTTCTCCCATCCATTACAGGAAATCCTCTATGATACACAAAATGGTAAAACTTTGCCCCAAAATGACCCAACTAACTTAAATGGCTTATTTAAATGGTATTCCAGTTAAAAAGGTCGACGGCCATATTATGCCATGGAATTGGTTCATGCAATAAGGTTGATATATCGATATTGGCCTGTCAGTCGTTTCTTTTGAGTTACGAAATTTTTATAATTAACTTCCCTACATCATCATATCAAAATTTGCTTTAAATTCCGGCTAGATTCAGTAACTTTGCGTTATATTTGCTATTAACCTACCCGATAAATAAGGAGGTTATACTTCATATTATGAGGTTTCTATGGAGCAATCAATTCGCTCTAAATAATTTCGATTAATTGAATGTGTGTGTATGTATATAAATGTACTGAAGGTAACGATTAATCGCCCATTATTAAAGGAGTAAAAAATTGTTAATGAGCTGCCTAAAAAATGATAATTCGTGGAAATAGATCGAAAGCTCTACAAAAGCATTCGACGTTCGTCGAAGACTCACAAAAGGGATTCTTTGACCTTTGGGGCGTCATTTACTCGGAGCGTGTAATAAACTGTATAATAGAGCTCATTGTACGGGAATAAAACTGTCATATTTTGTAAAAGTTTAATTTCCGTTAAAATCATATTTCTGCTAAATTATTAGGTATATTGTAGAGGGTAGGTGATCGATAAGCCTTTGCCTTTGTAACGGCTTAAACTGCACAATGCCTAACTGAAAGGAGGACTAAATATAATTTCAACAACAGATAATTTCGTGAGATCAATTAACGATTTTACTATTTTTGACTTGATGTTAATGAAAATCACCCACTGTAAATTCCTGGTAAAAGCGAACCCCTTAACCTGAAAAATATCTGAAGGGGTTGCTATTGAAATTTCCCTGGAAGTAGCTGAAAAGAAAAATCACTTAAGAACCGAACTAGACAATAAAGCGACTTGGAAATGCCACGAGCTCCCCGCCAAGCAACAGGAAAACGATGGCAGGATGCGCTCCAGGTTTTTCAGGAAGAACAACGAAATGCCCGCGGGCCAAAAAGACGTTTTAATGACTTATATTCTTTCCATGGCTCGTAAATCTGGACAGATCGCCTTCTCTATGACGTAATATATTGGTTTCGCATCAACGAGAAAGTTGCTTTTCGCAAAGAATAACGATAATAAAAAATACTTTAATTAACTTTTTTGACATTTTAAGCCTCAAGGGGGCCAGTCTGTCACCTGTTAAGCGACATACTCTGAATAATAGCGGTTAAGCTGTGCATTGTAAATAAAATCCTGAAAAGCAGTTTTGTGACAAAATTAATGATTCAGGGTCGGAGACGCGACTCGTCTTTCTATCTTTCGGAGAATGAATTTTTAACTCAACCGCTTTCTACTTAATATTTAACTCGCCATTGATATTTAAGGAATTAGACTGTATTGTATTGACTTTCATCCTTAAAATAGGCAAATTACAAAAAGATTATGTGTAAGAATCAGTTACACCCGCTTTCCTTAAAGCTAAGCGAAACTCTGAAAGTTTATTCAACAATTTTCCATTAAATTTCATTACTTATCAATCAACCAAGAGCACTTACAGGGTACATTTTATTTCCTGAAATTTTCCTATACTTCAACGATACGCCAAACTGACAACCTTGCAACCGTCTTTTGTCAAACCGTCATCTTTACTATTCTTAAGATTTATACAAGATGTTCCCTGAAGAATGCGCCAAAAAGGAATCTTAAAATCTGGACATTCAAACAATTAGATTTAACCCACCTTGCCTTAGAAGAATGTTAATCGTTGAGAATATACATAGGGCTAAAGTTAATTTTTATATTTGAATTTCTTTAATTAAATAAATTGAGTAGTTTTGCAGACATCCTGTCCACATTTTGTACTTATGTTTTTTTGAAATCGCTAAAAAGAATATTTTATGAGATTTGAATTTCGAAAACCAAGACGCTAGTTACAGCCTATAGGGTGTACATTCATGCTCCCACTTTTTTTCAACTGCAAAAATTGAGATTTTAAGCAGAATTATTAATAGATCTATAATTTTTAAATATAAAAAGTACGCCTCGTTTATTTTACTAATCCAAGCCGTTTTCGAAATATGGCAAGTTTCAACAAGTCATAACGTGTCTAAGTAATTGCACGATATTAAGTAAATACAATTTAATGATTATTAATACGGTGAACAATTTTAATTAAATTACATGTCAAATTAATAAAATAACATTTAATTCAAATATATAAATTATCTTTAATCTCCTGTATATTCTAAATGAATAACATTTTCATAAAGCTAGTTGGATAAAATCTAATTGTTTTAATGTCCAGATTATAACATTCCTTTTTGGCGCATGCTTCACGGAACACCCCGTATAAACAGGGCGTTTGGTAACGCACTAGAATCTTTTCAATGGAAGATAGATGGCGTCATTTTGAATCTATATAACCATATTTATCCCTATGCCAAATCCCATCGTTTTTGGAAATATCTGCTTTCTTAGGTTTTTATACGAAATAATTGAATTGATTCAATTAAGCCTATTTTTTTAATAATAAATACTTGTAGCTTTCGGAGATATTTCATTAAATGTTCTTCATATGTATATTGACAAAGTACAACAAAAATTAAATAACAATTGTAACTATAAGCAACCATATAGACAAGTTAATGTGTTAAAACACTTTGGCTACTATTTATTCTTACATTTGAAACAAAATTTTCTCCAATGTAGCACTAGTTCAAAGAAGTAAAATAATCTTACGAACTTCTCTAGTATGTACTCTTTCAAATGATATATGATATTGTGACAAAATTATAGTTCACAAAACTAAGAATAAAAGGAAATATTATTCAGAGTAAAATGAACGAGATTAAATTTAAATAAACACTACTCTTAATTAATTTTATTTTCAAAATGAGATAGCCCACTTCCAATGCAATTACTTATCCCTTCTACTTTGTCCTTCCGACTTTCCCCCCTAAATGGTTATTTCAAAAACAATGAGACTTTGTATAAGGAGAAATATGGTTACACAGATTCAAAAAAAAAAATCTATGTCCTGTTGACAATTTTCTGTTTCTCTACCAAATACCCTGTATATTTATATATCTATGGATGTGAGATAACTGGTCCAGCAGTCTGACGCAATAGAACGTTAACAAATGTTTATAAAATTTTGAATATGTGCTAATCCCTAGGGATGTTTAATTGAAGTAGTTAAATTGTTTTAATTTAATTTGCGCCTCACCTATTGGACTAAACTTTGCATTTTTCGACAAAAAATCACTCTTAATAAAAAAAATTTACTTGCTCCAAAAATACCTTTCATCTTGAGAAAAAACGATTTTCTTATAAAGGAAGATCGAAATATTTCGAAACATGGTTTTCACTTAAGAGTGAACTAACTCTGTTTCTTATTTTTTATTACAATATTACTTGAAGAAGTTCAATATAAAAAAAAAAGATGCGCAACTGATTGTTATCTAATTAAAAAGTTAAAAAAGAAAATTTGTTGTTATTAAAATCTGTTCTTTTAGTTTTATTTTTTGTCGGGTAATTTTTAATATTTATTGTAAAAATATATTTTTTTGTTTTTTGTTAGTTATAATTTATGTTTTATTACGACGTCAACTCATGAGTTAAATTTTGAATTGTTTCATTTGTTGTATTAAAATAGTTTTAAATGAGTTTGCACTTAAATGCATATTTATATTGCAATTAACTCCCTTTTATAAATTGCCTTTACATACCAAACTTCATTGAAACATCTCAAGCGGTTTCCGAAATATTCGTTAATTCCAATTTCTTTTCTAAAGCTTTTTAGTGTTGCGTTTTCGTAACGAAGAATTTTTGGAACATAATTTATATGACAAATTATAATTTTTTTTTTAAAGTAAAACCCCACCTTAAAATATCCGCAGATCATTAAGAAACACCCTATATATATATATATATATATTTGTACGTGTATGTGTGTGTGTGCGTGTGTGTGTGTATATACAATTTTGTCACTACATTACATAAATACGATACAAAAACGACATACAAATATAATACCTAACCATAAACGTGGAATCTGCGAAGACAACCGCCTCGTTTCCGTTGGCTTTTACGAGCACTCACCATCTGAAAAAATGGCGCCCCTCCTCGAATAAAGTGTACAAGGCAATATCGCACAACGACAAGGATCATCTCCACTCATTATCATAATGATGAGCGATAACTTGCCGACGACAAATAAAAGCATCCGAAAGGAGCTTTCCTACGCTAAAGCTGCGTTTACATAGACGCTGGAAGTTGCCGTCGAGTAATGTGACCTAGCGGTTGTCAGTCTTAATAATAGTTCTGCGGAAAATGGCGCCCACCAGCTTGTCAAAAACGTGTAAAAAAGCTTCCGTCCGCAGGTGAACCTTAATGTAATCGGCTTGTTTACATAAATGATATAATCATCCTCCCACGAGGTTGTCAAATCATGATATTATTGACTTTGATTAAGTTTGCCGCAGCTATTAGAAAGTTCAGGCAAAAAATCTTGAATTTTATATACACTACGTAAACAGTCAAGGACGTTTGCAGTATATCGTGATCCCATTTCGAGCATTCAATATTTTTTTAATGAAACACCCGGTATATTACTAGCAGTCTCTATTCTAATGACAAATGGAAGTCGGGTAATTAGAACTTTTTATGTCTATCTACAAGCCTTTTTCCAAAATATAAGCACTAATAAAAGTATTCTCTTAAAATTCAAAATTCGATTTTTTTTTACAAAACACTGTGTATATTATTTGCCAATTTTGGTACTTGGCGAAAATCATTTCTCCAATATATAGGATATTTGGGAACTACGGGATTAAATTTCCAGGGATTGTTCAGTGCAACAATAAAAGACATCTGAGCATAAGAGCCCGTGTCCGCAAATGTCGCTTTAGAACACTGTTACGACGTTTTAAGATAGTTCGTTCGATAGTTGTTATCAAGTTTTAGTACGCTTTACTTTAACTTATTTGTACCAAACAACACTACAGTAATTGTTCAAAATATCGTCCTTGAACTTCACTGCAACTGTTTAAACGACATATACGGTCTCTGCGGGCTTGGCTAGGAATTTGATAATCATTTTAAACGACTTCAAATGCTGCAGTGATTTATGCAGTCAGGTCTTGCTCTGTTTCCACTGGCGTTTCATAAACCAGAGATTTTACATGTCCCCACAGAAAAAAAAATCTAGAGGTGTTAGATCAGGCGACCTAGAGGGCCACGGAATTGGACCACTTCTGCCGATCGAATGTTGTCCGAACTGACGATCCAAATATCATGCATTCAAGTATAAGGACAACATTTTAAACGATTTCTGTTGTGCTATTTTGTGACAATAAATTAAAATGAAAAGTACTAAAACTCTATAAAAACATTTTTCCATCATACCGCCGTAGCTCCTCAGGGAAACATTTGCGGACATGGATTCTTATACTGCCATCTATTGTTGCACTAAACAATCCCTAAAAGCATGAGCCCATAGTTCTGAAACACTCTGTACATATATGTATGTGCTTCTATCTAACTATAAGCAATTTCGAAATATGTTAGGTCTGAAGCAAGATCTTTTTGAAAATAATAGGAAATTCCAATCATCCAACGTTTGATTACTTCACATTAGATTTTTTTACAGGTGCCTCTAGAAGCAGCTAACTATAAACACTCCCAAATTATTCTAAGTCTTATGCAACTAGTATACTAGTTTCCGATTCAACTACGAAAAGCTTAGAGACCGAAAACTCCATTTTATAAAATGAAACTCCCTGTATATTATTGTTAGCCATTTCTGTTTTATTGAGAAGTGTGAATATATTCACGATAAATCCCAATAAGGGTAAATATTATGGAATAACTCCAAATTAAGACAGGGTACGCTTTGTAATTTGATCCAACGTCCAACTATCAAAGCTTCGAAAACTGAAAGTGAATGTTTTATTGATGTAAATCGACCTGTACATTACTCACTGCGTCTTCCTAATACAGAAGAAACCTGAACTGTCACAATTTTTACAAGCTAAAATACCCCCTGATCCACAAAGCTTCGGAAATGAGATCAGGAAAGACAACTTCCAGTACTAGAAGCTTTTAGATAGATACTTTGATTATTGGAAATTAACTTGAACTCAGCTGAATTTTCAAGGCAAACACTATAAATTAATAAAATATTTACAGGGTGTTTTATGAATATATCAACAAACTTTCAGGGTATTTCGAACTCACAAAAACAAATATTTAGATTGAATAATGTTAGGGTCGAAATCGCTTTATTTCCCATTAATTTTTATTTAATTTTTTTAATATTTGGAAAACAGTTCTGAATCAGGCCATGAACTTAGAGACACGTTATGGTTGGATAAATGTGCATGTTCTGAAGTAGGTAGAATATTTCCACCTACACCAGATGCGTCCGTGCGGCAATTCATGGGATGATTTTAATGAAAAAAAAGAGGTACGCTACTGATTTTTTAATGCGAATATATTTTTTAATATTCTATCGAGTCTTGACAAAAAGAGCTTCTTGATATTTTGTTGCTCAGCTAATCGATTTCAAGATAAAATTAGTTTATCATTCGTGCGTCTACCAAAACACCTACTATATACGTTTCCAAGTTCGATTTTTCTTAATTCCTTAGGGGAATTTAATTCAATTCTCTTTTAGTAAATATAGAGGGCATGAAGACAAATATGTGTGAAAGATGAGTCATCGCAAAGTAATACTCTCCTTCCCAAGTATGGTTCATTTAAATTCTGCACCATTTACACATGTAAAAAAGTTGGATGGCCGCACAACACCACAGGTGGAGGTAGAAATATTCTGCCACATGCATATTTATCTGGTCAGAACATAACCCTAATTTTATGTCCTGAATGTTTGAAAAACATAAAAAAAGAAATTAAACAATCTATATCTTGGAAACGACGCGATTTCCGATCTAACTTTATTCGATCTAAATATTTGTTTCTACGAGCTCTACATTCCTTGAAAATGTGTTGGTATGTTTATGAGACACCCTAGACAATCGAAAATGATCAGCGTTTATATTTCAAGTAATACCATTTAAAAGTAAGACGCATGCACATAGAAATAACAAAATCCACGTAGATGAATCTGTATCGTAGGCGACCCCAAGCATCGTTTTAATATAAAACAATTAATTCTCCCATATAATAATCAATCAAATAGCTCATATTTTACATATTCGATTTTTCTTAAGGACGTCGGGTTTTCCGCTTTAGCCAACACACAATGCACCGCCCATGGAAGACAATATCCATATCTCTTGCCGTCTTATGTATATGCAAAATCCGCGGGGCTATCACGCTACTTATATGTATATAAAAATATAGGGAAATTACAGAGCAGAAGAGAATTTACGTAAATAACAACATTTCGATACAACACCCCAGAGACCCCTGAAGGAACCTCAATCCTTTCCTGATAATCATAAAACTTCATGCCAATACAACAGTAACCAGCAACGCAAATCCGACTTCATCATTATCTATGTGATGCAACTTCTGCTCTCGCAGGACCGCGATATTAAATTAAGGTATAAGAGTGTGTGCGAAACAAGGAAAACTTGAAATTAACTTAAAACCTAGTTACCTGCTTCGTGGAGGGCTGACAGCAGCAGGAGGAAGGGGAGGAGGGTCGCTGCCTTCGTAGGACTCCAACTCATGATGATGGTAATGATGATTCGGCTAGGGCTTATGTCTCGATTAGAAGAGACATTTTTCGAGAAAACACTGAAATGTACCCTCTATGAAGGGTTGAGTTTGAGAGAAAAAGTGGGTTTCTTTGGAGTGTGTACAAACTCTAGGGGTTTTATATTACGGTGGCAACGTTCGTTTTTGTATTGGGGTGCGATATATTTTTATATTCCTTGTTTCGTTACAATTTAAAGATAAAATGTAAACAAATTCACGCCATATTTATGACACATTTAAATACGTTTTTTTTTATGAGATGTTAGATTACATATTAATAATATTTTTACTAATTTTATCGTAGAGCGTGGTTCATACTAGTTAAGTTTTTCGTCGGGAACATACAGGGTGTCCCCAAAATCCATGTTAAAAATGGTATCACGAGATTATTTGGGTCAAAACATTAAGATTTGGTTCAAAAGTTATTTGAAAAATGGGTCTCGTTTATATGCATTTGACGGTCAAAGTTCTTTAAAAAGAAGCATATTTTTTGCTATATATCGAGAATGCTTCAATGGATTTCAATGAGACTGATTGCACATTTATTTATTAGTACGCGGATTATTTTCACGTAATATTCATGTCTATTCGCAATGTGAAAATGGTAAGTTCTTAGCCATCTCCGTATAAAAATGACCAGAACTTTTCACTGGGTAACTGCATCGTATTGATTTATTTTTCTGATGATATATTAGCCCTTCTTCCTACTTTTCAATATCATGGAAATTTCTCGTACGGTTAACCTTTCGCACCGAAAAAAAATATTTTCTTTTCTCATACACATCACCAACTTGCCATCCCTTCGATAATTATCGACGCTTGTCGATTTTGTAGTTGAATAGCCAGCTAGGTCTCGTGATCTGTGGCGAGGACTGAACTCATAAAGCAAAATTAAAGGAAAAATATTTTTTTATGAATTATTAAAGCGTATACATTAACAAGTGTCGATAATTATCGGAGGGATGGCACGTCGATGTTGCGTATAAGAAAAGAAAATAATTCTTTTCGGCGCCAAATGTTAACCGTAGGATAAATTTCCAAGAGTTAGAAAAGTTGGATACAAGGCTAATGTATTATCGGGAAAAAGTCAATATGATCAGCTACCCAGTGAGAAATTTTGGTCATTTTTATACGAAGAAGGCTAAAAACTTACCACTTGCACACTATGAATAGACATTCATATTACATGAAAATAATTCCTGTACTAAAGAATAAACACACAATGGGTTCCATTAAAATCCATGCAAGCATTCTTGAGATATAGCAGAAAATATGTTTTTTTTTTAAGAACTTTGACCGTCAATAATACCTCAACGAGACACATTTTTCAAATAACTTTTGAACCAAATCTTAATGTTTCGGCCCAAATAATCTCATGATACCATTTTTGAATTTTTCGGACACCCTGTCTGTTTACTCTTTCTATTCTTTACATTATCAACTTCAATATTTCATCCCGCAAATTACCCGATAAGTCAGAGAGTCTGAAGAGATCAAAGATCTTGTCGCAAAAACAAGAAAAAAGTTCAAACTTTAGCTCCAAAAAAATGCCTTTAAGTCGCAAGATTCTTTGTTTTGCTGCATTAATTTTTTGGTTTCAACTGGAAATTGGAGATTCTCCAGTGTGGAAAGAAAAAGGTTACAGTAAAAAGTGTTGACTTGTGGTTGATTAAAAAATTTTTCTAAAACTTCAAAAATTTTTAAATGATCTTTACAAGTGCAGTGTCATCTAGGTAAAGGGGAGTATAGTTTACTTCATTGTTTTCGCCCTTTAATTAGATATTTGATTCTCAGCACTCCTTTTTGACATACGAATTTCCAACATACGCTTCTTTGATTGTTTTAACAAACAAAAGTTGACAAATCTTGTTGTTGTATTTGTGCTGGAATGCTAAACAACGCTTGCACATTTCATGCGTTTGTCAGAGCAATAAATACATGAAAACTCCAAAAATAAACAATAATCGTGAATAACGACCCGGTGCCCGGGAATTCAGGTTGTTGCTTATTGCAAGCAGAAGCAAAATAAATAAATTATAAATACAATGAGACACCTCCAGCTTTTCTTTGCATAAATTAGTACTAATGCCTAAGTAATCTGCATTGCTGCGAAGGAGAGCCAGCTTGTTTTTTCCTGAATTTTTCGCAGTCCCTCGCCCTGACATTGAAATCTTTGCCAAAAATTATTACACTCTACCGGCCAGGTGTTGTTGCTTCTAATAAATTATGTGAGTTTGTTTAAAAATATTTAACAAAATATGTAAAATTATTCATGACAGTTTCGGGCATATAACGTTGTTAATTATATGTTCACCGGTGCAAAGACATAACTAATTCACTCGCGTTTTGCATACACGAAACCGGCAATAAACCGCAAGCTTCCAAATTATTATTCGTATTAATTTCGCTCTACGGCTTCTCTAGCTGCGGCAAAATACCTCAGAAAAATGGCATCAGGAAACGTTCCATGGTCCACTGTCAGCAAAAAATAGAGCTTATTTAAATATGTACACGTAATAACAATTATTGCCAACGAACAATGAAAACGGGCTTATGTCAATTAAATGGGCATATTTTTTAATCATCATCTATGAGGGGACAATTATTGTGTCAAATAAAGTGTCAATTAAACCCGTTAGAAGTACGTATCGCTTATGATGAAGGATTAGAATAACATTTTAAAATAGCTTGATGTGGGTTTATGCATAGAAGTGATACACAAAGTGTCCGGGTTTTTTGTACCAAAGTGTGAACCATGTATTCTACGCCTAAAAACAATATTAGTTTGCTATATAAATTATATTCGAGAAATGCCCTGTTAACAAAATACAAGATGTTGGAATTTTATTATTGTTTTTTTAATGACATTTTTTATAGCTCCCAAAGTTTTTGAGATATCTATCACAAATTTCGAGTGCAAGATGTATAATGAGACGAATGCGCATCACATTCTTCCCTGACGGTGAAAAAGCAACCGAATGCCAACTATCCACGCAGATGGGTAAGTCGTTAAGGACCGATTTTTTGACCTCCTCGATTGCCCGATCTAACACCTCTAGATTTTTCTGTCTGGAAGTCTATAAACGAAAATATGTACGCTACTCTCGTATATTCTTAAAAAGAACTTATAAGGCGAAGTTCTACTTTATGTGTAGAACGTAATGGCGACCATTTCGAACAACTTATATAATATTTTATATATATATATATATAATAATTATATAATAATTTTTATTTGATATTGATTTCAATTATTTTGTTAACGAATGCATTATCGCTGATTAATTTATTCTGTATTTGAAGTTGCTGTTGCCCTCTCGTCTAATATTATGTTTTATTTTTTTGCTGTTAAAATTCCGCTTTACTTTTAGATCGTCAATGAATGAATCCTTATTCCGGTTTACACCGTAGTAGTGTATCAGAAATCAAGCAAACCTACCCGATGAGAAAAGTGGCATGCATTACTTCATCATTTTGCAAATAACTGAAAAAAAGTGACGTATACTGAAATGTTCAAAGACCTATAAATTTCTATATTGAACAGGCGATTTAAATTGCTAAACTTAAATACTATGCGTGCACCACAAAAAAGATTTGGGCTACAAAACGGGTCATAACCTCAAAAAACATCACCCTCTAGATTTTCACGATCATTTGGTATTATCTAATCATTTAGACCCTAAAGAGTAACTTATTATTGAAATTCAAATCAAAGCTAAATATCTCAAAAATTTTGAGGGCTATAAAAAATCAATCGAAAAAATAAACATAAAACTTCAACACCTTGATTTGGTTAACAAAGCATTTCTCGAATATAGTTTAGACAGCAAGCTGACACTATGTTATGCGTAGAATACGTGCTTAAAATCCTGGTACAAAAAAACCCAAACACTAATTACATACATATTTTGTTACGAATTTTGATTACTTAAAAGTTTCGGAAATTTTTTTATAATTTCAAAACCCCTAAAATATTTTTCGGACTTTCAGAAAATTGACAAAAAATTCGAACGTTAAAGACCTGTCGAATTTCAAGACATCTTCATATGTTGGTCAACACTTTTGTCTTTTTCATTTTCTGTTCTACTCAAATCAAGAAAAATTGCTGAAAAAAAGTGCAACAGAGTTCTATATACTCGTCTGTTGAAAATAAAAAAGTAGAATGAGAACGATTAAAATGTTTAGAGGTTCGTTAGTCGCAAAATGATCTTTCAATATTCGAAACGTTTAATTAAACAGTTTACAGTTTCGATACGACCACCTCCAGAGTTATCACCTTTTCTTCCCAGCGTACTTATATGATTCCAAATAAAATTTTCAATTCCACTAGTTTTGTTAATTTACATACATACGCTTTTCCATATTTTAATATCTTCAAAGGTAAGTTTGATCGATTTCCATTATTTATAGTTGAACTTCGCATTAAACTGGTATAGTTTCTCTCACTTATGCGGCAACTGATACGGAGAGGCTCAAAAAATTGCCATATATACGATTTGACCTTTTTCATATTAAATCAACTAATGAGACCATAGCTGAAACCGTTTAGAAATTACGACGCAAAAACGTCATATTCGAAACGTGGACTTTTCGAAAATCCTTGATTGGGTACTTTAAAAGTAATAATTTGAAAAATACGCGAAGACTTCGAAAATGCAAGAACATCGAGGGGGCTCCGTTTAAAGCAAAAAAAAGTTTAATCCTGTGACATTTCTGAGCCACCCTGTATGTTCAAAATTACGTTTAGCTCTAGCCTATACTACAATAACCTGGACTAACTTGTTTTTTTTTACTGCGAATTTCTCATCCTTCTACACTTTTTAAGTTCATTGAAATTTGCGAACTTGCAAACCCACACAGTTTGTACTATCCGGAAGGATAAAAAATTGAAGTTAATAATAGTTATTTACCTAACAAAAGCAGAAAATGATAATTTATCGCACGCTAATTGCTATTGTCAGCTCTGTTAAATAGCCACGGCTGGACATTGCTCTCAAAGATTTTCGGCAGTGATGAAATTCGACACAGGTATGTAGCACTACGACGTCTGAGAAGACAGAAGAAATGAAAGCCGAAATTTAAAAAATCCGAAAGTTTTTTTTGTTTAAAATAAGACTGTTTAGGTACTTTTGTTCCCATTTTATTCGTAGACGCTTCGACCTGCACAGGCCGCTTTCGCTCACATGCGGTAAAAATTTTTACCACACGCGATAAAGCGTTAATCTCAGCTCGCCCAAGGTTGTGATGAAGTCATTTTACCACTCTGACGAAAGGATTGGGAAGGAAACTTTTTATTCGTTTACCGACTATCTTTGTCCCTTAAATATTTATCAATATATTTATAAATTCCCTGACCGCTCGATGACATTAAAATTAGAGAGTAATTAATTAATTGCATTTCAACGTTCACTTAATTCCACAACAAATATTTAAGTTAAATGATAATAGTTATTTGCATAATGCATGTAGGAACATAAATAATCCTCATTCAAGAATAAACATATATTAACACATTTTTAGGATAAGGCGTAGATAAATAATTAAGCAGCTACTTATTTAGAACAACTTTATGAAGGGTGAGAACCACAAGTAGGTGTTAAAACGTGACAAATTAAAAATCGAAGGTATGTCTTGGATAAGTTCATCTTTCAGCTATTGATTGTCAGATGGCGAGTGGAAAATAGCAAGTAGCTTAATGAACGCTCTACGTTTACGGTTCACGGCCTGGTACAAGTTGTTTCTAATCATCTGTTATGAATTTTATTGTGTTGAAAATTGCAATTTAAATTTTTTCGAAAAATCTGTTAGAGCCCGATTAGCACGAAAATTACTTTTAATAATTAAAATGCACAACTCTCCAACTTCTAAATATTCAATTCCAGAGTTAAGGTCAAATTTAATTAACCAACTTCCCAATCCACCTGCATCTATTACGAACATATTATCCATTTGTTTGTTTTATAATGCAGGGGTCATACTATTGTTTAATTGCGATTGTTCCATGATTTTCAATGAACATGGCTTCTATAAATATCGCAACATCCAATCTAAAGTCATACAATCATCGGTGCACCATAACGTATAAGCACAATCTCTTGCTGAATATGTTAATATAAATTTTATTCTCTATGACTATCATTAACATATAGATATATAGCTTCTCTTCTTGCATAATGATTCAATAAATAAAGAAACGAGTCACATTTTATGTCAATTATGTGGTTTTCAATATAAGGCGTTTGCTTCAAAGCTAAATGGGCGACTTCGAAAAGTTTTACATTGTGAGGAATATAATTTAACGACAAAAAAATTTACACAATTACGAAATACTGTAGAGCTTACACAAAAAAACAAATATCTTAAAACCCTGGACTTCTATAAATATTGATTAAATAATACGATAATCTTCCATTACATAAAGAGAAAAAAACCGGTATACTTGAATCGTGAATCATCACATTCGAAGTAATAACTCAAAAGTTTCTTATCCCCAAAATTTTTTATGCCGTAATTTTTCATTCTACAAAAATCGTTTAATTCCCATTTTCCTTCAATATCAGGCGTGTTCAAGGAACTTCCTGCCTGGATCTCCTCTTTTCCTCAATTTAAGGACGCGAAATCTTTTTGAATTTCGGGCGAATTAAATTTTGTTTTTCCCCAAAATTTTGGAATACCCACAGTCAAACCGTTCCAAAATTTTAGTTTAAAGAATGTTAAGTTTCTCTCTGTCCTCTCGTTGAGACTTATTCTACTTAAACCTCAAAATATGCCTTCACACCTCAGGTGTCAGAAAGGAACCGAAGTTGCAACTGAAAATCAAACCAAATTTAGGAAAGCTAGTATGTATGCAAATACGATTACTTAATAGAATCAATTATAACGTTTTGGAAGGTACACGGTCCCGAATTAACCAATTTGAATAAGCCCGTGTCAGGGGCCGAATTACCAAATGAAGAAATTAGATAACGCTTAACCCCAAGCTGTCTTCTGGATTTCCCGATTTAGCCACGTTCCCAGGGAAATTTACTCAAATTCCTTGATTCGAAAATTTCCTCACTCAGCATGAAAGTCAAGTCATTCTTAGTAAAGCTTAAATTGATATGAAGCATTCAGAATGAGTCTCCCGCATCAGTAATCCAGTTAAATTCTGCGTTGATGATTCAAGCGTGTTTCTCTTATAATAACTGGGCTTCAATACTCCAAATTGATACAGGATTTGATTATGTTCTTCAGGCCGTATTGGTCTGGATAATGTTTGTGCCTCCGCTTATCTCCTAGCGCATTTGTAGCTGCCTAGTTTCAATTGCCTATGCATGCAATGTTTGATTTATCGAAATTGCTAATTTTAATGGAGTACTTGTGTGCAATGATAAATCATCTTCAAGAATTCGTATGAACCGAAAATGAACTCCTAAACTCATAATTGAAATTTTTATAAAACACGTAACGCAAACAAATTTCAATGGGTTCGGGGGTAAATCGATATCGATGAGACTATCCGAGCAGCCATAAAATGATATTATTATATGAGAAAGCTTTTTTTGTTGTAATCTTGAGAAATACATATGTTCCATTAAACTTTGAATAAGAAGACGACTTCACAACTTACTCAAAAATTTAATGTCAGCTATTAAGTTCCCAGTGCCACCTTTATGAATGAATTACTCAACTTTTAGCGGCAAAGGAAATTTTCTCGGTTACCTATTTTTTCGTACAAATTTTCATGTGAAAACTTGCCTGTTTTGCAAAATTTCATGTTAGAATGTAATGGGTGAATGTCTCGTCAAAACTAACTTTACGTATTTTCGAAGAATACCCATTTTACCCGTGTTTTTATTTTTGGTTATTTACCCAAAACTCTATCAGAATACACTTATCAATTATTATTAATCATTAAATGGGGATAAGACGTTATCGCATTTGGAATTGATATTTTTTACTCTAATCTTCATAAACAAACCCTCGTGGAGATTAATTTAATATTTTTTATGGTGATATAACAATGAGTTCTCGGATTGTTGGATTACAAAATATTTCGCGATAAAGTCTTGCGCTATGTACTTGAATACCTATTATAACCATAATTTAAACATATCATAAATTTGAGGAAAACTGGCCTTTTGACAAATTAAAAATTTCACAAAAACATGTCCTGGATTTCTATTCTGATAATCTTTAAATTACTAACATTCGACATTTTTTTTCAGAATTTTTTACAATAATTATTCTTTAAAGACCAGAACTACACAATCTTAACCTTTTACTAAATCTTCCTGAAATCTTTCCTTCTCATTTTTCTTTTGAGGTTTTCAAATTTTCATTAAGGTAAACATTGATCAGGTCTCACCAGTTTCACTAGATAACTACAAACTAGAAAGTAGTGGAAATAATTTGACTTGATTTAGTTTTAAAATTCTTGAAAATAACTCGTAACATCTAAAATTGAATTGAATGACATAGAAATTCCGAGGTGAACACAAAATATTATTTAATAAGTTAAGCTTCCGATAAATCTTTCAGGGCACGAGAAGGTTTAGGCCTACTTCGAATTTTTAAAGACAACAAGTATTCTAAACAAAAGTGTTCACAATAATTCGATGTATTTAATATCTCGAATAACTTTGTTCCAAATTTTCAATTTCTTTCATTTTTGTTTTCAGAGATACATATTTCCGTCGGATTTTTACCTTCCTTTAGCTAATATTTCCTCGAAAACATGATGCAACAATTAAATTAAATCTAGCCCTAATTATTGCAGCACTTTTTACAGTTTTTCAATGTTTCAAGCATGATATTGTCAAATAGATAAATCGATTTTTTCTCGAAAAAAATTATGCTAAAGTCGACTTAAAGTGTGTATATATATGCTAATATAATCTTCAGATTAACAAATAAATAACAACAAATTAAACAAATATGATTGTACAATATTATATTTGTAAGTCACTTATAAAAAAAACTCTCTAAGGTCTTTAATTTTTTTTACTTTGACAACTTTGCTCAAAATAGTTCAGAAACGCAGTTCACCGAAATTTCCTTGGGAAAGTCATAAATTATTGATATCAAAAATTACTCGAAAATATTCCAAACTTTTAAATGTTCTTTTCCAATAATTCCAAAATAAAATCCTAGAGCCCTATAAAATCTCTCAGGGGTGTTGAAATAATTATTATATCTTTAAAAGGAAATGAATTCATTCATTCACGAAAATCATTTCTTCTTTTATTATTTTTTGAAATAACAGTGCACACACAAGTAGGGACTGTTGGAGCAGCTGAATTGTACACCATTCTCAGTTAAAATTAACTGAGAATAACATTCACCTTTTACAAAGGACCTGAATGGAAACCCTCATTAACGTTTCGATGACAACTTTGTCACCCTCTTCAGAACCTACGAAAATATTATTAACCCGAGAACAGGACAAAAATACTTGAAATACGACTAAGTAAAACGTTTGAAGCATTCCTAAAATTTACTTTTTGAAATAAATCAGGCCAATCATTTTAAAAGAGTAATTGGAAGTAAGCAATTGATGTATGAGAAAATTTCTCATATTCAAAAGAAATGTTATGTATGTCTGTATGCTTTATTGTATTCGAAAACTACTAACTTACCTTAAAACAACCTTTTAAAATGGTTACATTGATTGGAAGACTCATATTAAAAACTGAGACTCTTCAGCAATCGACAAGAGGAATTTTAAGAGTGCTTCACGTATTTTACATACTCATATTTAATACATTTTACTTCCGTTAACCTTATTATTTTTTTTCTCAGATTCTGAAAACGAGAACAGACTACTGATCAATGCATTAAGAAGTATTTTTATCCGAGCTCCTAATAAAGTGTGAATATTCTTCTCACTTAGTTTTAACTGAGAATAGGGTGCAATTCACAGTCCAACATCCCCTTAGCTATGCTTTTTCCAACCATATTAAAAATTACTCCAAGAACTCTCTGAATCATCACTTTACAACCTTCTAATTTTCAATATCATCAGCATTTCGATAATTAGCATTCCTTCCGCGACAGCGCAGAACTGTGATTGAGAGTTACATAAACTATTAAAACCTCTCAAGTTTCGCCCTCCAAGAGGAGTTTCCAAAGAAAAACCCTAAGATTGACACTGGCGCATTACGGCAGATCTCCGGGAAATACCGTTGAGGAAATTCGATGAAAACGTAAAGCTTTGCACACATTGTGACAGAATGTGCCATTTTAATATTCCCGGCTGTTTCAGCGAAACTTTATTTGCACGCTCATTAAAAACCAAGTCTGAGGTCTTATCTTTTGATGTGATAAATACATTACGCATGCATATTTTATTATTTATTCACGAGGATCATATGGATTAATAAAAATCAGTAATCTATTTTTTTCTTATACTTGATCTTCTGCAGCGACATGATAATTAGGTGACCTTGCTGATAAGTTCAGATAAAAATACCTATTATAATTGTTATTATACCACAAAAAAACATCTGATTTGTACACGCCCAAAGAAACTGAACAAAACGAAAAAAGTTTTTACCCCACAAATAAATCACGCACAGCAGCAAAAAAACGAAAAAAAAATCAACAAAGGTTCATCAAGCACATTTTCTTCAAGAAAAAACGAATGAGAAAAAATCGCGTGCTACAAAATTTGCGCCCAAAAACAATTGATAACTCGCGACTGGATTGGCTAGGCGAGCTGCGACAGTCCGACGATGTTCAACTGTTGAACGGCGATATCGCGATGACTGAGCGGAGAAAAGCGCTCTCTGCAGCGCCAAAGTTTGGAAAAGTTGGAGGGCGCCGACTCGCTGTTGCGCTTTTGTTTTTTTTATTATGATGATTTTTGCTAATCCGCTCGTAAAATGCGACTTGTGGGTGGTCATTTATTAAACGGTCATTATAGTGACTGGAATAAGGCCAAGGGAATCTCGTTATGTCACTAAACACACGAAATCAATTTGCGGTATTTATAAATAGTATCTGTCAGAAAAACCAACGATCTTACGATCCTTAAAGACTTGTATATGTACATGTATAGAGAACGCGCAATTTCAATTAAAAAAAATTTTTTTCTTGAGTTTTGTTTTAAAAGTTGTTTTATGTTTTACAAGGTTACTCACATCTCAAACTAAACTCGAATGCAACTGCTTCCACTTTGGAGATATAAAATATTTGCCATAAATAAAAGAAATACTTTAATTAGAATTTTTTTTTGTTTAACAAAATTCTGAACATTGCCACAGTGTGATTTGCTTTCCAAAAACTTTAAAATAGATTTTCACAAAATATCAACATTTTCTTCTCCATTGCAGGGATATTCCAATATTGTCAACTGATTTTCGGACACAATAATTCTTTAACTATTTTTGAAGTATTTTCGAGAGAAGTTTCGAAAAATAGTTTTAGTTATGAGAATTGACTGAAAAATTTTAATTGAGTTTCAAGTTTTTTAAGGAATCTAATGCTATTTACGCGAGTTGAATATTTTTGGATAAGGTCTCATCTGGTATCATTAGATATTTCCTCATATTTGACAGAATCTCTAAAAGAGTTAAAAATGATAAATATTCACCAATAGGTGAAACAAGTCCAGATTCGGCGATTTCACTTCGAGTTAAATATATTTTTAAACTCTGAACTCAAATTCTGTGATTTCAACTCGAGGTCCGTTCGAAATAAAAACAAAAATTTTGCAGTTTCAGTTTGCAGTGAGAATTCTTTTCAAATTTAAACATTAAAAAATTAGTACAAAATTTTAGCAAAAAAAAAACAGTCAAAAAATTGAATAATAATCTCAAGTATACAAGGTGGTCGAGATTATCTGACGCCCATAATTATGGAAAAACTATATGACGTTTTCCGTTGCGTATTGGAAATGGTATACATAATTGGTTTCTAGAACAAAGAATCCGCTTATTTTACAAGGAACCAACCGCCAAGCTCGAATTAGTAAATAGGACAAAGCAATCGGCTCATCTATGTTCTCCATACAATAAAATTGTTATAAAAAACCATCAATTGTGGGAATGTTTATCAGCAATCGAATCAAAGAACTTTCGATGAGAAATTTCACAATTTGAAATATTAAAAACAATTATTTTAAAAATATGAATAAGTCATCTTGGTCCTATTAAACGAATGGTACATTTTTAATTTTTTAATTAGCCTCGCAATTCTAAGAGTATTTCATATATCTTGAACATCTCATCATATGTGCAAAGATTACTTGAAAATGTTCATTAAATTCTCAAAGGCTCTTTGAAATCACCAACAAATCTGTGCAAAGTAAGATTGTTCAGCAAATTATTCTTTTTGAAAATTTCATTAACACATTTTTCAGTGTTAGATTAAAAATAAACGTTTACCGAACTATCACGAGAAGAAATAGATCGTTAAAGTTCAAATGCAGCAATTCTAACCAATGCTCACGCAAATATAGGTAGGTGTTTTGCTTCTATTCAATGACAGAAAAAAATGAGCTTTTGTTAAATTTCAACTTAAGCCACCAGCCTTAACGTTCCAGCTCAAAATATTTTCATTTTTCACTGTTGTTTAGAAGCAATAAAAACACAGGCGCTCGAATGTTATTAGCTTAATGTTCCTGTAAATGCGTAAGCAATTTAAAAAGATTAGAATGTTTTATTATGCTTGTTACTATTTGTTCTATCTACTTCCAGATAAAACTAAAGTTACAAATTTTAGCGTAATCAAAGCCAATAATAGCCTCAAATCAAGCTCTTTTTGTAAATAACACGTCTAAAAATACATCTAAACTCTATTGGCGTACTGGATCACATCCAAAAAAGCTCATTTTTACGACTTTATGACAACAAATGTCTTAAATAATGATCGGGGATTAAATTGGATAAAGGATGTGCTTTAAGCTTTATAGTCTGATAGGGCCCAGTTACCTGGTAATAGGTGAAGTTATCTGGGGCTTAGACATTATATAAAACGCCCCGACTTGATTTGAGTCTTCAAAACAATATATTCAGATGAAATAATAATGGATCTGATGCCATGGACGTTTCGTGTGTCAGCCCAGCAGAGTGGCAGATTTAATTTGATATATTAACAGTATTTTAATGTTTTTCGCTATTAGTTTATATGGATTTCATGTGATATTTATAGAAATACAGAAAAACGTACTTACCGAGACGTACTTTAGTTAGAGACAGGTAGTTAAATGCGGGACTTACCTAGAAAAAAAATGTTAAATGTTAGTCTTTTTAAATGAATAAATAGGTTACACAATATAAATACAACAAGTAAGATTCCTTTAAAATCCTAAAGTTTGATTTTCTATTCAGATTTAATTTTTCAAAGTGTTTTGCGATTTTTTTCCAAAAAGAAAATTCCATCCTTAGCGCGCCACTGAACAAATCAACTTCAGCTCGAAAAAAAATATATCAGAAACTCGATTTGATTTAGATAACGAGGGACAGGGGCGTCTCTAGTAGATGTGTGCATGATTGATAATTTCTGCAAAAGGCTTCATTTGTTTAGCGCCCCGCTGAATAAATACATTTACCAATGAAAAATCATAGTGAAAACTCGAAAACATGGAAATTTTAGTTTGCTATCAGTATCAAAAACCAGGAACGTCTCTAGAGATAATAAGAAGAAATAAAATTGCACGGCTGTTGGTTTTGAAGTTTTAAGATTTTTCAAAAATTCTTCTCTTCTTAAGCACGTTGTTCGGAATCTCTTGAGCTATCAATCATAAAAGAAGAATAAAAGAAACTTTAAAATTTAAACAAGATAGATCCACGAAAGAGTTTCCTATTCCAAAAAAATATCAGCGTCCTCTCCGTCGGCTTCTTACATAACACGCCTGAATTTTCATCATGGAAGAGCCATTGAAGATTTTCAACAAGGAAAAAATAAATGAGAATTAGCAACTTTGCAACTGAACGGGCTTAAATAAACAAACATTCTTCTCCGTTCCGAAACCGCCCTGAAAATCGTTCGGACACTACAAAATTCTGAGACGTTTAGTACTCGCAATCCCGGATCAAGATCAAGAAAAAGCGGCTGCTGAAATTTTGTTAAAGATTCTTTAATTTTGCATCCAAGAACTCTTAGCCGAAACTCAATGGAAATTCCCTTTCATCAGAAACACCTAGATCTCTAAGAAACTTTGCGCCTCAATCTTATAATAATTAATCACAAAACTTGAAGAAGCATCAAACTAACGAGAGTTTCGCTAAAACTAGAATGGAAGATCCTGAAAAAGGCAAACTCTAAGATAAACGAACAATAAATAACTAATTTCTCTATTTACAGGACAATTACATATTTCCATTTCATATGAGTGACTCACAGTTTGCTTATGAGTTACTTGTAACGATTTACTTCAATCAACAGTGTATTCTATGTTTCATATGGATTTATTCATATTAAGCCTCGTCAGTTTTATTTTCATAGTAATGAATATTAACGAAACAATTACTGAATCGCAAGTGTTAAATTAAAAGTATTCCAGTCAAAATGATGTCACCAATTAAACGTGCAATATATATTTTGTTTAGAAGATTTTTACTGCCGCCATGTTTAGTTTCCAGATTTTTTAGAAGAAAACCTCTCCTTATACCCGCATTAGCTTTGCGTGCGCTTGCTGTCAGCATTTAAATTCATTTTCCCTTCGTCGCATAGATAATACAATATTTTACGATGCGATCGTTCACGACAACTCTAAAACTATTTACTTATATTTCCCATTTTCCATATCGACTCAGGCAAGACATGCAAATTTATCCAGGAACTGGGTATGAGCGATCGTAATTGAAATGTAGCTATGAATCAGGTTTGTAAAAGCTCGACATCTATACACGTATTTTTAGATCGACGGTTCCTTAAAATCCGAACTCGACACAAAATCTAATAAAGCAGCTCTTTAAATTTCATTGCCCGTGAATATCGAGAAACTGAATGAAGCGACCCAAATATTGAGTCTCAAGTCACTTCCTCAATTACTCAATAATCCAGACCGCCCCTGGCAATTTTCCCAGGGTTGGCTCAAGTTTACATGCATGTCCACTTGTGTCAGCAGACAAGGAATTAATTGGTATTGCGCCTAGCGATAATTTTATTATTTCTGACACGCGACTAAAAACCGATTTAACCTTAAACGAGTATTTGCCAAACCAACGTTCGATTTGCTGGTACTACATGGAGCTAGGTCTGATTAATGACCGCAATTAATGATGATCAATCTGAAATATATCTGGTTAGACAGGCCAGCGGACTTTGCTTTCAAGGCGGCGCCTTTTAAGTATTCGGCCATGTGACTCGGTGGATTTAAGCCTGTTTGATTTTATAATTTGAGAGTTCCTGTCATGGTTTCTTCTAGTAATTGTTCTGGTTCAGTTGACGATAAAAAATCAAATTGAACAAAGAAGACGTTCGGGTCAGGAGACCTGAAACTCCGTAGGTCAGCTCCTCAAACCACCGCGTGTCAAATAACTTTCAATCAAGGGCAACCGTCAGGCAAAGTATTTCGGTTAACTGTAAAGGTCTTTCACAGATCTTCTTCAAATTCTTCTTCAACTGTCGGTTAACTTCAATTTTCAACTGGATCTTTAAAGATCGGGGCCAAGTCAATTGCTCTCTCAAGATTTCTAATTTCAATGATGCTATATTTGCTGCTTCTCGGAGGTCTTGAAAAGGTCATTTATTTAAAATTCAGTCACGTACTCTATGTAAAAATTTAAAATTGAATGAAGAAGATCTTCATGTTCCTTATACGAACGGACTTTCGAGGTTTTACTCAAAATCAATGATTTTAGTGGATTTTTGGTGGACTGGACTTTGCACTTGAAAATTTATACGTTTCGCAATATCAAAATAACGATTATTAGGATCTACGGACCTACGGAAGAAGTTTGGATTTAGGGAAAACGACATAATACGTTCTTTGTATCTAACAATGCCTCAAAACTGAAGTTCCAGTGTTGATATATCCACAGTGACAATGAAATGAAAAGCAGCAAAATTATCATGTTATTTTCCTGAATAATAATTTCAAAATCCTGAAATTTATAAAAATTTCCCAGTTTTCCATTATTTCGTTCTAAAACTTTTTCTAACTTAAAAAAAAACATACAATAAAGTATTGACCTGCTAGCTCTGTCAAACCCCTTAACAAACCAGCGCACTGCTTTACTGCCGTGGTAACACGAATCTTCAACAAATCATTCAAAATGCTCAATCCAAACGACTACGATGCGCTTTTAGCACCTGAATGCGCCCATTTTCTCTTAAAATAATCGAAATGTCGCCCTTAGGACCCGGAAAAAGTTTAAAAAATTTGGTTTTTGGACTCACGATGTCTTAAAAAACTACCGAGATTGATTTGAAAAGGACCGAAGTCTTAAGTTCTTGAAGCCCTCAAAACAATTTTGGGATTAGAACACTTCTGACCCTAAATGTTCCGCATTAATATTTTCTCACGCCACAATCAAACAATTTCTATCAAAATTGGTCGCCAGACACCATTTAGTAATCACCATCAAAACTTATTTTTCTTGCTTTTCATTGTATTTTCACCTCAATTTTGCCCAACATTTTAATAGCCACTATTATAATAAATAATTGCAATAAAAGAAACCCTTAACACGGCCAGTTCATAGCCTCATTTCCATCTGCACATACCTTAATCAGGAAATGTATGCAGAAATTAACAGCCGCCATTTCTCTGGTATGTGTGGCGCATTTTCATATGTGAGCATTTTTTTATATATAGCATTCCCAATGGTGCTATTTACTTATTTAAGTCTATACAAATGGGTCTGGGTAATTGAATTTCCCCTACTAAGGGCGTCATAACAATAATTAGAGCTTTTCAGGGTTCGGTAAGTAGAGTGGAAATTTAAAATCCGCATAGCGGACACCTTACTTTATTTCTATGTAAGTTGCTTATATAGAAGACAACATCCATGCACGCAATAGTACAATGCAATTATAGAAATTCATTACTAAGGGAGAACTGCACGGAAATTTGCTAGTATATATGTCAATAAATGTCTGGATTTTTCTAGTCGAGCTTAGGGGTAGTTTACCTAAGCTTATGTAATACAGTTTTAGCCTCGACTATGCATAATACAAGATCCGCATCTCCAAAAACCTTTCCAGCAGTTTAAGTGATTTAAATACCCATACAAGTCGGGGCTCCGTACCAAGCAGCGATGCGCCTCTTCCCCATGAATGGGCATGATTTACAACAATCTCCAACATAAATTATTCCCTTTGCCTGGCTACTAATAGTCCAACAGACAGTCATTCCTGGATGCATTTTTTTTTAAGATTCGTCCCATTGAGAGCGATCTCTGCAAGTAGAAAAGAAGCTCTTTCACGATTCGTGCTCCAAGTGCGAAACTCGAGCTGTCCTTCATATGCAAATGGCACTGTTTGAATATTCATTCGACTCATTATTCCGGCCGAATAGGTTCCGACGTAATATTCTAATTCCGTTAACTCATCCAGACAATGTCGTTGGCGCTTATAAAGCATGTTACCAACAGTGGACCTGCAGCTAATAAGGTGCGTGTCGTACTTCTTTAAATTATGTTGCATGTAACATATAAATCTGCAGTGCTGCTTTTATTATTAATGCAGGAGTTTATTTGACTGTAAATGAATCAAGTAGTACTCACTGTCGTCCAAAGACAAAACTAATTATAAAAATTCCACTGCGATTAAAACAAAATCTAATGCTAGAGTCTCCCTCAAGGTGCGAAAAAAGTTTGATTTTTGCTATAGACGGTGTCCATATAACGGCCCCATCGCCTCCTATAAGTTCATTTGTGATTTCGTTAATAAATCAATTATGGAAATGTATATGAGGCCAGTGAAGGGAATTTTTAAAATTAGCGACAAGGGCCTCTCGAAAAAGGTGGGGCGCCATAACGTGAAATTTTTTAAATAAGATTCTCTGCATTTTTTCACGTGGTAAAATCTTTTCTTGACCCTGTGTTAATTTTTTGATTTTTTTTGTCCTGAGATGCAGTGACGCGAGGTTCCCACAGTTTAAAATAAATTTTAGACATTCGCAGTACCTTATAAAAAATTTTAATCGCAGTTAGTTTACGTTGAATTTTGGTAATTTTAGGATGGATTTTCCTGTAAGATCACCTTAGGAGGCACTAATGCTCACTTCGCCAAAGACACGTCCAGGGTGTTCACAATAACAACTTTGATTTATGCCTAAGTGTTTAACATGCGTTGCCATGATTTCTATGTTGTTTTGACAGCTCATTAAGCTCCTTACTAATTTCTCTTACGCTAATGCTTGAGTTTTCTACTAATGATAAAGCGATATCCAGTTGATTTTGTTCTTCTGAGACCTTCCTCTTTCGACTTTTCTTCCATAATTAAAGTTGCCAGTCCTTTCGAAACGCTCCTTTAGCCTTTCTAGGCTCCTTTCGATGGGATGTCATAAATTAAGAAATCATTGTGCCGAAATGCTAATAAACCTTTTCCATCACACGAACCATTCTTGTTGAGTACAGTTCATTATGATGGCCAGGTTTAAAATGAACAAATGTCTAAGGAATAGAAAACCGTAAATGAGCTGTCAAAACTTTAAACTAAAAACCATGGAAATCATGGCAGTGTATGCTTAACACTCAGGCACTTAACCATGAATACGAGTTTTTCGGAAATAATAATTCAATTCACATTTACGACGAATAGACATTATTTTATACCGAAAGAAGAAACCTGAATGTCCTTTCATCCCACGTTATAAAAAACAGATTACCCTATTTGAAAAAAAAACAAGAAAACTAAACTTGAAATGATAAAAATTGAAGTGGCTATTACGAACACCTTGTATATATTTTTGTCTAAATAAATATTCGTGCCTGCTAAGGTGATCTTACATGAGGCTCCATCCTAAGACTATTAAAATACGAGGTAAGCTAACTGTGGCATTAATATTTTTATGACGCACTGCAAATGTGACTTTTTTTAAACATCATAAATTCAAGTCAGTGCATCCAAAAGCAAAAAAAAATCTGGGAACCAACACACGATCAAGAGAGGATTCTATTACGTGATAAATATACAGATGGTCCTATTTGAATAAGAGACACTTTATGAAACCCCAATTTTTTGAGACACCTTGTAGCGTTGTAACTAATTGTGAAATTTAACTTGATTAGCCTCATATATAATCCATTCCCGTAATTGATTTTTAGGAAAAGACAAATAAACTCATGGGAATCCGATAATTAAATGGACATCCTGTATAACTGAAAAAAAGAAGCTTCTAATATCTTTCTCGGTTTCTGAAATATGAGGTCGCTATGAAACCCACGTTCCCTGTGTGCTTTTAAATTCCAGTAGTCCAAAAAATGCAATTTGAAAATTACAGAACATGAGTTGACCAGGAGCAATATATCAAACAATATTTTTCAATACGTAAAGTCGAAAAACAGTACATCGAAAAATTCGGAATTTTTCTGAAAATTTCCTTTTTGATTTAGAAATTAGATCTGTGCATATGCAATATGCATCTCTGCCATAAAAAAATAACTTGTAAATGTACATTGATGAGACTGAAATGAATATTTTTAGTAAATTCTCTTGAAGATTTGAATCTTTTTAATTTGAATGTAAATACCGATAAATATAGGGACATCTCTGTCCAAAATTTACCTTTTAAACCCTGTATTTTAATTCCTGAAAATATACAAGAAATTAGATTTTAAAATATTCACTTTTAGGTTCCTTGTACCCTTGATTCTTAGTAAAGCTGTTGAATAGAAATCTAGTGTGAAACTTTGTAACTTCAAAATGGTTAGAGATGTGCATAGGAGTCCCTACAATCGAAATTATCTTTTAAGTCTCTAGTTTCTACTGCGGTGAGAATATACACGATGTTTCTTTCAAAAAGTCAGATTTGAAATGGTTAATAGATGAAGAGATAATAACATGTAATTTTAGTAAACTCGAGTAGATAAAAGTACTCTCTTAGGCCTTATAACTTGAAAACGGCGATAAATACGTGTAGGGATAGCTGCACTCGAAATTAGCTCTGAAAACTCTAGATTTTAGTTACCCAGAAGTATCCAGAATGTTTCGTACGAAAATTCAACTTCTGGGTGAAACTAGACGATGAAATGAGAATAGATTATTCTAGTAAACTCTTAACGAATAAGACGAACAAATGCATCTAACGAATAAAAATCTCGTCTGAGGTCTTGTAACTACAAAATAATGCTTCATTTATAATAGTCGACTTTGCAAGTGGGGATACACGAGGAGAGGAAATTGACGTTTTTCACTCATTTTCGCAAATGAAAGTTTCCTGTTTGAGGCTCCGTGGCCTCAAAATAAATTAAGACAGACATAGAGACACTTACAGCTTACACCATCTTTCTAATTTTTAGTTTCAAAATATCCAAAAAAGGTTTGGAGGAAGAAGATACTGGTTTAGACATTCTTTTGCTTGCTTACACAAAATGATTGATCCGAGCAGTAACAAAGGCACCCAGAATAAATAACAAAGATTTGTCCAGTCTGCAGAACAAAACAATAAGACACTTTCGGCCAGGAAGTCCGCTCCATTGTTGCTATTTTTATGCCCTGCTTTCAGGCATTTAAACTGGTTTTTGCCTCCACTTGGCCCTTATACAATAGAAGGAGAAACGCATTTCTTTTTCCCATGAAGCACGCGTACAGAGTGTTCATCTTTCGTTAGATTTAAACGATACAGGCCATACAGTAATTGACATAAGGAAGGAAGAAAGGTGTTAAAAGCTTCATTTTTGAACATAGTCGATTGGACCAAAGAGAATAGAGCCATCTTCAATTCTTTCAGATATACGGAAGATTTATTTAAATTGATGATTTTCGATTCTTCGCCCCATTTTGACTATTAATTAAGTTAAGGAGAATCTGAAAACAGTTCCTAGTAGAGATTATACGTGAAATCCAGATGTACATTCAAAATTTTGACATCCTATGTATTTTTATATCATTAAATAATATTTATTAATAATTTTTCATTTATAGAATTAAGATTAAATACCAAAAGAGCACGTTTTTTCAAATAAACACATTGAAAGTTACTTTATAATGATTCTATACCTTCTTAAGATTTATAAAAAAATCTTTAAAACTGACATAGCTAAGCAACAAAAAAATTGTTTTTATGCATTAAAAAAATGGTGCATAAAAAAAATAGTGTAAAAAAAGTTTTATTGTTCTTGTCATGAAAACTTTTTATACAAGCCCTAACGACCACATGTTAGGACAAATATATTCTTGATTTCCGACAAAAACAAAATTAAAAAATTTTAATTAATAAAGGGTACTCTCGGAAAACATTTATTTAGATTTAACTATCCATTTAAAGATTTAACAAAAAACTATTGAAAATATTAACAATAGAATTGAACGTGACAAAAATTGGTTGACAAATAAATGTTCGGAATTTTATTTATTTATGTACTAGTTACTAGATACTCATCGAAAGAACAATTGCTATGCTTTGTTAACGTCATTGTCAGTTACCAGTGTCCGTTACCCTACAAATGGGTCGCGGAAAAGCTATTAATGCCCAATTAAGACAACTTATAATAAAGAAATATTATACGGAAACAAGAGTTATCCAAATTGTCAATGAATTGGATTTATCAAAATCTACTGTTAGTGATATCTTAAAGCACTATCGAAAAACCGGTAGCATCAGAATTAAAGATACCGGCAGACCACGACTTGTAACAAATACAGACCAAAGAACAATTAAAGAGTTTGTAAAAATGATCGAAGGAATACCTTAAGAGCTGAAACAGCATAGTATTTTAGGAAAAAGAGAAACCATTAATTACTAAAAAACAAAAAAGAGCAAGACTTACTTGGCCTAAAACAAAAGTGAATTGGACTATAGAAAACTGGTCGGAAGTCATTTTTAGCGATGAGTCCTGTTTTGATGTGTGTATTGGTGATTTTCGGAAAAGGATCATTACATCGAAAAAATAATGGTTCCACAAGGGCTGTATAAAAAGAATAATGGCATCTTCACAGCGCATTATGATATGGGGCTGCATGTCAGCAAAGGTTGGGAAAAGATATCAAATAGTAGATGGCATCGTCAGCGACGATCAGGAGATTCTTCAAAATAATCTCCTTCCTACCATAGCAGACCAATTTCCGAATCGAGATTTTATCTTTCAGCAAGATGGTTCGGCGTGCCATACGGCTAAATCAACAAAAAGTTAGTTCGGGAACAACAATTTAAATGTGTTTTCTTGGCCGTCAAGCAGTCCTGACTTGAATGTCATAGAATTTTTGTGGCACAAAATGAAACAAATTTTAAAGGCCTATCCTCAACGAATAGCAGAGGATTTAAAGAGAAAAATCGCAGAAATTTGGGACTCTGTTCCAGTAAGATGCATGCCAAAACTTAGTAAATTTTATGCCGGCTAGAATAAAGGCAGTAATTAAGGCAAAAGGCAATGTAACACCTTATCAATCCAATATTTTTTCCCGTTATCCAAATATTTAGTTGCCAACCATTTTTGCTCACGTTCAATTCTATTGTTAATATTTTCAATGGTTTTTTGTTAAACCTTTAATTAGATAGTTAAATCGAAATAAATGTTTTTCGAGATTACCCCTTATTAATTAAAACTTTTAATTTTGTTTTTGTCGGAAATTATAGGCACTTTAATATCAAAAATATGTTTGTCCGAACATATTGTTGTTACGGCTCGTACATATTTTTTTCCAATGTACACAAAAAATATTTTTTAAGTAAGGTAATGTACAAAGAAAAATAAATAATTTTTAATGAAGTAAAAATAAATAAGATGCCCCATTGACAAAATTACAAAAAAATGTATCATGTGTGAATTCGATAGAAAAACTTTATAAGGGACCGTTTTCAGTTCTTAGTTGACTTACTTAACAGTAGAAATCCAACAAATAATCCAAAAAGGCGACTTTTTAAAAATCTCCTATATATCCAAGTTAAATGAAGATGGCCCAATTCTCTTTCAACCAATGGTCTAAAGTCAAAAATTCAGCTGTTTCTCTATTTACCATCGTTTGCCCTGCAACTCGTGAAATTACAGAAAAATCAATACTCTTTATATATACAATATTACGATGGTGGAAACTAAAAATGGATTATTTTAATTATATCTAAATTCGGTTAGGTAGAATAACGCTTATCGGATTTCCTGCTTTATACGTGCTCGACCGAAAAACCAGCATAAGCTACAGGTGTCAAAAGGCATCCCCCAAACAACCCCCATATCAAACAGCACTCCGAACCGGACCTTACAAAAGCATATTTCAGCAGTGCAAATTTGATTATGCCGCGCAGAATGCATCGTATATACCGAAAACATTCCGGATATTTGTCATAGTAATCTGAACAAAGTATGATTAAGTTTCTGCCGTAGTATTACATTCGCAGTGGGGGCTCGTTGATTGGGGGCGGAGCTCCAAGATAAACGACCCTCAAGTGCTTCAACCATTTCATTCAATTTATCTACTGATGCTGCTTTTTTCTGTTTCACTTTGATGTCCAAATTCGTACTTCTTCGCTTATCCTCCCTATCCCTCTCCTTAATCCGATCAAATTCCTTTGTTTAAGTGTGAATTCGGTATATGGAAAAACAAAATTTTCTAAGATCATCGGATGTTGTTCGTTGCAGGTATGGAGTTCGTCTGTCTTGAACTGTATAAGGATATCTATATGGTTTCAGGTTCAAGAGTGTAATAATCTATTCTTCTTGTAGAAAGCTTCACGAAATATCCCGTTGATGTTTTTTTTTTTAATTCTTACTCGTCTATTAGCTCAATTGACACCTTTTCTGTTTAATAATTATACAACGAATGAACTCACAGGGTTTGGCCATTACTCTGTTCGATATTTGCAATTTCGATTAGATCAGAAATGTTTTTAATTTATTATGTATTAATACATTAATACACTGAAATAGAACCCATCATTTGATATTTCTGAATCTTTAAAGTATTATTAATAACTTTTCTCTAAAACAGATGGCACTGAAACCCTTAAAACTCAACTTGCCTCTGTCACCCCCTCTATCAACGCTTCAACAAAAAACCCGATAATCAAGACTAGAAAATCAATACTTCCTACAACTCCCTGCATTATCCTTTGTGGAGAATGGCAGAAGTGCCGATAGAGGGAGCAAATAGGGACAATTAACCGACTTTCAAAAGGGCCAAGTCGAGGGAATTTAGAAAAGAGACTCTGGACAAACTGAAGTTTTTATTAGAAATTTGAAGTACCACTTCGAAATTCACTAAAACACTTTCGAAGAAGGGTTGAATATTGAAATCAACGATAAATTGAAAAAAATGTTTGGCCTGGGTCTCATATATGGACATATAAAGCTTTGTCCTGACTAGGATTGGTTGAGTTAGTGAATGAATCAAGACATATTTTGATTAATAGTAGAGCTTACCTAAGCAATCTCCTTCATCTGAACCATCCTTGCAATCCGGAAAATTGTCGCAAAGTCGGTCTTTTAGGATGCATTTAGTGTTATCGCAATGGAAGGCATTTCCTGTACACACTGTAGAAAAAAATGTATCCAGGATAATAAATTCCATATATTCAAACTGTTGAAAATAGAAGAACAATTTACTGGTCCTCATGAAAGTTGTAGGAATTAATTTCTGACCTTTGTGAGTATAAACTCATTAACAAGATCGCCCTTTTTATGTAAAGTTAATGCAAATATAAGTTTCTTTACCAAAATCAACTCGATCTAAGTTTATAGATTCATTTACACTGGGTGTTTTAGAACTATGGGACCAAACTTCTAGGAATTGTTCAGTGCAATAATAGAAGACATCTGAATATAAGAACTCGTGTGTTGCAAATGTCTCCCTAAGGCGTTACAATGTTATGATGCTTTGAAACAGTTATATACAAAAATGTGTTTTATCTTGTTTTAGTACGTTCCATTTTAATTTCCATATACAAAATAACACTACAGTAATTTTTCAAAGTGTCGTTCTTGAACTTCAGTGCCCCTGTTTAAACAATGTACATGGTTTCTGTGGACTTGATTAAACATTTTGTAATCGTTTTGAACGACTTTAAATTCCGATTTGATTAGACTATTCAGATCTTGTTTTGTTTTCACTGGCGTTTCATAAACCGGAGATTTCGCATACCTCCACAGAGAGAAATCTAAAGATGTTAGTTCGGGTGACCTACAGGACCAGGAAAGTACACCACCTCTGTCGATTCAATATTGTCTCAACACAAAATTGAAATATACATTCAAGTCCTTGGGCAGTTTGACTCCATAGTTCTGAAACGGCCTGTATTGTACGTCAATATAATTTGCTTTGGACACAAAAGTTTTTGTCTCCCCATTGTTTCCTTCTCTCATGAAATTCAAAAGAAAAAATAGATACACACTTACTTTCACACTCTTGTTCATCAGTTTTATCTGTGCAATCGTCCAGACCATCGCATCTGCTGCTGAGTGGAAGGCACCGGGTCAAATCACAGCTAAATTCGCCTTGAGCACATTCTAAAGAAGATAGAATTCGTAAGGAAACAATAAAGGATAAAAAAGAATACATAAACTGTTAATCAAATGTAGGAGAGAATGGTTTTTAAGGTTGCATTAGACATGAACTATATAATACAGCGAAGCCTCGTAGATTTAGTTGGCTGGCAATGATTTTAATGGCAATTTGATGAACAAAACAATGACCAGACCCTTTTTCGGTAATAGCAGAAGCCAAAACAAATCTCAGTTAGTAGTCGAAACAGGAGTGACATCAGCCCCAACACCACAACAATAGTTTTAGTAGACAATCCAACATCATCCACCATAAAGACCACCTACTATCTTCCTCCATACAGTTTTCTTCATCTGAGCCATCGGGACATTGCTCAGTTCCGTCGCATTTTTGATCTCCATAGTAAGTTCCCACGCCATCTGCGCAACTCTCAACATCATCAACTCTAGGCACAAATTCTCCATCCCCACTGCCGATATCGGGGATTTCGGTGGTGGTTGTGGTCGATGACAAAATGGAGGAGGTAGTGGTTGCTTCGAATTCTATAGTGGTTTATGGGTGTAGGGGTGAGAGAGGGTTTGATTTGTTTGCGTTAAAGTTAATTGGAAATATTTGTTCTTTGATTAATGTGATCAGGTTAGGGGTATTTTTATTTTGTTATGCAATACGTCCAATACAAATAAATAATTAAATAAACTCAAGATTATGAGTTATCATGTAATTTTAAAGGCGGTCTTTATTTTCTGTCTTCTGAACGATACAAAATCTGATTCTGGATTGAAAATCGGAAATTTCAACAGTTGCAAATACGTACTGAAAAAGTTTGTTAAACTCAAAATAACTGAACAGGGAACTTCAATTTTATTCAAGTTCGATACGTACTGTATGTATTCGTATTTAATTCCCTAAAAGTTTTGGAAAAATCTTAACGATTATCATTATTATTTTATTCATAAGTACAACACATAAAGGCGCACACACAACATAAATAATTTTTTTAAAGATGCTGGGGATTTTCATAAATTTTCCAACTCTCTATAAAGTTTTGGAGAGTTATGCATTTTAATATTGCTAATATTGCTAGAGGTTCAGTAATGTCTTAAAATTTAATTATATTCGACGAAATTTTTAGTTAATAAAGTGATTTCGGGGACAGTCATAAGCTACATTTGCCTTCATCTCTAGAATGTCCGTAACTCATCTATATTTGAAGAGAAAAACCTTAGGAGTATTTCAAAAATCTTTGAAACCGTCAAAGAAACAATTTTTGGGGGATTTTTTAAAGAAAATCTTAGGAAGTCTAATTATCTGAAACCTTATCCTGTGTCTGTGCGATTCTTATCTCTGCAGTGTAGAATTCACAGCGTTATATGATATCTTGGTGAGATAATTACTGAGGTATATGCCAGCTTCTGTAAGATTCTGCGGAACAAACTCAAAGTAGCACAAAGCGTTATAAAGATGCTAACCAATCGTATCGCTTTTCGCTATAGTTGAAGTGGCCACACGAGAAGAAATCCAATATGAAGTAAACAGTAAAGAAGGGGGAAGAGGGAGGGAGAGAGGAGGGGGTAGAACACATCTTTGAAAATAGTATTCGAACTTTTCCTCGCCCACCCAATCCTCCAGATTTAGCTCCAGTAGATTATGTTTTATTTCCAAATTTGTAAAAATGGCTCGGTGAAAAGAGATTCACCGATGAGGAAATGGACTTCGAAGTTGATACGTATTTTGAAACATTTGAAGTTTCTTACTATAAACAAGATATGGATCCCACAGCACATCACTGGTAAAAATGTGTGAATTTCAAAGGAGACTATGTTGAGAAATTATGTAATATTTTCAATATTTTTTTCAAGTGTTAGATTGGGTATTTCTAGGACCATTCTCGTAATCCGACAGTTCAACGGCCCTGTCAGCTATCTACGGAAACAGAATAACTTCAGAGCTCATCCAGGAATGCAGGAACGCTCTGCAGAAACTAACAGAACCAAAAAGAGCTGTCCTAGGCTGGATCTTAAAAAAAATGAATGGGCCGATAAGTTAATCAGCGTTCCCAATCATGCCTGAACGTACTTAAATCATGTGGAAATGGGTTAACAAAAGATATAACCCCCATGCGCTGAAGACATGGGCATGGATAACAATAAAGATAGGCTGAATATAGTCAGCAAAATTTAGTTAATCTAAGAATATCTTACTTAACTTGGACACATCCAAGGCACCATGGCACATGCCAAGGAAGACTGGGCAAAGCATTAAAAACTTAGTGAGACTTTGCAAAAGTCGCTGCAGCTTAAATAGACATACGTCACTCCTGGGAATGAAAGACAGCCCATTTTGCCAACACGGTAGTTTGGGAGTCAAATAATCATACGAGTTCCTAAGAGTGTGCAACGGGTGGATATGTCTTAGGTGCAGGGTTTAAGTCTTGAATGAGACGACAGCATTTTGCAAAGGAGAAGTAGGCCCACATGGAGCAAAAAGCTTCCCACATTAATATTACTACTACTTCTCTTTAAAACTTTTTTTTTCTCAGAGTTGATATCACAAATTCTTTAGAAGACAAAAATCTCCCGAATTTCCCATAGCTTCAATATTTGGAAAGAATAAATGTAGTTTCTGAGTGAATTCCTCAAAATCTTTTCCAAAAAAAAAAGTTCTCAGAGACCCTTCGAGATTTCTCACGTTGTTTCATTTTTAAGAAACTTCCCTGGAAATGTTTCGATTTTTAAAATCTCTTCTTTTAACTAGAAATGCTTTATTACAAATAATTCAACGTGAAAATGACTGAAACTTCCTTATAAGTTCTTATAAGGGAATTTTTTTATTTCATTCATATATTGATTTTAAATGAGTCTCTAAAAAAGGTTCTTAAAGAGAATTTATTCAAACAATTTTATTTTTGGAAACATTCCGTAGATATTTAGGAATTCCCGGAGTTCTCATAGAATGAAATTCCATTCTAAAAATTTGTCCCAAGGCAAAAAATTCTTAAGAACTGTCCTGATAACAAAATTTAAATTTCGTTATCAGTTTTATTTTCATTTTTGCATGGTTAAAGAGCATTTTTATTACTGTAGTTGATCTTTTAGAACCAACCTGATCCATCTGTCAATTACTTAAGAAGAGGAAAATCTAGATCAGGATAGTCCACCTGCCTTAAAACATTATTATTGCCTTCTACAACTAACAAAGTCGGTTACATGAAACAAAAGTTACTAAATTTAGGACAATCCTAAGATTTCAAAACAGTCATCGATCATTACAGAATTACGTTTTATATGTATTATAGTACAGGTGGAGGATAGAGGGGAGTTGCAAAATTGAGTTCATTTGTTTATTTATTTTTTGGGCATTCTTTAAATGCTTTCCTGCTTTACGAACCATTGATATAGATAGGTACCTCTCTCCTGGTAATTTTAAACTTGCAACACTGATGAATTTACATAAGTACATTAAATCATTTAACACGAAAGACAGTTTTATGAAGGAGATAAAGCAGTCGTTAAAATAAATTCACATTGGTTCCAATTGAGGGAATACGTCACTTTGCGTAATTCAAATCCTTGATCAAGACTAAATCATATTCCTTTTTCAACCGGCCATTAAATTTTATGCTCCATTGTTGCAAAACACAATAACAATTTTAATTAAGAAAAATGTATCGTAAATCAGATTAAATTTGTATGGCCAAAGAGCTGGTAAGCACAAATCATTTATTTTAATCTCAAATTGACGCATACCTCCACGGGGTGTAGCGGCAGTGGTAGTAGTGGTAGTGGTGATTGGGGGACACCCTATTTCATCAGAATTATCATTACACTCCCTTATTCCATTGCAACGAGCTCTCCTATCAACGCACTGTTTACTATTGCATGTTAGCTCATGTTCTTCGCACTCTAAAGGGTGAGGAAATTAAAATAAAAAAAAAATTAAAAACAAAAATAACCAGGAAAATATGATGGATATACAAAAAATAAAAAATAAAACGTTTTCGTTGGGTGTGATGTATATATTATACCTTCAAATGGTCTGAACTTGAAGTTATCAGGTGTGACAATGGTATCTCCAATGCGACGCTTGTCCCGGACGTGTTGGTAAAGGAAGTTTTCAATAGATTCACTGTCGTACCATCCAATGGACTTCAAATCAACGGTTACACCTACTTTGAAATTGTCCGATTTGTCCTTCCTACAAAGTGAAAAATTAGGAATTTCTGTGTCATTTTATAATAAATAAAAATGTTATATGTTTTTCACACAGAGTATTAAATATTTGGTATTGTGTAAAAGAAGAAATTTTTAAAAATCTGTGAATTACTTAATTCTTGAAGTTATGGTGAATGCAAAATAATACATGACTCAATTGAAGAATACGTAATCAAACGCAGGCTTTATCAAAATTCCTAAGGCATTTAACTATAATTTGAAAATATTATTACTAAAGTCGACACGAACTATGATACTACTCTACTTCTTTCTCACTAAATAAAGAAATAGAGAAATGCATTAGTTTAGTTCTATTTTTCGTTAATGGTCTACAGGCGCCAAAAATTGCTCATCGTCACCTATGCATTTCACTTTGAACTTTTTCATGTTTTCGTACTAATTTCCATTTATGGACTTGATGGAGTTGAAACCAGATCCGACTTCAATTTCAATTGAATCATGAAATCGAACGGGATTAATTACATTGAAACTTAGACTGAAATCTATTTGTATTAAAGAAATATTCACTAAGAAAATTAAAGTCAAACCCAATTCAATATGCCAGATAAAATAAATACCTAATAATCCCTCACTATTTTCAATTAAAACGAAAAAACTTCTACTTACTCTATGCTGATAACTGTAGGCTGTTGATCTCCCGGTTTGGAATCAAACAGCTCACGAACCCCCGTTTCCACCTTTCTAGCTAACTCCTGGAAAACCGCGCTGTCCCTGTCTTCAAATTCACTCTGATAGAATTCCGCCACTGTCACCAAAAACCTGTAGTACACTAAAACAAAGTTTATATATTAAAGAATATGTTATTTTAAAAATAATTACCAGGATGAGGAGGTACTGAATATGATGGTGAAGAAATTTCTGGACTCTCTGGAGGTTCCACTGGGATCGCACTGGTCGCGATTTCCCCGGAACCTCCGTCTTTTCCTGACCCAAATTCATCGTCGTTGTCATCTTCCTCGTCATCGACGCTGAATTCAGAAGGGCATTGCTCAAGGTTTTTACTATTAAGAAAAGGGCCTAACAAAATTACTTACCCGGGACCCTCTATCGCTCGGTCCTAGAAAATAAGAATTGGATGAGTTTTTTAGGACATGCATGTAAGGGGTAGAATCTGAAATGAGGATGAATGACAGAGATATTGAGGTAGATTTGATTTTTCGGATGCTATTCACGTATGGTATGTTATAAAAAACTATAATAAATATTATGAAACTTTCTGAATATTGAGAACAGCTTCGTAGATTTGGCAATATTACACTCGACGTGGAATTTGACAGTTTCTAATTAATGCTAAAAATTCTAAAGAATTAGGCACTTAGAAACACATGTAGAAATAAAAAAAAATTCAAAATTTAAGAAGACAATAAATTTGAGTAAATTTAAAAAAATATCAGGTTCTTACATAAAACAAGAACACGACATTGTGTTTTTTTAAATTTCGTTCACATTCACCATTTGTAGTATTTGATCGAATGGGCGGCAATTTTTGTTCAATAAAGCATTCAAATTCGAATTTTCATAAATCATAACTCAATACCCTGAAATGCAAACACATAATAAATACCACCAACATTAATAAATGCAATGATGAAACAACCCACGTTTTGGATTATAATTAAATTGACCATGCGCATTGTTAGAAGATAAAAATTCATGCTACTTGAGATTATTTTAACGACAAGAACAAGGGTGATAAACAACATATACAAACATGTCGCAATTTTTCTCCATTCACAATAATTTAACCCATGAAATTAATGGAAAAAGAATTGGATTTGGTGCTTATACGCTGGGTGCACATGTATAACACGATGAATCTTGAAATGATTTAACCACCAAAATATTAATTCAACACTAATGTAACTTACTTCGCTACCCAATTGGAACTTCTCAAATACATTGGCATTCTAATAAATAAGAAATTTAAATGAATTTTCATTTTTTTAAAATTGTTATTAACATCTTACATCGACATTGAAAACGGATTCATCATCGTTATCCTCAAACTGACCCTACAATTTTAGCGATTTGAGATATTGAAATGCATGTATTTTCTAACTTACATCTAAAGTATTGGTATCGTCCTCTTCTTGGCCCTAAAGAATAAAACCGATTATCAAATTTCTTGTTTATTAAACTGATCTTTAATAAAATTTTGTATAAACACGACAGTTACAACATGACGTTACGCAACAACAACGAGATGACTTACGTCCACTACTACCGCTCCTTTATCATCCTCTTCCTATACCAAAGTAATGTAGGGTTAAAAAGGCATAATATTGCAGAAAGAAAATTAGTAAATAAAAATCTAAAATCTCTATTTTGTTAATTGGGTTAAACGAATCAAAATTCTTTACGTTTTTCTTTTTATAAACTTACATAATCGTCGTCTTCATCTGGTTCCTATGAATGATAAAACCATACAAGTTTGCGTAAAGATAAATTTTGGCAAGAAGCACTTACGTCATATTCGGACTGTCTACTGTTTCTGGCCAGTTTTGAATGAGAGTCCTCAGAGTAGTGGAAAATAGAGGCTTCTTGGTGATGATTTTTTTGAAGGTGAGCATTTTCTTCATTTGAAAATAAACTACCTGCAAAAATTTGATTAATTCTTAACAAAACGGAACACTGGAAAGTGGATTGTAAAAAATTCATGGTTGTCACCTAGGGCACTGAAATAAGCCAAAACAAAAAAAAATCACAATTGTTTTAAACAAAATTGATAATTGAAATATTTAAAACTAAATTTTTAAATTAAAAAAAAAGCAAATTACAAATTGTCCTTTCTTCTGCGAGAAAACCCGACTGTATGTTCAAAAAAATATCAACAAAATTTCTATGCTTGAAAGTTAAATTTCGAAATTTAGAGTCTTTTTATGACAAGTTGTAAAAGCCATAAGCATAATGAAAAAATTATGACCATATTTATATCTATCTTTAGAACATTTCTAATAATGTCAAAGTATTAATAAATCATAAAGAAAAAACACAACAAAAGAAATCAAGGTTTTTCTAGGAGGTAACCCACGTGAAAACTTAAAAAATATTCCAACATTTTAGACTTGAAGCTGCTAAAAATAAGGAGACAATTCCTACTTAGAAGCTTATTATATCTTAAAAATTTTTCACGTTGGAAAATTTTAAAAACGAAAAAGTTATGAAAAAAATTTCAAAATTTTCAAATAAAATTGAGCACTGAAAAGCGGATTTTAAATATTTAGAATAGCTCCAATTTGAAGGTAGTTAAGGAAAATAAAAAAATATCAAAATTTTTTTCAATTTAGAAAATTCAGGGTCGTTAAGAAAAAAAAAAGGATCAAATCCCTGTTTTTACGAAAAAAATCCATTTAAAAACTTTTAAAATTATCAAAAATATTTTATATTTTTATACTGAAGATTAAAAGCCTTTCAAACCCAAAACTTGCCTAAAAAAAAAACTTACCAATACTTCTTTTAACCTTATTTACAGTTCGAGTTAACCAATGTTCCTCCTCTTCCCGTTGACTAGATATTGCCTGGTTATAACTACTAGAGGCTTCCCTTGCTATTCTATGGTGCTTTAAATTGGGTAGGTCTAAGTTGTCGAAGACTAAGTCTGAGTCCTCCTGCAAACGATAGAAGAACAATTAATGCCTCAATGTTTCAAAATCAAGTTAAATAGCTTTCAGCCGGAATTAGCAGTCAATTATTAGTGTAAACTGTTGCTTCATAATTTACCCCTCAGCCACCCGTCAATCATGTAAGCGAAAGCGCTTCTCGAACACGTGTTCCACCTTTAACATCTCGACACGGTAATTTTGAATAAAAAAAAGGGGAAAAAGTAGCTTAAAATGTAAATGAGGAAGTCTAATTTGTCCTAATAAATATGAGACGGGTGGCCTTACTAATTAAATGAGAATTAGCCGCGAGAGGGTGGTGAGAATCGAAAAGACCGTTTAAGGTAACCTAGGGATTTGTTACAGTCCTTTTAAAGAAGAGAGGTTGTTAAGAGCAGTGGCGTATCAGCTAGATAGAAGAGAAAATATAACCGCAAAATTTAAGTTTTTCTTAAAAATAAACAAAGAATTTTTTTTTAATATTTTATCTAAACACTGATCAAAAAATATATATATTATCTAATGTGCGCCTCTGTTAGGGATCCAAAAAAAGGATTTAGCGCGTCCACAAAGACGTCATCAAAAGTCGAGGCACGCGTCTCCCATTCCCTAAAGGGTTTTACGCCGTCGAAGAGCCAAAGGGCCGGAGACGTCTTTCCCGGCACGCCGCGACGCCTAATTTCCCCGCCTATCGATGACCGGCAAATTGTGAGTTATAGTTAACTTAGAGGGATTTTTTAAATCGGTGTTTACCTGGCAGAGGGGTTGATTTTTCCCTCGTAACTATAGAAATTATGATTTGCTCGTCCGGGGTAACTGACTGTTTAGAAGCGTTGTTTTTTGCAGCTTCTGCAAATTGTATTTCAAATAATTTTGTTGTATTTGCCAATATTAAATAATCATAAGTTAATTTTAAACGATTAACAATGATCGGTTAGATTTGATCCAAAATAGTGGCGCACTGTGCCCTGAAGTGAAGCTTAGAAACAGTAGGGCCAGAAATACTTTGGAAAATTTCTAATTCCAAAAATAATTTCAGCAGGATGCTTTAGTTTTCTAGATTAATACATAGTTTAATAATTATTATCAACTTAATATGATAATAATAACAGAGTCATACTGAGAAGTGACGGTGTGTTAAAGACACTAAACACATTTTCAAAACTTATAATGACAACGCAACAATGATTAAAACATTTTTAAATTGTTTTTTTGAACATTTTACAAAATACGTTTTTTGTTTCGTTCGTCTACCATTTAAAATTTTTAAGATATGAGTGCTCCGTGTTTTTTTCCAGCAGTAATAATCAGTTTAATTTTATTAACAGAAGAAGT
The DNA here is from genome assembly GCF_040115645.1 of Euwallacea fornicatus. Lineage (NCBI taxonomy): Eukaryota > Metazoa > Arthropoda > Insecta > Coleoptera > Curculionidae > Euwallacea > Euwallacea fornicatus. The sequence continues at coordinate 5,877,266 of NC_089542.1, read as the reverse complement.
GGCGTAAAAAGTTTCTATTTAGTTACTTAAGAAACCACACTTAAAAACTTAAGCGAAACAAGTTTTGAAGGTTTTAATAATCTAAAGACTCCCAAGGATTTGCTACATAAATGTGAGCCTAAAAGTGAGGGTTCCATTTAATACATAAAAGGTTTACATTTAATTTTGATTAATATAGAAGAAGTGACTTAGATGGGTCGCATTTGATGCTTCAAAAAACCAAATTTTATGAAATTGAAAAAAAACACATCCTATTGCAATTGTTAAGAAAAAGAACATAATAAAAAAACAATAAAAGAACATAAGTAGAACAAAGACATTCCACATCTCTAAATGGCGAAATCGATACTAATCTAAATATTTAGTATAAATCGTGAACTTGTAATTGGTTGGTTAAAAACAGAGGCGAAGAGAGGTATGTTTGAGGGCTCAAGAAACGGTATTTAAAGGCCTAAAAAGTTATAAATTGTGAAAAAAGTTATGAACTGAATCGTTTTCTAAATGGTTAAGCATATTACAGCGTTACATATATGTATAGTATAATTATATCGGGTGATTATAGAAAAAAAAGATAAACAAATATCTTAAAATCGAAAAGATCTACAAAAAAAAGTCCAAATAAAGTTGTTTTAATTTCGGGAATTAAACTTTTTATGCTGTACTTTTTTTTAAATGTTGTTCACTTATCTCTCGGTGTAAACTGTATTTTTTCTATTGGAACCTCCAACTTTTTTGCAGATTGAAATTCTTCGTTGACAGCAAGAATTTTTACTTGAAACATTTTTTTGCTGAAAGTAATAATTATTCACAAATGCGAAAATTGAAAAGTCACACTTAAAATTATCTTTCAACCTTTATAAACATTACACTGTTGAGACGATACATAAGGGCTCAAATATCAAATGTAACCAATAAAGTTTACAATCAATAGAGTACAATTGCTCCATTCTTTTATTCGAAAAACTACATTAAATAATTATAAATAATTGCAGAGGTGCACTGGACGTAAATGAAAATTACGAATGTATCCAGAAAAAATTTAAAAATATGAAGCATTAACCAAAATATATTACTCCGAGGAAAAATATCTTACGTTAATATGCTTTGGATCGATATTTGTTATATTTATTTTCTACATGCACAAAAATTGATAACTTGATATCACGGAAAAACAGAGACGTTCAAAGAACTCGTCATAGGTTAAAAGTAAGAAAAAACTTGATTTGATGAATGCAGAAGCATATGCTAATTTGAAAAAAACACTAACTAAAATTGTATTTTAAAAAATCTGGTTTTAGCTACAGATATTGACGTACTGGATTCTGAGTAGAAGGTTATAAAGTGCCTTCTTAAACACAATTAAGTGTTTTGCCCTGAAATTTTATAACGTAGTTCCCCCACTTATAAATTTTAACTGCAAAAATATGTGCTATTCTCAGAGTTTTGTACAAATTCTAATATATTTCCCGGCAAGCTTCTTCCAATTGTATTCTCCAAATGAAAATTGACGTCTTCATCGCTTTCCGGCAATTAGTGTGAGGATTTCGTAAGACGAAGGGCAACTTTTCCGAGGGAAATCAAAGTCAATCCCCATCATAGATAGAGTTTAGTTAGAAACTCTAGCAGCGACCCAACGAGCTACGTGTGGTCTTTACTGGGCTGGTAACGTCGAATTTTAAACAAGGGGGGCTTTCGCCGATATTCGAAACCCTCATCTCTTCTTTTATATGCTGTTCCGGAAAGCATTTTAAGGAGCTACCATTTTTCGCGGTTAACCAATAAACACGTCCTAATCCCATTTGCAATCTGATCCAATAACGTCATCGATATATGTGATGTCATTAAACCGATCTCCGGCCCATCTGGCCAGCATTTTTCAACCGATTTCAGATCAATTTCGATCTGTCGATAACTAACGCGAATAACCCATCGGAGGGTGATGGAAGCCTTCAGGTGCGCCGCACTTAAAATTTATTTGTATTTTCTTGTTGCCATTGTTATTATTATTAATAGAGTACTTAGTTTGGAACCATTAGTCTTTGTAAAGTTGTTAGGCTAGTTCATCGTTCAATGCATATAAGTCTTGCGGAGGGTACATTCAAAAATAAGATTGCTTGTAATAAAACTAAATAATTTATACCGCAAGAGAGGTATGAAATTCTCGCTCTGAAACTAAAAATGTAAACCGGCACAGGGCTTTAGGTTCAAAAGTAAGTGGTCACGTTTCTGGGGCAAACGTATATACACCGAAATCCCGGATAATAATCGCGCCATTCATTTTTGCGGGGCCATTTTTATGGAAATCTGACTACGCGTGCTGAGTTCTGGAAGAGTTTCATCACCTGTCCGCAATTCCTCAAAGCTCTTCATACATAGTTGCTGATCTGCAATCCAACCGTTCAAACCAATTTTGATCCTCTTGTTAGCAAAATCTTTGAAACGGTCCGATACCTCGAAAAGCAGCAAAAGACGCACAGGCTCGTTTCTATCAACTAATAAAGTTTGTCGAAATTGTTAATTTTGAGGCATTTTTTTGGTTAGGTGGTCTGATTTTTGAGCTCCTGTGCAGGTTTATAAGTCGGATTCTTTAGCGCCCCTATAGGGTGAATATGAGTGAGTCCTGAGTGAGTGAGTCATTGTCGAAACTTTTATATTTTCGGCCTATATCGTCTTCATATACAAAGGGTTTGGAAAAAACAGAAGAGCCAAAAATAGTAAAATAAATTCGTATAAACATTGATCCGATGAAACACCATTGTTAAGGCATGGCCCTCCAAGGGGGTCCTATCATTTGGATTTTTTTCACATAACTTTCGTTCTGATTAAGTTAATAAAATGTTGTAGGCGATAATCATACCATAAGGGTCTTTGACCATCATATGTTTAATCAAAATCGGTTATAAATAAGGGTAATTCCCTAGATACTCGTGAGAGAATTTTTTCGAATATTTTTTTACTCATTTCAATTGTCAAGCACGTAAGGATTATTTTTTAATAAATTATACTTTGTTTGAAGAAAAAAGTCTGCATTTTTTTAGATTTCTGCATAGTTTGATCAGAAAAAAAAAATTAAATCCAAATGATAGGATCTCTTCGTGTGCCATATCTGAGTAACGGTTCTCCGTCGAATCAATATTTATAACAACTTTTTTAATTATTTTTGGTTCTATTTTCACATCCTAAAGTTTTGTATCAACTTTTCCAAATTCCCCCTATACCATATCCGATTTAACTTTCAAAAAATATGGCATTTGCAATAAGAAAAAAATGTTAATCATGGAAATCTCATAAATCGAACGCACTTCATACACTCTCGTAAATTTGATCGTGTTTACTTTTTGGGTAATGCATCTTCCCCATTATAATTCTTGTAAGGCTTCTAGTATGATTAAAAATATCTGCGTATATACAGTGTATTTCAAATTAAAACCTCACTATCGGAATTTTGGAAACTAGATGAGATATGAAAAAGTTTAATGGAGGCAAAATTGTCGAATTTAGGGCTTTATCAAATGCCGTTTTCGAAATTTAAATTTTTCTAGTACTTCCGAAAATATTTGAAAAAAAGGTAAAAATTCAAGGTTTGGTGTTTATTTTTTTTAACTTATTTGACGAAAAAGCAGGTAATTACAAACACATTTTCATTGCTAATTTTTTTCAGCTACGCGCGATGACGTTTTCAGATTCGTCATCCGACTATTTTTCTTTCGAAATATTTGATGTGATGCTTATAAAAAGAAATAAAGTTGATGATGATAGTCGAAAAACGAAACGTCAGATGGTTATATGAAAACATTGTCGTATAGTGGAGAAAAGATGGCAATGGAAATGTCAGACTCTCGTGTCAAACAACGCAAAAAAAATAAAAACGGAATTTCCAATTTTTAGTTTTTTTCGACTATCTTCGGAGTTACTTGGAAAATCCAAATTTCGAAAATAACATTTGGTCAAGCGCGAACTTACGCAATTTTGCCACCACTTAAACTTCTTCGTATTTCTTCTAGTTTCCAAAATCCCAATGGTGAAAGTTGAATTTAAAATGCCCTGTGTAGTAAAATGGAAAATTTGTCAACTGGTCAATTTTTCTCCGAAATAATTTAAAAAAATCCTGACACAACTGTAAATTTCGATTACAATTACGCTAAACAATCGCCTGGTCACGTATAAGGATAGTGCGTTGTCGACTACGTTCTATAGTGAAATCTGTTTTAGTTTGTTTGTTTCTTAGAAATATCTCATCTTGTTACACTTGTTAGTTTATTAGTAATTTCTAAATATTTGTTATGATGTCATTTTTTTTGGAAAGCTTCTCATATCGCCTGTCTGAAGACCGCCTTACGATATCATTTCATATAGGAAGTTCATTGAAAATTAACGATATGTAATCGTGCACTACAACTACTCGCGTTCTTTTCATCTTAAATTGAATTCGTACATATCGGTCTGAGATTATTTTCAATTTTCGATGCATATATTACATTCGGAGGAAAATATCATGAACCAAATGCTACGTATTTGCGACACATTGGAAGAATTTTTTATTTACAGGCATTGAAAGAAATTTTATTTACTCTTGCCACGGTTTAATACTGTAGTTATTATTATTTTTCAATAATGAAATACCCAATTTTTAGAGCAGTCGGCGAATAAATTTCTCCATTAAAGGTTTCACATTGTGTCATAATATTCGAACTCGGTTTGAGGCCAATTTCTTCACCAAATTTCGAGAAATCGGATGTTTTATAGAAGATAAAAAAGTACTCATACTCCCAGGCGAATCCCATTTATTTGTAATTTTCGTAACTTAAATCATAAAATATTAAGGTATTCACGCAAATACGGCATCATTACACACATTTGTGAAAAATGTAACCAGGAAACTGACACTTTGTACAAGGAAAAATATCTTTAGGTAAGCTCAAAAAAATATCCGTAAAGTGACGTTTTGATTTATTTTTTTGCCAAATTTGCTATTTACAAATTGCATTTACTTGCGATAAACCTTCAATGGTTCATCTGAACGCAAGTTAGACCAAAGTAGAGTTAAAAATAATATTTATGAGGGAAAAGGAAAAGCAACTAGCGGAAACATCAAGAAACTGATAAACAAATATCATCAGGAAGGAAAATCTTACAGAAAAATAGGAGTGTTGAGATAAGTTATATTACTGTTCAGTACATCATGCAGAAATACAAACCAACAGGATTTATCTATAATTTCAGGCGTGTTGGAAAGCCACGTAAAATAACGCAACGAAATGAAAACTTCATTCTACAGCAGATGAAAAAAAATCTCAATGTAAACGCATCTCATCTAGCTTCACAATTAGAACAGAAAACTGGAGAAAAAATTCATCCAAAAACCATTAGATAGCACATCAGTAAAACGAGATACCATGGGAGAAGACCAGTCAAGAGGCCCGGTATAAATAAAGTGAACAGGAAGAAACGTGTTGCATTGGCTCTTAAATATAAAAAAAAGCCCATGGAGTTTTGGAAACAAGTTATTTTCTTTGGTGAGAGCGAATATAAGTTATTTGGATCTGGTGGAGCCAAGACAGTGTGAAAAAAACCGGGAGAAAAAACGCAATTTGAAACCAACAGTATAACATGATGGTGGAAACGTGATGGTCTGAGGCTGTAGGATTGGAAATGGTATGGTTAATTTAACCTTCATTAAAGAAAACATGGATAAACTTATGTATTAAAATATCCTGAAAACCAATTTAAAAAGTAGTGCTAAAAAGCTTGAACTAAAGAGAGTATTTACTTTCAGCAGGACAATGATCCCAAGTATTTATCAAAAATAATGCTAGAGTGATTACTATATAATACACCTCATTTGTTAAAAACACCACCGCAATCCCCTGATCTCAATCCGATTGAGCACTTATGGGAACATTTGGAAAGACAGATAAGAAAGAGAGAAATTTCGAGCAAAGAGCGATATTATTTTAGACAAATGGTCTCAAATACCTGAAAATATCATCTATAATTTAGTTGAATCAGTGAATGATCGTTTATAAGCTATGATCGATACTAAAAGGTATCCCACCAAATATTAATGACTAACTTTCATTGTTATTGAGGATCATAAAAGCTTGGTTTTCATAGTGTATGAATAATTTTTTAAGCATACCTAAAGATATTTATCCTTGTACAAAGAGATAGTTTCCGACAACATTTTTCGTAAATTTATGTAATGATGCCTTATTTGTCCAAACGTATGAAATTTTTGTTATTTAATATGTTTTTAAATTACGATAATTACAAATACAGTCGCTCAACAAAGTATTCGTACAGCGGGAAAAAAATTCTGTGACCCATAATTTTCGACTGATTTTGTTCGAAATTTGTATAATGAAAAATCAATCCTAAACTCAGTTTAGGTGTTCGAGCAAGTTTTGAAAATTAAATTTTTAGAGTGATTTTCATGGTCTTAAAAAAAGCTCCATTTCGAAAACTTCTTGTGCGGTGGAAATTTTTCAGTAGGATTTTAATGATCCTGTAGAGGGGATTTTTCTACGTATATCCTGAAAATTTGATCAAAGTCAGACCACAAATAAGGGAGTTGCAGCTTTTTAAATTCGCCAAAAAGTGACGATTCTCACGCAAAATAATAAAATTTAAACATTTTTGGCGAATTTAAAAAGCTGCAACTCCCTTATTTGTGGTTTGACTTTGATCAAATTTTCAGGATATACGTAGAAAAATCCCCTCTACAGGATCATTAAAATCCTACTGAAAAATTTCCACCGCACAAGAAGTTTTCGAAATGGAGCTTTTTTTAAGACCATGAAAATCACTCTAAAAATTTAATTTTCAAAACTTGCTCGAACACCTAAACTGAGTTTAGGATTGATTTTTCATTATACAAATTTCGAACAAAATCAGTCGAAAATTATGGGTCTCAGAATTTTTTTCCCGCTGTACGAATACTTTTTTGAGCGACTGTAAATGGGAATCGCTTGGGTGTATGAATACTTCTTCTTTGACCTACTGTATATTGACGATAATCCACCTCACATTGTTACTTGATGTATTTTTTATTTTGTCGTAACATCCATAATCAATATAAGGCGAATTTCTCTAAAAAATCTCCATAATTTCTTTTCTAGAGATGACAAAAATTTCTCTGGCGGGATTTTGATTGTCATAAAAAAAATTATTTTCTTGCAATATTCATATTCGGTTTGAAGCCATGAATTTATCTAAAAAAATTCAAGATACTGAACGATTTGTAATAACAACGATATACATTTCAATTTCTTTACAAAATTTCGATGATTTATTTTCGAGAAATGCCAAAAAATACACGAACTTCTGGAGGATCTCTTATGATAGTATGTCACATGGAAGGTGTACCTCAAATTATTGATAGACGAGAAAAAACACTCGTGCACTCGTCTAAAATTAACTGAAATTTTCAAGGCACGAGTTATATTCAAAAGAAAATTTCAAGAACCAAATGCTACATATTTGCGACACCTTTAAAGAACTTTTCACTCGGAGACATTCACAGAAATCTTATGGCTCGCATATTTCTGTCAGTGTCTATTTCTGCAGTTTAGAACAGGTGGCAAATGAATTTGTAACGGGAAAAATTTCACATTTCACCATGATTATCATCCGTGGTTTTAGGTAGTCTCTCCAGAAAATTTCGAGATGTGCAACAATCTATATTCTGGGGATTACCAGAATCTGGTAACTTCTGGAATATCGAACGTTCAATATTAAGCAAGAAAAACCTCTATATTTCAAAACTCTGTGTTTGTCTGAAAGCCCTTCCGCCCTACACTAAATATTCAGTATCCCTTTTCGTATGTATGTGGCGTACCCGGCATTCGAGCCTCTTCATCTTTCTTATATCGCTATCTTCACACTTGTTTTAACACACGGATTTAACCACATCGTTGTTACGTGGAATGGTAAATAAAAGAAGGCTAATTTGTGAGTATCAGATTAATGCTCCTTTTCCTTTTATTTCATTGGCGTGGTGTCCGAAGGGTTGGTGTGACGCAATGCAGAAATTTCACAGACAAAGAAGTATGCGATAATACAAATTCACATCCAGTCAGTCTAGTCAATTTACTCCTTTTAGAACATGGTGTGCATCCAATGGCCACAAAATGCAGATGAATATAAAATATTTAAGAGCTAAAATCGGGACTTCAAAATAAAGGGCCGAGATTTCTCTCCTGCATCTCCCAATTGTGTCATAAACGATATGCGGGGTTCTACTTTTGAATTTATTGCCACAAGGGTGCGCATAGAAGACTTTTTGTTTTTTAAAGTTATTTTGTTTATTATTAAGTACGCTCAACCCCAAGAAAGCAAAGACGTATACAAATAGAACCTGTAAACATGATTTTACTACAATTTGGCAAGTTGAAACGCTGTGGATTCCACCTCATTAATGCATCGTCATTTGCTTAGTTTCTCGCACGATCTGAAACAAATTCAAAACAAGCTCAAAGAATGACCCAAACTATCGCTTATTATCTTTTGTATGAGGGCAAACGAGGGGATTATTGAAGTTTCCACTGAAAATGACACTCACGTCCTACGATATCGAGTTTACAAAAGTTAGTTGGGCGTCGAGATTACAAGTTCTTCTTCTTTTTGCACTTTTCCGCATAAGAAAAAATGCTGCTACGTGCTGTGTTACGTGTGCAAGCTCCAAACCGAACTTAAAAATCAATTATTTTTTGCCTGAAAAATGTTCTCATTGGAGGTCGTTCAAAAAGACACTGCCAGGATGTTGACTTAACGTTAATCCATCATAACTGGCTAGCGCCGGACGCTGTTTCAGACCCTTTATGTCCGGCCTTAAAAGCCCTTTCACTATGTTGTATCTATTTGTCAATTTGGTTTTATTTTACGGCCCTTTTTCCTGACAATCAAAACACTTTGGGGGTTATTAAGTTAGTAGTTAGAAAAATGTTTCGAATAAATCTTTCTATAGTTTTTAGATTAGTGGCGACTGAACAATCGATGGTCGTCGGTTTAGTTCGAGTTCAGGTTTTGGATTTTCTCAAGTTTCTTAAAAGTGACTTCCCTATGGTTTACTTTTTGTAATTTATATATTGTTAGTCGGTAATTGGTGTAGTCAATGATAAAAATATCTGAAAATGTATAGTTCATTTTCAGGTCTGGCATTAAACGTCAATGCTTTTTGATATGAGCTTTGAACTTTTAAAATTTGAAAGAATACATTTTTCCCAAATTAGAATTTTCCCGAAAAAGTATTTGTCGGCTGTTTACGGATGCCTGCATTTTTACGGGCACCCTCTTGGATTTGACCATCAAGTTCATAACTTTCGTCCTTCTAAAAGATAACGGAAATAAATTTAAAGGAGACACTCATTGGCGTTGTACGCCTCTTGCCATTAAATACTTTTTGCTACGATATACAAATATGGAAGACGATCAATTTGGAACAAAATTCATAAGCGTTTCTTGACAATTCCTTTCTAAGTCAAGTCCTCTGTTTTCTGACAAGTTAAAGGACAGAGAAAACAACTATGGAAAATTACACATCCTCATTGACCCGGCCTACATAAATTATAAAGACTATCCGAATATATCATTGCACTATATTGGAAGGTGCTTGTAAATATTGAAATAATAGAAAATAATTCTTATAAACATACCCCGAAAATTGCTTTTTAAAGGGGCTAGAACTCTTTAAAGGGGGAACTTTGAAAATGGTTTTTCCAACATTTTCAAAAGGGTTTGAGCTAAAATTATGAAACTTGTTATACCGTAATAAGTTAGAATAGGCAAATTTCTTTGTGTTAATAAATGCAGATTTTAGTCAGGGGCGTTACATACAGAAGATCTCCTACGTAATGTTGCCGTAACGTTTTGTTTGTGACATTTCTTAATTATTTAAATCAAATTACTAAATTTCAATAATTTTTAAGTAAAGAAGGTCCTCCTATTTCAACTCATTTCGATAGACCGGTTTCCAGAAAAACAGGTTTTTATGAACCGATTCACGGTTACATCTAAATGCATCTTAATAAACATGGTAGGAATCTTTGTAATGGAAATATTTTAGCAATACCAACACTAATATTATTAAGGATTTATCACTTATTCGTAACAAATGTTGAAGAAAATAGCCTCCGTTCAACTCAATGGATCCTCCAGTTCTTTTTTTCATAGATTTGGATGTCCAGGTAATCGTGCATCGTGTTAGAAACACTCATTTTTCTGGAAAACGGTCTATCCTAACGGGATGAAATAAAGAGACCTTTTTTAGTTGAAAATATTTGCGATGCGGCAATTTGATTTCAGAAATTAAGAAACGTCACGAACAAAAAATTTACGGCAACATTTACGTAGGAGACCTTCTGTATGTGACGCCCGTCATTAACACAAAAAAGTTTTCCCATTCCAACTTATTACAATATACCGAATTTCATAATTTTAGCGCAATCCGTTTTAAAGTTTCCCCTTTAATGGACTCTAGTCCCTTTAAAAAGCTGCTTTTAAGGTATGTCTATAGATTTTTTTTATGTTACTTTATTATCTAGAATCACCTCCTGAAAGATTTCAACGCAGTCTTCGGGCACTCCTTTGGATATTAAAAATACTCTCTTTTGTGGACTCTGTCGCTTTTCAAGTTCGGCCTTTGGTTGGATTAGTTTTACACTCAGATTCCAAATTAAGCTCAATTGCATATTCTAAGTTTAAACTTAACCAACAGTCAAGATACTGAGCGACATAAGCAATTAAAATTTTCTTTTTTAGTGGCAGTTTAAGCGAGTATACTGTACATTTTACCTCCTATTTCAGCCCGTGGATCTTGGGTTGCGAGCTTAGATAAAAAGTCAATTTGCTTTTCTTTCTGACTCGCTTGCGAGTCCATTAAACCTACTCGAGATAGATTAAACGTGATGAATTGTTTTCAATGCGGACTTGAAAAATTACTTAAACGCAAATGCTCAAAAAAGAGCATTAATATTCACAAATTCTATAGGTCTCTCACGGAACAGCTCAACCGGTACATCTCAAAATCGTACCACATTCTTGCAAACAGGACCATATAACACTTCTGCAGAGACTCTGCTGATAACAGGCTAATTAGTTGACTTTTGATATCGCCGGACTGCTCGTTAATGAGCTGCAAAATCACTTTTTGCGTTTATTGAATGCGTAATTGATGACTAAAAATAATTACAGCAATTATTTACGAGTATTAGTATTGCTTATTAGTAAAAGGAGGCTGTCACAGATAAGCGGCTACGCTAATTGACGTGTTTCTGAGATATTGATACGACCAAATAAGCAGTATTCTTGTCCCTTCGAGCATAATAACCGGCTTCTGAATCTTAAAACACGACGATGTGATTCTAATCCGATTACTGCGGTTTTATAAATGTTTAAATACGAAAGTTTAGGTTGCTGAAGTGTAGCTTACACCGGCAAAGTTCCCGTAAGGTTGTCCCGTCTGACGGTTCGATCAGGGCTTTAAACTGTTTAAAACTTCAGTTAAGTCCCTCCAAGTCGCTTGTTTTTGCATTGTTAAGTTGACTAAACTTTGAAGTGAAAATGCTGCGATCAACAGTAATGACTTCAAACTCAGCATAAATATCTCTCTCTATAAAGATTGTGTCCTACTTTTGTGTTCTTTCAAAGCAGTGCAGCTGTCTCCTGAAGGATTTGACGGAAGTCTGCAGCTGCTCACAAATGAGGGCATTTATTTTTCAAGCTTTCGAAATTTCAATATCAGCCCCATATTGCATTAATATGAACTAATTCGGTAATTGCAGCTCACTGCCACGTATATGGTAATGGATTAGTAATGCATCTGCAACGTTTTCATGTCCCGTTATTAAATTTATATGTATCCAAATTTAAATGATGATCTGTTAAATCTAATAATAAAAAGACAAGTTGAAGCTCACATCGAGGAGATACAAGGGAGCCGAAATTTCGTGGTCGAATGCAGGAATTTTGAATGACGCAGACCTTGGCTTTCAGGTTGCATAAATGTTATATAAATAGACCTGTTCTGCAGAAGGTTACCGAACTTACCAGTGTTTTCACTATTAGCCGGTTTATTAATAAAATCTCGTTGGGAGAAGAATTGTTTACAGGTTAATTTTCAATAAATAAATCGATGAATATGGTATTAAGAATAGTCGATGTTTTGTTTAAAAAGTGCTGTGATACATCAGTTTTCTTATTGATGAAAACAATTTTAAAAATCAGCTTCTGAACTCATCATCCTTCAAGCTCTGAAGAATCTGCTCTTTTAATTGTTCAGTTATTTTCCTGAAGGCATCAAATCTTGTATGTGCAACGAGAAAAGCCATTGAGCCATTATAAAAAGTTAATGCACCTTAAGTTCAAGTTCTGCTATGTATATCAACATTACTAAATTATTTTCTACTCGATAATACTCATACACTTTCAATATCTTAGCAATAACTTTACACCTCTTTAAAATGTATTATCAGGATTCAACTGACCACACTTAATACTCTATGAACTTCAATTTAAATTATGGTTTTGTGTATAATGCTTTATTCCACAAAATAAGGTTGATATTTTGTTTTAAATATGAAGTCACTGTGTATTGTCCAGGAAAAATCGTCAAAAACGCACCAGCACAATCAATGAGATATACAGGGTGTCCCATTTAAAGCTGCGATTGAAGATTGCTCAAAAACCGTACGTTGTATGAAAACATTTCAAACAAAAGTTGTCAGGTAAAGAGAGAAACATGTCACGAAGATGGTGACTTCAAGCCAAAACGCCGTTTTAAGGTCATTTCAAGGGCAACTTTTTTTTTAATGGTAACCCCGTATTTTTTTTACAGATCCTTGTAAACCTTCAAATAACGAACATTTTTTGTTTGAATAATCTTTTTATTAGATGTTTTGCTGCAGAGTTATCCTTAATTTTTGTGTAATTTTTAAGATAATCGAAATATTGCATTTTTTTTTCTAGAAAAATTTTGCGATGCATATTCTGTTTAAAACTCATAACAATCCTTCTATCTAATTAAAAAAAAATTCTACGAAAAAAAATGTTTCATTAAATTTCCTCGTTAGACTCTTACCTTATAACAAGGTCTACTCAATATTCTTTTTTCGAAAATCAATTTAATTGTTTTGTGTGAAATTATTCAAAAATTATTCTTTTCATTTAAATATTCAATAATTGAAATGGATCGCTACACTTTGGATGAAAAATTATAAATGGTTTTTATTTATAGAGAGGTTGGAAGAAATGTTAGTCGGGCAGTAGAACTTTATGCTGAAAAATTTCTGGATGAAAGAGTTCCCTATTGGACGACTTTCAACAGTGTCATTAAAAATTTCAAAGAAACGAAAATGTTAGAAACAGAAAAACGCAATCGCTCCCGAAGTGCAACACATGAAGGCAATCAAATAGCTTTGCTTGCAGCTGCTGCCTTCGATCCCCATGTAACTTGTCGTCAAATTGCTGCTAGCTCAGGAATATTAAAGATAAGTGTCCAAGGAATTTCGAAGGTGAATAAATACCTTTTTTTATATGAGGAAGTCCATGAAACCGACTTTGAAAACCGAGTCAATTTTTATAATCGGACAAGGCAGATATTAAATCAGAATGCAAATTTCTTCTCCGAAGTTTTGTTTTCGGGCGAGTCCTCATTCATAAACCATCGTGCAGTAAATCGCCATAATCTACATTTTTGGAGTGCTGTAAACCCACACTGGCTTAGAGAAATTGAACATCAAAGATCATGGTCAGTGAATGTATGGTGCGGTATTATTGGAGAATACTTAATTGGGCCTTTTTTTATTCAATAGAGAAATGTATCGCAATTTCTTACGTAATAATCATCCGGAATTGTTAGGAAACGTTCCACTTGCGATTAGACAGGTGATGTGATATCAACGTGATGGCTATCCAGCCCATTTTTGTAGAATGTCTCGTTAGGTTCTGGATAAAATATATCCAGATCGATGAATTGGACGGGGCGGTCCAGAGAACTGACCTTCTAGATCGCCTGATCTGACCTCACCAAATTTTTTACATTGCAAAACTTTTCTAGGAAAAAAATGCAATCGTCTCAACTACCTCAAAAATTGGACAAAAATCAAGGATGACTCTGCAGCAAAACATCTAATAAAAAATTTATTCAAATAAAAAATGCTCATTTTTCGAAGGTTTACAAGAATCTGTAAAAAAATATGGAATTGCCGTTTGCACAAAAAAATTATCCTTGAGTGACCTTAAAATAGCGATTTGGCTAAAAGTCACTATCTTCATGATACATCCCGCACTTCACCATGTAACTTTTATTTCAAACTTTTTTTTATACCACGTACCGTTTTTGAGTACTCTCCAATCACAAATTTAAATGGGACACCCTATATTTGCTGCTGCTCAACTATGTTGCTCTATTGATCATGAGTGCTATAAAGTTTGAGAGGGTTTTCTATAATTGTAAAAATTATACTGGAAATATAGCAGGAGTAAAGACGTAGCGTGGTAATATAAAATTGTAAATAAAGCAGAAAATGTAAAAATTAAAGAAAGTATTTCCAAATATTGCTGAATCGAAACAAACTATGATACGTTAATGACTTACTATATGTAGTATATTTAGCATTGTGACGCTAATATATGTACTATATTTAGCATTGTAGCTTTTCTGTAATTCTAAAAATAATTTCTAAAAATTGCCGGAGCCAAAAACGTGGTAACACGCCAATGACTTGGCGTATATTGAAAACTGAAAGAATTCCAGATAAATTGAATGCCATTCATAAAACAGAAACGTACAAAACACGATATTCAAATAACTCATGGAGATTTTTTTTAATTTAAGAGTTTTCAATATCGTCAACTTTAGCCGTCCACTTTCGCCTGATGTTGTCTAAGTGACCCAAATTAACTTCAAACCTAACTAAATGAATCTTTAGATACGATACCCTAGAATAACATATTTACATGTTTTTAGCCCATTGAAATGATTTAACCTTAGCGATCGGAAGTAACTTGAATTAACTTAGAGAGAACGCATTTGCTGTCCACTTATTTAATAGATCTCATTGCGATACATAGAAAAAAAAGATTTTAGAACTAACAAGAAACATCTAATTCGTGGACAGAAGAGACAACGCTTGTAAAAAGTACTGCAACACGTCTATACCTTATATTAATCAGATATTACAAAAAATGTTTAAACACGTGTTTTTTTTTCAAAAAAAGGTATTTTAAGCATTATTTCCGATTTTTAAGTTCTTCACCCCTAACCAACTACCTCTACTAACTTTTTATTTTTAAATGGAGAGGTACCCATTGAAGCATATCAAATGAAAGGTGATTCAATAAGGGACACAAGGTATAGTCAACTAAAATTGGATCTACAGTTTCTTAAAAAAATAAAATTATTGGATATAAAATAAAGCAACTCTTTCTGAAAAATGAACCGATGAACTGATGTTCGATTATACTCATCCATAGATTGAGTTTTTGCGGATGTTATATTCAGAGCCTGCATTCACTGAGGATTGCCTGTAGACCATTGCTTCATCTGACAGTAAAATTGTATCCGCAATTCCTTTTTCTGGCATCAATTCACAAAATTGCATGTTGCGATCAAAATCTTCAGGCGTCAACTCTTGAGTAGGGGAAAATTCATATGGATTTCGTTTTAAAAGATTGATTACTGATTTTGCAGAAACATCAAATTCATCGGCAAGTTTGCGGGTAGATTGTATGGAGTTTTCATGGATAGGTAAAAGAATGTTTAGTGCTTTATCCAACAAACTACACTTGTATCAATAGATCGGTCTGGAATTCCCATTAAATATGAAACACACCTCTCCGTAAGTTCTTCCGTAATAACCACACTCCAAAAAGATTAAAATTTCAGTACTTTACTTCTGAAATAAATGATCCATTTCTTTTTATATTCCATTTATGGTAAATGCGGAACAGCTGAATTCAACTCCTAATGAATTCTATGAAAATCATTTTTTTTTCATCTAAAAAATTGTTTCCATTGAAAATTATTTGGAATTTCTAAGTTTTATTGACAATATTTTGTTTTCTTTCAAAGTAGAATAAAAACGAATTGCCTATCTAGGAAGCAAAAATTAAAACTTTTAATCTTTATAGAATATGGACTTTGTTCTATTTTTTTTACAAGAAAGCTTTAGATGCAATGTTAGTTCTGAGCCTAGCGTTGTATCTCTCATTGAACTGCCTTTCATTTGATATACTACAACGGGTATCTTTCGATTTAAAAATAAAAAATTAATAGGGGCAGCTGGATAGGGGCGAAAAATTTGAGCGTCGAAAAGAACATATCAAATTCTTTTTGTAAAATAAAATTATACGTCTTTAAGCCTTTTTGTTAATATTGGAATTATGAGAATTATAAACGCGTCGCAATGCTTTTTATAAGTGCACTGCATAATAGCGTAAAACGCTTTGAAGCTCTTCACATTAATTATACAGGGTATTCCCGGTTTTGATTCACAGGGTTTCTCCACGAATTTTACATCCGAAAATAACCCTAGTTTGTTATATAAACTATATTCCAAAAACTTTTCGTTAAGATTAATATGTACTTCCTATCTGCCCATCTTAAGTTCCTCAAGATGGGCACTGACCTTTGTAAAGCAACCGCACGCGAAAAACCTATTAGTATTTTCTTACCCGAAAACAGTGCGCCACGCAAAAAAACTTGCGAGAACTTTTGATCATTTGTTTCCTCAAATATGACTGACTAGGACATGCGCCATTGGAATTACGAAAAATTATTTTTTTATTGCAAAGTATGCCCCAGTTTCAATGCCCATAAAATTTCTTTGAAATATTATCTAAATGCAAGTGATTTTGTAGTGTTTTAATGAAACTTTGACACCCTGTATTTCCTTAACAAAGCATTTTTTGGTTATAGTTTCAGAGGTAAAATACGTGAGTAAGGTTCGTGCATTAATACTCAAAACACCGTGTGGATTCAGAGTTTTTCCAACGTCTCAAACGTAATCTGTCATTCTCCGCAATGGTCCCCATCGAACCCGGAAATGGCCCCAAATCAATAAACAATAACTCGGTTATAAAATGCCTCTTCATCTCAAAGCACAAATGAAATAAAAATTTCGCGAGCAGAAACTTGATTAGTGACAGAAAGATAAACAGATAGATATTAAGCGAATTATATCTGGATGACGAAAGCCGGATCGAGATAAATCTCCCCGAGAGACAGACAGAGAAACGGGAAAATAAACCAGACAGTTTACCCCCTTGGAGAGGGGCGATATTGGCTTTGGTCCTAATCCATCATAACTTGCGAGCATCAAGGA
Organism: Euwallacea fornicatus; assembly: GCF_040115645.1. Classification (NCBI taxonomy): domain Eukaryota; kingdom Metazoa; phylum Arthropoda; class Insecta; order Coleoptera; family Curculionidae; genus Euwallacea; species Euwallacea fornicatus. Next base: position 5,859,945 of record NC_089542.1, on the reverse strand, counting down.
TTCTTTTATATCCACGTTTAAAAGCCGGGTACTTGCGATCTGTGCGAACCATTTATCATTTATCTTGGCGACATACTTTTCCGGCCGTTTGTACCTAATAAAAATGTAAAGCACTCCTTCTACATAATTTGTTTGGGCATTATTAAGTCTTTTGCTTTTCGCGTGCTCCCCGAGAACTTTAAGCGCCCACCAAAAATTTAGATAAATTCCCTCGCTCTGGCGCTGTTGAAGGCTTATGGGGCGTTAAATGAGACCTTTTTCGCCCTCATTCTCGTTTAAAAATCCTAATGTGTCTACAAAGAGGAACGTGACACTTTTCACTAATAATAATCAATGTTCGCAACTTTGTAATAAAATTAATGAAAGTCAATACAAACTAACCGAGAAAGTTCACTTCTATATTACATATTCGTATACGTTAAATTGAGCCTTTTCTGATGATGGGAACACGAACCCTGTATTATCGTCGACATTAATTAAGCAAATTAGAGTGGTCTGGTGTTTACGGTATAAACTTCAAGGCGGTTCTCCGCGATACCATCTCCTTATCTCTTGAAGATGATGGTTAAACGAAGGAGGGCCTGTGGTCCAAAGGAAGGCACCTCTACATCTATGAGAAACTTTTCCACGCTTGTTAATTAAAGCTTCATTAAACGCAGGTTACTTTCAATTTTGAGATGTTTCGACAGTGCTAATGGTATTTGTTTTATAGGATGTTTGAGAACTTTAGGATCAAACTTCTATGGAATGTCCGGTGCAACAATAGAGGAAATCTGAGTATAAACGCCCGTATCCGCAAATGTCTCCCTAAGGCGCTACGGCCTTATAATGCTTTAAGACATTGGTAAAAATGTGTTTGATCGAGTTTCAGTACGTTTTATTTGATTTGTTTATACAAAGTAACACTACAGTAAGTGTTCAAAGTGTATTTGGATTATCATGTTTAATATTTGGATCAACAATTCGGAGAATACTGAATCGGAAAAGACGGTCCAGTTCCGTGGCCCCCTAGATCACACGATTTAATACCTCTAGATTTCTTTCTGTGGAGACATGTAAAATCTCTGGTTTATGAAAGGCCAATGGAAACCGCAAGACCTGACTGCACGAATTACTAAAGCATTTGAAGTCGTCTAAATTGTTTATAAAATTTTTAGCCAAGTCCGCACAAACCATGTACGTCTTTTAAACAGGTGTAATGGAGTTTAAGGCTAACATTTTGAAAAATTAGTTTAGTGTTATTTATACAAATAAGTTAATATGAAACGTACTGAAACTGGATAAAAACATTTTTGCACATTACTGTGTTAAAGCATCACAAGGCCGTAGCGCCTTAGGGAGATATTTGCGGACACGGGCTTTTATACCCACATGCCTTCTATTGTTACATTGAAAAATCCGTAGAAGTTTGATCCCATAGTTTGAAACATCTTGTATATGCTCAATTTTTCTTATTTTAGGGGGCTTCAATGAGGAACAAAAATTAATAATATACCGTCAATTGTTACATGAGAGATATTTTATGATCACTAATCTCAATGCAGCATGACTTGCCATTGTGAATTTATACTGACAAAGAGTTAATTCATGGATCACAGCTACCATATTTCTTTCAAAAGCAAACAAACTCTTAATCATCTCGATGAGCTTTCTAGGTCTACGCAAAGCAGGTTGTAATATTTCTTTCCATTTCTGAGGTACAGGGTCATTATAGTAAGTGTTTTTGTAAATTTAAATTTACTTCACAATAATGCTGTTTAAACCACTTTTCTAAAACTTCAAGAAATCAATTGACATATTAATGTTTGATATACAATCTATATCAATCGATTAGAGCTAGAAACAGCAACTCCATAAACTCGAAATTTTTCAAAAAATATATAAAAATGGAGGGAAGGCACCTAAAAAATCTCAAAATCTTATTCAGGCAAAAATTTGGCTATTTGAACAAAACACCTAAGAAAAAGTTTCATTTTATTTATCTATTTTTTCAGGAGCTATGACAGCACTACCCGCCACTGATTATTACAGAAATTGATAACTCATGAATTCTAATTTGGTTGCAGTGCTGAGTATAGGAAAATCAAGGTCGCCCGACAACGTAGTAACAAATTAACTAAATGATATATTTTATGACATAAATCTTATCTAACTTGAAACATTCGTTGAAGTTTTTGAGGGACCCACTACGCCATTGGTTTTCAAAATGTTTTAATGTTCTTAATACATTACTAATACACTATTTAGAATAAAATAAAGGTAATAGTAATGCAATTTCTATTATTATATCTTGAGAGGGGTAAGGTTCACAATGAAAGTTTAAACCTCAGTGTTTATTAAATTCAACATTTATTGACGGAATTCGTTAAAAATTTCTCAGAAATTAAATTAAAAATAAAATAACGTCGCAGCCAAGTTATTGGGCGTATACAGGGAATTGGCAGCGGTCAAGCGCTGCAACACTTGAATATTGAATGCACTAAATGCCTTTTCCACGACATTTCGATTCAACAAGCGTGTATGAATATGATCTTGTGAAAACTGAAATACATTATTACAACTCTCCAACATGATCTACTTTTCCGCCCTACGTCGGCGCATCAAAGTGCTACAGCGCTGCTCATCACCGAATATGCCTGTACGCGTTACCGCTTTAAGAAAACGCTACAGCGAGATGCAGCCACTGCAATTAAGCGCTACTATTCCTTTAATGTACCCACTGCCTAAATAGCAACGTGTACGGTCCTGATTACCCGTATAATGGATAGAATCAAACACAATGTACCATGTCCAAATTGACGACATTCTACATAAAACCATTTCTGCATCCCGAGTGAGAAAATATTGGAAATAGAAAAAAATTGCAAAATCGCTTAAATGGATGAGTAAAGAGCCCAATTGAATTTATTTTTTTATTTGCCTCCCAGCATATTGTTACGACTGGCGTAGGGCCTCCGTAGCTAAAGGACAACGACAAACAAATTTTTATCGTGGGCGCTCGACGACTGATTTATTCCTTCTTATGTAAGTCGGATATTCTGGTGTGTTTGTTTATGTTAATATTTGCATGGTTGTAAGAAAATTGTGGAACCTTTTGGTCATAGAATACTGAGCTATGTCAAGAAACCATTATTAAGTGTTAATAAGCGATACGTAAGTGTTTGATAGTGAAGAAGTAGCTTATTAATAAGCTATTAGTGATTAACAAATTTTAGTTATGCTAACTTGTAGAGTTAACAAATGGTGTTTACATTGAAAGAAACTATCCTAGAATCATTCGAGTCCCTCCAGTGGTAACAATATAGCGGCAGTATTAAAAATATTGGGACGGACGCTAAACACTTACAATTAAGGCATTTGTCTACTAAAAGTTGTTAAATAAACACAGATTTTTTTATAATTATGCCTTGAATCACCAACAATAAAAACTTATAGTTAAAGTTTTGAAATATTTAACCACAAAAATTTACAATCAACAAATGATCAAAATCGTAACCTTTTAATAATTCAAAAATATTGGGACGATTCAGTTATATACCCTTAGAATGACTCATAATACTCTTGATATCAACAATCTGAATTTGATAAATAAAAACTTGTTTCATCTTGTTCGTGCAATGCTAAGTAGTGCTATTTAGTTTTCAAATCAATTACAATATGGGTAAAAACACAAGTTTCCATTTAAAACAATTAATGGTGTACCATTATGAAAACGGCTGTTCCTATAATCAAATTGCTTCCATATTAAAATTTAGTAAAAGTGCAGTGGGAAATATTATTTTACGATGTAATAATGAAGACGGACTGGACTTTATTCCACAAACTGGCCGTCCAAAAATTAGTGCTCCAAAACTCCCAATTTTATTACACCAACATATACAGAAAAAGGTATCTCTTCGAACAACACGCCTATGCATCCATTCTCATGATTATCATGGTAGAATAGCACAAAAAAAACCATGGCTGAATAAAAAAGATAGGAAAATTGGGCTGGAATTTGCGGTCAGCTATATTTTAAAGGAAAATGACTGCAGGTCAGATGTAATTTTCTGTGATAAGTCTAAATTTAACATCGTTGGCTCTGATGACCATCTTAGAGAGTGGAGAGAGGCAAATGAAATGTTGGTTCAAAGTTGGTAGAGGGTATGTTATGTTTTCGGGATGCGTATCAAGTGCGGGAGTTGGCAAATTGGTATTCATAGAAGAAACAATGAATACTATCTCAATCTTTTAAAACAAAATCTTAAATGTAACACTGAAAATATGAACATTTAAAACACTTACGGTTTCTACGAAGACAACGACCCCAAACATGACGTTCGAATAGTATAAGAGTGGCTACTTTACAATTGTCCTAAGGTCACCAAAACTCCTGCCTAGTCTGCAGACCTTAACCCCACTGAGAATGTATGGCATTTTCTTGAGATACAAATAAGAAATCGTCAAATTACTAATAAAAACGCTTTATAGCCAGCATTGCAACAAGGATAGAATAAATTGGACAAAGATTTTCTATAAAAAATTATTTTTTCAATGCCAAAGCAATTAAAAAGCGTTATTGAGCAAAAAGGTGATATTACGAAATATTAAAAATATTTGTGTTTCCCGTAGAAGTGTAAGAATTGAATTGTCGAAATATTTGCAGATCATTGAAATGTTACCATTTTGAATATTTGTTCATCGTATATTTTTATTGTTAAATATTTCAAAACTACTACGGTAAATTTTTATTGTCGATGATTTAATATAATATCATATTAAAAAATGTCTGTTTATTTATCATTTTTTAACGTAGAAATATCTGATTTTGTAATGTTGGTCCTCCGTCCCAATATTTTTGGTACTGACTGTATTTACAATAGAAGGTTCACTCGCCCTCGGCACTTTGATCTAATCGGATCAGAGCAACACTAACAAAGCCTGAAAAGGTCAGGAATATTCACAATTCAGTTGCTTATTTGTCTCACTTTCATCATTCGATAGAACCCTCACGTAAAAGAAGTTGCTGTTTTCACTGTTTCTACCGGGTGTGCGAGGCAGATGTACGGGGCAGTCGAGTTACCAAGGTCGTATTCGGGTATTGAGCCAAATAACATTTCCTTAAGAATGTAAATTTTCGCTCAAAAAATATATATTTTATTTGTCCGAATATTTGACCGGTAAATTACCAGTGAATTTTAAGCAATGCAAAAATATTTACTTGTCCATGTATTCCTCCTGTAAACTATCAGTAAATTTTAAAATCTCCGGACAAATTCAATATTACTTGACCCTTTTGATCAAATGTTCGTGCGGTAATTTACCAATCAAATAATTACCATCATACCCTACTTTCCTATAATGAATATATACACATAATAAATTCCGTGTACTAGCTGAGTAGACATTAAAAAATTGTGCGTATCACCATTGATTTTAGACTCAATATACCTCTAAATTGCCGCAACTTCAAAAACTGTACAGCAACGACATTTAAATCCCATTTCAACTCAAAGAAACATGCCGGTTTAATATTGTATTACTTTATGGGCCACGAATGCGGTTACGGTCGCTCATAACTTACGATTGTGTCCATTAATAATGTCTTCCTTTTGACAAGCAGTGGTGGAAACCCGAGGTGGTCAGCCGAGTTTCAAATGTCGCGGGAGAAGATGCACTTTACTGCCGGACACTGGTCGATTGTCTCGTGTTTCGTTGTCCGATGTTATTCACTTTTTCGGAAAATTTAAACGGAAATTTGCTTGTCAAGTTCTTTTTGAGTCCCCGGGGTTCTCGCGAATATATACGTTCATAACGAATTATCCGTGAATTTCAATGAATACATTTGTTGAAATAATATACGAGGATAGTCCCAGAAGTACCAGAAGGAAATGGAAGTCGTGTTTCATCGGGACAACGCACCAGTCCGCACTTCCATCATCGCGATAGCCAAAATCGATCAATTTTATTTCAAACTTTCCCCTTGCCCACCTTATTCGCCAGATTTAGCCCCCCGAGAGTGGTTTCTATTAACAAACTTGAAAAAATGACAGTCGAAAGAGATTTGCCAATAATAGAGAGATGGAGTCCGAGGTTGATACCTATTTTAAAACATTCGAAGCTTCTTACTCTAAGCAAGGCATAGAGGGAAACAGTGTCAATCTCAAAAGAGGCCATGTTGAGGAATAATGTAATATTTTCTAATTTTTTCTTTCTTTAAGTATGCGGTCGAGTACTTTTGGAACTATTCCCGTATTCTCTACATTTCAATAATAGGAAAGTACTTATGTAAAAAATGGGCGTCTTGACACGAGTTACTTGATCAGTAAATAATACTTTATAAAGAAACAGACGGGGTGACTAAAAAATATAGAGGAGCGACTGAAGCGAGTAATTTCGATGATTAATTTGAAATTTCCTCTGAAAGAGCTTTGTTAATAATGCCATTAAGGATGTTATCTCTTGCCCCTGAACTTTATAAACAAGCCTCTGTTGTGGACAATAATGAGTTAAATTTGAGGCAGAGATGTGAAGGCACGTACGACCAGCCGGTTTATGTCTTTCAACATCTCAAAACATTTTATGTCGTACAACAAAACCGGCATTTAAGCCAGATCTAATACTGTACTAATATATGCTTGGGGTGCAAATTCGGAGTATAAATTACACTTTACAATGGCCCCAGACGATAAGTTCCCGAGGCAACTTTCTCGCTTTTTAACTCTTTTGAGAACCATCAAGCGTAAACTTTGGAATCAATATTACTGGCCGACTGAGGAATATGAAAAAAGCTCATATTACAACTTAGTAAAAGTTAGAAACCATGTGTTACTCGTAACTTTAAAATTGTATCGGTCTCTTTTTAAAATCCTATTTATCCCTGGGCCAAAGTTTTCGCTGTTGAAGTTTCGGCCAAATGTGAACGTTGCGGCCATTTTTTTCCGACTTTATACCCGATAATAATGCGGCTTATTAAAGGGAAAATAATCCTACATCAAACCCTTGAAGCGATCTCTCAAAGGATTAAATCCGAGTCACAGACAAGCGACTGCAAATTCCTCGGCTCAAGTAGGATTAAAGCTCCTGCTAGCAAGAAGTATGAAGGAATACGGGGGTTTAAATTGTACTAGAAAGCGAAGTTAAAAACGAGATCTTACTTCAAAAGAAGACCATTTTTCATTCAACTTCACAAAATCTCTGTCAAAAATACCACCAAAATACTATTGACTTCCATCGTAAACGAATGTGAGTTAATACCATTTTAATCGTCCATTAGGCAAACAAAAGAAATATCATAAATGCCGAAGGTATCAATAGTTAGTAAATATTGCTACAATGGCGATTTCTGTGTATTTGGCCATCTGGTTAATTTGCAACGAGCAAACAAACATATTTGAAGTGATAATTTGTATAAGTTCATTAAGTATAGACGACAATGTTTTGTCATCAATTTCATCCAAAGTCTTAATTAAACGAGCATAATAAATTAATGACAAACCTTAGAAGCAAGTCATAAATCTTCGCAATTGAAGAGAACTCAACTCTTATATGAAAGGGATCTTCATTGTATTATCCCTAATCTCTTTTTAGTAATAAAGAAATAAACTATATATCTAGATTAATGTTACTCAACGAAGAATAGATCAATGACCCTTACCGGACACAAGTCGACATTAATATTGTTTCCGCGTGCCATTTTGGGCAGCTATTCGGATATTCATATTGCGGCTTAACAACAGGTATTTATAAAAGAAATGCTTTGTAGAAGTTTTCCGCTAAGTGAAAAGTGTTTTCAAATAAATTTTTCAAAAAGAATGAATTGACATTTTCTCGATAATTTAAAATCCAACGCTGAGAAGGAACTCACAGAAAAATATTTCGGATTTTTTTTTTATTTATGAGCGTGCCCTCTCTCACTATCTCCATGGGTTCAATATCTACCCTGGATATATAGTACCATTTGAGGACCTAAATCTTCGGAAATGCACGTAACACATTTATGTTAATACTTTTATAATCTCGCAAATAAGCGTTAAAGTGGCCCGCATCAAATTTCACTAGTTTTTATATACATATGTATATTCATATGTAAGATGTCTCCTTAAAATTCAACATGTTGTTGCTATAAATTTGTATATCCTGCACCTATGGTCTTGCATTCAAAGTTAGGTATGTATATGACCCACCTCTGCAGATCATTATTTTTGGTTGACTCTGATTTCAAAGGAAGCAGCCCAGGTACGCCTCTAAAGGCAGAGGCGTACCTGAGGTTTGAATACCATCAAAATTAAGACAAGATTTCTAATAAAAACTAGATGGTTTTTCAAACCTTGAATTTTGAAATTTGCAAATTCTACGCCAATATTTATTCCTTCAAAATATGTACAGTGGTGGCCATAAAAATAGGACCATTTCAAAAATATCAATTTTTTATTTTTATCAGTAAAGAGATAAAAAATTAGAACAAAAAAAACTAGAATACATTTAATAATAAAGAAAACAATATACAAAAATATAATTTAACGAAAAATAAATAAAATTCTTCAATAAAACAATAAAAACAAAATAAATATGTGATCATAAAAATAGGACCGGTAAAATATTATTAAAAAAAAAGGAAAAAAAACGAAATTAGCAATTGAATATGGCCTAATGTTTAATATTTCGTTGCTTCTCCCTTTTGGGCAATCACTGCCTTTAATCTTTTAGGCATTGATCTTATTAAACGCTGGCAGAGCTCAACAGGAATAGCTTCCCATTGCCGTTGGACTACGGACCACGGTTCTTCTTTATTTTTGACCTGATGACTCCTGACAGCAGCCTTAAGGTGTACCCAATGATTTTCGATGGGATTCAGATCCGGCGATTGTGAAGGTCATGGCACAACAAAAATTGCTTCATTTTGAAAAAATTGTTTCACTCGCCTAGCCGTATGTTTCGGATCATTATCTTGTTGATATTTCCAAATTAATGGCATTTCTTCCGAAGCATATGATAGCATAACATTTTTCATTATTTTAAGGTATTACTCTTGGTTCAGGATTCCTTTTATCCAATAAATAGGACCAACACCGAACCAAGAGAAGCAACCCCACAATTTTATATTACCACCTCCATGTTTAAGGTTTTTTAGAGTATGTTTTGGAACCAATTCCTGTTTTAGTGGCCGCCTCACGTACCGTCGACCATCCGAACCAAACAAATTAATTTTTGTCTCATCCGAAAAAAGAACATTTTTCCACAATTTTATGTTATCATCTTCGTTTTCAAAGCGAAGGTGATTTTTCGCACATTTTATTCTTTTTAATTTTTTTGTTTTTGATAACAACGGTACCTTTCGAGCCACTCGACCATGTAAATGAACTTCCTGCAATAGTCTTCGAATAGTTCTGGAACTTATTTCCAATTTTAGGTCCTTTTGAAGTTCTTTGGAACTCAGAAAAGGGTTTTTTTGGAATTCTCGCTTTATTCGGCGGTCGGTCAAAATAGTTGTTTTCCTCTTATGACCGCGATTTTCTTGTTGCTCTTCGTGTTTGAGAGCATTTATTATTAACGTTTTCGATCTTCCTAGTTTTTGAGAAATTTGACGCAGGGAATTGCCCTCATCTCTAAGTGTTTGTATTCTAATTCTTTCAGTTAAAGAACAGTGGTTTTTACGCCCCATCTGTTTGTATATTAATTATTAAAATGCATCAAAATGCTTCGAAATAATTAATTAGACTTACCTTTCGATTGCTATTTTAATGAATGAGGAATTATGAAAGTTATTAAAAAAATAACGAGCTTTTAATACACTGGTCCTATTATTATGACCACCTTAGTTTTGACTGTCTGAACGAAACAGGGGAAGTACAATTCTAGTATAAGGTAATTCCCCTGGTTTCTATTGACACACATAATTACCAACCTTGTAGAAATTTAGAACCCTATTTCGAACGAGATAGAATAACTTTCAATAAACTTTTCTCCATATTTAAAATTGAACCAGTAGTGGTCCTATTTCTATGGCCACCACTGTATATACGTACATGAATTATATATGAATACATACTAACTTTGGTGTTCAATATAGAGTTTTTTAGAGAAAAATGTTATACATTTTAAATATCTTTTTTCCACCCAATTTAAAGGACATTCTGCAAATTCCTTGCAATCGATGCAGAATATTCAACACGGTCCTAAAAAATCTTGAAAAATCCAGTGATTTTCCAAATTATCTATTCCTGGACAATCACAGACATTCATGGAATATCCTAAAAGTTCCGAAAATTTGGCAGATTTTAGTAGTGCAGAAGTTGCTAAAAACTCCGTTAAGTATTGAATTACAATAATATTAGAAGGATGTTCTGGTTATATCTCGGATCTTGATAAACTTGAAAAACTTCCGAACTTTTAAAGAATGCCCAATAATTTTGGCTGGTTCACTGATACATTCAGTTAATATCTGCGAGCTACGCAGATAGTAACCTGAAATCTTAGCCAATCCGTAGAAAATTCTGTAATTTCCTCGAATTTAAAGGCTCATCTGATCGTGAAGAATGCATAGAAAACAGCTTACTAGAAACCTAAAAAATTCTGAAACTTACAAAAACTTTGAGAAATTTAAAACATTTCAACAACTTTATGCATTCAATTGATGTCACACATTTTCACTCTCGGATATCCTACAAAACTCTTAGAAATTTCTGCCTTTTCCTTATATGTATCTGAACAAATCTAGAGAAGCTTTTAAACTTGCGGATAAAACTAAGGGAATTGATACACTCCATAATTACTTAGACACTCCTCGAAAAACCTTTTAAATTTAAAGAACAACCGGACTCTTACGTTTTTGGGAATACCCGTTAACCTGGAGCAAATTCGGTTATTTCTAGGATATTTACAGAAAACATAGAAAATCTTGAAACTTTGAAAAAGTCGGAGATATTTGTAAAAGTCAAACATTCCTTGTGACCATTCCATTTTCGGTTCTGAAGCTATCATCATTCACTTTTTATTTTCTATGACCGCCATATTGTTTTTTAACATGGGCAGAAAGAGTTTTTTCCTTTCCAATAGTGTACTCTGTAATAATATTTGAGTTTTATGTCGAAAATCACAAACTACAATTTTTCTATATTGGCCACGACCTCGACGCTGTTTAGTACACAAAACAGTTGCGATTATCCTAATAATTAATTACCTAGAATAATTAATTAAATGACTAATTAATTAATTGTGCAAGTAAAGCAAAAAAAGCTCAATAATTACTGTTAAAATAATATTAATCTGATTTAGGCTTTGAAAATGCTGAGCATGTTTTTGAATATAGTTTTGGCATTTTTCAGAAATTGTATTGATTATTCTATGAATGTTATTTCCATTTATATTCTTAAAGATATCTGAGACTTTATTTCAAGCACACTTTATTAAATTGTACAGTCACAGAAAGGTCAAACTTATACTCCACATTTGTGCATATTCTGGGGAATTCTAAAAAAACTGCTGTTTACTTGAATAACATCGCATTTAGGACAAGTTTTATGTAATAGTAAACAATTTGAAACATGCCAAGGTTCCGTTAAGCTCATAAGAAAATCTTAAGACCTAGGTAGTTAATATCAGAATCTTTTCGTAAGATTGGAGTAGAAAAAGTACGACTTTTTAAAATAGTTCATCAAATATCTATTATCTAGGTACGTCATGTATTTTATATTAAAAAACAATAGAATATTTTAAAAATCTCATTCTTTGAATCAAGATCGATGGACCAATCAGCACGACGGCAGTCTATATAATTACTTTATCAATTATCCACTTTATAATGAGTTACTGCATTTAAAATGCAGTCGCATTAACGCCATCTTTATTGAATAATAATAAGTCAATTAATAATGTTGTTATTATTATTACCGGCTAAACCGATAAATTAGGTTCACAGTGATATTGATTTTATAATAGGCTTTATAACCGATACCTATGAAATATCTGAATCACTCCTTGTCCATAGTTACTGGATTTCTATCAGTTTGCAACATTTTTTTAAAATTCAGGGCCGGATTCTACGAACAAAAGACTATAATGTGTAACCGTCGCTTCAGTCCGGAGTACAGCACTGGGTTTATTAAGTTAATTTATGGGCCAAAATATCGGGCCTTGTTAAGGTGCGAGATCAGACAGAAATATATTTACGATTGTAGTCTTTTTGGTGTCTCGACCACTGCCTGCGCCTACATGATTGTATTATATTTATAAAGCCGCGACAAAAAAAAACAAAAAAACTTTAAAGGAAAACGCTGAAAATCGTGTTGAAGGTTGCGCCGTTTTCAAGTAAATTTAATAGGCGCCCTTAAAAGCCCGTTTTCGGGAAGCTTTTACTGTAACTTTGTATATTAGAGCAATTTACCTGGAATTCTGAGAGCCTAAAAGTTTTTTTTTTCTTTTTTATTCCACATAGACACCCTCTGTAAAAAATACTGAAATGACTGACAACTGACATCATACGAAGTACATTTTCTATGCACTTCGAAAAATTGGTGCAAAAAAACAAAATCAATTAACAATAAACCGGCTGTCCCTATACTGCTTCATTTTGCACGAGGCGTGTTCGGGCGTGTTTTCAATTCGGACCTTTTCATTTTTTCACAAACCTATCATGTCATTGTTTGCATGCACGTGGCCCGATTGCCAATTTAGATAACGCAAGTATTAATGAACTTCATAAGAATGCACTGGGACGCATTTAAATTTCAAACGGTTTTTGCTCTCAACGAAGGCCTTTTTGTCATCTGTATTGTGCTTTTGTAACGTATGTGTTTGTTGACCACTATGAGTTTAGTGCTGAAACGTGTCTATTAGTGTTTTTAGGAAATATTTATGGTTTTGCACGTGTGATATTATATTAAATACGTGCATTAGTGGTCAAAAAGCAGCAAAAATTAACTTGTTTTTCATCATAAATTATCGTAATTCTCACTATAATCAATCTCTAATTGTTCTATAGAGTCTAAATTATCAATTGTTACCCACCTACTCGTCAAGAATATTTAAAAAGCAGCCATATAATTTATATTGTCAATTACAATAAAGTTACAGGATTGTTCGCGAATCATTTGCGGGGGGTACCCAATTAAGTGCGTACTATTGTTAACTTTGTTATTAATAGAAGTAGAATCCTAGTTTAAATTACTAAGAATGTGTTTTTTTGGTTGTTTGTGAAAGTGCTGCTAAAAAACTATTTAACAACGCATCGTAAAGATAATTTCAAAAAAAAAAATTAATGTAACACTGGGTATATTTATAGACAAAATCAAAACTAGTTTAATTTTATGCAAAAAACTTCAGTAATATTTGTTTCTAAAATTTATATATATTTTTTTATATTGAGCTATTTTTATTTCTACTTGTACAAACGGCAAACAACCCAATTCATCAAAAATGTCAAATATAATGCAGTAGTTTGATAAAATATCAAATCGAAAGCATTTGAAAATTTATAGTAAATATGCTAAAATATTTTAAAATGCCTTTTTTATTCGAAAAAAAAATGTGTTATATTAGAATCGGACATAATGTCTAACAAAAAATATTCGTTTTAGAAAATAAAATTACTAAACTTTTTTGTATAAAATTAAACAATTTTTAATTTTGTCCACAAATATACAGTTTTCCATTAAAAATGTGTTTTTTAATTATTTTTACAACGCGACATTCAATTATTTTTCTAGTAGCATCATCTCAGCCAGCCCAAGAAAAGACAACCCTTTACAATTTAACTTTAACACTAAAGTTCTATCTCTACTAATAACAAAGTTAACAATGATATGCGCTTAATTTGATACACCCAGTTTACTAGTATGTACATACTTGACCTGAACTGATCTAGACTGACATTAACAGACTGGGAGTGAACCTAGTATATACATATATGTATGTATGTATATGTATGTAGGCCTACGAAAAATAGGAGATGGATTAAATTGGGATAAAGCTGTGCAATATAGATTGAAAGATTCAAAATTTGAAAAATTCCCATGATTTTTGTAGGTATTCGAAAAATAGTCAAATTTTGAAAAAGGTTTTTAATTTTGGTTTAACTTATATGACGGAGAACTGATCGACATTTCATCATTGCAAGTTTTCCTCTTTTACAACGTGGTGATGTCTTATTTGATATCCATCAGTTCATTTTTGGACAACCAGCATCAATTTTGTTTTTTCTTATGGGCGCCATGTTGGATTTTAACGTTTCTGAATTCAGCTTTTTCTACAAATCGACTTAATTTCTTTTAAAGTTACTTGCAGTTAGAAGTTCATATATATTTTTTATTAACAAACTACCTTTTTCAAATGAAAAAAAGTGCAAGTTATTTCAGAAACATATCTATAGCGGTATCGAGAAAGGCCATAATCAGTTCAAAAAAAATATTCTATGCTTGGATAGAAAATTAATCGAGATTAGTTGATTTTCTTAGTCAAAAAAAGATGTTCATAGACTAAATGGGGACGAATTAAAAATTTTACAGGCGGCAAGTAAAATGTCAAAACCTCCTGGAAAATAATAAGCAGCAATGAATTAAATTCTGTACTTGGTTACAGATAATCCTTCTACTTCGATAAGAGTTATAACAGAAGAAATAAGCGTATCTCCTCACGCAGTGTGGGGTCCTGGAAAATATAAAGGTCGCCCTTTTAAAATTCACATCACCAAAGTTTTACATCCAGGAGATATTGAACAGAGGGTAATGTTTTATCGAAATATCATGGCCCTGCTAGAGCAAATTCCCCGTTTTCTTTTATAGAGAATTCGTAGATGTATTTCAAACAATGTGAGGCACACGCTGGCCGGCAGGCTCACCAGATCTATAGACATTCATGGGGAACTATGAAAGACCTCATTTATAAAACTCTACCCAACGATATTAATGAACTGTGAAAAAAGATCGTCACAACCATAAGACTAAATAAGAAGGTACATTTTAAGATCAAGAATTAAAGTATCTCTTGTAAATTTCTTTATTTGTTTTTTACGTTGTTATTTCCACCAAAGTGCAAGACAGAATCTCAACATGTGATACATCATCGTAAATAGAAAAAAGACTGGATTTAAAAAAGTGAAAGTCCCAGATGGTACCTATAAAAAACAAAAAATGTTAATAATAGTTGGGGCAAATTGAAACGTCGATTTTTTTAATGTGGTACCGCCACGTCGTAAAAGAGGAAAAGTTGCAGTTATCTCAATAAATAGTTAAATAAGCTGAAGAAAAAATAGACACATTTTTAGAAAATGTTATTAGGTTGCAAAACCTTCTAAAGCCATTTGACTTTTTCAAATTTTCAAAGATTTCATATTTTTTAAGGTTGTCAGCAAGATCACTAAGATTGACCTATCCAGAAGCGGACAGGCTGTATACGATTTATGTTAAAAAAATGCGAGAACACCACGTGGGGTTGAGATTTGCCAAATCAGCTATAAATGGTGGACACGTGAATCAGGATATTCTACTGATCTTTCAGCAATCAAACCCATTTCTTCCAACTGGCCAGATCTAATAAATCTAATAAATGTGCCCGTTTATTGGGTGCAAAAACCTTGTCAGCAATTAACTGTTTAACGATAAATTCAAGGATTGTTGAACGCAACAGCTCGTTTCTCATGTCGAATTTTTTTTTCGTCCATTCACTCTTTATTTATGTCTCCAACATCACTCTAATTGACGGAGGATTATTAATGAACTGTGTAAGTGTGTGCAAACCAGCCCTTAGGCGGCCTTTGGCCTCAAAAATATGCACTTCCTCTGCAATATTAGCCGCTTTGCAGAGCAAATAAACTCACGTAACGTGTGTGTTTAAATAGGCGATAATTACAGTGCTGAAATTATGAGTGTTTAGATAATGACTTTTTAACCGTCACAAGGGTACACGAGGAACATTTCGAGATATTGTCCTAAGCATCGGAGGTTTCATTGTTAAAAAATGACCAAAAACCCCGCAGAAGGAAGAAACATCTATACAACCCCATTCATCAATAATTATTTAGCTTTCGTTGCCCTCGTTTACTGCAATATGTTCACCGTAGTAAAAATTTTATGCGGCAATTGTATGAAATTATTCATTTATGAGCATTTATGAGGCGCCTCACTAGCTTCTGTATGTTTTAACATGGGCCAAGTAACTGGTTTGTAAATACATTAAAACCGCTGCAACTGTCTTGTAATTCTTTGACCTAAATTATTCGGTAATACGGCTGAAAGTTACATGTACATATGCAATATTCAGAATACAGCCCATCTCAAGCGACAAAACACGTTTTTCTTATGGAGAAGGGGACATTGAACCAAGTCTACCTCGAGAAAAGAATGACTCACTAGAGTTACGGTTATATGGGGAAAAGAGCGACAAACTGGACACTGGTTTATCGATAGAAGGGATACTAAAAAAGCGCGTTTATAGTCTTCATCAACAGTATCCGGCCATAAATGCTTTGGGTAAATAAACTAACACGAAATTACCCGATTTCGTTTAGTTTCGTTGCGAGTCATGCAGAAATGATCACATTTCATTATGGTGTTTACTTAAATGTTATGATAATTAGCAAGTAATCATCTGGAGTTGAGTCGAAGATCAAAAGCAAGAATCAGTGTTAAGGGTATCTATATCATACACGTGTAAATCTGTTATTTGTTGGTGAACGGGACTTTATGAACTGCATTTTAAATTAAAAACTGGTTTTCTTTGTACATTTGCATCGCAGAAACTCTTCTCTCCACGGTGGTAAATGTGATCTGATCGACGAGAGGAGCGTTAATGAGAATCTGCACATAAACGCCTAGTTAAACTGCAATCAAATACAAGCGTAATCGAAATTATCGTAGTTTCGAGTCACAAAGGAAGTAATTTCATCAAATGCAACAAGCTAATGATTTGGCGCTGGGCGTTGAACTAACTTTGAAAAACCCGCGTAAGCCCATATCTCTTCATCTCTTTCGGGGCTAATTTGCAAAAAAGTTTATGGTCCAGCACCTGGTACGTTTTTAGCAAGTTTTATCACACCATCAAGTATATTAATCGGCCTCCCCGTATACGTTTTTACTACTGCTAATGTTGGCATTTTCATTGTTGCATTTTATTGCACGAACTATAAATGACATCGAAAATTAATGCTGTTTACCACACAGTGCCTATTGTAGGTATTACTTAACACTCCACCATAAAATGTTTACGCTCGTTCTACAAAAATAATGGCGGTGGCAAAAATTATGATTGAGTGTCACGTGGTTTGCAATTGTACGAACCTGATCACAAAAGGTGATGGTAATAACGAAAGTACCTTCATCCGTAGACAGTTAATCGGAAATTTATGCCTTGCATGGTAATCATGGGTATTCTCTAGAAATTAAGAATAAAATATGTGCACATCAGCTATACATGAAACTGCAGCTAGATATATTTAATACAAAATTAATATATTGTACATTCTGAATGACGACATTTGTCAAGCCCCTACTTTTCGTATTGACATTATTTATTACTTATTTGCTGTTTGAGCAATATTACTTGGCTCACAGTTGTGAACAAAAGTATGGAATAGTTTTTGAAACGACATTTTCTTGGTGATCATTTTTGTTGTCATCACCAAAGTTTATTACTAAGGTAAAGGTATGTACCCAAAGTCTCCGTACGACATTTGGCTTAAAAATGTTGTTTTTAAAAAAATTATTGTTTATGTGGGTATTATCAGTTATTCAGTCTGATTGTGTGGCGCATTTCATTCGAAATATGCCAAAGAAATAGTATTTTTCAGAACATTTTCGAAATTCAATAGAACAAATGTCACGTGATGGCTACAATCAAAAAGACATTACAAAGATGTTAAAAAAAATCAGCCCGAGGACCGTCTCCAAATTTTAAGAAAATTAGGTACTTATGGAAATATAAAAAATAGTCTAAACCCTGAACGTCCAAGAAAAACGAATGCAACTGTCCATTGACGGATTCAAAAAATATCTACATATGCTGGCATGTCTTCCAGGACTATAAAGCAAGTAGTCACTAATAATAGTAACATCAATATAAGCGATCGTACTGTACGTCATTGGTTGTGCAAAATAGGATTAGTAGGAAGGATTGCAGTGAAAAAGCCCTTAATTTCTAAGAAGAACAAGAGGTAGAGCTAAATTTGCTCAGGAATATTTGTTTTGGTCACCTTCAAATTGAAGCACTGTTTTTTTCAGTAATGAAACTAAAGTTAATATTTTTGATTTTGATGGAAAAAGTTGCATTCGTCGACCTGTGGGGACTAGGCTTGATCCTAGCTATCTAAAACCAACAGTTAAACAGGGTGGTTGGCAGTATAATGATATGGGGATGTTTTTCTCGATCCGACGTTGACCCAATGGTCAGCATTGAGGGAATTATAGATGCGTTTCAATATAAAGTCATCCTTGAGAACCATGCCTTGCCATTTGCTGATGAAAATATGCCTTTACTTTGGTGTTTCCAGCAGGACGACGACCCTAAACATTCATCGTGATTAATAAAAAATTGGCTGAATGATAATAACATCCCCATGTTACAGTGGCCGTCTCAGTCGCCGAATGTCAATCCGATAAAGCATCTCTGGAAAAACTTAAAACGAAAAATTCGAGACAGGAATGTATCCAATCGAGATGAGATGTGGAAAGTCCTTCAGGAATAATGGTTGAAAATGTCTATTTAAATTTGTGAAAATTTAATCAATTCTATACATCATCAATATCAGGTTGTCATCGATTCGAAAGCATATATCACAAAATATTAATTTATTTAAAATTTTATATTGATTATAATGGATTTTACGAAGTATTCCATTCTTCTGTCCAGCACAATTTATTTTTAATTTTTTTATATTTATAAAAATGAACTTATTTATTATTGTTTAAAATATTGTCAAATATATACTTGGGTTTTTGCATAATATGTTTATTTTTTAATAATCTACTATTTTGGTACAAATGTATGATGGATTTAAAATATTTCATACTTTTGTCTACAACTGTATATATATTTTCTCTACATTTTCGTTGAATTCGTATACTGGATTAGGTCACGTGCTAAGTCAAAGTTTTCAAGTTTTCAGAAAATTTCGACAGATGTGGATTTAATTTATTAGTGCCTGGATTTTGTAACTTTTTTCATCCGATATTTACAATCAGAAGTTTGACGTAAAATAATGAGAATTACATCTAATGTTTACAACATCATACCCCAAAAATTTCTTTAAAAATTTTAAATTAAATTGGGATTGTACAATCTGATTGTTCTTCCAATTCATTTGGGATACGATATATGTACATATGTACATGCAGGGTGTTTCATTTAGGTGTGTACACTGTTGCTAAGCCCGAAACGTTGAAAGTTACATAAATCGAAAGAGTTACTGTTTTTGCAGATTTTTAATTTAAATTGCATTTGGTTTCCGAAATTTTAAGAAAAGTGAACGAAATTTTCAAAAAATCTCTCAATCTGATCAAAAAAACCTCGATGCCTTTTCTTGTTATTCCATGTTGATATTTCACTTTCAAAATGTTAATACACCCACTTAGTTTTTTTAAATACAGACGATGCTTGTTTATTTGATAATTCGAAAGCACTTTTCATTCCTAAAATATTAATGTATCATTTGGTTTTGTATTTTTGAATCAACATTATATCATTATCATCATTATAAATATTTTTTATGGTGTTTTCTAACCTTGATCTTTGAAAGTTTTCTTGATGATCAAATAGAAAAATCAATTAGAGTTATATTGAAACAGGTTAGGTACAAATGATACATTAAACATTTAAGAGGAAAAAGCACTTTTGAAATCAGAAATGAAAACTCTAATTCCTCATTTCAAAAGTGAGTCGGTATCAATTTCTTGAACGCTGCATATCATCTTGGAACAATAATAAATCTATGTAAATGGGAAGAAACTAACGACAAAATACATTTTCAATTGAATATTTTGACCAATTTTCTACTTTTCTAAAATTTCTAAATCCAAAAAAACATATGGCAACGCCATTCACATATACTACGTCCATGAGAATAATCTTTATTTCAATAGAAAAAGCCTATCGATCATTTGATCTTTCTGCCCTTCTGACAAAAGCACTTATACTTATACATAAATAATCACACATAAAATACAAAAAAAAAGAAAAGTAAAAGGGTTATTTATAGAAAAGTTGAAATGGAGTGGTTGGAGGGAAAAGGGCGCGGAATTATCTTGTTGAATGGTCGAATTGTGACGCTTTCCTTTCCATTGTATCTGAATATTTTATTTTAATTTTTTTAGTTATTTTTGTCTTACGTACGCGTTCGTATAGTAGTAGGGTCAATTTCGTTTAACGACATATATTTCTAGGGCAATTAATTTGCAAATAATGTCTTGGAAATTTAAAATTAAAAAAGAAGTAAATGAGGAAAATTATAAGTGCTCGAAAAGTTTACTCTCCACCAAATGTAGCTTTATGTATTTTCTTAAATTTTGCATTGATCATAAAATGACCTATCTTATTATAGTCTTTAAAGTTATGATGATCTTCCTTCGCAGTTCGTTAATATCGGTACTTACAGATTTATAAATGAGATCTTTCATAGTTCCCCATAAATAATAATTTAATGGGGAAAGACCTGGTGAGCGTGCCGGCCAACGTATGTTTCCATTGTTTGAAATGACTCTACCGGGAAATATTTCACACAAATAATCAGGCACTCTCCTAACGTTATACGGTTAAGCCCCATCTTGTTGGAACCAAAGTTTAAAACCGTAATAAATTTCTGGCACATCTCGTTTTTCTGGACTTGAAAAAGACATTTTGTTAATAAACTTCTACTAATTTTATATCTATAGGTGACGTTAAGCGAAATTCAGGCAAACTATCAAAAATGTCTTTGTTAAACAAAAACCCGGATATTATTTCGAAGATATTCTTTACGAAATCCGGATTTTTATTAGTTGGCAAGACTGAACCTTAATACTGGATAACCCATCGTATTCACGAAAAAAACTAAATTCAAAAACGTGATTATTAAAAAACGGCGTCCACTACGAAAAGCAAAGTTGATGATGGCTGGTGAAAATCAAAAAGTCTGATTTCAACCATCACATTGCCACGTTATTTCAAATTTTCAAACACCGTATTCTTGAGGTCAAAATTACACAACTTTGCCCCTTTGAACCGATATTGTATCTTTAATAATTACTGAGATCCTCACAATTGAGCTCAAGAAACTGATATTATTTTGTTTCTCAAATAAAAAAAAAAGCAATTAAGGGTGGCCCATTTAAAACTGTCCACCTAAAATATCTTATTTCAAATTTTTTTTCGCCGGAAAACCCCGAGACACGTCAAATTTACTTTTAATGGGAACATTTTTAGATCATAAATTCATAGGTGTAGAGTCACTCCCCTAAACGGGGTGGCAACTCCTTTAAATATCTTAAATGGCACATCAAATCAAAGGTATTTCAGTTTTCCTTACAAATATGCTGAATTTTTTTTGCTTCGCCTTTAAATATTGTGAAAAAACAGGTTTAAAACATTGGTGAAATAAATCGAAAAAAAATACCGAAACTTTATAATGATAAACTTACTAATGCTTCAAAAAGTAATGTTTATTATCAAATTCTTAAGATTAAATGATGGGTTTTGTTAACATTGAACGGGTAGTTTTGTTCCAATTTTAGAGTGACCATAATTGCACTGTAAAATTATCGATTTATCCAACGATTCAAAGCGTCATGGTTTACACCCCACAGGAAGGATTGAAATTATCACCACCCATTTCAAAAACAATGAAATAGCCCAAGAAACTGCAAAAAAGTTTAATGGAAGACATCCCAGTAAGAATCTGAGCCATCCCTACGTGACGAATTTAATATGTGAATTCATGAAAACTGAATTTGTAGTTAACATGAAACATGAAAAGCAATACACCGTTACCAACGAGGTTTCACAGATTGTAATTTAGAGACGTACTGAACCGGATCATGTAAATCAAGAAAAGTTCATTTCAAGCACCCGAGAATTAGAAGCAACATTAGGTATTTCAGGAGTAGTATTCCCAGGATCTTAAAAAAGAATAATTTCCATCCCTATAAAATCCATCTCATTCACGAACTCACTGATGATGATTCAGATCGCCGTATGCAATTTTGGAAGGTTATGAGTAGAAGCATTTTGATCAATCCCAATTTTTCATATTTTACACGCTTTTCTGATGAATACACATTCTTTCTGATTGATGTCGTCAACAGACATAATCGTAGATATTGAAATGATGTGACTCCTAGAATTATGAGAGAAACGTATTCATAGTATGCAGAAAAATTGAATATATGAGCTGGGATTTTGAGAAATCGTGTTATAGGACCTTTTTTTTCTACGTGATAACCTGATGGGTAAATCTTGCCCTAATCTACCTTAAGGCTTCATCTATCCTTACATTGTGGATATCCTTGAAAACGACGATCAGATCTCAGAGAATGATGTATTATTTCAACAGGATGGCGCTCCGCCTCAGTATGTAGTTTTTGTACGTAACTTTTTAGATCAAGATGTTCCCGAACACTAGATTGGTAGAAGAGGTTTCGTTAAATAGCCCCCAAGATCGCCTGATTTAGGATCGTTGGACTTTTTCTTATTATATATTATCCTTCTAAAAACTATTGTTTATAAGACGAAATCTACCTCTTTAGAAAATCTTCGCCACCGAATAGTGATAGCATGTGGTGAAATAACTCTAGAAATGCTACTACATTTTCCGGAAGAGGTTGAACAAATACTTTATTGTTGAATCGAAGTAAATGGATCGGAATTTGAATACTTAATTAAATAAAACATTATTTAAAAATTGATTTTCGATTTATTTCAGCGATGGTTTAAATATTTTTTTTTACAATATTTAAAGGCGGAGTAAAAAAAACCCATTCATGATATATCAGATGGACTGTATTAAATGGACCACCTTGTATATTTTTTTGATTCGGGAAATACCACAAAATGTGAAAATTAAAAATTGGCCGAGGACTTTCAAATTTGACATATAGGCTTAGGTCCCGATTCTAAACAACTTTTTCATAATAATATTACGACAAATTTGGTACAGAAAAGACACTTTATTTTACAGAAAAATAGATTTGTCGTTAATTTCCAAGACATACTTAATTATCTAAAAATGAAATTAAAGAAAGCATTAAAATGGAAAATTTGTTTCCTTTTACAGGAGCCGGTTTGCCAATCCGGAGACACACGCTATATACATATACGAGCAAAAATTGCAAGTTAAGGTAACACGAAATGCAGTGCGATTTAAAATTTCGTCTGCCTCAAAACTCTAAAAACTCGATTTCTAGATTGACTACAAAAACAAACTTTTACAAGAAAAATAAAATTATGTATATTTCTATCTTCGAAATATACCTTGACCAACTCTCTTAATCACTTTTCTCCGCAAATTTTCGTTAACCCTGACGGAATCCTGGTCGCATCACCCCCCATTGTAAGCCAAACTAACTGGAACCCTGCCCACAAATAAATCCAGACCAAACTGTCTGTCCAGGGTCGAAAAGTAGGTTTTGAGTGTCAACAAAGAGGGACGATTAGCCGACGAAGGATATCGCCAGGAAACTGCTCATTATCAGGCGACGATTCCTCCTTTAATGACGGCACAATGGAAACCGTGGACGGTTTTCCATGTC
The DNA here is from genome assembly GCF_040115645.1 of Euwallacea fornicatus. Lineage (NCBI taxonomy): Eukaryota > Metazoa > Arthropoda > Insecta > Coleoptera > Curculionidae > Euwallacea > Euwallacea fornicatus. The sequence continues at coordinate 5,836,258 of NC_089542.1, read as the reverse complement.
ATCGTGAATACATCGCTGACCGCGCGTTTAATTCGGATAACAAGAAAGGAAAGCGGTCTCGGAAATACGTGAAAAATGAATGCGTCGAGTTTAATGGACGTCAAGCAACGCCGGGTGTCGTTATATTTTGTCGCTTTGTTAGCTTTGGTGGTTAATGTTGCTTTGCGCTGATTTACAATATTATTGCTACACGTTTTTATGGGACTTAAACATTCACTCTTTCACACACACAAGTTCGAAAGAAAAATAACCAACGTACATTTTCCAGAACAATTCACGAAAGGCAAATAGAAAATATTTCATATTCTCAAATGATTTACAGCATTACAAAACTTCATCCATGATCCTTAAATACTCCATCGTAAATGACATAACCGAATAAACAATTTATGATAATTAGAAGTGCACACTATTAGACAAAACACCCACCATAATTGATTTATTTGTCTGTATTATTAAATGAAATGTTAGAGTTGGGATCGATTCATCCTAGACCAACATTCTTATCATCTGTTTCACTATTTGCTTTGAAGCCATTAGTATTTTACTTTATACAGTCAATTACACCTGTCTTATATTGTAGACTTAGATAGATACATAAATAAATAAATGTCAAAATTTTCGAGCAGCTGCTATTTTGAACTACCGGAAATCGTCCCATGTCGCAATGTCCATTAGGACCCATTTTTTATTTAATATATTAAACCTTCGACCACCACTGTGATCCATTATTGACCATCATATGGACCATCTGACAATTCCGATTTCACAGAGGAGCAAGCACAGAGAGGAGGCAATTGTTAGGGGCATGAATAATTATATGAGCGATCACGTGGAAGCTAATTGGGTGAATTAAATTGATCAGAAATTTTTGTGCGCCCTGTGCATACAGTGGCGGACATAAATATGGGAAGATTTTCATTTTGCATTTTATTGAAACAAGATTAATAAATGAAGAATGTTGTGTTATTGATTATAACAATTCAGATGAGTATTAAATATGTCTAACGGTTTATATTGTCGACAAAATAAATTCATTTTTTACCGGCATTTTCTTATTTAAGGCTCGGTTAAAATAATGGAGAGACAGTTAGTTATTTAAAATTTTTGATATTTTGGCCATTACTTTAACACTGCTGCAGTGTTGCTCGCAGCAACACGTTTTTAGAATTGATTGAAAACGATTCATTCTCTGTTCTAGAGTTAAATAGACAAAAGTTCAAACAGTACTAAAACGAAAAAATCGTTAAGAATAAAAAAAGATGTAGTTTCAAAAATTTTAAAGAAATATCTATTTCTAGACATTCTAGCAGATCGTTCAAAATCTGGTCGACCTAGAAAAACTAGCCCTTAAATACAAAAGTGTACTAAGAAGATATCTGTAAGAAACACACACAAATCATCTCGGTATATAAACGAGGAAATTCGCAAAAGTTGAAATGTAATTGTGGCTGACTGCACTGTGAAGCGACGCCTTTGTGAAGATAGTCTTTTTGAAAGAGTTACAATAATAAAAATCTTTGCTTTCGAAATTTTTAAAAATCGCAAGAACATAATTCAATTTTCAAATAGAGACTTATACTAGAACATTCAAAAATGGGATACCATCCTATAGAGTGATGAAAGCAAGCTTAAAATATTTAGATCGGATTGAAAATTATATGTTCGAAGGCCAGTAGGCCACAGATACGATACAAAATATCAAAAACTTACAATGAAGCACGGAGATGGCGATATATTGGTCTGGGGATGCTTTTCTCGATGTGAAATGTTATTTAAAATAGAGGGAAAATGCATCGATTTACGTACAGAGACATTTTGGAAAATGCGATGTTGCTATTCACTGACGAATGAAAGCCTCTAATATGGAGGTTTCAACAAGACAACGATCCTAAACACTCTTTTCGGCTGATAAAAAATTGGTTTTCAGAAAAATGCATTTTTATTTTGGAATAGCTCTCCCAATTACCAGATTTAAATCCAATAGAACTTCTTTAGTACTATTTAGAGCGCAAAATTCGAATTCAGTATCATTCATCATTTGCGAGATTTATGAGAGTTACTGCTAGATCAGTGGAAGTGCATTCCTGTAAGTCAGTCGGAACCTTGAAGATTCAGTGCCGAGAAGATGTAGAGCAGCAGTCTTTGAAGCAAAGAGATATTCCACAAGATATTAGGCTTTTTCGGAAAACACCTGTAAAATAATCTTTCCAAATTTTCTTTCCACACTTTTGTTCAAGACAATTTTTTAACTTTATTCTGAAAAAGTAATGGTTGTATGACTGAGTTATTACTTCATAACAATTATTAAGTTATTAAAAATTGTATAATATACTGAGGTTTGGCAGTTGTTCAATTAAGAAATTAAAAATATATTTCTAAAAAAAATATCTTTCAAACTTATGTCCGCCACTGTATATCGACGTCTATAAATCTAAAACTAGAAATAAAGCAAATATCATAATGTTATGTGTCAATTTCCGCTTTCCTAATGCGATATTGAATGTTTATTGTAGTTCGCCTAAGTAGTTCACTGCGTTTGTGGTACGAAAAAACGCATGTACAAATACAATGTCGTTTGATAAGAATTGATGGCATAATTATCTGCAGAACGAACAGAAGATTTAGACATAATCATTGGTAGGAATGATTCATTATGATTCTTTATACATTTTATACATAAATATTCCCAAAAATTATTGGTGACTTAAGTTGTACTTGAGATTTAATATCCTCAAAGAAAAGTGCACTAAGCTAAATTAAACAAACCTACAAGTTTAAAACCCATATATTCCACCCCTCTATAAGATAACGGTTCTCGCTACTGTCCCTATAATTAAATTTTATGTTTTGTTATTTTTTTTTTAACTTTGTCAAAGCAAAAACGTGAAAAAAATTGTAAATACTAAGAATATGTCATAAATGCCAACGTATAACTTGTCAGTTGTGTCGAGCTAAGATGGCCGCTTCATGAAGTCCCGTATTAAAAGTACTGTGTGACTGTATGCTTATGATGACCGGTTAGTAATGTCACCGTAAAGTAATAAAAGCGTAAGCGTAGTTACCATTTTGCCTTCAATATTGTAATCAAGTTTTAAATATTTTTTTAACTCTTTGTTTTCACTTTAGGCTACAGTTTATAATTTCTTCACTCAACAACCGCTTATAACTATGCAAAACACGCATTATTCAATGTCAAAGTTATGATCAATCTCTAGTTTCACCCTCTTAAATACGTTATCACGACATTTGTGGGCATATTTAAAACTGTATATTTGTGTAAAATGTATATTTGCATACGTACCCATTAATGTATGACGATGCGTGTTTGTGTGTGTGTCTTTATCATACACATCATTGATCACGTTTAAATATTATACTTTCGAAAACAAACCTGGAAGCTAGTACGAAACAATTTTTCTTTCCATGGTTAATTCCCTTATAGGTATGTTTTAAACGTTTGAGTCAATTCTAATCTAAAAAAACTAAACTCTGAGATCTGTTTTGAGATATTTTTGTTTTTTAATTTTTTTGGTTCCTTCATTATCCCAAGAGGTCTTCAATTTTCCCAAACCCATGCCGTGACTTATTTCGACTTTTAAGTTTTGATCTCTTAAGGGAAAAAAATTCTTTTCAGTTTCATGAATTCAATCATTCGAAAATAAAATATTTTGAACTTTCGATAGAAAACAAAAGTGGCATCCTGGCTAACGTCGTGTGTCACATGTCTTAGATGAATATTTTATCAAGTGTCATTGTGACAACACTTCTGTTTCGAACGATGTCACTTGAGCCCCTGTCAAGCTCCCTGAGAAACATAAAATAAATCTTGTGAGGTTTGGATTTGCCTAGTATTCTTGCTTTGTCCAATATTTGTTTGTCGATCTATAATGCCCACAGTCGCCATATTGCGCCATCCTTTCTGAAGCTTCCAGGTTTTGGGATTCGAATGTCATCACTCTAATCAAAAGCATATCTGGCATATGCTCTACGTCGATGGACTTTACATGCGACGTTACCGAATTCAAAATGTAGTGATTTTCTTTTTATTAATATTTTTCAGCCTTTTGTTAATTTTCACACCATATTGATCAATCATTTTTAAAGCTGTCATATCTTAGGATTCAAATAATATAATTCCAAACAAAAGTATATGTGTTACAATGACGTTTGCTAAGCTTCAAGGGTTGTGACACATGATGCCATACTGTATGCGAAACGTTTACTTTTTTCTCCAATGAGTAATTTTTGAAAGTTTTTGCTCATTCTAAATTTTAAGAATAAACGTTGTACCTAGAAAAGGTATACTAAAAAAATGCAACCTGGGGCGAAAGCATTTCGCATGATGGATGAAAATTTTAGAATTACTCTGGTTTTTAATTTTTTCGATATCTGATTTTGAACCAAAAAACAATGCATTTAGAGCCAAAGTTTGTTTTTTACGAGCCGAATTTACCCACGGAAATTGAACATTCTCCCGCGATGATACGATTAATTTCACAGAACTTTCGTTTTATTTTCGGGACCGCAAACGAATTCTTCCTGTCAAGTTAAATAATTTTCATGTTGTGTGCAACGTTAAAGACGTTTATTATGCTTTTAGGCCTTGTTGTCGGCTCTTTTAAGCCCCCAAACAGTTTCATCAACTCACCAATGGCACTTCAGCCAGGTGTGAGGCGTCACAAGGAGACTCATACCTGAAAAAAAAACAGTTAGTTAAATTTAACATGCAATGAGAAATGTGTGCTTTAATATATTTTTTTTTATCTGACTTGAATTTTCTTTATGTAAACACGTCTTTATTTAGAAGAGGGCATTTGAGATGGGCAGATTGAGTTACCCAGACACATATAAAGTAGTGCGGTAAGAATTTAATGTTCCTAAGTCAAGTTTCTTGGAAAAGTAGCATTTTATGATACCTAATTATGTGAGCCGTCATAAAATTATTTATAATTTTTTCATTAGACAGAAAGGTCTCAAATTTCTGTTAATGGACAAATTAAACCGATACTAATAATAATTTACATATTCTAATTTTAGCCCCTTTAACCCCAATAAATCAACTCGATTCCACTGTTTGAAAATTAAATATTTGAGCTAAAAAAATGGCAGTCGGTACTACAAAAATAAATACAGTCGGCTCGTTGAGGGAAATAGTATAAACAAAGACTTGTTCGCGAAATAAACTCCAGATACTTATATTTTGGCAAAATGTTTACACTTGTCTTTTATATGCGATTTACTGGCATTTGGTTACGTTTTTGGATATCGGGTCAGGACCAGACGAAACTTGTTTATATTCTTTTATAAAACTGCCTAAATTGTTTAAAAAATGCTAAGAGTTCCCACGGAGAGCATTTAAAATGAGAGTTTTGAAATTAAATACAGAAAAGTTTTCAAATAAATAAGTAGTAAAAAAAGCCTCCCCCTGAAAGAACAAAATCGAACATTCTGCATCATAATTTCTACTTTAGTATACTCGAAATTTCTCAAAAGGTTGTTCAATTAGATCCATTTGGGTAATCAAAATAATAATTTCATTACCGAAACGAATCCTCCAAGGTCTTTTTTCCTACGAACACTAACTAATATAGAATCTGATAAAGATTGGTTTTAAAAAGTATTTTTGTTGTTTTAAATATTTTTTAAAGTTTTTATAAATTATTTGAACGTCGATTTTTATGTTCAGAGTTGCCATATTTCCAAGCTTAGGAATTCGAACATCATGACTCAAAACCAAAACATACCTGGCATAATGATATCTGCTATGCGTCAAAGAACTTTACATATGACGCTACCGCATTCGGAACGCATCACAATTTTTTTCTCAATTGAGTATTTTTCAAATCCTCAGTCTTTAACAAAGTCCAAAGCAATTGACACATGATACTCTCCAGAATGACAAGCACAAATTTTTTTCCTCAAAACTAGTTAATTTCGCTAAAAAATTGAAAGGATGCTCCCAAATAAGGATGAAATCGCACAAAAAACTTTTTGAAAATATATCCTATAAACGTTCGAATTTTTTTTTAATCTCGGTAACACTTTTAATGCCCTGATATACCGAGGGTCACACAAAGAACAATTCACGTTGCAATTTTCTGGGTAAATGCGGAAATTCTTTGAACAGACATTTTTCTGAGGTTCCTTAAGAATTCCGCACATAATACGTTTAAGACACAGTAAAAATTGCGCTTTTAATTGGAAAGAAGATAAATATCTTTTAAATAAACTGTATCATATATGCATGATCCATCCATTTTTACAACCACTTAACAATTTATAAAGAGGAATTCTTCCTAAATCGCCCTTTCAACTGAGGCAGATCAGAATTCATTAAACATTTTTCTTCGTATTTATTAAGACTCTTTATCTAATCTTAACAAATTACTCGATTTCAATAGTAGATGTCCAAGTATATCTATTAATAATGCAGCTTCTGGTACGTTTGTGAACCCATCCAGAAGCACATCTCCGTTGTTCGGCAATATTAATTTCCTTAACGTATACGAGCAATTTACTTCCAGCTTTTGCATTTCATTTGTACACCTACGATTTATGCCTAGCATTAGCATTTACCAACCAGAATACCGATTTTCTTAGCCAATAAAAAACAATTGTAATGCTAATGACTTCGATATTATGATAATAATTTATTGATTTTACTAATAACAAAGTGTAGGATGTGGCTGAGGTCGGACATGAGCTTTCTCATCTGTTGTTCAGATCCACGGATGACTTGAATAAGACTTTTCCAAATTCTTTACAAACTTTTATTTAAAACACGTGTTGCTAAAAGTTTCTCTTCTATTTACACACGGCCCCAACCAAAAATAAATACTTCCACATTGAGGTCAATAAAAACCACTACCTATAAATTTATTATCTCAACTAATAACTCGAGTATATTTTTAGCGACCTGCAACTGGTAGAACATGGTAAACAAATAAAATTTTTCTCAACATTAATTGAGAGTTTAAATCACTTCATTGAACTATACGAAATTCAGCAGCATATTTGCTTACTGGCCAATGAAAGTGAAAGGAGCTTTTCGGAATTTTTATTGCTGAACTGAGTAAATATTTGATTTTGTGTGTGATGTCTTACGCACAGTAGCATAACTCCTTAGACCCATCTTTCAAACCACCTGTTAAGACGTGTTGAAGGAGGTCATATTCGATGGAAAGTAGGTCATATTCGAAGATGATAAGGAAATATTGAGATGTGCAGAATGATACTTTGCTCGTAACAAAGAGAGAGGAACTGCAACCTTCCGTATAAATCTTCTTCTGTTAAAATTTCTTGATGCGTCACAAGAAACTTGAAGTAAACACGAGGGCGTGATAAAACTAAATTAAGATAAAAATATTTACTGAAATAAGCTTTAAGATGCGCTATTGAAGCAAAAATTTCCAATGTGTAACAACTAAAAGCTCTGTCAATTGGTTCATTTTTGTAAGAGAAATTTTAACAGAAAGAAGCTTTAGAAATCAATTACACTCAATATGTATTTTTTCAGAACGAGACAAATGTGAAACACAAAAACTATTAAAGAACCAACTCTAGCTGCATTATTCAAAATCGCAACTTGGTATGTGCAATTCCTGCTGAGATACCGAACGTTTCGAAACGGTTGTTAATTTTTCAAATTGTGAATAATTTTGTTATATCGACGAAAAAACTGAGATGTGAGGCAGGATCCTAAGTCTTTTTGGGACGTATGAAAAGTCTTCATTAGTATATAATTTCTTTCGTTAAAAATATGGTATCCACCCACCAAATGTCCATCTCTCACATAAAAAATGATTTTCATACGTGTTGAAGTTGTGGAGTCATTAAAAAATAAGGAATTAGACTAAGTTTGTCGCCATATTGCGTGTTCTGTGACAAACATTTAAATGACATTAGTTAAAACAATAGTAAAATTGTTAACTGTCATACTGACACCTGATAAAATGCTCTTCTCAAGAAATTTAGTACGTGACGTCAATCAAAGCGCGAATTAGAGTGGGTTGAGATTCTGATGTTTCTGATTATTACAATAAATGTTTTTTTCAAAAACAATAAAAAATTTACTGAATAATAGTAAAGAAGGAATTTGCAAATTAGTGAAAATTTTTTAACTTAAGTACCATATTGTATTAACAAACGGGACGCCAATGAAATGGCATTTACATAAATCAAAATTATAATTACGAATTCTCACGAGGCCTATTCTATATAGCACATGTGAGAGTAACTATGAAATTTTTGTCCCGTGAAACTGGCTAATGAAGTTTTTTTACCAATTATCATCGCCAAAATTTTCATTCTCACTCTCAAATGTTCCTATAGAATCAAGCCCCAGGCCGTCATCGCATACAATGGTAAATAATTAAAAGCAGAAATGTGAAACTACATATGTAATGCTCTCATTCAGGTTACGTAACGTTTCGGTCTTAGATATTTTGACTCGATACATTTTCACCGACAAACTTTGGTACATGACGTCATCTAAATTGCGAATTGGATTGGAACTGCAGATTTGAGGATCGCGTTCCAAGATCAGTTTCCTATACAATATAAAAATAAAATTTATAACAAAATATAAAGAACATAAAAATGATGGCAATTGACCAATTAAGTCGGCGATTGTTATTTTTGAAGAAATTCTATTAAACTCATAAAAATACAGAAGGTCCAGAAGTTCTTAAAGCTTTTGCGAAATTGGGAAAGCCTCGAATTTCGTGAACATTCAGTTTTGCACAGAAGTTCTTTCAAACAGAAACTTTGCGAGTGATTCGTATTTTCAGTGGTAGTATTTTTTTTCTACAGTGATGAGATATGTAGTACGAATGTAATTCCTAGATATTGAAAATTTCAGGTGCGCTATAAAACCCATTTCAGAACAGTTTTACGAATTATCACTTTTCTTCACAAAAAAATATTGTACTAAAATTATCTGATTTATTTGCTTTTTAACGTCCTCGAGCAGTGCTAATTCTGTCACACAAAACAGTAATATTTAAATTTTCCTACGCCATTTATCGCACTATTACGAGACTGTGTCATCCCTACATATTTGTAGATTGAAATTAAACCTTGTACGGTTTTTTATTACACTTTGGACGCACAGGAAATGACAAAACCGCCTAACATAGAATAAATACCATCATTCACAAACAGCATTATTAAATTCCCATCATACGCTATTTTACGCAATACTGCATCGTGCCCAATAAATTAGCAATAACAAAATCTTCCGTATCGACTTGATTTATTTAAAGTTCATCTAGTACTAAAAACTTTACTACTAGTTTCTGATGTTATCAGCTCGGATGTAAGTACAACGTTAAATTAAAAATAGCGTCGTTCCCTACAAAAGTTGGGTTTTCCAGGCATTTCGAGACATATTTCTCGTAATAACGAGAAACACCTTGTCAGCGAAGTTAAGCTTAACATAGAAGATTGGTTAAAACCAAATTAAGCATTGCAATAGAATAATCATTAATTTTTCTCAACAAATCGCTTTATCAATGAATATTGCATTGAATGCGTTTATTGCATGAAATATCCCATGCAAGGCTAAGCTCACCATATATCCCCAAGGTCTTAATGTTACAATAATTATTGATAAACATTATTATTTAAACTCTATGAGATTTTGGTGGTGATAAAGTGCTTGCCAACCAATTCACCTAAAAGTGGAGTGTCGTGTAATCTCTTAATAAAATACTTATTGATAGATGGGTCAGAATAGTCCTAAGGGCGTAGGGCTTGTAGTAAGACACAGTAAAAATACTGAAAGTGTTCAGTTCCCCGGGCCAGAAAGATTTCAATAATTGAGTAAACTGGAAAGAAAACGGCTAGAGGAAGCTTATTTCACTCGAATCTATCATCAAAGGAGAATTAGTGGCCATCAAAATTGTTCATATTCGACATCTCTTCTCGTCATCGACCTCAGATATACACACATGTGGGTGTCTATTTTCGAGAGATAATCAAAATCAGCCATTTGGCAAGGCCTCGAGATGATGGAATTCAATCAAGTGGGTCAGCGGCTCGTCTGTCTGGCCCTCTTTGTCCGATTATGCTTTGATTACCATACGGCTCCGTTGCTGAAGAAAGTGAAAGCAAGACGAGACAAAATGGAATCAGAATCGGTTTAGTTCGGAGAGTAAATAAACTGAATTTAGCACCAAAGAATAGCGAGAAAAGACTGAATATAGGTCAGCATTTGATCATTTTAATTTCTCCTATCTTGTTTCGGAAATGTAATTTTCTTCTACTCAACACCCTACATATTATTGAGCATCACCTATTTAGGTTACTTTAGAAATATTGTTTTCAAAATTTTAGAAAATTATTTTTGTCTTAATAGGGATGGTAAAACTCCACTTTTTCATATACTAGAACACCAGTGTACTATGTGATTTTTGCAATTCGGTACACATTGTGGTCAGTTTACCTACCGAAATCAATATACGAATCTCCCTTAGTTTTCGAGTAATAAAGGTTGCAATATCAGATATAGATAAATATGTATACGAATATGGATAAATTCATCTCATAATTTATATTTATATTAAAATATTGTGACCAAAATGTAGCCAATCGCTTAACTAATAACTTTACGTTTATAGTTCCCTACCTACTGCGGGATTTTTTTAATGATCACCTGTTACAAGGATTAATAAAAACACGTTTTTAATAAGTTTTATAAAAGGTAGTTTTGACGTAATCTTTTTAATTGATAAAAATTCAAGATTTTTCCTCGAAACACTTATATATGATTGATAATAATTGACCTATTAATCACAAGAACCAACTCGGTAAAACGATTTCCCATGGCTTACTTTAGCGATTTTCGAGTAACATGAGTCTTAATGAAGCCCTGTTTATAAAATTTGGAAAAAAATATGTTCTCTCTATTTGCAACACTAAAATTCCAATTTTATATTAGAGCGCCTGTACCTTATGGAATTTCTGAATTTGAGAATAAGTAATAAACTTGACACTCGATTTTTTGCATGGGACTAACTACTGAATACTATGAGCTACCAGTTACAAAGGGCTCCAATACAAATTCGGCAACTACATAATATATACATATTTTATGGTTAATTAGGTAACTTAAGATACCATATGTTCCATGTCATCGCAATAAAACATTTGCCCAATAAAGGAACGAATTGTTTCTATATTGTTATTTATGTCTTTCTATCGACGTCATTGTGATGCAAAGAACGCGAATGAGTTAAGGATAATCAGGCCATTAAAAGTGCACGCCTCTCAACTGAAACGTGCGATAATGCCCTTAAATTAGGCCCAACCGACGATAGTTTAATTACGCTCTTATTGGTTTAAACAAGGTTTAAGTGCTACTGGGTTGACCGGCAATAGGATAGTTGTGGTTGATCATAAGTGGAACTCAAAACATGTAATATCAGGTGCCTCAGCAAGAACTTTCAGAACTAAGGTATTAATTATAAAAATAATGTCGATTTTTTCAATATGATCCATGCATTTACTCTTCAAACGTACTAATGGACAATTAAATATACATTTGTACCGAAACTTCGTCCACCATGTACTCCCAGTCTGTTTTAAAATAATGAAAACGGGCTAGTTTATTTAATGGAAACCCATTAATATCATTCATTATGCATGATGCGAGGCACAAGTAGCCCAAAACCGTACATGGAAATCCTTTACGCGAAGCGAAGTTTTTTGATTATGATTTTCTCCATTATTTATTGAGTTTTCATATATATTCTATATTTTCTAATAGAAATGTATCGCTTTGGCCCTAGCTTTACTCCTCCATTGAAAACAGCTTAGGGAGATTTAAAAGAAGTTTTAACTGAATTCACTTTTTGATATTTTCGAAACATTATTCGTTTGCGTTTACGCCCTGCTACCCCATTATTCAAAATAAAATTCCCGTTCTTTGTCACCATTACTGCAAATCTTTCTGCGGTGATACAGGTGATAGAACGTTTTCCTAAGACAACAAACAATAACCTCTTCAAAAAAGAAAAGTCAGGCAATGACATTATGGAAAATTATGTGAGTGAAAAATCTAATGAGAACAGCTACACCAATGGGCTGCAAGACTTTTTGGGCGAGGAGTATTCTCAAGTCCGGTCTTCAAACTCTGCAGATACATTATGCATTGGAGAGTCCAAATTAATTGCAATAGTTGGGGATGAAGACACTTGCGTGGGGTTCATATTAGGTTCACTATGATTCTAATAATCGACTAAAAAACTACAAGTTGTTTGCAGCTGGTATAGGCCAAATTAACGAAGACTTGAGCCAAAACTTCGTGATAGTGGATCAACAAACTGAAGACCTCCAACTTGAATTGAAAGTTTTGGACCTTTTAGAACGCCCTGATATAGGGCTAGTGCTGATTACCAAGGAGGCCGCAGAGAAAATTATTCGTTTGATCAATAAGTACAAGTGTATAGGCCCTGCTGTGTTGGTGAGTACTTATGGCGATTAATTATTTCTAGCGGAACTAACTTGAATGGTTACTATAGATCATTCCAGGTCACAATGGCCCATTTGAAATTGAGCTACCCCCAGCAGTTAAAGAAATAGAAGAAAGGGCGTATTGTAAGTATAGACACAGAAGATCTTTAAACTCATCAAACACTTCAATTACAACCAACGAGTCAGTCTATGAAGAAAGTTCCAAGAGGGGATCCACTCATTCTCTTAGATCAGTGGCGTCTTCAACTTCTGTGAAGTTGTAGTATCCAGAACACTTTTGCAAGTTTCACTGTGAGGTCATTAATCCCTTTTAATAAAGTCAGTTCAGAGAAAACACACAAAGCATCTCTTCTTATCATTTCTGACGATACAGTATGTCGGATTGTAAAAGGAGACGGACCGGTAACCTTTTCCCGTGCAGACAGAAAGGTATTTTTATCCTTATGTTAGTAATTGGGTTTATATGATTGTGTATAGTTGCTAATTGAAATTGATGTGTCTTTAAAAGGAAGTTTTAATATGATATAAGCGAAAGCTCTCCGAAAAACTTTATTTGAGGAGTGGCAAAAGTTGATACTCTTTGATACTCACCCTGCTAACTACCCGGTGCTTTAAAATCACGCGCTCACGGGATTTTATTCAAACGATTTTACGTTCCAAGAAATTTAACACATTTATTACACCGTTTTATGTACTTTACAACAGATTTTACAAATTTTAAACAACAATTTTCGCGATTTTCGGTGCCATGAAATTCGAAAAACGGAGTTCCAACTGTCGGAGGAAAGACGCGAGGTTCATGCTCTTGTCGATAGAGGGCAGCATCCATTGACACGGAACGATCGTTCTAGTTACTCTAGATGTGGTCTGGGAACTAGTACAATTTTAGTGTGCTATAGGGTGGAAAAAAATTATAAATTAATTTTGGTACTTGTAGCGCGTAATCAGCGATTCATGATCTTTGTCCAAAATTATATATGTAGCTCTCTATTGCCAACAGATGTAACGAAATATTCATGTATCATTAATATGTATGAGCTATTTGTCGCGACATGATTTGATCTTGTTTCCAAAAATCGAGCCGCTTAAATCCTCAGGAAGGCGTTTTATTTTTTAAATTCTTCCCTAAAAAATCAGTTAAATTTCAGCTGTCAAAGTATTTATAAACATGCTTTTTCTAATTCCACCCTATTATCAAATGAAACATAAACTACGATTCAAATTATCCTAATTTCCATATTCAAATAAACATTTTAAATGCCATTTAAGATAGCTCTCTAACTTTTCGTGACAATATCTTTATTATTTTAAAAACCATTCAATGGAACTGTTTTCCGGTGACATAATAGATATTTATTGAACGGCAGAGTAGGTCGATAGGTTGATGTCAATAAGAACCCATTTACATGTATGTTTAATTTTATTGTCGCCTAACCAGACTTATAAATAAGGCGATAGCTTATCACTAAATGGGCATTGTTCGATGCTGTTTTACATGCAAAACACTGATTTAATTTTACTACAAAATAAAATGGCGAATATTATGTCAATGGATCTTTTTTTGGTATTATAACCCAAATCAAATGGAAATTTAGTCGATTCGAAAAATCGAATATCTACATTGTCTACACGAATTCTCAAATTCGTACAATGCATTGAAAAATATTTAGAGATTTTGCAATGTCGAGCATTACTTGGAAAGTTCTCTCTCATAATTTGTTTTGGCAAACGGTTGTAAAGAATTGTAAAAATTGAGGATTCAGCTACAACGAAAAGCAATCGCCCCATTACAGCGTTGTTGTTCCTTAAATGCGCCCACTAGTACGTTTGTAGAAATAAGTATTACATCATCTAGTATGCTCGGATCTTTATCATTAGTTTAGTATTCACTAAGCGTTGGTATTTATTCCAAAATTTCCATCATTAGTAATTGTCAGATGAGTTCCTAAAAAACAAAAGTCACTTTGCGCATAATGTTAAATATGAGCTTACCATTCATTTATTATTTAGATGAAATTAATAACAGAAAATGTCTTCGAAACGTGTGAATATTTGCATTTCTCAGATTTAAGTAAAATCGTTTCTTAGCGAGCACTCATGTTCAATCCAATTATCATCTATACGGCCTAAGAAACAACTCTCCAATTTATTCAGCCTATAAAAATACAGGAGACAAATACTACTGCGTTAACGATGTTTGGGTTTTTCTTTTATAAGAATCAGTCTATATTTAATTCTTTGCTTCGGGATTTGAATGTAAATTGACTGCTAACAGTGCCCGAATAATCCTGTGGTCGGCCATATAGCTAAAAAATAAAATTTTAAATAAAACGCTGATTGCGTGTACCAGTTGATTAAGTACAGTGGGCTAATTTCATGGTTGGCCTGGCCTATTTGTTTGGGTACAAGCAGACCACACTGACCAATATAATCCAGTTGTTTAACGTGAAAGGGGCAAGAGTAATTATCTACTTTGTTTACATTCTCTACCAAGATTGAATACCATAGCTGTAATCTATCAGCGGATTTTGCTATGCTGTAGGTTTTGCGCGGTAGAGGGCATTATGGCTATATAGGCAACTTTTTTAAGTGGTGTAACTTAGGGTAAAAAAAAGGAAAATAATATTATTCACTTATTTTTCTAATGTAATATTTGTGAAATATCTCAGAAAAGATAACTATCTGATTGCGATTTGAAATACACAAAGATCAAATGTGTGATATTAGCGTAAGGAAGCAATAAGACACTATTCATTCGTTTCCTATTGATGACTGAAATAACAAGATTATTTTAATTCCAAACATAATTATTTCCAACCAAATTAGTTACCAATGCTTCTACATTCGAAATTTTTAAAGATTCGAGTTTAAAAATAAAAATTATCTTAAATAATTATCTTGAGGTTTATCGAGTATTAGATAAATGTTCTTAGAAAAAAAGAGGTCAAGTTTGTCTTGATGATAATTTTTATGTACAATTAAGTAAAATTTAGTTTATGTTGTTTCTTGTAAAGCGTGATCTTGAAAAAAAGTTTAGTTTGGCGTTAAAATATCAGAAGCATGCTTTGGATAAATTCATCTTTTAATCTCTTGTCCATTGCTGTTGTCAATTACATGTTTAAAGGCAAATAGCAAATGGCTTAATCAACGCACTACGTTTACGGTTCATTACCTACGGCGAGACTTTTTTTTATGATCACTCGTTATTGCGCAAGTAAGAACAATGTGAGAGATAAGCCCCCAAATTGGGTCTGTGAATGAAGAGATTTATGAAAAGTTTTTCCATGCATGGCCGATTAAATAACAAGTACTTTTTAGTACTCCAACGCAATTAATATCATTCAGTTTAAATATACCCCGTCCAATGGCGTCCGGCCATAAAGATAGAATTACTAATTAGTATGGCTCCATTTATTTGCATTTACGCCACCAAACCAAAGGTCATCGTACAATGATGTTTCACTGAATTTTTTTAACCATGACATAACAGCCAAATTTGTATAGCCTGTTTCCTAATTGTTATTGTCGTTCGATTGGACGACAATCCACCATCTGTTAGTCATCGATAAGTTTGCTTTATCCGCAACATGGACAAAGAAACAGTGCGTGGAAAATGCGTATATATATGTAAAGGTCATCATTTAGCCTCACCCTCAATGCTTGTTATTGTATTATATATGTACTATGCTTTTATTATGCACAAATCCTTTGTAAATCTGGCAATTTGTGGTCGGTAAAACTATACTCCAAAGGGTGCTTTCTAGGTATTTCTGTGGACACAGCTGACGAATCCCTTTATGGCCCCTTTTAACCGATTTACTAGCTTATAAAACATTCAGTGGCTCATTAAGTTCACTTTTTCAGAACTTACAAATTAGTTTTTTCATCGGCTTACATAGTACTTAAAAGTTGGAAACGTCCCGGAAATATATGTATGTATGCACATACAGAGAATGACTGAAATCGGTCCTCGAAAAACTTGCCGTATACCTCTACAAGCAACGTCGGAAGCATGGAACATGTTCCATCAGGGCTCGCAAAGTTTCCAAAGTTGCGTTAAATTGACTGAATATTAAGTTTACGATTTAATCAACATTCGGTTAGTTTGCGAATTTAGCCAGCCGAGTAATCCGATAGGGAATCTAGTGTTTTTGTCCTTTATCAAATTACAAATTGGGTCTCATATAGCCTATGGATTGCGGGTATTAGATAATGGATATTGTTTCCGTAAGTGGGTACATATCGAAAGGTTATTAACGACCAATCACTGTTATTAGGACATAAAAAAGCCAGTACAAACCTGTCCTTTCCTATTACGGTCCATTCAAAGCCAATGAGGGGCCCGGTTTTATACATGAGTAAATAAAATAGTAATTCGACGTTTAATGACCAAGATCGAGGCAATGACTAATTATAGATATTATGCACTTGTGCTTTAGATTATTAAAACTTTGCCATAAAACACCTATACAATATGTAATATCTAGCTCTAAACTTGATTTTTTCAATACAATACAAAATACATCGGTGCCTATACCATTCACACAGAATCGTCCTTTGACACATTTTGTTCAATATTTCACGATTTTCGAAACCTATTTTCGTAATTTTAGCGACATTAAAAATACATTTTTCGTATGGAATATCCTCTGTATTCTGTGATTTTTAAATTTGCTACTACAGTAATTAAGTTTATTATTACCTATAGAAATCCCTATGCCCATCTATTTACAGCTTTCGAGCAATATACGGATTAATAGACGTACGTTTTACAATGCCTTTCAAATAGAATTCTTGGCATGATTCTCTTTAAGTGCTGGAAGCCATTGTGCGTTCTGTATATTATTGAATATTACGAAAGTGCCAGACACGAGCAATAATTCTTTAATGCATTTTCCACTAATTATCCTTGTCGGTATTTGAATAATTTGAGCCCTCATCAAACCGTAAATTCAAAATTAAAAAAAAACTAGTTTCGCTAGCTTTGCAATGCTAAAACTCTACTTTTTCTTATAGAACATCCTATATATACTGCGATGTTTTAAGTTTCTACTCATTACAGTTAAGTTCTCTATGCTACTTACTTTGCTCATATTTCTCAATTTTTGGGTAATATTAACATTAATAGCAGCACGTTTTTAATGGTTTTCAAACGTAATTCTCTTCAAGTCCTGGAAACCCGAATATTTTCCATTGATAGCCCTATATATTCATGAATATCATGAACATATCGGCCGCAAGGAACAATTCGCTAAAATTGCTTTAGCCTCGTTTCATGGGTGCGCGATTTTTGGTAAATTGCTCTTGAGAATTGAAAAAAATTGAAAGCAATCTACACAATCTTGGCTTTTTGAAACGCAACGTTATTAGGATTTATATGTAAAATAGTTTCTTTTCCTACGAAGTCTCTATCTGAAGATAATATTCTTGAGAACCTATAAAAATGTATGGACATTTATTATACAGGGTGTCCAGGCAAATCCTGGACACGGAACATCGACACGGAAAATTGTTTTTATTTTTTTGCGCCTACACAGAGTATCCAATTAACATTTTTCCCATGGAGGTCTTAGGACTCAAGATTGGCTATTATTTCACATTTATTTCAATCTTCTAATTAGAGCCGTTTTGGATCAAAAAGTCTCAACATTTCTAAAATTCGAATTTCCCGCGTCGCTATTCGAGGTCACGATTGGTTAGAATCAAAGTCGGAATTAAACATACATAAAGTCTGGAATTTTTCTTTCGGAGATCAAGACCAAGATAAAAATTTGCCTCGCCGAGTAATGGAAAACTTTAACTTAAAATTCAAAGTTACATTGAAGTTGATGGAGAGCATTCAGAAGACATGATTTTGAAAAATTGAATAGTTATCTACATTAATAATAAATCCTATAGATTTTACCATAAAAGGAGTTTCAGTTTTGACCCGCATAACTTTAATAGAGTATTGAAGGTCCAGAAATAATGTCACTTTGCTATATAAACTAACATCCAATAAAAAAACAACTTCCTTTAGCAGACCCAGCAGGTTCAAATTTAATTTAAACATTGGAAAATATTAATTTTCTTCAAAAAGAGGTAGATATTGTTTAACGAAACATTGAAGGTATTGACAACTATAAAGGACGCATATGTTTTACAGAAAAAACAATATTTTTAGCTTTTCAAATGACGTACTTACCTCTATATTGGAACATATTTTTCCGTAAAAAGGTTTACGCAACTGACTATTCTGGAAATAAAGTTTATCCTTTAACTCCTCGTCCAATTTCTAATAAATAGTGTCTTTTGAGATTTTTTTGTCCGATTCAGCTGTTTCCAAAAAAAGTAAATTAAATAATTTTAATGCACGATCAACTTGTTACATATTCATGGTTATTTGATACTTACATCAATTAATACATGCTTAATAATAACTTTCCACGTAAAAATATTCAAGACTTATTTGTACGCTTAAACATGTAATGGATCCTTTTCATTATTTTTTTAAATTTCCAAAAAAAGTGTTGATTTCATTACGTTTTAATTATTAATTTAAGAAATATATTAAAATAATTTTATTTTTTTTACATGGAAAAAGTGGGCCGCACGAAAAAATTTCAAGAGACATTATTTCTCAAAAATTTTACGAGGAATTTAAGAACATGCGTCATTTATAGCCGTCAATATCTCTAAAATTTTGTTAAAAAATCTCTAATCCTTTTGGAAGAAATTTAACGTTTTCCATTTTTAATTTGAATTTGAACCCCCTGTATCTACGAAAGGAAACCTTGATGAGCGTTGGTTTATATCGAAAATGTAACATTATTTTCGGACATTCAATGCGCTATTAAAATTATGGGGGTTGAAACTGAAACAACTTATGTATTAGTTCAATAAAATATTTTTTTTACTTCGTTTAGAAAGTTTTTATTTGATTTTTAAAGTGCATAGTTTAATATGGGGAAGCCTGTATTAGGAAAACTTCTTGAGTGATGAAAGGCATCTTGTAAACCCTCCGATAAGTTTTCTGGATATCTTGAAAACAAGTTGAGATAAACAAAAATATTTCTCCATCTACATATCTCTGAATAAAGTGGAACCTTTAGAGACTCTTTCACGCAACTTTCTCTCTGAGTATTCTTTGAAAGTTAAAAGGACAGTAAGACGTTTTTAACTCAAAGATACTAATTCTCCAGGGCCTCTATATAGTTTTTACTAGTTTTTAGGAACTACGTAGAATTCGAATAACCAATTAAAATCTTGCATGAATTTCCCAGATATTGCTCCTAATGATGATAATTTTATTGGCAATTCAGACTTATTTCCACCAAACTCTCGATTAACATTACGATCCCATCTTCCCCGCTTTTAAGGCTACAAACTGGTTAAGTAACATCTATTTACCTTCAATGTTACCGCAGATTTATTATCTGGTGCTTATGGCAAACAAAAGTGCGTAACATTCATTACGTTTATTTATCCATGCTTAGAGCCAACGGTAGAATTACTCGATTACAGAACAAAAGGTTTTTGGTAGTGCTACTGGCACAGCTTACTAATACTAGTAAGCAATAAATCAGGAATGTAGCTACATCTCTCAGATGGGAACGCAGGGAGACAACTGCACACCATACTTGAACGTGTTTTACGGCCGACACTAAATGATGAATTTCCCCTTTCCCGACAACCCCATAAACATTAAGCTTATCATAATAATATAAGTCGTTGTCACGGATAAATTGCTGCTAAAATGACAGATATGCCTTAACACCCATAAAATATTCAACACTTGCTTGTGTTCCCTATACCTCTTGTCTGTGCGTATCGAATTACTCTTTGACGAGGCTTTTAAAATTTCGCCCTTCAAAGACTTTGATCGGTTATTGTACACACTATATTGACTCTGGATTAAAAAGTACTTGGGTTGATTGGTTTGCGAACCCAGGCAAGGCCAATGAACTTACTAGTGATAAGATAAACTGCTTTACAAGTACCTTTATGATTCTGCTCTACATTTTTAAATTCGAAATAAATCCCGACTTGTGAGGGATAAAGTAATACACAAAATTGAATACATAACCTTAGCCATAATGAATCTGGCATATGTCCTATTTATGTATGTTACACGATAATTAATCCTTATTAGAATGTGCGTATCATTGATCTGAATAAAAATAACGAGAGTAAATTAAGTGAAGTTAAATCTGCTGGTAATTCAGGTCAATTGGTACTATTTGAGCAATTCAACTTTATAAACTCATCAACCCCTACCCCAAGGTGTAGTTGGTTTTCACGCAAGTTCGAAATAAAAATCCTGATATATACATAAAATGTCTCAAGTATAACTATCTAAAAATCATGTATATTGAGAGAAGTGGATTTCTAAAATTTGGGCTTAAAAATTTTCCAAGGGACTTGTCAGAACATGATCATTGTTAAGAATGCTAAACTTGCAAAAAGAAAAAGGAGTTTTTTTTTTTATTATTTAATTATAATTTACTGAAAAGGGAGAGGTACGCCACTGGATTTCTAGAAGAACATATTAGTCATGCAACTATTCAAATAATTGTCCCTAATTAGAAGACAGTTGCGTACTGAACACAGGAACATAGCATCATAAGAAATATGTCAGAATATTTAAAAATTAAGATCTTTGTGGAAAAAAATTAACAAAGGGCCAAACTGCTACTAAATTGTTGGAAAGAAATATTAGGTAATGGACTGGCCAATTAATGGTTCTTAATTAAAAGAGAGTAACGTACTAAACAGGGTCGCATGTGTTATTTAAATTCTCAGATAGCTGCAAAAAGAAGTTTTTTGGTAAATACCTCGCTGAGTTTCACGAAGGAAATATTACTACGTAGAGAGGTAATCTTGTTAAGCAGTAGTTTCTAATTCAAAGATAATGATGCACTGGAGTATCTGTTTGCCTTTTTTTTAGTATTTTTGATAGAACGAGGAAATCACCAGGAAAGGCTTGGAAGGGATATTGTGAAAATTGCTCAATTTCGACGAACATCTAGTAGCTTACCAATTATTACTCAAAACCTCCGGAAATTTATTATATAGAAAATATCATAAAACTGAGCTTACAAGAACAAAAAATATACCTCCTATCAAACGTCAATTAGTCATATACATTACTTTCAACTGTATCAAAAATTTACACGCACATTCATAACCGTAATCGATCATTTCGGCTGTCAAATGCAGTTTATTCCTATACCTAGAACACGATTCCTCTTTGATGATATTATAATATAAAACCAGTGACGAGACTGATAAAAATCGTGCGTCGCCTCCCAAATCGAGTCATTTAAACGCATTGCTGAGTTTAGAGTGAGAATCAAATAAAACTATCTTATTTTTCAGCATCTTGAGTGTTTTAATGCACTATTATTTTGAAACGATAGATTTAACTATAAAGTATATTTTAGAGCATTTTGAAATCAACGAGGAAAATTAAAACTTAAAAAATCGTGAAACTCCAAAAAAAATACTTTAAATAGTGACACAATACATGAAAAAAAATATTTTTTTCACTAAATAAACCGTATATTTTACTAACATTTTTTTACTCTATTGTTAAAATCAGTATTCCCACCAAAACCATTTTTCCCAGGAAACAAAATTGAATATCAATATTTTCCTTTAAAATAAATAACTTTTTTCACAGTGGCAACCCCGTAAATTTCTCAGCTGATCACGTGGCACACAACTGCGCCAATAAAGGCGACGCTGTTGTGACCATAATTCCCATCGACGTTGCCATTTTGGGGAGCAACTGGGATTTTTCCTTAGATAGACAGGACCTAAACAAACCTCCCTCAATTATATATGTAATGAAAAATTATTTAATTTTTTCCCCAATTATAAAATAATTTAAAGAGAAAAATAGGTGCTCTTAAAAGTAGGCAGTAAGTCCTATTTCAAGTGGAAAATTGAGTTTTACCTATGTACGAGGATGAGATGAAGTCTCCACACAACGAGTGAAGCATGATTTCCCTTATAATTCAATTCGCACATTGAGTGACATGCTTCTTTTGTACAACTTTGTCATTTCGTGAAGAAATATCAATTAGTTTTGACGTTTTTACTTTATATGTAAACATAAATTCTAGACTTGCCAACAATGGAGAAAAATGAAGTGCGTGCGATCATCAAATACTTCTTTACCTAAGGTTTAACGTCAACAGAAGTAAAAGCTATGTTAGATTCTACATTAATCAATTAATCCCCATCGTTTTGCACCATTAAGTCATGAGTTCAACCATGGCAGAACCAGTCTGAAATATGCCAAACGTCTGTGAAGGCCAAAATCAACTACTACTGAAGAAATTATCCTAAAATTGCACCAAATTGTCTTGGCCGACTGAAGATTAAAATTGGTTGAAATTACCGATACTGTGAAAATACCTAAAGAGCGGACACCTAACATGCTGACCGAATTTTTAATCATGAGAAAGCTGTCTGCATAGTGGGTGTCACGTCTGTTAACGCCCCAACAAAAATTAACTCGCGCAAACATTTCACGTCGATGTTTGAAAATGTTTCAAAATAACCCGACTGATTTTCTACATCGTTCCATTAGGATGGATGAAACATGGATTCATCATTATTCCCCGGACTCCAAGGAGCAGTCCCGACAGTGGACAGCAAAACGTAAACCTATTCCAAAAAAAAAAAAAACAAAACTGATCCATTAGCCAGAAATATTATAGCGAGTATATTTTAGGGTGCCAAAGGAATTCTTCTTATCGACTATCTTTCAAAGGGAAAAACCACCAACGGAGCATATTATTCAAATCTCCCAGAAAAACCACACCAAAGAATTCTGGAGAAACGTTCTGGTTTGACTAAAAAGAAAATCATGTTTCATCAGGACAACGCACCACGTTACAAGTCACATGCCGTGATAGATAAAATTGAACGGTTGGGTTTTTAATAACTGCCGCGTGCACCCTATTCGCCATATTTGGCTCTTTCTGATTTCAGTTTGTCCCCGAATTTGAAAAAAGTCTTGGTAGCAAAAAATTTCGGTCAGATGCCGAAGTGACATCTGCAACAATGAATTGGACAATTCTTATAGCAATAGCATAAAGACCTTGGAGTATCGTTAGGTTAAGTGCATTGAACTTCAGAGAGCTTATGTGAAAAATTAAATTGATAATACCACCAATTTTAAATTGTTTCATATTCGAAGCCGGGAACATTTCATCCCATCCTTGTATTTTCTCCTTTATAAATCGGAAGACTGATTTGCCTGCTTCTAATGCCACTGATGTTCAAACTTCTTGAGGCGTTTTTAGTATGCTTCCACAGGGACTTTGGGTGTTTAATCTAACAGAGACGTCATGTCCCTGCAAAATTTATCTGGACTTTTATGATGTCTTAAATGATTTTAAATTATTATTAAAAAAAAAAAAACAAGTCAGATTTTTTATTTTTCTTCAGAACTTTTGATTTTTTGAGAAATTGTGGCTGGCAAAAGGGAAATTACCTTGTGCAAGTCCCCCGGGGCATAATTTTAATCGAGCTTTGACACCTCAATTATCCGCCATCAACCATATTTTTTCGTTTTCTTTAGTTGTAACACACATGAATATTGTTCACCAACTCGTCTTTTAAAATCGTTGAAGACTAGTCAGAGCACTAATTACCACCCAGCCAACATTTTAATTTTTGTTGAGCATCGCCTTCA
This sequence comes from Euwallacea fornicatus, assembly GCF_040115645.1. NCBI lineage: Eukaryota > Metazoa > Arthropoda > Insecta > Coleoptera > Curculionidae > Euwallacea > Euwallacea fornicatus. The sequence continues at coordinate 5,812,095 of NC_089542.1, read as the reverse complement.
TATTTAAATTCAAATTTCAGCCTCAATTTATGAACTTAATAGGTATAAAAAATAAATCTACGACAATTTCAAGGTGGTCTTGATCCATTCAAGCCTTGAATTTCGATTAAAGGGTGCATCGAACATCTGGTTATTCAAATTTTTCGACTTTATCATTATTGGGCCTAAACAAGCAAACCGCAAATATCGGGTACGCCCCTATAATCTACGTGGAGAATTAAGTTTTTTTAATAACTGGTACTGGCGCCACTTTAATGGTGGCACCGTCGTTTAAATAAAGAACTTACGACATTGAAAACCCAAGAAAACTAGCAATGAATTTCAAATAAGACCGCGTATTTCCAAAATTCTCAGTTCTCTGGATCGTTCATTCATGTTTATTTTATAAAGCAACCTGTTTGCCAATTAATTGTTATGAAATCGCCTTTTTATGTGTGGTTGAACTTTGAAGTAGCAGGAATAATTTAATAATATTTCCTCAACATCTTTTCGATACAGCCGATTTACTGAAATCCCACGTAAAGGGTGTCAGCTGGCGATAATTTATAAGGTGAGTTTTGACGCCCCGAAAGTTGAACTTTCGGAGATTTCAATCGCGGAATACGAGAGTAACTTTGGGGATTTTTGCAACACTTCAATAAATATCCACAAGTTTAACCCAGTGACAGATTAATTTCTTGATAAATATCGGCTTGCTTATGCCGTGACGCGAAAATGGTATAGATATGGACGAGGAAACGGTTTTCCCTGCGAAACTTTATGACCTCATTATACATAAAAGCATATCAGTCAATGACTCATTTCTCAACATCTCCTTCTTCTGAGTTTGAACCTGAAGAACGCGCTTCTTTGGCAAAAGATGATACAAAAGTTTTACTACCTGAGATGAATCGGCAGACACTCGGGTATTCGCGTGCAGCAGAAGGGCGCAAAAAAGCGCCCAGCACACCCACTTGAGTCCTTGAGGATGGGTGCGAGTCCCACCCATGGTTCCTGATTTCCTATGTTTTTCACTCACGATCCAAAAATCATGCTCGGTGGTATTCTTCTGGTTCTCGTTAAGTGGAACGCGCGACGAGTGGTTCCTCACGATCTCTCGTAAATGCGTGGACCAAAGAAGCTGATGTTGGTTCGTTACGACCACGCTACACCAAACTGAACTAAACTGATGAATGCCCGCCGATGTCGGAGCGTTAACTTTTCAAAAGTCGGGGAATACATGTGCTTGTCGCGCGAAATGCACCGTTGCCATGTCAGCACGCGCATCTTGGCGCCATCGGAAATAGTTTTAGGGAAAAACTCACGTAAATCAAACCAAAGTAATGCTCAAAAGCTTCAACTTACGCCTTCGTCCACAAACGAAACGCAGTTCTGGTTAAGTTAACCGTTAGGGTTGCAGGAATGTTATTAGTTGATAAAGTGAAAATCAGCGGTCTTTAACCTTCGGTTTCGTGATGCATCCGTCATCCAACAAAGATGTATCGAATATGTTGGATCTTCATTTTTCCTTTTCCACCCTTTCTTCCTTGCCTTTGAAAGTTGCGTCAATTCGTTCTCAAAAAACTACACATGGAGGAAATCTGAAAATTTCCTAGTATGCCAAAGCCGAAGGATGCAATAGAAATATAATATTTTCAAGATGATGGTATTTCTAGTTATACAGGGTGTCCCAAAGACTATGAGTTGCCATTGCTGCGTTCTAAATGGTACGAGCTACCAGGTCGATTAAATGAGAGAAAATGTGTCAAACTTGAGTCTTAGTTAATTTCGAAAAAATTGTTGCCAACTTTTTCTTATTTTCCGAAATATAGGGAAAAATCTGAAAAATTTCAAAATTTAAGTTTTCATAATAAATCAAAAACTAAAAATTCTTCAACAAAATATTTCATACAAAAGTTTTACACTTTTTTAAATTGTGTGCAATTTTCAAAATTTCATAGTTAGCCTGGTTTTCGAAATAATGACTCCAACTTTGATTTTCTTAATATGGACTTGGATAAAGTTAGGCATGTGTTGAAAATGTTCACTAAAGGCTTTTCAACGATGTATCACATGATAACATTTTCCCGCGTTTTGGTTTAAAAGAAACTATCATTAGAGTGTTTTTTTATAAGTGCGAACGAAAATTTTAATATAAATATAAACATTAACATGCGAATAACAAATTTAAAATCTGAAAATAATTAAAATTTCGTTCACATTTATAAAAATTTTTGATAATGGTGTCTTTTAAACCAAAATTCTAAAAAATGTTATCATGTGATAGGTCATTGAAAGGCTCTTAACAGGCACTTCCAAAATGTACCAAAATTTATCTATGTCCACATAACAAAAAAAAACAAGTTAGAGTCATTATCTCGAAAACTAAGCCAGTTATAAAAAATTATAAAATCGCACACGCCAAGAGCCCGAAAAAGTGTAAAGCTTTCGTGTTAAATATTTTGTTGAAAAATCTTTAGTTATTTTATAATAAATCTTAATTTTCGATTTATTATAAAAATTAAATTTTGACATTTTTCAGATTTTCTCCAATATATCGAAAAATAAGATAAAGTTGGTAATACTATTTTCGAATATTAACTAACCCCTAAGTTTGACACAATTTCTCTAAATTAACCGACTTCGCAGCTCTCACCGTTTAGAAGATAAAAATGGTATTCTATGGCATTTAGAACACCCGGTAGAGAAAGGAGAGGTCAACTATGAGGGTGAATCAAATATGCCCAGATTTTTTTTTATGTATTGGAGCACGGTAAAAAAGTAAAATGTATGTTATTTTTCTGCATAATCTACAGATTTAAGAATAGATTTTTCCCATCATAAAAGTTTCTTAATGTCGTTGCCGCAGTAAGAAAAGAGACAACCCATTGCGTACGAAGCCCCCAACAGCTGCATCGTTGTCGAATCTTTCCCCTTTCAGCACCTCTTTCGATGGACCGAACATGGGATAATCACATGGGGATAACTCCGAACTATAGGGAGGGTGTTCCAATGTTGGCCAGTAAATTTCTTTCAACTTTCCCTAATTAAGTTGGTTGTGTAAGGACGGGCATTATCATGATATAGAATTACATTTTTAATTAAAAATTTTCGTGTTTTCTGACGATAGCCAAGCTTCGTCTCAGCCAGCAGCTGGCAGTAATAACACAGGCCGTGTTAACTATATAACGTTCATAGAGAAAGTCAATGTGCAAACACTTTTTAAAATCCTAAAAAACACAGTGGCCCGAGGGCGGCGAACATGGGGCACGTTCTTAGTTGTTTCTCGTCTTTTCATAAATTTCTCATGCCATTCGTTCATTTGAGCTTTCTTTACCCAGGTCTCATCAAACTGTGCTTTAAGTCTTGCTTTTTTCATTGATTTTCGTTGATTTTATACCTTCACATATAAAAATTTTATTTAGTATTTAAGTTAAAAATATTAACTTAATTACAAAACTAAAAACAACGAAAAATTAGATACAACTAAAACTTCTACATTTATATAATATATTAAATCAAACAAGTACCTAAGTAAATAATTAATGATGATTGTAAATAATGTTCAAAAATTCAACATTAATAATGCATATTTGACACCTTTTTAAAATAGAATTTACGACTTTCTTAACAGAACATCTATTAATATTATCAAATGCCTTATTCTCAGCTATTTCCAAATCATTCATAGTTCCATAGTTTTATTTGTACACTTTACTTTTAACAATTCCTCACAAATAAAAGTCCAAAACTGACAAGTCAGGTGAACGAGCGGGCCACGCAATTAGCCTATTTCCTCCAACCCAAAAACTAGAATAAATTTGATTCAAATGATTTCTTAGAATCAAAATATTGTGAGGAGGTACTCCTTGATGCTGAAATCAATTTAGCATTCTACATATATTTAAATTTAACTCTTTCTGCGTAATATTTACATCATTTTTTAAAAAGTTGAAATAACTTATATTTGTAAAATTTTCATTAAATATATGGGGATCAATTATTGTCGAATCATTAACACAGTAGCAAACATTAAAGCTAAATTTAAGGGGGCAAATACGTATAGACCGCTTGTTTTATAACAACATTTTTCTCTGAAATTACTATATCGTATGATTATAAATTTTCTTTAGTTAATTTTGGCTATAATGACTACAATTTTTTTTTAATATTTATTAGTAATAAAATATATAGTGTGTGTCTAAAAGGTTTGTAGAACATTCTTCCATAAATATATGAGACAAAAACATGAAGATTTAACCCAATTTACCTTAGTTCCAAAGTGGACGGTTTTCAAAATACAGTATGTCAAAATAAAGATTGAAAAACGGAATAATAATATAAATAGTATATACATATATGTAGATTATACACGGTGTATCATTGCATATTTTTTATTTGACTTATTTTGAACTACGAACAAAATATCAAAAATTGCCGCGACACGTCGATTTTGTTTTCAACGGAGACACATTTTCACGTTAAATGCAGATTCACCGAAACAACCCCCTTCAGGGCGGTGCATTCAACTTTAGAATCTCAAAAGGCACTATAAGTCGAGTGACACCCCATTTTAAGAGGTCTTAAATTCTGATTGTCAGCATGTAATTTGTGTTTAAATTTTATGTGATCAGTTGTTGAAAAGAAACATTTAACTTATATTTAAAACTAAAAGACAATTTTGTATTTGTAATTTAATTTATTATTCAAAATAGCCACTTCCCACTTCCTTTTAATAATAAAAGCGTTGTTCAACATTTTGACGGATACTGTTAAGAATACGTCATTTGTGTATTGCAAAAACGCCAGTGTCGTTTTTAATTCCTCAAAATTACGATTTTTTTTTTAATTTAACGCTCTGGTATATCCATTGAATTGGTACCACATTATGTAATACTTATGAGCTAGCCAATCACATTCGTGATTACCAATGTAGTAACTACTGCATATTGTCATAATTTCTATGAATTTTGAGTGATAATATTTTTCCTTGACATTTTCTGTATTTGAGCCCTTTTAATGCGGCCCTGTTTTTTCGATATAAAATTAATGGTTATTAATTTCAATGTATCTGAATATTTTTGGCGTATTACCTTTTTTCAACCAAGTTTAAATTTTTTTTGTTGATGTGAGAACTTTTTGTCCCTTTTTCTCCACTGATATAATCACTTTAATACAAATTTAAGGTTTAGCAATTTTCCAGAACAACTTCTCTTATTTACATTATTTTACGTGGCAATGTTTTATTTAAATTGTAATTCCCTAATAATACCTTTAAGACCAACTAATTCGGTTTATTTCCGTATCCCCGACTAGAATAACATATCCAGGAAAACTTTTCCAGCAATATTCCAACTTTTCGCCATTTTCACACTACTTTGTTTTATTTATTTGAACTGCCTACACGGACAGAGACCAAAACGTTTTTCTTCACGTTGGCGCTTTGCAAATCGTAAACCGGGATTTTTTCATCGCGGGAAATCCATAAAGTCAGACGGACACAATAATTAATCGGACTATAAATTTTATTTATAGACAAAATTAGTTCATGTATATATTGCAAGGAACGAAAATAAAGAGTGATTTCATTCTCTGAGTCTGGATGTATTATAATTATTTATGATCAAACTGACCGAGTTTTCGATACAGGACACGGATCTCCCGTGGATCATGAGCCAGATGTTTTTTCAAGAAAAATTTATCGCTTGTTGTGTTCAGCGTTTTAGTCAGTAAAATAATAAATTATACTTGGGATATTAAGAATAATAAGTTGATGTTACGAGTTGCGTATGTTTGTCCACACCCGTATTTAGTTACCTTGTACATATAAGTACATGAGAAATATTAGAATAATTATTTGAAAAGACATTTATTGAATTAAATGTACTTCTAAAATGTAAGGAAAATCCAACGAAATATCAAATTCTGGACAATATAGTGAATGAATAATTCCCATCGCTTTAATTATAATAAGCTTTTTTATTGTGACAATGAAATAATTACCGTTTTACGATGAATGTAAATAGTAAAATATAGTAAATATTTTCAAATAATCTCATATCCCGTAAAGATCAAAATTTCTTCAAATTCACAATTATTTTCATTAAATTTCAAAGATATCGTACGACATCAATACAATAAAAAATAAAAATCAGCAATTTGACGAAAAACATCGATTTAAACTGAAATAAATAAATAATTTATTGTCTTCAAATTAAATAATAACTCATATTTAGAAATTTCCAATTTTCCCAATAATTATGACATAACGCAAGTATGAAAATTAATCTTGCCCGAACTATCTCCATCTTTGTCTTGAGCAACAGTACTTGATCTCATATATATGCCACATAACAGCTGATGGCAGTTAGTTTTAAGCGGTTTAACCTCACTTTATCTAATTTTGATTTACTGTTTACTTTAAAAATTTCGTTAAGGAATAGTTCATGAAAAACGGCATATTTTGGTAAGAATTTTTTATTGCTTCCATTAGAACCCTTCGACCATAAATTCACATGCATTTTCTATATTCGTTGCAACTTTTAGCATCAAAAACGACCGAAATTCATGCGTTTACGATGTAGTTTTAATTTCGTTGTTTACCGGTTTTTGTAAACCAACATAAAGAAATATTCATCTCAGAGGATATAAAACTGTATACTAAGCTTTCTAAGAATTTTTTTAATAGAATATCAATATTATATAACTGTTTATTAATGCATGATATCAAGTTGCAGCCTTCCAAAAGAACTTGTTAGTCTTTTCTGAAAAGTAATCTAAGTCACTTCCCAATTATATTTTAGTTCACATCAATTGACTGAGGATTTATTTCTATTTGGGGGATGCATGAATTTGGGACATCTTAATATTGAAAATTATTCTCTTAGTTATTAATCTATTCTATATTTAATTTCAAAATGTTAAACTTATTTCAGGTCTTAAAGGATGGCCCAGAATACCAAAACTCCAGTAATGGTGTTGCAAGAACTTACAGTTAAAAAAAATCTAGGTGCACCTGATTATCAAATAGTATTTCAGCAATCTGGCACCCATGTAAACAGATTTGATTTTGTGGTAAGAGTGGCAGGAGTGCAGGCTGAAGGATCAGGACATTCCAAGCAAATTGGAAAACACCAGGCTGCACACAATGCCCTCCTGAAACTCGAGGAAATTGGAATGTATAATCCTTCAGAAAATCCTGTAGCTGCTTTCAAAGTTCCTTTAAGTGGGCAAACTGACAGCACCTCCTCAAGCAGTTCAGCTTTGTTTCAACCTGCTCTTAACTGTATTGGTAAGGGTTAATTTCTGTTTTAGCAAGAGTTTTTTTTTTAATTTAAGTTTTTAGTTGAATTACAAAATGTTTGTAATGACAATAAACTGCCCGCACCAGAATTTGTTGAAATTGCAAGTGTGGGGCCTCCTCACAATAAAGAATTCACCTTTGAGTGCAAAATATCAGCAATAACAACACAGGCAAAAGCCAGCACTAAGAAACTTGCTAAACAGCTGGCTGCTAAAGAGATGATCGATCGGTACTGATGAAGTAAAAGTATCAGAAGTAGGTTTGATGAAATTAGTTTGTAGCATTAAAAATATGTTACCAGACATACAAATTGAACACAAAGAATTGGCAAAAGCACTATTAGAAAAGGAGCAAGAAGCAGTCGAAAAATACCAAGACCTTTTAGACGTTGTTCCAGATAAAAGTATAAAAATGTGTGATCTCCCCAATACTTTAGTAAAATTGATGGGGGTTAAACAGCTGTCTTATAAGGATTTTCAGGAGGTTTATTTTCTAATAAACAGAGATTTTTTTTTAACAATAATAATTATAAATATTACAGGATCTTGAAAGACCATCAGAAGACTCATTACAAAGGATTGCAAATAGACTTGAATTTGGCATCTCAATGAGTGAATTGCAAATATCTCCGTCAGTAGTAATCATAAGTTTAAAGCTTGAGACTCCATTTACTGTGATTAAAGTAGGACATAATTATGAGGACGCGAAAGCGAAAGCTCTGGAAGAGACTTTCGAAATAATGGATATCTTTATGCAGATTAAACCTCGAATTGATATAGATTAATTTTTTAAGTCTATAATATAAGGTGATGTATTGAACTCTAAAATTAAGGCATACAGACTTGGTTAAATGGCGGAAAAATTGCACATGAGTTTATATTAATTTATTTTTTATATTTTAGATTTTTTAATAATTCTGAAAAACCAGAAATCGTTGAACTTCTATATTTTTGTTCAAGTTATGATTTCGTTCTCTTAGATTACATCTGTGATGAACAATCAATTTTTTTTTCTAAATACGGCCGTAATAAATTGTCTAGTGTAAGACAACTTTTCAATACAAGTTCATTAATGTATCACACATAGCGATTTGTGCAATGTCTTGATTTTTAGTTAATGTTTTTATTATTTTTATAAAAGGCAGATAAGAGACTTTAGATAGTTTATAACGCCAAAATTAAGCATGACTATTGTAAAACTTGTTAAAATCGTTTTCGATTTAGACAGGCGCGTAAATTAATGAAAAAAACAAGTCATTATGTAAATTACTAAGTGTGTCACATAAATGAATTTGTAATAAAAGATTTAAAAAATGGATTTTATATCTACGTAATAAGTATTTTATATTTGCAGTACCAATAATGACCTACTGACTATTTTTCGAGTAATCAGGTACGCAAATATTTAGTTTCGTTATATATATGTATATATTATAAATATATATGTATATATTATATATATTTAGACTTTGTTGAAAGAATTATAACAATGTTTATTGGGTATTTGTGTTTTACTTACTAAGCCAGGCAGTGCGATACAAGGCAATAATGAAAATCTAAATCACAATCCCTATGTTTAATTTATGATTGGTGAGCTGGGAATTTGAACTTGCCTAGCACTGGAATGTGAGAACGATATGAATTGCAAAATACGTTGATAATTTGTTTGTATAAAAATACAGGTTGTACAGATATCTGACAAAATAGACAACTAACATATGTTCAATATTGGTATGTAGCGATTTTATGTATATAATCAATCGATTATGAACGTTAAATGGCAGTAACCATTGCAAGATGGCAATGGCCCAACTATGTAAGTTGAGATTTAAATAGTCAAGTCAACTTACTGACTGAAGGCACTGCATAAACGGGTTGACGATATGTCTTGAACCTATCGATGTATGATCTTTTTTGTTTCTTTGATATCTGTAGTGTTTTCGTAATGCGCGCTATACATGACAAAATGTCAAACACATGGATGCACGTTGTTTGGGATGAAATAAGTTGTGTAACAATTGGGACATTTGTCGAAATTTTGGCCGCACATAATCGAAACCCTTCCATTTGGCAGTGGAAATTTAACCCGTTTGATTTCGGAACAGGATGTTTTCTCTTCTGGAAGAGCTGTGCCGCGTACAGGAGCTTCAGCTTGTGTTTCTGCAGTAATTTGTGATTGCAACGCAATCTGGAGTTTCTTCAAACTATTCATTTACTGAATGGAAGACTACTTATGGGAATTTCTTCAATAATCAATATTTTACCATCTTAAAAATAAAACAATTACTTAAAAAATGAATGTTGTATTGACTAGACCGGTATAAATAAACTCCAAATTTACATAATATATTGTGACAAGTAAAAGAAAAAAACAATGTTAATATTATACGTTATTTTAAATTTAAGTCGTACAATTTTAGTTACAATTAAAAAAATGGACAAGGCGTCTCAAAAAAAAACTTTCATGGTGGATTCTCACAATGGTAACAACTATTGACAACTAGTCATTCCATTGGTGTCAAAAAAACCTCAACTGTTAAATAGACATTTTCCATCGATAGATTTATTTTATCCTCATGAGGATCCACCATTACGATGTTTTTCAATTTTTCTCTAAGGACACCCTATAATACAATTTCAAAAGAGTTTAAAGATGAAAATGCACAAAATCTAATTTCGACATTTTAGAAACAACTTAAAACTAAATCAAAGTACGGAAACAAACGTTTTTCCTACTTAAATAGATAAGAATGAACGTTGTTTAGAAAAGTCGTCTTAAGACTAACACGAGAAGATCACAAAACACGAGTTTGACGTATCACAAACGAATTACAATCCGGTTCAAAACCTTTCGATTGGTATTCGATAAGTAAGTAGCCAGTCTTTAAATTTGTTCGTTAGTTTTTCGAGTTTGGTTCCATTAAACTAAATTTTTTTAATAACTTCCAGTTTTACTACGCTTGCATATATAGGAATTCACTATTATTATGTAAGTATAAGTAATCTTTGGCACCTTTCCAGTTAAGTCAAACGAAAACTGAAGCTGATAATCGTCCTTGGAAGTGTTTTAAACTAAACTTATTGAGCTCTTAACGCAAGAGTAACTACCACGTGTCGTTTTTTTGCGTTTATTGTCACGCTGTCTAACAACTAATTAGGTAAAGATAACTACGAACGTTTGTACAGACGGTTCCGCACAGATATGTTGGTAAATTTACATATTTGATTTAAATCATTTTGATCTATAAAGGTGACGGATCCAGGTCACCCTGTATACAACAGACTGAGTTGTGAAACTAAACCACAGTGGAGACGGAATTTCCATGCAGGGGAGATCGGGGAGAGTGATACCTGAGCAGTTCGGTGACGGTGATGGCCACTTGGACGATTCCTTTACCTTCTAGGACGTCAGCGGAACAGCATACGAGATTCTAAAATAGAAACATTTTATTTGGTTACATCTACATGTTTCAATGTTTTCTATAAACTTTCAGTCATTGTGAGGGTGAATTGCAGACCTGGAGATGATTTTTGTTGATATATTGACAGAGACTAACTCTAGAAAGTTACAGAAACTCCAAGAGATAGTTCGTCACTCCTCTAATTGTTTTTAGTGAATGTTTATTTGCTTAGTCAGAATTATGTCAGGTGATTGTTGAGTCTACATAACATTGGCTTGTAATATGAAGTGTATGCCAAAGCTTTTAGTGTTAATTCCAATTGAACTTTCAATGTGAGTCGGATTAAGCACAAAACATTTTTCCAAAAACGTCCTAATTTAAACCCGGTTTTCTTTTGACTTAGAACACTTTCCAGAACTGAAGTCTTAGCTAAATATTTAACCCAAATATTATTTCTCGTCAATTCTAAAAACGAGCATTACTCTGTATATGAAATCTTATTTACAATTCCTAACATTATCGGTTATCTTAACGCGAAAAGTTAATCTTTGGCAAATACTTGAGATATTAATTACGACTCCGATTCATTCACCGACCATTTCTCAAAGCAAGTTCGGAAAAAGCGTTTGTCGCAAGTTTTATGATGAATTACCATAAAAGTGCGGGAATACAATAGTATTGTTGAATGCCTGTGAATTTAGCGTATGGAAAAATGATTCAAGTAACTTCACAAATGGTAAACATTAATAATACATTCATATTTTAAATGTAGGCACTTAAAAATAATTTATCTTCTATAGAGAGCAAACTCAACACAATCCTTATCTGGTGGAGAAACTGAAAGACGCAACATCCAAAAAAGAATCTCTAGAAATATCTCAAAAGTGGCCTTCCTCATTGTTATAATTATCGTGTTCCTGGTCTTCATATTGATCTGGGTGATAATACCAGTCTCCTTCATGTTCTCCCTCAACTTCCAGATCTTCATGGTATTTTTCCCCATTGACTCTCCCAGAAATGCAGATTTCGATCACCCTGAAACTTTCGGCATTGAAGGAGTTCACAACTTTCATCTCACCACAAAAGATTACTATGACAATAGTATCAGCACTTCCATTGGGGCATGGCTAGTTCTCCACGAAGACGACATCAACAACATTACTTCTAACAACGTAACAGAAATTCTTGAGACCACTCAAAGAGATATACTTTTGTACTTCCATGGAGTTTTGTGCAATAGAGCCAAAGCCTTGGACCAATATAGAGTGCTGCGCAAACACTTTTTGATCGTCGCTGTAGATCATCGAGGATATGGCGATTCGGGCAAAAATGTGCGCGTGGGTGAAGATGGAATTGTACATGATCATATTCAAATCTACGATTGGGTCAGATCAATCAACCCTTCGAGTGATTTTTATTATTGGGGACATTCTTTAGGCAGTGCTTTGAGTGCCCACACTGTCAGGTTAATCAAAGAGCTACGCTCAGAGGTACCCAAAGGATTAGTGCTCGAATCTCCGTTTACTTCTATTAAGGATGTGCTGGTGAATATTGTTCTAGGAAAAATATTCAGCTGGTTGGTATATTTCGATCACACGATTTTAGCACCTCTAGAAGAGAACGGATTCCACTTTCGCTCAAAAGACAATGTAATTCCGATTGATTGTCCAATAATGATTTTACATGCAGAGGACGATTATGTGATACCGTATTTTTTGGGAGAAAATCTCGCTAACATCGTTAAAGAAAGCCGCCAGGCTGAACAAGGAGATTTAGTGTTTCACGGGATTTCAAGCGATTATGGATTCGGACATAACAATATAGTGTTTCACCCCAATATCGGGACCTTTATCCAGGATTTTAAAGCTGTATGCCGTAATTTTACTGATTCCAGCTAACATCTGTGATAATATTTAAAATAATTAATATAAATGACAATGATATAGCTACAAATAAATTTTTCTACTTGTTTTTGATTCAGTGTAATTTATTGCTTAAGGGTTTTCTCATAGAAAGGCTTTTGTCATAGAATTATGAAGGTTTTATTGAAAAGAAGCGCTTGACTCTTTTTATAGAACTCAAGCCTGACAAGTACTAAAGTAAGCTTAAGTCTACCTCAACGATTGTAAATGGGTCTTAAAATGATAATTTCCATAGTGACTTAACAGTAAAATTCAGGTAACTGAGAACATAAAAGAAATGTTAGTGGAATACAGACAGCAGTCTTCATTGTCGCTATAATACTGGACATATTAGAAGGCGCCTCCCGGTCACAGATTTGCGTGAATATATAGTATGTATACATATAGTTCATACGGGCATAAATGTTTACATAAACATATCATTTTAGGAAAGTGTAACCTTTCTAAGGTTTTTGTTTAGTCAATTTTGTCTGGTATAACGTTGAAATTAAACTGCCGGGAAAGGCCTAAAAACCTTCATAGGAAACGCGGTTAATTAAGTCTTAAAAATATGACTAGAAAGACGTAAAAATAACTGCCCAATTCCTAGGGCAATTGCCACATATAAGAACATAACATGAAGTGTTATACGTGATGTGTATTATACAAAAAAAGCATACGCTGGTCCTACAAAACAGGAAAGGGTGCACATACATAGCCGAAATTTGCAACATAATTAAATCGAACCTACTTTAACTTAATTACTTGAGCGCAGATGAATTAAAACGCCGAAATACTGTTCTGTAAAGTAACCCTGCCAACCATATGGCAACAGATCCTGAGAATGATTTGAACACAATTTTCCAACAAAAATGTTAAGTAATTATCAACAACCTCTTAGCAGTAAGCTTATCACCATTATACAATCTCTACAGAATACTACCAAAACCAACTTTATAGGCACTGCTGCTTATTATTCAACCTTAAAACTTACCTAGTACAAAATATATATTAAATTTCATCTGAATAAAGCTTTAGTAGTTAGCACCTAAAAGCTCTAAATTGTTAAAACATCCCGCTACTACTACACCTAAAGTTTCAGGCACTGGTTCAATTTATAGGTATGTAAAGCAAAGAAAAATCACAAATTTTTGGTATCTCCATACCTGATATAAAGGAATGCACGAATTCGAATAAAACTGTTGTTTTTGACCAAGGTTTTCGAAAATTTTTGCCACTATGCAGATTTGCGATAATTTGCAGGCAAGTGGCATAATTTGTTTTTCAAGACAATCTAGAGTATCTCCGTCTTACTTTATGGTTATTCTTTAAAAAAGATGGACATGCTCTGGATTTATACAATTAAAGTTATTGGGAGGATAACGTGAAATGCAATGGTAAAATAAGGATTTTAAGGCTCCACAGTGGATCGTCCTTGTTTAAAGAGATAAACAAGGGTTTCTTCATTTAATAGTCTAAAATAATTAATAAATGAATGATATAGGTCTTGACCTGAGAGCAAGAAATAAAAACAAATCAACAAACGAGCCTTACAAAAAAAAAAACAAGTTTTTTTTAATCAAAAACATAAATCTCTATGAAAAATTTACGTTTTAGTGCACGAAAATTGAGTACAATGTAATGGAAGAGTTTAAACTTGGAATTTTTTGCATTTATGCAAGACTATATGCAATAAACATGAAGTAATAAAATTACAAAATTGACATTTGCTACCAAACCTGCCTTGTAGCCATTCTATGAGTTATAATTGAGCAGTCACAAAATAAAACAGTTAACTGGAAAATTAACTAAAAAATTAAATTTGGTTTCAGGCGGTATATAGACAAAAAACTTACCTATTTTTGGACAGGAAAACTTTACAATAAGTCCATGCAGAGACGTAAGTGCACTTGCTTTATAAAACCCTTTCTCTGAATAATCAAATTTAATTGGTTGATTTCTTTTGTACTCAATAATCAAGTTATAGTTCAGTAGAACCAATTTTTCCAAAAAAAAATTCACTTACCGTGCTCCTCTACTATTGTGTCAAGGATTAAAAAAATATTTAAAAAATTCATTCCATTTTTAAAACTCAATACCTCGATCCACTGTGCTTTCCTTGTAATTATCCTCCAGGACTTTTGAAGAAATCAAGTTAAAAAATCTCCCGGAAAATTTATTTTAATTTTTATAATTATAATTCGGAGGTGGAAAAGTGACCAAAAACGCGACAGTACTCGCGAACACCGACAGCAGTATGAGTGAGAGAATGGTATCCCACCACATGGGTGGTTGTCTCACGAATCCCGCATCATCTTCCGTATCTTCATTGTCTTTTGGAAGCGGTTCTTGCAGCCTGCAAAGCTCCTCAAGGGTGTCCAGCACGCGAGGCAAGCCACGGCCATTTAGGCCCTCCGTGACGTCCAAAGCATTGCAGAGCCGGCCCTGCAACCAACCACAGTCTCACTCTTACTGTTTGTCAGTGTTCGGGTAGGGTGCAACGCTAAAAAGATCTTTCGGAAAATGTTATAAAAGGGGTGAAATGAACTTAAGAAGGCCGGGTCAAAATGCACGAATTGATCCTGTAAGGTACTGAGATTAGAACAGTTCTGTAGGAAAATGAGTGTTTATTAGTAGAGTTTTGTGTTTGTTTGCCGAACCATGAAGGAGATTTGTTTTATGGTTTTGTCGCTTTCTTGATCTCTTTCAGTGAAGAGAAATATGAGAGTATTCCATCGTCTATAAAGCAAGAGCAGCTAAGGTTTAAATTGTTAGTAAACAACGGAAAACTGTTGTTAGTAAACTGAATAAAAGAGCATGCAAACTGGGTTAATGGCAAAATCTTTGCAGCGTTTGCCTACCGACACAGACAACCAATAAGAGTTAATCTACTGGATATGCAATATTTTAAAAGCTAATGGCGCACAAATCCGGGTACTAAACGCACTAAAATCGCACGTAAAAAATACTTTAAAATTTGCACACTTAAGTGAAAAACTCACCTCATCCACTCCAATCTTCCTGCAGGCGTCTATGAAATTGTCTACGTTTCTTCGACATCTTGCCATGGTCAGTTTAGGCTGAAAATGATTTTTCAAATTATCTGAATTTTATTTAAAAATTTACTTACAACTGCAGGTGAAGGTACGTGAATACTCGCCACTGATCTGGGTTTAATGTGGTTGGCCAAATGACACAAAACTACCCCATCTGTAAGAGCTGCTGCTAAGTCCTCTGGAAGCGCCATTTTCAGTCTGCTTTCTATTATCTACAAAGAAAAATCAACATCAGATCATAGGAAAAATAGCCAATCGAAATATATTACATTTCGAAGTTGATTAATTAAATCGGTCTCCTCCCTAGCCTTGTCGATTTCCCTTCTCATTGTAAAAGTCATTTTCTCCCCTGATCCGGCAGTGGTAGAATTCCAACTAATGTTACGCTGACTTTTCATTCCATTTCCACCTTTAGGGGTTGTTGATATACTCGTATACAGACAAGGCGATAACTTCGGGCTACTGTTTTTACCTTTAAAGTCCAGGTTATTTAATTACAGCACTCCACAATTGCAACAGAAACGGTGAAATGAAAAATCAAAGACTTCATGAACCACATGCAATTTTATTTCGTGCTTCTTGAATGTTTTGGTTGGACGAAGTTTTTTTTATCGACTCTTTTGTGACATATTCAAGATTTCTGGTTCAATCAGGGATACTATAAATCGAATCCGTGTTGAAACTAATCAAAACAGTATGTAATTATTAATTGGTTATTGTTCTTTTTATTTAATAAAAGCAAGATGGTTGTTCATTACTGTCCAGATAAGCAGTTTTCAGTTCATAAAAAATAATTTTTATGCTGGAAAACCGGTTTTAATCAACAAACTTCATAACACTTACCATTCATAATCACAGGCGAACTACTGCTGCTAATTGGCACATTATCATGCGTCATGATTCCCGTAGAGCCCTTAACCGGTGATCTAGGTTTCACATAACCATCCATCAGGCGTGTTTTGTTAGCATCCAAACTATTTCCATTGGTGTAGCCATGTCCTGTGGGGGAAAAACTGGTATTTCTCGAAGGGGGAACTTTCTGCACTGGTTTCCTAGTATTGGGTGTGTCATCAAACACGTGTTTCGGACTACCAAAAGCCGAGTTTAAGGGTGTGGGGTCCGATTTCGAGGAGGCCATGCTCGGTAAGGGATGATGCGTGGGGGTATTGGGCTCTGTTTTAGTGTAGTTTTGATCATCCTGGTCTTTAGTACGGTATATCGAAGGTACGTCATGAGCTCTTTGTTGGCGTAAAGCTTCTTTATACTCTCTGATTTTTTTTTTATTAGTGAAGATAGTTAGTAATTTCAAAAGGACTTACCTATAAGTTTGAATTTTGACTTCACTCATATTTCCGTTAGGGATTGGATCAGTGCAAGGACTAAGACGAACACTGTAAATCGATAAAAAAAAAACGTATCATGTGTAAAAAGGTTAAATAGACACAAAACAAAGCATGACAAAAATTCGACAAAAAGCTTCTGCCTAGAATTAAAACATACCTATGATAGTCTCTGATATTTCGTTGTCCATCCAATTCGTTTTTCGAGAAATCTTCTTCGACAATCTCAGGTGGTGCAGGGGATATTGTGGATGGAGTCGAAATTGCTGATTTGGGCCCGATTTGGTCCGCAATTCTACCTAGAATGGGTGTGGTAGGCCAAGGTTTTTCGTCTCCTGAACAGAAAAAGTGACTTTCATTCGTATTTTCACGCAAAAGAAATAAACTTGCCTGTAATCTCCTGAGACCACCTCTTCTCGCACCCATCGCTACTAGTACTATATCCACTATCTACGTTTTGTCGTTTTTGCTTCAGTCTGCTGGCTAAATGAGCCGGCCCCGGGGAACCCGCACCACCCTTTCTCGATCGCCTGCTCAACGTACCACCCCCAGTCTTGCAGCCACTCTTCAAGGCCTCAGTTTCCAAATACTTGAAAATGTGTACCCTCCCTCTCTTGCATAACTACATCCATCAAGAATAAAACCATCTTTTCCATACAATAAAAAAATAGACTTACACTCGCAGGAGGACTAGTTAAAGGATTTTCTTCCACCAGGAGATCGATCAAACTATCCATCTCCCTGATTTCAATGGGTAGAGAACCAATGCGATTCGCCCTGAGGTCCAGCCTCATCAGTCTTAAGTACGTAACTTCAATTGGCACTGCCAACAGGAGGTTGCTTCGCAAAACCAGGGACTGGAGGGATTTGAGGTCTCCCATTCGAGGAGGAAAATGGGTTATTTGATTACACGAAGCGTCTAGTTCGGTGAGATTGGACATTTTGTAGAGGTCATCCGGCAGGGAAGAGAGGCGATTGTTCGATACTAATAAAATCTGAAAATTAACAAAAAATTTTTTAGATTAATTGAAAGATAAAGCTGTTTAAAAGTGTTTATGGTGGTTACTCTATGGATTACATTTTATAGAAAACTTTCTTCAGTTTGCTTAGAGAATGCTTTTCTGATTCTTCACCTCAAACATTTTGGTGGTTTTCACAAAGACTCTCGATGGATAAAACATTCAGAGCATATATATAACTCTCTTTTTTAAACTAGTTGAAAGCAAATAAGCATGATAAATATATGTGAACAAACGAGAAAGAATGTCACGCAGCTGGATAAGTATACTTTTATCTCATATCTCCTAACTGGTTGATGCTACTACTGTGATTGTAAATTATTTCTCAAATTTAATACAGCAACTTAAGTAGATCATGTCACATCCTTAAAAAAACCATGAGGTCATTATTATCGTCTGGAATACGAAGAAATACAAAGTGTTACGAGTTATGTGATGAAGTATCTACATATATATACATACATCATAAACCAAAGACTTAAACTGACTTAAACAAACAGTAAATTTGTAGATGCAACCTGTAAAAGGTCAGTTACAATAAATCTAGCCCCCTGTGGAAGTTTAACCTTTACAGTTACCCAACACGAAAATCAGCCATCATGTATTATTTATGAAGCGGCAAATCAAAACACTCTTTCCCATATTATAATAATAATTTATAGTTACAATTGATGCCGATATTTATAAAATAAACCTACGCGTTTGTCGGATTTTAAAATGCAGTTAGCGAGCAACAACCTTGGGACATTCGCTATTTATTGGGGACACATTTTTATGTTATGAATGATGAACGAACTTCCGCTAGAAACCATTTTCAATCGGCGCCAATATACAGGGTATTGCAGTACTAACCTGAATAGGAAGCAAGCAGATTTCCCTTGGAAGGGTGGTAAGCTGGTTGCGACTCAGATCCAAGAAATTGAGACATTGTAAACTGCAAACTGAATCTGGGATGAATCGGATGGCGTTGTGGTAGCACTGTAGTCGTTCCAGAAAATGAAAGTTCGTCACCTCTTCTGGAAGCTCACTGAAGCGATTCTTAGAGAGATCTGCAATAGAAATAATTAAAAATGACTTTCTACGTTTAATTGGATGCTATAAAATCGGTGTTTAAATTGCAGAAGTAGTTATTTCCGGCCCAGTGTCAGATAGACGGTGAAAGCCATCGATGCCAGTATAAAATATACATGCGAGTATGTAAATAAACTTTAAGGGGTGAATTCGTGAAGAAGTTTAAAATAAAAAAATTAATATTAACATGGGCCCATGACTGCTAAGTTCCTGAGAGATAACTTCAAATAAAAATTATAATTTGTTGGTGGATAAAGGATCGCTCGAATACGTCGAATGGTTGAATTTTTTTGAAAAAGTTGAATCGCTAATATCAAAGAACATTATTTGAAATACTAATAGCAAACCCACACTAATACAATATGTGTATGTGTAAAATTGATAGATATACCCTCATGAACAACTCCACATGGAGAATAAGGTGAAATCAAGGGGCAAAACTCATTTTGTCGAATTTAAGGCTTCCTGCCCTCTGTCTTAATGAATAATACTGAAATTTGGACATCCTCTACACAGTCTGCACGCAACCGACCCATTAAAAACAATCTCCTATATCCGTTGCAGTATTGAATAGACAGAACAATGGATTTTATATTTAAAGTAGTATGCAAATATTGCTTGTATATCCCCTCGACAGACGCGGGAAGAATTTCAATTAGGCTTAAGGCACCGGGCTATTTATAACTTTCATACTCAAGTTTGCAGGCAAATCACCAAAAATGATGTCTAGAAATTTCTTAGTAGTTGTGGCATGTTGCATGAGTGCGTCTTTGGCTACATAAGATGTAGACAAAGAAGAATAGAAGAAACAAAAGAACGCTTAAAAAAATGACTTAAAATCCCAAAATAACTTTTTTATTTTCGTTTTCACTCTATCGATATGTAGAAAATAGGACTGTTTTTAAAATATTGCATAATGATAGATACATGGAATACTACTGCCATTTTATCACCACAGCGTCGTTTGCACCTCTAATTCTTTATCAAAGACAACCCTCGGCAAAACCTTAATAGATTTCTTCATAAAATGGCGAATGATTTTCTGATTTTATAATTTGTAAGCACAAATAACTAAAATCCTGCGAATGACCTAACGCGGTTGACACTCGAAAGACAAGAAATAAATATTTGAACAATGAATGGATAGATTGGCAAAATAAACAATTCTTTGCCAACTATGAACAGTGGTCGTATACTTAGACTCGACTTTGCTGATATGGGTAACAAAAGTTTTTGAGCCTTAATGGATTAAAATCTAATGACTTGCTTCGGAGAGGCGTTTCGTTTTTTACCTAATTTAATGCCTGGCTGCACCTGACAGCTATAAATATACCTGCAAAAGGCCGTTTCTGGCTTTTGCACTCAAACAATAGCAATCGAGTACATTTAACGGCCTTTGGTCCTGGTTTTATTAATAGCCGGCCCCCTTTTCCTCAAGAAAACTGCTTTTTCATAGGTTTAATGCCCCTGAAATTGGTATTGGAAAATTAAAACTATAGACTTCCTGATAATTCAAATAAACGATTTATCAACGACGGCATGGATATTTTTGTCAAATCTAACTCCAAAGCGGACACAGATTTACAGTAACGAGGAGTACAAGAACATCATTGTTTCCCATACACAAGACCATTGTTTATGTAAGGAAACGATGCATTTGCCTATTTAATGACAGGACAGTAATTATTAAGGCGTTTCTCCTTCGCTGCTCTTTAGATCTTTGGTGGGCGATAAAGGTGGGTTAGGACGCTT
This sequence comes from Euwallacea fornicatus, assembly GCF_040115645.1. Taxonomy (NCBI): domain Eukaryota; kingdom Metazoa; phylum Arthropoda; class Insecta; order Coleoptera; family Curculionidae; genus Euwallacea; species Euwallacea fornicatus. The sequence goes on along the minus strand of NC_089542.1, from coordinate 5,791,274 downwards.
TCCCACGGAATAAAAATCTCTATCACTACATAAAGTACTTCTGTATTGGTGAGCACAGAGAAATTGATAGAAATTGCTACTTAAACCAAAAATTAGACAATAAGTTTGAGACCTCAATTACATACTAAAACAATTTTCTAAGCAAATTTGGGGGATGGACGCAATTTTAAACTCGAGAACTCCTCCATTAACCTTTGACCACTTTCCACATATCTTCTATTTCTTGGCAACAACTGAGTAAACCATTAGACAAATTCTTTCTCTACTTCAGGTCCCACTTTTACCATCATCCAGTTAAACACCGCTCATAAGCCTGCCATCAATCAACGGTTCGAAATAGTTTACAAATTTTTATTGAACTCAAGATCCCAATTTACAACCTGGCACACGTTACTTTCAAGGGGTTGGATGACCTGAGGCTTATTTTTAGCCTTAAGAGAAATATTAATGCGTTAAACTTGCAGAGGGTGTTGAGAGTTAATATGGGGGTTGACTATCGATTGGATAATCTGCCCTGCACAGATGTGGCTTGAAGGGTGCAAAAATAAGCTATAAAAATGTGTGTAGTTGGAGAGGTTGTGACTGTAGCTTTATTAATTGTATTCGGGGCAATTAAGTCTGGCACGCGAAACATGGCATAAAAATGGATGTTTGTTTGACACGCGAAGAGGAGTGGAATCCACTGAATCCAGACGGAATGCAAATAAGTTGTTTCCAATAGGGCAAAAATTAGATCAATACAGTTTGTTTCAGTCGCTAAACAGGAAGTATGCATTATGATAAGAGAAGTACGTAATTACCCGGTAGTATACCTACCTGTTATCAACGCTTACACATACAACTTTCCAATAAAAATATAAATACCGCACCCAGATAAATCTATCTACAGACGTATTGCTAAATTCGTTGGAATTAAAAGCTTGATTTTCTTGCTCATTACTGAGTAATCCTATATCCCCTACAGATCTTTTCCATTGCAGCCAAGTATACAGTCCTCTTTACGTGACAGAATTGCGTCACACCACGTATAATATTATCCGTGACCACATGTTAGAATGTTTAATTCAATCGAGCTTTAAAGTCGTCTTTCAGTTTTAGTTGCTTTGATTTGGTACGAATGAGATGATTAGGCCACACACAGACACACTTTGTTTAGCCAGCTTTATTAGTTAGGCTGATGTTGGGCTTTATACAACCTGAATAATAGTTTGTTACTCGAGTTATTCAATCCTCTTTGAGGCACTTTCCTATAAAATGGTCTGCGCTTTGAAGAGCCATCGTTAAATTACTTAATAAGATTTTGAACGTTTTAACTCGCAAAAATTAACTATCTTCATTCGAGGGGTGCCAGATAACGCCCTGGCGCGTACTTTTTCGAACTGAATATGTTTCTTTATATACGCAACAAAATAATCTTCTTCGTAGACCAGGCTTAGCCTGTAGTCTTGGCAATGGTCTGAACTTCACGATCATCTGAACGAAAAAGCCCTCAGGTGCGAGGGCTAAATATCTTCCCTCAATTGTTTCAGGTTTCCGTAAATACTTAATAGGTATAATATCTAAACATAAGACAGCAACTCTGGATTGAGGTCTAAACTCATTTGATTCCTAAACATTAAAAAGTTACTATTCTAATTATACATAAATTTTTGAAAGTCCACAAACCTCAAAGAGTGTCTTTACAATAAAAACTCTTACCTCAGAAGTCTCCTAATGAACTTCCAAATTTTTACAAATTCTTGATCAATCCTATAGATAACAGATCTAATTTAATGATGTCTTGGAAGTTTTTGTTCCCAATACTCTCCAGAAGTAAATAGAGAATAAAGAAATCCCCACAACTTTCCAGAAATTTTTTATCATTAAATGAAATCTTTGCCACAATTATACAAATATCGCCACATTATATTGAGGATTATCTACCCCTAATCATACCTTCATTTTTGTTTAATATATGAGCTCAGATAAAGGCGAAAGCTCGACATTGACCCTACTACCCTAAATAGTTAAGCAGGCACTGAATGCAGTTGCCATCTACATTATAGACTCTGTCTTGTTTTGAGAGCAAGTACGAGAAGAGGATGCTTAAACCCTAAGCAGGGATTAAGATTGAGTCCTATTGTCCAAAGTATATGTAAAAAGCGGTGGAAAACGTACATTCAAAGAGATAGTTTGGGACTTTTTCCATTTGTTGGGTTTCATAACGAATGCATTTTCTGAAAATTTTTACGTGTTTGGAAACGTTTCTACGTCGAACCTCCATTTCAGTTCTAAGATTTCGATTCTTAAAATAAGTGGATAATATCATCATCAAATTTAATGACTTTAAAACCATAAAATTATAAAGTTTCTTTAGTCATAGCCATTAAGTCGTCAAAAAAGCGCAATAAAAACGCCTTTGTGGATCAACTTTCCTTGAACCGCATTTCTCATATTTATGATTGACAAACTTAACAGGACTTTTTTTTCGTCCAAAGATCACCTGCCAAAAAAATTAAGAACCTATAAGGTATTAAGAACGGATATCCGTTCGACCCTAAACACATTGCCGAGGAACAGAAGTTCGATCTTGAGACAGGTGAAAAGACGGTTGAAAAAGAAATGAAGTCTGATGGCCTTTTATCCTAAGAAATACATATATGTTTTGGTGTGAAGGTCACTTTAGATCCTGCAGGTTCTTTTTATTAATCCATTTCTTCTCCAAACATTTACCTAGAATTCCTCTACAGCTAAGCTTAACGCAAACATACACGACTGAGATATGAATATGTATGGAGGATAACTAAGGCACGCCCTAAGTTAACAGTTTAGTTACCTGACAGGTTTATCTTGATGTGAGCGTGTGCCTTATTGCAGCCAAATGCACGAGACACATTGTGTTAAAAACGTTAATCCCTCGTAAGCTATAAAATGTCTTAGCATGCTTTGCTCTTCCATTAAGTTTACAAAAAAATCAATTTCACAAGAGACCTGCAGACTTAATGAAAATACTGAAAAAGTTGGACTGAAGCAACTTTTTAAGTCAATACAGCACTAAAATAAACCAGTCTTGGAAGCTGTAATCTCATATTTTTCAACGGGTTGTAGGTATTTGCCTTTGTCACAAATGTTGCAATAAAAGGTAATAATTATCCAGACATAATTTCCAGTTATACCCCGGCTTCTACCGTATTAGAGTTCTATTTCCTGTTGCCATTAACACCAAAGGTGACGGGTCACTTTAATGGGAATCCTATAGAAGGTCTCAAAGGTCAATGCCAGCGGATAAAAGCCTTTAACGAACTTTTGACCTTTCCAATATATTAATTTTTATATGCAATGGGGTTTGTTGTGAGCAAAATATTGAACTAATGCAAATCCTCGTAGTCCAAAACTCTTATTGTGGTGCAGATACGTGAATATTATTAAGCAATGAAACAATATTACCTCATAACTTATTTATGCTAGGAATGAGGGGAGATTAAAAGTGGTTATGGTTACTTATTATATGCGGCTATGCCAGTGTTGGTAATTATGTATTATTGCAACACACCACTATAAAATATTGTTATGTATTGAATGCCCACACTTTAACATACTTGGGTTTACATGAGGGTAGCTATGTCTAAAATGTTAGTAGCTCTCACTCAAACCAGCCAAAATGTTTTAAAAACGTTTTCGGACTACTGAACATCAAATGCATTTAGGGCAGAACCCTCCTATGTTTATATGGCGATTTCATGAAAAAGGGTCTGATTAGACTTTTCCTTGCCATGTAGTGTTTTGGATTAGGGGAGCTGAGATCAATATGAACACATGCTCCCTTCCAAACATAACCTGGGCCAACTTTAGGGCGTTTATGCTATTGGCATTAAATACGTTTTTTGATAGAGTAAAAACAATTGTGAAAAATTTTGGGTACAGGTATTAACAAATCTCTTAGAAAACCACCTTAAAGACATTTATAATGCAGAATAGAAGCAATAGACATCAAAATATGCAGGTTCAAAGAGTTGACAGACAATCAAGATTCTTCAAACAACTCTTTCACCCCTTCGACTTCATTGTAATTACCTTCTCCAACTTGATACACATTAGTTGATTTATGTTTTGGCGTATAATACTACAAATCACATCTGGATCCATATTCTTTCTGTCTAAAGATTCAATACCTCAAAAAACCAACAACCAATCACTCACCTGCTACAACAGTATCACTTAAATTATATTTGTCTTTTGCCTTCGGGAAATCCTTTAACTTCCTGTTGCTCAATTTTAGTTCGCCGCTTAGGTTGGCCTCTTCTAAAATACGTTCCAAAGACCTGGTCAGATGGTTTTGGATGTGGCCGTTTATGCTCGGAACTATCACCGCCATGGCGCATTTCAAACGCAACTATTCCGTCGATGTTTGATCACTTTTACGGTCCAAACCGATTCATTATTAACATTTTTTTAAATAATTAATTAAGGAATTGAAGAAAGGACAAAGCCACGATCCCCACTCGCTCAGAGTTCGAACGCGAATAAAAAAAATTTGACGTTTTGTTGACAAAAAATACCAGTGTCATTTATTTGACCAATGGACAAGGAAGACGGTGAAAAGCAGAGCAAGAGTGCCATCTTCTGCTAAAAACCAAGAACTTCAAATAAATATAAACTACTCAATCCGTGAAGTAATTAGGGATTCAAATAATTTTTTGCTTTGTTATTGAAAATGTCGTTAATTAATTATTTTAAATAAACTTTGGAATTTCAATAAAGGTTTAAGTAAAAATAAACCATTTCTAAAATGTTTGATGAGCTGATAGGATATAAATTATGGTAGTTACTTCAATTTGCATTTAGTTTATATTTAGCGTTCTTGACGTTGATATGTACAATTCGTGTCACCTTATCAAATTTAATGAACACTATGTGTCTTTCTTTAGCTCATAACACTAAATAAAGATAAAACTTTTAAATTTATTTTCCAATTCATAAACGAACTTCTTGTCTCTATTATTTTTAATAATAACCTTAACCTTCTATTAATTTAAATGAAAATGTTGCGATATTACATTTAAAATTCAATAAAAAATAGTAATAATAAGTATTGTTTTGAATCATTTGCATAATTTCAAGTATAAATGTTCCAATTTAAGTGTATAATCCTCCTTAACCAAGTTTCAAGCCCAAAACTATAAAAAATGAAATCTTTTTTTCATTTATATTTAAAAATTCGCTTATAAATAATAATAATATCAAAAAATCTTTAATAAGCGTTCACAAATAAGTTACTAGAGCTTTTGAAACGTTGAGAACTTGAAGCTAAAATGTACTCTTCCTATAATGAACTTCCGTTTTCAAGCATATTAAGCTATCTGCCGTAGCCATAAGGAAAGAATATCAGTCAATTAGTACCAATGGAACTGATGATAAACATGTTATTGATTCAAACTGCTATATAATACATTATTTGAAACTCGTTCCTCCCATTTCCAGCTTTCGGTAGATATTTGAATGAATCAAAAGTTAACATTGAATCTAATAATATAGCAGATCTAGAGTTAGATCCTTTATCAATTAATCATTCTTCTAAAAATCACTGTTTGATTGTGCAAATTATGCTAACACTACCTGCAAAACTGAGAGAAACAACTATACAACCCACTGAAAACCACATATTTTGAAAAAAGTTTTACAACTCGCAAGGTACATCAAATGAATTTTATCACCAAAACTAGGATTGATATAATGAATGATTTGGGTTTTGATAGAATTCCAATAAAGTCAAAGCCACTTGTCCCCATTTTGCATGTTAAAATGGTTCTATCAAAGTCTCTCCAAATTTAAGAAAAACATTAATGCAGGTAATGGGAGAGGGACAACTATGAAATCATTTGATTCAAGAGTTTTAATTATTGAATGTCCAGATGATCAGAAAGCTATTTAAAAGTGATCATTTACATAAATAAGATTAAATTTTAGCACTTATAAATTTGCTAGTATTTCTCATATAAGCAGTACAGAATCTAATGGAAAATGGATTTACATAAATATTGTATCTACAATAAACTGGGCCTAATGAATGTTTTATTTGATAAAGATTTCTATGTGAATTACAGTACTGAATTGCCTTAAGTTGGCGGAAATACTTTATTATTTACTGATATTTAAAGTGATTTATTCACTATTAAACCTAATAATAAACTATTTGCAAAAATATTTAAAAAGTTCTTTGTGCAGTGCTAGTATATTAATTCAATAAAATGGAATATCATATTTCCAATATGAGGAAATTTAAATATTATTTGGACTATGTGCCTTGTGTTTGCAAGTCAGACTCAACTATGTTAGTGTCATAGAGAATTTATCTTCGACACTTTAAAATCACAACTAAAGGGAATGATCTTTTAAATCTCATCTTGGTGCCTAACCTGGACCTGTGTCATAAGTAAAAATAATCTTTTCGGTGCTTTAAATCGGTCTATAGGTATTTTTGCAATGTTTTAAGTCCTGAGAAAAAATGAGATCACCGAGTGAAAATGGTAATAAAACCTGAAGGCTTTAATAGCAAGTGAAAACCATTAAGAATTTATTATGACTGCCAAAGCAAGACGTTAGGGAACTACAACATAATCTGTTGGTTTCACTTTAAGATAAAGTTAATACATTAAAGTTTCTGCATGTCAAAATCAAATTTAAACTTTTAAGAATAAGTTAGTTCATTCTTAGAAGTAAATAAGTAAAAAAATTTACTGCAAAAACTAAATTATAAAATGTTCCAAAAGAAAACGTGTTATAAAGATTAATTGACTTTAATTGTTTTTTTAAAAAGTTGCTTGAGAAGCAACTTCTGTAAGTAAGAAACTTCTTAGATGAAGTTTAAAAATAAATGTACATAATTGTTATTTTGAAATAAAATGTGTAAGTGAAGCAATGTGTTCGTAGATTTTTTTCATCCCGACTTTTTCACTTCTTAGTCCAATTTTACTTATAAAAGCACGTTTACCCTTTTTTGTATTCACTTTGTTGACATGAAAGTGAATGTGCTTTTTCATAAATATAATAACAAATACGTTCTCTGCTCACATTCGCTGGAAAGATATGGAGCATCAAAGATGCTAAGAATTTTTAGGAAAAACGGTCCCAGAGATAACAAAGAAGTTTAGATAGCTTGATGTGAAATAAACAATATAAAAGTAAAATGTACAAAGTGTCTGGCAAAAGAAATTCCACACTATATCAGTCTATTGAAACGAAAATGACTTAATTGCAATTTGCTATTAAGGCATACTGTAAATAATTTTAAACTATAAATAAAAAAAAGTTTTGGTTTGATTAAGTTATATAAGTCAAATCTTTTTTTTTAAGTGGAGCAAGGCATATCCTTCAATCCTGTTTATAATGGTTACTTGGAACTAGGAGTATCTTATTCTTACGATTTTATCGTAACCTTTTCAGATATTTTAAAAATTTAATTTTACTAGAAATATATTTATTTCATTATTTAGCATGGACGATCTTGATATAAAGGTGAAGGTAAGTATTCGCACACATAAATGTAACTTATGGGATTTTTGTTTTAAATTAGTAAAAGGTCTAGTAGGAATATGATTATTGAAAAAGTTGAAAAAGAAGAGGTTCGTATTTAGAATGCCTGTAGGGAAGATAATGTAAAAATACGTTGCTAAATATAATAGGATATTTAGTCATGAATTATTTATCGTAGTGACAACAATGTTCACCATAAAAAACTATGAATGCATAGAAAAAGCATTTCTCACCCTTTCCTACACATACACAGTTCCTCGAACTAAAAAGCTATCGGATCTGTGTTATTGAAATCGCAACTGACTTACGCATAATTGCCTTAATCAGTTATAAAGCCTCTTTATAGCAATTTCATTGTCGATCCAATTATATCAGTATTAATTCTAAGGGTCATATTTTAATGCAAATCGTGTAAGAGTGAAAATGAATGCGGAATAATGATTCATCACAGATCCTTTTGAGTTTATTTTGAAATTTATTAATAATAATTGATCCACATTTACATAAGATAACACGGAACAAAATATTATAGTGAATGGTGATTTTATATAATTAGTTTTTGCGTTTCAGAACCTTGTATATCAAAGGATGTTAATTGATGCGGGGGAAAATAGTCGAATTAACTCCGAACATGGTAATGCTAGTAGATTATCTAGTTGAATCTGTGGGCTTTTTTGATCTATGGAAATCATTATTCTTGTGGTGCTAAAGAATACTTAAGGTTACCAAAAATTCTAAAATTGCAGAGCCACAGAAGCTTCAATTTGTTTATGTTATTTTTTAAATTTAGAATTATTGTCTATAGACACGCAACAGAGCTGTAATGTGTATGGGTCATATGCCTTTGTGTTAAGGTCTATAGAACTCAATATTCATATGAAGATAGAAATAGAAGACACTTAATGTTATAGATATCCAGAGATGTAACCGTCGCAATATGAGTTCTTCAGATTATTAAAATTTAATATTTTTGAATTCAATTTAACATTCAGTACAATATACAATACATTCTTGGAATTCTAGAAATATAGAAGGTGAAATTCCATTTTTTCTAATTTTTACTTGATATGGATTGAATATATTAAATACGTATGTATATATATATATATATATATATATATATATATATATATATATATACATAAATATTTATTAACGATATATAAATATATATTGTTTGTTTTTCTTTTTTAAGTCACATTTTGATTAATGTCGGTCTGCGACACCTCTCCAGGATTGGAAGAATTTTCAGATTTAAACGAATGCTCTATCTAAAACTAGAATTCAATTTAAGCCTCGAATTTGATATATATATATATATATATATCCCATTGTTTGCCCGGCAAAATCTCCACGATAAATATAAGTGGACTTAAAGATTTAGGCGCAGAACAGGCCAAAAGCCTTAAAAGATTAAAAAAATTACACTTCTTTTGAAAGATGACGTCACCCGTTAAACGTTATTTCTCCGCAGACTTTAAGGTCCTATACATAAAATTGTCATCCATCTTGCTAATTTTCTACTAATCAATAAATCTAAAGATATGTTTGAATTGTCGATACAGTAAGTGATAACACTGCAGACACTTATTTAAATGACCTCTTTAAGTCCAGGATCTAGAATAAGATTAAGAAGTATGACTTTTTGTATGGTTTACTATGACCTCATACCTACGTTTATCAATGTAATGAATCAACAAAACCATATAATGTTCTAACATGCCTGACGCCAATTACGGTAAACCGCACGACACTTGCTCTTTAATTTAAAAGTGACTGTTAGTGATTTGTTTGTTTTGTTATTGCTTTTAATGCCTCACCATCACCATCACCATCGGAAATTTGTGACATTATAGGTATGACGGATGTAGGATGACCCCAGATTTTTTTCCATTATACAATTGGTTTTATAAAAATTAATCCAAATGCAGATTCATTTAAATTGAGATATTATACATATATAAAAAACTGGTACTAGGAGATATAGGTAAAAAGTGATTCATCTAATCATAGACTTGTTTATTATGAAATAATTTTTAGTGAGTTAGTGGCGATTAATACGGTACACATTAGATTCTAATAATTAACGAAATTTTTGGTAAAACCCTATTTAGTCAGCTTTTACCATTTAGAATCCAACATCTGGCTGACAATAGATTACAAGTGAAATTTATGCAAGACCAAGACGTACGAGGATAGTCCCTGAAGTACGCGGCCGGACATATTGATGGCGACTTTTATGCTAAATATTACAAAGACCTAACCTTAAAAAGCTTTTGTCTAAAGTTTGTGGGTGTTACGTTAATTTGTATGTGTTCTGGGACTGTTTTCAATAAATGCATTTAACGATTTTGTCAACATGGAAAAAATAATGCAATATTTTTTAGTTTTTTTTTTAAGTGTTAGGTTTTAAGGTCAGATATTTCTGGGATTATTCTCGTATTATATTATTTCTCAACATAGTCTTTTTTGACATTGACACTTTTCCTAGCGATGTTTTATGGTCTCTATACTCTCTTTATAGTAAGAAGCTTTGAATGTTTCAAAATAAGCATCAACCTCGAGCTATACCTCTTTATTTTTGGCAAATCCCTTTTCAACGAGCTATATTTTCATGTTTGGGATTAGAAAATAATCTGGAAGGGTTAAATCTGGCGAATAGGGTGTCTGAGAAAAAAGTTCAAAGCCAAGTTGATTGATTTTGTTCATCACGATGACAAAAGTGTGGACTGCTGCGTTGTTTTGATGATATAAGACTTTCTGTTTCGCCAAATGCGGTAATTTTTTTCTAATTTCTTCGCTCAAATGCTGCAATAAATTTGTATAAAATTCTACGTATATTGTTTTTCTTTTATGGAGATAATCAATAAAAATTATTCTTCGTTCATTCCAAAAAACTGACGTCATCATCTTATTAGATCGACTATTGCGAAGCCAGCTGGTGAGACCGCATTTAATATTATATTAATATTAAATAATATTTTACAGTTGTTAACGAACGACCAAATTCTAGAGCAAAATGTAATTCCACTTTAATGTTGGATGGACTAAGACATTTCAAATGAAAATATTGATATGGCTTTCTATGACGAATTTTTTCCATATTCACAAAACGTCTAAAAGCGTTCAATAAATACGGCTGCAAAATAAACACAAATCAAGGCAACACCAACAAATTTTAGATATAAACGTTTTTAAGGTTAGGTTTGTGTAATATTTAACCAAAAGTGCCATCTATATGTCAGATTGAGTACTTCTGGGACTAGCCTTGTACGTCGATGATCACCATCTACTGCACCCAATGCTTTAAGAAATTAAGAAATGAATCTCAAATTAAGTTCTCAGAAATCTTCTCACATTTTATTTCTTCTTCCTCAGAGCGATTCAGCTTTGGCTGACCATTGACACTTAAAAAAAGACCCCCAAAGGCCATTTTTCCTTTATGGCCATCTTACAAAGAAATTAAACAGGATTCGAGACGCAAAGTGTCATTACGCGAAATAAAATATTTGGCCAAGGCTATCGTAAAAAGGTTAAGAGCCCACGCTACTTTTTAGCCTTTTTTTCGGATCATCAGCGACAAGTATTGTACATTTGCATAAACGAAAACATGATTTGAATTGATTGTTTAAAATATGGAGTAAGTCATCTGACATACTATCTAATTCGCCTTGAGAAAGTAAAGAATAATCATTAAGAGAAATCTCAAATAGATGTTGAAATATCAAAGGGATATCTTGGACCACTTCATCTATTATTTTTTGTCAGTCAAAAGTGTGATGGTAGGCAGTACCTTCACGGTTCACCGCTATACGTTTACTATTTACCGCCCTGTATTCACAGTTTGATGCTATACGTCCACGGTTCACGGCCCTACATTCACGGTTTACGGGTTACCGCCCTACCTTTACTATTCATCACCTACTTTGAGTACTTTTAATGATCCTTATAAATTAACAGGAAAGTTTATTTGGAGGTTCGTTTTAACTATTATCGGGTCATTGTTAATAAGGGGAGGAGTATAGATGCCGTGTGTGCTCCTTTTTTGATGTCTTAATCATTAACCTTTTCCTCATCAAAAAGTAAAAGCATACAAGGTATCCTACTGGGACCCGTCAGTAGTCGTTTTGGGGAAACTATGAATAGCAAAGTTATAAAAATTTAGTGATTTGACAAGAATCTTGTGACGATCTCATCTAAAATATCTCCATTAACGTCACCTTTCCAGTTTTACCGGAAGTCAACACATGCGTACTTATTTTAAATATAACACCCTATATTATTGTATTTTTGGATCCTATTTTCAATTTTTGATACAAACTTATTAGTACATTGGCTTTCTTAGAATTAACAGTTTTCAAAATATGTACAATTCAGCGTTGAAAATAACAGATGCAGATGTGTGAAAAATTGGAAATTGGTAACGAACGGAAAGGTATTTTGCAACTCTTTTTTGCCACAATACTATGAAATATCCATGTTTTAGTATGCTCCCAAGCTTCACATAATATTTTCTACGGGATATAATAATATATATATATATATATAATAATACTAAGGCTCCATTAAAAATTTTTTATTCTTGACCATTTTTCGATGTCCAAGTTGTCTCTATTTTTGTAGACACCATATAGAAAATAATACTCAAAATTTGGCAGTATACTAAAATATGGACTCTTTTGTATTGTAGCAAAAAAGAGTTATAATAAAGCTTTGCGTTTGTTAATACTTTCCCATTTTGCAAACATCTGTATCTGTCACCTTCAACGTTGAATTGGATATATTTTCAAACCGCTTAATTCTGAGAAAACGAATGTGTTAATAAGCTTGTATTAAAATTGAACGTAAGCTCCAAAAATGTCATAATATATAGGGTGTTCCATTTAAAATAAGCTATCAAGTATCGAGTTCCACTACAACCGGAAATGTGAAGTTATTAAAATTATTTTAGACGAGGTCACCCCAAAACTCTTATTTAATCATTAAATTTTTGTAACTATTATTCACAATTTCCTTCAAAACATCTAATTGCCGTTCCCAGAGGGACACCCTGTATTCATTGATTTTTCGCTTTGTTCATAAATTGTAAAAGACAAAATGATTTTAAAACACAAAATAATAATTTTAGGGCCCCCTGCACTTACACATTTGTTGAAACTTTTTTTATATAAAAAAGCGTCCTGAATGCCCCAAATCTCGGATTGTCCACATGCGAATACTCAGGTCATGATTACTTTAGTGGGCTATTTCGGAGATTCCGAAATCCGGTGAACACTCTTGGAAAACCATCAATTTTTAGAAGTCCGTAAGGTCACCAAAAAAATTATGTGTTATTGGGGCTTTTGCACACATCACATCACTTTTTGGTAACATGAGAAACATTTTTTTCTTCATAGCAGACTATTTTTCAAATAATTTCTGACATAAAAAACATTCTACGCCAATGTTCTTTGACATAGTTTAATCTCTATTTCTGCTTCTAACACTAAAAAGTATACATATCGGGATTTGGTGAAATCAGAGGCGTGCTATAATTTAAATTCCGGTATTTTTCTCCAAATCAGAATTTAAATCGCCCTTTTATGCATTTAGAGTACCATTAGGCAATTTCGCTCACTATACCTAATAATAAAACGTCGCCAAATTTCGAGACCCCACATACCCAGAAACAAAAATCATACCCCATAATACGCTTTTTTCTGGGAAACCCATATCCGTTTTCGTCCTTCCTCAGATGCGTGCAACTTGCCTGGAAATAACCATGTACCGACCATAGGAATCTCCTTCATGAGAGATAATAATCAGAGACCAGTTTTAGAACACGTTATTATATTCGTATAAATAGGTGGGATAATAAGGTAATCCATTCAGTTGGGTAATTATTTTGCAAGACACGCGGGTCGCCGACCATGAGAACAACCAAACACTCCAACAACCTTCTGGTTGCGATTTTAATCGGGGCTGTGAATTTGTGTAAGTGTTGTGGCAAGAACACCCTTTAATGTTATCCCTCAATTCTCCGTGAATGAGCTACGTGGTTGTGGTTGACGGTACTATAGCTTAAAATTAACTTTACTTGACAACAGGGCGATAATGTGACCATTGACCAGGCTCAAAAACTCGTTAGTACCTGAGGAATTCCTATAAATTGATGCCTACCACAGATATTCCAATCAGTTTCGAATCTGCATGTTTGCCAAAAGGGTCAGCCATGTGCAAAGGAAAACCTCTTTTATTTTTAATTTTTCTCACAGTGCCAACGAGTTTGTGTGAGTTACTTTTACTATGAATAATCAAGGATAGTTTTTACTAATTTGATAATGGAAGTGTTAATAATATACGTGATTTATATGGCTGTTTAGAATAAAAAAAAACCTGTTTTCGCTTTGAATATCAATACTATTGAGTATCCCCAGTGACACTGTATATGTGTGGGATGGCTTCGAATAATAAAAAAGTGATTGAATTTTGTTGACTTGCAGGTACTGCCTACAGCATCAAGCAACCAGGCACTTATACTACAAGTTTCAGTAAGTTTTTGCTAATACTCAAACACGTAAATATTAACAAAAAATCTCAATTTCAGGCAAATCATCATCATCAGCGTCAGGTAAAAATTGAAATCGCTTTACAAATTCCATAAAAGCTCAAAAGTCTAATTCCAGCTTTCAGCCAGTCGAGCTCAAGTTCCTATACGATCGACGGAAACATAGCACCCGCTGATGTGGAGTCACTCAAAGAAGCTCTTAAATCTGGAGCTGTGGCCCATGCAAGCGCTGGAGCTGCAGGCCATGCAAACGCGGGAGCTGCAGCTGGATCTGTAGCTGGAGCTGTGGCTGGGGCGACCGCCTCAGCTGGGGTTCTAGCTTCAGCCAATGCAGGATATATCGCTGATGGAAATGACCACATAATTGTAGATGGTTCTAGTCATGAGCAGGGGGCTGCTACGAATGCTCGTAAGTCTAAGGTTTCGACACAGTGGTCTTGAAATTATCACTTTAGCATTTTAAAGCAAAAATATCGTGTAATGTGGATTGTCCAGAGTTGAGGTAATAAAAGTGTCAATTTTGGACGACAAGCCCATTAACTTATTGTTATTCGTTCGGAGCAATACTTGATATGATTCTTGTTGTCGTGTGACTCATTATAAAAATTTCCCAGCCCATATTGCTGAATGGCAAACACGTTTATTGAATTATTATTCTTTAAATTCTTGAGTAACACTACGAAAATCATTTATTCTTCAGCATCAAATGTCAAAGGCGGCGGATGTTCGGGGGGAACTTCTTGTGGGAATGATAAAGACTTCAATTCCATTAGTGACTCTTCTTCTGTGGCCAATGGTGGCTCCTACAAGGTAATTGGATCAGACAAATATGCCACCGGTTATTCAACTGGGGATAACACAAACTATGTAGTTAGTGGTCAATACGTCCAACCCATTCCAAATGCTAGTACGTACATTTTTACCTTTTAGAAACCAGCTAATAATTAAAAAAAAAACATTAATAGTCTTAGGGGGATGCATTTCTTGCAAAGGTCCATTCCCCGGACCTACCGGCAATATCCACACTTTCAAACCTGCAGTATCAAACCCTCATTCCGCCCCTGCGCCGGCAGTCCAACCAATCGTGTCCACATCTGGACCACTTAGCCATCAACATGGGTCTGCAATTATTAACAATTTGCCAGGGCCGTCTGGAAGTATTTACCAAAGTAAACCGGCCGCTGGATATTCTGGACAATCTACCACTGAAGCTCAGACACAGTACAACTTCGGATCTGCCCATGTTTCACCTGGATTAGTGGCGACTTTGCCAGGCCCTTCTGGAAGTATCTATGATAGTAAACCTGCTAGTGCAGTTGCATCTGCTGGAGCCCATGCAGACGCAGCTATAGCACCGTCACATCCTCAAGTAGTGCCTGCACACCCCCAAGTAGTTCAACCATCAGCAGCGCCCTCTTGTTTCGACTCAAATTGTGGTAGCAAACCCTCTTTAAGCGACATAATCTCAGTCCTTCCTGGATCATTGGGAAGTATCCATGAGAGCAAACCTGCCTCAGGTGTCATCAGCACCTCTCATCAAACCTCAGGATCTTCCTCGGGCTCCCACAGTAGTTCTGGATCAATTTCGCTTGTCCCACCGACTCCAGTTGTAGGTCCTAGTTGTAGCTACGCTCCAGTGTCTGGATCGACCGATTGTGGTGGAAATTCTGCCTCAGAAGCTAATTCTGGTAAATATTATGATTCCGAGATCATTTAATTATTCAATCATTTAGCCGTTAATTCAGGTTTTATCACAAATACTCGCCCAATATTTCCCGGACCTTCTGGAAGTATTCACTCATATAAACCGGTTGTATCCGGGAATTCAGCCTCATCCAGTGGCAATCAAATTGGGGTTGCATCCGCAGAATCATCCTCATCCTCATCTTCGAATGGTAATTTTGTTTTTTGACTTTTTAAGTACAAGAAATGCTTGAGTGAAATTCAGATGACAGACAATGCAGTGGGGCGAATTATCGTGTTTTATTAAACTGTCATTGATTCAATTTTCCATTTTTTGTGGGCTTTCATTATTAATAAATACCTATATGCACTAAAAAATCGATCAAATTCGTAAATTTTTTCTTTTGAAAAGTGATATTATCTGTGAAAATCGACATTTCTACTCACTGCACGACACTAACACCCTTTTAGGACAATCCAACAACTATCACAATAGCTATGTTGAATATATCTAAGGGGTTGTTTATTTTGATTAAGTTTTATTTGGGAAAAATTCCTCAAACAAAAATAAGAGTTGGAGCGGTGTACGCCCTATTCTCAGTTAAAATTACCTGAGAATAACATTTATACTGTTAGTTTTAACTGAGAACAGTGGGAAATTCCCCCTACTCCATCAGCCTTCTTTGTATGTGAAAGGTTATTTTTCAATAAAATTTTGAAAAAACTGTCACAATAGTTATGGAACCATTATGTAAATGAACCTTTCATGGTCATTTTAATGCTTTACACTGCGAAATGACTAAGAAACAGAATTCCAAAAATCGAATACAACTTATCATGAGATAATTTCTCATTATTCATGATCATATTTGAACGTTAATATTAATTTTATTGAAGCCGTTAGAATGAACTTTTACATCTGACCTCGTATTCCCGGCGTGTGTTGCGTAGATCCATAGACAACTAAACATATACAAAACGATTAATTTTAAGGGAATCCCAATATTATGTGTTTAATTATGTTTTTCCTTGATTCCACGTTTTAAACAAAAAAATTAGGTGGTTCACTGGTATTAATAATTTTGTGACTAGTTTGAACTTCTTTCACAATATTTATTGCAACCTATTATTAGAAGCATGAAAATCAGTAAAATCCTTCAATATTTAGTTGCTAAATAAGCTTTTGTAGCTTATAGTGGAGCTGGTTCTGCAACTTACAACCCTTACACCCATCCAACCAGCGATACTTCAAAACACACCTCTGGATCCACCGTTATCTCCAATACACCTTCGGAAACCTATACTGGAGGTAAGAGTTTTAACCTTTTTTTCGTGATATCTTTCTTCTTTCTTCACCAATCCACATCTTCATTTTTGCCAACACACATCACCAGATTGCACGAGTTGTAAAGGACCTTTTCCTGGACCTAACGGTAGTATTCACAAGTTTAAACCGGTTTCATCAGTAGTACCTCATGGGGTAACTCAGATTAGTACCAACACTGTCGAGTCTTCATCTTCAACTTCATCATTATCATCATCGACGTCATCAGAGTTTCAAGGTAAAGTTTCTTTCAATTCAATTCAACTCACCAAATTATCCGGAATGTCGTCAATGTTTCGTGGGTGGTAAACTTCAATATGCCGAATTTTCTTATAGATGGCGCCACAGTAAAAATTTCCTACATACCTCTGACTTTAAGTAGAGAAAGACGGTTTTAAATAGGAAAAGACACTAGGATCTTAATTTCAGTTTCACTCAAACTTTGAGAATTTAAGCTTCGGTAATATATTGCAAATTCCTCTCCCATTAGTATATAATGGCGCAGGATCAGTCACAAACATCCCCGCTTCTCATCCAGTGGTTGGACCGGTCTGCAATTATTCCCCTGGATCTCCCAACAAATGCGTATCTTCTGAATCATCCACCAGTCACGCTGAAGCTGGAGCTAGCGATACTTCGGAATACGAAGCAGGTAAATTATACTTGACCGATTTGGTTGGAGATTAAACTTCCGTTTTCAGGTAGCGCAGTTTTGACCCCCTCAATCCACCCTCAACTTCCTTCTCCCGGTACTTACTATGTTAACAAACCCACCTCAAATATTGAACCTCCACATGTAAACCAAGCTCATACTTTTGCTGGGCAAATCCCCTGTGATGATAGCAAATGTGGAAATATCCAGAAGGGTAACTATTTTAGACTCTGTATAGATAAGGGTATAGACAATTTTTATCAAATTTCAGAAGTCTCACAGGCTCATCCAGGCAATTGCGGCTCCGCAGGAGGTTGTGGAGGAGCAGTTGCTGCTTCTCAGGGTTCTGCGGCCTCCGGAATTATTTATGAAACCAAAGAAGCCAATACGCAATACTCAAGTATGTTTTTGCATAAATAATATGGTATAAAGTGAGCTTTAAATGGATTTTTTCAGGCACCAACCATGATGCTGCTCATGTTTCCGGAGGAGTAGTGTTTCAGAATGAAGATGGTTCTTATTCAAATCTTCCTAAAGGGACTCGCCCTATTTACAAGAATTCTGACAAAGGAGGATATGCTATTAGTTCCAATGCTGCTGATAATACTGGCGTGTTGATTGGTGATATTTTAACGCTGTTCTAAGAGTAATTTTTAACAAGCGAACGTTTTAGGACCTGGTACTGGACATTTACCCATCGAAGCCGACCGCAAACCTTTTGGAACTCAAGGGGCTTTTGGTGGTTCTGATGCTCTTAACAAGAAAATTAACACAGACAAACTTAATTCCTTTTCTTCAAGTTCGGCAATAGCACACTCTTCTGGTATGTAAATAGTTAATTTAAACACTAAAACACTAAAAAGGGTACTCAACAGAACATACAACCACTTCTAACACGGGGCTTGGTACTGATGTCACAATTCAAAAAGTAGATGGCACTGTTGTAACACCTGTAGATACGACTTTTAACCAATCACCCTGTGTGATTGACGGCAGTTGTGGTAACGTTGGTAATTCCGAAATAAAAACTGGAATCGGTTACACAAACGTTGTAACTGATGCCGGAACTGGTTACATCAGCGCTCCTAGCTCGGCTTCAAGTATTGGAAACGAATACCACACCGTTGGAATTTTAACATCAGGACCTGGCACTGAAACTGGTAACGTCAACATTGGAACTTCAGTAACATCAGGATTGGAAACTGGAATTGGTTATAACGATGTGCCTACTTCAACCTCTGGAACAACCACTGGAATCGGTTATAACAACGCTGGGACTTCACCGATAGCCGGATCTCATTCGGTAGCCGGTAACACCAAAGCTACTAGTTCAAGCACCGGAAGTGGCTCAATCAATACTGTTTCCGCTAATGATAATGGATCTTCAACATCATCTGGTTCGGTTACTGGAACTGATTACAACGCCGGTGCAATTTCATCGTCTGGTTCTCTCGCTGGAACTAGTTACACTAATGTTGCAACGCCCGGGTTTAATGGCTACGACAATGTTCCAGATTCTCCATCTGGATCAAACATTGGATTGAACACAGAACAAATTGAATATGGACACAAACAACAATCTGGAACTCCGATTAAACTGAACTGCCAAGGACCCTTTTGCGACCCTGGATCAACTCAGGTTTACATCATAGAGGAGAAACCCCAGCATGGTCATAGACACCACGGAATTGACTCTGGATACGCTACTGGTCAAGTATTCATCAATCAAGGCCAAAATGTTCTCGACATAACTAACTCTGGATCTCATGGATTTGGAAGCAACTATGCTGGTTCTCACGGAGGATCCTATTTCCCTCCAATAAGAGGGTATTCCAGTGGTTGTGGGTCTGGAAAATGTGGGGCTTTTGGAGGTTATGGCGGGTCGTATCATAAGCCTGCTTCTAGTTATTCAACTGTGGCAGGAGAGGGTTATGGAATTCCCACTTCTGGGGGTTTTTTGGAGGGTCTGTTTGGAAAAGGTGGGCTTTCGGGTAATATTTTCAACGCGGGCGGAAGTCAGGCGGCTGCATACTCGAGCTCAGGGGCGTATGGTGGTGCCAGTGCAGGTAGGTTTTTTAGGGTCATCGAATATTTCCTCCTCTTTGTTGCACCCATAATTTAATTATTTATTTAAAATTTGTCACTATTTGTGTGCCTATTTTTCCAGGTAGTTATGCCAGCGCTACTGCCGGAGCCTCAGCAAGCGCAGGAGCGTATGCCGGTAGCTATTAAGTAACTTAGTGTTCAATTTAAGCTTATACAGTGTGATTTGTGATTTTTAAAATGAAAGACTTATTTAAAATATAAATAAACATTTTTTTAACTCTCTTTGGTGTAATTTTTGAACATTTTTAAGGCTCGACGAATGCGAAGGGCAGCTGACAATCACGAGGCCTGATTAAAAGGACAAGATGAGTATTAGCTAATTAGTCGAATTTAATATATTTCAGGTTTTTTTTATAGAATTTTCTCGGTACCCACTTATTCATAGTAAGAAATGAGTTTAGGTTGGCATATCTCAAATAAATGGCCATTTTCTTTTGAATATACGTAACATACGTGTTTCGTCTCTGATATGGGGTGTGGTCATTGGTAGGTTATACTTAATTTTTACTAAAATATGCAAAATGTGTTCTTAAATTTTAAGACGACTCTCTTGATTACTCTCCGCGTTTAAAATAGATACGTCCCTCCTCTGACAAAATATGAGACAATTGTATCAGACTTTGGGTTTAGCCTTTAATGTGTCATTAACTGGCAGAAAAGTCAGCAGCGTATCTAATTATTGGGCTTGAGGTTTCGAATTATTCATATGTTTTTACAATCATAAGACGAATTTTTCGTTTATTTTCCACGTTTAAAAAATATATGTTTCGTGACTGGTCCAATAAGTTAATTAAAATTTATACTTCACCTCTCAAAATGTATCTTTAATTACTTGAAAAGTGATTTTCGGTAATTTTATGCATTTGAAATAGATGTGTTCCACGTTTAATGCAACAAAGACCAATTGTTTCTCGACTTCGTCTTAGTTCTAAAACTTCACACCACCATTACTAAAAAGGCAGAGGTGTTATCTATAGAGTTTTATGTTTAAAGAAATGTAAAAAATACATACTTTGAAATTCTTATAGATGTTTTCCGATTGTTTTCTGAATGTGAACTAAACATGTTCCACCACTGATATAAACTCATTATTTAGATTTGTGTGGAGGTTCCTAAACTACATTTTAAATTTCCAGAAAAGCACAATCGTGTCTATACGGTTCTCAGCATTTGAAACAGAAGTTTTTCAATCCTTAGAGGTTATAGGCAATACAGAAAACTTCTCAAAATTTTAACATTAGTTCAAAAATTCAAAAAATTCAAAAAATGAAACATGAGGTGTCCTTCCTGTATTATCAGTGGCGTACACACTCAAAATTAATGTTAAAAAAAATTAAAACAAGTAACCTATCAAGTTTAGTGTCTCAAACCATGCAATTCGTCCTTTAGGATTGTAATAAGTGTTTCAGCATAATTTGGTATATTTGAAAATATTCGTGTGCCGCTACTGACATTGCAGATGACAATCGCCTCAGATCTGTATTTTTTCGCGTAAACCGTTAATTATTATTAATATAATTACATAAGAATTAGCAATCTTGCAATATCCACAAGTAATAGAACGATATTAAGCAATCTCCTGCGGTTAAAAATCAACATCACTGCATCCCATCTTTGTGCCTATAAATCAAACAAAAACAGCAGGAAAACTGCGCAATACGGTTCTTTATAGTTGCCCACATCTAAACTTTAAAGGCTGACGGTTTAGAACAAAATTAAGGTGATTTATAATGACCTTTTCTGAAAGCCTCGAACAGAAGAAATAAGTTTAATTACATGCTCTTGAGTTCGATGAACTTCGAAATTTTGTAACGTACTTCAATGACCATCAGCTAAGCAAAGGCTTCAGGTGTTTGTTCACGTTGGATAAACAATGGGAATTACTTTTAATGGTAATCAATGGATTCCTTTAATGCACATTTAAAAATAAAATTCGGTGATTTTAGGTAACCACCAGAGTTGATTTTTCTGAAACTCTTCCTTGAAAGAGAAGAATACCAATGCGGCTAGACATAACAGATTTAGTGCCTCTTGACCAACAAAAATAAAGTAATAAGTAGATTACTAATTCAAAATTAAATCTCGGCGAAAGCATCATGACGTTCCCTCCTTCATTATAGTGCTTCTTTGACGAAATCGCAATAGTCACAGGGGCTTCTTCAGGCATTGAAAAGGCTATAACCGAAGATTGGGTCAGGTCCGGAGTGGTAATGAGAGGAATTGGCATAAGAAGTGAATTCTTAGAAAAAAACTGGCGAGTGCCCCGCGGAAAGAAGAATAAGCTCTACTCACTCAAATGTGACTTAACTGAGCAAGAATAAATATTGGACACCCTTCTAAAAATGAACAAAGCTTTGGGCCCTATCCAAATTTTTATACCGCCTCAAAGTTCGCTCCAATTGCTTTAAGTGAAACTATGAGATTGGAGATCAATAGGGAGAAGTCGTCCATTAAGGCCATGAGTTTGAAACTTGGATATTGTTATGAATACGCCTTGTCCATACGACTATTTTGATTAAAAAAAAAATTGCCCGCTGAAGAACTCTTCAGTCCAATGATTTTTTGTTAAACTTAAGGAAAATTTAAATGGAAAGTCTCTTGTTATCGAAAGAACCATGGTTCTTCTTCGTCTTTGGACGACTAAAGCTGCCGTGCCAACGAAGAAGTCCCCTTTCTCGAATAAAGTACGGTTTTTCCCCATTAGTTAGATCATTAACAAAGTGATCTAATCGAAAAATTCTTGTAAATTTAGCATTAAATTAAGCTAAAATTTTGTCACCCTCTGAGACTTCATGTTAAGGACCTTACGTCCAAAGTTCAGCCTAATTAATAAACAGGGTGATATGTAATTTGAAAAAAAATAAAGGATGCAGCCGGACTATGAAACCCTTACATTTCGGACGAAGAACAAGAGTTCTCAATTGCCCTTCGAACTTGTTGCATTTTGCAGAAAACTGAATTAGATTTCCTGGGAATACCCTCTCTTGGAAAACTTGTATTTTAAGTTCACTCCGTAATAAGATAAGAGAAAAAAATATATTCACTAAAAGTTACTGCAAGGTGTTCCTTATAATTAAGTAAATTTTCATGTAATCTCCTGCCAAAGTTAAATTGAGTGAAGTGTGAACCCAATGAAATGTGAGTAGTGAACTCAGAAAAACAGAGAAAGATTTTGTCCCCCAAAAAACTGATTACTCGAACCTTAAAGAAGAAATTAAGTAAGGGACATTGGTATTGCTAAGTGCCATCCGCATTCGCAAGAATCCCAGTGTCAGTTCTGCTAACCTCGACTGAAGGATTGAAAGATCAGCTTCTTAACAAATGGTAACCAAGAAACTCTCCTCTTGAGTTTTGGACGTGTAAGGACGACACTCAAGAAAAAACAAAGACAATCCAGGTTAATCGGTAGTCTAGGTTTAAGCACTTTTAGAAATTGTCTGCAGAGAATTCTGTTTTCTCTCCTTTTGTTTTGTTTTTTTTTGTTAATTTCTTAAGTTAAGCTTAAAAATACTAGTTAAGGACGTTTAAGAAAACTTAGGTGGTACCCCTCGATAAACAATAATTTATATAGAGTAATATTTTTCTTTCCGTCAATAAAAGGGTTAGCTTGCTCATCTAATTGTTTTAAATAAAAAACGAGAATTCGTCAAGAGGCAAAAAGGTTTTTCCCGGACTTTCCGGAAGCGAAAATGTGGAATCTGAGGGTACTGTGGCGGAAGGTGTAGGAATTGCTGGTCCCGCAGCAATGAAAGTGACCGGAACGGCGTCAAGGCCACTCTTGCGACGAGCAATAACCACGCACTCCAATAATATGTGGAAACTGAGATTTCAAACGTGACTTTTGGAGATAAAACGAAGGAGGTGGTAGGACTGAGACCTGGACTGCTATTTCAAGATGTAGCTAAGGCCGCGTTTCGTGTCTTATCCCCTCCTGACCACGTCGGCGTTTAAAGATATCTTGGCCGATTTATTTCTATAAATTTTCATAAAAAATACCATTCAAGAAGTTGTTTTTGTCAACTTTAGGGAATCTAGATATTCACTATTTCTCTGTGTTATTAAGCGTTTTTGCAGATTTTCAGAGGTGTGCTGCACTAAGTTATCAGTAGGTACTTAGTTTTGGAAATATATTACGCTTAAGTACGTTTCTATTTAAATAGATTTAAAGTAAAAAGTTGCAAATCCAATGGAGATTTAACAGGGGACTACAATTTACATAATCAGTGACATGGATTCTCCAAGGAATATCCAAGTTGTTTCTGAAAAAAAATTAAACTTATTTAATAATACTTATTTAAATAATATATATATATATATATATTAAAACTTCCTTTTTACATTTAGAAATATCCTGTCCCACGCTCTATGCCTAACTTTTTGGATCTCAAGTGGCGAGTAACGAGTGCAGGTGAGAAATATTTGGGGATTAAAACTGTACAAAATCAGTGACGCTGCATCTTTCCTACAAATATCTCGATTTTCTTTTAATTGCTCTTTAAATGCAATTTTTTAGTTTTAGAAATATCTTTCTCTACACCTCTGATTTTATTGGGTTTAAAGTAAAAACTTTCCAATTCAATATAGAACGGAAGAGAACCTCTATATAATCAGTGGCGTAGTTTGTCCAAATTGATTCTGAAAAATCAGGTGAATTCATTCAAATAATTACCGCTTTCTTATATTTTGCAATGTTCTTCCCGTCACCTTCGGTTTTTTGCAAATTAAGTGGCAAACAATAGTTGCAATTGGAAATATTTGAATATCGAAGTTGACTACAATGAGTGGCCTAGTATGTTTCAAAAGGAATCAGAAATAAAATTCTTATTAATATACAAAAAAATATATTACACAATATTTACATAATGGAAATTTACAATTTCGAGTTGATGTTTCAATGGTCGTGAAGGGAGAATTTTGAGTTGAGTCAAACTTCCTTGCTCTGTAACGGTTTACCACCAGCCACCGCCGCCTCCGCCGGATTTCCAGCCCCCTCCTCCTGTAAATAAAAAAATATTGAATAATCATATGTATCGTAACAAGCTCATTGGAAATCATCGTTAAATTTTAAGTCAACGCGCATGAATGAAAATTAAGTTATTAAACGATTTAAATGCACGAATTCACTCCGTGCAACCGTGCATTCTAATTGCTGTTCTCATCTATGGTTGCAGTTACTGCTGCTCCAGGATGCATAAACACGTATTCTAAAATTTATTGATTTTCGATTCACGAGTTACATTGGGACACCAATTTCGTGAATCAAATTTTACGCATTTCTAAGTCATTTGTACATATAAATACTCATTGAGTCAGTCTCTATTACTGACGCTGTAAGGGCCATTAATAATGAAATACCTGATTTTTACAGTCAAACAAATGGTGAACGAAATTCACTCTTAAATTAGTCAAAACATTCATCTGTACAGAGTTAAGAAGCGGGTTACAGTCACAACGAAAAATATATACAAATCTCGTACCACCTCCGGATTTCCATCCGCCACCACCTCCGTATCCACCGCCCCCTCCATAACCGCCGCCACCGCCGAAACCGCCGCCATGGCCGCCTCCGCCACCGCCTCCGCTGGGCACGATGATTTTGATGATTTTCACAGCGCCACCGCCGCCGCCGCCTCCGCCATACCCACCTCCTCCGAAACCACCTCCTCCGCCGGATTTCCAGCCTCCGCCGCCTCCTGAAAAATTGTTTAGAATGAATCGAATAAAACGATGATAAAAGACATAAAAAAATATTAGTTTATGTTAATATGGGGCTGGACAAATGAATTTTTGTTACGATGAAGTTAAGTATGTGGTTAAACTACGAATGAGATTATGTTGTTTTGGGGAGATTTTGGGTTTTACCATATCCACCGCCTCCGCCAAATCCGCCGCCGCCAAGATTCCATCCGCCTATAAATTAATTTACATGGTTTTTCACATTTATTCGAATTTGCATTACTTAATCTTAAACACTAACTGAAAGAAGGACGTTACTTACCGCCGCCACTGGACCATCCGCCACCTCCACCGGATTTCCAGCCTCCGCCGCCGCCTCCTCCATAGCCTCCTCCTCCTCCTCCTCCTCCCCCAAGGAATCCACCTAAATTTAATTATAACTTTTTTTTTGCAGTTTTTCTTTTCAAAAAACTTACCTTCACTAAGACTGACCGCGGTTGCCACCACTAACAAACAGACAAACACCTGAAAGCAAAACGGATTTAAATCGGCCCTATATACCCCTCAAAAATCACAAATCGATTACTACTCAGGGAGCAAACTTTACCTTCATCTCGTAGTACTGAAAGGTGACTGACTTGTAACGCCTCATCTTCCGATGTCTTTTATAGTGGAGATTCGGACCTTGGGGCGACCCCCCTTTCTAATGATTCCCGTGCATGCATCCCCCCATTACCCGGTAAAGTTACAATTACCGTAATTGACCGGTCTTCTTCAGGCGGTGCAGTTGGGTAAATTTCAATGGTACTCGCGATTGTTGTTTAGAGGAGATGAGATGTAATCGGAGGTGTTTGCATAATTTGGACTACTTTAAAATCTTGAAAAGTTATTATTTTCATTTATCTTAGGTGAGAATTTTTTATGATTTTCAGTTGAGATTGACGCCAATTAAAGGTTGCGAAACAACAAAATTGTGTTCTCCTTTTTATTGGTACCATTAAATTTTTTTTTTGGTTGTCCATTAGTGTCTGAAATTTAAATTAATATCAATTTTTTTCTAGTAAATAGTTCTTAAATTTAGTTCCTAAAACATCAGACTATTAGCTGCGAGTGGCAATGTTGCTTGCTCAAACTCCTTCAAATAAAACTGCCCGTTTTGCCAAACTTTGACGTACGCCTTAGAAGCAATTCTCATACGCCGTGTTGCCATTTAAATCATTAACCTAGCTAGAATTTTTTTATATAACTTTGTAGCTCATTTCTAAAGACTTTTTTTCTGATTTTTACTAAACATTAAATAAAACTTAAAGACTGTTAGTTGATTTATTCTGAACCAAACAATTCTCAAATTTTCTTAAGAACAGCGCCAAAATGTTTAAATTATTTAAAGGTTTCCACGGATTTCTTGAAACACTCGTTTTTTTATTACTTTATGAAAACTAAGATTTCCTAATTAATTTTTCAATTTGTTAAACACTTAAAGATCTGATTGAAATCAGGGTTTTTAAGTTTTTTGAATCAAATTCCTTGACTAAATGGTGGACGCAATTATCCAAATGTTTGTCTCTCGTTTGCTAAATTTTGTTTTATAACCAATTCTAGTATGAACTGCTCCGTGTGAATCAATTATAGTAAAATTCTGATATGAATCTACTGCAGCCAGGCAAGATAATAAAAACGTTAAGCATGAAATACAAGGTGTTTCTTCATATTTTTCGTCCTGCTTTTACATTACAAAGAAATGAATGGTTTTGCCTGATGTTTTAAATTTACATCTTGAGCACGTATAATTTGCAAAGTGTACAGAAAAATTGCGTTACGTAACTGCACACTTCTAATAGGTGTTGCTGCAAAGATGACCAAGAAGAAAATATATGGCATGAATAATAAAATAATACTATTATTTCGATGGATTTTTAGATAAATGTTTTGATTAATTTTGCGGTAAAAAAAAACAATGATATCTAAATATTAGGAAGTGTTTATATTGAATAAAGTGCGGGTCTCAGTAATGTATCTCTTCGCTGATTTGCAACACAAAATCTTCATAAAATTTCAGCCTTCACCATTCGCTATGAGCACCATTATGCAGCAAATTTTTCATTAGCAGCTCCGCTTTAAGTGAAGATGTTGTTTTTCCGTTTCTCATAAATTTCAATCTATTTGTAATCGATATATATAATCAAATGGTCTTGTGGCAACTTGCAGCATAGTTCGCCTCAATAAAGTCTTACAAGGTTTTCATAAAATGTATGTACTATTCCATCAATTTTTTTATTGGTTTATTGTTGCCAAATAAGAGATTTTTTTTTCCTTCACGTTTAATTATTTTTACTTTAGAAATCCCAAAGCACACCAACCCTTATTGAATTTTCCAATCAGTGCACGTGATTAACCCAGTTCTGCCCAACGCAATTAAACCATCCTGATATGTTTTCGATACGTACTTATATAGAACCATTGCTGTTTAACATTATTTATTGCAATTAATTACGAAACATCATATATTGGAAAGTGTATATTGATCATTTTTCCCTATGCTAGCATGAGCCAATTTCAAGTAGCTATCAATACATGCTATCTACTATAACATTTAGTTTAAGATGCAATTACAGTAAATAATATTTTTTTATTAATTATGAATTTTAATTACTATTACAAAACTCAGTTCCCTTAGTTAAGTAATAACTAAATATTGACAATTTCGGTAGTTTAAAATTAACATTGACAAATATGGTTTTCTTTAGTACATAAAATATTTGCATAAATAATCAATGTGCGGTTCAACAACAACGACATTGAACTTTAGTAAAATTACATCTACGTGGATATAATGATGATATTGAAGACTAACATTTCTTTCATAATATTTTCCCTAACCTAAGGTTACCTATATATGCTTTGGACACGATTTAAGATTAATTTAATTCAATCTTTTCCTAATTTTTTGCAATACGCAATTGTGATTCGCTAACAATTTTAGATTCACATAGTTACAAACAATAAATGCCATGTGAAAAAATCCACAGATTTTGAAATTCGTTCATGGTGTGATGTGTTTATTCTTTCGCCAATTTGTGCGGTTTAATTACTACTCAGAAGTTGAGGTGCACGTACACAATTAAAGTGCGGCTCTTGGAGGTCGAATTGTGTGAAATAAAATGGGCAATAAAAGTGTTTCTTATTATTTAATAGTATTTTAATAAGTTTGACTTGAAAACATTTTTTACGAATTTGGTTTGTTTCAAAAAAAGGAAAATTAGTGTGGTATCAGGTTATAGAAAATTCGTAAATGCTTTTATAAAGTAGTAAAATTTGTTTCATCAACGCATCAAGGATTAGGTATTCCCAGCATTGGTAATAAGAACTGCAACATAGTCATTCAGGTCACCAAATTAACAAGAAATAAAGATAACACCCATAAAAATTATTGTAGATTGAAATAAGTTTTCTGATTGCCCCTCTACTACTGTTGAAATTTTTCTATCAAAAGATATTTAAATTTAATGTTTAATTATTTAAATAAATTAAAACAATTTAATTCCTTCTTTTTGATTATTATAAAATAGAAATCTCCGTACGAGTAGAATTTCTTAAATAAATCACCTTCATGGAAAATTCACGAACACTATGTTCTGAAATTGTACTCTTGACATCTAAACCTGGTTCTACTATCACTAATATAAACATCACCAACTTTCAACAGTGCAGTTGCACTTAAAAATGCCGAAGCAATTACTTCCTCCTTTGACACAATCAATAATTTATGTTATTAAATCTTCTTAAATTACATCATGAATACATGTATTTGTTAATTCAAATTACTCTTGAACTTCGCGCATTTAATAGCTACAAAAGCACTACCTTGAAAATATTTAGTTAGTAAAATAGGTACTCGTTTTTTGATAGCATTTAGAATGTGCTCGTCACCTTGATTGTATATTCTTTTGGCGATCAGTGGGCAGTATAGTGATCGACTGAAAATGTAAGTCCTCAAGTGGCGTGAATAAAAAAATGGATCTGTTAATTGTTTGATCGAATAAAACAGGTCAATGGAATAACTTTCCTATTATTTAAATCTTCTTCCCCCTCATTGTGCACGTAAAGAAATTCACTTTAATGAAAAAATAACAGGATCCTTGAGTGATTTTTTTGATATATTTAATTTTTCTATTATCTACATTATCCATGGGGCTGTTATGAATAACATTCCTTCTCCCACAAGGCAACAGTAGCCCTGTTCAGAAGAAGCATTTTTGGGTAAGAGGTACTGCCTGACTAAATAGAGTATTTTTTGTGCATTCTCCATTTGTTGAGCATTTTGAGCGATCACTTCCACAGTGTTTGCTGTTAATATGCATTTAATTTCTTCGGGGCGAAACCCCCTGAGGTCTATTAATATCTGAAAAAATACGAAGATACTAGAAAACATAGATTTATCAATATAGGGAATGACACGATGGGAACTTGCCCTGCAAAGACCTACCTCAAAGTGATCAGGATGGAAAATGACTTGGTCCATTTTTGGAGAGAGTTTTAATGAAATTGGCGTATTAGGGAAGTAAGTTGTTGAAACAGGAATTTATCCACGAATTTTTTTAATATATTTTTCAAAAATTGTTGATAATCTGTCAATTCTAACCACGAAATAGATGTTAACCATAAAAATTCTGGCTAAATTGGCGAATTTTCATTAGTATTTATTTTGTATAAAATACCTTGAAAAATCTCCATCATTGGGTGTGTGAGATGAATGAGAAGTACGTTATGACACGTATACATACGTTTATTATTTACAATCTATGAAACACGAGCGAATTGATCACAATGCATCATTGTCTTTGATGTTTTATTTATTATTGCTATGGTAATGCATGTCAAAAGAAACATCATCGCCGATATTCAGATCTAATACGCAGATATTTTTAATTGTTTCCTACTTAATTTATGTTTGATTTAGGCACTATTTAGGAACATTACAAAATCATTTTTTTTATTACAACTCGACAGTAAAGTCACAGTAACGCATTCAATAACCTTAATGTATAATATACTATTTCCTAATAGCTTCATAAAAAATAGAACTTTCCCTTTTCATGTCAAGGAATAACTTTTGTTCCTCAGGAAGCAAAAGTATTTTCTTTCGTACATCACGGCAATTAACAGTTAAAATTAGTAATAGTACAATTTGTCAAGTTATATGTTATTCAATTAAGGGGGCTCACTTTAGAGAGATTAGGTAGTATCGTTTTTAACCACTTAAAAAAGTTAAAATTGATTATGTTTCTACTTTTGGACGCGTATGCCCTGTTATTTGATTTGAATATTCATTTTTTAAGACGGATTCGTGTAAATAGTCCTTTGTCACCGCGGTAGAATGTCAATCTCCAAGTCTTTTAAATGTAAAAATATCTTGTTCTTCATCAACAGTAGTTTTTCTGAAACTATATCCTGTGTCGCAATCTACGCTTGATACATTTAAGAAACCGCAAATTTTGAATGGAAACCAAGCTACACTATATATAAATACATATATCTGATTGCCTAAATTGTTCATTTTCCTTTAGATATTCTGTAAAAAATGTATCCTGTGAAGATGTTTACAGCTAAAATACTGTGTATTTTCTATATATTTCCGAACGTAATTGGAAAAAAAAATTTGGAAAACGTTTATATTTCTTTGCTTAGCTTTTTTAGTTCAATTTTTAATAATAAATACTTATTATAAATAAGCGTTAAGTAAAGATATTGAAAATCCACAACTTCTACATAGTCGTACACACAGTCTTCATTGAGTACAAACTAAATTGGTATATATAATAAAATAAATATAAATAGTCTTAATTAATAATTAATATATAACTTATATGATTAGAATAGATGGTAACATATAACGTATATAAAGTTTACATCATTTTAGTAGATTCCACCTTATTAATATGCTGTCTCTCTTTAGTAACGCTTCTAACATTAATAACGCTTGTCCAAGTCGGCGTGGTAGTGTTTACGCTTTCAGAACTTAGACTATGCTCGGGATTTGGAGTAAATTTACGTCACTTGCAAATATGTATATTACGGTACACAATAAACTTATAAACCTTAAGACTAAATTTTTGATTGTCGAGTATGTTCACCAAGTAATTGTGAGGAGCCGAAAATTCGTTCTCACCGTGTAGGCCAGTAGAATCGAGAACATTAGAGGATGCGTCGTTGCGCAACCTTGCCTTTTATACCCTCCCGGCTGAACGTTCTGGAACGTCCCACCGGAAGTTCTGGAGGCCGTTTCCCGCCGGCTGTTTAGTTTAAATCGCCTAGGAAACCGACAGATTGTTCTGGCGCACGTCGAACTATCATAGTCTGACAGTTGACATCTTGACGCGCTGCTGGCTCCGCCACAAGCTGAACGTCAACAACATCAATTGTTGATTCCTTAAATTCTCAAATCTTTTCTTTTTCATTTTGGGCTTGCATGGGATGTTTGGTAATGCTATTGAATGTAAACATTTCTTTTTTGCAATTTAATTTTATTTATATTAAAACTTCAATTTTTTAGTAAAACATATTTGTAAGGCTTTCTAGAACGTCACAAATCTGTCCTAATACATGGCTGTAAATGGTAAGATCCTTCAAATTTATATGTGGTTTACTGACATGTATTCTATCATTTTTTGCCATAAATTTAGAGACTTCAGTGCTTAATTTGGTACAAAAGTATCACCTATAAATTCATTCGTATATATTATTAATTAAATCTCTAGCAAGCTATATATATGTAAACATAATTTTTAATAATCACTCCTTAGTTTAAGGGGTTTTAGAATCGACTTCAGTGCATCTTCAAACTGACGCTGTAGGTTCAAATTTTCCTTTGTTATTTTTCTAATATGATTAGAAATTATAGTTTCTGTCCATCAACCATAGACATGGTTACAGATACATTTTTAAGGTTAACTTATAAATGAAAATCACTTGTTACCCCATTGTATACATTTTTTTAAGGACCTACCTTACAGATTATTTTGATAAAAACGTTTGTTTTAACCACTTGAATAATCTTTGGTTTAAACCAAATGATGCTTTGTCAGATTACACTAGAAAGATGGCTGGTACTTCCATGAGATCTTCCTCCATTAGATTATCATTTACAGCAAAACTAAAAAATCTTATATATAAATTTGTACTCCTCACTGATATTAATGAGGGGTAAAGGAAGATCATAGCAATTTTAAGGACCAAAATGAAAAGGGCCTTTTTAAGATCAATGCAAAATTTAAGAGGACACATAGAGTTGCGTTTGGAAGTGGAAGATCAACCCTTCAAGTGTCTTTGTTTTTTTTTACTTGTTTTTTGCTTCTTGTACATATATTTGTTTTTGTTTACACCACTAGATAATACAGAGACTGTATTAAGTGACATTTAGTGTGTTTAAATTATAATGCTTAGTCAGCACTCTTACAGCATAACATGCATATAACAGTTTGAGATTAAAATTTTCAATGCATTAGTAGATATGTATCCAATTTCAAGCATAAGATTGATAGAGTCACATAGATATATCTACATATCATGTTCTTTCAATTTTATACTTTCTGCAAATGATAATTTCCTTGAAGTAGTTTAAGAAAAATGCACTGCATCATTTCAATATAGAATTATTATTCTTCCAAAATTTTTAATTAATCAAAATAGTGCTTAAATAACTTTAATAAATTCACTCATCCTTTAAGGGTTAAAAAGGTAGTACTATTCACATTGTTAATTATTGTACAATTTCAATCAATTAAAATTCCATGATTTTGAAGAGATTATTGATTAAGATTGAAGAGATGCGACTAAAAAATACTGCTTCACCACTTGAGATTTAATGTACAACAGACCTTGCTTGCCTGGCAATATCAGTTTTTTTTTATTTGGGGTTACCTGTCAAGTAGAATTTCATTTAAAACTATCAAATGCTTTGAATAAGTAAAAGAAAAGACAGTTCACGTCTTCCGTACTCTGCAATGCCGGTATTGCAGGTTCATTAAAGTCATGCAAACTAGGAATTCAATAGTTTGATACTGATTTATTCCTTCCTTTCTATACTCTTGGTTAAATTACTAGCTCATCAATAATTTTGGTATATAAACATATGAAAAGGAAACAACCATATTAGTTGTATTGTATATTAAACAACATTTTCATACCGTTCTTTTTCATTGAAATATCTGCACTTTGAATTTAATTATAGGACCATTGGTAAGGCTGCGGCGCCTTATGGATGTTAATCAACCTACCATCATACTTGATGACATAGTATCCAGGAATTTAGAGCCGTTAATAAACAACACCAAAAAGCAGATTGCTCAAGCTAAGTATTACGAAAAATATCCACAAAATGAAAGTCCAATGACCCGAGCTGACAAAGGGCCAGTGCACCAGAGACTTGGACTTAAACAAATAAGATTGAAGCGCATGGTACCATTAGGAACTAATACTTCATCTATCCTCCCCAAAAAGAAGTTTTTCAGAAATAATGGAAATAATAGTTTTGTAATAAATAAATAATAAGGTAAATATATAATACTTTTAATACTGACACTTTGATTTTAGGGTCCAAACCAAAATAATAGAACCAAACTGAACCGGTTATTCACAGTACAATCGCGGTTTCAAAGAATTCGAAGCCAGCAGTTGCAGCGAATCAATGGAGTCCCAGTTAAATTACGAAGACTTACCACTTCACCAGCCACAAATCTTACAGTAGAAGTCAGAAACCCAAATTACAATTGTTTAGAATATACTCCAGTGCAACGATTCAAGATGATATTGAATCCTGAAATTCAATCGGAAATTTTGGACATTCAAAGCGAGTGCCAGACTACTATGGGGCCTTTGCCTCCTCTAATGAGGGTCACTCCAGTTACCACTGCAAGAAAAATTACTGATATTTTCGCTTGTCTTTAATTTTATTTATTTTTTTTGCACCAGATGTACGTTATGTACGGAGTATTAGTTTTATTTTTGTTGTTAATGAGGTGCGAAGCGGGGCGTTTTACATGTCTTCATTGCTAAGTGATACTATTTTGAAGTTTTATGAAGTATAAGTACGTTGAAGTGGAAATAATAATAAAAAAATTAATTTAAAATATGTACCTGTACGTAATAAAGTTGATAATGTGCAGTACATTATCTGCCATTATTTAGTTCAATTAAGGAATTTTAAGTTTTGTTGACAGTGTGGCGAAAAAAATTAAGTCGCCTATGTTACAGTAAATTGTTGCTTTTCATTATTTGTTTATTACCTCCTAATGTAGATTATTTTACACTTTGACATTACCTTTTTGAAGAGATGGATACATAATACAACGGAAGGGTCCTGAATGCCTATAATTTGCATAAATGTGATATTTATATTTTTAATATGCAGTAACTAATATTACGATCCTCCTAATTTCATTTTAAGTGTGATTGCGTAATTCCTCTTAGATAACTGAATTATCATAGATTTGGTTTTGGTAACCAATTGGATTTATTTACTAAATAAACTCTTGAAAATGCTTCAAAAAGTCCATTCTATGAGTAACTATTTTTTATATCAAATTTTATTTTATACCGTTTAAAATATATCAAATATGTGAAGGCTATTACTTTAATTCGGGAGTAAAACTAGAAAGTAATTCATATAAGAATTTGTTAGTATTTGATTTTAGACATTATTGACGGTAAATAACATTATCTTTACTATTATCTTTATCCATTTTTTTTTCCATTACACATCCACAATGTAATAAAGCACTGGTTATAGTGGTTCATGAACCGATCATCGTCCTGTGTAAATTGCTTTTACGAATTACCAATATCTAAAAAATTGCTACTGACTATGTGGAAATTTCTATTCCTCATCAGACAAATGGAAAATTAGCATTCTTTTCACAATGGTTGTTGTAAATATGTGGTTTTTATCAGGTAGTCCAATTAAACCTTTAAGTTCAAGGTAAGTCAGTGGAAATCAAAAATTCTTATAGATAACCTACGTATTCCGGAGCGACGCAAAACACTCATTGAAAAGATGTTTCACTGACACACTTTCCTTTTCATTCCCCCCGCAGCTCTTCGCAGAGTATGCGCTTTATATAGCCCCAACACTCAGTCTCCCTTGTTAAAGCTAATTTTTTATTGTTTAACTGTGTAATTGCAATATACTCTTGTTTATTTATCAATTTGCTCTGATGTTTTGTAAGTGAGAGCATCAGGAAGGGCCAATTGTTGCTCGTGAGTTGCGTGCGTCCTCCCTTTTCGCTGGTAAGTTATGAATGAAATGGTATATTGATCTTGACATTGAAACTGCTCTATGGCTTTATTTGAAGGGCAGGGATGAGTTTCTGACTTGACCTACCGCATTTCGCCACGTTAATGATTAATCCTAATTAACTGTACAACCATGTTTTGACTGAAATTTATCTTCTCTTTATCGTTAACTACTTGGATAGATATTTTATCGCCATGGTTTTGCGACTCTTGGTGATAATGAAGATAATAAGTTATAAGCATATGTCAATGATATTACAATTTTTCTTTTACTTGTTATACTACACAATAACACACGGTGGAAAACATTTTAGCTTAAGTGTTTAATCAAAATCAATTTGTAGTTAATTTACGATGAATCCTCCTCATTTGGACACAGAATCCAAATGCCCACCAGACTCAACCTCATTACCAGGCATCGAAAAACCTAAAGTTTATTCTGTAAGATGGTTAATTCTGGCTCTGTTCGTTTTCTTCTCTGCTTCGAATGCGATGCAATGGATCCAATACACCATTATCAGCAACGTAATAAGGGACTACTACAACGTCTCTGCAGACTGGGTCAATTGGACTTCTTTAATTTACATGATCTTATATATTCCGTTTATTTTTCCTGGTAGCTATTTACTGGAAAAGTTGGTAAGGACCCTATACGATTTTAAATCAAATTTGCTAATTGGTTTTTTAACAAAGGGTCTGCGATTAGCTATTTTAATCGGGATCTTCGGAACATGTTTGGGTGCCTGGATAAAGGTAGCTTCAGTCGATCCAGGCAGATTTTATGTTGGATTTGTTGGCCAAAGTATAGTGGCTCTGTCTCAAGTATTTGTTCTTTCAGTACCAGCTAGATTAGCGGCTATTTGGTTTGGGCCTGATCAGGTGTCTTCAGCATGCAGTATCGGGGTTTTTGGAAATCAGGCAAGTGCCCTAATATGAACTGATCATTTGTCTCCTGATTACTTTAACAGTAGTAAGATTAGTAAGATAATAACATATAGTGATATCACTAGATCCCTCTTTGAGATTGTATTGTTTATGACGTTATAATACTTATTAGATTGGCGTGGCTGCAGGTTTCGTCATCCCCCCAATGATAGTCACAGGAGGAACTGTCCCTGAAATAACCATTCAACTGTACATCCTTTTCATAGGGGTGGCAATTCTGACCTCAATCATTCTTCTTCTAATGCTTCTATGTGAGAAGATAAAAAAGCTTATTAAGTCACTATTAATTATTTCTTTATAGTTTTTAAAAATGCTCCTTTAACTCCACCCTCATACGCAGCTCAACAGCAGGGAGAAGAATCTGTGAACTTTAAACAATCTCTGATAAATTTGTTCAAGAACCGCAGCTTTGTGCTGCTGCTTATGGCCTACGGAATCAATGTTGGAGTGTTTTATGCCATTTCCACATTACTAAGTGATATTATTTTGAGGTTTTATAAGGTATGATTAAGGATAAAACGAACAATTATTCAAATTTTTGAATAAAAACTTTATGATCTTAAAAGAAAATTATCTACTGGCCAATTTCTTGACAATGCGGTTAACGAATTTTTTTTCAATTTTCTTATAGTGTTTCTTCATTTTGAAATTGAAATTGAAATTGAATTGTTTGAATCGTGTATACATAAGATAGTATACATTTTTGTACATTTATTTTATAGGGGGCTGAACAAGACGCAGGTCGTATTGGCCTTGTAATCACAGTAGCAGGAATGGTTGGTTCAGTCTGTTGTGGATATATCCTTGATCGTTCCAGAAAATTCAAGTAAACCTCCTTGTTGAAGTAATTTGCGTTATTACCAAATACGTTTTAGAGAAACAACGATAGTAGTCTACGCATTTTCCTTAATTGGAATGATAATCTTCACTTTCACATTAAATAAAGGTCTTTACATCGTTTACTTAGTTTCCGGATTTCTTGGGTAATTATCCAACGACAAGCCCTCTTTTTCCGATAAAATATCTAATTAAACTTTTTAGATTCTTTATGACTGGTCTACTGCCCGTAGGCTTCGAATTAGGATCTGAATTGACCTATCCTGAACCTGAAGGTACTCAAGCAGGGTTGCTCAATGCTGCTTCTCAAGTTTTTGGTATAGGATTCACTAATATTTATTCCAAGCTGTTTTATGATGTTAATGATATTTGGGCTAACATATCCATGTCCATTTCTCTTGCCGTGGGACTGTTTATGATTTCATGTGTAAGCTCAAAACTGAAACGACAAGCTGCTATCGTCACTGAAAAGTAAAATATATATTGGAGATTTGGAGGAGTCGCGCAATATTGAATCTCAGATATATCTATAAAAATTGCTCTATATAAGATATTATATATACAGGCTGTTTATTAGACTGTAATAATCTTACATAATGTATAACTTTATGGAGAGATTTATAGATAAATGTAGTTTATTAGACTGTAATAATCTTAGACAATGTATCTATTAGTAGTTTTAGAGCAACTTACTTCTTCCTTCTTCGAAGACAATAACTGACAGAATTTTGATTCAAAAGAAGTACCTACCGATCTGGGAAATATATTAGACAATACCTATAGTAAGTTCCTATAGCGCCATTGTTAGTTTAGAGTTTAGCTTAAAGACAATACGATATAGTTTGCATTTTGTTAATTTTTTAGTAGTGTTTTTATTGAGATGTTTTAGGACGTCTTCAATATTGTGTTAAAAAAACAGATATGAAATAACGATATTTAACGCAGCTTTTTAGCATAGTGTAGACAATAATTTTGTGATATTAATATAATTTATATTCAGATATATATATATTTAAGACATTAATAGTAGTGTAAACATGTTGATAGGGTGCAATTTTTATCAAAAAATTATCTAATTTCTTCGTTTTTTAATTTTTAAGATATTTGCAGACATATCAAAGTTGTTTATAGTTTATTGTATCATATCAATAACTAGATGCATAAATATTAATAGTATATAGTATATACATATAGATATTTTGTTATGTGTATGTATTTAAGAGAAATTATTAAGTGAATATAATGTTGTTATATAGAATATTTGGTCAAATAAAATTGTTTCACAATTATTCTGGATCTATGAAGTTTTTCTGTTATTTTGCGTATATTCCAGAAGTGAATATATGAAATTCTATTTAAAAATGCATATTTCGCGGTTTTCGACTTGGAAATGAAAAAAGTGGAGCGAATTGCTGGAAGTTTGATAAACATTTCTTTACTAGAGTAATTATAGGAAACGAATGATTTTTTATATAAATACATAATCGGTCAAAAATTATTCTTTTTCCCCGTATTTTGACTGGAGAAGAGCTGAGGTCAATAGGTGGTACCATTTACAATATATACAAATAGATGTTTAAGAAGTGAGTGTGTTACTAAAGGTGCTCTGAATTAAGTACACTTCTAAAAAGTGTTGTTTTGCAATTTTTTTATGTGTTCTCTGTTCATATCTTTGAGATCCAAAGTAGTTGCTTAAAAAAAATATTTCGGTTTTCAGGCCATGTCTCTAAAACGACTCGATTTCTTTATGTACGTGCACTTTGGGGAAATGCATAACTTGGAGAGATCGAAAATCTGCCAAAAAATTTTGAAAAAAAGCTAAAGTTTCAGTCATCTTTAGAAGCGTGTAATTTCGTAGCTATTATACTATTATTTTATATTATGTTTCTATAAATCGTTTGGACGGAGGTGAATTTTACCCCTCAAATTTAATAGGATATGTTGTTTTATTTGTTATAATTTTTTTTAAAGTGGGTAAATCATAAAAACGTTTTCACATTGATTTTTTGATCAATTTATCAAATGCTGAAAATGACCGCCATTCACCTCCATACAATGAAACAAATTTTGTTGAAAACGTTGTATTTCGTTACGTAACATTTTGAGTATAATTTGGTGGCATTCATGAAAATTCACCTCTGTTCACAGGATTAAGAGATATCTCACTTTTAAAGATCCTCGTACATTCATTTTGACGTCTGCAGCTTTTTTTGTGATAAATTCTTTATGGACTTTGACAAATTGTTATATCAATGGGAATAATAACAGTGACTTGAAATTTGGTGATTATAATCAGGGTACAACTATCTTTACAATGACATATCACTCGACACCTTTTTCCATTAGAAACTTTAGGGGTAACTGTTATGTCAGTTCAGGGATTGGGGCTAGAATTGAAAATGCAATAAAAAATGATCCCTCTCGAATAAAAAATCGAAGTGTTCGAGCGTTTGTATCCATTTTAATTTTACATACTGAAAATCGAAGCGGAAAGTTTTCATTGGGCCTGTATTAGAGCGCAGTGATGAATTCGCATATTATTGAGCCTTATAAAGGTTATGGAACGATTCGAAATCGCCCCTCGATTTATGCTTAAAAATTAGTTGCTTGGGGGTAAACGTGTAACGTGGGCATTGAATTAGGTACATTTTTATATTTTTCTTGACTAAATGTGAATCAACTATATGTAAATAAGTTTTGAAAATGTGTGTAATGTTTGATTCATTGTCATAATGTGTCTTATCATGATTTCGAAAATTGTTGCATTTATTTATAGGAATTACCTCTTACTCAGGAGTGCTCATTATTTGCGAAATTACATCGGTACCTATCGAGGTTAAACCTAGGTGGGCAAAACTCAAACAAATGAAGTGCTTTACATATTGCTTGTGCTGGTGAGTCATTTGAGGCATCCCCTACGTTCAATTGAGGTGACATCCCGTCGACCCACATATCGGAACCTTAGCCGCAAATTTCACAAATAAACAAGACGCGTATTCCGAAATACCAAATTTATTTATTCGTAACTCTATTAATACCCGCGGTACGACTTGGCTCCCCACTCGGGCTGTTGGTTCGTAAAGAGACGCTTTGCAGCGAGACGCCGACGACGACTCACTCTTAAACATCGTCGATTTGAATAAGAACAATTTCGGAAAGTTTGTGCCAAAAAGAAAGTTGCGCGAAGTTGGTGCGATACCACTAGAATGGCAGCTACCCTCTCAACGGTGCGGCTGAACAAGGGAGACTCGCAGAATTGGGGTTTCCGGCTGCAGGGCGGGAAGGATTTCGGCTCGCCCCTGGTCATCCAAAAAGTAAGTAACGGCAGCTGGACCTTAAAAATAGAATCTGCATACCGTTCAGTTAATCGAATTTAATCGGATCGAGAAGGGATTAAATTGGGCCGGAGCGTCGAGGCGCGTTGGACGTTTAAAAATAGGCGCAAAAATTGAGGCAAACAAATTTGTTTATAGTTAAAAGGCGCAATGTAGACGAAAACGAATGGCTCTGGATTGCGTCGAAACGACTAAAATATTGCATTACATAATTATCCCGCGCTGGGTAAATTTAGAAAATATTATTTTTAGATGTATCAAAAACCCCCAGCGCTATTGCGAATTTTTAAATAGTGTTTCATCTCTGACATATAAAAGCTAATTTTAGGCACCCCCCGCTCGCCACGTTGAAATCCGACACCCCGATGTAGGTACTTAAGACTTCAATTTTTTCTATAAATTATATTTTTGGGACTGAGAACAGGAACTATG
The DNA here is from genome assembly GCF_040115645.1 of Euwallacea fornicatus. Lineage (NCBI taxonomy): Eukaryota > Metazoa > Arthropoda > Insecta > Coleoptera > Curculionidae > Euwallacea > Euwallacea fornicatus. The sequence continues at coordinate 5,749,935 of NC_089542.1, read as the reverse complement.
TGAGCTAATAACATCCCCTAATAATTTAAAGATTGGAAACTTTAAAAACATTCATTCAAGAATGAAACTCACACAAATTACAGCGATCCCAAATTCTCTCCGAAGAAAAGTTCATAAGTTTTTAATAATCCCCAAATATTGCCCTGTAACATAGACATTTCGTACCACTGGACCATGGTTGCGTTCTTATATCCTTTGTGACACTGATCCCTTTAATCTCTTGTCAAACGTGACACATGGACTATTTGCTTCTATAAACTGAATTGGAAAATGGCACTTTAAAAGAGTTTCTAAAGCAAATTAGTGATAAATCGCTAATGAAAGGTTTTAAGTTTATAGCGTCCTTTTTGTTAATAGTTTACATTGAGTTTAAAAAAGCCTTAAAGGCGAGTTTTAAGCCCTGATCTGATGAGGGTAGACACGGCGCGTCCACTATAATTAAGCTGTGGTGGAGATTAAGACGCATTGTGAGGATAACATGAAGAATTCAAGAGCAAATATGAAGAGGTAAGTAAAAAAAGAAAAAGGACAAAATAATAATATGAAAAATGATACGTAAACAGTTCGGACAATTCTACTTATGTTTTGGCTCTCACTTGGTGGACTCAAAAAAGATTATTAATGGAAAACTTAATTAACAGTCTATAAGCAGGATATTACGCAATTATTGTCAAACATCCTTACATTCCATGTGAATTCTTGGCCCATCTGCCAACGAATTTTCCGCTCGCTTTGTCGATTTTTTAGGCTCAGATACGTCTTGATTTTGAACTTGTATTAGAACTGGTACAGAAAAGAGAACAGAAGGTTTTCTTCAGTTCGGTCAAGTGTGAAGAAAAAACCGGAACACTGGTCATTAATTGGTCGGAACGGACGATGTGAAAAATTCAACGCATCTTTCAAGAATGAAGAATGCCATTATCCCTATCCTCTGGGTTAATAATGCAATGAAAACGCGCCAGACCGTATAGATATTCCGACTTGAAACTAGCAGTGCAAGACAATTTAATAATCTAAATGCATGTGTAATTTTGAGAAATCACCGGGTTAGCATTACAAGACAGAGGCGTAGAAAAAAAATGATAAAAACCCAAGACGAAGGGATGCTACTAGAGTTGTGCTCATTATCGTCTGATTTTCTCAAATTTCCCGTTCTCATTCCTTCTTTTCTAACGTCGCTGTGGCGCCAATAATGAAACATAAATAGTCATTTTCTGCAAATAATTCGTTGTTTTGAAATGTCGTAAAACCATGATCTAAATCAGCAGTAGATACTGCATTCCCGGATGGCAATGGCCTTCCCAAGGTAAAGCACGTGAAAATAAAGGTCACATCAAAATAACTATGAGGACGTCTTTAGTCTCGGACAAAAGATATTTCGAATATATGTCGCACGAGCTGCTTTTAGGTGATCCACTTTGCTTGGGAAAAATATTGCATATGCTTAAGCGTCATTTGGGTCTTATTGTCGTTGTGGTAATAAGCACCAGAAGTTGTTGAGGCAAGCTCTGGTTGCCACATCAACGATGTTTATGAAATACCGCAGATCGGGCAAAAAAATCTAAAAATACTCCTGCTGGAAATTGGCTCTGTTCCAATCGAAAATCGTTATGAAAACGCTTCAGTAAAGGGGATAATAAGACTAATTTGATAACCCAACAAGAATCTGCATGCTAAGCAAACACGTCCATTACATTCTTAATTAATATGTCATGGCTGCATCAAACGCATCCAAATCCATATTAGGAAGTCCAAACTGCTCGAAAGCCATAAGAAGGACGTTTTTGGAAATGAGACCAACGTGGCCTTTTTAGTGATAATTTTGATGGGCCATAAAATTTACGGTCAAAGTTAAGGCTGGTAATTAATGCCTTATCTGGGTAATTGTTTGTTCGAATACGGTTAGTACGTAACTCAGTTGATTAAGGCAAATTCCATTTCGAAGTTATTTCTAATATATTGAAAAACGCGCAGTTATATTGTCAAGGTTTTGGGTATATTAACGATAATAAATCCTGAAAACAAGAGCACTTTGAAGCAACATATCGTGTTGACCCAGACCGAAAAATATTTTTATTGTCCGATTTGGCACACCTCTTGTTTTCCATTAATACAGCCAAAGTGACTTTAAAATCACGTTGCAAAAGAATGTACGCTTGGCAGAGATTTCAACAAAAGGTCTTTGTAAGAGAGGATGGTAATGAGGATAAAGATGGAGGTTTCAGTTGAAAATGAGATATTATTTACGTGTAAAGTAATTTAGCTTCGGCATTTTTTATTAGGAAAAATCAATTGATAATTTTAATGAGAAAGAGGAAGTTGAGAACCTTGATGATGAAGTGTCTCCTTTTCTCTCACCACGTAATATGTCTATATATAGATTCTGAGAATTTCGCTTTACCTGGAATACTTTCGAATCGAGAGATTTCCATATCCTCACAGTTCAGGAGAATTTTACCTTTATTGCTTTGATTTTATTAGTATTGAAAGTTTTATGAAATTCTTTGCGAAATCTTTAACTTCTGTCCTAAACGTTCTTTCCAAAAAGAGGATACTTAAAAGTACAATATGAAAAAACTACTGAAAATTTGGCTGTAATTGAGACCACCAAAAAGGAACTGTAGTCTATCAAACTCCATTCTAAATTTACTCTATTTGAGAAGCTTGTTGGATAATCTCTCCAAACGAGACAAATCCGGGTGGTCTTGATATTAGACCTGCGTGACCTCAAACTTGAAGATAATTTTCCGTAGAACTTGCTCTATTTGACAATTTTATTAATCTGCTAGTAAAAAGCATCGCATTAGGTTTTTATTTTCTCTCTAAATAGAGAATGCCTCAAGGCAAATTGAAGTGCTTTGGAGGAGGTTACAGCCGTTCAAAAAATTATAAATAACTCCGTATAATCAGAAAAAAAAACATTCCTACTTAACATCGAACAATACCTGAACTCGGCTCATTCAAATAACTTACAAATTATCGTGTTTAATCCTCAAACAGGCGATGTTTGACGTAATTGGGGGCTTGGCAAGGATGAATGACCCAAAATTAATCTCCTATTTTAATTCATGGAAAACTGGAGATTTTGCCAATGAAACTATAACTTTACTTGTCAATTGACGTCCTCAGATCGAAATGGAAATAAACAATAAACCTAAATTACTCTAAGAAATTCAAAATATCTTGATAAAAATAATAAAGATCATTTAAGTCCCGGCACCCAGTAATTTGATAATTTTACTTGAATCGGACACTAGACTTAGCAACCAATAAATATAGCTTTCCTTGGTAATTCCCAAACACCATCGCTTCCTTGGCGCTCTCTGCAGCTACTACTTGAAAAGAGTACATTTAAAGACCTTTACTTGAGTTGAATTTATTTATTTTTTGCTTCGCATCATTTAGAACAACATGCTTCAGATTTTGCAATATTTGATCCATTTAAACATTTCCTCCAAGCACGATTTGATGAGAGAAATTGTTGATTCTAACGAGCACATTTCTATGCCAAACGACCTGCAAGTACTTTTTTATTATTATGTCTTGGTGCAGATCATGGATAGGTTGTGCAAGAAAATGTTGTGTTTGTAAAGCTAGGTAGAAGCTATATAAAGCTGCCAGAAGCAAAATATCCGGTTACACTTAAGTCATTCGAACTTTTCAATAAGGACCACAATAGGAGACGTCCTATGTTTCCTACCAACACTCCTTTGAACTATAGGATTTTTAAGGCCATAAAACTACTCTAATCTACTTACAAGAAAGAGCATTAATTTGTAAGTAAATTTACTAAAATCAAGTCAGGAAACCGGATAAGAGCTAAAGAACTTATGCCTGAGTACTTCAAATAGTAATGTGAATACTTAGAGTTGTCTAAATTACGAAGGACTTTTTGCAAAGCTGTTTAAATTTAAACCTCCCCCTTCACTAGAATCCGGACAAATTAAGGGTAACTTAACTACAATCTTAAGGGAGCGTTTTAGATTGGTAGAGCTGCAGGAGGGTGAAGTCAATACGGAACAGGAACTAATCTAAGGTGGATATAGCAGAGATACTTACAATAAAGTAAAGCAAAGAATTAAGAAAGGAAGCGAACTGAAGCTCATGGAAATTATTGAAACAAACCACCCCAAAAGGCTGCTTCCGTACGAAGAAATAATGTTGGTACTTTTGGAAATCATAAAAAGCAAAACCGGAGGAATATAGGCAAGAAAAAATCGAGACATTGAAAGCTTTAGGTTATTAGAGAAAGCAAGAGCTAAGGAAAATTCGTTTCTCAGTAGAAAATTTTTAGACAACCAAGCAAAATACGAAAGAAAAAAAGTTTTGGAAAAGAAGCAAAAACGCGGTTGGTATTGGAGTCCTCAATGGTAGAGAAAAATAGATAATTGTTAGGGAAATAGAGCCTATGCAGGCGATGAAAGTTTTAAATCAAATTAGGGCTATCATCAAAGAGTTCGACTCTACACAGATTCCGAATTTCACTCTATTATCCGAAATATGAATAACAAAGCTGCAGGGCATATTTTCCACTACGAAGATGAAGATGAGTTGGAAGGAAAAAGTAGGAAATTTTGAAAAAAAAGATAAGACTGCGGTTAAGAATGCGAGCTGAAAAGATCTGTGTAAGACAAAATGGCGTGGGGATGAAGAATCCTGAAGTACCTCGATTGATGAGAGAGTGGGAGGAGAATAGAAAGTTGAATGATCATTTATAATTTCGAATTATGTTGCAAATAAATTATGTGAAACATGACATCTATTATTACTGTGTTATGACTGAAAATCTTAGTATAGATTTAAATTAAACTGATCAATTTTTTTTAAGGTAAATGGAGGTTCTCCTGCAGAAAGAGCCGGATTAATCGCGGGCGATTCCGTGATCAGAATAAACAATGTAGACGTTTACAATTTAGCTCACAAAGATGCACAAGATGTCATCGTCAGGGCCGGACCAGGCTTTGAAATGGTAATTCAAAGGTAAAAAAATTATTACTTTATTTTTCCAAAAGCGCTCTTAAATGTTGGCGTGAGGAGATATGTCCTGAAGGGAGCTGCGTCTTCAAATTTCAAACGACATCTATGCACTCGAATCTGCTCAATTTGAGTCTGTTCTAATTGAAATGCCGCATCGAGAACCCTGATAATCACTGAATTGCTTGACTCGGCCATATATCCTCATTAAATTTTCGAAAGTAAAATATTGATAATCACTTACTTTTCATATTCAGTTAATAGAGAATACATCGAGGCACCGCTTCTTCAATTTTTATATCAAAAGAGGCACCCTATAGGGAACTACAGCTTCTGAAACTCCAAAACAATTTTGCTGTTAAATTTACTTCATTTGAGATTCTTGTGATTTCGCCTCGTAGAAACCTTAACCCCAACTTCTTATTTTATGTTTTAGCAGGGAATACCCCACAGAGTGAATTTTGAAAATATAACTTCAATTGTATCTCTAGAAGAAGCTGCATGTCCTCAAATTTCAAGGTACTTTTATCTTTAAATTCGCTACAACTGAGGTTCTTCTGAAGTTTTCTGTAGATCTCTTCAGCTTAGCTTCATATATTCACTCTAAGCAAATAATTCTCTAAGTTATAAATTCTGAATGTTTAATTTAAATTGAGGTTTTCTAGAGAGATTTGGATGTGTGCAAAATTGAACACAGTTTCATCTTTAAATTCACTACATTTGAAGATTATTTTTGATTTAACTTCCACGTAAAACTTTTTAATTTAACTTAATCTTCACTCTAACAGAGAATATATCAAGTTATGAATCTTGAGAGTTTGGCTCCAATTGAGACTCCCTCGAGGGGAATGCATGTCTTCAACCTTCAAGAAGCGATGTTGTTGATTTTTTTGCAAAAGCATGATTTTAGCTCCATATTTTCACTCCAAGTAACGAGCACCTTAAAAATGAAAGTTCTGAAATTTTAGCTTGAATTCGGGGTCCCGAGGGAGAATTGCAGTTTCTCATAGTTGAAAAGAGTTTTGCTATTAGATTTGTTGCGTTTGGGAATATTTATGTAAATTTATCATCGATTAAATCAGTCTAGTATAAATCTCGACATTACTGTCTTATTTTCTGCTTGTTAGCAGAGAATGCCTCTGAGAATACATCAGGAAATTTTTACGAGAACAGAGAATCTCTAGGGAGAGCTGCAAACTCACACAAATATCAAAGCAGAACAATTTGTTCAATTTTTGTGCTTCTGTTTCCGTGAAACTCGCGAGTTTTCCCCTGATTATTTAACAATTTAATGAAGTTTGCTTGCATTTAACTGCAAATCTCACATCCGAGGGACAACACTGAAACCGTGCCACAGACCTTGACCTTCATAATTGGTCCATTGCCCAAGCATATGACCCTATAATAATAACCAATTTTCGATTATATCATTGCAGAGGAGGATCAACGTGGAAGCCGACGGTCATTCCTACGGGAACATACTCGAAACCTTCCCCCTCAATAAACAACGTCAGTGCAGTCACTCAAACCTCACTGTGCGCATCTAAGGGAGAAAATATCGGAGCCATCGGAACTGGACATAACTTGTCTGCGAAACCTTTTGCCCCGCAAGTAAGTCAAAATTGGCCCTTTAAGGGATGTCCTGTTGAAATGATTTATATTCTGTTGTGGCAGGGCTATCATAGTTCTTCACTGAAATGTTTGAACCTCCATAAAAATAGCTCACTAAGTTGTTTGTTCTGGACGCTTTTCAATAACAAATTCCAATTTAAACAATCAATATGAAAATAAATCAGAATGGAACAAGTTGCTAACAGGCAACTTGAACTTGGTGGCCATTAATGTTTTAATAGGTGTAGGAATTAATTGAACAGATCCTCACCATTCGTTGGTGTGATTTGATTTAATTGCAAGATTGATGATTTTTAATCGAGCAACAGTCAAGGCTTTGTCGCTGTTTGTGCAATTTGCATGCAGTTTTTAAGTCGTTTAATAAGCATTTTTATGGGTACAATGTGTCATGTGTTTGCGAGTTCCTCAGGTTGCCACTTCCGTTCGAAGAATAATTCGTTGTTCTTATCGCAAGTATAATTTGATATTAAAAATTCATTGAAACTTGTAATCGTATTCAAATTGTCACAACTTTACTTAAAATGGCTGAACTGTTGTGCAGGAAGTATTACTTAAAACTAAAAACCTGAATTTTACCAATGAAGCTGCCCCGTTGAAAACTGAGGTGAAAGTCTCTATTTTGAACCTAGAAGGGCGCACTGCCAGGTTTGCTGCCTTAGAACTCACTTCGAGGCAACTTTTTTAATAAAATGGTACAAAGTTAAATTAAAGTAAAAAAATTGAGCTTTTTGACGGCTATACGTGATCCTCCCTATCTTCAGCAGTAACAAAGCTAGTGCGGTTCAAATTTGATCCGAATTTTCGAAGTGTTTTTTTTTTGTTTTTCTTGAAAACTGTGATAACCAATTTTGATTTTTTTTTAGAAATTTTTAGTTCTCCCTTTCGATCACAGGTATATAAGAAAGTCATAAAATTGCAGACTCGAAACCAAAATTTTAATTTCTTCCAAAGGAGAACGCACAATATTCTAAATCAAAACTCATTGTCTTAGAATCATTCTCAGTTGCATTAATTTCCTAAATACGCCAGGAAGCATTGAAAAATAAACGTTATGTCCTCTGGCAGCATTCTTTTGCTAAAAAAATCACCCATATGCAATTTCTTACACTTTCTCTTGACTGTTCTTCACGTACACGGTTTTATCACTTTAGCGGTAGCCGCTGTCGTTACCAAAGTTCCATCCGTTGAAAAAGACATTTTCTGCCTCTATACTCAACATAGACATTGATATCTTATGAAAATCGATTTCCCTCCTCCTTCAAACACTTTTATTTAAAAAAATCGTTTATTGTGAACTCATAAATCTACGTCAATTATTAATTGTTAAAATAGAGCAGGTAGAGAATTTGAAAAAACAAGCCCCAGCAAATGGTCATTTACTGTTTTTTTCGTTTTAATAATATAATAATTTAGCTGAGAAAGGCCATTATGCAACATTTGTAAAGCACTATGAAATACGAATAGCATCGTAAGTGAGATGTAAAATTTCACTGATGTCGAAGATTTCTTCTCGATGTTACGTTATTTTATCAGGATTGTCAGATTTTTATTTTTGTGTTGATTATATTGACACAGTTGCTTCAACATCCAAATTTACCTTCCTAACGCGTAAAACACCATTTTAATCCATGAGTAGGAAAGCCGTGCTCGACTGGAAATTTTCCTAATTTCTAGTTTAGATATGGTATATGTCAACCTCTTTCTCCAAATAAACTCCGGTAAAATAATTTTTATATGAATATATGAGAATAATTTGAAGCAATCAAGAACAACGAATTGGGAATATTTTAGGTTCACATAACATACAAGGTGTTCTATTTAAAGTTGTGATTGACGATTACTCAAAAACGGCACGTTGTATAGAAAAAAAATTCAAATAAAAGTTGTCCGGGAAAAGAGGGGGAGATGTCGCGAATATAGTGACTTTTAGCCAAAACGTCATTTTAAGGTCACTTCAAGGGCCAATTTTTTTTTTCAAACGGCAATTCAATATTTTTTTTACAGATCCTAGACCTTAGTAAACCTTCAATATAAGTAGATAGTACACCTTCAAAAAATGAATATCTTTTATTTGAACAATTTTTTTTACGTTTCTGCTGTAGAGTTATCCTTGATTGTTTTCCAATTTTTGAGATAATCAAAATTATAAAAATTTTTTTCTAGAAAAATTTTGCAGTACATATTCTGGTTAAAACTCATAACAATCCTTCTATATAATTAAAAAAATATATTTCTACGAAAAAAAATATTTAATTAAGTTTCCTCTTGTTAGAATCTTACCTTATAACAAGGTCCACAGAAAATCAATATTCTTTTTTCAACAATCAACTTAATTGTTTTGTGCGAAATTATTCAAAAATTATTCTTGTCATCTTAAAATTCAATAATTGAAATTGAGAACTACACTTTGCATTTTGATTTAATTGTTGCCTTGTCTATTTACAAAAATTGACTCAGTTTTCAAATTCAGTTGCATGGAGCTCTTAATTAAAAATAAGAAATATGATAAAGATGGTATTTATTCATCTTCAAAATTCTTTGAACACTTTTCTTTGATATTCCTAAATCAGCAGTAATTTAACTACAACTTCCCGAGAGATAGAAGGCGCAGCTGCAAGCACTGCTATTTGACTGCCTTCATGTGTTACACTTGGCAGCGATTGCGTTTTTCCATTTCTAACGTTTTAGTTTCTTTGAAATTTTTAATGACGCTGTTAAAAGTCGTGCAACAAGGAACTCTTCCATCCAGAAATCTTTCAGCATAAAGTTCTACTGCCTGACTATCATTTCCTCCAACCTTTCCATAAATAAAAACCATTTCTAATTTTTTATCCAAATCGCAGCGATCGATTTCAATTATTGAATTTTGAAATGAAAAAACAAATTTTAACAGTTTGATACAAAATAATTACATTGATTGTCGAAAAAAGGATGTCGGTTTTCCGTAGACCTTATTACGAGATAGACTCTAACAAGAAGAAATGTAAGAATTTTTTCTTTGTACAAATATTTTTTTTTAATAGAAAGAAGGATTTTTATAAGTTTCAACAGAATATGCATTGCAAAAATTAAAAAAATGCAATAATTTCGAATGTGTCAAAAATTCGATAAAGGTTAAGGATAACTCTGCAGCACAACGTCTAATAAAAAAATTATTCAAATATACAATATTCATTTTTTGAAGATCTACAAGGATCTGTAAAAAAAATGACGGGGTTGCCATTTGAAAAAAAATTGCCTTTGAAATTACCGTAAAATGACGTTTTGGCTAAAAGTCACTATCTTCATGTCTTCGTCTTTACCGGACAACTTTTGTTTGAAATTTTTTTCATGCAACGTACCGTTTTCGAGTAATCTTCAATCATAGCTTTAAATACGACACCCTGTATATCGACTACATATTCAGAATATGTCTTTTTCTGGCGTAAAAAATTTAGTTTCCTTGAATATGTTCACATATTTTTAAATGTGACAAACTATCTGCCTCATTTCATCCACCAAATGCTTCAAGAAATCTAATTTTAATAATTAAGCAGAGGGAAAATTTCACGGGTCTAAAAACCTCGATTTGGAGCAATGAAATACACATTTCCATCTTAGCTCCCTTACTCTGGCTTCGGGGAAAATTATTTACATAAAAGTAGTTCAAAGAAAAAGAACGGAACTTTCTTGTGTTTTCGAGATGGGACTCTGCCTCTATTACTAACGGCGATAGAGTATTTCAAAAAGCGGTGTAAATTTTTTGCAACTTTTAAAAAGATTTTTTAAGAATCAGTTGAGATAACTTAGATTGTGTTGCGTTGGATGGCGGGTCTCTTTGGTTCCCATATTTTCCCAATTTATACCAAATCCCAAAAATCGATAAACAATTTTGTCATAAAATTGTCGAAAAAAATCGATTATTTCAAAATCATTCTTCAACATGGTTTATTTCTGAGATATCTTCGAGTAATACAGAAGTAACGTAAAATTATAGATTTTAGTACCATATTGTCTTTCCCAAATCTCTCTAAAGGTTATTTATTCAGATTTTCGAGCACCTTGTTAATCAATCATGTCGAGCGTTTCATTTTCGTAAACGAAAATGAAAGAAAATTAGATTATTTTTCGTCATTATACATATGTAGCTGCGAAACTCATTTCACAGATTTTTCATTGTATCTTGTTTTGGCCGTAAACTCTTCATTTAAATTGGCCCATTAATTTCGATTAAATCTAGGTGAACGGAGCAGTCAACGGGGGCCCCAAACTCATCAACAACCAATACAACACCCCATTGAAATTATATTCCGAAGACGCCATCGCCGAAACCATCTCTGCGCAAAGCGAAGTTTTATCAACTGGAGCTTTAGGGTAAGTTTACATAAGTTAGTAGATTTAAAGTAAGATCAAAGAGCAATATGAATTATGCTCCTCGAATCGTTGACGACCCACATGACGAAATCATCTGAGAATCACTTTGGCACTCTTTTAATAGATTTTTGAACGGTGAACTTTCAACACTGGGCGCAGTGCCAATGATGACACCATTGTTTTCTCCTCTATTTGTTGTCGGCCTTTAAATTCATTCACCGATTAACTGTTATGATTTATGTTCGGCTGTATGTGGGAATTAGTACACGTCACTTTGAAATTGAATACTACACGAAATTCGTTTCAGTTTTGAAGGAAAACATTTTAGAGGAGCTCGAAAACAGTCTCCTCTGGTCCATTTTAACTCAATAACCCTGGAGAAATGGGTAAATGAAAACTAAACTCTAATGTCGTTAATCATACAGTCTGGGCTGTATGGAATCAAAATGCACAACGGCACCACTGTTGAGAGGGCTAGCCCATGGAGCTGCCATGTACGATTCAAACAAATGCCAATCGCGACATTGCCATTCATCTGTGTTCTTGTGCCCTCCAAAAATTCCGTCCCTCTTAAGATTATTAAGTCTATTGCGTGTCTCTCACTTAACCAGGTTTTCTAATTTAAATTTGTTGGCTGTGTTTAAATATATACGTAGTTGTTTGTCTATTGTTTGAAAACAGCTATTGACTCCTATTGATTAATTTTAGGCACGTTTACAATAAGTAAACAGGAAGTAGTCACCAGATTTATTTCTGTCGTTTTGTCATTAGTCTGACCTTAATGAGCACTGAATTTCAGGGTGAATTTCAAGAAGAACGAAAAGAACTATGACGCAACAAACAGCGCTGTTTATCGCATGCTCAAAGAGGCTGAAAACGATCATGATCCCTCAAACGATGCAGGTTAGTTTGCTTTTTTTCTGTTATAACTGTTGTAACACCCCCGACTTAGAGCCAGAAGCAGGAGTGGTAACCTCTCCTAATAGGGGTGTTGCGGGGCTAAGGCACGTGTCCGCACCCCAAACCAAGCCGGCGCCCGCCAATCCTCAGTTACCTCCTGGACAAAATATTTGCGCCGAATGCGAACGGTTAATTGTGTGAGTATGAGGGATTTTCAGGTTCTTGACGAGAGGATTTCTGCGATCACCATTCAAGCTTTGCACCGATTCAGCTCTGCTATTTACAAGCAATCACATCCGTATTTTCTTTCTTCAGTAAATCACTCGTACGAGCACCATCACCAGCAAACTCAGCCCGTTGAGCCAAGGCCTTACCCTGAGGATCCTCATCAGCAAAAACCAGCAAACTCGGACAGTGTCACTGTTTGCACCGATTGCGAAAGGGTTATTGTGTAAGGATTAGTGTTGTTCCTCTCTCTGTTGTCCATGGAAGTGACCTGTCCACTGGTTTTTGTCCCTTTCTCTCACTGTTGTATGCATGATAGAGACGCATTAGGTAGATTATGAAATTCATTTCTGCATGATCTTGCATGTTTAGTTCGGGTTTTCATTAGATAAGTATGTTAAACTAAATCTAAATAAGGGTTTGTCCAGGGATGAAGTTGATTGCAGAACCTGCATGATATCGGTGCGAAAAGATAGCTTCAGAAAGTAACCGATTCATCAGGTGCTTAAAGAGAACCGAATTAAAATAAACTTGGCATAAATACGACCCTCGACATTTCCAATACAGGGCTTAAATACGACCAATGGGTGTTCATGGTAAAGAGCACTGCTCTTTTGTAAGTTTTTACAAGACCGATTGATTGGATAATTAGGCTCAACAGGATTTGACTAATCGTGGAGTAAAGGATGTCTTTGGTATTTCCAACATATAGTTTAAATATGAACGTTAAGTGTCTTTTGTGAGGAACATTGCTTTCTTGCAATTTTCCTTTAAAATCGACAGGTCAGGTACCAAGAGTGGACAGAATTTGATACAGCTTGGTATAAACAATGCCTTTGGTACCTTTAAAGCATAATTTAAGAAGGTGTCACTTGTGGACTATTTCTTCTAGCCATTTCCTTTTAAAAAATCGATTCTAAATCAAACTTAGTATAAATATCTTCACAGCTTCCAACTAAAGTTCAGATGTGAATGTCCGTTGTCCATTGTGAAGGACACTGTCCTCTTATAATTTTGTTATTAAATCGATAAATGATTGAGCATTTTGAATCAATAGAATTCAACGAATCTTGGTGCAAAAAGGCAGTGATCAACATATACTTTGAATATGAACATGAAAAGCTTGTGAAAGTATTCGTCGAGCTATCCTCATGTTGTAACTTGAACTGACCTGAACAATATTATAATTCAGCGTTTTTGTCCGTCTAAACGTATCCAGTTTATTGGCAGAAGAGTGTTTAAGGTCTCTAAAGGGGTTTGTTAAATCGCTCAAACTGAACTTGTCTTTATCGAACCGAACATCTCGGTACATGTAAACGGTAAGAGGTGGGATCAACCTCTGCAAAAGTGCAAACGCAAGTGAAACTAGCAATATGTTAAAAGGGGCTTGAGTTGCACCACTGTGTTGTGCACCCACTAAGAAAATGCTTTACGATATAGACTGATGAGGGTTAAGAGGTGAGTAATGTCTGGTTTCAGGAGAAATAAGTATTCAGACAACGATTTCTTTTAAGGATTTGAATTTTTTTGTTTAACGATTTCAATTTTCTTTAATACTATACAAACACGTACCTTGCTATGAATATATATCTTTTAATGCAGCGTTGCACTACGTTCTTGTTGGTGGTAAAGCTCAATTCTCTGAATTTCTAAAGGTGAAATATTGTAATGGGTTGTGTATAGTTGGAAAATGATTAAATATGTAGATTCATGAGAGTTAGAGAATAGAATTGAAACAATCTCGGTACAAACAATTTCTTTGTTCGATGTACATTTCCTTTTCAAGGTAAAAAACACACTTTTTATTTATGCCCCTAATAGTTTCGCTAAAACTCAACACCATCCTCATATTATGTGCTTCACCTCTCGTCAAACCTTGCAAACTGCAATTAAGGCTTTGATAGCATGTATAAATGTCTCAATTTTCAGAGGAGTCTTTGTGCGGATAAAAGACAAAAATTTGCACGTTGAGTGCTTCAAATGCGCCACTTGCGGTTCGTCTCTGAAGAACGTTGGGTAAGGGATGATATAGCTTGTCAGAGTTTTGTTAATGATGTTTAATTTAGATACTACAACATCAACAACAAATTATATTGCGACGTTCACGCGAAATCGGCGGCTATTGCCAGTAACAACTCTGCGGCTATTCCAGTTCCTTCGTTAGTATTCTCTGATTTAGATTTATTTACAAATTAATATGATTAAAATTTCAGCGGCAGGGCCCCTGCGAGCGCAATTTCATCGGCACTTTCAGGACATTCTCTACCTGCAGCATCACCTTTATCACCGAAAACTCCTAGCTTCATCCCATCATACCCGGTAAGAATATTCTCCATTAAAGCAATATTTAAATTCGATCACCCCATCGTATAATATTCCATTTTGGGGCTGATTTCTCCCGGAACAACAAAACTTTTAGCTCCCAGAAGACCCGATCAGTGGCGAAACTCCAGCAATTACGCCACTGTCCAATCTAAAATCAACCCCATCTTACGACCTTAATACTAAACCACCAAGTAATAGTACTCTTTATAACTCTACCGCCCCTGTTTCGTTCAGTAAATACATTAACAAGGTAAGGAATGTGATCTTGCGGGCGTTATTTTCTGTTATTAACCCGTGATATTAGCGCTAGGCCTTGGGTACTTTTGTATATAATTTTTAACAGTAATTCAGGACTGGATTTAGAAACTGGTCAAAAGAAATACATGATTATTTTCTATTTTACTATCACGCGTAATTTGGTTCTGAAAGTTGAGAAATCCGGTTCTGCATTTTTTACTTATATGTGGTTTTGTTTTATAAATGATTTCCCTGAATTGAAAGGAAGTTTTTTCTCATTTAGTCGAGTAACATCGGTGGCCCCAGACCCTTCTCGAGTGTGAGTGCGCCCCTGTCCCCCGGTGGTACTTTACCCAGGGCAGGCCCTTTGTCGCCACCTAACAATTATAACAAGGCACCTCTTTCCCCTCCGACAGGACATTCCTACGGTTCTTACAGTCCAGCATCGACCGGTAAGTGAATTTCCTTATAAATGTACCCAAAATTATGATTTCTATCAACAAAACTACGAAATTGTAATATAAATTTGGATATTTTAAAGTAAAATTACAAAGGTACTAATATGATATGTAGTCTGAAACAAAGTATAAATTAATGAGTGAAAAAAAATCTTCCAGTAGACGGTGAATCGTAAACGTAAGGCGTGGATTAAGCCATTTGCTATTTACCATTCAGCATCTCACAGAGAACGGATTACAGATGAATGTATCCAAGACATCCTTGTTTTATTTCAACGTCTACTTGAGGTTTTTTCATGATCACGCGTTACAATACACTTAAAACACCTACTTGTGACAAGTACCGGTTTCAAAATGGTGAGCGTTTACTGAAACACTCGCCATTTTGTAACAAACTTAGAGGCGTTAAGAGAAGATTAGTAACGTATTAAAATATAAGATCAATTTTTTTTTCTTTTAAGAAGACCCCTGACGTGATGAATTATTGATTTGTTGCTATCTTTGTCGCCTTATGATAGACAAAGATGGTTATACTCCATTTCACTTTTATTTGTTTGAACGGAGCGATTGATTTATTCGCAGTTTACGAGGGCGGTTTTAAAATATTCGTCATTTTTGGCTCTGATTGTTATTTTTCTACTTTAAAATTTTCCAATCAGTTAAATTTTCACCCTTTAGTCCTTCAAGTCTTAACTTTTTAAAATTAATTAAAAAAGTCATGTAATGATAATATTTTCTTGAAGTACCTAGTCTGTACCTGTATGTCGAAATTGAGCGGTACGATTCTCAGTGACGCCGACCTACTTGGTCTATATCTACGTCTTTCTATGTTTCCATGTAGTAAATAAAGAGGACTATACTCGCCTCATTTTCTTGCTTCAAATCGTTGTATAGGAGTTTCAAGCAGTAGTGCTTATTCAAAATTTTTTTCCCGTATTGAAAAATCTTTTTTTAGCGTTGTTACTAAAGAGTTTTCCCATATTTCACTGTTATCCCTTTTTCTTAGGCCGAACATCCACTTTAAACTCTGCGGGTGGACTTTTTAGAGGTAGATCGCCTATCTGCTCTGTTTCTAGGCTTTTTTCTCATTTTCGTCTCATTCTATGTATAAAAGAGGGCTTTCTTGTGAAGAATTATTAATATACAAGAAAGTCTACTTCTAGTCATACCTTTCTAAAATAGTATAGCTCTCTTTCCAGGTTTAACACGGAGTTTTCTATTACAGATTGGTCGTTCAATTCCAAACCGCGGCCGTTTTCCTTAGTATCAGACTAGATCCGCTTTATCGAAATAGCTTTAAATTTTTGCATTTCAGCTTTCTATAGAAATTGTCTTTTTTGTGAACTTAATACGCGATTTTTCAAAACGCTGATTGGCCTATAGGTTTAGAGTTATACTATTTTAAATAACGTTCAACCGCATTTACTTACCCGCTTTAATATGTTATTTTTTATTTTTCTTTTCGTTTCCTTTCGTTTAACCCTTTTGTGTGTGGTGTGTCGCTATATGCAAAGCCCGGACAACCAACGTAATCTGGCCCCCTCCTCACGAGGACTCAGAAGTTCCCACTGCTTGTCCTCTTTTCTATCCACCCCCATCGAAAATTGAGGCTGAAATCGAGAAGAAGTCTGCCATTAAACGGAGGACTCAATTTGAAAAGGAGTATTTCTCAGAAGACGCCGACGCAATGGACGAAACTCTGTCTTTTTACTCCGAAGATATTTCTTTCACAGGAAGAAGGAGTGCAAATGAATGTTTGGAAATTTTATCTGAGACTTTAGATACTCAGAAACTGGTTGAGAATGTTATAAAATCAAGCCCAAATTTTAAAGTTCCGCCTATTAATAACAATGATGTTAGTGCAGTAAATTTTGAAACTAGTTGTGTTAAACCACCCATAACTGAGTGCTGCCAAAAACCTGACTCTTGCGATCTAAAGAGGCCCACTCAGTATGCACCAAACACACTTGAGTGCCATTTATCCACAAAAATAGAAAATACAGTTCCCCAAAAATGGGAGTCTCCTCTAACCCAAGCTGTACGCACAACTGCTCCAGATCCAGACACTTTTTCCTTGATGCCTTCCAGAAAAGCAGCGGCAAGCCCTATGGCTTGTGCCCTTGCAATTGCCCCTGCGCAGCCCTATAATCTCTCCCCCAACACTCAAGGAGCTGTATCACTTCCTGAAGAAACGGAGCCATATTTCCCCCCAGAGCATCCTATTATACCCTTAGAGCAACCCGAAGAAACTAAAAAAAAGGAAGAGCGTTTGCCCATACCTAAACCTTACAGTCCTTTTGTTAAAGCTCTGGAAATTGCGCCTGACCGGCCTTTTACCCCCATGGGGGGACCCCCGATTGTGCCCCCAGTGAAGAAGAAAGCTAAAGATCCTTTAGATAAATTACTGGATGAGTTACCTAGACCTAACGATCATCTGGATATGAGGTCTGCGTTAACTACAGCCCCTGAAAGACCTTATACTCCTCTTATTGCTGAGTACATGGATACCAATGCTAAGAAAGAGCAAAAAGTTAATAGAAGTGACTTGATTAGACCGTTGAAGCCTGAAGAGTTACCTGCATCTTTTAAAATGAACGTAAAAGAAGCGAAACCTCCAAGTTACTATGCCCCAGTAGTCCTGGAGGAAAGGATTAGGGCTGAGGTTCAAGAGTCCCTTAACGCTTCTGAGAGTAAAGAAATGAAAATAATCGAAAAGGAGACAATTGAACCTGCTCAAGTGTCTCATCAAATTATCACGACCCCCCAAGAGCCTCAAGTTCAAGCAGGGAACTATGCCCCTATGTTCCAAGGCTTCACCTGCTCTTTCAAAAACAAAACTGATCACTCCCAGTTCTCAGTTGAGGTTAGCACTACTCCTCCAGTATTGAGTCCTCCTCCCAAAGCGCAAACTCCCATTTCATACGTTGCAGTTGTGGAGGAAAAGCCAGCTCGGGTCACTAGAGAAAAGATCGTAGAGGAGAAGTCTGGAATGCAGCAAATGTCGAGGAGAGAGGAGAACATTACCATGGAGGTGCAAAGACAGGCAGAGGAGGTTGTTCAAGTGAAGCCTGTGCCTGTGAGTACCATGTTGCGCAAGCCTGAAGGTTTACCCAGTTATCAGATGGATTTAAAGGCCACTGCTGAAGCTGATTTGATTTTGATGGAGAGGAAACAAAGGGCTGAAGCAAGAATTGAAGAACAGAAAAGGAAACAAGAGAGGCAAAATCCGGTTCTACAAAATCCTGTAATAACTGTAGCCCCAAGTGACTCTAATCACTTCTATGGGGAAAAACCTGCCTCTGGAACATTATCCCCTCGCCCTCGATCGATCACCCCCAGCATGATCAATAAAGCTCCTCCTTTACTTCCTTACTACCAAGACAATTTAGTTCCTCATTTCGTGGGTACTGTTGAGACAAATGTCTTCGATCCTACTCATCCAGAGATTTCTCGCACTCCTAGCCCCCATCCAGAGAGTAGAGCAGATCGCAGCCGGAGTCCTTCTCCATTTCCGGGATTACACAGGCAAGAACGCGCTAAATCACCTGCTGAAGGTCCTCCACCAAATCCTCTAAAATTGTCGAATCCTTTGCCAAATCCTCAGGACTCCAAAATAAATTTGGCAAAACAAAATTTGCAAACATATCTTCCAGAATACAAAATTCAGAGAGATAAACTGGAAGAGATGAATGTTTATAAGAAGAATGTTGATTTTGCAGAAAACAGCGACTTTCATAGTCAAAATGTTGCATATCCAAACACGGAAGTTGGAGTCAGAACTGGAAATGTACAACAACAAATTCATCAACTTCTTCAAGTAGCTGACATTGAGAAACACGAAACTCAGCTGCAGCAATCATGCGGAATGGTAGCAAAAACCGACATTGCTCAGAAGACTCATCAAGAGCATCTAGCAAGTGTCAACGAGACTCAGAGTAATGAGGTGATTGAGGATGGGACGACCAAAGTGCATAGAAGAAGGATTGTAACTGAAGAATATGAACATAACCATAAGGAGAAAAATATTGAAATCGCCACAAGTGTGACTCAAAAGCGCCCTTTCTGTAATGTAAATGCAGTCGAGCAAAGCCCAGTAGGACAGAGTTTCCACATAACCAACCCTCATCACAATTTGACTTTAAGCAGTAAACTGGATACTACAGCAACTCTCCAACAAGCCTCTAATAGACTTTCAGAAGGGCAGTCTCAAGTTACCCAACAATTTCACTCCTCAGCCCCAACTCCTCCTCCTCCTCCTCCTCCTGTGCAGAAAGTATTTCCACCTGGCTCCTTGGCTCCAATAAAGCATGTCGCTTTGCCGAACAAACCTAGTGGAACCGTTACCAAACCCATTGTTCCTAAACCCGATGTAGGTGCCGCTGGAGGTCGTCAAACTGGAGGAATTACCTCTGCCCCTAAGAGAGGGAGAGGTCTGCTAAATACTGCCGCCCTCCCTGGATCCAGAATCCCCCTGTGCGGCCAATGTCATGGTCAAGTCAGGTAGTTTTAGTCTACAATTTTCTGCAGCTATTTTTTCGTTTTCTGTATTGTGTGTTGCACGGTTTTCCTTGTTTTAGAGCATGCGAGTTGCCAGACTAACATCTTTGTGGAGGAGTGCGAGCAGCTTCCTCTACCACCTCCCCCCAACTCCGTCCCCGTTTACAGTCAAATTAACATCGCAATTCCTCAATCCAATTCTCGTCAACTGGACTCAATTGGGTCCTCTCCCAAATCTGATTACTCCAACTCCTCCACGTCCAGCGGACAATTGTCAGTGGCAAAAGAAAGAGTCATAAGCGAGATCAATAAAGGACTCGTTCCGTTGAAGAGCGTGAATCTGTCTCAGACTCAGAGTCCTCGCATGAATTATATTGTCAGCAATGTGAAGACTATCACTGAGAGTGATGGAGCTAGAAAAGTTAAGTCCGAGCTGGTAGTTCCCATCAATAATGGGGACAAAGTTGGCACCTTACCTGACCATTTGACTTTCACCAATAAAGCTCTCAAAGAGGAGGTATTGGAGGAGACTTTTGGGAGAGTCACTATAGTGGAGAGCCAATTTGATGCTACTGCTAACAATAACAGGCCTTTTTGCCACAAATGCAATGCGGAAATTGTTAGGTAATTGCACTCAAAAACTTATTAGAACAGGCTCCTGGTTTTAAGGCTTCAGAGCTACTAATACATGTTTCTAGTAGAGTCCTAATATTTCAACTATGACAAAACTTTGGTGATTTTCCCAGAGGACCTTTCATAACAGCATTGGGGAAAATCTGGTGCCCGCAACATTTCACCTGCATGACTCCCTCCTGCAAACGCCCCTTGCAGGACATTGGGTTCGTAGAAGAGAGAGGACAGCTCTACTGCGAGTACTGCTTTGAGCAGTACTTGGCTCCGCCCTGTTCCAAGTGCAATTCGAAAATCAAAGCTGTAAGTAGATACAAATCAACGTTGGCAAATTTATAGAGAAACCTGGAATGAACTTTTTCCAGGACTGCTTGAAGGCTATTGGGAAAAATTTCCATCCAGAGTGCTTCAACTGCGTTTACTGCGGTAAGCTGTTTGGTAATAGTCCGTTCTTCTTGGAAGATGGTAATCCGTATTGTGAAACTGGTAAGTTGGTAAATTAGTGACAATATTTGGTATAAGAATTCTTTTACTGCCGCTATTAACTTGAAGAAAAGTTCATCGTGTGCTTGCTTGAATTGAATATAATAATTTTCGAAGAAACAGAATTGAGCCTAATTAAAGCAGGATAGAATTATGATCCCTTAAAACGCTT
Source organism: Euwallacea fornicatus (assembly GCF_040115645.1). NCBI lineage: Eukaryota > Metazoa > Arthropoda > Insecta > Coleoptera > Curculionidae > Euwallacea > Euwallacea fornicatus. Next base: position 5,729,049 of record NC_089542.1, on the reverse strand, counting down.
TAACTGGTTGAAACTCGACAATAAACATCGGTTCTATTTGAGATTAAAATATTGGAAGCTGGGTTGAACGTGGGTAAAAGTAACTACTACGTTTTAATACTTTCCCACAATACCTGTAACTGTGACTTGAAACTGACGTTAAATTCTTATTAATATAAAGTGAAATTATGATTCGTAGGAACATGTTACGCTACTGATTAAAATATGAAATCATGGACAGAAAAGTAATTATTTATAAAATCTCTTAAAATCAGAGAACATACACGTCGAAGTTGTCCTAGGGTGAAAAATCGTGGATAAATCAGGATAAATTTGTCTATAAAGGTGCTATGCAGGGAGTAAAAGCACTAATTTGGACGTTATTTAATATGACCACAAACCTCCCAAACAAAAATATAAAATAACCTGGAAGCGGAAAAAATTAACTTGTGTTTTAATTACTTGGACAAAGCTTGAGCAGAAAAGTATCTGAATTAGAAACGAAAATACCAAATTAAACTTGTTAGACCTCTATAGTCTAAATCATGCCCAAAATGACCTTCAAATGGGATTTCACGTGTTACGTAAACCTGGCAAAACTAGAATATACGGGCTGATTGGAGGAAATATACCTTATACGAAAGTTTATAGATTAACCCTGTTTGTGAATTTATAGTACGCATAGTTCACACTTCAAATATCAGTTGAATATCTTAAAAAATACGACTCATCAATCTATACGACTATGTAAAAATTCAAATTTGTATCCCTTCAAATAACGAAAATATGGGAGTGTCTTCATCTTATGCGACACACTGTATATAGGGTGCCGAAAATTTGTTTAGGTAACGAATAAGATACGTTTTGCAATTTCCCCGTTGCTAATAAAGCAACTTGCGGTCAATTTTATAGAATTTACATTTAATAACTTTTTACCCTGTATGTTTTACATGAAATTTGATTCAAAATCTGAAAGAACAATATTTTTTTCATTAGCCATGTATTTTCGTTAAATTTCGATGTCTCGATTCGTTTTCAAGAAAAATCTGTTTAACGTCATTTAATAACTATTAATGCAACACCCAGTGTGTATCCGAAACCGTCAATAATTGGCGTGTAACATATTCAGCTTTCAGTTGTCCCACTGTTAATGAATAGTCCTGTATAAAGAGTTCAAGTTGAGAGTGCAAATACTCTAGTTAAATATATTTATTGTGTAATAATTGAACTTGACGAACTATTCTATAAAAGTGAAAATTAATCTAAATAAAACATCGCCAAAAATTCGATATAATAGTTAAGGTAAAAATTTATGAAATTAAGGTCAATCCACTTGAGGTTCCTGGATAAATTGGATTAATTCAGTTATTACTCAAACTAACTGAATATCTCTGAGATATGCGAGAAATCGCGCTGAATTAAACGAAACTCTCCATTACCACGAGCGAATAATATAGAAAGTTGTAGTTACAAGTTTCCACATTGCTGAGAGAACTTCATTTTAAGGTGCAGAAGTAAATTGAGCTTTAACTGAAGCTTCCATAATACTAATTATAAATGTTAAATAATTTATACAGGATGCCCGGAAATAACGTCAAACTATTTAAGGAGATGATTTTAGAAATCAAAATAATAAAAAATGGTTTTAGAAACATGCACCAAAGATTGTTTCTTAAAGGGACTAGAACCCCATAAAAACGAACCCTGAAGATGTTTTTTTCGCAAGATTTTCGAAACTGTTCGAGCTAAAATTGTGACATTCGATATACTATAAAAAATTGGAACAGAAAAACTTGTTTATTTTAATAGTTACAGATTTTGCAATTGGCGTCATATACAGGGAGTCTCCTCCGTAAAATTGTTTCATTTCTGACATTTTTTAATTTTGGAAATGAAATTACTGGATCGCAAGTATTTTTAAGTAAAAAAGGTCCTCTAGTTTTCTATTATTAGGATAGACCGTTTTCCAGAAAAATGTGTTTTTATAAATGTATACATCGGCAATAAGCAATTACGGAATAATCTTTCACCGAATAATCAATATTCTAATTGCTCCTTTCGATAGACTAAAAGAAAGAAAAAATATTGCAGTTCTTATTAGTTTTCGGAATAATTTCCGTCGTTCCCAAACGATAAAATCTGAAGGGTTTATAAAGGCCGTTTAAAAGGGTAGTTTGAAAAATTCAATTACACCTTCGTAGAGGTTTTCCTTGATTTCTAGGTTACATCAAAGCCATTTTTTCAGCGAATGATGCACCAATTTTAAACAATTAAACGCTTTTTCTTTAATCTAGATTGGAACGAACTATTCACTACAAAATGTTTCGCATGCGGTTTTCCAGTCGAAGCCGGCGATCGCTGGGTTGAAGCCCTCAGCAACAATTATCACAGCCAATGCTTCAACTGTACGGTAAGGCATTATAATCCATATTGATTTCATTAACCTAATTATCGATTTATGTAACAGATGTGCAAAAAGAACCTGGAAGGCCAAAGCTTCTTTGCCAAGGGCGGACGTCCTTTTTGCAAAAACCATGCCCGCTAAAAGCCCCATTCAGTCTCAAATGCTTCTTCACAAAGCTTGTTACTATTAATGACTTTCTTGTTCTTCATATGTTCCACCCGTAAATAATCCTAACGATTTACCTACTTTATTTTATTTTATTTACCTGTGCTGGGATATGTAATGTGTTCGTTCAATTCTAGTAGAATCAATATTGTTACCAGATTATCGGTTGAGGGTTTTGCTATTTAATCAGATCTTTCTAACTTTCTTTCTTAACATTTCAACCCTTAATAATTTCAATTAAATAAGTTGCAGCCCTAAGTAATATTCAATTGAAATGTTGAGAGAATTTAGTTGTAAATAAACACTTGTACATTTTTTTGAGCTTTTGTTCGTTGTGTTCTTAGAAGGAAATGATTGCACATTGATTTCTTTTTGATCTGTAAAATTGTCGTTTTTATGTAGATATGTCAATATACAATTTTAAATTTAAATTATTATTGTTCGTTGTATGGAGTTGTGCCATTATAAAATTAGCGAATTAGGAGGATTGTTTGATCGCATCGTGTAAAAATTACTCTGTATAAACTATATCAAGTATAGTAATAAAATAAGACATAACGCGGAACGCAGAGATCTTTTATTTGCAAGGCAGTGAAATTCATTTGCAAAGGCTATATTGGCATATTAGCAACTTGAAAAAAGCCTCAAATTTGGTTTGTCGAAATCAGAAATTCTTTTACAATGGTGGAAGCCATATGTCTCCACTGATATCCATTTCTTGTTGAAAAAATTCGGTCAATTGACTTTCAGAAGCTGTGGGATGTTTCTTCGCTAAGTCCTTAGCTGCTTTCCTGAATTTCATCACCTTTAGCATGTAAGAAATGTTGGCAAGTATACTAGGCAAATTTGATTCATTCACCAACCTTATTTACCATGACCTTTACTCCCATGTTGCTGCTAGAATTGCCGCCGATGTTGTTGTTTTTATCCAATTTATCCTCTCCATTCAAGGGCCAAATCCTCACCCAACCCCCTTCCCCAGACCTGGGCCTTCTCCAATCCCTACCGTTCCCCCAAGTACTGTTTTTCTTAGTATCAGATTCTATCTACAATAACATTTAATATACATAAAGAAAAAAATTTTGAAGTGTAATTACCATTAATGGCTTCTCTTTTGGCACATTGTAAGTATAGGGCAAGCCCGGGTCTACTTGGACTTCTGGCAGATTCATGTAAGTCTCTTTTTTTTTAATAATCATAATTTACACCGTAGAAACAGAGTTAAAATACTTACTTTGATTGTTGGCAGAAGAAGACCGGATTCTGGCACGACTAGTATTACCTCTAGATGATATTTGAGGTGCAGACATGCGTTTGTATCTTCGCCTCCATCGGCCTGCAGCACTCAAAACTGTGACTGTCCCTTTTAAGGAGCCTCTCCTCTCCATTTCCTGGTCCCTATAGGAAATTTCTCCAGAAAAGTTTTTTTTATGTGATAAATTACCTATTATTGTATTCGGAATTATCCAGCCAGATGTTGAATATAGACAAGCCTGTGTTGAACAAGGGTAATCCTAGGAGATCGAACATGTCATGCAACATTGGCTTTTTCACAAGGCAGTCCACATCGCAATCGTTGCTCAAAGCAGGGCTCAAGTTTACCTAACATTAAAGAACAAAATGGTTGGATGTTTCTGGAATTTTACAAGAAATATACTTCTAATAACCAGGGCTTTAAGGTGCTGTCTATTAATACGTCAAAACCGAAGAACTCGAAACAATTTGTTGAGTGTGGGATTTGCTGCACTTGACTTAAAATTGTCAGGATCACCAATGAAGTGATTTTCTGCCAAATAAGCCAATCGGGAATAAAAGCTTGTTGGAAATATCTTCTAAGCTGCCTTAAAGTCCATTTGCAGCCTAGGGATCAAATGTAAACTTACTAAATTCTAATTATTTCTGTCTCTTAGATCTTACCAGATCCAACTCGATCCTTCATTTCCGCATAACCAGGTCCAAGTTTATTAATAGAGGAATTCGTAAGGTGTCGAAAAGGGTTTTTTAAATCGTTCAAACTGAATTTGTCGGTTCCAAATCGGGCTAGTCCTTCACGGTACATGTAAATGGTGAGAGGGTGGTACGAAGGGACGCAAACGTAGAGGCGCAAGTCAAACTTGTAGCCCCCTATTAAAAGCGGCTTTTCGATGTAGCGTTGCACAACGGTATTGGTATCATAGCTCAATTCACTCAATTTCTAAAGATGGGAGGTAATGGTAAATTACATATAGCCAAATAATGCTTTATTGTATGGATTGATCAAGATTTAGAGTTGAGTAATATCCAGGAAAAGTTAAATATGTATTGAAACAATGAATTAGTCCTTTAAGAATTTGTTATTTTTCTTCGCTATTGCGTCAAGACACAGGATAAAATCATATTTGTTATTAAACAAACATGAAGCCTTCTATTAGAAAGGGCTCTTCGATGTAGCACTGCACCACTGTGTCGGTATAATAACTCAATTCACTCAGTTTCTAAAGGTATAAAATTAATAAATTTTATACAGTTAAAAAAATACCTTATAGTATAGATTGATGAGGGTTAGGAGTTGGGTAATATCCGGGATTAAGTGAAATGTATTATGATGGTGAATTCTTTTAATAATTTGAATTTTTCCTTCATAATTATATCAGGATGAAGGGTAGATTGAGTTACTATCTAATAGTGATGACATTTTTGACAGCTGATCCAGTACACAAAATTCAAAAATGCATTTTAAACTTTTTTCGTTTAAAACCTCAACTTTTTAACGAGTTTTAATTCTCACCTTAAACAAGAATATACCTTTCCCCTGACTCTGCGCTACTGGCTTACAAATCCAAATAGGCTTCTCATCTGAAACCAAATTTTCCTCTTTGCTTGGTCGACTCCTGCTACATTCTGCTGCTAATTTCGTGTATTCTAATGGCAAGTTATACCCAAAAGGACTAAAATGTCCTCTATATTAATATTTCTGTAAAACTTTTTAGCATAAAAAATACCTAAAGTCATATACTGAGCCATAAACTCTCTTCATTGATCTCATGTATCGTATCAGATTGTCTTTTCTGCAGATTGTGGACCCTTTGGGAATGTGATTCAAGTACTAAAACCATAAATAGTGCAATTCGAGTTGCTTTTTCAAAAGCTTCTTATACCTGCCAAGAATAGAGGCTTTTGTGATGATTGCTGGAAAATCCAGTGGTCCTCCACCACAAATTCCAGTTGTTCTCATTGTGCTCGCTGTCGTGTTCTTTCCAACCACGCTCCAAACAAACCTGAGAATATGTGAACGCTAGCTCATATAAAAATAATAAGTAGATAATGTCTTCTTTGACCTACATATGCTTGGTACGCAGCTATCTAATTTGTTTTAAACTAAAAATTGTATAGCATGCAATGGAAGCCTAATATGAGCTCCAATTCCAGTTCTAGAAGGGCCGATTTATTACGGTTAATTTAAAATTAGCCGCATAAAGTTTCGAAGAAATGCAAATTCACGAAGAAGATTATGGGAATTCCTTGATATTGGCTGCCAGAGATAGCAGTTGCATTTTCGTTAATTATTATGCTAATTTTCTGCACCTGGTACCCAGTGGTATAGTTGGAGAGTTATTTTATTAGTGCTTGGATATAAGGTCAACAGTGTAAATCGTGTCAATTATGCAGCAAATTATTGCTCGACGGCAATTCACCATACTGCTAGAGCTATGCTTGAGTGATACAAACTTCTAAATAGCTAGGTTTGTTAAGGAAGCTTTCCTTCAATTTGAAAGTTTTTGGTAACGCTAACTCTAATGGTAACCGTTTAAAATTAATGTGAGGGACAATACTAGATTCATGGTTGTTCGGCAAGACATTGACATCCATCTGGATTAATAGAGTCACGCAAATGGCTATAGAGACAAACTCCGCTTCCTAGTTTATACTATTAATATAATACATTTACATGGTTAATGATTATTGGATGAAATTCTTTACCTGAGTTAGCAGCTGTGGCCCTGTTCCGTTCTCGTTTATCTTGAAAATAAAGGGTCCATTTCCAAAGCATTCTTCATACATTATCGTTGAAGGCCTGCAATTATTAATTAGAAAATTCTTGAGGTCACTTCTATTGCAGTCAATACTGGAAGTTTAGTCAAGAGAGCTAGAGTTACGTGCAACAGGTGCCAGCTTTGTTAAGGCACAACGAAATATCGAACATAGTAACGTTTCAATTACTTCAACTTTAAGCCCAAAGGTAAAGCAATATGTAAATGGCACATGTACCTCAAGAAGTTTGCTTCATTCAACTTTATTAGGAGTAATGTAAGGTTTTTAAGGGTAAAATAGAACAACGCGGGGCAAAGCCTCAGTTACGACTGATGAAGGATTCCCGAACAATTCGAGTCGTGGCATGAAAGACGACGGTGACATGCGATGGTCGGGCCATTCATATTTTCCTGCTGACTTCCTGAAAGCTCATGTACCAGGTTAAAACGTCGTCTGCAGCAGCAGCAGCAGAGACTTGAGCTTTGAAAATCAAAAAATAAAATAATTTAAATCAAAATATATAACGCAATTCCTCCTCAAAGTATCGAAGTTGTATAGTAGTTTGTAATAAATGCATTCACCAACTGATCAAGAAAATTTGATTTATTTAATATAATTATTTAATTACTATAGTTATGAATAATTACTGCGTTGTAAGTTTCATAATTTTATTACCACTGTTACACTCCTCCTCCACTTCGTCTACATCATCGCCACTCGGATATGTTTTATTTTCCCGTGGAATCACGAACATTTCGTGTTTTCAAAAGACCCATTTTTTGAGCGCATTTTACCGAAATACCAGTTTACGGGATGGCGTTTTAATTAGTCGTTATTTACATGAATGATATCAAACAAAGATAAACAACAGTCATCTAATATTTAATGGTTTTCGTGTCATTTATATTCGCGGTGAACGTAAGCTTGGCATACTCTATTAGCAGCGGTGGTGACGCTAAGACGATCGATTTTCTCCCCATTTTATATATTTAGCACGTGCCAGATAGAAATCCGAAACGAATGCTCTATTTTTAGGGTTGTCCTTAAACTTCTACCATGACTAGGCGCCATATTATGTAATCGAGGAGGAAAGCATATCCACTTCTACATTTCAAAGACATTATATTTTTTAAACATTGCGTTCGTGTACAGAGATCTTAACTCCATTCTTTGATATTAAGATAGACTCCGCAACAATCTGCAGCTTGTGCTCGGGAAAGGCTGGGGATAATTCGAAGTTACGCAAGATTTTTGATACGGTGCAGAGTAGTTCCATCATTGCAAATTTCTGACCTACACTCCGAAATATAAACCATCAATTCTTCTAATAGTCACTTCATCTTACCTATACAATTTCTTAGACCTGCACTAAAAGGCGTGTAGGAGAAAGGTAGTTTTCCAGTGAGAGTCTCGAATCTTTCAGGAATAAACTCTTCAGGGTTTTCGAAATATAAGGCTTTTCTGTGGCAGACGTAAGGGCATAAGGTCACATTAATTCCTTTAGGAATCACTGACCCTTCTGCAAAACAACGTTAGTAACAAATGAATTTCTTAATGATATTTGCGCACTAAATTCCACATCTTTACTAATTTTCCTCCCATAGATGGGCACCGTTGGGTATAGTCTTAAGGTCTCTTTGATCACCATTTCCAAATACTTCATTTGGCTTAACTGCGCACCACTGGCTTTGACTTCTTTAATGTTCTCACTAAATGCAAATATACTCTTTTGCTCGTTGAATGCTTTTTCCTATACAAATTAAAATTTGCGGTAGTCAGTAGAGATTTTATAATATAAATCAACCTGGACTTTTGGGTGCGTGGCCAGCATTAATATAGTGAAAGTCAGGGCTGACGACGTCGTATCATGGCCCTAAAATTAAACCAGAACATAAAAAGGTTTCAAGTCCCGCAATTTATCAACAACCACCTCAAACATGAATGTATTAACTTCGTCTCTCAGCTCAGTTTTGGTGAATTCGCGACCATCAATTCTGGCGTCTAACAGAAGGTCTAAAAATGCCTTCTTCGTCTTAAAGTTGTTGTCTGTCAATTTATCGTTGAATTGTTCATTATTTTTTCTACTTTGCAGTCTTTTTTCGATAATGGAATCGACGTGGCTATGAATGATCTATCCAGGGATCAATCGGTCAAGTCATTCAAAAGGAACATACGATCATTTGCATGGATTACTGATTGCATATCTCTATAAACGTCAAAAATATTCTGTTATGAAACTTACCTTAAGGGCTCTTTTTTCTCTATAATAATTCAATGTCAGGTGATAAAATGAAGGAGGAACCAAAGAAAAAGTTCTCTCAATCAAAATAGCGCACATTATCTTAATGCTCCTAACATAATCAGAGTTTTCAGGGGAAGTTGAGTCAAGGGCATTAATCTTGGTGCCCATGGCCGTTTCTGCATTGAAGCTCTCATGAACTAACACTTGAAGTAGCGAAAAGGCACCTTACCGCAAATAACATCAAGGGCAAACAATGACATCAAATTAGAAATCTCAAAACTGGTGTTTCCGACCTCCTTTCTTATTTTTTTTATCAAGTTATTTCCCACCGAATCGAATACGTGCAGAAATTCCTGCAGAATGGAAAAATGAAATGCCGGAGTTATAATCTTCCTATGGCTCTTCCATTTGTCACCTAAATTCATTTAAAATTATTTTGAAATCTGTTATTCCAGTTTTTTATTTTTTTACCAGTAGTAGTTAATAGGCCTTGTCCTAGCCACCCATGCAGGAAATCGTACTGAACAGATTTCTCAATGTGTATCGATGAATTATAGATCATTTCGTTGAAGTCGTAATCAACACTTAACAATATCCAAGAGAACAAGCTATCATGAACCACTATGGTGTCTCCATATTTTCTAAGATAATTCACCACGACGTCCAAGAAAACTATTAACACAGATGTTTTTTATAAACCAAAAGGCTGCACAAAGAATACTTACCGGTGGACCCTTTGATGAAGTCAAGGGTATTTCCGAAAGGAAATATAGGCTTAGGTCCGGGGATGTTTTGTAGATACTTCGTCTGATTTTTCTTAATTTTTGAAATTACATACAGGACACCCAAAAAAACGAGAAGCAGCGTGGTCAAGACTAGCAAGAGCATCATTTTATATTCATCTGGCAAAACAGCAAATGCCTATTATAAGAGAGAGTATTGAATGTTTACGTAAACTTATGTATCGAGTTAAATAAATTATATTTCTTAGATTATATTATACACATATAAGGCGTCCCAGCTTTCATGACCCAAATTTCAGGAGAAGTTACTTGGGAGAGTACTTTCATTATATATTTAATGTGGGTTGTTCTCACAAAATATCTCGTTTCTCTTCTGGGTTACACAGTAATAACATCATGGAAAAAAAGAAATGTGTGTTTTTTTATTACCTGAGTTACGAACTTAAACCAAATTTCGATGATATCTGCAATTTTTATTATATCTAGCATAGATGTTTATATGACAACAAATTTCAAATTTGGATCTATAATTGATAAATCCATTCGGTGGTAATCCCGATTCCTTTTTTTTATATGGGTGTTCTTTGATTGAATTATTAGTAATCAATATCTCCGCCACTGATGAACTCTACATTAAAATTGTTTACCGGGATTAAAATGTCAATTCTTGGGACACTTCATGATACCATTCTGTGTATCAAATGTGGACACTAACAATTTCCAAATTTTAAAAAAATCCAATTTTTTTTTACTATATCTCCCGTCTGATCAGAAGTTAAGAAAATTTATATTATGTGGCTAATATACGCAACCTATTTTCAAATGTGCTTCATAACTATATGTAAATATCTGATTGAAGTAGTTGGGATACCATATACAACCAAATATTTACAGGTGGACAGAACCTACATTAAGCTGGATCGAACAAATGAACGTATTAAAGGCGCTCAGAACAGGTTTTCTAAAGTTATTAGTTTCGCGGTGTCGAATGGGGGGTTTAAGAAAAAAAATACATTTTTCATTTTGTTAGTTTCCAAACTATTGACATCATCTTATAGAGAAAAATCGAATTGATATGCAAGCAAGTTATCGGTGGAAAAAAGGAAGAATGTGCTGAGTTATTACTACAAATTCAAATGGAAATATGGGAAAAAAACAGGGATTGTTGTAGAGTTTGTTTCGTCTAGCTAAAAAAGAATTATCTGGACGATATATGTTGTTTCGCCTGATGCCCTTCAAATGAGGTCAAGTAACGATACTTTTTATTGCATAATTAAAAACCATCAACAATGTTGTAAAAATTCGTTTTATATAATTAAATACAAATTAAAATTATAATGATCACGACTAGTAGTTCAGTGAAATTGCGCTGTTTCATCAATTGAGCCCTAATACTAGTTCTTTACTCTCGAAACATATTACTTTCAAAACTAATAATTAACAGAGAATGCAGCCCCCATTTTGTCCGTAAACTCACCTCGCTTGGAAAATATATTTTTTTAATTATGTACTTCTTAACTTGAATTAGCAATTACCCTCCGTTATTTTTCATTTATTTATTATTTGACATTTTTAATTAAATTTATAATAATCATGACATTAATTACTTCTGTTCACGAGCTCTCTCCATGTGCTCTTCCCACTTTAATAACACAATGGATATGAGTCCGTATAAGCAACTATGAATAGAACTCAATTGTTAATGGCCAAACTTACGTCCGAGAGGATCATTTTGTGATACTAAATCATATTTTAAAAACGAAATGAAACAGTTTTAAATTATTCTATACATGTTGAAATTTGTTTATAGTTTTTTTCTTTATACAGAATGTTTCAGAATTGTACGTCACTATTTGATGTATTTATTCTTTAGTACTAAATTTTAAGAAAGCTCATATAAGCATGTATCGATCAGTAGCGAGGTTATACAATGTTAAAAGTTAAGAAAAATGTTGTTTTTACTTTACTGTGCTTGCTCTACTGTAGATAGAACTTTTAAATCTCATGTGTGTATTAGGAAATAAGTACTGCTTAATTCGAGAATAGATTGCCTCTATTGCCTCTATAGATTGCTTTAATTTCTATACCGGGTAGTGAATTTTTTAAGATTTTGGCACATAAAATTCTTAAGAAAAAATTTCTCTTGCACAACCGGTGAATTTAAATATTTTTGTTAAATTATTCAATCTATTACATAAATTTTATCTCCCCCGATTTTTCTGGGAGTGCTGTTTACTTTCTTCTAAATTAATAAATTTAGTTAAATCTTCAAACCTCAGGATTTTCAGATTTTTTGTTTTTTTTTCTGGATTTTCGAAATATATAATATGTAGTTTTAGTTTCTCTATATACTGTATTGTTTTATAAATATTTTTATGCTCCTATATCTCTATAAACAAATATACGCATACAGGGTGGTCGGAAACGACGTCGAAATATTTTAAAAGGTTATTCTAAAGTCTAAAATAATTTTAAAAATTTCTCGTAAACATACTTCAAAAATTACTTTTTAAAGAAGCTATAATTTCTTAAATGAGGAACTCTGAAGGTGGTTTTTATGCAATAGCTTTGAAATGATTTGAACTAATAATTGGGGATTTTAGTTAAAAGCGTCTCATACGTACATGTTGCCCTAACTTTATTATTTGTAATATTTCTTAATTTTTGAAATCAAATTACTGAATCGCAAATATTTTTAAGTAAAAAAAATTTTGTAATTTTACCTCGTTAGGACAGACCGTTTTCCCAAAAAAATTGTTTTTATAAACCGATGAACAATTACATAAATATTGAAATGCAATTTAATAAATATATGTAGTACGCATTCTTTTAATAGAAATATTTTTTTATTAGTGAGAAAAAACAAGACTAATATGACTAAGGATTGATCATCATTCACAATAAATGTTGAATATGAGCCTCCGTTCATCTCAATTAATTTTTTTATTGGTTTCGAATATAAAATTAACTTTCGAGTTCCTTTTTAAGAAGTTCTAGATCCTTTAAGAAGTAATTTTTATGGTACGTTTATATGAACTTTTATATTATTTTAATCATCCCCCAAAATATTTCGACATTGTTATCGGACATCTTCTATATAGTCAGCAATTTCGTAATTGCGCATTAACACCCCAATCAACTGTGCAATTCTATGAAAACTACTTGTTCATGAGTGTTTGTAAGCCTTATAGTATTTTCTATCCTCCCTAAAAGTTATACCATTGCTGAAAAAAGTTCTAGACGTTTGATACTCTAGTGTACCTGTGAGTTTTCCGAACTTCAGAGCACTTCCACTTAATTGTCAGCAAAGGGCTTGAGAGAGACTTTGCAGTTTCTCTGTAACCCTCAACACATTTTGATTATATTAAATTATAACACTTGTAAGAGTTATCAAGGATGATGTTAGAATTTTACATGCACTTACCATTGCCGACTTATTGTAGAGACATAAATGAAAACTAAATTGCGCAATAATAATTGGTAATCATTAAAAACCTCACTTATTAACACGGAAATATCAAAGTCATGTTTTAAATATATTCATATAATATCTGTTTTAAACTTTGCTCATTTAAAGACAAATATATGATACTTAAGAACATTGTAGTGTTTTAAGTAAACATTAATAATATACATGCGATTGAGAAACTACAAAATTGAATAATACTGCGTTTCAAGAAATAAAATTAGTTTTATGTCGTTTATAATGGAGCTTTTTTATGTATACTGGGTGTTTCACAAAGTTTGTGACAAACAAAAAATTTATAGGGGACATTGCAGTCAGCAATTTTTGCATAGAAACTCCTAGTAAATAATGTGTCTTTTGGCTTCAGAGTAATTTTTGTTCAAAGGACTGTGATATTTAACTTAAGTGAATACATCTAAAACAAGTAAAATAAACGTTTTTAGTCTCTTAATAAAAGTTTATCGATTGCATTCTTAAACTTGATGTTATTGAAAGTTGATTTTTATTTTCATGGTGTATCCGCACATTTTATGTGTATTGTGCAAGTTCATCTAAATCAACATTTTTGTGGGCGATAGATTGGATAAGGCGGACCTATCAGGTGGCTAGTGCGAAGTCCCAATTTAAGCCCGTCAGATTTTTTTCCCTAAGACTACATACAGTTGTTAGTGTAAGAAACTTTTGCAGCCACCTGAGAGAATCCGCTAGGGAATCTAATAGCATCCTCTCTTCTTGCAGTAAGATCCGCACTTCTTACGTGAGCGTGATTCAATGTTGCAAAGAATATATTTATGAAACTAGGATGGAGGTCATAATTTTGAACGATTATTATATATTTTAGCGTTACCTTTAAGAAAAGTTAATTAAACATCGAATTCTTTTGATCGCAACAAGCTAACATTACGTTTTTGCACTAAAATGACTATGGAGCCAAAACGGCTAATTTTCGACCCGTGGTTTCTATGTAAAAAATGTTTATTGCAATATTCCCTATAACTTCCTTAAATTTGGCATAATTTTTTGAAAGATCAAATATATAAATGTAAAACAAATTGTTTTTCGATGCTGATGTTGTTTAGAGTTCAGTTGTCAGGATTATTAGTTTCTCAATAATTGAAGAAATTTTTATTTAGGTGTGTGATTTCATTTTTTGTCATATTGACTGGGTTTTAATTAAAATATAGAACATTTTCTTTTCCATATAGTCCAGGAATCAAGCTCACTGCAAAAACTTATTGAAATAGATTAAAATGTCAATTTCTACCATAGTCTGTCTATGAAACTACGAATTGTTGATTTCTAATCTAATAATTGGAGAACATGGCGTCAATAATCTTGTTTCAATATTTTTACATCCATTCAATGAACAGCCGTGAACACACTTTGATGTATTGATTGCTGTTTTGAACATTTTAACACTGTGAGCGGGTGTTATTTTATTTAAAAATAATTTTTACATGGATATTAATTATGAAATCAAACTTTTCTAAAGTGCAATAGTATTTCATTTTTATTGATAGGAATAAATGTTACAAAACTTGAGGAAAAAAAATCCTTCACCATATCATCCAGAAAACAAAGTTAAATTGCCTACTTTAAACACCAGCAATTACTATATTCATTATTATTATGAAACACTACAAAATAATTAACTTCATAGTTACAACATATACAGGATCTCCCTGAAATAGCTGCACAATGGTTGGCCAAAAAATTTCTGACCACAAAAATAAGGCGTTCTAAAAATAGGGAAACTTGCCTTTACCCAAATTGACGTATCGGGACGTGAAAGGGATATTTTTATAATACGTAGAAATATTAAAAATGACATATAATTTATAAACAAATGTCTGTATTTTTTATTACTCCCTGTACGAAATACTTAATTTTTTATTCTACCACAAGGTGACTGTATTTTAAACCTTGCAAAATTTTCATCAAGCATACAGTTTTTCTACATATATAGAGCACCATTTGTATATATATTTACACACATAATACAGAAACGAAGTTTTTTGTCATCAATAGTGTATTTAGTTAACTGTATAAATAAATAATTATAACATACGGCGCAATACCTGTAAAATTACTACATGTGAGGGTTAATTAAAAAAAACCTTGCGTTACGTGTTGCCCTTCAAACGTCAGACGTTGATTAAGCACTTTGCTATTTTGCAATCACACATGTAGTTAAGATTCATTAATTCCACAGACAGTCCCCTAGCATTTCAACGCCTACTTCAAATTTGTTTTTAATGATCGCCCAGTATTTATAAACGTAAACGTTTGATATCCTCAGACTTGAAGTCAGTTCTGAAATTAGTAATAAAACTTCTTCCATTAATGAATTTGATCGCGGACAAACGCTCACCGCAAATTCAACACAGCTTTAATTTCAGTTGGAGTCAGTCTCCATGTAATGGCCCCATCAGCGTTGCCCCAGTACTCGTTAATCTCATCCATATGGTCAAAATTTAAAACTGTGGCTATTTGAGTTAACCTGGCGAATTGATCTCTAGCTGACCAACAGGTCCCCGCAGTTATATAACCGGCTACTGAGCGGACTTCTTTATCCAAGATTAATCCACCTAACTAAATGAAAAAACAAACATGATCTTCATTAACAAAAAATCGTCAATTTTTAACTCGATTAAACTGAGTCTTCATGATGACTTTCTCGAATCGCTGCGTCACTTCCGACGTCAGAACTTGGATGAAATTGTCGTAATTATTGGAAGTGAGGATGTCTTTAAACGAGGACAACAATGTCTCTAGGTTCATGATTAAAGTTTGGGCGAAAGATTCGCCTGCTTCGTATGAAGATAATTCATCCTGAAGAAAATGTATTTAAAGGAAATAGACCGAATAATGTACAGTTCTTGCCTCTGTTAACTGATGGCTGAAATTCAAAAAATTATCTACCCAAGGATTGACCCTGGGTTTAATAACTGTGCTCTTTAATTGCTGTAAGCCATAGTCAATTATTTCAGTGAGTCGTGCGCTTACTCCGGATATGCCAGATAAGCAACTTTCTAGTTTACCCTGTTCCTTGACAGTCATGTTTGGACATGCCGCCTCGATTTCCTTTATTATACTGTCAACTAAAGCAGTGACGTATTCGGTACTGGTGTCAGCGTTATTTAAAGCAATCTAAAAAAAATCTAGTTTCAATTTCATTGATTTGGCGGGAAATTGCAGTACTGAGATTTGCGTTGCTTTTCAATTCAGACTTGTAAAGAAAAATCAGAAATATGATTAGGGAGTAATATTTTTCCTACGATAAAAGCTGTCCTTGATTGCTCTGTGTCACCAGGTTGCAGCCTTCCCTGCTGAAAGGAGTTTTGCAGTACGTTATAGGCTTGAGTTAAGTCTAAATATCCAGAAGGATACCCCTGCTTTAAACGAGTTTTTAAGACATCGCAATAATCATTCTCCAACACGCGACAGGCATTATTAATTGTAACACAGATACCATCCAAACTTCCCGTGGAGATTGACCGCCTAAAACATTCATTTATAAACAACAAAATATGTTCAAAAATCCGCAACAAACCTAATGCATTTTCTGATAATGAAAAAAGTGTCGTCTACCATGCTAGAGGTTTGCAAAGACGCCTCTACTGCGTCCATAGTAACAGCTTTTGCAACCGATTCTTCCATGAAATACTGTTCAAACCTCAAATAGTGAGAAAGCAAATCATGCTTGCACTGAGTCATTTCACTATTTAAAACTAGCTGCTCTAGGGATTTGGTCTGTTTAATTTTCTGTTCAGAATCTGTTATTCCCACCTCTACATCAGCCTGCGGAATAACTATTATTTACGAGTTGATGAGGAGATAAATTGACTTACCAAAACCTTTCTTTGAATAAACTTGATATACAACTCGCACCTAAAATGCATTAAAGTGATCTCTCCTATAAGAATATCTAAATCTTTTGGATCAATTTTCTCAAGTTTATTGAAACTGCCACTTGAAGTCATCCGCGAAAGTTCTGAAATTTGCTAAACCAACTTTTAAGTAAATTTTACAAAACTCTCAAATTTCTTACTTGAGCTTTCTTCTGTATCTGACGTGCCTTGGACCACTCAAACACAATCCGTTTAATTTGCTTATCACACTCTTTCTGTAAAATGCTAACAGCAGAAATCAGCTTTCCTGGACCATAATAAGTCTCAAATAAGGGCTGATGTGTGTCAATCACTCTAGCTAACCCCTCAAATAACAGAATCAATGTATCAGCAAAGACTATTGGGTAGCGTTTATCTGCTAATGGGGTTATTATAGCAGATTTCAAGTTTTTATCAGCAGTAAGTGCGATTTTGGTGCGGAGAAATGTGCAGAAATTTTTTATTCCTTTCAAAAATTATAATAAAAATTAAATAAAATAACAATAACAACACTAATACCCTCTTCATGCATTCCAAGTAAGGGAAAAATCTTGAAGAATCTCTCAATTGAACCTAAATCCTCATTGTTAACAGCCTCATTAAACTTATGTTCTACTATGGCTCTAAGTTGTGCTGCAGCTTCCTGCAAGGTTCTCACAGATTTAAGCGTATCAGACATATTGTTTATATCATTGGCAGTTCTCTTTAGCAATGATTGATCCATGGACAGAAACCTATGAACATGAGCTGCCCCCTTTTCATAATCTAAATGCAATATCGCCTGTTGCACTCCTTGGGAACATATTTCCAAGTCAATAAGGTCATTAACGCGCAACAGACATTCATCCACCCTTCCCTATAAATTTCTTTTAATTTTGTGACCTGTTTAGTTGAATTATTAATGGACAAACCCTAGCTGTATCTAGCTGACGAATTTTGCTGCTAATCTTCTCGGAGCTGTCCGAAATATCATTAATTGTATTCACGAGATCTGAGGCTTCATATTTGATCACTTTGAGGGTAGGGATTAACAGAGAGAGGCTCTTTATTTTGTCTTCAATATAGGTTTGTTGATTTAGCATTCCATTCAGCTCATTTACCAAGGATTCCTGTATGTTCCGAGATACTTCATTAAAATTATGTTAATTTAGGGCAACTTATCTATACAACTAAAGAGGGGGATTTGTAATAAGTTTGTTAATCATTAAAGTTTCCAATAAATTTTCTTTATTGAAATGCCGGATAATTTTCCTTCGCCACATTGATCAGAAACAGGAAAATTTTTGACAATTTGAAAATCTTAGTAATTTCTAGCTTTAGACATAGAAAAGACATTAAGAGAGCACGAGTTCAAGATATTAAAAAATATTAACAATCCTGAAAATAGGTAGAAGTGTATTTATGTACTTTATTATCCATTATTAAAACTTTCAAGGTCAAGATCTAGGTTTTTAACTTTCAAAGTTTAACATTATCACACTTTAACTGATATTTGAGCTCTAAGTCGTGGAAATCAGTACATGTAAAAAAATTAAAGAGTCATTAATGATAAAAAACTTTGAAAAAAATAAGGTTGTGATAAAAGTTCAGGATTTACTTTAACCACATTTTTTAGGCTCAAACTTGACTAATGTAAAGATGATGGGTCTTCAAACTAATCAAAGTCACCTTTCTTATCAGTAAAATAAGTACAAGCTAAACTATCATGACAATAATTAAGCTAAAGTTAAAGGAACTGCAAACCAATTCAAGTGAAGTTGTTTCATGTTTAATAAATTATAATTTATGTTTTGTGGGATCAAAACGTTTTGATTACAAGACAACTGATTTAGAAAAACAAAACAAATCAACTGTGACTCTTGGCTAAAGTTCAAAGAAGGTGAAAACTCAATTAATTGACTTCAGGCTGAAAGAGATGTTACTGTTAGCAATTTGGTTGCAGTGATTTTGATTTTGTTTTGTATTATTAATTTGTGAGGTACTATACATCAACATAGTTTGATCAGAAATGACACATCAAATCTTTTTGACAAACTTACCTCTTCAAGTTTAAGCTTTTCCAGTTCCTGAAAACATTCCTGTTCAATGTCAGGAAAGGAAATGCCTTCAGTAGACATTATTATATTTTTTTGGTTATTCCTATAGAAGTTAAGTAAATTTTACTGAAATTTGTGAGAATATTTCAATTTAACTCCCTAAATGATTATTTTAAGGGCTTCTTTTACACGTATTAAACTCATGATAAATTTGCTTCTAGAAATAAAGATTTTTATTGGTTTTGTTTAATTATTGTTGTTGATTACTATTACAACAGATTACAGGTCAATAAACTTCGAATATGGGTTATAATAACTCTTAATAATACTATAATTAATTAATAGAAAGAAGTTTTATTTAAAAAGCACCAAACAACCAAAAAAAATTTAAGGTTATATACAGTTGCAGTCAGTGTCACCGATCAGCTGATTACCGATAGAAAAATATATGAACCATGTATGTGTCTCATTTTGCACCGTAAATACCAACATCTATGAGAAAGATAAACAGCAGCATTAAAGAAAACCAGATCAAACTTAATACATCGTTTTTTTTTATCTCAATTCATTGATTAAACAAAGATAGAATTAGCTTAAACCATAGAAGTTCAAACAAAATCCATTCTATTGGCGATCCTGCTCTGTCATTGAAAACAAAAAATTCCCTAGAGAAGTTTACTCAGGCGTGAACATGTGTTGGGTTGGCATTTTGATTGTCAAAATAATAATTTCAGAAAGATAAAACTTTGCACATTTTCATATTTCCCCGATTATTCTCCTAAATATAAATCAAGAGATATGAACAAATCAATAGTGTAACGTCTATTTCACCCACTAGTAAACATATGCAGGTTACATACTGAGCGAGATTCCAACCTTCAAACCTCAACCATACACCCATCAAAATGCCCCTGTTTGGAAAGTCGCAAAAAGGCCCTGCCGAGGTGGTTAAAGCCCTCAAAGATGCCGTAAACGTACTGGAAAAGGGGGACAAGAAGGCGGAGAAGGCCCAAGAGGACGTTTCAAAGAATTTGGTCTTGATCAAAAACATGCTATATGGGACATCAGAAGCAGAGCCTCAGACTGATATAATTGTGGCTCAGCTGGCGCAGGAACTATATAATAGCAATCTTTTGTTGATGCTGGTGCAGAACTTGAGTAGGATTGATTTTGAGGGGAAAAAAGATGTGGCACAAGTGTTCAATAACATTTTGAGGAGGCAGATTGGGACTAGGTCTCCTACTGTCGAGTATATTTGTACTAAGTCTGAAATACTGTATACGCTTATGAGTGGGTTAGTTGCATGATTTGTATTAGTTGATAAGTGCTCATATGAATTGGTTTTAGGTATGAGCACCAGGAAATAGCTTTAAATTGTGGAACTATGTTAAGAGAATGTGCACGATATGAGGCTTTAGCTAAAATCATGTTGTATTCTGAAGATTTTTATAACTTTTTCCGTTATGTTGAAGTGTCCACCTTTGATATTGCCTCAGATGCATTTTCAACATTTAAGGTGTGTAAATGAATCCAAAAAAATATGTATTTTTTCTCTATTGAAAACCCTTTGTTTACAGGAGCTTCTAACCAGACACAAAATTTTATGTGCAGAGTTTTTAGAGCTAAACTACGACAAAGTTTTTAACCATTATCAGAGGTTACTCAACTCAGAGAATTACGTTACAAGGCGTCAGAGTCTCAAGCTTCTTGGCGAGCTACTGTTGGATAGGCATAATTTTACAGTAAGCATTTAACATTTATCATATATATATCATTGATCATACTCTCTCTTTCAAAAAATTGTAACGTCATTGTAATTTCTATTTGTAAAATCAATAGGATGAAGGTGTGAGGATAATATTAAGCTTCTATTGATACATTATCCCTTATCTTAATTATGACATTAGAGTTAGGTGATATGTGTTTCTGTAGGATTGTGAGTCATAACGTTCTTGCTTTGATTTGATGTTGTTTGGTTAACTGAATTTATTTCTCATTTTATTTTCTTTCAGGTAATGACGAGATACATTTCCAATCCAGATAACTTGAAGCTCATGATGAATATGCTAAAAGAGCGTTCTAGAAATATCCAGTTCGAGGCCTTCCATGTTTTTAAGGTACTCTAATGATTATGACTGAATTGACTTGATTACATTTAACTTTCCTTCAGGTATTTGTAGCAAATCCAAATAAACCGAAACCAATTTTGGACATTTTACTGCGAAACCAGGAAAAACTGGTAGAGTTTCTAATGAAATTCCACACGGACCGGTGCGAAGACGAGCAGTTTAACGACGAAAAAGCTTACCTTATTAGGCAAATAAAAGAGCTTAAGCCCTTAGCTGGGCACTAACCCCATCCTTCATTTTTTCAATAAAACACTGGATTCCTGTAATAATTATTACTATTGTTGCTAGATTTGATTTTAATTTTAATACGTGCAAATTGGCTAAACTATTTTAGTAAGAAATTGAGCTGGAGTAAACAAGTTTTTATAGGTATTTATAGCGGCTTAAAAGATTCTGAAACTATTAGACGATCAAGTGAATAGTTTAGGTTTCCATGATTTTAATTAGACTGTGTCGTATAATTATTTTATGTCTTCTGTATATCGGGAAGTTTTATTCTTAGCTTTGGGCGTTCATTGCTTGATTGGACCCCGTGAAAGGCCTGTTTAACCGATGAACCTTCAATGAAATTACACCTAAATGAGTAATCGTCAGATTATATTATGTATTTATACTTCACAAGTATTGAAAATAAATTCTTCATATTGTTTAAATGAGTGTTTTTGTTTAAGCTTGTGTTTGTTGGATCTTCATTTAAAGACGCTTTAAAAATAACAAAAATGAGTATTTACTTCATATATGTCAAAAAATAAAAGAAATGTTTTAATCCAGTTTGTGCAGACGTATCAAGTTCATTGAAACGATTCAATCTAGCATAGCAAGCATAAAAGTATGGGTCCCCTATATAAATAATAATAGAACTTCTTACTTTTTACCTAATATGTACGTATAAAACTTATTTGAAAGACAGAAAGAAAGGAGATAAAAGTCTCGTTAAATAATTATGCCTTTTTAAAACTTTGCTCATTCAGTTTCTGATGGGTTCGGCTATATGATTAAAAAGTTATTTTGCTGACAGTGCCTTCCATATAACTTTTGTTCGTGTGGGAAGGTCGATGTTGAAGTATAAATAAATTATGTCTGTTCCGCATTAAGTGCCCGTGCTGCGCGCTAAGAGTGCCAATGGTCAGTGTAGGAAACTGATCAAACATGAATTAGACAATATTATATATATATAGTCATGCAAGCAAAGTTAAAATATTCGTGGATTTATAGAAGTTTTTGCGGTTCTCTTCATTATTCGAACCGCCCAGTGATATTTCTAAGTGCAACTTTTTGCCACCTAATCATTATTATCAAACCCGTTCTTGCCTTAAAAACAACCATTTCTGCTATTCCACCGACCTCTACCGGACTACTATATCAAATTTCGCAAAGAAAATAAATAGCACTTGAGAGTTTGGGTTAGTTCGGATTAGTTGAACTTACAATCTTAAGGAATCCCAAGAAAGCTGGTCGGTTCCTTTTCTGATTAACAATAAAGATATCAGTGGATCAAGAATAGATCCCGGTACAACCCCTTTTATAGAAGAGGAGGGGGTAAAATGCATTTCCATTTATATCATAAAAGTAGGAAAGCTTTCCTAGTAGAATCGGGTGTGATTCGCAATTGAAAGCCTTTCACAGGTCGGAGAATACCGAAAATACACTTTAAATGTTCTTATAAAGCCCAACCACATCCTTACCAAATCTCTGAATAGCTTGTATTGTAGATAAATTTTTCTATAGCCAACGTTCAATTTTGGGCGCCATATTATTTACATATTGATACGTGATTTGCCTTGCAGCGCTAAAGAAGGCAAATATACTATTTGTATCTATAGCACCAATATTTTGTTCGCCTCTGACTCTTCAAACGGCTCATTGGTGGTACCGTTAATGGTATATGAAAAAACTGAAAACCGATTTGGTGTTAACGAACTCCTTTTGAACCCAAAAAAGCCCAGCCGAACCGCTTTTGCTATTTCAGGCTTAACAATACCTCAGAAGTAACGTTCCTGGTCGTTGTACCTGAACTAGGGTTACAATGGGGGAAGACCATTGAAATAGTTATCTTCGTATTACTTTTCATGGTGTTTTTGTCAAGATATGAAAATTTTTTACTCATCTTTTAATTTTTATTCGATACTCGTATGGGGAGACATGGTGAGGACACATTAGATTTTGGATCTGAAACAGAAGGTGGTGGTAAGAGTGACGCGTGTAGTACGATATAAGAATGAACGTTTTTTTTGTGATACTGAATGCAATGACTGTATCATCCTTGAATACAGGGTATTTTAAAACATGTGTTCGCAAATGAAGGGTATGATTCTTTAGCTCATTGTAAGAAAAAAGTTCCTGTTATCATAAGCCCTCAAGCGTATTGTTTGAGATATAAAACTCAGCTTTTGTATACATATTATTATCAATATTAGCTGGTTTTAAGTGCTAATTACAATTTTTTTCAAATTGCCAATGCTGTCTACTCAAAAAATATTCTTGGTCAAAAGTATTAAACCGAACCATATTTCAGAAAAATGGTATTTATAACGAAAAATATGAAGAAATAGTGAAAAAAATCTAATTTTCGGAAGAATCCCTAGATAAAAGGTCTTACACTTATTATGTGTGATAAGGATATAACATTTGGTTTTTTAATATCCTTCACGCTGCAACGTCATCAAGGTTTAGATTTAAATCCATTTTTCTAGTGTGTGTTACTGGATCGTTTTCGATTTCTTCAAGAACAGCTTCTTTCATTTGCGGAGGAATCAGGTCAGGTTGCCCATTTCCTGCAGTTCTTGTATGAAAACTTCCAGTTTGATGTAGACGTTCGTGAATACGAATAAATGTTTTTCAATTTTGGTAACTGTCGGTTTTGAAATCTTTCTTGATATACTCGTCTGGCTTTTGCTGCATTTCTATCGGCAACGCCGTAAATAAAATGCATTGCACACATTTCGCTATTAGTGAAAGCATTCATAATTCTATCACTAAAGCAAACAAAATACTAAAAATAAGCCAAATTAATTAGGTAAAAAAAATACGACAAAACATGTTGCTATTTTTTTTTATGTCTGAATATGGTTCACTTTGAAGCTTTTAACCAAGAGCATTTTTTTGTTGCAGCAAACATTGGTGTTTTAAAAGTTGGTTTTAAAGTGTCAATTGTCTCAGTGCCGTGGAAATTTGGGGTGCAAAACCTCACACAAACCTTAAAATCTCCATCACTGGCCTTTAAAAAAATTGAGTTAGCGCTCAAAATTAGTTAATATTAATGATAATATGTGTACAAAAATTGAATTCTGTACTTCAAATAGACATGCATCGTCAAAAAACAAAAAAAAACTTTACTTTTAACACCCTGTATCTCGAAAACGGAATGTTTGCGGACCCATATTAATAAGAACTTTTTTTTCTTATAATGAGCCAATAAATCATGCCCTTAATTAGAAGACACATGTTTGAAAACATATTGTATACTAGGATTGACATAGAGATTAGCATGGATATAATACAAGGACCAGACACCATTTGGCTTTCAAACAAGGATGTTGGGGGAAGTAATAGAATTTAGGGTAGTCCTCGGTAATGGACAATAAAATTTCAGCAAGAAGCCGTTCCATTAAAAGCTTTCAGGAGGCAATTAAAGCATATTTTCTCGAAAAAGTTTCTATGCATTGAACAAATATCCGAACTAAGATTTCAGCGAATGCTATCGGTATGCAAAGCCTTTAGCCAGGGACCGACTAGTGTATGCAATTTTAAATATACGTGGTGTCTTGAATAAAGTGAGTTCTTAAGGGATTGCGGGAACGGTAACAGATGCAGGGTGATTTAAATTAGAAAAGAGATGCGCATTTTTGTATTCGTAAAGAAGAAATTCTAAAATTAAGAATATGTCAAAACATGGGCAAAAACTGCAAGCTCTAAAATTATAAATTATGGGTAAACCGTTTGAATAATTCTTTGAAATTTGGCGATTCTCTTTTATTGAAAACTGTCAATTGAGTGACATCTTCAGAATTGCTTTAGGCCTTCTAGATTTCAAGCAATTATATCCAATTTTGTTATTTCTGATGACTGCCATATTGGATTTTGGGTCGAATGGGCAAGGAAAAAGCTTTTTGACCATTTATGACAAAGGTGCCCTTGGACCTGCCAAAGTGGAAAAAATAAACAAAAGCATCATTTCACCTAATTAGGCTTAAAAACAAATGATTTCATTTATAATTGAAAAGCACCACTGAACTTTACTGTTGCTTTGGATACTTTCGTGAAGTGCCAACAAGTAATTCTTCATTATTGTTGTATTTAATGTCAGTTTGTACTCTTTCAAATTTAAATGTTTTACACTTTCGACTGGCAGAAGTTTTAAAGAAATAAAAATATGGAACGGTTTTCAAATTAAGAAAAACTGGAGATGAATGGCTGTCCCATTTTGAGTGGAAGAAATGCAGGACAAGCTGAAAATGTGTATTTCCAGGGGCATCTAAAGAGACGTTAACCCCTCAAGACCTGAAATAAAATCATTTGGAATTTGTTGATACTTCACGAAAGTATCTATAACAATATTGAAGTCCACTGGTGCTTTTGATTATAAAACAAAACAGTTATTTCTAAGTTTAGAAATGTGAAATAATGCTTTTATTTATTTTTTCTACTTTGGTAGGTCCAAGGGTACGTTTGTCATACAAGGTTAAAAGGCTTTTTTAATCGATTATAAGCCGCCACCAACAACCAAAGAGGCTTTCTTTCAGAATTTTGAAACTTACAAAAACACTACGAAATTAAAAAAATGTGAAGGTTTCAAATTTTCAAGACAAAAAATAGATGAATATTAGAGGAACTGCATAGATGAAAATTACTTTTAAGTTTAAGAAAATTCACTTGTTGGGAAACTTTTGTTAAGTGCGTTTTTCTTCAATCTGGATAATTACCAAAAAATAGTTTTTAAGTACAAACTGGAAACATCAAAGCGTTGAGGTCCAGGTCCAAGTTGTTACATCATAAAAGCAATTATGTCGTAAAACGCTTTTGGTATCTTTGAGAAGAGTAACAGGTTCCTAAAGAAGGGAAAAGGTCTTACAGTGCCCCTGGCCAATTTAGTGAATAAATGCTTTGAAACAGGAATTTTTCCTGAGAGACTTAAAGTGAGCAGAGTCAGCCCTATTTATAAAACAAGGTAATGATGGGGTTCTCCCTATTTACATACCTACAGGGTGTCTTCGAAAACTCTATCCAATGCTCTACTGTACTGTGCTGGGATAGAAAATAAAATAATTTAGTCTTTATTCAAAAGTTGATTATTAGAGAGCAGTTGGCGAAAACGCCGAAATGAAAAAATCATTTTTTAATAATTAAATGAATTGGTTTAAGAACTCCCATTAAAAACTTTTTTTTTAATTTTAACTTTGCCACCTTGTAGCTCTGTAATTATTAACTTCTGGATTAGGGCAATTATGAATGAATCGTATAGATCTCAGTAAATTGTGTAGGGCGTTGTAAAATTCTTTTCGGAAACATTTTGCATTTCTTTGGATCGAGGCCAGTTAATTTACAATTTCTAAAAAATGCTAATAATTTTCTAATTTGCTGGGCCTGATATGTATGTTGAACTTGGTGGAAGTTTTCCGCCCAAGATGACCGATGGCCATCTTAAGACAGACAGGAAAAACGGGCTTACGCATGCATTACTTTAGGAGCAAAATTGTTAGTTAATTGAATTCCCATGAGGGGGATCAATTCAACTACTTACTTTTGCTAAAGGCAGTTTAGTTACGTTCAAAGTTCCATTAGGTACCTAATACAAGTAATTAGAACTAGACCCCTCCCATAGATACCTACCCTGCCAGTAATTACGCATACCTCAATGGAAGCTTTGAAGTTTTGGAAATGCACTTTCAAGCACTATTGTTTTAGAAACAGCTCCAAAAGTGTAAGAGAGGGTTGTGAAGTCGAAATTATCCAATTTTTAATTTTTAATTTTTAATTTTTAATTCTTAAGTACCATTTATTTAAATACGGTCTACCTTAACTCCTCAATTGTTAAATAATTCTTAATCCCTAATTTTCTTTGCCAATGCATAAGTCGCCAATTTGAAATTTTAGGAGAGAATTCATGAATAATTTTTTTTTCTTAATTTTTGGGTAGGTAAAGGAGGTCAATGATTATTTTGGGTTTAAAACGCGCAGAATACCTGTATTCCTCTTTTGGAAGTAGGTTTATTGCAAGAATCGCTTCAAATAATAGATTAGAAAAGCAACTTTCAAAAAAATCAGTGTGGGATAATTACCAGTTAGCCAATTATCAACACGACAATCTTAAAAGCTTACGTAAACCACCTTGCCAATTTAGACTAAGCATTACCAATTAAAAATTAAAATTAGAAATAAATAATTAAAAAATTAGATAAAGGCGGCCTTACAGGGCTCATGACGACTACTAATTTCAAATATGAGTGTAAGGCTATTGATCGGTGAAATCCAGAGGTATTGAAGTTCAGTGTTTCAAAGGGGCTGAAAATATGTGGAAAAAAATATTTTCGAATTTTCTGAGGTGCTATTTTTTTAACTCAATTGATTTAGTAAGTAAAATATCGAAGGTGGAAGTTTCCCTACATATTCCATAAAAATATGTTTATTTTAACTTTGTTACAGCAGAATTTAGTATCGAAAATTCATTAAAAACCACAAACAACATGTTATGTTTCCAATTTTCGATTCACAAACAACACTCATGGGAACCCAAAATTGCGGTCGCGTCTCTAATCTCTGATAGTACTATAAAGGACTAGAAATCACTGAGTTTGGTACATTACCTAAACCGCTTCAGTTCAGGTTACTGTACGTGTTTCTTCTTCATTGTCTATTACTCAAGACATAACTCACGATGTCTGATAAGAATAATCTTCTTTTGCTTTTCGATCGCCCTCAGGAACCTGTGTTTATGCCCAAAGGCGACCAAAGGAAAGCTTTTGCAGTACCTCCAGAGTATTTGGTAAGAATTATAAATATTCACATTTGAAAACTATTTGTTTTAATCCACTTTTGCATGCATCAGAGCGACAAGTACCGGCCAATAGGAACTCAAGTGACCACCCGATTCGGAGAAGAAGCCTCGGAAAGAATCCCCGTGAAACGCATCTCCATCCCTCCATTAGGGGAGATTTTAGAGCTCTCTAGGGACTCTAATTTTTCGTTGTTCATTCCCAAACATCGCAAAATAGCAGGAAGGCTCATCGACATCTTTTTGGGTAAAACAAAAAATCAATTATTTATTCCTCCGCACATTTATGGTTTTATACAGGGGTTCGTAATGTGGATGACTTACTGGCGGTGGCAGTTTACGCCAGGGATCGCGTCAACCCCCTTTTATTCAATTACGCCCTTTCTGTGGCACTTCTCCATAGAGCAGACACTCAAGATTTAGATGTTCCTTCCATCATTCACTCATTCCCGGATAAGTACGTCGACAGTAAGGTTTTCTCTAAAGCCAGAGAAGATGCCACGGTAGTCCCTGAGGGATCTAGGGTATGTTTTCTTATAGTTTCAAAAATATATATGTAAAAGCCCATTCGCAGATGCCAATAGAAATCCCCCGAGATTACACTGCCTCAGACTTAGAAGAAGAGCACCGTTTGGCTTACTTCAGGGAGGACATTGGTCTCAATCTGCATCACTGGCATTGGCATTTGGTTTACCCCTTTGAAGCTGCCAGGCAGATTGTGGACAAAAACAGGCGCGGAGAGCTTTTCTATTATATGCACCAGCAAATTGTGAGCCGGTAAGCCTCAAGAATACCCTTAAAATTTTTGCAAAAAGTAGCATTTTTTATTTGTAAACGTGCAGCTACAATTTTGAACGTCTCTGTAACAACATGCAACGCGTGGAAAGATTTATCAACTGGGATGGCCCAATTAAAGAGGCCTATTTCCCTAAGCTAGACAGCTTGGTGGCCAGTAGGGCCTGGCCGCCCAGGGTAACTGGCCAAAAGCTGCAGAATCTTCGCAGAGAGGTTGATGGGATTAACCTCGATGTGGACGACATGAAGAGGTGGAAGGATAGGATCTACAATGCTATTCATTCGGGGGTAGTCAGGGACGTAAGTACGACCAGAAAAATATTTATTTGATTTATAACATACTGACCACTAAAAGAAGTAACATATTAAATTGACAAGTTACTTATCTTAGACTAGTGAAATCTTTGAGTAGAGTGCCAAATATCTGAAGCGAGAACTTGGGCATTGGGCACAATAGTGTACACACCTTTAAGGGTTTGCTACTAATGTCATTAGGCATAATAAACGAAATTCAATATTTCAGAGAACGGGTAAAGATATTCAGCTCACTGAAAACGAGGGAATTGATGTTTTGGGCAATTTGGTCGAATCCAGCATACTCTCAACCAATCGCGACTTTTACGGAGATTTGCACAATACTGGACACATAATGCTTTCATACATTCACGACCCGGATCACAGGCATTTGGTAAGGTCTAGTTTTATATTTCAAGTTTATATCTTACTCGAAGTTTAAGCTTAAGAACTTATTTCATATCCCTATGTCGGATTGCTAATTGGTGCCTCAAAGGCTTAGAAGAAAATGTGTCGTATAAAAGTTTTTGGTCATTAAGAGGTGCGAACTTAAAAATTATTTTCCAATATACAGGGTTCGTTATAAAACAGTGGTAGGACCAAATTGTTTTTTTTAACCTAATTTTTGTCGATTTTCGGATTTATCGCCAAATTTCAAAGTCGGATTATGCAAAGGCTATTATGTCAAAATTTTACTGTTTGCAAGTTCTTCGGGAAATTTCGAAAATTTTGATAGCTTCAGGGTCTCGCGAAAATCGGTATTTTAGCCTGACCACTGCGAATTTAGGAATCGGTTTTAGAGGGCTCCGATTGGACCTAATGAGCTACGTTCAGAGTTATCTATAGGCCCCGAAATAAGCCTCCAAAGTTGTATAATCATAAACTTCAATACCTTGCGCATTTCAAATGGAATGCACCAGATTTCTCGAGGGCATCCATCCCAAACCTTTTTGAAAGATAAAAAAATTAACACTCTGCATCTTGGAAACGAAGTGATTTCGGACCTCACTTGATTTGATCGAAAAATTTTGTTTTTATGAGCTTCTGCATCCCCTAAAAATTTATCGGTATGTTTAAAGAACATCCTGTATTTTATATGCGACGTTTGTTCTGGTTTCCATTAGGAATCGTTTGGAGTGATCGGAGACTCAGCAACTGCTATGCGAGATCCGATATTCTACCGCTGGCACGGATTCATCGATGATCTCTTCCAGGAGTTTAAGGCCACTCTTCCCAGATACACTGAAAATCAGGTGAGTATTTTTTTAAAGGAAACTAGATCAAGTTAATCTAATTACTCTGCAGCTTAATAATCCTGGAGTCACCGTCCAGTCCATTGAGGTAGATGTAGCAGGTGGCGGACGTAACGTTCTGCAAACCTTCTGGCAACAGTCCGATGTGGATTTATCCAGAGGAATGGACTTCCAGCCTCGAGGATCCGTGTTTGTTAGGCAAGTATTTACGTTTTAATTAACTACTGTTATTTTACAGATAATTTTCTTTAGATTTACCCATCTTCAACACCGCCCATTCACCTATAAAATCGGGGTTCAAAGTAACCAAGCCCGAGAAGGGACCTGTCGCATATTCCTGGCACCTAAATTTGACGAAAGAGGCAACCCTTGGCTGTTCCGAGATCAAAGACTTCAGTTTATTGAATTGGACAAATTTAAGGTCAATTGTAAGTAAGCAGATATGCGGAAACAAGCCTTATTTGACCACCAACACCTTAGTGCGCCAGGGTCAAAATACAATAACCAGAAGCTCTGCCGATTCCTCGGTGACCATTCCGTTCGAACGGACTTATAGGGATTTGGATACATCCAGACCTCAAGGGGGTGACGCTCTGGCTCAATTTAACTTCTGCGGCTGCGGATGGCCTGACAATCTCCTTATTCCAAAGGGCAGCCCTGAAGGGTTCGCTTGTCAGCTGTTCGTGATGATTTCTAATATCGCTGACGATAGAGTGAGATAATTGTATCAATTACTCAACAGAATTATTTCCAATTTATTTTTTAATGTAGATAAACCAAGATCCCGCCGGACAATGCAATGACGCGGATTCCTACTGCGGAATCAAGGATAAGCTATATCCAGATAGACGTTCCATGGGCTATCCCTTCGACAGGATGCCTAGGGATGGAGTGGATACTCTGCAACAATTCCTGACCCCTAATATGAGAGTCCAAGACGTGTCCATCAAGTTCGAAAATAGGACTTTCAAGCCTAGGGAGGGGAATAACTGAGTTACATTATATTGACCGAGAAATATTGATATGTATTTGAAATGTGTTTGATCAATAAACTTGAGCTTTGACTACGAATTTGTTTCGTTTTTAAGACTGTTTAAGGGAGAATTATTGAAATCTGGCAACATTGCCTTTAGATTAACAGCAGTTTGCTTCCGTATAAAGTAATGGTGCATTTAAAACAAAATAGTGCTGCGCTGTTGACTTTTACTATAGGTAGGTAGATTCTTTGGTAACATGCATTTCTTTGTTATAGGGTTCTGTCAGAACTCATTTCTGAAATATCTCGATAATGATACCAGGTGTTGCGCAATAGGGATTTTCGTGTTTTCGCTCCCCTTGCTTTCTCTCCTCTTTCAACAGTGAAATTAATCATTTGAGCCCTCCATAGATCAAAGATTATAAAGTTAACAAAGGAGGATAACAAACTTATTCAATGAGATGGCCGGTCTTCCATTTAATTAAATACCACAAGACTTTAGAGAGGCTGAACAGGAATTTGGGGCATTTCTCATGTCTTGATAAGGGAAGATACATCATATATTTCTTTTTGCAATTTGCTGTACTTCGTATAGATTTCTCAATATCTCAAAATTAGCTCAATAAATTGAAATCGAAACAAACTACTCCCTTCTGATACAAAAGCTTCTCATGCTAAACGTATTTTCAAGATGTGTGTGGAATATTAAGTTCATAATAGATAATTATCATCTTTAGTAGCGGAAATACCATCGGTTTGAAAATAAAAGCGTTTAATTAAGAAAAGCTAATAACCCTGTTATCTGTACGTCTACAAGGTGTCCCAAGTTGAAAATCGAAAAATGAGAATCGGAGCTCGTAGAAGAGCCGGATTTAGACTTCTAGTTCTGTAAGTGGTGATTTAAAAATAGTTTCAAACATCACCTTCTTTTTAGCATTCAAAAGCTTAGAGTTTTCTCTCTAAATCCCGAACTTTCCATGAAGATTTTTCTGATTTTAAGGCCATATCAGAGAGGGACTCAATCATGTTTCTTCATCATCGACTTAAATTAAATTGGGTTTTAAATGTATGTAACACAATTTTCTTTTTTAAGTTTAGCATAATTTTCTAGTGCCCTTGGAAACATGCTAAGCTACAGATTTGGTGCTACTTTAAGAGGTCCAAGGAATATTTCTAAAGGCATATATTCGCTCAATGAGATAAGAAAATGACGGCCGTACTCGATTAAATTCAAACAAGGGCTTAAACTACAATCGCAGAATCTTCTTCACATAAATCAGTTGGAAATTTTATAAATATTTTCAATTTTTCCCTTGCCCACTTGACCACTTTGGAAGCGCTGAGTTACGGTCGCTACTGATTTTTTGGAGTTTTCTAATAGCTGTAATATTCCAATATATAAGCGACCAATTTCACTCACTAATGTGAACAAAATTACAACTTTGTCAATGAAATAAAAAAAAAAACGAAACTAAAGTGCAGTTCTAAATAGAAATTATATAATTTTCTTCATGTAATTTTGAGTAATTTTATGGTGTTTTTGCGGTATATGTTATTGATTTGCTACTGTTTTAAAAGATCCAATGATATTCATTAACAAAATATTTTGCTCTTAAATAATAAAAAAATCAGGGTAGTCCTTGAGGGTCGGATTCATCTAAATACTTTCGAGAATTCGTGAAGACCGAATCAATCGATCTGCATAATAAGAAATTAAAGAATTGTTGGGTCTCCGATAGACAAATGGCCCACTGATTGTGGAGTCATCTAATGGCCCAAATAAGTTCTTATAAATTCGGAATTTTAGACAAATTCAGAGCCGGACCGACCTAAATTGACGTGGGGCTCCTCAAAATTTGAACCCAAATAAATGCATAATGAACATTTTTTGCATTAAATTGAAATTCTTTAAAGCTGCGCCATTAATTCTGGATAATTTTAACCAGTTTTTAATTAGAAAGAGGATTTTGCTGCTTAATAAGGGGAAAATTTTCAACTTAGCCTTACCAAATAACAAATCAATAAATTTTTGTAATTCCCACTTGTTTTTTCACGTATATTTTAGATTTTCTTTAACAAGACTGATTCCTCATAATTTTGACCCACTTACCATGGTATTGTGTCTCGAAACCTTGACTTGAATTGATCAGGATTGCACCACTGCACTCATGCAGCATCTGCATACTGCAGTAAAGTAGGTCCAGACGTCCTTCATGTCTTCATGTGCGTTGCGAATTATTGCGTTACCCAGGACCGTACTTAGGAAAACTTTTCTAAAATAACGATCAATTAATCTATTTATAATCTATCGAGTTTTCAGGGGGGGGGGGCAATATGAATCAAACGATTATATAATAAAATAATCTAGCTGACCTAGAGCTGCCACTATGCAGTCTAGCCTTGAGCCAACCCTGTGATCACGTAACAAAATGTACAATTTATACTTAAGATAGTTATTTTTGTTCATCGCACGATTCGCATGTCAGTTTCAGTATTTTCCTACCAGTCTAATTAGTAATACTACCATGATAACTGAGATTGTTGTCAGTGTCGTATTTGCCTGTATCGCCTTCTTGTATTGGAGGAAAGTTACTATAAGAAGGAAGTTATGGTGGTTGAAGAGGATCCATGGTTACCCTATCATAGGGAGTGCGCTGGATTTCATAGATTCATCAAGTGAGTAGATATGGATGTATCCACGAGAGTCGCATATACAGGAAAAACTTGTAATTTGCTAGTAAAATTAAACTGAAATTAAATATCAATTTGCCATTTTTGATGTAATTATTTATTCACCAAAGTAACTTATTAGCATTAATGACGATGGCCTTGGCCTTGGTCGTGCATCACCCATACATATTTTTTTCGTATTATTTACAGATCAATGTTTATCGGACCTTATCTTATTGCCTAGATTAATACTTTGCTTGGAAACATAAAATGTCAAGTACATATGATATAACGTTACCCAAAAAAGGACAAATTTGGAATTTTTAGAAAGCTTAAAGGTGATGGAAGAAATAACACAAAAAACCAATGGTTGGGGTTACTTTGAAGTTCTACATGAGACCAATATTCTTGTAACTCAGTACAGGTTCGTGGAGTGGTTGCTGTCGTCCAACACCCTCCTTAAAAAGGGCAGCGTATATCAAGTATTAAATCGATGGTTAGAGGGTGGCATATTGATATCTGCAGGTAAGACGTTGGGAACTGGCCATCACATGGGGACAGAGAGGGCTTGCGACAATTGCGTTTAAACGCCTAAAATGCACTAAGTACTAGCATGATATGCTTAAACTAACTATCGTTTGACTATACAGACTAAATCTTAGGTAGAGGTTTTTCTTTTAACACACCATAGATTCCAAAAAATTGGTACTAAATCTGTATGTAGTATTTTTTTGAAATCTGAAAAACAAGTGAAATATGAACGAATTTGAAAGAAAAAAAAACTAACCTGAACTAACCTGAACTAACTTTGTAATGGGTGGATGGATCGCAGTGAATCAATATGATGACTCGCGAAATCACCAGACCTGACTTCATGTGATTTTTATCTGTGAGGCTATATCAAAAATTTGGAGTTTACGATTGAAATGAACTCAGTGGCAGAATTATGTGAACTGGCAGAGTGCCACGGAAATAATTCATGGAAAAGGATCTCTTTAACAGTATATACGGAAACGTGGATAAGGCGAACGACAATTTTTGTCGATGCAATCAATGACGACAATTTCGAATACCTTTTATAGCCAGTTCTGATGGGAACGATAATTAAAAGTTTTGTCATTTATTAATATCTTCGAACGCGCATATTTTGATGGTTTTTGAGATTTTAATCTGATGTTAGATGAAGATTTTATTTAGTTTTTTAAAGTCTATATCGTGTCCAAAAGAAAACCCCTACATAAAATTCACCCTGTACACGTTAAAAGAACTATAAAGGTGAAAAGGTATTAACAAACATTTGAAACTGAACGCAAAGATGCCAAAAACGATCATCTTGCCCCAACTGGTTATTTCTAGTTAAAGCTAGTTTAATCTCGCCTAAAAGACGACTAATTCGCCTCGCGATTTCATTCAATTAAAAATTGCCTCTGTACTTTACGTAAAAAAATTTTTACGGGATATTTTAAGCTTGAATAACTAATCAAAGTCACTCGCTAGTTAAGCTTAATTAAAGCTGGATTTAACACCGGTTGAACAGGACATATTGACGTTCTAACTTGGAGTAAAAACTGTTTTTAAACTCCTTTTAATTTATTTTGGACTAACATTGGTAAATGATTTAATAAAACATAGTACCCACCGATTTGTTAAATATTAATTTTCGCGAAAACTGTTGGAGATTTCAACTTTCAACAACAGTACCTTTTTTTTATTAAAACTTTCAAATTTAATATTTCTTCTATAAAATCGTACATAAAATTAAGTGCAAAGAGTTTCGATACTTTTAAGGCACCATCCCCCTGCATTACCAGCAACTGAAACAATGCAACAATTTCCTTCTAATACATAGAGCTGCAGAACCAGTCCAAAAATTTATAATAAAGTATAAAATTTTATTAATTGGTTTCGAAACGTTTCGGAAATATTAATAAAAAACCATTCTCGGCAACAAATTTTCACAACCTGTATATCGAAAAACGCTTTGTCTTACGCTCGTACAGGATCGTACAGGGTGTTTCTTAATGGATGACAAAAAATGAAATCTTGAGCTTATTCTAAGTTAAAAACTTCATATAAAGGCATGTCCTATATGGCTTCCATTTTAATGTACAGTTACTTGTACTGGTTACTGTTATTTGTAAAGATAATTAATTCATAATTGGTAGTAATAATCATTTTAACATTATGATCAAACTGAAATGGCAATTATTTAAAATACTCTATAAAGCGTTACTTTTTTCGTTGTCGCTCTCAATATTTCATATTAGAAGTTTTTTATAACATTTTTACAGTTTATGCATTAATTTTCTTTAATAACTTATGTTTTTTATAAAGTTTTTTGCCTCTTCAGTTTTCTTTTTATGAATAACAATATTTTAAGAGATATTTGCAAAAATTAAAACTACTAATTTCGATTATAATGAAAGTAATTGCTCAAAATGTCCTCCATGTAGAACACGTGGTTGAATTTATGGCGCTATGCTCAGAGACACCTTGCATAAATAAATTTGTGATTTATGACGTTTGTGGCCAAATGCCAAAACCAAAACTTCAAACTTTTGTCCCCTTCGATATGAGATCAGACCATTGTCTCCAGAAGAAAATATTAAATCCTTAGTTTTTGATATTTTGTACCCTTTCTATAATTACTCTTATTTATGAATCTTTCAGAAAAAAACGCATATAGAAAATTTTTTGTGAAAACCTATGATTTCAAAACATACTAGGAGTCGCATTTTGAAAAATGATGGAAAAATCGCTAAAAATTGGCAAGACGCAAATGCAAATTTCTCAAGAAGACCTTATTAACAAAAATCCACAATTTCTTCATGAAATCCTCTTTAAGGTTCAAAATGGAAGAAAGGACGGAAAATCTTAACTCCAGCCTTCCATTTTAACATCCAAGAAAAATTCGTGGAAGTATTCGAAGAACCTTCAAAAACTTTAATTGAAATCTTAAACACCAAAGCTGGTGAAGATCAGATAAATATACATCCCTACTTGGTCAGATACACACTGGACACAATATGCCGTGAGTTTGTATTTTATTCACTATGAAATTTTAAACTTAAATTTAATTAAGCAGAAACTGCAATGGGAGTCCAGTTGAAGGTCCAAGAGGCATCTCACAATGACTACAGCGAGGCTGTATCAGAAATGTGTAGGATTGTGGTGGAAAGGGCTTTCAAGCCTTTAAAAATCAATGACTACCTTTATATGCTCAGTTCTGATTATCGAAAAGAATTGAAGTATGTTAAGCTCCTTCACGAGGTATCCGACAGAGTAATTGCGATAAAAAAGAGAGAACTTGAAAGTAAGGAGGAAGGCAAAGAAAGGGAGGAGTATGATGAGTTGGGAAAAAAACGAAAGCTGGCGCTTTTGGATTTGCTTCTGGAATACAGGGAGGAGGGAAAACCTTTGTCTCAGAGTTTCATAAGGAGCGAAGTCCAAACCATAATGTTTGCTGTGAGATTTGAAAAACCCAAAATTCCAAGTTTATTTGCGTGCGGTTTCAGGGTCATGACACTACGGCTGCAGCTCTAGGATTTGCCCTTTACAACCTGGCAAATCATCCAGAAGTACAGGTAAGTTTATAATTTATAATAGCACCAAATTTTCCCATAAATTATAGAAAAAAGCTCTGGATGAGGCGAAGGAACTTACCAATGCTAATAACGGAAAAATCACCTTTAGGACTCTTCAGGAAATGAAGTATATGGAGATGGTTATTAAGGAGACTTTGAGGTTGTACCCTTCAGTACCTTTTTATTCCAGAGAAGTTACCGAGGATGTGATTTATGAAGGTGGGTGTGGGAAGTTGAATTTTTTCCAAGATTTTTTTTTTTTTTGTATTTTAGAGGGTAAAATAATTCCTAAAGGGGTAACTTTGTTGGTGATCGCTTGGGTGATAAACCGAGATCCAACAGTATTTAAAGACCCCGAGCAATTCATCCCTACCAGGTTTCTAGATACAGAAATTAAACCGTTTTCGTATGTTCCTTTTAGTGCTGGACCGAGGAATTGTATAGGTACATGTTTTAAATGGCTTATCGAACTTGGTCGGACATAATTCTGAGTTTTAGGGCAAAAATTCGCCATTTTGGAGATGAAATACATTTTATTGAAAATATTGCTCAACTTCGAACTATTACCAGGAGATTCAGATTCAGCTCCAGTTATAGCAGCTGAAGCAGTGCTGAAATCTGTTAATGGAATCAACATTAGATTGAGAAAGAGATTGACCTCGTCGATTCAATAAAGGCCCACTATCGTGATTTATAGTTTTGTATATTTACAGTATTTACATATTTCATAAAAATTTCTAAAATTGAAATTCCACAGTTATATTACGCAATGAACGAGTTACTTTAAAAGGGAAGTTAAACCTGATATGCCCCAGTCAAAGGGCCATTCAGGGAGCACACGTGCGAGGTACGGATGCAGCTGGTGGGATTTTTTTTATTTAAACCGGCACGAGGCATTCAAAACAGAATTTAACCCTCTGAACATTTAGACAATAGTTCACCTTTAAAAACTTGCCACTGCGCACCAATTTACATTAACCCTAACTAGGCGGAACTTTAACAACAACAATTTCTCATCCAAAACCAGCATTTCGAGCAAGCTCATTTCCCAAGCTAGAACTCTACGGTTATCAAATGTCCCTCACATTCAATTTCAGGTAATTTCAATCCTCCCTAAAATATCCATTTCTGGCCCCTCACTGCGCCCTTAAAGTGGAACAACATGAGTGTCTGAATATGGAAATAGAGCCTTAAGGCTTCTCCCTGATGATTTAGTTGTCCTCGCCGATGAAACCCTCGATATTTATTAATCGATTCAACTGGGGAAATATTTGTTGTCTTAATAATGAAAAACTAAATACTAAAGATATGAGAATACTGGCAAAAGATCAAAAACCGAACAGTTTGATTTGAAATAGTGAGAATTGTTAAAGATGACGGTGGGGAAACCCCAAAGGGACCATTTAATAAGGAAGGATAATCAAGAGAGCGATCTGGGAAGCCCTGCGAACCTAAATCTACTAACGTTCTGAAGAAAAAGGAGAAGAGGGGTAATCATGCTTTTCAAACACGAGGAAGAGATCTTAAAATAACCAACGCATTCGAAACACTTAAAAGCAGAAACTATCTTCAGGATCTTCTTATGAGCGTGCGGCAAAGTTGCTTGTCACACGCATTTCGGCTGGAACTAGTATTTTATCGCACATGTGCCGTAAAAAGTTGTCGGAGTTGGTTAAATTTGCAAAAAGTTATTCAACGATAGCTCTTTTGTTAGTTATTTGAAAAAATCGGGAACTAATGCACCAATGATTCTAAGAGTATTCCTGCCAGGTATGTAAAAGTTTTTTGCGACATGAAAAAATTTTGTATCAAGTTTGGTAAAAACAAGGTCAGAGAGCAAAAAAGGGCAAATCAAAGGAATTATTTTAGAAAATTATTGGATCTCAAAACGTTGAAGTACGCTAATAGCTTATTTCATATTAAACGCTTTAAAGGTATCAAGGGAAGATAAGGGTTAAAATTAGGGTCATAGATATCAATATAGTTGTTCAATAAAAATCAGGAGACTAGAAAATAAAGCTAAGGCTGTATCGACTGGGATTACATACCGGGCTTAGCATTAAAATTTCGCACTCGTTTGAGAAACAAAATACGCCACTAGTTTCCATGGATATCGAACCTCCATTATATTTGACGGTTTAAACAAAATGAAGAAATCAAGGTTGCACCAAGAGGTGAATAATAGATTAATAAAATCGAATGGTATTTCTTAACACAAAAATGAATTTTATTTTACTGTATTTGCTAAATTCGTAAAAAAATTGATACCCCAAATACGTCACTGCGTTTCAGAAATATTGAAAGTTGTAACTTAGACTTTTGTAAATTGATTTTCAAAAAAATCAGGGCCGCACAGAACACAGTTTTCAAGGAAGGACCTGCAAGAGAATATATATACATTTTGAAAATTACTGAATCTGAAAAAGTTCTGATACGTCATTGAATTAGTTGTTACTGCACATATACTGCAAAAGTTTTCTATAATTCGAAAAATTGTCCTATATGATGAATAAAAAAAAAGAAAAAACGGAAGAAATTATGTCTAAAAAATTTTTTTATTGACATATAAAGGGTGGTTCAAATTCGAGGCGTATCAACGGAATCTCGGAAAGTACAAGAGATCCGAGATCTGTTAAATGGGGGCAAAGTTAAACAATTTAGTGTTTAAGAAAATTCCACTTTGAATCAGGAAAAATTCCGAATACTTCCGGAGATATTTAGAAAAAACCGAAAATTTGTTGTATCACTATTATTTTTTCCTAACTTTATTTAGTTACGCAGCTGGGGAAAAGCGGATATAAGACCATCCAGAACGGCCAGTTCCAACATGAAGGATCTCTCTCTGATTTGTTCAGACAAATGCCAGATATGTTGCTATCCAGAAGGATGGCTCTCATGCTTGAAGTTCGTAGAAGTTCGAGGTATCTCCAAAGGTCGGTTGAATTTGCAGAATGCCTGTGTTGAATGAGGCTAGGATGAACAGTAAGAAGAAATTGTTGGAATCGAAGGATGTAATTGAACTACATGTGCAGAGAAAGTCAGGAGTCGCGGATATAAGACAATTTTTTGAGGAAGTGAAGTGACCTTTCTCTCTAAAGTAGATGAAAGAAATGTTTTTAATGCTGTATCCCGCGGTTGAAGGGCTTCTAAAGAGCTTCCAGAATATATAAAATTATATAGAAATAACAAAAATGCTCATTAAATCTGACAGAAATGTCCTATTTATATCCATTGCAGT
This sequence comes from Euwallacea fornicatus, assembly GCF_040115645.1. Lineage (NCBI taxonomy): Eukaryota > Metazoa > Arthropoda > Insecta > Coleoptera > Curculionidae > Euwallacea > Euwallacea fornicatus. Next base: position 5,688,183 of record NC_089542.1, on the reverse strand, counting down.
TGTCAGCAAGTCTGCCTCCCTTGACGACACTTTTCCATTATTGCACCGAAATATCGTTTTAGCCCCTCAGGGGTCCTTTGTGGTATTCAGGCACGTGTCCCTTGACATCACTCGTCTTTATATTTTAGAAATCCATGGCGAAGATTAAGGCTACTCGTACGTGCTTATCTGTTAAGGTAGATTTAGATAGACGGAAGTTGTTCATCCTTGAAAATTTTTTCCTTCTGTTGTCACCTTCCGCCAACCTTTTAGGATCTACATTCGAATTTGCAACATCGATTCTAATCATCTAACGGTACAGGAGAGACAAATGAGATTCCAGTCATGTCCGGGTGAGGAACTCTAAAGCATGGCAATGCTAATTCACATTTTGTATATCTCCCCTAAATGCAACGCATATTAATATATTTTTAAACGAGTCGAGACACGATAAGGCCGCATTCATTAAGCTGCCACGTGATCTAATCAAGCCGGATTTCTTCAGTTTCCAGTATCACAATTATCTATCAGAATTCCTCCCTGGATTTAAGCCCTGAGGGTAAACTGGACGCCTGCATTAAAACCGGCGACATGATCTAATCATATAAACACACACGTAGGGCGCTCGTGCCGAAAGGGGTGGAATGGGTCCCTAGCGGGCCATCCCTTTTCCAAGCTGGTTCAGCTTTCTGCAAGTGAATCCAGCACGACAAAGGGTAATCAGTCATACGGCATGAATTGCACAGAATATGGGCTTGTTACAAATAATGGATTTTCCCTTGAAGCCATAAGCCCGAGGTTTCCATTGCGTACTGATAGTATTCCGACATGAAAACCAATCAATCGAATCTGTTAGCTCACAAATTCAAAAGACATTATCGTGAGTTCATTTGTTATTGTAGAAAATTGCTCTTCCTATCGGCAAAATCATCTTTAGTAAGCTTTTGCTCGTTATAAACACAAACGATAAAAAATGAATAATCATTAAATATGGCAGCAAGGCGTTGTTCATTTGTCTCCGGAGGGGAATGTGTCAAAGTTAGGACAGGATTGCGAACTCAGCCGCGCCATAGAATTTCAACGACCTAATTTTGCAATGCGTCCTAGAGCAAGAATTAGCCAAGAGAATAGCAACATGGTGTTTTTCTTTTATTCATTTTTAATGCGAAACTTGTCAAAGCTGAGTCTGCGTTGTTTGTCATTTTAAATGTGTAATAGTCAAATCAAATTTTTTTAAGAAGATTTCGAACCACCAAAATCGTCTCTTTCCTCATTATTCGGCAACTAAATCAATACACAAAAAATTTGCAAATTGGAATGACAACATGTCATAGCTCATTTGTTTTTTTAAGGGGAAGCTCATTGAGCCGACGTTGCCAGCTTTTAATACGTGTTTTATAGTCACATGAACTTCTCTCTTTATTTTAAAGTATTAAATGTTTACAATATGGTTATTTTCCCATTAGTTAAAGGCATTTTAACTTATACTCAAAATTAGCAAAGTAGAGTGGCAACATGGCGCTTCTCCTTTGTTTTTTAGGACGAGGTTTGTCGAAATGTATCCGACGGCATATCTCAAAAACGTGGAATACTTACTTCAACTTTATTCTATTGTATATTTGATTCAATTTCCTCGTTCCGCGCACGTCTCTGGTTCTTGATCAATCGATGAAAATTTTCAGATATTTTCAAGTAATGTATGTATGCACTGTGTCTCCGCTTTCAAATTTGAGCAAATAAAAGACATACAGAATGGCAACAAGGCATTGCTCTTTTTTTTGTAAACATGAGACTTGATATAAATCTGCCTAAATCACTTCGTTAGTATAAAACGTTGAGCATATAGCATATTTTGCTGGTTTTAGTGTTTAGCTCACGAGTGTTTTAATGGGTATCCAGGCGAGTGATGAGCATTGAAACATATGCCATATCTCATGAGAACACTGATAAATAAAATCATACCTATTGTATGCATATTGCGTGTCTTGAGGGTAGATTCTGGTTGAGATATGGTTGGTGAACACCGGATGTGGTCGTTACAAACGGAAATTCGAATAATTAGGTCGTGTTAGGTGAATTCAACCCTTTATTTACAGGCTTTAATTCACTCGTAAAAATCTTCAAAATTGTTGATTTATGTTCCTCAATTTCCACTTGAGATCCGATCAAACTTGGTACCTCTTCCTCAATGTTAATCTTCTTCCTTTATCCTAAAGTCGCAGCAATTTTATATATTAATAATGAAGTTATGGTGGCAAAACTCCACTTACAACCCCTAAAGCAATAGCCAAGAACTTTACTATGAGGGGTGCCATACTGTGAAAATCCAACCCCCAATTCCAATTCGGGATTTTTTTTCGTTATCACCCCTCTGTGTGATGTGGTTGATGTATGCGCATTGTAGAGAGAAGTTATGAGTTTGTATGCGAGTTACGTATTATAAAATCTACTAGAACTTTTGTGGTAAAAAATTTGTAAGATTTGAGGGTTGTCTTTGCCGGTGGAGTGAAAATATAGTATAGTAATTAAGTAATGTCAATTATAAGAATTAAAAATGTAATTTAAAAACTATACTAAACGTAGGAGTTTCGAACACAGCTGTGCGAAATACTACGAAACAGTTGACAGTTCTCATATACCGACAATGCAAAAATAATGACAGCTATGTGTCAGAAGTTTATTTTAGTCGTTTTCAGATTGTTTTTAAGGCAAATTGTAAATTTTTATGAGGATCATAATTTGATTTCAATTTAATTTCATTTTATAGGTAAAACAAATTTTACCATACATTACGAAACCTCAAATTTCAAAAAATTTTGCCAACATTGTGTTGCTTTGGCTCAATCAGTGTCCAGTAAACGAGTGAAAAACGTACTGGAGCCACTCAGCACAAACGACGACTTGTTCTATTACCTATACAGAACAACTTGAATTTGCAGAACTTTTTAACAATAGCCATAGCTTCTTTAGAAATCTCATTTTTGCGAATTCAGCAACAGTTCAAAGTGCCATTGACACACAAATGTGCCGCACCATCACGAAATCTTTGCGATCATCAAACGTGAGCTTCATCATCATTCGCGCCAGTAAACACTAAACTGCGCACAACCGATGTGCGCATCGGATTCCCATCGAGCGGACTTTGAATGCAAGGGCTAAAATGTGGCGCTCGAAGGGGCCATCATCAGTGTTTGTTTCGAAACTAGTAAGGATAGTGAGAGATTTTTAAATAGTGATACGTACACGTGCGTGTCGTCATTACCGTCCAGGTGATACGGGATTTTTTTTGCGTGGTCCGGAAGATCGATAAAGGGAATACGCAGGGTGAGTGCTCCGGCTTCGGCCCTCCATATTTCGGATCGTAATAAGGGATGCGCAGAAATTATTAGGTGTTTCGGGTGGTTTTGTATAATTTAAAATCCTAAAAGTTGTCTTAAGAAACAACTTGGAATTGATCTTTACTGATTTGATCGGGTGTGTTTTCGTTTTCTCTCTCTTTCGAAAGATTGTTGTATTTAACCATTTTTTCTGTTGGCTAAAAAACTGAAACAGCATTAAAAATTTCCTTTTGCATCCGGCAAACTGTAAACACCAGATCACGCTGATTAATGTCGATAGCCATCACGTCCTATATACGGTTAATTGAGCGTAACTCCATCATTGTACCAAATGTTGTTACTATTACCATTTTATTCTTTTTTAGGAAATTGTTACAATAGTTTAATCTCAACTTTTTATCCAATAATTAGAACTATAATATGAAAAAGAGAAACATGTAATATTGCTATCGATTCCCACGCTCCTGGTCCAGTAATTCCCAATGCATCTCCCTCGTTATCTTATGTATACATAGAGTAAATACGAAAATAAACAGTTCAGGGATTTATATGGGATTGTAAACCCCTTGGACAGCTTGTCTATTTATTATTAAATGGATTTTGTCAAAACATTTGGCTTTTTTGCAATATTTGCTCTCACATGTGTTCAAGAAAAATCTTTTTTTTTGGTATCTTCTCTCGTCTCTTCCTATTGAAAATCTTAACTGTAATCATCATATACTTTTTTCCACTTTTGGAATCTACTTTAGAAAAAAATATTCGCATGCTTTCTGAAACCCTATCGATGCTATCAAGTTTTTGCATTCTCGCATCTTTAAAACAAACATATTTGAAATCTGCATTAGTACTGAAATAATCATAACTTGAAAAAAAAACATACTTACGTCATTGCAATTTCAAGTTGCAGTTAGAATAACTGTGGGAGAAGGTCAGTAAAAACATTTAGTTGTGTCTTGGAATTTTAGATAAATATACAAAACCAAATATTATTTAGGCTGCAACTAAATATTTTACTTAAAAATTCATAACTTCAGAAAAAGAGTCCTACGCCATCGGAATTTAACGTAATTTATAAAACAGCTACACGAAGAATTCAGAAAAAATCCATTTCGTAAAATTCCAGTGGCGCTACGAAATGTTCTTTTTCTCGAAACGCGAAACGGCGTTTATACAATTTGCAACTATTTTATTTAAAAACTTATAAGTTTCAGGAAAAATCTAACCCACTAGCATTTGATGTCACATATATCACAGAGCGAACGTAGGAGAAGTTTCATTTTTTTGTTTTTTGAAATTTCAGGATTGCTATCATTCTTTTTTATTCTTAATAATTATTTAAAATTCAATTTAATTTAATTTAAAAATATTTAACCGTTTCATCCAATTCCAGTCAGTTCTACATCTCAATAAATGCTACATTTATGTATTGGACTACATCAGGTGTTATCAGCTACAGTATACACTACCAATTTTTAGTACAAAACTCATTACCACAAATCCTAATTTCATTTAAATTTTAGTATCCCCGATCAACCTATATTTCCGCCTTCCCTATAACGATCGATAAACTACTTTATAGTTCCTTTTACTAACCATTAAAGGTCCAAATTACTTGCTTTTAAGGTCGTCAGGATAGTTTACACCTCAATATACCCAGTACATAACTATTTACTTGCACCCAATGGCAAAACTTCATCGCAGCCTTTGCAATGCTATAAAAGGTTTGATTGTTTGTAAGTTATCAAGACTTAAGTATTAAGTTCCCATCTTAGATGATTAAGTCGGTGAAGACTCAAAGGTAGATTAAGGTTCAGATTTGCATCGCTGCATTTCAGCAGCTCTGAAAGTGCGAAAAGTGAATGTTTTTAAAGAGGATTATACCGGTTAACAGTACGTAATCCAATATTGCTGAACCGCGCATCGTTGCTTTATTACAGGATTCCATGGTGTGGTTATTTGAGACTTATTCTGAAGTGTATGTGTAACCCTATTTCAATGCAAAATGCTAAATTTAATTAAAAAAATGTCTGAAAATGATAAAAGTGTCAGTTAAGTAAATATAAAAACAACGGTACTTTTTTGTCACAGAGGAAAGTGGTTTCACATGTGAAATTGCGAATACAGCTGCGTGAAACAACTGAACGTTTGTCTATTTGTCCTGTGCTAAAATATTGACAACTACGTTACAAATTTACGTTTTCTCTTGTGGGTTGGTATTATTTTACTTTAAGCTTTTTTTTGTTGAGAATTTAGTGTCAGTTAGTCTCTTTCTCCATGGAGGAATAATCCTAAAGGAATTATTTAAAAAGCGATTTATTTATGAAATATGGCCCGCTAATATGTCCGAATAGCTTCTATTTAATTTTCCACGTAAACGAATGTTAGTCCAGGGGGTCGATGATGGGATCCTAGCTGAAACTCACGGGAGTAAATAGAGCTCCATTAGCTAATAAACGCATCGGCTAAATAATTTGATAACTGCAAAACACTCGTTTTAAATCATACTGACCTTGGTTAACGAAAATAGGAAGCAATTATGAATACTAGTCATTTGGATGAAACATTGTAATTTTTTGGGAAACCCACACACGTCCGGATAAACAATACCAAAAAGTGAGAAAAAGCTGAATGTTACTTTAATACTAACTCACCAAAATCTAAAACGTATGTTTATACCATCATCAAAACGAAAATAGAAGGTCAAATAGGTCTTCTTTTCAACCATGCATGGCGCCACCCAATGACGGATGCACGTCCATTGCATTTGATGTGCATTTGAAAGTGTTGAGGTTTGATGAGAAAAACAGTTAATATTTACATAACTAACTGCATCAATGCGTCGTATTTGGTAGGTTACGACCCATGTTTTAATGGTCAATCCAGATGTTTAAAAGCGGAAGCTCCTGATGGACTAATCGGTTTGCATTTGACGAAAGAAAGGCTTATAAGGACGGAATGCTAATACCACAATTATAATGATTAAAACTGCGAGTACCCGCACTGAATTCGTGATTTTCCCATGGCATCAGGTAGGTTTTATTGTATTGATTTTGGGCAATAACTGTGCTATTTTGTGGGGGTGGACATGGTCTTTGTCGTCGTACAGGGTTCTACCTGGGAATTTCATTTAACATTCAACCATTCCATCTTGCTAATCTTTGTTCAATCACGTTTTAGTAACGTGGAATCAGGTGGGGTAAAGTCTCCCTAAATGAAATTCCAAAGCAACCAATCTTTGTCTAAATGACGTGTTAAAAGAATGTAAATCTTTTGATGAATAAGTATTTCAATCTGTTTAATTATACAGGAATGCCATAAATCACCCTAACCGTCGTCCTTATCTTTGTCTTCGGTGAGGGGGTTTCACCTCTAATTGTCACTAATTGTACGGTTTCCTTTTAATTTTCCCTTATTGTCTTTCGTACATCTAAAGAATTCTATTTTGGATGACAGAGAATTAAACTTGAAGGTCGAGTACCACCACTGTACTTTTCCTATAATTATTTCATGTATAATGTTAAGTCCCCAAGGCGCAGGTGTCTATCTGTAACTAGAGAGGTTTACCTGAAGTAGTAATAAATAAAAAAGTCTATTTTCCATAACTGATACCTAAGAAATTTAGTAGAGCCACTGGATTTTCATAAAGCAGATAAGTGCTATTCTTTATCTTTTTCTGGATATTTTCTTTATGCGATGTCAAATTACTAAGGCATAAGAGTCTAAAGTTTCAGATTTTTAACTATCGCTTTCAGAAAATTATGTTTTAAATAAATAAGGTTCAGGAGAAATTGGTACGCCACTCTAATTTTTAATTAAATTCCGATGGAATAGGTGCTTTTTCTGAATTTACGAGTTTTTAAATTAAGTAATTGCAAATTCCACAAAGTTTTACTTTGAATAATCTACAATGTAAAAATTTACTAGCGCTCCTCGAATCTTAGAAAACAGCTGAATATTTTCCCCTAACTTATCCAATAATAATTCTCTCTGTAACCTCTAACTCCAGAGGCACAACACTCTTCTTAAGTTACTAATTTTTAAATGTAAATTCCGCGAAATTCTGTTTTCAGTAGTTGAGATTAATAAAAGAAAAATAGTGGCACCACTGTCGTTTTAGAAAACACCTGATTCCTTTTTTTTAACTTGTCTTGAAGTTGCTTTATATACGAAGTTAATATGAAATCAAATTCTTCCCGAAGTTTTAAGTAATCTCCAATAAAGGAATTTTTGCTTTCAATAATCGAGATTAAAACATTTGGTAACGCCACTGGGATTTCAGTAAGCAACTGAATGGTTTTCCACCAACTTCTAGTGTTGCTCTTCATATGACATAAATTTTCAAGTGTTTCCAGGTATCAATAGTTCAGGGATTCAGAGTTTCAGATATACTTTTTCAGCGATTATGAAATTTTAAATAAGAAAGTTGTAAATTTTACGAAATATGTTTTGAAAAATCACAAAGTTATGAATTATTAAATATAATAGTAATTTTCACAAAGTATAGTTCGGTAGCGTCATCGGATTTTTATGACACGCCTGAGTTTTTTTTCTACATGATTACATATTTTCACGTGAAATTCCATTGACGCAGGTAACTTTTAGAACGTAGTGTTGCTGAAAAATTCTCTCTGGTGTATTATAAAAAAATTAAAATTTTGAGCTTCTGGTAGAATTTTATTAAATAATCGAACATTTTATTTAGGTGTCCAAGTATGCTAAACAAATGTAAAATACATTTTTTCACAAAAAAAAACACGGTCAATAGACAATATTTTGGCACAACAATTAAAGTGTAACGTATAAATCTATTTTAATGGTGATTTTTTCACAATGATATTTTTGAAGAATTTCGACGTTTACGGCTGATTTTGTTAATATGGCAATATACAGAATTAGGCACAGTGATAATGTCGCATCCCTTTAACACCCATCAAACCACCTCAATTGGTTACTGAAGTTACTTTTGTCTTAACTCTTTTCCTTGACTACCATGTTCCTGCCGACCCCCCTGAAAGGAGTAACTCTATCTAGCAAGATAAGTATGCATAAGGGCGGTGCATTCTCCAATTTCACAACATCCGATCGATGAAATAATAGCAGCTAATAGGTGCGATCTATTTCTGGCATAAATAGAATTTTACTGGCAAAAGCTTTCACTGTTAATGCATTTTCTCCTCACCCCCTTGTAATATCTGTTACATCGCACTTTTCCCTATGTCCGATTGAATTTTCCACCTCCACCCTTTATTTGTTCCGATTTAAAAGGAAAATGGCGCTTTTTGTTACAGTACCGCAATACACCTCATAACTGAAATCTATGGACAAAAATCAAATTTACGTATGAAAAGGTTCGATATGAATGCGGCAGATGTTGCGTCCCCTACGCCCTATTCAGGAGCATAAGCTGCCCTTTCTAGTCTTTTAGAAGAAAGTCTGCATGCAGAAGCTTTTGGGTGTTTGGTTATTTTAATTGCGACAGGTACGAAATACCTAGATAATTGATTATACGCGTTTATATATTAAGAAAATTAATTTCATCTTTTTTGGATATAGGAAAGTTGTTGCTTTTAGTCCCGGAACTAGTTTTGTGTATGTGCACAGAACACACATGTGTTTAGGTAATCATTTCATTGAGGTGCCTTTGTAAATATCATACAATGTTCCAGATGGGAGAAGGTGAAGTAATAAACTTGTTCTTGGTAATCTTCGTTAAACAGGCTTATTTTTTTTAATTTTAATATCAAAATATAGACTTCTGGTATATGTCTCTCGCGTTTCTTGCTCCTGCTTTCCCTGCATCCACTTTACTGGACCTGCTGCATTTGTGCAGTAACCTGTTTTGGGGGAATATCCCGGGATATTGATTTTTGTTTGTAGATATTTTCCAGTAAAACCTTCTTGGCTTTTGCGAGATGGAACTTACGCAACTTTCTGGTAGATGGCGTTTCACACATTTGAAAGGGCAAAAAAGGTGTTTTTCCCTTTTAGAAATTTCTCTGCATTTCCTGTAAATTTTTAATAATGTGATATTTTACAATTTCACTCCGCAAAATTTCTAATTAAAAATCTCCATAATGATGAAGCAATGCATATTGTATTTTATATACGTATACAGTACATTCGGAAATAACGTTGAAATATTTTGGGAGGTGATTTTAGAGATTAAAATAATGAAGAAATATACCCCAAAAATTGCTTCTTAAAAGGGTTAGAAACCCTTAAAAAGGGAAACTGATGATTATTTTTTGCAATATTTTCGAAACGGTTTGCACTAAATTATGTTTTTTTTTTATCTTTACGTATGAGACCCTTGTATGTGACGTGCTTGACTAAAATCTGTAATTATTAACATAAAAAAAAGTTTTCCCATTCCAACTTATTACAGCATACCGAATTTCAAATATTGCGAAAAAATCATCTTGAGAGTTTCCTTTTAAATCAATTTTTGGGGTATGTCAATAAAATTAAAAAAAAAATTTTAATCTCTAAAATTACCTCCTAAGTATTTCAACGTTACTTACGGACATCCTATATATTACCTCCACATGTCCTGTAACGTACATTGGTGTACCGATTTTCGATTTCCCTCGGTAGATTTCCGAATTAAAGATGTCCACAATGACATTTTTTAATTTATCTAAGTGCGAAGGCGTTAAGTTCTGTACTGACTATCAGTGTAACTTTTCCGAAGTCTTTCAAATTTCTAAATTAAAAACGTTCATAATGTCGCAGCGAAACATTTTCTAATTTTTGAAGTTTTCCCAAGTTTTCTCAAAAATTTTAAAATTTAGGACGGATTTTCTTTTCATATTCTATATTTGCCAAAATCATATATGTATAGTGGTTTAGATAATGCAATTTATGTAAATTTTGTTGGAAAAACAGTTTTTTCGAACATTTCCAACCACTCCCATTTCTCAGATAACATCAATGGTGGACTGTAATGGCACTTTCCACCTTTAAAATCCCCCAAAGTGGCATTTTTTCCTCTACATCCTTCACTTAAAAGACAATAAGTTGAAAATCGCAGCCGGTATTGCTTTGAGTATTACAGCGATCGAAAAAGGACTACATCGCATAATATGTTTAATTATAATAAATTTCCATGTAAGATATGTTTCATTCTTGTATGTAAAGTTCGATTTTCCCTTACCATACTGCAGAGCAAGATATTTAAAATTAGACCTGTTTTTGGTATTTCCTTAAATTTTTGGTGTGTATATCTAAACTATTAGTATTCATTTGTATTTATGTTACTCCCTAATGTCTTCGAACATGATTTTATCATAGACCAAAAAGTCTATCAAAGCAAGAAATGTGAATTTCGGTCTCAAAAAGAAGTGATTTGTTTGGTATCCTAATAACTTGGTCAGTTGAAATATTTATTCCATTTGTCCGTGCATTTTTGTCTTGACTGTCACCTCGTCCGTAATAAACTTGTACCGTAAGGAGTCACCTACTGGAGTTGTTACGTAAATAATTACAAAGACATTTAAACAATTTTAAGAGAAATCTTTTATGATGATTTTTTGTAGAAATCTTTATTCTTATTAATAAAAAAATTATATACATGAAAAATTGGCTTAAAATTTTTATACTTTTTGCAAAATTTCTCGAGAACTATAAAACATAATTTGGATCTTTTTGTAGATTGTAAGTCTCTTTAAGCTCAATATTTCCTCAAATCATGTATGCATGGAAATATTCAGCAGTTTATTTACAAGCTATAGTAAAAAATTTTAATTTTAATTTTTGTAAAAGAATATAATGTTTTTTTTCGACTCAGTTTTAATCGCCCTCAATTCTGTAATATCCTCAGAAAATAATACGAAAATGCGTTTGGAATCATTTGCAATTGTTTTTCCCTAGAAATTCCTGAAAGGGGAGATATTTTAGAGTTTCGTTCTACATATCCTTAACTTAAGCCACGATGTCTTGAAACGAGTAAGACACCACTCAACGGACAGGAAAGAAAAACAGAGGAAAGATATATTTTAGAAAAATTTTATGTACTAAGTTAAAATTAAAAATATTTAATTTTCTTCAATTTACTACAATTTTGGACTCCAACTTGCAAACCACAACCATTCTGTTGAAATATGAAATGGCATCATAAATATCATTTGAAACGCCCTTTCCAAAATTACCTCCACATGATCCCTCCCTCCAAACATTCATCCACCAGCGGTAACATATAAATGGCAATAATAAAATGACCCTTCTACGAAAAGATTCAAATTCCCCTCAACCATGGAAAGATCTAATTTTTCCTAATCTAAAAAAAAAAAATCACGAAAAATTGAAAATGTTATTTCACCTATACAACATAATACCATCTTCGGTTTGAACTATATTTTTATGCTAAAAATAGCCGTCATTATTATTATTTTTTTAACTCCCAGATTTCTGGTTGTTTGTTATTGGAACCCAAAACAGCTCGCAAAAAAACACGGCATAGCGTGTTATTACCAGTCTTGGCAGATGTAGTCGGATACGAAATTTAATAAACTAAAAAGCCAGACGCCACATGTGCATCTTCTCATTATAACACGTCTTTGAGTGGCAATGAAATTCTGATGATATCTAAGGTAGAAAAACTGCATCGCTTCAAGTAAATTGTTTTATGAATGTTTTGTAAACATTTTTGTCTTTTAACGCTCCACTTTTAAACATTATTTTTTTCGTTTTTAAATGATAGAAAGCGCCAAGAAATGGTAACTATAGAGAATCCACAAAAATGTTGATACTACTCCATTAAATCATTGAAGTAAGTAGATCTGCAGAATTCAATCAGCTCGCTTTTACAGTTACCCTAAAGACTTCCAATGTAATTAGAGTAAAGTTTTTTTTTCAGGAAAACCCGGAAAAAATAATCAAACTTGCCTTCCAAAGGGAACGTCTCTGGTTCCCAATGTTCTCCTTTCTTAGCTTTTGAAAGCAATTTTAGCGACTCCGACAGCTTAAGCGTTTAATTTAACCGCAATCCAAGAAAAAGCCTTCCAGAAAATGCCTCCTTTTCTTTGTTGTCACACGTGGTAAAACCACAATTTAATTGAGTCGTGTTGCTCCCTCTTTATTCTCTCTTCAAAATAAGGGATAATTTTTATTACATCTAGTTTAGCTTTCGAAGGGAAAATTCACCAGTAATTAAAATTTACCATATTGGTGAGTTGCGGTATACAAAGGCCAAAAGTGCTGTAAAGAAGGAGGAGGAGGGAAACGAATCAGCTCGGCTATTTCCTGCACATTTGCTTTTGACATCGGTTCGAGTACTTCCGATAGACCACGCTCTAATTTAACCACAATCGAAAAAGGAGAAACCGTTTTGCTTCGGTGTCAAACGTGATCGCATCAGTTTCGAGTAATCAATAGTTTGAAATTTCCTTTGTTGTTTGTTAAATTATCCGTTGGTGCAGAATCGGTCATGGAAAAAGAAATCGGATGAAAAAAAAAGTTTAATATGTCAATACAAGTCATCAATTTCTTTTATTTAGATGAAATCTAGAAAATGGCAACACCACGTTTGGAATTTGTTTTTAAATAATATAATATACATATTCTAAATACTAAATTTACAGATGGCTGCACAACGTTGCCAGAGTCAACAAAAAATTTGAATCTTTAACGCAGAAGGGAAGACGTGAGAGATTTACTTCGAGGCCATTTCCGCTGGCGAGTGGTACGAGATCGATATACCAAACGAGCATGCTATGTCCTTATTTACTCTCATGAGTTGAAGGAAGAAAGAACATACCAATCTGAGGTACCAAAATTGCCGGTCAATATTGCCTGTGATTTAATGTCCTGTTAAATCCTACGAAAAAAAAAATTAATGTTCAAGTGCCGAATTTAAAAATGATTAGAAACGGATATAAAAATATCTACTTCGCATTTCAAATTCTGTCCTCGCCATTGGAATCTCGGACCCTAAATGAGATGTGAAGAAGTCTAAATGGGGACAATATTGCGTAATTAACGCTTGACCGAATGCCGTTTGCAAAGTGTGAATTTTCCCTTACTTCTGTAGATAGCCGAAAAGCAGCAAGAAATTGATGATTTCGTTTTAATTTTTGTAGCGTTATTGACGTTATAATAATAATAATAATAATAACTATCTTTATTCACCCGGTGAATGGGCTATCGGCCCCTTGGCCTTTCTGCCCAATTGACATGTATAATCTACAGAATGAGAAAAAAAACGAAAAAAAAAAAGCCACGAGGCAAGCATGACCTTATATTTGACAAAGAAACTCAAAATCGCAATAACATCTTCATATTTGCCATCCTAGTATTTTTTTGTCTCAAAATTTAATATGGCGTCCATAAAAAAAGTTGATTATCGTAGCCGAAAAACAAAATGTCGGATGGCAAGCGTGAAAATTTTATCATGTAGCTAAGAAAAAGTGGGAATGAAAACGTGTTTGGGGTTCTTATCAAATAACGCTGGAAAGAATAAAAACGAAATTTCGAATTTTTGTTTTTTTTTCGCCATCTTCGGAAGTTCTCGGAAAATTCAAATTTTAAAAACGGCTTTCGGTATCTCGTCTAGTTTCCGAGATGCCCATGGTGAAGATCGAATTTGAAATGCGCTGTATACTAATGTTATCCATCAAATAAGGCGATTCCAAAAGTTTCAAAATGTACAGGGTGTTCTGTAGGAAAAAAATTAGTTTTTTATGTTGGAAGAGTTCTTTAAAATACAGAAACACAAGCATTCGTATTAAACGCTATCATAATTCGAAAATAGTGAGTGGTGACTGTAAGAATATTCGTGGTGAAATGGTCTCATTAAAAAGTAGGTGTACGGTTTAGAAAAATTTATAAATAAACTATTACCAAAACCCGGAAATTAAGGTCGCAACTAGAAAGACGAAGAAAGAATTCCTTAATCTCTAACTTGCACTTCGCTCTTTGCACGACCCTGCATTTCAATGAAAAATAGGGTTTATTTAAGACACTTATTTCGTCTGATTTCAAAATAGACACTGGCGTATCACGATAGTTTTCACAGTGACAAGTCCTTACCATCGCTTTAATTTCTATTTTACTCCTCGTACATCTGTCTTAAAAAAGTACAGTGTCCTATTGCAAAAAACTAAATCTTAGTGCCAAAACTAGACGGAGTTCTCGGGAAAATAGCAAAATACACTGCAATAATGAAAGTCGACATTTTCATTGACACTGAAATTACCTCCTAAAACTGAAACAAATTCCTAATTCGTTAATATTTTATTAAACGTTTAATACCTCTCAGCTTTAATTAAAATTAATCCGTGCGCAAATCCCTCGTTCGGCGAAACTGCTGTGAAATCCCCTTTAATTTTTAATGATTCCTGCAAATAGAAACGTCTCCGTAGGAAGGGTGGCAATTTCGATGATTGTGTGCAAGGGGTAACGATATTAAAATCCTCTTTACTGATTTTTGACCGGCGACCACGATGGTCAAATTTCGAATGATTCCACGACCTATACATTTGGTTTTCGAAGTTCAAGCTTTTTTAACCGCATAGCTGCAGTAATATTTGATTTGCAAGGTGTCGAGCAATCTGCGAAATTACCGATAGATCAAATAGGGATCCACCTCCTGCCATGCACTGCGAAACAGATTTGTTGCAATTTGGGTAAAAACAGTAATTGGATTTTGAGCAAAAGCAGGATTCTGGTATTGGGTGCTTCATTTGTAAATAAATTAGGTAGGAGAGAAAGTCACAATAAGTCCCTGAAGGAATAGAAAAAGCGGTGTAAAAGTGTCTTCATCTATTTGTGGAGGAATTCAATTTTCTGCTTGGTGAAATAAGAACGTGCACGGACAGCGTGTCAAGGGATCACATTTATTACTAAACCGCAATCCTTTTTTTGTTTCCAAATATGCCAAATTTTCAGAGAACAAACAACAAATTACCAAGGTTACAAGAAAATATCGAATTACATTATATATCTAATAACAATTATAAAAGTATAGAAAACGTTTTTACTGAGGAATAAAATCAACCACACCCAAAGTAACGTAATACGCTTACTTTGATATGAAATTCACCACCCAGTATTAATAATAGTCAATTCTTTTAATTTTGGCAAAATGATGCTTCATAACAGAGTATCAAATGATCAGAGTGCCAGTAAAAAAAAAACATTTATTAATTAAAACGTTAATAGTGAGTGACATCACCTCGTAAAACAATGCAAACATGTACTCTTTTTGCATGGCATGCAACGTTTGGCATAGGAACAAATGACCATTAGTTAATTACATGCTACCTCAAGGTAATGTTGAAAGTTATCTAAATTGTTTGGAGGTCTTGGTCAATTTCGAAGACGGCCACTCCTCACGTCTCCAACATGCTCAATAGGCAGTAGGTCCGGTGACCGTGCAGGCCAAAGCAGCATTTCTAATTGTATTTGTTCTGAGTACTGTCGAGTAATGTTAGCAGTATGCGGCCCTGCATTATCCTGTTGGAAAATGTCATGTGGTAAAGTCTACACGAAGGGTATTAATACTGGCCTCAGGACATTGTCTATGTAGCAATGTACAGTTAGAGTCCCTGGAATAGACACAAGAGATTGACGATGAAAATATATAATATATTGCAAGGAAGTATACTGCAAATATTGAATAAGAATCGTGAAGGTCGACGACGAAAAAAAAACATTAGCGTTCTTTCTTTTTTACTGAAGCCTTGATCATTTGATACTCTATTATGAAGCATTATTTTGCCAAAAATTACGTAAGTAAATTTTGTATTAAATATAATAATAAGTCTTCTTATTACTGGGTGGTGCATTTTATTTGAAACTGAGTATATATATTTTGAAGCATTGAAATGTCGGACATTGCCAGGGCCCTAATAGAAACACGCCAGACTAATGTTTGCTTTCTAACTCACTGCGGAATAAGGCTAATTTGTATTACATTTCCCATAGGTATAGAATAACATTCCCATATTATTATACTGAGTCCTTGATATTAATTGGTGCCGAAGAAAATTGTAAAGTTTGCCTGAAATCGGTAAAATGCATATATAATTTTCCCAACAAACTGATGAACACCCGGGAATTAAATTCAGCTTCCTAAGAAGGCACATGCTAATTATGTATTCTCTTGATTGACGCTGCAATCATGTTTCAAAGTATCCTGTTCTTCACGATAATTTTCTCACAGAGTTATTTCTTTTAGTTTAATACCATGCCCCTACCAATTCTGCAAAATAATAACTAGCTAAGTTTGCATCGCCCTAATAAATTCATTGTGTATTTTTCTCCTCATATGTATGCTTAAAATCCAATAATATTAAAAAATACTTAAAAAGCAGCCATGTCAAATCCAGTCCAAAATATTGTTTTTTTTTTTAATAGAATCTAGGGTTTTTCATACAAAAATACTTTTCAATATAAGAGGGTGGCATGCTTGGCCGGTTTATGAATTATTTATCCAAAAGTAAAATGTTGCCCTGTACAGGATATAAGGTTTGCTGGTTCCATAAAAAACTTAAACCCACAGTTGGTTTTCTATATTTGCTATTTACAATTGGTTCCATTTTGAAGGATAAAAGCTTAATTGTATATGCTTTCAGCAAACCCAAAGGAATCTGAGATTCAACTAAAGCACGATGGTCTTGAAACATAAGCCTTTTAAAAAGGAAACAAAAACATGTTTGCCTGAAATATCGCGAGTTTGTCGAATACGAAAGCACCGAATAGACTAAAGCATTGTCATCCCTCAAAGTGCCACCAAAGACTAGGGTAAAGTATGAAGAAATTTTTATTTTGAAGGGTGGCTTTTATCAATATGCCAAAGTGCGTAACCGTATGAATGGAATCGCTAAAATCTACAGATTTTTGTGAATTGTGTCCTTTTTTTGTTTTAGGTATAGGAACAACTGTTACATAAAGTTGAGTAGTAGTTTGTATAGTTTATATTAAAGTATCATTCCTGTTTGCGACCTAAAAACTTTGCTTTTGAATACCCTGTGTATATTTTCCATTTTTATAATATATTTTTTTAATTCTCATTTCAGTCGATATAAATATTCTCACATCCATCTCTAACAATTTCCAAGTAATGCTATGCTATTCAACATATTACATATGTATCATAAAAAATAATCCCCCCATTTGTTCTTAATGATAGATCAAGTTTTTCGACGAATGTGTAATACTAATACGTACGTCTATGGTAAAGTGCAGTCAAAAGGCACAAGTTCAAAATCATAACTTGACAAACTCGAAGCTTAAAAATTCTCAAATCCATTTGGTCAATTAAATTAAGCTCTTTTTCGAGGCGAAATAATACCTTTCTATCGGCTCTCCGTACGCCTTTGCCTGAAAATAAACTAGTGAGCCAATTTTCTATAAATACGTAATAGTAGTGTCTTCTTCTTTGGTGAAATTCATTGGCGTACTTTGAAAGTTTTGAAGTTTAAACATTTTTAAATGTTTAAACAGTACATCGGTAAAGCTGTTTTTAATTTTTTTTGACCTGGCCCCTGTACGCCTCTGTCTGATAACAAATGAGAGAATCCATTTTCTGGCAACTAATATTTACCCCTACACTAAAGTTCATGAGCGAAAGTATATTGAGAACTTTGGTAAAGAACAAAAATGTTCAAATTTATATTTTTGGTTAATAACTGTTGATTTGACAAAATCGCATTCGTCATCTGTGCCTCGTACGCCTCTGCGTGAGAACTCATTGGAGTGATAATTTCACTGATAATAGGCGATACTAATGCCTACTTCCTTGGTGAAATTTATTAACGTACGTTGAAAATTTCCGAAGTTAAACAATCTTAAAGTTAAAGTGAGAATTTTGGTAGCAGATAATACTAGTGTCCACGCCTATGTTGAATACTTCGGAGATTAAAAACGCTGAAATGATCTAATTTATGCTGGAAGTGCTAAAATGATATATTTAAATCCGTTTTATGTACGCGTCTGTTTTATAAAACAAATTAATTGGTAGATTCTGTAACACTTTTTGCAACAGAACACCCTGTATATCTTTGGATTTTTGGAATCCACTGTTTTAAAGGATCATTTCGGTATAAATATTCTCTTTCTCTATTCATATTTAACCACTATGGAGGAAAATTAAGTACATAATGATTCCGTCGAAAAACCTATTACAACTCTGTATGACTTCCACTTCAAATATCAAAGGTCCTCTACAAGCATAGCCACATATTTCACTTTTACAGCGGCTCCTCCATCATTTTAATGAATTTCAGTTCTCAAAAGATAACAAATAAAAATTACTTACCACACTCAGCGTTTCGAGCACTTCCAAGGGAGAAGCTTAAAAATCATCTTTGCTAAATGCGAGAAAATAAAAAGACAATGAAAGTGGGCCTCCCGGGAACCATCAACTTCCGTTCGCAAAAGCTTGTTAAAATTTTATGAGTTTGTCATTATTCATGCTCATAGCTATGGATTACTTACGCGGCTCTACGAGGGTTTTATTAGTACATGGACTGAATTTGAAAAATTAGCTGGAAAATCCGAAGAGATCTGCAAAAGTGCGCTTTTTGCTTCCGTTTGTACAAGTCCGTGAAAAGGCTTCGCCTCTCGTTTTTATAATCTGGCTAATTGGTGGAAAATGGCCCTAAGTATGTGTTTAATAAAAAAGATGAAATCTCTTTTGCCTTGTATATATCAGCGAAATGAAACATGCGGAATTAGAGCGAAATTAATTAGGCCCGAAAGCGAAAGGACTCTCTGTCTATTCAATTTAATTCTGTAGACTCAATTTCTGTCTTAATTGGCAAACAAACGCAGAACATGAAGGCTTTAATCCAGAGATGAAATTATTTCACCTAATTGTCAAGAAATTTCTCTCTAATTCGGTCATTTTTCTTCTTGGGATTTAATAAACTTAATTTAATCTTCCTTAATCCTATCGATTACAACGTCTCAAGTAATAAAATAGCCACATCAGAATCTATAAAGGAAACAATACAAATCCAGGCAAGAAGACTTTAAATCCCAAGGCACACATTCGAGTGGGGCATGTATATCTTTTGGAAGTCGAAGTGGATATCCATC
This sequence comes from Euwallacea fornicatus, assembly GCF_040115645.1. Lineage (NCBI taxonomy): Eukaryota > Metazoa > Arthropoda > Insecta > Coleoptera > Curculionidae > Euwallacea > Euwallacea fornicatus. The sequence goes on along the minus strand of NC_089542.1, from coordinate 5,668,828 downwards.
TAAGCCTCCATTAACCTTCAGCTCAGCTTTGAAACTGGAAATTGTCGAGTTGTTTTCTGGGATTCTTAACAGTATTGCTTGAATACCGAACATTCTGATACAATTTTATCTCAAGCCCAATAATTACAATAAACTTTAATTTTCCTAGAGGGAAACACAATTCCTAGCTAAATCAAGCGGACGCATTAAAACTTAGTATTATTGGAAATTGTAATAGCCAGTGAAGTTGTAAATCTAAACAAGAATATTAACTTAATAGCGATTTATCACGTTCGAAATCGAAGCTTGGGGATGCGATAAATTACTCCCCCAACTTTGTTTCACGTCCGGTTTCTTTGAATCACCGTTATTTAATGCTATCTAACGTGGCATACCCTTAGGGCTTTTTCGTTCCCTCCGGCAGTTTGAAGCATAAAAACTTATCTCGTAAAAGTTCTATGGCAATATGTAAATTAATAACCGTATTATGAAAGTACGTGATTGTATTTTAATATGCATCAGACGGCTCAGGGAGCCCTCTCGAAAAGGTTGTACGCATTCCGGTCACGGACCCTAGTCTCTAAGATCGTCACTGTCTCTACCTTTGGAACTTTTTAAATAATACAACAAGTTCGACTTTGGAATGCCTTTCATTATGTTTTATCAAAGTTTTACGTAGTTCGAGTTTTCATCAAACAGTCGTTAAGCGCTAAAGTGCCCTCTGTAATGAGGTCGTTTTTGCAGCCCCAATGGGTCCGCGTGGAAATTTTGTTGCGTTTATATAAATTATCGCAGATTTTTAGTTATAAAATGAACCTCAAGAAATAAAAAAAATCCTGACAGTATGGCGAATAAAATGTGCCCTTATTGATTTGTTTCAAGCCGGGAGTGTGTCGTGGAACTGGTAGATGGCGGTACAGTCTTAATTATAACGGGTGATCATTTTAAAAAGACACGCAAAAAGCAGTGATCTGTAAACGTAGGCATTGATTAAGCCATTTGCTTTTACTACCAGATATTGATAACATCTGACGGATTTATCCCAGACAACGTGCACTAGAAGATTTTGTTTAATGATCACCCTTAAATCTTAACGGTATTTACGTATCTTGATAGAAAGGAACGAAATCTTTTCAGCGACATGAATGAATTGCCAGAAAAGTGTAAAAAAATGAAAAAAAAAGTTTCCTCTCCTCGAATAAGGATTTTCTAAAGCAGGCAGAAACACCACACAGTTGCGCATATTTTCACTAGCGTTTTCCTATTTTTAAAGTCGTTTCAAAAAAATTTCACCCTCATTGTATAATGTTTTTAAGACTACCTAATAAAGAACAAGTAAAAGCGTATATCCGGCAAATGTGACGTGAATAGAAAGATCTTTTAGATGGAGTTAGAGCGCCTCAAATTCCTGCATATTTTTACAGACACAAAAATAGGTGGAAGGGTTGTGTGTCTCAGATGCGAATAAATAAACCTCACAGTTAATTAATGTGACTTTTATTATTACCATAGATCGAAAACGACTGTCCTATGGTTTGTAGCTTGTAGCTCTTCTTCTATCATCTAATCACCACGCCTCGTGCTTAATTAAGTACCCCATTCACATCCCAACAGTACTCAAAATTTATTCTGCAGTTAATCGAGTGAAAACGGTTTCGGACATTTGACCGTAGCATTACCAAGATCCATCTTAACCACAACTCTGTGAAGATGCAGTTCGGTTAGCCTTAATCACCCAGCTTCTCCCTCATACTATCTGACTGGATGATTCAGGTAGACACATATTTACGATACAAATTTGAAATGTTGTGTTCTTCTTTGTACTATAATTAGTCATACAATTGATTATCCAGTGTATTGCCTTATTAGCGGACAACTGTGGAATAACCCTTACCCCATTTTCACCATATTGACCTGCCAATAGGGATTTGTGATTATTTAACAGGATAAACTAGTTCTAATAAAGGTAAAACAACTCTTATAGTGAATGAAATTGCTGGATTTTCCTTTATTACTGTGCTCGATATCTACTCAATAAGTCCTCGCCGCTGCTTCTCCACGGATTTCTTAGTTGTATGAACGAATCCTGACCTCATTTTTCTCAATTTTGATAAATTTTTAACAGAGTAGTAGATATTTTACGGGATATTTATACCATTTACAATAGAAAAAGCTAAGTCTTTAATGTAGGCTGCATTACTATAAATGTACGTACACAATTTATTAACAACTCCATTGCACAAAGTTCTAAAACGTGAACTTTTCCTATTAATATTTCCTTAAAACGCCTCTTAAGTTAAAAGGTGTTTCACTTAAACTTGAACAAAAATACTTCAAGTGGTTCTAATAAAAGATTAATGGAATTTTTCATGGGGCAAACGGTTATAACACTTATGTCGCACATTGTTTCTGTTCGTAATGAAGGTTTACACTGTTTTGTGCATTAATGTTAATGGCTCTCCATTTATGTGTATTTGATGTAGAGGTTCAATCTTAAAGCGAGGTAAATTTTAAATACTGTAGAAAATTGTCCAGAAATTTACTTGCTTATTATTCCTACAACGCATTTCTACAGGAAATTCCCGAGTAAATAAAAATGCAATTCAAATACTCCGCAAGTGAAATAATGGAGTTCAAAATGGCTTTTGTTTGTCTCGCCTTCTCTAATTGTGTTTGCCCATTTTTGAGAGCAATTTGAAATTACTATTCAAGTCACTCATCTGCATGCACATGTCATACACGTAAATTTATTTAGGTTCTACCTAATCCTAACATAATGTTCTAGCACTTGTCTTTTAATCCAAACAATAAACTGTGAAAACAATAAAAGACCCTAGTTAACACTCTGTTTGCCATATGGCCTTCTAACCCTGAGAAAATATTTTTTTAGTGTTCGATCAAGATCCATTAAGTGACTTCCTATAGGTCCTTAATTATTATTTGCGATTGTGGATGCTTCATCAGAATAGTCTTGCGAATCTTCTAAAGCTCTCTCAGGTGTGATGAGATAAAATATCTTTGGCACACTCCGTAGAGCAATTTCAAATTCAAAATACGAAAGCGCTTGGAAAAGATAAAGAATCAATGACATTATCGAGAATCTAGAAAATCTGCATAATCGGTAAGGCCATCGAAAAGCTTAAGCCAAATGCGAGTAACGAGGAGGCAGGGTTTTATCTTGCTTCAGAAAAGACTTGAAAGCAGATAAAACTCCAATGAAAGCTAAAAACAGTTTGAGAAATTCTCTGATTTAAGTTAGATGATGATATGAAGTTTCTTTATAACTTCAAATGTTGGTTTAGAAGGTTTTTAAGTTGAACAGACCCTTTAATAAATGCGCTCTTTAATAGTTAATATATTTTATTTTTTACCATTAGAGTTTTATAAACAATACAAGCGAACTTTGAAATGTTATTCACATGAATATGAAGGTGTTATCCATTTCTAGTTTTCATCAAACAGTTGTTATGCGTTAAGGTACTATTTTCAAAGAGCTCGTGTTTTGAAGCATCCAACAAGTTAGCATGGAATTCGTATCAGATATATCAGTACTTTGTATTTTACAGGGTATTAAAAAAAATTGACAATATAGTGAAGGAATTGTGTATTTATAATAAAATTGGGTGTGTTATAAGAACAATAGATGGCAGCTTAATTGAATCTGCTGATCTTGTTAAAATGGCGAAGCAATACTTGAGACCTAACGATATCTTTTTAAGTTTTCACAAATGACTAAAAAATTGTCAAATATATATTCTTGATTTTTCCTGAAAACTAAATTTGAATCGGAGCTTTCTAAAGGAGAAATCTGAAATTTTCAGATATTGGGTACTTTTGGCCATTCTTCTTTTTAAAGTAGGTAGTTTTGAAAAGATTGTCGGCATTATCGGTGAAATTCCCTGAGTAGATAAGGCTGCATCGAAAGGAAAAAGCAGTTTGAGAAATTAGATGATACTATGAAGTTTCACTGTAGCGTTAAATGTTGCTTTAAAAGATTTTTAAGCTGAATAGTCCCTTTGACAGATACGATCTTTATTATTAAAAATTATATTTTATTACTCGCCTGTACCTGATGTGATGGCCCTATAGAGTTATATACCATACACAAGATTAATGATGGATCCTGATCTTTGAGAAAACAGCACTCGTTTTTCACCGGGAAGCCCGAAATATCGGAGAAATCGGCAATAAAAATCCTCCGAGTTTATCTAAAGGAATCCAGGACTGAACTTTTATCTTTTGTTGGGAGGGAATGTGCCATTTATCTTTTACACGCTTTATATCATTATTATACTTTTGATACATCCCTCTTCTCTAAGTTGGGTGTATTAAAAGATTTATTTTCTTGGTGCAGAAGACGTGTAGTACCTACCTACAATACACAATCTGTTCGAAACCATAAACGAAAAAATTGCACAGACGCTTTTAGCTTCCAGTTTCAATCAGGAAATTGCACGTTCTGAATTCCTATAAATTATAAGCCAGATGCGATTCTCCAGAGATCGGATTTAGGGAGGATTCGAAACAGTGACGTTCATATAAGAGGAAAAAGTCAGTTGGATAGAAATAGATGATAAATGTTATGGACTGAAAGGCTTTGTTTTATCAGACAAAAGTAACTTGAGAATGAATTTGAAAAGCAATGGAAGACATGCGACCGTAAGTGCGTGTGGAAGGATATTGAGAAATATACCTTAAAAGATGACGATAATGCCTTTTGGGAATGGTACAGCACTCCATGTTGTAAATATAAGTAGGTCTGAAAAAGTGATGTGGGAATTGAAATATGAGTAGCTAAGAAATAAGTTCTGAGGTTTAAAAAAACTATAGGTAATTATTCAAATCACAATCCTTATTTCAGTTGGTGTAAAATTACTTTGCCGTCATAAATGGTTAAAGGTGGATTGATGAGCCTTTTGGAGATGCTTGGGTGTTATTAAATTACATGGTAGAGAGTATCTACTCATGTAACATTTGGTTAGCTTGGCCTAATTTTGTTCATTATAAAAATGTCATTAGCAGCCGAATAAGAAAAAACCATTTTAGACCATAAAAAAATAATGGAGGTGAACCAGGTAGGTCGATGGCCTGTTTTATTAAGTTCAATAAAGATTGTATGTACATATACAGGGTCATTCACGGTGAGTGTCCTATTAAATGTTTACGGGGTTCTAATATAGCTAGAGATCTGAAATTTTTGATACTGATGTAATGGAGTTTGATCTGTTGAATTAAAATATTGGCATCGTTGCGACGTTGACAGATCTATGTGTAACTGACAACAACTTTGTTATTTTAAATTGCGCACCCTGTATTTTATTACATTTTCGAATTACCCGGAAGATTTAAACCCCATTTTATCTATCATACGCCATAGCTATGAAGAACCATTTTCGAAATAAATATTAGAATATTTGAGAATAAAAGGCACCACTTTTTAGTTGATTCGGTTAGGAGGAGATTATGGGTTAACAACGTAAAATAAACGAAATTGTAACATCCTTTATAATAAAGTAGATCTACGTAATATAAATAAAATTAGAGATTTTGCTGCAAATGGCCACCGTTTGCTTTGAGACATTCTTGAATTGAATTCAGAACATGAATGTTTGTAGCTCCCTGGAGCTCGTTTGGATCAAGCAGATCAAATGCTTCTCAAGAAGAAGCTGCTGTACTGTGATAAATTTATAATTATATATTATTATAGCCTTCTCCTAACCGAATCAACTAATAAGTGGTGCCTTTTACTCTCAAAGGTTCTAATATTTGCCAATAGCTCAAAAACAACTGAAAACAATTATATTAATGTATAATACATTTCGATAGAAAATTTATTGATCTTTCAGATGCCATCCAAAAATATAGGGTGTTTTATTTAAGATTCTCATTTAATGCTCATATTTATATCCTTCTGATATCGCACTAATTTTTCCACGCTCTGTATGTAAATAAAAAAAAATTATAATATTAAAAGATACAGATAACTATTAAGAGTCTGTAGCTCAAATTTTAACTCTCTAGCTGTGATAGCTGAAAAGATAAGCGCTTTTCAATTTAGAGCTGTTTGTTGCCAAATCAGTCAAAAAATAATAATTTATTTCGAAAACGATTCATCATAGCTATGGCACATGATAGATAAACTGGAGTTTAAATCTTGCGGGAAATTCGAAAATGTAATAAAATACAGGGTGTGCCATTTAAAATAACAAAGTTGTTGTCAGTTGCACATAGATCTGTCAACGTCGCAACGATGCCAATATTTTAATTCAACAGATCAAACTCAATTACATTAGTATCTAAAATTTCAGATCTCTAGCTATATTAGAACCCTGTAAACTCTTAATAGGACATTCACCGTAAATGACTCTATATAATTATTGAGAATGAAGCGTAAATTATTTTACTACAATATTATTTTGCTATTATTTAATATTACAATTTTATTATAAGCTGGTATTTTACTAATTTAAGGAATAGATTTCATTTTATCTCTGTCGCTAATTCTATCAAGAAACACATTTATCATTCTACAAATTTCAATAAAATGATATCTATTGAGTATGGAGCTATAATATTTGAGCATACAGTATATAGACGTCAACATTTCCGTATTTTTTTTCTTTTCCAAATGCAGAGAACTTAGAGAAATATGTAAAAAAGAGCAATTTAAAAAAAATTTTGAACAGTGGGTTTCCCTTGAATGGATTGGCTTAAGATATTTTTAATTATTTTTAATAACATCTTAGAAACCAATTCCATCGGATACGGTTCTGTGAAAATTGATTTTGCCTCATAATTTCGGGAAACATTTAAAACATTTTCTAATATTAGTTGGCAGTCTGTAGATATATAGCACATTTTAAACACCAAATTGGAGTTTTTTAGGGGACTGAAAATTTTTTTATGAACTTTTCAATATCGGTTTTAATGGGGTAATGTCCTATAAATGTGTATATTTGAGTTCATTGTGTGCCACGATTAGCACGACAGCTCTTTTTGGTTTCGAGAAATTGTTATTTAAGTGAAGAGATGCATGAGGAAAGCCCAAAAATTGCCACAGGTAATTTTAAAATCAGTGGAACTCTCTAAATGAAATACCTTTAGATTTTTTAATGAATTATAATAATGTCCTTCAAATTAAACTTATTGAAGGTGATTTTAAATTAATTGATATTTTTCAAAATTTTCTGACCCCCTCAACTTTTTTGAAGACATTTCAAATTTGTTGGTTTTGACTTGTTGCTTCCAGACAAAACGGTATTTTAACGTATACATTTTCTGAGAAAATGAGGCCAATGAAAATCTGTACTAACTTATAGTTTTCCGGAACAATCACAAGCAGTTTGGAGACCTTAAACTTTATTATTGTCATATATTTAAATTTCACTTGAGCGTTGTCATGTAGTGCTAGATCTCAACTGTAAAGTACCTTATTTTGTATCTCTACTAAATATTTCACTGATGTGAGTTATTTAAACGTGTGTTTAAGTGCACCCTTTTAAGCCCTAAATTAGGATTTTAAACACTCTACAAAAATATTTCGGTTCGTGGTTTAAAAAATGAGGTGTAACGGTTTAAACTGCTATGTGGGGTTTGTATTATTGTTTATGATATTATTTGGAGTTTTTTTTTAATTTGAGATAATTATTAATTTCTTTTCATATTGTATGTGGTACTGTATTAATTATATTATGTATAATTCGTAATTTAAATTTTTGCATGTGGGTCATACATCCGAATCGTATACATCAAATCAATTCAAGGTCAACATAAAATATTTATGACTAATGGCATCTCAAAAATTTTATGTTATTGGATTAATGTAAAAAAGCTGGTATAACAAAGGCAGATAAAGAACGAGGGAATGAAGAACTATTAATTTATGAACTAAACACCAGAAACAGAAAATGAAAATCGCGAAAACTGTTTATAGTTATACGGAATACAGTGAAATCATTTCAGACAGTGAATATTGCCACGCCTCTGATCGTGCTAGAATTGTAATAAATAACCAAGAAATAGGTTCATACCACCATCTTCATTCAATTCCTATACACAGCCATTATCAATTTTGATCCATTAGTCTAGACTGCAGAAGACATGCGTATTATATCTCTGTCTTTGTTATTCGAACATTACGTTTCACCTACACAACCTAGGCGCATACGTGCGCCCTAATTTGATACACATGCAAAGATCCAAACTACAAACTATATATAATGTATGTAGATATGTAGTAGGTAGCCTTCACCATTCTGTCAAGATCCACAATAAAAATTCCCATTTTGTAGTCTGTATTTGTTTGAGTGGGCTGACACGAAAGGTCGCATTATGCGGTTTCATTTGCAAGCAGGGTTAACAAAATAAACCCTCATTTCTATTTGCAGGCAGATATTTGAGTATTCTCACCGAGCGTGTGTGCTCCCAATTTACTAAATATGCAGGGGATGCACCGTATTTACACTGAATATATGAAAGAGCAGACGTTTCGGGGACCAATATTATAAAGCACGTAAAGGTGCATCCGCCCTAAAATGAGCCGATTCCCAATTGAGTAAATTGAGAGCAGGGACGTACTGCCTCGCTTAGATATTTTGGCATTGCAGGGTTTTATGGAGATTAATCAAATTTGAACACACTCCGATCAAAGGGCAAACACTAATTACCGTGGCGGCGGTTTACTAACGTAACTTCTCTGAAATGGGAGTAGTTGCAGCGAAACCGCATCGCTATCTACTATAAATTCACTTTTCGTCCCCTTGAGATATTAAGCGATATTAGTTGAGTATTCAACCAGTATTCTGTTGGGTCTGTGGATTTCTTTAGGAGTGTTGCAGATGTACAACTCATAGAAAGCAATTTCTTCCGGTAATAATAGGACGATAAATTAATCACGACTGACCCAGCGAACAATAAATCATCCGGCGTTTTTCCCGTTAATGCCAAAAGTCAATTATCTGGAAACGCAGGATGTTTCAGCACCGCCGAAACTAGGAAACGGTTTTTCAGGCGATTTTCCAGTTTCATTTCTTCTGGGCTTGCTTGGGCATTGCAAACCATTTATCATCCAGACTATGCAAATTCGGCCCATCGTTAAAAGGAGGCCTCAAGTTTTCTTACAGCCGCCACAGACCCGAAAATGGATAGAAGATTTTGGGATACAAATATTCGCGTTGTTCTGCCTGTTTCTGGACAGAATTAAACGCAAAAAAAAACTGCTTAGTTTCTTGCGATTTTCTAGGCAGTTCAAACCATTTATCATTCGGTGGAAAGCAAATTCGAGTCCATCCTTAAAAAGGGAATCTTGTAGAGTGCCTAATAAAGCCGGAAACGAAGTTTTGAAGTGTAAAACCTGTACATTTGCATGCGAAGTTAACGAACGTTAAGGGGACCTTCATTATGGAGTCGTAACTTTATCTGCTTGAACAAAATATTCAAATGTTTTGCTTTGAAGAGAACATTTTCATTATTTATTATAACTTGATGAAGAGATTTTTTAAAATTTCGTTACGCTCTGTTAGCTCGCTCGTTGACGTGAACTCTCCCAAATGGGCAATTAATTAATTAAAACTTAATTTAAAGGAAATTGAGTATCAGTAATTTATCGACCGTCACCCAAGCCCCATAACAGGGCAGTTATGGTAATTTTATTTACCCTTAATGGGCAGGTGCATATTTTGCCGCAAAATTGAACGCCGCATCGTTTCACCCCGTTTACCGCTTAATTTATTGCTCCCTTAGTTTTTAAGCGAGGGTCTGGTATAAGGTGGGAAGTCTCCAAAATCTTCGTCCTATTAAGACATGCAATAATTGTAATCTATTCAGCTGCTGAGTGCAAATTGTTATCTAAATAGAACTTATTAAATCCTAACGAGAACGCTCAGAATTTCGGCTTTGACACCATGATAAGTTGAGGGTCTTATTACTGTAAGCTCTCTTTCGGCGTTCACATCAGCAGAACGATAATTAAATCTTTTGTTTCGCTAGGTATTTCCAAGAACTGGCTAATACAAATTCCCTGTTTAATGTCGTCGAGAAGATTGGTTTTCTTTTTCTTTCCGAAATAAATTGGCAATCACGCAGCATTGTTATTCCTCATAAATCTGGCATTAAGACTATTTTCTGTTTACACCTTTAAATCCCTCAATTGATATTCACAAAACTGTTCGATACATCGACTTGACTACATTAAGAAACTTACAGCTATTTCGTGTCTATTATTCATGTTACGTTTGTAAAGAGTTCTAATCCGGAAATAGCACGGCCTATGCCGGAAGTCAGGTAGAAGAAAGCACTTTTATGTTAGCCATAATCTGTTTGGTTGCATATTACCGCACTATCAGGTAATTTGTACCACCACATAAATTCATTTCTTTCTTTAATTTGTTGGCGTTCGTGATACGAGTCGAGAATTTTCGAAATTAGAACTAATCAAAGCGAGTGTCATGATGAAATGGCCAAAAGCATAGCGTCATGTCGAATTTACCCAATTTTTCTGCGATTTTTATGCTCTATGAATCCATAGAATGAATGTTTATATGGTGCGTTAATATTTATGCGAATAGTTAGAAAATGATGTCGCTCTGATCTAATTTTGTTACCTTTCCGATTTATTTCTAGGAGTATCGAAGATAAACACTACATTTTCGTCATTAATTACAGCTCCAAAGCCTGTTTACACAAACTTTCATCATTTGTTATAAATTTTACTTTTTATACTTACTTCCTAGGCGATTTTAGAGAAACACCGTAGGATCACCATTACGTCAAGAAATTACCTAATATTGGCAAAATATAGATTGCAGTATTCGTTTCCATTCAAAGTTCATCTTTGACTTTTTTAATTTTATGAATTATATGAGAGCCCTTATTAATATAGCTACAACTTTTTCCTTATTTCGTACCTTAAGCATTTTTGAGTTCAATCTGTATGATTTTCCTCTGAGATATCCTGGGAAAGAGACTCAACAGCATTTTAGAGAAATTTCTTGAATGTGCCCCCAAGCTGCTTAGTTCAAGAATACTTAATAGAAGCTTAGAACAGGTCTTTAAACTGAAAGTTGTTGCCAACAAACTTTTTACGTCACCTTTGTGTCAAGAAAATGTCCTATGTTACGTATATTGTGTATTCATCATATGTTAAGAATGTCATTGAAATTTTTGCAGTTTTGGCTTTTATTTTATTTTGTATCTATGAACAGGCTCACAAAACTCACAAACCTTTCGTTCAAATAAGCCTTTTCTCCACTAAACTTCCAAAAATATGCACATTTCCGAAGTTGAGCTATGTGGGGCTCATTTATTTCGCATAGCTGCACTTTCAAGGGGTAGATTCCTTTGAGACAATAATAAGTTTTAAATAATAAACGCGGTCCAAATTGGACTAAAACTTTCTGAGGCTCAACAAGAAACTGGCAAGTGTAAACTAATTTCCCGGGTGCATGAATAACAATAACAGTTCTTAAGATTTCCGCGTTTATCTTCAGTTTCAACTAGTCCAAACTTACAGGAAAAGTGATTACGAACTTCGGCATAGCCGCAATAAGTTTAAGTTTGTTGAATCTTCGTTGCTTTCCCGGGAAGATAATTAAATTGAAAGACATTGCCTTGAGTCAATGTTTCTTTTCACGAAATTTTGCTTAAATAACTAATTTGTTTCAGGATGCATCTTCAATTGAGTCTATTCCTCTTAGTGGTGGCCTCAACGAGCTTGGCTATGTGCCCGACAAAATGTTCATGTTTTCTGGATCCTCAAGGGCGGAAAAACCTTCTGTGTAAAGACGGTGGAATGATCGGGCCCTTGAACCTGGATAATGTAACTTTGGACACTCAAGTGATTAGAATCACTGCCCCCGATGACAATACCAACATGCTCACTATGTCTCCAGTCTTCCAGAGCTACAGAAAATTGGAGGAAATCCACATAACCAAAAGCAATATCCCTCAGTTGGGGATGCACTTTTTCTGGGGCTTAACTAAATTGGACGTACTCAATCTGTCTCAAAACAACATCACTCAGCCTCTAGATCACAATTTTCGCGGTCTGGATAAACTCAAGGAGCTGTATCTGGACGATAACAGAATCCAGTCGTTGCCCAGCGGCACTTTCCGGTATCTCCACGAGTTGAAACTTTTGTCGATACAACGAAACAGGATAACGGACTTGGTGAACAGGATTTTCTTGGAAATTGGAAAGCTGAAAGCGCTGAAGCTTAGCGGAAACAATTTGAAGGAGCTTAATCCCGAGGTTTTTCGTGACGTGCAGGTAATTTTTTTTTGCTTCCTTATTGACCATTAGTCGGGTATTTGAATTTTAGATACACGCAGTTTGAAAAGTTTACTTTGAATGAGAATTTTATTAAGCGGGCTGTTTTTATGGAATAAAGCTTTTTCCTGACTTTCCATAGAGTTCCCGTTGGCAAAATCATTGGAATCAATTTAAGAGTTAATGCTTTTAGATCTAACTATATTGACTAATGCAGATGATGTACTTTAATAGATTAATCACGGACAAAAAGTCTTCTCCTCTGAATAATTCTGGAAACTTAAAAATATTCTCTGGAACCAATCTAGGGCCCTTAATGGATTAACCGAGTGATTAGGGCTTTTCTCTGGGATTACTTAGAAGACCTCTCCCGGCCAGTCCACGAAAATTCAAAAAAATATTCTCTGAAATTAATCGTAGATTGTCAATGCCTGATTTTGCCGAGTTTTTAGATTGTGAGCCTTTCAGTAACGACAGCTGGTCATGCTAGTTAATGTGCAAAAACCGCGTGAGAGGGGGGTTAATTTTGGACTGACTTAAACCAGAAAATATATTATAACATTTAAAACTTTCCTTTTAAAATTATCTGAATTTTTCAGCGCTCAATTAGAGCCGATTTTAAATAGTTTGAGAGACTAAGTAGCTAAAGCTTGTTAATTTTGATTTAGTTCCATCATTAAGGATTAGTTCTAGATTTGAACGAAAACTTTTTTACAAGCAACTTTCGGAAATCCAAAAATGTCCTCTGGAACCAATCAAAGACTTTGAAGAATGAAAGAGTTTTTACCTAGATTAACCGCGTGATTAGCTGTTCATTTTAACTTTACTTAGAAAGTGCCTTTCCCGAAAAATATTGGAATATCTAAAAATTCCCTTCTGAATGCTCGACTTCGGCCACTTTTACATTGTATGAGAGTATTTATACCTATATGTGTACATACAAGGTGACTCGTAACGGAACCGACATAAAATAGGTGCGTGCAGGGAACCTTAAAACATGACGATTCGTTGAACATATATTTTTTACGGTCAATAGTTTAGGAGATATTAACCTTCGAAATTCACTTGTAAATTTCTCAAAAAACGGCACATTTCAATAATGCGTCAACGCAATGTAACCAAATTTGGAATATTTTTTATTCTTATTAGCACTCTTAATTAGTAGCAATATGAAATGGATAGATGCTTAGGAAGGACTAAATTGGCAGTAAGGTATAAAAAAATTGAGATTTTTTTATCCGTAAAAAGTAACTAACAAACGGACATTGCCATTTAATAGCACATGTAAATCTAAAACATTTATTTTATTTTAAAATTTGTCGACATTTTTGATAAAATTGTAGTTTTGTGGAATAGAACCAAACGAAATTTAAACCGATAGCGAGGTAACAACGATTTGTTTTTCGACTGGTAATTTGCCGAAGCCATGCGAATTTATTTCTTTATTTATTTTTATTTACAAGCTAACTTAAAGGTCAATATTGTCTCGTCTATTAGAGTACCTTTTGCGTATGCCCATATAGTTTCAGTGAGTGCAAACAAGAGGCAATTAGGCGATTGATAAGTGCGAAGGAGATAGGCTACCAGACTTGTTGACTCGGAAGCTACGCCTTAATCCCCGGACGGATTATGTCACAAAAAAGGCTTGTTTTTCATTTGATGCGTTCTAAAATACCTTTTCTACCGTGCTATTTGTAGAGGTAATGCTACATTAAAATTTATCATGGAATTTGTTCTCAAAGAACGTATTCTAACTTGCATATATGCGTGTAATTACATCTTTCAAAATCACATAGAACTACATCCCACCTCGGATTAAGGCGTACTGTTTACAAGTTAACGATGGTAGCCTATCGTTGATAATGGAGGGGGAAATGGTAGCTTGTCTCTTTCGAACTTATCAATCGCCTAATTACCTTTTGCTTATGCTCACTAAAACTCTACAGTAAGATTATTTAAATGTCATATCTAGTCAGCTGTGGGATTTTACACAAGAGAAATAGAAGATAAAAAGTAGGACGTAGCTCGATCATATGCCGCAAAATCAGATTAGATTATTATATTAGGTTACTTAGGTAACCAAACATCGACCTACGTTCTTTTCTTCAACAAACTTTACAATTGAATAGATATGAAATTGAAATGATCTCTCATATCTACAAAGCAGTGAAAAAGGTACTCAATAAAGAATACATATATGTATGTACTTATTTAAGCAATTAAATTTTGTAATAATTATGCCAAAGAAATGCTGTGAATTGAGCGGCATTTTTTCCTTTATGTTCATTTTTTGGTTCTTAAATAGACGGGCCGTTTTCTTTTTTTTTATTTTTCGGTTTACGAAGAGACACCGAGTGTGCAGGCGAACACTGGATATAGGAGATTAACGTGGGAATTCGGTTTTTATAGTTTCGCGCGTACACGCATTATCCAGGGAGAAAACTTTTACGGGAAGGTCATGGTACTGATAATTATGATAATAATCATAACAGTAAATGTGTATTCTGTCTTAAATTTAAAATTTCCAACGGAGATTCTGTTTAGTGAAGGAGAGAAAAAATGTAGATTATGTATAACTTACTGTGAAGACGTCAAAGTGTCTTTATCCTACATGAAAATTATCCTCGGGTTTTCCATTCATTTCTCACTGAATTCACTCGTAAATAAGTTCAAAACTGTTCAGAAATTGGAAAAAAGAGAAAATTTATTTGACATGGCATTTTTGACACTTATGTAGTTCGCGACTTTGCGATTGTTTAATTCTAACCTTGACTCTGACCAATCATGGTTTCGAATGGTTACGCGGGACATTCAAATTTTTGAAGTGTGAAAGCGCTTTGAGCCAAAAGGACTCTAATTAGAAGACTGAAAAAATTGCGGACTGATAGCTCGTTTTGAGTACTATGACGTCTGTGATACAATTTTTCAATAGGACGATCCGTGCGGCGTAAAGAAATAAGAACCGATTTCTCATGTTAATCTCCTATGTCCAGGCTTCGCTTCGAGATCCGCTATATTATTGGTTTATTTAACTTATTTTCCATTATTTTTATTCTTCCGTTTCAGTTTTATCCCCACATTGCTATATTGGTTTGCGAGACCGACGTCACTAGTTATGTTACAATAGTCCACGTCACTTATGGAGGGTTAAACACCCGTTATCTATTTCTAAATTTGTGTTGCCTGTAGCAATTCTGGCACAAACAGAATCAACCTCATTATTTCTCGAAAAATCGATCTTCACTGCAACCCAGGCTTTACCATTTAATACCAACGACCTTTTGTCGTAAATAATAAACGTCTCTAACAAACATACCGCCTGAAATCCTGGAAATGAAATATACAATATTGCCGCGAACTTTTTGAAAGAAAGCTAATTGTAAACTTTTCCATGGCGTGCCACTATAAGTCTCAAATTGCCGTCCAACTTTTAACTCGAAAATGAAATCCTGATGGCTGGAAATTAATTTTACCGTATAGAATTTTTTTTTTGTTGCAGGAATTGAGGCACTTGGAATGCCGGGGCTGCGCCCTCAAGAAAATCAACAAGGAAGTTTATCGACTTCTGCCCCATCTCATATATTTAGATATAGGGGATAATGAAATCAAAGTAATTCATTCCGAAGACCTGAGGGAGCTGCCTAATATTAAAGTTTTGAAGTTGGACGGCAACAGTATCACGGCAATTCACGATAACACTTTCATGCAGCAGTTGGTGTTGAGAAAGCTGAGTTTGGCCAGAAATTATTTGACTAAGATTACTGTAAACGCATTTGTGGAGTTATATAACCTCACGGAATTAGACTTGAGCGATAATAAGCTGGAAAAAATTCATGAAGGTGCCTTGGAGCCTGTAAAAACCTCGTTGGAAGTTTTGGTTTTAAGCGGAAATAAGCTAAAAATGCACACCTTAAAGGAGCTTTTTAACCTCGAGGTTTTGAAGGAGTTGAGATTGAGTTCGTGCGGATTAATAGAGCTCAGTTCAGAGATTTTCCCAAAAAAACTGGAGATTTTAGACTTGAGTAAGAACCATCTGTCAGTGCTCAACACGCAGCTCCTTCCGCACTTTCTGTGTAGCTTGGATGCATCCAAGAACAATATTAGAGGTATTGACGAATACAACCTTCAAAAGTTGGACAATCTGAAGTTTCTAAACTTACAAGGAAACCCTTGGTCTTGCGATCTTTGCTATATAGTTCCTTTGCTGGAGAGATCTAATAAAAGTGCAACTTTTAGCGATTTGGTCTGTGCAGCCCCCTTTACCGTTAAAGGCAAAACTTTGGGCATGATAGAAAAAAATGAGTTGGCCTGGTGCACTGCAGCTAGTTACAGCACTGGAGATGCCGATTTTTTTCTTGTATCTGGAGATGGTAACATTGGAATCATAGCAGCTAGCATGTCCGTTTGTTTGTTACTACTCACAATCCTGGCAATAATTGGGGCTCTGTTCTACTCTAAAAGGCACGCCGCCAGATACTACACTCATGAAGATAAATTGGCAGTCGATGGTGAGGAAATGTTCGATAACAACCACAGCCCGTTATTCTGCGATGGGGAGCTCAATTTTAAGTTCCCCCTGGATGCTGAGAAGAAAATCTCCATCTCAACGATTGAGGAAATTAAAAAGGAGCATGCCATTAGCAATGGAACGTGAAGCCGCAAGTAGTTTTGAGGGGAAAAGTTCTTGTGATAGAGGAGAAGGAGGTTTGAGGAACAAATAATGATTATTACATTTTTAAGAGTTTAGGTGTAAAAAATAGGTAGGTATTATTTATTTCGTGTGGGGTCTTTGAGTGTGTTTATGTGCCAATTTAGGACTCTTTGCACAAAATGCTATTATGTAAATATGCTCTATTTTAATTCATTATTACTTAATAAGTTTAAGAATACGTGTGCATTAAAGAAAGTATTTATTACGAAGAAGACATATGGTAATAATAGTTTACCGAAATTTGACTGTGATGCTGAGTTTTCCATTCTAAAATGGCTATAGAGGAGGGAAAGACAAAGATATATAAATATTATGTATGTTTTACAACGAATCGTCAATTTAATCAAAATACATTTCAAGGACCTTTTTTGCAAATTATGCTTTTCCACTATTGCCAATTTTCACATAAACATAGTGCCAAAAATTTACAAAATTTCATAATTTTCTGTAATCGTTGTAATTTTTTTTTCCATATTGGATAGAACAGCGAAATGGAATAAATTCAATATCTACATATTCCATCATATGTGAAAAAAATATCGAAAGGCGTGAATTATGGATGCTTAAATTACATCTTACAACGTAAAAATTTCATCCTTAAATTCAATCCCCTTTGCGTGACAGTTGGATACCTCACATTTTTAAACTGGAAGTATGAGATTATGCTGTTTGATATGACAGATTCTTTTTGTTCCCCATTCAAAACAGTCGTAGTTTTAAACCTTATCGTAGAGAATGATAGAAAAAAAAATTGATGTATTGACGACATTCTCTACAACAAATTAAAAAGTTAATGCAATTTCGTTGTGGATAATGCAATAAAATAACAAAACACATTAATCTTAATGTACTATGCAATGTTCAAAATGTATGCCTCGAACCTCATGGCAATATCCTAATCGCAAGCGTTCTTCTTCTCTTTCAGTCAGCTAGATTATGTATTTTAGTTTTATACACCATATGCTTTATATATGCCCATAACAAAAAATATCTAATGCAAAAGATCAGGTGATCGCGCCGGTCATTCTAGTGATTTTCGCCTCCCTATTTACCGATTTGTGAAAGTTAAGTCGAGGTACATCAAGATTGATTTGTTATTTTAATACATTTTCAATAACAAAATGGTATGATTATTAAGTTATTAGTTTTTTTGCAAAGCATTTACTCAATTGCATGAATTTATTTTTTCTTTATAATAAAACAATTTTTAGTAGCGAATGAAAAAATCTTTGAAATTACACCCGTATTTCCAATTCAAAAATTTGAAAGTCGCAACTGTCACTCAAAGGAAGTTTAATTTAGGAATGAAATTTTTACGTTGAGGAATGTTATTTCAGAATCTAGAATTGACGTGTTTCGGTATTTTTTTTTATATATCGAAATATACAAATATCGAATTTATGCCATATGGTTATTCCACCCTGTATGAATATCTAGGTTTTTGTAGAGGTTTTTTGCATCTTAGTACCTGGTTTAAGTACCCATTATGAAGTACTGCCTTTAGTGATTCAATTCTCCTATTTATCTGCCTTCAAAGCAACTTCAAATTCCTTGAAGGTATTTAACATTAAGTAAAGTCTATATATTACCACTGACTAGTTTGTAAATTTCTTAATATTGTTTCGAATTTTGTGTTTTTTAAGTGTTCATGTAACTAAATGTAGGTGACTATATCTAACATATACAGTCGATTAATATAATACATGTAAATTGTTTTTCTAATAATTATTGTTTTGTTCTGTTTTGCTTTAGTTTGAAGTGTTTTTCTTGTGATTCCCAGCACTGTGCCATGGAAAAACTAGAAACACAGATAAGGAATCAGTCAAACTACAACAAGCACTGGACCAAAATTAAACCGAAATCAGAAACTTGAAGAAAAACATGCCTACGAAAGGAATTTTATTTTTTGAGTTTCTGCATCACCCTGCGAAAATATACCTGGCAAAATGTGTAAAATTTGCAATGGTAACTAGTCAAAAACCTGTGAAAAGTTGAGAAACAGCTCCTTTAAAATTTGGCAAAAAATTCGTCTCATAATGGAAATTTGTTCTCTCACTGTGTGACAAGAACCGTGGATGAGAAGAGGATAAAACTGAAAAACATTCTGTCAAAGATGTAAAAATTGTATTGACAGTTGACAGTTAAAAATATATGATTAATTTAAAAATCAGGTTTTTGAAAATTTTGCAAAATAAATAATGTCACAATGAAATAAAAAAAAAACATTTTGTTCCATTATACATTGAAACATAGAAGAGCGCTGGGTAAAACTGCTCTAGAAACTAGTCAAAACCTGTGTAGTACCAATCTCTGCGCTGACGTAGAATTATGTAAAACTTCCATGAAGGTACTGCGGAGTATTTCATAGGCAACCAAACAAACACGTAATTCTCATTTTTATTTTCGGTTCGGAGGAAAATGTATTGTGATTTTGCATTAATCAAGAAACCTCTACGCGGCTAATTGAAAACCTGGGAAATTAGTTAAAAACTTTTCCTTTATCATAATTTTCAAACAATTTTTTGCCTTCAAATTCGTGTGAGTGTGCAGGATTAACACAATCCGCAGTTAAATATTTACCAGCTCGGGCATAAAATATGAGTTTGGCTAACTCACCCGCGAACCATAAAAACGCGTTCGTGCAATTGGCAACTTTTGTTCCGGATTTAATTAATAAATATGTCTTTGTTTATTCAAAAAACATATCCCGCAAATCCGGAATATTGTTAAAACCGATTTATCACAATCCGCCATCAAACCGCCAAATTGGGCAATTTTGTCATATTTGAAAGATCGCAGTACTAAAACCGCAATTATTGTTCAAATGATAGATATTCATGGAAGCCATTAACGGGACACTTTTTGTGCGGATGTTTCGATTTTTAGATCCGTATTGTTATAAAGCTCAATTTCGTATACCATGTTAAGAGCTTTCATGTGTGTTTAGTACTTATGATCATGGAATAAACAACTCCAGGCGACCATGTACGAATTTGCTTGTACCGAAAGAGTTGGTAGGGATTTTTACTTACATCCAATATTCAAGTTCTTAATTTAGTCGTCGGATGGAAATTTGTATTGAATTATTGTGACTTTCAAGCTGAATTTCCCAACGTAGTACCGATGGAAGCTTTATTTCACGAGCAAAATCTTCAATAAGACGCCCAGTCCCATATTTTTGTGCCCGAGTAGTGTAAGATTCACCGAAGCGCCTACCTTACTGAGTAGCGCTTACACATTAAGGTAGGCGCTTCAGAATACTTCAGAGCTAACGCGCAGCGGCGCGGGATTGCGCCTGAAGGATATAAGCATCGAAGTCGAAGGAGCGTGTTTGGTTTGGATTAGCTGGCGCCCTCTTGTGCACAGTTGTTACTTTCTCTTTTGTATTGTTCCTATGAGGATGATTGATTCCTACGGAACCTTGTAGTGGATTTTTTGTTTTTCTCCTTGCGTTTTCTTACGTTCTATTATGGAAGAGGCTGTGGATGAGTGCTAAAACACTACATTTTTTCTATATTAAAATGGATAAGAGTTTTACTTTAAAGGTACCTGACACTACAGATGAAATCAGAATCTGTTAAAGTAAAATGTCAGATGTTCATTCTCGTTACTTCGCGAGTACTTGGGATTTAGGAAGAGTATTCAGGATTAACGAGGGAATGAACCAAAACCTTCAAATAAAGCGAATATAAAAATAAAACTATGAATAAGTCGTTCTCACATTTAAAAAATTCGCATAATTTTTAGAGATATTAAAAAACTGAAATTTACTCAAAATTATGTTTTTTTTTCTTCAGCTTGGCAACAATGCCATATTTGGAATAGGACATATGGATTATCGACAATCATCATCAACTTTGTTTTGTTTTATGGGTGTTCTTAGACTTTCACATTTTTTAATCCAGCTTTTTTCTCTCTTTACATTTATGTATAACATGTTAAGGTTCGGCATTTCGGTGGAAATATCAAAAGTCTTGTGTTGCTCCAGAGTACCTGGGAAGTAAAAAAATATAGATAATAATTAAAAAAATAAAGAAAATTGTAAGATATGCATGAAGGGTTCACCCTCAACCCACAGCTCTATGCATAGCCACACTGCAACACTGAGCCTCAACAGGTGATAGACTATCGTAATCTGAGAATTAAGCTGATTTCCAAAATGTGAATATGCGATGTGGCACCCATAAGAAAACAAAGTTGATGATGGTGGCCAAAAATCGAAACGTTGTACTTCAAATGTGACGTTGCCACGTTGTAGAAGAGAAAAAGTTGCAATGTTGACGTGTCAATCATTTTTAAATGTCTCACCAAATAAGATGGAGAACAAATAACATTTTTTTCCAATTTTCAACCTTTTTCAAAAATCTCTAAAAGCACTAGGAATTTTGCCAACTTTACAACAGCATATTTTTGAACTCCAAATCACGCACAACTGTCCCAGTTTAACCGACTTTTCGTTTTGAGTTACCGAAATTTTCATGGTCAAGATCTGGAAACAAACGCTCTGTATATATTTTTACATAACTTGAACCTTAGTTAACCAGTTTGATTAACTAACTAATATTATGAAAAACATTCGAAGCGACAATTATTAACAAATTCAAAAAATCATCTTTCGTGAAAATGGATTAAATTTGCATCAAGTATGAAAAAGCAAAACACCAATTTGGGATAGTGAAACACTTCACTGCTACCCATGCTGGTAATGGAAAAACTTCTCGGCTGTGCAAAAAAATAAACATTTTATGGTTACCTAAAACAACATGTTTTTATTGATGATACAAGGTTTAAGTCTTGTGTTTATTGGAATTTAACATTGTTTGAATAGGATTTGTTTCAACAAGGGGTCGACGTTATTACTACCTATTAAGGGCACATTTCTCCAGTTAAAGGGCCATTGTTTGTAAAGGATATCATGAAAAGGACGCTGGTTTGTTACATCGAGTGGAGAAATTAGGTGGTATTATCCCACTCCAGCCTCATTGGACATTAGGACTTAAAATTAGTTTGTAGCGCACTACACAAGTTAATATTCTCAGGGCGTTCCTGTTGGAAATGTCTATTGTTTAATATCTTCCTTGAAGAGTAATGTTTGAAGCAACATTTTTCAATTCGAGGGTACAGTCCCATAATAAAAAATCCATAAGGTATTGTCGTTTCCCGGAGCGGGAGGAATTGCGTGCCACCTTTTGTCGTTTTATCTTTGCGCCGTTTTGTATTCAATGCAGCCCGCAATAAAAATGACAATGTAAAAGTTTCCATCAGGGCAGCTTTAGTTGGAAAAATTGAAAAATAAATCACATAACCGTGAATGAAATAACGATACAATTTAAGCGAAATATAATGGGCTTGTCCCTTTACGATGGCTTTTTAAACGCTCTTCGAGCCAACCAATTTATTCACTCTAAGGCCGATTGTTTAACTGCAGGTTTAATTTATCCCGAAGCCACATTTATAAATTGAAATTCTCCTGTAGTGGAAAAGCCAAACTCAGTGTTTATTTGAAAATCCAGCCAGACAGGTATTGCTTAAATGCAAATTGCTGAATTTAAATTGAAATTTTATATGTACATAGTAAGAGAGGTTTTATTCACTTATCTCGTCTAATTCGCGAGATATAGAGAAGTGAATTTAAGTTTGGTGTCTCGAGGTGTCCAAATTTCAAGCAAAACCATCGGAAAAAAAGTAGTTTAATAACCACCCTAACGTCAATCTGAAACGACTAATTACCCGAGGCACAAATTCTAGTTGGGCTGCGCTGTAAAAGGTTAAATTTCAATCTGCGTTTGCAAAATCGTTTTTGATTTTTGCCTTTCGGACTTATTTTGTTTGAGGTTGCCAAAACCCCATGTAGCGATGATATTCCAGTTTAAACTTCAGTGCGGCAAAACACAAATGGGAAGAAAACCACCGAGAAGATGAGCTGGGATTGATAGAGAAACGTGTAGAAAATTGAGGAGGGAAACTAAAAGTGTATTTTGTAATTAAATGATGCCACTTCAAATTCCATGCGGCAATTTCCGTATTTAGTTCAGGTTAGCCATTACCGGCAAAAAGAGCTTTTTTAGTTACATATCAAAGATACCTGGGTGGGTGGGTATTTACGCCACATTCACGCCTTGGGCACCCATATGAGAGAAAGTGGAAAACTGCTAACTCAACTGGAAACAACATACGTATTTTTGTACGTTTTTGATAATGTATACTGATTCAAATCAAGTGTGGTTCACGTTATTATAGAAATTTTTACATTCGCTGACGTGATTTATATTACGAACGATTTATTAAAGAAACCTTTAATAATATACAGTGTAGCCCAATTTAAGATGGAAACACTCCTGTAAATTTTTGAATTTATAACTGAATTTCAAAGAACCAACAGTCGAAATATAGAGAATAAAAAACTCTAATTATGCTGATTTTTTTCCTAACTCTCTCGACCCAAGCCTAGAACTTGTATTCGATATATCAAAAATCGGAAAAGGAAGTAGGACGCTTTTTTGGAAGAAAAAAATATGCACGCCGCTGAATTGAGCATTCTCTAAAAGGGCGACGTACCAAATTTCATAAAAAAAATAACAATTATTAACCATTTCACAGGAGTTTATTCCATAGGTGCAAACGATATTATTTTATAAAGATAGTCATAAAAACAAATTCAAACGAATTAAATTGAATGGAAAGCATCAAATTAATTTCTTTTTGGATGGCCATCTAAATGGTCCAAATTTTTTAGAGTTTTTTCAGCAAGAAATTATGGACGCTTCGGATGATTTTTCGCTCGCTTATTTGAGAAACCTCAATTTTCAATTAAATGGCAGTTCTGTTTATAATTTCTGTTATGTGAGACAATACTTTTTGCATTTCAAAAATTAATGGATAGGCCGGAATAGCTTGCTAATGCCCCGATTTTACGTCCTCAGATCTTTTTCTCTGTGACATGATTAAAAATAACGTTTATAAACCACGTCCTCGCGACATTTAAGATCTTCGAACTCATATACGCAAAGCTTGTGAGAAAATAACTCCACAACAATTGACAAATCTTCAAAGCAACATTATAAAAACATACAATTAAAGTATTGAATTAAAGGCTGCGCTAGTATAAACTTTCAAGATTTAGTTAATTAGTTCGTTTATTGTATTTTTTATTTATTTTTATGGGTATCTTGATAAAATGATATTGTTCGCAACTATAAAATAAACGTCTGTGAAATAGTTAATAATCGTAATTTTTGAATGAAATTTGGTACGTATCTAGTTTGAAGAATGCAAAATTCAGTGGCGTGCTTACTTTTTCTAAAAAACACCTTAATCCTTTTTTCCGATTTTCGATATAGAAAACAAGTTATGTATATTAGAACTTGGTCGCGTGAATTAGAAAACATTTTATACAGCATAAATAGAGCTTGTTACTTTCCACCTTTTAATCTTTGTATCTTTGAAATCGAGTTATAAATGTGAAAATTGCAAGGGTTTTTCCATCTTAAATGGGTCACATTGTATTTATAATAAAACAAACAAATATTCTAATAATCGTGTGTTTTTTAATTAGAAGAAAAAGGATCTGCAATTTTAGTTTGCATGAATTGGCACTCGACATTGTCTACCAATGCTCGCGCTCGTTTTTTAGAAAAAACTAAAATATTCGTGGATGATACTTCTTTTCTTTTAGCTCAATTCAAAGCTTGGTTAAAAAATTATATAGCTTGCGTGTTAGTCCCTATACTTCTAACTTCAATGAGAGCGTCCTCATCGTCCTCATTGTCCATAGTCTCCTCTTTATTAACATCATTCGTCTGCCTATCTCCGCTTCATAAATTGATATCAGCTGGGGTGCAAGCAATGTTGAGATTCACTATTTTCAATAAACCAGGACGCACTGACAAGAATATCAGCGTTGAATCACAATTGTTCCCTAATTGCGCTTAAGGCAATATCATCTTCATGTGGATCATTGGTACAGTAGAGATTGTTCCAATGATTTTTAATAGTTTACTAATTGCTAGATGCAAATTTAAACCAGCTTCTCATAATGGTGTCTGTTTTAAAGTCTCAGATATGTTTCCGGGATTCTTTGATGAGACAAACGAAAGTAGAAATTTTTGGTAGTATACTTCGGTGGGTTTTACTAGGTTCTGGTCCATGGGTTGCAATCATGGACTTACATTGGGCGGTATGTACATGACAAACATCGACCCATCCTCGCTCCTCAGTTCTTGCATTACAGGATGACTTGGTGCATTAGCTAATAGTAACAACTATTTTATTAGAAGTTTTAGTTTTTTAGAAATTTTTTTACCTACAAATTAAATGACCCTCAAGTTATGATTATGTAGAACATTTATGATTGCAAATTCATTGTCATAACTCAGGTTTATTGTCATACTTCAGGAATATACTGCTAGTCATTCAAAAGGTTTTTGATCAGTTATAATCATGAGGGATATTAAAGGTTTTGAAATGAGCGCGGATTTTTTGTTTTTCCTATTATAATTGGTTTTGTTTTGTGTTTCCCGAAGAACTATTTACGTCATCAAACGTACACATTGTTTACGTTACCGCGTGTTCCACTTGGTCCTACAGAATGAATTTCATATTTACATTAACGCAATATTTTCATTATCACGCGTTTACATTATCGAACGTCTGCGACAGTCGGGTATTCTCTTATGCCTGTCAGGTCGGCCACTACGATTGCGCAGTGTTGATTATTTATTGTTGTTGGAAACCAGAAAGCATAATTTGAAACCCTCTCGTACCAGATAAAAAAAAACTAAATTGAGAATACCACTTGTACCTCTAAAAACAACTCTTGAAACTTTAGTCTAAGCAAGGAGAGGTATAATTTTTCAAACTCAAAAGTATTTCACTTTTCACTTTACTATATTTGTATAATTACCGTACGCTAAGTTTTTAGTAGTAAAATATTGACAAAAGCTCCTTTTCGTTCTCAATAGAGAATAGATCTTGAAAGTTTAACTTCAATCGGGCCTCACTAGAGGCAGCTGTAGCTCCTAAAATTTTCGCAAAGTTGTACGTTTTAATTTGCTCTACTTGAAGGTATCAGTGCACTTAAGGCCGTTCTTTTAAGGAGCATTCAAGAGTACTTTAGCCAAGAAATAATTAAGGTTTCCTTCACAATTTGAATTAATAATGGATTTTTCGAGGAACGAACGGCTAAGGAAGGTATTCGGTCTGACAACAGCACAAAAATGAACACTTAGTTGAACATTTAAATACTTCAAATTCTTGTCCTGGGATTTTTCTATTGGAATATGTGAATCGTTTACCGCACAGTATAACATTTGGAAAGTCTGCAACTTAGTAAAACTTTTATTACAGATTTTAGAGATGGCAGACACTAGTGGTGGAGCAATTCTTGGAAAGTCCCGTGACACGATCAGCATAAACAAGCAGCGCATAATAAAATATATAGGGTATTTCATTTAAAGCTGTGATTGAAGATTTCTCAAAAACGATAGGTTATATGAAAAAATATTTGAAATAAATATTGTCCGGTAAACAAGGGGAAATTCCATGAATATAGTGACTTTTAGCCAAAACTTCATTTTAAGGTAATTTCAAGGATAACTTTTTTTTTCAATTGTCAACCTCGTAGTGGTTTTACAGAACCTTGCAAACGTTCAAAAATGAATCTGTTTTATTTGAACTATTTTTGTATTAAATGTTTTACTGCAAAGTTATCCTTGATATATATTTTTGAGATAGTCGCAATTATTGAATATTTTTTCTGAAAATGTTTTTCAATGCATATTCTGTTTAAAATTCATAACAATCCTTCTATGGAATAAAAAAAATAATTTTATTTAAAAAAATATTTTGTTAAATTTCCTCTTGTTAGAGTCTGCCCTATAACAGGGTTTACAGGAAATCGATATTCTTTTTTCGACAATCAATCTAATTGCTTTATATGAAATTATTAAAAAATTATTCTTTTCATTTTAAAACTCAATAATTAAAATGATACGCCAACTATTCCTTGGGCCTATTTTAAGTATCAACATACAAATCCAATATTAATAGGACGTGTAATAGCTAAAACTTTGACTAAACTTTTTTTTCTGGCAGAACAGAAAATAATAATGAGAGTAAATCTCTTTCAAAATTTGACTTCAATAGAGACCCCCTAAAAGGGAGCCGTTGAGTTAGAAATTCCAAGATAATTTTACTCTTCACTTGGCTTTATTCAAAGGTGTTATTACGCTTGTAATAAAAGTATAAACAATGATAAAGCTTTTTGTTATTTATCTGACTAGGGAAGGCTTCCACGAATATGGTATAAAAAATTTACTTTAATAGGACAACCCTAAAGGGAGCTGTAATTCTTAAAATCTCAAGACACTTTTTTATAACGTTGACCTGACAAAAGAGTCTTATATTTTTTCATTCAGCAGAGAATACCTCTGAGGACAAATCCGGAAAATTTTTATGCAATGCAATATATTTTAGGGACGGTGTAGCTCCCTAAGCTAGAAGATAGTTTTGCTTTTTACTTTATCCCATTTGAAAGTGTTACAAACTTTATGCCACTATTTCTTTGGGTTTAATGAGCATAAGGATTCTTTAAAATTTTTAAAATTTGGAGTGATCTACTTGTAAAAACACTGAAAGAAACGTAAGAGGGTTCAGTCACTCTCAAAGAAAAAAAACATTATAAAAGTGCCTAATTTTCAAGAATATTAAAGTGCAAATACAAGCTTGTTACGTAAATACAGATTAATAATATTTCCGCAGTTCAGTAGTCAAATTACAGTTTTACATGTAACATCAGGGCCATAGCGGGAATAAATTAAAAATAACGCCACGGGGGTAGAGTAGATCATAAAAATGATGTTCGCCACTTTATCAAGGAACACGCGATTAGTAAATTTTCAGAATTTAATGCGCATTTTATATGAACTTAAAATATGATAAAATACGCATCATTAAGAGCAAATTTTTGAACAGTAAAAATCCAAAATGGAATAATTTCACATTATTAAATTTTTTTGAAAACAATATTTAAGAAATTGACCAAATTGGAGGTAATTCTAAAATAATTGATTTGTTCAAATATGTTTCTCCCAACCACACCATCTACCTTGTGGAACTTAGGGGGAAATGAGCAAAAGAAGCCTATATCTTACGTTATGCTTGGAAGTCTGTGACTTCGTCATTACTAGAAGCACAAATTTCGACGGGTAGTCATTATAGAGTTATTATTATTAGTCCTAAATTTCGGCTCTAAATTTCCCTCTATTATGTCTGTACCAAATGTTTCATTGAAGCGAGTTAGTTAAGCGCAAAGGAGTTGTTGTTGAGAGTTATAAACTGTGAACCGTTTCGAGATTGAGATTGGGATTTTTGAGTTAGCTCGAAAACGGATTTTGTTGATCTTTGAGAGTTTGATTTTAGGGATGTATAAAGCTATGAGAATAATGTTCTATATTGTACTTCAGTTATTTCTATAAGATTCAACGCAACCAGCGGATTAGCGTGAATCTTTAAGAGGTTCTTCATCATTTTGCGAAGAAAACCATATTTAATATTCGGCAAACTTCCATAAATTGATTCACATTGTCTATTGATTAATCGAGTTGTACGTATTTTCTTCTTTTATCGAACGACATCAATGTTCAACTGAAGAGCTCCTTCCGTTTATGAAATAATGCAATTTAAATGCTTCGAAACGCCTTAAAATCATAATAGTAAGTATTTCCCGTTTTCGATTATTTTCACTTTAATAATCCTATGGGCATGGTTATCCAAATTGAGAAAATCCTAAAATCCCTGTGCAACCGGCCTCCAAACCCCCCTATATCACCCTGGCTAATAAATACAAAACACTTACGACTAACTACACGACTTACCCGGTAAGCCCGCAATTCCACAGGCAAGAAGACTACAGACAGGAGAGTGATTTAGTTAAGACCCTTATTAAATTCTAAATTAATGTGCAGTGAAGGGCTTAAGGTCTCGGTCGGTCGGGTATTACCCTGTGGACAATATTGGAATGCTTTGTCTTGAGTGGGCTTTTGTCTTCCCGGATTAGCATCAGGTAAACATTCCCGAATAACTCCCTACTTTACTGTCATCCGAGTTGTATTATCCTTTTGGGTAGGAGTTTTTCAATTTAGATATTCAAGCATTCATCAATCAAAAACTAATTTTATATTTTTTAAAGTGGAATGCCTTTGAGATTAAACTAAAATACATGGACGCAATTAAATTAAACGTTTGGTTGGCGGTTGGCAAGCCGAACAATATTCCATTCTTTCCAAGCCATTCTCGCGTTTTCTTGAAATATTGTCATAATTTTAAACCCGGAAAAAGATGGCGGGAACTATTTATAATGAGAAATTTTAATTTAAACTAATTCCTTTTGTAGCCAATTTAAAAGGCGACTCATCTCGTATTGTTTTATATCACGTTGAAAGCAGTAATTTAAATGTTAAATTTGATTTTTACTCTTTTGTCCGCATGCAATTACCATAATATGTCCCATGTGAAGGGAAAGTAACACCTAACCCTATCGCCTTCCGGTTAATTAAAGAACATGGTCACGTAGCTTTATCAGCTTTTAACCACCGCTAACCTCGAGCTATGTCTAGGGTTGGTGCATAATTATGTGTTCCTAAATTGTTGTTAAATTAGTTTGATGTTCACTTTTGCGCTTCGGGTGCGGTTTACATTTTAATTGTCCGACGACAGTCGTTAAAGAAAGTTAGCCAGTTTGCATATTTTCACACTTTGGCAGAATCCACTTTAAGGGTTTTTCGCATGTAATTTAATAAACGGTAACAGAATATAATCAACATTAGAAATTTCCGAAGAAATAAACAATTTTATGTTCGTTAAATTTTTCATTTACCACCACTGAGAAATTTTAACTGTTGTCCAATGCTAAATGAGACGTCTCATCAAATATCTATCCTTTTTCATCGCGTGCAGTACGGTAAAGACAGAAGATAAACTTTTTGTTCTGTCACTCGGAGTAGACCGTCGTTGATGTACTTGCACATCAAACATGGTACAGTGGTAGTAATTACAACTTTTAACGGACAGTCACATATTAATTGTAAAGTGATACACACGCGCCAAATTTTTTTGTTTTATATAATGGGTCAACTCCAATAATTTACCACTGCTATATCCTAAATCATTAGTTACAACATCGGTTAAATATGAGACTACAGTTGCTGAATCTTTGTTAAGTTGTCAAATTTATTTTATTAGAACAGTTTTATCAAGGTAATAAATACGAGTTTGGATTTTTTGTCATATTTTAAACGTACCGCGGAGCCCATTAGCAACAATCGTCGACTTGTTTAAAAATCCTACTAGAACCTCTCTTAAATGTACACTCGGTATATGTTTATCCATCTTTATCACATATGACTACTTTCTGCTTCTCAACTGTGTATTGATCCCTTCTTCTTTTTTTTTGTCCCATTACCTTTCCTTTTTTTCACATTTCTTCTTCTTGTTGCTCAAACGTAATTTTTATCGAATCTTTCTTAATTAGTTTAGTGTATTTCGACATCTTTAAAATTTTTTAT
This sequence comes from Euwallacea fornicatus, assembly GCF_040115645.1. Classification (NCBI taxonomy): domain Eukaryota; kingdom Metazoa; phylum Arthropoda; class Insecta; order Coleoptera; family Curculionidae; genus Euwallacea; species Euwallacea fornicatus. The sequence continues at coordinate 5,638,311 of NC_089542.1, read as the reverse complement.
TTGTCTATTAATTTTCTTTTTGTTCAAAAATTTCTTATTACACTTAGATGAAGTCTATGCTATCGGTATTTATGTGTAGTCAATTAATGCTAAAGAATTTGTTAGAAGTTTGGTGATTTTCATGTTCATTCTCCTTAAGTCAGAGTCGTACAATAATTATTTAAATGGCTTAAGTGATCAAATTGCAGAATTATATTGCTCGAAAATTTCTTATAGGATTGAATGGAGCGTGAACCACTAACCTTTATACATGTATTATTAACCCACGTCGTTTCTCTTGCTGTTTCAAGCATGCAAATACTGAAACCACTCAAATAAAATGCCCTGTATTATGTTTGAAAGGTAATCCAGACGAGATCCTTGCCTGGCACTTAAGGAAAATTCAACGTGTGAAATAAGGGTGGATCGAGAGACTTCAGATGTTACAGAAAGCTACGGCGGAAGCTTAAACTCTGATTTTGCCGAATGTGTGTGTTTTTAGGTATTGGTTACCAATAAAGTTTTTCTCAAAAATTTTGATACTTCACAGATTTTTTTGCCTCAAAATGGTATGTTTATCTCAAGTAGATACCTCAACTTTGGTACTAATTTTATTTAAATAATTGTAATATTTTATTTAATGATTGTTTGCATTACATTTTAAATCCTATTGTTTTGTTACTTTAGTTGTAGCGTAAAACGCTTCCAGAAACAAAAAGATTGTTCTTGTTACATTAATAAATAATTTACTTAGTGAAATAAAAATAAAAATCACCATCTATGATTGAAATTAATTCCAACTCGTTTGTCCAAGTTCTGACTGCCTCCAGGGCCTCCAAAGTGGTGAGTTGTTCCACCTCCAACGTTCAAAGTTGACTCTCCAAATTTATTTTTATTGGACCAGACTGGCACTCTTCCATCCACACTAATAGTGTGACCGTATCCATTACTATGACCATAACCAACACTACCTCCAGATCCTGGAGAAGAAACTCTCTTTAAATTCAATACATTGTAAAGTTGGCAGTTCTCTTACCATTAGGGTTGTTAAGTCCCACATATCCGCTTTGTGTCTTTCCATTTCCGCCCCCTTGACCAAATACATCCCTGAAATTCATGTAAAAAATTGTCAGTATTACGGCTTAAATACACTCATTCATGCAATTATTTAACTGGAGTAAATTTTGCCTGTGTGATAAAATCATTAAATGTAAACAATTGTAAATTTAAAATATGCTGCGACCAGTATTTTACTAAGTTAATTATAAAATACATAAAGCACTGGTATTTTTTAATAAAAGCAGAAAAAAAAAACATTTACCTTCTTTGGCGACTTTCCACAGGGTCTGCCGCAGGAATCAGGTAGTACTGCTGCCCTTCTTCATCTTCGACGAGAATCGGTACTGCAGCGCTAAGGCCCACTGTGGCGACAAAGACTATAAGGAAGGCTTGAGTGTTCATTGCTTCTTCTTTTAGTTAAGCTTCGAGAGACTGATACTTCTCGTTGTAAATGCGGCCGATTTATATACGTTATACAGCGCTGATTGAAAGAGTAATTCACCGTCTGTAGGAACCCCCGTCCTGATGTAAATATATCTAAACATATCTGAGTCACTGTAATTAAAGTTTAATCACTGAGGTCGCTGTTTTATCAATTCTGCTAATGCATGTCTCGTATGTAGATGTGATGGAGTTAATCTTAGACGAGGGAGTAATTAAGATCTTTGAATCATTTCTCCTGATTCGCAACGAGGAATGTTAACTAGATATTCAAAATTATACGTATACTCCAGGAAGTGAGTAGCATTTTGCGTCCATAAATCAACTACCAAGATTTTCGAGATAAGTTGAGGGAGGGTGCATAATAACCCTTAAGATATATTATGATGGAAAGGAGCAGTTTTAAATTTCAAATAGTTAAAATTATGAGTAAAATCTCTGGCAGATATGAATACGTCCAGGTTGCACCAGTACTGCCCCAGTCTTGAGATTTGCGGTCTCCAGTGTGATTGAGATTTAAAATCTTTATACTTGTTTTAATGTACAAAGAATGCCAAGTTGAACGCTTTTAAAAGAAATGGGTCATTTTCAACTTAGAGGAAAAATTCTATTTTTCACCGATATAAAAGAAAAATGTTGTCGATAAGCTGACACCGCATTTTTGTATTCTCAATGGTTCAGAGCTAGACACGTTTTCGAAAAACACCTTGTAGCTCGGAGTCGGCGATAGTCATACAAATGTTTTCACCAGTTTATAAAAATTGGGCTTCTAGCACCGATATCACTTTTCTTCAATCTCGGCTAAAAATAAAACTTTCGTTTTAAATTTGGAGCACCCTGAAAGCATTCATAACATGTAATTGATCTCATAAAAATTAAAACTGAAGTATTTTAGGTTATTTTTAAGTTTGTCTCGTTTTTAGAAATATATATCGCTTCTTTATTTTCACAGTAACTTCTAACCAGGTTGAAGTGTTCATGCTCCGCGAAAGACATTTTTCACATATTTCGTTTAAATTCAAATTTAAGTCTGTCCATTCTTTACTTCCTAAAATCATGATTTTCTTAAATTAATTATCCTATATATTTATGCATATTTTGATGCAAAATATGCAGTTTCCGAATTGCAGAGCAGTAAATAGATTTTATTATAAAATTTGCTAAAAATAAAAAATTTGGGTTTCATCACCCTTCAAATGAGCTGAAAATAAAGATTTCATCTTTGAATTTTCTTTCTTTTGCCTGTTTAGAAAGTATGCATGTAGCACGGGGATTATTTTTTTCATGCATATTATTATCTAACCATTTTTTAGGTTCAGAGCTTTAAATACCATTTTTCTAATAAGATTTACTAATTATTGTATGTTATTTTTTTTTGTATTTAAAGATTAAAAGGTCGATTTTTTAAATCGAATACTGTGTATATTTTACATATTTGGAACTTATATACTGCCGGGATTATTTCGGAAATTACACATCGTTTTGAAGTTTCAAAGCGTTAGAATGATTTTTTTAAATATATACTTGAAATTTGGATTAATCTACCTTCCAGGCGGCAAGAAGTTCTTTTTCGTCTCAAATATAGAGATGATGAATACCATTACGTGTATAAAAATGCTTTGTTTTTCGAGAACGGAAAAGAAATATTCTCTTGAATCATATCGTTGAAATTTACTATTTTCGAAGAACAGCGATTTCGAAAACAGAATTTACAAATATCCTTATAGGATGTTGCTTCACACAAACTATTATTTTTTATAGATCAACCTGTATATTCGTGATTACAAACAACATGAATGATTATAATCAAATAAAACATCCTGTATTTCATTTCACTTCGTGCACTTGCGTATACTTCCTTATGACTCAATTCATTTCTTGAGCCTATAAAACATCCCCGCATCTATTGGTGTATTGTGTGTTGCCGGCAGTAAGAGTATGCCATTGTTAGAGATGCGAGGTAAGGAGAGATTTATGAAAAATTAAATGTATAGAAGTGAGATCAACACAGAGCTTTGATATGAAGCATTAAACTACCAAGGGTGATTTATAACTTTTAATCTTGATTTGGCGGAATTTATATCCCATTGGGATTTGCTAGAAAGTTTTATGGTCAAGGAGTATGGTACTAATTTTATTTTAACATTTTTCTAAGTCTCAGGAGAAGCATAAATTGATTCCTGAGGCCATATTCTCGAATTTGTAAAGTTAATGGTCTTTAGGGAATAACGTCGAAATGATGTATGCTTTATATACTCGTATAGTAGATATACTCAGTAGATCCGTCTATAATAGGTGGTTTTTCGTCATTGCCTGTTGGTGGCTTGCTCGATTTTGTTCTCATTTTGTTGCTTCTTTATTTACTATTATCTGTTGGATGCTGATTTATATAATAAAATGCTGACTAAAGACAATTATACACCATATGTGGGAATCCTAGATTTGACGTGAATAAATTAACAGATACCTAAATGACCCAATAAGTATTACTGCAGCATTAGAGTGAATCCTAGACCAGGAAGTATAAAGGGTTTTTAAAACATACCTGCTGATATATGAAGGCTAAGAAAATATTCTAAATTATGTATATCTACACTACAGATTAAGTAGCATTTTAATCATCTAAATCGACCACCGAAATTTTCAGGATAACTTAAAGGAGGGTCCATTATTTTACATAATAAACCTTAAGATATATGAGGAGAGGCGAAGATGAAGTTTTAAATTTTAAATAAGGTTTGAAACATTTTATGAAAACTGCTCCAAAACTGGCATTTTTGGGGTAACTTTTCTCGAAACAACGGTCAATTATAGTTGGAATTTCGGCGATGAACGCAGAAATTAGGACAATCCAAAAAGTAAAAACACAAGGGACTTTAAGAAAAACGTTTAGTAATTCCCAGGACAAGTTGTTCGCGACTTAAAAAGAAACTTTAACAGCTTTAAGCCGTTGTTCAAGGATGCACCCGTGACGGTGTTCCTAAATAATTCGAAATGTGAAAACTTGTTATATTTTAAGGGTCCGGAATGGCTCGCATTAGTTCATAACTTTGTTTCCTTAACTACGTTTTCCTGTAAACTTGACGAAACTAATGTTTTTCTTTAATGAAGGAAAGTTGCCTCGTTATAGGTTGCCATTTGCCGTTGCTCATTAAGAGCAAATGTCGCCTACACGAGGACTCAAATTGGGTCCTTTCCAGCTCAAAATTATTTAAATAGATTCGAAAGATACATTGCGTGCCAATGACAAGATAATCGATTCGTTGTTAACTTAATGGTTCTTCAAGTTCCGCCTCTGCACTGACGCCTTTGGAAAGTTCAAAACTTTATCTGGCAGCCTCCGTTCTAATTACCAAGTTTTATGGCTATCTCGGCTATCAATTAGCCGCATTGTATTTTGCTTAAAGTTTCATGGTTTCATTACAAAGGGTGAGAAAAAAAGTTCAAGTACGGACTGGCTCAATTCTTACGGGTATAGAAGTAAATCTACTTAAAGCTGCAAACTTGCAAATTGCATGTAAACATCCCACTATAAACTAGACGTTTACATTAATTATTTCGTTGCAGAGGCCGGGTTTACCTTCTCCATTTCCTTGCCATAGCTGAACATTACTTTATTAGCTTTAGTCTAATGCGACAATGGTGAATATAGGGAGTTAAAATGGCATCACTGCTCTTCGAGGTTTCCGCGTATCTGGAAACGTTAATACAGTAACGTAAAAAATGGAAACCCATAAGAGAGTTTTCAGCAAATTTATCGCATACTTTCTACCAAAAGTTCATTGGCGCATTACAGATTTTTTAGATTTTGGAAATTTTACAAAATTCACTTCACGTAGTTTTTGGTGAATTTTAATATCATTAATATTGTGAGTACAGTCTTTTTTTCTAGGGGAGGAAAATCTTTATAAGTACCCGGTATGGTGGTTTGGCCACCGACCTATGCGGGATTCGTCCCTGAAGGGGATACCTACTAACAACCTCTTTTCTTCACCCTGGATCGCTCTTGGAATCACCCTCGAGCATTAATTAGGGGGTGGTGGTGACACTTCCCTCCTTTCATCTCTCGTTCGCTAATCTTTCCCCTGCAATTACAAATGCCCTCCCAAATATCTCACATCTTGCTATCGCCGTTCCATGCCCCTTCACCTCACACAAATAGCGCGTCTCTTTTTCCTTATATTCCATTTTTTCGTTCCCGTCTCCACCACAGTTAAAACAGCATTGCTTCCACCACTTCCTCTTTCGTTGTTGCAGCATCCTTCCCCTTTATGTAAATCGCCGTTCTCTTTAAGTTCAGTCTCAACATTCTCACCATAAACTTTTAATTTTCTTCTGTGGCTTTCCTGAACTTCTTGACACTCTTCACCTCTTTCTCTAGTGTCACTAATATATTCCCCTATTTTGTCGTTCTTAGCCCCCTTATATATGTTTATTTTTGTCCCTATCTTTTATAGAATCCTTTATTTTATGAATTACTTCCTTCGTATCTGCCCCTTACATTTTATCCACAATTAATGCGCATGTTTTAATTATTGCTTTTTTCTCTTCTTTCCTTATAACTTCCTTTCCTTTTGTGTTCTCCCTTCTATTTTTTCTTTTTGTTTTGTTATGTATATATTCACCTTTGTGTCGCCACTATCAAACATTACTGCCTTCATTTTTCTTATGTCACTCGATACTCATATTGTTAATGACATACCTCACTACCTCCTCCTCTTTTATCGTTTCCTCCTTTAATCTCTCTAAATTTCTCCATAAAATCTCATCATCATCTGTCAGCCGTATGTTTACAATTTTCTGTCCTATTTCTTAGTATTTTATCTGGAATCTAAAGCTGGACGTTTTCTCTAGTAACTCAAACTCTTCTGTACATTCCATCAATTCCGAGTACCTTCTCCTGAACACCGCTTGTTTTTGATTTTTTTATCCTCCATTTTCACCAATATCACTTTCACCGCTTTCTTCTCTATTCCTAAGGGGTTTCCCACCTTGAGCTCCGTGCTTTTATAAGTTGATTTGTTGTACTGTTTGCTTTTAATTTTTCTGATTTCTCTATATGTCTTTATTCCTTCTACTCGTGTGACTTCCCCAGTATAGCCTGTACGTCACTGATTTTCATCTGATCTGTTAATCGATGTAAAATATTAGCATAAAGAAGTATTTCCTCTTAAAAAATCATTGGCGTAGTGCAGATATTTTAAATTATAGATTTGTTCAAAATGTATGTATGTGTATAGCTTGTTTAAACATGGCTGCAATGCGACCTATAGGAAAATAAACTCACCTGTAGTTGTAATGTCGTAAAACTGGACTTTTCGAGAAGACAACAGGTAATAACATTTTCCGCCTGGATACATTAATTTCGCCTATCAAGTTCCGGTTTACGAGTTTTACTCCTCGTCTCATCGCCCCTGTTTCACGAGAGTACTACACTATTCCTGCGGTTTACTACCAAGGAAACGACGTAATACGTCTCAGATGAAATTACTTATCAAGCGAAAAAAGTCCTCAGGAACTTACCAATTCCTATAAAACTAAGAAAAGTTTCGATTCGAGGCCAACATCATTAATTATACCTTTTGCAGAATGGTTGGACGTTAAGGATCTTGTGAACTTCTTCCGCTCCATTAAGATTTCAGTCTGAATTTCGAAGGGTCGTTTTTATGCGAAGAAAATAAAGTATTTTCCGGTCCGATTGTTTCTGATACCTTGACCGTTTCGAGTAATAACCGTCGGTTAGGACTAATGGATTTCACTGGATAAGCCCACTTGAAGTTAAAATTTTCAAAAGAAGCTAATAATCTTTTTAGGTACAGCATTGGACGTTTTGCGGCAAAGCCCATAAAAATATTGTCTTAACAGAAAGGCCACCTGGGGAAGGTAATTAAGACGAGGAACTAAGGCAGGGCGAACTATTCTTAAGAGCTACTTCCGAGGTTCTTACGGGCAATTCAGAGACATCCAATGGCCCTTATATATGCTTTAGATGTTATTAGGGTGGGAGAGAATTTGGAAGAGGCATTGTTTATTAAAACTAAGCTTTTCTAATTAAAAAACATAAAAAGTCATTGTTCCAAAGCCTTCTGTCTTAACGTTATGAAAGTTTGCAAGTATTATTAAAAATTATAATATTTATGAGAGTTATTCCAACATGTAGCATCTATGTGTAAACATAAACACCCTAATTATTCCTCCTAGATTATTTAATCCTAAACAGCATTGTAATACACTTTCCCAACGTCCTCTGTAATCGTTGATGCATTGTGTGTCAATTTAGGGAGTGAGGGATAAAGACCGATTTACGTAAAATCGTACGTATAGAAGAGAGATCGACAGCGAGGCCTACAGCACAACGTTAAGCTACCGGAGATGATCCATAACTTCAAATTTTGAAAGAGTTTAAAGAAGGTTTTAATACAGGTATCGTTATACAGGGTGGCCCGCTTACCTCTATGAGACTACGTAAATACGACTACGAAATGTAATTTCATAGGCTTATTTACATTACAGTGCTTTCTCTCACACGAGATACAGTCGACAATAGTTTTCCACAGCAACAAATTGCAAATCCAAAGCTCGCAACAGTTAACTTTAATAAAACTGAGGATTACAAGTCCTTTTGTGGCTACGAAACCCAGTGACAGGGTCTATAATTCTATTCCAAATTTCTCATCTCTATGTAAATTGAGTAATAAATGTTAGAGCTAAAGCTCTGGACTGTAGAGCGTAATTTTATACCTTATAAGTCACTGCTAAGATGAACTACAATAAACAAACGTAAAAACAGCACAAAATCGAATAAATCTCGTTATAAATTTAAAGTTTTATTAGTGCCGTTTTCGGTTCTTTTCATACTTTCTCAAGAAAAAATGGTTTCTTTGATTTCCTGTATTTAATGCAAGCAGAAGAATGGTTAAGGCCCTTTAAATAACAGAAACTGTTTAGGAATCGACTAACATAACATCGGGAAGCTTTTAGAAGAGCGTTGACAATAGTAAGTATCAAAATAACGCAGAATGTTTACACTTAACTATATTTTAGATAAGAAAAACGTTTGAGAAACGTTGATGAAGGAATGAAAATCTGTTGATCAGGTTTAAAAATAGAATTTGTTTTGGTTTAAATTTACCAAAATCGTGAAGTCATTTCGTGGTTGTCTATTCGGATTTAAAAAATGGGTCATGTGATTTGTTTAAACCTAATTCAAGACCTTAAAGCGGAAAAATTTATGGAAAACCGTAATCATATGAATATTAATTTGACCACTAAACTAAATTTTGAGATCTGGTTTGTTGCAATTAGATATATTTTTTGACAATTTCGTTCAAATTACATATAGGGACTTGAGCTATCCACTTTTTGTAAGTATTGTAAGAGATATTTTAATGCAAAAACAATATATACATATTTCCATTTGATGTTACTACGAAAAAACAAATCTCTAAACTAACGACATCATATAATTTTTGAAGGGGAAACCCTAAATCTCAAACAACTTTTGAATGCAGCTTGACCATTCGCACAATGTAGCAAGTCTAAGCAATGTTGCCAAACTGTGCCACTTTTCCTCAGTTCTACGAAATAAATTTTTAAGTATGTTTTCCTCTGAGGAACTTTGAAACTTTCACTGGATTTAATGCCGAATAAATCCTATATATATTTCATTAAGGGTGTTTTCGATTCAGGCCGCTCCCGAAAAACAAAAGCCCTTTATCCCGAATCTGAAATAAGAATAGTTTCTTTAATATGAGGGTCTGTTGAATTCAAGTCACGAGCCGAACTTGATGGGATATATCGGTCGGTTACGGTCAGGCTTAAGATGACACGTAAAGTTTCGGAACGGCCAACTACAGGTAACTCCAACTCGAAATCGACCGAATTTAAAACTCTCTTATGGGCAGACAGAATATAAATAGTGAAATTTCCATTCCCTCGAATGGAGTTCGAGACTTGCTGAGGGCACAATAAAAACTTTATTTTATTTTGTATTATTGGGGTCTCGTTTATTGGACTCGTTCTGATGGGGGTTGCAATAACATCAATAGAGGTCAGTGGATAAATCAAACTCGAACGATTTCGCAAATTCAGATCGACGAGATTTTTCTGGTCTTCATTAAAGAAATAAATAACACGAAGGTGAACCCCCATTTATGCATATCTAAATGAGAACTGTTAAACTAGCAAACAACATTATCCGAATGTGTATTAAACTTTCGTGACCGTGACTTAGATTAGACGTTTATCATCTTGACGGGATTCCCGGCAGACTGTTAATTACTGCTCTTCTCTTTAATCAGCAATCAAAACGTACGTAAATACACTACCTTCCTCGCATACTGGGTGTTTCAGAACTATTAGATCAAACTTCTAGAGATTATTCAGTTCAACGATAAAATAGATTTGCGTATTAAAACCAATATGTGAAAATGTCTCCTTAAGGTGTTGAGGCGTTAAGATACTATAAGACAGTCATGTGTAAAAATGTGTTTTATCGAGGTTTGGTACGTTTCATTTTAATATATTTATTATAGCGTAACACCACAATATTTTTTAAAAATATCCTCCTTAAACTTCAATTTACCTCTTTGAAAGACGTAGATGGTTTCTGAAGACTTCACTAAAAATTATTGATAATCCTCTTTAACGACTTCAAATGTGGCAGTAATTCGGGCAATCAGGTCTTGCTCTGTTTCCACTGGCGTTTTGTTAACCAGTGATTTTACATGTCTTCACAGAAGGAAATCTGAAGGTGCTAGATCGGGTGTCCCAGGAGGCCATGGAACTGAACCATCTTTGTCGATTTAATGTTTTTTGAACTGACGATCCAAATACTGACAGACTTGAATAGAACGGTATACAGGAGCACCATCATGTTGCAGCCACCTTTGTTGTTGACCTATTAATGGAGCCTTTTTAAGAAGTTCTGGCTTAACATTAAATAAAATACCGCAATAAAACACACTTTTAATAATTGTCTTAAGACATAATAAGGCTGTAGCGCCTTAGGGAGACATTTTCGGACGTAGGCCCCTATACTCAAATGGGTTCTAATGTTGATGAACACTGATTCGTCCTTAGAACTTTGATCTCATACTTATGAATCACCCTGTATATCTACTACATGAACATTATGTAGCAGATATATAGGGTGATCATCAAGTATCAATTTCTTAAGTCCTCTGAAGGAAAAAGAATCAAATTCTTCTTTTCGCATTAGTTTTTGTGCTGTGTCTTGTTATTGCACCACCGATTCGTTTTAAAGTTGATTCAATCCTCGAGTTGCGTCTTCAATTTTTGGAGATGACGGGGTTTTCTGATCCAATAGTCTCCGAAAAACGAAGAATTCATATTTCGGGCACTGAATAAGTATTCTTAGCGCCTACGTTAGCCCTGAAAGGTTTTCTAGATTCTTCTTTGTCGAACTTAAAATGTTTCATATTTAGTTGAGTCCTCGACTGCACTTTACGTGATTCTGCATGTCTTGACGACTATTGAAAATTCTCAAGTCTCTGAAATGACAAATTAACTTGCACGTTAATTAAGCCAGGATTCTGAACGACGAAGACAATATACACGGAGAAAAATGAATAATACAGCAAAATCACAAAGTTCTTTTTTAAATCAATTTTAAAGTCCTTAACATATATGTTAGTTTGCGAAGCCCTTCGAAGAACTTTCTCGACATTAGCATCGAAACTGCGTGTTGTTTGTCCCCGTCCCAGCTCGGGACTTTTTAGATGGTAAACTACAGCATCAATCAGCAAAACTCCACTATAAAATGAGATCAAATTGACGGGGATGCATTCGGCATTCAGTGAATTTCAAGTGAGCTTGTATCACGAACAATGAGGTCGGCCGTCATATTTTTATTTGCTGGGTTCGCCCTTTGCAGGGCTGTGCTACCTCTCGATCAGCACGACGAGGAAATTTCTCCGGTTTTATATCGGCAAAGACGGTAAGTGCGGCTTCAGGAAAATAGGGCATATTTTACTTTATTTGGAAATTTAAATAAATGTACAGGGAACAGCCTCAATTTTATGGAGGAGGAAGTGGCAACAAAGATTTGCAGCAAGGGACTTTGGGGATGCAGTATCAAGATGGTAAGTAAATATAGATACAGAGGTCACTAGTTGGAAAGTTGAAAGCTTCGCTCAGTGCCTTTGTGACTCATTAACAATTAGAAATAGATATAGGATTAGACACGAAAAATATATGTTCTTTATATACTTTTCAAATATGTCAAAATATGCAAGGTGTCTAATGCGGCAAATGCGATTTTTGGACCTTTGAAATACTAAATTAAACCTTTCGGTGAAATACTCTGTATACAGGGTGTTTAAAAAAGACGCGACAATATTTAAGAGAGTGTTTGTTTAGGTCGTTTTATGAAAAAAGGTTACTATAAACATAGGTCTGGACACATATTGTTTCCAAGATACAGTGCAGTTTTTTTTAATAACAGTTTTTGGAAAAAAATTCAAATATCTTTTGACCGATTTTTAAACATTTTTAAAAATGATCAAAGTACAAAGTGTACTTAGGGAATAAGGGAATATACCCTTGAATGTTTTGAAAATGTTTTTGTATAATAAATACGGTAATTATACCGTAAACGGTTTTCGCTCCGATCGTTCTGATTTTTTAATATGTTATTCTAAAGGTCATTTTGAACAACTTTTCTAAAAGCACAAGGCCGCGCAAATGCCTCTTTCACACTTTTTTTTTAGGTTGAACATTTTTCCAAATTCAACTGTCTTACGGGATCGTGGAGCGAATAGGGATGCTGGGTGGGGTAAGGTAGACTAAGATAAGGTAAGGTGAGGTAAGGTAAGGTAACACATTTCCATTTTTCATCCAAATAATCATTTTTGAATTTATCAATTCGACAACATTAGTTACATCCACCTCAGTAAGGAAATTTATTTCATTTAGTTCAGGTTAGTTCGGATCACCTCAGCAAAGGAAATTTATTTCATTTAGTTTCAATTCTTATCAAGCAATATGTTTCTCATTTACTTATTTTGATCAGAATGTATATTTTTTTTCATTTGCGATTGCAATTAAAATAAAATTGTAAAATTTTTGTGTATCTTTCTTGCGCAGGAGCCACGCTAGTATTTTAGTCGATTAAGTGAAGTGTCTTTCGGGATTCATGGAGCGAATTGGAGTGCTGAGTGAGGTAATTATCAACAACGTTTCAGATCTTTAAAGCAACAACAAAATATTACATACCCATAGTGAAGCAGTTTACCCCACCCAGCACCCCTATTCGCTCCACGATCCCGTAAGACCGTTGGATTTAGAAAAATGTTCAACCTAAGAAAAAGTGTGAAAGAGGCATTTGTACGCCCTTGCCCCTTTTGAAAAGTTGTTCAAAATTACCTTTAGAATAACAAATTAAAAAATCAGAACGATCGGAGCGAAAACCGTTTACGGTACTGTTACCATAAATACAATAAAATTGTTTTTATTTTTTGTCTCGTAAACGAAGCAAAAGATACGACGAAAATTCAAGAGACAAAAAAGTTGTATTTTTAGTTGCTTCATCTGAAAAAAATATCGAAATTTAATTGAAGTCAGTGACATACATTTGCCTCTCAATAAATTTGTTTAAGGTCCCCCCCCCCCCCCTGACGCAACTGAGTTTAATAAATTCAATCTAGTTAGGGCCAAATCAGCCTCTTATACTATTAATAATGCTACTAAATTTCAAAAAAATCAGTCAAAAGATATTTGAAAATATTTGTCAAAAACCGTTATTAAAAAAAATTGGTACCCTCTATCTTGGAAACAATACATTTATGTTGATAGGAATTTTTTTTCATAAAGTGATCTGACAAATCACTCCCTTAAATATCGCCGCGAATTTTTTAAACGCCCTGTATTATACATAGATGCACTTATTCAAAATACTAATTTTCAGTACCTTAGAAATACTCATCCCAAACTCTGAAACCAAAATCATAATCGGGCGTGATGTATTTTTGGCATAAAAGCTCTCCAAAATTTAATATGTTGATAGTATGGATCTCTCTGCTTTTAATACAATCGAAACCTCTTTCCTCAGTTTCCATAAAACACCACTCAATCAACAGTCCAATTTGTGGAAACAATGTCATAGGCGTGCAGAGTGTTTTCGGCTTAGAGAATTTTTCAAAATTAAAAAATTACATTTAGGACGTTCATAAAAAATAATGATGATTCAGTATGCCTCTGTTTTAGTGGAGCGGAAGCGAAACATTTTGTTAAGCCAAGGGACACTCAATGTCAAGTTATTGGCATGCAGTGTTGATTTTTGCATAAACATAGCAAAGTTTTGGAATTGTTTAAACTGTAAATTTAAAGTGCTATTAAAAATCCGTTGGGGCCGTTTTTGTTTACTTTACAATCAAAGTACCATTTTTTCAATACGTAAACAACATTCCTCTCTATAACTGAAATTTTTTTAAAGATTTTGATTTTAAGGTAATTTCTCTTTCTTTAGGATCTGGCGGTGGATTGTCTTATGCGCATCATAGGAGATTCGGACATGATATAAGTGTAGATGCAATGGTTCCGGTATGGAAACATCGCAACGGAATACAAGAGTCCACTTTGAACCTAGGAGGAGGCTTGAGCTATCATATTGGAGGGCCTAGAGGTAACGATTTGACCGACAAAAGAGTTGGGATCAATTTTGTACATAGATTTTAGTGTCCTTTACAGTATACAATACGCTTACTTTTTATATTAGTATTCCTAACAAGAATTATACCTATTAATAAGGAAAAATAGCAATAAGGCACTTTTTTTTATCTCACATTACAAGGTTACAGAATGTTTCCTATTTTCCTAGTGTTACGTATTTTTGAAAATTATATACGACATACTTCTGTCTTTCAATCAAGTTTATCAAATATTGATGGATGGTATTGGAATACGTAATGCTCGCTAGTGATCCTTCTTTGTGCAAACAGAGCATTATTAATAATATTTGATCAACCATATTATCACCATCATCATTAAGGAAATTTAATTTAGTACTCTTTAATAAACTGAAAGTGTCGTTTTTCGATCTTTTGAATTGCTGATTGCAAGTCAAGGAGAAGTCCTTTAAAGCGATACATCACTTCTAATAAAGTTTGGTCTGAAACAAAATATTCCGAAAATGTTTGCGATCACGTATACCATGATGGATTAGGGCTTTTTTAATGTATTTATGCGACGCACTCTTGTAGGGAAATAAGGGACGGGAAGGAACACGTTTCTTTTGAGTTTTTTTTTCATTTTAGATGAGAAAGGTGGAAAATTAAGCTTTCCTAAACTTGAAACTTTGTATTCGGATATCACTGGCTTTTGATACATAATAAATGTTTGAATATCGTCTCTTAGAGATACCACTCATTTATTTTGATGTTCATTCCATTAGAGGTTTTATTCTACTAATTTGGCTATGGAGCAATTCCACACAAGTCTCTGATTAACATTGTTAAAAAATTATTATGTAATTGTTTAAACGAGTAAAAATAAAACTTTACCACAGGTTCTGGGTTAATTAATGTTAAGGCTCGTTTAAAAAAAAATTAATTTTGGTTTACGCCATTTTTTGGCTCAAAAGAGCTATTTTTAGTATTTTCCCAAATTAAAGGTACGAAATCCTGAATCCTCCTTGGGGTGAAACCACCATCCCTCAGCAAATGATTGATCGCATAAATAACATTTCCCGGCCCTGGAAAACTCCAACGAGCGCTTAAATAAGTCGTTACCTGACGTTGTCGTTGAGAAAAATGTCCTCTCTTTCCTGGTTTAAATTGAATATTATTCAAATCCAGGTATTATCCAGGTCTTTTAGCCCTAGGCAAGCATACAGGGTCCTGATAAGCTCCTGCAGTGCAGGTAATGTATAAATTATTCGTTTACGCAACCATATTGTTTTCAAAGATTTTATTGCATACATACTATACAGTTCTTTTATTGTCCCCAAAGGAGAATTCTATACGTGATAAAAGTTGCAAAGTTACTGCGGCAATGCATTATTTAAATTGCAATTGCATCGTTGCTGTAAAATGTTTACAGTGTGCAGAGATTTCTCCAAATCTCTTTTGTCAACTTTTGGAATTACCACTGAAGTTCCCTGAAGGTAATTTTAAATATTAATACTATTAGTACATTTTCGTAACACTGAGCTTTTTTCTCGCCATTAAATCTAAAAAAAAGCCATTTAGCTTTATAATTCGTTTGACATGAATGCAAGTTAATGTAGTGTAATAAAATGAGGCGAAATTTTTCGAATTAGGTAAAAAATGATTTATGGACATGTTTAAAATGTATCTCGCAGCTACGCGATTAATAGCCTGAAAAGATTATTGCAAATGGTGCATTTGGGCCCTTTTTTGCCCTTAATCTATGCCCCTTGGTATCGGAAAAACCATAATGTTATTAAAACCACTCTTATATTTTTTTGTAGGAGCTCTTATGCCTTGTTTTAGACACAGAAATCCATTATTCTCTATGGGCTTTGGTTAATGGTTAAAACGGTCTTTGGGGTCTAAGTTATGAAATTTTTTAAAGAAAGTTATTAAAATTTGGCTATAAAGTGGTCTCTGGAACAGTGGCTGAGCAGATCGTGGAGATCTCCAAAATAGCGACTGTTCTATCATGGCGGTCTATTATAAAGCGGACGGTCCTGTATCACTGCTCAATTGTTCATGGCATGCAGCGTGCTAGTTGGCAAAAATCCGGTACCTGGTAAGTACTTATCTCAAATACTATATGTTTCGGTGCTGTTCCAACTCTATGCACAGCGAGATCAGGGATAACAAAGTGAACCGACACGTGCCGGCCCTACACTATGGCCTATCCGAGGTCGCATGTTTCCCTCGTCCATTCGTTCTTTCTTTACCCTATAAATCTACACGTGAAAAAATGATTAAAATACATTTCAACTCATTAAAATTTCTACAAAATTCTGTTATTTATATTATCTTTAGAAAATTCTGAAACTTTGTCGTATTTAATAACGTATTACCTAAATTTTACAATGTCAAATACATAAATCGACAAACCAACACAAATATAACACTCGGAAAAAAAGTTGATCGGCCAGTCTTTCCCCTTACTCAGGGGAATTACCGAATGAACTAAATGACGCAGCAACTCGCTCTTTGGCTGCACAACTTTCACCTATAACAATTTTCAACGTTTATAGCAACAGTATTACTACTGGCCATATAGTCGCTTTCTTCATGTTTCGACTCGTAACAGTCAGCAGTTTTGTACACATGCACACAAAATGTGCTTTAAAGAAATTGCTTCGTTTTGAGTATAATACAGGGTCCGTCATGTATGTATGTACATGTGAGCATCCTTTGTCCATGCTGAAACAATTAATCAATTATTTGAAAATATCATGGGGTTCAGGCTCTAAATTCCTCCCAAGATAAGTGCGAGGAAACGGTAAAAGGGCTGTCATGAATATCTTCGCATTTCTTGTTTATGTTAAGACCATTAATTGGCATTATCTGAAAGTGGTACAGGCTTTTGGTACCAAACTCTTCCTCAGATTAGCGTGGAAAGAGAGGGTTGTTTATAAATACCTTTAGCGTAGGTGAGAATGACGTTTAGGGGTTTGGTACCCGTGGGAAAAAGGGTGAACAGCCCTTCCATCTTATCGGTTCTCTCACGAAGAAGGGATGTGTTCTGTGTATGGATACCGGGTTGTATCGGGATTCCATTTTTGGTTCACGGAGAATAAAGAAGTGCTCTGAGAATTGTGTTTTTTCTCTCCGCCCTTGAACCGCGAATCTTACATACATATATGGAATACCGGCAATACTTGTTTAAATAATTTTCCTATCAACAAACGTCAGAAGTAAAAGATCCAGGTCTAATTTGTGTTCATTTTCTGATGGACTTGAGCTTTTTTTGCCCCATAACAGCCCAACGAAGTCCAATTTTTATTTTTCAAATGTGGCGCTGTAGTTACGAGTTGTTTTATGGAACCTAGACTTATTTACGTATACAGACATATCAAATTTTACTGGGGTTGGAGAAGAAAGATTTCGTTAAAAAAATCCTTATTTTATAAAAAAAATTATTTCAATCAGAAAAGCGAAATAAGAAAAACATGCTCTGTATGATTTAACCATCAAGTAAAATACCATTTCGGACATTTCCCTTTTAATTAAAAAAAAACCGCTATTAATTTTTTGTTTGGTCAAATAGAATGGCCAGCCCGGCTACCTGATTTAAATCCCTGCGATTTTTTTATTTGGGGCCATTTAGAAGCTCTAGGTATAATGATCCGCCAAATTACGTATGTACATGTCGGGGAAACGTTAGGAATATTCTCCATCATTGATAATTTTGATGTTTTATTAAGTAAATTGATAGTAAGGCAAGGCTAACGAATTCACCACTACTCGACCGCAACCTTTCCCTTCTTTTCAATTACTGCCTTCTTCACAGTTCCCATCCCCCGTGGTCCTCTTGACTTAAGGGATGGTACCTGTTCGTCCTAGTTTTCCCACGGACCGAAACTGCACACATGGCCCTTAATTGCGTCGGTAATGGTGACCTCGTTCGACAGTGCTTTATCTCCACGATAAACCTGTCAACCTGCTCTTCAGCCTTATTGCTAACTCAAATTTTACATTTAAAACTTAAGAACTAATAAATCTCCGACACGGCCAACCTGACATTTCACTCGTCCTCGGGTGATTCTAAAATTCAAAGACGACAATCAGTTCAATTCGAATAATTTCCCTATTTTGTTTAGACAAAACATTTCCCAAATTCAACTGTTTCCTTTTTTTTTTCCATCAACACAAGAGAATACAGATCCCCTAGTAATATCCCTTGAACTACTCTCTCTCTCTCTCTTTCTCTCTCTCTCCGACACATAACTTCTCTACGCTGTCTCCTACCCACTGCGCAATAAACAACATTCGACTGATGTTACTTGCAGTTGCAGTAAGACATATGTAAAGCTACCCCAGTGTCTGCTAATACAACGTCTCTTTCAACGTTCTACTCACTAACGTCTCTTTCAACGTTTTCCTCACTAACGTCTCTTTCAACGTTTTCCACACTAACGTCTCTTTCAACGTTTTCTCCACTAACGTCTCTTTCAACGTTTTCTCCACTAACGTCTCTTTCAACGTTTTCTCCACTAACGTCTCTTTCAACGTTTTCTCCACTAACGTCTCTTTCAACGTTTTCAAACTCCATGGGAATATTACTTTCGGGCATCTTTCGTAAACTCTCATGTGCATATTTATATGTTCGATTGTTACTTAACGATTTCAAAGCATACCGATCGCCTTCTAATACTTCAGTTATTAAGAAAGGCCCTTTGAATTTTGGGTCAAGTTTTGTCTGGTGTCTTTCCTCGTTTTTGAGTAAAACAAAATCCCCAACTTTATGTCTAATTATTTTTGCCCTTACCCGATCAAATCTTAGCTTATCATAATCGGCTACATTCTTCATGGCTTTTACTGCCCTATTCCTAAGTTCCTCAATGTTACAGGTTAAATTATCATTGTCTACACTATCTACTACTAATCCTAACGGTCGAGCAACCCTTCCAACTAATAATTCCAAAGGAGTAGCCTTTATAGAACGATGGATCGTGCAATTCAAAGCCAATTGGATGTCTTCCAGCGCGTCTTGCCAAGACCTATCACTAGTTTCAATAGCCGTCATCATATTTTTGAGCGTACTCATAACCCTTTCTACTTGCCCATTAGCCCTACTAGTACCAGTTGCTACCAAGTGTAATTTTATACTTTGCAAGGAACAAAATTCACGAAATTCCTTACTCGAGAAACACCTTCCCTGATCAGCAATTATTCGCACCGGTACACCAAACAGTGAAATAGCAAATTTTATAGCTTTGATACAACTACTAGAATCAATTTTTAAGGTGTGGTATAGAAGGGTATATTTGGTGAACGCATCTACTGCAACTATTACATATTCTTTCAGGTCACTCTTCCCACTTAATTTTCCCGTTATATCCAGGTGTATAGTATGCCACGGAATTGCTACTTTTGGGATAGGATGAAGTTCTGACTGAATTTTCCCTGTACTTGATTTCGATAATTTGCATGTGATGCAGTTATCGACGAATTTACGCACATACTTTGTCATGTGTTCGAACCAATAATGCTCGTAAACTTTGTCCAGAGTTTTGTCCCAGCCCAAATGCATAATCGATTCGTGTACCTGGTTGATCACAGACCATCTAAAAGCGCGAGGAATGATAGGTAGACACCTACTTCTTCCATTTCGTTGAATTTTCCGATGTACTATTCCTGTCCTTATTTCATAAGTTTTTGCAATAGTTTCAGGTAATTCATTATTTTGAATCTTAGATACTAACGCTACTAGTTCTCCATCTTTACGCTGTTCCGCTAGCAACCAGTTACTCGAAATTTTAGCAAGATTTACCCGTTTCTCTACTACCCTACTATGAGATCTCTCCGGACGATTCTGATTTATCGGAACTTGGTTTCGGGAAAAGAAATCAGCATGAGCCATTCGTTTTCCTTCCCTATATTCGATATCAAAATCATACGCTTGCAAGAATGCCCACCATCGATGTACTCTAGGTGTCAAATCGAGCTTGTTTCGCGAAGATTTTAGTGAATTACAATCGGTAAATACAGTAAATCGTCGTCCTTGCAAATAGTGCCTGAAATGTTTAATAGCGTTCACTACCGCCAAAGTCTCTAATTCGTAAGAATGATATTTAGATTCCGTGTTTGAGGTCCTCTTACTAAAATATTCTACAACTCGCGGTAAACTGTCTACTTTTTGTATAAGTATTGCCCCATAACCATCTGCACTTGCATCCGTATACAATTCAATAGGATATTGTGGATCAAATATCATCAAAACAGGTTCGTTAGTCAACAATGAAATCACTTGTTTGCGAATAGATTCATGTTCAGGCTTCCACTGGAAGTCCTTTTTACACGAAGTCATTTGATAAAGAGATTTCATCATCTGTGAGAATTTAGGGATAAATTTTCTGAAATACGAAGATAATCCGATGAATTGTCTTAACTGGGTGACGGTTTGTGGCGGTGGCAAGGAGGTCAAAGCTTGAATTTTCCTCGCGTTTGGCCGGACTTCGCCATTACTGACTTCATAACCCAAATATTGGACAGTACTTTTGAGAAAAGAGCATTTTTTTATATTGAAAGAAAATCCGGCTTTTGTGAATCTTTCTAATACTGTTCTCATCCGTGCGATTGATTCATCCACTGTTGTTCCCAAAATCATGATATCATCCATGTACACTACGACATATGAATATGCTAGATCTCCCAGCGCATTTATCACAGCTCGTTGAAAAACAGCCGGAGCATTTTTTAAGCCAAAAGGCATAGCTAACCACTCATACTGACCCTCCGGAGTAACAAAAGCCGTTCGTTCAATTGAATCTTCGTGCACAGGAATCTGATGAAACCCGCTCGCCATGTCCAGACATGTAAAGTATTTTGAGCCAGATAACCTAGCGATCTGCTCAGAAATAAGCGGTAATGGGAATTTGTCAGAAACCGTATTCGCATTTAATTCGCGGTAATCTACACATAGACGGTGCGAGCCGTCTTTCTTTTTGACAAGCAACATTGGGCTCGAAAATGGGGAACAACTAGGCCGAATTACACCTGCTTCTAGTAGTTCGTCAATTCTATTCCTAACTATCTGTTTTTCGTCTGGACTGAGGCGGTACGCCCTTCTCTGCACGGTTTTATTAGAATCGACTAGCCGAATTTTCAATTTTCCAGTCGACACTCGTGTACGCGGAATCTGCTTAATAAAATAATCAGAAAATTCTGATAATACGCTTATTAAGAAGGATCTGTCTTTGCCAGTAACATCGGTTTCTATTTCGTTCAAATCAAATTTGTCACTGTTTACTTTCGCTACACATGCACTAACGGATAAAGATGTAAAAAGATCAACCCTATCATTTGTCATGGCAACGTTAAAACCTTGGCTAAGAATTTCACGACCAATCATTATATTACAATTCAAGTATGTGTCTGGTATTACGTGAAACAAAATTTCAATTAAAATTCCATTTATAATTACTTCAGCTCGAATCTGAATTGTACTAAATACAGTAGCATTACCTATGCCCTTTAGCGTTACTACTTTATCAAATCTTTTACCATGGAATTTACTAGCTACTTTTTCTACCATCAATGAACAATCTGCCCCAGAATCAAAATAAAAATGATACGTCTCACCCGAATGAATCAAAGTGCCAGTTGGTCCAGAGATATGACACATATTGACCCGCTTCACATTGGCCTCTTTCTTTCCAGAAGATGTTGATGCCCTCGCTTCATGGTTAGTACATCTTGTCGAGATGTGTCCAACCTCACCGCATTTAAAGCAAGTCACTGAGTCTTTGTGATTGAAATTTGTTGATATCCTTGTATCCGAACCATTTCTTTCTTGCCTTTTGAAACGGCAGTCGGCGATTTTGTGGCCAAGTTTTCCACAACGATGGCACCTGACGCTTATTACTTTGGGTTTTTTTGAATCTATCTCCGTCGATAGTTCGGGTATTTTCCGTTTTCCATACGAAAAGGCTTTCAGTTCTTGTTGCAACTGTGTTCTCGTCGTAATTTTTGTAGTAAATAGTGTACGTTGCAATCGTCCATCAAACTTTGCCATATGGGTCAGCACTGTGGCTATTGCGATTTCTTCGGTCGTCATGGATTTCCATCTAGTCATTAACGAATTCATCAAGCGTGTTCCATATATCGATAGACATTCTCCTTCTTTCGGTTTACTATTCAGGATAGCTGTCAACTTGGCAGCCGGTGTTTCAGCGCCTTCAAAACGTTCAATGAATAGGTCCTTAAATTGTGACCAAGTGATGCCCGAAAAACAAATTTCAGGGAGCCATTGAGACGCACTTCCTTCCAGGGCTTTACTAAGTGTAATTATCAGATTACTTCCCTCCAATGGATTTTCTCCCATACACATGTCCACTGCTGCACACCA
Organism: Euwallacea fornicatus; assembly: GCF_040115645.1. Taxonomy (NCBI): domain Eukaryota; kingdom Metazoa; phylum Arthropoda; class Insecta; order Coleoptera; family Curculionidae; genus Euwallacea; species Euwallacea fornicatus. The sequence continues at coordinate 5,615,823 of NC_089542.1, read as the reverse complement.
GGCTAGTGGTTCGGCTCCAAACTTTTCCGGGTCAAACTTAGGTAGAGTCACATTCGCGTTGTTTTTCACCGGTTGCGCGGCTTTCATCGCGTTGATTAACTGCAACGTATTTTCTTTTTGTGCGTCTAATAAACTACGCCACTGTTCTTGAGAAATCACTAGATGCGCGTCCGATCCCACTTCTGATGTCGGGGAAACGTTAGGAATATTCTCCATCATTGATAATTTTGATGTTTTATTAAGTAAATTGATAGTAAGGCAAGGCTAACGAATTCACCACTACTCGACCGCAACCTTTCCCTTCTTTTCAATTACTGCCTTCTTCACAGTTCCCATCCCCCGTGGTCCTCTTGACTTAAGGGATGGTACCTGTTCGTCCTAGTTTTCCCACGGACCGAAACTGCACACATGGCCCTTAATTGCGTCGGTAATGGTGACCTCGTTCGACAGTGCTTTATCTCCACGATAAACCTGTCAACCTGCTCTTCAGCCTTATTGCTAACTCAAATTTTACATTTAAAACTTAAGAACTAATAAATCTCCGACATACACATATATAATTTGAGAGCTCGTACTGTTGGTCTAATGCAATCAAATAGGCGAGACCCGTGTGTTCAGGTCAGATCATTAATGTAAAGGACAACGTTGTGTTTGGATAACGGCGGAAGATATTTTGAGCAAATGCTTTGAACATTAAATTACAATTAATTACTACAAGTAGTGTTTTATTCCTTTGTTTTTCTGATGTAATAATTTTTTTTTTATAAAACAAGAAAACTTAGTCAAGATACTGATATGTCACCTCATGATACATATTTTCAATCATTAGTCAAGTTTTAAAGACTTTGTAGAACAGAGATATGCTAAATGCATCTCACAGCAAAGGCGCTGATAAAGGACTGAAGTCTAAGAGGGAAACAGAATTACGTATGTTGCTTGAAGTTTGTGCAAAAGGGAGAGATCTAAGGCGGAAAATGAAAATTTCACTACTTAACCTCAGAAAGTATGTTTCTGTTAAATCTCCAGTCACTTCCCGGCAGAAACTATTGCTCTTACACTTACAACTCTTAGCGACAAGGACCTTTTCTACCTCAACTAAACCCACTTTGCTGCAATTATAAGCTCCTCCGACCAAATTTTATCGCACTTAAACTCTAAAACTACAAGGAAATTTATTCGAAAATCTCACTTACGCCCCATTATTTTCAGTTCACTTTATCCAGTTTTCGGAATCTTTCGACACTCCTTTTGCGGCAAAATGGGACCGACTGGTTTGGACTGAAATGATGGGTGCTTCCTCGCTGACATACGGTCGAAAATCTCCCGACCTTATGTTACTTAAAGTTTAAACTGAAACAGTCAGGAAATGTTATTTGTGTTTAAAATATTATACACACTTGTTGTGACAATTTGTGTAATTTAGGTAATACACGATTATATTAAAAGATGATATAAAAATCGAGAAAATACTTGCCAGGGCCGTACTTAACGAGAAAGTTCATCATCATTTCTAACAAATGAAGCGTCATTTATAGAAGCCAAACAAAGGGATTTTAGTTTTTGTCTGTCTCTTACCAATAACGCGGGAAAACATAAAAAAATATTGGAAATTTTTTTTCCAAATAATTGAAAAACTAAAAATAATTTTCTAGCTCTATTCTCATCATGAAACTTCTCCTTTGAACACACAATTTCTCTCCCATTTCACTAAGTTTGTACATAGTACATACTTATTACCGTTTATAAGGTCCCCATGCTGGACACTTATCTCGGACATACTGTTTAAATATTATAGTACAGTGAAATCTGTCTTAGCAGACAGCTCCAAATAGCGAATATTTCTCATTACCGAACAATTTTTATAGAACCAAATTAATTAGTTCGCATGTAAATAATGTTCACATTAGCGGACGTTCTATTTGACGAACATCATTAGAGAAATTAGCCCCAATTTGCCCAAAACGCCCCCAACAACGGACACGAATCTCTGAAAGCGGGCAAGCCCAGTTTGATTCAACAGTCACGGTTTTTCACCGATTGCCGCTGGGATTCCCCTGTGGTTTCAACGGCTTGTTTAGCACGTCTTAGAATCAGAACTATGTAAATTGTCTTTTTGGAAGCGGTGAAAAATGGCGAGTCTTAGAAATTTTTCAACATTAAGGTAAAAAATGGAAGTAATTAATAATGCAGAGCAAGAAAATTTAAATGTTGACATTTCGCGTAAATGATAAGGTTGGTACATAGAATTTTTTTAGTTGTTTTTTGCTTAAAATTAGGTTCCATATAAGCAAAACTCAATTATAAGTAAAATAGGGAGTGTGGAACAAAAGGAGACCATTCATAGGCAATGGCAGTTAGAAGGAAATTTAGATAAAAAATATTTAAAATTGAAAGGTGATGCTGCCCAAATGGCCAAATTTGTTTCGAATGGTTTGTCCGCGTGAGAAGCCAGAACGTTTCTATTTTCTGGCAGCTAATAACAGCTAAGGCCAAAGAAGTAGCTACGGATTTAGAGTATTAGAACTTTAGCGCATCCGATGGATGGTTAACAAAATGGAAGAGAAAGCATAAAATTAGCTTCCAGTACATTTCAGGTGAATCAACGGATGTTGATCAATAGGTTGATCAATAGGTTGATCAATTTTTTGAAAACCTTCCAGGAGTGTTACAACGCAGATGAGAGTGGTTTGTATTTCAAAAATTTACCAAACAAAACTATGACATTTAAAGGGAAAACGTGTGTAAGGAATAAAATGATAAAGGAAAGACTGACCATGTTGGTTTATGCCAATATGGCAGACGAAAAAAAGAAGCTTTTGGTGATCGGAAAAGCTTCCTGACCAAGAGCATTAAAAATATTCCACATAAAAGTTTGTCCGTGACATGGACTTTCAATAAAAAAACCTGAATGACTAGTTCTGTAGGGAATACCGGGCTTCTAGAGACTTTTATAAAAGGATGAAATTTCAAAAACGAAAAATTCTGCTCTTCCTAGACAATGCTGCTTCAGATCCCAGCGAACTGAATCGAATCAATATTAATATCATTTTTCTTTTCCTTAAAACAATATCTGTGTGTCACCCGATGCATCGGGTCATATCCTTTCAAAAATTGATGTTTCCTTAGCTTCACATCTTTGGAAATCGGTGAACGTTTCAGAAGATCTTTATTTCATTCAACACGCCTGGAATAGGGTAACTCTTAATACCATTAAAAACTGCTACGCCAAAGCAAAATTTTAAAAATCTGTTGAAGAAGGACTAAACATAGAAGACGGTGCAACACATAATTTGCCCTTAGCAATCCTAGCAGGGTTTCGGAGACAGTTGAATAAAAATGGTAAGTCTTCTAGAAGCCAATATGATGACTTTATTAATTTAGACCAAGGGTTCTCCACTAAGGAGACATTTAATGAAAATAAATAATGACGGAAATTGGACGTGATGTTAAAGAAAATTAATTTATGGAGGAAAGTGATGGATGATGCGGTAGAAGTCGAAGAAAGATCTTATCCTATAAATTTCAATAGTGATGCCTTAAAAGTTGTTGAAAATCTTAGATGTTCAAAAGAAAAATTTGTTGCGTTTGAACTTTAAAAAAAATATTGAGTCACATTTTCAAAACTGCATTTTTCAGGAAAAAAATAAAAAAATTAAGCAGCCAAACATATATATTTTTTTTAAATATGCTTGTTTTAAGCCTAAGTATGTAAGGTATGCATATGTACATACATAAGTGGTTTTATGGTGGTGCTTTTTTATTACTTAAATCTAGTTTTTCAAGTATGCATGTATGTATGTATGTGGGTATGTATATACTCTGTACTAGATATATAACTTGTTTAATACGTAACTTTTGTTATTATTCTGATCTGGTTTTTAAGGTACGTATGTCAAATTTAATTTTCAAAAAAATAAACGTATATACCTGGTTAGTTTCCTTTTACATATTTCTCATGTTTACAATAATTTTATAATTTGACTTTTCTCGTTATCGAACACAAAACTTTAAATCGTCGCCGTCCGATAATGGGAGATTTCACTGTATATGTTAATTTGTAAATTAAGTTAAACACATTTTTGCGTGCGGCATCATGGAAGTCCAAATTACTTGAAATTCGATAAAAATAGGTACAAGAAAGTATATCAAAAGATATTCCTTATGGCTGGTAAGTTCGGAATATTCAGTAACATACGAGGTGACTCATGATAAACGTTCGAGTTTCTACAACTTAAAAACGAATCATGTCGAAAGCTCCCTTCAAAACAGGTTCTATCGATCGCTCAAAAACTTATTCGCTACAGCTCAAATCCAGTGTACCGAATAAATTTTCCAATTCCAACCAAATATCTTTCGCCTTTCATTTATAACTAGAGTAACAAAGCCAGAAATTTTAATCAGAATAACGAAAGAAAACAATAATTTATTCCGGCGCAAAATCGTGGCTTATAGTCACGCCTTTAATATCAAGAATCTCGCAGATTGCTAAACTTTCGGAAGCTATTTTTATTGGGGAAACAGGCGACATAACTTTGTAGCGAACGGTGCCAAAGCTTAATAGATCTCTCGCACAAAAGCCAGAGACATAAATTCCTACTAAACATCCCGCAATTCGCTATCAGATTTATTTCGGTTTAGCAGGAAATATTCGATGCAAGTGTAGACGAGATTAATTAAATCGCTTCGTGCTTATGGCGGGGAGAAACTGCTAAACGCTCTTTGGTGGAAAGTAAGCTGCAAGCTTTCGGGAGATTATTCAAAGGGAACGAATACAGAACTCCTTAGGAGATTAATTTCCTTTAATAATTATTTCTTAACCACTTCCGCCACGATACAAAAATCAGTCACCATATTGTCAAGAGTTCGCTTCGGATTTTTCTTGACAATATAGCGAAGAGTGATGTTCTCCCTACATTTTCCATAAATCTCTTTTTTTCTCACATCTCTTTTGCTGCTTACAATTCATCCTCGCATAAATAAAACCAAAGTAAATTTGGATATGGCCCCCTGTCATCCTCAAATAAATTGTTTGATCCTACAGGCACATGTTATTTCAGCAGAAAGGGCACCATACCTAAAAGGACAATTTCGGAATGGCTTAATTCAAATTCCGTTTGGTTGGCACGCCCTAGAAATATACGCACAATGGAGGCAAATAGGAACTACATGTTCAGCACAATTTTCAAATGAAGCAAGGCTTTGTTTGGGGGTAAATTAAAAAAAGAGAACAAACCGGAATAATTTGATCGACATATGAGAACTGGAAAGCATTTTTACGGTGTGCGAGATGAAGAGAGTACTTTAAATTTCAGTGTTATTTGGAAATATTTCCAGGAATGTACTGGAAAAAGGTTGCAATTTCAGAGTAAGTAAGAAAAAGGTTATATAAAAAACAATTAGAGAGGAACATGGAAAGTAGGGCACGGCATTTGCTTTAAAAAGTTTCATATTTGTGTGAAATGAACAGGGATAACTATTTAAAAATGTCGAAGTTTTTGCTGAATTTAAGCAAGTATAGTCAAAAAGCGGTTTGCGGTCTTCTGAACCTACAGAAATAATTAACTTTAACTAATGCTTCATTTGGAGTCTTTATATCTCATTAACGGTTAGGAACAAGTAGGCATAGTACAGAACATACAGAAAATGATGTTGTTTACATGCAGGGTACCCATTTTACGAGCCCCACAATTAAGATCTCAGCTATCTTACGAGCTACGAAGTGGGCTAAATTAGGGCAAAGTTGCGCAATTTAAGGCTTAGTAAGTGTACGATTTCAAGTCGCCAGTAGTGGCGATATTTCTCTACATACATATCTAAACTAAAATTTTGTTTTTCAGGTTTTTGTTACCTTTCCAAAATGGCTAATAATGAGAAGGAACCGAAACATGTTTAATGGTCTTTTTGTAACACACAATAACGTTGGCAGTTTCTATTGATCAAGTTTTTTTTAAATAAAAAGTGCAACTATTGTTTTTCTTAGGGAATTCATATTTAATATTTGCATAATTGGGTCATTTTTTTCCAGAAGTACGTACGAAACTAGCTAAATAGCTGTATTATAAAAAATACAATTCCAGAGACATGGGAAAAAGAAATAACCTCTACCCCAAAAAAATAATTAGACAATATACAAACCCACAACAACTGAGCTATTCCATTATTCCCGATGCTAAGTAAAATCTTTTAATACATAATGAAAAACAAACTTCATGAAACATTCTTCTATTCTTTCACTCATTGTTTTTACGAACAACATACAAAGAAGTATATTTCCAAATGGTTTAATGTCCGGAACTTTATGAACATTAATGAGGCATTTGACAACATCTAGCACAGTGGTCTACTTTACAAATTATTTCAATTTTAAACACGAGAACACCTACTTTACATCATCAAAAACTTATTCCCAAACAGACAATTAAAAGTACGAATTGACGAAACTATTTCTGTCCCTACTTCTTCGGAACAAAAACTCCCTTGGGAACCACCGTTTTTTTTATAATGTTTATTACTATGACATATACTATATATATAACTATGGCTCAAAGAACAAAACATATAGGCGAAACAGCATATACAGGGTGTTTCCTAACTACGTGTAAAAAATTTAAAGGCGTAATCCTCGACTGATTTTGAGTAAAAAATGTCTAATAAACATATGTCCGCAAATGCCTTGTTTCCAAGATACAGGGTGTTGAAATGTGACAAGAAAAAGAGATTTTATTTCCAAAATGACTCAATTTGGGTGTTTGAATTTTAGAAAAGACAATTTTTTGGGGGAATGCTTTAATGATTAATTATAATAATTGTTGAAAATGACCACCATTACTTCATAAGAGATCCTGTATCACAAAGACGTTGAAAGAGGTTTTTAAAGGTTTGGTGGTTGGGAGCTTGGTGGTTTGGAAACCTTTCCATGTAAATGCGCCTCGCTGCCAAACACTTACCATCAGCAAGGCCGTAAACAAAAACCATATTGGCCATTTCTTGATTAGTGTAATTAGGAATTTGAAAAATTTTCAAAACTGAGGTATAATCTAATTTTTGGGACACAGAACTAAATTCTTTCACTTTAGAGAGTAAAACACCAAAATAACACTGACTATCTTGTTTATAGTAGTGGAAGTAGCAAAAAAAACTAACAATAAACAAGTTAGTAAATACCACCAAACCTTTAGAAACCTTTAAAACCTTTTTCAACGTCTTTCAGTCAACACCCTGTATCTTGGAAACAAGGCATTTGCGGACATATGTTTATTAGACATTTTTGACTCAAAATCAGTCGAGGATTACGCCTTTACATTTTTTACACGTAGTTAGGAAACACCCTGTATATTGTAATAGGCTGATGATACTGTCCTTATTGTACATGACAAAAAGACTGAAAAAGCGATAGAAATACATGATGTACTGACGGATAACCTATAACGTAGTTCCACAAATGGAAACTCACACTGAATACCACTAAGAACCATCTTCTATTGTTAAAATAAAGTCAACAATAAAAAAATTGGGGCACCCTAATTTTTTTTTTCGGTTATGTATTGGAAGTAATTAAATTTTTCAAACGAAACGGAAAGTTTCTCTGATATTTAATTAAAAAATTATACAAAATTGAAGTTTGAGTGGCTATAAAAATTTAAATTTTATTCAAAAAAAACGTTAACAATTTAACAAATTAGCAAAACAAATTCCTCCTTTCTTGTTGTTGAACACAAACAAAAAACAAAGAACAACAAGTAAGAAGGTTTATCCAAAGAAATCAAATAACCTCACGATGCGTTTAAAAGTAATACGTTTGCAACTTTTCCTGGAGAAAATAGAGCCAATAACATTTGATTCCAACGAGATGGTGCACCACCACATTACGCTATTACTGTGAGAGAATATCTTGATGAGATTTTCTCTAGGAGATGAATCGGTCCCTCACGAGATGTCTTCACTTTGGCGTAGTGGGAGGGCTTAAGAGCCTCTTATGGGGGCCTGCACTAAGAGAGGCACGAAGTGAACAAAAATGACTGAAAGTGATGGCGAAGTAAATTTACTTTATGAGGGACACTCGAAGTCCCAGGAGATGACGGGCGAGGTGCTGAAGCAGGCATTGCTGACTGTCGTGAATCAGTTACTGCAACGAACTCTTGACAGTGAGATAGAACCCATGGTCTCCCTCAAGGGCAACTTTATTGGGAAAAAAGAGACCTCCGACAAGGGGAGTGGCACTTATATATGGAGAAGCGGATTGTGGTCAGGACTCGGAAGGGCAGTATGTCAGATGAGTGGAGGAAGGAAGAAGAACTCGGAGCTTTTGGTAAGTGTAAAAATACCGAAAGAACGTCTCCCAGAGTGGGTACCGGAGGTGGAGGGGGGGGGGGCAGGAGGACATGAAGGAAGGTTCGCTCTCCTGTGGTATCGAAGGGCTTGCCTATCAGAAGTTTGTCGGAGACAACTTCCGGGGAGAACGGGGGTCTACATGGCATTCGGGGAGGATCTGGCCTCCAACACGCCGTACGGGGAGGCGGGGAAAGTAAAGTGGTTGGACGAATCCAGCGGAAATATCCAGGACCATTGGGTGGATCTATTGGAGGAGGCCAAGGACCGACTGGATGGGCTCGATCGATTCCTTAGGGAGTCGTATAGGTCCAAACAGAAGGTGGTGAATGCGATAGCGGGGATCGGGAGTATCCTCCGAGATATCGGGGTTGACAAGGTCACAAATCGGAAAACACTGTGACTGAGGCAGGAGAGCTTGATTCTTAGGAAGAAAATGACTCGGTTGGAAAAGAGCAGGAAAGCGGAAGACTCGTTCTTTGCAGCCTGCCAGGCCGAAACTGAAAATCCCACGCTATCCGGCTGTCATCAACGGGCCAAGAAAGATCTCCAGCCGGGTGTCTTTGGGAAGATTTCCAACTTCTCATGGCGCCAAAAGAAAAAATGAATGGGTAGAAAAAGCACACTGGACTGACCGCCAAGATCACCAGATCTCACACCCCTCGATTTTTTTAAGAGGTCGGTTAAAAGGTGCCGCTTACAAAAACAGATCATACAGTTTTGATTAATGACCTCGTAGATTTCAAAGAGGATAAGAATCAACAACAGAAGTATTGGCAAACTGTTAGTGGAACCCAATTTGAGCATTTCTTGTAGGAGTTTTAATTCTGATTGATCTAATGGTGAGTTACTTTATTTTATATCTAATAATTTTTTAAGCAAACTGTAGCTCCAATTTTAATTCTGAGTATATCATCGTATCTTTTAATGAATTAGCTTTCCCTTACGAAAGAAAAAGTTTGTTGTGGTAGGGAGGGAGCAGTGAAAATTTTGAACGTCAAAAATAATGTCTTTTTAAAATAAAATTATACGTGTTTAAGCATTTTTAGAAAATATCAAGCATATGAAAGCTACAAACGATTTGCGATACTTTATACAAGTGTCATATACAAACTTTGGTGTTTGACACACATATACAGGCCACATACTGTTAGGTACTTCTCAAATTCAATATAGGAGTTGGAATTATAATACTTGAAATTCTCATCAGTTTTATCAGAAACCCCACGAAGGTATAGAAAACTTCGTAAGTGATTTTCGCCATATGCCACCATTTTCCGACCCTTTAGACCATAAAGCAAATGGCAGGAGCTTTATTTACGTAGGCCTCGGAAAGCAACGATCTATCGGAACTAAAATTGAGGCAATAACTGTCGAAAGTTAGTCTCCTTTAGGCCGAGGTTATTCCAGTTTCGACGAACCTTATGGGTAATTAAAAGTTTCCAACTCTTAACAACACTAAATAGAAACGGGAAATCCCTCCAGGGAACAGAAGAATTTATTACCTACATTTTTAAAGTGCAAATAGTATCTTTTTTAGTTCGGAAACAGACCGCCATTAGACGCAATTCCTTCCATTTGCGCCCGCTTTTCACCCACCGAACGCCATTATTTTTTTGTCAAGTATTTTTCCATCTAAGGAGAAAAACATGATTGATGGAAGCTCCTTTTAGGCCATCGACATTTGGCTTATCCGCTATTCATCCAATCAAACTGTTGTTCCGCATAATCCCGTCAATGAAGGCGTCATTAGTGCTTTTAACCTTTGCAAATTAATATAATAAAAGTCAATTTTGGAAGGTTAATTATAATAAAAATCCTGGAATAATCTAATCGGCTGTCGCTCCGAATATCTAACTAGCTTTTCCTCTAAAATGATTTCACTGGCGTTTGATTAGACCCCACACATGCAAATGAGATTTACCTGTATAAGCGAGTTTACATTTCAAAGATAATTCAAGCGTGAATAAAAAGTTTTCCCAGAGTTTCTATAGAAAATTACTCCCTTTCCCCACCAATTTCACCCCTTTAAGATCCCCATCAAAGCCGGAAGAATGATTAGATTAAATGGCTATATTTAGCAGCAAATATCCCTCCATTTATGCGTATAAAATATTCAGAGAATAGGGCTAAAACCCATTATCTCTCCAGAGAATTCCTGGATATTATAAAATCTTATATCCAATCAAGGATTGATTCGGAAAACTACCACGAATGGGGTAACTTATACGCAATCCTGCATTTCAACTTTATTGGGTGTTTGTGCATTCCGCCTTTCTCCAGAGGACAATAAATCGGAAATGCATTCTGCCAGGCCCCTGGCTGCATGCACACTATTCTAATTGGCCGCATTTCAGAACTTTATAGCTTAAGGCGGACACGGACCAGAAACGATAAGGCAAAAATGGACGAAACTGTAACAAATTGATTTGTAAATTTTCAAAATTGGACCTCATGGAATACGTTCAAATGAATTTGTGTGAATGTTTGGAAATTTCCAAAATACAGGGTTGCACAATAATACGTCAAAATACAATATCTCGGTAAATATGAACTTTAGATAGGAATGTTTGCTATCCAAGTTTCTGTAATTATTTATTATATTGTTACTAAATTCATAATTATCAAGGGTTAGATATTTTAAAATCATTTTTAAATATACAGGGTTCCTCGTAGAAGTGTGGTAGTACCAAGTTATGTTTTTCAAACTGGAACGCCCTAATTTTTTTTGAGATTTCGAAATTTATCATCAAAATTTAAGGTAGTTTACGTGAAGAGTTTTATGTCAAAAATGTATCGTTTCCGAGTTATTCGGGAAAATTCGAAAATTTTGATAGCTGCAAGGCCTCACGCAAATCGATGCTGTACCTTCCAGCAAGTGCAAATGTCGGAATCGGTATTATGAGGCTTCAAGAGGATCTACTAAACTACGTTTTAACTTGTTTTAACTAACAAAAAACAATTCCATAACCCCCTAAATACGCTTCCGAAATTGCACAACTTTAAACCTCAATAATCTGCATATTTCGGATAAAATCACGCAAATTTCTAAAGTTGCGGATTTTTGTTAATATCGCCCTATTCCTAAACACAGTTGTTTCAAAGTTATCAGTAATTTCCCGACAATAATAATAATATTTGATGTTAAAATAGGCGTTTTCTGGCAAAACTTCAACTGTATTCTAATCAAAATGAAGGACAATTTGAGAATTTGATGTAAATACCTCATTTGCTCAAGAATAAAATTATAATTTTGATACTGAACGTCACCGGGCATCGCCTAATATTTGTTTATGATGACGTCACCAGCGGAATGTTTGAAACGTTTAGAAGTTCAAAAGGGACAATTTTTGGGAAGTCAGAAGCGGCTGTGTTTAGGGATAGGATAATGTTGATACAAATTTTGATTTCTGATTCTAAACACGATGCCATTGAAAAAATTGGAGTATTTCATTTGAGATACGCGAGTTATTAGAATTTGAACTCACACAACTTCGGAGGTTGCTATTTCGGGGGTTATCAAAATGTTTTTTTTATTATTAAAAACGTTAAAACGTAGCTTAGTAGGTTTTCTTGGAGACTCATAAGGCCGATTTTGACATTCGTTAATGTTACCACCGATTTCCGTGAAACATTGCATTTATCAAAATTTTCGAATTTTCCCGAATAACTCGGAAACGATACATTTTTGACATAAAATTCTTTATATAAACTCACCTTAAAATTTGACAATAAATCCAAAAATTATGCAAAAATTGGGGGGTTCCACTTTGAAAAACATAAATGGTACTGTCACATTTTTATGATGGACCCTGTATATTTGAAAATCATTTTAAAATACGTACCTTTTGGTGATAAAAAATTTTGAAATTAAACATTTCTTTCTAAAACTTATATTCACTGAGTTATCGCACTTTGACTAACCAATGAGCACTCTCATATACTGGATATTCGGTACAGATTTTTGAATAATACCTAAAGGAATTCATGAAAGCAATTTTTGCTGTAAATTTGGGGAAAAAATTATCCTTATGCAAGATAAATGCACTATTAGTAGGAAAACTGAACATGTTATTTAAAATGTCAAAAAATAAACCAAAGTGTTATCGTAATGAGTTTTCGTACTACGAATAACAACATTATTCCTCATAATATAAAATAACGCATAAAACTGGTTTGAGATGCATTTAAAATTCCATAAACAGTGAAATAAATTTAATATTTCCCTAATGTATGCACTTTATTTCTCTTTTAGTTTCAGCTATAAATTCATTTCGAAACACGTGAATTATCTTTTATGTACTAGAGATGCATTATTATTTTCCTTCATTCGTAACGAATTAAACGTTTTCCTCTGTATAGCGTGAACTGAAATTATATCATATTTCAAAAGTTGGGAAAAAATAATAAAGCAGACAATTATTTTTTATTGTTTTGAACTTTTAATTCGCCCTTCTGGAATAAAGTTGCGTAATTGCTGAATCAGGACGAATTTAATGTCACGGCCCAGAAACTCTCTCGGGAGTTATTAAATCTTTGCTTTTATTAAATCTGCTAATTTAAACGAGAATCATTGAGTTGGTAATCATTGGGGTACAAATCACTGAGGACTGCTGTGTTCTAATTCAACGTCCAACCAAAGGTATTTTGATAGAGTAAAATATAAAATATAACATGAAAAAGCTTGTTTAAAAAGCAGCATAATATATAACGAAACATTTTTTTTTATTTCTATGAAAAAATAATTTTAGCGTCCCAAACATAAATAAAATAGAATGTCCAAGTTTTAAAATCGTGGCCTCATGTAGGCTCAAATTACCCGATAACCAATAAAGGCAACCACAAAAATTATAAAAACTGGGGAAAATCCTGGGAATTTTAATTCATTTGCCAAGTGTTCTTTACCTAATGGCTCGGTCCAAAATTCTCCTTTCCAGAGGTTGAACCAGCATTCGGGATATCTTGCTTTTCCAACGTAAAGCTTCAAAGATCGAGCGAAAGAGTGAGAACTTTTATCAATACATATGTCCCACAAAAACTAAGAGAGGTGGGTATACGAACTTTTATATGTAAATGAATTCTAATTAGGATCAATTTCAAATAATCGCCTAATGTGCAGGGTGGTCCGTATAAAAGAAAAGAGTTTTAACATCTCAAAAATAACGATAAGAGTGTTGTAAAATTTTACCGATAAAAAAGATGTGTCCTCGGAGAGGTCAACTGACTATTGCAAAAGGTAAAAAAATTTAATTAAAATGATCATTTTTCAAGGTGTAGCCTTATTTAGATAAAGACTAACTGCTAACATAATTTCACTTTTATGAAATCAGGTATGTCTTGTAAATTTTTAAAAAACCTATTTTCTTGTATAGAAACGAGTCTTCTGTGTCAAATACGACATAATGTTATTAAGAAACGTTGTTTAAAATCGAAACCTAAACTCATACACGAAATTTGAAAGTCTTCGACCAACTTTTATTTCTCACATTTTGTTGTATTTTCCAAATTAAAAAAATATTTTTACCATTTTTATTTTATTAAAATGATGAACTCTTTTCATTAGATAAACTAAAAAACGCATAATCTCATATTAAACTTTTTTTGGCTAAATGATTTATTTGATGAAAAAAGGTTTGGAAAAATGAGCTGGATAGCGTAGCCATCCAAATCCCCAAATCTTTCCATTGGATAGTGGGTTTTAGTAGGTAGGCGTCCTTAAAGGCGATGAATCCCACATAACCCGGTCGCCAAATAACAAACTGGGCACCTTTGAAGGTTTCTTCCTCTATAAAAAAAAATCTTATGATAAAGGATTTTTTGTTTGGACAACAAAGAAACTAATGGTTTGTGAAGCACTTACAGCAAATGATAGAGAAATATTAAAAAACAAGATAACATAGACACTTCGATTTATTCCTAAAGAATACGTACAAGCAACTTTTGAAAAATTCATATACCGTATTAAAAAATATGCAAAATAAAAAGAAGATTTAGTGGAGGTTTAAGTTTAATATGAGATTATAGGCACGTTTTTTAATTCATTTAATGATAATAGTTTACAATTTTAATAAAATCAAAACTGGTGAAAATATATTTTTTTTTAATTTGGGAAATACAACAAAATGTAAGAAATAATAGCTAGCCCAGGAATTTCAAATTTGGTGTAGGTTCCGATTCTAAACAACGTTTTTTAATAATATTACGTCGTATTTGACACAGAAAAGACCCTTTACTGTTGGGTTGTTCGATAATTAATGTCGTTTTTTTTCTCATAAATGGCTTAATTTATACATATCGTGTAATAGTGATCTCGTCGCTCATATTATTATATGCCATTTTAAAGGTTACGTTTTAGACTTTTTTCGATCGAAAATTGAACATGATTAGTAAACAAGAAATTGTTTAAAATTTAAGTTGAAGATGGACGATCAAAATGAGCATTAGCGACACATTTTATTATTTTACTTTTTAAAGGGCAAAAATGCAGTACAAGCTCAGAAGAAATTGTGTGAAGTTTACGTGAACGCCAGTGCCAGCGTTGGTTTTCTGGCTTCCGTTCCGGAAATTTTAATGTCCAAGATGCACTACACACTGGACGCCCAATCACTATTGATAACGATAAAATAAAGGCCTTAATCGAAACTAATCGGCGTATGACAACTCGAGAGATAGCAGAAAAGTTGAACATATCGAATTTAACCGTTTCTCTGCATTTAAAAAAGCTCGGGTACGTTAGCAAATTGGATGTTTGGGTTCCTCACGAATTGAAGGAAATTCACCTCACCCAACGCATTAACATATGCGATTCTTTGCTGAATCGTAACGAAAACGACCCACTTCTAAAAAGAGTCATAACGGGTGATGAAAAATGGATTGTCTACGATAACGTAGTCCGAAAACGATCATGGACCTAACAAGATGAACCTGCGCAATCGACGTCCAAAGCCAATATTCATCAAAAGAAGATTTTGCTATCTGTGTGGTGGGACTACGAGGGTATTCTTTATTTTGAACTGCTTCCGAGAAACCAAACTATTGATTCGAATGTCTAGTGTCGTTAGCTATCGAAATTGAACGAAGAAATCAAAAGAAAACGTCCTGAACTCGCCAATCGCAAAGGGGTACTGTTCCATCACGATAACGCTAGACCCCATACGTCTTTAATAACGCGTCAAAAATTATTGGAACTAAATTGGGAACCGATACCTCAACCACCATATAGCCCTGACTTGGCGCCATCAGATTATTATTTGTTTCCTTCTCTTCAAAATCATTTGAATGGTAAAAATTTCGATTCTGATCGAGCCGTTAAAAATGAGTTAAATCAATTTTTTACTTCTAAAAATCGAGGCTTTTTCGAACGCGGAATTTTCCAACTTGCCGAAAGATGGCCAAAGGTCATCCACCAAGATGGCCACTACATCATTGATTAATATTTATTATTAATATATGTATATTCACTTTGAAAAAACATAAAAAATACGACATGAATTATCGAACAACCCAATATACAAGAAAACAAGTTTTTTGAAAATTTCCAAGACGTATCTGACTTTCAAAAAATGAAATTACATTAGAAGTCAGCTTTTAACCAAGCAGGGCTGAATCCCAAAAAAGGGAAAATAATTTTTTTTTTTTTTACCTTTTATGAGAGTCGGTTAACCTATTAGGCGACACGATATGCCGATCTGGATGAGAGAGGTACCTATCCAGTTTTCAAACGTATTAAATCTGACTCTACCATTGACCCAATTGAAACAAAGGTCGTTGTTTTGCATCTCGCCCTGTTCCGTCAATAATTTAGCAGCTCCAGTGGTATTTCCACGAGGATTTTTGCGCCGTTTAATCCACCTATACTCGGATTTCCGTTCTTTTTCAAAATTAATCTATTTAAAGTAGGTTAGGAAAAACTCACAAATAACTATCGTAATCGATTTCCAGGTTTTATTATCCCGTGACAAATTGACGTTGATCGTTTTGTGCCAACTCCAATAACTTACTTTATTCCACGGAGCTGAGGAACAATTTTCTACTCATCATAAATTCCATTTCGGAGCGTTTCATATAAATGTAGAGAAACGAAATCCATTTTTTAGTCTGATTTAGAATTATTCTATCTCTGGTTAATACTGCGTGAATAATAAATACGTGTGCATTTGACTAACCAAGCAATCCGGGGAAGTAAAATATGGTTCGTTTTGGGAAAACGTTGGTTCTTTTGGGTATGAAATAAGCTATTCTTACGCAAGTAATATTTAGTTCACATGTGGAAGTTTGTATTATTAAAAAAAATATTTGAAGCTGATAAATGGACCGATAATCAAATCCGATAAATAAACATCAAAATAGGCCCAGACGTTTTTCACTGCAAAAACTTCCGTTCGTGGTACTAAAATTGGCATATAGCACGTATAGTGTGAAGCAGAATAGTGCCGTATATGTATACAGACTTCTATGTAGTGATTGTTTCAATGCCACTGAAACCTTGTGATATTATTGTTTATACATAGGTAAGAAGTGTTTAATTAAGATGCTCGACCCTTGCAGGGCTGACTAAATATGTGGTGATGCATTGACGGAATTAAAACCGTCTTATATGGAGTAGTAAAATCTTTACGAACCGATTTTCAATACCTATTAAAGCTGAATAATCGACCCTTTAGACCAGGCCCTGCCAATTACGAAGGCGATAAACCTTCCATCGGTGTTAACGAGATTTTGTACTTCCTCGGTAAATTTAATTTTCCAATAGCTCTCAAACGTTTTCATTTCAATTATTGTAGGAGACACAAACATCCCTATTTCTCCCAAAGCCTCCAGGCTGAGTGTTGAATAACAGAAAACCCATTACTCACTCAAATTGGCAATAATAAGCTTTCATAAAACCTCTTTTTTTATATCGCTGACAATTTGCATTATGCGGGCGCCGTCGCGGGATTTGTTTAACTGATTCAAAATTGTATTTTCGTGAATTAATTCCGGTAAAACAATAAAGTAAAATTAATCCTAAGGGGATGATCCGCGGTTCCGAAGTGACGTAAACACAAAGCGGGGAAAAAGAAAAATCGCTGGAATTTATGCTGATGGTAAATTGAAGCATAAAACTGTTGCAGCTGCGCTAATCCGGTTTTTGGGATGAATTTCATCGTAATTTCATGCCATTTCGGAGCTAAACTAAAATTACTTCAAAAGCGATAACCGATAAGAAGAAATAAAGATAGCTATGGGATAGTGTGCTTGGCAGATACATAACAATTTATAATACACAACGGGACAAATGGAAAATAGACTGTCCAAGATTTAAAAAGACACATGCATAGTAGAAAGATATGGTTCTAAGGATTTTTCTGTGATCCCTTTTTACGGTGTAGGTAGAGGTTTCGTTATGCCCCCGAATTAGCAATGCGGTTCCAGTAATTTTATTACGAATGCTAGACACCGCCTTTTGAATTACGCGACAAAGGGCCGGCTATATCAAGGCGCAACGGAACTTTTAAATATGCTTTTAGACAGTGCAGGGAAATATCCAGGGTTCAGTTAACTGGCTGGAAACATCAAGGGACAAATCAATGCGTCATTACGAGACTTAAAAAAATTTAACTACACGGACGAAATAAATTACTGAACTTAAATACCGGTGGGAATAAACTTACTATTAACATGCAGAATGCAATTAAAACAGACGAAGAGAAGAGCGTTTTACAAAATGGCAACTATGAGTCTGATAAGTAAGAACGGAATATGAAAACAGTCACTGTTGAAAATGTAATATTATTAGGACAGGACAGCGCGAAGATCAGAGTCACGGAGATGTACGGACGGATAACGGATGGGATGCCGGGTTTTCTGAGGGACTTATCTGATTTATGCACGAGGTTTTCACACCACTTAAATCTAAATCTGTAATGATAGCTAGAGATTTAACAGACAGAAATGTCACTGAACTTCTATTATTGTATACATACATATGATTGCATGTAGACGAATTTACCGGGATGATCGCTCACTCTGTGTCACAGCTGAATAATATTTTTGCTGACATAGATGCTAATAAAATGAATTCATATTATCGTTACTTTTGGTAACTGTGATCAGTGCAGTACTACAGAAACCGACGTACAGAGACCTTTAAACAATGTCCCTTTAATAAAATTTCGCACTAAAAACGTTTGATTTGTTAAAAAAAGTAATTATCCACAGAATCGCGGTTACCAGGTCTGTAAATATGAATCCGGAATTTGCCTCCAAATATCCCTAGTGGTCAATATACGTAATATTATCATGTTATTAGCGTACTATATCTCTTATTTACATCTGAGAATGATTTTCAAATCATAACAATACAGGTTCAATACTGCAGTACAGTTTGCAATAGCTTTGAGTATGTCGAATTTTGTGCCTACAAATGACGATTTGCCGACAGCATTGATTTTCTGCTACCACTTGAAAAAAACGGCTGCAGATTCACATCGCATGCTTGTTGAAGCTTACGGTGAACATGCCCTTGGAAAATCACAGTGCTACGAGTGATTTAAAAAATTCAAAAGTGGCAATTTTGACGTCATTAACGAAGAGCGTGGAAAACCACCGAAAAAGTTTGAAGACGGCGAGTTGCAAGCTTTTGTTAGATGAGGACGATACTCAAACGCAACAACAATTAGCGAACCAATTAAATGTGACACGAGAAGCCATTTCCATTCGTTTGAAAGCTATGGGAAAAATTCAGAAGATAGGAAAATGGGTTCCACATGAACTCAATGAAAGACAGCAAGAAAATCGAAAAACCACTTGCCAATTGTTGCTTACCAGGTATAACAGAAAGTCATTTCTTCATCGAATTGTGACTGGTGGCGAAAAATGGATCTATTTTGAGAATCCCAAACGTAAAAAATCATGGGTAACTCCAGGCGAACCATCAGCATCGTCAGCAAGGCCAAATCGATATGGACGGAAAACAATGCTCTGTGTTTGGTGGGATCAAAAAGGCGTAATTTATTGTGAGCTACTAAAACCTGGAGAAACAGTTAATACTGAACGTTACCGACAACAAATGATGGACTTGCATGGAGCTTTGAGTGAAAGACGACCAGAATGTCAAGAACGGCAACACAAGATGATGTTGCTTCATGATATTGCACCATCACACACTGCAAAACTGATGAAGGAAACGATTGGGACGTTTCATTGGCAAGTACTATCGCAAGCGGCTTATTCACCCGACTTAGCACCATCCGATTATCACTTATTTGCATCGATGGGACACGCTCTTGCAGAACGGCACTTCACCTCTTACGAAACAGTTCAAAAATGGCTCGATGAACGGGTTTGCCTCAAAAGAACAACAGTTCTTTTGGGCGTGGCATCCACAAATTGCCAGAGAGATGGGAAATATTTCGAATAAAATATTTTTTATAATTATTGCGCAGTTAAGTTGTACTTTTTATTAAAAGATTCCGGTTTCATATTTACAGACCTGGTCAATGTCTCGCCTGAAAATGATATTTTAACATGTTTAAATTATTTCGTGATATACAGAGTATCTCTAAAAAGTTTGTACAAAATTTTACCATAGATTTCTACGGCGAAAACATAACGATTTAACTCAATTTTCCTTAATCTAAAAGTGGACGATTTTCAAAATACAGGACGTTAAAGGGAAGATTAAAAAAAGGAAACAAATGTATTACTTTGTTTGTATTTCTACTCTCTGAACAAAATGTTGCATTGAGGGTTTTTTCGGAGCGACAAATTAGAATCCGTTTACATTTTCGATGTACGTTGTAGTGGACGCTGTCAACGGTAGGTGAACTGTGTTTAAAGGAACATAATTGTTTTATCACCCGATATAAAATTTATTTGTGACTAAATTTATGTTTTTCTACATTTTCTATAAAAAAAAAGGTATCCCAGTACAAGTCCCTACGGACATTTCATCATGGGATAATTGAAATTTAAAATTTTCTGCGTGTCTTGAAAATTAACTTGGTTGCTTACTTTGAAGGTTTTCCAGTTAAAAAGTGCAGGGTGAGGGATCAACAATCAAATTGGAGCAACAGCGAAATAATTACGAATCATTCTTCTTATATCAGGGATATTTACTCATGGTCTAAATGTACTCATTATCCCCGACATTATCAACATTCAGATCCATGGGTAATAACAAAGTAAGCTTTTGAAATAATTAAACAAAAATAGCTTGCCTCGCCTCAAATTTATTCGCTCTCCTAAATAGACGAGATACTCGCAATATCCCGATTTGTACAAATAAATACACACATTCCTACCCTCTATCTCGAGCTAACTGATTCTAGTGAGGTTTTCCCACAATCATGAAAGTACTTAATAGATTTCCTTTCAGCCTGTTTGGACCTTTGAAATCCTTCTTCTTTATTTACCAACCAATTGAATTAACAAATGAACATGCACAATTTACTCACGTGGTAATAAATGATTTAGAAAAAATAATTTTCACTCATCACAAGTCCTGTTTCTTAGTATCTCACCTCGGACTGATTATTACTCGACTAACATACTTATTTAACTATACTTATTGTGTAAACTAATGTCTTTGAAAATGAAAGTGGCTAGAAAATATCTATTACAACATGCATGAGGCTTTCTTACATATTAAAATTTTAATTTTTTAAATAATTTGAAAACTTTGTTATGATTTGTAGGTATATCTAAATTAAACTTGTAGCAACTGATCTAAGTATCACATAAGATACACAGGGTCCCATTTGAAAATGTAGACATTTAGTATCTTAAATAAGTAGTGTCCCAAAAACTTTGAAGACACGACTTCATAGAGACTCAAATTATTGGAAGACCGATAGGGATATGTACAGGAAAGTACTGAGAAATTGTTCCTTATGATACATGGATTTATCGTATTCAATATTAAACAGAGTGTCCTATTGAAAAAATAGTGTCCAGCCTGCAACGAAATCATGCCAAAAATCCCGTTTAGGAAACATTGAAAACATATTCTAGTTAATCGTCTTATTGCGTGAAAATGAAAAGAAACTCATATAAGGATTTCTATAGGTAAATTAACCATAAGCATTAACAAACTCAAGAAAGCTTATAATTTACATTGAATTCAGCAAGAAAAAGGTACTTTTTAGTGACCCAAATGAGGTGAAAATAATTCTTCAATTCCACTGCATTTGATCTGTAGTTTATTGATTAAATCAATTAAACGAAAAGTGTCGTAAAAGAAGTAGTACATTTAATAAAAAATGTGATTTCAGAGATTGTACCTAAAGCCCTGTTTGTGTGAAATCAACATTCCAAAAGGAAATCCTTTAAAATGGCAATCAATATGAACACTTTCGATGTAAGGCGGCTAATTCCTCCAAAAGTAAGTACTTTACCTTATGTTAGTATTAAACACGACAGCGAGCTCCCCGAAATGTTGGACCTACTGGAGAGTAATCAATTGTTTCAGAATCTTTACCATGAATTAGTTCTTTAGATATTATGAGAAAACTTTAAGTAAATCACGAAATAACACTTTTCGGTATAACTTTTCCCTTCCAAAATGATACCAAAGTGATGATCACGCTCACGTTCGTGTTTTTTCCAGCTGCGTTAAAAATTTTGTCAGAACCTAATTTTTTAATATAAGATCTAAAATTGCTTCTATTTTCTGAATATAGTTGAAATTCCACAATAGTACACAAATATTTCAAATTTTCCAAATCCCCGATGAGAAGAAAACATTTCTGAATATCCGGTTTCGTCAAGCAAATACAGAAACTAATTTTTTCTTTCCGTTTGTCGGGAAGAACCCACCACACGTAATTTGGGGTTTATGGACCGGTGGAATTGCACACTATGCTCAGTTAAAACTAACTAGGAGTAATATTGGCCCTTTACTCAAGGTTCGGACGAATACTTTAACAGACAGATTTGTCGCTGAAACGTGAAATAAACTCGAGGAAAACATTATTATGAAAACGGAAATTAGCGTTATCTCTCTAATTGGCTTATTTAAAACATAACATCTCGAAAACAGTAAAAGCTACTGAAAGAACATTAAAACACTACATAGAGAAGTACAAAAGATGCCTCATTATGCCACAAAAACGGATTTAACTGATTTCTTATTTTTACCCATTTATGAGATGGCAACATTGGAAACTTTCAATTTTCCAATTTTTCCAGGTAGCTTATCCTTTAACAGAAAATGACAGCAGACTGGAAAGACACATATCAAAAGAATTCGAGTGTCCCGTATGTTTCAACTACATAATCCCCCCAATAATGATGTGTATCAACAGCCACGTAATTTGTTTCGATTGCTGGAGAAGGTGTATAAGTTGTCCGACTTGCCGGTACACCCTGTACGCAAATACAAAAAATACTTTAAATACTAACTTTTTTTAATATTAGAGTCAAAAAATCGATAACAAGAGCTTGGGCCCTGGAAAGAATCCACTCCCTTATAGCCTTTCCCTGCAAATGGGAGGGGTGCCCCTATATTGCCAGCGGCCCTGGTAGAATTTTGCACGTAAATGCGTGTAGGTTTTACCCCACAACCTGTCCATTGGGGAACAGCTATGAGTGTTCCTGGAAGGGTATAATAGGGTCCCTTCCAGAGCATTTACTACAGCGGCACCAAAAGAACGTTTTCTTAAAGTCAGGCATCACTTTAAGAGCTGCGTCCTTTACTTGCAGTGAAAAGCAGGAATATACTATGGTTTTCATTGTAAATGGTGAGTATAATGGAATGGATTCTTAACTGGCAGGTCGTGCGATCTTTCCACGAGGTACTTTCCAATTCTGATTGCTCATGTCCGCTAAGCTTCATTTGTAATTTCACTGGATCCGCCAGTTAAAACCAAATTTGTGTGTATTTATGTTAGTGCTCACATATGGAAGTGTATGACTTGTCCTTTAGAGAACATCTTCAAATTCTACTGGAGCTACAACCTACAAATCTCGACAAAAGTCAAATTCGGAATGATGTTCATTGGTAATGGAAACCGAATTCTTTCGCACACATTCACTGTAATTTTCGCCAAGCAGTTTCCAATATCACAAAATTGCAGGAAGTTGAAAGTGATGAAATCTCGAGTGAAAAGGTCGGAGTTTGAGCCTTTTGATGCGCCACAAAATTCTGCGGGAAGTCCCAGTTTCGACGTTGAATATGAGGAATTGGTGAGTTTTTGCCAAGGGAACCATTTGGACTATCAAGTTATCATTGAGGCTAGTTCCTTCGAACATACCACTAGTTGTAACGTTATCTAACGCATTTCTGATGTGTCTGTGACTTTTAGGTACTATTTAGAATACCTATACAATGTTTTAAGAGTAATTTTTTACTTGTGTATAAGTAATGTTTTAATCTAGATATTAAGATTCAAAAAGCTTTGTTGTTTTAATAGAGAGTTTCGTGACATTTTTGTGTAATATAAAGATGACTTTGAATGATGATTTTTCCGTTATTATCTACTCTAAGGGGTTGTCTCCACTATCTCCATGCTGTCTTGAGAAAATACAAAGGCTCAATTTTAACACCGAAGGCTTTGTCTGAGATCCAAGACTTTTCTAATAATTATACCGTTAAAAGATAATATGAAAAATAAATTTTCTGAAATTGTATTAAAGGTTTGAGCCATCAAATTTTGACAATTCATTAGCAACAATACTCTATAATATACGTTTTACATACTACTTGATACGGACATTCCAACTCTTTATATCTTATAGAAAAGTTCGACATATGCAGTATGAAAGTTTACGTAGATGAAATAACTTTCTTAGTTTGTGCAAAGCAAAACTTCTGAACATGTAACACCTCATAAAACTTTTTAATCAAGTTCTTTACAGATGTAAGACGAATGTAAACTTTTATTGCTGCCACCCACAAGGGCCTGATATCTGTTGGAAGAGCACAATTTGCTCTATAAATTGTCACGTTCTTGTTTTAACCTGAAAATGATCAATAACGCGTTTAAAGTGGTGATATATAAATTATAGCAATTCTTAAAAAAGCTTTTTGGTTTATAGAATTACACAAAACTTCCTCTGCAGCCTGTATCATTTTCAGGGAATAGTAGTAATACGAAGGGCGAACAACTGTGATTGGGCTCTTAGGTGCTCCTCTTGTTCCCCAGTCCACCTTTTCAAGTATTAATTGTGAAATATTCATTTTTACTCAACTTTAACACAAAAAGTCCGACGAAATTTGACTTGACATCATATCTCGATTTTACCCTTACCTTTTAAAGGTTTTTCTTTTTTAGTATCGAGCAACCCATTTGTTAAATTGTTATTCGTTTATACGTTAAATACGTAATAATAATAAAAAATAATAAGACAAATTGTACGCATTAAATGAAATATTTGGTGACACCTGTGGTTCCGAACAAAAATATCCCGAAGAACTCTACAAAAAGGAAAACGACAATATTGGGTTCATCCATCCATTTGATAATCTGCATACGAGAACAGAATGGGAAATAACAAAGATATATTCTATTCTAAAACCTCTTTTATGAGCAATACGCTTGGTTTTAACACTAAGGTAATGTTTGGTAAGTTGATTAAACAATTAAGGTGTACAGATCCGTAACGGCTAGAGATTACGCTAAATTACAGCGCGAGAACGAATCATTTGGTCTAAAAAAAGAAGTTTTTGTTGAACAAAACAAAGGATTGGAGGGTTGGAGGACAATTTCACGAGATTTTACTGAAAATACTGAACAATCTCCGAATTTTCTTGGGACTCTCGGTCAAAAACATATTACGATTCAAGTTGGTGCCTATTCAAGTAAATATGTACGTATTAAGCTTATAATACGTACTTACGCATAAATCGATCGAAACTGTTTGTTTCACATTAATCTCCATAGCGGAAATAATGAGTTTATGACCAGCGGGCGTTATTATACTTCTACGGCTCATTGCTCAGGGCAACGGGCCGTAAAGTAACAGCAACGCCCGTTACTCTTGGCAACGGGCCGTAAAGTAAAAATAACGTCGATTAATTTTTTAACGACCTTTTATCAAATAACTAAATAGCATATCATGCTTGCATGTAGAAGATTTAACTTATGTATATTATTTCTGCGTAAAATGTTGTATCACGGGTAGAATGAAGGATTACGCTCTAGATCAAACAAAAGCCCTTTGTTCCGCATTAATCCTCAAACTTCGATGACGAATATGTTTATCTTAACTATAACGGTTGATACTCAGTTGCTATTGCCGAGATGCTGATTAATTTTTTTAGAATTAAGGACTTACAGTTTATAGTTTAGATCTTTGCATTTGTATCGAATTAAGGTAGTACGTATGTACAGGCCTAAGGTGTGTGTGGGGGGAAGGGGGAGGGGGCAAATATTCAAATAACAGAGGCAGAGATATAACATACATGTCTTTTACAGTTTGAACTAACGAGTCAAAATTGATGATGGTAATACACACCGGTCAAATAAAGATGGTGGTATAAACGTATGTCGTTGAGGTGGTCTTTGGTTATAATTCTGGTACGACCAGAGGCCCGACAATTTACAATATTGGAAAAACAGTCCGGGTTTTTTCCGAAACTTAAAATAAATATTTATTAATTTGATGTAATTAACATCTAGCAGGTGAATTTTGGGTTACAACATTAATTAGTATACCATTGGTAAAATATTCCAAATGTGATTGGCTTTGAAATATGCAAACAGATAACTAAACCAATCTTGTTTTGAGCCTGGACAAAATAATTGGAACTTTTCATTCCGGAAATTATAGATAATAAAAATAGTAAAAATGCTTACTTTAATTAATATTTAAGGTCGCGATGTGCCCATTTGCTTTGATCACGTCGCGACATCGTTTCGGCATAAATTTAATTAATTTCACAATTATTATTCGATCTATAGTGCACCACGGATTTTCCAACTTTTCATAAAGTCCTTGTGGATTTTTAATTGGATTCGATCTTATTTTTCTATCCATTATGTCCCATAAGTTCTTAATGGGATTGCGGTCAATACTCCATGTTAAAACATCAACTTTTTCTTCCAACAAATGTGTATGCACTAATGCAACGTGTGTTTTGAGGCATTATCGTGTTGAAACTTGTACCTTACTGGCATTGCATCGAATAAGTAAGGATCTAACTTGTTTTTTAAAATGTTCAAATGAATAAACCTGTCCATTTTGCCTGCTACGCGATGCAGTGGACTCATGCCATATTGTGAAAAGCAGCCTCACACCATAATATATCCGTCACCATACTTTATTGTAGGCTTAAAGAACTTTTTATCCAAAGGCTTGCCTTTTGGATGTCTGACATAACTAGCACCATCACTTCCAAACAAGTTGAATTTCGACTCAACACTAAAAACGACTCGTTTCCAATCTTCTTTCAGTAAAGCATAATCTTGCTTTTACATTGTTCTTGCTCAGAAAGAGCTTTTTGGCAGGTTTAAGACTTTGAAGACCCGCGTCTGTCCAACGTCAGCAAACTGGGCGATCTGTGGTTCCAGAATAATTAGTTTCATTGATGGTAGTCAAAATGTTTAGAGAAGACGCAAACGGATTATTTCGTTATAATCGTAGAATTTCTTATCTAACCGACTTGAGGTTTTTCGCGGTCTACCTAGAAGTTTTTTAAACCACCACCAAGATAAATCTTTCATCAGAGCACTGATTTAACGAAAGTGAGTATAACCAATTTCAGTTCCGACAAAGAAAATCAGCTAAAAATTCTTTACATAAGGAAATTCTTATCTAAAAATAAGGGCACCAAAATATAGCCATTGCAAACATACTATAAACGTTCTCTTAAGAAACGACGTGATCAGGCGAAATGGGCACCACATTAAATATTCATAAAAAAAAACACTTGCACTATTTTCATTATCTGCAATTTCTTCAACAAAAAAAGTTCAAACCATTTTGTGCAGGTTTAAAATAAGATTTGTTTGTATAGCTATCTGTTTGCATATTTCAAAGCCAATCACATTCGAAATATTTTACCAAACCAACGGTATACTAATTATAATGTTATAACCCGGAGTTCGTCCATTGGATATTAATAATATATTTCAAATTTGAATAAGTTCCAACCTTTTTGTCCAATACTGTATGTTGATGATTACGCTGTGTTCCGTATGACTATAAACAATTTTCGTGAGTTTTATTTTATTTTTTTGGTTTTCAGTTCAGACATCTCTTCATCCTTTACCAGTCTTGTCATACCAGCTTTTTCATTTCCATCAAAAAACATAAAACTTTGAAGCGTCATTGGGGTCATATTTCAAGTTGATCGTGAACTGATTTGATGGATACGATTCGTATATATAACCCATATGAAAAGACCGAAACTACAACCTACAGGATTTGAAAGAAGGAACGGTGATGGAAGGATTTTTCGACGTTTCAGAATAATTGATTAAATGTTCCACCTCGATCAGCTATTTCTAATGAGGAACCACCACTGCCATGTTACGTTATAGTTGCAGATGTTGCCTTCGCTATGTCGTGTTTTTTGTTTAAACCATATTCAGATACACGGGAATTGACAAGAGGACAAAAAATATGTTTAATTGCTGTTTATCCCGAACACTTAAATGCATTGAAAGCACATTCGGTATATTGTTAATATGGTAGCCAATTTATCAAGAAACAATCAGTTATTATCTGTATAGTATCATAAAATCAACTGTTTGTCTACATAATTATGAGATATGAAGAATAAATCATACTGTAAAACTGTATTGCCCAAGATACTATGTAAATAGAGACTTGCCAAATGGAGCGACTCTACTTAAATAGAGGAAATATGAAACATGCTTTGCCAATGCATATAAAACTTGAAAATACAGTAACTGTCTTACAATATATTTTTCTTTTTTCATGCTGTGCTGAATTTGGCGTGTTATCACCCTAAAGACCAAAAGAAACCGACGATTTAGGAAAAAAGGTGTAACTATAAGATTTGCATTAGATATCTAATCTGTTTTAACTTATGTAAGAAGATATTAACATAAAATAGTTTTAAACGAGACGATTAGATGTAATTTTCGGCTTTGCCAATGTTTTAATTAGCAAAGGTGCTAACCTTATTAGTTTGACGGTTTTAACGACTTTAGTCCCTTCTTATCGCCTTAAGATGAAAACCATATTCACGCTTGAAACATATACATATGCCCCAAATGTGCCCCTATGTCCATATTTTCTTAGAGGATTGCCGAGGTTACGCTGTCAATATACAAGTCCTTATAGGTATGAATTCACCCATCACCCATTTCATGGCTTCGTATTTTACCACTTTTCGGTTCAGACTTCAGTCTTATTACATTGGACCCCCTCAGGAAAACCGAATACTTTGTCTCTCTAAAAAATAATTCCGTAATTCTCATCGCCATATCAAACTCAGGTACCAGTACCTTTTTCGCTGCTATTTACATAAAGTTTTAGTGAGTGCAAGCGAAAAGCAATTAGGCGATTAATAAGTACGAGGGAGACAGGCAACCGGATTTGTGGAATCGGAAGCAGTACGCCTTAATTTCAAGGAGGATAATGT
Source organism: Euwallacea fornicatus (assembly GCF_040115645.1). Lineage (NCBI taxonomy): Eukaryota > Metazoa > Arthropoda > Insecta > Coleoptera > Curculionidae > Euwallacea > Euwallacea fornicatus. The sequence goes on along the minus strand of NC_089542.1, from coordinate 5,586,962 downwards.
CACAAAAGAGCTTGTTTCTCAATTGCCAGGTCTGTAAATATGAAACCGGAATTTGCCTCCAAATGTCCCTAGTGGTCAATATAGGTACTACCTTATAGTGTTATTAGGGGATTATATCTCTTATTTACATCTGAGAATGATTTTCAAATCATAACAATACAGGTTCAATACTGCAGTACAGTTTGCAATAGCTTTGAGTATGTCGAATTTTGTGCCTACAAATTACGATTTGCCGACAGCATTGATTTTCTGCTACCACTTGAAAAAAACGGCTGCAGATTCACATCGCATGCTTGTTGAAGCTTACGGTGAACATGCCCTTGGAAAATCACAGTGCTATGAGTGGTTTAAAAAATTCAAAAGTGGCAATTTTGACGTCATTAACGAAGAGCGTGGAAAACCACCGAAAAAGTTTGAAGACGGCGAGTTGCAAGCTTTTGTTAGATGAGGACGATACTCAAACGCAACAACAATTAGCGAACCAATTAAATGTGACACGAGAAGCCATTTCCATTCGTTTGAAAGCTATGGGAAAAATTCAGAAGATAGGAAAATGGGTTCCACATGAACTCAATGAAAGACAGCAAGAAAATCGAAAAACCACTTGCCAATTGTTGCTTACCAGGTATAACAGAAAGTCATTTCTTCATCGAATTGTGACTGGTGACGAAAAATGGATCTATTTTGAGAATCCCAAACGTAAAAAATCTTGGGTAACTCCAGGCGAACCATCAGCATCGTCAGCAAGGCCAAATCGATATGGACGGAAAACAATGCTCTGTGTTTGGTGGGATCAAAAAGGCGTAATTTATTGTGAGCTGCTAAAACCTGGAGAAACAGTTAATACTGAACGTTACCGACAACAAATGATGGACTTGCATGGAGCTTTGAGTGAAAGACGACCAGAATGTCAAGAACGGCAACACAAGATGATGTTGCTTCATGATATTGCACCATCACACACTGCAAAACTGATGAAGGAAACGATTGGGACGTTTCATTGGCAAGTACTATCGCAAGCGGCTTATTCACCCGACTTAGCACCATCCGATTATCACTTATTTGCATCGATGGGACACGCTCTTGCAGAACGGCACTTCACCTCTTACGAAACAGTTCAAAAATGGCTCGATGAACGGGTTTGCCTCAAAAGAACAACAGTTTTTTTGGGCGTGGCATCCACAAATTGCCAGAGAGATGGGAAATATTTCGAATAAAATATTTTTTATAATTATTGCGCAGCTAAGTTAAACTTTTTATTAAAAGATTCCGGTTTCATATTTACAGACCTGGTATTGCGTTCTAACAATACCATTTTCCCGTGATGTTTATAGAGATAAGGTTACATTAAAATTTATCGTGGAATTTGCTCTTCAAGAATGCATGTAAATTTTCATGTATAGGCGTAATTTACGTCCTCCAAAATGACATAAAACTACATCCCTCCTCAGATGAAAGCGTACTGCTTGTGATTTAACGATGCAAGCTGATTGTTGACGGTGGAAGGGGAAACGATAGCCTATCTCCCTCGCACTTATTAATCGCCTAATTACCTCTTGGTTGTACTCACTAAAACCCCATGTACGTAGCAGGGAAAAGATACTGTATATTTTTTATCAATAGTTTGTAAACTCTCCTTTCAATCGAATGTTCTGCTATCGAAGCACAGCCACTTACTGCTTATCCAACTTTCATTATTTAAATTCATGTCCATATATCACAAATCCTCAAATAAGTAGGGACATACAAGAATAGAAAATTACACGAAATGAACTCGTTATAAATTGCAGCGTTATTTTCTTACTACTCCATCGTCCATTTTGTGCCCTTAAATGAGTATTAATAATCCATCTTTGCACATGAACGAACAAGATCAATTCGTTGGGTTTCGCAATTTATTATTTTGCAAAATGGTAAAAAGCAGGCCTCATGAAAGTCATATTATTCGAAAACCAATGGAGATAGCCATAGGAAAGCGTTCATTGTGATTGGTAAGTTTATATTAATCGATAATATGTGAGGTGTTGAATGGAATAATTTTGAGTTGAGAACCTAACTTTCATATTATTTGAAAATTAATAGGGATCAGGAGAGGAATTTTTCTAGATAAACTAACCTTAATGAGCAGGTAATTATAAAGCTCACGTAAGATGTGTGGCGTTCTTTATGAAAAAGATGAAAAAGCAAAGTTGTGGCGTGTCAAATCAGAAGAAAATTCTTTTCCAAAATTTTGGAACGACTTAAATTTATAGCGCTTTAAATTGCGCGAAAGCTAACCGGAAGAACTACAGGAAAATGCACTAAAAATTGCTCAGAGTGATTAGTAGGTTCGCAACAATCAACATTTTGCAGGGTTTTTAGTTCAGGTCAGTCCGGATTACAGGCACGTTGTATCCTTTATCATATGCAAAAGGGTAGAAACGTGAGGAGCATCCTCTAGATTAAATATGGTAGTGAAAAGTTTTATTTGAAGCAAGTGTTACGGCTCAGCAGCAGAGTGGTGAAATTTCATTGCTCAAATTGTGCGGAGGAAAGCGGCTTCGTATTAATGAAAAAATGTATTGCATGTGGTGAAACTGGATTGACGGATAACACACCTTTTATAGACTCGCAAGAAGATCAAATCGATAAACTACAGAAAATCAATTACAGGATAAAGTAAATTTCTAGAAAGTATAGCCACTGAATTTTAATCTACCATGCTTAAATATACAAGATTAAATTCAAACAAGATAGAGCCTTGGATTGAAAATCAGAGAAAAGTTTTAGTGATATGTTGAATAGATAATTTTTAGTGGTAGGAAACTTGTTTATTGAATAGAAAATCAAAAACGAGTCGCAGCTCGCTCTAATAACTTCCAATCGAAGTGAAATTTTGGGAATTTAGGCCTCAAAGCATTCTTTGTAAACCTGAAAAGAGATTCTGAAGTCTCGCTTTAGCTAAATGCAATTTGCTTCTCTCCAAGCTGAATAATATAACGGTTTACGGTCAGAAGGTTTATTCAAGTAAAACGTAAATTTTTTATATAAAAATGAAAATATTTGTAGAACCTTTCTGGAAACAGCTTCTTAAAAGGAGGTCTCCTTAAGGGGGTTAATCCATCTTAAGTAGAGGTTCTAAAACTAACACTTTTTGCATTTTATAGTATCCAAAGAAGGTAAAATTGTTAAAGTTTGCATGAATTATTACAAAATTTACACACATTGGCATACAGACATAGATTAAAAAAATTATTTATACTACAAATTAAAGATCTGCTAACGATTAAGTGGCAGTTTCTTGACAAGAAAAGGAGAATTATTTTTGGTAAGGCAGACTTCATTCAGTGGCAAATTTAAAAAAAGAGGAAGACAAACATAAGAGGACTGGAAGTAAAATTGATACCATCGAAGCTTAACAGAACTTAATGACGCCTGAATTCACGATGTACCAGTTTCTCCACAAGACAAAAACGAATTAGTTTCGTTGATTCGATAGAAAATTCCTCGGAAATATATTACACATACAAAAGGAGAGTGAATGCATGCATAGCCCCAAACTCTTTACAAAGAAGTTAGACTTCCAAGTAAATGAGATAGAGACGCCAGAGTGAGAGTAACAAAAAGTGCTATTAGAAAAAAGCTCGAAGTTTGACGGTATAAAGAGAATTATGTCAAAAACAGCCTTTAAAAAGCAAAATTACCCGGTATCCAAGAGAAATGGGTGTAGAGATTTCTATAGATCATTTAACCCTATTAAGTGTCAAAATCAAAAATATTGCATTAAATACAGTGTATTCAATATAAAAAAGTTGAGCTTGAACGTTCCGAACATAGCAAGTGTAACTCTCCAAAAAAATTTGCAAACACATAGCTCAAAAATTTGAAAACCGATAAAGATATCTATAGGAAACTGTTTTAGAAAGTTGTTTCTTATGATTGATAGAATAATTATTTTTACATCATATATTACATATCATATACAGAGAAAAATTATGAAAATAATTGGAATTTCTAAACCTTGAATATAACGAATGTAAGTTTTCCCATTCCAAACACAAAAAATAAAATCATTTCCGAAAATTCTAGCAACATGAGGACTTGAATGTTCAAAAGTCAATGAAAATCCACCAACTTTGCTAAATTATTAACTATTCCCAAATGGCCTGTGACTTCCCTTCCAGCCATTGACCATAAAACTGCCTACAAATAATATATCTCCTCCATGTCATCATCATTCCTTTTTTTGATGGTATGGCCTTCCTGAATTTGCTCAGCGAATGAAAATGAAGTTTCGGTTTTATACTCTCAGTTTCTCGAATGAATACGTTTTTATGAGCGTTTTTATTTCAGTTTTTTCTCTCATATTGCCTGTAAGGGAAATAAGGGACATAGCTCAATATTGACCTAGAAGTTCGGAAAAAGATGAACCATCGCTTATAAAATTTAAGTCTACGTTACGCCTCTGGCACTTACAGCAGAATTTTGATGTCAAAAATTAAAAAGGTGAAATGCAAATTGAGTTGTTTAAACATCGCATGCTGAATAAATGTGAAAGTTTTAATTAAAGAGAATCCAATTCTAGCTATCCGCGTAGTTTTTCCCGTTAACTTCTAACAAATTAGGTTGTAGTTGACGGAAAAAGCATAAACTGACCATTCCAGGGAATTTAATGCTACATGCGAGAGGATATTTCATTATGATTGGACCTGACCTAGTTTTAAAATGTTTAATTGTTGCTTTTCAACCTCAGGACTTCGTAAATTGTGTATTGTTGTCAGCAGACATGTTTTACCCACTTAAACCGCTTAGATAAACCATTTCAGAGGGATCGAGTTGGACGCTTAACCACAAACTTACTTAGCGGAGATTTCTATAAGGTTAATGGGACAATATGATCATGTAGAGTACAGTAGATTTGCCTTTAATTTGTTCCTTGTTTGTTACGGATAGTAGAACAAAGTTCTCGAAATGAAGTTTCACATTTCATAGCATTCAAACTTATCTAATATTTGTTTGAAATAGATGCGATAAATATACCACGTGGAAGTGGAAAAAAGGAAAAAGAATACGTAGATAGGATATTTTATTCCCAAGAGGATCGACCTATAAGCACATCTGTCCTCAACAATAAACGATTGGCGATAAATCACGTCACGTCCGAATACGTGAACAAAACTATAGAAATATTGTTTTCAACCTAAACTCTTGACATAGAAGTTTTTATTTTATTTCTTGTTTCGGTGTGTAGATAACGCTACGGAATTAGGCGACTTGGGAATTTCTGCTAGGTCCGTCTTTTTCAAACTTTTTCAGTTTCAGTATGAAAAACTAGACATCATAACTTTGCCTAACTTCATAAAAGAAACATATTTTTATATACAAAACTCGTCGTGCCCTGAACCCCCAATGGAAAGCATGTTTTCATGTCCTATTTGCACTGTGCCTAATCGGTGCGTCAATCTAAAAATTACCAGAGGTGTGCTAGAGCTAGTCTCAAAATTACTACCTATACAAATAATTTCTCATGCAACATGCTAAAATCAAGGCCCTCATAGACATTACAATCGGTAATTTTCTCCATAATTTGATAATGAATAAGATTTGCGTTTCAATTTGAATATTAGCAAGGGCGCGCTAGAGCTGAAATCAAGGGGAATCCCTTTTGCAGAAAATATAATTTTTAATAAGGGATAAAATTCTGAATTTGTAAGTCGCTTTCATTAAAAACAATGAAATTCGAAATTTCTAGATCGTATAAAGTATAAAACTCATATTTTCCATAAATATCAGTCTGAATCTTATGGGTTTCTCTATAATCTATCCAAATCTTGTAAAGATATGAAAATTACCAGCGCCGTACTACAGCTTAGCTCAAATATTTAGGTGATAACTTATACAGATACCACAATTCATGAAAAACTTGTTAGTCTAATTTCTGTAGTTTTCCGTAAAGTTTAACACATTTTTGTTTCGTTATAAGAATGACCGTATCCGTACTAGAGCTTGGCGTAAATTAAAAATATTTTTCAAATTTTTTGGTCCCCAAACGACACAAAACTTGTCACTTTTATAAACGTCGGTCGAAAGCATTTAGTTTTTGTTACACTTTTTCTAGTTTTCGTTTCGAATAAAAAAATTTACTGGGCCATACTTTGACCGAGTTTAAAGTAATTTTATAAGCACATTTAAAACTCTCAAAAGTACTGGCAACAAAATTCCGATTTCTATTTTTCAGAATCCATGACAACTATCATTCTATCTTTTTGGTTTTGAAAAAAATATCAGGGTCGTACTCCTAATAAATCCAGCCAGGAGAAAATATGTAAGTGTCACCGAAAAGTTTCAGGCACATAGCTGGTGTTCTTTTTGACCTTGTATAAGTATGTGAATATGTGTTTCATGCAGGGTGAACCTAGAGGAAAAATAAATGTACAAAAAAAAACTAAAAATTTGTTACTCGAATTTCATTTGTTTAGAAATTATAGCGTAAATAAAATTAAAACATAAACTTTTTAAAAATCATACATTTCATAAGAAGTTTCATAAATTAACATTTGATTATCATAATGTTATTAATACATGTGCAAAAATACCGCCGTTGACTTTTAATCATTTCCTACTTTGCTTCTGAAGAACATTCGGTGCGCTCCTGATTGTTTCATGACTTTCTCATTAACATCAGCTGCAGTATTTTTAGTACATTAAATTAGTGCATTTCGAGTTTCCACTTTTACTCTGTACACCTCATTTTTAAATCATTCCCACAAATAACGGTCTAACGGTGTGAAAAGGCCAACTAATAGGACCATCGCGACTAATTTAACGCCTTGGGAACCTTTGGTTTAAATATTGCTTAATCTGTCGAGCGGAATGTGCAGGAACTCCATCGTGCTAGTGGTAAATTTGGATTCGGATGTTTAAAGGAACATCCTCTAGAAATCCCTATAATTAATTTTGAGAGAAATTCAATAATGTTCTCCTGTGAGGCGATTCTTCAAAATGAAAGGGTCAATTAAATAGTTTTCAGTCATACCACATCATACGTTTACCGAACACTTATGTATATGAAAGTTTACATTCGATTGTTGCGTGGGGACCATATATGACAATTACATGTATTATTAAAGCCGGAATGTTGCTTCATCCTTAAAAAGAATGCTTGATACCGTACCATGATTATTATTGATCTATCACAAAATTCCCTATGTTTAGCATAATCTTCCAGCTGTAGACACTGTATTCTCTGTATATGATACCTACAGATATAAACCTTTCTCGTAGAGTGTGATTATTATGTTTTTGTGGAATTCCCAATAGAGAAGCAATTCTTGATGACATAGTTGTTGCATCTTCTTCTACTAGATCCAGAATAATTCCTACTTCTTCCAAGCTTTTTTCACTAGATCATTCAGATAATAAGCCCGAACTGGCAAGCTTTCCGGTCTTGCACAGATTTTTAGAAAGATGTGTTTGATGTGGAAACCGTTAACAACATTCTTTAGCAGCAGCTCCAGCATTTCCATTGCAAACACCATAAACAAACATCATATTTGCATATTCTTAATTTGAATAAATGTTTAGCATTTTGCGACACATTAATTGAACTCGAAAAATAATGTCAAATGAGCGTCAGTATCACTAATGATCGAGGTACTTTTATCATAACTAGGACGGTGGCAGGCAAAAAAATATTTATGCTATAACTTATAAACTAATGAAAATCGGATAACAACATTGGAGTTTTTTTAATTGATTTTTTATCTACAATGTGTTCCTGAAGTTTAGCACGATTCTCAGGACTCACTCTGTATATGCAACCTTTATTTTACTTAAAAGAACAGGCCATCGATCTACCTGGTCTTTCAGCTCTGTATTTTATTTAAGTATCAACAGAGCTCCTGGCAGCTTTCTATGTATGTGTATGAAATTGAGCCAATTTACTACACTTTGATATATTCTAAACGAAAATTCGGCTGGCTATAGGGGATATTGTACGGTCGTTTAAATTCATAATGCTGTTGTAATTTAACCCAATGTTGTCCCTAAATACTTTATGGTAGAGCGAGTCAATAAATGGGGACAACAACTTTGCGCGACAGATGGTGTACACGAGCTTGAAATTTCGTTTAATTAATGAAAACTTGCCGATTGCTGGAAATTATATTGTGCGGATTGGCAGAAAGAAATAATTTGTCTCACTTTATTGTTCCGAACTTCTTGTTTCAGAAGGAAAAGACGATCTGCACCAGACATAGATAAAATACGAGTTTTGAGTGAACGGAAACAGCTTACTGTATTTTCAAGCCCTTCCGGGGGCAAAGGTAGAGACTTTATCCAACTTTTCTAGCGATATTTCTTTATAGCGCCAATTTTATGGAGCCTCATAGCGCCGCTTTTATGGAACCGCAAACCTTTCGGGATACATTGTAGACGTCACTTGCCAATAAATTGATAAATTTATACCGCGGTTTCTCATCGCATACCTACCAACGTGAATTATTTTTTTACGTCTGGTTTTAACACAAATAAAATTTTCACGGAAACTGTAGTCTGTAACTCACTGATATTTCCGAAACTGCCAATATTATTAGTAAAGCCTCGTTTAATTTTACTTATTGCTCGGCGGTATATATCGTAAATTATTCAGATCCATCCCTCAATAATTAATTTTCGGCAACATTAGGAATTTAACTGAGCGTTCGAGACAGCCCTTTGAGATATTGGGGTTTTAGAGGATGACGATTTAGGTCTGTACCATATGCTTTTTATCGATTTATTAATCGGATGAGTTCGACGAGGGTTCCTTCATTATAAAGGATCAAGGAGTCAATAAATAACTTAGTTAATACTAGTAATCTATGAAATAACTCGGTTTTAAACGAGAATTAAGATCGAAAAGGGAACACAATACTAATATCAAGTTTAACTGGTTGCCTAAACTGAAAATGTCATGAACAATAAAGTGCCTTGTCGGATGTTTTCGTCACCCTTCGGTTCGTTCGACGTTCCTCACACGATCGACCGAATTCAAAGCCGGTACTTGGAATAAGTTATTAGTAGAACCCAAAATGGCGATATTGTTATTAAAATAACTCGGGTTTGGTGCAGTGTTATTTTCTCTCTTACAATGCGGTTGATTCATAATTTTTTGGGGCAGTATGGTGTTTTAGTGTTTGATTAGTGCAATTATGATGTTGAAGAATATTCTTGATAAACGCTGAAAAGTGACTTACCAGTTAGCTTCCACTTACAACTACAGGTTAGCATTGGTACAGATTTATTTTCAGACTCCAAATTTCTGGTTTTTGGACTTACCTTAAGGAAAATCTTAAGTTTAATTAGTATTATTATAAACACTCATTATTATTAATTTATTTTAATTAACATTATTCACAAAGCATTCAAATGTTTGAAGTAGTTGTACTGTCAGTGATTAGACGCGTCCAAAGGTAATCCTAGACAGTTCTAACCACTCTAAAAAGCTCTAATTACACCCGCGTTATACAGGGTGGTCCAAACATGTAGTACCCGGGTAGAATTTCAGAAACTATAAGAAATTGTCGTGTGAAATATTCAAGGGCAACCACGTTTCAAAAATATCGGGAAAAACAAGGAAAAATTTAAAGTTCGGCAAAATTATATCGAACGAATCGCATAAATTGCTGCTTTACTGGATATTTTTTTTATTTACCAACTTTTAGCAAAAATGCTAAAGTGACCATTTTGATTAAATGTATAATTTGATTGATGTTTGGATTGCGGTAAATAGAGAGAATTGTTTTGAATTTTTTTAAACGATTCTAAATGTTGTCTGATAGATTTTAAATAATACTCTACCCAGGGTGGATTTGGAAACAATAGGGTTTCCGAGTTTGTAACTTACTCCCGATGATTTTTTTCTTATAGATCGTAAACGAAATAACTTTTGTTGCGCAATATCATACAGGTAAGATAAAGGGAGACCTTCATAAGGATCCTAAGTGGATATTTTCCTGTGTTCTAGTTTTCGAAAAAAAGTATACATAAAGCGAATATGTGAAGTTTGAACACGTGTTCCTTGGCTTTTATTATAATGAGAGGGTTGAACAAAAAATTTTAATTTAACAACGTTAGTCCTCTCAAATTCATCAATTTAAATACCTATAGTAATGGTTTGATCTGACTGACTTACAAGCGTTTAAAGCTCCATATAAAACACTTAACCTCACTTCAAATTCGGGTCATTTGGCCGGTTGTTACATTTTGATCATGATCAGGATTTCTCGTGGCTTCTGGGCTAATCCTTCTCTTACTGAATTTGAAATAATTGAAATCTAAAATGGCGTTATAATAGTGAAAATTATAATATCTCGATGCGGTGATTTAGTAATAATAAAACAATCAATGATTTTTCAGTGTTTAATTAGCAAAATTAGTGCTTACGAAGTTGCTTTGTATGCGTCAAAAGTAATTGATAAAGGGACTTCCTGGGGCACCTGTAAATGATTTTGGGCGCTGTAAAATAATAAATTTCAATCTCGGTTTAAAATTGTTGATTCTTGGACATATTAGTAACAGGGATCTTAGATTTATTTAATATAAACTAGCCCAGTCTGATTTAATATTCAAAATCCCAGCACATGGATGTGTAGCGAAATATATAAAAATAAAAGTAACAGTCAGTAGACAGATAACGCAACTCAAACACCAAAGAGGTGTTCATAGGTAGTTTTAACTAATCTGACAAACCTAAATGTATTTTCTTCCTTTTTTACGGAAAATGGGTTTGTAGCTTACATCATCGACAGGGTAGTCCAAATTCAAACGATAGGAAATCAAAATAGGCGACAAAAAATATTTAAGAAAAGTGTTTTTAATTAAAATAAAGTTTTAAAATATTTTAAATATTTAGTTTTTAGAATTAGCCAGTAGGGTTTTCTTATTCTCAAAAAGATATTATATTGAGTAACTAAATGCGTATTAAATTTGGACGACCCTGTACTTGCATTGTATACAAATATAATATTTTGCTTGAGTCAAATTTCTTCATATTTAACCAGACAATTCATAGAATTTTACATCGAATTTTCTATATCCCCGATTTTCTTTTCAAAAGTTGCATATGTTCTGAGGCGTTATCGTGTGAACTCCATACAATTTTACAATGATAAACTAACCTTGCCAAGTTTAGCGACAAGCAAATATACGTCTGGGTTCTGCAGCATACTTTCCAGCGGGATTTCCAAATCTCTGGAACAATATTTCAACTTTTTGGCTCTTGTTGCGGAACTTTGATGAAAAGTAGTGTTACTTGATCTCACAACTTACATCTCTTTCCTTTCGCCTTTGTTAAGTATTTGCTCAGTTAATTTCCCTCAAGAGATGCAGCAACATTTGTTAAGATAAAATGCATAAAATATTAGACTTGATTATATTCATTTGTCTTATCCGAATTTCCCGTAAATTGTATGTTTATTAATGTGAAAGTTCGAGAGTTTCTAGAAGGTGCTCCATATTTCATCGCAATTGCTTCATTAAGCGTTATTATGGGGCCGTCTCAAGCGTAAAAGGGTATTTCGGAATTTAGCCATTTGGAAATATGCATGACTCTAATGTAGCGTTGCCAGTTCCAAATTTATTTGCCGGGGATATTCGAATGCTTATTTTGTTAATTTATCACATGTTTTTGCACAAACACAAAAGGAGAAATTGCAAATACATTCGTTGTTTATTTTATATTTATGATCAATAAATAAAATTATTTTTGAGCAAATGAAAATACTGCATGTGATCTCGGGTCCATAATAGAAATATTTATTCCAGAAAAAATCTCTAATTATTGCAACATTTGAATTTTATTTTCCGGTAAATCGTTTAAATAAATGTTCGCAGGTATAGGTAGAACTATAGTTGAAATAAAAATTTTTAACGGGTTCCCTTAGGTTTAATGCTGAAAATTCCAGGTTCAGGAAACCGTGTACATTTAATGTTCTTGGCACTTATCCACGTGTTTTCCGTTTTAGTGGGATTTATGCCCCGTAAGTATATTTCACCTCTTTAGTACTAAAATGTATTTTATAATAGGCGTTTTTTAACAATTTTGTTATATATCTCATTTTTCTGTATAACACTATAAATTCTACAATAAAATCAAGTCAAATATCAGGCCGATTGAGGACACGAGTGTTGTAATTTAATATTTTTCATGTTACAATTCCTTTTCAATCCAATAAACACCTCTAGTTACTACTTCTTCATATCGATATTTTTATCTTCTCGTAGCTCGAGTCTGGACGAACCAGGATTTTTCAAATAAATTGTTGAAAGTGCTATTCTGTCCCTGCCGATCTTGGTGCTAGTATTGATTTAGAGGAATGCGGTGTATGCTATTAAGTCTTTTATGTTAGTTTGTTTTTTAATGGAGTTATCGTGTATGACGATTTCTACTCTTTTCGCGATAAATCTCTTAAGATTGTTCAGTTCTTTGTCAGGAATAATGACATTGTTGTATTTCATGTTACCTTATGGGTCTCAAGTACTATCTTGTGTTAGTACATTCTTAGATTGACACAATTGGAAGTCACTTTTTCTATAAGATGACTGTATTATGAAGAAAGTTAGAGATTTGGCTAATGTAATATATCTCCCAGGTTGTACATGCTACACAGAAAAATAACCTTCTGACTTTATAAAAATATTGTCCCTTTTTTTGTGATTTTGTGCTTGTGATTTTGGTGCTGAAATCAATTACAATTTTTATTTCTTTCGCACTAATTTATGGTGATTTTGTATATGAGAACATAGCTAAGGCGTAGGAATAAAGTTTTACATATAAACTCTTCTGAAATTTTTATAAGGCAGAGTAAAGAATAATATTATTTTATGTGGAACCTATCAAATTGAAGGCTAGATAAGCTAAAATTGTCAAATAAGAAAAGAAAATATTGGAGATGAGCATAAGAAAACTTTCAATTCAAAGTTTTAATTATTTCATAGTGCATTTTTTAAAGAAAATTTTTATTACGTGAATATGATTACTTAAAAATGGAAATGTAAATGTGATATGAGCGTGGAATGTCCAAAATGTTATTTAATATAAAAACTGAAGATGCTTCAATAAAAGTAACGAGTAAGAATAAAGGTCAAAGTTGACAACCCTCTTAACCCTTTTTCCCTAAAGTGTGACATTATTCAGTTTGTAAACACGATGACGCATTGATGCATAATAAGCTTTTGTAATATTCCTTGAATTGACACTTCAAAATCTACAAAAATGGTTTTAAATGTATACCACTACTTAGGCTACATACATCGAATCTATTTCTAAGTGAGTGTCGAACACTTTCGCAAACATCAGAGTTGTTTTTTAACATTTTGTATTTCGGATACGAAGCGATTCTGGATACATGTTTGTAATTTTTTTTCTTATTTTGGCTCAGGAAATATCAACTTAAATTATTACTCTGTGTGTTTAGGAAACACCTTGCATAATAACTTTCTAAAAGGTACATAATATTAACCTGCTTGTATGTTTGTTTTTAAGCTAGATCTTACATTCGTTTCTTGAGCTATGTTCAAAATAATTTTAAAACACACTTAAAATCCTCGCCAATGAAATATACCGGGTAATTCAAAAATACAACTTGCCTTTATAACTTTTTTGTTTTTAAATTTACAAAGTTGAAATTTGGAAGTCAGTTAGATGAGAATAAAACCGATTGATTGACGTTAATGAAATTTATTTAGCACTTCCGGTTTAACCGGAAATTATCTCAACTTTCGATTTTTAAATTTAATGCCCTATAAATTTTAACATTTTTGAACTTTAAAGGTCATTTTAAGTCTAAAAATATGTCATTTAAAAAAAAAAAAATTTTTCGTTTTTTCATGTCGAGCTACGCCACCGAGGCATACGCATTAGGCATAATTTTAGGTCAGAATTATGGGGAAAAATGCCAATTTTCCATTTTATTGAGTACTTTTTGTTTTATGAGCAATTTAAATACCGAAAAAACAGTTTTTTTCGAATGGCAACATGGTGGCTCATTGTGATTTTCTAAAAGATTATTTTTTTCTGATTTTTATTATATATTCAATACAATGTATGTTTATTTATAAATGAACCGTTAATTTATTTAAAATATTCAAATTTAGGAAAACATACGTTGGCCCTGGAGCACACCATGGCATCCTTCCAAATATCAAAATAAAAAATAAATTATTTATACTTGTAGAAATTGTGTTTTTTTCTTCATCATTAGCATTTCCCGTTTTCATTTTATTCACTTTTGTTCTAATAGTGACAGCCTGGATGGTTCCTAAGTGGAAACTTTTCCTTATGAAGTCACGCAGCATCGAAAGGCCGTTGACGACAGGTCCCCAAATACTAACAGCACATAAATTATTTCACTAAAAAAATATATTTTTTTAAAATGATATATTATAAAAATTTATAGGGCATTAAATTGAAAAATCGAAAGTTGGGATCATTTCCGGTCAAACCGGAAGTGCTAAGTAAATGTCATTAATGTCAATCAATCGGCTCTATTTTTATATAACTTCCATCCAAAGTTCAACTTTCCAAGTTTAAAAATAAAAAAGTAATAAGAGCGAGCGACCTTCTTGAATCACCCGGTATACATATTGTTATTTATAATTAGGTTCCTCAATATTCCCTTCACGACAAATTTAAATGCCTGCCGCTCATACATCGTAAATCCCCGCAATAAACAGCAACAACGTGAGAAGCGAAAATTTCCCGAAACGTGTCTGAATATATACACGTTTGCAGAATTATTTTCTTGGCATTCGCTCATGTGTTTTTCACACTCGGATGAGTATTAATGATCCTCTTTTTATACATGAACAAACAGGGCGAGCGCGTTTGACTTCGTAATTTATTTTATGGCATATACAATGGGGTTGTTTTCCAACCCTGGCCACTTTTGATAGAGGAAGTAGCGCTGCTGTAATTTCTCCTCGGGCGAACGTTAAGGAAGCCGTTGATTGTTTCGGAAAGTCAGGATCTCGGTTCACTGCAAAAGAGGCATTTTTCATCATTTAGATCTCTTGAGGTGGCCTCATGAAGTGATCAAGACTCATTGCTCAAACGATGAGAAATTCAATTCTGAACATGCAGAATTATAATGGGATGGATTGCAGACAATATCCAATAAATTCGCTTTAATATTTTCGCCTCAAAACAAGTGGTAACCGAAACGAAGTTAGAGCGATTAATATCAGCCAATTAACGTCGATTACGCTTTATCTGTCGAACCAAACCCCTCAGGCGAATCTGTCAAAGTGTTTGTTAATTTTCCGGGCACAAATATTGAGTTTTCTCTCTCAATCTCAAATTCGACTAAATTAACATTTTCTCAGAGACCTTCTTGTGTTTGCTTCTCTATTACGCCCTAGACAAGGGATTTTTGAGCTGGAATCGCGATAGGAAACACGAGAGATGAATGCTCGCTAAAAGGGGAGGCATTTTATTGGGAAGCTTTTAAATCGGACCAATGATACACAAATCCTGTCTAGTTTCAAAGGCAGCAGAAAACTTGTCAACTACTAACGCAAATTTACTGCTTCAAAGGATTTCCCCAGGCGACTGTATCAAACGGTTTGATTTTGCCTCGACTAGAACTCGGGAATTTGAAATAACTGGTAATCAGAGCGTAATCGATTTTGAATTGTCTGTTTACACTTTTAGTTTATCGGAGATACCTTTCATTTCTGATGAAGCCATAGAGGATAAATTCACTTTTTTGTCTGTTCAATTTTTGCAAAATTAAAAAAAAATATAAACGAAAGAGACGTGTCAACACTGCGATTCTCGTTTGTTTTTAATTTCCAAGAGTTTTTTTTAACCACATAACGAACACGAGGTTGATCTGTGAAAGTTCATTGGATTCCCCGACAATCACTTAAAAACGATTAGAGAACCACTAGTTAAAAAATTAGACAATCTTTATTAATACCTCAGCCAGTTTGCAATTTTAGAGATAAATACATTAATACCCTATATCTTACAATAATTAAATCACGCCATTTTCTAAGATATGTCGGAAATTAGTTTCGATATTGTTTTACTTTCATTCATATCCCTCTATTTACATCTGTGATAACTTCAACAATTTCGGTCTATCTAAATAGCTTTAATGAGACAAGCCAAAAGTATCATTATTTTTTTTAGATATTTACAGACCCGTTACAACTGACCCATTCGACATGCCTTGACGATCTTCCTTCTTAAACTCATCAATAGTAGAAACCGACAGTTTCCTCTCGGTCAAGTCTAAAGGAAACTGGAAACTTATTTGGCTTTTGCTGAATACTGTCGCATGAGCAATATTGTTTTCTTGACAACTCTCCGCAGTCCTTTTCTCTCTTTGCGCTGCATTATCTCTATGTCTTTTAACACAGGAGTAAACCACGAATATAACTGAAGAAACGCCTAAAGTTAGTATGCAAACCAGGCCTATGAACAATCCTCTTCTGCTGGTCTCTTCGAAGTCTTCTTCAGTGTATTCAGTCCCCCCACAAGGGGGGATTTCTTCTAGGTTTAACTTAACTAAGGGTTTACCGTTTAGAACACTGGGGAAGGCACAAGTTAGATTCGTAAACAGGTTCGATTTGTTTACACGAAAAAACATGTCAGTGATATGGCACAATTCGCACGTCCATGGATTACCTCGCAGATCAGCTGATCTCAGCGATTCTAAATGGAGTACGGCACTCTGGTTGAGGCCTTTGAGTTTGTTATTACTAAGATCCAAATTTTCCAACTGTTTTGGTAACATTTCTGGAAACAACTCTGTTAAGTTATTACCAGAAAGATTCAAAGACTTGAGTCCGTCTGGAAAAAAGTTCGTAGGAAAATCAAGGATTTTCATATTTGCCACACTCAAATCCACCACATTATATACAGCATCCACAACAGTTTTAATTCCTTCAAGCTTGATGTTATTGCCACTAATTACTAGCTTTTCCAAGCTTTTAGCAATATGAGAGAAAGCTACGCTTTCCACTTTATAAAGCTTATTATACCCGATATCTAGTTCAACCAGGCTAGTAAGATTCTTTAAGGCAGTTGCCGGCAACTTTGCTATCCGGTTTCTTGCTAAACATAAATACTTCAATTGCTGCTGGTTTACGAAGGTGTGTTCCAGAATGACTGGAAACAAATTGCCGTCCAGTTTCAGGCTGTGTAGACGGTGCAAGTCCTGGAATTCGTCGTAGTATAAATACTGGATCACGTTGTATCCCAGGTCTAAGTGAGTTAAATAAGGCAACAAGTGGTAGATTTGGGTGTTTATCCGCTGGAGGCCACAATGTCGACATTCCAACGTTCGCAATTCCTGGAACAAAAAAAATGGTTTCAGTGTATTGAAGGGGGAAGTTGAAGTGAAGAGGGGGAGTGGTTGTTTATGGTGGTGATGTTAGTAAAATTAGAGGGTTGCGTGTCAAATTATTTGTCAAGTATCTGTTAAAATTTAAATAAACATTGCCTCATAAATTACTTTTCTTAGATTGATCATTTAAAATTCAGTTTAAACTCTCAGAAATCGATCATAATACTCTGAAATCATAATCAACGACCTCCAGAAAAATCAGTTGGAAGCGCATTCCGATAGATGACACGAAGTTCCTTCTACAGTCCATGTCAAATATGTATTTAGACGTACTGTCTGGAAGTGCCCTATTCATAAATTTAATTAATTAACGAGAAGAAGAGGGCATTTGAACTTATCAAAAATGTTTAGAAGGATCCGAAATCTGCAATTAAAAATTGTAAAAATTCTAGCAACACGGTGTCAATAAAAGATAAAATAGGGATCTCGATAATTTGAAGAATTAGTAGTCCACAATAATCTTTCAAATCTTCCCAAATACCAATGCTTGAAAGCATTTTCTGGATCTGCCGTTAAGAAAATTTAAAAATCGTTTTAAATCCAGGCTTGGTATTGTTTATTACATCATAAATTTGGCAATTTGATAGGCTGTTGAGGAAATTTATGGCTAAAAATTTCGCGACTTTATTTAAGTATTATGACAGGTTTGAGCAAGTTTTATGTTTTGGTAACTATTAAGAGTCACATTGTAACGGAAATATTAGTCACATACCATCTTTCAGTTCCTAATTAATAAATAGATGTTCCTCTTAGATTTATTCACAGAACACCAACCAAAAAGCTTCGAAATCTTAATTAAAAATTTATATCTTTAAACTGCATTCCGATAAATGGTGGTCGTGGATTTAGACAAGTTTCTTCAACAGTGATATATTTCAAATCATCGTCGATAGAAAACCACCTTAAGAACATTAACAACAGTTTGAAAGTATTCTAAATTCAGGGGTTGTACGTTATTGCCAAATGCTTTGCTAATTTTTTCTATTTGATAAATTATTAATGAGTCTTAAAGCCAAAAATTTACGAGAATTTGTTTGGAAATTCAGACTATTTTAAAAGAAAGCAAATAGTTAAAATCTATTTAACACGATGTTTACATAATATATTTGAGGTATTAAAATCCTCCGTTCACACGTCACTACTTAATGTCTAGCAAACTTGTCAAACTGGCAGATTTGACAGGGGACCCAAGACCAAAAATTAGCGGTTTTGTTTTGATGCAAGGAAACATAAGTATTTCCTCTAAATTAAACCAAGTTGCATCTCATTTTCTATTTGAGTGGCCTCTTTAAAAATAAATTAAAAGTACATCTGTCTTCATCAAAACCCACTTTAAATGTAATTTGTTTCGAATATTAAATTGTCTGTTTTCTTGTGGTGATGCACGCGTTTGGTAGATGCACCTCCCTGAAAATTGATCACCTAATCAAAAATATCTCATAAACACCCGCGTTGGAACCCACTTTATATTTCAGAAACAGACAGACAGGATCTTGCATAATTCCACCAAGAAATAGATGAGTAGGTATTTAATTAGAATCTCGAAATTCAAATTTCCGAGCTCGAGAACAGGGAAATGTAGTTGGCAAACTCCAAAAATTTACTCTCAAGGAAACTAGGACATCTCGCAAGGATTACCTGGAACAAGTTTCCCAAATATTTACTCTTAATTTGAAGTAATTTACGAAACTTTATAAAATTGATTCAGCCGAGAGAGGGAGAGAAAGAGGGAAGAGAACTGAAGTTTTGCAGGTGTTTGGTTAATTTCTGCCTTATACATTACCTTATTTAAAGTTAGAAAGCGTGAGACAGCGGGTTTTGAGATGTGTAATTAGTCAAAATTTGTATGGGAAGTTGCCTGTCTTTCAATGAGCGTTTTGATGAAAACATCAAATAATTTAATCCAGAAAATAATTTCCTTTTAATAAAGCACATTTCCGCATAGTTAGTCGACAGATTGAAGTAAATATTTGCCAGCTAGAAACTTTCCTTTAAATCTATACCAACGGGGCAATGAAAAATAAACTAACTAAAAGGATATTTCTCCAAACTTTCATGTGGACGAGAAAAAGTTGTTTGGCTTCCCAGCGCGATTGTAAATTTCGAATGTTTTCGTTGCTATAAAGCTGCATGTTGGTGGGAGCTTATATAGGGTATTTTCGAACTTTTCCGATGCGAATTCCTTCAGTACGCATTTATTTTCAAACCAAATTAGTGGATACCTCAAATAATATTATTCGAAAATTTTCTGTGAAAATTAAAAAAATTTAACCCGTTAAGAGTACTGCCGGTAGGTGGCACAATTGCAAATTTCGCACCAAAAATGTACATTCTCCATTGTCAAGAAAAGCTTGAACACACATTCCCAATCCGATTTTCTATTTCGTTTTTTAGTTCTGGATGATTTCAAAAATTTCGTGGATTGTTTAAGAATTTTTAATTTATAAATTTAAAGAGAGTTTATTCGAATATTCCCAATACAACGTAAATGGATCCTAAAGCGACCTTCAGGGCGGTAACTATAGTCATGAAATATCCTAAACGCGAATAAACCAAAATAGTGCACATAAAATTAATGACCGGACGTTTATTCATTAATCATTAGATGATGTTAACCCAAATAACCGAATCAGAAAATACGACCCTCGTGTCTGACAATGGGGCTGCGCGCTCGCCTCGTCGCTTCAAAAAACCATTTGGCTGACAATTTTCAGCTCAACATATCGTTATGCATAATCCTCAACACAATTTTCAGCGAAACACACATCATTATTTTTTATTGTTTGTTTTTAATTTAGAGCAACCTCATTTCTTATTCATATCGAGTTTCTGCGCCGCCTCGGTTTCGTTTCATGCCGTCAACTTTGAAGGGAAAAAGGAAAGGATTATTATAATCCCTTTTGGCTGCCTCACGAGTACATTATTTCTATATGGTTTTTAAAAATTACAGCGTTCTTTAATATACCTCAAACGGAGTTTTTTTCACTGCGTAAATGATTAAATTTTAGTTCAAATCACCTCATCAAGACAGTTTCTAGGCAGAAATGCAAATTTTCCTTTCAAAATCAGGCAAGAAGTCGCACATAGTGTTGAATTTATATGACATCCTCAGATATATCTCGTTACCAATCTGAACCATTTTAAGTCGCTTTCGGCAAAGCTGCATCGCTCATTAAGAAATTCTTTGTATCGGAGAGATTTAGTGACAGTCTAGGATTGCTATGTTATTACGTATCTGAGAACTGCATCCTGAGAACATAAGTACTTAGAAATCAACCTTTTAAAATAATTTCCCCTGATGAGTCAGGTCTGCTCCACAAACTTTCTTCGAGGTAAACTCAATCAAGTAACAATAATTTTAGAGGTGCATGCGATCATATATATGGTGTGGTAACTTTAACCGGGATAAATTCCGTATTTACATGACATTTTATTTTTAACAAAATTGGTTAAACAAGTCAATTTTTATTTTACCCGATACACTTTTCAGTAGTATTCTGATGTTACAAATGCCAACCCCTAAGCTAGGGTGACAATTAAAATTTTAAATGAAAAGGGGGTACAAATGATGCATAATTTTAAAGATCTTTTCTACCAGACTTTGTATGACACATTACTTTTCATCATAAAGCAAAATAATACTAAAAATTAAAAAAAATTAAATAGTCAAATTATTATTTTCGTTAACTTAGCAACTACTCGAAATGTTCACCGTTCACTTCTTGACACGGCCCTAAACGGCGGTAAAACTCATCTCTCACATTTTCTAAATTATTCGAAGTGATTTGTCTAAATTCTTGTCTTATGCGTTCTTTGAGTTTGTCGATATCATGTGGTTTCGTATCGTAAACCTCCGATTTCAGGTATCCCCATAAGAAGAAATCGAGAGGAGTGAGATCTCGGCAGTCATTCTACTGAGCCTCTTCTTCCTATCCAACGATTTGGAAAAATTTCATCTAGGTACAAGTGACCGTTCCAAGCAAAATGTGGTGGTGCTCCATCTTGTAACCGAATACGTTCACCCGGTATTTCTAGGTTTACTTCATTAAGAAACAAATTGGATAATATAGGAACTAGTTCGTCTTAAAAAAATTTTAAATATCGTTGGTCATTTAAATTTTCATCGAAAAATATTGATTTTAATATTCGGTGTCCTATGATACCCGTTTAAACATTTGGTTTGACAGGGTACTGTGCGAGAGATTCTCTCATCCAATAACTACCAATGCATTACAGACCAATATCGATAATTTTGTTTATTGACGTGTCCATTTAATGTAAAAGTTGCCTCATCAGTAAACAAAATCCATTCCATAGATATTTCTAATTGCTGAACAGCATTCATAAACCTTTTGCAAAATTCAATTCGTCGAGCTTCATGATTCTAAAACAATTCTTGATTTATTTACATTTTATAAGGTCGAATAATTGCATTTTGTGATATTTTCAAAACGGATGTATTACTGATTAAATGTTCACGAGTTTTCTGCCGGACTGGTGTAATCGGTTTTTCTTCTAATGCCAAAATAAGTGTAAATTTTTGTGTCCACAATTTTTTGCGATCTGCTCTTTGAGGTATTTCTCACATGACCACGACTTTCAAATTTTTTTCTATTTTACTTGTAGTTCCTTGATTAATGGGTGATAAATCAGGACACTTTTTAAATAATTTAACAACCTCATTATGTGTTCGGACTCTGTCGTCGTATCCAATCATTATTAAAATTTAAATTTTATGAAAGTTAGTTTAGTAAGGCTTAATTCGCAATATTGTAACTTACGTGAAGTACTTCGTTTCTGTATTAAACGAAATGAAATAAATTTGGTATTGAAGGAATACTCAGATTACAGTTGGGTTTTAAAAATATTTCGTAAAAAAATAACAAGTAAATAAACAACATTTAAGTATAAAAATAATTTATTTTTACTATTATTTTGTTCTATCATGGAAAGTAATATGTCAAATAAAGTCAAGTTGAAAAAATCTTTAAAATGTTGTATCACTTGAACCCCCTATTAATTTAATTTTTAAAGGGTAACTGGCACCCTAGCTAAAGGATTGACAATATGTAACATCAGAATACTACCAAAAAATGTATCGGGTAAAATAAAAATTGACATATTTAAGCAATGTTGCTAAAAATAAAATGCCATGGAGGTACTGAATTTATTCTGGTTAAAGTTACCACACAAAAATATTTTCAATTTGGGAGTATGAGAATCCCCTTCTTTCGATTTAAAAAAATGTTTTCAAAGTCTATTAAAATCCAATAGATTTTTAAATGCAGATTAACTATTTTTTACATAACGGCTGGGAAAAATTATTTAGCTTCTCAAAAATGGACATTAAATATTCCCGAAAAAGCTTTATTCAACTTTAAAAAACTGGTAAGTTTAACAGAATACCGAAGTGGCACTATATCTTGTGTATATAATTTTGCATTTCACCATTCAATGTCTTAATAAATCTCGATCCCGGAGATTTTTCACTGTGAACTTAGTTCTAGGATCGTCACATTAAAAAAAATGTAATTAATTTGAGACCGTTAAAAAAACCATCAAAAGTCCAGAGAAACAATACCGCAAACCATCCGAATATTTCCATCGAAATATAGATTTAATTAAAGAAATATGTATTTCACCATTTCGTCAAGAACTCATTAATTTTTTACCGAAAATTCACATAATTTAAAATTTTCGATGCCTTACTTACATTTCTAATACGCACTAAAGTCAATGACGTAAGTTACGCTTCGCACAAATAATATAATAACATTTTGCGAAGCAAGATTAAAAAATACATAAAAATCCACATTTTCAGGAAAATGAATTGCACCTTGTAAACATACAAAACTGGTTTTTCATTACAGGATGTTTGTGTTCGAACTACGTAACGCGGAAAGCAAAACAAGACATTACATCGAAGGCGTCTTTCCGGACATGTATGGACGGCGAAGGCGCCGCGATGTCTGGATTGTTTTCGTCACAACAGAGAAAAGAACTCTCTATAGAAGGAAAGGCTTAAAAATCGCCTTTCAAGGATCGTGTAAAAACAATCAGAAAACACTTAGGATAGATTTACCATCAAACATTCCCAAGAATTTACAGACGTTTGCAGCTTTTTTAAAAATATATAAGTACAGTAAATTTTAGTTGGAAATTCCCATCGACCTAAATGAAAGCGTACTAAACGAGAATCTATCTGAAATATCCTCATAAAATACAGTAACTTCTGCCAGCAGGGACTACATCAAAATTAATAAGAGAACCAATGGAAATTTTTTACCGGAGAAAGAGCAACTCCAGAACCTTTTTATACCTCGTTGCTGCATATTGCCGCAATGCACTACTATTAATACTAATTTCAAACATCATTCACTTACATAAACTATGAGGAAAATACTGAGAGTAAAAGTTCAATATTAAACTGTCTTTTAAAGCAAGATTTTAATAATAGATTCGCCTTAATTTCCTGCTCACTCCCTTTTATCTTCTTAAAGGATTAACTTATTACGTTAACCCATCTTGAAAAACAAACAGTAAAGACGAGCTGCTGCTGCCGAACTTAAAAGATTAAAAGAGATAATTCTCCAAGGGTCGTTTCTAGCAAGAAATTGAGTTGTTACAGGAAAAGGACATCATTCACAACCTGGGGCGCCAACATCAAACCTGAAGAAACCGAAATGATTTACTGCTAAGTTCAGTTGCACTTAGCCAAGTTTATCCGACAAGAAACTTGCGGCCTGAAAGTAACAAATGGTGTGTCTAGGTTAGTTTCTGATGATAAGCCCAAGTGTTCGCGGATCGTTGAAGATATCTGGTATTTGATGTTTGCATAAGGAATTCTGAATTCTGTGCTTACCGGAATTTCCTTAAAGGCCTCAGGATCCAGCTCGTCAAACTTGTTTCCGCTAATCCGCAACACGCGTAATTTAACCAGCTTGAGGAACGTCCTGGGCACCAACATATGCAGTTTGTTCCTCTGTAAACTCAATATCCTCAATTCAGTCAGATGCTTGAACACAGCACTTTGCAATGACGATATGCGGTTCTCGTCTAAGTTAAGTTCGATTAAATTCACCAGGCCGCGAAAGTTGTGGTCGAATACGGCACTAATATTGTTACAACTCAGATCCAGTATTTTCAAAGTGGGAATACCCCAAAAGGCGTGCATGTTTATTTGGTTGATATTGGAGTGGCTTATGTGGAGCTCTTCCAGTTGCTTGAAATGCTGGAAAAAAAAACAAATATTTCGTATAACATACATATAATACGTTGCAACATCACATTAGTTTGCTAATTAATTGAACTGCTGGACAAATTAAACTTGTTCAAAATATTTCCGATCGCATGTTAACCTGCGGCAAAAGCTTTCACAGACTGATAGAGCTGAAAATTGATTGCGTCACAGGAATTTGGACATTAGCAATTAATTCCCCAATCTCATTTATTAATTATTTCAGTTCCAACATTAATCCTCATATCTAGCATATCGATAATAGTATAATTGGACTAAATAGCCCACATCTATGCGCCACATAATACTCCCATTTAATCACATTCATTATGTCCAGTTTTAAACTTGCTGGAAGGTATCAATTTTCGATATTAAGACCCGGTTTTTCAAACTTCAAGTAACTCCTGGTAAATTCTCCAGCAAAATAATTTCAACACAAACGACAAAATTAAATCGAAGCAGCAGATAACTTGTCCAGTTTCAAGGAAGTTAATTTGCTGGCAACATCACCAGTACTTTGAAAAACCGGGCTTAAGGCCGACGATTCAAACTGATAAAGTTAACGTCTTTCTCCAAGGGTTAACGTTAGTGTCTAGTAATGTCGCTTTCGTAGGTTAAGTACGCGGTTTAGTATTTTGAGATATGTATTGTAAGGCCCAATTATTGCCCGCCAGACTCAAAAGTAGATGGGAACTCTATCTTTCAGATCCATTGTACCACCCTTAATAATAGACCTAATGTTAAGTTGAACTCACCTAATATTGCTCAAACGTCTCTTTCCCGATCATAGTCGTAAAACTTGTCTCCAATTTTACCAAATTTTTTAACTTATAGTTAGGTTTTTTTACCTAATTTGATTTCCAGATTTATTCAAAACCTCCTACCTATCTCAATTTGCCTAATTATAACCTAAATTCACCTGATGCTGTTTTAGGGTTTCTCTTTCAAAAGATTGCCTGAAACTTATTCCCGACTTTTCATACAATTTTTCACAATTTAATATTATCTAATTTGCTTCAAAATTCCCTTAATCTGATCTGAATTTTTTGAACAATTTCCGCTAATTGCTTACTACTGTGGCGGCACCCTATGTGTCGCCGCCTTGGAAATCCCAGTCATAAAGGCAACTTGGAATCCGGTAAAAAGGTAGAGCGAAATGGTCCGAGAGTCACGTACGATGGGGTATAAGAAGGCAGCCTCGAAGGCGGCTCTTCCTCTTTTCGGTCTGCGCCTCGACCACCCCGGCTACCCAAAGACGCGATCTATCGGCCCGCCGAGCCTTGTTGTTAAATAAGTAAATAAATATTATTCGTTGATTCAAATTCCCGACGAGTATCATTTCGTAATCGGTCGTACCTTTAATCATTACCAAAGTGGTGACCCCGACGTGATTAAATTCTAACAGGTAGGGTTAAAGGTATTCAACCCGCGAATTTTCGTTTCGCGCGTGACGGGCAATAAAGTATAAAGCATGGACCAAATGGAGAGACCCGCGGAAACGGCATATCCTCGTGGGTCCCCCGCGGACGAAGCCGAAGCATTAGGAGAGGTCCATTCCGTCGCTCTGAAAATGCCCAGATTCCGACCAAATCGAATCTTCCTGTGGTTTTCGCTGGTAGAAACACAATTCTCGTTATTCCGTATATCGAAGGAATCGACGAAAGTAGGACACGTGATCGCGGCACTAGGGGAAGCAGAGTTGGATTTGATGGAGGACTTGATAACAGACCCATCCCGAAACAAGAGCTACTCGCTGCTCAAGGCAGAGCTCATTAAGAGGCTCTCCATGTCCGACACGACTCGGGTGCAGAAGCTGGTCGAAAACGAAGAGATGGGAGACCGAACGCCGTCGCAATTCCTGAGGGATCTCCGAAAAATTGCAAATTGCTCAGATGCAAACTTCGGCGACTTTATCGTCACGCTGTGGAAAACGCGCCTCCCAGCGGCGATACAGCAAATATTGGCGGTTTGCAAGGAGGACACGGCCGTGGAAAAGATTGCCGAAATCGCGGACCGAATTCACGAATCCCGGCCAGCAAAAGGACAAATACAAGCAGTCCGGGCAGCCTCAACTCAAAAATTCGCCGCGGACCCCGGAATCGGGGAACTGAGCCGCAGATTGGCCAAATTAGAGGCTAAAGTCGAGGCCCTCGACAGCAGAGCCCTTGGAGCGAGACATTCCCGATCGCGACCAAGAAATCCGAGGTCCGAGACCAGCAACAAGTCGCAAGTTCGCGATGGGGGCAATGACGGACCCCTGTGCTGGTACCATCAGACATACGGGGAAAAATCCACTAGGTGCAGAAAACCATGTTCTTGGTCGTCGGAAAACGAGTAAGACCGTCAGTGAAAGCGGCGCTCAGTGACGGCCTAAATTCCCGCCGCATTTTCGTGTTTGACAAAAACTCTAAAAGAAAATTTTTAGTGGACACGGGCGCAGACATTTGTGTCTACCCTCGCGATCGATTACGCGGCCCCTTAAAGAGGTGTACGTACCAACTTTACGCCGCGAACGGGACGCCCATCGCGACGTACGGGAGTGTGGTTGTAACCTTAAATCTGGCTCTTCGTCGCGAGTTCAAGTGGAATTTTATCATAGCCGACGTAAGTGCAGCTATTATCGGCATAGACTTCTTGAGTTTTTACGGCCTACTCGTCGACCCCCGAAACAAACGGCTACTCGACACTAACACAAGCTTAGCGGTAGCTGGAACTCAAGCCGGCCCAGGTTTGCCCTCGGTGAAGACAATCATCGGTAACTCAGCATACCACGAGTTGTTGGCCGAGTTCCGTGAAGTGACGCGTCCGACCACATTCGGAAAATCGGTGATAAAACACAACGTCTCTCATCGCATAGAAACCACGCCTGGACCGCCGGTGCATGCGAAACCACGACGACTCGCTCCGGATCGGTTAAAACAGGTCAAAACCGAATTCAAACTCATGCTGGAACGAGGGACAATCCGTCCGTCAAAGAGTCCATGGGCCTCGCCCCTACACGTAGTTCCGAAGAAGGATGGCTCATTACGCCCCTGTGGAGACTACCGCGCCCTCAACGCGAGGACCGTACCAGACAGATACACGCCGCCGCACATAGAAGATTTCGCACAAACCCTACACGGGAAGAAAATCTTTTCAAAAGTCGACCTCGTGCGCGCGTACCATCAAATTCCGGTGGCCCCCGAAGACATCGAAAAGACGGCCATAATTACCCCCTTTGGGTTATTCGAGGCCAACGTCACAATGTTTGGTTTACGAAACGCGGGCCAAACCTGTCAAAGATTCGTAGACGAAATCACGAGAAACCTCGATTTCGTTTACGCATATATAGACGACTTTCTAATAGCGTCGGAGAATGAGGAGCAACATCTACAGCATTTACGCATGCTATTCGAAAGGCTCCGGGAATACGGGGTAGTGATAAATTCCGCCAAGTGCGTTTTCGGGGTTAACGAGATCACGTTTCTTGGGTATACAGTAAACGAACATGGCATCAGGCCACTGTCGGAACGGGTAAACGCTATTAACGAATTTCCGAAACCCGCGAACGTGAAACAGCTTCGAAGATACCTAGGTATGATTAATTTTTACCGGCGATTCATCGCGGGTGCCGCGGGTATCTTACAGCCCCTTAACGACCTTCTAAAAGGCACCAAAAAGGGAAACACGCCTATAGTTTGGACGGAAATCGCCGAGAACGCTTTTACCAACTCAAAAAACGCTCTCGCAAACGCAACATTACTCGCGCACCCCGTCCCCGGCGCGCCAATTAGCTTGGTAGCGGACGCATCTGACTACGCCATCGGAGCAGCCCTGCAGCAGCGGGTGAACAATGCGTGGCAACCTTTAGGTTTCTACACGAAATCCCTGTCCCCCGCCCAACGCAAATACAGTGCTTACGACAGGGAATTACTAGCAGTGTACGCGGCAGTCAAACAGTTTAGGCACGCAGTCGAAGGAAGAAATTTCACAATCTTCACCGACCACAAGCCTTTGACTTTCGCATTCAATCAAAACCTGGACAAGTGCTCGCCCCGTCAATTTCGGCATCTGGACTACATCAGCCAATTTACGACCGATATCCGGCACATAAAAGGGTCCGAGAATAACGTCGCCGATGCACTATCACGCATTGAAACGATAACAACCGCAGTGGATCACAAAACGATTGAGACCGCGCAAGCGAACGATCAAGAGTTGCAAGACATACTTATGTCAGCTGAAACGACGTTGAAATTAAAAAAAATCTATTTCCCTGAGCAAGACGCATATATATATTGCGATTCAACTAACGACAGGATCCGGCCGTTTGTTCCTAAAGAGTTGCGACGCAGAATTTTCTCATCCCTACATGGACTAGCACATCCAGGCATGAGATCCTCCCAGAAGCTGGTCACAGATCGTTTCGTGTGGCCATCAATCAACAAAGACTGTCGAACATGGACACGCCAGTGCATCCCATGTCAACGCTGCAAAGTGACACGTCACGTCTCAGCTCCCATCCAGAATTTCGAAGAAATAGCAGGCCGTTTCGAACATGTCCACATCGACATAATCACGATGCCACACTCCCACGGGTATCGATATTGTTTAACATGTGTGGACCGTTTTTCTCGATGGCCCGAAGCCATTCCCATCAGGGATATGGAGGCCACAACGGTGGCACACGCACTCATCAGTACCTGGATCTCACGTTTTGGCGTTCCATTGAGGATAACTTCGGATCAAGGCCGCCAATTCGAGTCCAGACTATTTCAAGAGTTGTGCCGTTGGGCAGGGATAAAACACTTGCGAACAACCGCTTATCATCCGCAAGCGAATGGAATGGTAGAACGGATGCATCGACAACTTAAATCCGCCATAAAATGTCACGAAAACGAGGATTGGGTACACACCCTTCCCATCGTTCTACTAGGCATCCGCACCGCCATTAAAGAAGACCTCAAGGCCAACGCAGCCGAACTCATCTACGGCACAGGCATCCGTTTGCCCGCAGAATTGTTCCTTCCAAGCAACAACGAACCTGACACGGAATATGTTGCTAAATTAAAACA
This sequence comes from Euwallacea fornicatus, assembly GCF_040115645.1. Lineage (NCBI taxonomy): Eukaryota > Metazoa > Arthropoda > Insecta > Coleoptera > Curculionidae > Euwallacea > Euwallacea fornicatus. Next base: position 5,557,299 of record NC_089542.1, on the reverse strand, counting down.
CCGGGTGGAGAACATCAAACCAGTGCCGGTAAAACGACACGGCACAAACAAAGTGTTCATCTTCAAAGAACTGGAGAACACGTCCCACGTATTTATACGCAACGACGGATGTCCCTTGATGGCATTACGTGAAACATACCACGGTCCCTACGAGGTGATCAAAAGAAGCGAAAAAAAATTCCTGATCAAAATCAAGGGTAAACCAGAGCATGTTTCAATAGATAGACTAAAACCCGCTTTCCTTTGCCGCGACGACATCAACCAGGCAGAGGGACTCACAAAAAAAGGCGAAAACACAGAACAGGCACCTACACCAGAGGTACTAAATGCAAGCGATGCCAGTTGTACAAGGACGAGGTCGGGAAGACGCGTACGGTTCCCCGAACGGTTACAAGTAGGTCCCAAATAAAATACACCACTCGTTACCACTGGTAAGGGGGTGTGTGGCGGCACCCTATGTGTCGCCGCCTTGGAAATCCCAGTCATAAAGGCAACTTGGAATCCGGTAAAAAGGTAGAGCGAAATGGTCCGAGAGTCACGTACGATGGGGTATAAGAAGGCAGCCTCGAAGGCGGCTCTTCCTCTTTTCGGTCTGCGCCTCGACCACCCCGGCTACCCAAAGACGCGATCTATCGGCCCGCCGAGCCTTGTTGTTAAATAAGTAAATAAATATTATTCGTTGATTCAAATTCCCGACGAGTATCATTTCGTAATCGGTCGTACCTTTAATCATTACCAAACTACTTTTTAACCTGAATTATTATTCGTGATATTATACATTTTTCTATCGATGTTGACGGGATTTCGCTCCAAACAATCCTTCGTCTGATCCAAATCTTGACTGAAGAATTTCCAATCGTGCGTTGACCTGCAGCAAAAGACCCCGAAAACTGATAGAACTGAAAATTGATTACATCATTTGAAATTTGGATTTCAGTAATTAAATCCGCATCTGATTTATTAATTATTTCAATTCAAACATTAATTCCTCATATCTAGCGTATCGATAATAGCATAATTGGACTAAATAGCCCAAATCTATGTGCACATATTTTGACTATAATATGTTTGACACTGGCAAAGATTAATGAAATTTCTGATAATTAAACAAGCGAATAGATGTGGCTGATTATTACCTCTACGATATATTATAATTTTCGATTTAATCGCAGTTATTATGTCCAGTCAAAAAGTTACATGCAGATGAAGAAATTGATCTGTCGAAATTTTGAGCTAAACTAAGGATCCGGCATTAAAATGATTGAAATTTACTATTTTTCTGCACTTAGGTAATAAGAAGGGGGGAAGGGGGACTCAGGGTTTTGGTTGAACAAATTTTAATGCAATGACGCTTGATACCTAAGCGGTGTATTAAAGCGGTAACGAGCTTCGCATGTCTTGAAGTGTCACGAATTAATTCTTAAATCTATGTTATTAATGCATCACTACATTTTATTTATATAAAGGAAACTGAATAGTAGGTGCATAAAGCTCGCGGAAGGTCCAAATTAACTTCCCTGACATAAGCTTCTAAATTAGTTTACTTTATCTTACCACCATGCTTATGCAGAAATTAATTTGGATTAGCTAAGTTAACAACAGGTGTTTACTATTTACACCTACAACACTGAGAGTTTAGGGATATTAAATGCCTTAGTTGCTATTTCAGACCGTCTTCAATGAGCCACACATGAGGTCCTGTCTTGAGAGAAGCCATGCTCCCATAAAATACACACACCTGAACAAATAGGTATTAGATACACGTTTGCGTCGAAACTACGGCATAATGCTTGTACAAATACAGGTAATGTGAAGGCTTGAGGGGGTGGTCAATGCACCCATGAGGGAAAGAGGTGGCTGAATTATTTAGGATCGTCGATAATATATTCAACTTCCGATTCAAAACTATCAATGATGATGATTGGTTTCGTGTTTGTTTATGTGACAGCGGTTTAGCGATAAATGTAGGTTTAAAGAGAAAATATATTCATTCGAAGTAGATGATGAAGGTAAATAACAGGGGTTTTGTTGTCGTTAATAGGTTGAGTTAACTTGAAAGTTCACACAAAATACTTTTTCAATATCCCAGAATGTAATTTCAAATATATAGAAGGATTTTGCCTACTACATATACTTTAGTGGTAATTTTTGGCGCGTCACACTGCATATACAGAGTGTCCATTCAGCAGCCCCTTGGACTCCTACAACTTTATTTGAAATTTCATGAAAGAATCAATTATGGAGATCTATGTTTCATCTTCTTCTAGCGAGACCCTCTTATTTCGACTTTGCTCTTCACAATTAACACTTTCTGTCTATTCAAAACGCTTTTTTAGACTTTCTAGGCTCCTTACACCAGGATGTCCTCTATAATGAAATCGTTGCGCGTAAACCGGAAATGCTAATAATCAATTTTTGTCATACGAAACATTGACATAAATCATACAGTTCATCATATAAGTTCTTGCTCAGTATACTATATCTCGATGGCCAGTTTCAAAATAAACAGATTTCGAAGAAACAAAAAACCATAAAAAAAAGCTCTTCAAATTTAAAACGAGAAACCATTGAAATCATAGCAACGCATGCTAAATACTCAGACACTTAGCCACGAATGCAGGTTTTTCTGGAATAATTAATAATTTTATTAACGCTTAAGATAAATATGACATTATTTGATAACAAAATGAAGAAAATTGAATTTTCTTTCTTCTCACGTCATGAAAAACACATTATTTCCCAAATACACCCAATCGAGAAAATAAAGAAAATTGAAATTGTTATTGTGGACACCCTGTATGCTCTTTAGGCTAAATGACTATTAGTACCTGCTGCAGGAATCTTACGTGACATGCCACAGTGAAATTATCAAAATCTAATTTTAAAAAACTACGATATTATTTTTTTTTATGCAGCATTGCAAATGTCTAAAATTTCTTTTAAAACATCACAGCTTCGAGTTACCGCATCCGAAGATAAAAACTATATATAAAAAGTAATACAAGGTTAAGAGAGAATTGTATCACGTGAAAAGAATACGGGTGATCCCATTTAAAAATATTAAAATTTATATCGTCGCGCTTTTTTGCGACATCTTATATGGTTATCGTTAATTTTAAAATGTACCTTTGTTAGCTTCATATACATCCCCATAACTGATTTTTTTAATGAAATCACAAATAAACTCATAGGAGTCCGAAGGGCTCTTAAATGGACACCCTGTATGTGTGTTAAAAATTTAGCGTAAATTCATAATACTTTAAAAACTACCAATATGGCAGTTTGCAAATACGAGGATATACCGATATAGATATACATAGATATTTTACCTTTTCACGATTGTTTTTAAGTTTTTGGTAGTTAAAGTTTTCTGTGGAGTCAAAAATCTATTGAAATTTTTAACACAAAATGTAATTATTTTCACACCTTGATGTAAAGTTCAAAAAGTTAATGGAAACTGATAAAAGCTAAACAAACTTCCCTGTCAGGCACCCTAAATTCCTCTGTATTATTCTAGCTAAAAAATAATCTAATAACTCGCCTTCACCAGAGTGTCTAGAGAATATTAAAAGGCACCGGTAGAAGTGTCCACTACAGTTGTGTACCAAAATGAAGAAAAATATCAGCCTTATTACTACACATTTCACCAACCTCCTTCTAAATAAAAACATTACTTTCCAAGACAAGAAAATCGTGATTCTAAAAGGGGAAGCGAATTTAATTATCTAAATTAAATTAGCTTCTTTAATTCCCAGCTATAAAAGGCAGCTAGTTTCAATTGTATAAAGCCGCTTTAATAAGGTTTCGCATTTAATATAATTACAGTTTTGGAAATTGCTGAAGCTTGGTAAACTTTAGAAAACGGGTAGTTATTATCAAAGTAGGAAAGAAAATAACTTGGATTGTTTTGCATTATGTATGCGGTTTTAACCTCAAAAGTTAAAGCAACTGTTTTGGCTCAAACTTGAAATGCAAACAACTTTTCACCCCTCCCGGTGACATTCTAATTTGTTTAGATCTTCAGAATCTCAACTGTATGGTCGGGAACGACAATTTAACTTTTCCTCCTCCGGGGGAATATTCATTTTTCCAGAATGAGGCGCCAATGAACACTAATTACCAATTAATATTTATCAAAAATTGCTCGATTGTCGACTTAGTTTGCCCTTTTTCGATGTAAAAAAGTCCACAGAGAAATTAAAAAAAAATTCTTACTTGGAATATTGATGTGACGCTAAGCCAATTCTTCCGCTCTGGTGGTGCAGAAATTTCCAAAATTTCGGTATGAGGGTCCATTTGTCCGGTGGGGATCGGGTCAGTCATGCCCCCGGCCAAGCAGGAAATCCGACGTTTGCCCTTATCCGAGGGTTTGCAGGTGCAGGAGGTGGGACAAAGGGGGCTGGTACCCCCTGCGACGCCGCTGCAAATCAACCAGATGACGATGAGGCTTTGCAAGTGTTGGCGTCTGCAGGGTAACAGCATCCTAGGAAAGAATAATGGTGATAAGTTGATTTTCGAAAAATATTGTAAATCGGGTCAAAAGTTACAAATTGATCCTCAAAAGCAAAGAAATTTGTTTTGAACTAATCTTTTATGTCTTGCAGAAATTCAGTAACATAGAAATGTCATTATTGTTCAATTTCTGTCAATTTGGAAATAAAAAAATGTGTAAAAATGGGAACACAATTGCGATAAATATTTAACGTCGCGTTCATATGGGCACTGTAAAAAAATGATCAATTATGGGGAAAAATTCGATTTGATTGAAGGTATTAATTTTTTGGGGTTCCGTTTTTACCTTAAAATGACTAATATGGTTTGTATATTCTTTCGATCATGACAAGTCCTGCAGCCGTGGAGGTGCATTCTCCGACACCTTGAACTGAAAACATGAATTTTTCATATCAAGAAATTAAATATAAAAGCAGTCCCGTATCTCGAAAAGTAAAAGAGATATTACAACAGAATTTGTGTAGGCCTGTAGAGCTTGCTCATTCGATTAATTCGAGCCATTTGGGAAGACAATTTCCCTACAAATTTCCGAGGCATAGTCCTCATGTGTTCTGAATATTCTCCTCAAAATTTTGATACAATTAATGTGTAAGTGAGCTTATAATAGCTCTGCTTCGGTAAGAAGGCAGTAGGCAGTTTCGAATTTTCAGTTACATTCAAGAATACGTAACTATTCAATCGCGAATGATATACAATTTATATTTCCTACTGATGATAAATTCAATGAGCCAATAAGTTCCCCATAACAATATTGATTCAATTCATAGGTATAAATATTACTTGATATCTTAGCAACCAGTCAGGTATTACAACCAGTACAAGCTAGTTTAAACAGAGATTATCGAGCCGAATAAATTGAGGAATACTTTGTTTCATATTTTCAAATATCGAAGGTCAAAGAAAACACAGAAAAAAGCTCAAATCCTTGAGTTAAATACCTTCTAAAAGCACCCAACGTAATGTACAATTTTGACGTAATATGCACAAAGTTACTGTTTCGTTACACATCAGTTGCATTCAAAGATCCCCTATAAACACCAAAATTCGCACCTAAATTCTACACAAACTATACAGAGTTAAAATCTGAGGATTTGTAGATAAAGCACTGTGGTTTATACTAATTATTATCAAGTTCAAAGGGTTGGAAATACATTCGAGTGGAATGTTAGAGTCAGAGGGATGTGGAATGAACAAATATAACAATTAAACACGGAAACATCTGGATGTTGCGTAAATTACAATAAGTTAGTTTAAATTGTCTCGGTTTTGCGTTATAATTTCCCTTAGACGCTGCAGTTTAAAAAATCGTTTTCAAGGGAGGAGGGGGGTGGCAATATGAACATAATGTTACGTTATTATGATTAGAAATGTTAAGCTCTAATGCAGGTAGCGAAAATTAATATTTCTGCCTCTGCGAAAAAATTCAATTTAAAAGAGCTCACATAATACAGAAAATTTTTCCAACTCCGCTAGGAAAATACACTTGATCCATAATAAAGGTGCTCGGCTCCGTAAATCTCTTTCCGCCTTTCTAGCTTCGTTTTTCTCTCTCTATAATGAGAGTCCCTGAAAAATCTGGATAGTTTTATATTTTTGCGAGTACAAATTTAAACTTTTGTATTCGTTAAACTGGATGATCATTGAGGTATAATTATCTGCTACGAAGAGTTATAAACTCAATATAACTTAAGTTGCACCATTTAACCGTCAGCTTCAGATTTGCCACTGTACCGAATATACGTTGTTTTGGCAATTAGCTAACTAAACATTTCAGATGACAAATTCTACGTGAAACACCTTCCAGATATCAGACGCTTATCCGAGTTTGTTCCGCTGATGAAAATTGAAAACGTTGTTGACGAATACGGCTTAACAAACAGTGATATACCCGTATTATCTTCCGCCCATATCTCGAAAACTTTTTCACCGTGTTCTCGATCAGAAAAAGAAAACATCCTGCTCAAATTGCCACGCTTTTCGTTTCCACTTTTCTAATAAAATATCCGTTTTTGTATCGCAGGCAAGTTGCTTGGCTAAATTGGATGTATTTTATCGTTCAATGCTTTCAAGACAGCCCTTTCTCAACTCGGTAAATAACAATTTAAAATCGCTTAAAAAGGACTATGTCAAAACCACGGAAACAGATGCGACAACACAGGGAAACGTCGCTTTTTAGATTAAAGGCTTCGTCCATCTTGCGGAAAAAATACCGATGTTAACCAAGATAGACGTCCCGCAGGGGAAATACAGGACGCAACAGAGTATTTTCATTTTTAATTTTGGATGATTGATGGGCCACACCCACTGTGCCAACTTGTTTATTTAACCTACTAAAAAACGCGCATTTTTGCGCATAATTTGTCTTTATTAACATAATTAAAAAGTGCATTATTCATCTTCATCAATCACCCATCAGGCTGTCGGTTTCGGATGTTGCCCATGATTACAGATGCAGTGTAAACAGATTTCTGTTATCTTTATTTCGCGCCACGTAGCCAAAAACATCCGCTGAAATATGAGACTTTCGCATCGAATCCAGACAGTTTTTGCTCAGGTTATTTACAATTTCGCCAAGCAAGCATATGCGAAATTTAATGCTACTTCTCCTACTATTCAAAACAATATGTCCACTGAAATACATTTCGAGCAATTAATTAACTAATTTTAGACCAGAGCTTTAAGTGAAAGTGACAACGCCGCTTAAACAGATTTGCAATGACGTCAATGACAGAGTATATGTAGGAGTAATGAAGCGGCCATCTTGGCTTTAAATAATTACATACGTTAGACCTTAAAATGGCCATTTATAGATAATTTTATGTCTTCTACGTATATATTTATTCTATGTAGCCACGTATCAATTAGAAATATACGGTAAGCTGTCATTTACCATTATACAGACGTATGAAGGGCAGAACTTTTACAACAATTTCTAAAAATCAATAAAATGTTAAAATGGCGACTCCCCGCGTACGTAAGATACTCACAAATGCATACCTCGACAATTAACATAATAAACTATAAAAACTTCCTAGATATAGTTGAACATACGAACCACTTTCGTTTACGATTTATCAGGGTTTCAAATTATTTTAAATTGTTACGTTTTAAGGACAGATGAAGAACAAAATTTTAAAAATAATAACTACCTTTTAACGCCGCTTTTAACGACCCGCAGAAACGCCAATGAAAGTGATGAAAAAAAAGCCGGTCAATTTGGTTCCTAACAATTGCACATCGCGACGTTGCCGTTTTTAGATATTACAAATTCTTTGTTAAACCGGAACAAATACAAATAGTTTAAATATGAGATATTTTTATCTGTGGTTTGAAATATGTCAAAGAAAAGTGGAACTTGCTTCTTTATGCAAAGAGATGACAGTTGGGAATTTTAGAGTAACATTAAAACAAACAATGCTACGTACAAAGCTTCGTAATGACGATAATGGAAGTTTACATGAGAGATTAAAAGATCTGTTTCGCCTCACACAAATGCCCACAACATTTAAACTAAGGCTTAGCATATTTGCATTGAGTTAAAATATTTTCAAATTGCTTCATTATACAAATTGATGAAACTCAGGACCTTTATAATAAATTCAATATAAACTGAAGCTCAAAGTGGCGAATCCGCTTAAAAATTTGCGCAACGAAGTTATTAAAAACCTCCATGCCAAGTTCAGGAAGCAATCGTTTTGGTTTCAATGAAATCCCAAATGCGACGTTGTGGTTTTTAGATCGATTTATGCACTATTAAGAAAGAGTGGCATTATAAGTGAAATATTAGCATTTAAAAAATAAAAAAGTTCACTCGTTTTTGTTTTTTCTTATTTCTTCATTGACTTGAACGGATTACGGTCAGGAATTTACAATAAATTTCACCTAAAAATCTAAACTATATAACAAAGTGGCTACGCCGGTTGAATCTACGGAATGAAAATAAGGTAAGTTTGCACGCGAGATCCAAAGAGCTGCCATTTGGGCTTCAAAGTAAATTCCAAGTGCAACATTGTCATTTGAAAATCATTTTGTGCACCGTTAAGTAACTCCAAGAATTTAAATAAAACGAGAACATCAAGACTTAAAATATTTTCGGAATTACTTTATTGTATAATACAAATGGGTGAGGGTCAGGAATTTTAGAATTATTTCAATTTAATAATTTTGGTTCTACATCGAAATGGCAACGCGGCACGCAAATCTGCGCAGTGACGTCCATAACACTTTACAAGCGAGGTTCGAAAAGCGGCCATCTTGACTTAAAACAAATGCGAAACGCGTGGTTGGCCATTACGTCTGGATTAGCTTACCAAAAATCCTAATTGAAATAATCAAAGTTTAAAAAGACAATTTCGCATATTAAAAAAAATAGCAACTACTTTGGTAGTGTAAGCTTTGAAATTTTTTATTTTATAATGCCTTCGCAATGAGGTCACAAAACACTGCGTAAATTTAAAAACCCAGGCTTAGTCGTACTAAATATTTTTTAGCCCTTTCTGGTTCAGCGTATGAGTTGTAAATTTCAACATCAAGCACCAATCTCGAGCTGGCCTACTAAACCTACAGAAATAAAATAACACATTAAAAGGTGATAGGATTAAGCCTGCTTTCCGATTCTTCCCCTAACCGGAAATTATCACCTTTTCGAGCGGCGAAGCGAAGAAAATGCAGTTTTATAACATCCATTACTTGAGAAACGATTTTTCATTGTCGATTCAGATTGAGAAGCGTCTAACCGACGAATGTCACACGTGATTGCTTTGTTAGAATATAAATTGATGAGTATACCTGTTCATTGCGAATTAAAGAAAAAAGCATTAAAAAAAGCTTCGATGTCACTTTCACGGCTTTTACTATTTCGAATATACCTCGTATTGCCATTTAAGTTATAAAATCGTTATTTTTCATTTATACACTTCAATTTTCACTGATTAGTTCAATAATACTACAAACGAGCAATCAAAATCGAATAGTTTCTCGCAATTGGTGCCCAATTAAATTTCGATATCTGTTACCTTTGCGGGCATTTTTCTGATAAATAAATCCGATATATTACACAGCATTTTTATATACGTCCAAAGGACGAAACGAAATATTGTGTTTTCCGAGAGTAATATCTGGAAAGGGAATGATGGTTTCCACCCCAATTCAGACAGACCCGGCACTTTCTTAAAGCGGCGAATGTAGTTGGCTGTATCATCCATTACGTGGAAAGAGATTTGTTATTAGATTGTTAAGGAATAAGAGGATTTGTCTGTCTTTTTAATTCTCGAAGATATCTGTCTAAATTTTGAGGAAACGATATAACGGAAAGAAAAATTTAATAATACAGTTTATTTCCAAACTTCGATGATACTTCCAGGCAAACTTTCGCATAAAACAGAATAATATTTTTAATTACGTCTTTAATGGGCGGCCGCTTTTAATTAACTGACTTAAGTCATTTAAATTGAAGCCATTATGCCAAGGGTTTTAAAAAGTTTTCCTCATAATTATTAAACTTCTCGCTAGTTCTACGGCCAAACGGCTGTAATAGCTCATTATTAAAAATTCACTTCCGAAGTGAAACAACTGGAACTTTCTCTATTCCAAAAAAGTGCAAAGATACTAAGTGCAATTACTGTCTTAGATCGCTAAAATTATGTGGAAAAAATACTCGTGTGCGGCTCGCAAAGCCTCGTTAAAGCCGGAATTACACATCAAAGATGTTGTATACAGCCCTAGATTAACGACTTTTGAAGGGGAGGCTTTTATGCCGACTCGTAAGGTCAGAAGGCAACTAGCGGCACGAAGATATATTTTCAACATCTAAAGAAACATAGTGACTTTGTGTACACAGTTTTAAAAACACAATACTGATTTGAGGCTCAAGAAAAACCCCCTACCTCAAGTACTTTTAATTTTCACGACTTAATGACGTAACTTCGGTAATTTCCTCATGTTATAGATGTCCGGTTTTTTTCTCCAGCAATTAGCATCTATCATGTTTCTAACTATTGCTTACAATTAATCTAATTTAATACTTTTTTTTAATTGAACAAAGTCAATAATTCGGCCAATTCACAGAAATGATATTTTGAGTAACGTATAGCGTTTTTAATCAGAGATCATTTTATTATCAACATTCAACACCTTTACCTCCCGATGACTAAATAACTGTTCAAAACCGTCACACTTTACACAATATGTGCCTATCGTAATTCTGTGGAAAAAAAATACATAGTAATATTTGACAGATGGCGCTAGCTATAACTTCAAAAAATATATATAGCATAAATTCTAAAATAATTTTTTATCCGCCAAAATGTCAAGTATTTTATTAAAAATCAAAAATTTAATAGTACTTTTGACCAAATAATATATACACACATATTTCAAGAATAACTATAATTCCAAACCCAGAAACTCCCTTTTAATCTTATTTAATTATTACAACAGAATGCTTAAATATTCAGTTACAACGTCTTCATTTATTACTTGACTGAGTCATTGGGGATCGCTTTTCGCACGAAATCATTTTCACTTACTGTTCAGCGTTGAATGTTAACCTGTATGAATACGGAATAATTAACTACACGAGTAGAAAGTTTCAAGAATATATTCCGTTTTAATTAAAATTAATTATTGCCGGTAACTCCAAAAGTTTCAATTTTACTCAATTGTAGGGCAATGGCGCACTTACACATTTCCTTTTTTATAAATAAATATAACTGTCCTAGCCTAAGCCCTTGGTATTGTGGCACATGACAGCTAATCAATCTAACTGGGTCGTCTATAGAAAGTTTAGTTCCTAAAAGGGAATTTGCCCCACAAAATATGCTCGGGCCCTTTTTGAGGGAATCTTTACAAGCGAATTTTAAATTAACGTTTTGCAAGTTGAAAGGAATTAATTGCTTTAATTGTATTTATTTAACTTTACGTCCAGAAAGCCCGATTAATTAATTAGGGCTTAACTTTATATTCCGAATGATATATGAGTCAGGGAATTGTGTAAGTGGCTCATCTTTTTGTCCCAGTTTTAGAGTAGTAATACCGGAACAAAAGTTCTATTTTCGGTCATTAGGTTTTCCGTTCGTTTGAATTTCCCAAACAAATTACTCGAGACGATCCGAATTCTAGGAAACAAATTACAATGCAAATAGAATTTTGAGCGAAATTCGTTTTATAACGCCTTCAAAAATGAAAACGTATATATGGAAATATTAAAATTAATTATTAATTCGTGACCCAGGGAGTGGAATCCCGAATTAATACAATTAGAGCAATTAGATCCTTTCAACTCGGCAGTGAGACGAAACGAAGAATAATGCAGAATATTTCCAGTTAGGCCCTTTCAGTTTTAGGTCTTGACGTATATAAGCGAAATGTTTTCAGCAAAATAATTCGTAATTTGTACCTTTCTTTCAAAACACATTTCCACGTGAAGCACAAAATGGAGCGTAGCTAACCTGATTCCAGTGGCATAAAGACGTAGAAACCTAACTGACATACCAGATATTGGAGGGTTTGTTAAAATCACTAAAATAAAAAAAAACATCTACAAACGTCGTCAGACATACCGCTCCTTTTTAATTGCTGCGCACATGATGTTTTAGTGAGTGCAAGCAAGAGCCAATTAGGCGATTAATAAGTACGAGGGAGACAGGCTATCATTTCCCCTTCCGCTGTCAACAATCGACTAACGTCGTTAACTCACAAACAGTACGCCTTAATCTGAGGAGGGGTGTAGTTCCATGTGATGTTGGTGGACGCAAATTACGCGCATATATGAAAATTTACATGCATTCTTTAAGAGCAAATTACATGATAAATTTTTAGTGTAATCTTACCTCTACAAACATCACGGAAAATGGTATTTTAGAACGCATCAATTGGAAAACAAACCCTGTTGTGATATGATCCGTTCTCGGATTGAGGCATACTGCTTACAAGTCAAAGAAGATAGCTTGTCACCCTCGCATTTATCAATCGCCTAATTGCTTTTTGCTTGCACTTAGTAAAACTCCATGTACACAGCAGCGAAAACAGTACTATGTATATAGACGGACAGATGCGCCACTTACCCTAAGATAGAATTTTCTAAAATGAGTAAATTTGATGTGAAAAGAAGCTAATAAATATGGGGGAATAGAGAATATGATTTTCAAGTAAAAAGTAGCAATAATAAAAAATCAGGCCGTCACCAGCACGGGTTAAAAACCTCGAAGAAAATGTTACATTTCGATCAAAATTATGAAAAATAGTTGTGGCTTTGAGAAAATTAGATATTTATAACTTTCGATTTGGTGAAAAATCAGTATGACAGAAATATTAGAAAATAAAAAAAAAATCAAAATTAATAAGTTTTGGACTGTCAACAAATCCAAAATCTCTTAATTTCCTTTGCATCGAGGCCCCATTCTCCATAGCTCCGCTACTGTCTGACAAGTTATTTTTAAAGCAAATCTTTACTAATTTTTTTTAAGTTTGTGAAATAACGTACACACCCCGATTAAAAGTAAAATTAGCGGATGTCAAATGTCGATCAATTAAAAGTGTACGCAACGGATAAAACCTGATTACGATGGGTCATCAATAATCTCCTCAAAGCTCCTATTTGGTAGTGTTACTGGACAATTGACTGGTGTTCGATAGGGCAAATAATGAGTCAGCAATAGAGATACACAATAATTCCTTCGTTAGGTGTCAGAACCATATATAATCATAATCACCCAGGGCGTAAATTGGATAATTTGCGACGGTTTGTTACTATCTGATACAGTGATGCATTGGTGTAGCCCAGTAGTTTGCTCATTTATCATCTGTTAACTAAATTGAAATTTTTGTTTAATTGGTAACAGTTGCGCTAAATACTAAAAGCACCAATAAGTTAAGTATAATAACTTGTAGAGAGACATAATCTGGTCGATACATAAAAATATTTAATGCAAGAAAGGTGAAATTTCAAGAAGAGTTTCGGCCAAGAAATCTGATTCTACGCATTCTCATACGTCCTCTGAAGGAAACTACACAATGGTTGTTCTTTTTAGTCGTTTGCAGATTTAATTAATAGTCCCGCTTTACAAATGGAATTTTCCAGCCAATTTGCCCTATAATTTTCTAAATTAGCTTTATTTACGTTTTCCATTTACTTCGAACACGGTGTAATTAGCTAACAGTCGACTATATTGCCAAGCTCCATTGTGTTAGTTCGGTGCGGGATGTGGTGTTGCTTTGCAAGCATGGCGTAGGGTGAGAATTTGAAAGAGTTCAACACATAAATAATTACCTTAAACTCGGTTTTAAATTATTTAGAAAATAGCGGCGTATTGTTTCGGGAAAGCCAACCTTAGATGTCATAAATGACTAGTAAATTTCTTTCGTATCAGTAACCACTATTTTGCGCTCAATTGCAATCCCCCCTCTCGCTTACAAAGTAGTGAAAATACTGAAAAGTCACTTGAAAATTGTCGTTCGCAATAATATCAAGAAAAAGCTTAAAATTTTATGATCAATGTATAAGTACCGCCAGAATATAAAATTCTCTATTCGCTATAATGTCAAGAAATTATTTTAAAATCTTCGAATTTATAAAATATTTTTATTGAATCTGCAAACCTTTTATATATTGTTTGAATTATCGTATATCATAACGAATGGGTAGCCTCTAGCGAAAATTTTAAGGCCTCTATATCTTATTGAAAGTATCATTTAATAATATTTTATTATGTAAAACATAAGTTTTGAATATGGCCAGTTTTATCCCCGTTTGTTCAATAGTCAACATCGACCTGAATGTTAAATCCGAAGCCGGGTTTGCGGCTATTGTAAGTAATTATATTAGCATAGGACTACTATGTATAGTTGAGGTGTATAATTTAGAAAGCAAGGAAATTGGCCTACCGTAAATAATTTGTGACTATTGGAACTCAAATAGAACTTGAAACATTACAAATTGGAATGACCGAGTGAATGAAACGGTGTTGAATAATACATTACCTAAACGTTTATATAATACTCCTTTTTAAATAAATTGATTTTTCCCTGAAAACTTCCATTTTCCCCAGTATATGAGGCTATTTTCGTCCGAGATAAGCTAGTCGCTCTGTACTCGGAATAAAAGTAATCAGACAGAGTTCACATAAACTCGGACGTAAGAACATTTTTCGATGTAAACCGAGTCGAAAACACACTAAACAAAATTGCTTTTCCTGGAAAGCACAACAGCCCTTGAAACGGATTTGAGATCAAACGATGCAAAATCTGGCAGATCGTGAAGTCGGGCTCTTATGTAGGAAAACGAGGTTTTCTTTCGGCAAGGAAACATGCATATAATTTTTCTTTGCCCGAATTGTGGCGGTTTTACCTGCTCGGAAAGTTAATTTTATGGCAGAAAGATTCATCTTTCGCAATAGCTCTGAGATATGAAAAGAAACTCCTCAATGTCATTATGTAGCTACATGATGTTCTCGCACTCGATATAAGAGCTTGAATGATATTGTGTATCTAAACATTATTTACCGGCTTATCACGCAATAGTCAATAGATTTTCCTTCTATAAAGAAAAGGAAGTGAAATGTGGCGGGCAAAGCCTCGATTTGCTTCACCTCTCAGTCATGAAATTTCGGAAGGCTGAGCCTCAAGGAAAGTGAATAACAGAAATCTTGAATAACAGCAAGTCAATCCCGTTTTATGTGGATATTTCATGTGAAATATGTTTTGAGATGCTCTTTGTTTTTCAAACATCCCCTGATTGACAAGGGTTAATTACTACAGTAAACCCATTCTTATCAGGCGAGGCTATACATCATCTCAACATTTGTGTATGTCACTTTTGCCGTGGTTCAGAAACAGTAGTAGGGTGACGACGGAAGTATAATATTAATCTCCTGACTTTACTGCGAATGTTTCGTCTCTCCACGGGGATATTAACTCAAGGAAACACGTGTCAAAACAATGCTGCGTAACAGACACAATTTAATAAATTCCGAAACGCACGGAGGAGACAAAAGATAATTGTTTCCCCGGCAAATCGACTGATCGGCGGAAAATTGGATCGCTAAAGTGGGAAACTAACGTGCTTGGCAATTTCCCGTTAATATATTAACGGGTTTGCATTCATTTAAATAGAAACCGGTGAAAAACGGGGTCCTGTGTAGCGCTTTTGTTGTAGCACACAATGGACATTGAAAGCGTATTGTTTCTCTTACAGCGCCTCTTTTGTAATCAAAAGAGGACCAAAACTCTTGTGTCACTAATCGATAATCTTTGACCAAAATTAAATCCAATCTTGCTGGAGTTCGCTCGAATATCAGTTGAAGAAATGTCGTTCACCACTTTGTCAAGATACAATCGATAGGTCCTCTTCCGCTTGATCATGACATCACACTACACAAAAAACCTGACGGAAATTATTATTCATCATAATGGCAAGAAGTATTTTGTTAAATTTACAAGATTCCTAGAAGAAATTATTTGTAATTACACTGACTTTCAAAAAAACCGCAACACCAAGAAAAACACATTGTACACGTTTGAAATTCTGGCATTACGTTGGGTCGGGTAACAGATAAAGACGATCAAAATATCAAAAGGAAATTATTGTGAATAAGTGAAAAAATTTAATAATAATTTAATAATGGGTGGTATCTCCTCTTAAATTAATACATTCCTGTAAGCGACGTGGCATGCTTAAAATTAAATTGTCAATATCTTCCTGTGGTATTGTATCGCAGGCAATCTGCACCTGCTTGCGGAGTTCATCTACGGTCTCTGGAGGGCGAGCTAAACGTTGAAGTCTCCGACCCATTATATCCCATTCATGCTCTATTGGGGACAAATCTGGAGACCGAGATGGCCAAGGCAAAGTATTCAAATTTTCAGCTTCCAAATACCTCAAAGTATCGTTGACTACATGCGGTCGCGCATTATCCTGTTGAAATGTGCTTTCAGGATGGTCGTGCGTGTATGGTACAAGAACCGGTTCTAAGACACTATTAATGTACCTCTGAGCACTTAATCTATCATAAATGAAAACAAGAGGAGACCGACTACCATACTGGATGGCACCCCAAACCATGACACCTGGTGTTAAACCAGAATGACGCCTTTCCAAAAAGTCCAAATTTAATCGCTCTCCTCTGCGCCTTCTAACACGTAACCGTCCATCAGATCGCCATAAACAAAATCGGCTCTCATCACCGAACACGATTCTTCTTCACTCATCCACCCATTGCACTCTCAGACGACACCACTCCAGTCGGACCACCCTGTGGTTTCGTAATAATGGAAACCGACGCATAGGACGATATGAATTTAGTCCAAAACTTCGAATTCTGCGATACATCGTACTAAGGGAGACCCTTCGATTTAGGGTGGCTACCCAGGTAGCACCAAGAGACGGAATTGTTTCAAACGGGGCGCCTGTCGCTGAACGACGAAGTCGCTGGTCTTCGCGTTGGTTCGTCATTCTTGAACGGACACTACCACGATGACGATTTACTGACCCTTCGTTAGACCAATCTCTCCATTAGCACTGTTGATGCGTTTCGATCCAATCTACGTGCAATTTCGCGGAAAGGTAAACCTGCCTCATGCATACCAACAATTCTTCCCCTTTCAAAGGGAGTTAACTGCCGATAAACTGCATTTTGGCATACACGAGGCATTTTGCACTACCACACATTTAATATGGTACTAACAATAATACCTTTATCGCTATCTGTCTGTAAAAAAAATTGCAAAAAGAACGATCGTCACAGATAAAAAAGTAAAGAAAAACTTCATATCGCATTAAAATACGAACTTGAAATTTTTATCATTTTTTTCTCTTTACAAGTCTAAAATCATGCCAAAATTTCAAATACATACAATGCGTTCTTCTTGGTGTTTTGCGGTTTTTTTGTAAGTCAGTGTATTAGTAAGTTCATAAGTTATAACTTCATATTGCCAGAAAGTAAGACAACCGTGTCAAAGTCTCTACAAGAAAAATATTGGAAACCCATTTTTGTGTCATGATCCTTATATTGCTGGAAAACTGCAAAAGATGAGTATAGGGATTTCTGTTGGCAAATTAACACTAACGAGAATCAAATTGAAAAATCACATAACATACAAAGAGAGGCAACAAGCCGTAAAATTTGCTACTTTGGACCGAAGGGATTGATTGAAGTTACAATGGGCAATTTTGAAATCTTTGGTTCGTAGAACTTGAACAAGATATTGTGCAACGGATCTTTGGAAGTATTGACGAAAAAGAACGGCGAACGCAGTTTGTCTTTCCCCCGATGAAAGTCAATGAAACACTACAAGAGGCCAATGGCGAGACCTGTGACGGTCATTAGAGAATTAGTAAATCATTACTAACATATTTTTATTAATTAATAAACTTCGAGTCGGAAGTATTCCGCTCTCGTGCAGTTTCAGAACATCAGGACAAAACCGTTACACTTTAAATGAAAAAAGCATGTTGGAGATGTTGAACAGGGCTCTAAAATATCGTGTTCGAATAGTAACATAATGCACCCTGTTGTTCCTATTGGCGTAGCGAGCTGCAGAGAAAAAACAGCATTAAGTAACTTAACAGTGCTACCCTTATATTCACTTCCTCTCCATATAATGTATTTTAATTAAGCTCCCTAGCCTACCATCATAACAAACAAAAAGTAGAAACTTTTGTCCGACCCAGAAGGAAAGTTTGCGCTGGAGCATCAACTAGTTCGAAATGCATCCTCTCTCCTCTCTTCACTACTGACGTAATATTAAAATTGTTTATCAGACAAGATAAATTGCAGTTCCTTAAGTTCCGTTATAGGAAAATATCAGGCCGGTGATTTCCATTTACGAAGTTAAATTGGGGTGTATGTAATACAACGTTCAGCCCGCAATGATCTCGATTCCGATATCGAATTTTGTCGTTCCAAGTAGATCAGCGAAAAATCTCGGTTATGCAGTATTGTGGCGGATTCATAATAATATGTAAATGTGTGCCTCGAATTTAACAATATTGATATTTAATTTGCGTCATTGAGCCGCTTTGTTTATTGAAATAGGTTTCGGGAAATGCTTCATTACCATAGACAGCGAAATTCCAAATATTATAACTAATTTTGCTATTTATTGAGCATACAGATAATGTAATATTTTCATAACGAAATTGTTTTAAGACACGCCCATGAGTTTCAGCCGTGTTAATGTAAGATTTATCCAAAATGACAGAAAAATATAATTTATATTCAAAACTGCCGTTATTAATGAACATTTGCGGCTTATATTAAAATATATAATTGAATGATTTTCAGGAATACTAATTAAAACCGAATTACCAATGAACCCATCCATATTTTATGAATCGGTCGTTTAATTATTATCAGAGAGTGTGTCTAAAACTTGGAATGCAAAGAGAGTCATTTAATATCTGTAAGGACAATCCTTCCAAAGCAAAATTTCCGGGCGAGCACATAATACCCCTTTTTCCAGAAAACTCAATGAAAACTTCCCAAATATAAAAATGTTTGTTTTGAAATCCGTGAACTCGACAACTTGTAACTTTTTAAATTCGCCCAAGTGGAAACTTCGCAGCTTAACCTCGCTTCGATGGTGTTTTTCTTTACAGTTAAGTCATATCTGTTATGAGAAGGGAATTAAAGACGTATTCAATGTATTTTTAGGAGGAATGAAGAGACTGAATATAGAAGAATTACTAAGCATCATGAAATTTCAAGCAATTTTAGGATGCGAATTTAAAACTGTGCTAGTTTCATTTAAATTTACTTTTGCAGAAGGCTTATTTGGACTGCAACTTAACGAAGGAAAATTCTGCTAATTCTCAACATTGGCTGCAAAAACGAGAATATGCCCAGGGAACGCTGTCTTTCAACGATCGTTAAAAATCGTTCGCAGTTCTGTGAGATAGTTCTATCAGGTCTGTAAATATGAAACCGGAATTTGCCTCCAAATGTCCCTAGTGGTCAATATAGGTACTACCTTATCGTGTTATTAAGGGACTATATCTCTTATTTACATCTGAGAATGATTTTCAAATCATAACAATACAGGTTCAATACTGCAGTACAGTTTGCAATAGCTTTGAGTATGTCGAATTTTGTGCCTACAAATTACGATTTGCCGACAGCATTGATTTTCTGCTACCACTTGAAAAAAACGGCTGCAGATTCACATCGCATGCTTGTTGAAGCTTACGGTGAACATGCCCTTGGAAAATCACAGTGCTATGAGTGGTTTAAAAAATTCAAAAGTGGCAATTTTGACGTCATTAACGAAGAGCGTGGAAAACCACCGAAAAAGTTTAAAGACGGCGAGTTGCAAGCTTTTGTTAGATGAGGACGATACTCAAACGCAACAACAATTAGCGAACCAATTAAATGTGACACGAGAAGCCATTTCCATTCGTTTGAAAGCTATGGGAAAAATTCAGAAGATAGGAAAATGGGTTCCACATGAACTCAATGAAAGACAGCAAGAAAATCGAAAAACCACTTGCCAATTGTTGCTTATCAGGTATAACAGAAAGTCATTTCTTCATCGAATTGTGACTGGTGACGAAAAATGGATCTATTTTGAGAATCCCAAACGTAAAAAATCATGGGTAACTCCAGGCGAACCATCAGCATCGTCAGCAAGACCAAATCGATATGGACGGAAAACAATGCTCTGTCTTTGGTGGGATCAAAAAGGCGTAATTTATTATGAGCTGCTAAAACCTGGAGAAACAGTTAATACTGAACGTTACCGACAACAAATGATGGACTTGCATGGAGCTTTGCGTGAAAGACGACCAGAATATCAAGAACGGCAACACAAGATGATGTTGCTTCATGATAATGCACCATCACACACTGCAAAACTGGTGAAGGAAACGATTGGGACGTTTCATTGGCAAGTACTATCGCAAGCGGCTTATTCACCCGACTTAGCACCATCCGATTATCACTTATTTGCATCGATGGGACACGCTCTTGCAGAACGGCACTTCACCTCTTACGAAACAGTTCAAAAATGGCTCGATGAACGGGTTTGCCTCAAAAGAACAACAGTTCTTTTGGGCGTGGCATCCACAAATTGCCAGAGAGATGGGAAATATTTCGAATAAAATATTTTTTATAATTATTGCGCAGTTAAGTTGTACTTTTTATTAAAAGATTCCGGTTTCATATTTACAGACCTGGCATACTTAGAGTTTTTTTTAAGAACTGGTTATATTTCTCTTGTTTTGCAAATAAATTGGTGCCAGAATTTAAAACAGCCACGGAGGATATTTCGACTTCTTCGACAGCATCAATCAATTTTCTTATAAGAATATCTACCGCCGTAGACTGATAAAAAGTACCTAAAAAACGTAGTGACAAGACGTCGATCTTAGCCACCACCAATTTTCTAAAAATTATTAATTATCCCTTATAAATGTTAATTAAAATAATGAAATTATCCTGTTGCGCCGGTACACATCAACGCGATAACTTAATTATATCTCTACTATTTTGAATATAAATTAGAGCGAGAACTCAACAACAAGCAGAGGCATGCGAAACGTCCAATCACACGAACCTGATCACGTCTCAAAGACAAACAAATTCTAAAAAATCATCGATGGAAAATGAGTGATGACCAAATAACACTAAACACGCTATTAAGGAAATTTGTGATTCTGGAACGAAGTTGTCAATAGTTTTTTATTGCTCTTATACATAAGTAGGTAACTGTTTTGAACAGCCGCGATCGAAATTGCGTTTCTCACGTTGCTAGTTTTTCATCAACAATTGAAGTCGTCTAAATTAAAAGTCTCTAACTTTCACCCCCAAAGTTATTATGTTATGCTGAACCCCTTATTTTCTAGTGTTGCCCCAAATGAGTAGTAAACGTTCCCCTTTAAAATATATTCGCGTGGCATTTAATTAAGAAAGACGTGCTAAAGGAGTTATTTGAAAGAGGTTGATGAGCACGTTTACTCAATTAACGTGGGGGCTAAAGGAGAGCGTAGGCATACGAATGGAATTTGGGGCCGCCAAGTGTGCTAAATCGAATTAGGCTTGTCTTGAGGGGACATGGTTATTATTTTAATCAAAAGGAAAAATGTCCTTGGGAGCAAATAGATGCAAGTCCCCGATTTTAAAAATAACTCTCCCGACAAATTTGCTGTGGAAAAGAGACAGGCGCTTCAAATTCTATTTGACTCGTGTTAGCAAAGTTCCTTTGTAGCCGTTTTTGTAAAATCGTTCCGGATCTAGGCGAAAGGCTACGATGAAAGGCTTTCATGGTTTCGGCCTCTAATAAGTTCGAGTGAAGTTGCGAAATTGTTTCAGGCACATTGAAAAGAAAAAGATTCACTATGGAAAAAAATTAAAGTTGCCTTATGTGAGTTCGAATGATTCAAAGGTCTGAAAGGGCTAGGAGTGTCCTACAGGGTGATTGAGGATAAGAGTTCCTTTAATTGCTTATTATATGTAATATACGAGGATGGTTCTAAAAGTATCCCACTTGACATATGCAATCATTCACAAAAGTATTCTTAAACACGAAAAAAATTCTGTAAACCGTAATTTTCGACTGATTTTGTTCAAATTTTGTATAATGAAAATCCAAACATAAACTCAGTTTACGTGTTCGAGCAACTTTCGAAAATTTAATTTTTAAAGTACTTTTCAGGATCTTAAAAACAACTCCGTTTTGGAAACTTCTTGTGCGGTGGAAGTTTTTCAATATGATTTTAATAATCTTGTAGAGGGGATTTTTCTACACATATGCTGAAAATTTTATCAAAGTCGAACTACAAATAAGGGAGTTGAAGCCTTTCAAAAATGTTTATATTTCATCGTTTTGCATGAAAATCGTTAATTTTTAGCGATTTTATAAGGCTGCAACTCCCTTATTTGTAGTTCGACTTTGACCAAATTTTCAGCACATATGTAGTAAAATTCCCTCTACAAGATTATTTAAATCATATTGAAAAATTTGAACCGCACAAGAAGTTTCCAAAACGGCTTTTTTTAAAACCCTGAAAAGCGCTCTAAAAATTTAAATTTAAAAAGTTGTTCGAAAATTTAAAATGAATTTAAGTTTGAACTTTCATTATACAAAATTTCAACAAAATCAGTCGAAAATTACTGTTTACAGAATTTTTTCGGCTGTACGAAAACTTTTGAGGGTCTGTAGATGGCGATTTCTTTGTTAAAAATTTCCCAATATTAGAGAAACTTAACCTTAAAAAGCGCATGTTTAAAGTTGGAGGATGCTACGTTGGTTTGTGTTTGTTTTTAAGTCCATTTTAGCGAACGTTTTTAGAGATTTTGTGAATATAAAAATGTACGCGATTCAATACTCTAATTTTAAAAGTCTTAGTCCATCCACTATCAAAGCAAAGTTAAATTCTACTCTGGGGGAATCTGGTCTTTCGTTAACAACTGTAAGATACTGCGTCACAAAGTTTAAATGCGGTCGTAGCCGCGATTAAAAGCTGCCAAGACGAACTCCCCGGTGGTCGACCCAATCACACTCCAGATCTAACAACGCCACACATTGTGATGAGAATTCACAAAATAGTACTGGAAGATAGACGTTTGAAAGACTACTGTACGTCACATTTTCACAGAATAAATGAATATGAAACATCTGTTGATGGGTACCACGGTTTCTCACAATTGTACAAAAGAGCGCCATGAGGATGTATCAAGGGAGTGTTTGGCAAAGTTTCGCAGCAATAAAGCCGAGTTTTTGCGTCGATTCATAATCATGGATGAAACATGGGTGCATTATTTCACACCTGAGACGAAAGAGCAATTAAAACAATGGACTCAAAAGGGAAACGCGGTTCCAAAGAAGGCAAAAAGCATTCCATCTGCAGAAAAGGTGATGTAGTCAGTTGTTTTGAATGCACGTGGGATCATTTTTATTGACTATCTCCGTAAAAGAAAAACAATAAACGGAGAATATTATACAAATTTATTTCAGAGTTTGAGCGAAGAAATTGGTAAAAAAACGACCGTATTTAACGAAAAAGAAAGACTTGTTTACCAAGACACAACACCAGTCCACTCTTTCGTCATCGCGATGGCTAAAATCAATGGATTTTTTAAAAACTTTTCTCTCACCCATCCTATTTGCCAGATTTAGCTCCCTCAGATTATTTACTATTTCCAAAATTGAAGAAATGAGTCGGTGGAAAGGAATTTGCCAATAATGGTTTAGTCCGAGGTTGATGCCTATTTCGAAACATTCGAAGCTTTTTACTATAAATAAGGTTTAGAAACGATAAAACATTGCTGTGAAAACGTCTCAATCGCAAAATAGACTATATTGAGAAATAACATAATATTTTTAATTTTTTTTTCTTTTAGTGTTACGTGAAGTACTTCTGGGAATATCCGCGTACCAATTACCACAATGCATTTCCGCCTCAAAAACGTCAAAGGAAAAGCTTAATGATTTCCAAGTCCTTTTTTCTGGAAAACAGATTGGCAGATCCCAAACCCTAAAGGCTGTCATAAACACTCCGCTTTGATGTTGGTCGTCGCAAAAATTTCCTGCGTTCGTCTGCCCATTTTTAACTTCGATCGTATCGCAAACCTGTGTCGACAGAAAGGCCTTCGCTATACCCGTTTCTATGTATTTTCGATTATTGAAAAAGGGATCCATTAGAAAAATTGATGGCCGATGAATCGGGCTTAGAGTTCCTCCGATGATGAGCGAGTTGAAGTGGTAACTTTATTAGGAACCTGCGGTATTTTCAATTTCATGAAGGGCTTTATAGAGCCCTTCTAATATTGCAATGATATTGACGGTATTGCATCGGCGTTATTGCGAAATTCCCAGGAGAATAATAAAGACCCTGGAGGCTCAAGATTTTCGTAATTAGGTCGACTGATGATGAGAAAGATTTAAATGAGAAATGTTCGGGGAATGTAAGAACTGCGGCACTTTTGAATCATCACTTATCTTTCAGGCAGGTTTAAATAAGATCTGCTTTCGCCTTCGCTAAACCTCATCTCAAATAAAACTTATGCGAACGTTGATAAAATCATTATTCTTATCACACTTTACAAAAATAAACTCATTCGACTAGAATATTTCCCCGCGTTTCGCGTCTTCCAATCACAAATATCTCCATCAGATAAAATATTCCCCATTTTATAACCATCAGGATTCAAAATATTCTTGGGCGGAAAGGACGGAAGCAGAGGAACAAAAACGAGCTTAGCAATTAACATCAGTGAACGCAGTGTTTATGACAGGCCTCGGAATATTGAAATCTCCCAGAGGTTGGGAGGAAAAAATACGACCTTTCAGTTTCGTCTTTGTCGGCATATTTTAACCATTTCGAAGCAGCTAATCAATTTTTGAGTGTTAATAATTCGAAGTGAAGTGAGAAATCATAAAAGTTTTCTTCTAATGAAATTATTTTTATCGAAGATGGAGTTAAGCCAATAGTGAACCTGACAGGCACATAGTCGAACAGTTTATTCTATGGAGAAATCGAGAGAAAAACGTTTGACAAATATTCGCTAAGCACTTTTTGTTTTGTTGCTCTCAATAGTTTGGAAAGTCTGGCAAGAAATAACTAGAGGTTTTCAGTAAAAGTTGCCACATCGTCATATTGTCAAAGAAAATACTTAAAGTTCTAAATACTCTTATAGATGATGCCAGCCTATAAAAATCATCGTAAAACCGCTAAAATTTAACCATCCATATATCAAGAAATATTTTTTATTATGCTTTTCTCTCGTAGAAATTTAAATGAAGGCGAAAATTCCAAATAAAATTAAAATTTTTATATCTCAAGGGGTCAAGATAACCCAAACTTTCGAAGCCGAAATGAACGCAGAAGTGAAGAAAAAATCTGACCGAGTTTAGGAAAAAAAGGTCTAATTAGATAATTTCAAGTAGAGACTTAGGGCTAAAAGATAACCTAGCAAAGTTGGAAAATACAGCAGCACAGTGGTTGAAATTTTTGAAAATGGAAGTAGGGATGAAATTAGAAAATATTAAAATTTTTCCGTTTTAGTCTACGACGATGCACCAAATTTAAGTTTTAGAAAAAAAACACGTTTAGTAAGTTAAAAAAGTCAAAGTGTATTTTACAAAAATCGTGACGATCCAATTATTAAGTCAATAAGGAATATCTTCATGAGAGTGCAACCGTTTTTACTTAAGCTTGACTGCACCAACAGGAACAAGTAGTAATCTGAAGAAGACATAGCTGGTGAATACGACGGGTGCTGTAATACTTTCCACTTCTGCCCTTCTAAGTAGTTTTTAGTAATATCTACGTCACGGTGGCATGTTAAAACCCTACTTTGTCGTGTCTATTTTCCCATTCAACTCGTTTTTCGTGAATAGCTCATTTTAAGCGGTTTAGTTGTTGTCGATAGACATTGGCCAGTAATACTAGTAGTTTTATAAATTTTCAGCAACTCATGATATACAGGGTACGGCGCAGGAACCAAGCGTTTTTAAAACTAGTGCCATTCGAGGATTTACAATGGAAGGGTTGTTTCAACAGTCATTTCATTCTTTGCAGCACAGCACGTGCCAGATGTAATTTTCTGTTCGTGATTATAAAATGCTATGTTTTCGACCATGCTGTTTTAATTAAAAAAAAAACAAATAATGCATTAAAAACGAAAGATTCTACGATTAATTCAAAAATACTCGGATCCTATGCCGCACCCTGTACAATACTTTCCATATCCCACCAGATACAGAACATAACCTTGTCACAATGAATATATCACTTTGAATGTGAAATACCAAATGTAGCAGGCTTCATCCAAGTTTTTTTACGTTTAGAAATCGCATCGTGAATTCATTTTTCGTGTCCTGTAATTATTTTATGTAAAAAAACCTTTATTTGTAGATTATAAAACAGCATTTTACAAATGGCGTTTCGATGTTCTTGTTGCCTTCGGTTAATTCATGTGGGACTCGATTTCCGTATTTTTGAACACGTCCCATTACTTGTAACCGTTTTCAACGCTCGATCGTTCAGCATATAATGCCGCTGCCAATTCGGCTTGAGTTTGACAGGGATAAACATCAAGTAATACTTCCAATCGTTCATTAAAAAAAAAATTGATATAGCTTTACGTTCAACGTTTTTAACATCAAAAATACCTTCATTAAATTGTCTGAACCATCTCCTATATATGCTATCAGAAGGAACGTGTTCACCGAAAGATTTTACATGTGGACGACATCTTTCATCAAGGGTTTATTTATATTATAAAAGTATAACAAAATTTCCCGCAAAAGACGATTATTAGGTACCAAACTCTCTATTTTTAAACAAACAAAAACTCTAATAGAATGACAGATGATGCTTTTTGACATTGACATTAAGACGTTTCAAATGCGCGTTGTGCCAGTTGTTCGATAATTAAAGTCGTTTCTTTCTCATAGATGCCGCGAAATATATTTCTAGTAATAGTAACCACGTGACTTATATTATTAACTGCCATTTTAAAGGTCAATTTTTAACCCTTTTTTCAAATGAAAATCGAGCGTTATTAATAAATCACAAATTGGTTAAAAATCAAATATGGATAATCAAAGTGAGCATTATCGGCACATTTTATTATTTTATTTTCGATAGGGCAAAAATGCAGTGCATGCTCAGAAAAGACTTTTTTAAACTTATGTTGAGGGCTGCTTTACTGAACGGCAGTGTCAGCTTTGGGTTCCTGACTTTTTTTTCGGAAATTTCAATGTGCGACATAACACATGTCGGTAGTATCGATAACAAGAAAATAAAGACATTTATCGAAACTATCGCGTATGACAATTTGAGATATAGCCGAGAAGCTCGACTTATCGAATTCAATCGTTTATCTGCACTTGCAACAGCTTGGTTATGTAAACAACCCGAATGTTTGGGTTCCTCACGAATCGAAAGAAATTTATCTTTCATCCTGCATTAATATATGTTATTTTTTGCTGAATTGTAACACAAACGACCCATTTTTAAAAAGACTCATAAGGGATGATGAAAAATGGATTGTTTACGGTAACGTAATCCGAAAACAATAATACACCAAGCAAGATGACCACAACAATCAACATCCAAAGCCAATATTCATCGAAAGACGATTATGCTTTCCATGTGGTGACATTAGAAGGGCATAATTTATTGTGAACTACTTCAAGAAACTAAACTATTGATTTGATTATTCGAATGTCTACTTTCGCCAGCTATCAAAATTAAACGATCAGATCAAGAGAAAACGTGCTGAACTGGCTAATCGCAAAGGCATACTGTTCCATCATGATGCTGGCAGACCTCACGTATCTTTAATTACACCACAAAAATTACTAAAGCTAAATTGAGAAGTGATCCCACATCCATCATACAGCTCTGATTTGACACCATAAGATTATCACTTGTTTCATTCTCTTTAAATTTGTTGGAATGATAAAACTTTCAATTCCCGATCAGGCTGTTAAAATTGGGTTGGATCAACTTTTTGTTTTAAAAAAACTAAGGCTCCTTCGAATGCGGAATTTCTCAACATATCGAAAGATGGCCAAAGGTCATCCAACCAAATCATCCAACCAAATGGTCAATACATAATTGATTAATGTGTGTTAATAATTTGGAAAAATTTATTTTGAAAAATGTAAATAACACGACATTAATTAACAAACAACCCAAAACATACAATATGGATTAGGCTTTTTATTAGAAAAGGGAACCTACTTTTTCTTATACCCAAAAAAAAGGGAGTCTTAAATAGGCAAGACGACAACAATGAAGTGAGAAATTTAAGAACTTTTTGTGTTTTTCTTCTTTGCCTTACTTTCAGAAATTTATTTTCTAACTTGGCATCCGTGATGAGAAAATTAAGCTCAACAGACACCCTTCCTAGCACGAAGATACTCCCAGAAGAGTGTCCGACCTAACAATTAAAAATATAAAAAAATGGGAAATATTACATTATCTCTCAATATGGTCTCCTTTGAGATTGATACGCTTTTTCTTTCTATACTTTATTGACAGTAAGAAGCTTCGAATGTTTCAAAATAGGCATCAACCTCGGACTACACCACTATTGACAAGTCCCTTTCCACCGAACTATTTTTTCAAGTTTGGAAATGGAAAATAATATAAGAGGGCTAAAGCTGGTGAATAGTGTGACTGAGGAAAAAGTTTGCTACCAAGTTGATTGATTTTGGCCAAGACGATGACGGAAGTATGAGTTGGTGCATAGCCCTAATGAAACAAGACTCTCTTTTTCGCAAAATGCAGTTTCTTTTTTCTAATGTCCTTGCTCAAACGCTACTATAAATTTATATAATATTCTGCGTTTATTGTTTTTTTTCTTTAGGGAGATTCAATAAAAATGATCCCAAGTTCATCCCAAAAAACGGACTCCATCACCTTCCATGCAGATAGAACGGTTTGCGCCTCTTTTGAAGCCAATGCTCTCCTTTGAGTTCATTTTTTGGACTGTTTTTTCATCTCAAGTATGAAACGATGAACCCCTATTTCATCCATGGCTATGAATCGACACAAAAACTCGGCTTTATTGCTGCGAAACTTTGTCAAACACTGCCTTGAAACATCTTCACGGCGCTTTTTTAGTTCAATTGTGAGAAATCGCGGCACCCATATTGCGCACCCCTTAATCAATTGTTCGGTAAAAATGCGATATACAGGACTATTTGAAATGACTATCTTTTAGTTTTAGTATAATTTTTTGAATTTTCATCACAATTTCGGAAGTGGTCAGATCTGGAGTGTCACTACGTCGATCACTGCAGCGTCCGTCTTGGCAGCTCGTACGATCGGGCTTAAACTTTGTGACCAAATATTTTACAGTTGTTAACAAAGGAACACATTTCTCGGAATAGAGTCTAACTCCGCATTGAGGTTAGATGGACTAAAACTTTTCAAATGAAAGTATTGAATCACATATCGATGATCAATTTTACCATATTCACAAGATCTCTAAAAGTGTTTACTAAAAATGGCTACAAAACGCTCACAACCTAATGCAGCACCCTCAAACATTAAATATAACCTTTTTGAGGTTTGTTTGGGTTAGTGCAGGTCTTTGTAATATAGGCAAGTTTTTAACAAAAACATCGCCATCTATATGTCAAGTGGGGTACTTCTGATTAATAAAAATCAGTGACGCCTAACACGCCTCACGCACCGAACCTATTGAGCGAAGCTCTATTTTAAATTTACCAAGCTAAAGAGCAAAACAGTCCTTTCCAGGGAACCTCTTTATCTGGATTTGTCTTTAACGTTCTCTTTTAATCTGAATTAGTTTAATATCATTTAATTCACGCCAAGAGCGTGGCAAGGTGAGCAAATGAGTGTTATCAAAGCCATTCAAATGCAATTGGCCTACAAAGATAGTCACTTTCATTAACATAAGTATCGCATTTACTAATACGTTGATACCGAAGAAATTCCCGGGAATATCAAGACCTATTTAAGACTTAACGTCCTAATCAGCTCAACAATTTTGTGTTTTATTTTTAAGCGGGAGCGTGCTTTGGAAGTGAAACTCTACAAATTTAATCGAGTTCTGTTCGAAATTACCCATCCAGACATGGAATTTACAATTTTTATCCTGGCAGTGTTCCTGCTAGCTAATGATAGTTTCGGCCTCGAGACTAACGAAGCCATTAAAACCCAAATAAAAGTACTTGATCCAAGGGACGAGTCGGAAAAATTACAATTCGTTAAAACAAGAAGTGGAGTGGAATCCAAAGTGGGAAATACAGAAGAACGTATTGCTGCAGACAATGGTTATGGCAATCCAGGGGATTTGATCTACAGGTAGGTAATGATTTATCTAACGGACCCTTTTACGCTGAAATTCTATGGAATTATTTCACATTTAGTTTGGGCAAAAAACGCAATATTAAAACTTGCCGGCAACTCTCATAAATTCAACTCGAAAGAAGTTAACAGGGCTTAACTAAGTTGCGAAGTTAATAAAGAATGGTTGCAGTTACATTTAGTTTGGGCAGAGGTT
This sequence comes from Euwallacea fornicatus, assembly GCF_040115645.1. Classification (NCBI taxonomy): domain Eukaryota; kingdom Metazoa; phylum Arthropoda; class Insecta; order Coleoptera; family Curculionidae; genus Euwallacea; species Euwallacea fornicatus. Next base: position 5,526,811 of record NC_089542.1, on the reverse strand, counting down.
AAAAGGAGCCGGGGGGGAGTTTTTCCATCACTACACAACATTTTAAATATTACAATGATGAAGAAAAACATGAATTATAAGTGAATTTTCAACCGACATTTTTCCAGAACCAATTCCAAAAACTTAATTAGTTTTCATCGCTGCCGGCAAAAGATAAGAGTAGGAGGATGAAAAATCGAAAACTCCAGACGTAAAAGGTTTTTCCGGTGAGGACTTTATCATAACAAAAGCGTAAGAACGACCAAAAAAAATGTCATTATTTATTTATCCTTATGAAGGCCCTACGAGACTGAACAAGGGTCCGCTAAATGGCTCGTTGTCTTAACCATTTTCAAGGGACGTTATGAGTGTACGATCAATAGAAATGCCGTTTAAGTCGTTTATGGAAATGGAGACATTTGTATGATGGAAAAGTAAAAATCCTGTCTCGTACCTACGAGTCACCGAAATAAAACGAAATTGGGATCGCTTTTGCATGGAAAAAACCGCCGCAGATGGAGTCAAATATTTCTTGCAAAGGTTTCAAAAGGCATTACGGTTTGTATTCAGATTGTGTCAACGCGTGTTCCGAATACATTTACTAAAACGTGGAAACTCGGCGACATTTATTTGATATAGACACGCCGAATGAAAGCTGATATGTGGGATCAATGCGGGAAGGAAGTTGTTTTGCGTAATTTCTGGAACAAGTCCATGAGTAATACGGGAAATTCGCAAAATTCAAAGGGAATCCATATAGTGTTAGTTGTCTATTTTTTCGGGAAAATACAGTATTTGGAAATGAAATTGGAACTAATACAATTAAAAAATTTCTTGACAGAATGGTGATTTCACATTTTTGTGTCTAGCAATATCATCTATAGAATCGTAAATTTTTCTTGACAAGATGACGAAAAGTAACATTCTTCTCGAAACATATCTCAACAAATCTTAACATTTCAACCGTATTGGTAGTCGGTTCTTGTCGAAATTAAATGCTAGTTTCAATGCTTATAGAGGATATTTATACCAATATTTGAGTGAAAATGGAAGATGAAACACTAACTTAGCCGTTTCCAAAGTCATTCAAAAAAAGTCTGAGATGAAAGAAAAGTTTCAAATTCCAATCATGCAGGCCTCTGATTGAATTTTACATTTTCTAGGGTTTTTCAAACTTGAACTTTGATCCTCATTGCCTCAAATTTAAATTGAGCGGCAATATTAGAGTTTATACAGTGTAATTGAAAACAGCGTCCAACGAAAGTGGAGAAGAAAATCTCAATTTTAAGTGTTCTAAAATGTTGATAAAATAATAGGAATAAACCTGATTTTTCTAATCTATTACGAATCGCTATAATAAATTTCAAACCTGTGCCACTGGTTAAGATCGACTTTAGTACCAATTGTGAAGCTTATCTAGAAGGTGTTCGATATTAAAACCTTTAAACCACTCAGTAATATTGCTTTCTATTATATTAATGATTCTTTTCGACGGTTAATTCCTGAGATTTACTTTCCCTACTAAATAAATCGACCCGACAGGCATTCTGTGTAGCTCTTCTACTACAATAAACCTATAAAGGATGATGCTCGAGCTAGATACGAAGTACAACGCTAAAGGTTACTTTGGTAACTACAACAGTTTGTTTCAAAGCTCTTCCTGCGCCATGTCAAGAAAACCAGACTAATTTGAGTTAGTTTTCGTAAACCAATGGATGTCGCCACATCTGTTTTGAATTAAGCTGTAAATGATATCTTACTACTCCAGAAGAAAAATGCTTCCTCTAAAAGATGAGAGATCAGTTTCTGTGATAAACGTATTTTCGTTTTGCGACTAGTTAAACTCAGAGAAAGGAAAGGTAGACAGAAGAATATTAGGCCAAGTAATTAAATAATTAAAAGTATAGAAACCCACGAGTTTCACGGAAAATTCCTTTTTTCTCCGCGTTTACTTTGTTTAATAATTGTAATAATTATAACTAGACGATTCTTGGAGAAAAACACTGACTTAATTGAAGAACTAAATTGCTACGCCAGTTGTTTCCAGAGTTTATTCCTATTGGCTTACCAACATAGTTGCACTCTATTGAATTATCTAAAAATTAAACATCAGTTTTGAGGCTTATAAAGGATACTTGAATCTATTTTTTAAGGCGACTAAATAACCGGGTTGCAATTCTAGATGTTTTTAAAATTTCTCAAAATCAACTGGAATAAAAAAATTACTCTTCTGGTTTTTATACACCTTAGGGATACAATTCTCTATCCCTTTGGTTTAAATAAAAATTGAGTACCAATTTTTATACTCATGGCGTCCTTCGCGTCCAACTCAACACCAAATGCCTCTGGTCTAGTAAAAGATAAATAATAAAAGAAGGAAACGATTTTTTACATTATCCACTTTTACATATTTGCTTCTTAACAAATTGGCGAGGTACTTTTTAAAATAATTTCACCGTACGGTCGTTTAAGGTTTAAATTAGAATAAATTCGGATTTTCTCCATATCAAATCCGGCCGCGAAAGAGTGGTTTGGAGTTAATAAATAAAGGGCATTGTCTCTTGCAGCCCTGGCATGGCTACATTGAATTTCTTTGAGTTCCGGCTTAATTTTTCAGCTAAAAGAAAGGCCTAATTACCGTTTTGACGCGCGGCCCACCATAAGTGAGAACAAAGGAAAGGTTAAAAATAAATTAACTCCCCAGACAGATTTTTAACCACCCACGCTGTCGCTGATTCTCTATTGTGTTTCCAGGGAGAAATTTATTGCCAATATTCCGGGCGTAGCGAAAATAACTCACACTAGTCCGGCAGCCCTTTCATTCCATTCATTCGCCTATAAATTGCTCAAATTCAATTTCATTCCAGATACAGAGAATCAAACGACGTCCTACAAATCAGAGAAGTTATTGTCCTGCCGGAAATAAGTTCGGATATACAAGAGGTTCAGTGGTATGCGGTCACGCCAGCCCGCAGGATTACGTCGGTGAGAGTGCTAAATTTCGGCAGGGAAAGGGCCTACACCCTCAGAATAGATGTGGCGGGAAATGAGGCTCAAGCTATTTTGAGAATCCCTCCCAACTACGATCCGAGAATTCTGATTGAAGCCTATGGATTTTGACACCCAGATATGATGAGATTCCTGTTAACACCTCTCCAAAGTGATTGAAAAATATACAATTTCCATTTGGTTCCTCCCTAAGATATTAATAAATTTTTCTATTCCTACGAGTATCTTTTCTTAGGTGCTCAAAAAATTCTAATGTATATTACCGTTGTTTAATTTACGAGTGTTACTACTTAGGGCAACAATTAAAAAATATATATAAAAATACGTTTTTGTGGAATTTTTATTTTTCCGAACGTCCTCTATGGCTCCATCGGTAGACCTCTGTTTCTTTAGCACACAAGTCCGACATTGTACAATATGATACACATCTGGCAAATTACAGAAAATAAAATTCGTTAAAATAGAAGGTCGCTTTGGGGAGCTACAAAATTTACCTTGGTTCTGCAATTTTTATTCTTCCGCAACTTCTCGAGTGGATGATCATTACGCCACTATTTCCTTAATAGCCAATCAGAAAATGTTGCTGAATACGGTCAATATCTTGGCAGAAAAGTCGGTTTTCTAAACATTTGCATTTAACGACTCCACTCGAAACTAATACCTTAAGAACCTGGGATTTCCACATACTCCTAAATCCAAAAAGAGCTAATCAAATGTAACTTATTTAATTAGCAAGAAACTTCTAAAAGAGTAATTAGCAAAAGAGACTTCGCTAAGGGAAGGTGAAAGGGTTGTTATTTTTCTCTTTCGGGGTTGGGGCGGTCTTGTTTTAGGGTAATCAGCCTGGAAAAGGATCTCTTAAGCAGCGGCATTAACTTCTCGCCATCAGGACTTTGTTTGGAAGCTTATAAATTGGATGAAGGCCCCGATAAGAAACTTTGAGGCTGATGGAACAATGTTGGTTTTAGAACCCCAATAAAAGGAAATCCGTGACAGAAAGCAATATATAAAATGCTTAAGTCATTTTCACATTGTTCACACAATTTGATAGAATTTGTTGATAATAGAGTAATTTTAGTAAATAAATTGACATGCAATAGCACAATTAGTCTTTCCTATTGTTCGCACCTTTCGAGGTGTATTTGGAAAAGCTTTAATCGTTGCCAAAGAACTCATTCTAATTGGAAAAACTGCTGGTACCACAGTGGCGGAACTAGGTATCAGCGAACTATAAAATATAGTACCGAACTGCCTAGCTGTAATCTGCCTACAATTTTCTCACCATTAATAAATTATAAAAAGAGACGATTTTTATTAAATTTAGTGCAAATTATTACGTTATAAGGTTTAAATATAAGTTAAAACACTTGGTGATAATTACAGTCACCATAATATCAAGAAGACTTTGTGCGAATTAAAAAAAATATTATTTATTATCTTTTTGGATAATCATTACAACTATTTATCCTATTTATCAAAATTATATAGGTATTACATTGAAATTAGTAGTACGTGAAACACTTACATGAATTTTGTGTAAGTGAACCCTAACTAACTATCAACGGTGGATCTAGCCATAGGTGCATCATTGAGCATAATACCGAATTCTCCAATTATATGTTCCACACTTACTTTCTCAGCATTATAAAATTGTTAAAAAGAGAATTTTAATTATATTCAACACAAAATATTAAGTCATAACGTTGAAATACAAAGTAAAACGAGAGCAATAAAAAATAACATTCACCATAATATCAAAGTTTGGTGTGATAAAAAATATTCAAATTACTACCCATTTAAATGTTTATCTATCTTACATTAGTAGATCTAGAAGTAAGAAAATAAAGTAAATAAGAAGTTAGAACACAACTGAAACATACATTCCTGTATGCAAACTATACAGGATAGAGACTGTGTTCTGCATACATTAAGTTGGCAACGATCAATCAAAAGAAGCTTTTCATTACAATAAAGCAGCATTTCTAACTTGTTTTTAACCAACTTCGCCCCTATATACATCGTTAAACAAAACGTGAAAGTTTTCCTTAGCCGGCAAAATTTTCTGCTAAATCACAAGGTTCATAAATCATGGGCAATTAGCAAAGGCATTTCATTTTTCCTATTTCACTGTTAATGGAATTTTGAATGACTCTTAATTCCACCTCGTGCATATTTAATAATGTCATTTTTAATTTGGAAAAGAATAAAATATATTGAATTTTTACCATTCTCCATTAATATTGAATAAGGGTACATGTAATAATAACGCCGCAGAACCGAGTTTGCGGTATTATAATAATTAAGTTTTTCCGAGTTTAAGCTGTTTGGAAAAGTTTGTAAACCTTCCACGCAACCCCCTAAAAGTTTACTCTTTGAGAGGCCTAATTTGCATGACGGAGCACGCAAGTTTAAAGTCTGTAAATAACCGAATTCTTGGAGTCAAATTTTGCGGCTGGTCGATAATTGCCTTAAATAATTGTTGGTAAAGTCCCCTATTAAAACTTTATTCAAAAATAAAAAAATATATATACTCAACGAATGGTAATTTCGGGTATCAGAAGAAAATAAGTACACATTTTAGGGAACGATGCCAGTCACTTTTTGATGGAGTGTAAACGGATTTGAATAATGCATAACAAATTAGGAATTTGTTTCCAAATACGGAAATTGGAAAATCGGTTATTGTTGTTAATCCCCAAATCCCTAATATTTCATTATGCTATGCTAATTTTAAGCCTCCACTTTCAAGTTCTACTTATCCAACCCAGACATCAAGGTTTGAGAGGTTTAAGAGACGTTACCTCCTTTTAAAATGTTTAATCTGGGGAATTTTACGTTTAAAATGTGTAATAAAAATCCCGTTTTAAAACTGATACCTTAAGATATTAAAGAATCAGGTCTGGTTGCCTATGCACAACTGCAAGCTCAGCATGGTATGTTATGGAAAATTTACAAATTGTATTGCAATTTATGGCCTATTATTGGAACCACTGACTGGGATTTTAGAATACGTGAAATCGCCTCAAAACTTCGTTTTGTTCCAGTTTCTTGAAGTTTCAACAATTCAAGTTACACCTAACAAACTAACATTTCCCCAGGAAAATACACTAGATGCAAACCAGCGGAATTGCCCATGTAGTATGTGGATGTATGACAGTCTAGCTGAATATCGCATACGACAAAATTATGTTTAAATTGAAGTAAATGAAATGCTATAAATATTAATTAACTTAATGGATATCGGTAATGTCATGAATCTTAATTGTACGGTCCTAATATTATTTGTCACAGTTGTGTATATGTGTAGAGTCACTAACGATTTAACAATTATTCTTAACATGCATTAGTTTACGTTTTTGGGGCAATGTTTTAAACAATTATAAAAAAAAATCATAACTTTCATGATAAAAAATCTATAAATTGCTCGTTGAAACTGCAGAAATGGAAATTTCAGAAATTCAAAAAATTCAATTTTCTGAAATATCCTCGTTAAATTAAGTCAAGTAAAACAAAGCTCGCTGAAACTGCAATATTAAATGACATTTAATATAGGAATTTATTCCGAAACATCCCTCTCAATCCCTTTGTGAGCCATCCATAATCTAACAGGGCAATTTGCTGTCATCCAACTGGGAGGTAAATTCCGGACTATAGTCGTAGGTCGCGTCAGTCGAGGGCTTCGGACAGTGACAAACTGGTCCACAAAGGTATTATTTATTGTAAGGGACCTTATTTTCTAATTTACAAAACCCAATTACTTGGTCCCAATTCAATAATGAGGCTAATTATTGCTTTCGTGACTACAATGATCCTTTTCGCTGAGGTTGAAGTAAGCTTAACAAAATACGAGCGATGACAAATATTAATTATTATTCCAACAGGATTTTGTGGAATGGAACAATATAATTGTGAAACCATTAAATTCGACAGAAGCATCTTTCCTATTTTCATTCCGCTCCTGATTAATTCGAATTTGAATATTTGATACGCATATATTTGCTGCCTTCATTTATCATCGCAAATGGAACTTGAATAGAATGAGCATTTGCAGTGCACGCCTACATGTATCTGCTACTTACATCATTAATTTATTGGTTTTATTTCTTTTAAGTACCTTAGTAGGTTATTCCAAACAAAGCAGGGCAAATTGGTCCATACACTCTACGTTTTTTTGGCATATTCACATGTCACAACAATTATTATTATTGGTCTTTTATACATCATACACTAAAAGAACATTTTTTGGGGACGGAACTTGCACAAACAAATTGGCAACTTAGTCATTCTCAATGAGGACCATCGCTAAATGATCCATTTTGCATGGAAATGAAGTAGTTTTTGCATCATCGAAACTTTGGGGGTTGCTCGCGTCTATTTTGGAGGGTGAATTTTGACAGAATCCCAACCTTGACACAGGCCCGCGCGGAACTGGAATCCAGAGAAATGGTCTATTTGGAGCGCAAATTGTGAAACTTTTACGGCGCATCGTGCACATGCGTCTTCAAGTTTCACTTAATGTTAGATTTCTTATTTTAAAAGTCTAATGTAAAAGTTGGGATTTTGTTGTAAAGTGCTGTTAGCAAGATGAACGACAACTTTAATTAGCTATTTCCATGCGAACTTTAGGAGATTTTAATAGGTATAGCGTGAAAACCGGTCATATTTTACAATAATTGAGGTTTGCATTATTACTTCTGATGGGGTTTGCGCTGATTTATACGTATTTAAAGCAGAAACATGCAGTAATTTTAACTGCGAATACATTATTTCATATACATTGCATGGTTACGTTGTCAAGAAGCAATTTCTTCATGCTCTGGAGAAGGATGATTTTGTGTCAAAGATTTTGATAATATTTTTTCGACAAACTCATTACAACATCGATTTCCAGAGTTTAACAATGATTATTGCCTATTTGTGGAGTGAACTAAATATATGTTTAATAACTTATCATTATCTTTAGTTGTTTTCACACGCAAATATATCTTAGTGGCTTAAATCCATCGTCAAACTGCCAACAAAGAATCGGTAAACTCATGATATTCTGGCGAAGACATTTCTACAATAAATTTTTTTGAGAAGTATTCAGATCGATTTCAATCAATTCAATCCACTTATTTTCCAATCTTATTTAGACACTTTGAGTCGATACCTTCAACATTAATTCTTATAATTTGGTTAGCATGATTGCAATTATATCGGAAAAGCCTAATTTAGATTATTTATTTAATGTCCTCTCTATTATGATTTTGAAACTTGATGCTAGTAATATGAAGTATATTGACATTTTGGCGAAGGAGGTTTATGTTGCAAAATGAAGTATTTATGGTAAGGTTTATATGATAAATATTGTATTATATTTAGTAAAGCATATCGTTTCAGTACTGGCAAAAACTACTTTTAATCTAATTCGCTACTAGTAAACCTATCCCGTATAAACTCATCTTTCCCTTTGATGAGGATACAACTTTAATTTTTTTTTCACAGCACAGCCCATAATTAAAGTCCCACTTAATTGAGTGTGACGCTTCGATCTGCATAACCCAAAAAGGCCCTAATGTGCTTCTAATGGCATGCGACAGCAAGTCAATTTGAATAACAATATAGAAAAATCGAACAAAGAAGCTGTTTTGGACATGCAATGCAGAATACATTTTTTGGAGATTTAAATTACTATGGAGATTTCGGAAGCGATGGCATTTCGGTCCTAAATTGACTTGTCAATCATTGGAAAATGGATGGAGGCATTAATGAAGTTCACCTAAAAATCGATTATTTTGAGTGCATGTTTAACTTTTTAATAAACACAAAACAGCACAAAAGATTTAACTTTCATAAAATTCAATTCGCAGCGAGTCAGTTCCTCTGATTAAAATCCAGACACGGTCTGCAAATCCGAATCTTATCCCTCTGATTTAGTTCCTGTCCTGTTCAGTCCTCTAAGTTTACTTGATAAGAACACATCCTCGGAGCCTTGCGAGGGTGTAAATTAACTTGTCGGTCCCAGCAAATAATATTAGACTTCCTGATACAAATTTATTTCGTTACTCGGAAATGGATTGGACGATCAAGATAAAAGTCCTTCGAGTACTAGAAAACTTGAAATCTAAATGGTAGTTATTGAAATATACCAGACATGTTTTGAATAAATTCATCTGTGGTTTGTGGTTAGTCAGTTGTTTGCTACTAAATAGAAAATAGCTTAATCAAAGCCCCACGTTTACAGTTCACCACGTTCTGCGAGGTAGTTTTTTAAGGATCACCAGTTATAACGATTCAACCCTTTTGAAGAGGGTTGGGACTCGCTTATCTCCCTGAATTGTTTTGCCGAAACGAATTGTCATGGATTTTATCTACACGCACAAAATGCGGTAGAATTGCCTGCCAAGTGGCATCTATTTACCATTCCGGAATAATAATTAGGCCTTTGTACACGAGTAATTTCCTGCCACTTTCCTGCTATCTACCCGCATATCGTATGTGATTTAAGGGTTACTATAGATGTAAACTGTGTAGTGGTGAATATACAGGGATTCCCAAGAAAGACGTAACCGCATTTTTGAAATACTAACGTGAAAAACTAAGTTACGTGGTGTAATCTCTAATTAAGAGTAAGTTTTTTTCAATATGTTTCTCAAAGGGAGGAAAAACTGCTAATTAGAGAAGAGGTTAAAGCTCCTCTTCTCCCTCTATCTGGAATATTATACACATAAACAAGAAACGCTTGCCCCCCCAAGTTATCAACGAGTTAGTTGTCTGGTCGGGTTATTCTAGAATGCCAAAGGGACAAATTGTGTCGTAATTACTACACGTGAATGTATTCCAGTTTTTGGGCGTGTAATCGTACAACGCAATCTGAAACGTGCCCCAAACTCTAAAGTTTGTTAATTTATTTATACAGGATCCGGAGAACAATCTCTGCAAAGTAGAATGTAGATTAATGGCAGTCATAAACAGGGGTCTCGGATGACACGATGAGGCCTATGTATATACCTACAACATTTTGCCAGTATGGTTAAAACTCAAACGTTTACGTTTTGATATCGTTAGTTTATGCGAAATAAACTTATTTTCAATAAAATATCGTTATTATGGTGTTCTCGGGAAGCCTTTGCAAAACGGGTAAAGCATATTTTAGTGAGGACATGACATGGCCACGGCTCCGTGAAAATAAATGCGTCTATAAATTCAAAGTGGTTAACGATAAATCGCCCCTTAAGTCCTTTTTAACATACTTTTCCCATATTGACTTTGTAAATAGGCGCTGGATACATGCCAAATGTAAACGCCATTGTTAAAATGCAGAAAGGGTGAAATGTAAGTCATCCCCTTGATTTCATTTTTTCCAAGGTTAATTGTCCACTAAACATTGTCCTTCACCATATTATCAAGAATTCCTAAGAAATATCGATCTTAACTCAATAAAAATGTTTAATTCTTTTGCCGTTATATAAAGAGTAATCAACAAAATGAATAGGCGATGAATCAGACACTTGGGGAGTGGATTAAGCATTTGCTGTTTACCATGAAACTTTTGATGAATAAATAACTCCTGGTGAATGTATCCTAGACATATCTCTGATATTTATTCACCTACTTGAGGGATTTTTTAATGATCGCCCTGTATTACATTACGCTAGTCAGTAAATTTATTTAGTATATTGTGAGGAATGTGAATTCACAGTTCATTCATTGCTTTAAATTCATATTTTATTTAGATCTAGAGAGGAAAAACTCAAATACCAAAATTCGCAAAGGGCAAATTAGTTTCGCTGTTACAGATCCCAGCAATTTTATAAATGAAAATTCGATCGCAAACATTTTCCGTGTCCCAAAATTTTCTTTTGGAAATTAGGAAAAAGCATCGACAAACGTTTACCAATGATTAATTTAATACCCTTCACGAGAATGTCAAGGAGATTTAAAAATCTTTCTCGTCAGAGTGATGAACTAACTACACGACTCGCAGTTTTATTAAGTTTGGTTCTTTAGTTGCATGGGTTTTCCACTCGATATATTTCCAATAAGCACTTTTGTCTGATAACTAAAGGTTCGCGATCATTTTGACTTCAGTTGGTTGACGTGTCTGAGTGAGCAAATGGCTATGGTATCTTCTACTTCAAACTTTGAGGCTAGATACTTCTTTTAGTTGTAGTAATTTATGTATTTCTCTCGTCCCTTCTGAGTGATAACCTTAGCTCTCTCTCGGACAAGTGGGCCAACGAGACCATTATGGCCTTTCTGTAGCGGTTGCTCATAAATCTTCGATATGTTTAGCAATTCCGACCCTCAAGTTATAGTCCTGTAAAGTAACCAACATCCTCGCTGATCATGGAATTTCGCTAAGTTGGCTTTCGATAAAGACGAGCTTCATCCACAATATAACTTAAGTAACATAACTATATTAAGTCTTCCTCCTGTGGGGTTTGCTTGTCTCTATAGGAAATAGTCATCCGACTCATAGGTTTCTCATCACTCCTTTCGAGCATGAAAATTTTCCTTTCCTTTGACATTATCACAAACATTGAAGTTTGCTTTATATAAATCTCTTCCATGAATTCCTCTTTGCTAGATTCTTCCACGGAAGTCTTGTTCAGACTAATAGCACTAAATATTTATGTCTAGTCTTTGTTTTATTTCAAAGTGGTACTTTGCTAGTCTAGTATACGATCTCGCAATCCGCGGATCTTTTGTTCTGTTGACATTCAGACAAACTCTCGTTTTTAACTTTTTATTACCTCCAACAGCTTTCGAAGAATGTCATGTGGTCATCTCTCGTTTCTCGCTAGTAAGTAAAAACATGTGTCGTGGATTTACCAAATATCCTTTCTCCATATGTGATTAACACTCATTTTCTTTTGTAGACTTGCCACTAAGTTTTCCGATATTCTTATAAATGGCATAATAGAAACTTCCTTCGCCAAAGCGTTAAGAATTTCTTGTTCGGTATCTTGACAATTTGGCAGAGATACTCAAAGGTGGAGGTCTTAATAGGGCCTTTTGTTAATTGATTTTCTCGTAATAGTATGTTTCTAAATACTTATATGGTTATTAATAATAATTAATTAATTAATTAATTGTTTGTGCTGTAATTTCCCAATACATTTTCATGTTATATATTTTCTGCGAAACTATTGAACAAATTGAGTGTCATCGAGCTATAACAAAATTTATTATTCAATGACGATCTTAATATGGCATTAGCAAACTGTTTAGGTTATTCCCAAGGTTATTTTACTCTGCGAACTTTCAAACTCCCAATTCCACATTCCCTTGAGACCCCAGGGATTAATTCTAACCTGAAGCTATAATTCAGTTTTCAAAGAAACTATATGCGAGCCTGATTAAGATCCTCTGCGGATTCGCGAAGCCGAGATACGCAATTTTAAAGCGTGTATAGTATGCGATGTTTTGCGAATTAAAGCAGGAAAAGTTTCCTCATAATTTAATATTATCAACAGGAAATGAATGGTTTCTTGATATGTTGAGGGACAGTGTTGGTCTGGCAGCAATTTGAAATTACTGCAACATAATGGAAAGTCCTTATAATTTCTATCATGGCACTTCTGGTCCTTATCTAAATATAGGGTTTCTCACAAATGCTGTTTCATGGCAATGCATCATTACCTGGGTCACCGTCCTAATTATAGTGGAATTTGGGGGGCCTGTAAGTTTGGCCACATGGCGAACTTTTCCATATCCACATACTTAGCCAAAATTTGACAAGACTCAGGTTACGCGATTCGAAAATATTAGGATATATTTTGTGTGTATCATGTATGATTGATGCATGCAGGATTTATTTTAAATATTCTAGAATTTTTCACTGTCCATCAACGTGTTAAATTAGGTCGGTAACTCATTGTAATCGGTGCTTTCTAGTGTGTTACTGTATTGTGGCTTTTTCTCTGATATATCTTTGCAAGCGGTAGCTGCATAAGATTTTAAATGGAAAATCGATGTATTGGCAATAACGAGCACAAGTCTGGAACAAGGCACATCCTCAATATTAGCAGTATAAGTTTCGAGATAAGTATGCCTTTCATAAATACTGTTGTACTCAAAAAATAAGGCAAATTTATTTTTAAACCGAAAACTTTTTATCTCTTCTTTCAAATAAATTTCAATGTCTTCAAAATGCTCCCTATCTGGCACAATGCATTTAAGCCATGATTTTTTCCAACCCTCGAAACGGTCAGGGAAGTCTTTTTCCGGGATGGTCTTCAGAATTTTCTTCGATTCAGCTTTTATCTCCTCAATCGAATCGAAACAGTGTCCCCGGAGCGGTCTTCTTAAACTGCTTGAAGTCCAACGGTGCTAGATCAGACGAGTACGGTGGTTGCGGGAAATAATATGTGTTGAGTTTTTGGTAAAATATTCTCGAATAACTAATGCAGCCTCGGACAGTGCATTGTCATGGTGTAAAAACCAAAAATTGTCTACCCACAATTCTGGTCTCTTCAGACGAATAGTTTTGCGCAAACGACGCATAACGCTCAAATAATATTCCTTGTTAACAGTTTGATCTGGCAGAAGAAATTCACAATCCACAACACTTCGACAATCTAAGAAAGAAAATCGGGCATAGGAAAAAATTGAAAAACTCACTTTTCCATGTTTACAAAAACACGTACAGCTCTACATCAATTAAATATATTGATATAAAACCTACAAAAAACAAAAATTATGATTTTGAGGTATCCGCTAAAATAAAATGAAAAATTCACCTTATTTTTTTTTATCACAGTAGTGTGCACGGAGCCAGGAATATTGCTCTGAAATAGGCCGTCAGGAGTGAAATCCAGTTCCTGCAAGTCAGGACTTCGTCAATCACCGTGTCCATCATGCTTGTTTAATGAACAATATATTTAACGAGAATGACACGTACGAATTTCAGTTAAAAAGAGCCTATCTGGATGGGATTGTTTCCGAACCGATTTCTTGCGGCTTAAAGAGCATTTTCCCTATCGATTTGATGTCCTTTTGGACATGTGAAGCTCGTGACCAACCCCCGACAAAAAATTATCTATTAGTCCAGATTTTGCGAGATAAAAGTAGTCGGAGAAACCCAATATTATTTGTCAAATGTTGGCACAAGCAGGTTAATTGAGTCTTTCATGGGACCTCCTTAAAGGGACATGACTTTCGAAATGCGTTCTTCTTATCGGTTCTCGGTTCGGATACCGTACGACTAAATTACGTCTCGGGCTAATTTCGGAACTCTGTTGTTTTCCCATTACAGTTGACTGCTTTTTTGATTGAATATAAAAGTCTCGCTAAAGGGCTTTTTATTCCAACAAGTTTAATGGCAAGATAAAACGGAAACAAACGATGGCTTGACATTAAAATCCAAGACTAATGACTTTAAACAGCCTTTTGCGTCTTTCAAGTTCGGGTAAAAAATATACTCATTAACCTAGTTAAATGTATCCCGGGAAATCCAATATTATTTTGTTAAACCCTTAGGCTAGACAGATTAACTGACCCTTACTTTCGAGGACCCGGGGCATCTTATCCGATCCAAAGCAAAGATGTTCAACAAGAAGAAGATTTAAGACCCGAAAGTTTTGAAAGCCATTAGGAATTTCTCTCCTTTTTAATTCGATTTCAATAACAAAAAAAAGAGATTTTAATCGCGTTTCACTAGGGAATTTTCAAAATTCAGCAAACATTTTATTCATTCGAGGATGATAATTGAAGAAAAACTAAATATGTTGTAGCTGAAACAATAAGCCCCTGCAGTTGCAGAATTTTTAATTCAAAAGTGGAAAGGCAAACAAGCGCGAAAATGGTGTATAGGGTGTCTTATCCCGCATGCCACCCTCGTCCGAAATCAGTTTAACTACAGAGCTAGAGCGGTGGAAAAGGGGATGTAAACACGATAGCTAATGAACAAAAATGTAGGGTAACAGAAGACAAAAATATTTCAGAGAAAAGAGTTTAAAATGATATAGGGGAGGATTGTGATTCAGAGGCATTGAAAGTACTTTAAGCTTTCAATTTAACATTACAACATACCATCGATACAATGAACATAAGACTTCATTCAAGTTTCAAATTTAAAAACCATTAAAATCAATCTATAGAATTACGTGCACCATCTCTCCTTCAGTACTCTTACTGAACCTCGACCCATGGACTCATGTTACAGGTTTCCATAAATTTGTGATATTCTATTTCCTTTACTCGTAAACTGTCATTAAAAACAAAGATGATTTCCACGTGTAAAGTAACCCATATAACTATCGATTGATTCCAATTACATATTTGATTTTATTTGATGAACTACATATTGATTTACGCCCAACAGAAAACTGTGGATGCCGCAATGTTAAGTCTATCTCTAAGAGATGGCATCGTCTTTCCTAATAATTTGCATTTAAATATATAGCTGGCATACGATGAGTGATATCGGCCAGAAACTGAAATATCTATCAAGGTTTGTACTACTTCGCATGGCAATTTCCCAACCTATTAAATTATGACACTGATATAAAATTGATGCAATTATTGTGTTATAAATATTTTTTTTCAAAATAGACTTAAACTGATTTTCATGTAATATTCATGTGGACCATATTTTTATATTATCATAGGCCAATAAGACATTTCCTTGAGAATTGCAGGGAACTGCCTTGAAATTAATACAGTAAACCTTCGTTAAATCGTACCGTTGTACTATTTTTAACATGTAGCAAATATTTGAAACAAAAATGAAATCATTTTTCGATTTTACATGCTGTTCTAACCCCAAACTTTTCGGTAGTTTTTGATTCGAAATTACCTAGTGTATCTGCAATGATTTTGAACACATAATAACCGATTAATACTGTATTGCTGAATAATCAAACTGTATTTACGTGACTTAAAACGTTATACATATAAAGTTTAAATATAGGTTATTATTAATTTATTAGTAGTTTTAAAAGTGTAGGTGAGTAGCCAATTGAACTGCAACGATATTGTTTTCATTAGTATAATAATCTCGGGGTAAGACTTTAGAAAGTTTAAAATTCTTCATAATCATTATTTTCGATACGTTTTGTATCTAAACAGCAGCGTAAGATAATATTCATACCTTAAATTTGTTCTAAATTTATTTATGGAGCTGACAGCATTTACTTAAGCGTGCATTCACCTTAAAGTCAAGAATCTTACAAACATTTTATTTAACATCAAATTCACAGTAGTAAAAAAGCTGTATTCACCATAAAGTTAAGAATTCTTCAGTCCTAATCCTATAATATTACGCTTATACATAATTAAGTTAATTATGCGACTAAGGACCATATAATTAGCGCGTCTCTAACTTTAACTAGAACAATAAAAACTAAATTTAACATTGGTCAAATTCTTAGTTTCTATAATAACTATATCGATATTAAATCAACAGCACATTAATAATTAAGCCCTTAAAGCGTTATATAATTCTAAAATCGATTATTATTCATTTATTATTGAATTTAAAAAAATGTATTTGGTTAAAAATTAATTGGAACTACGATAGTACTACACTCTACTCAAATTTTCCGTGCGATAATAATTCTAAAATAAGACATTAGAGGGTCTTTAATAATTTCAAGTCCATCACCATCGTTATTATCAATACATTTTGTATTTAAATAGAAATAATAATAACCATGTATTCAATTTTTCTCAAATTTATTGGTGGCTTTTACCATAGACAGAATCTCTCTAAATGACCTGTACAATACTACCACTGACTCCTAAGGTCCAACTTGCCTTAGCCTAAAAGTTGCTGGTTTTCATTAGTTTCTTAAAATTACGAAAATTAAGCAAATTTTTTCAATTGAGAAATTTTTAAAGGCAGCTAATCGGATTCTACATATTGTAACAGGGTATATTTTTATTCTACCATGTAACATTTTTAAAACCATTCACTTTTGAATTAAAACAAGTTCATCTTTTATTAAAGCTTGTACTGTCTTTTTATATCAAAGTATATATCAACTTTTTGGCAATTGTATGTCAAAGACGCATAATTTTTTTCGAGTTATTTCAATAGAGAAAAAAGTTCTTTTTGAGTGAAATTTATTTTTCTGTCTCCTGGGGCTGAGTGAGTAGCTGACGGTTGGGCCTGTTCATTTCGTTTTTAGCTTCTTGAACTGACCGAAGTTGTCGGGGAACTTGGCCAACCCTAAACAAAAAAAAATGGAGAAAAAAAATATTTCAAATAATAATTTATGTTCAATAATATTTGTTTTAATTCATTCATAAAAAAAAAAATTTTAATGTTTTAGTCTTGAGTCAGGAAATTTAAATTAGGCTGTTTACCAGAATGTGAGCTATCCTGAATGCTTTCTAATTGAAGGAACTGGATCAATCTCCATACCGAATCTGTCATCTTATTTTCCGCACTCGTTAAAAATTCACAACAATTTCCCTTGATATTGACATTCGTCTACTCCGCTCTGTGTTTTGCAAAATCGTTTTTTATCATTTAATTTTTCCCCATACAACAAGCCATTTCGATCACCTTGTTGGTTTTCATAAAGCAAGTGAAAAGTGGGATATGCACTAGACCGTCCTATTAATATATGAAAAACATCCTGTGCGTTATACCCTTTCCACAATTGCGCACGCATGAGTTCGCACATATGCACATCGGTATAAATAACACGGAAGATGCAGTTATCGGGTCAGTCAATGTCGACGGGCTCGGGAAATAAGTTTATCTATGGTCTCATCATATTTAATATACCATAGATGTGGACGAACCGTTAGAAATAGAGGAGAGTAACTTTTTGAAAAAGAAAAAAGTCACAAAGAATGAAAGAACGAGGAATATATAAGAAATAACCCAGCTTCGATATTTCTCATGAGATAGATGATTGTACTAACTTTACCTTTTTTTTTAATAAAAATGGTCGTGAATTAAAAATTTACATATCTTTATTCTTGTTATGAGTGACGGCTTGAAAGAATAAGTGAGCGAAAGAGAATTTCTATCTTTGATAAATTTAAGAACATTTATTATTTGTTTATATTCGTTTGCAACTTTCACCACAAAAATGGTGAAAATATATTATTACTTAATTTTATTTTTAATGAAACCCTAATATTAAATTTTGTACGCGATTCCTTAACAATTTGACTAATGCACGAAATTTCATGATTTAATCAATATTTTTTATATTTTCATGGATTCAACGCTGAACTATTGAGCAAGTTATATGTCGTCAAATAATTTCTAGAATAAAATTAATCGCTAGTCCAACGTGAAATCTTTCATCAAAATATCAAGAATTATGAAACAGTCGGGAATTGCAAATTTATATCTCTCTATTCTTGCCTGAAGCTTGTGATATTTTTAGAAACGTTGTAATTTTACTCATTTTCCATCATTTTTCCCAAAGTAAAATGATGGTAATATTCAACTTGTGATATATTTATCCTTGTCGCGAATTTCGAAGCGAATGAGAGGGAAAGTGACAGACTGCATTCCTGATATTTTTTAATAATCACCTGTAACGATACTAATTACTTGAGGTAATTTTTCACAGAACGAGTGTTTATAAAATCAAAATTTACTAATCCATATCTGTGAAGCGCGAAACGTGAATTGACCTTACAACTTCACTCATTTTTTTATCCATTATTCCTTCTTCCATTCACATTATTATACCTTAATAGTGCTGGAACCTACTTTCTAGTATTTTAATTTTACCATTTAAAACATTTAGTGTCCAGTAGCAGGAACCTCCGGAAACATGTTGAAAAGGCAACATGTTAATATTGAATCCAATTCCGGGTTAAAAATAGAAGACAAGGAGGTGCAGTTACCGGCGACGTATGTCGTCATGAAAGTTATACCGGATATTCATGAAAAGGCATTACAATGGCTGGCCACCAAAATCAGGGGCAAAAAGACAGATGGGGGCGGAGAACTTGTTGCCATATTGCAACCCAAGTCTGAAGCCCAAGAGGTAAATAAGAATTTATTCCATCTGGAGGTTTTACGTTTGTTATTTCTTCAGGAGTACACTTTTCACATATCCGCAACAAAAATCAAACTTTTGGAAATTGCTGAAGACATTGAACTCACGAAAGTGGATTCCCAAGGAATTAGGAGGGAATTTACTGTAGCTGAGATAAATGATTGCCTGACTAGTGGAAGAACCATAGACGATCTTTTGACTTTATCAGATCGTCAGTCCATGGTTTTGCACGAATTGGAGAATATCAGAGCTTTAGAGTACGAGAAATTTATACCAGGTTTGTAATATGGATTTCTAGAAATTTTAAGGGTATTTTTTCAACTCTCGACAGGTTATCCATTGAATAAACTATACGAGAATCAAGCCATAGTCCCGTTTGCACAAAACTGCAATTTAATAACCAAAATCTATCCTTTACACGATGATGAGGAATTGAAGAAATTGGCTGGATCATGGTATATGCCGAAATTTATTAAACAACCCATAGGTACAATATGGTAAAACTTGCGTTATGTTTTGGAATTCGATTATTTCGATGTTTTGAGTATAAACGCCACGGATGATGGATTGAAAAAGTTGGAAACAGGGGTATAAATCGTATTAAGGGCCAGTGCCTTTATCAAACTTGCCTGGAAATTTCTACTTCGTTTTTGAGTAATTTCCAATCAAGTTTGCAGCAAAATTCCGAAAACCTCATATATGTGATTGCATTGAATTTCCAAATTAAATTTAAACCGCAGATTTTTTATTACACAGACCGCTCTGCTTTTAATTAACATTTTAATTGAAACGGCTGATTTTCAGCCATGGCGGCAACTACGCGTGAGGACTGTTTATGAGAATTTTGCTGGCAAAATTTAATTATTTCCGAATTTTGAACAGGTTATCGAATTATTTACGCTGTATTTGATGGATTTGAGCTCGAGAGAAGAGTTAATCGATCGATTTTGCATTATAATTGCATATAATTTGGTAAACGAAAAATCGATTTTCAGGTAGATTAGACCAAAGATTTAATGCCCGGCTTCACGCTCTAACAATAAAGGCCTAAATGAGATGGTTTAATACTCTTAAATCTCTCCTGAAATATTAACGGCAACAAGTTTAAACTGCGAAGCTATAGTATTTTATTCCCGAGCAGAATTTCCATATTTTCCCTAAACCGGATGAAACAACTATAGAAATCGTAATTTTCAGGTGATATTATGGATTATTTTGGCGAATCCATTGCCCTTTACTTCGCCTTCTTGGAATTCTATACTTTGGCCCTATCAGTTTCCGCAGTTCTAGGCTTATTGGGGTATATAATCTCGGAAACTGTCCCATTTTTTTGTGTTTTTAACGTCATTTGCGTCACGTTATTTCTTGAGGTAAGCAAAAAAAAAGTAATTTTGGCTAACAATTCTCCCTAAATCTCAGATGAAAATATGACACTTTCTCCGAACTTCTTTTAATATCGCCGGGAAACCGAAATCGTCGGCAATGGCCATAAAGGAAATTGTTTTTCGTTTAGCGAAATGCCGGTTCAACGTAGACGTGCCCTAAAATTAAATTGTTAATGGTGTGTCTGGGAAGCGGAATTGTCGGGAAAAAATTGAAAAGAACTTGAATGTCTTCGTAGGAATTTTTGCAAACAAGAAATTAATTGGATTTTAAACAGTGAACGATTCGTTTCCTTGAAAAGTTTGAAGAAAGTTTTTATTGTTTCTATAGTTAATCCAGCTTACTTTAGATTAATTCAGGCTTAAGACTCTTCAAGAAAGGTTTTAATGCCTTTTTAGTTACATCAGTTTAGATCAGGTTGATTCGTGTTAGTAATCCCGTCTTCTCGATTCAATAACTTCTTTCATTCTCGGCAGATGGCGCGAAATTGAATCAAATTGAGCCACTCTTTGATAATGCGCATTCACCATTGGTGAGAAGAAATCAGCACGTTTTCGAATTTATTTTTTTCGATGCAGTTAGAAAAATGTATATCAAGTTTATCATTATTAGTTTTTTATTAAAACACTACGAAAACCGACATTGTAAATGGTAAAATTATTTCAGTTCGACTTACTTATCGATCGATTTTTAAGTTCACTTTCACTATTTGAATAAATCAAAGTAAGGAAAATTACATGTAAAACGTCAATAGTTACCTTAGATTATATCAATCTATAAAGTTAGACCGATAAAGTCCATTAGATTGCCAAATTTAATAGTTTCTTGTGATAATAACAAATTTTGTTACTTTATACAGGGTATTTTTAATGACCTTTTTTTACACCGGTGAACACTAAAGAAGAGGTAAGAAGTAATACACTTGAAATTTTTCAAAGTCCAACAATCCATAAGAAAAAGGATAGTATCTTGTATTTTGAGACGATTGAGATTCGATTTTTGGGACATTTTCAGCAATTACTTTGTTTATAATCCGAATTAGTAGTTTTCATTTTTACAAAGATTTCTTAAACTATTGTTCCTAATAAAAAAAAAGAGGTAAAAAAAGTTAATAAAAGACATAAGGGATTAAATGAAGTTAATGAATAAAATTAAAAAATGTCATAAAAAAAATTCTGACGTAAAATATTAATAGCGACCACGGAAAAAATAACGCCTTGGAGAATAGTTTAAATAATTGTTATTTCAGTTTGTTTGTAATATTAAAATAATTGTTATTACAAGTTTTGATATAATTACCTTTACAAACAACACACAAATTCATGAAAATCGAAAAAACAATAAAACTTCAACACCTTGTAAATTACAAAGTGTTGGGGAATCTAGGACATACCTTTATATGACATTTTTTTAATAAGCTCATAATTCACTCGTTTCATTTTTTATCATCCATTAAGAAATGCTCTGTATAACAAAAAATATTCTGCTACTTGAGCTAAAATGTTTTCCCTTAAATTTGTATCCTTGTGAATTTAAATATCAAAATTTTTAGATTCAATTCATTAATCTAAAATAATTATTGTAGATTTTGCCTATATTATCAAAACTTTTGTCCATTATCACTCTGTACACTAAAGCTTTTGTTATTCGAATAATTTTTTGAGTTCAAAAACTCCTACCCCTAATCTCTCTATAGAAAAAAGCGTTGTCTCATTCAGATTTTTAGATGGTTTATTTATCAATTTCGGGAAAAATAGCTGTTGAAGTGCATTTTCTGGATCTAAATGTCACGGGAAATGTCCATAGATTCACTTCATTCGTTCGAAATTATGTAGCTGCTAGTATTATTACCATTCTTGCCTTTCAAGTCTCTGTAAAATAAAGCGTTTGCGCCTGTTATTGTTTTAACGAACTGATCAATTCGATTATGTAGCTAAAAAAAATACCGTTTCCATTCCAAGCTTCCAAAAATATCCACAAATCACTTTTATCTCCGGATTTTGAATAATAAATTTCCGTAAGACGTAGATTTTACCAAACATGACTCCTCCTTTGGCTTCATTCCTACAAGCAGTAGCTGCTTTAATACTTTTTTCATGCCTTCAGCTTTGGAAGCGAAAAAGCAACGAGCTGGCTTACAAATGGGGCACCATTGGAATGACCAGTTTAGACGAGCCCAGACCTCAATTTAGAGGTGTAATGGGTGTTGATGCTGTGACTGGAAAAGTATGTCCACAAAGCCCTAGATACATTACTTATGTTAAGGTACACTTTTATCGCCCACGATATGTGAATTATTTGTATGAAACGTTTAAATTCTAGATGTATTTAGTGTCGATTCCTGTGGTAATATTCTGCATGATCCTTGCCTTCTTCTTAATGCTTCTGTCTATTTGGGCCGAAGACTACATCAAGCAAATGGAAGGCCAAAACTACTACCTTATAATGGTGCCTAGCATCGTTTACTCGATACTTGTAATGGTGATCAGTGTATATTTCAAGGATTTTGCCGCCTATTTAACCGAATGGGGTAGGAACAAACACGACCTCACACCCTCATTTAAAATAAACAATATGGTTGAAAAATTATTTTGGGACAATTCGGGTGAATTCCAGCGTTTTCAATGGGACCAATTCAATTGTGTGGAACTATTTGGGGCACGTAAATCGGGGACAAACAAATTAAACCTCGAAATATCGTTAGTTCAATGAAAACATTTGGTTTTTGAATAAACTGCATTTTAGTAGCTAAAAGAGTATATAGCATGAAAGCTGAGTTTTCTGAGACGAAACCTTCCTAATAATTAAATCGGGATTTTAAGGTTTCAATAAATCGGGCAATTTTATTCCCATTACGATCTGGGCAGGAGGAATCGGGAGGGTCGATTAGAGCGATTTACTACACATGCCTCAAGAATTTCGATTATCTAGCACAAAAACGGACTTCTTTGTTTTAGAAAACCACCGAACGCAATCTCAGTTCGAAAGGCATCGAGTAACGAAGTTGGTGCTCTTCGAGTTTGTAAATAACTTCCTCTCATTGTTTTACATCGCTTTTGTTATACGAGACATTGATATGCTCAGGAGTCAGCTGCAGACGATGCTTATTATTTCCCAAGCCATTAACAATTTCCAAGAGGTTTTCATGCCCCTTTGCATGAACTACTATACCAAGAAGGTAATGTTCTCGTAATCAGGGTGTCACTGTGAAAAATCGATCGATAACCTTATCTAATTGCATAATTTTCCAATAAAGACGGAACCATCTTTTCCAGTCTCAAACTTTGAAACAAAAAAGCAACAAAAAGTCGGATCTCAAGGCAGAACAGGAAAAAGCAGTGGAAGGAAGTTTTCCTTTATTAAACATCCCTCAGCTGCAGCCCGACGATCCGAGAATAAAGCAGGTAAAGTTTTTCTCCTATTCAGAACTTTCCATTGGTGAGTGGAAATTCATTATCTAGGCCCCGCACTCCATTAATACGCCGATCTGAGAAATGGGATAATTAGAGTGTTTTGCTTTAATAGACTTCTAATTGATCGACGGTTTAATTTGTCTTATAGATTTTATTGGAAGCTCCGGCTTCTAATGGGATTTCGATTTATGTGATTGACAAATTAATCACGTTGTTTTAACTGGTTTTCCATTCAAATCGCACAATTTCAATAGTTTTTGCTTTAAAGAGTATTGTTATTTTTTTTTATTGTTAACTGATTTTAATCGAAATCTGGATCACTCGTTGATTCCGAAATATCAACACATTTTCGCTTTTTAAGGAACGATGAATGATTTGACTCGAAACGCAATTAAATACCCCAAAAGACATTCAATAAGTTGTAAAACCTTAGTCAGGCATACGTTCCGACTGCGCCAAAACTCCTGGCCCCTTTCAAAAATTCAATTTTTCATTTTCAAATTTTGACTTCATATACAGGGTGGGTTATTTTAAGAATATATATGCTAATATCTTGAAAATTATGCCGACAACGAATAAATACAAAAATACGTCTACTACAATATGATGTGGAAAGATGATTGACGGTATGACGAACTACCCTCTACCATATGCACTTCAATCACCTAAGTCATTTTTTTTTAAACAAAGCGGGAATGGTTGCGACATATCGTCGGGAAACATTTTCAACAAATTTTTCAGTGACACCAAAGTTTTTAGAATTCCGCCCTTAAGTGTATCCAATCGTGCCTAAAATGAAAAATCCATGAATAAGACGCCTAGGCGAAGAATTCAATAGTTTTCAATCAGTAATAAATAATAGAGCTGACAATTGCAAGTCTTATTACAATCCAATCAAAACGTAAGAATCACCGCTCAAAATTAATATTTTTTTATAATAAGTGTTCGTTAATTTCCATGCAAGTGTACAAACAATATTCACATTTTTGACACACATGAATAAAAGTTTCCTAAGGAATTGCACGACACTCAGTAATAATTCGGTGCCTTAACTCATGAATTATTTCTGATTGGGTTTTGAGCACTACAAATTTCAAATGTCTCCATAAAAAAAATCTCAGGAGGTGAGATCAGGTAATCTAGGGGGCCATTTTATTGCTCTTCCCCCTCTGGTCCATCTTGAGGAGTAATTGTTATCCAATCATTGCCTAACAAGAAAACAAAATGTGCAGGGCCTAATCTGGTTGAAATCTAAATAATATGTCGTACAGTTGTAATTCGCTATTTTCACCTTTCTGATTTTCTAACTCATTGATTCTCAATGATTCAATTGCATTTTCTAAATGGTCAAAGTAGATTTTACTATTCAAATTACCGTCAATAGACAAAGGTCCTATGATAGCATCTGCAAGAATCCTGGCCCAAATATTCAGTTTTTGTGAATATTGAGTGTTTCTTTCTCTTATAACATAAGGGTTTTGATCACTCCAAATTCTACAATTGGGCTTATTGAGAGTACCACTCAAATGAAACGTGCACTGAAGCAAACGTTTAACAGTGGTCGGTCTGGATCATATCCATTCAGTTCGTGATGAAGTTGAATTTTGTATGGATGAAATTTATGTCATTTTAAAACTTTTCGGATCGATGGCAGTTGATGGTCTAGTTAAAATGGATATTTGACAGGGAGACAGTGATAGATTTTGGGCAAATTGTCCAAGAATTTAAACTTTTTGTATTCCCCACAGAACCGATTTCTACACATTTCTGGACTAATTTCCTAACGTAGAAAGAATTAGTATTCGTTCCAGGATATCGCTGGCGAAATATTTCTGTGGGTCGTAAGAGACAACATTCCTCGGCATCATAAATAAAAACGATTTGAAGATGTTTCGCAATTGAATAAACCATGTTTCGATTGAAAATTTGCAAGAAAAATCAGGAAGTGAAACTCGGGTAATAAACAGGATTCGACGATTCACTTGGTAGAAAAAGATTCATAAATACCGATAAAATAAAAATACCTAATTTCTTACATTTAATATTATATTAATTTTTTGATAACAATATGCGCCGAGAACGTGCATATAACGAATATCCATTATCAAAAATTATTAATATTGAGCGGCAAATCTTACGTTTTGATTTAGTTACAATTCAACTTTCAATGAAGTAACAGTTTTAGTACTTATTCCTGATTGAAAACCATTTAATTCTATGCCTAAGAATCTTGTTCGTGAATTTTGCTCGAAGTTTAACTTTCTAAAAAGAAGCACTTTGTAGATCTTTACATTCATTTGTTAAATTAAATCATGTAGATTCTAAACATTAATGTATCTGCAAAATTTCATGATGATATCTGAAAAATATACCTGCTGCAAACAATAATTTTTGTTTTCAAAATCTAAAGCTTTAAAATACTTATTTCGTTACCGAAACTTTAAAAAGTGCAAGTTCATATAAACTTTTCTCATCATTTTTCCAAGTTCTATTGTCTATTAAATATTCCCGATTAAAACCTGAAAAACCTTGTACAGGGTGATCCTCCGAAAACTTTCCACTGAAGTTTTCATCTTAAAAGTCTCATAATATAGAAAACACGAAAAAGCTCGGACCCGTTAACTTTAATTTCAAGGGAGCCATATTTCTTTCGTATAATCATTTTCCCAGGTTTAACCTCTAAGTGGGGGTGACTTTCTCTCTAAAAATCTGAAACGGAAAGGAGAATCATGTTGTTGATCATTTTAAAGTGTATTCAATGCCGGCTAATTCTGGAAGATCAGTTCTTCAGAAATTAAGGTTTAAAGGTAATCTTATCGATTTCACTTACCAATTATTTTGAATTTATTAAATGTTGAAAATGAACATCACCGTTCTCCATACAATAACATTAGTAGAGATATTGTTCAAAGTGCTCTCTAACATTATTGAACATCTGGCCCAGTACGTCTCTCCTTTCGTTTTTTTCCTTCATTTCAATTACAGTAGAGACGTCTTAGGTATTGATTTTATGTATTTATCAGTGGCGTAGATTCCCTTTAAATATTTTCACAAATTTTTGAAAATTACGCTACTGGATATCTGTGCAGTTTCATGGTTTCCAAGCCTGGCTCAGGACATCTCTAATTTTCCAGAAATGTATCCCGCAATTTCAAGAACAGAGATCTAATAAACTCTGGATAGATATTAATGCAGTTCCATGATTTCGAAGCTTAGCTCAGATCATTTTTGGTATTTCTAAAATTTTAATCCTTTATTTTATAGACTGAGAAGACACCTGGAATGTTAGTTGCGTGAAAAAAATTTAGTACAGTTGTTCGCCTCAAACGATTATCGCAAATATTTTAAAGGCAGATTGTTGTTTGTGCATTTTCTTAGGTTGGAAATGTAGTTCAGTACACCTCTGATTTTTCCGAATTTGTTTCTTCTGTACTGAAAAAAGTAGAAAAATCTATGAATATTGAAATTCAAACTTTTATAATCTGTGAAGTTTCAAGCTTAATGCTCTATACATCTTAATACATCGCTGTTTTCCATTTCGAAAATTAAATTCTTGAAAAATATAAATATCGAGAACAGTTAAAATGCAGAAAAACTTGTGAAAACATGTAAAATAAGTTCTCCAAGGCAAAGTAAATACAATGCGCGTTTCGGTAGATGGAGGTACAACCGAAGATAACAGGGTATCAACTTTCACAATTACAATCGCCTTCAACACATTCAATGACCATACTGCCGCACCATGTGAGTGTTTCTGGATATCCGAATTCCCTATAAGAAATTTTTGGCTGTTTTTTATTTATTTATTATAGAGTTTTATAGATTCCAATAAGACAAATCTGATCATTAAACTGAGTTTTTACAGCGGTAAACATTTATAATATAATTCTTTTTGATTAAATTCGGAAATCCCAAGTTCCAAAATGGACCACGTTTCATGTAATTATTTTAATTTGAAAAACCGACTTCTCTAATTTCATTTTGCAATTTAGTCTAGGCTAAACTGGAAAGCTCTTTCACCTATAGAAATTTCCATATTCCGGCACAATAACCGTCCTATAAATGACTTTCCATTTTTTACGTTCCATATAAAACCATGATGTTTTACATTAGCATTGCGAGGTGTTCCAGAAAAATGTGGCTCCCATAATACTTTTACGAGAGCGCACTGAAACAGATGTAAATTGTGTTTAGGTTTTTGGGTTTATGACAATGTTGTTTTAGCAAAAAAATTGTAGGTGGAGGAAGAAGGCGCAATGGAAGAGTATCAAGATACTTTCGATGATTATCTGGAGCTATACATTCAATTCGGATACGTTTTTCTTTTCTCCTCAGTCTATCCAGTTGCCGCGCTTTGGGCCCTCATTAACAACTTAGTAGAAATGAGGGCGGATGCCTTTAAGCTTTGCAAGCTCTTCCGACGACCCTTTAAGAGGAAAGTCAAAGATATTGGGGCGTGGCAGGTATCTAATATCATATATATTTTTTTAATTTTAAACGGATCAAATGTGTTTTTGTTAAAGCGTTCCTTCGAAGTCCTAGGTGCGCTATCCATTCTAACGAACTGCGGCGTACTCTATTTGAGTCCAGATATTAGAAAACGTTTTCCCGATTTGTCAGATGTCGAGCTGCTCGTTGGGTTCATGTGTTTGGAGCAAGTTCTATTGGGGGTTCGATATTTGATACATATAGCCATTAATGATAAGCCCGAGTGGGTGAAAGTTGCCTTGGCCAGAAAGAGTTATGAGTCAAAGCAGGCACTAAAGTTTGAAGTAAGTTTCTAAATAGCGCTTCGAAAAATTGATAGGATGACTTCAAATCACGTCGAGTCTCACGTAGCCAGTATCAAGTGGCTACGTATAAATTTCCCTCTTATTTTTCAATTGAACTGAAAGATTCATTAATTCGTTTAGTTCCACACAAATAAGCAATAAACGACAAAATGGCCCCGTACATTTTATCTAAAAACAGCGATATTTGACGAAATTTTACAGCTGTAATTTCCAAAGCAAAAGAACGTTGCAATGTTGCCGTTTCTCAGAGATTAATAAAAAAACAAGATAAATTATTTTTTTATGTATTGTATATAACTTAATGGATTTTTCTTTTTATTTTAGAGAGCTCAGCGCAACAAGAAAATCCTCTACCGCTTTCGAACTGTTAAGTAAGATTTTCTTAATGTACTTCAATTGAACCGAGCCAAATTTGTTAATACTTATAAATTGAATATTATTTCATATTATATCCTATATTGAAACAGTATTGATCATCATAAATCCACTCAAATTTCAATGCAATGTCTAGTCTGCCTGAATTATTGGAGGAAACTCATTCAAAAGTAATCATACTTCGAATATTAATCGAGTCAAAGAATTCATCTCCGAGGTTATATCCCGTAAATCTCCTGTCGATTTCTCATTGGATTGAGGAAATTAATATTGGGACGAACAGATAGTCGTCTTATATATTGGAAACGTGAGACACAAAAGGGGGATTTGTTGAGTTGTTTCTCACCACTGAAGTTTTTTCGCTTTAATCAGGTAAATCACATTATTATAGTTTGTGGGATATCCAATAACAGTTTCCACACTCGTGAATAATGCAATCATGTCATTTCCTCCGACTCGTAGTCAAACTGTCACCACCGGAAATACATTTCCATTCCGTTTGGTATTTTCCATAAATTATTCCGGTCGTAAACTGCGAACACATTATAGAGCAGTTTCGACATTGAGCAGGCTCTATATTCGCCCCCGTGCAGGGCCATATGTTTCGTTTGAGCAATATTTCGCGCAAGTTGATAAGTCGCCGTCAATTCGTTAAATCCGGGGGATCCAACATGAGAGACGGGAGAAAACAAAAAAGTAACTTCCAAAAGACAAAACTTTTCTGCACACATGCACCGAATCCGGGCTTAAACTTTCCGTATTTTCCGCGAAACAAGACGGAAGTTTTTCCATTGCCCGATGCATTAGGCGGAAACTGGGAACAAGTAGATTCGGAAGATTGCCAGTTATATGGAGGGAAATGTGGATATGCGGGTCGTATTGATGCCTATGGAAAAAGAATTCAACTTTGAATAAACGGATTTATTGTGTTCCTAAAATTAATAATAAAAAAAAACCTACATTTTTATCCTTTCTAAGTATTTTAATTGTCAAGTTTCGTAATATATCAATATATTTATTTGGATTTATTTTATTGGAACAATTTTATACATTTTTCAATTACTAGAATTGTGTAGAAAAAGTTTTTAAGAAAAGAAGAAAATTAAAATGTTTAATATAGATAGGTTGTTAAAAACTGGCCTATTAAAGGGCAAGTTACTTTCTCCTAACATCAATGGTTTGCGCTTTACATATCTCTAAAAAGCCAAAGCTTCCATTTTTTGAGGCCATTTTCTAGAAAATGGTTAGTTTTTAACGCAAACTTAAATGACAAAAATTGTTCAAGTCTTCAGGCTGTATCCAAAAATTGTTTTAAATGCAATGGTTAGGCATCCACATTCCTATGATGCCACTAGCTTCGAATAGAGGCGACATTGTTGCAATAAATAAAATATTTTTAAAGTCTTGGTTTTGATAATATTCCTCAACAAACTTTTTGGTTAAACTGCTACCATCTACAACTGTCGAGATAAAGCTTATGACCTTTGTCAACTTCCTGTAGAATGTATATATGTTACAATTTAAAAAAAGAAAAATTGGTATCTTTTACAGTTCTCAAATTAGTCTATAACCTTTTTTTCTACCCTCTGTATATAATTTCAAATTGAAAGAGTCGATTTATGACCTTTGCACCCTATCTTTCAATGGTTGTTTCAATTTCAGTGGAATTTGCATTAAAATCAGTCAAATCCGGCCACGTCAACGTTTTCTGAACAGGGTCTGCTCCCCTAGAATTGAAACATTACTCTTCAAAGACACCCGTGTTGTACATGTGCCTCCATCTAACGCATGTGTATTGTCATTAAAACTAAAAGAACGTAATGTCAAAAAGTCCCACATAATTTTAAAACCGTTTGCTGCTTGTAACTGTTCTTACATTAGACATGTAAAGGAAACGAGATTCTAATATATTGACATGCGCAGTAAAATAAAGCTAAGGGAAGCTGTCAACCAAATAGCGACGAAAAAACTTAAAACTCCATGATTTGCCTGCATGGTCATGTAAGTACATAAATACTAGAAGTATACTTTTTCATGAAACTTATTTAAAAACCACTTAAAATATAAAATGTCGAAGATGTTCTAAAATTATGAATAGGCCTCATGCAGCCGTTACTTTTTAGACATTTATACGGATTTTATCATTTGCATTTCCCACCAAATTGTTTAAAATATACATAATCCTTTTTCAGTCATAAAAATTGTAATAAATTACAATAAAACTGTGCATTCATACGCAGATTCCTACTAGGAAATAGGTAAAAATGGTTATTTTTCCCTTTAGTACCACCTACCGTGTTTCCTTATCAAATCATCTTAGAGTGGCGCACCCACCAGAAGATGCTTTTACTGCAGCAGGCGTAGGTAGAGGAATACCACTGGTAAAGTAGGTATGCAGTTTCTTTGTAATAAGTCAGAAATTTAATTAATTTCTAGGTTATTGTTTTGTTTTCTCATTCATGTAGTACGCAATACCTTATATGATGAGCTTCCATTCCACATAAAAAATTTTGGGTATCATGCTGCAAACCTAAATGTGAAAACTAGACTCTAGCTTAGCATTTTCTGATACAATTATCTTGTTTCATGGACTTGGCTCGCTGATTTAGTGAATAGAGATTGTACTCCTTATAAAGTAAGCAACACTTGGCAACACTGCTTTTAATTAGCAAAATGATGTAAATAATGTAAACAGTGCCTATAGATTAAACAAATTTCTGAATTTTATGTAATTTGTTAACTACAAATTATTGTCAATTTACACGTATTTAATCAAGTAAATTCTATATTATATAAAGCTCTTTTTGAAAGATAAACCGTCCTCCTGTATTCTTGCCTTTGCGAAGGAAATTATTCCCGAAACAGGAGCATTTTATTGACATAGACGTAGAGAAATACATTTCTGGAATGTTCAATTTAATTTTATTGTTTTAGAAAGGAGCCGGATTTGTAGGAGATATTAGGTTGGTATCTTAAAAGAATGGACTTGTGGAATTCCTTTAAATTGTTAATGCTGCAAAGGGATGTTTGGAAATGTTGGTTTCGTCGAGTGGAGAAAGAAATTAAGAGTAAATTATTGAAAAATTGCAACATAGACTTTTGAATGATGTAAAGTTTAAGCAAAGGCATGTTAATAACACAATTTAGAAATTGTGGTAATTTATTTTTCAAAGGAGTTTTAATAACATTTTTCTCATTTCAGCCAGATTTGCGCGGTTTTAATCAAAACTTTGTATCAACATAATTTGAAATCTAAATGCAGATGGAAATTTTCTTTTAAATGCCAGTTTGTATAGTTACAGAAATAATTCGTCAGTTTCGCAATAGCTCAGTCTGTGATTATCTTTTGGAAATTCGTCTGGATTGGAAGAGAGAGAATCAGAGAGAAAGGCACGTCTTTCATTCTCGTGTAATACATTATCAATTTCAGAGATTTTAACACAAGTTTTCTTTTTCCCCAATCGAAGTTATGCCCTTCCTCTCTCAAATTTGGGTTAAATCGCGTTAATGTGGAATTTTCAAAACTGTTTAGCTTTCAAATCCCATTAGGTGAGTTTAATTTATTTCAGGTTAGTTCAGATTCTCACCTGAAGTAATGCTTTACGACAATCCCGAGTGGACAAGTCAGTAAAGAGAGAAAAGAGGATTTTAGTGGGTGTTCAGTAATAGCATATTAGTGAGTCCCACACTATCAGACCGAACAAGATCTTACCACTTACGGTTGACTGTGCGTAAACGAGCATTTCTCCGACTTCTATAAAAAAAAGGGTTAGTTCAGATTATAATATTAATATAGAACTATTAAAACCAACACAGCGCTAGTTTTGGTTGCACTCGACCCTCCAGCCCTCTTAGCGCAAGAACGAAAGAATTTGTACTTGGAAGGAAAGGGTCGCATCACTAAAGAATGGGGAACTTCTAGACACATGACAAATAAGATAGGGTGCATACCAAAGATGGAAAATATCTTGCACATCCTTGGAAGAAAGGATGAGCCAAATATTTTACCCATTCGGCAAACCACGGGTCAAGAGGATATAAAACCATTTGAACTCTCACACGGCCATGGCTATAACCGGAAACATGACTTTTGGCAACTACCTTACAACCCTAGAGAAATAATAAAGTCAATTTTGCTATCTGCTGGTTCTATGAGGAAAACGACAACTCGCAACATACTTTATTCAACCGCAATAAATGGCGCAATCTTTGACGTAAGGTGGAAATTTAATGCGATGTTTTAACAAATCGAAATTGCATTAGAGAGACCTTCTGGCGAATTGAGAGGTAATTTCGAACGCCATGATGGATATGATGAGGAAAATAAGAATAGTCAAAGAAGTAAATAAAAGACTAAGGGGGAGATTTCTGATCGAAGATTAGAAACAAGGCACATAAGAGGCAAAAAAACGAAACACGTAAGAAACTTGATACGGAAGTGTTCAAAGAAATGAGACAAATCACCCCGCACGAGAAGTAATGTCGGAAGACGGTCCCTGATGGGAACAAGGGCGGAAGAGGTAAAAGGTCTCATCTTAGTGGGTCGATTCTCCGATGTCTCACATAACCAATATATTGTTTCATTCAATGTATATTTCAAATAGAGAAGCGTACAGAAAACTAAAGGCGATAATGAAAATAATATCGCGATTGGGTGCACTAAAAAGGATTATTTTGGTCAGCCCAGTTCTTTCAGCTACAGCGCACGCAGCTCCCTAATATAAGATATGTAATATATATGAATACAAAACCCATACAAAAAAAACTCAATTCTATTATAAACACTTGACTATTATAGTGACGACAGCATATAGAATGGTTTTTATAGAACCCGTATTGATAGTAGCTGATGTACCATCCACTGATTTGTTGATGGAAGAATGAGTGGAAGTAATGAGAAGAAGCAGAGATTACACGTAGGGAGCGAAAAAGAAGCTTCTGAAAAATAACAGACAAGATGGCTCAGATACAGAGGTTAATAGGATAAGTATCTTAGTGGCATGGATTGAAATAGAATGGAGGATTAAATTTTCATAATATGCGCAAGAAGAACATGAAGTACGATACAGAAGTATATGGATATTGTGGTAAAAAAGCACTCCCGACAACACATTACTGGAATGCATTCTCATAAACATCAGGAAAAGGACGTCTGTGATGTTAGAATTTACAAAGTGAATATTGATAAATTAATTATTAGTTCGCGAAAGAGAAGAAAAGTACGAAATGAAAGCAGCCGAAAGATCAAATAAAAACCTAGCAAATTCCACAGGGGATATTTTATGTAGATGTTCACAAAACAGCTAATGGCAACAATTATCTTACCATCTCAAAAATGTTTTTGTCAAGAAACATTTCAGAAAATTTCCAAACGGTTATTGTTCCACGTACATACATATGTACATGTATTCCCGATGTTCAAAATTTCAAATTTCCTCAATAAGCAAATAAATTTAATTTTTCAGTAAATACGCAACCATTAACGAGGTAAACATAGCTTTGACGTTATTCTTATTATAACATGAAAGTTCTCCCAGTCCGCACAAACACACATTTGAATCAAAGAATAAATATTTCTTTAGCCCAATCTGGGAGATTTGGCATAAATGGTATACGCGCAGGAAATATAATATAACATTAATATATAGGGTGATCCATTTAAAAGAGTCCATCTGAAATATCTTTAATGGAATTTTTTTCTTCGGAAAATTCCGAGACATATCAATTTAATTTTTAAGGCGGACATTTTTAAATCATAAATTCGTAGGTGTAGAGTCGTCCCCCTAAACGGGATGGCAATCCATTCAAGAATCTTAAATAGCACGAGGGATCAAGTAGCATATCAAATCAAAAATATTTGGATTCTCTTTATAAGTATGCTAAAATTTTTTGTTCCGCCTTTAAATATTGTGAAAACCCCGTTTTAAAATATCGGTGTAGTAAATCGAAAAAAATAACCTAACTTATTAATAATAAACTCACTATAATACTACAAAAAATTATGTTTATCATCGAACTCTTAAATATAAGCCCTTAAAAGTAAAATTAACGTGTCTTGAGGTTTCTGAAGAAAAAAATTCCATTCAAAATATTTCAGGTTAACTGTTTTAAATGGGCTACTGGGTATA
This sequence comes from Euwallacea fornicatus, assembly GCF_040115645.1. Lineage (NCBI taxonomy): Eukaryota > Metazoa > Arthropoda > Insecta > Coleoptera > Curculionidae > Euwallacea > Euwallacea fornicatus. The sequence goes on along the minus strand of NC_089542.1, from coordinate 5,491,772 downwards.
ATTAATTGTAGGCAACCAACCGTACATGCTAATCTAGAAGAGAGAAATCTAGCGCCATATTGGTTTTTTCTTAGTTTATCTTGTAGTTAGTGCTACCCATATTCTTACAGTTTCTTATAATCTTTCATCAATGTATACACAGTGACTGGAGGTCGTTGTCTAAATTTGTGTTTCTGGCTAAAATTTTAAATTTTTGTAACATTTTGATTTTCTGTATCGAATTTTGAAATTTTTAACTGTTTTAAATATAAATATTTTCTTTCTAATCCTCCCGTGGCTGATAACTTCCCACCTCGTCTCCGATTTCCTCCTGAAACTCTGCCTATGTTTGACTTGTTTTGTTCCATCATTTCACCTTAAAGTGAATTTAACACATTCACTACTGTGGCGGACGCTGGTGTCAGCAATGCATACGCATTGCCACGCTAAAGCTGGTAATTTTGTGAGCGGACACATTAGATCTTGTCTCGACTTCTTTGCGATTTGCTTCCTTTACTTTCAAGGCGCATGGTGCGTCAAGCGCCTCCGCCTCTTTCTGTTGATTGTGCAGATCCAACTCTGCGCAGTTAACACAATATCTTCAACGCACTATGCCCTTTGGAAATCATGCAAGTCACTATAAATTCTAAACAAGATCAAACGTGTTCACTGACAAAATTGTGTTCGCGTAGCATAACTGTTGTGACGTAGAAGGGAATAAAATATGCGCCCACTCCGCTGTGGAGCGGCTAAAAATTCATGTTTTAATCCCGACTGGACATCGGTGTCCTCTGAATCGCTCTTATGTGAGCATATTCCGTGGAAATCGTATGGTAGTGGATGTCTTAAAAAGTGAGACTTCTCACGAAAAATCTATCAATTTGTCGGACAAAGGTAATTATCGAAGAGGCCAAAAGGTGCGATGGAAACAGTTTTCCTCGGATCGATTATTTCACGTCCTCGGGCGCAATTTCGTCTGCTGCCGCTGCTGCACAGCAGGAATTGCGACTTCCAGTGTGATGCTCGAATGTCGGCCTCGTCAGTCGTCTTCGTGCCATGATGGTGTTTCGGATGGACGCCGTCGTCCTCGGCGTCTTCGTCGCGACGTGTTTAACCGACGTTCGTGCCGTTCTTCAGCTGCCCGACACCACCGGCATCGATGGTCACCTAACGGCCAACCACTCCGTCGACCACTTCTTCTCGCTTTGGTTGGTTTTTAACAACGACGATGTCAAAATATCAGGTTTGACCATTCCTCAAGTAACTCTATTAAACACTTGGTCTGTATGCAAATTAAGTAATGCAAACAAATTACGAGCTTGAAAATATTTAACAATTAATTTCTCTCTTTGGTGACTCACTACCTAGTCAGGAATGCGATGCAATCACTAATAATAACTTCGTACTATCCATGCTTGTTTTTAATTTTAATTGTGAACGGATTAGATAAAAACCATGTTTCTTTCGGTGGAAAACATGCAAGTGGCTTGCTTGAAAAAACGACACAAATCAAAGAATGAACGCCCTAACAAGTATGCGAAAGAATCAATTAACATGAACCAACGATGTCTCTCGAAGATATTTGAACGGTCAAAGAACTCCTTTAGCATAGTTGAAGAGACATGTAAGAGCTAATATTGCCAGTATTTTCAACTAAACCGAACTCTATAAAATGGATTTTTTCGTCTCTAAAAGTCCAAAATATGAAGCAAGTATGCTGACAGCGTCGTCTCATATGATCAAAGAAAAACATAGTAGATAACATACATCCTCAGAATACGCGAGGATATTCCATGTGAAAATGACAAATTAAAGGTTTTTTAGGCTGTTAAAATTAATTAAATCAGTGGCGTAACGTGTATTTAAACTATAAAAAATCAATATGTTAAATGCGGAATTCCAAACTCGCTAGATTTTGTTTCATTCCATAAACCCCCGCAGTGCAACACTGACATCCCTTATTAAAGCGGCAGTTCAAAAGTTTTGGAAAAGCGATTTTAAAGGATAAAACTGCATAAAATGAAAGGTTATATAAATATTTTTAATGTGCAGTGCTTTTTCCTGGCTTTAATGAGAGCGATAAAAAGAATTTAAAATCATTTGCAGTACGCCACTGCGATTTTTATTTAATACACACGAAACAACAGTGTTCTCATACAATAATCTCACTTTAGATTAGAGTTAATTTGATATTATTCTCTTATACTCAGTGACATGGAAAGTGCAACACCAAGACGGAATTTTTGACCAAACATTTCAGCTACTTTTAAATAATCAAAAATAAGCGACTCAAATTTCCAACAAGAAGACCGAAAGGAAACACTATTTTTAATTAATAACGCGTTGACTCCCTCATGGCATTTCAGTAGACGGGTGACGTCTTGAGGAATTGCATTCTAAGCAGTTCGTAGTTCATGCCGGAGGGCTGCCGGGGTCTGCAGAGAATTTAGTAATTTTTTTAGTTTTTTTCCCTTAAAGTCCCACACAGGTTCAATTTATCAGAGGTCGGAAGAGCAGGACGGCCATGGGAAACTAACGATATGGGCCTCTCCGAACCTGTTTGGAGGTGTTCTTGTTGCATGGAGACCGGCTTTATTTTGCTGAAAGAGTAGTTCTCCGATCTTCTGAAAATTTGGAAAGGTGGTGGGAGGATACGAGGGGGGGGGGGGGGAGAGGAAAGGGTACAATCACTTTATGAATGTTTATGGTTGTTCATATATATATGAAGACGAACCGAGATCTGCCTCATGCTATAGCACCCCATATTATTGCATTACAAAAAATGACACACGTGTCACTTCTAGTTTCACACTTCATAATAACGAAATTTTAATCAATTATTACTATTGTATAAATAGCTGAACGATTCCGCCATGTTTGGTCAAAAAATCTATATCTTCTTGGCATTGCAATTTCCATACATAGTATTTTTTGATCGACCAGTACATAGATTTAAAATGACCAGATCTATATACATACATTCAGTGTTTATTTACTCGAAAATACAAAAAATACCTTAAATTATTTTCCCGAAAAATCATTGTTAGTAATATCCCAAAATCGGGAACTAAAACCTGGCATTCCAATTTTGCTTTAACAAAAAAGAAAAATTTATTACTTATAGCTTGACGATTGTTATCACAAAACATCCTATGTTGCTATTCGTCGTTTATTGTCTGTAATAACTGTAACTTGTTAATTCTCAACTACAAACTAACAAAAAATTTTTGTGTACCATTATACAACTGAACCTAAAGTTTCAAAATCTTCAAAATATGGCCTTTTTCCTTCTTGATTTGTCCAACGTGTAACACCCTATCACTAAACCTCTGAGATTTTTAAAAAATTTATACAAGACCGCATATCATCCTATTTATTGGAAACCGAACTGAAAGTAAATTTTGGCTCTTTTTAAAATTGAATTTCCGAATTTTCTATGTTTGAAGAGTATTTCTTGTGTTTTTAAACTCAAATAAATTTGAAATAATTAACAATTAATGAGAATTTTATGAGGTAGTTATTACGATCATTCCGAAGAGATTTCACTTTCTAAGTACGGAAAATGAACAACAAAAACGGACGGAAAATTCCAATTTATATTCCAATAATTTTCTCATATAACAAACTTACCGGATTTTACATGTAATTTTCTCCTCCCAATGAACGTTGAGCTACATTTTCTTACTTGAAAACCACCTAAAATTTATTTGCAAGAAAATCTTAAATGACAACGTAGCACCGTTCTTTTGTTTTAAAGCTGGATTCTGCTCCACGCTACTTGTGAGACAGCATCGAAGATTTTCAAAGATATAAATTCATCGAATATTACGAGTATTGTGAAGTTCAGGACATTTATTGCATTGATTTCGAAGAGATTTTAGTTTTGACGTCCATAAAACCTAAACCAAAAATTGCGCGGGTCGTGTCAATTCATATTGAAACAGTTTTACAATAAGTATAACAAATTTATCGAATTGTACAAACAATTTCCCTCTCGAAATCAACGCTGATCTACTTTTTGTTACTCGGAAACAATTTAGTATTAATTACCAGGAATTTCTTGAACGGCAGCGTGGCACCGTTCTTTTGTTTTAAAGTTAAATAAGTTTGAAACTGTAGTTTGACATCAGTTGTCAGGTAGCTTCCGATGTTGCCAGACTTCTATTGTCTTCAAGTTACCTTAATGTTGATATCAAACAACCTCAAATAACGGCAGAACCCCTTTTAACGCAATTAGCTCAACTTGTTTAAAGCAAATTAAGTGTTTGAACCCTCGCTTCACAGCTAAAATCAACTTTAATGTTGTTTGCACCCGAATTAATTAACATCCCTTCTGCTTCTTCAACGCCACATTTTTCCATCTTTTCTTTAATATGTAATTAAAAACGCACCTCCAAGGGCAAGTTTTCCACTTCATGCTCCCTTTTACCAAGTTAAGGGAAAAGACTTCAAATACAGCCCCAATTAAATCTTATATTTCAACAACAGCTCTCTCCGGGCATTATCTGTTTTATGTGCACTTCCTACCTTTTGTTTAATGGCCCGTAAGGACTCTAAGATAAAAGTTAATCCATACTAGCTAATTTATGTATAGCTACCGGTATATGGTATATACATATACAGAGTGGTTCGGTTTTGTCGTTTATATACTTAGATAACAACAGTATTAAATCTCCAAGTCTAACGATTATTTTATTGCCACTTGTACGCCACAGGCCTTTGTAACAAATTAGTATGATGATAAATAAATTACCACTGAACAAGAGAGAGAGAGGAATTTGTGACGTCTTCGCTAAAGTTCGCAAGTTCGCGCTGCCGACCGACGACCGCTTAAATAAATGATGCGCCCGTGAAAGAAATATGAACGAAGTCGATAAAACTCTTCAAGATTACCGACTTAGAGTTGAACAAGATGGATATCACCCAAGGATTTTTCACACAATAAAGTATATAAAGGGTGGTTTTTTTAGTTGGATAAATTATGGGGCGTACGCTTTATATTTGCTGCCTCAGATGCCACATGGAAGAATGACAATGGAAATGCAGAAAACATGAAACTTAAAATCAGTGGCAACGTGGCAGCGTTCATTTGTTTTAAAACTAGCATAGTGAGTTATTGTGGTAATTGTGCCTGTAAAACGTCACAAAAGTTGTCATGGGCTGCTCGGCGTTGTCAGCTTTTAGTGTTTTTCCTCGGAAGACTTGCAGTATATACAATCTATCCAAATCTACAAAATGTCTAAACACTTGGCAAGAAAATAACCTATTTTCTCTTATTTAATCATTTGGTTTTAAGTTTCTTTAAAAAATTTTACAATGATTTTATCCACAGAAACAAAGATATCAGCCTGCTGTCACCTTATCATTAATATATGCATGTTAGGTTTTTGGCTATTTTACTAACGTTTTCTTCTTTTTGGTATTCATAAAGGGAATTGAGTAATAATGTCATGTTAGAATGATTTCAAGAATTTTGGTCCTAAGAATTAGATACTGAGTTTCGGTTTTGAGACAGAAGTTTTGCTAGTTTTATCAATTTTAAGGACAAATATAATAAAGTTTCTGGAGGGGGGATGAAAATTCCCCCTTTGGTAAAAAAATTTTTCAAATCTAGTGCAGCACTATAGAATATCTAGAGCCAGATTCAGTAAGTTTGGAAACTGGTCACATGAAACGGTCACCTCACGGTTAGCATGAAAATGGCCGATTGCAATTCCTTTTTCAGTAATATGACCTCAATATTTATTCTGATCACACACGAGTTTAAGCATAGCATTTCTTTATTTGATTTAAAAAATCCAGTATCTCTGTTAAAGTCGATTACTTTCTCTGTTGTTAAGAAAAAAAATTATTTACAAGGAAACCCTTCTGTCATTTACTTATAATAATTAGATGCGGAGCAGTACTCTAAAACAAAATATTTCTTTTTCGACTGATACCTGTAGTACCACTTTATTACTAGTATTTCTTAGTTCCCGAAAATATTTTTATATCAAAGAACAAAGCAGCCATAAAGAATCTGTAAAACGGCTTGCAATTTTTCCAACGGACAGATCTTACGACGTAATTTTTTACTTTTAGGGGAGAATTGTCCAGGGATAAACTGTCGAGAACGAGGCTTAAACAACCATATTTTCATGTTTCTAGAAGTAACGTTCTGTAAAAATCTTTTGTTGTTTGATATATACCTACAACACCTCGGTGGTCTGCAGTGATAAATTGCACTTTGAGATGTTGAGGTGCTCTAATATATCACGAGTTTTACGAGGAGACGAAATGCTACGAATTATGTGTCCACAAATATTTTTCTATAAGGTTCATAAAATGATTCTTATCGTGCAATTCGACGATAAGGTGGAATGTATTAGTTTCCACATATTATGAAATGAATTTACAGTGTATTATTTAGATTTTAATTTAGCGGCAATATTATGCACAAGGCAAACGAACTTTTCGCATAAATTACCATAAATAATGTGAAAGTGGTTATTTACATTATAGAACACCTATAAACACACAACTTTTTGGGTCAACTGCTGTCAGCACTAGTGCAAAAATTATTTCATAATAGATCCGTTTTGGTAGTGTACCAATGTAGATAGGAAATATTGCCCTTTACCATATCGCAAATTCACTAGATTGAATTTGCACTACTTTCATCTCTTTGCCTAAGCTCATTTGTGTATAACGTTAAACATTGACTTACATAATATGTTAGCTTCAATAAAAGAATTTCAAACAATACAAGGAACTAATAGCGTAATTTATCGTTAAAAACCAAACAAAAATTCATAGCTCATGGTAGAAATTTTTGAGATTTCGAACTTTGATAAGTCTATAACAAAGCTCGCCTTTATAAAAGCTGTCAAACTACCTAAAATATGCATCATTTGAAACGAAATTAGTATATGTTGTTACCCTCCTAAATTTATGTATGTTGCGCTTATAATTATTGGAAATTATTACTTAAATTATTTACTTAATTTTGGCATTCGCAAACGTATTTTTTCAATTTCTAGCGTGAAACGCTCCTTAACGTAGATATTTAGTCTTTAAAACTGAAGAAATTATTAAAAATTGCGTCTTTCATAAGCTTGTGCACGTCACGCTTCTGATTATCTTACTTTGCGTAATTTTTTTTTTATTTGAGTAGGATTCCATTATTTGGTACACCACTGAGTACTCAAATTTTGAGCAAAAAATTGAAAACAGTCAAAAACCAAGGATATCTTTCGAGGCGTTAGCATGCAGAGGCGAAAAGGTAATTTAGTTTTATTAAGAGGATTCCGGCTTTGAATTTCCTCAAATTTTTGTTACGCTACTGCATTTTGAGCCAAACAATTATAAACATTTTCCAAATTATATAAAACTTAATTGAATTCACATTCGAAAACTAGGGACGTCTCTCAAGGGATTTCTGCACAAATTGAAATGGGGCAAACCTTCCTGAAATTTTTTCGTTTTGATTAGGCACATAGTATATAAAGGAGACGGTTCCCTTTCGAATTAACCAACCCGAATTCAATACCATCAGCAAAAACATATCCGAAACTCCCTAATTAACCAAGTTTAGCGAAAACTAGCCCTTGGCAACACGTAACCAACACCTATATGTTTTACTAAAGAGCACCCCTAATCCCTTGATGAAGTTAATAAATTCGAAAGGGTTTTCTGGTGTTGTGGAGAAAACCAGGAAAAAAACCCACTCAATATGCTGTAAGGAACATCATTATTTGGTTATCTCCTGCAAACAGGTTGGTTCAACTTGAGCGGATTAGTGGTATATATCCTTGGCTGAGAAAATCACTAAATTTGCATTCAAAGTGGCACAGAAGGTCTTGTGGATCCCAGGTGGGTGCAATGCAAGGAATAAATTACGAAGGCACAATAATTTAAGTCTTAATGAAGACTTCGCAGATTCCGATTTAAGGTTTTTGAAGTTAAAAAGACTCGGAAAAAACCACAAGGCACCTTTGCATAAACTGCTGCATTTACATGCATAATTCAGAAGGCCCCGTATTAATGCGAAACCTAACAGGCCCTTAATGGCGTGTTCGTGCAAATTTTCGACCTGTCTGAAAATTTCTGCATGGTAAAACTAATTACGGTAATTATCTGACCACAGCTCCGTAGAGTGGTATTCAATCAATAATCGGACATATGGCGTGCAAATGGGGGCCTAAAGATGTGCGATGGTCGGTCACTCAACTTGTACATTAAAGCGAAACTTCATGCATATGCAAGATCATTTTATAACGGCATAACCGATCAGTTTATAACGGCATAACCGAACTAACCATTATTACTGGAGCCCTAAATTCTTCTCTTCTCTAGGGAATAATTTTAGGAGAACCAAATTTTCTCTTCATAATTTCAAGTGAACAAAGCCAGGATTAACATGAGAGTGCTGGAATTACACACCATTACACCAAAGTGATCGTTAAAGTGGACTAGAGGATAACAGCGGTGGCGCTTGGTTACATTATAGTGATTTAATTAAAATTTAATTACAATCTGCAATGTGTTAGAGCTAGGCAAGATTTGGTCGTGACTCATCATGAGAAGCTTAAATATTTTCTGCGAAGTGATTTGACAACATTTTACCATTTCAGTATAAACTTAAAATTTCGACAGCAGCGTATGAATTGTGCGGCAACCCTTACCGCTGTTGCCAGGATGTGATAAAATTCCTAAAGTGTTTTAAAGCTGTCATTAATGAGGAAGTAAACGATTTACAATGTGATCTGTACTTTCTTTGAAAATAATTTTACAATACTGTTCCTTTATACGCAGCCGTAACAAGGATTGACCTACAGTTTACAGACAACTTAAGATTTAATATGCATATCACAACTTTTTTCATTTGTGTTTACCGATCGTACCTACTGGAAAATCCAATGACGTAAGTGCATGTAATTTATTACGAATATATAGATATTTCTCAGCCTACAGTGGCGTAACCAAAACCGCAGAATTGGGTTCACAAAGAAACTGCCATTTTGTAAAAATAAGTATTTAAGTTAAAATTGCACCAGATTCTCACACAATGTCATTCGTGTTTTTTTTTAATATTAGTGTTTGTTACATTTGATTCAATGAGATCTAGAAGCGAAATAAACACCGTGTGCAAGAAGACGGGGTGCAATCGGGTAGTGTTAAACATTAGACGATGTAAGGTGGTGTAATGCATTTAATAGGTGCAAGTGAAGGTGTTGTAAGTAGTTGAAATATTATTGAAGTAATTTGTGAATGACATATTTTTACATTTGCGGTTAAAAAGGTGGTTGAATCTCATAAAGTTGGAAAAGTAGTATCACTTATCTACGAGCGCACGTCAAGTCTAGCAGTGTTTAGAGCAGATTTTGATTTTATACTATATGTATATGCAAAGACACTTTAGACTTCTAGAAAACGCTCTGTCCCTGTTTTCTTTTTAATCGAAAACTACAGTTTTAAATGTTTCTTATATTTAGTAAGATTTTAAATATAATTGTTTAAAAACCAGAGGCGTTTCAAACCGGGCAAACAATGCACTCTCAGGGAATTTCCCTTATTATTAATCAATGTGCAATTATTACATTTGAAAAAACTGGTTTAGTCGTTCATTTTTAAATTTCGAGTGTGAGTGATTTTCGAAAATATTCATAATATAATTGCCCCAAATTTCAGAGCCGTAGCAAAGGGAAATTTTAACATTTTATTTTCGAATGTAGTTTAGATGTGTGAAACACGTAGGTCACTCCTGTGTTTTTAACAGGAAGAAAGAGCTCTATGCGTCTGCCTCATTCAGAAAAATTCCATTAGTTGGAATTCCTCAAATGAGAAAAAAATGCTCCCATATGCAAGGCATTTCATTTATCTGCATCCTTTGTAGGGGTGGTTGAAAGTTGCAAAATAAAATAGTTATGTACATACATTACGGTATCAAAGTTTCAGATTTGCTCCTTTGATATGCTTATTAAAGAGAATTGTTACGCGTAATGCACACTCCAAATTCGATCCAAAATTTCAGAAATTATAAGAGCTGAACAAAAAAAAATCTTAAATCTACCACTCTTTACCACATATTTCTTAGTATTCGAATTATTAGAAAATTTCGCGATTTTCTGATTCTAAAGAAATGCATGTTAAAACTAAAAATGATTCCACGAGATATTTACCTAAATGCTTGACTTATAATTAAGATTCCCCGTGCGGGTCCATTCACATTCACCTGAAACACAGGAGACTTGTTCATTCGAAAAGTCATCAGCATAAAGCCTTTGTTATCTGATATAGAGGGATACACATTTCCTTTTTCAGATTCTATTAGTATACATGTAGTTGCTCTGTAATCTGTTGTGCAACTGGAGTTGCAGTTAAAACGTCACAGGAAACTCAAATGGCCTCCCCACTTGAATTTACATTGTGCGATAAAGGGATATGAGACACTGCCTTGTTTTAACAGAATTTCGTAATTCCTAGTGCGAAAAAACCGGCACAAGTTTAGTCTAGAAACTTATCAACATAAAGTTCTAGATATCTGATCCGGAACGACATACATTTCCTTTTTCGAACTCCATTAGTGCCCATGCAGGCAGAGTTCATCGGTTCAGAGTTCAATTTAAAACGGCTCTGGAAATTCAAATAGTTCTCGATAATATATAGAGATTGTTTTCGAATGTTTGTAGTTATACAAGTGTTGTAATACTCTTGACAAGTGAAGGATGAAATGGAGAAACGGAGGATTAAAGCTGCAAGACTGGTCGCAGACAGCGGCTCTTGTTTTGATTAAAATTTGCAAATTAAAACATGAGCCATGCCAAGTGCAAATAAAACAGAGAAACCCCTTTTAATTCTTTACTGGGCTTCAAATCAGTTGAGGGGAAAGCCCGAGATAAATTATGCCCCTTAGGTTCGGTTTTGGAAACTTTGTCAGCAAAATAATATCCATGAAAATAGAGGAATTCACCAATGCTCCGCTCTTATATCGTCGTTTCTATGAAATCCATCTTGCCGGCAAAGTTACCAGTAGTTCGAAAAATTGGACCCTAGAACACAAATCTATACATTGAATGATTAAACATTCATATTATGCATGACGTCAATCGGACTAAATTCATTCCCTCGCAGAGGAGACATCTTTAATTTACGACCAAAGTGGTATAGGGCATGTCAGAAGAAATTAATGGATAGCCCTGTAATTGACACCTATGTTTCGCTAAACATCCCTTAAATCTTTCTTCCCAGTAATGAATTAAGACCGCTTTTTCGCTGACTAACGAACTATGGAGTGATTGATTGATCGAGGAAAGTACGCGAACTTCGCGAAATTGGTGGCTTCCTTTAGCACTAATATCAATCCGAACTAATCGAATTAATCTATCAAAGTTATAAGACCTCTTATGCGGAATAGTTACGGTATAAACTGAATTAGAAGGCCGGTTTGATGGAATTATTGGATTCTCTGATGCTTCCGCGAGTTTGTAACCCCATTTGAATTTATGAAATTGAAATGAGCGTTACCGATGATAATATTGCTTTAAATGTACACCTTATGAATGAGTAATCGCATCATGAAAACTTCATTGAAATAAGTAGCATAAAATTATGTTGTGTATAAAAATCGTCCTCAAATTTTAGAGTGAAAATGATATGCCGCAAAATCAGGTTAGAAAAAAACCGTTTGAGCAATTGCGGCAGTGCTCCGGGTAGCTGCTGCATCAGCCGGAGGCTTATCAAACATTTGTGGGAATAAAAGCGAATATTCTAGACATAAAGCGGTATTTCCATGACCACACTGCTACGTTCTTATAATTTACATCCATATTTATTTTATATACTTATACATATCTTGCCATTGTCAGTTTGTGCATTAGATTCATCTCTAGGAAAACATGTAGCTTCACGACGCTCAACGCTATTAGTTCATCACATATTTCTCAATTAAAGCCTGCCAAAAAGGTTCAAATTTTGCACTGAGAACAATTTGCGAAATTTCGTTGTTAACTAGGAAACTCAGGTATTCGTTAAGGAGTTGGATAATTTAAATCAGCCTAAACATGATTATTTTGTACTCAATCACACATATTGTTAAATAATGATATTACTATATGGGCCCTTCAAACCACTAGCGCCATCTGCCTATACCATTAAACAAATATGAACTATTTGTTTTTGTTTACTTCAAAATTACACCTTTTCTGCTTTTAAGTACTTTTAACAGCCCTACTAGTTGAAGCTACACTCAATTACCCTTATTCACGTTTATTAGCTTCCCAGTTTCATTAAAGACCAAATTATTAATGTGTTAGCAACTTTAGCTACAGTCTAATTTGCATAAAAGTCTCGAAATAGAGCCTAGCTGTTGGTTAAATTCTCAATTTCTATGGAAACTAGCTTGATGTTAAAGTTAACAACACATTAATAATTTGATCCTAAGTCAATAAAAAGATTTCAGCGCATGATTTGCTACAGCCAAACCTCCCTAACGTCTAAAAGATTTATTACTGTTACTGAAACTGGTTACAGAAACTTTCCAAAAATCATTTGGATACTTCTTGATTCTTATTAAAATCCCAGTTCTCCTTAAATTCAATTTAGATTACTTTAGGTTACAGACAGGTCAATTTAGATATTGCGGAGACCTCTCCTAGTTACAACTGTAGCGAATTCTCGATCCTTAAGGTCGACTTGTGTTACAGAAATTTCTCGTAATTAAAGATATTCAAAAATTTCTTTTAAGTCAGTCAGCTCATGACCCAGAACCATCCCACAGGAAAAATCTAAAAAACTGTTAAAGACTCGTCATAGTAGTATGTCCGAATATATCATAGTGTATCCACAAGAAATAAGGCGTGTGGCGTATAGCGTAAAAAACGGTTTAAGCTAGCTTTATAGTTTCTTTAATGTAGGCCGTGAAACCTATACTTAAGACTCTACAACGAAAATTATCCTGAACTGAACTAGATGGTCTTCGACTCAATTCATCTTTCAGATTATATCATTGATATTAAAGTCAGTTCATCAAATAATAATTAATTTTTAATATATTGAAAACATAAAATAAAATGTTAGTATTTCTATTTTATTTTCATCCAATGTGTTTTCGAACAAAATTGTTTTCATGGTAAAAAATTAATCAAAACAGGCAGCTGAGAGAGGTCATTATTCAAACTTCACAAAAAAAAACATTAATTGGCGTAATTAAATCTGAATTGTAGTAAAGTTTAATTAAAGTCAACAAGAAAAGTTTCGTTAGCACTTATCTGTCAATTTTGACACCGTTAAAATTTAATATGGAATTTTAACAAAGCGTCTTATGGTTTAAGGAAACTATAAACTAAGCGTAGAGTTTTCTCTCAAGTTTCCTTACGTTATACGTTACTGTAAATCTCCAGAGACCTTTAAGATTAGGGTGGCTTACAGATACTTCCTGTAATAAAAAGTCTAGAAATGTTTCTTATATTCAGTTTAAGAGACTTGATCAATGAAATTTCGCAATCAAAGACACAGGTTAGCTCAGAAATTAAAAGTTTTCCACAATCAAGTCTTCAGAAATTTCCTTAAAGTGAATTGAGGATAGCGAAGTTTCTTGGTATAGAAAGGTTGAATTTCTTCCAAATCTCAATCTAGAGGACTCTCGTTTTAATTTGCAAAAACATCTCCTTGTCGATTTTCGATTTTTGAAGTACATATGAGTAGAAATCAATTTTGCATTAGATATGTCATAATTTTTAATTTAGATAAATATTAAAATTGTTATAGGCTTTGCAGAATATGCCAAATTTGTCCCTAAATTGAGAAAATGAGCCAAATGTTCTTGTTAAAAAGGGATGGAGTACTTGATATATGACTGACATAAATTTAATTTCTTTAACATGCGAAAATTCACTGAAAATAGACATTTTTATAACCAACTAGGAAAAGCATATTTTTATTTCAGGAATTTTGCGAGATGTGCGGAACAAGAGGTTCCACAACATGACACGAGCGGCATAAAATACCACCTCCGAATGAGTTTTTTACATGATTTCTTTTTCTAATCTTACAGTATGATTAAAAAGTCAGAAAAATAAGCCATAATTTGAACACATTCAAACTGCATCTTCTATCTGTACATTTGTGGAACTATAACAACTACCACTGTTCCTTGTCTCATTTGTTAAGTTGATCTGTCAAAATTTGACATATTGATTTTCTCTGAAAAAAATTTAATTATCAAGATATTGTCAAAATTTCCAGTGACAGGAGTATCAACACCATCGATTTACAATTTAACAAACTTCAAATTTTTTGCTTAAAAATACTCCTTTTATTAATTTACTTGCCAACATCCCTACCAGATGGAGCCACACGCAATTACCCTTATTAATTTTCATTATCTTCCAAGTTTCATTAAACCAGTTTCCGGGAAAGAAAACTTGTTTCCTAGACCAATTAAAAGGTTCGAGAGCATGATTTGTTATAGCGAAACTTCCCTAACGTGAAGATTTATTACTGTTGCTTCTCCCCATATACCTTTCCCCGTATTTTTAAGTTTTCTTTAGATCAGATATTTAATGGTTTCAGTTTTGCTTTATGACATCAAAGCAAAGCGTTTAAATGTAGTTTTCCTTGACGAGGAGGAGGCTACTTTAACTCTAAGGAAAGTTTGAGTTTATGAGACGTTCTCCTTGGAGAAGAGTTATGTGGTCGTGCTTTTGACAAATTTAAGGGCATTTTAGGATAGTGTGGAGCTATGTTTGATCTTCCTGGAGACGGTTCCCTGATAATTTCAAGATGTGTAATACACTTAGATGCAGCTACTATTTCTTTGATTTAGCCAATCTTCCGCAAAGAACTTTTCCCTGTCCCTAACCTAATTTTAGGCCGTATGGCATGAAAACAGGAATAAAATTCCTCCTTCGCCTAGAATAAATTTAATATCAGCGATATCAAATCTCCGTTTCTCTATATTTGGGGGGGTATAAAGTTTATCGTATTCTCTCCTCGTGCGCCTCGAATTGGGCACACAATCTGATCCGTTGCAACGAATGAAAAGTTTAATGGCTCGTTTCGAAATAATGGCTATCGTTAAGATAATCTTATCGACTTTAGTTAAGCAGTTCCCAAGATTTATTTATTGTTGCAGATAAACCTTTCACGATATTCGCCCCGAAGAACTCGCAGTCTAACAGGGCGGAGAACCTGCTGCGACAGCCCGAACTGGTGAAGAGGTTGCTGCTGGACCACGTGGTTCTGGGCACCAAACTAGACTTAACTAATACCATAGAAGATAAAATTTCTCTGCCGACTTTGGGCGGCCGCTTGGTGACGCTCAGGTTGGAAAAGCTCGGAAATATCAAGGCCAACAATGCCTCAGTTTTGGAGAAGAATATTGAAGTTCCTAATGGGTATCTTATCATGAGATTTTTAAAGGGGGTTTCTTACCGGTGAATTCCACGCAGGATTCTCATCGTAGTGGACAGCTATCTATTCCCCGACGAGGACCCAATAACGATGAGGGACATGAGCGGGCAGCCGACGTCCTCGCCTCCGGCCTCAAATGCGAAACAAGCGAATATCAAGCCGCTTTCGGCTGTTTTAGATACCAAAGAGGCCGGCAAGAATCAATCGAACACGTCGTTCGTGGAGAACGTGATGGAAGTGCTGTCGTTCCTCAAGAGCCGAGTTAGGGTCTTCCAGCACTTCGTATCGAGGTCAAATGTCTCTCGATTGCTGAATGAAGGTAAATTGAGTGTTTCTTATAAAGAGAAATCGCGAAAAAAAAACTAAAGTGGACACGTCTTAGATAAGTTCATCTGTTATCAGTTGTCAGTCAAATATCTGATAGTAAATGGCGAATTGCTCAATCAACGCCCTCAACGTTTATGGTTCACCGTCTACCAGGATTTTTTTTTTATGGTTGACTTGTTTTTATAGTAAAGACTTTCCATCAAACTGCCAATCTGTCATAGTACAGGAAAGAACGTGCAAGCAAAATACATAAACAGCATGCCATGTTGCGCTGAAGTATTAAAAAAAATCTCGGAAACATCTGCCTCCCTACTAAAAAAGGGTGATCCCAATAATGCACGATAGGGGCGAATTCGGGGGCGAATTGCGTGTCAGCCTTTCTATTAGGATGGAAATTGATTTAAATTACCTGACCTTACCATTATTCCAGTGGACGGGATTCACTTTAAGGTGGATGATCCGGAAATAAGTTAAGACTTAAACAGTAATAAACACGAAGAATGACCGAACGATGTCAGTTATCCATTAAAAGGTACTTCCCTAAGATCAGCTCAAATCGACCAAAATTACTTTATTTAGCGCGGAACAACTAGAGAAACTTTGCTATGGAAATTTTTCCTTAAAGACAATTCGAGGCACTTCAGATTGCAATGGTTCAAATATAAAAAAAAAATTAAATGTTTGTCAACGCAGCATTATTCATTTGTTTCAATTCCAAATTACGTAAAAGCTGTCAATATTGTTATAGTTGACTTCAATGCTGCCAGAATATTCTTAAATTATCAAACTGTAACTGAAGCAAAGCTGTTTAGGTTTAGTTTGTCAACAGTTTCTTCAGCATTAGCGAAATTCAAAATCAGTAAATGGCAACTCGACGCTGCTCTTTTGTCCTAATGAAAAATAAAAACTATCAACACTCTCACATCGGTAGATAGAGTTGCCAGAATATTACTTAATTATCAAAAGGTAATTAAGGCTAAGCTCATTTAGCAAACCTGTTCAAAAACTTTGTCCAACTTTTTCAAGTTGTTGTAGCGACATCAAATAGTAACCTATTCAATAAATGACAACGTCGCACTGTTTTGTTTTAATGGTTAATTTCCGAAAAAGCTGTTAATCTTCTTTTAGTGACATCCAGTGTTCCGACCATGTTTCCGAATTATTAAATTAAATTTTAATTAACGCAGAGCTCATGCGAGGTTATTATGTGCCTAAGGTTATTTCATTAAACTTGTCCATATTTTTCAAGTGTCTGCTTAATAATATAGAAACTGCAAGCTCATCCAATCAATAAATGGCAACGCGGCACCGTTCTTTTATTTTTGAGGGATACGTGTAAAAGCTGTCAATCAAGCATATCGGCAGTCAACTTTGCATATGCTTGAGAAAAAAAAATATGAAAAAAATCAAAATTTAATGAAATGTTTAAGAGTTTTTGAGGCTGCTTTAAAATTCCTCAGTTTGATGTCATTGATCAGTTATCTGAATTGATCAAAACTGATTTAAAAACACGCTCAAAATAGTTCTCAAAAAGTCAGATATAATTTAAAATTTTTGTGAGTCGAAAGTGCATTTTTTAAAGAATATGTGTTCTACTCTCTGTATAATTACTCAAGGGACACGACCATTAAACCTACCGTGGATAAGTTAAATTCTATGGGTCAAAAGTTGTTGATTAAATCAAGCAATCAGTTCTTTGGTAATCAGTACGGGCAATGGCAACAGGGCGTGGATCTTTTGTTTAAAAAAGATCTATATTGTTAATTGGTTGTAGTGACGTAATTGCAGTTGCCAAGTTTCGTGGTTTACGCTATAAACGTATCAAAACTCGCCATGGATGTTTTTCTTTCAAAATTGGAAAACTTTAAAGTGAATAAATGACGTCTATTTAATTTCTCTTAAACTTAAATAATACTACCTCTCTTTGTAGAATAAATAAGCCTTAGGCACCTTAAGAGTCCACACGAATAATTTTACAATTTTAAAGTTACCAAAGTAGGTAAGTTAGTTACGTTTACGTTTAAAAAATTGTCCACAAGAGTGAAATAGCGTTCTGGATTCTTTCGAAAATTTTAACGTATAAAGTTGAAAAATTATTTCAGTTAAATTTCCAGTAAACGTAGAGAATACTACGCCCGTTTGGGTAAAAATACGTCATAGAAATCTGAAATGTGTATATGAATAGCTTTTAAAATATTATATAAAAATCAACTTTTTTGTAATCGTGACAAACACACTATGCTATATAATAAAGAAAAGACACTATGTTCCAGCTTTGAATGTAATATGTAGTAACCGTATCATCTGACCGAATCAAGCAATCACAGAAAATTCAATTATCTTCTAATTTCCTCAGCAAATGGCAACACAGCGCGGTTCTTTTGTTCCCAATAATGTCCTTAATAATTTGTCGTGACGTAATCGCAGGTGTCATGGCTTTCTTTGTTCTACAGAAAGTCCTGTTGTTCCAAGAGATGTATTCTTAATATTACAATTGAAGTAAAATTTCGTGTTTTCAATCGCTTTGATTAAGCACATGTGTCATTTGCTCCAGTAATTCCTAATAAAATCATCGTTTCCGCTTTACATATTTTATTATACCATCCTTGTGCCCCTATCATTTGTAACGTCCATTTCCACCTACCCCTTCATTTATTACTTAGCTCCAAACGAAACGTTCCAGGACAAAAACCGTTCTCAAAGCCGGAACGATGCGCCAAATCTCGCCCCAGTCATTACTCTTGATAAAGAATCTAATTTAAAAATAATGGAAGATAATCAGGATATCAGCACGACTATAAAGTCGAAACTTCAAAAGCCGAAGACTAAATCGTTTTCATCTATTTCCAGGCGAGGAGTACACGGTTTTCGTCCCGACGGACCACGCTTTCCAAAGATGGCACCCTATAGACTGGGGGTTTTATCCATTCAGCGTTCCCGAATTCACCGAAAGTGTTATAGTTAATCATTTCGTAAAAGGCAGGCTTAAACAGGACACAATTAAGGATGGTCAAGTAGTCCAGACTTTGGGAGGGAAGGATATCCATTTTAGGAGGACTCGTAGGTATTTTTCATCATGCGAATTTCGCTTCCTTCATCCCTAAAGGGGTGATATCATGGAGTGTTTATTAAATAAACTTCGCGTTTATAATTTGAGAGATGTTTGCGCTTATACGAAAAGCAAACATCTGTGGTGGTAGTGTTTAACACGAAAATTATTCTGTTTGTTGACCCTGCAAGTTGAGATTGCAGTTTTCCTAAAATTGCACTCAATGTATTTGCGTTTATTAATTGAAGACTTGTAAATGTATATTTTGACTTTTCAGAATGGAAATGTTACTTAAAATTGAAGTTTACAGGTAGCACATAGAGGAAACTACGTTCTTAAGTTAAAAAAAAATACGCTGTAGAGTTATCAAAAGTCGATATGGTTAATTTTGACCATTTGAAAACTTGAAATTGAAGAATTTCCTCAGAGAAATTTGCACTAAACCTAGAAAGAGATACACATTTTCCGATAAAAAAAAATACGTCCGCGATGTATCAGTCAAAACGTCTTATATACAGGATTCTAAATGCAAAAATTCCTTAAGTTTATGAAAATCATAATAACGTAAATATTGCGTAAAATACGTACAGAGCTTGAGAGATACGAATAAAACATTGTTCTCTGAGTTTTCATCTTGCTTAGATCTGACTCTCATTAAACTTAACGGTTTAACGGTGTCAGCGATAATCATTGAAATAGAATACTGAAGTAGCAGATAACGGAATATTAATTTGTTATAAAGCTTACAAAGGGTCCAAACTTAGAGCACCTTATTTTCTCTGTAATCCAGACTAAAGCGGCTAATTGGAAACGCAAGAGTAATAATAATTTAAACTGATAAACACTCTTTCCATTATTCACTATTTTTTAGCGATTACAACTCATGAGGATGATTTCTAGTATTTTCGAGGAAGAACTAAGTATCTGTTGATCCTCCTGTATGCACTAAATAAATTCCTCTTCCAGCTGGGTTAACAGTGAATGGAGCAGCGGTGGTGAAAGGGGATACTCCTGTTGAAAAAGGCAATATCATGTTTATTGGAGAAGTCTTGTTTGTGAGCGAGTCGGTCGTCTCGAAGTTACATCAACAGCATCGGGACAAAGAAACGCCGCCCTTATTGGCATTTCCATGGTTCGGGGCCCAGTTCTTATCGCACGCCTTTTTGGCCCTCGAAAGAGACAAGCGGTAAGTGCAGTCGTTTTGCGTAATTGGATTAAACACCTGTTGAACTAATCAATATTACACAAACACCGAAAGCCGAGATTGAATTTTGAGTAATGGTTATGTGCCGGAGCCATTTGGAGGCTAAGTGAGCTTCGTATTCCGGAAATTTCTCTATGGATACTAAACTGGTGGAGAGCAATTTTGCACGTTCTAAAGGGGATTATGCTTAACTTAGGGATGTAGTTTACAAATAATCACAATCCGTGTTGGCCCTTTTAATTTGACAAAATATATTTTTTTAGATTCACTCACATCACTCGTTTTTTGAATTTGGCCGATTTGGCACCCCATGTTTCGGGGGCGGGTTACACCTTCTTTGTGCCCACAGACACTGCTTTCGAGGAAGTGGGCCTCGATAAAATGCCCGATAATTACCTTTCAAATGGAGAGGGTTTGCAAATATTGCTCAATCATTTCGTGAAAGGACGGCTCTATGACAAGGATTTAAAAGACAGAGCAGAGCTTACGACGTTGGGAAATCAGACGTTGTTCGTTAACAGAACGAAAGGTGGGTAGATTTTGTTAGCTTTACAATTTTATAAGAGTTGATATTGGTCTCAATGTGAAGACTTCTTCTACATTATCTAACTCTGTTTAGTGAACTAAATGGCTATACTCCCACATACGACATAAGATAATGTAATAATGATAATTAAAGGAACCTATAGACAACGATTTCAGGGCAATGATAAATGAGTGGTTCTTGAGTTGGTTTCAACGCAATTTTATATGTGGCACCACCTATAAAGTGATAACTGAATTACTGACAAGAATAAATAATGATAGTAACGTAATCGTTATCTACTGAAACGCACTCCAAATGGTTTTTTTAGATGGTGATGGTTTTTGGATACTGTTCAACTGTTTTAATAACGTTTTTACATCTTAATTGATTAGTTAATATCCCAACAATGGTAATTGAGAGGAAATATAATTTTTATAAGATTTTTTACGTGGCGCCATCTATCAAATGTTTTCTGAACTCTTCAAGAGTACACGCTAAAACAACAACACCACTGCCTACTATCGGAATGCGCTTCTAACTAATTCTCCCTGAAGAAGTTTCAAGCTTCTTGCACAGTTTCTAATTCATTTTTACAATTAAATTTACTAATTAATATTTTCGCTACGAAAAATAAATTGATTTAAATTCGTACGACTACATTTTTCCCTTTTATTGATAAATTCCATCTTAATTTACTCTGTTCTCAGACAATGTCTACATAAACGACGCTCAGATTGTCGAAAGCGAAGTATTCGTCTACAATCTAGGAACCATGTTCTACATCGACAAAGTCCTCTACAACACGATAAAAGTGCCAATAATGCCGATAGGAGGAAACATTAATGTTAAATCCACAAGTAATCCGGAAGTTTCCAGTAAAGTCACTGAAACATCCGTAAATCTGGGTGAATTCACTTCGGAAAGTGACATAGAAAGTGTCACTGGTGAGTTGAGTGAGGAGAATGACGCTGAGGTTCTTTTGGGGGATGGGGGAAAAGGGGGAGTTGAGCTTACGACAATGGGGCCTGCGCAAAACGTGTCCAGCCCTAAATAAATTATTTAGTATGGCTTTAAGGTAATTTATTGAGTTATAAATAGCGATTTGTGTACATTGAAAGAAATATTTAGTATTCGTTGAAAGAAAAAGATTTTTGGTATTGGTAATATTAATGGTTTTGAATAATGAAAACATACAATGATTATGAAAAAACAACAACTTTATTTACATCAAATTTATAGTTATAAAGGTGTGAATAAAAATAAACCCTGTATATTATCGTACTTGTTTCTAATAGCACAATTATTATATCTTAGAATTATGGCAAAAAGAATTGAACAAATCAACTTTTATAGCAATTATCGTATGTATGGAAGTCATATCATAGCTCTAAGCTTATTTACATTTATTTTGGTGATTTCGATTGTAATCTGTATCACTATATCTGTTTATCAAACATTCGAAATCGCAAATTTTAGACGAAAAAAGCTTAGTATTTTGAGGACTTGTTGTTACAGATTCGGTAATACATACTTACATACCTAAATAATGAGTTTTAAACGACTGATCATTGTTAGTGTTTGCAAAAAAACTATTGGAGAAATATATATTTATAAAATACGCATTTAGCATTCACATTATAAGTAATCTGTACATATTATCTAAAAAATAAAAGCGTTCCATATGTGTGTGTTAGAGGCCAAAACCAAGCAATTTATCTTATACGAGAGGCCCTTAGTAGTTAAGAATTGTACGTGTGTGTATTTATTAAAAATACGAACCATTGTTCCCAAACTAGATAAGATATTATTTTAGTACGGTATTATCATATACATATGTGGCTTCACTTTTATTAAATAAATACTGCCAACAGTAACATGGGAAGTGCAATTTTATTGGGAGCAGGTGTAACCAAACATCTCTTACATCCTTTGTAGTATTGCACACATGGCCAAATACATATGAGAAAATGTGGTGATAAATATACTCATAAAACCACTATTATCGGTATCTCCTCAGCTGCCATCTTCATAGAAAAATGGTATAATAAAGCGGCAAATAACAAATCTACTTCCTTATTACCTAATGGATTATATCTAATGGAATGTTCCGTATGGTTGTCGCAAGTTGAAGATGAGATATTTTTCAAATATTTACACATTTACTACCTATCTAACTTACAACTAAGTACAGAAATAAGTTCATTGATGCAATTTGCCCTTATATGTGGAGCATATAAAATTTAAACAACCTAAATAGAAGTCATCCATTACAAAGAACATTCATAATTTTAAATCTAATTTATAATTGAAGGTAACATATCACCACTGGCTCTAAAAGTCCCTTTAAGAATATAAAAATTTCTTTAAAAACATTTCTCATTATTAATTAATTTTTTTTATTCATTCGTCACCCATCGGCCATAGCTCTAAGTTTCGATAATATCAATAATATGCTCAGCGAAATTTAACAAGGTTTCGTCGTTGCCACATAGATGGCAACAGGTGCGCTGACATCCTAAACATTTTTTTCCGTTTTAAATAGTGTTTTTGACTTCAAAAAAGCAAATTATTAGTAGAAAGGGTTAATATTTGATTAATTTAATTATTTTATAACTTTCAATAAATGAGTCTGTACTGAATATTCCATTGACAGTATCACACCACTCTCCAAAATATATCTAAATCCGCAGCTAAGGTTTGGGGCTCAGTTCAAGTGCAAAAATGTAAATTTTGGTTTTAGTTTATATTTATTTGCTTAGAAAATATTAGACTTAATTGATTTGAGAACACACGTTTGGTAGAGCACAAGGGATATGATTTTCTGGAATGTATTTTAATATTATATTCTGGAATATGTTTTAATATTATCTATTGATGTACCCCGTTTTTGACAAATTTTACTTGGGTAAACGTGTATTATTTGTTGCCTATTCGCTGATTTAGACAATTTTCCTAAGGAAGTTTTCAGAAGAGAAATTGTAATAGTTTTTATGTGAATTTGAAGAGATAAAGTTAATGTTATGTACAAACAAGCAAACGTCCTGAAGGTGTTGAAGTCCTTAATTTGTCTTGCACAAAAGACTTACTATTTGTCGTATAAATGACATTAAGTACACTCCCAAAACAAAAGGACAAATTCGCCATATTTTTTAACGAAATATCATTCAGTTTGTGCAGTTAGTTTAAAACACCAAATTATTAGAATAAAATAGTGAATTAAACAAACTCGGTGAGTTAAGTTAGTCCAAAATTTTCTAAACGTAAATTTGCACTAAATTCCATTGTTAGAATTCCAGTTTTGTACTCAAACCCAGAAACTTCTGAATAATATTGCTTATACATATATACAGGGTGTTATGAAAAATTCAGAGATGTATTATATATACAAAAACACGAAAAAAATTCTATAAATATCGGTCCGGAAATACATGGTTGCTGAAATACAGAGTAAATATGTTTTATACCATGTCTAAAATCTAGCCTAAACCAAAAATAACTATCACCTTATAAGTTCAACCGAGATGACATATGGTATACATCCTCAAAAGTGGTACTCACCTCAAATTCAAATTTAAACTAAATATCGCATAAACGCTGGGAGCTGTAAGGCAAAGATTGAGAATTATTGTCAATCTTGAACACCCTGTATTTCGACAAACAACCATTTACATATTTCCCATATTTTTGGAAGTAAAAATTACCTTGAAATTCTTTGAACAACATTTTGACAAACACCTTGTATAGCTGTTATTTTTAGACGTAAACTTCGTAGTTCAAATGTCGCTAGAACAAAAGTGGAAACCCTGATATTTTCCCCATATAAAAGATGTAAATTTATGCGCGAAAATAAATTTTTTCACATTTTATGCACCCTAATCTTAAGTCTTTCCTGGAATGGAGGTGAGAAAATTCGCCTCTAAATAATCTAAATTCTTACTAACTAACCTGTACGAGTCCAAAGAATCTTCTATAACATCGCACAAATAAGATTGTATCCTCAAGGGCAGACACAACTGCTTAACATCCTCCTTACAGTTCAGTCTCTTCACTATTACCGCCCTACATCGATCTTGAAGATTTACAAAATCCCTCTTCATATTTTCCAGGATCATTTCTGTTTTGGCCGCAGTTGAACAAACTGCAGGGAATAATGGTTCTTTGATTTCGTTGAGGCCTCTAAAGGCGATTCCTAGGCATTTTCCATCTTTGTAGTATGTTAAAGTCCCTAATGCCATAATCAAGTTAAGGATGGTTTTAAACATTCAGAAAGAGAAATTTACCTGCAACACCATCGAAGAGAACGCCGATTCTCGTAGAGACATTCTCCCTGAAAGGTTTGGTATAGTAGGACCAATTTCCATTGTGCCAGATTAAGCCTTTATGTGACAACCCCCAGCTATGTTTATCGATCCCCAGCAAATTCACGAAAGAATCTTCGTGAAGACGCGCCTTTTTTGTTCCTGTGATTTTTAGACTAAATTATTTAAGAAACGCTGAAAATTTTCTACTCACCTACACCGAACATCATGCTAGTACCAAATATTCTTCTAGAAAGTATCAATTCCCAATAGTACCTGCCATTATTCAGAATCTTAGTTCCTCTAACCCCTGCAGTGCCACTGCTCCAATTGGGGTGAAACCGAGCAGTTCTCAACTGCTTTCCGCCCAAAGTTACCTTCAATATTCATATTTTAATTAAAAATGTTTCAGAATTTTTATTAAAAAAAAAACACCTCATGACTGTGATGGTGTTTGTCCCAGGACCAATGGTCTTCACATGGCAATTCGCCCCCAAAACCTCCAGATTTAGCTCTTTCGTCCTCGTCGGAGATCATCTTTGTCGGTACTTCCTCCGACTGCTATGTGGACGTTTGCAGGGGATAGTGCAGGTCGTAAATGTTGACATTCCGTCTAAATGATGAAAAGGCATAAAAATCTATATAGCTGGGTCCTTTACCCGTACAGCTACCCCTCGTTAATCACTGGTTATTCACCCCTGATGATGAGTGAAAGCAGATATTTGATTTTTCTGTTACACTGATTTTTGCTTTTCAATTTACTATACAGAATATGACACAATTACATATATGTAATAAAGTTAAGTTATCCAGCACTGACATAGAGATTTCAATATTGTTTTTTATTTTCTTTATTACAAATTAACTTTCTTTACTATAAATTAACAATTCGTTTCCAGTACTTCAAATAAATGCCTATTACCCGTAACATAGGTAAATTTTCTTAATAGTAATAATTACATACATATATAATTATCTTTGTTCATCACGTGATAGATAACTGTGCCAAAAATGGTGCTGGCGTTGTAACAATTGTTCCATGTGAACTAGCTAGTTAAGGAATTCCGAAAATTTTCTCATAAATGAATCTCATACAGATTCAATTTGTGTCTGAACAATTTGGACTATTGGTTTCTAAATGGCAACACCACATAATTCACAACATTACCTGCGAATCGGTGCAAGATAATGGATACATTATCAAGATTTATTTTTATTATATTTTGAATTTGTACTATTTTAAGATGAGGAACATATTAGCAAAAATATTGGCAGCCGTAAGTTCAAATTAGAAGCAAAATTTTTTTCAAAACTACATGAAATCGAATTCAACTCCAAAGTTTTGTGTCCATTTAAGATAAAAAGTTACATTAATATAACATGGTGAATACTTTGCCAACGATGGTAGCAATGTATTGATGGTGGTTCAGTTAATATCGAAATTAAAATGATATTAAATTAAACAATTATGAAACTGAATAGTATGTTTTTATGAATTTCTCTTAATAATAAAAAAAAATTATCTTTTTAAATAGAAATTTGTAGGTCACTTTAGACTACCAACTTTCATGCAGAAATTCGGATACTTTTCTTCAATATTGGAAAATCTCTCCAAAACCACCAATATAACCATTTTTTTAGATGACGTTTATCGGAAAATTAGTGAAACGTTCACTACATGGCAATACCGTATGGACTTATCTTCACAAAACTTGCGCTCTTATTGGCGAAAACACTCGTCACCTGATTACTTGGAAAAGTTATATTGTTGCCACTGTGATAGTTTTTTACTTACTTTTCAAGAAAATTTTGCAAATGCCTAAAAACTAACTTTAACTTATAAATGAAAATTGACTGTAATTTGCAAGCGTATCAAAATAGCAAATTTTAAATATATTTTTTTGAAGTGTCTATAGGTATAACACAGGATGTTTTGTAAAACATTTGGCGAAATCTGCTTTTCTGCCGACTAAAGGGACCTATTAGCATTTACTTGAGTGAGTTTCTTTAGGATGTAATCTTTAGGATTGTTTCAATTGTTTCATCGTAATTTAAGGATGTAATCGACCTTTTCTTCTTGTCTTTAAATTTTGTTTAATTTTTACATTTTGTCATTTCTTCTACTTGTTTTTACAATTCGTTCGTCAGAAATTGGGTTATTTTCAATTACATGATTTGTACTTCAACTGTCATTCTTTCAATTTTTACCACTGCTCTCAGACTTAAATTATTTATTAGATTACTCAGCTATTTCATCAATTTCATGTTATACTGAGTAAAAAAATGTGTTTCTGTTTTATTTTTTGATTTCTTTTTTACATTTCGTGGACTTCTCGATTTACTCTCACTTTCAGCTGCATCTTCCTCCTTAGTCTGAGAAATTAGATCATCTTGCAGAAGTTCATTTTCTATAAAAAAGAAAAGTTCACCTCAATAAGGAAGGTTTGTAGTTTATTTTAGTCCTACAAAGGGTGGGGCAGGTCCAACATTTTATCGCAGTGACGTACACTTTAAGGCTCTAAAGTTTGTTCCTCCTGGATAACATTAAATAGCTATTTATCTAAAACGTCTATGGCATCCAAATATTTTGGCAAAGACTTAATACAACTCTTTTTTTGTAGAAATACTTGGCAACGATGTTATTCCAGGGAAAAGTCAATAATTTGTTATATATTATTGTAACATATTATATTGTAAAATAAATAAATAACATTCAAGTTCGGCATATGAACGAAAAATTTACTTAAATCGCATATTTCCTTGTCTGTAATTTTCCTTGCCTTTCGGATATTAGATGAAATTAGTTAGACTTTAAAATCGACAATGAGGTTGTCAGACCAGTTAAAAAACACAAGTTTCCTAAGAAAAACCCGCCCTCTAACATTACTTATATAGGTCCCACTTAAGTTAAAACTTGCAGGACTTGAAGGATAATCTAAGTGTTGTCTGTTCATTTTATGAAGCTACAGTTAAGAAATGGACTGACTAAATGGGCTTCAAAGAAGCTTAAGACAATGACATTACCGCTGTTTACACCTCTTCGAAGCACAGGACAATAATCCCTTAAAAGCCAATATTCCTATCAGACAATGTTAACACCATATTCGTTGTACCCTTTAAAGTTAAAGTTGACTATCTTCAGTATGTTGTTGTTGTTGAAAGTCCTAGTTTTCGTTAATGTTGAGCTCTTTAAGGAAACAACCAAACACAGGTTGTGTTACTCTGTATATTAATCTTGCCACTTTTTTTAGTTTAGAGTTTCGGTATTTCGCTAAACGAAGATAGTGTCTTTATAGATTTATCCATAAGAAAATATTACTAAACACAATAAATTCCATACGTAACGATCTGTTAACCTCAAGAGCAATTTCTGGCAACACTAGGAAATCGGAAGATAACATGTTTTTATCAGTATCGATCTTTGGCTTGATTGGATAAAATCCTATTCACATTAAATTACATAAAATCTTTTCTCTTACCTGCAATTTCTGGGACAACAACAATACTCAGGGAGCGTTTCAATATTATTCCTATACGACATATTCGACCACTATACACAGGAATAAGAGAAAAAGGCTGCAATGGAAAACATTTGCACAGTCGGGAGCGCCGGGAAATGCGCGAGGCGCCGCGACGCATTCATGGGGTGAAAGTGACGTAAGCCTCGACGCTCTATCGTCTTTTTACGTAGGATCAGTGGAAAGAGGGAACGTTTTAGTTAGGGTGAATTTTTAAAGGGATCATGTTTAACCCTTTAGGGTTTAGTGCAATTACGAAAGTAATCAAATTAATCAATTAAAAAATCGTGAATTCATAAATTAATTTCATTCATTGGATTTGTTTTTTATTATCAGACCTGTCCTAAAAGTATAGTTATGGTCGGAAAAACCAAAAAAGAAAAATTTAAAACAAATGGGGGAATGTTCCTGGACAATGGCAAATGAACATTTTTCTTACATAGTCAATATAATTATTCAATCCGTATGAAAAACGATGACCGCTGGCGCCATCTGTCGGAATGGCCCCGGTTGATTAATTCTCTTCTAAGAAAGATTTTGAACTTTGAGGCCTTTTATGCATATTTATGTCATTTTCTGAGTTAGATTATAGTTAAATTCAAAAACAGATATCAATTAATGACCGACGAACTCCTGTTAGCTGATATTTTCTTTTTGGAACATCTCTTTTATAATAGAGTTTCTCGTTTATTTCTCCTTAGCGGTTTTTCCACAAGCTTTCATGACTGACGACTTTTTCACACTGATCTGTAAATTTCATTTTCTACATTCAGTCTCATTCCATTCTCCTCATTTTCTTGTTTAAAATCCAAAAAACAACAGGAACTCCTCCACGCGCGCAAAACTTAAGAGCTATGACTTTTGCAACACCATCTACCGCCAGCTATTGAAATTACGTATCTATATAATTCTGTATGTTTCATTATTAATTGTTGCATCAGTTATGATTTAGTTTACATTATTATGCTTGGTCAATAGAAATACTTGTTTGTAATCCTGGCATCCAAACAATAGATTAATTTTAGTCAAAATAAAGTGCTCTATTCGAATCATAATTTTCTTATCACCATTTCATACTTGAAGAAGCATGCCAGAATAATTAAATCCGCAAAGTGAATAAAATATTATATGCTTAAGGAACTTGAAGTGACATAATTATTAACATGCTATATAATTTCAGATGCTTTGCAACTTTTGATTTAACGAATTTAATTTTCATTTACATTTGCTTTAGTCACCGCAAACCCATTATAAACATTACATATAGATACGAAAATACACTTCTATGTCGAGAAACTTCTTTCAAATACCTGGTAACACTGTCATTTTATCACGTAAGATTTTTGATATTCTAGAATCATATCTTTCAGACACGTGTTTAAAATAACAATTAAAATATTTTGTAAATAAATTTTTAAAAATACCTAAATTAGCACTACTCGCGGCAGTGCCGGATGTCCACTTGCTCACTTTATTAAATATACGTAGCTGTATTATGCATATAACCCACTTTTCTTCATTTATCATTTTTACGTCCAAAAACCCAAATAAAGAATTTAAAAAAACGATTTAATAATTAAAGGAAATGGCCCCTCATGGTAAATGTTGCGGGGACTCCAGTCACGAGCACGAAGACCCAGAAAGGGGAATTCAGTATAGTTTATATACGAAAATAAATACAAATGATTTGCAATGCTTGAACGAATCAGTTGAAGGGTCTGGAAAAACCGTCTTTAAATCTTGGGAACACAGGTTAAATAGGGAGGCGGTAAGCTATTCTATATCATAGTACGGTTATTCTATTCTGGTGATTATAGTTTGTTCAATCTGATGCAGACGAGGAGTTGCTGTTTAACATTCCTTTTATTGGAAATATAAAATTAAAAGGAATTATTGTTATTGGAGACAGCTCTGATTCTCACCCTTCAAAAATGAGACTGTAGGTTTTATTTCCTTTTTAGCAATTTTAAATATACATTTTTCATGTGAATAGGTTTAAAAATAAAGAAGGCATGACATTTGATGATGTGTCTTTAAGTGCAGATCAAGAATTTGAGCTGCAAAAAGATACTGAAGGATTGTTAGAATATGCAACAAAGTGAGTTTATTTTGCAAAAAAACTTAGAGAATTCATTTACTTACTTCAAGTGTATTTCAGAGTAGTTACATTTCACAATGTAAATCATTTATCAATTCATTTTCCCAGTAATTTTGGAGACGATCACACAACCATTTATTATATTGGTTTAAAAGGGGAATTTAGTGAAGCTCAGAGACAAGGTGTTGTGGTTTGCAATTATGAACTAAGACCAAATATTTCTGACCATAAAAATCCACTGGATGATGATGTTAACTCTCCCATAGCTTAAGAATTGATTATTCAGAATAATTTCTTATGTTACTATTTTACTCTAGTAAATTTATTTTCCTTTCCATATTTATAAAAATAAAACTCTTCTCAAACACTTGATTTATTGGTCATTCTTCCACAAATCCAAAAATCACTTATTTGAAGTAGATTCCTTAGCGTTTTGCAAAGCCTGAGTGATATACAGTTTAGCCAAAGACTGAGAACAAAACTGAGAAATAGCCTGACTGTAAGTGTTAATTTGTCCTGCTATAATCATAGGGTTAAGCCTAGGTGGCACAGGGTGTGGCCTAAACAGCTTATTAATATCTTCCTCAGGAAGTGCAGGTTCATCTTTAGCGGCCCTAGCTGCATTTTCTTGAGCCCTCTTTTGCTGGTATCTGTGCTTCTCCTGCTGCTGACGTGCTACCAACTGTTGGTATCTATTGAATTTAATAGCCTCCTGGTTAAGTTCGTCTACACGGTCCATTAGACATCTCAGCTGATTTTCCAACACTGTGGCAGTGCCTAAATCTAGGAATTTAGATCCATCTTCCTCAGGCACCATTTCAGCCAGTTCAGTCATCATTATGTTGGTCAAAGGTGAATTCTTGATCAAGAATGGAACTTCAGTAAATAAGTTTTCAAACCCAACTTTGAGTTTCAACAAAGCCTCTGGAGTAAATTCCCCTTCTTTGTACATTTCAATTGCTTGTGGGGTCAGCCGATATGCTTTTAAGGATAAGAACCCTCGGGATGATTTCTGGGTATCATAAATTACTACCACAGATTCTTCAATTGATGTTTGGTAGTGGTACTGGGACTCCAATAATGGCAGGCTTTGAACATATTTTTATTTATTCAAATGAGTTTTTCCTCACCAAAATGTTACCTTAAAAAGTTTCCTACATCAGCACTCTGGTACCATCCCACATGAAAATGATCAACATTAACTCTTCTAAGTCGTCTCATCATCGCAAGTTGGAATTCTTCTTCGTCCATGGTGTCATCACTTTGTTTTGGAAATGGGAAGCAATTTGTGATTTCGAGACGATTTTCCACTACTAAGCCTAATAAGGCACCTTGTGCAATGTCCATATTAGTGGTCGACTCTTCATGGCAATGCTTCAGAATTTTCATTACTGCCTATAATATATTTAGTGTTATAGTATAGAGATGGTAGAACTCATGTTGTAAAGACGTGTGCTTACCAAGCCATCTGCTTGAACGTAGGCGATAGTTTGCTCGGTTTCCACGGGCCGTCTGGAATTAGCTGAGCGGGCAGCCATGCTTTTTATACTTCTTAGATATAAAATCAAACAGAAAATTTCAAAGATGTTTTAAAAGGAGTTTTTTCCTGTTGTACCAGAGGAAAAGGATTTTAAGAGAAATAGAACATTTCAATTTGTCATGTGTCAAAATGACTTAATTGACATCCCAGTAACCGAGCCACAAAGTAGCAATATTGGATGGTAGAACGATTTAACCACGTGTTACTTTTTCGCTATCAGCATCAATGGTTACTATAATATCTTAATCCGAAAACACAACCAATTCAAACAACTTTGGCGAGGTCTCAGATTCGAATTTTATAATTTCCATGGTTTCAGATCCATTTTTTTCAAATAATCTGATTCTTCTAGTTAGTTCCGGCGATAATGTTTGCAAGTGGTCAAAAACTTTCATTAAATTTTTTAAATTTCTGAAATCAATCATAAGGAATATTACCAGGTGTACCAGAATAAACAAAAACATCTTCGATCTTTGATAAATCAAAAGTTCGTGGTTATTTTCATTAGTACGGGCAGTTGTACCTTGACACAACATATCATTGGTGCCGGCTATATAATACTTTGCCATCCAAAACTGCAAGCATAAATTGAATATATTTTAATAATTAAATCAAAATTATTTCCTTTCTAGCATTAACATTTTAGATATTATGTTATATAAATAAAAATATTTTGCTGTCGATTGTTGGATGTACAAATGTTTCAATTATTTTAATACATTTAAAGTTATCCCTAACGTTCGTATTAATTTATAGTATTCAGATCGCGTTATATACTGTTTTAAAACGTTTGTAAGTATGTAAATTCATATTACAAACAAAGATTATCTTTAGGCACGAATTTAAAAAAGTGGTTGTAGAGTAGCGCACTGTTGCTTTTCTACCTTGAGGGTATTAAAAAACATATGTTACAGTGATGCAATAATAGACAATTGACACTGGCAGGCATGTGCTTTTAACTGTCTTAAAACTAATGTTTTGATTTTTGTGATACCCAGAAACTGCTTATCACCATTAATTTATACCATTCCTCTGGTTTATCTTTCCGTTAAATAATAAGTATAATGATCAATAATTATTTCTACGTGTTTCTAGTTTGTGTAGCTTTCACGCTGTATAGCAGCTACACAGTTGCAGACGACCCGGAAATTCCCCTATCGAAGATAAGTCAAAATGTTGGGGCCCCAACGTTGAAATTTCTATACTGGTGGGTCAAATTTAACAACACAGAATATAAGCCAATTTACGGTATACTTCAATTAAACTATTATTTTCCTCAATTAGGTCAGATTAAATTATTAAGATTTATTGATTGTATTTTAGTTACTCTTGTGGCTACAGAAAAATGTATGACCAATATCTACAACTCTTAAGGGAGAAATATCCTTTCATACTCGTTGAGGGAGCTAACTATGACCCTCCAGGAATTTTTATGATTTTAGTTAGGATTCTTGTAAGTTATCTAACTTATCTTGTGATCTATCTTTAATTGACATAAAAATTCATAGGGAACTCTGAAATTAGCTGGAATATTCTTCATTTTGAGTGGTGTAAACATCTTTGACTACCTCAATCAACCTCAGCCTGCCTGGTGGAGATGGTGTCTTGAAAATCGAATGTATGCCTGCATGATGTTGTTTTTCCTTTGCCAAATAGTTGAAGGACAACTGATATCCTCTGGAGCATTTGAAATATCTTTTAATAACGTTCCTATTTGGTCCAAGCTAGAAAGTGGCCGAATACCACAACCAGCAGAATTGTTCCAGATAATTGAAAGTCAAATGCAGTTTACAGACACCAAATTGGAGGTGAATGGTTTTCCTAAATAATAGTGTATTTCAGTGTAAATTGAGATTTGTTGAAATGTGGTCTCAGATTAAGTTTACCTGATTTCCATTTTACATGTGATTGTTTCTATTATTTATAAGAAATATAATAAGTTTTATCCTTGTTGTGTTTTATTTTATGAAATCGAAGGTATTATAATTGATTTGTTATTCTCTCTTGAGTTAGATTATTGAAAATTAACATTAATTTTCTGTTTTTTAGTGTGTATTATAGAAACTTTAGACTACGCCGCTGAGATATCATGCGACAGAACTGTAAAAACAAAAGGCCTTTGATTGCTAATGCACCAAGAGGAAAAAGATCGATTTATGGTTTTCAGATTGTGATCTGAACCACGCTCAATTTTCTTGCTTAAGAAATGCGGAAAACGAAAAGGTTTCATAGCGTCTGATGTTTTGCCGTCAATTTAGGATTAAATAAATTGAAATGACTAGGATTTGCTATTTAAACCTATAAAATTAAATTAAAATGTATTTCTTAAACATAACTAATTTCATTATTTAATTTGCAGAAGAAATTTGTACACGTAGGCCATCTATGCATTGTTAAATTAAATAAATCGCGTTATACGTAAAGAATTCTGTAATTTATTTTATGTCGCCATCTATAAGTGACTTACCAAACCAAGCAATGCGAACAAAATGAATCCTACTTATAATTAGCTGTTAGTACTTGATTCCGGTCATAGCTGATGCGATATTAGAAACAAGGACATTCGACTGCTTTTTTCCCATAGTTTTTGAAAGTTTAACGTTATAATCATATTTGATTAAACGTTAGACGAATTTAATAAGTTATTATCTGTAGGAAAAAAGTATAATTTCTATATCTTAAAATAAAACACGAAATCATGACAAATTTATGAAAAATGGTTTTCAAATGTTTAAAAAGTACTAACTTTGCAAATGTGGTCTTTCAAAAACCAGTGACGTCCATGGTAATTTTAAAAGAAAAAAATTGGGTAAAAATTGAATACTTCCAATTCATTGAAATTTGGTTCCATAGTAGCTACATGATACAACATTAATATGTTACAGTGAAAATTTGAATCGGACAACTTCGAGTTTTTGGGTCAAAAAATGTTCATGATGTATAGCCTTTGATATTTTTCGAATAAAAAAATCGAAGTTATTCAATTGGAATTTTGACCGTGGCATATCAAAGCTGTATCGTATAGCTACTACGGAGCAAATCTCGTTGAAATCGAAGCACCGGATTTTTACTTTTTTTTAACATAAAATTGTGATGTACGTCACTGGTTTTACAAGAAAAAAATTTGTGAGATTGTACTATTTATCTCTTTAAAATTTGTCATGAAGAATGTGTTGTGTTCAACTTGTGGTTTTTCAGACTATTAGCGATGAAGAATTATACTGACGAATCTGTTTTATTGTTTATATTAGATTTCCAGCTTAGAATAAGTCTTTAATTTGAGTACATGCAAGACATTTTCTTTCGAACCTTTTTGACGATGAAAATTTACAGTTTGGAGTGAGAAATCAAATGAATGGAAATACACACAGAAGAACTATTAATAACTTTTATTTAAAAAAGATACATTTATTCCTTACAGGCATAAACGCACACGAAAGCAATGTCACAAAATGCTATAGATCAGCGTAAGACTTTTTTCTACAAAAGTAATTAAATATGAATTCATGTATGGCAGTGATATTAATTATTGTTATACGTTCTTGCAAAATACCTATTTATTTACAATGTTGTAACTTCCAAATTATTTTCCCCATTATTGGTAGTAATGCTAAATTTACCCCTTAAACCTTATTATCGTTAATCACATTCAACTTATTCTATTAAAGAGTTTTCCTCTGTTTTACTTATATCAAAAATCGCGTTGCAAAACCTCGCATTTGTGAGGAATATTTTAAAGCTTTACAAAGGAAAGGACAAAAACACTTATAGGAAAAAATACAAATAAGAAGTTTTGCATTCAAATGTGAAATACAGATATTGAACCATATTAATACTTAGAAAATAATATTATAAAATGGCACAAACAGAATTATGTTACATAATTACATTCGATGTTTACAGTTTATAAACCATACTATCTCCATTCATCATGGTGCAGCTCAAAAAATAATTTAAAAAATTTTTTACAAGTTTTTTTACATGTTTTACATTTTCATCCTTGGCTATTATATAACCGTCCATATGATTGCGGCCTTCTTCTGCGGCTTATATTTCGCTCCCTATTCGCCAAGTTTTTATATTCCGGGTTAAATGGGATTTGGTTTTGTGGTGGTTGTGGTAACCTGGAAGGCAGCGCGTTATATTGTGCAGGAGGAGTATCTGGTCTAGACGGTCTATAAAAAAGACGTTTGTAAATGTTATTTTTTATTAAACATAAATTTTCGGACCGAATTAATATTAATAATTCAATACTTACATCCTACGTAAACAGACCGAGCATCTGCTCACTTTCGTAGTCAAAAATCCCGCTTTCAAAGTCTGTGGAACTGGCTTCTTAAATTGTGAATACTCCTCGATGGTGGCCAGCCAGAAAGACAGAGCTGTTGTATAGTGGTTGCATCTTCCATGGGCGTGACATTCTATGAAAGGATTAGTCCGGAATTCCTCCAAGCAAGACCCTGGAGATACCAGCGATTGGGTCGAACCTTGTCCTCCACCGTCAGTTCCCTGTGAATTTTTGGGTTAATCAGTATTTCATTTGTAGTCATTTACTCTACCATGAGAAAACTCCAACCGATCCACATTTCCTCCCAGCCATTGGGGCATTGTGGTATTTCGTTTGTTTGGCTGTGAAGTGCGATAATTCTCGTTGGAGCTTCACATACGGAACACCTACCAAAAAATGTTTAAAATATGTGAAAATTAATTATTTCTTCAGTTCACCTGGATATGTATTTTTGAATGTCGTATCCGTAAATTGGGGTCATGGTCATGGGCACGGGTTCAGTTGTTGACAACCAAAAACTATAGTCGTTTGTATTGGCGTAATCGCATACATTATTGAGGTTGCATAAAAGGTAAGGCATCGTGTTGAATTTCCTAACGCAACTGCCCGGATTACCTGCAAATGCAAAAATCGTTATAGAAAAATCGACATAAAATAGACTATTTAGTGACCTTGGGCAATTTGTATGATCTCAGTAGGTAATAACCATCATGTTTAAAGAAATTTAGGTCGGTAATTCGGTCATAGAAAAGTGCTGACACTTCTAAATTGATCAGGTTCTAGATTAATTATTATACCACATAATATTTTTGCTTTGAATATATTTTTTTAAGGATTCTTAAAAATACGTCATTTTGACTCCATGAAAATACAGAATCATTTGAATCCAATCTCAAAAATACTCTACCAGATTATTGAAATTTGGATAGACCTATTTTGTATTATTTCTCATGAACAATTTTGTCATTAAACTATAAATGAAGTTTTGATCTCCATTTAGACGATTTGAATGAAATATGGGTGAAATTCTAAGGTAGTTTTCTAATTTCTTCTAAATCGGTTTTATAATCCTAAATTTGAATAACACACATCAAAAAGCAATAACGACATACTTACCGAGATCCTGTCCTTGCGTCCTTTTTTCGCTGTGAATATGTAACAAAGAATATCCTTCCCACACTTTCACGGTATTCCTAGGACAAACTGGCACATAATCGGATTGCGAATGTCTGGCGAAGGCGAAACCACGGCTTCTAGGAAGAGGCGCAGGCTGTGCGGGTTCTCCTTTGGGTCCCGGAGCGCCAGGGTACCCTTGTAGACCTAGTTGGCCGGTCAGACCTGGTGGTCCAGGAAAACCTAAAATCCCACAAATTAATTATTTCTTTTGAAAGTTCATTGTGAAGATATAAATAACCTTTAGATCCTTCGCGACCAGGTAAACCTGGCTCTCCTATGTCACCACTTAGACCCTTTACACCTGGAGTTCCAGGGAAGCCGCTAAGACCATCCCTACCCGGTTTTCCTGAAGGGCCTGTAAAGCCTGGCAAACCAGCCTCCCCGTCCTTTTAAATCATATAATCTCATCTTCAATGGAAAATACTAAATAATATTTACGGACCTGCCCTGGCAGACCGTCAAGTCCCCAGTCACCAACATCACCCCTAGGACCAATGTGACCAGGAAGACCTTGAAAACCAGGAAGGCCAATATCTCCGGGAAACCCGATTTCTCCGGAATTGCCTTGTTCGCCGAAAAAACCATCTAAACCTGGCTCACCAGGTTCACCTTTTCCTCCGTCATGGCCTCTAGGACCCACATAACCCACATCTCCCTTCATTCCTTTGAAACTAATAGCGGCAAATCCGTAATCTCCAGGCAGTCCTTTTATCCCTGGAAGTCCGGGTCTACCATCATTTCCAGGTAAACCTTCCAATCCAATGGGCCCTCTTCGACCGTCGAAACCAATATCACCAGCGATACCTTTGGGTCCTGTTATTGATAATCCGGGAGGACCTCGGAGACCCGGAACTCCATCTCGTCCCAACTCGCCTGCAGAAATATTTTCATGCAATAGTTTATTAAAGTTGTCACTCACCTGGAGCTCCTTTCTGGCCGGATCTTCCCTGAAGTCCAACCAGACCGTCTTCACCAGACATGCCCGATTCACCAGGCTCTGGATTTTGACCTGGTAGTCCTGGAGGTCCGTTAAAACCGGGCTCTCCGCGTGGTCCTGGGCGTCCTTCCAAACCAAAGTCTCCTCTCAAACCAATCTCCCCCACACGCCCTATTTCACCTCGTGGCCCTGGCCAGCCTATTAAACCGGGCTCACCTCGAGCCCCTTTTAGACCTAAAAACCAATTATTATATTCGATTGTGATACAGGTTTATTATAAAATCAGTTTTGAAAATGTTTTCTCCGGTCTTATAACACATAAAAAAAAACATAAAAAGGAATTTTTCTACGTATATAATGCTCACCTGTCAATCCGAACATCCCCAATTCTCCTACCTCCCCTTTCACTGTAAATGCTGACAATGTACCACCGGGCAGCCCTCGATTCCCCTTCAATCCTTTTGGTCCTATAGGCCCTCTCTCTCCTGGTTCTCCCATTGGCCCTGGTAAGCTTGGTCGACCAATTTTACCTGGCTCTCCATCCAGACCTTTCAACCCAGACAGTCCCGGAACGCCCGTGAAACCTGTCGGTCCTATAACACCCTTCGCACCTAAAATAAAAGATAATTTGGTTACAAGAAAACTATTTAATTTCCTGCCTGCATGGAATACCTGGAAAACCGTCGTACCCTCTTCTTCCGTCGCGCCCCGGAAATCCTATATCTCCTCTAATACCTGGAGGTCCAAGTTCTCCGATGTCTCCAATTTCTCCTTTAAATCCATAACCTCCTGATAAGCCCTGAATTCCATCATCTCCTTTCTCGCCTGGAGGGCCCGGTCGCCCAATCCCAGGTGTCCCAGCGTCACCCCTCAAACCTTTATGATTATAGATAATTTTTGTGCAAAATGTAATAATTATTTTTTATTTTATATATTTATATATAAATATTATATATTTTTTAATTATATATACATTTATATATAATTTAATTACAAACCTTTAGGGCCAGTTAAACCTGGACGCCCGTCAAAACCTTGGCTCCCGGATAATCCGAAATCTCCTTGTTCCCCTTTTTGTCCGCTGAAAGTTGATTCTCCTTTCGGCCCATCAAAACCCGGTCTACCTGGTTGACCTATTTGACCTATTTCACCCGGTTCACCCTAGGAATGAAAGATGAAATATGAAATATTTGATAGTCAGTAAATTAATTAAAAGTCAATAAAAGGTGTTATATTTATGACCTATTTAAATTGGAAAAAATATTGAATAGATACATAGAATGATACGAGGAATAAACTGATTTAACAAAGTTTTTTACTAATGTAGAATTTTAACGTTTTTACTGACGAAATTGTTAATAGTCAGCGATGTTTCGATTTGAAATGGTACCAGTATGAGACTTAATGTATAAATGCTCTAAACAAATATGAAAAAGCCCGTAAATAATGTAAATTATTTATCGTTATTTAGATTTGTTAAAACGCTTAATACAACGTTGGCAAACTAATTTAAAGTAACTCGTTAAATAAAAAATGAATATAGAATTTATTGGTAAAAATTGCTAATTTAAATTGATTTAAAGGAAGTTTCTATAGCCCAATAAATTCTAAATTAATCGTGTTTAATGACGATATAAGGAATGAATAACTTTATGAGATGACGCTATTGAAATTGAAAAATAGAGACAATAGTTCTTAATTTATAGTTAGACCTGAAGGATTTAGTTTTGTAATAAAACAAATTGTCGTTTTGATATATTCAATGGTGAATTTGTAAGTTATCTATAAAACAAAATAATATTTTTCGAATTGATCAACAATACCAAAAAGTGTTTATTTACAGTGAAAATTTGATGTTACTAAATCTTAATCCTAGATTTAAGATTTTATTAAAATCCTTTGTGATCTAAATTTCTCTATCTAATAATAATTCCAATTAATATAATTTTGTAAGTCATCTAAATTTATATCCTAAACATAATTTTTACCTGTAAGCCCGGAGGTCCATTTGGTCCAACATCCCCACGTAAACCCTTCAAACCTCGTTGCCCGGGCAAACCTTTCAGCCCTGGCAAACCAGCTGGTCCCGGATAACCTATATCTCCACGTTCACCGAATTCGCCAATTAATCCAGGTAAACCTTCTGGCCCATTGAACCCGCGAATACCTTCGTCTCCCACGTCACCTAAAAGATGCAACCAATTCAGATAATAAGACGATGGATTATATCAACTCAAGACTGACCTATTAATCCTGGGAACCCGGAATCGCCTGTATCTCCTTTCGCCCCCTGCAGCCCGTAAGCTCCATTTTCTCCATCATCGCCTCTCATTCCGAAGTCGCCCCATTCGCCTGGCTCCCCTACTTCTCCGGGAAGTCCCGGTAGACCCGGTTGTCCTGGTATGAAAATACCAATCTGACCTTTAATTCCGGGTGCTCCTGAAGCTCCCGAATATCCGGGAGCTCCTTTGGAACCTGGAAAATTTCATTTTTTAGAGCAACAAAAGGAGATTAAATAAAGCTAAACCTTTTATGCCTCCAAATCCAGAATTACCGGGTAATCCCGGATAACCCGGAGGGCCCTCTTTGCCCGGCTCCCCTTTTTGTCCTGTAGGGCCTTGTAGCCCCATATCTCCATATAAAACACGCTGTCCCGGATCTCCTCTCTCTCCTTTAGATCCACTAATGCCTGGGACACCATCAATACCGGGTTTGCCATAAAATCCGGCCGTGCCTCTAGGTCCTTCGTCTCCGATTAATCCTGGATATCCTTTTAATCCCTCCGGTCCCGGGACAGAGAATCCGGGCATCCCTTCGTCGCCGGGAAGACCTTGCCAACCGTTGTCTCCTCGTACGCCCGTCAGTCCAGGTAAACCAGGAAGTCCTAAAATGTGTCTAATAAAAGAGTGGCAATGTAAATTTTGAAAATTATGGTACCAGCATCGCCTCGGAGTCCTTGTGGACCTACGTCTCCCTTAATATCGGCCATATATAGTGTTTCCCCGTCGCGTCCAGGATTACCCGTAGCACCTGTTACTCCTTTTACGCCTCTGCATTAAAAAGGAATTTGAACGGTGGCAAAGGAGGTGGGTGGCCCATTAAGTGGAGAAAAGTGTGAAAAAAAAACGAAAATTATTACACTGTAATAACTAGAAATACTACCTTAAATTCGTTTTTAATACAGGTGCCAAAATTCAGCCCTAAACAAAATTTTAGTAAGGATATTACTTACACGTGTCCTGGATAACCTTGATCACCCGTAAGTTGGATCTTATAGAGTTGATGGCGTTCGCCCTTTTGACCCAATAAGCCGGGACGCCCGGGTTGCCCATCAAGTCCAGGTCCACCTTCGATTCCGTTGTCTCCTGGTGGTCCGACAACACCATTAGTTCCTGCATCGCCAGGAGCACCTCTCAACCCATAATCGCCTACGGGTCCTTGCTGTCCTGGTAAACCTGGGGCTCCCATGTCACCTACGTAAAATTAAATTAGACACAGAGGAAGAAACATGGTTAAAAGGTCTTAAAGTTTCATGCAAACACAATAATTATTCTGTAATAGAAAATAGCTTCTGAGACAAATCAAAAACATTTTTTTGCAAATGAGCGGTAAAGTGGCTTTGTCCGCAAGCAGCAGTTTATAGCATGTCTGTGATAAATATTTTTATTGCACCCACAATGGAATGACAGGGGTCATTGTTTCTAAAAAGACACATTGAGATTATTAAATTTGTGCTTTTTTATCTTCAATAGTTACCAATCCCTGGTATGGACCTCACAAGTACGAAAGTATCTTTACTGCATTTCGTTTGTGTCGTTTAGATAAAAACTGCGCTGACCGTTGTGATCCACAAAGTAATACTTTTCACATCACTTAGATAAGTAATTATTCTGTACTATATGTGGTCCACCTAGGAACTTTTTAGCCTGTATTCATTTGCGATTATATTAGGTGAATAAATTTATGCTCTCATGACTCTAGCATTTGATTATTTTATCATGTAATTTAAACAAATATCAAAAAACTCTTAGCTTCTGAAATACAAGTTGCCAGAGTTTGAGATTTTTTAAAGTATTTTCCACATTGTGTCTATTTTTTTTGCGATAAGTTACTTCCTTAAAATTATCAAAAAATTTAGGGAATCTCAATATTATCTGAATTTAATAACTACCTTTTTCCGCAATCATTTTGGATCTTGGCGGTAATTGAACTAAACCAGGTAAGCCCGGGGATCCCATTGGACCTTTCATTCCTGGTTGTCCCGGCGTGCCATCCAGCCCGGGGAAACCCGGCGGACCCGGTTTTCCGGAAAAACCCACAGGTCCTCTCGATCCCGTTAAACCCACGAAACCAATAGTTCCAAGTCGTCCGTGTCTCCCGGGCTCTCCCCGATCGCCTTTTCCTCCGGGGCGACCTGAGAAACATTTCAGAAATAGCCAAACGGAAAAGTCAGAAATGAAATCTTTTGGCACCTGGTTGACAAATACCGCAGTCGTCTCCTTTGCGGCCTTTAAAGCCTAGACCGCCATATAATCCAGGAATACCGTCGTCTCCTTCGAGTCCGGGTCTTCCAGAAGGGCCGAGAGGACCACGGGGACCACGTATTGGTTGACCGATTCCTGCATTGAAATTGCAACAAAAAGCATATATTATGTACGAGTACGGTTTACTACAAAGATAAAAATAAAATATTAAGTTTTAAAAGAGGTCTTGTAATTGTATTACCTGGAAAACCCTTAAATCCTCTGTCACCGGGATCACCCCTTTCACCGGGTGGCCCATCGTATCCTGGTAGCCCTGGAATCCCCGATGGTCCCTGAGGACCAACTATGGTTTCTCCTTTAAGCCCTTTCTCTCCGGAAAGCCCTGTTGGTCCTGGAATTCCTGGTTGTCCCGTTCTGCCAGGCGTCCCTGGAGAACCGTCATCACCACGCTCTCCTTTTATTGAAATGCCTACCCCACAATAAAATCGTTAAAAAAAGGTTATATTTTTTCAAATCGTACCTTTAATGCCAGGGAGACCCGTTCGTCCAGGAGGACCAGGGGGACCCGGTGGTCCAATGGGACCGGATATTCCCGGAGGTGCCGGTAAACCTGATAAACCGGGCAAACCGGGATATCCAGTCGGCCCTTGTCTGCCAATAGGACCGTCTATTATTTGGTCCATCAAGGGATCGTAGACACCTGGCGGCCCTTCTACCCCTTGAATTCCGGGAATCCCTAATCTACCATCTTCACCTTGTTCACCTTATATAACAGGACAACAACATAAAATTTGCTTCATTTTTTTTTGTTTCATTAATTATATTACCTTTCATTCCATCTTCCCCGGGTGTGCCCTCATATCCCGGCGCTCCTTTATACCCTTTCTCCCCAGTCTGGCCTAGCGGGCCCGGTTTCCCTTGTTTCCCCGGAGGACCATCCTCTCCTCTTTCACCTTTGGAGCCGGAACTCCCTTTACGCCCTCCAACTCCCTTTAAATAGATCGAATCATGATACAACCCCCTTTTCCTAAGGGCAACACGCGACCTACCGGCCGACCCCTTTCTCCCGTATATCCCCGCCATCCGCTTTCTCCCCTTTCGCCCTTCAATCCTTTATCCCCGGGTTGTCCTTTCTGCAGTAACATATTAGATTCTCCCTCCTCCTGAGTTCCAGTATCCGCTCCACGTTCTCCAGGCACTCCTTGATCTCCCTGAGGACCTTTATGTCCTTTTTCCCCCTTACGAGCGTCACCGGGTAAACCCGGGATTCCCATTAAGCCTTGCGGACCAATCGGCCCCTAGACCAAACCGCATAGTTCAAAATCCTCATGTTTAAAAAACTTATGATTATATTCATGAACGTTTGATATTCACAGAAGGGATAACTAGAGCAATTTAGTAGTGATGCACTCTTTACAAGATTCCGGTTTTGTTGATAAAGAGCTTAAAAATTACGCGACTTCTTTGTTTTGTAAGAAGAAAAATGTGCAAATCAGGCCATTTTGCATGAGTCGAAAATACGAGATTTCAGTTGAAATATTTCGGTAATTTTCCGAGAGTTTAAATGCAATAACCAATAAAGCGCAAAATCAGTGGAAAAGCTCAAAATGTCCTCTCAAACTTAATTTGAACATGAACCGATTAATCTTCGCACAAAGTAATAATAATTTAAGTTCATGTTAAAAGTCTAACTGAAGGGTGTTAAAAACTTTTAAACCGACAAAAAAACTTAAAAGCAGTTCTCAGCCAAGTCGAAGCAATGCGAAAATCATTAATATTAAGAAAATAGCATTTAAAATTCTTTAGCAAGTAATAACAATACCTCTACGCCTGGAGGCCCTTGGTAGCCTCTCACTCCCGCCGGCCCCATAGGACCATCAAGCCCTGGCAGCCCGTCGTACCCCGAGTCACCCCAGTCTCCTTTCGTCCCTATGGAATTGCCGCCACCTTCACCAGGCTCCCCTCTCAAACCTTGAGGCCCTCGAGGTCCCACTATACCTCGACTACCTGGATATCCCCTAGTACCTATATATAAATGGAGTTAATACAAAGTTGCGTGAAAAAAAAATTGAATTTGACCTTGAGATCCAGGACGGCCATCAGTTCCATTACAACCATCCAACCCATCTGGGCCTGGCACGCCTATATCACCGGTTTGACCCTA
Organism: Euwallacea fornicatus; assembly: GCF_040115645.1. Lineage (NCBI taxonomy): Eukaryota > Metazoa > Arthropoda > Insecta > Coleoptera > Curculionidae > Euwallacea > Euwallacea fornicatus. Next base: position 5,446,794 of record NC_089542.1, on the reverse strand, counting down.
CATTCACGTAATATGTTATACCATGCTAATAAAAAATATTACAACACGCTTATAAGTTTCATAAACCCGATATTTTGAAAAAATGCTCAAACCCGTATAATTTTATTTTTAAAAGCGCATTTAATGCATTATTTTCGATGAACACATTTTTCACCTCTATCCAGCTACCCCTATCAATTTTTTATTTTTAAATGGAAAGGTACCCGTTGAAGCATATCTAAATGAAAGGTCATTCAATAAGGAATACAGCGGCAAAATCGGAACAAAAATTAGATCTACAGTTTCATTAAAAAAAAATAGAACAAAGCCCATATCCTAACAAGATCAAAAGTTTTAATCTTTGCTTTGTAGACAGACAATCCATCTTTATTTCGCTCCGAAAGAGAGTGAAAAAATTACAATAAAACGTAGAAATTTCAAATCGTTTGCAATGTAAACACTTTTTTCGATACAAAATATTTTGATTGTTGTAGAATTCATTAGTAGTTGAATTTGGTTGTTAGGCATCTGTAACAATTAGAATATCAAAAAAAACGCATCGTTCATCTGAAAAGCAAAAAACTGAAATTTTAATCTTTTTCAGGTATGAAGATCCTTAAAGAACTTACCAAGAGATGTGTGTCATATTTAATGGGAAACTTCCAAACCGACTTATTGATAGAATTTTTCAGAATAATAAAAAATTTGAATAAACTGGAAGTGTGAAATCTGGCCCAAAATGTGGAAGACTTCGAACAGCAGCTGGTGTTCGAAGTCTTTTTTTTGCTTTCTTTTATCTATTGATGAAAACCCCATAAGGTCTACCAAGAAACTTGCCGATGAATTTAATGTATCTACAAGATCAGCGAGCAATCTTTTAAAACGAGAAAAGATTTCATCCTTTCGAAATTCCCTTTACCAAAAAGTCGACGTCTGAAGATTTTGATCGCAGGATGGAATTTTGTGAAGTGATACAAGAAGACATTAAGGATAGAAGATTCTTTCCTAGAACTTCATTTTCGGCTAAGGCAACGTTTTTCTTAAATGGATTTATTTAGGGGAAAAACTGTTTCTACAGGTTTACAGACAACTCTCGTTGGATGCAGGCTCTGCGCACATTACATCCGCATAAACTCAATATCTGAATGGGTACAATCGACCACCAGTTCATTGATCCATTTTTCATGGGGGAACTTTAATAATGCATCATGATGGCAATTATTACAAAACGAAATATTTCCATCAATCGCCGCAATTTTTGATGAAAAAAATGGAAAGCAAGTAGCCAATAATATTTGGTTCCAACAAGATGGTGCACCATCACATTATGTTGTAACTGCGAGAGAGTATTTTGATGAGATTTTCCCTAGGAGATGGATCGGTAGATTGGCCGCTACGATCTTCAGATCTTACGCCCCTCGATTTATTTTATGGAGTCAGATAAAAGGTTCCGTTTATAAAAACTGACCACAAAATTTGGATGATTTACGTCTTAGAATTCAAACAGAATTAAAATTAATTATAGAAGCAACACAGGATAATTGCATAAAAGAGTTCGAAGAACGACTGAGTCCTTGTCAAATTGTTTCTGGAGCTCAATTTGAGCATTTAGTGTATGAATTTCAATGTTGTTTGATGCAATAGTTTGTTACTTTATCTTACATCTAATAATTTGATATTTTAAGGAAACTGCAGATCAAATTTTAGTTCTGCGTATACCGCTGTATACTTTATTGAATTATCTTTCATTTGATATGCTGCAATGGGTACCTTGTCATTTGAAAAAAAAAGCTAGTAGGGGTAGTTGGATAGGGATGAAAAATTTTAACGTCACAAATAATATATTAAATGCCTATTTTCAAATACAATTATATATATTTAAACATTTTTTTACATATCAGGTTTATGAAGGTTATAAACGTGTTGGAATACTTTTTACCAGCATTTTATATGTATACAGGATGTTTGTTAACAATTTCGCGGATATTTTAATGTAGGATACTACGTGAAAAATAATGATGACCCTCTTCATTTAATATACATGGTTCCGCCCTTCTTTTCATCGAATTGTGGACTTTTTCCTATATTAACGCAGTATTTCGTATTCTGTCACATGCTGCAGTTCTCCTCACTTTCTAATTCTTCTACAGTGTTAATGGGCCTATAGTAAACTAAGTTGTAATTCATGTTTCGTTACGATATCAACTCATAATGTGTTAAATTTTCTGTTGTTTTATTTGTCGTATTAAAATAATTTTTGAATAAGTTTACATCGAACCGCATATTTTTCTTGCAATTGATGTCCCTTTATAAACTGTTTCACATACCAAATTTCATTGAAATATCTCAAGCGATTTCGGAAATATTCACTAAGTGTCATTTTTTTTTTATGTAAAGTCCCACCTTAAAATATCCGCAGATTATTAAAGAACACCCTGTATATAAGTATCTACTACTTACTGGTCGTCCAGGTAGACCTGTTGGACCTCTGTCTCCAGCATCTCCCTTTAAATTGTTTACTTTTATAGTTTTAATTATTTAATAAATGACAAACTTACTCTAGGACCTTTATCACCCATTGCTCCATACACTCCATCGGAACCTTTTTCGCCCTTACTTCCAAGGCTTCCAGGGAATCCATTGTCACCAGGAGGGCCTCGCAGCCCTGGTAGTCCAGGAATACCTTCTGCCCCTAATCGTCCCTTGAGTCCAGTGCAGTTGCATTTTACAGGGATGCTACAGCCTGAGCACTTACCCTGGCGAACAAATTAATAAATATAATACTACCTCCGTGTCGAAATAAGTATTCGATTTATGGATTTTATTTGTTCCATAATAAATGCCCGATTTCATGAAAAACTATGCAAGGGAATATACAGTATAGACTCTTTAATCCGAACTCACTTTAATTCGAATATCCACTAATCCGTCCTGAGAAATGTCCGTTTCGATAGTTCGAACAAACTTTTTAATTCGAACAAAATTCGGTTTCAGAATAAAGTTCGGATTACAGTTAGATTACATAATAAACAATTGATTATGTACTTTCTATGGGTTATTACGCGGCAATCTGGGGAAACCCCAGCATGCGGGGAGGAAGCTTTTTTATTAAATATCTTTGATTTAAAATATTATTGCTGGGTAAATATGTCGTAAAAATAGAACCACCACATGTTAACCTTTTTGTAAAAAGTGGATATTCTAAATAAATCAGACGAAGGTGAGCCGGCAACCAAGTTAAGGAAAATTTATAACGTCTGAAAATCTGTTACTACAGACATTAAAAAAAATAAAAAAAATATTTTTAATTTTGACGCTTCTACTTCTCAAAATCGACCTGGAAGAGGGAACATCCTAATATGCAAAAAGCGCCCTTTACACGTGGTTTTTGCAACGACCTCCTACAGGTGCTCCAATTTATTGTGACGTACTATGTGAAAAAGTGAAGTTTTTTTCTGTGAAGCTCAATATTAAAGACTTTAACGCCAGTGGTGGGTGGCTGCATATGTTCAAAAGGAGACATGGAATCATCAACTAAGCGTCTCGAGAGAAAAATTGTGCAGTAATTTTAGCGCAGTGAATTTTTTAAATAAAAATGTTCAAAAACAGTTCAAAGTTTAGAACTGAATTCTTATCAAATCTTCAATGCTGACGAAAGTGAACTTTTTTGGAGGGTTTTTGTCAAAAAATCATTGGTTTGTAAACATGAATCATCAGTACCAGCAATAAAATTGAGTAATGAAAGGATAACTGTCATGCTTTGCGCTAACGCATCGGGAAGTCACTAATTACCGTTGTTCGTTTTGGGAAAGGCAAAAATCCCATGTGCTCTCCATAACTTCCAATTACCAGTTATTTATAAGGCAACAATAAAGCTTGGGTAACAAGGGATTTGTTTAAGGATTGGTTTCATTCTCACATTGTGCCCTTTGCAGAAAGAAAAGTAATGGAGTTAGGATTACCCAAGGAAGTTATGACAATTTCGGATAATGCGTCTTGCCCACCCGATGCTTTACAATTAATGAACGAAAATAAACAAATTTGTACCGTGTCTTCTATCAAATTGTATACCGACTCTGAAGCCTATGGATTCGCACATAATTCAGGCTATTAAACTTAACTATAGCAAAAAACTTCTTTCACAAATTGTTAAATCTGATGACGATATTGCAGAGATATTAAAGACAGTAAATTTAAAAGACGTTGGTACTTTTTCTCGATGAAACACACAAAAAAGTAAAAGATTGAGTTGTTGAAAAAAATCCTGGAACCCTATTTGTCCCGACTTGACTTCGACCGAACAAGAAGAAGTTGGTATAGCCACGAACAAGGACTGAAGAAGACCTTGTTGATAAAAACGATTTACCATTAAGTACATTCCTTCCATCTAAAAAAATCCAGCTTAATAGTAATGAGTTGGCTGAAATCAAGAAAATGTTTGAAAAAATCGGCGAAACTGTATCGTATCAGGATATCCAGGAATGAGTGCAAGTGGAAAATGATGATGGTGCATTCTTAACTGAAGAAGAAATGATTGATGAAGTCGCTTCTGATACAGAAGATGAAGAGGATGCTGAGAGTCAAGAGAACGGTGAAATAATGTCATCAGTTACACTTGTAAAACAGGAGGAACCTGTGAAATGTTTCGCCACGTGGTTAAGATGGGTTTGTGAGCATAATTTACCTCCTCAGCACGTAATGTTGCTCCCCACGTTGCAGGCAGACAACATCAAGAAAGAAAACATTTATCACCGATTTTTTTTTTGTAATCGTTAAACTGTATGTACATTTCATTGATTTGTTAAAAATGTTCATTAAATACATATCCATATTTTAGGATAATGTTTGGTTTTGTGATTTCTTGCCTTCTCAGCAACCCACAAAATCTAATTCACATGTATGTATGTACATACAGGGTGATCCATTTAAAACAGTCCACATGAAATATTTTGAATTAAATTTTTTTTCGGAAACCCCTAAGACACGTTGATTTTACTTTTAAGGGAGACATTTTTAGATAATAAATTCGTAGGTGTAGAGTCATCCCCCTAAACGGGGTGGCCACCCCTTCGAGAATATTAAATGGCATGGGTGTCAAGTGCCACATGAAATCAAAGGTGTTTCAATTGCCTTTACAAATATGCTGAAATTTTGTTGCTCTACCTTTAAATATAGTAAAAAAACCGGTTGAACAAAGACCTCATTATTATATGGAAGTAAATGAGTCGCAATTTGAACGGTCAATTAAATTAAAAAAAAAAAAAAATGTTTTCGATTCGTTTCACTGATGTTTTAAAACTGATTTTCACAATATTCAAAAATGGAGCAAAACATTTTCAGCATACATAAAAAGAGGATTAAAATACCTTTGATTTGATATGCCACATGACCTCTCGTGCCATTTAAGATTCTTTACTGAATTGCCACCCCGCTTATGAGGATGACTCAGCACCTACGAATTTATAATCTAAAAATGTCCCCCTTAAAAGTAAAATTAACGTGTCTCGGGGTTTTCCGAAGAAAAAAACTCCATTCAAGATGTTTCAGGTGGACTGTTTTAAATGGACCACTCTGTATATCCAGAAGATAATGCATATATGGTTACATATATACAGTTATAGAAATATTTACAAAATTTCAAAAAATGTTAGATGAAAAGATGTTATTGCAAATTAATAGAGAATTAAAAACTACATTAGAAGGTCTTGAAAAAAATCATGTTTACCATTTAAAAAAAACGAGTTTCAGTAATTTGTAAAATTTGCAAATTAGCGCTCTTATACAAAAAAAGTATGGTGCATTAAAAAAATGTTTTAAAGTTTTTAGGTACCTCTGACTTTCATTTACTACTTTACAAAAACAAATTTCAAAATTTCAAAAAACTCCAGTTTTGTGAAAAAATTTTTCTGACGCTGCATTTTTAAAGAAATTTCTCTAATATGGCAACGCCGCAACCAATTTAAAAAATGTTTAATGTATTTTCCTTCTAAATTAAGGTTTCACCAAATGGCACAAAAAATTATGGGTTGCTATTTAAAAAATTATAACTTTATGCTGCCCAGCGAAAACGGAACACTCTGTATGAACAAAAATATTATTAAATCATGCAGCTTTCCAATATAAATGAGTGCTGTACTAAACATTTCATATTGATATTTATATAAAGACACCAGGAACCAAAGCCGGAGTAATGGCGAACCCTGTATATACGTATTTAAATTATGTATGCACTATCCATTAATCTGAAGACATCGGTGATTTGAACTCACCTCTTTAGTCTGTGCCTTAACTAGTTCGAATTAAAGAGTCTGTACTGTATAACGTGTATTTTGACAACTAAAATACAACATGAAATAGAAATCTTTTGAAAATTTACACTTATCATCAATTCGATACATTTTTGCAACGTAACGAAAACACCGTCAAATTTCACCGCGGTTATCTCGTCCCATACTTGATACACGGCCACAATGAGTTCATCAACATTGGATGGGGACCTCTTTGTGTTGCAATAATCGAAAGGCGTTAAAAAAAACCGAAATCGAGAACGTTAAAACCGGGCTGTTGGGTGGTTGACAAACCATTCTTATGTTCCACCCATTTTCGGTACCGGCGCAAACAACTTCCTCATCGTCACGTTTGCAATGCGGTCTGGCATTATCTTACTGGATTGATGCTTAAATTAACTAAATAACTAATGGCAAATGTGACTTCATTATTTTTATAATCTATTAAAAAAAACTGAAATCGGGTACTTATACTACGTGACATAGAAAAGAGAACACCCCGTAAAAATTACTTTATTTAAGTAATTTTTTATATATATGTTTCTGACGCTAAAACAAATATTTCGTTAAAAAATTGAACAAATATAATTCTTAAAAACCAAAAAAATAAAAATAAAAATTTCGGTCCTCCGCGTTGTATGTACATTCCTGTACACGTTTGGGCATGGATCTAACGAGCTGATTGATGTTCCCTAGGGGGATCTCAGATCAGGCTAACTGAACGGCATGACATAGCGCCGCGAAAGTCGGTGGGATATGACGTAAATTATGCAACCTTTTACCTACAATATCCCATACATGTTCGGGATAGTTCAGGTCAGTTGTTCAATAGGTGAGAGGTCTGGAGATCGAGGTGGACAAGATAGCAAATTGACTGCATTTTTCTGAAAGAAGTCCACAGTTACTCTAGCCAACGAGAGTTTCCAGAAAAGGCACGAGATGAGGATTCAACACTTCTTGGATGTTTCGATGGGCTGTCGTACTGCCCCTAGTAAAAAGTAAAGGTGACCTGCTGCCATATGTAATAACACCCCAGCCCAACAGTTTGATGGACGTGTCTCTGTATTGCAAACTGAGGATCCCGTCTTTCACCCCGTTTCCATCTTACTCTTACCCGACCGTCATGCATACTCAAATAGAATCTGGATTTATCACTCAACACGACATTATCCCATTCCAGATTCCAATGTATCCGTTCTCTGTACCACTACAAACGATTTTGACGATGATTTAAAGTAAAGAGTAACACAAGATGGGCACGGTAGGAAATCAGTCCACAACTTCTTATCCCCCGATAAATAGTTCGATTCGCAATGGGCCTTCCATACTCAGCAAACCACTGATCCGCCAGCGTCCTCTACGAGATGAACCTATTCCTTAGGGCCATAATTCGAACGCGGCGATCTTGGCGTTCTGTAGTTCTTCGAGATCATCCAGTACCTCTCCTTCGGCATGTTTGCTCTTCTCGACCCTGACAATATCTCACTATGGTGTTTCCACTACAGTTAAATCTAGTGGCGATTTCCTTGAACGGCCGACCAGCCCCTCGTAAACCCACAAATTCGACCCCTCTTAAACTCGCTGAATTGATGAAAATTTTTCTGCATTCTGCATCTAGACATATTTGATCAATCTAAAAGCATTTTCTGAACACACTGTAGATCACATGATATTTTGCACTCATATTGTTGATATTTTATTGCAATTTTTATAGTTAAAAAAAAATTAATTCCTGATAACTCGTAAGCACGTTGATAAATATGGCTGAAAATTTAATCGTTTTTTGAGTTCCTTTGTACAAACATGCATACCGAAAATTATTTAAATAAAGCCATTTCTACAGGGTGTTCTTTTTTTCTATGTCACGCAGTATATTTTAGAACGGAGGTGGTATGATAAATGAGCCCAAGGAATTGCCTGAACACTCTTAATTTAAGCTTAATAGATGATTTATCGATAGGCGTTGATCACAACAATACCAGCATACCGTGAGCATCAATAATAGCTTTAAATCTGTTTTATTATGATCGATTGCTTGTATGTTGCATTTAACTGTCTTAATGAGTTTTACATCAGAGATTCTTTGAAGATTTAACATCTTCCTGTTAGCGCAAATCCACGAGAAAAACTTAATTATGGCTTTATTTCTAATTAGTGACATATTAAAATAGCAGCTAAACACCAGATGTCCGAAGATGGAATTTATCGCATAAATTCTATGTTGTCAGCTTTCGTTACAAACTTAAATTTATAAAGTAGTGAACATGTAAATTGCATAGTTATTCTGCTGGTTATAGCGTGATTGATAACTTTATAGCGTTAAAATAAGTGTTGCTGGGAAATGCTCCAATCTAAAGAAATCAGTTGGAATAAAGTGAGATTAGTCCTTTACCGGTGATTTTTCGGGGTGAGCGCAACCGCGCATTTCTACCAACACCTTCGTAACAACAGTTGAGTAATTTGTTTATAATTGATTCAAATGTAGCAACAACTTGAAGACAGTAATAAAAGTCTGGCAATACGGGATAGTTTCTAATGCATTAACGTCGAGCTAGCTTAAATCATGAGATCTCCAAAACAAAAAAGCGGTGCTACGTTGCCACTAGGGGCGTTTGACCTGATAACCAGCGATTTTTCTGAAACCAAAATTTTTTTTCTCAGGATTTTCGAGCATGTACACACATTGAATTTAAACGTTAAAAGTCTGACCCGATTGCCATACATGGTAATGCAAGTGTTGGAATGTTCAATGTAGTTCATGTGGCGCTACGCTCATTTTTGACCTTTATAAATGTATTATTGTGAATAACGGTCAACAGGTTTACAACCGAGTTGTTTCATATACTCATCGTTTAAGGGATCTACACGGTGACCGCAGAACTTAATTACCAACTCTTCCAACTAAAAAGTTACACAGAGGCAATTATTTGTTGACCAAAAGGCTCAACACCGATAAATTTTAATGATTAAAATTCAGGCCAGTGGAAATAATGTTTGCTGCAGACCGTGTTGCAGCATCGAAAGCGATTTGTTTGTTTTATATGTCTAAAAAGTTATGTAATCGAGGTTATTTTCTAATTTCTGGAGAGCGGTTGCTTGGCAAATTTAAACGATTTTTCCGATCAAATAAACAAACGGTTTGGTTACTGTTATTTTTACTTACACATCGGAAGCAATAAAGAGCGCGTTAATAATCCGCAACGTAATCCAGGATTTTTTGCTGGTTGGTCTATTGATGAAAACATCCTAGTCCAAACTCACGTTTAACGCTCAAGATGCAACATTAATAAATAACAAATTTGAACCCCACCTATTTATAAATAAATGTTATTACAGACCCATTAATTAGAAAAAAAAGGAGAATACAGAAAGATCGAAGCGGTTCGATTAAAGCATAAACGAAATGTGATCTAAGGAACCTTCGTGGGTGGCTAATATCAATGCGTACTTCCTACAGAGGGCACCTACGCTGGGTGCCTTCAATAAATACACTTGAAATGTTTTTAGTGGACGATCAGTTTTTAACATTTATTTTTATGTATTTAGGAACTATGAACTGAAGAACGGTGGGTGGGTGAATTCGTCGCAATATAGCCGCAAAATAAAGTCAAAGCCTTTGGAATATGACACGAATAAAGAGTGTGAACGACCAAAAGCTCGGAACCTGAGTTATCGCGAAAACTGCCCGGAAATTTTTTTTGCGTCATTTCCCAAAAAACTAAATCGAGGATTTTGTATCTTTCCCATCGGAATTGGACGTCTTTCCAATTGGAAATTTCCTATTTTCTGGAAAACTACACACTTGCAGCGTCCATTTGGCGTGACTCATTGCTGTAGGTGGTGCCGAATAATGAGGAGCAGACATCGTTATTAATTGTGCCATCTGAATGGACCACACTCCTTATCAATTAGTACGGAAACGAATGGTGCAAAATTTATCTCATAATTTTGACGGTTTGTGGAGGACACGGAATACTCTTCCCTTGATAAGCCTGTTTTGTTCATTTATAACAGTGACGAAGCTAAGCCCGTTAAATGTACACGAAAATAACATAAAAATTGTAGCATATTGATTGATTAAACATGGGATAACAGGCCGCTGAGGCAACGTAGTCTATAATTTGAGCGGCACAAGATCAAATCACTTCGTTTACGGCTCAGTGGAAGCACTGTAATTAATTGATTTGAATGGGCGGCAAGATCCCAGATTCATATGACTGCTTGGATAGATGGATTTTTGTATTAAAATTAAATATTTGCATAAAACATTTAATTATTGCTCTCGTGTAATCAGAACACGCATGCCATATGTACTGATTAGGAGATATTCCGAGAATTGAAACACTTGCACTGATAATACATCCGGCAACAATAACCTCCAAAGATGACTTTTTGCTCTTTTCGACCTATCTTGCGGTGGTAATAACATGGTTCAGAGTAAAGTGTAATTCATTCGAAGCTAAAGTTTACACTTAAAGTGTTTTTCAATGAATTCAATTAATTGATATTATTCTTATAAGTTGATTTATCACAAATATCCATAAGAGGAAGTGCAGACACGTACCCAATTGCAGGCCGCAAGATTAATCAGATTCATGGTCTTTGCCCCCCGGGTTGGACATTGCAATTTTTGCATTTTCGCAGAAGTCTCGAACAAAAACCGTTTGCTCAGCTATGGCGGGCCTAAAGTTACTGCAGTTGTTTATTCAACTCGGTTAACGATTTTGATGAAGTGAATACAAAGTGTTAAAAGTAGAATTCCACGTCTCTCGGAACGGTTAAACTCCATAGACCGAGTCGTGAAAACTCGATTTTTTCCTGTTGGTGGATGTAAAGTTAAATATAAATTAATATCACCTACTTCAAAAACGTAATATTGAACTCCGTAACCCAAAACTGAATTATTTTAAGAAATATCGGCCCAGTTTGATGAATGTATGAGTAATTCCGATTCGTGTTGGCCAAGCCAAAAGCCTTGGGGAATAAACCGGGATTTTATGTTCTTCTTATTTTTGGAAATTTAATTTAAAATAATAAACCACTTTTACTAGAAACCATCGTAAATTTTTAGTACTTTCCGAAACCGGCAGCCGAACAATTGTTCTCATAGCATCTGGTTTCCCGTTTTAATAAATCTGGTTCTCGAATATCTTAATTTGTTCATAACTAAGTTTGGAATGACGAAAAGATAAATAATTAAGCGTTCACACTATTGGCCATATTTAAAAACACATTTGTCCGTTTTCCTTCTGCGCCTAAAGGTTTTCCACAAGGACGTTCATTCCCGACGAAATGATTATTTACACTTGCAAATCATGAGAAGCCATTAATATTCATTGCCTACATGAATTCTGCAATAAATGTCTTTGGAATAGAGGTTTTTAATTAATCATTTAACGATCGGAATGATGAGGCTCTACGGCTAAATTCAATATACTAAAATTGAAAAAAAAGCAAAAATCAGCATCTCGATGATACATCACTCCACTTATTTGCAGGGGGATGAGCGTCCAGAGGAATTTTTTCGTTATTTATCGCCCTGCATTACGGCAAAACGGGCGCAAACGATAAAACTAAATATATTATCATAATATATAAATGTATTTAATTGTATTAAAACCGGATGGAAATAAAATATATATTGATTTTGTAACTAAAATTGCCACTCGATTCATTCATTATAGTAGCTTTATGACTCAAGATTCCGACACCAAATGTTGGACATACCGGATGTTTTTGTATTGAAAAATCTCTAGAATAGCAGCGATTTTATGAATCCAAATGTGAAGCAACTTAAGTGATTTACCTGACCAAAAAATGACGGTTTTCTGAAATTTGAATATGAAGTTGTACTAATTAAAACGGAATCGTTTTTTTAATTTTATGGCAAAATTTTCATTATTTTAATTAAAAAAGTTCCGATCATGCTCGGATTCGGCGAACGTGCCGCCCTAACGGAGGGCTTTACGGCCGTTTAGCCAGATAATACAAGGTTCGATTGCAACGCGCTCAAAAAGCTCCACTTGAAAAAACAAATTTTTGATAAAAATCAATGAACCGATAAAACTAATTAAACGTCGAATCACCCTGTATATTTACAATATGTACATGATCTAATTTCATAATGGACTGAAAGTTTATGCGTTCCAGATTTCTAATCTTTCGGAAATGTGACAACCGGCATTCGCGACACATCAAGGAAATGGAGTTAAAAATATGTCGTAAACATCGGAAAATGGCCCCGAAATAATAAATACCGTATTAAGGGTAATTATAGGCAGTAAAAATAATGGGTGCAGTCTGTCCACTACTTGGGAGGTCCACTTGGGACAGAAAGAAATGATATACGCACGAATGGCGAGATTCGGCGTTGGCAATGGAAATGCGATGAAAAATCTCAATGAAAAGTCGAAATATCAATCACTCACCGATGAAATTTGTAGGCGCCATGTGTGGCTGAAATGCATGAATGGTTCCGACTACAGTTTATTACATCGGAGAGGGTTCCTTGAACCTGTCGAGTGATGAAAAACTAATAGAAGTCACCTTGTACTTTTAGATTTCTTTAAGACTTGAAACCGTTATCGCTAATTTGGTATGTGCATTTTAAGCTAACAAACCACATACTAATACGATGTTACAGAAACCCCTTAAACGGTAGAATATTATGTATAAACCAAAGGTACAAGGATAGTCCCCAGAGGTACCCGACCCGACATATAGATGGCAATTTTTTTGTAAAATTTCCGTATATTGCAAAGACCTAAACTGTCTAAAGTTTGAGGGTGCTACGTTGATTTGTGTTTGTCCTGAAGCCATTTTTAGATTTTGTAGATTTTGTGAATATCGAAAAATTGTTCAGCGTTACGTGATATAATACTTTCATTTTAAATATATTAGTCTATCCAATTTCAAAGAGGAATTAAATTTTTCTCTGGGGCGTTCTGGGCCTTCTTTAACAACCGTAAAATGTTGAGTGGCAGAGTCGAAAAACTGTCGTACGAGCTGCCAAGAACTCCGCTGTGGTCGACCCAATGACCGTCCAGATCTGACCACTCTGGAAATTAAGGTGAAAATCCACAAAACTGTACTGAAACGCCATCGGTTTAAACATGATAGGCATTTCAAAAGTACTAGACATCGCATTTCTGATTAAGCTGTTTTAAGTATTTATGATAAAGCTGCGCGTAAAATTGATGCTGCGATTGCTCACAGATGAGCAAAAAGAACGCCGTGAGGACGTTTCAAAGGAGTGTTTGACGGAGTTTCGCATCAATGAAACGGAGCATCGATTCATAATCATGAATAAAACATGGGTTCATCATTTCACCTGAGACGAAAATTCAGCTAAAACAATCGATTCAAGGAGAATCGGCTCCAAAAAAGGCGAAAACCATTCTATCTGCAGGAAAGGCGATGGGGCCAGTTTTTTTTTGGAATCACGTGGGATAATTATTACTGACTATCTGTCTGAAAAAGGAAAAATAAACGGAGGTTATTATACAAATTTATTGCAGCGTCTGAACGAGGAAATTAGGAAAAAGCGACCGCATGTGGCAAAAAAGAAAGTCTTGTTTCATTGCGACAACGCACCAGTCCACACTTTCGTCATCGTGAACGAAACTTTTTCCTGAACCCACTATTCGTCGGATTTAACCCCCTCAGACCATTTCTGATTCCAAACTAGAAAAAGTGGTTTGATCGAAAGAGATTTGTCGATAAACGATGAAGAGGTGGACTTCGAGGTTGATGCCTGTTTTGAAACGTTCAAAGTGCCTCACTATAAATAGGGTACAAAAGGGAAAAATGTGTCAATCTCACATAGGTGTTGCGAAATAATTTAATATTTTCCGATTTTTTTTAAGGCTTTGGGCGGGTACTTCTCGGATTATCTTCGTATGTAGTTTTTGGAACCCAAACGTCTGTATGTACTAGTCCACAATCTCGATAAACTACATGCAAACCGTTTGTCCTCTAAGAACATATGGCTTTCCAAGTTATTTACATGCGTACAAAGGCATGTCAGAGAAATATGGAGAAATTATGTCATCGTCGGATTGCACACGGCTTATCTGACGTCATAAACAAGTTTATCCGATTGCAACGTTTAATTAGTATAGCGGACAAACCATTTAATAGAGCTGGTGTTGATGGAGACATCTCGTAATTTGTTTTTATTGTAGTGATGTACTAGAAAAAATTGGAACTCTATTGAAATCTTAACTGTGTCACTACCGATGAAACAAAGTGCCGGCAAAGAACTCGTCTGATAAGCCAATCGGTTGACCACATTTAGCTGGGTCACCTTATCGCAACAGTTGCCCTAAAATTCGACAAAATCCTGACAAATATGGATAAACTTAGACATTGCATAACAATATTTTTTTATTGCTCAATAGTGTATAATTTAATTGTTCGGTTGCAAAGAATTCAAAGTTTTCCAAATTCTTTAGCTTCAAATGAGCCAGAATACGGAAAAGTTGTTGTATCGTTGCGGGTACAACGTGTAGAAAATTCTAAAATTTTGCAGATTTATTTTACGGTCTAAAGTAGTAAAAATTCTGAAATTTTCTTCACAAATTCGGAGGTTTCAGTCTGGGACATAATGAATCAAAATTGCAGTATTTTATGTACAATTGCAAATTTCTAAATTTCATTCGAAAGAAAAACGAAATTTTGTTATTGCAAATAAGTGTATTAAAATTCCAAAAATGTCAAAATTTCAATGAGAAATCCAAATTGTAACTGGGCTTTTTATAAATTTGAACGACACATTTGTTAAGGGACTTGTGAGAAAATTATGCGAAGTTTCTTCTGCGAACGAATCACATTAACTGAAAGCTTAACGCAGATTTAAATAAAATCGCTCTAAGACGTGCACCTACTTAAATAAATGCGTATCTTCATTTTAGTACAACTGTTCGCGATGTAAGCTCTGTTGTTGCTTTCAAGATAAACCTTCGATAATATTATTTTATTCAGTTTCTAGATTATTTAACTAGCAGTAGTTCACATATTTGAACAAGCGCTCACCCATGTGATGCGTATAATAGTACACAGCACGAACGCAAATTTCCAGGATTACGGGTCAATAGTTTTAGCTAAATAATGGTAAAAACATTAAATTAATCTAATTCCAAACACTTTCTTGAATAATTGGATGAACAAACAAGATTTTACAATAAACAATTACATCATATGCCACACTGCACTTTTGTTTAATTTAAACATCGACTTAACACATATGCGGTTTCTAGTATAAATTTCTTTATGCCTTGTGATTCAGCCGTCACTATGACAAAATTCGTACCAAATGAACATTACACATTCTCATTTCTTTTCTTGGAAACATACTTTTCGCACTTATTTAAAGAGGTGTGTGCATATTCATAGGAAGCTGAAAGTAATTAAGCCCTGGAAACAGCACTAACATAACTGCAACAAAATACATTTTTCAGTCATTTTTGTCTTCTGGAAATACGTGCAGTGGCTCAAAGTGAAAATGACACACCTGTATTGAAATCACTATTTAGTAATAAATTTTCAATTTATTTAACAATAAACTAGGGTACAAAATTTTAAAAATACTACATATACTGCATTTGTTCTATAATATCCACCATAAAAAATAAAGAAAAAAATCTTCCAAAGGAGGGAAAAATTATGTTCTACTTGCTTTCGAAGCGAATTTCAAAGTTAAAATGATACAGGTCAATTTTATGATAATAGAATATTTACGAATGCAAAAAAATGTTCAAAAATACAAAAAATAAACAATTCTTGTTGATTTGTATTGATAATTGTTGAAATTTAGTTCAAAATCAACGTGGAAAACATAACATTCTGAGAGAATGTGAGTTAGTAATTAGTCATCATAAAAATTACGAATCTATTAGAGCAATCGCCGATAATCTACAAAAAAGTCCTGCAACAGTACAACACATCATAAAAAGGTTTAAAAGTAGAGAAAGATTAAGAGACAAGATAAGAAAAAGCCCAGGAAAAATGTTTACTGATGTTGATGGACGGTGCATTGTGCGATATGTAAAAGAAATCCTCGAATAAGTACCTCCAAATTGTCTATAGATCTTAAAAAGCATTTACACAAGACAGTTAAACCAGAAACCATGAGAATAACGTTGCGAAATCATTTATTCCATAGTCGAGTAGCCAAAAAAAAGTCGTACATTGGCCTGAAGATCGTAGTACAATTTGCCAAAGAGCATTGGGATAAAGGAGACGAGTTTTGGAAGAGTTTTATTTACAAATGAGAATAAATTCAACCTCCTTGGATCGGATGGACGTGGTTTTGGTCTGGAGAAAACCCGGCGAAGCGCTAAAGAAACCAAATTTAAGAGCCACTATTAAACGCGAAGAAAGGAGTGTGATGGTTTGGGACTGTACGTCTAGTGTTGGGACACGAAAGCTACATTTCATCGATGGCATTATGGACAGACATGTTTATTTGGACACATTACGGCAAAATTTACAATTCGGCGTAAAAAAACTGAACCTCTCTAACAACCTTGCGTTCAACCAGAACAACGATACGAAGCATAGCGTCCAAATTGTGAAAGAGTGGCTTTTGTCTAACTGTCCTAGTGTAATAAAAACTCCACCGCAAATATCCGACATTAATGTCATAAAAAATCTTTGGACTAAATTAGAAGCGGAAATTATATAGGAAACATGAAATTTCCAATAAAAACCGCTTAAGACGCGCTCCTCTCGAAAAATGGGAGAGAATTTCCTCTTATTTCACTAAAAAGTTGGTAGAATCGAATTCGAGAAGTTATCTTAGCTATGGGGCTACTAACTAAATATTAATTTATTACAAAAACAATTAAAAAATAAGTGTATCATTTTAATTTTGACATTTGTTTCGAAAGCAAATAGAAATTCATTTTTTCCTCCTTTGTCAGAATGATTTTTTTTTAATTTTTAATTCTGGATATTGCAGAACAGATGCAGCATAATATAAAAAAAATTGCACCCTAGTTTCTTGTGAAGTAAATAGAAATTTATTAATAAATAATTATTTGAATGCAGGTGTATCGTATTCACTTTGAGCCACTGTATATGTGTGTTATTGAAACCTATGAATTTAAATTAAATGGCATTATGATAGCATTAATTTACTTCGAAACTGTCATAGCTGCTGCCGTGTCGTCAATTCCGATTGCTGCCCGATTGCTAGAATTTTCCATGAATTAGGAGAATCTTCTTTGAACTTTCGTTTGAATTTTTTTTACCTAGATTATCTTCAATGTAATTTACAATAAACAGGTTTTTATGTACAGTGGCACAAAAAAGTCTCCGTACGGTTAGTTATCTCACAAACTTATGGAGTTTTAGAGGCAACACAAATAGTTTATCAACAAAATATATAACAATCTACAACAAGGAACATTCCTTAGTCCATTAACAATGATAATCAAGAAGTTAGTCAAAGAAATTCCAATTTTAGACGAACTTTTCTTAATATTGGACATATTCTTGCACAAAAAAGTCTCCGTACGATTCAAAGATGTACGCAATAAACTTTTTTGTTGCTAAGGAACGCCGATAAATAAAAATTCCTATGTGGTTAGCTTCGCAATAATATGTATCAGTTACTAAAAACATCTCAAAGAGTACATCATGAATTCAAAAAATCGTGAAATTGATGCCGATTTGAGGCAGTTAATCATTAAATTGTATTGTGAGGGCCATTCAATGGCTAAAGTAGCAAACATGGTAAAGAGATCTAAGTCAATGGTACAATATACAATTGAGCGCTATGGAAAACATGGTATGGTAAAAACAAGACCAAGAACTGGACGCCCAAAGACTCTGAAAGCGCAAGAGGAACGATATATTGTGCGTCACATTAAGAAAAATCCAAAAGTAACCGCCACGCAAATCAATAAAAATTTAAAAAAAGACTTAAACCTAAATTGTAGTGACGAAACGGTTCGAAATGTCCTAAGACGCAACGGTTATAAAGCCAGATCCATCCGCAAAAAGCCCTTTATTTCGAAAGCAAACAGGTTAAAACGGTTGAAATATACTAAAGAGCATTTAAATAAGGACCAGGACTTCTGGAACAACATAATTTTTAGCGACGAGAGCAAATTTAACATTCATGGATTGAATGGCAAAGGAAAAGTGTGGAGAAAACCGAATACTGAGTTTGAAATTAAAAATTTATCTGCAACGGTCAAACATGGAGGCGGAAGCGTTATGGTTTGGGGTTGCATGTCGGCAGCAGGAATAGGCAATCTGTGTTTTGTTGACGAAATAATGGACAGTAAAGCGTATGTGAACATTTTAAAAACAAATCTTAAAGCTAGTGCGGAAAAGTTGGGCCTTAGTAGATCTTTTATTTTTATGCAAGACAATGATCCAAAACATACCTCGCGTCTAGCAAAAGAATGGCTGTTATATAACGTTAAGAGTATTCTAAATCACCCACCCCAATCGCCTGATCTAAATCCGATTGAGCATCTGTGGGAACACTTGGAGCAAAAAATAAGATCATATACAATTACTAATAAAAATGACTTAAAAGAAGCATTATTAAAAGAATGGTCCAAAATACCGCCTAATGTAACATCAAATTTAGTTAATTCTATGAATCGACGATTACATGCAGTGTTAAAGTCTAAAGGAAACCCCACAAAATATTAAACATTTATTGTTCCAATAATTCAATTAAATTTAGTTAATATTAGTTTAGTCATATGAAATCGTACGGAGACTTTTTTGTGCAATAATAAGTCCAATATTAAGAAAAGTTCGTCTAAAATTGGAATTTCTTTGACTAACTTCTTGATTATCATTGTTAATGGACTAAGGAATGTTCCTTGTTGTAGATTGTTATATATTTTGTTGATAAACTATTTGTGTTGCCTCTAAAACTCTATAAGTTTGTGTGATAACTAACCGTACGGAAACTTTTTTGTGCCACTGTATGTGCGTATCAATGCAATCAAGGTCAATTTCTAATTGTGTAACATGCCGTTAACACATACCCCGAAAGTAAGGACGCATTTCAATGGTATGTTAAAGCATCCACTTTAAGGCACAATCATCCGTTTCTTCTCGCTTCAATGCACTTTCCGACTTAAAATGAGCTCGCTCTCATGCTTTTCCTCTATTGACAACCCGATCTTTAGTCACGTCATTCATTATCCAAATTAATTCTGGGTAAAAATTGTATTACTTCTTAGTATCGACCGAGGTAACGAATATAATTATAAATACATATTAAACAGCATTGGCGTTTTGTTCCTCAAACCCACAGCGATATGTCTCCTGTCATGTATCGTTGTGTTCCACCTTTGACGAGTCTTTTCTGCCGCACTGCTATGTTCTTTGATTTTATTTTTTTCTTGAAAACCATGTTTTAAGCGCCTGTTTGTTTATTTATCAGGAAAATGTTAGAAATAGCCGAACTCTGAAGGAATAATTATTCTATGCTATATGTAGAGTCAAGATCGACCCACCATCGATGACTTAATTCAACCCACATAATTTTTTTTTTCGTGTTTTGCTGGGTCCACCTGTAACTTATAATATAATTTCGATTTCTTAGGCCTTGTACCTACGGTACAATAGGAGGGATTGCAATGCAATGATCTTTGTTTTATGCATATAATTAAAGCGGAGTTATAAACAACTGTAGAAATGCTGCATATTAGTGTTTGTTTGATTACTCTGCACGTAATCAAAAATGGTTAAGCCGCACTAAAAGTTGAATAACCCGGCAGTAAATCTTTAAATTTAGATACATCAAAGGTACCACAATGTAGTTGAACGCTTCCGACATTGCTCTAGTGAGGGCATTTGTAAGTGAGTATGGAAAAATTGGAGTTCCGACAACAATGCTTGTTATGCTGTCAAACTAAAGCTGTGATAAGTTTTATAGAAGAAGGTGACGTCACGATGCAATTTCTGTGACTTTCGGAGAAATATTTTATATATGCGAATGTTAAGACCCCTGTAAAAAAAAAACCTTGACCAATCGCGTTGTAGATCACAACATATTTTTAGCGTTCAAAATAATCAGAATTTCCTTTGGCCTCTAAATTTGAGATAAACGTGAAGTTACATGTTTCAACTAGTACTATCGTCAATATACGATATGAATTTAAATAATATTTAATAGTGACATAATAACCTTATTTAACATTTGTTTTGCGCAATTATATTTTCCCAGCCTTTTTATCAGAAATCTTCGGCATATTTCACGTGACCCACCCAAATTATACATGTCTCCGGGGTGATGTAAATTTCCCGGAGTCGTGTCCAACAAATAACGGCATTGGTCAAGAAATCGTGTGTGCCGAAGTCTCATTCTCTCATTTCTTGTTCATATTTCATATAAGGCAGCGTTAACACTGTCGGGAACAGTTTCAGTCAAAGAGTCAAAAGGGTATTCACCTCCTGATAGCGGCGAGTCTGCAGGAAGTAAACGCCAGTTCGACCCAATTTTTCTCCTACCTTATCTCCATTTTGGATAAATTTGCAAAGTGACTAAAGAAGAAAGAAAGAAAAAAGAAAGAAATCATCCCTTTTTGAGTCATAAAATTTTCCATAAAATCGTGCCGAAAGTCATAGAATTGAAAGATCATGCAGAAATGTAAATGTTAAAAAAATGAGTCGTGAGTAACAAGTCATTTCTTAAATTTTTATCAGTTTTTAATTCCTTCTAAGGACGTCAATGACTCTAGGGAAGTCAACTGCTAAATCACAGGATTTGTAAAACAACCGTCAGTGCTTTAAGTTCTCGTTAAAGTTACGGACGAATCTTGATCTCGAAATTTGCCCAAATTTTCAAAAAAGCCTTAAAATACATGTTTTTCTTTAATTTTTATGCATTTTTAAGCATTTCGACTGACAAGATTTAGGCTATTGCACCAATGGCCGGCCTACGAGTAAATAGTCCCCGGTGCAAGGTTATTCGTATAGGTCTCGAATCTCCACAGGATCAGTACCGAACTACACGACTATAGGTTCTTTCACCACTGTTCATAACCTGGAAGAAGACACTAGCTAATGCATTAATATTTAAGACAAAGTAGTACACCTGAATTTTTTTAGAACTCAATAACTTTAGAAAATTTTCGACGTTTTCAGCAATCGGTATAAAGCTTAAGATTATTTTTTTCATCTTAGATTGATTTTTCTAAGGAAGTTTCAGAAGTTTTAAGACATATGATTTGAGCTTAAAAATTAATTTTGCGGTATTGTTAGATTTTATCGACTTTTCGGCTTTCCTCTAAACTTTTAACAAACAACAGCATAAAAAAGTCACAGAAAAAACTTTATAATATCATTAGTTTTACGGTTTTTTGATCTGCATTATAGGAATTTTTACGAGATTCTTAAGTAAAACTTCGAAAATTGTCTCGATTTCAAAGTAACGAGAACTGATCTTAAGAAAAACTAAATCGACCATTACTGAAAAGTTCTCTGCAATTCTAATGAGTCATAGTGATGGAAGCGGAAGTCATTTTCTAGTTGTTTTTTTTTACTTTAAATTATCGAAATTTGAAGAGAAACTCTAAAGTAACGATGAGTTGTGAGGAACGGTCTAGATTTTGGAGCAACTGAAAATAACCTAAAAAGCAATTCACTGACCTTCCATTTGCTTTTTAAAATTTCGCAGTAACCTCGACTGATTTAAATTTACCTGTTTTCGACTAATCTGAAACGACCTAACTCCTGATCTACAATTTCTTTTTAATGATTTTTTTAATGACCCAATGTAATTCCACGATTTCTCAACACACCTCACAAACTCAAGTCAATGCGTATTATTTCATATTTCCATTACTCAGCTTCTAGCAGCAACTAATGAAAAGTAATTATGACACAAATGTTCGCACGAAGTTCTGTCAAAAGAACGTCAATATTTCAGAAACCCCTTACGTTGACATACAATTTCACTACTTTATAATCAAGTAGTTCGACTTGTGCCACCCTGTAGGAACATGGAACATCTCATAATCATAATCCTGTCATCAATTTCGATTGATTTCACTCCATAAAAGGCACTGCTGATCTATTGTAAATATCTTTTCACGCCGAATAATCGAACAGACGTTAATCCGATTCGGTTATTCTCTTACATGTAAGGTTAAAGAATTGGGTCAAACATAAACTTTTCTAACACATGTTCACTATCTGCCTATATAATTCTAAATATATTGTCGGATAAACAATGAACATCATCACAGGAAATAGCATGATACATAAAACTGAAAATTAGGCTTGAACCTGCTGACTTAGTTTCTCTCGATGTAAACAAAGTTTTTTTTTTTTTTTAAGATTTAGAGAAGAGGTTAAAGTTGCAATTTAGATAGCAGAAATATATTTTGCGTAGGCTTCTATATGATAGAGGTTTTCGGGTTAGGCCGATTCCGTCTTCACCAATTGTGACAGAGCCTCTTTCGATGATGGAATAGTAAACAATGTAAATGATGTGGCGCCGAAATTAATAATTCAAATGTCTATAAATAAATCGTAACATCTGGAATTGGAAGCTTTTTTAACTGCGTATTTTTAAACAGTCTGAATTCAATCTTTAATTCTCTGAAGATGTATGTAGTATTCATCAAGTCGACAGACATATCTAGAAGACCATCGAATATTTCTAAATTCACTCATCCGATATACGACCACTTTAAGAGGAATCTCAGACTGGGCAGATGCAGAAAGCCGTCGATTTATAAACCTGTCCTGCCGCAAGAGGTTACAACAGAAAATTCATTTCTTGCGATGCCGTAATGGCATTTGTTCTCCTCGTCCTTGTTCTTCGAAGAAGATGATGTAATCAGTGAACTTGAAAATGCTCTGTTCAAAAGCTCATTGAAGGAAAAGGTCCTTGATTTGTGAAACCTGAAATTTCTTTCTTGCCCGAAGAGGCGATCGATAAAATCGACTAGACTTGCGAAATTGGGCTGCAATTTTATGGTTTTCGGTTGTTATTTCAGGCCATGTGGCTCGCTGGCGTTCTCTAAATATTTTAGTCTGCAGTAAACAATATATTCAAATTGGCCGATTGAGAAAATTAAAGAGTATTTTTAATAATGTTTTTAAATCAGACGATCGACTTTTAATTGGTTCACTTCATTCGCTTCCAAAAATTCTTCAATGTATTTAGAAGCATGCTCAGGACCATTATCCTATTGGAACTACCACCTTAATGGCATGTTTCAATCGGCGTAAAGAAGCATATGATTTTGCAAAATGTTCTCATAATAAAAGCGGGTCCATTTTGTCCATAGTTCTTACCAATGGGCCAACACCAGAGCGAGAAAAACATCTCCAAACCACAATTTTCCTCTGCCATGCTTTACTGTTAGCAACTGGTACTTTTTATTAAACCTTCTCCCGACAAGACGTCTTACATGTCTTTTCCCATCATTACCAAATAGGTTGAATTTACTTTCATTCCTCCACAATACACAATTCGACTTTTGAATAAACCAAGTAATATAATCTTTAGCAAGCGATAAACGGTCCTTCCTATTTTTTTGTGATATAAGTGGTTTTTGAACGGGTCTTTTTCCAAAAAGTCCCATTTGCCTCAGTCTAGGTTGGACAAATTTTATGGATAAATCATGAATGTTAAACGGTATCCGGTTTTGATGTATGTCATTGGCAGTCTTACGTGGGTTTGCTTGGGCGATTCTCTTAAGAGTTCTATCCACGTAAGCATTAGTAGATCTTGGTCTTCCACATTAGGGCGATCGACAGTTATTCTTAATGTTTTAATTTTAGAAATTATTTTATAAATTGTTTCTTTCGGATGCTGCACAACCTCCGAAATTTCTCTATAACTTCTTCCACTATATTTTAATTTTGCAATTTGCTCTCTAATGGCAATTTGAATTTATTTCGTTTTAGCCATTGGTAAACATTGAATTTTATTTTGACAACTAATTGAAACAACAAATTTAAAGTATTTAAATATTACTGAAAAGAGATAAGGTTTTCAAACTTTTGTCTTGCAATGAAAATGCAGCTTTTTGAATTGTTTATTATTTCTTAGCAATAAACAAATTTATTGTTGTTCGTATCATATTTTCGTATTTGTAACTAAGCAATACATAATTGAAAAACGTTTATTGGTAATGTTCTCGAGTTATTAAATGAATAATTACCATTTACCCACATCTTTAGTGGGATTTCCAAACTTTTGTCCACAAATATATGTGGCTGACTAAAGCAAATCCCTACATATATGGATACTGGGAGAGTGAGATTATTTAAGTGAGTGTATTCAGCTTCACAAAAAAAAGGTGAATTTTATAATAAAACCAAAATTATTTAATAAGTATAAAATAGTCTCTACGGTAGGTCGTTAAACATGATCTCTGTTCGAAACACAATCAACCGAACACTACTTTTATTGTTCGTATTCTTGTTGAATTCTTCATAGTACTCCCTTTGATGTAACATAAAGTCAGTGATCTTTTGAGATATTTTCAATAATAATCTAAAATGCATTATGAGCCCTAATAACTAAATGTCTGAATGATATACTAAATATTAGAAAAAAATGGGTTTACTACTATATAATAGGTTTTTTTTCGCGGATGTAAATATCAATTCGGAAACTATTTACTTATTATATACAGGATTTTTTTGGTGTACCAACCATTGCTATCTCTTAAACGATGAGAGTTACAACTTCGTCTAAATTAGACAAAAGTTACCCATTACGGAGCAGATTAAAGAAACCGCTACAACATTGCCACATTCTAAACGGTTTCCTAAATATTTGGAAAAATATGAATATAGCCCAAAAAATCCCTCGTATTTCGTAAACTGCTTGTGATAGAGAAAAAGGTTAAATTACAAAATATCACCATTTTTTACTCTCTACAAAACGACATATTCAACGTTATTGTACAGTTTTTAATAACTAAGTAATTGTTATAAACTTCATTATTTTAAACACGGACCTGGAATTTTTATATTATGTTTCAAAAGCGTTTTGTATTCCTGACGGACCCATGCATAATTCGTTTACATTTATTAACGTTTCAGTCCGAATAATTCATTGTCAGACTAATTTTTATTCACATTTTCTTAGTTTAGAAAAAGAACTGTACTAACGTATGTTTCTTTCCAATTTCGCAAAGATTTTTGATCTGGGAGATATTCTCTATAGATACAAGTTCTGACACTGTTCCAAAGCATTTCTAGCATTACAAAATCTTCCCAGATACGCAAGTAACTTATCAGTTTTTTCATTTTTACTGTATAGCATTACTGAAACTTATTTTTTTATGAATGCAGCTCGAAAATAAATTATAAAATACGGAAATAAGTATAAAAACAATTTTATTTGACAACTAAATGTCAAATTTGTTAGAAAATAGTTTCTAGTGTGATAGTGGCCTAGTATATAGTGTAGTTTAAAAAGATAAATAAAAAATAGCCTGATGATGAATTATTCGGGTTGAAACGTTAATAAATGTAAACAAATTATACATGGGTCTGTCGGGAATAAAAAGTGATTTCGAAACCTGAAATGAAAATTCCAGGTCCGTATTTACAATAGTGAAGTTGATAACGATTACTTAGTTATTAAAGGTTATACAATGACGTTCGATATGTCGTTTTGTAAAAAGTCTAAAGTTGTGAAACTTTATAATTTAAACTTTTTTTTATCACAAACAGTTTTTGAAATACCAGGGATTGAAATTTTAGGCCATTTTCATATTTTTCTAAATATCTAGAAAACTACTAAAAATGTGGCAACCTTGAAGCGATTCCCTTAACTAGCTCCACGAAAGGCCACTTTTGTCTAATTTAACCGAAGTTGTAGCTCACACCATTTCGAAGATATTAATGGCAGGCACACCAAAAAGAAAAGACTCTTTGTGGCGATAAAAAATTAATCTGTTATTTTTTACAAAAAATAAGTAATAACATGTCAAGCATGTAACGAATTATCTTGCAGAGGTCTTGGAAAATTTGATTTCAGTGATGGTACTGTAAATACGGAAAAGTACCAATCAATTTGATCAAGATACCTGATTTCAAATGCGGAACAAAATTTTAAAAATAAAAGCTTCTTATTCTAACACTATGGCGCATGGTACCACAGTGCGCAAACCACGAAAAAGTGGTTTGAGGATAATAATGTTAAGAGTATTGAAATGGCCTTCAAGTGGCC
This sequence comes from Euwallacea fornicatus, assembly GCF_040115645.1. Taxonomy (NCBI): domain Eukaryota; kingdom Metazoa; phylum Arthropoda; class Insecta; order Coleoptera; family Curculionidae; genus Euwallacea; species Euwallacea fornicatus. The sequence goes on along the minus strand of NC_089542.1, from coordinate 5,420,352 downwards.
CTGACTTGAACGTAATTGAAATTTTGTGGCATAAAATGAACCAATTTTTGCATAACGATCCCCAGGCCACAATCGCAGCTGTAAAAGGAAAAACGACGGAAAAATGGAATTTTGTTTAGATCTGAACTTTATAAAAAACTAGTACATTTCATTCCAAATTGAATACACGCCATTCTTGCTTCGAATAGTGGTATTACATCATATTAATATTTATTTTTAATTTAAACCTTCCGGTGCGTCCGACCATTTGTTTGTGTGCTTTAAAACATTTTTGGAGTTTAATTATGTATTTCTTATAAAATAAAAAAAAAACATTTATCTAAAAATACACTTTGCGATTAGTGAATAGTTCCTGAATGGATATTTCCATTAGCGAAATAAAAATAAACTATTAAATAATAGCAAACTTGGTTTTTGTAATATTTCGTCTATCGTCCGATCATTTAGTTGTTAGTCTCCGTAATAGCAAGGTATGTCCCATATTTCTAGAAATATGAAACAAAAAAATAACATCAAGAGTCCACGCTTAAAACCTTACAACTCTAAAAAAAAGACCAAAAGTCAACAAACCTGGCTTTGTTTGAAGAAACACTAAAAGGTAAGAATAATATTTTAAGAGGTTGTGTGTTGTTTCAACGAAATTACCATCAGCCTTCAGTTAGCTACTTAAATACACCGAAGAGATTCTTCTGTGATCGCTTTAAATTTGACTTTTACGATACCGTTAAGAGTTAAGCGGTTACTTCTTCGCAAACATCACACCCTGTATTGTTGCAAAAATTTTCGATTTTATGCATATGCCTACTGAAACATAGTTGACAATATTTTTCAATGCCCATATATGCGACCTGTGAATTGTTTTGCACATTTGCGTTCGAAATACCACTTCAGTTTTTATTTGGTTCTATGTGGGCGTGAATGAAGGAGATTTTCCATGTGACTTTGTTAGCAAAAAACGGCTAAATTTAGAAAAGAAAATAACTCTAGTTTTTCACAAGACAAAATTACTAAACTGAAATTTCTTAGTCAAGTATGAAAACATGCTTAACTAAATAATTGAAATCAAGTATGTCAACATATTTTACAATACTTTTCCATTACTGCATATGAAAGCTTTCTTTAATTTTCTCTTTGTTTTATTTCTTAATGCACCCTAAATTATACTGTTTTAAGAGTACAGTAGAACTCGGCTGTAACGAACACTCGGTTACAATGAGCGAACAAAAAATCTCGCAAAAAATAAAGTTTCTATAAATGTATTTTTATTCGGTTATAACAAACTTGGATGTAACAAACATTCGGTTTTAACGAATTATATTTATCATTTTCTAAAGCTTTGAGCTCGGTTATAACGAACCGTTAGGAGATGCAGCTGTGAGCGAGCTGCTGAAGATTTAAGTGAATGAACCAAAAATTAGCCCATTTCTGATTTTGAAGAAATCCACTTAAATGACTATGATATGATTGAAAAACATGTGGAAGTTGCTGAATTTCCTGATGATGTTGACATTGCTCAAACAACGGCCAATGACCAATATGAAAACGGTTCGAGCCATGAGGAGGCAATTAACAAGAATGAAGAAGTTTTAATCTGCGCAGCTCAATAGGCCCTTTCTGCTTTGAAGGTCGTAGTATATTATGTACAAATGACTCAACCAAAAAATGAAAACTTTTTAAATGCGACAGATCTTTTGTGAAACAAAATAACTGAAGAGATATTGAAGAACCGCAAAGTACAGAATCAAATTGCGCACTTTTTTCTATCTAAATTTCGATTTTATTTAAGATTGTTGTAGTTTTTTTATTTATCATAGTATACCTATTTACTAGAACTATAAATTGTGTAATTTCGTGTTTGGTTAAAACAGACATTTTGGATCAACAAGCTTTTTTCCTCGTTAATGTATAGCGAACCCCGACATAGAATGAACGAAAGGCCAAGTCCTTTGAAGGTTCGTAATAGCCGAGTTCTACTGTAATTCCGGTTCATACCGGGACGTTTAGCCTCAAATTTGTGAACTTAAGCCTATAAGAATTCAGCTAACCATACTTTTATACTGCCTGTATACAGGGTGTCTCACAAGTGTTTCATTATATTTCAGTGGGTAATAGTACATTGAAAAATAATATGACTCCCTATATAAACCACATTCCAATAATGCTCCATTGAGAAGATACAGGGTGTTAAACTTAAAACACACCTGGAATATTTCAACGTATCAGAGTATCAATGAACAGGCGAGCTCAATTATGTATTGAACAAAATGGCCACCAATTTGAACAATTTCTATAATGTTATAGCAAATTAATAATATTTAAAACAAACTTAATGTTATTAAAACCATTTAGAGAATATCGTGCATATAGACGGTATTCAATTTTTTACTGGCAAACGATACGTCGGACGAAAAAGAGTCAAGTGAGCATTTTTCTTCTAAATGAAATTAAACTTCTAAAAATAATTTTTATTTTGATAAATAGCAGTGGCGCACCATGTTTTTCTTTAAAAATGTGCTGAGAGGTGTCCGTACGCACGTCACTGGTGAAACGAAAAATAGCCCTTTTGCATAAATAAATGCGTCTACATTAACTCTCAAAACATGCCAAATTTCACTTACATATCTCAAACGGTTTTGAATATATCAATAAAAGTTAGATTTTTTAAGTAAAGTTTAACACCCTGTATCTTCTTAATGAAGCATTATTGGAATGTGGTTTATATAGGGAGTCATATTATTTTTCAATGTACTATTACCCACTGAAATATAATGAAACACTTGTGGGACGCCCTGTATACGGCCCGCGTATTGCTCTGCGTAGCTGGCTCCGAATTTTGCACTTGAATTTGTAGTTTCTATATTTTTTAAATTTCGCTTTTTGTAAAATTGTTGGAGTGCTTTAAAGAAATCATAGGAAATCTGTTTCAGTTTCATCTAAGAGTATAAAGAGCAACTTTTCGAGAGGAGGTAAGTCTGCTTGTATATTCCGAATATTGACATGAAACGTCTTGCAATTATAATATGATTACTTTTCCTAAGTGCGTTTAAAATTTTTAAAATGCACTTGCAGCTGCAACGTAAACAAAATTGGTGTTCCAGCCCCTCCACAAGTGGTTAAAATCCTCGTTGCCTCAGGTTTAATTAGCTGGAAGTCGGTTTCGTTCGAAATAAGTAATCGCCTAAATTAGTCAGGTGTAAATGAAGAGAAGTCAAGCCTTGAAGGGCTTAAAAACGTCTGAAAGTTAATTAGTTTGGATGCCTCTAACAACGGGGAATAAATTGTACCATGATGGAGTTACACACACATGATTTATATTACGGTTTGAAGCCTGATTAGTTTAGTTGCCAAAATTTCGATCAAGCACCGTGTTGGCCGATAAGCAAAGATCAAAGTGTTAACAAAACACTAATAGTTTATCAAAAAATTTTTTCTCTACTCAAACTTTGACCTCATTGCTATCGTTAAATGCGTAAATTTGAACTGAAACTATTACATCACTTTTAAACGCCACGAAAGAAATTTATATGAAGTAATTGAATTACGAATTAAAAAGTCTTTATCTGACAAACATTACCTCACCGTTCAACCTTACAGCAGCCCAATTAACACCTTAAAACGATTTCCGCAAATAAACGAGGAAAAAGTTAACGAACTATATGCTTACACATCTATAAACACCTATTTTTAGGTATACCGTGTGTGTTGACACTTCGGCAAAGCATCTGTTATAACATGGGAGGATTTTTTCCGTGTATTTCTAGAGCTATTAATATCTATTCAATTAGGATAAACTTTTAGATGAAAAATTAGTTTTACTGTACTTTGGAGTGAATCGTTATCTAATAGCCCTCCTTGAACAAGACGTTTATAATAATCTGCGGGAAAATTGCAACATCGCGTTTAATGTTTGTTTTTTAATAAGTCTACTTGGAATTTCAATACGTAAAAATTTTGCCATTTGATGAACAAAATGTTGAGTTAAAAACCGTTATCAATTATAGAAACTTTGAGTGATATATGAATTAGTAATGTTGGTTGGGCTCTCAACTTCCATTTCAAATTTAAAATCAAAGTCAAAATTTTCTAATTTTCCATTTTTTTAAAACGAACTCTAGGCGCAAGGTTGCCATTTATACAGCTTTTAAAATGTTCTCCTACCCATCTAAATAATTGGACTCTTGATTACCTTTTCTGATGATCAGTTTTCTGTCAATCATCAACACTGTGACAGGGATAATTGAGTTCGAAACGGAAGGAATCGTCAATGCATCTGGATTAGGTTTAACGCCTCGCTTATAATGTAACAACAACAAATAATCAGTTTTGAAGCATATAAACTGTTCATCAGTCGCGCACGGGTGTCAGAGGAGGAGTTATTTATCTTGGACACATTCCGATGGAAATCTGTTAATCAAATCATCGACAGAAAATGTTATTGGTCAGTTAAAATTGCAATTAAAATTACAGTACAATAACAGGAATATTTCAATAAAAAATTTATCGTTTTTAACTTCAGGTGTGACAAATGATATGCAGTGTCTGGTTTTCGTTGTAGGTGTAGGTTAACTGTAGAATAACTTGCCTTGCCGCATGTATTTAACATAAATCGGAACTCGAAAATAGAACTTCGGTAATTCACATTTAAGTGTCACCAAGTAATTGAAATTAGTGTCTTAAAGTAAATGTATTATTTAAAATACATATTTAAAAGTACTAAAATGTCATCGATTTACCATCGCCCTACGTGTTAAAACAATATGACAACGGTGTGTTTGGCATTTGTTTTTAAAATCAGGTTTTAATAAGTATGCAACCCAATTGACGCGTGCCATATTTTTTTAATTCAGAAGTTGAGACCATAACAGATTGTCAATAGGAATGATTTTCAATCATAGCCCAGAAAGTCATTTACACATACGTATAAACCAATATAAAACACCATAAGCTAACAATGGAGACTCCAATTCATCATCGATTCTCAAAGAGTTTTGAAAAAGGGGATAAAAAATTAGCGATTTTTGGATCTACCATGGTTGAAATAAAGACGAATAGTTGTAGGAGACAATTTTATTTTCTAAAAAATACCGAAATAAAGTATGTAGGCACGAAGGTTGACGACACTAATAACGACCAATATAAAAATATGTACTTAAACTAGGAGAAATTAGATTCAAAAACTGACCACCGAATCTACAAATATTCTAAGGAGAGTCAAACCGTCGAATTAAAACGAACGTTACTTTTCAAATAGCACGTGGTGCGCAGTAAGTATGATATACGCATTGGAAAACGTCGTGCGAAAGTAAATCCAAAAATTTTTATAGCCAACTGAGGAGCTTCAACACATGTCATGTATAGAATTATAAAAAACAAAAGCGAGGTGCATTGTTGCCGGACCGACTAAAAAGTAATTTCAGTTCATAATAATTATTTGATGTCTTATTAGAATGGTGTTAAATTTGTAAAACACACGCTTATGTAAATGCGTTGTAAACTGTCAGCGCGTAGTTGCCAGAATGAGCGAATTTTCTAATCCATCACCCAAACCAATGAGTTACAAAATCATTTAAATGGGGAAAAAGTTGGTGGAGATTTTTTAATAGCAGTTAACGACGTTGCCATATTATCTTTAGTTTGAACATATTTCAGAAACTGCCATAACCGGGATAGCAATAGTGGACCCTTTTAAATAAACCACCCTGTATAAGAAGCATCCTGTACAAACAATCATCAAGTGACAAAACAATCCACGAATACCGGGTATGCTACATTAAACTAGCCATATGTTTTCCTTTGATGTTTAAATTTTTGGAACAAAGATGGAGATAAGTGTCAATATGACACATCTGTCATTATTGATATGCGGTGACAGACATTTTCAATATATTATTCAATTATTATTGTTTCAAATATTTAATGTTTTACAGGTTCCTTAACATTAACATTTGACGCTCTGAATCCTCTCAGATTAATATAGTGGCCAAGTTCGCGGTTTCCATGGAAATTATATTCGACCTAACATTAAAACTCGGCAAGTTCAAACTATTAGAACTTTTTTGAAATAAGATTTTCTACTTATTTTTAGTATCATTTATGAAGTTTTAATACAGAGTTATGAAAAAGGTATTATATGGAAAGCTCATTTTCAAGAATTAGGAAAATTTATACTTGAGGACATTAAAAAAAAACCACTTTGATAGTGAACTCACGAACACACATCAAGGCTGTCTTAAGTGAGTTTGAAGCCTCTTATAGTTCCATTAATGACAATCGGCGACAAATACGTTCAATGTTTAAATTTGAGCTTAGATATGTCAAAAACTGTGAAAACACGTGTAATTTTTTTTTTAATTGACAGTTCAGGGAAATATTTTGAGTTTAGATATTTAACGTCATAATTTTGATTTCATTTGTTAAAGGAGAGATTTCGGATGCGTGATGAAATATGGAACACTCAGAATACTGAAAAATAACTAACTACAGAAAAATGAAGAAACCCTCCAAAGAAAACAACCATAATTCCGCTTCTCTTATTGCAAATGGTGTGATTTTTAAGGCTAACTCCATCTTTTGAAGCTATAATCCTCTGTTTTGAAGAAATCCCCTCAATCTCAATGACGTTTAATTGAAGTTACTACTTACCCAGGCCTGCACATCGGTCACAAACGCAAAAAACACGAGGCCTGCGAGGGCACTCGCCCAGCACACACCCGTTCGTAGCGGCATAGCACACTGGCTCCATATTTTCGAGCATCACTTTCAGTAATCTCAGCCCCCACCAAAACAACTTAAGTTTAGTTCGCGACGCTTTAGTTTAAGCCCTTATTGCATCCCTTGGTCTGCACCCATCAACCTACAATTGTATACACATATTATTCTCCTATCATTCTCCTTTGGGTTCAAAAATGGCACCAATGGGGTGAAAAATGGGGGAGAAAATCGAGTTTAAAGCAGGGTGTGCTGAAATTGCGCATCGCAGTTGAGATGTGGAAGTGGATGGGTTTGAGCTTGAAGATGTTAGTTTTAGTGGTGATTTTTAGTAACGCGCGGACTCGCGTGTGTTCATTACATAAGGTGAAAGTGTTGTGTGTTTCCCCTGTAGGGGGCTTGTGGTCGCGATGACCGACCATGGACTGTGGTGGTAAGTACCGGTCATCTGCGAGTTAACATGAGTCACGTGCGTGAGAGAAATTGGCCATTTTTGGGTGTTGAGTGCGATATGATTGACAGTTTTTGGCAGTTTGGTTAATTATTTATAAAATGAATTTGTGGAAAAAAATGAACCACATGTGACAGGATAGTAATGTAAAATTTTACATGTTAGTTTTCTAAAGTGTTAAAATGCGGATCCTTCCTTCTTCGGTTTTTGAGTTCATAATCTTACATGAAACTCGAAACGAAGAATATTTGACATCTCTATGTATTCCTACAGGGGGATATTATTTGAAACAGAAAGAAACAGTTTTATAAAAATTTGAAATTTGAGCTTTTGACAGATTTTCAAAAATCAAGCTCAATTTTAAAATAATGTTTCCATATACTTACAAAACATCCTCAATTTTGCATTGTTGCCAAGTCACATTTTCGTCGTCAAGCTCTAGAATTCCTCTGATTAATAGCTACGGAATAAAATTTAAAAAAATAATAATAATCAGGGTTTCTCAGCCTAGCAACAATCGATCAAAACATTAACTTTCATTACTGACAACGTACGATAAGGCATATCATATCCTTTTTTGTTCGTTTTGCGAATGGCGTTATCAATTCCGCCATTCATGGCGTAAAATGACATGAATTTATATCCTATAGAGTGTGTCTAATGTGCTGATGTTTAGTGGATCTCGTAAATGGAGATGGATTGTTGGTAAAATTAGGAAAAAGTTAAGCAATTGAATTGGTCAATAAAATGCAGTTTCAAATTTGGTATAACACTACCAGATATACCAACTACATACTGTATTTTTGTTCCCTAGGGAGGAAACTCGTGTCTTTGAAAAATAACAATTTTACTTCCGTGATGCGCAGAGAGAAATCTTATTTTCTATGGAGTTGGTAGAAAAAAATATTTTCTTCGTGTCGTTCAGAATACAAAACATAGAGACCATTTTCTTATTCTTAGGGCCGGCTTTCCACATTTTCGAATTATTTTTATTTCTTGTAAACATTCAGCAATTAGTTTTGTTGGTTTTTATTGTTGTTAATTATACATATTTCTTCAGAAAAATTTCTGGGAAGGTTACTTCGTAGGCCATCTAAGAAACTTTAAAAACTCTTACTTTAGACATCCCTGTCTTGGACACTCCATACAGGGTATTGGTAAATAATATGCAGGGGATAAATGTGAGAAGGTAGTTTGGAAGAATTTTAGTTATTATTATTATTAGATGTTAGTTAAGAAGGTTATAGAAGTTTTAGAAAAAATCATGTGGTTAATATTCATGTGCTTAACCGCTCTTAATAAATAACATCCACGAAGTCAAACAAATATATTCATTAAGAGCTGTAAAGTAATTATATAACTTTGAACATCTCTCTCAATAATAAAGAATTTGCGAACCTATGTTTTCATTACATTTTTGCTGAAAATGAATATTTTTTGACACCTACAATTAGTATACCCTGTACACAAGATTTCCTTTTTAGAGCGTGCGTTATTGCCCGGGTTCAAACGATGAGTGTTACAAAGTCATTGAAAAATTGAAAAAAAGTTGTAATTTTTAAAATTTCTTGAAATATAAAATTATTCAAAAATTTTAATGGGAAATATTTCAAATACTCTCACGCTAGAGAGTACTTTAAAACATTTTTAGAATTCGGAATTTAAAACGATAAATTCGCGGACATTCAAACTAGACAGCGTACCTAATCCGAAAGAAATGGCAACGCTGCCCCTATCGTTTGATTCTAAAAGTTAACGTCCGATATTGACAGGAATACAATGTTGCCAGTTGGTGAAAATTTGAATATTCTATAAAGATTTGAAAAGAATTTGAAAACGGGGAGTTGGAAATTCATATGTGGAGGTCTTCCTCTCAAATTTAACTTTCAAACCATACAAATTGATCTATTATGTACAAATATAGTAATTTAAAGGACGATAATCGATCCTTTGAACGTTTTTACAGCTCCTGTTGTTGAAAACACGTTTAAGATTATAAGGCGGTTTTGTCTGTCAGCATACGCGGAATTATTAGGGCGTCTATTTCAAATGGCTCTAAGGCCTTGAGAAAGCATATTTCGACACATGTTCATATGGGAGCAGTTTTCCGGTTTTTTCCGAAAAAATTCCTTCAAAAATGCACGTTATTAGTGGACTCCCTGTATACCTCTAATACAAATAAGTAAGTTACTCTCGAAATAGGCATTGTATAACCGTTCACTTCCGAGCCGAAACATATGCAACAAACAGTCGTAAATCAAATGAGTGTATGGCATACTTTATTTATACAAGACACATCGCGGGCGTGGAATCAATTATGAAACCTTTTTGGAAATTATTTGAGTAAAAACATGGAAAACAACTGATCTAATATTCAAATGTTCATGAACCAAATTTGGAATGGAGAATGTTAATTGAATCTAACTCCCGGAGATATGCATCTATAGAATCGAATTATCTGTGATAATATCGTATCACTACCGGTCAAGTAGGTAAAGCAGAGCATAGATAAGATAATTAATACTGAAACATCGATGTTCTACAAGGCGGGAGATGCTGATGGGCATGAAAATAGGCAAGCGTGAATGGTATCTACGTGAGAAAAATTTTATGTTGGTCAAACGCTTCGAGAAATACATAAAGAACTTTGCTTCTACTATAATAAACATATAAATTACCGTATTGTCAGCAAAAGCATTTCCGCAAATTAGTTAATGTGTAATATAATATTTAGCTGCATCTATTGAAATTTTAATTAATTCCTTCTTCACTCTGAGATATGTATAGTAGGGTTTCTAGTAAAACCTATTTAGAGCTGAAAAACTCTGCAAATTTAAGAGGAAATTCATGATGACAAAGAGCATGATCCGATAATTACTATCTCACCTATAAGAGTATATACATATGTACAATTGTTATTATACATAGAGAACTAAGAATTTTGCATAAATTTGATACAAATTTAAGGAAATATTTTGCATGAAAATGCTGGAATACGTCAAATATTGTTTGTTGTGTATTTTTACCCATGTAGTATATAAATATACTTTTTTTTTTTTCTTGAAAAGCCCTATATATATTATAACATTTTTGAGTTCTTTAACAATTTCTGAATATATTTCATGTAACATACACAGGTCTCAATTCAACAGTTATTGAACTACATGCGCATTATAGCAACTAGAGTGGCCGGCTAGATTGTTTCATCTCACCCATGTGGACATTTTTATGGGGTTATCTCAAACTTAAGGTGTATTTAAATAAACCCAATTATGCAGAAGAGTTAGAAAATGAAATTACTTAAGAAGCCACCACCAGATACCTCTTCAAATTATTAAAAAAGTTCTTGAGGAATTTGAATTCCGGTTTGCTCATTGTCAAGTTAGTTCGAGTTAGGATTAGGTGAATGGGGCACAGTTCGAACATTTAGTATATTAGATTATAGTAGTTTATACTGTTACTTCTCAAGTATTAATAATTCTATCGTTATTTCTATTTTTTTTTCAAAAAGTCTTAAATTTAAACATGTATATATTATATGAAATATGTTCGTTATGTCTCAAAAAAGTCAAAAGCATCATAATATACATGTGGTTCCATAAGAAAAAAATTAACTAGTACAGTTAACTACTATGTGGTTAAGCCTGCATACATGTCGGTTACGTCAAAAAATATACTACTAACTAAAAACAATATATGACGTGTTCCATCATTTTCATGAAAAACATTTCTTTTATTTCTTAACGAATTTACGCGAGATTTTTGGTCTTCTATGTACAATAAATATCACTTTTAAAATTGTAATGTGCTTTCCTCCAACTCTACACTTCTGAAATAAATATTTATTGTTTCAGGTTCATGGTTTTATGTATAGGAATATCAGCAATCAATGGGGTAAGTTCATGACCAATTATCATCTTAATACGAGAAAATTTTTAATTTTGCGCATTGCACACCATTTGGCATATTTAAACATTTAATTATATTAATCAAAACAAGCTTCATGTATTAAAACTTTTCATTTGAAACTGAAAGAGTAAACCTGAAATTTTAAGAATTTTCAACAAATTAAGACAGTTTAACGTGGCGACTTATGATACATTTTGATATATGATGACGGTCTTAACACCGTGGAAAATATGGAAAGGCAGTATATTAGCATTTCAAATTGAATCAAAATCATTCGGTATTGAAAAAATATATATAAAAGAATAGAAGATGGACAAATATATAGGATATACTTATTTTCTCAAAAAAACAGTTTAAATTTGAAATATTTAGCGTTTAACAGGAAAAGATACAATATGAAGTAATAAAAATACAAAATGGAAATTTATGATTAAATCTGCTTTGCAGATACATTAGGGTTTGAGATGTAAGTCAAATGTTAATGTTCTATCTTTTGACTTTGTTCAATTTCATTCTTTATCTATCTGTAATAATCAATTACAATCAATAAGGAATAATCGCAAAGCAAATTCGGTCCCACTTTTATATTTTCAGTTATTGTTCCTACTTCTGCGTAAAGGCTAAAAACTCCAAATTTGACAATCCAGAAGTTTCAGAATCAATTGAATCATAAATATTATTAATTTGTCCGTAAAATATAATTTTGTTCAAAATACCTGCAAGTGATATTGAAAATTGTTCATTTCCAGAGAGTCGAAATTATTGAAAATTGCATGGAAATTTACGCAGTATATATGAAGAATTATGAAAAAAAAAAGAAATTTACTGGAATACACGAGATCAAGACGAAACATTTGAAAATTTGTAAACAACTATATGTAAAAAGCTTTCACCTGGTTTATTTGGAAAACGCCGGATTAAAATATTGGGGTTACAGGTACTTATATTGGCATTTTTACATAGAAAATTTGTGGAATATCAAATTTCAATATGAATGTATATAGAAAATGTTTCCATAAATAGAAGAAGAAAAATATAAACGAAAAACCACCTGGTATATACAGAAAGTTATCTCTCCACACTAGCTGTAGCGATCACTCTGTATTGTCACTATTTAGAAGTTTCACAATATTTTACTTGAAATTGAAACAAATATGAAATAGAGTGAAATCTGAATGCCCGAGCTATCCTTAAATATCCTGGAGCATTCAATCTCATTCTTACAATTTCGAATTCATACAACTGGTTTCATGCCTCCGCCCTGGCGTCATCAAAGAAACGAAATTTGATCTGGTTGGTGATAAACCGAGGACTCTCTCAACCGAGATTAAATAAACAAAGACTTCCGAGGTCCATTGACTTATCCTTAGATTTATTAGTATCGGAAGAGCTGAACAAACGAACTAATAAGGTATCATGACAGGGCCATGTTCAGAATATCGGAGTCCATGAAGATAAAGCTGGACTGTTGTCCGGGATATGTTTAACATTATGATTCTGCAAACGAAATGGTAATTGACTAATTGGATGAGTGAAATGCAGTACGCGATAAGCTGAGACAAACGTGACAGCGATAAATAAATAAATTAAAAAAAAAATTAAATAAAACATCTTATATTTTAATACGTAATTAGATTCTTCTGATAATTAAAAGCATTATTATTGCTATAGACATCAGCAACAGTTTAAGCTAAAGTCATTTCTAGTCGTTTTCAGAGTTTGTTCAAGTTTCCTTGGTCCAAGTGTTAATGCTTAAGAAAGTTTCACAAAGCACACGTCAGTGATATAGAACATTAATGAACAACTAGAGGAATATCATTAAAGCCTAAGTTGCCTTATTATAAAATTTTGAGAAAAAGGTTTCTGTGACATCGCAATTTTCCATCCTTTTTAAAGGAAGACGATCTTTGTGACGTCTGCTCTACTGACATTCTTCTGCTTTCTACATATCTTCCTCTTTCATAATAAATAAAATGATAGTAATTTTTTTTGCTCAGTGAAATGTAATCAGAATAGCAGGAGACCTACATGCTCGTAAGAAGAAATGGGTTGTGCTCGTTTTACAAGAAATATTGCAACATTATCTCTGGTGCCAAAAATTACGATCAGAATCTCAATTAAGGGGCCGCAAAAGGCTGACTTAAGTGTAATGTCTTTACCGTTGTCATTAATATCTCAAGAGAGAGAGAGAGAGAGAGAGAGAGAGGAGACGCAATTTAAAATCCGGTTTATTTAATATAAAATCGGGGATATTAAGTTTCGGGGATTACTATACACTGCAAAGAGCAGATGTGATAAACCGAGCAATTCAAAGAAAGCTTCAAATGAGGAGTTTAAATATTATTTTTGTCAATTCTGAGAGGGAATATTTAAACTCATTTCTATACAAGACAAACCTTTTAAAATTCTTTAAATATTTTTGGAATTAACACTCGAAACGGTATTAAATCTCCTATTAATAATTAAACGATGAGAATGATTTTGTTTATTTTAATCACCCGAATGAACCTCTAAAAATACATTTGGCCTGGAGCCCAGTTCTTTTTTTTTTGGTAATTTATCGGCAAGCACTTTTATTTCCTTAAAATAAGAATCTTTAGATTCATCATCACAGCCAGGCACCATAGCATTACATGAAAGCATCCATAAACACTGATCAAGAGCAGCAGTGGTGCATCTAAAAGATCAATCGAGCTTTGGGACAAAGCAAATTTACAAGCAATTTTTTTGATAATGAAATTTTTCGAAAAAAAGTATGTAGTCCCGAAATCCTAAAAGAACTTAAAAGTAATATACGACTGTATCATAATGTCGAAATTTTCACTTGAACGTCAGAAATATAAGATAAAATAAGTTTTAATGAAATGATCGAAGAGTTTTACCAGTTTCTCAGGATTTACTTCGTATTTAGCAATATTTAACAGGAACCTTACAAGGATAACAAAAAGAGTCAGAAATTTTTAAGAGAAAACAGAAATCTTAAAATATTCTGGAAGTCCCTCGAAACTCTCAAAGTAGTATAAATTTTTCGAAATGTCGAAATCCATCTTAAAAATACCTAGCAGAACTGAATTGAAATCAGTCACTGAATATCAGTGACTAAAAATTTAATTAATAAATTTTTTTATAATACAACTAATTTCATCCTTATTACGAATTCCAGCAATTTCTTAGTAGCTATCGGGCGGCAAATAGGACTGGACTTTATGGAAGACCCACTGGGAAACAAAAATCTATTACTGGGGCTTACAGAAGCGGAGATTATAATACTAGACAATCCCAGGAATACGCGTCGAAAGTAGAATTTTACAACGAAAATGAAGAAGAATCTGCCGGGTAAGTATCTTAAATTCACAGACTTTAATAACTCAATTACTCTTTAGACGGGAAGAAAACCTATTTGGGGAGGTGACCAATGGCCCTGATGACTTTTATCAGTCTAAGGAAAGCAACTCTAACTTCAATTATGAGAAAACATCTGGAGAATCTATAGGATATGGGCCATCCTCTGGCAAATATCAAGGTTCTATAAGTGGTGTTGGTTCTGGAGCTTCTAGATCTGGTGATTATAGTGCTTCTGGAGGTACTAATCCGAACTCACCTCAAAAACTAGATCTTTATAGAACGTTTATTCAAGGTTATGACTCCAGAAGTAGAGCAGAGAACTACGGCTCAGACTACAGGGGATTTTCCAACGTTGGTGGAGCTCAAAGCTCATCAGCTTCAAGATATGATTCTTCTTCAAGCTATAACGCCCAACAAACCCAATTTTCAAACAGAGCTGGTCCCTATGGCTCTTACCCTAGTAGTCCTTATGAAAACAGAAGACCTTATGCTAGCAGCTACGACATCATTGATGCTCCTGGTAGCGCCGTTGGACCTAAAAATGGATCCGAAAGGTGCATTCCAAAGTGTTTCGCAGAAAAAGGAAATCGGGTAAGTTCAATAACAAAAAACTTAAATTAAATTCAACGGAATCTTTGAACAGGGCTATGCGGGGCTTCCAGGCCATAATGGAGAGAAGGGAGTTCGAGGTTTTCCTGGTGATGAAGGTATTCCTGGAGAAAAGGGGGATATGGGTGAACCTGGTCCGATTGGAATTAGGGGCCCTAAAGGAGATAGAGGGAAGACTGGTCTGCCTGGGTTTACAGGGGTTAATGGAATACCTGGTTTACCGGGTCCAGATGGGCCTCCTGGACTTCCTGGACTGGACGGATGTAATGGAACAGATGTAAGTTCAGTTTCAAGGAACATTTTTGCGTTATGTAACACTAGAACTAATTAATTAATATCGAATTGTTTAAATTTTGTTGTTTGATCTCATCTGCCAATATAGAAGCAATATTGAACCTGCATACATCAATTGACGGGCTGGAACATGTGGTTGAGGCACCTTCAAAAAAGAAATATCGATGGAATTAATTTTCTAAATCTGGAATGGCAATTTGATGATTTAATTGAATAACTAACGTAATGCAATTTTCAAATGTAAGCAAAGAGGTCCAATACCGCTACAATGGTTAGTTTAAATAACAACTTCATAGTCAGTAAAATTCCAACTTTTATTAGATTAATTTCCCGAAATTTGCGAAGAATGTGTATATTGTAAAAAAAATTATAAAAATTGTCTCAGTATCTCAAAAATCAAAAAAGATATTAACATTCGGATTGTGCAGTCTCATACACGCAGCATACGTATTTTTTAAGGCAATTGTGGGAGATATTCATGGAGCACAGGTGTTCAAGTTCCAAAATATTGGTACCTCCAGCCTGTCGAAAAGTTTCAAGAAAATTGGAAATTTTTGAAGTTCTATTTTTCTATTTAATTCACTGACATAGATGTGTCATCTAACTTGGGTCCTGCAATTGAAGTTCTGGAGTTATGAAAAATAAAATTAAGATATCTCTATGTTAGAGCCATCTTAATATCATAAAAATAATCGTAGAAGTGACTCTGCGTCTAAGAAACTAAAAAAAATATTGCGACCTGAATTAAACAGGTTTATAGATCTCATCCAAACTATTAATATAGGCTATTGAACTAGTAATGTGTTTTACGATATCGCTTCTTAAATTTAAAAATCTAATTGTTGTATCCTAGAGACGCTAATTTTCAGTTGCACTTTAGATCTTTCTATAATATAGAATCTGAATATTTCAATAATTGAATTCCTAGTACATTTATTACTGTTATTACAATGTAGTCGCTTTTACACAGGGTATACCAGGCTCCCCTGGTTATACTGGTGATGTCGGCCCGCAAGGTTTTCCAGGACCAATGGGCATAAAAGGAGACAAAGGCGAAGCCGCCCATTGCGAAATTAACCTGAAAGGGCAGAAAGGAGAGCCAGGACTCAATGGAGTCGCTGGACCCTCAGGAAATCCTGGACCTCAAGGACCACAAGGAATTTCTGGTCTACCGGGGGAACCCGGCGCAAGGGTATATCATCTACTCTACTTTTTTCATTGTATTTATAATCTATTTTCAGGGCCTTCCTGGACCGCCAGGTCCGAGAGGCACCAAAGGTATAATGGGTGTCGGTTATTACGGAGAGAGAGGTGATAAAGGCGACACAGGACCACCCGGTCAAAAGGGAGAATCTGTTTTGCCATTCATAAGAAACGGGACCGTTCAAATAGGCCCAAAAGGAGATCAAGGCATGAAAGGTGATCGAGGAGACTTCGGGTTACAAGGACCGAAAGGAGAACCAGGTACTGAAGGTGAATATGGTATACCTGGAGGCATCGGTATGAAGGGAGAAAAGGGCTTAGTCGGCCCTCCAGGACCACGGGTAAATTCAGTTTTTTGTTAGAGTGTTAAAAATGGTTGAATATAAATCTAATAGGGTAGAGATGGTTTCGCCGGTCCCCCAGGACCACCAGGTCAAAAGGGGGATCGCGGCTTGGAAGGTCTGCCGGGTCTTTCAGGCAGGCATGGCCCTAAAGGAGAACCGGGTCGAGATGGATCACCGGGGGAAATTGGTTTAAGAGGGCCTCCTGGTCCGCCAGGTGGAGGAAAAGGCATGCCTGGGCCACCGGGACCCACGGGGCCACGGGGTTATCCAGGTCCTCAAGGACCCAAAGGTTTATTACGCAAACAATTATTATTAAACTAGTAACACTTTATCGTTTAGGTACTGATGGATTTCCTGGTGAGCCAGGAAAAAGAGGTCCCGTTGGACCGATGGGGGGACCAGGTACTCCTGGGCGAACGGGACCCGAAGGACTTCCAGGCGATAAAGGACAAAAAGGAGAAGCAGGCTCTATTGGTTATCCGGGCGGCGAAGGTCCGAGAGGATATCCAGGAGGCCCAGGTCCTCAAGGACCAAGAGGTTTCCCAGGAGAAAAGGGATACTCAATAATGGTAAATACTTTCAATAATACTGGAAGACATATGAGCTCTCGAATATACTTCATAGGGTCCGAAAGGTGATGATGGTTTTCCGGGTCAAGACGGTCTCAAAGGTCAAAAGGGGGAGAAAGGGTTCCCAGGACCGCGTGGCATCCCCGGAGATTCACTAAACGGTATCCCCGGTGAAGTAGGTTTCCCTGGACCGCCAGGTGAAAAAGGAAATGCTGGTAGACCTGGAGTGCCTGGTAATCCTGGCACCTCTGGCGAAAAGGGAGATAAAGGAGGAACTTGCATTGATTGCCGACCTGGCTTGAAAGGAGATAAAGGGGATCGAGGCTATGATGGTCGAGATGGTGATCAAGGGCCGCGAGGTCCACCAGGTGCCCTTGGGGCGATGGGTCCGCCTGGATTCGACGGTGTTCCTGGAATTCAAGGAAAACCTGGAGCTCCTGTGAGTCCCATTATAATAATATTATGTATATCTAGTTTGAACCATATCTATTAGGGCAGAGATGGTAATGACGGTCCAATAGGAGAACCCGGACAACCAGGAAAACCAGCAATTGTATCTGACAGTTTGGTTAAAGGAGAAAAGGGAGATAAAGGAGACAGAGGTTTCCCTGGCAATCTCGGACCCAAAGGATTTAATGGGCCGATAGGTTTTAAGGGAGATAAAGGATTGCCAGGATTCCCAGGAGAAAAAGGTGTTCAAGGATTACCCGGATTTAGAGGAACCGACGGATTACCAGGTTTAGACGGAATACCCGGTCAGAAAGGGGAACAAGGAGATAGTATCAAAGGAGATCGAGGTCTACCTGGCGTTCCCGGACAAGAGGGTCAAAAAGGAGAGCAAGGAAGGGACGGAAGACCGGGTGCGGCTGGACAATGTGCGGCCAATATAATAGCACAACTAAAGGGAAATCAAGGTCCTGCTGGGCCAAAAGGTGAAATGGGACTGCCCGGGCAGAATGGGTATCCGGGACCGAAAGGAGAACCTGGATTTCCAGGACCAAAAGGTTAGTAATAACTCGCTTTAAAAATTTTAAAGACAATAAAGTTACTTTTCTATGCACGTATGTTCTAAATCTTCCTTTTCACAATGCAGAACATTGTACTTTCCGCACTAGTACGAAATTTTATCTTGCGTTTTTCGGTGCGGACTTAAATTCTTACTCGCGTACGGAAAAATAAGCTTTACTGCACTGATTTGGGTAGGAAAGAGACTACTGGCCAGTACTGTGTACAATAAAGTTACTTTCCCGCACTATTAAAGTAGGTCTGGTCTTTGAAACTGCATTAGACGTATTTTTACAAACACAATGGTGCAAGATTTCACAAAAATTTTACTTTAGGTTATCCTGGATAAATATAGGAGTTGGTACCTTCCGTCTTTTTCACAATGCAGTGAACTGCAATTGGGTGAGAAAGAAAATAACTTTTCACATTGTTAGGAGAATCAATATTGTGTCTTTATCTTTCATTTTTTTGTCATCGATAAGACCAAAACCAAAACCAAAAAACTTCTCTTCCTTTGAGTGTGATGGGTTGCCTGCCTAAATTAACTGTATTTGCGTGATGGATATTGTAAAATTTGAATTGGTTTTTAGCTCTTTCAAAATGAATAACAAATCACAAATAACACCAATCAACATTTATCAAATTTTATATTTGTGAAACGGTAAGAAAAATATATATGTGCCATGGCTCTCAATCTTTTTTAACGCATCCATAGTTTTTGAGATATTCAGTTGAAATATTGGATGAGCAGTAGTCCTCCAAATCCTAAATACTACTGATAGTTGTTTTGGGATGTTTTAAGTAAAAACTAAACCTAAATTTTTCATAGGTGTATCAGGAATTCAGGGACCACCCGGACCAGAAGGACGTCGAGGATTACCTGGACCACGTGGTGATAAAGGAAATATAGGTCCAATGGGTTTTCCGGGAGAACCAGGAAGGGATGGTACCCGAGGTTTGCCAGGATTAAATGGCCCAAAAGGCTATAAAGGTGAACCAGGCATCCCACAAATTGGGCCACCTGGACCACCTGGATTGATAGGAATTAAGGGAGAACAAGGATTGCCCGGATTTCCAGGCAAACCCGGAGTACGAGGAAATGATGGATTACCCGGATTAATGGGCGAAAAGGGAGATATTGGTTTGCCTGGATTGAATGGACTGCCAGGACCACCAGGTGGAAAGGGAGACGCGGGACCAGTGGGACCGCCTGGTATACCAGGAATATCAGGATCACCAGGACTCAGAGGCCCGAAAGGGTCGGCTGGAATAAAAGGAGAAGCGGGAAAACCTGGACTTCCAGGATTCCCAGGACTAAAAGGAGATAAAGGCGACATAGGTCGTCACGGATTTCCAGGAATAAAGGGAATGACTGGTAGACCTGGAGCAGCAGGAATGCCTGGATTAGATGGACGACCTGGACTTAGAGGAGAAAAAGGCGATAAAGGATACCCTGGTCCCGAAGGTCCATCTGGTATAGTTGGAATGCCAGGTGAAAGAGGATACTCAGGCGAAAAAGGAGATAGAGGCCCCGAAGGCAGGCCCGGCTTTACCGGGCTTCCAGGAGTTGCAGGCCTTAAAGGAAATGAGGGAGTTCCTGGTTTACCCGGAAGAAAAGGAGAACCTGGAGCAGCTTCGGAAAAAGGCCAAAAGGGTGAGCCGGGTATTCCCGGATTAAGAGGCAACGATGGTTTATCGGGACCACCTGGCCCAGCCGGCGAGAAAGGAGATATTGGTTATCCAGGCCAGAGCATTCCAGGTTATCAAGGACAAAAAGGAGAACGAGGAGACAGGGGATTCGATGGTGCCCCCGGTATTCCAGGAAGTAAAGGTGATAGAGGTCTACCCGGCTTAATGGGGATGAAGGGAGATCACGGTTTGCCGGGAGCTACCGGTGCACCTGGAATGGACGGAAAAGATGGCATATCAGGACTACCAGGAGACAGAGGATCTCCTGGTGCCCCTGGATTAATTGGAGCAAAGGGAGAAAAAGGAGAATCTGGAAGAGATGGTTACGATGGACCTCCAGGTGAAAAAGGCAACCAAGGACCATTAGGACCTGTAGGATTCCCCGGGGAAAAAGGAGATATTGGAGAAAGAGGAGCACCAGGAATTCCAATTTCGGTGAAGGGAGAAAAGGGAGAACCGGGGCAGGCTGGCCTATATGGTAGGGATGGAGAAAAGGGTGATAGGGGATTTTCCGGCCCTCCAGGAGCTCCAGGAGAGAAAGGCGACATTGGATTCCCGGGACTGAAAGGCGAAAGAGGGTGGCCAGGTCCACAGGGACAAAAAGGTTCATTTTTACATATTTTTTTAAATAATAATATTAAATAGCTTCCTATAATTTATAGGAGATCAAGGACATCAAGGTTTAATAGGTTTACAAGGGATCACCGTTAAGGGCGAGAAAGGTCTTCCAGGGCTTCCAGGCAAAAACGGACGGGAAGGTTCTGTAGGTCCTCAAGGACAGAAGGGTGAACCAGGATTGCCAGGTTTAAGTGGGCGGCCCGGAGCTCCTGGTTTAACAGGACCTCTTGGACCCCCAGGGCCCAAAGGAGATAAAGGGTTCGACGGGCGACCTGGAGAGCCAGGCTTAACAGGTAGGGAGGCCAATAATTATTGTTAATGTTAAATCGTCACGACAGACTGGAGCTTTCTGAAATATGGTTCTGGCCTATATTTTTACAACAATTTTTTGTTTTTGTGTGAAGTAATATATTCAGTTTCAAATTTTCTCCGGCTAAAACACATGATGTCTTGTAATAAAAAATTAAGAAAACAAAATTGCCAGAGGAGCAAAACTCTCTTAGCTTCAACAACCAGCAACGAGAAATGATGTTCATGGAACAGTTTCTATTGCTATTAAAACAACTACGAGTATTCCTTTCCTTTTTTTGCCTGAATATTTATTAAATGATATCAATAGAATCAATTAAATAAGTTACAATTGAAATCTTAAAAATTCACTGACTTCGGGAATTTTGCAATAAAAAAAAAATTCTGCCACGCCATTTTGCTCGTTTTATTCTTTGAA
The DNA here is from genome assembly GCF_040115645.1 of Euwallacea fornicatus. Lineage (NCBI taxonomy): Eukaryota > Metazoa > Arthropoda > Insecta > Coleoptera > Curculionidae > Euwallacea > Euwallacea fornicatus. The sequence continues at coordinate 5,398,881 of NC_089542.1, read as the reverse complement.
AATTCTAGAGCTTATATTAAAATTTTCAACTGGTTTAGAAATATCAAGATCGTCTTAGAAAATCTAGAAATTAATTAGTTTGAGAAATTTTCAGAATTTGAAAAAATACCTCAAAGGCAGAAAAGAATCAAGATTGCCGTAAAAAAACGCAAATTTCTTTTGTTGCTGGACTTTCTAATTAAAAATAATTGTCTTAATAATTTAAGATTACGTATGCCGATGAATTCTTCTGTGTTTCATTCAAAAAATTCATTTATTAAGCAACAATTATAAAACATTAAAATGTAACCATTTAAAACACCATTACGTCAAAAACGGTTGAATGTATATATCCCCATAGATCAAAAAAAGGTAATAATATTGAGGGCATTTTCGTGCGTATTTTAGTAATTCGAATAGTTTAAGATAATAATTAAAAAAATCCTAATTCTATATTTAGGTCCTCCTGGACAGACGGGATTGAACGGATTGCAAGGGCAGCCAGGAGAGAAAGGAGATCGCGGTCCCCCTGGAATTCTTGGTGTACCTGGAGAAAAAGGTGATCGAGGTCTCACCGGTTTGCAAGGTCCTCCAGGACTGAAAGGCGACAAGGGTGATCGAGGCCGAGACGGGTTACCTGGATTAAAAGGACCGCCAGGACCGCAGGGCTTCAAAGGAGAAATTGGTAAAAAAAGTCGTATTGGAAAAGATTACAATTATTATCAAGAAAACTGTCTTTTAGGTCTTCGAGGTGAAGTTGGTCACGCCGGATTAATAGGAGCAAAAGGTGATAAAGGTGATGCTGGTAGAAACGGACTGCCCGGTGCGAAGGGCAACCCTGGACGACCTGGATTGCACGGGCCTCCAGGATTAGACGGTCGCCCTGGAATTGATGGTATACCGGGAGAGTCTGGCATGCAGGGCTTAAAAGGAGATCGAGGGTATCCAGGGGCTCCAGGACCCACTGGACCACAAGGATTAAGAGGGGAAATAGGCCTTAAAGGACGCGCTGGGCTGGATGGCTTGATAGGTTCACCAGGACTTAAGGGAGAACCTGGAACTCCCTGCATTTCAGTCTCCGACTATCTTACTGGGACCTTATTAGTTCGCCACAGTCAATCCACTGAAGTACCTCAATGCGAAGCTGGACACATCAAACTTTGGGAAGGTTATTCTCTGCTCTATGTGTCTGGTCAGTTATCAATTTTTATTTTTTTTTGTTTTTTGTTGAACTTTGTTTTCATGCAGGCAATGAAAAGACACAGAGCCAAGACTTGGGCATGGCCGGTTCTTGCATAAGGAGGTTCTCCACCATGCCTTTCGTATTCTGTGACGTCGACAACGTTTGTAATTACGCAAGTAGAAATGACAAGTCTTATTGGTTGTCGACCAATGCTCCCATACCCATGATGCCGGTCGAGGAAGAAGATATTCAGAAATATATTTCGAGATGTACCGTTTGCGAAACTCCTGCTAACGTAATTGCCGTGCATAGTCAGTCTCTGTCTTTGCCAGAATGTCCGTACGGGTGGTCTACTTTATGGATTGGGTACAGTTTTGTGATGGTATGTTTTTCGTGTGATATGGGACTACATTTTATATAAAGTTGGGTTTTATCAAAAATGAAATACTATGCGTAATAGGATGATTTTTATAAATACGTTCTCTACCTTGGAGGTGAATGGATTATTTTTTCTTTTATTTCGTTTGGGAATAGAGCTTTACACGCTTAGAGGTTATAGGAACGATGGAAAATGAACTAAATTAAATAAAGACCCTACAACAACTAAAATTAGAGAAAAAAATTTATAATGTACTGATAAACACAAAAATAATTTCAAGGGTGTAGAACATATAAATTGATGACTCCCAATAGTAAAACTTCAATTTTATAGTTTTTGTAAGATCTACAAACACCTACTATTAATAGCATCAGCCTATTGATACATATACATCAACTGTTCCTAGATTTTTATTAAATATCATAAATCGATTTCTAGAAAAGTGAGATTCTTCCATTAAACATTTTAGTTATTTTTAAGAAAAATTGCAAGATATAGATTTAAAGCCATATCACACGTTGGTGAGTTTTGCCGTTTCTATTTTATTATAGAATGTTTCAGTTGATAAAACACGTTCAAATGTCGAAACTAAATTTGAAAATAATATCAGTGCTAGAGAACACACTAAATTAAACATAAACGATATCATGGAATTATTAATAATTTGCGTGAGAACGAGTTATTTTCAATCTTAAAATTATTATATCAGCAAAAGTCTGGGGTAGCTATGGGATTCTCATTATCTCCTATATTTAGTAATTTTTCATGGAAAGTTGTGAATCTAAATGTGTTGATGTTTTTTGAATATACTAATATGACAATAATCATTTCGATAAATTTCTCAATCATTTAAATTCGAAACAACAAAGTCCAAAATTTACGATAAAAAAATCACGAAATAAAAAATTTCCTTTCCGAGTTATTTTAATAAAAAAATATTTACAAAGGTATGAAACAACTACTTACTGGAAACCAATTCGCACACACCATTGATCGAATTATAAGTTATGTCATTGAATCATGTTAAAGAGGAATTGAAATAAAAGGTGAATACTATTCTCATTCAGTTTTAACAGTGTGCAATTCCACCGCTTCGGCAACATCTACTCCTATGTTAAGAGTTATTCCCAATCTTAAAATTAAAAAAATAATTTTATCGCAATTTTTGTTTATATTATTTATACTTCTAAATTTTTTGGTAGAATTTGTGCAACAAATTATTTGTCAAACCGTCTTTAGACAAAATTTTGAAAGATTCCTTCCATGATTTTTAACTAGTCAAATATGCATTTTAAAATTATGAAATTATCCCACAAAAATATTTGGATGGGGCCAAACTTATAATGTCATTTTGAAGTCCGTATTTTTATAATTTGCAAAATATCACACCAATTGTGTGAACCACCATCAATCTGGAAGCGATTCTAAATATGCTACATACCATACCAAAATTATTCTAAACGTTCAACAAATGTATTATTTTCTTGCGCATCCATTATTTTTAATGGTACATTTTTCCAAAAAAAAAAGCTATAAATATAAAAAAACAAAAGACTACACGGCCAATGACATTTAAATGGTCAAATAAAGTCAGTCAAAAATTAAAAAAAATTACTGAAATTAATTGTTTCTTTTATTATGTGGACTCTGTCACTTGGGTTATCGGGGTGCCACCGTATATTTAATAGACAAATAGTATCATTTTTAGCACGTTTGAATACCCAAAAATTTCATTGTTGGAAACTCCTTTCTAAGAATTAGTGTAACCAGATTGTCTATCAAAGCAAATTCGTTACAGTGCACCACTAACTATGGCCCCATCTATTAACTTTAATGTCGAATATGCAATACTCAATGACGCTCGGAAATAAGAACTTACTGGCGAATTCGCGTGTCCTAACCAGTGTACATTGTGTGCGTTAATATATTCGGCGACAGCTATCTGCCTGTTTCTAACATTTAGCAAACATCAATACAAAACAAAGATTACCGCAAAATCGACTATACTACTGCACTAATTGCATAGTGGTATCAGCTGTCCGGATTCGCTATAAATTCCAATTAAAATTCAGAATTCTATAGCCTAAAATTTTCATTGAAAGGGCGCATTGAGAGATATAAAATAACAGCTTAAAACGCACTTCAATACGAACTTTCCGCTACTACAAATTTCGAAAAATTTTGGTGTTAATTCAACAGTTTGGCACCAATTTCAAAACTCTGGAATTGATATATTATAAACAGGTCGTGAGTTAAGAACCAATATCCATCACTAGAGATAAAAATCATTACTTTAAAAATAAATAAATAAAAATTATTTCGTTGTTGCTTCAATGGCGAGGAACAATGAAATTCTCCACATTAAAACATCATCAATGGAGTCATTATCATGGCAACCACAGTGATTTATTACTTGCAGTGCAATGTACCTATGAACATAGAAAAATAGAAAAATTTACATAAATCAATAAATTCATAAGTTTTTTTACGGCTTTCAAAGCAAATTTATTATTTATATAACGTAATGGAAATATTGCAAGTTAATGGTAATAATAAATATACATAGTAATGCAAAAATTTAACAGTCTTAGTAGTGGCCAGATTGTTTTTTTCTGCACGTTAATAATTCTTGACCGTTGGTTGTTGCAGCACACTGGAGCCGGAGCAAACGGCGGTGGTCAATCTTTGTCAAGTCCCGGCTCTTGTTTGGAAGACTTCAGAGCATCCCCATTCATTGAATGCAACGGTGCCCAGGGGCACTGCCATTATTTCGCCAACATGCTCAGTTTCTGGCTGGCCACGATCGAACAGAATCAGCAGTTCCAGAAACCACAGAAACAGACCCTCAAAGCTGGCAATGTGAGAGACCGAGTGAGCAGGTGTCAAGTTTGCATAAAGAACACGTAAATCTGGATAGTTTTTAGCTAATCGATTTTCACAAATTGTTCGATTAAGGCGAACGATTTGTGGAAACTATACTGTGTTGAACCAATGAAGTGTTCCTTTTCGAAAGTACTTGATCATCCGCTGTGATAAAATTGCCCGGGTCGGAGGATCAAGTACTTGATGATTCAAAAAGTTGATGAAGTTGACTTACGAAACGTTTTTTAACGGTATACCGCTTAAAAATAACTCCTAATACTGCCGTGCCATGTAGTAACATTTATAAAAAATAATTATGTAGATTTTTGTATAGTAAATTTAGCTATAAGTTGTATGTAAGTATGTACACTAAAGTAAGTGCCATCAGCCAAAATTTGATATTTTCATGTTTGGGTAATTAAATCTTGTGATGCTCTCTTCTTTTGAAGCTTCTCAATTCTTCATACTTAAGTTTAATTTTTATTAATAATTTATACGAATGATTATAATGGTGCTATGCAGAGATTTTGTCCCGGTTCAATCATAATATTCCCGAATTTCTTCGACCGTTTTTATTTAATCCAATCAAGTTTTGATGAAAATTCACGAATAAAAATCTCTGCCGAAACTGTATTTAAGCTTATTTCCAAGCACTGCCAATTGTAATATTTATAAATATTAATATAAGGCATTCGAAAATGTTTGTTCTTGTTTTAGACAACTTATTATATATTACCATTGCTGTCTGTTCGAATAAATGGTTATTTTTAATTAAATGTTTTGCTTCAATTTGTTACATAATCTGGTTATTGCCACAAAGGCCCGTCAATGCCGCAAAGCAACGACAAGCAATTTCCGCACACATTTCGATTCCCTTGATTATTCTTCGATTATTTGAAAAGACGACCATGCTGTGTGTAAACCGTGCCCGCGGTTTCTCTTTCTGTACAGGTGCCGCATGTCAAAATGCGAAAGATAAATTGCGAAAAAAGAATAATTTCGAGAATCCCGTTGCTTGGAATAACTATAAAATGCCTCACTGAGAGACCGATTTATTTAAATCGCATATATTTCGGATGGTGTGGGTCAAGTATGCGGTCCGACATGGGAGTTGGGCACTGAAATGTGACCCAGATTAGCCGAAATGATGGGAGATTGTGTCTGTTAATTTATATTATGAATATACTTTGATTCCTGTAGAGGTTCTGAATTGGTTAAAAAAGTTTCTAAAATCCAGTTTTAATAACGGAGCGGACTCGGGGAATGAACGTGGACGCCTCAAAATTTTGTAATCTAATCTTGATCAAATAAGAAAATGGCAACACGGCACTAAGCTTTTGTTTTTTCTTTAGTGGATCTCACCATTACGTTCATAAATGCATCAGGGAAACAGTGCTAATTGTAATAAAAAATCTGGAATTTTGAGCATGGGAGGCAAGAATGCTACTGTCTTTGCCCTCTTTAGACTAATCGACAAAAGACTTCTTTTCAGAAAATGTTAGGCAAACTCAAATATTTAAAGTTAAAACTCTTGTAACTGACCCAAAATAAATTAATATACGTCCCCGATTGTAAAGACCCTAAACTGCCAATCAATAAATTTTCAAAAATCAGGATCACACCGACCAAATTTTCGAAGGTTTTTAATTTGAAAAACACGGGAGTTTAAAAAATTTCAATATGAAAATCCTACAGCAGCACCTTAAAAAAATAATCTACTTCGCTGAGTTTAAAACCTCCGAATTTTGTATTTCAAAGTTCAAGAACGTAACGAATGGGAATTTAAATGCACGAAATGGAGGAAAATCCGTTTACAGACTTAGTTTTTGAGTTTTCAATACTGAAAATATACAGGGTTTAAATTAATAACATGTCGATGCGCTGAATAGCAACCGCCTATATTATTTTAAGATAAAATCAATCGTAACGCCCAAAAATTAGGAATGCACAAAATCAATGCAAATTGAAAATTTTAAAAAATCAAAAATCAAAAGAAGGAAATTGAATTAGGGACATAACGGGTCGACTTTCGTACTCGCAAATAAAATTGCAGTGCTCCACCATCTAACTCGTTTCAGCCTGCTTATTATCATTACTTGATCCAGGGGATGGTACAAATGAATTTAAAATTATAAATAACTGTGTAATCTAAATTAATTATCAAAGGGCACGGAAACGCACGTGTTTCCGGTGCTATGGCATCTCCGCTTCCGGGGTGAATAATTTATGGCAAATACGAACCATTATCAAACTCTTTGTCGTCGCCTTGAAAAGATAAATAAACCACCCACGAAATCGGTTTTACAATCCTTACAAAAAAGGGTCTTTATTGGGTCTTTAGGTATCAAATCATGGTCTGAATCACTATATTACAAGACATGTGGTGCCAATGAGAATCTTTTCCCAGATCTTGTTTTGGTTTCGTCATGAAGACTAAAGCTGTTGAAATGCTAAATTTCAAAAACATTATCGGTGATACTTATTAAGAAGTTTCATCTGCCTTCTTGTGATCATTTGTGTTTACGGCCAAATCGGAGCGTACATGCGGAATCGCCTTAAAGTGAAATATTAACAAGAACGGTCTTGCTTATGGAAGTGAGAAGGTGCCATATAAGTTAAATTGAATCCATTTAACGGGTAATAAGTGTAAATTGCACACAATGTTGCATTAAATACGATAATAATCTTTGAAAAAAACTGAAAATTTCTCACAATTTTCAATAAATATTTTGTAATGACACACCATCTTAAATTTCAAAATCCTTCAGGAAGGAGTAGTAATAAACTTGCTTCGAAGACATTACGTGAAAATGTTTCTCCATCGTTATTAGGCAATTTGGTAAAAGATCAAGAAGAATAATATGACAACTTCTGGTGTAATGTTCTTCCAACCGCACCTGAATATTTTTCTTTGATCAATAATTTAGATTGATGAAAAGTTTAGTTAGTAGAAAGCTGAACGTATGTATATTACAAAAGAGCGGCTTTTTACTTCAAAATCTAATTTCATGCTTTTGGTTGAAGTATTAAATAAAATCATGCCCATCCACGGTAAGGCCGAATTAACTAATTATTCCTTTTAATTGCATATACATACATATTTGAAAGGGCACGTGCCACCCCATCTGTCTTACCAATATTCATGACCGAGACCCTCTCCCTTTCGTATCATTGGATTAGTACGGGGTTGCAGGTTTTCTTCTTAAATTAATTATATAACAATAATCAACCGCTGTAATTTCGTGAATGAACGTCGAGGTTATCACTTCACCTCAAATCGTTCATCAAAGAAAGTAATGTTAAGTGCAAAAATTAATTTTCGTCATGGAAATGACAAAATAAGGAAATTCTATTGGCCTACTCTTCCGTTGCCAAAAGTTGCCAGGATTTCGATATAGTCGCTTTTGAATCTTAAATTTTTTGAAGAACACTGATGAACTCGTCTTACAGGACTATGATTAAATTAATTATTTGACAGCCTCTTTCAACCCCGGACTAAAAATCTAATCTGTTTTTTTGAAATATCCACGTAGATCATCGAATGAGGCCAAGGTGAAAGTAACAGGGATTTGATATTATCAATGCTCTCTCATTTAATAACATCCCTTTTAGTTTTAATCGGGCCGCCTTTTGGGCGAAGAACGGACCGATCCCGTAGCGCAGACAAATGGATTTTTAATGATGCCAGATGAAATTGCTTCATTATAATATTATACATATAAACACTATTTCTCGTTGTACTGACGTAGGTACTGATTGAGTTATGGTAAATTTTGCGTGCCAAATTTGGTGCGCCAGGCAGACACGTCAGACATTGATGACGAATGAAAATGAAATTTAAAGATTGGCGCACAAAACTAATTCGGAGTTTTGATAAAGTCATTTTTTGCTCATAATAATAACGAAAATCTGCAATTTTCAGCAAACCGAGAGACGTAACGATTAGCTTTAGTTTTTTTTATAGACGTCGAGCTACCAGTCTAGACGCTACAGAAATGTGAAATTTAGAGTTCAAGGCTTGTACTACTACAGACTCACTTTTTTGAGTCAATATTTCATAAATATAGCTCTGATAAACAAACCTCCGAAGTGTACAGTTCTGATTAATTGATCGAGATGGCAACGTCGCGGTTAACTTTTGTTTCTTAAGGCGGATGTCAGTTGCCAGGCGTCAGGCAAACATTTTAGCCAATAATAAAAAATTAAATTTATAGTGAAATTTAATTAAATACTTTTGTCTGTGCTTCAGTCAATTGGTGGCTAAAAAACTCTTAGATTTGAAATTTCGATGAATCAAGTATAATGGCAAAGCCGCGTTTCGTCTTTATTTTATAAATCAACGTTAAACTTAGTGTTTTTTTGCCGCAGATCTCGACAGGGCTCAATAACCAAAAATGCTTGTTCTGGAAATCTTTTCGCTAGAGTGACTCAAAACGTGGAATTCTGATTAAGAGAGATGTCAACGTCCCCATTCAGATCAAAATTCTTTAATATTGATCCAAATCGGCTTTACATGACGCACTGGCACGAATTCGGAAGATCACCAAATCCAGCCACTTTCCGACCAGAAACTGTAAATTTTGAACAACCGAGAGATATCACAATGCCGCTGTTAAATTTTGTTTTTAAGATACGATGGAAGTCAGACTTTTTTGAAAACTGAGAAAAGGGGCAATGTCGCCATTAGGTTTTATTTGTTACGATCAACGAACATTTTAGCACATACCATAAGTTCCCGAATATATGAAGAGACTCTCATGACAACATAAAATATTGTCATTTTTATATTTGAACTCTTTTAGAGACGAGGGGACAGTCATATACTAAGTACAAAACTTCATTCCATTAAGAAGTATACAAAGTGTTTCATAAATATACCGACAAACTCTCAGGGGATTTCGAACTTATAAAAACAAATATACATATACATCGAATAAAGTCCGAAATGAGTTCGCATCCAAAATACATAGTGTTCAATTTATTTTTTTTCCAAATATATTTTAAATATTTCAAAATTGGTTTGGAAAAGATAACTGGATAAGAACATGAAATTAGGAACTCGCTATGGCGGGTTAAATGTGCAGTTCTAGAGTGAGCAAAATATTTCCATCCACATCAGTAGCGTTCGTGCGGTAATTCAATGGAATGTTTTTAATGAAGAAATGGTACATCACTGGCCTTTTTAATAGGAATATATATTTTTTATTATTCCATCGATTCTTGATAAAAACAAAGGCCGCCTAATGTTTTGTTGTTCAAATAGCTATTTTCAAAGATAAAATTTTCAAGATAAAAAAAAGATTCTCATTCCTGTGAAAAAACCGGTATAGATTTCTACAAGCGATTTTTTTATAATTCTTTAGGAGAAACTAACTTAATTTTCTTTTGACAGAGTTAAAGAACACGAAGGCAAACTTTCTTTATCTAATAAAATATGTTCGCAAATTAACGATTTTGACTAGAAGAAATAAAGGACTTATATGATAGCAAAATGTAATATAATCTGGTATTTTAAATAAACGTACCTAACTCAATATGAAATAAATAGAAAACAAATTATAAATATTTTATTACAAATTTTCAAAATTTCGACCATTTTCTTCGATACGTAGTTACCTTAAACCATTTCTGAAATATTCATAAAATTTAAAAAAATAGAAATTAAACACCCTGTATCTTGGAAACGAAGCGATTTCGGGCCTAATTTTATTTTATCTAAATGTTTGTTTTGATGAGCTTTACAACCCCAAAGCTTGTCAGTATGTTTATGGAACACCCTGTATATATTCTAGTGTCAACAATTCCGATCCATTCAGAAGAAATGTAGCATCGCGGTACTTATTTGTTCTCCTCACTTCAATTTTCATTAATTTTTCAGTTTAAAATGTTAAAATCTTAAACCTGAAGTCAGACAATTAAAAGAGCAATCACCGATCGGATCAGCGTCCCCCAATAAACTCGACACGGATGAAGAACAACGTCGGTTAAAAAGGTATTAAGACACGTGCGTGGCTCGCGTTACTCTCGTTTGCCATATGACGGCCCCATGCAAGAAGTGCCCCTAGTCGCACCCTCGCATAACGACAGATCCAAGGTTTCAATATCAGCGCCGGTTTTCATAATGGAAGAATCAAGAATATTTGTTTTTCTTCCATTGCATAAAAATAAATACTAATGGCACACTTCGTTTCAGTGGTTACACTAACAAAAAATGTCTCTGTGGCATATCTAAACTAGGGAGCACGTGGGTGATTAGCCCCGATAAGCCAGGAAACCGTTGAGGAAGAGCACACCTCACCACGCAGATGGCCCCGCTGTGCACTCACTGTGACAGCGACCCCTTTAACCCCCGTTTTACCCATTACCGAAATTGTTAAAACAGTTTACAACCCCCATCTTGCAACGGGCCATCGCGCAATCGTAATCGCCATCTTTTAATCAAACGTAAAGCAGGGGAGTTCAGAATTTGATTGTCCATTTGTGTATCTGAGCTTTAGTTCTAAATTATTCAAGAAACTTTCTATTCTGGGAAAAAAAAAGAAAAGAGAACGTAAAAGAAGCCCAAAAATAAAGAATTAATAATCTCCTAATCTTTTGGTCATGAGGGGGTTTTGTTTATAGTGATAAAAATGCCAGTCAGCATCGAAACGTCTACAAATACAATTCAAAAGTCTTGAGAAATGTGTTTTTAATTTCACAAATGACCACAACCCAAAACCAACCGTCCTCCACCCACCCAAAGGCATGCGCCCTCCGTTAAAAACAAAGATTTTAAACCGAAATCTGAAACAAAAGCTGCGCGCAATGTTGCCATTCCTATTTACATATTATCAAGTACATGTCTAAAGTGAAAATTTTTTAGCTGAAATCTGACAAGAACACTGAATTTTTTTTCGTATTTCGTTGAAGCACCTTGTTGAGGCTCCACACACATTAAAAGCCCCCTGAAAACCACACAATGACTAACAAGAACTGGCATTTATTTGCCATCAAAATACTTGTGAAGTCATCATCACGGTGTATCAGTATGCGAAAATTAATAAAATCCCATTATAAAAATTTGTAATACGCGTGAATAATCCGAAACAAGCCCCTTTGCCACTACATGGGCCCGACACATGTGGCCTTAAGGATGTGCAGCTTGCCTCTTTTGCTAAAATTTTAACAAGCATAACGGTATTCCTTTTTTTGGTTCGAGTGTAATGGAAGTAATATGCGTTTTTGATATCAAAGTACATGCAGAAAACTAATTGCAACAGATACTGAGAAACAGAGAAATCTCATGTATCTTTATGAAAAAATTGAAACCGCAAGAGTTTTTGTGTGGTAGACTTGATAACAATGGCAGGTGATAAATGACTCGTCATTTCATATTGTTTTAATAATTAGTTCCAGAAAATCCCTAATGTTACCACCTTGAAGCAAATTCATATTTCATTTTTTCCTGAGAATTAATTTAAATAAGCTTACATTGTATTTGAGGATGAAAAATCACAAATCACTTATATGCTCCTATTGACAGGAACTACAATGAGCGCTTGCCATAGGTATGATTAATATTCAACATACCCTGCCTTTAGAGCAGGACAGTGCTACGTGACATGTTAATTATCAACGTTTAACACAGACACACAGAATGGAAGTACAATGAGGTTAGATTAGAATATTAAGTTCATTTTTCTTCCAAACACAATAATAGATTCGACTACCAAAAATCATTAGACATGTGGGCTTTTTTCCACAAATACGGCTATCAATCATCATGGTTTTAATGGCGCGCCAAATAACGGTGCAGAAGAGAGGAGTGTGTGTTTGTATTGAGTTTTGCCAGTTAAAAAAAAAACTAAAACATGAGTTTTGAGAAAGAAACTAAACATCAAAAAATGTTCTACCCCTATTTCCGTCATTCTAGTTCATCTGTTCCCACGTTCTTCGAAAATAAAAGCTGACAATTAATTTAAAACCAGAAATAAAACATCCCCTATTAAATTCTCAAAAAGATGGTGGTATGATAACATGTGTTTTGTATACTTAATCACATGAGAATGGAAATTAACTTGCACGTGTGGAATTTTCAACGTGGACATATTTTCTTAGAAATATTTCGCTCAAGCTCGTGCAAAGGGGGACAAATCGCAAAATGTGCATTTTGACTTAAGTTCATAAACCACATTGATAAAAATTGCGTCCTCTTTGGGATTTCGAAAATTAACTCCAAACGATTAAGTTAAGCCTGAGCTTAAGACTACGTTATGGACTTAACTCAAAATGCATATTTGGCGACTTGTCATCCTTTGCACGCGCATGAGCGATTGATTTTTCGTAGATTCAGAATATAAGATACAGATTCAGTTAAAAAGATAATGCAGCTAATTTTTATGGTTAATTTTATTGTTATGGCAATAGTGTTTGATGCAAAATTAAAACAAAAATTCGTTCGGAGTCCTATTTTCCTATGTTAAAAAAAATCTCAATAATATAAATTAAAACTCAAAATAAAAATAATAAAATTTATTAAAATGTGAGCGAAAATAAAAGCGTACTAGAAATTCGGCAACTTTCAAATTCTGTGATGAAACTTTTTTTTAAGTAAAAAATTAAGAAAAATACAGATAAGAAACCCAATTTCTCTTTTTTTTCGTCTAGGATACAACAAATCTGCAAACACTGTATAGAAAACCCGCAGGGGTGGAAATTTAAATATAGTCATTTTAGTGTACATTTGGCTATTTTTAAAGGAAACAATAGATGAGTTGAGAATTAAACTAATTTTGCAAACGACGCAATATATTCTATTTAAGCTATAATTGATGTCAGTAATTTTTTGAGACGCAAAATCTAAAATATGATGTTTTAGTTTATAGATTCATAGACTCACAATCTTCTAATTCCTTATCTAACCTTCGTCCAATTCTATAATTCATTTTGCTCTTTTCGTTCAAGAGTTTCCTGAACAGCAACTTCGAACGGGACTGCTGTCACAATCTCTGTACCGTCATGGATAGAGCTATACGTCACGTGATTAGTTGGGGAAATCACATAATTGCCGCTAATAGAATTTGATATTAATTCTTTGGATAACACTGCCTGGACATTTAATTTAACTGACGACACATAAAGAGACTAATCGAAAACATTGAAGCTTGCTTTTCGGATATAAGCAAAGGATATATGGGACTTCTGGAAAATTACTGCTCAAAATATTTTATTTGCAGGTGACTCATAAAGAAGTATTATCTGTCTGCTACATATTTATGTAATCAACAATCAAAATGTCAAAATGTCAAAAAACAGCAAGAGAAATTCTTATGGGATATTCATGAAAAACCTAAAATATGTCACGTTTCGCCCAGATTTTACATACAGGGCATTCAAGATAATCGGAAAACACCAAAATAAATTACTTAAATGACGGGCCCTTGGCAAAATTCCGTCACGTTTAATGCCACTGGCGCTCATTTTTCTCGACAAGTTAAGAACTAATGATCTTTTTTTTAATATAGTATTGCGTACTTAGGTTAATCAAAATCAATTAAATTTAAGAAGGTTATTCATGTTTTTTAAAAGGTCAGTCTTTCTGTCAAAAAAAGATAACGATATCATTAGTTTAATTCAAAACTGTACAACATACTTCACTATCAACAAAATGTACCCATGAAAGAAATGTGTTTCTAGATTTATCAACAACAATATATCACTTAAGGCAATATTCAAGACTTTACAGGGCTTGTTTTTGACACTCTGTATAACTTATACGCGACATAACCCGAAACACCTTTGCGTCAAGATTCCCCAACAAAGTAAACAAAACGGCCGGTGCGTCTTATTCAATGATTTACCGTTGGATTCCTTGTTTGGGTAATTTAAAGTTTTTTGATTCGGCTTCGAGTGGACAACGTCTGTCATTTAATTACTTTTGAAAGCAGTGACAAAACGCAGTATCCGCTCACTCGAATTACAAATGAGAGGACCGCGTGCCGGTGCTAATTAAATTACAACCGCTCATCTCGGAAGAGATGAAACGCGTGAAAGTGCAAGTAGCGAGTTGTGCAGGTGCGGCGCCGATACCACCTGCCTGTGGTACCACAGGTGCCACCCTCATCGCAGCGCGTCTTCTTCAACCGCTCTAACGGCCACCGGGGCCCGCTCCTTCGTCGTCGCCTCACTGATGGTACCGGACTTTTAACGTTAAGGGCGCAGATCGAGATCGCTGTTGTCGATGATGCCAATGAACCCCCGTCTTGATACAGGGCCGATCATTAATTCTTTTGATCAGTTATTCGTTGATATTTACGACCGTAAATACTTTCAATTTTTCATTTTTCAGAGTAAATAAGTCAGAGAACGCATCTAAAATATTGTGTTTTGAGAAATCGAATAAACGTTGAAATTTAGACCTCTTGGAGAAAAAATTGAGATGTCAATTTTCACTTATGTCAACTAGTTTGAATTCTTTATTGACCCTGGATAACTCCATGTACACCTTCATTTTAAAAAAACTTTCAAAATCACTAAAATACATATCACAATACTGGGTCATACATGGACATGTTTTTTTTAAGTGACGAATATCGAAAATAACCGGAATTACCGGTCGCTTAACGCGGAAAAATTTGCGTTTCAAGAGATCAATTTGACGGCTTTTCCATGTTTCCGCTTCCGAAATATCTAGTCCATGGATACCTAGCTATTTCGAAAAAGAAGCGAATTTTGTCAATTTCTGTTAGTCAACCTAGTCGTGTTGTTATTGATTTCTGAGAAATTATACAAATATGAAATTTTAATTTTAACGCGGAGAGTGAATGAAAAAGAATGGAAAAAATAAACACAAATATGAAAAAGATTTGTCATAATTCATATTTAAAATGAGTTTATATGTTGAGTCTCAAAATTAAACTTATAACATGTACACCATGAAATTGTTCAAATATTATTATCTTTCGTTTTCGGCATAGCGAAGCATTTCAATAGTTGACGTCACATAGAATATTAAATGAATGTGAAGGATTCCGTGGCATGCTATTAAACGTGCACGCCATGTTCAATATTAACTTTCAAACTCAAACAACAGTATTGTGCACTGAGTGGCTAAAAGGTAGAGTGATTGAACAAAATATACTTGAAAGATGCCCCGTTTTCATTTTGCTGAATGTACGACAATTTTGAGCGAAATTTACGTAAAATGTACATGCAAAACCATTATCAAACTGATAAAAAAGTTAGGTCGGTTTTTTCCTTATCGGTAAGAAACAGGTGTTGTCGTCCATTAGCTAGTTTGGAACAGAAATATTAAATGTGTTTGTCGTGTTCAATAATCCTCCTAAAGGAACGACTTCAAACCCGGAAATGAAAAATTCGATCATTTATTCTAATTTATAAAATGATGCGGAACAGAAGACTGAAATCTAGCAGCCGCCGTTAGCGAAAAATGTTCATAACTTTTGTCCACATGTCGAACCCTCTACATCACCCCAACTGATGGAACATTAATTACTCGTTGATCTGCGCGCTAACGCTGATTTTTGAGGAAGAGCTTATCATGACGTCAACAAACGTGGTGTTGATCGGTTATTTAAAATGCAGTTATGTGAGAAAATCGTAACTTGTGTTTAGCTGGTTGCAGTTTTTTGTCGTTTTTTGAATTGTCATCATCGATATCTCGAAAATTTGTTCGATAACACGTCCAATAACAAGTAAGGTAGGTTTTCAGAACAGACTCGCTTTTGCAGGAGCGTACTTAAGGTAGCCGGATCAAATTAGCGTTACAAATTTCAATTTCCTGCAGCCTGTCGTCGCAGCCATAGATAATACGGGGAACATGTGAAATCTGTTAGCACGAGCCATCGCAGCAGGGCGATGCAATTCCGTGAAGATGCGAGAAAATGAGTCACCTGTACATAAAATACGCCTCGTTATTGATATTACGGTCGTTTTACCTGCAGACGGTACTTTCGGCCAAAGTACCCACTTTCTGTAAAACGCTCTTATTAGTTATTATGCCCGCTTTTTGTCTTGTCGAAATTGCTTTTGTGATTGACGGAAAGTACCTTGGTTTCGCAGAATTTTGAAATAAATCTCGATTCTTATCGGCCAGGTGATAACTTGCTTCAAAATTCGTATTATTAACCTAATAAGATCATGAATATTTTGCGAATTCGTCAGGTTAACGTTCGGACCTTGAAATCGTCCCCTTGGGTACGTTTTTCCACGATTTATGGAAATTAATTCATTTCCTAAATTGAACCGTAATGGCGCAATATCTATTTGTTTTGATTGATCGCCGAAGTGAAAACAAATGCGACTATTGACCACCGCACTACGTTCGTTTATTTATTTCAACAACATACCTAGTTTTGGATAAATGTTTAAACAAGATAATTTATTGGACGCTAATATGATTACTCCAACAACAATTTATTTAATCGCAAATAGAATTAAAATTGTTTCAGATACATTATGTGTTGTTCGTAAAGCCACCGTTCATGGTACGAATCTTCTCAAGATTAACCGAAATTACTGCAGAAGCTTGAAATATGTAGATCGAAAAATATGCAAAAGATATGCAAGAAATCGGACAACAGACTGCTCGTTGGATTATCGAATCGCTGGATCGCGGATGCATAGGGCAGAAGTTTTAGGCCTTTGTCCCTCTATCAACTGTATAATTGAACACCTTCACACGAGTGGCATTGCGGTATTGACGAATGACGGATACTTGGGATGAACGTTTTAATGGTCGCTATACTTTGCCAAACTTTAGATGAAATTTCACTCATAAACAATTTTTGATTATAATATTCACCATTAAGTGAAAGCCTCAATATACATAAAGGCCTTTGTCGGTATCGAAATAATGGGCAACCAAACGCTGGCATTGAATATTAAAGAAGCAACACATCTAAAAGCACAAATTACAATTTCGGTATTCTGATAATTTAGGGTTGCTTTTTGAAAAACTACCTAAATGGCGTGCCATTAAAAGGGTCGATTTACATAAGATTTCATTATAAATCATCGACATTTGGAATGCGTGTAATACATAAACGCTTTCTTATATTGAAGTTCCGCATAATAATAGGTAACTGTCGCCCCAAAATATGGGTCGGAATTCGAAAACGGAAAAGAGTGAATATAACATAAATAAGATTTGTGGACTGCTCTCAATCAGTTTATTGAGCCTTATTGGAGCAAAAATGTCTACTTTGGCGTTTTTCGGAGAAAGAAAGTTGCAATTTAATAAGATACATTTCAACTTCACTGTAGGATTTTTAAATTCAAATAAATGATTACCACTTTCTTATATTCCTGCATAATTTCAAAAGAATTAGTGCCTCTCGTTAAAATATGTTTATGATGACTCATAATTAAGATCAATTAAATCTCATTTGCTTACATTTGTACTTCAGAAAGCATTCAGAAGATCAGATGAATCATTAAACTTAAATCTTATATATAGAAAGGTAAATATTTAACAGATATTTTTGGAAAAAGATGCGTAGTTTAAGGAGATGGTTTTGCAAGGCAAACAGAGATTTGAGAAAGACTCAGACTCAGCAGCAAAGATCTTCTCGTTATTGTGACAATCTTTAAACGAGGCTCAGCCATCAGGTTATCGGATGTTTTTTGAGGATTCTAGAAAAATTGTCCAGGGGAGTTGCTGAATTATGTTGAGGTATTTGCAAGATATTATTATAACCTTGTTCGCGTGCGTTTAACGTGGTCATCGCACGAATTCATCATGAATCAAAATTACCGAGATAATAACAATCAAAGTTTCACACATTTTGAAAATAAATGCCCTTTAAAAATATGCGGTGGGAAATTTTAGGGCAATTTTAGTTATTTTTTGTGGCGCTTATGGTTCTTAACCTTTATTCTCTGCAGAAATACAACTTTACTTAGAACAAAGGAAGTGTGATTTTTTAGGGTTTATTAGTCAAACAATCGCCGGATCTAATCTGATCTGAGGCACGTAAAATCCATAAACTCCCCCAAAAAAGAAACCGACAAACACAAGGGATTTACAATAGATTTACAACATGAATGGCGCCTAAAGTATACAGAAATAATCAGACAAAATATCTGAAATTCTTAATAGCTCCAATTCGCGGCAAATCAACAACAATGAAACTGATATTGGAATCACACCTCGTGTTTCTAATATCCGAATAAACCCCAAAATTACAATTACCTTTTAACGGGGTCAAAATAGTTAAACGTTTTTAGATCAAAACATCACCTATTGCGAAATTATTCATCACAAATTCAAATTATTTGAAAGAAAAAACTATTTATTGTCTTTAGTTAGATTGTTCAATAGGAGCGTACAAATCCCAATTTGTTTCGAATAAATTTATTGATCCGGAAAAGCTGTGATATGCGATACGTCAACGATTTTTTTGGGACATATTGAAATGTTTGCTATAAACTGACTTGTGAAAATTCGCAAATGCCCCGAAAGATAAGTAAGCCACTGATTTTCATAGATACTTGTGGATACTGAAGCATTGTAATTCCATGTTTTGGGAAAACATCAGAGTCGCACCGAATAGTTTAAAACCCAAAAGGAAAAATTCTTTCGCTTGTCACTGACAATTATAAAGTTTCGTACAAGGTTTGAGAAGAAAAATACTCTACTGATGTTTATGAATGTTGAAAGCTCTTAAATATTGGCTTACCTTTGAAAAAGTTGGGAACGTATTCACATGGTACCGAAAATGGTCAAATTGTCAATGGACAAGTTAAACTTATTAAATTTGACAAATTTATAGAAACGGAGTTTCCACAAACTAACCCAGGCTAACCTGAAATCAAATACCCCACTAATTAAATTCAGTAAAAGCAAAAACGAATAACATAATTATCAAGTAAGAATTAGTAAAAGCGAGACTGTACTAAGGCTCTCTTACCCCTACAACGGCCCTATTTCGCGCCCTATCGGCCTTGTTCGTACCTTGACAGTATTGATAAATGGTGACATTTGACCGAATGGAGAAATTATGTGCTAACGTGGTAGTAAACAATTGCTTTTGGTCTAACAATTTAGTAAACGCATGATATTATTTAGTGTAGAACTCATTTGGAAAAATACAGTTTTTTCATGATATACGAATTTAGTACATTTTCATCAACACATTTCGCCTTTGCAATGCTAACTGACGTTTGCCATTAATTCGACGTCATCTGCGAATCTAATCACCAACCGCCAACCCTCTATAACCCACTTCGAACAAATGGTACGTGTCATCCCCGGAATGGTACACCATGAAAGGATGCAATGGGTCATTCCACCACAGGTTTAACCCTCCTGTAATTCGAATTGTATGGCATAGACAATCCAGACGTGTCGACGTGAACAATGAGTAGAGATTCCACGGTGCGTAAAATTGCGAGCGCCCAACATATGGTCGGCGTGTGCCATCCCTATGTTACGCATGGCAGACAGGCAGACCCTCAATCTATGACGATCAATTAATTTCGATTTTTATTAGGGGTGGAAGTACGGGGATGGTTGGAAAATACGGCACACTCATGATTTGATTGGAAATAGGTAGAAAACTATCTCGAATCCGAAAGTAAAGAAGAGATTTCGATACGTACCGGAATAAAAAAGTTATTAGTAATCTAAACTGTTTTTTGAAGATATAATTCAAAGTTTATAAAAGAATATTATGTAACTTTTGAACTTTATGAAAATTATTGTTGTCGCTCCTGTTTCAAACCAATTACAATTTTTTTTCTATAACTGTTAGCTTACTAATTACAATTAGTTTTGACCCTTTAAAATTTCATTGATTTTGAGAATTTATTTCTTAAAAATATTTAATGATGCGCCAATGAATTTCTAGGCTATTTTGTACTAATTATTTTCAAATAACAAAAATTATATTTTCCGCCTACACTCAAAAGAGTAAGGACATACGAGGTCTGGGTAGCAATACGTACGTATTTCAAAGAGACTGTATCAATTTTATAAATTTGTCGCTTAAAAAATTATAATAACACGTCCTTTATTTTCTGGAGATATGTTAAGTGTTTTCTATAATATGACAAATTTTCACTTTTTTTCAATAGAAGGCAGATGTACCATTATGGTTGATAAAGGCAGGCGGGTGGGAGGCTAAAGAGCTGCGGTAGTAAGACGAGAATTTTTAGAGAATCATTCGGTTTTGTAAATATGTCAATTAAAAAAATATCGTCATATATGATATATCGCCAACATGCTACGTACGCCAATCATTTTCTGGGAACGTGTATCAGAGATTGTTTTCTTTGAGCGAAAAAAAATATCCCTGTATCATACAAGTAAGGGCGTGTACATCTCTGAAATCTTAAGATATCTAATAACATGTAGAAGTAGTTTCAGAAAATTTTTCTATTTTGGAAGTTTGAGAGCTGAAAAAAAACCTCGTAATACGCTAATGAATTCCACTTTGTCTCCGTCCACCTTATCTTATTATGGTAGCAGCAAAAGACAACAATGATTATTGCCTGTGTTTATTTGGAGAATTTCTGGCTGCATTATAGTTTGACAAGTTTTATACAACATATTGGTTATATTTAATACTCTAATTTATTTGCGTTGATCAAAATATGCACATAGTCAGTTTATAAGTTTTACATAAGTTTTAAGATCTTAGGTTGCCAAAAATCCGTATATCAAACAAATAATATTGAATAATTCCCATTAATCAGACGGGGACACACTTAATGACCATCACCAAATCAACTTGAAAACAACACATAACTATTTGTAAGCATTTAAAAACAAGGTATTAACGACAAACAAACAAAAATTTGATAGATTAAAACGTCACTGAAAAATTTGTCATCGACCCATAACAACAATTCATTAAACAAGTCCCTTGGCGACACTCACCCAATTTCCTATGAGTAAAACTCACAACGATAACTCATACATTACACAAAATATGACACCTTGTGCAAAAAGCATTGTTAATCAATTAAAGTTATCATTAAGGATCCCCGATGAAGCCCGCCAATCCGCGCCAATCAGATACCGTAAACGCCGCCCCGACGCCGCGCTCGCTACCAATGGGGCGCCTTTATAGGCGGGTTGAGCTACGCACGTGGATTACCTGTGAGGAAGCACAGGTAAAATGAATCCGTAGAGGGGCACTACATAACTTTATATCAGGATTTTATTACCCACTGATTCAGTCAAGTGTTGTCCGTCAGACATGTAAGTGAGGTCGATGAAAGTGAGTGCAGAATTTTTTCGTAAATTTGTTTGAGTTGGCTCAGTAGTGTTTCGTGAAGGATTGTGAAGACGGAAGAGAGTTGAGCGGAAAAAAGTTGAGTGACTTTGTGACTTTTTCGTGACTTTATAAAGGTGAGTATTAGGTAGATTTGCATTGAAACAAAAAACAAAATATTATAAAAAAAATGGTTACACTATATATACATATATATATAGTGGTTGGTTAAAAAAAAAGACTTGAAAAGTGAAATTTCTAAAATCATTTAGGAGGCAATGGCATAGCATTGAAATTAAAAAAAAATACATCTCAACATATGTAGGAAATCAAAAAAACTTGTCAAACCAAATTCAAGCTATATATTCAATCTGATAAATTTAAGTGCAAGATTTTAGAGAAAACAAATTAACTTTTTACTTGTTTATAAACTTGTATTTAAAATCTGTGCACTGTGTATACTACTTATAATGCCATACCTGACGTTTTTTATACTTACGTGTACTTTGAAGACGAGGCTATAAAATTCCTAATATAGTGAGTAAAACATTATTCAGGGGCTTGCCAAGGTGTTACTTGCTATATTTGCAGTATCAAACTATTAACACGCTTGGTCATTTTCGTTACATGAGATAATAAATCGCGTTTGAAGCCCTGAAGAAATTTCAAATAGAAATATGAGACTTTTCAATTTTAAAAAAATTATGGCGGAACTAACTTTTTCAAGACATTATAACTAACCTATTTAGAAATTTATGCAGTGTGAGTGCTAAATTTGAATCCTATTTCGAATGCAAAAAAGAGTGTTTTCCCGTTGTATGAGACTCTGCGTTTTCCTTATTGTCCTCTGAATATGTTGAAATTAAACTTACGCAATTCGACTATAATAATGCGGTGGTATAGCCGGTCTTTCAAGATTGTATATTATTACAACATTATTAATTAGACATGGTGACAAGTATGAGTCTATGTCTGACCCCTTAAATGCCCATGAGGTACAAGACTGTTTTTTTTTCTAATGACTTCTTCAAAATATTTCAGTTATATAAAAATATTATAAAAATGTTTAACTTTTTACTTTTAAAAATCAGTGACGTACCAAACGCGAATGTGTACTTACCTATTTTTTTACACAACTAGTAATGCATTAGACATTAGTAGCAGCAATGCAATTATATGGATTTAAAAAATTCAAATATGAAAACAAATGAAAGACAAAAAACATTAATATAGCAAATACTCTAGCGAATCCAAGAATACAAAAAAAGACAGATTGTCCCTTTAAAATAGAAAGACGCAAAATCATCATGTTTTTTTTAAGTTTTCATGTGTAAAAACTGTTATGACAGGGCATTTTGACGTTATTACCCGACAAATATTCTACAACCTTTTGAAGGACTCTGTATATGTATATTGCAACATGTAGAAAAATGAAACTGAATTTCACATCCCATATGTTTGTACTGATTCCTAAAACGTCATTAATTTACCAAGATGCACTCTGTATATATGTCAAATTATTTTATTTTTTTGTGGAATCACTTCTACTCAGACATTAGACATTAGTAAAATTTTAATGGCTCTGTATACCCTCACAATATAAAGATACTGCAAATACAGTATAATGAGTATTCGAATTTATGAAGACTTAATATGGCACTTATTTTTGTCGTTGCAGTCTTGTGATTAAAAAATATAATTGAAAGAAAGATTTGAAATAATCTTCATGACAGAGTTTCATTGGAATGCCCTGTACACTTTTCATTAGGAAAACATACCAACTTACAATTAATCAAAGGACGCTATAGTTTTTTCTAATTTTTTCTGTATTCTTTATAAGAAGTTTATCCCATACTAATTCATGACCTATATACCAGCGACGCAACCAAATATAAGAATAACTAGCTAGAACTGCAATAGCCCAAGGGTCATGAACGAGTTTTTTTACACATGGTAAATTTCTCAGAGCTATGGAAGTTATAACATTGTAACAGATGTTTTGAAAAAATAGGGCATTTTCACCATTTCGCACAGTAAATTCAGTTCCAATAAATGCCATTGGTAAATAATTGTGATTAATATCGGTCATAGTTGCCTACATATGATGTTCGATATCGTCTCAAAAATGCGATAATTCACGTGTTTTAAAAACCATCAACTAATAAGTGCTTTAAAACAAAAGTAAGAGACGCACATAATACAAGTCGTTGAATGAGATAAGATTAGGAACCACGAATTTTGAACAAACTACATATGGCCCATTCTTCTTCAATAATCCAGTCTCACACAAAATATGACAAAACATCATTTTCCGTAGAATTTTGCCAATTTATATTGCAAAGATAATAAATTCATAGCAGGGACAACGTCGTCTAATAATTAGAAGACTATTTTTCAATTTTGAAATTTTAAGAAAATATGTGGGGCATAATTTGTATGGAGAAAAATGGACTGGTTAACATCTCGGAATTCCCTAAGATTCGAGATTTTTTTTTTATTAAAGGACAGATCTTATTTTGATGTCAGACTACGTTAAATGACAAGTAACTTCTTTAGGACTTCATATTCAAAACCATTTGGATTCAACAGTGACTACACAGTCAAACACAGAAATTTTATCCTTTTACCCCTGTACAATATATTAACCACTGAAACGTTCACTAAAATTACATCAAATTAAACTATCGATTATCAAATATTCAAGATTTTCTCGATAATCAAAATTTTAAATATTCTAAAATGTAGATGATATTTATAAAGTACGCAATCCACCCTTTCGGCAGATTTCAAGTGCATGTCAAATTTTTTAAGAGTTCTACACGTTCCAGAGATAAAAGTAGATACCTTCCTCACTCCCTTTGGGAATTTTTGTTTTTTTTTATTGCTGTTTTTGTTATAAGAGCCTTGATTAAGACACTATATGGATCCTGGATAACTCAATTGAGACATTTTAAAGGATGATCACTAAAAATACCCCAAGGCGGCATTGCAACGACAGAGGCATGTCTTGTATAAGTAAATTAATGTGTTTTTAGCGAGAGCTCTCTTAGTAAATAGGAAATTACCTAATCAACGCCCTATGTTCACAGTCTACCGCCCATTGCGGGATTTTTTTAATGATTTTCCGTTAAAACCATGCATATGTAATTTGAAGCATCTGCAGTTTAGAGGCGCATTAAAAACCTTAAAATATTTAAATATTATAGTACCATCGTATCTCGGTAACTAAAAGAGATATTACAACCCAGATTGTTAAAATATATGTCATATAAATTTAAGAAGTGCTGAAAAGTAAGGCATCTTTGGAAATTTTCAAATTTTTTGTATTAATACGAGAAATAGAAAATGGACCGACTTAAACCCGAACCTAAATCTGAGTCAAAAAGTGAGTTATCTAAAATCACTACTGCAACTATACTTCCCAATAACGGCCCGACCTGAGGTTCTGTTTTTAATGGAATGTGGAACCTTTCTGTCGCATTGGTGTAAAATCTTTTGTGGTAATCGTTGAGGTTAGTCAATTTTCATTGATTTCTTGTATTTCTCTTAAAAATTCAACTAGAAATAAAACAGTATAGTTCAATGCCGGTATACACGTATTACTTACCTTTTGGAACTAATTGTTCGTCCCTTTTCGTGTAATATTTGTAAAACAAATATAATTTCTAAATTCAAATATCCTTACTAAGTAGAAATGGGAATTAAAAATTTACGTATTGACTGTCATGCGTATTCAACAATAAACAATTTTCTAAAATTAAAATTTTACAATAACCCCGAACTCAGAAACTTTAACATATATCCCGACTTTTTTATAGTTGAAAATGCGAATTTATCAATTTCAAAATTAGTGGTTTGTAACAATGTCATATATTTCTTACAAGCTTTCTTGTATTTTGTGTAAGACCAAGACCAAAACTGCAACCACAACAAAAGATGAAGACTTTTTTTCACCCCACTACTGGTTTTCAAAGAACCTCATAATGAAGGTTTTTGAAATTTCATTTTTAATGACCCGGTACCTCAATGGAGGTATTCAAGATCAATATGAGTCAAAACTCTCGATTAAGGTGATGGCCAAATATTATACACATGCAAAATATTGACAATGGCAAAAGCAGTCATTTTGGATAATTACTATCATTTTGACAACGATGATATGCAAATACCTCTATTTAAAAATAAATTTTCTTATTTTATGGATTGCGAGCTAAAGGTTGATGTATAATAATACCTTTTCTAGTTTAATTTATCAAAGGTTAACTTCAGAAAAGTTTTTGTATTGAATTTTAAGGCTCCTTAATTCATCATAAATCCGACTACTGTTCGTGTTTTTTTGTCCTTTATTTGTAATCAACCGCATTATATTTATGATCACCCTACAAATCCCAGTTCACCTCATTGTAGAATACTGTCAAAAAAGCCACCCTCAACGCTCTTTCACGAAGGCGAAAATGATCGGCCAACATATGCGTGTTTCGTGTCGCACAATGGGAACCTCCACTAATGTCCATTTGCCATCGGACATTTACCATCAAACTGGGCAATTAGAGGGACAATCTCGGGGATCAATAGATGAAATTATCGCGTGATTCGACCGCTACGTGGCCAAGGGGGATGTTTTAATGTAAATAGCAATAAGGTGGCCAGGCAGACGATTTGCCTGCCTTAAATTGATTTATTCGGTCTGTTGTTAAATTATTTACACTGTCGTCGGACGAAACCTTGTTCGGTTAATATTTATTAAAAGGAAGCAGCAATAAATCGAAACAACTTTTCGCTTGACGAACTTTCAGTAATACCTTCATTACAATTTAAAATTTAATTGCAGCATGCCAAAAGTTACACTACTACCCTCCACATATGATGCCTCGAGGGATCACACCCCTCCAGAATCTCCTGCAAGTAGTCCTGCAGCCGGAATGTCCAGCAGAAGCATGAGTCCAGCTTCTCCTCATTCGACCGATGTTCCTCTTTCAAGACACAGCGCGTTTTCGATTGTTTGCAGGTCGAAAGAAATAAGGGCGAAGGAGTATCTTAGCAGTAAGTTTCATAAGAATAATTGAGGCTATACAAAAACTTTAGAGCACAAGAATATTAAGGAATATATTTTTAAAAAAATTAATTATGGGTTATATACAGGGTTTCTCTGAACTACCTAATTAAATTTCAGGAAGTGGTTCTACACATCAAATGCTACTAAAAATGTAATATAGAAAATTTCGGAAAACTCTACCCATTTTGAAGAAATTCTATTTTTTATTTTTGAGGACTTGTGTTTTGTAATATAAATGGCCCCGTATCTTTCATGTATTGCAGCTACAACAATTTCCATAGTATCATTGGAAAACCACTTAATTTTCCTATTTTAAACAACCTTTGTGTTCACTTATTTCCTTTTTGCTGATTTTACGAAGTCTAAACGCAAAACTTTCTTATTCCTTTCTTTTTGTTAAAATTTCGACTGTCCATCGGTCCAAAAAATTCC
This sequence comes from Euwallacea fornicatus, assembly GCF_040115645.1. Classification (NCBI taxonomy): domain Eukaryota; kingdom Metazoa; phylum Arthropoda; class Insecta; order Coleoptera; family Curculionidae; genus Euwallacea; species Euwallacea fornicatus. Next base: position 5,371,774 of record NC_089542.1, on the reverse strand, counting down.
CCATTTTATATCATTTTCACTTCGTGAAAAATATCTACTACCAAATACCTTTTTACCGTGGTAGCGTTCCTTGAGTTTATCTTACTTTCAAAAGAGTGAGGGAGGTGTCAGTTACTGAAAAACATTTGCACAAAGAAAAATTGCATTTGCAAATTTCGAAAATATTAATATAAAATATATAAAACACTATAAGTTATAAATATTGTTCACAATGCCTTCCTTGTTGGCGCAAACATAACTTACGCCTCTGAAGAATAGTCTGGATAGCACGACCGATCTCTCGTTTTCTCTCACATATTTGGACACGACTTGCACATATTCTTTATTTGAGTTTTTCAACTGTGTTCACATTATCTTTGTACTTAAGTATTTTTAACGTACCCCAAATTTTTTGCAAACTGCAAAATGGAATATTCGAGAAATTTCTGATTGAAAATTTCTTGTTTACTATTGTATCTTAGATGTTTTCAAGTTAATATTCTTAAGTCCCAATTAGGCTGTTTCAGCTTAATCAAGTTGATATTTCCTGCTGTTACATACAAATCTAGCATTACATATAAGCAAGTTAAAAGACAACTGCGTAGCATACTTGTTCTTTGATCGACAACTATTTTTAATTCTTCGTTTTTTTCGTTAAACTTCCCTTGCTTCAACTGACACATACATATTTGGAAATTATTTTTCGTAATGTATTTTATATTGAAATGAATTATTTTTTATCTCAGAATGTTTCTCATTTTTGATAGACCAAGTCGACAATTTTTTAGTATTACTGTAAAAATACAAGGCTAATATTGATTAAAAACGCAGTACTGTACCATGCTTTTCATTTAAGTTATCAATTTTTGAAGATTTGTTTTCTTAGTAAAACGTTTTAAATTAGGGCTAATTTTGAATAACAGCATTTTTCAATTATTATTTTATCATAAATCAAATATCTTATACTGTTATAGAGAAAATAAATGACCATTATCGGACAAAAACAAAGTATCATCTCGTGCGCTTCCTTTTTCATAACGAAATCACTGAAGGAAAAACCACCTGTGCGTCCTCGCTTTTCGCAAAGAAAACACAATTTTCTTTTCTTTCAGGTATGGGAGCCTTGGTATATGCGAACGCCCTAAATCCCTTGGTACCTACTCCCTACCCTCCCTACATTTGGCACTCAATTCCGGGTCTGTTTTTGCCATACAGTCCAGCCACTCAAAGACTAGAATCACTGAGTCCAGATCAGGCCACCTCAGTAGATGCAGGGTGTATTCCCGAAAAGGCCAAAATCGGTAAGTACAGAAAAATTTAAGTTATACTGTAGAAGGAAAACAGAGCTTTATATGTATAGAAAAGAATAATTCTAGTCACTTTTACAAATCAATTGTTAATTTATCAACCAAATTACTTCTACAAGCACACAATAATTGCGCTAAAAACGTCATCTTAGACCTAGCAGAGGCGTATCTAAAAGGTGAAGAAATAATAAACTCTATTTCATTACTTTGATGGAAATTGGTAATGATAAACTTAATTTGACCTTTATTTTTCATTACTAAATTCAGAAAATCTTTAGAGATTTACGAGTATTATATGGTAAATAAGGTTACCAGTATTTTCTAACTTGCGAGTATTTTCCTACCAGCATTCTTTTATACCTTATTAATTAATTGTTTTTCTCTCTAAAACTTGACGTAATGATTCAAGATTATACAACTGGACTTTTGTTTGTTTCAGATGAAGATGCCCCTTTGAATTTGTCCTTAAAAGGGCGATCGAGGACGCATAGTATATGGTCGCCTGGGAGTTTGTGCGAACAAGAAATGAAAAATGTAGCTTCCAAGCACGACCCGACTATCGTCAGTCCCGTGAAACTGGTCGATGGTCGATGGAAATGGGACCACGAGAAAGACTTTCACCCAAAGACGTCCCATACCATTGGACCCACGGGAGAGAAACAGTTCACGGTAAGACAAATGATTATTTGTTTTGCCGTCTTCGGTGGCGAGCCAAATTTATTTGAGCAACTAAACTTATACCTCGTCCACGAAATCACTTTTAAAAAAATATATGTGTCAAAAAGTAATAGGATGCTTATTGCTTCTTCTGAATGAAAAAACTTTTAAACAAATTAAAAATTCAGATAAATTTGCAAAGTTCCAAAGGCATTCCAATATTTCCAACATGACAATCAATTTTGACGTTGTTTAAAAACCATTACTCCTAAGAAGCAGTACATTGATTGGACATCAAATATTTACCTCTATAATTTGATAACGCCCACCTCTGTATGCATTATTAGCGCGAATCCTCGCAATTAAAGCCTTTAAACTCTCGGAAAACTGGCACAGAAATATCGATCGTTAGATTTACTGAAGACATAAAAATTTCATTATAAGGTCTTTATTATCCATCCGCACTACTTATTGAGGAATAAATAATAGGAAAACTTGGCTGAAACTCTACTTATGAACTTTCCGTTATAGTTCCTTTTCTTGCACATTAAATTCAGAACGGGTTACCAGTGCAGTAGTGCAAAACAACTAGTATTTTGAGCCACTCATACCATTCCTTGAGTTAATTATGTAGTAGCAATTTTATTGTTCTAATATGCAATAAGGATTAAACAAAAAATTACCCGAATTCGTCGGGATTAGGAGGACCAAAGTACGGTTATCTCTACACCACTGCCTAAAATCATAGACAAGACTGTTGCGGTAATGATCCGGCTGTTCGTAGGCTAATGTCTTCCATCAATAATGCATAGAGACTTAATCGGAAATAGTGCTCATTAAATCTAGGCATACATTTTTGTTCATTTATCATTCCAAACCCGGGGTAATGGTCCCGATTATTAAACTTTTATTCCATAACTATTGATCTTCAACGGTATGATCGTTTGGTCTCTTATTTATCGACGAATCCAATAAATAAATCAAAGAATAAATGAAAGTGACACGTTTTCTGAGAGCACTCTCTATTAAAAGAAATTTAAAAAGGTGTGGCAACACTGGGGATGCTGCAGTTCATTGAGAAACATCTCCATTTGATATCTTCGTCTCGATCGCGACCATTAATTTGACGTTTTACCGGCAACAATGGTTTAGCAAGTGGACTTGGATGCGTTGCCATTTAAGGGCAATTTAAACATTGTGTTTAGTTACATCGCTATTACTCATTGGTAGTTCTATAATATGAATGCATCAATCAATGAGCCTGGCAGGAAAATAATATATGAAAAAAGAAAAAGTTGCAAAAATTACTAAATTGCTAGTGTAGAAACTTTTAAAAAGACAGGTTTTATGAACTGTCCATTTGGCTTCGATTGCAGCTTTTAGAGGGATGTTTCTTGGAATACATACGTAAATTTATACCTCCTTTGTTTCAATTTTCTCTATCCAATATTAATAATTTGTTGCGCTAATCACTGACCATTTCAAATATCTCGAAATTGATCGCAATCGCATCGCTAATTAAAAAACTTATATCTCTTTCTCTGTTTTGTTAATGAATTTATTGATGCTACGATAAAGAAATCTACTCATGTCCTTTTTTGCGTTCACTAATAACCACTTTAACTATATTTCCAATCGTTTTCCGCTCAATTTCTGCTAATTAATAATGGAAGTTACACTATATTTTCCCCCTATTTTCATTTTTGATTTCGTCGTTAATTATACGCTTTTCAAAAATGTTCGTGATAGAAACGTTACGATTCCTTCGAGGTTTTTAATTACCTCTAATAATTTATTTGAAGCAATTGATACATAGATTCTTCAGAAGATAATTGTTTCGTAATAAAAATTTGATTGTATGTTTATATTTCCTTAGGGAGGCGTTCCCAGTCATAACTGGCGTATTTTTTCTCGTAATTATTTCAGTTACGTGACGCTAATTAAAGCTTGTTACTATTCAATCATCGTGAATTTATCAGCTGTCTTCAGTTGGAGGTTTTTGAAATAAATTATTAATTTAATCACTCAAAGTAAATTTCTTTCAAAAAATATTCTTAAAATTTAATCTTTGTGAAAGTTTTCGCTAGTACTTGTACGGCAAAAATATATAGATATCTTGTTGAGGTTATATAATGATTAAAAGTTACTTAGCTTAAATTGAACAAAGGACTGTCAACATTCGTTTGTTCCCACTACAAATGACAAGTGATATTCATTTGTAATCTGAATTTCATTTATTTAGGTTAGATTAGCGTATTTCAAAATTTAAATTGCGATAGGGAGAGAACAAATGACTTCAGACGCTAAAGAAGGTATTAAAACCCGGCAGGATGTGCAGGCTTATACAGCTGATCGAAACCATCCATTTTAGCTGTTTTTTGATAAATTTATGGACAGACTCTCGGGATATTCACGCTCAAAATTTGGAAAAATCCCAATGAATTGGTACATATCATCTGTTGACAATTTCGAGGAAAATTAAAAATATTTCTGAAAGTTGTTTGTCGATTTAATCGACTGAAATATATATTTAAACCACTCAGAGATCAAATAGAAGTATAGTTTTTTTTTAGGTTTCCTTGAAACGCAGTTAATAGAAAAGACTCAATGAGAAATAACTTAAAAGTCTAAAACTTACTGTAGTGTTTAATAAAAGATATTAATTTTATTTAAAAAATTTGAAACGTAATAAGAATTTCAAAAGGCAAGGCTACATAACTTCTAAATTTATCAAAGAGATGAATCAATTCGTTAAGGTACAAAATTTTAAGTAATTTTACGCATTACAGGACAAAAATAAACCATAAAATAAGATACATACAGTGTGTTAATTTGAAATATGTAGACAGTCTTTATGGGGCGAATCTTTAAGGAATTATAAGATAAAAAGTTCATATTAACATGGGTCTGCAAAGAGCAAGTTTTCAAGATATAGGGTACTTAAATTAAAATTTTTATTTCGAAAAGCTGTTCCGGATCCGCGTTAATATAAACGTTTTATATCAAAATTCGTCGATGATGTACTCCTTGAAATTTACCTACATACTTAATTAACACCTTATATATTAGTATTTTCACTAAAGAAAGAGCGAGGTGTATTTTCTCTTAAGTTTTATATCCTAATTAAAATAAAAATAATAGTTTCATGGGTATTTGTTATCCATTAAGTCGTAAAAAATTTATTTACCCAAATGATATCAATTGATATAAGACATATGTAGAGGAAATTTAACGAAAATACGTTTTATTTGTCTAACAGTTGTGCTGAGACCCAGCAAATAACAAAATGATTGGGATTCATTTAATTATTAATTGAGTAAAAACTCAAAAATTTTTGGTGATATCGGTGCGACTTTGATGAAATTAAGTGTTGGATCCTATAAAACCGCATACACTTTTACACTTTATCTTCATCTTATCGCTGAAAGACGGTTTGTTTAGTAATCTTGTAGTACAAGCCCGACGTTCTACGTCTTCCTGTCAGTTCTCGATATGAGTGACTACCTGTGTAGTGGCCACTGTACAATCCGCGCATTACGGTCGCAAACCAGGTGGGATGAGTAATTCAGATCATTGTCCTGTTGAAATATAAATCGTAGGGTAGAGTTATCCACCGCTCAGTACAGAGCAACATTAGATTTTCGATTGTATTCCTGTAAACCAATCAATCCATAGTCTCGTTTATGAAGTGTAATGGACCTACTCTGATCCATGGAAACAGCTCCATAATAATACACTACTCTGTCTACGCTTCATTGTTGGTATAACGTACTTTAAACAGAATCTTGTATTAACGAGATGCCTGACATGCTTCATTCGATCTAAGTTGAAATCTTTATATCGAGATTCATCGCTAGATAATCTGTTTTCCAATTTTCAACTGTGTACTTGTAGCTGTCCAAATGAATACTAGCCAAAACAGGCTTTTGTTCCGAAACCAGTGGTTTCAACCAGCCTGCGGTGAACATACCATGATTGAACTTCCTTTTAAGAATTTGAGCATTTATTCTCGGGGACCACGGATTCTAAGGACCTTTCTGAGACATTCTTTTAGAATTAGTGCCTATTCGAAATGTCGCATAAGTAAACTGCCTGAAAATATTAGTAACACACTTTTCTTTCAAAAAGGCATTCATCATTAAGTGTTTTACCTCCGTAGAAATTTTAGCACATTTATTTCTTTAAAACAAATGAGGAAAAAGCCGATTTAACCTGTAAATTTTCTACGAAAAACTTACTTCAATTATGAGTTCCTTTTCTACGTGATATTAATTTCTGATAGCATAAAGTGAATGTAAATTCATCTTCAAGTTACAAATGGAAGGTGTCCTTACTTATTTGGCCAGGTTAATTCAGAATACAAACGCGAGATGACTCTCCTTTGCTCGAGTTAATTCGAGATTCTTCAGCTTGATGATTTTCATTAAAAATTTCAATGCTTTATCAAAGTAGAATAAATACATTGATGCCCAGGAAGATAAGAACTATTGAATACAGATTTTCAATGACTTAATTGGTATCTTAAAAATATTTCTGTGGTACTGATGATGCATAAGGGGTAAAAAAACTATTTTCGAGACTTAACCTTGTCGAGATTTAGTCTTTAATAATGCCATCCTATTGACCTGGTTTCTTTTCTATTTTCAGTGCCAACAATGCGGAAAATCCTTCAAACGCTCCTCAACCCTCTCGACCCACCTGCTGATCCACTCGGACACTAGGCCCTACCCTTGCCAGTATTGCGGGAAGCGATTCCACCAGAAATCTGATATGAAGAAGCACACTTACATCCATACCGGTAAGTTTGAAAAATTAATGTAATTTATTAATACCCACTGAAACTTGACAGACATTATTGAACGGCCATATTTCAATAAATAACAACCCTTGTAAAGTTTTGCATCATTCATTATTCAGGACAAAACTTACACGGCCATCGCGGGCCGTAAATAATGCCAGTAAAGTTTACATTTGAGGGATGTGTCTGACATAGTAAGTCATTACATATTTAGATGGTAGATGTATGCTATACTTTTGGGACATAAGAATAGAACAAATCAAATGTTAATGTAGGGATAAGGGGTTGTAATGTAGGGTTTACGCTTGGAAAGGGAAAATGCGAAAGGTACTAATTTGGTGAATGCCTAATACGCTCTATGTTGTAATAAATAAAATTGTTGTTGAGTGGAAGCTCTTATCTTGAAGACATTATACATATGCAAGTTCTAATAACTAGGCTAAATATTTTATAGACGCGACCTTCCTTTTTGCGGCTTATTATCAATGGTGATGATATTGCCATGACATTGACTTTTCGTAAAAAAACACGCCTTTCCTAACCATTAAGTTGTTGTTCTATGCAAAGTTGAGAATAGGTGTTTGAAGTTCGAAGTCTATCAATTATAGCAAATTCTATTACAACAATTGCTGAAGAGGAATTAATCGTAATGGCCCCCATTCAAACCACCCACATAATCGGGATTGTAAAATCAGAAACGTGGAAAAAAAGCAGCCATGATAAAGTCATGCTGGCGCGCAGCGGACCATTAACGATTGTCGTATTTCAGCATAATCGATGGCTGCACCCTCTTTAAAATAAATTATTAATTGGCATACGTCGTTCCTGATTAGTGGTACCCATTCCGATCTTCAGATTTATGATTCATTTTACGGCGAACTATCAATCACCGCAACCTCCGTTCCTGCCCTTTGTGCGCATTCTGGTGGCTTTGATTAATACGTAATGCTGTCATTAAAGCTGAAAACTCATAACGTATTCAAGAAAAATACACGAATAATAATAAATAACCATACAATGCGTTTTCCTGTATGCATTGCCTGGCGTCTTTGCATTCATATTAATGGGTTCCGTAAAGTTAAGAACATGCATCCTTTCAGGCGACTTGAATGAGCTCCACTGTCATAACCGATATCTCGAGTTTGTTACCTTTTTTCAGACAGATTTCCATGATCGGATTTGTGGTTAACTGATCATGTAGCAGAGCTAGTATAATGCTTTTTCAGTTAATAAAAAAATTCACATGTGCATTTTTCCTTTTCAAAGGCGATAAGTCTATGAGAATCTTGTAAAAGTTTGTCTGAAAATTTATTTTCCCAATATACTCTACTAGAACCCTGCTCCTTCATATAGAACACCCTGATTGCACAGAAAGAAGTGAATACTTATTTTGAATATTTAAATATGAAAACATTTCTAAAACAACAAAAAAATAATAAATTCCTTTAAATTAGGAACATTGGACGAATCGAAAACAATAAAATATATATATGAAATCAAAAATCAATTGAAATAATGTGCGCAATCAAAGAATTACTTGAAGCAAATTTCAATACCATATATGTATTATCTTCTGGATATACAGGGTGGCCCATTTAATGCAGTCCACCTGAAATATCTTGAATGGAATTTTTTTCTTCGGAAAACCCCGAGATACGTCAATTTTATTTTCAAGAGGGACATTTTTAGATCATAAATTCGTAAGTATAGTCAACCCCTAAGCGGGGTTCCAACCCCCTCAGTAATCTTAAATGACATGGGAATAAAGTGGCTCATTTAAATTAAAGGTATTTCAATTCTCTTTGCAAATATGCTGAAATTTTTTGCTCCGCCTTAAAGCTTGTAAAAAACCGGCTTAAGACATCTGTGAAATAAATCGAAAAAAATAAATGTTTAAATAATGTTTTATTTAATTGACCGTTCAAATTGCAACCCATTCACTTCCATACAATAATAAAGTCTTTGTTCAACCATCTCCCAAACATTTTGTAGCATTTCGGAAAATATTTCACAACATGCTATCACGCATATTCAGTGGCGAACGTCTTCTAGAAAAGTTGATTTCGTTGTATGAACAAGTTTTTAAATAGATAATATATAATAAGAAAAAGTCCAATGATCCAAAATCAGGCGATCTTGAGGGCCATTCAATGAAACTCTCCTCCAATCCAGTGTTTGGGAAAATGCTGGTCCCAAAAATTACGTGCAGGAACTGTATAAAAAATATCAAAAATTGGGATTGATCCAAAGCTTTCCCTCATCACTTCACAAAATTGCACACGGCGATCTAGATCATCTTCATTGAGCACATTAATGAAATGCATTTTATAGAAATGAAAATCATGCTTTTTCAAGATCCTCTGAATATTACTACTTGGAATACCTGATGTTGCTTGCAATTTACGGATGCTTGAAATAAACTTTTCTTGATTTACATGAAACAGTTCAATATGTCCAAAAATTGTAATCTGTGCAGCCTCGTTGAAAATGGTGTGTCGCCTTTTATATTTTTTGTTAACAAACAGATCCAGTCTTCATGAAATTTAGATATTGAATTCATCACATAGAGATAGCTCACATTCTTACTGGAATACTTTCCTTTAAAAATTCTTGCAGTTTCTCAAGCTATTTCATTGTTTTTGAAATAAATAATGACAATTTTAATCTTCTCTGCAGTAGTATAAACTATGATGCTTTGAATCCTCGAATGAATCGACAAATTTCGCGATATAATTCTGATTAGTGTAAAATCGGAACAAAATCCATCACCTTATCTTAAGAGTTCGATAATAAACATCATTTTTTGTAATATTGGTGAGTTTATTATAATTATTATGTTTAAGCTTTTTTTACAATATTTAACGGCGGAGAAAAAAATTCCAGAATATTGATTTCAGAAGAATGATGAAGAATTGAAAATTCAGAATTTACTATCTAAAAATGTCTCCCTTAAAAGTAAAATTGACATGTCTCAGAGTGTTCCGAAGAAAATTTCTATTTAAAATATTTCAGGTAGACTGTTTGAAGTGGTCCACCTTGTACGTAGAATTTAAAAATACTCAATATTAATATTTAATTTAAGTATTAATTTGTTACTGGATAAGCGATTTTTCAAAATTTCTTTCTCATTATAGTTTTTATAGTTTTCTAGAACCAATTTGAACATTCTTGTAAGCTCTAGGAACTGTTTTTTTTTTATGAAACAACTTGTGTTTTTTTTAATATTATAAACCTACTAATCACAACAAGCAATTCACATACACATTTTCCCACTTATCATGTATCTATTAGCTGTCTTTACCCTTTCCGAATAATTTCAGTCTTCATGAGAACACATTTTAAAAATTTTGGAAAATATTTTTTCTATGTTTGCGAACCCGAAATTAAAATTTTATAATATAAACACAATACATATTATGCAATTTCTTGAATTTACTTCTCATTAAAGTTAGTTTATTTATGAAATTTAACTTTTACGTTCCCAGTTTCAAGCGAGCAAATAGTTTTTTGATGTGATTAATACGAACATTTGTATGTAAGTCTTTTCACGTGATAGACAATAACAGGGTGTTTTGATTTTTCCAAAAGATTGTTTACCAAAAATTGAAAAGTAAGTATTTGTCAAACCAAATTTAGGTAAATTATCCTTCTCCTTTTTTATGTAATTAAGTGGAACATTTCTAAGGTTTCGAGTGGAGTAGCCAACGATAACTCTTTAGCCACTTTATCCTTAACCTGTGATTGCTTTCCATTTTTCCATGTACGTAATTACCTACTTTGTCTAAAAAAAACATTAATATTTTGCAAATTATGACCATAATTACAGTACAACCAACAGCATGGCTAATGCCAAGTGCTTCAAAACTATTTTTAAACTTATTAAATTAAATTAAAATTGGTTTTGCATGTTGTTGCATGTCGCATCGGACAAATGGTCGCTTAGTCACTGACGAACGAAACACGATAACACTGTTAACCCAGGAGCAGTACCCCAAATCACAATTCATTAAAAATCACTTAAGGGACACCATTAAATTTTCAAAATAAATTCGAAATCACACTGAAACTTGCGGATGATAATAGCCTCCAATGACGCTCGTTGTCATGGTACCGCTGTTTAATTACAATTGTAAATTTTGATTACTGCGTAAATTATGGGTTCATTACCGAGTTTGATGGATTGCACAGTGTTGCATTAAGCGGATAATTAGGCAAATGAGACCGTTTGTGATAGAGTTATTACGTTGTGTGTGCTAGTGTGTAATTGTGATAAAGTCGAAATTAGTATTGTCGATAATTATTGGGAATTTTGCAAAGACTGTGTAATGTTTACCATAATATGGGACATGCAATTTGCGACTTTTTTACAAATTAGATTTCCATTGTAAATATCATCTACAATGAGTAAACTTTGCTACAACAAAATCATTAAATGAATTATAAATAAATCGACGTGGCTGAATTGCAATGATGTTATATAAGGAATTTATAACCCAGATTCAGGCAAAGGTCTATTGATTCTGAGTGAACCAATACCATACGAGGTCTATTAAAAAAGAAATATAGCTAGGAAACTAAAGATGATTTTGTAAGATATATAATACAATAAAATCCATTAAAAACACTTAAATATACCCGTTTTTAAGTTTTTGTCTCCTTCAAATAAACTGAAAATGTTAAAGAAAATGTTTGTTACGTTTACACACAAGAAAAATGTGCCAATTTAAGAGAAAAGCCATAAAATTTAGGTGTTTTTACATTTTATAAATAGGAATGTACAGGGTGCCCACGTGTAAAGTCCTACCCCCTCTAAGTTTTTAATATATTGAAATAGAAAAAAAATTAACCAAAAGTGCTCGAAAGTTCATGTAGCCTTTAAATATAGTCAGCCGTTTTATACAGGATGTTTAATAAAGATGTGCCAATCCAATATTGCATTTTTTTAATAATTAAGCATTACTTTTTTTAAATATTTCAATTCTGCTTTTTACCGTGTATCCAACGATATATATTTAATATATATAATGTCATATATCAAATCTTATAGTTTTTGAAATATTTACACATATTTTCTCTCGTGCAACATAGTTCGATGGCGGTGTTCTACAAATATATCTCGTTTAGCTATGAAAACAATATGGCTGATGTGGTCAGTAGTAGCCATTTGCTTTGTCATCGTTATGAGTTGTTCCAAAATTAAATTAAATAGTTTATAGCGTTTTTAATCAATATTTTTTATTACAAATGGTATATATTGAAGAAGAAAGATATCAAATTTTGTCAATATACTTAAAATATTAGAAAATTGCTTCAAAAGGTATTTTTTACTTTTCTTATTTTCTAATCCCAAAAAATATTTACTTTTCAGCCCAACGGGAGTATGCTCTTGTATATCCTATTAGGAATACACCAAGTGGCAAGACATTTAAATAAAAAATGAAATAAAATGTAAAAACAAGATATTTAAAAACCCAAAAAAGAATTATGCCAATTAATGTAAGGAGAGATCAGAGAATTCTAAACTATTATACTCAAAATCCTAGTGCCTCTTTACATACTGAAAGTTTGCAAATGAGTCTATCTAGAGGACTATTACATATGGTTTTAAAAAAGAACCAAATGAAAGCGAACAAGTTTATAGCTGGAAAAAAATTGACAGATATTCGTATTCAGAACAGATTAAATTTTTATAATTATATGTTAAATCGCTCAAGAATAATTCGAATTTCTTCTTTTTTTTTAATTTATGGACAGATGAGACAACATTTTTAGCTGCTGGTGGGTTTAACAAACACAATGTGAGCACTTGGTCTAGCCGCAATCCAAATTTAACAAAACAAGTAAAGTTCAAGGAAGCACAAATTTTCATGTGGGTGTGGCATTACTAACAATAAAATTATTGAACCAATTATTTTCGATGGCACTTTTACGAGTCAACGGTATTATAGGTTTTTATATGAATACATTTTTTATTTCATTGAAAATGTACCCTTTGATGAGTGTCATGAAATTATTTGGCAACAAGATAGCACGCCACCACATAGCACATTTCTCTTGAGCAATATCCTAAATCGGGAATATCAGAAATGAACAGAAAGAAACGGAACAATTCCATGGCCACCAAGGCATTTTCAAATAGTCCCGATCTCACCCTCGTTGAAGACTTTTTTATGGGGATATCTGAAAAACGAGATATGTGGTGTGAACTAGATCATACATTATATGCGATGAAAAGAAAAGTCTGAAATATAATAATTTACATCAATTAGAGTGATATAATTACAAAATGACTTTAAAATTTAGAAAAAAGATATCGACTTTATGTTAAACATAGTGGATGGAACTTTGAACAATACTTGTAAAATAATAACAAAAATAAATGAATGTTTATTTTGCCTTATCATTGTATTTAATTTATTGTAATTTTAACTTTAATTAGTAACATTAATTATACTCTTGTTGGGCCGAAAAGTAAATATCTTTTGGGTTTAGAAAATAAGAAAAATAAAAAATACCTTTTACATAATTTTTGTCATATTTTAAATAAACATACAAATTTAGTATCTTTTTTTTTCAGTATAAACCATTTTTCATAGAAAATGTTGATTATAAACGCAATAAACTATTGAATTTAAGTTTGAGGCAAACCATAACAATGACAAAACAAATAACTACTAATGAACTCATTAGCCGTATTGTTTTCAAAGTTAACTAAAATATATTTGTAGAACACCGCCATCTAACTATCTTACATGGGAATACATTTTTGTAAATATTTAAAAAGTTATAAGATTTGAGGGATGACAAATACATATATATCCTTGAATTCGTAATAAAACGCAAAATTAAGATAAGTAAAACAAAGTAATGGTTAATTGTAAAAAAATGCAATATTGGGTTGGCTCACGTTTGTTAAATACCCTGTATAAAATGGCTGACAGTATTGGAAAACTATTTAAATTTTCAAGCAATTTTGGTTAAAAAAATTCTATTTTAATATATTAAAAAGTTAGAGGAAGGGTGGGACTTTTCATGTGGACTTCTTGAACATAGGAACCAAGATATTTTAAAAGAAATTTCAAGGGCAATATCATATGCCTTTGAGACAGGCTGGCGGATACCTAACGAGCCAAGATTTCCGTGATTATATCTAAAAGCAATTTACAGTACAAAGAAAAATAGAGTATAATTATGTGTATATCGTGGAACATTAATCCGATCAATGAAGCGGATTGAACAGTCAACAGAATCGCACTTTACTCGGATTTATTTTGTTAGGAATTACGAGTCAGATGTAACGATCCGAAAGAATGAAAAGAAAACAGCAATATATCTGAAAATAGAAAATTAATTTGAGTTTAACGACGAGAATTGTCACATTAGTCGGTTCTTGCCAAATTATTGATTGCAATGTTATACGATGATAGGCATAACAAAACACAGAAAAATAATAAAGAAAAGTTCAAAGTGTCATAATTTTTGAATTCAAATTCGACAAATCACCTATGTACACATATTTGTCAGTAGTGTCAGTCATCAAATGTCAGACTAAACTTGTTTGTCTCGTTAAATTCAATCGGATCAATGCTGTCGATCCTGTTTTTAGTACCAACTGATTAATCTTAACGTCTAATCGATTGTGTTCATGTCGCAACATTTATAGCAGTTTACCCGCTTATTCAATTGGGATCGAATACCTTAAAGATAAATTCCTGCTGCACGTTCTATATTTTAAACAACATAAGTCATAGTTGTCATAGTCGAAATCTTAGGAATGTCCGAGTGCCATTTTTTGACCAAAAATTTATTCTTAGAGCTTTGTTGGATGTTTTAAGTTTAGGAAGCAATTATTAAAAATTTCCAACCTAATTATGACTCGCCTTATGAACGAATTGGAACTTAGCTCTAACAATTTTTCACTTTTTTCTGTTCACTATCAGCATCTAAAAGGTGTTAAAACTATTGGGGATCTTATCCGATCTCGCATTCGCATCGATTTTTTGATCCGAGACGTTAAATCTTATGGATCTCCTAAATTACAATCTCAGAACTGATATGGTTTATTTTACGTCACATTTTCCCAAGTTTATTAACATCTTCGCACTCTCATGCCTTGAGCATAATTTTAAAACACGAAGCTGTTTTTACTGAATATAAAAAGCATAACCCTGTTTCGTAAATACGAGTAGGAACCTATTAAACTTAAAAATGTGAGTAAAAAATCTCATAGTTCCGTGTTTGTAAGTTTTGATAGAATCGTTGCATTTTTCCTACGCCACTGGCAGTTTCAGAATCAAAGGCTGTCTATGCAATCAAAAATGCACAACCTTTTATTTACAATATCAGGACCGAACTGGCTTGAGGTTATATTTAAATGTTGACAGGATTTCGGGTTTTGAGAGTCAACGAGTAAGCATCATGAGAATCTCTGGTGTCGTTTGCTTGAATTCCCGCAGTAATAAGAAAACCCGAGTGCTGTTTTTTTTCTTTTCTTTTCTTTTCCGATACTTAAATACTACTAATATAAATGAACATTATTTCTAAAAAATAATACTCAATATTTAGCTGTAATGTCTAAACACTTGGAGGCTGTTTTTGACTACAAGAGCAGCCAAATAATTAAACCAATTGAAAGAATGAATCCAACTGAGCAAAACTCATTTAACAAAAATATGACGTACTCAGCAGTTACCAAATCAACGCCAAGGCAAACCTATCCCAGGAAAGAACAAGCAACAGTATTGCATGCGAAACCAATCTTCTAACTGTTTGATTATGTAAACGCTATAGAGAATGTTGTTGAGCCTAAAAATATTATATTTGCTTCAAGACTATCTATCAATAGAATTTGCATATATCCAAAAAGTGAGGAAACCGTACAGTGATAATTGAGGGAATCCAACATAGCATTAGAAGACTAGTTTCTCCAACAAAAAGAATTATAGTTTCTAACGTCAATCCATTCATCCCACATGATGCCATAGAAAATATAATCAAAAACCTAGGACTTCAAATGTCATCGCCCATATCGTTTCTAAAAGCTGGTATTCCTGGGGATGAATACAGCCATATCCTATGTTTTCGCCAACAAGTGTATATTCAACCACCCACTGAGGATTTTCAACTACAGACATATGAGTTATTGCACTTTGAGGGAGTAGATTATAGAATATTTTTATCTACTGATAAAATGGAGTGCTTTTTATGTAAAAAAGCAGGTCATATTGCGAGCAAGTGCCCAAATCCTCCAACCACAGTTGATAGCAATGAGAACACTAACTTAAAGGAGGTGAGGCGCTTAGAAGGGAATACAAGAGACAGCAACCATAGCACAGCAAAAGAGGCAACATTCTAGCACCTTATCAATCCTTGATTCGGAAGAAAATGACATTGGGGAACGGAATTTAATGCCACCACTTACAACTAAAAAACAGCTAAAAAAGAAAAGAAAAATCCTCTCAGCGGTTACCTGTTCGCCCCTTTCGGATAATAGCAAAGGTGTAATAAAGGAATGTTATGAATCAGCTGTCAATGATTTCATCCTACCTTTTGACACTTTTATAGCTTTCTTGGAAGACACGTTTAACAATGAGGATCCATATAGCGAAGCCTGTAAATTCACAACCAATGTAAAACAATTACTAGACAATATATATTCCATTTATCCATTTCTCCAGGAGAGGTCTATTAAAAACAGGTTTACACGACTGCATAAAAAACTGAAAGCAGGCATAAACATTGAGGACACATCGATTGAGAGGATTGCATCCACTTCAGACGAGGACACTATGTCAGACAGTTCCCAACGGTCGAATATCTCAGCACAATAACAACCATAACCAACATCTTCAAGATTATACAGTGGAACTGCGATGGATTCTATCCACGCCTTGCCAATCTACAACAACTGATTGCGGAACATCTGCCAACTATTGTCTGTCTGCAGGAAACAAATTTTAATGAAACTCAAACATTATCAGGGATATCACTATTTGAGAACAGATTGTGCTCGAGACAGTGGAGGAGCTTCAATGTTCATTTTGAATGAAAATTTTTCAGAATATTTCCCAATAAACTCCGAACTGGAATTGATAGCAGTAAATGTATGGTGTCCTAATAAGATTACAATGTGTAATGTCTATATCCCCCCAAATTATCCACTCATGAAGGCTGAAATAAGTGGAATCATCAGCCAATTGCCAAAACCGTTTATTCTTCTCGGAGATTTTAATGCGCACAGCCCATTATGGGGATCGGTCCACACATCAGAAAGAGGGAAAATTATTGAGAACATTATAAGTGTCCTTAACAATACACCTCTCAAATTCAGGGCAATCCACACACCTTAACATGTCCTCGGGAACACTCAGTGCGATAGACTTAAGCTTTACGGATCTAAATACAGCATCTCAACTAAATTGGTAAACTCTGGACAGTCTATATGACAGTGATCACTTTCCTATTCTGATTTCTAATAATACGACCTCCGAGCCATATATAGTTAAGAGGTGGAACCTATCAAAAGCAAAATGGGATAAATATTCGGCTAAAACAAGAATACAAAGTACACAAATCCAGGTCTCGGAAGACGTTTGAACTGCAACAAATCAACTAACAAATACAATACTTTCCGCGGCAAATAAACACATTGGCAAAAGGAGGGTGGACCGCTCTGGCAGGAGTGTTCTATGGTGGAATGACCTCTGCAGTACATCTACTAAGGATTGCAAAAAAGCGTTAAACAGATACCGGCGTACAAGAACCTTGGAAGACCTCATTAATTTCAAGAGGCTAATAGCCCAAGCTAGGCATATAATAAGAGAAAGCAAAAAATGATCTTGCGAGGACTATGTTAACTCCCTAGTGCCTGATATGCCGCCAGCAGAAGTGTGGACGAAGATCAAACGCATTCGAGGTCAAGCTATTAACCACAAAATAAATTCTATTAAGCACAACAATCAAACCATCACAGATGACCAATCCATTGCGGACATATTAGAGTGCTATTTTCAACGGAAATCAACCAACTAATCTCCAGCACAAGACCTATTCATATCACAACCTAATCATCTCCAATCTTCAGACAACTTGGATCTACCGTATTCAATGGAAGAACTCACCTCTGCCCTAAACAGTTGTAAAAACACAGCAGCAGGCCCCGATAATGTTCCATTCATACTGCTGAAAAAGTTTCGTTGGAGTACCTTGGGAAATTGTTGATGCTTTATAATAAAATCTGGACATGTCAACTATTTCCCGCCTCGTGGAGACAATCCATCATTCTGCCATTCAAGAAAAATAATATCTCTCCTCCAAATGAAAAAGACTTTCGGCCAATATCGTTAACCTGTAGAATGCGCAAGTTAATGGAGAAGATGATCAACAAGAGACTAGCATGGTATCTTGAATGTAACAAAGTCATTAATCAGAATCAAGCTGGTTTTCGCCCTCATCGCAGTACAGTAGATAATCTAGTTGTTTTGCAGTCAGAAATAGCTAACTCCATGATGGTTAATAGAGAAGTTATTGCTGCTTTTCTGGATATAGAAGCAGCTTTTGACACTGTCTTTAAACCATTGATCTACAATAAACTTGAAAGATGTTATATAATCAGAAATATGCTGTCTTATATTAAGCATTTTTTAAGTGAAAGAACTGTCAGAGTTTTGGTTAATGGAAATATGTCAGACGAGGACTTTTTAAGAGATGGTGTCCCGCAAGGAGCGGTTCTCAGTCCCACATTATTTAACTTAGCCATAACGGACATTTGCAAGTGTATACCACCACCAATTAAACACTCACTTTGCAGATGATCTAGTGGTGTACTGTTCGGGTACCAATACTGAGTCGACAAGCAAGCTAGTCCAGAATGTAATGAATAACCTGGAAGTTTGGTCAACCAAAACTGGTTTTAAATTTTCCACGGCAAAATCACAGGTCAAGCTTTTCAGCCGCAGAAAGATGCAATATATACTGAAAATTATTTTAAATTCAGGCGTTCTGCAGGTGGTTCCAGATCATCTGTTCCTTGGGCTGATTTTTGATGCTAAGATAAACTGGAAAAAACACATCCTTTATACCAAGACTAATTGCATGCAGCGGATGAGTATACTAAAAGCTTTAGCACATCAACATTGGGGCTCTAATGAGCTAATGCTCCTGAGAACGCTTATAAGAAGCAGACTGAATTATGGTTCTTTTGTATACTCAATGGCATGTGAGACATACTTGAAATTGCTGAACCCAATACAAAACACAACACTTAGAATTTTTTTGGGAGCATGTCGATCCAGTCCACTGGACTCGCTTGCCTATGAAGCGCCTAAACTACCATTAAATCTGAGAAGGGAAAAACTGCTCGTGAATTACTTTGTGCGCACTATGTCCTATCCAGAAAATCCTGTAGCAGCAATATTTAAAAATCAGCTCAGACCGGAGGAAACATGGAAACGGCCCTACTCCGTGCCTCCAATATTGCACAAGCTGTTAAAGAATACTAATTATCTAAATATCCAAGGAATAAATATGGTTGAAATACCCCCATGGATGGAGGAACAGCCGGTAACGCAGGAGACACGGAGGTTCGATGGGGGAGTAGAGACAATAGAAATCAGAACTCATTTTGCTAGAATCTTGGATGAGAGGTGGCAGAATATATGGACCCTTTTAAATACCAAACTGTCACGCATAAAGCCACTGATATGTACAGCAAAAGCCCTAGGGCTATCCAGGAGAAGTAATATAGTGATACGAAGATTGCGTATTGGGCACACAAGAATAACTCATGATGACTTAATGAATAGAAAAGCGTCACCGCAATGTGTCCACTGTAACAGCCGCATCATTGTACAGCATCTTTTAGTGGATTGCCCTCAGTATTCGAATAATAGAGTAATACGTGGGATAGACGGTGATATCCAGGATATCCTCAGGATAGACTCCATAGCACAACAGGAAAAACTCCTACAGTATATAACAGCAATTGGACTATATAATGATATATAACAAATAGGTGTTTGATATTTAATTTAATGCTGTGATCCTTAGTGCCAATGGCCAGTTGTAGTCGAGACACTTAAATAATTAAAAATTAAAAAAATGTTGATAGATAATCAAAAACTCAAAAACCAAGCCAATAAAACTAAAAATTAGTTTCTTTTGCAAATATGCTGTTCTAAACCAATATGTAATTAACTTACATACTTTTCGCATCCTTTTAAGCTGAAATTATACAGGGTGTTGTATCGCCAGATCGACCAGAGGAACATGTAAATTTAAATACAATCTAATATTATCTTCCCTTTTCGTTTAAGGGCATAATTATAGACTTTTTTGATAATTCTTTTGAGCGACTCGCGTGTAAAATATAAAAATGTTCATCACATCATTTGCCAGATATTTTTAAAAAACATTTCTAAAATCTACAATCTTATAATGCTGCCCTGACATTTCCTTTAATTAAACCAGCAGCAACACAATAATGTATTTATTAGTATTATCAAACGATAAATAAACATTCCTAATCCTGTTTCTAAGTTAATAAATGTTCAAATAATCCAACTGTTTTCAATGTAGAGCCCTTTAATCATGTTTATTTTCTCTGCTATTGTGTAAGACATTTTTTAAGAAACTTTAGTTTTAACTCACAGTAGATAATAGGGTGGCTGTAGCTAGAGGTTTTATTGAGGAAAATATAAGAAAAACGTTATAAGCTTGCAGATTTAAAAAAAGTTTTCTCAAAATATCTGGAGAATGGTTCGAGGAACATTTTTCATATTTTACATTCACGTTCTTCATAAAAACACCTTTAAAAAAGTTTAACACAATTTTGCCCTTAAATGACTAAGAAAGGTAATATAAGATGGTATTGAAATTTACATGGGTTTGGCAATGAAACGCCCTGTACTCCCTGATTATTACATCTCCGTTCGAAAATATAAAAATGAAATTTCAACACTCTCTAGTTCTTAAACGGAGACGTTCAGAAGCTGCGTTTATAAGAACTTTTTGTGATACAATCAGTTAAAAATTCAGGCCTTAAGATAAGTACATGAATTTAATTAAGACCCTGTAGAAATGATCGAATAATACACTTATTCGCTAAATAAAAAAAAGACTAATTGAATTCAGTCCTGATTACGTATTCACGAAGTATTCCAAGTGATGCCAAAAATTATTAAATTAAAAATTAGAAACACCAAGACCCCCATAAACAATGAAATACATCTAATACGTAAAATTTGTAAGGTATAGGGTGCAATACATCGACGAAAAATCCTAAGACGTTGCTTCGAAAATAAAAAAAACTATAATTATTCTGCTTTTTTTATCATCGTTATCTAAAGACTCCATCAAACAGTTGACCTGAATAATCAAGTGAATGCGGCAGTATAAATTTCTATACCAAGTTTTTGTAATTTCGATAGGTAGAGAATAATAATAAATTCGAAGATTGCCAATTTACTAGGAACCATTACCGACATCTGACACTGAGCAGTACGAAATGACCATTATTAAATTGACCCGCGAAAGCCCACCATTAAAAACTTCACCATGCATGCATAATTTCCTTAAGAAAAATGACCATTTACCTAGTACGATAATTGTGAAAAATACAGTAATGGCTGTTCATTACTGATTGTAATATGTACTAAGTAACTAGAAATGATGGGCAGTTATTATCATATAGATTCGAAATCGGTTATGAATTATGGTAATGGACGAATGCACAAAACTGGACAATTTCTAAATTAAAATGATGTGCGAGTGGGTTTAAACGTCCGGAATTTCGCTGCTAACTTGGTAATTTCAATAATGCGCACTTATCAACCTTAATTAATCAATGGAAATTGTAATAGAACGTTATGGGTTGGCGGCAATACAAACAGATCCGAAATTAAAGATTCGTTTAGTGATAAGCACGAACAGGTGTCAAAAAAGTCGTGACAAAGATTTCTTGCTTGATTTATTGGTAATAGAAAGAGAGAGTGAAAAAAATAGTTGTGCCTAAATGACTCAAATAAAGCAATATTTTTCGTTAAATTTAAAAGCTCGTGTGTCTAAAAAAAATTAATAAACTCTACGAACTAAAAAGATTCTGAAAGGTAATTACTTCAAGTTTGACCTAAACTAAATAACTGATTTTGGTATGTACAACAAAATACTTAAAATTATAAATGAAGATATGCATGTAAGATCCGAACATGCCAGGCTAGCCCAATCAAGCCTATACCGGATTCGAGCCAAAATCTGATTTGAGGTGCGAGCCTCGATTCGTACCGGCCTTCGATAATCAGGCCCTTCCAAATTATTTCGCCAAAAAAGTGAATAATGAACATTTTCGATGAAAGTGAGGATGCAGGTGAAAACTTAATGGAAACAAACATGGTGAACGTTGATTTTGTCCCTCATATTACATAACTGATCAATAATAATGAATACTTCCACAATTTTTGAGATCGCTTGAGATCGCCCGTAAATATTCGTAATTTTATCAATATTAAAAAAAAGTTCATGATGATATTGAGCAACTGAAACGTTGTATTTTGTAAAATGTTATATCTCTTTTAGCCTGGAAATTACTTTAAAAAAATATCAATCGCAGATTGCAATTCCTGAAGAAACGAACGTTTTGCTCTTTTCAAAATCATTTTAGTCATCTAAAGTTGTGTAAAGTACTTAAGATTGCAATAAGAAACTTTTCTTTATTTATATCTATTCCGTGAGCAGTTTATATCAATAGCCGATTGCATCAGTGAGAACCTCGGCTCATCCACGTCAATTTATTCATTATTAATGGCGGAAAGATAAATATCGTGTGTAAGAGACGCGTGCTGTCCCGGAAGTGTCCTGCAATCGGATTTACCCCCAACCCTTAGAGCGTCAGCCGCTTAATAGGACTTCCGTTCGCGTGCATTCTCATTACCTGATTATTACATTATTACTGGGTAACGTCGATGTTCACATTACACTTCTTGCAGCCGGCGAAGCAGATAACGAGAGGTATCACTTTTCCTTATTACACGGAATTTTGCCATAAAATTTGTCGTTATTGACGAAATCGTGTCACCTATTTTATTACAAACCATCTTTCACGTAATCAACGGAATAAAGCTTCCACTTTACATTCGCATTTAATTGGCCGTTTTTATGCCATTATCAGTGCCAGTCATTAAAAAAAAAGACAAAACATTATAGATAATTAGCTCTAATCCTCTATATACAGTAAAAACGTTTAGCAATTACTTCAAGTTTGTAATAATTACCGCAATGGTTTAATGATAAAAATACAATTAAACCGAATGCACACATAACATAACCGACCTACCTCTTATAAGGTCGCATTCTTATCTTGGAGAATATAAATAATGCTTTACTCCATAAGCGACATTATCATAATGATTGACGTGGAGGTCCCTGTAATTCTGTTGACATACATTTCATAAGCGGGTAAAAAGAAATTATTGAAAAACGAATCGCAACTACACAAAGCTTTTGCAATTTTAATGACAGAACGCGGTTATTACTTTGTCGTCGCTTTGATTTCAAATTCAAAAGCAAATCAAGAATCAACATTACTAAATTGGTTTCATCAAAGACGTTGTTCTGGGTAATAGAAGTTGAAAGGAGGTAATGTACGGGGGGTTAGTAAGCCGATTGTGTACACAAAATACTAATAAAACTTGTCTTAAATTTCGGAAAGTAAAATAAATATATTATATATTGGAGTGGATATTTTTTCAGTGGTAGAAAATCGAGATAGTAAAAGTAACTAGATTTTTTTGGTTAAAAGTATTATACACATGTATCTTGTAGCATTTTCTGGTCCATCCATCTAAACCGGAAAATAATTAAAAATGTGCATTAAAAAATTTATAAAAATATGGGGAAAATAATCTTTGTTTCTTTTATCACTCATTTGATGGGCCGCCTTTTTGAGGGACTTTGAAAATCATAAAAATGAGTATTACCGATTAAAGTTACTTATTTAACCGAATTTGCAATTTCGCCAGGCGTAAACCAAAATTCCCAAATAGATGCAAACGCGTAATTTAAATACAAAGCAGTAAAAATTATATTAATTGCGCTTTTTGCGAATAATTCCACAAACAACATAATAATTGCACATCACAATCGGTTAAATTAATTGGTATTGTCGCCAATTTGAATATCCATTATCCATTTTGTTGACATGGAAATTCCGCTATAAATACAGCAAACTCTAAAAATTGCATTTAAAAAGTTAAGCAAATACACAGTTCTGTAAAGTATTTATTAGTGTTGAAAATGTGAGAAGGTTTTCTATAGACATTTTTGGTTTGCTCCGTATATATTAAAAATTGCACCGCTCAGAATAGAAATCCAAGCTTCCGAAAAATTTACCACGTGAATAATGTTAAATGAACTTAATTAATATAAAATTTTTCACTTAACTAGTGAGTTTGAACAAAGTTCATATTTATAATTATATTTAATTTTATGTGATTTAGTTTCATAAAGTAAATTTTTATTTTACGGACCCAATATCTCACTTAAAGAGGGCTGTTTCTCTTTGGATAACCTCAAGAACAACGCTAGTGACATACACGGTAATTCATATTAAGCTTAAATAAATAACGCCTGAAATTAATGTCGTTGGCCGTTAAAAATAAAAAACGCAAACCTAGTCTCTCCTGAAAGGAAATAAATAAAATCAATTTAATTAGTAATTTTGAAAATTTTATGAAAATAGATCTTAAATGTTGAACGCCACCGAATGTTATCTGAAAACGAGAGAAAAAATTAATTTGCCAAACGATTACTTATTTTCGTCTTATCCAATTCTAAATTTTGGAAACTTACTGAAACTGGTTAAGAACTTCGTTAGCGACTGAACTGTGACAGATAACTAATCGCAAAATCATTTTAACAAACAGGCGCAGAAGGGTTCGGAGAAGCCACTTTAAATTCGAAGAATCTCTGAAGACACCAATCTACGCCAATTAATTTTGGCAAGAGTATAAACACGATTGAACACAACACAAAGTCACACACACACAAGTCCAATTATCGTCTCTACCCAATAAAAAAAAAACAGAGGTGAGGTTTACCAGAGGTTTAAAGAACAAAATAGGTATAAGTCTATAGAAATAAAAGTTATGAAAATTTCAGGGAAAATGTGTGTGTAACTTGATGCATCGATAAATCATGAAAATATATCCGTATCGAGCAAAATGTATCAAATATTTTATAAATGATTATCTACCTATCAAAAAACAAAGACGCAGTTTAAATCACAAAATCCGCATAACTAGAAAACCACATACAAATTGTGACTGCAAAAAAATCTGCAAAGAAACGATAAAAATGGGAAATGTGTAAGAAATAATTTACTACGCCAATGAAATTTTCCAAAAAGTCTGTCATCTTGAGTTAGCCACTTACTCTGATCGCCATAATACCCAAAAAAATGGCCAATCACAAAAAAAATAATGTGGATTGTGTACTAACTGTATAAAAATACGTTCTAACAATGTCCTTTTATGATCTATGTAAAGCTCGTTCATACATAGAGGGTATCAACCATCACACTGATTTAATCCCTATCGACTGCATTTTTATACGGGCACACCCTCCTTATATATCGTGGAGAGGGTGCTGACTTTATCGGTGTTTCTCCCCTGAATTCGCAAATCCCATCCCTCTGTGAAACCTGACCCTCTAATCAAATTTATCCTTTTTTTGCAGGAGAAAAGCCTCATAAGTGCGTGGTGTGTTCGAAGGCGTTCAGCCAATCATCGAACCTGATTACGCACATGCGCAAGCACACGGGATATAAACCCTTTTCCTGCGGATTATGCGAAAAGTCCTTCCAGAGGAAAGTGGACCTAAGGAGACATCGCGAATCTCAACACCCCTCTGTTCCTGAATCAGTAATCAATTCCATCTATAGGGCCAATGACGTGCCTATGACTGAGATTAGTAGTTTAAATGATAACAATAACACTAGTGTGTAATAGACATTTTTTTTGTTGGTTGTTAGACATGGTGAAAATGCGTGTGTGAACGAACAAAACGGTTTGGATTTTGTGAGATTTGCTAATTGGGCACTATTCGTTTATTAATTTTTAATTTGTGCCATACATGTCCAAGTTGCCATTGTCTATCAAGGGGCCATATGAAGTGATTTGTAACAAATTCGTCCAAAATATATTTCCAAAGTCTATAACTATACATAAAATAGTATTAAAGATGTTTGTTATTTTAGCTTTAGGTCTGTTGAAATGTACATAGATGTTTTTGTATCAGGAACAGTATAAATTATGTCTCTCTAGTCTAGAATAGTGTTTGAAAAACCGTGTCTATACTGTTACCAAAATCAACGTTAAAAGTGCAAATAATAACTTACTTTATATGAAATTTGATAATTCTTATGTTTGGTTTCACTCATCGGTGCACGTTTTTATTTATCTTTTCGAATATTTGCACTTAAATAGGTTTTACTAAGAAACGTTTCTTTGTTTTAGTAAAACTTCATGCAGCTGAAAAACCAAAGATTTTGTACAAATATAGGTAATGTGTATATAAATTTGTAAAAACTTTCGAATGAGGGATTCTAGGGAAATTATTTACATCAGTAGCTGAAGATATTTTCAATTTGTACTTTCATGTATTTAATGTATTTTAAATATTAAAAATATTTCGAGGTTAAATTTCAATGATATTTAATTTCTTTAAACCCTTTAAGTTATCTTAATAATTACACCAATGACCGGTTATAAGCGGATTATTTGATATATAATACGTTTTTACAAAATACCGCATATTTCATTCTGTAAATTTTTACACACCACAACACTACATGAATGGTTAATCCTTCAAGTTTGTCTGGTCACCTATATTATATATATATATATATATATATATATAGGTAATCATATTGCGTATATATTAGCAACGTTTATTGCTATTCGCACTAAACTTTTCCGGTTTTTTAAATTATACTCTTTGACGCTCTTAATGCGCATAATTATTTACACAGCGGCAATTAACAAAAACTGAATGAATGAACTGACAACTCTACGAGGAAAGAAATTTTTCAACAAATGACAGAAACGTTTATGTAAATTATGTAGAGAATACAGGGTGTTCCAACAGTGCGAGATTAATTTAATGTGGTTTTTAGCATAAGAGTATAATTCGCAAGATAAAACTAAAACTGAGACACCCTATGAAATAGTTCAAAACAAGAATATAAAATTACATGCCTTTCTCGAATGTTTCAATAAATACAGGGTGTTAGTTAAATTTCTAGCCAAATGCTGTAGTAATTTTTCAGCTCATTCTAAGACAAAATGTTCGGATTCTCATAGCTCCGCAAAAAATATGGGGGATAAAAAAAAGGGGAATATAAGAAGAAATACTAGATGTTTCAATCTTGAACTAAAGATCTCAAAAAATTAATTAAAAGCTATTAAAAAAAAATGAACTTTTTATCTTAAAATGAGCTGAAGAATTTTTATAGAATTTATCTATAGCACTGAATCAACATCCTACCTATACATATATCCATTGTGACATATCCAATATGATTTCATATTCTGACAGAATTATTTGATCCATCTGACCGTCCCATCCAATTCCATCAAAACAAAAACTGGTTGGAGTTCTCGCGGTTTTTCCGCAATTCATTTTGAATAGACAGTCGACTCCTAAGGCCGGTACCATGGAAGTTATCAAAGCCGTACCGGTACCGGATCTCGGTGCCGTACCTAATCAGGAATATATCGTTTAATTGGCACGTGCAGGCTCGCGTCCGCTTCTATATGGAAAACAGCGCCCATTGCGGCAATCTCAGAGTCGACTAATTAGCCCCATTAGCAGCTAAGGACATCATTTCGTAGAAGAGCGAGCGGTCGACCAATCACGGCCCGCCTAGCCTATATTCTCGGCAATTACCACTTCGATTTCTTAAAAATGTAGTTATTACTTCTACGGTGATATACTGCCGATCTCTTTCTATTTAATTGTCAGAACTTGTAAAAGTCATGTTAGTTAACACCGATGCAAGAAATATTCTACTATGGGACAGGTATGATTTGATTGGGGCGATACAGGAGTATACTAAACCGGCTCATGGTATAAATGGATGCCGTATAAATTATACTTAGAAGGAAAATTCGTTCCTAACAACATCGGGGAAAGGCACTAAGTAACTAAACATTGTTCCTACATATTTAATATAAATTCATTTATATCGATGTTATAATATGGGAAAATGCATTTATACACATTCCCTCACCGCAAGTTACAATCACTCAAAAACACTCACCCAAAATGATGTTCTCTCTCACACAAGAACATTCACACCGCGTCACTACATCAACAAAAATTCAAAAATCCCATACAAAATGACAAGAGCAAGATCGAATTTCTTGTTCTAACACCTATGTGAGAAGCAAAGATGGCTATATGATCGAGGAACAGTTGATTTTATATTATACCATGGATCACAGCAACTGGAACACAGTGGTTGTAGCTGTAAATTTAAACCATTAAAATAATTTTTTTTATTCTCATAATTGAAGAGGGGGTGAGTTTTAAAAATTTCTACCTAACTATTTAAGGTTTATAGATTAATGTCATAGTTCTAGTTCTCGTTAATGGGTTTATTTGCAGTTTTGAAATTCAGGTCAGAATTCATCACATCAATTTATCTGTCAGAATCGGCTATTCGAACCCATAAAGTTTATTGATATATTATTTTCCTTTCCTTAGTATAGATCTATTGAAGTATACTTATCCTTTTTCTTTACAACTTTTCATGATTGCGACAGGAATATACTCTTTGTTGTGATTTTTTAGACTAGATATTGACGCCGTTCTACATTTGATTTCCTTTTTTTTTCGCGAATTGCATCGATTAATTTCTGTGTAGATTTGTCTCTTTTTATTTTTTTTCTGCGCCGTATTTCATGAATGCTATGAAGATATCAATCCAGATGCTCAAATTGAATGTTGACACTTGTTTAGGTCAGGTTAAGTTTCAAGTTCAGATTCCATTTAATAGACAGAAAAATCAAATGTTAAAATTAACGTGGTATTTTTTTATTACAAAAATCTGCGAGACAATTCGTCGTGATCAAATTTTTGAGTTTAAATTTATCTCACGCACGTTGAGATTTATTTAAGTTTTTTGTAATTCTTGTTTAATTTTTGGGTCAATAATCACGCTTTGGGCCACCCCTTGCGACTTTTGTAGTTAACCACTACTCTTATACCCTTTTTGGCTTTACGGGCTATAATCATTCCCACTGGTGAACTTACTGTTTGCCGAAGTAGCAGCTCCAATAATATGCCCGGTACATGTCATTGCGGCTCTGACACAACTCATGGCCCTTAACAACATCTGGGCAGCATCACTGTTTTGCTGGGAAGCTATAAGAATTCAATAAAGACGGTTTCAGTAGTTCATTTATTATTGTCACCATTTACTAAACCTCTTATTGACCGTTGTTAACAGATATTTTTACGTTACAATATCAAGCAAGTTCACCTTCCTATATACTACAATATATAAACCTTCCCATCATTTTAGGAGATATTTACAATGCCTAAAAGTTCTTGAAGCCAATTTTTGAGTGCCAAAATGACTGAGGATTATCTGCCGAGTTTTGTTAGGTAAATTCATTGAAGAATTTCGATACAGTTTTTTGAACATTTCAGAGCTATGGATCAGTGGTTTCAGACATGCTAAAAACAATTTGAAATTGTGTACAAAAGATACCGGAATAATAAAGACTATTTGTTTATATGAAAAATGTTAAATGTTTTAAATTTATATTAGAAAGTAACGTAAGGTTTATATATCAAGCTTTAAAAACTTAAAAGATTAATCTCTTAGAGACATCGACAGAGAAGCGTACAAGCAATTTCTAACTACATATATTATTTTTCCACTACTAACTATAAAAGAGACCATTATTGGTTGTGTACAATAACTGTAAAGAACATTTGCTCGCCTTTTCTATTAAACAGTTGAGTAACAGCTTCATAATGGCACGTATATGGCTCATTATTTACCTAACGAGCTAATTGGCCACAATTGTAGTCATCACCTCATCGTAGTTTCAATTATGGTTGCCATGGAAATTGGTGTCAAATGAAACTTCACCATTGGTGGTTATGATTCAAGACACGTGGTCTTTTGATGTTTGCGATATAACTTACTAGTTTTTTTTGAACTTATAAACTCAATTTAAGTAATTTACTTGTAATTTTGTAAAATTTAGCTATAACTAGTAGTAAAAAAAAACAATAATACATTTATTCCAGGGACATCAAATACTTACATTACGGCCTTTACGTCTCAGAAGATTGAAACTTGATGTTCAGGTCATAGAAATATATTTGAAAACCTTAGAGTATAATATGGTATTAATCAATTTTACCATATTAAAACTCAATGATTGAATCTGTAATAATGCTCTAAATAACATTTTATTCATCGGTAATATAAAATAAAATAAATATCTAAAAAGTTGGAAAAAACTTTTTGAATACGTATTTATCCAAAATTATTAAAGATTTCGATATATTGCAATTTTTAAGAATTTGATCTAATTCACCGAAAACTTTTCAAATTATAGAAATCATCAAAATACTTCTGGAAGTCCGGTAGTTTAAAAAAATTGAAACTCAGTGTCAGGTTTCCTAAGAATTTAAAACGAATCTCTCTCAAAATTCAAAATTTTTTTAAACCTCATTGTAAAACTTGAAGTATCAAAATTCAACGGCGAAAAATCCTCTGTAAATCCGAATTTCTAAAAAATCATAATTTACTTTATGCTTTAAATTCTACCGAGCTCATATGAGAACTACGAAAACGAAAAGTTTTAATCATTCAGAAATTCATACGAAATCCTAGTGAAGAAACAAGTGTAGAAAAAGCCAATAAGTCTTCTATTTCTCCGAAATTTAAAAAAATAAAAATTTAAGAAAAAATATCTCCCAAAATGCGAAATCGTTTGTAAATATAAACTTTACGTTCCAAGTAATAATGATATTCTCACATACTAATATAGTATAAACCCGACGGTTAGATTTTTGTCTATTTCGGTTAAACCAACAATAACAAAATGTCCAGGAGTATTGACTAAAAAAATTAAAATAATTACATCGACATAAGTGAGATATTTATCAAGTCAATCGCTCAAACAAGTTCGAAAAGTATCCGATGCCAGATAACCATCCATGTATAGATACAGTATAAGTCAAAAATCAGGAGTGATTTGATTTGAAAATATAATATTTCGACAACAAAACACAAAGGCAAATGAGGAATTTCGTGAATCTTTTCGACTTGATTCTATCGGTAGATATAAAAATGAGAATAAAACCTTTGGGGAGGAAGAAAAAATTTCATTCTCATTTTCACATATTCTTGGCGAATCCAAGCCCCGTATTTGAAATTATGTCATCAGTTTTTTCAGTGGTTTCTCATTATTTATCAAATATTTCCTGAAATGTTATAAATTTGACAAACCCGTTTGAATCGCAAATCAAACAGACGCCCTATAGGAGGATGTGGTCTCACCAAAACAAAAACAAATCTCAATTTCAGGAAAACTTACTTCGTTCTAATTATACAAGAGACAATTTTGAAATATGTTAACAACAACCACCTTTTGTCTCTAACCTCATTGTTGTTAAATGAACATTCGATAAATGAGAAATCTGTTTTTTTTTCAGTTGATATGTCAGGCACACAGATAATTTTCCTTTCTTCAGCGCACATAAGATGTATAGATAAACACAGGTGCGATTATAATAACAAAAAAACCCAGGCTAGTATCAACATGATCAATCAAATTAAAATGAGTACGGGACGCAATGTCTAATCAGTGTCACCAATTTTAGACCATGACAATAAGAATCGACATCTGAAAATTTTCTTGTCAGAGATCCGTCATGCGCTGGTACAATCGGCGCATATAAGACTGAAGTGGTCATGGAAACGTCACTCTCTGCGAGTTCTTTATCATGGATGATAATCTTATTTGCCAAAAAGGGCCTCGAAACTGCAACAATCGATGCTAAATCCAGTTCTTCTAGATAATTTTCCAAGGCAGAAAAATTATTAAATACCCGATATAATCACCTTAAGTGCTCATTAATTTATTGCTGCCAATCATATTTCGTCGTAATAAAGTCGTCATGCGCGTCATACGTCCGACCCGCATTCCCGTCCGTTCCACGTTGACATCGGGCGTCTACCTTTAATAATTAAAAACGTAAAAGGTACGTCCGAAGTTCTTCGGATAAAAACTGGACAACGTGTGGCATTCCCGATGCATTTTAGCTTAAATGTGAATACCTTAAATGTCGCCTTCAAATATTCCAGCGGATCTTTTCGACCATTGATTTTTGTTCTATAAAATTGCCCTCAAGTATTTTGACTGACCGTATTAACTGGAAATCGCTGACGTACAAGGAGAGCTTTATTTTTTTTCTCGATCGGTTGGGTAGAAGCGCAATGAGCTCGTATTACACGTTTGAACAATGAAATGGCAGTACGGCCATACGTATATGGGGAATTTTATTTATTTACACGTTCGAGGATTGGTTTCAGCTTTTTTGTTGTTACTTCGATTCGAGTGGCGTTAATTGCCTTATTGGACTGATTAAAAATAACCGATTATCATCTTATTAGTAGCACTGGACAGAATATGAATTCATGCCTCAAACTTGGATCCATTTTTCAATTTTCGCAAAAGTATTAATTACATACAACGGTTTGTAGGAATTTTACGTATTCAAAAATTGACGATATTGGGAAAAATATTTGACCTGAAATTAAAATCAAAAAACGTTTCTGTAACGTTTGAGATATGACATTCATTTTGGAAAAGAGTCTTCTCGTATTGATATGTTAAAAATATAACATAGATTTTGAGTTTCAGAATTACCAAATGCTTCAAAATATTTTAAAAAAATTAATTTGAAATTAAAACGCAGGGAAATCTCTGCAGGAGTGAAACCTGAAATCTTTACTAAATTTTAATATCAATATAAAATATCGTCGATTCATCATAATCTTCTGAAGATCCAGACTATCCAAAAAGTAAATTAATAAACAAGTAGTTTTACTTTAAGAAGAAAGCTTTTTGTTTAGCCTATGTTAATGGAAGATTTTCTGTATATAGGGTGCTCGTAAATCAACGATATCCCTTGAAGGGTGGATAGGCCAACTGAAAATAAGTTGATTTAACTAAATTTCCCTTATTCCAAAAGATGATAATACCCGAGATACAGGATGTCAAAGGTGAAAAAGTAAATCACATTTTCTGTAATACGTCTCCACTATTCCAAACTAATTTAACCAAATTTCGTACTCGGTAATTTCTTGAGATGATAAATTAAAATTTATCGATTGTTATTTTATATTATTATCATTATATTATTAGCACTTACATCCAACTGGACGGCAAGCAATTTGAGCATGTTATTTGATTTTTATTTAGTGTTAAATGAATACCATTCATTTGAAAGTAACAAGTGTTTCATTTGAGTTCCTAATTATGAAAATAATTTGACAATGAGCTTCTTCTGCAGTGAATTTGCAATACATTTACTAAAAAATAAAACAGCAGTATTTATTTAAAAATTAATAGACAATAAATTTGCATGCATCATCAGCTTTAGATGCTGTTTTCTCGCAAACTGTTTCTTCTAGCGACTTCATAAGAGTAAATCTTTTCTAAGCAGGAAAGGTGAGAGGAAAGACTTATCCAGTCCAAAATAACATACGCCATAGCGCAAAAAAGTTATGGCAGTTTAAATGAGTCCTAATGGTCGCTTGTAGCGCCCTCTAGAAGATACACCAAAATTATCGATATAATTGAATTTATCATCTCAAGAAATTCCCCAAAACAAAATTTCATTAAATTAATTCGAAGTGGTGGAGACGCATTAAAGAATATAGGATTTATGTCCTCAGCTTTCACAGAGTGCATCTCGATTATTATCATATTTTGTACTAAGACGAGTTGAGTTAAATCGACTTATTTTGAGTTGGCCTATCCACCCTCCAAGGGATATCCTTGACTTACGGGACACTCTGTACATATGTATGTAGGTGTGTCATTTATTATTATATTGTATGGCAAATCATTTGATTAATGAACATACGAATTTGGTTAAACAAGGAGAGTTGGGCAGAACTTCATGCAAAAAATCATTGCTACATTCGGACTTAACAAAATTTTGAAAATTACTGAATCATCCGGGAAAAAATTTAATTTTGGTCATTATTACATTTGTGGATTGAATTACATCTGAACGGTGTCGCATTCAATCTTCGACACTCGATGAACTATTCCAACGTAAAATATCTAATAAACTATTTTCTATTGGAAAAAATTCTAAAACCTTTATAGATAGTTTTGAGTAGAACACAACGTAATTCTCAAAAAAAAAAAACATACTACTTGCATCGTTTCATAGCGTATTTATTATTATACTAATAATAATCAATTCTACCCAGATATGTAGACAATGGCCACCGTGCGTACGTCCGCCACTGTAAATTAATGACGCAAAATAAGTAATTTGGTGCCGTGATCACAATAACTTGAAGTTGACCGGTTTATGCAACTACAATTTAGCTACGTTGCTATAAATTTTTAAAGAAAAAGGGTTTATCCACTCAAACTTCCATCCTTATGTTGCATGCCTTTCAACAATGTATTTATTAATCAATGATAATTAAGGCACATGTTTTCGTCTGCCTTTTACGGAATGAAAACGCGTGCTTCCTTTGATGTAGGTCAAGCATGGATCAGCTGTAAAGGTGTTCACGATATAATAATTACTTACCCAACGATAATCATCCGGATTGTTATCAGCGCAAACCGGAAGTGATCAGAATTACTCTGTGCGCATTTTGCACTAATCGTGCTTAAATGTCTGCTTTGTAAACTGATATCATCTTTGCAGGACCGCAATCGATGAAATTGGAAAAGTCACAATGATTTTAATTTTTTTCTCTCTCGTGTGTCTCTCGGAACACATTAGTGCTCTTTGGTCCATGGCCCGTCGGGGCAATACACAGAGGACTGCAATCGGACGTGACACCCGAATATTTCGCCGACTTTTGGTGGTCAAATTACGGAGAAATCAAAATTACAATTACCTTCGAACGGGTATTTAAAATGTTTAAATCCCATAAAAATACTCAAGTGCGCAGAAAATACTTCAGCGACCGTCCGATAAAACGGGCGATTAAATCCGTTCTTGGAAGGGCTGGAAATATGCCAGTTTAAGGTTTTTGCCTCCCAAATTTGTGAAGAAATTACCTTGTTAGTCTTGTGATGCGGCATAGAGATAGTAGTACATGCAAAGTAATCTTTATTCCTCAATATTGAATTTAAAAAATCCATCGATGTCCATGCTTTTTAAATTTTTTATCACTTATTATTGTCCTAATATGAATATCGCGTTAATTTTTAGTCATTATTTGTTGTTTGAGCCAGTTTATATCACCTGACGAAAAAAAATATATTTCGTCGTTAATACGTTTACATCTATTTGAATTAATGATTTTGGGACTTCTTCACTTTAAATCAAATTGTGAGACAAAAATCCGTTAGTGAAGTCAAACTTCAAGTGCTCCAGTCGTCAACTATGGCCCATTTCCTGAATACGACAATTAAAGATTCAAAATTCCAGCTTTCCAACATGT
Source organism: Euwallacea fornicatus (assembly GCF_040115645.1). NCBI lineage: Eukaryota > Metazoa > Arthropoda > Insecta > Coleoptera > Curculionidae > Euwallacea > Euwallacea fornicatus. Next base: position 5,336,313 of record NC_089542.1, on the reverse strand, counting down.
AAGTATGAATTCGCTAAGAAAACAGGTTGGAAAACCGGTGACGATTTCCAGTTGCAGAGTGGTCCAAATTCGAACGAGGAGTCTAGAAACAATTAAAGCTGGTATTGTATAAATTATGGCAAAATTGCGGAATTAGTCAATAAAATACAATTTTGTGAGTAAGAACATTTCGAGCAGTTCCGTGGATATCCAGTAAAAAGCGAAAGTTTGCAAGATCGTTTAAAATGTTTCCCGTCTTTAATTGATAAGGTTTAATATACATATAAAGTATTGGCACTTTGCCACACCTATAAAATGGAATAATAGGAATTTTAATCCGACATTTACACTACACGCAATCATCAACTTTTTTTTAACATTAAGGTAATATATCGAACCACGTGTTGTTTTTTCCTTAAGTGTGTTACGTGGTCGTCCTAGAGGGGTTCGATAGAAGTTAAAAAAGGAATTAAACAAGAAAAGCCATCGCATCACGTTCTTCGAGAAAATTAAAATTATATGCGAATAGAAAGGAGTAGGCAAAAAATACACAGAAAACGTATCCCTGGCATGAGTGTATATTTTTTTATAATCAAAGCAACTGCAGGCCTCCAGTCTGGACCAAGTACTCTATACTAAGGGAATTATTTATCGCTAGGAAAAATTTGGATATGTGATGTCGTTTAATGAGAAACTAAGAAGCATCCGAAATTATCTGCAGTTCCTAATAAATTGAATCAACATTTCAAGAGTGTAAAAAATCAATTGAATGAAATTACAAAAGTTTATATAAATGCCTAAACGTGCTCCAATGTTATATTCAATAATAACATGATTTCATCATTGCTGACTCCTTCCAGGCATGCGACAGATCTTACAAATAAACATGGGGAAAATAATTGCACACTAAAAATCTTTGAGAGCGTAAATCCTCATCATTTTAATAACTTTTTTCCAAATCACATATATGCACCGAGTAATAGTTTATAAAACTCATTAAATTTGACTTATCGTAAAGTAAATTGTTCCACAACATTCCGAAATATCGCCTCTCTAAGTTTAAAAAATAACGCAAAGTTCTTACTTTCAACCTACTGCACATTTTCATGACGATTTTTAATTTTATTTTTAAATTATTTGTTCTATTATTTCAAGAGAATAACGTTTCGAAATATCGGAGAAACGTTTTCCCCAAAACGGATTTTTAATATTAAAAACATCATTCATTTTTCCATTAATTTCCCGGTTAGGTGATTTTACCACGGTCAACCCTTGGAAAAGCAACTCATAACTTACTCCCGGTAGAATTGAATTAGATTAGTCCCATTTTCGAATATAGTATCACATATTGATAAATTATTATAGTCATCTTTAAACAATGTCTGCAAATGATGTCCAAACCGATTTGCATTCAGCAATTAATTTTCTGTCCTATAACGTTTTTCAGAAGTCATAGCTTCTACATTACACATGCAGACAGACATGTAGTATCATTAAACACCTATTTATCAATTACTTTGCATTTTGAAACATCGGATTCGATTAATAATAAGCTTTCTAAATGAAGAATAGATTGTACGACGGAAAAATAACGAAATAGAAAAAACGTCCTGAAATATGACAAATGGTCCCTTTGAATGCCATTTTCGATTGTGCACCACGTTTAATACGAGGAATTAACATATACTTATGTAATAACAATGGCGCATTTACATGTTCCAGTCATATTATATTCGATTATGATTTATTAGTAATTTAAAGATTCGAACGATAAGCCATTCAAACGATTTAGTTTGTCGCTTATTAAAAGGAAAGAAAGGATTCATTTCCGGTGGGTGAATCGTTTAAAATAGTACCTGTCCCATGCATGTTCCATATCATTCGACGAAAATGATCACAATAAGTAAAAATTATTTCTTCTTTATCCGTCGTGAGATGACATATACATGAGACTACAACTTAAGGCCCAACTGCAAGAAGCATATTTTTTCCTTTTTGTTAATGGCAAATTTACAGTTATAAACGCGAACAGGTTGAACAACCCTTTGCACATGCCTATTTTTTGCCCTTCAGACGAATAGTTCCGGGGTTATTATAGCTACTAAAATAGGGCTTCTAATAGATGTTTTTGTAAAAAGAAATGCCCTGCAGATGTTCCCTCATCGCGATTAAATCGATGGAATGTCGCCGAAATTGCCTGGAATGAGGTAACGGTAAAATATGAGAAGAACGTTCGAAGTGAGAGGAATTCATTGCTTACAATTAATAAGTTGAGTTTGTACTGAGAAGAGGGAACATTCATCTCTTGATAAAAACAATACGTTAAATAAGGAGAGGAATAGCCAGGTGTTCCACATGGATTTACCGTCTCTTTTTCGACAGTTGCGTTAGTGCGGCACGCGTCGAAGGTCCTCTTCAGTTAATTTACTTCCCAGACACGCAAAGTTACTACGAACGCCGACTGACCCACCCATGGCCCTTATGGATTTTATTATCGAAAGCTTGGTTTAACAGTGGTATACTAATCAGGAACTTCGAAGGCAGAATAAATAAATTAAAAATGAAAAGGTGGCAGCCATACAGAATAGATGCAGCTGGGGCGCTTAGAAATTCAGAAAAGATCAACGAAATTCGTACATTTTTAGAAAAAGGGGGAAATATGGAGGCACTAGACACCATTTTCAGAATTCCGTTGTCAGAGAAAATTCTGATTTTGTCTCGCCAGCTCTTTCATTTAAGAAATCTACGAAATACAAAACACACTGACGGTAAAAACATGGCATTTTGCACATCCGAAATTAAGGCGAATTTTTGAGAAAAAATCACATCAATTACATCAACATGATTTTTATGAATCAGTGGAACACTGATTTTTTTTTTAATCCGCCGAATTCTTTTTGTTTAGATTACCGTTATTGGCAATATTACTGCATCATTACCAAACAATTTAATATCTCTCTTTCGGCAGGGGGTACTTATTTATCCTTATTCGACACCCAATCAAAGTGAAAACCACCGACGGCCCCTCCACACAGTGGTGAAATTAAATTAAAACTCAACATAAAAGCCAAAATGGGAGTACGAATACAGAAACGCATCTCGTTACACGAACTAATTACAAAAATGAGGAGTATTAATTAACAATATGTAGGTTAAGTTGGGGCTCATCTGCTTTAAAGCTGACGTGTAAGCAGTAAAATTAATTACCAAGGTTTCAGCTGCTAAGTCAAAGCGAAATGCAAGATGGCAATAACAATCTGATTTTGTAGGACCGCTTCGATGTGTCTTCGATGAGACAATTGTTAACATTATAGTTGGTAATTTAAGATAATTGTGCTTGAGCATATAATTTAAAAATCACTTATTTAAACGTATCATTATAGTTTACCGAGCATTCCTTCGTTGTAATAACTATCCTCAGTTTTAACCCAAATTTAGATGACCGTTATAGTAAATATTTTTCGAAAATTGCGAATTATTAGTACTGCTTAGCATAATAAACTGTTTATAATTAAGCAATATGTATATCGGCCGTAAAGCAGCAACGAAAATATAGGCGAAGGCTTGCCGAAAGGCAGGTGCCACTGATAATACGCAGGTATCTTCCGCTAACTGTAAAAGTTATTTGGCGAATCTTGAATTAAAACATAAATCAATCTGGGAGTAATCAACGTCTCAGTTTATTACATTGCCAAATTAACGGATTCGCAGAGGATTCAATGCAGAATTAAGCATGTGAATTGTATTGCTGGTGCAGCTTACTATGGGGACTTTTTTGGCAAGTACAGTACTACAAAATTACTTAAACATGAAGACTAAAAAAGCTCCAATACGAAGAGTTGTCTGATAAAATAAGTTGACAGTACTGGGTACTTTCAAGTCGGCCAAAGAAACACAAACATCATAATTCTTAATCTATAAATCAGTATTATACATCTATTTCTGCATTTAATTTCTCAACTCGCAGGATAAATTATCGTTTTTCTCTGCAATGAATTAAATTATGGTTCATAAGTATTCTGAGCCAGCATGAGCTTTACAATTTTAAGCTGCGACCGCTTTTTCTGTCTCCTCTTATCAAAGCCATCGTAGCCTATTATTTTATTGTTGGTCGAGTTTCTCATATGGTGGTCAATTTTTTTAGTTTATTTAATAGATTTTCTATTAAGAACTAAATCCGCTAGTTGATGGCCAAAGAATTATTGATATGGATTTCTTTAACGTTTTTAACTCGAGAATATAGATAGATTCATCAATTATATGAGAGGATAAGATTATGACGAAATGTTTTTATGAGAGTGCCATACGGATCACATTATGAATTTCAAGTTTATTTATGAAATGAGTCACTGCCCTATACGTTACATAGATTACGTTTCTGCCAGATACGCCAATATTTGCTTCTTTATAGCGTTCACACAAGTATTTGTAGTTATGTTCTGATATTTGAACATCAGCAATTGAGTAACGGGGTGAAATAAGGAATTTGTTCCATCAAGTTGACCTGTATGAAATTAATTCCTTCTTGAAATGAGCCATTTAATTATTGTCTCTCAATTATGTTCCCTAGGATATTCTCTTATGTTTTTAAAATACAGAACTCGGGAATTAAAACTATTCTTCAAAGTACTGATTGTGGAAATGGAACTTGCAGGAAATGAAGAATGATTGATAATGATAGCTATTGTAGACAACAATATATAAACTGAAAAAGGTCTAAAGAACATCTTAAGGAAAGGGGAAAAGACTTCTGCTGAGAAGCAGAACAAATCGAAACAGAGAATCAGAACTACAATTGTATAAATTGAGAACATGTTATGCTTCGTTCGACAGGCCATGGTACCGATCATATACCAAGTTATTTACCTGTTTTATATAAACATTTTAGATAGTATTTTTAATGGTACTCTGCCGAAAAATTGGTCTGATATTAACGAATTTGCACCACCAAGATAAAATCATTATAATTCGTACTTTTTTTACAGCTCCGAAGAAGGCCAATTTTCAATCTGTCTTCCAGCTTTACTAGATTCAAATTCACTATTACAATAATTATTTTACGATTAATAACGATCCGGAATTTGATAATTTCATAGTTCAAACACAACAAAACTGCTTTGAAATGAAAATTTTTAAATTTTCTTCACAAAAACTAAAAAAGTTCGAACCAATTCCACCATTTTACAGAAAAACAAATGAAAAATATCGATCATAAACCGACTATTGTTCGTTCGTATTATTTACTTCAAACGTTCTGAGAGGGTGAACATCCGATTCATGCCGATTTAACCCGAAAAGCTGAAATTAACTGGTCCTGATAGGTAATATCAAAAATCCTTAATTTTTTGGGGAAACACCGTATTAATGTACCATTAACTTGTACGAATCAGTCCCTAAATAAAATGTAAAATACTTAATGATGTTAAACTACTTTCCCACACATTTAGTGAGACTCACAAACTTGATCTAATAGTATAATTTCAAATTTATGAATTTAAAACCTGTTTCCGTTAAGATTGCTTATTGGAACATTCTGCAAATTATTTTGTTTGTAATGTAAATACTAAATTTGTCTGTATAATAAAAAGCAACACGTGCCCTCCTGAGACCGAACCTGGCGGGATTCGCTCCCTGTCCCACACCTGCCGTGCACATCCACATTCATACTGGTACAGGTGTTGACCGAAGCCTCAGCAAAGGTGTAGCTACTCGCGCTACCCTGCTGCGTTCGATCGACGCGTGCCCCTGATTTTTCTTTCTGATCTTCAAATAGTTGGATGTGCCTTTTTCAGAACGTCAAATAAAAGCCACGAGGGATGACAAGGTGAAGACACGCTGATAACCTAACGAAAGTATTTGTGCATGAAGAAACGAACTGGTTCTGCTAATAGAAGCAGGTAATTCTTTGGTAAAATACACCCGTAACACAAATTAAAAGATGCAAATTCTTTTGAATGAAAATTTTATTTTTTTTGTACTTTTCACACAAACATTCATTTTCAACCTCACAAAAATCTTTTTGCCACATAATTTTCATTTAAAACTCAACAAAATTTTCTTCACTTATCTACGACGCCTTCAGGTTGTAACAAAGATAACTGATTATCAAAATCACCATCCTCAGGAGAAATCTCCCCTGATGACCCTGTATCACTGCTCTTAATATCCTTTATCATGGCATTGAATTGACTAGGTTTCAATACAAACATATAAACGCTATAAATCCCTTTAGGAAAATTCAGTTGTTTGGTCACTCGAAAGCAGTCCAAATCTGCCTGCCTAAACAGGTCCTTAAGTACTCCTATAGGCCTAGTCATGGACGAATCTCTTTCATCTACTTCTATTGAATCTGTTGAAGTTATGTTTTCCTTAACAACTATAAGCCCGTTAGATTTTAAGCCATTTCTAAAATATTTTCAATTTTGCACTTGATCAATAAGACAATTCTTCGTAGAACACCTACCGACAGTTGGTGAAAAACTGCACAAAATCTGTATCGGTGAGATGCCCTAGCACCCATTGGATCCAAATTACATCATATTTTCCAGCCTCAGGTACAAAGTTCTGTAGTCCCACTGCAAACATTTCTCCTATTTTATTTTCCATCAAGTTTGGACCTATGTAACGCTTTGCTGCTTCCAAAAATAATGGGTTTTGCTCCACCATATCAACTTTATCAAACAAATTACACAGCAAGAATCTAGTGATTCTCCCTATTCCAGCACCACAGTCCAAAGCATAACCTCTACCAGGAAACTGCTTGGAATTAAACAATTGTTTCAATAAAGATTTTGAGCCATGTATGTCTGTGGCTGAAATTTTTCCGAAACCTCCAAGCATGCCATTTATTGTGGGTGGAACTTGAGACCAGTATTTGGCTGCTTCTTCGTAAAACTCTTTAGTTTTGCTGCTTTGGGTGCTTGATATGGTATCAGTAGTCATGATTGTGGATAGAAGATAGCGGTATTCTCCTGGGCACTTGTCACTTTAGGCAAAATAAGTATTACAAAATTACAATGTTTGTAGTATAATAACATTCGTGTTAAACTGCAATTCTATGAAGAATTATTAGATTTAAACTAATTCAATTAAAGAGAAATTTTGAAATGCATTTTTTTAGGTTAAATTTTGATAGAGCAATAAAACACTAAGTAAAACAGGTAAATATTGTATATAATGTATAGTTTCCGACTGCACCAACGATGTCAGTACATTTTCTATCTTTCTTTGATAAATATCATACGACATAGAGAAAACTATTCCAGTACTTTACTTAAATTTGTTATGATCAGTTTAATTTTAGTAGCAGTAGTTGACATCTGTCACTGTCATCGTTGACATGATTCATATTGAAACATAGAACTCAAAAACCATTCTAATAAAAAACGATAAAAACCACTTTAAGTAGTAGTGGCAGTAAGTAGTGGTAGTGGTTCAGGTCCTAAAAAAAGCCATTTAATCGCCCCAGCAAAAAAATAAGTTATGGCCACTTTATTAAGAACCCTGGCTATTACTGAAAATGTGATAGCAAAGGGATGTCCCAAGGTATGACTTAACTAAACTCAAAAATTCAACACAACCTTGACTTTACTAATTCAGGCCTTGCACAACAAACATTACATAAACTATTACCAATTTTAAATTATTTTTAGATTTTGGGACCTGTAGCCAACACTAACAATCGTTGGAACCCCCAGATGCAACAAAAACGAAACCTGAATGTTCATGAGCATATAAGTTACACTTTACTAAAAGATGCTGGGATACCAGTACCAAAATTTGGAGTGGCAAAAAACAAACAAGAAGCTCGGCAAATTGCCGAGAAACTGAACACCAAAGAATTAGTGCTTAAAGCCCAAGTTTTAGCAGGGGGTCGTGGCAAAGGTTCATTCAAAAATGGTCTTAAAGGAGGAGTTCGAATGGTTTATTCGTAAGAGTGATGTTAGTGGTTTTTGATTTTCTAAATAAAATTTTAATTATAGACCGAACGAAGCTGAAGATATTTCAGGGCAAATGTTGGGTCAGTATTTGGTGACCAAGCAAACAGGAGAGAAGGGTCGGATATGTAATGCAGTAATGGTAGCTGAACGTAAATTCCCAAGAAAGGAGTTTTACTTTGCAGTCATGATGGAGAGAGCATTTTCTGTAAGTATACTATTGTAAATATACAACATACAATGTGTTACTTTTAAAAAATTATCTAGATAAAAGTCAGTTTTTAGATAACTAACTGAACTTTGCCAATAAATATTAGCCTGTAGGATAATTGTTTCTATATACATATTTACTTAGGACTCAAACCAAATTATCAATGTATATCAATTCTAATCAGAAATTTTATTTATAAAATCCAACAAATTTTAAACTGCACTTTGTTTTTCTTTTATTTCTTCTCCTTTCTTATATCTTGGTCCAATTTTTAAGGGTCCAGTCATAATTGCCTCATCTCAAGGCGGAGTAAATATAGAAGAAGTAGCTGCTGAAAATCCAGATGCCATAATTTATGAACCCATCGATATTATCAAGGGTTTGTCTAAGGCACAGGCAGAAAATGTGGCTTCAAAAGTAGGCCTGGAGGCGAAAAAAAGCCAAACTGCTGATATGCTGTTGAAAATGTATGATCTTTTTGTGAAGAAAGACGCCCTTTTGATCGAAATTAACCCTTATGCTGAAGACGCAGGAGAAACTTGTGAGTCTTAATAATTCCTTATGTAGCAAATTGCTGAAAACTGAGTATAATCTTAGATTTTTCCCTGGATGCGAAATTCCGATTTGATGATAACGCTGCCTTTAGGCAAAAAGAGTTGTTTGCTCTAAGGGATTGGACTCAAGAGGATGAGAAAGAAGTGGCAGCAGCCAAGGCAAGAAATTATCAGTTAATTTTTACATTTAACAACATCAGCGTAATTTTTAGTTCGATTTGAACTACATCGCACTTGATGGTAATATCGGTTGTATGGTAAATGGTGCCGGTCTTGCCATGGCCACCATGGACATTATCTCTCTACACGGAGGCTCTCCAGCGAATTTCTTAGATGTAGGCGGCGGAGCTACTGCTTCAGCCGTAAAAGAAGCTTTCAAAATCATTACATCAGATCCTAAAGTAAGATAAATTCTTGTTAATAAGAAAAGTTCATAAATATCTCGTTCGCTAAGGTCCACGCTATCTTGGTAAATATATTCGGAGGTATAATGCGTTGCGATGTGATTGCCGAGGGAATTATCGCCGCTGCCAAAGAGCTGAGCCTCAAAATGCCTATTGTGTGTCGATTACAAGGAACGAACGTCGACGACGCCAAAGTCTTGATTGCCAGTTCTGGGCTGAAAATCCTTCCGGTTGACAATCTGGATGAAGCCGCAAGATTAGCTGTCAAGCTGTCTAATATTGTCAGTTTGGCCAGAGACGCCAAACTGGATATAAACTTCGAAATTCCTCTTTAAGCTATTTAAACAATGTTTGCCCTATTCTTATTTAATAATAATTGTTATATTCCGAGTATTAAATAGTAATGAAAAGGCCGAAGATGCTTAGATTATCTTCACCTCTCTGGCTCACCCGATATATCGTTCATCTGAGTATTATCTATAAATTCTTAAAGTTTTTTGCTTATTTATTGTATATTTATAAGGTCAATGGATATAATGGTCAAAGAATATCCCAACGGATTAATGTTCAGGTATTACGGTATAACTTAAGTGATATATATTAATACATTGTTAATTACGCAGATATTCATCATTGTATTTGCGCACTCATTACACTTCATTTGTAATTATAAATATGTTATAATAAATATTTGTTGGCGTTATAATTTGATTGGTGCAGTTTTGCTAAAATATTAGTCTTTCAGCAACTAGATGTTCACTTACTGGGGCATGTCCAACCATTTCCTCATCTTCCATGCATATTCTTAGCATTATCCGCCAGCCCAATCTTGTATGGGTATACGGTATCGCGTCAGTCAATAGTGTCCAATATGCAATCCTAAGACTGCTCACGGCTTGTTTTTATAAAAATTTAACAAGTCTATTTTCAAAGGTGTTATTGAAAGTACCTATGTCTTTGAATAAAAACAACCCAAACAGTCATTTTAGAAACAATTGGTTCGCACTGGATAATGGCACTCTTCCTATGCGTCTAGGCACTTTAAAGAATTGCTTCGATCTCCTCAGGCATCTGTCGTCACCTCTTTAGCCAGAAAATCGGTGGTTTCGTCGCTCTCCAAATCTGTGGACCATTTCACATTGATGTTAGAATTAATTCGCGTTGCCTTCTCTGATATGGTTAAACTGTTTTAGACATCTCAAATTATTCTTAATAGAAATATGAGAACATTAAGCACTACTGAGTTGTCCAAAGAGAACTTTGTGTTTTCGTTTGTCCAATTTCGATTAGCAAGCGCCCTGACACTGTGTCTTTGATAACAACCGTGAGAAGGAGGATTCTCGATTTCGAATGAACCGTATACATGAAGTACCCTGTCGTACTTTAAAGGTAGCTATACACGTGCAGTTCGCCGGACGATTGTTGCCGAAGAGACTAACGCCTTTTAGAAAAAAAACTATCATTTTTTAAGTCAGCAGCACTTGAGTAGCGAAGCTCCCGTATCAATTCCGTATGTGATAAGGTACTACGTTTTTGTAGCCAGTCCTTAACTCAGATTTTCTTTTTTGCCTTTTTTTTAATAGTACAATTATTGCAGCTGTACATTTTTCTTGCGACACTTTTTTAAAATTAAAACTGTCGTCCTAAATTGATCGTGTATAGGAAATTCTATAGTAGTAACAGTTCTATATCGTAAACGGCATAAAACTGAAGGCCATAATCCTTAGTAAAACTGTTCGTATGTATCAACCGACGATGGTGGCCGGTCGTACCTATCAATTCTTTCATGGACGGCCGGCCGACTGTACGTGTATAAGTACCTTTATTAAATCATGAAAGAAACCTAAATTAGGTTATTTTTAATTAAATTTAAATAAGGAATCTGTGATATAATTATATACTATTAATTATGGCATACCTTATAATAAGAAAGAGAATAAGAGGATGTTATTCTCCTTATCGTCCCACCCCACTTCAAAAAAGTCAATAAATTATGCAAGAAGCCACTTCAATATATTAAACTACAAAAACATTCATGCATAAACCTAAAATGGCACATATTGTAACGCAAATAAATAAATAATCACAAACAAACCTCAACAAACCAATAAGTTAGTAATTATTTTATGTCCATCCCATATATTACTTAGTCAGGTATATTTACTTCTCAGCAGGGAAAGAAATAATTTTAAAATGAAATTTAGATTCAAAAATTAGTACTCAATATTTAGAACCTAATTAGGAGCAAAGACAGAAGGTTAAAATATAACAAAAGAACGCTCATCACAATTCATCATCAAACTGATGCAAATTGTGCAAGTGATCTCCATAATCAGTGACCTCACTGCCAACAAAAGTCTCATAGTGATCCAGAATTTCATCAAAACTTAAAAGGTCATCGTGATCATCATCACTATGTGCAAATAAATGAATCACTTCATCCTCTGCAATTTCCCTAGAAGATTTTAAAAATCAGATTTAATGTGTTAAAAAAAATACATATCTTTTACTCATTGCTAGGAACAATCCAAGACAAAACTTCTTGTCCTGATAATTTTCCATCCTGATCTTTGTCATATTCCTCATCAAATTTGTGTTTCTCAGCTAACAAATTTTCTTTGCTTAACTCTACACCTCTCTCACCAATATATTCCTTTAATAATAATTCTAATCTTATTTCCTTACTATTTTTTAAATTAGGCTTACCTGAAAGCTTATACTCCCATCTTTATCAGTATCCTTATTGTGTAATGTCTGATTCAGTACCAGCATAACCATATCTGGATCTTCTTCAGGGTTAGAGAATGCTTGGAATTCTGTTAAGTTTAACAAACCATCATGGTCTCTATCAGCTGCCTCCCACATTTCTTTATCCTCAGAAATCAGCTACTCGGTAATGTTATTGTAAGTTAATTATTGTTTCATTTTGAAATTTATTACATGTAAATTTTCTTCATGGAATCTGAGAGAATCATCTTCATTAGACTCAACACCATATGTATCAGACAAATATTCTGTCCATGACACTTTACCATCGTGATTCTCATCTGCATCATCTAATCTCTCATTGGCTTCTTCTTTTGATAACATTCTGGAGAATTATATAAATTAGGTTTAAAGAGTTTCTTTGTGATACAGAAGAAAGAAGGATGATTTTTGTATCAGGTTTTTACCTAAAAGACCTTATTATCCAAGCTTTTAATTCACTTCTATCGATGAATCCATCCTTTGATATGTCCATTTTCTTTAAGAGGATGGCAAGATGCTTCTTTGCCTCTTCAGGAGGTAAGTGATCATATTCCTCAGCTTCTTTGGCACTTCCTAATATGGCTTCATGCTCAAACTGATAGTGGTGATTTGCTAATGAAGCAAATTGCAATTCAACTGTTGAATATGCAAGTGGGGTTTTACCTGACTCCTCATAATGAATATGATCATTGGGGGAATATGCTCCATCACTCTCCCTCTCCTGATTTAAACTATTGTGTTCGTGGGCCCCATGGTGATGGCTTTTATGAACGACTGCTCCCAATGAAAAGAGGCAAAATTGCAAAGTTAAAAAGATGATAATAAAACCGCTGCACTGAATGGCAACAAATTTCATATTGAGATTTTGGTACTTTTTAAACTTGGCGTTCCAAGGAGTTGCTTATAATAAAGGGGTGTAAATAGAAACTTTCAAAAATTGATTAATAATTTGCAATTAATTGAAATTTGATTTAATTGTTGTTTACATTTACAGCTTCGTTTGGGGCGGTGTTGCCAATAGTAGCTACACAGGTGTATAAGTTACTTAAGAATAATCCCTATGGGAGGACAATCAGAAAAAATGTTTTTAATGTGAAATTTTGTTTATTCTCACAAGGACATTTACGTAATCAGCATAGTTTTTATAATTTTCCCTAAAAATATGAGACTAGAAAATATCGGAAAATTATTATTTACAAGAACAACGGCTAACATGTTCAAAAACGTCAATGTCTCAGCTGATAAAAATAATTTACGGAATATTGTTTTCCTACAACCCAAAATACATCTCAGATATAATACAATAATCATGAACAGAAGAAAACTTCAAGAAAACACAAAGGAATGAAAACGTGCCTAATGCACTACTCCAAAATAGATATCTTTTTCTTTAAAACCCTCTTCTTGCGACGAGTATTATGATCGTTTACAATACTTTCATTGCGGTTTTCGGAATAGCAGTCAAACGCTTGACTATTCCTATCCCCAGACATGCCTTTCATATTTGAAGGCTTATTTAAATTATTTTTAATAAGTTTAGTTTCCTACAATCAAAAAACGGAAATTGTACATGTAACAAATTTATTAATAAATTTATTATTCCTCTAAAGTAGCACCTTTGGTTAGACTGTCACTTTATACTTGTATTAAGTTACAAAATCTTTGTAAATTTGTAAATGTTTTTCAAAATATATAAGTAGAGATCCCGTAAGTACTTGGCAAATTTTAAATGCTATAACGTTTTGTCATAGATACATAATTCTTAAGCACTTACATATTAATTGAACTAATCATATTAAGTATCCATGACACCTTATTACCCTATATTTTAGTTTTGATGTTACTTGTAATGTATAAGTTTACTCTTTAAAAAAAATATGAGAGCAAGTTTGTTCATGTTATGCATCAAAACAAAAAACATTTTGTTGGATATTAACAACGACCTAATTAAGTCTGGAAGGCACCTGAATTTGTTGTATACAGGTATCACCAGTTTAAGTAGAAACATGACAATTGTGCAAATAGGAAAAGGATCGCATAAGGTTTAATATGCCTCCGACAAACAAGTATTAAACATTGTGCGATTCTTCTCCTACTTGCACAATTGTCACATTTTTACTTGAACTGATGATGCCTGTATACATATTTCTATTTAAATCAGTCAGAGTCCTTGATCTTCTGGAGACTCTCCTGCTCAAAATTACCATTGGCAACTACATTTTTTCGCTCATATGCCTCCTTTGCCAGCTTACGCAGATGCATCTTCATCTTTTCTCCAGTTTGCGAGACCATTTTAGCAAAATGTCCGTCTTCTTCCTGTAATAATTCGTGGGGTGCAGCGAATTCCACTGCCTCCCCATGGTCCATCACCAAAACGCGATCGCAATCGATTATAGTATTGATTCTGCAATGGTTTCCCATTAGCAAATCACAACTCTGTAAAGCCAGTAATTACCTGTGAGCTATGGTGATGACTGTACAGTCACGAAACACCTGACGAATTGTTCTTTGAATCAGAAAATCTGTATGCTGGTCTACATTGGCTGTGGCTTCGTCCATTACCAAGATTTTATGGTTTCTATTAAATTTTATTCGGTAAAATTCAAAAAAAATTGAGCTACAACTGACCTAACTATTGCCCGTGCGAGACATATGAGTTGTCTCTGACCAGCGCTGAAATTGGTCCCGCCTTCACTCACTGTAGTCTCAAGAAAAACCCCGCTTTGCTTTAGCTCCACTCGCTCTATCGCTCTATACAGCTGTTCATCCGAGCATTTCTCAAAGGGATCCAAGTTATATCTGAGACTAGCAGAGAATAAAGTGGGCACTTGCGGAATAATGGAGATTGAAGACCGAAGTGTGCGCAGTCCTATGTCTGCTGTATCCAAGTCGTCGATAAAGACGTGTCCCTCCACTGGAGCTAAACGAAACAGGGCGGCCACTAACGAAGACTTCCCAGCCCCGGTCCTACCAACAATTCCAATTTTCTCCCCTGCTTTAAATTCTAACGTCAAGTCTTTGATAGAAGGCGAGCCGTCGGGAGTGTATCGCAAATAGGCATGTCTAAAAGCGACACGTCCTTCTTTCGGCCAATCGATGGGAGGCCGATCGGCAGGGAGGGCTTCCCAAGGACCTTCCTCCTCTAAGCGCATATACTGCAAGACTCTTTCAACGCTAGTCATATTGGAAGCCACTTCAGCCGATTGGCGCACTCCAAATTGAAGCATCCCGGTCAAAATTAAACTTTGAGCTATTACAAGTCCGACATTGCCGCTGGAGAATTTTTCGCTGTGGAAAATTAAGAACTGGAATGTCACAAAAGTCAGAAATATGGTACTGATTATGTCCAAATAAAAACCCAATGCTTCACTGGTGTGCAGGAGTAAGGTCCAAGTACCGGTATGTTGGTCCTAATGTTTTCAGTCATTGATTCGATAGAAGACAATTATGGATGTACTTACCTGAAGGGTATCAAATTCGCGAATAATCATGCTTTGAGCCTTAAAAGCTCGGATACTTGGCAACCCAAAAAGACTGGCAGAGACGTGGGAGAAAACGGGGGCTTTGGTAGTGCCTTCTAAGCGTTTGACATCTTGCGCCGAGGCCAAGTAGATTTTACGGGCGTAAATAAAGAAGAAACCCAGGATTATTGCTGGGATTACCATCCAACTATTCACAATAAACACCTATAAAAACATGTTATAATCAAATGAAGCTAAAAAATATTAACACATTCCACCTAATGAGTCTTGGAAATCGCAAATCTAAACATCTGGCAATGGTGATTTTATAACAAAAAACCGAGGCATTGTTGCCACTTTTTGGAGATATTATTTACTGAAATTCCTTAAAAATTAGTGAGTGGATTCCAAAATGCGTATTATCCAGATTGTAAAATTCCATAATTAATGATAAACCTGTTTTGAGCTTTCTTTGTGTTAAATTTTGAATGCAATAAATATTTTGTTGCCAATTTCTAATGCCCCACAATTAACTTACCATGCTCAAAATTCCAGACATCACCAAAAAAATCTGCAACATGTCCAGTGTACACTTGGGCAAAACCTCATCAATAGCTCCCATATCCTTGGAAAATCGATTTAAGATCCTCCCAGAGGAATTGATGTCGAAAAAGGCCATTGGGGCCTTCAGTATCTTGGCAAACATCTGGTTGTGCAAAATTTTGGACGCGTTCATGCAAATTTTGTAGAATATTGTCGAGCTGGGAAACAAAAGTCCATTAATCTAAGAGTTTTGAAAATTTTCAGGTTGTTACCGGGCACTGGTAAGGGCAACAGCCAAAATAATCAATAATGAGTAGATCCAGATGTAAAACTCCTGGGACATGCCGTCTTTTTGTGTTTGTGTTTTAATTATTGGAATTGTACTGTTAGCAAATAAGGCTGAGGCAGTGGTAGTTGAATCCGAAAAATGAATTATTGTTAAATTTTCTCTTATGAAACTCGCGTTGGCAAGAGAGGTTTCCAAATTTTCAAAGGATGCTGTAGAATTAGATTCCGTCAGTTGTTTTAGTAAATCCAAATTTCGCGATTCCTCCTTGTTAGTCCTTTCAATATTAAATCCAATGCAGTTTTTTTAAAACTGAATACGGCCACTTACCAATGCGTTACCCATATATCAGAAGCATTACACATAATTTGGGCGATGATCAGCATTAAAACTAAAAGTACCAGTATAAACACTGAATTTCCAGCCCTGAAGTAGGTAATGTAAGTTGATGTTGGAATTGAGCCTTTCTCTATATGTTCTTGAGTCTCATCAGTCTCAGTACCAACCATACTCTAAAAAATCCTTTGCTGATCTACAGGCATAAATTTGATTAAAACGCACAATTATTGAGGAAACAGAACGCAATCTCTCTCTTTTAGACACCTGTGGAACTGCTAATTTTGTTGCTTCCAAATCCTTTTCGTGATGCTCTTCCTTGTGGTGTTCCACCTCCTTTGAAAGAGCTGATATGTCGTTTTCTAATTCAGCAAAAGTTCCTATTTTGTTGATTTGTCCCTGTATAAACACATTTCAATAATAGCTTCTAACGACTTAAAAATTTTTACATTGCTCATAATCACAATCAAATCAGCCCCTTTCAGAAATTGCACCTGATGCGTGACTAGAATTCTGGTCTTTCCACTCAAAAATCTCTGAACGCATTGTTCGAATAAATGTTTAGCAACATGAGTATCTACGGCACTCAAGGGATCGTCAAAAAGATAGGTGTCAGTCTCCCTATACACAGCCCTAGCTAAGGCCACTCTTGCTCTTTGCCCTCCGCTTAAAGCGGTGCCCTTTTCACCCACTTGGGTTTTGTCACCAAAGGGAAGTTCCTCGAAATCTCGCTGAAGAGCACAGACGTCTACCACTTTAGCGTATCTGATGTTTATCCATACTTTTATATGTTAATTAAGTTTGTAGATTATAATTTACCTTGCTTTGTCAAAAGGCATTCCAAATAAAATATTTTGCCGAATATTTGAGGCAAACAACCAAGGCTCCTGAGAGGTGTAAGATATCTTTGAAGGCGCTTCTAGCTTGCCCATGTTCAAAGGCAGCTCCCTTAAAATAACCTACAAGACTTAAATATTCATTATAAATTATGCCAAATTGCACCTGTAAAAGGGAGCTTTTGCCGCATCCCACAGGTCCCACAACGCAGCAAAGAGTACCTGGTTTTACGTCCAAATGAATGTCCACTAAAGTATGCACTATTGGATTTGGGCGCCAACTGGCTCTTCCTTTGACAATTTTAATGCTACTGGAATCTGATTTTTTTTAATTATCAAATACATAGATACAAATTTAAATCTGGTTTTAAATCTTGCCTTGGTCTGAGTAACTTAAAGTTAAATTTTCGCCACTCTTCAAAAACTCCTCAATTCTCCTTACCGAAACTTTGGCCTCTTCGTAGGCAGAATATGCAATAGGGAATAGAATGGACATATATAGTTGGATGGTGTTAAGTAATTGGGCCACAGAGAACACGATTTCACCTTTATATTTAATAGAATTGGCTTATTAAATTTTTTTGCAAATCTTTTACTGACCTGTAATGCTATTACCAAGCAGTACAAAAGAAATGACTGCAATATACAAAGTGGCCCTTTCAACAAACACGTTCAAAGCTGAGGAAAAGCCTTTAATATATGAGGTGCGTGCGATCATGTCCACCTCGTTCCTAAATTCACACAGTTTAAAATTAACCACTCTACATCTTGTCAGAACTACCTTCGAGCAATTTCCATAATTCTCTCAAATGGCTGTTCCCAAGCGTACATCTTAATAACCTGGATACCCGCTGTTATTTCGCTCATCAATTTTACTCTTTGGTCGGTGAGTCGGGATATTTTTCCCCGATACTTGCCTTGCAGCTTGGATAAATACCCTTGCCCAAACACTGCTTGTAGACTCATGACAATCATAGTGGGAACGGCAGCTAGGCCTACGTAGCTGTACATAACTAAAAAACCTCCTAAACCTACTATTGGCATGACCCAGATATAGTGCAAGAAGGGCATTGCAAAATCAAATCTGGCTACATCGTTGGATAGTAAATTGACTAATTGTCCTGCAGTGGTTTTTCCCAATGAAACATGATTTAATTTTAACAACTACAATGACAAATTATTTGAAGTAGAATTATTATTTTTACTATTTGCAACATACTTTGCGGTAGATGAGAGAGCTGCAAGCAATTCTCACCCTCATTCCTTCTCGTGAACAATTAATTGAACAATAATGCATTACAACTAGGTTGATAAAAGCCATAAATACTACTGCAGATCCAAGAATCCACCCATATATTGGGTCTCTTATGGCATTTTTCTTGAAATACCTGACATATAATCCCAAGACAATTGGTTGGGAAAGTCTACAATGTTCTGTTTGAATTCAAAGGGGTTATAAAGACTAGTAAGAGCACTTACTTTATAAACAATGAGTTGAGAAATATGATCAGACCATAAAACATGTAGGAGTGTGCAAATGTCTTCCATATTGCGCGTTTTAGGCTCGGTTTTCGTTTGTATTTTTCAGCTCTAAAAAGCTCTTGATTCCATTGTCTTCAGTGCAGAAGAATATTCATTAAGCTCACAAATAGATTATCTGAGTAGTATATTAATAGCAGTAACAGTTCTCAAAGCATAAATTTATGTTAATTTAAGGAATTTCAAATTTCTAATCAGAATCAAGTTTTTTTTGTGATAAAACATATTGTGAAGTTCAACATTATTGCATAAGACTATTAATGTATTTTGACCTTTTGGGAGATACCGAATTGTCTTTGTATTCGCTATGGTATTTCTTACTCAAATATTGAGCACTTGAGACAAAGAAAAATATATATTTTTAATTTACTTTCTACGGACTGATAAGGGATGTCAAGAAATACATATTCACTTACTGTTCTAACTTATCTCCTAATCCCTGGGATAAGTCTTGTTTTGTGCAATTATAG
Organism: Euwallacea fornicatus; assembly: GCF_040115645.1. NCBI lineage: Eukaryota > Metazoa > Arthropoda > Insecta > Coleoptera > Curculionidae > Euwallacea > Euwallacea fornicatus. Next base: position 5,317,009 of record NC_089542.1, on the reverse strand, counting down.
ATGTCCTTGAGGAGCAGATCATTGTTATAACCCAACTTAAAAAATGGTAGAACCCAACTAAAACAAATCAATAAAGAATTGAGTATCAATTTTTATTACTCAATCTGTAATTTTTGAATGCATTGTTTCAATTAAGACTAATTTATTATTGGCGTTAATAATTAATAACAATTGAAGAATACACATAAAGAGTATAATTGATTGTAATATGCATTTGACAAACTTCTATATTGAATTATTGAGCAAATTGTGGAACAGAGAGTCTTAGCAGTGGACTAAATCAGTTTGAATTTTCCATGGAGATACTCTTAAGCTTTCACCAAACCTTTTGCCTCCAGTCCTTCAATTATTTTACTATGTCTATAATCTTTACATGAAACATATTACTATTTAAGGTAAATTCATTATGAAAATCCTAAGACATTAATGATGGATAATATTAAGTGTAATGTGAAGAAGCTAATAGGTTGAAAGCTCATTGAAATTAATATCTGATCTATGATTGGGGACTCAGTTAGGAACCAATCATGGATGTAGTCGTAGGCTTCTGTATAAAATAAATCACTAACTCAACAAAACCTAATATTGAGCTACTAACGAAATTCCACGTATAACTTGAGGCAATTGTATTGGTTAAATATATATAAATACATAAATGTAAAATACCCATTAACATATAATCTCAAGAATATTGATAAGGGACTAAACATACTACTATTCAACTACCCCTAAAACTGATCATTCCTCTGTGCGGATTTCACACGAAAATCAGTGGTTCTAAATTTATCACACATATCTTTAAAAACTTACCAATAAAATAGTTTATTTAACCAACTTGCCGACTCCTCAGAACTGGCTTTATCGTACTTTTTCGTTGAATCCATACTACTTTCGTCGCCAACTTAAGATTTGATTAATAGTGTCACTTATTCATTATTTATTGTCTGCGCTATTTAGGATATTAATTGCTTTTTATGAGTTGAAATAGGGCCTTCTCGGGCTTCCAACGAAATCCTGCTCTCATTTGAAAGAAACTAATAAAATATGGTTAGAATTTGTGTTTATGTAAGTGTCAGTGAGATGTCAAAACTAAATTTAACCCGGCTATGTTTTGATCATAACCTTATCGCTCAATTCAGATTCTAATGTTTGTTGAATCATGCTTAATGCATTTTGCAAGAAAATCACTATTGGTGAAAAGTAATAATTAAATTTCGTTTAATTTTGACAGTACACAATTGATTTTTAACAAAAACAATATTAATTTTTGCTAAAAAATGGTGATATTTCTTTTCTCTGCGCAGGCGTAAATGTGGAAAAAATAAACATTATAAAACGCGCGAAATGTTCAAATTCAAAATATAGCTCACAAATCGAAATTATTTGCCTTTTACCTATACAAACATAAATAATTATGCAAGCAATCGCGCCAAATTACGTTCATATTTATTTCTTCTACCGATAAACTATATCCGGAGATAAAAAGCATGTCATGATGAACCCATCCAATCCACACTAAACTCTTTATCTTAAAGTTACGCAATATTAATTAAATATCTACATTTGACGTGAAGCGTCTTGGATTAAATTCGCCGAACAAGATCCTAATACTTCGACAATTTGCCGTGAATTAAAACGCGTCGGCGTGACGCAGCATTCCTAAGTGGGATTGACATCAATAATTAAAATACTGTTTCAATCGGTTGTACAATAAGCCTTCAATATGTATTTAAATCAACTGAACAGCCATAGGCCTACAACAATAAATTCTATATTATTTATAATTATATTAGACTAATAATAACTCTAAATGCCATTTAGATGATCAACGAAATGTACAGGGTGTCCTAAATATATACCGACAGACTCTAAAGGGTGGTGGGGAACATCAATACAAACTTTTTATCTTTAACAAACATATGCCAACAAATGAACTATTTGAGCTTTAGAAAAAATCAAATATTTTAAGTCGTATCAAATAACTAAATTAATTCTTGATTTAATTGGACACCACTGAATTTCGCTGAACATTTCCTGTTTCAATTGCGTTTTTTGTGGGAGAGCGCAAATATTTCTTTATTACAATTAAACGTTCTAAAGCTGCCAATTTTAAGACCACAGTAGGTATTATTTTGTACATTATTTTATGTAGATGGCATAGTAACATGAATTTTGTTGATTGTTAAATCAAAATTTGTATTGAAAATGAGTGTTAATTTCTGATTTAAAGAACTTACCGATATGCATATCGCTTATAGCACTGCAAATTGTAAATGGGGAAATGTTGCTGTCTCGTATCAACAGAGATATCCAGGATTCGGGTTATCTCATGATACAACCTTTGGTTTTATCCAGCTCTACCCAAAGATAAAAATAGTGAAACATCGCACCTCTTTACGCTCCTCGCCGCGCACTTCGACGTCCACCTCATCAAGAATTGAATATCGGCGCTGATTGATATAGTAAAGAAGTTTGTGCCACTGTGTATCACAGTTCAAACAACTAATTTGCGATACACGGTGACGCTTTTCTTACAACCAGAGAGGTATTAAAATATTGTTTGATTCAGATGGCGATAGGACTCTCCAAATAGCTTGACCTAATGGCTATTAGTAGCTAAGGGAGATCAAAGGTGGAATGTACATCCAATAAATCAAAAACATACTAGAGTTGGTGAATTCCTTCATTTATATCAGTAACTTAAAGGATATCCTGATCGCCATACCTAAAAATTACCTAGTCTATGTTTAGTTACATCTTGCAGCTCATTGAACCAAGAACCGAAGAACGACAATATAACAACTTACATAAGCAGCTCATCAGAGTGGAAGAAAAAGTTGTAGGAATACTCAGGTAGCAAAGAAAGAATCTCTAATTAAAAAGAATACCCTCACTTAAAAAAAATCGTCATGACGTTTTAAGGCAGAATGCATTATTTCTACATAGGTACAGTAGCATCACAATCATATTAATAAAATATACATTAGAACTAAAATAGATATAAAATAAAATTTCTACAGTGCTAAATGTTTGTTAGTCATATTTACTTTTCTTTAGAGTGAGGATATAACAATTACTTGAGAAATGTGTCCTCTTGTCGTACGAAGGGAGTGGGGAGTTGAGGGAACCAATCACGGAACAAGTTTCAAGCACCTCGCCGAGGGAAAACAAAACTTTTTGTTCCTCACTTAATGGAGATTTGGGAGGCGAGGTGCGATGCTTCACTATATTTTTACCCTTAGAGAAAGTGGAAACCTAAAGCGTCCTGGTGGTGATGATAGTTTAGAAAGAGCTTGTACGGTTGAATGTAAAGGTGTCGTACCCTGCATGGAGGGAAATCAAACTACAGGTGTTCTCTTCATTGGACATCGTATGGGATCCTCCAAGTCAACCGTATAATGTGTCATGTATGAACAATTTCTCTGTCCCTACAGTTAGGTTAGATTAACCACATCCGTTTGCTTTTTACCAATAGCTTTTAGGTGACAACTTAAGAAAACCTGATTTCGAGGAATAGTTTAGCTTAATGATGAGGCATGTTTCATCTACGATGATTACTTTAGTAGTAGAAACAGCCACATTTCGTATGATCAAAATGCTCGTGTTATGGTCTCTATAAGACACCAGCAACAATATCCGATAAACATGTGGGAGAATTTTGTTGAAGAGAATCTAATAGTTCAGGCTAGTTCAAGTGCTCATTTAAACTCACGCATTTATCTCCATTTTCTGCAAAATGTTTTGCCTCAGTTTTTGAAAAACGTGCCCCGAAATAACGAGTCGTTTCAATATGACGAGGCACCTCCACATTTTAGTTTGTGCCATCAGTACCTAGATCAGTGATTTCTCTAACGACGGATTAGAAGAGAAGTACCTGTAAGGTAGTTCGTGTGTTCTCCCGATCTCAACTCCCTGGATTTTTTCTTTTGGAATAATTTGAAATCTTTGGTCCACGAAACGCTTATCTGTAATGGAGAAAATCTCTTGGCGAGAATAATGGCCAGTTGTACACATCTAGAGACTATCACCGGAATATTCAATATTTTGAACAATTATTACAAGCCATCGTTTATTTATCAATAAAACGAAGTCTAACGCAAACAAAAAGTAATTATAACGGCCAAAACCATATTTTTTCTATCCAAACAGCTCATTTGCGGGCATATGTTTATTGAAGACAGTTTGCATTGATTGATTGACCCCTTCTTAAAGCTTGTCGGTATATATTTCGGACACTCTGCATTGGCATACGAAATGCTGACGCAACTGAAGAAGCTGTACATGTCTACCCACAATAGAAAATCATACACAGAGCGGTTTTTCTTTTACATTATAACTTAAATATAAATTATGTATTTAAATATACTAGAGATATATTTATCAATTCTTTGCTATATAATTTATCACAATAACTACAATTTATTAACGTTAAGGGGTAATATTATATTTCTCCACGAGTTTCAAACCAAACGCTTGTTAAAACCTAATCAGTGGACATTAGGACTTCAACTGTAACTTGTTCGCTTTAGGCTCCTGTGAATAGACTCAAACTCATGCTTAATCATCATCAGTACAACCAAAGTCATAGGCAGGATAGTGTGTTTACTAATTGACTACAGATATTGGAAGATTATCCCTTATTTAGTTTATAGATCAAGCGTTATACGTTACATTTGAGACTTTAAAAAGCTTCATGACTTAACTGAGAAAAGTATGTTTGTAAAAATGCACATTTTCGATGTTTTTGAATTGAAGATAGTGTCGATATCTAAAAAGAGAAACGTAAAGATTCAGGACTCCGTAAAAGGAACACATTCAAAATGCACGGTTATATTTATAAAAGGTCCTAAAATCTAGATGAATTAGACCCTATTTAGTAGTATTTTAGTTAACTTTATAATTTGCGTTTTCAAGTTTGTCTGAGTCGTCCCTGCTGCTTAGAAAAACTTGAAATACCACAAAAAGTTTAATAGACGAATCCTCTTATCTACACAAATAAACAGCAATTGATTTTTGCGTCTTAGGCCTAAGTTGTGCATATGAAAACTAGTTATTACAAAATTTACATTGGTTTCACTACTGGTCGTTCTTTGGGCCATTGCCCTTCAGACTCAAAATCCTTCTGAGTCTGAAGCAACCCATGGGCCGTTTCTTTAAGAAAAACTGTCCCTTATTTAAATTTATCCACATACACTTAGTTTTCCTGATAAGACGAGTCAATAAGTGAGTGTGCTTAGTTAAAGGTGTTGCAGTAACAATGAAAGCATTAGTAGGGTAGCTAATGTAGCTGACTTAATTTTCCTTCCTTTTTGTACAAAATTCAATCGGTTCAAACCCCATGGAATTTGATTTATAAAAATAATAAGGTACCTACAGAAACGTGCATAAAACTCGCACTATTGGTTAGAACGAAGCTTATAATACACTAACATGATGAGAGACATACACGTCGATATGTACAAGAATGAGGAAACTGCAATGAGTCAGAGATCCCAAGTTGCGTCTAAGTTAACAATGATCATTAAGATTCGCACCATCATTGGATATGTAAGTTATATTGTAAGAAATGCTTGGGCGAGTTCGTCTTAGCACAAATTAGATCAAGAAGGGCGCGACTGGGGTACGGAGGGAGATAGTACGGGTAAACTGTCGCCTTGCCCAGTTTAATCATAAACTACGTAAATACAGAGGCACTAGAGTCACTAATCGCTAAGTCACTAGATAGTTATGAAATAATTATTTGTCACTATATTTGTGTAAAGTTATAACAATATTAAGGCAGCAAAGAGATACGTTTTAGCAAAGAGATTTGAGAGATGCTGACATTAGGGGCGTTATGTGGTTGCATTAAGTTTTCAAGATAAGGGACAAAACTTATTTTGTGCCGGAAATAAATTTTAGGCCAGATTTCAGAAATGTGTACATCCAATAAAAAAGGGAATCGAAAGAACACCCTATATTTTACACTAATGGTAAAATAGAAAGGGCACATTATATTTTACTCATGGCACTTTTCATAATCCCAAACTTGGCACAAAAATGCTCTCAGAACACTTTTTTACTCTCTTTATAATTGTGTAATACGTACACCCAACGTCCAAAACTCAAAGGTGCATTATTTTCATAATTTTTGTCCAGTTTGAAATGTAAAGTATACGGTCAGTGTCTGTCTTTCTAATGGACGCAAAAAATCCACTTATTTCAGGAAACTTGAAGAGCATCATTTGTCATCAGGTTTGGTTAGATTAAGTATCCAAAAAAATTAATATTTCCTGTTTAGATTTTCCCTAATTTTTTTGGTAATTTTTTACGCACTTTTGGCACAAATAATAGCCACAAAACATCGCTGTTCACAGTATGAGAAAAAATTACTTGATTAACATTGCTCCGTATGAATTCAATTCTTTTGCAATTAAGATTAAGTATTTTTTTATACTAGGGAACGAAATAAATATATATTTTGAAAGTTCCTATTCATGAACTCGTATTTACTTGAATTAGGGTGCTCCTTAAAAATTTAAAATCAGTGATATTGTGGCAAAGTTGTGAATATGGGGAGAACATTACACATTTTTTCATGTGATGATACCCTTCAGTATTTTGCTAAATATTTTCATATTTAAATATGTAAAAACTAGCTGAAGAAAATTGCAAAAAACATAAAAAATATTAAACTGTGGCATTATGAAAATTTTGACATAATGGTGAATATAAATTATATGGACAAATGGTGAAGTTTCAGCAAAGCTGCCGCTTTATATAATCAAAAAGCAATTAAAATGACTCTGAGATTGGTTTCGTTCCCCTAAAGAAATAATATATCCCTATGTCAATAAAGAACCCGTGGGAAGACACTTTCTTCTTTGTTGAACTTATTGTCTTGAAGTTAGATGACGGAGAAATGGCGACGGTGCCTGCCATTTAACCACTACAGCATTTTTATTTTTACATACTATTGAAATGTTTTCAAACTATGTAAGATATGTTAATGTTGATTTTTTCATTTAAGTAACTTTGCCACAATTCCGCTGTAAGGCTAGATCCCATTTGACATGGTAACTAAAATGGAAAATCAAACCCAAAAATTCCTTTTTTGCAATAGATAAGCAAGCTTAAATTAGTTCTATCACTAAACAATAGTGTTGGGAAGCCAGGTACCTTGGGACAAAAACTTCGATAAAAAGTACATTAAAATTATTTCGATGATATTAGAATGATATGCATAGAGTTTCGAAACGGGTCCGATGAAAGTTCTATCCCCGAATCTACAAAGGACCCTCTACTAGCCTTGTCGTTGCAGCAATAAGAGTGCAATAAAATTTCCCCTTAAAAATATATAAGGATATGTATCTGGGTAAGGTAAAGGTATCGCTCAATTCGACTGACACAACCCAAAGTTTCAGGCCCAAAGCACCGTCATCCTCAGTCACAATTCACAACCTCTACTACACATCACGTATCGGTCATACGTTTTTGGGGGGTCGTCTACACAACAAAAAGCGATTATTTCCTAAGATTCTTTTGCAATCTACCGCGCGCGGTCAAGCACGGTATTGCAAGTTTCTGTTACTCAAATCTGCAACAAAAGCTGTTTTTTGAGATTAAAATTTCATTTTACATTTAAATTCACCTCATGATATGGATGTTCTACGCGATCATTGCACCGAAGAAACTGAAAACCAACCCTAAAAGGGAAAGTAGGTGCCCTACTCGTCGGTAAGCCATTAGACTCGTTGTGCCGCTAGTGCAATTGTCCATAAGAGGCTTTTGTTGCATTTCAGCTAAATTAAAAAAAGTATCAATTCTCTGCGCAGATTATAAATAGACATAAATACCGGTGAGCTGTTGAAGCTGTGGCAAATACTTCTTCCAGAAGGCGCATTGCTTCAGTCTAGGCCCCCTACCGGTGGCGGTACTGTTTACATCAAGAGTGAGATATTCTCTACCGTAGGCCGTATGCAAAGGCCAAAAAGTGGCTGTCCATACCCCATTAGGCGCCAACGAAGGGTTTCCGGTTTTCGCGAAATTGGCGAAATATCGCATGATTCGTTTGGACAAGTCTACCTCTTGAGCGGTATAGGATTTGGCCGGATTCAGCGGTTCTCCGAAAACATAGTTTATTTCCTCCCCGTGCATCACTCCCGTCCAAGAGGGCCAGGGATTTGCCACCTAAAATTTTTAAATAAGAAAAAATATTTCAAAGGCAAATCAAATACAACAACCGATAGAGACTGTCAAAATAGCAGGTGGTATGGCCCCATATTGAATGGTGTATAGTACAATTCTAACTTCCAAAATTAAAAGCATAAGCAAGAGTATTATCGTATAAGGGATATTACGGTCTTCCACAATTATGTCAAAATTTTTCAAATTTAATGCATCCATTTTCAAAACGATATTATTTTGACAGATATTTTAAGTTATGAAACCGCTTGGTTGCATATTGAATTACTGACCCAGGTTATCACCAATTTGTTATACTTGTGACATACTATCACTGTCTTGCCACAGATTTTCCTCTAACACATAAGCTCCTTCACCATTATGGGAAGAACCATATAAGCAGATTGCTTAGAGGGAAATTTTACCAGACCTAAATTCGTTTGATATATGTGGAAAACAGTACGCTATTTTATATAAAATTTCGGATTTTAATAGTCTAAATCTGTATCGAAAATTGTTTCCACAAAAGAGAACTTACTGTTCGATGTTTATAGTAATACATATAAACATTGTTGCCAGTTTCGGCATATCTATGAGCGAATTCGTTGACGTTGCAAGTGAATTGGTAATCTCCCACCATCTTATCTAAAGCATTTCGATTTGCTACAGGATCATCCGGGTTCAGCCAATCGGTGTATTCGAAGATTATTGCTTGCCGGGCTGCAGACCCTACATAGGGGTTCAATTCAGTTACAGCTCTCAAAAATTCTGACCTATAAAAAATTCATTTAGAAAAAAATTATATTTCCTTTTGAATCATCTTACCGGCTAATATAAACATTCTCTTCCTTCCTGAACAGCTCCGTAAGGTAGTACATAATAAAGTAGTATCCCTCCTCAGTGTTGGATCCCATTAAAATATTAGTCTTCTTGAAGTTCCTATTCGCCATAGCCCTAGTCGGAGACTCATCCAGAAAGGCTCCATCTATAATGGGCACGAAGGGAAACTCACATATCCCTAAAGTGCCCCATTCGTTGTTGACCAAATCCATAGGATCCTGCTTCTTGAGACACTCCACCACAGCTCCTAAATTGCTCCTGTCGTGAGGACACTTAACAGCTTCGGCCAGTCTTAGGCCTCTGAGGATGCTCTCCTCGCGGGATATCACAGCCCAGGGGGCAGTTGCACTACCAGACTCCATTATAGCCTGTATTAGAATCCAAAAGCTTCATTACGATCCCTGAATTCGCTACTAAAAATACCTGAGAAAATAAGTTTCGTGAGAGAGGCGATAGCAGGTGCAAGGACACAGAGACGGCTCCGGCACTTTCACCAAAGAGGGTGACGTTTTGGGGATTACCCCCGAAAGCGGCAACGTTGTCTCGTACCCACTGAAGCGCCATCAGTTGGTCGAAGAGACCAGCGTTGCCGGGAGCGTCTGCAGTACCGAAGTAGAGGAATCCGAGGGAAGCTACGCGGTACTGCATTGAGATTACTATGACGTTTTCTTCTGAGACCTGAAATAAGGGATAAATTTCAATTATAGACGTACATTGTTTCAGAGAAAGATATAAAAGAGAGGCCTAAAATTGTACATAGTTTCATTCTCAGTAGCACACCCTGTGTGTGCTCAGTGAATACCCGACATTTCTCTAGGTAAGAATGTGCAATTTTTTGCGCTTACCAAAATATTGTGATCGTAGACATCCAAAGTATTGGTGCCCGAATAAAATCCTCCTCCAAACACCCACAACATAACAGCTGCATTCGTAGGCCTCGGTCTGGGTACCACCACATTGATGTACAAACAATCTTCACTGAGAGGCGTGTTGGGATTCCATATTTGAGCTCCTATTTACCCAAATAAAACACATGTCTGAAAACTATAGACTCCATAGAGCTCACCAGCGAAATCCCCAAACAGAGTATCTATAATTTGAACACATGAGTTGGGGTGATTAGTTGCGTTGAGAACACCCTCCCACTTTTCGTACGGTCTGGGATGTCTGAACCGTAAGTTACCCACTGGCTTCTGGGCGTATGGAATACCCAGCCAGGCATCTACCTAGAGGGTGTTTGTTAGTTCTTGGAAGTTTAGTAAGGGATGTAGGTACACCTTTTTTCCTGTGGCAGCAGTCAGTGTGGTGCCTCGGACCTTTCCTTTAGTGGTTCGAATAATTAGGGGGTCTTGGTCTGGCGAGGAAAGTCGGCCGGCAAAATCGTGTTTATCATCAGGGGCGTCTCTAGAGAGAAAATTGAAAGGTTTTAAATGGTATAAAAATATGTTTTCAAGATCTAATGGGACACAGCCTCTACGCATGAGACAATAATGTTTTGAACTATCGGTGCGTGCTAAAATATAGATACAGGGTGTCCCAATGAAAACGTTGCTTCTCGATACTTCAGGATTTAAAATGAAAATATTTAAAAACTCTCCAACTTATCGATTTTTGATTCAGGAAGGACAATTTTTTAAATTTTATTATATATATTTTCAATTTTTCCAGTTTAACCTCTGAAAAAAGGTGGCAGTTACCCCTAAAATTTTTAATGTGTAAGGGTGTCGAGTGATACGTCATTTTAACTTTTTCACCTTGTTTATAAACTCCAAGTTTGACGTCACTGCCATTATTCCCCTTGATGTAACAGTTTATCAAAATCTACGGGGGGAAAAGCTTTTAGGTAATAATTTATTTATCACAAAAAGGGCTGCAGACGTCAAAATGAGGATAGGAAGATATTTAAAAGTGAGATATCACTGAATCGTTTTGACGGGGGTGGGTTTTACCTCTAATCGAATAATTTATGAATGCCTTCTAATTACACCGAAATGTTACGTAACGTAAGACAACGCTTTGAACAAAATTTAGTTTATTGTATTGAGGTAATGGGCGATCATTTTTGGCATTCAATAAATTCATAAAAAAAGTAATGTGAACACTTTTTTCCTCATATACCCACCATTTCAAGAAAAAAAAATGCAAATAAAAAAATGCTCCCTTTCAAATTTTAAGGGTAAAACTCAATTTCGTCAAAACGATTACGTGATATCTCACGTTGATGAGTCTTCTTAGCCTCATTTTGAAGTTTGCATCTTTTATTGTGATAATTTAATTATTGTCTAAAAGCTTTTTTCCCCACAAACTTTAACAAGCTGTCATGTTAATAGGGATAATGGAAATGACTTCATGAATGGAGGTCATAATCAGGGTACAACCACCTTTCAAATGCGATGTTACTCGAAACCCCGTCCCATTAAAAATTATGACGGTGACTGTCACCCCTGTTCAGATATTGAAACAGAATTCTCCCCTTGAATCAAAAATCGACGGCGCCAAGCGTTTATACATATTTTCATTTTTTATACTAAGAAATCGAGATGCAATGTTTTCATTGGGTCGCCCTGTATTTCCGTGTGAGATAAAGAAGAATGCACATGTATCATTTGGAATTATTTAAAATCGTGTTAGCGCGTCGTGAGGTCACCATGAACACACCATTAAAATTTGCCAGAAGCTGATAAAGTAAAAAAACAAAAACGCACCTTCTGAACTCCTCAGAATCCTTATGGGGATCGAAAGGGTCCCGTCTCGTATTGGCCCCTTGCTGCGCCACAAGGGGTTCCGCCCTGGGCCCTTCGACTGGGACGGATCTGTGTCGTCCCCTTCGGGACGATGGCGCGACAGGGCCCACCGCTGCCAGCAGGAGCCCCATCAAGGACCAGCAGCCCCACCGCATATCGGGCGATGGGTTAGCCGGACCAGGCCGGATCTATTATCAACGAAATCTGTTCCATTAAAAGGAAAGTAAAAAAAGCCACTTTGAAATAGGCTAATTCGGTCCTGGTAGTAATAATAAAGCGCCGCAGCCCTCCGGGATACAAGCGTGCATCAGGCAGTTAAGGCCATAAGTGGTCTTGTAATGTGGCAATTGTGCTCCCAGTTTAGGTGGCTCAATTGCCCCCGGAATGTGTCTACGTTATTGGGGTTAATATAGTTATAACTATGGCGAAATATACTTACGTAATAATTGTCAACAAGCTGAGGTAGACGGAGGCATTTTCTATGAAGCTTATTTGGGCAGCCCTAGGACCTGAAAGGCGATTTAAAAACTCTTTATAACCCCCTCGAGGAGAAAAATATGGTGTTGCATGTAACTTAATGTGGCGGAGTAGATTTGAGCTTTGCCTGGATGCCGCACGCGATCCAATGTGCACCAGCCTGGATTTTGCAATGTTTTCACGCCATGTAGATGCTTATCGGCTGGTTATTTAATTAAACGTCTCTGATCGATGTATTTCGCAAGACTAATTCAAGCATTTCATAATAATATACAGACAGGCTTAATTCTTAATTACAGCGTCGCTCATTAACGAAGGCACGGTGGATGAAACGCGACTATGTTTCACGTCTGTTTCGTGTAACCGTAGGCCATATATGAGGCACAATAGACGCCTTGTGGAACGTCAATAAACAGCAAAGCCTCTGTTTCCGGGGGGTACAATGTAATTAGGGCCTGACACCGGAAAAGAAGGTCTAATTACGCTTCAAAAACTTTCAGAAGCGGTGACGTCATGTGAGGGAGGGGGTATTAAAATTTTACTACCCTACTGCTGTTTACTTTTCGCGCTTCATAACTAATAAGAAGAGGAAATTCTTGTGCAGAACATTTGTTTCATGTTTTTGTTTCGTGAAAGCCGAAATAATTGGGGAAAAGTGGCAAAAAAGTCGAAGCTGAAAAGCCACCCTTAACAATTTCGAGGGTATTTGTTATGTCCCTCTTCGGTTTAAACCACTTGAAATTGCCATATGCAAATGTTTTAACAAATTTCGTCCTACAAATAATAAAAAATTGCATTCAAATAATATCTATTTCAGTTTAATCGTCGTTAATCCATCCCAAAGACTGTCTCGTATATGGAACAACTGGTATTTTCTTTTTGGATATTGAAAATTTCTTTAGGAAATTCAACAATAAATTTGCCACACCGGTCAAGCGATTGGTTTTACAATTTTTTTTTCAAATTCCTACTTTACCTAATACGATTATTATTTATTATTAATATAATTATTAAATAATACGATTTTTTTATATTCAATAAATTCTTAATAAAACGGGCTTATGAGTGTTATGTTGCTCAAGTAGCCTTTTGCAAGATAAAAAATAATTTCTCACTCCTGTGCCTCCCCAAAAACCGATATGAGTTTCTAAGTGCGTTTTTTTTTTAATTCTTTAAGAAAAAATAATTTAATTTCCTTTTAGTAGAGCTAGAGGATGCGAAGGCAAATATGTGTAAAACATGTCTCATCGCAAAATAATACTCTTCTTCCAAGCTATGGTTCTGTTAAATTCTGAGTCATTTACACATGTAGAAACGATGAATGACCGCACAGGCGTCACTGGTGTAAGTAGAAATATTCTGCCTACTCTTGAACATGCACCTTTATCTCACTAGAGTGGATCCCTAATTTCGTGTTCTTGTCCAAAACCGTTTTTGAAATATTTCAACATAAGCTGTCGAAGCGGGCGGAGTTAGTTCACTGTTACCTCACAATTTCAGAATTTTTATTATTATAAGTTCTGGTGATAGATTAATCTTTTTTTTCATTAATTTATATTAGTGCTCTTTGCTTTTAATTTTTAAATACTTCTATTGCCGAAAAGGCAGTGGAATCGAAACTAATCTAAACATCGAAGTAGAGACGTCGACACGACTGACTCTGCCCACTTTAATAGCTACTCTCTCAACGTACTTCGTTGGTCTTTCTCGGATGCATATTAAAACTCATAAGGTCCTTCCTCCATTTACGCAATTCCTATATTTCGCCTTGAACTGGTGATGTTTCTAAAGTCAAACTGCTCGTTTTATCGTGACAATATTCCTATTTTTATATGAACTTTTAGCCCCATTTTGTGTGATCCCTGTAACTGTGTGCTCGATTGAAATACTTCATGTTATTTTTCGAACACATTGTGAATGCCTCCTTCCACCTATTTCTTTTATTAGGTTCCAGGGACTGAAATAAGATCTTCCATTTTCATTCAAAAACTCTTTTTTTAACTCGAGATTGCTATTTTAAACATGCAGGGTAGTTAGCACTAAACAAAATTTGATGACATTGAAATGGTGGTTGTATATGAGAGTTTTAATAGCAAAACAGATTTTTTTTAACGGGAGGTCTATCTTAAAAATGATTATTAGCGATACGATTTTACATTTAAGTACTTATTTCTATCCAATACATTCGCACACTTACTGGGGCTATATTCTTGAGGTTGGGGAATAGAACGTTCAATTAACATCATGTAGCCGTATATAGAACGTGAGAATCTCAGCAAACACACGTTATTTTAAATAATTCTCCAGTAATGCTCTGCTCTGCAGATACAAGAATTTAGCCCTGGCATTAAAAAAGCTCGTGTTCCAAACACCAGCAAAATTTTTTTCGCTTATGAGTTGAAAATCGTGGTGATCCAGCGATTAATTAACGATGTGAATGTTTAATATCGATGTTAATCTAAGAAGAACCGAAAGAGATACCATATTTTGCATGCTCCTTCAGTAAGTATAAACTCCATAGCAGGTGAAGTTTAAGAAACATCCGAGTGAACTTTGGGCAAGGCGACTTCATAATTAATTCTTGACAATTTGACGGAGATTAACTGTTATATTCGTCTGGCTGAGACAGCCCTTTATTACCCACTTTCAAACTTTCCGATTTTTTAAATAAACCCCGTCTTCTGCCGCCGACTGCTACGTGACATTAATGCTCAACTAAATCTAGAAACTCGGAAAAACTTTGTGAAATTCATGGCTGAGCCCGAAAAACAAGCACGCCGCGTCCCCGAAACCAAATAAACCGAATCGATCGAACGTAGCCAACTAAAAAACTTCGTTGCCAAGGAGGGAAATCCTATTTTTTAGGGCTTAATTGCGGCCCTCTTTTTGGAGGTCGCGCACCCGCCTGATAATGGGAGTTTCGGGGGGCAAACCTTGCCGGGAAAAAAATATTTGAAAACTGCGCTTAAACGATGATTTGTAGTTGCTATCTCTGGCACGTAAATAATAACCTCGCGTTAAGTCATCCAGGGACGGATGAGGAAGACGCATCGTCAAGGGATGACTTGAAAGGGACAGATGGCACGACTCTGGATGGCGTGCCAGTCTGGAGTTCGATCCTCAAAAGGAGCTTCCGGTAGGCCGGAAGACAAACGAGCGTCGTCCGAGACGGCCCAGACACGCACGCCCTCTGTGATCGTAAATTTCCACACAAGAAACAAGGTTAATGGTATGCGAGGCGACTGATCCTAATCTCCCATTGTATGTATAACCGTCCAGGATTGGGCTCGAAACTCTAGCCGAAATGTAACCATTGATTCTAATATGACCTAAAACAGTTCGAGGCTCTTCATGTAAAATTTAAACTTTCTGCGGCAATTCGAAGCTGCATCAGCCGCGAAAACCATCAATATCGCGGCAAATGCGCCAATTCGCAACTGTCCAACGCACGTGCCCTGCCGCCGACAGCTTCGGTTGCCCGATTTGCGGAAAAGTTTCGCAAGTTCGGGCCGGTCCTCGTCCGCCGGAAATCCGAAAGGGCACCGATTGACTGAATTCAATGGAAAAATCATAGCCAGAGATGTTGAGCGCACGCAAACGACTCGATATGGCCCTAATTTATGCCGATTAGTAGAGCACTCAGTCTCAAATAAAGGTCAGGCACGCGACCTGTTATTCCCGATAAAACGGGGATTGTCATTGTGGCCGGGATTGGGATTGCACTGTAACAGGTCGATTTTTAATTATTGGGAACACTCCAGGTTGTTGAGGGGGCCAAGAGGTCGATTGATGAGAAATTTGATTTGCTTTGTTCCAGTATAATATTTTGCCAGTTTGACAAGACCACAGGACATTGAAAATAATATCTGCACCTTCCACAATCAATTTTGTCGCACCCATCTTCTTTCAATTTTTCATAACCACTTTCCATATTTTGACAACATGGTGAACGTAATATATTGAGCAGAAATATTGTATCAAAACCTTGACAATTTTTCAAAAATTAAAAAATGATGCAATTTGATATGTGGCAATAAATCTTTGCCGACAGTACTATTTGAAAAATCTGACTTTTGCCTAATTGAAAATTTAAACATCAAAGTTTGTCAATTTTTTTAAAACCACTTTTTAGTTACTAGAACTTAGAGATAACGAAGAAGATATCTTCTTCATAAACAGTTCATTAATATGGAAAAAACATTTAGTAGTTGTGCCTACTTTGTTAGAGGTAGGGAGAGGATGATATTTTTCAACGCCGAGAACACACTCAGGAAAGTATTTCTTGAAATTGTATTTCTTAAAAATTATATTAAGACTTTTGAATATGTTATATAAATACATTATGTTAATTACAAATACATTATATTATTTTTTTCCTGAGTATACTGTATTTTCGCCAATTTTTCCTTTGCCGTATTGTCAAGATTGGCATCAAGAAGTGGCAGATATTTTGTTAAAATTTTTAAAAATATTTTATGAAGAATTCTCCACTTCAAATTCAGAAACTGTAGTCTGTTCTACAAGACTGCTAAAAAATACATAATATACGCACACGTTTTAGGACAACGTTTGGGAATGATGTAATGAGTCATCTCAAAAACCACCATTTCTCAGCAGTTTAGAATAGAAATATCTGAGTGTTTCACACATTTTATATATTTTCCTTCAATATATTATATTGAAGTTAACTGTAAATTCTTATTTTTGGGATTACAAGGGTTTTCGTCTGAGCTCTTAGTAAAAACTAAATGTTTTCTCAATTAGATCTCACTATGAATAGCATTTAGTTCCTCCGCTCTGACAATACTCACTTGCATGTGGGGCATCGTTTCAAAATAAAATAAAAGAAAAAAGTGTGCCCTGGTTATATATTAATGCTGCCGTAATGTTGAATTAAAGAATAAGCGACATCAAAGTCATTTTGGTACAATTTCAAAACGATTTAAAGGGTGATTTATGAAAGATTGGTGTGTTATTAATAATGAAATAGAGAAATTCAATATTTTTTAATGTCTTCTGCATTTCCCCATGTTATTTTCAGTTAGTTAAGCAACTTTTTTTTAAATCGCAACAATTTTATTTTGGAATCAATGCAAAGCCTCCGGCTAACGATCTACCCTCACCTTTGACCTTTTTAGGCAGGCTCCGGAGTTCTGTTTTACCACCCCCATTTCAAATTCGCCCCGTTTTAGGTGCATTATCAAATTTTTAACTTGCATTCGCAAATAATTAGCACACTCACTGCACATTTGAAATATGATAGCACCCGGTTGCTTTTGTAGCTAAGTAAATTCAGCTTACATTTGGCTTTGAGAAACTCACATATTTTTTGCTGGATTATGTACTAAGACGACATTTCCAAATATAAGTGGAACTGTAAAGCAAACGAGGGATTTATTCGAGTGAAACTTTATAACGGATTCAGGCTGAAAAGCAGAGATTTCTTTATAGAATCAGAGCGAAAATAATATCTGAAAAAAATTCGCGTTGTGGAAGTTTTTATCAAGTTACTTACTCCATTGTGGGACTAAAATGAGGGCTGACGCTACGAGAATATAATTATTGTAAATAAAACTATTCAGGAAATCCTGGATAGGCAATTAATTCAAGGCAAGGGTCAATTCCAAGTTTTAACAAAGACATGTGGCTGAGTTCTCACACGGTGCCTCAATTTGCCTTATCGATTCAAGTCGGCCGTATCAATAATTCAAAAAATATTGAGTGTCCTTCATAATCTACGACACATTGACCTTGGTAACTGCACCGTTATGTGCCCAAAAAACAAGGGGAAAAATGGAAGAGTGGCCCATCTGATCACCCAGCCGGCGAATCCAGCGGCCTGGATCGATGAACTGCCGTACTACGCGGCCTTGGCTCGTCCGATCCCTCCATTTTGGGGCTGCCACCCCCCACGTGGGGCCCCCTTTGTGTTCTTACGATTGCCAACACTGTTCTTCCTGCCAAGATTTCACCAGAATCCAGGTGAAACGGCCAAACAATGCTCCGACCTGGAATTTTGCAGTGCTGATTAAATTATAAGTCCTGGGTCTTTGAGCCGTCCAGGGGTGGATTTAATTTTTACAACATGGTTTTATGAGTAGATATTTTTGGAATAAATGAGGTGATTGTGCTCCAAAAAATAGGATCCAACACTGAACGTCGACCGCATCGAGGCGGTAAATCGATGCTGCCGATGCCCTATGGCAACGGGCCAACCAATCTTCCTTTGCGGGACTGCATCGCTGTTCTTCTCTCGATTTTTTTTTTCAATTATTATGGAGATTCTATAGCGCGACACCAACTAACACGTAAACGAGCGAAAGAAGAGCCTAATTAGGGTAGGGCGTTAATATTTCACGGTGCCTTTTAATCCCAGTTTGTGCGACGCCTGGTGCCCTTCGTTATTAACTTATTCATTTAGTTTCCAGGGGCGGAGAAAGCATCGAAGGCACTAGAAATTGAAGGTCTATTGAAGTTTTTATAGTGCGGACATCACTGCTTTATAGGCCCCCTCATTGGAAAATGTAAATTTTGTCTTACATTTTCATTTTCCATCTAAACAATGATCATACACAAATTGAAGAAATTTATATACATGGGGGTATCTAGTTATTCTTTTCTTTGCAAATATTTCTATCTGATTAGCAAATCGAAGACTAGAGTTCCTTAAACCTTAAAGATTATACAAGAACTTCTTCTAAAAACTTCAATCAACTTGTATATCTTGACAAAATGGCCAAGGTTATTTAGTGTTCGAGAAAACATTTAGGAATCATTTAAAATACACAGATTTTTAAAAAATTTGATGCACGGTTTTGTGCTTACTTAGCTAAATTTAGTGCAGGGCTACCCAAATTATGCCCCATTCTATCATGATATAGGCATGTTGCTTTCTAGCCCAAATATCGCAGCCTTATTTTTTAATAGAAACACCCAAAATATTATTACCTTTTCCACGCAAGTCCTACATATATCTTCAAACCGTTTCTGAGATAAAGGCGTCTAAAATGCTACACTTCATGATCTGTGACTCATCAGTCACATTATTTTTTCTAAACATTTTTCAATTTATTATAAAATTTTTCCGACAATTGAATCGTTTTTTTGATCCTATCTAGTTCAAACACGTTCTGAATATTTTCGAACACAGTTTAAAAATAGCCTCTTATGACAGCCGCAGTTAACTAAAAAAATACAATATTTTTGAATTATTTCAAACCATATTATCAGAAAAAAAGTTTTACCTAGTACTGTGTATATGACGTCAGTGCATATACGTAGACTGAATTTTAATCATTGTTATAAACAACGATTGTCAGGATGACTTTACATGAACACGAATTTTGCAACACCCGGTATAAAACAAATTACAGATTTTATCATTTAAATTACCATTTGCCACCACTGGACCAATGTTGTAATTCATATTCACAATCAGGAACATATACCGCATCGTATAGCCGTCTTTTTTTATTATATGCGCCTAAATTGGAGCAAAAGTTATCGGAGTGGTCCTGCTGCTCTAGGTAATAAAGTAGGTTCTAGATACATATGACACGTATATAACATTATATATTTTCCTTTGAGCCATATCTTACGCAGAATTTAAAGATAGTTTTCAATCATAAGTAGATCCGAATAATCGGAGCATTTGAAAGTCTAAACGGGCCCAATTAGAGATTTTTCCTTAAGCTTTTAGAGTTAGACATCAAACGATTTTCTGGATAATTTTTATGTTTTTGCAGTATTTGAATAAAACTGAAATTTGTTTTTCATTTTTAAGCCAATCGTCTATTTTGTGTTACATGCCCATATGTGTTTACATGTCGTTGAATTGAATAGAAGATTTATTACTCGCGAAAAATAGTTAAGAAAAAGTTACTTCTGCCTCAACGCGAAAATTTTAACTTATGCATGTTGTTTATTATCAAAGTGGTTACGTTTGTATCGTTTTCTCGGCTTGAACATATAAAACAGTTTTACTACTTTTAATAACTTGATCAAATTTTTATTGCCTAGAAAGACGAA
Source organism: Euwallacea fornicatus (assembly GCF_040115645.1). Lineage (NCBI taxonomy): Eukaryota > Metazoa > Arthropoda > Insecta > Coleoptera > Curculionidae > Euwallacea > Euwallacea fornicatus. The sequence goes on along the minus strand of NC_089542.1, from coordinate 5,296,757 downwards.
CTTAACTTTTTTCTACTCTGTTCTCCCCACAGTTTGTAGCGGCCCAATAATAATTATCCTAATTACCCGGAATCCTGCCAAGACCAAAACTCCATCATCAGAAATCGAGGGTTAATTGAGGGGAAACCATCAATTCGACGTTCGAGAGTGCAAATACGAGTCTCTACTTTCCGAGTTTCGAATAAAATGATTATCTTCGACTAAATGGCGTCAAGTTTGGGCCTGTCCTTCGTTCAATCAACAGCCGGGTAATTGGATTAAAGTTGGACTCGAATCCACTCGAACGTTCATGTCAAAAGGGCAACGAGCTCAAACCAAACGGTACCAAAAAGAAAGTCTTCGAAATACTGTTTTGCCGGAGTATTTTCCCTGCGGCATTGACATATTTTTATTTGAAATATTAATTTCAGCCTTGGATCTGGCTTTTACCTTTCTCATTTGTTTCACGCAGATAGATATTTAAGATCTGTAACCAGAAGACTTAAAACTAATGTCATTTTGAGCTCTGCCCTATTACTTCAATTATTAAGGGCTCCGGCGCACCACCAGGGCTCTATTAATAGAAGGGCTAACGCCAACGCGATTTCCGCTAAGTTGTTTGATTTTGATAGAAAACACGTGGGTTAATTATTACACTTCTGTGGCACCCGATTTAGCCCCTTTGTTTGGCATGTGTTGTGGGTCCTAAATAATTCGGCCTCAGGCCGTCAAGAACATTTTCCTAAGGGGAAGGCCAGCAGATGCACATATAATCACGGAATAACTCTGGTGAAATAGACACATCCTTCTGATCAATCAATAAACAAAAAATCTCCAGGTCTACTGTGGCCTACTCACCTTATTCTGATCTCGTTTCCGGGGTGACTCGTGTGATTTGTGGGGTGAAATGTTTGACAGCACAGCAGCCGCGCGGATGATATCCGGGTAGTTTTAGGCGAGGGTTCGAACGGGACGAGCTGGGCAGCAAGCAGCAGTACGAAATTTGTCGCAGGGACCCTGTAGCGGCTCAGGACAACAACGGCGTCGATTTCGGGACTAGCAGGACGACGACGCGGCCCCGGCAGGATTGAATGCGTCGCGATGCCGGGCGCACATCAGCGCATGCCGACACTTTTTCTTCACTTTGTTCGGTATTTATTTGGGCTTTATTGTTACACTTGGTTTTATGTCGATTCACTTTTTTTGAGATTTGGACAGCTTATTGATCATCTGAAGAAATACTTCCACGAGAGTCTGTTAACATCCCGGCATTGTCAGAAAGGAGCATCTCACGATTTTCATTGAAGAAATCACTCAGTGTATTTCAAATTGTTATAATCACACTAAGTCTTCCCTGCATTATTGGAACAGCATCGACCTAGAATTCCTTCTCTTTCTTGCTCATATTTGATTATACTTATCGTTTGTAAATCCATTACTTTCTTGACTGGAGTCCACAACATAAACTATCGAGAGAATTTACAAAATTCACATTTTCAACTTCTTTGAAAAACGTATGTAGACGTAAGAATTCTGACAGCAGCGTACGAATAACACCGCTGTGTGATATTAAGGAAAAGGTTACTTTCCAGGAACGCTATTTTCCAGGCCTAACTTCTGGTTCGTATATTGGTAAATCACTGCTTCCTCTTTGAATATGTACCGCTTTAATCCGTTCTTTCCCGACAGATTTTTAATTCGCCGAAGAACTTTCGACCTTAGAAGCTCAATTCATTGATTTTCACAATTAAAGAATCTAAAATACTCAATAATTTGAGTCACTTCTGAATTTAACTCGCTTAGAGCAAAAGAGTCGTTCACGGCTTCTCCGAGCTCTTCATCGCACTCTCCCAATGAAGAGTTCTGAAAAACTCCTTCGCCTCACATTAAATTACTTCGAATTTTACTTGCGTTTTCCAGAATATTCTTGTTCTTCATATAAAGTTCAAGTTACTTCAATTTCTTCCGCAATTCCTCAAATTTCCATACAACATTTGTTTTATTTTGCGCAAATCGTGACGATCCTCACTCTCATAGAACTGCTCAAACTTCTTCAAAGTTTTCGTGGAGGACCCGTTCAAGTATCTTTAAAGATATTTCTGAAAAAACTCCTCGACAATCGTAAGGAATTTTTTGGTGCTTTGCATGCATTTCGTGCCACATTGACTCACTATTCAAAAGTAGATTTTGTTTAGGGAATTAAGCAGCTTTATGATATTTTGAAGGGGCTTACCTGGATCCAGGAGGAAACTTTCCTGACCCGTCACGTAAGAGATTCTGATATAGCTAATTGTGTCGTTCAAGCTGTTTAAAATAATTTTGTCGAAATTTTAAGAATACATTTTCTGAACATAAAAACGCAATAGAGCGCAGAAAAATGTAAAGAATATAAAATTCTCAGTTTCAACAACTCATACATTGCAAATTCCTTGCAGGCCATTCAACAAGCGAAGCTTGGCAAGACCATTGAAAACATAATGTTTTGGACGGAAGAAAATATGAAGCGCTGCGACTCATTTCTTGAACAAATTAAAGTTTCTCGTGCATTAGAAGCTCTTACATGACGCACTATAAAAGCTTCCTTCCGGACCTAAACAGAGCTCTTTATGCATATCACGTAATTGATTCATTAGAAAGTTTTTTATTTATCTCTTTAATAATCTAATAAAGTTTGGTTTCAGATCAAAATCAACCATTTTGAAATCAAGTAAAATATTTTCAAAATGGTATAACCGGAAGTGCCTACCAGCTTCCTTACTTTAAATGGAATCTCACTTTTTTTGTAATTTTCAGATTTATCGTTAAATTTTAAGGCCAGTTTGTGTAAAGTGTCTTATGTCCAAAATTTGCAATTTCAGAGTTACACCATAAATTTTGAAAATTTTGACAGCTACAAGTTCCTAAGAAAATCGATATTGTGTACTAGCGGCTGAGAATTTTGATATCAGTGTTCTGAGGCTCAAAAAAGACCTAATAATTTATTCTTTGACTCGTTTTAACTTGAAAAAAGTCTTTGACCACCCCAAAACATGCTTCTGCAGTTGCAATAACTTCAAATCTCAACAGTTTACTTACTTCAAAGTAGGACACTCTGTTCAGAATTGGTCCAAGGAACGTTAATGATATTTAATACTGAATTAAATTCTAGACTGAAACATGCCTTAAAGTATGATTGATGATTACTCCAGCGTTATTCGATAACGATTTTCGAAAAAAATATTTTACAAAAAAATGTGGAAGGGATTTTTTATAATATTTGAATTGTACAGGGTGTACCGTTTCAGAAATCAAAAGTTTGATTTGCATGCCTTTTTTCTGACACCTATATTTTAACTAAAACGTGTTTAAATCGGTAGTTGTAACAGTACAGCTTATGTATAAAGCATTTTTCTAAAATCAAAAATAAAAGAGCGGTAAAGTGATGGTAATGGAACATTCAGTACAATTTGTTTACTAGTCGCCGAAAAAGTTTACTGTACTACAATAGTAATCTGCTTAATAATCAACAGATGTCGAAATAGTGCTAATATAATATTGGGGTTTATCTCTTTCTGGCTTTATGGGTATGAGAAAAACAGAAAACATTGTGGCCTCATGTAAAAGAGTAGAAATCATTACTCTAGGCACTGTCGTTATTAAAGAAAAATGTGGGGTTATTGTTATTTTAAGTCGTTTACTTTGTTATATTTTATTATTATACGTTATATATAAGTTAAAAACCTCAAAAATTCTAATTTTGTAAAATTTGTCAAGACCTAAAATGATTTGCAATAGCTTAAAAAACGTATTCTTCGTCAACTACCAACAAATCAGATTCATACCACGATTTACCAACTCGGCAGTCTTGAAGGGAAACCCACAACCCCTAGAAATTACCAGCCCTGTAGCATCCAAGAAAACCCCATCTGAGAATCAAGATTCATTTGTCATAAATACTCCAAAAACCTACGAAAACAACCATTCACAGTATCCTCCAAGTCTGGTCATTCGTTCTAAAGCACGAAACAAACCTTGTATCTCTCCTATTAAGCCTGTAACAGTAACCAAACAACTTATTACCGCTCAGGCCCATGAAAAAGGCCCTATTTTAGATAAATGTGGCAATGTTGTTTACACTAAGATGCATAATAATGATTTAAGAATCACTAAAATTATGTCTGACGTGAAAACTAATCAGAAAAAAAGTGGGTTGATGCTACTGGAAGGCAAAAGATTGATAAGGGAAGCTTTATTGACTGGTTGTGAAATGGAATATCTGCTTTTTTCACGTATGGATGAAGTAGATTATTTAAAACCATACTTCTTAAAATCTGGTCGCCTTTACAAGATACCTTATAGAGAGTTGCAAAGCTGGTCTAACCTGACAACTAGCCCAGGTGTTATGGGCATTTTTCAAATTCCAAAATCTGAAAGTTTTGTGTCCAAAAACCCATTACCATTGACCATCATCTGTGACAACATTCGAGAGCCCAGTAATTTAGGATCGATCGTAAGAATTTCCAGTGGCGTTGGTTGTGAGAAGTTAGTTTTAACCAAAGGTTGTACCAATGTTTGGGATGATAAAGTGCTGCGTAGTGCTTCTGGAGCCCATTTCAGGATCAAACTTTGTAAAGATATTTCTTGGAATAATATTAAATCAGAAGTATCTCCGGATTCTACAGTTTTTCTTGCTGATAATAATGTTTTAAGTAATTGTTCAAATGACAGTATTAAAGATTTAAAGGAACTCATTGAAAATATTCCTGTAATGCCATATTACACAGTAGACTTCAGGGGATTGCCCCACATAGTTTTGATAATTGGAGGTGAAACTGAAGGATTGAGTGTGGAGTCTTATAAATTAGCGATGGAATTCAAGGGGGCCAGATTAAACGTACCTATGAATAATGGGGTGGATAGTTTGAATAGTGCTATAGCTTTAGGGATTATAAGTTTTGAGTTTAAGAGGCAGATTTATAAAGGAACATTGTAAATTTGCTTGATAATTTTAAACTAATTTTGAAATTTTATTTTAAAAGTTAATTTTCTATGTTGTTTATTAGATGGGTGGACACAGAAGTTACTTGGAACTGATAAATCATTTGATTTTTTTTTAATAAAAATGTCATCAGAATATTGGTGTTATTACAATAAATCAAACATCCAAACTTTAGAAAATTATATTAACGAAAACGAGAGGTATGTTGCTTTCACCACACATTTTACTCTTAATTATTTGCGTTACATATTAAGCATGCCACACTTTCTATTTTGAGATGAATTAATTGTTGCAATAACAATAACAAAACGTTACATAACTGATTTGTTTCAAAATTTTTAAGTTTTTTTTTAATTTTGGTTATTTAATTTATATTAATTTTTTGTGTTGTTAAAAGATCTAAATGTTGATAACTCTGTGACTAATGTAAGATGAAATGGATACTATGCTTAAACATATTTAACGTACAGCGAAGAACTGTGAAATGACTAGCATAATATCGAATTTTATCAGCAGATAATTAGCTCTAATCTTGAAACACGTTAAAATTAAATAAAATAAAATTTTTACATATTACAATGACATCTATTGAGTATCTTTCATAATGCCTTTAACAAGTAGCAGTAATTCTCCAAGAATGATTTAACTAGAGCTACAGTAGATGGCGGCAAAATCCCTAAAATTGACCAGGATCGGCTTAAGCCCTACGTGATAAAAAGAATTTTTTTTAATTCGAACGAATGAATTGTGATTTGTATCTTACATTTAAATAATTCAACCTGCCGGGTTTTTTAATGATTACCCAGTTATTAACGTGGCATAATTTACAGCGTCATCTGTTCCTTTTTAAAATTTTTAATCAAAGTCAATTTTTCACTAGTCGTACAGCAGAAAGTTTTTATTTCTCAACCTAAACGTGTCTTTTATTTTCAACTTAACTCTCAGTAATGATCAAGCACGCAGTTAACTTTGAAGACACATACATCCAAGAAGATTTACTTGACCCATAAACCTTGACACCTTCAATAATTATTGTCCAATTCATTTACCACAAATAAATAACACAAAAAATTAGCATCCCCTAAGGCAGAAAGGCGACGTCACAATTATTCGTCCAAGTGTTGCAAAATTCCCCATAGTAATCACTCATCTAACAACAAACAAAGTCATCCTTGAATGAAGAAATTTGTTTGTTTAAGCCGTCTTTACACGTATGTGTCGCCACCAGGGACCCCTGAGTGAAGATGATAATTTGCGTATAAAAGCCACCGCAAGACTATTTTTGCCAAAGTATTCAGCTTTGGATTTATAGAATCATACAGCAACTAAAGAACTAAAATGGTGAAAGTGTGTTTCGTTTTTTTGGGGTTCGTGAGTTTGGTATTTGGAGCTCCTGCTGGGCAGGAACCTGTCCCTATTGTAGCTCAGGAGAGCGATTTGCAACCTGACGGTACTTTTAAGTGGTCGTTCGAGACTGGAGATGGCGTCAAACAAGAACAGACTGGACAACCCAAACAGGTATGTTTCCCTCTAAATGATTATTTTAAAACAAACTTATCTTTCACAACTTTGTATTTAAAAGACTCTTATTGCCTTGCAAAGCAGCCAAAGTTGTCAGACCAATAAACATAATTGTCACATTATTCAACTAAATAGTATAATTTGATTACAAATTCTTCATCTATAATCAATTAATAACTTATTGCAAAATCTCACATTATTATGTATTCAAACATCTTAACAAATGCGACGACAGATTTCATTGCGTCAAGAAGGTCATCCTCTTTTAATTAGACGTCATAGAACGTACTATTTAATTTTATTTAAGATCGAGCAGGAATCTCCGGTAGTGCTACAAGGTTCAGCTTCCTGGACCGACAGCGAAGGCAACCCCCATCAGCTCACTTATGTAGCCGACGAAAACGGGTACCAACCCCAAAGCGCCGACATCCCTCAAGCCCCTGAAATTCCTGCCGCCATTGCCAGAGCTCTAGAATATAATGCGGCTCATCCAGAACAAGATGCTCAAGAACCTGCCAAGCAATAGATCATAATTTTTCGAAATATAATTGTTATGTTTTTTTTTGAACATTTGGTAACGTGAAGTGATTATAATAAAAAAACATGTTAGACTGTGATGAAAGTTATTTTTGTTTCAATTAAACTCCAGACTTTATAGATTTTCATAAAGTGAATTTTGGAATCTTGATAGCATTGTGAAGGCAATTTGACCATTAATCAAACATCTCTTTTGAAATACAATCACGAAGAAAATATCGTTTAACTTTAATTAAATAACGATTTTCTGTGTTGATTTCGAGTTCTACTTCTGGGATATTCATTGTATAGAAATTCTACCCGTATTGGTTACTCTCTTTTTGACACGAGAATCAACGAAATTTTTTAAATTAACGTTACATCTCTTACGAAATAATAACCCAAAAAGCAATTGCACAAAAAATGCAGATAAAATTAATGGTATCAACAAGCTCTACCAGCCTGTGCCGAGCGGATTGATCTCCGTCTTTCAGTTTCCGAGATACGGATTACTTTTAATATTGATTTTCCCGATTTTTTTAAAGTACCTCGAAATGAAATCAAAACAATCACGAAGTCATGAAATAGTTAAGGCTGCAGTAAAACATTTTTAATATTCCTTTAAAACGAATAAAAAATTGTCTATGAATGTATATACAAATGTACTATAGCAGGTAATTATTTGGTTTGTTCTTCTAGTGCTGGGTGATCCGCGATCCATTCCAAAGCTCTGACGATAGCCTGAGGAATTTCAGGGGCCACTGGCAAGTCCGCGCTAGAAGGCTTGTATCCATTTTCATCAGCTACATAGGAGATCTGATGGGCACCTCCTTCTGGGTCGATCCATGAAGCCGATCCTTGTACAACCTCTCCAGCTTCTTCAGTGCCAACCTGCTTCAATTGACCCTGCTGGTTCTGGCTGGAACCATCTTCGCTTTGGTAGTTCCACTTAAAAGATCCATCTGGATTAATTTCCTGATTTTGTTGCAAAATCGGCACTGGCTCCGAAAAAGGGAGTACGGGTAAGGTGAGACTGACAGCCACGAAACCGTAAAGAATGAAGAGTTTAGCGAACATTTTTCACCAAATTAGATAACTAAGGAAGGATACCAAAAATTCCGCTATTTATACTTCGGATCGTTCTACATTAAATTAGTGATGCAGATTTCAAGGTGGTGGATGACCCAATTTTTCCATTGAATTTATGTACATCTCGTGAAATGATCCGAAATTGAGTAATCGAAAGTCATCGGGGGCTGGTTACGAATGTTAATTAGGTTGCAACTTCTTCATTATAATGGAATTATTTTTATATTCTAGGAGGCCATTTTCGGTTCTGTTAATAATTAGATTGTTATGTCGCAATTATTGTTAATTAAATTGCGTATTTCAATTTAATCCTCAAGTAGAGACTACTTTGAAAGTGTGAAGATAGAGGAAAAAGCATCTTCTGCACTAATCATAATGAGTGTTTTTGGATGGTCGTTCCACCAAGTTTTTCTAAAATTCTTGGACCTTTTGTGATCTAAGATAATCAAAGTTTTTCCATAAATTAAATTTTAATTCGCCGCGTTGTGGAAATATTTGATCACTTTCCAGAAACTCCCTGTATATTCATTAGAAAATTTTTGGCTTTCCGCTATCGCAGCCCAATGAAATTTGGTTTCAGGCTAGAGTCTACCATTCATAACCCATTTTTTTTTTAACGGCGGCACTTCTGGTTATACCGAAAGTTTACTAGCTATTAACTTCGTTATTTTAGGTGGAACCCCTTAATTTTATTATCATTTCCGGATTTATTAGTAGATTTTAAAGGCAATTTATGTAAAGTGTCTTATGTCTAACATTTACCATTTCCAAGTTATACAGGAAATTTTACAAATTTTGACAATTGCAAGATCCTACGGAAATAGGTATTGTGCGTTAATCTTTGCAATTTTACGGGTTAGTGTTCTGGGGCTCAAAAAAAACCTAATAAGCTACATTTTAATATATTTTAATTTGACAAAAAGTCTTCCACAACCACTGAAACACGACTTTGAAGTCACGTGACAAATCACTATAACTTGCTTACTTCAAATGCGGCACCCTGTTCAGAATCGGTCCGGGGAACCTTCATAATATTTGATACAGAATTAAAGTCTAGACTCGAAAATGCTTGAAAGTACAGGGTGTCGCATTTAAAATAAGCAAGTAATTGAGATTTGAAATTAGGCAACTTCGGATGGATGTTTCGAAAATTGCGGAAGACTTTTTGTTAAATTGAAATACGCCAACACGTAAAAAATTAGGCCCTCCTTGCGTTTCAGAAGAAGGATTCCAAAATTCGCAGAGGTTAGCACACAATACCGACTTCCATGGGGTCTTCCGGCTACCAAAATTTTCGGTGTAATTTGGAAATTGTAAATGTTAGACATAAGACACTCCACACATAAATTGGCTTTAAAATTTAACGAGAAATCCGACAATAACCTAAAACTAGAGGGTTCCATTTAAAGCAACGAAGTTAGTAACTACTCTCGGTAGAACCGGGAATGCCACCATTTTGAAAATATTTACTTGGATTTAAAATAATCGGTTTTAGTCTGAAACAAAGTTTCATTGAGCCACGATAATAGGAAGTCGAAAATTTACTAATGAACGTGGTGTAGGGCTAATCCTGTATACGATATTAAATTTTTTAATTAAGTGAAATATTAATGCATGCGACATAGCAAACATCCATTTTTTTAGGGTTTCAAAATTGAGACATTTTCGTAGCAAATATAAAAACCTCAATTATTTTCAGCGCCTTCAAAACTGACCAATGGGTATCCTGCGTGTAGATACTTAAGCAAAAACATCGCAAAAAAATGAGTCTTATTAAAAAATATGAGATGCTCACGATATTTTGGCAAAAGCTTGATATAATCTAAAAGGACGTATTAGGCTACATAACGCTCCTAATATACCGGATAGTTATAGTCAGTGTAATGGAGGTCAACGCATAGTTGTGCGCGGTTTTCGATTCATCCATACTGAGTCCGTCTCTGTTACTATACGAACTCAATCTTTCCCCAACATCTCGTCACTGATTCTCCTACTTATTCGATTATGAATATGTCTAAAAGATGAACCAGGAAATGGCCACTTTATGCAACAAATCTATTAGGTCTTAATATATTCGAATTACATTCTCGAGAGTTATAGCAGTGCCGAAATGCTGTAAATTTTTAAGAAATCGTAACAATAATCTACAATCCAAATGAACTTTTGCAACAATTCTCCCATCTATGTATATAAGCCCATTGAATCCGCCCAGCTTTAGCAGTTTATCACCAACATCTCAAACATGTTTTTAATGTACGGATTTCTTATGATTTCCTTTGCCGCCATGTGGGCCACCCAAGCCGCGCTTCAACCCCAACTACCAGTAGTACCCATACTCTATTCCAAGGCAGATATCAGCCCTGAAGGGTATTTTCAATGGAGCTACGAGTCTGGAGATGGCAGCAAACAGGAGCAATCGGGACATGAGATCGTTCCAGAAGGCGGTCAAGCCCTCCAAGGGTCAGCGGAGTGGGTTGACCCCGAAGGGGGAGTTCATCAATTGCGTTATGAAGCAGATGAGAGAGGATATTTGCCCAGTAGCGCAGATCTGCCCGTTGCACCTGCAGTGCCGGAGGCCATTTTAAAAGGGTTGCAGTGGAACGCTGCTCACCCGGAAGAAGAGACGGAGACGTGAAATGCTATTTGAATTGTTATTTGAAAGTTATTTTTATGATACAAAATTAAAAAATTATTTAGTATTTTGATGAGTTTGGTCAAAGTTCGTAAAAGAGAAAATGTATTTGAGAAGGAAATCTATATGGGTTTTGGAGATCCAAAGTCTCAAAACTTAACCTCCTAAAAAAATCAGAAAAAATTGCACGATTTTAGTCTCCGTCTGCATTGCTGCCACTAAAAAATTGAGTTTTTTACGGATATTTTCATAATAAGAACTAACTCTTAAGGTACCAAGGAAAATGGTTATAATCTTGTTGTAATTTTTTTAATCTAATACTAAGTACACAAAATTTCACTCTTCATCGGGATGTGCCTTCAGGTAATTCAACAGCCTCTTTGTATCCCATGTGTTAAGGGGCAAATCTTTACTATTCACCCTGGTACCTTCATTATCGGCAGTGTACGAATATTGATGTATTCCATTCTCCGGATCAGTCCACTCATACACACCAACAATATTAGTCCCGTCTTGAACCACTCCTTCCTGGGTTTGGCTGGAATCAGCAGTTTGATAACTCCATTTGAAAGGTTTGGGAGTGTTTTCCAGGGGTGAAGCCAGTTTGGGGCGTACTGTGAAAGAGGCAGCGACCATAAGGAGAGTGAAAAAAATCAAAGTTTTCAAGAACATCGTGGAAGATTTGACTGAAATTATGATGAATAATGGGTTTTTATACAGTTTTGTTACAATAATCATATGTACATAAATTGAGGAGATCAATGGTATTATTAGTAAAGGTCGTTTCGGATATTTATATTAAGAAATATTGTAATGATTTTGCGTGGGCTCTTATATTGGTTTCAGTGAAGATTATTTATGGTTCTACATTCTATTAATAGGTCTCAAATCCTCTTGGGATTAATAACGGAACCTTGACAATATGGTGAAGGAAACCGTCGTCTCAGTTTTGTCGAATTGGTGAAGAGCAATTAGGTGTTAAGTTTGCATTTCTCTAGAAACGGTCAGATGAAGAAATGTTATAATTGATGACTAAATGTTTTCAACTATTATTCTTCCTTATTTTAGTCTATAAAGGTCTCTGATACGCAATATTTGCAACAATAGAAGACCCTGTATTGTTAGATAGCAACTTTTCCTAGTCATTTAAAGCCTTTCCTCTTCGAATCACGGTGATTACATGTCTTTAATCTTGATAACGATTAACTGTACACTAACAGAGAGGTTTATCGTTGCAAAACCAATTAATTCGAAATTCATGTGCGGACAACCTTCACATTTGAGTCAAAGCAATACTTTCCGATCCGACGTCGCGCGAAGACGAATAAGCATAATTAGCGGCAAGATAAAAATAAAAACGACAAAATTCTCAGGGAATTTCTGCTCATTGTTTGGAAAATTCACGTAATAATCTTGTAAACTTGATGAATGTTCCGGTAATGATAACTCACGACCAAGAAGCCGATCGCAAATGAACCGTAATGAATGGTATGAGTTACGTCAAGTATTCAAGGCGATGACGGCTTTGAACTTTACATTATCATTATTATCCACTGTTCCCTAACGAAATCGCGCATTTTTCTTTGTTTTATTGCAAATGAGGATCGCCCACGCTGCGGTTGTTACACAACCCAAAGACTCTTCTTCTTGTGGTCTCGACCTTAAAGGCGCATTTCCCAACCATATTTATCACACTCGTTGGCTAAAGGTCGCATTTGAATTTGTTGATGGTATTTGGTTTTAACGCGACAATATTGTTTAATTTGTGATATTATTAGCATGAAAATTAACGAAATTTTGATTTATATTAAATGCTTTTCGCATTTTATGATGTCTGCCTTTAGAATATTATTTATAATTATGCGCACATCTTACAATAATAAATAGCAATTTAATAGTCTAGCACGTATTTTATGTTTTTAGTGGACAACAACACACAATATTTTGCGAAAATTACCATCTAAAAATTACAAAAATCTTGTAAATGTCTTAAGACCTAGAAATAAAGTTAATAACCACGCTAAAACGTCTTTCATGCTTCTGCTAACGTGTGATTTCTGCATTAATTAATTTTAATTAATACAGTAAATATTTTAAATTTAAATTTGGTTATAATCCTGACATTTTCAACCTCTACAAATGGCAGCTATTGGAGTTGACTTCTGGAACTAATAGTTTATCAATTTTATATGAACTTAGCCACAGGAGCACTGTTTAAAGTCTCGAAATACGCGCCAAAAAGTTTCGAAAGAAATTCGCGGAAGGTTAATTAGAAGCGTATTGCGACAGATGGCGCTTTCGCACCATTTCCTTCTTCCGCTCTTTAATAATAAGACTTAAAGCGGGACTTTAAAGAAATGTAGCGAAACGTCGTTAATTATGTTTGTTAGGGACTTTAAGTTGTTGGCTTTTGTTTTTTGTTGTTAATTTTGGCTTTGTCATGTATTTGTATTTTATTCCTTAAGTTAGGCCCATGTGCGGCGATACTTATTCGGAGAATACCATCTGGATGCCAGACCACATAGCCCATCAGGCCAAAACTAAGGGTACGTTTTGGCTTGGGAATATGCTATTACTCAAAGGAAGCTTTCTCGGTCGGGACTATTGCTGTGATGGTCAATTTGTTAAGCCTGCGATATTCCCAGAAAAGCGACTAGTATAGATATTCCCCAAATGGCCACGAGTTACGGGATCCGGCGTAGACATAGCCCATAAGGGTTCTTGGTGGTGGTGCGCCCTTGGTTGGAATTCCTCGGGATTAGTACTTAAGGGATAATCGAAGTAATTTTTAGCCTCTTCTTTTTCTCTTTTTCGTGTAGAAGCTGTGTCGGTGTCGGGATGTGATCAGAATCATAGTGTGTAACCCGCTCAATTAAGCATTCTCCCTCTTCCTACTTAGACCAAAACTCTTTCATTTTTTGATATAAGTGCAAATTAAATACAGTCCATTTTATGTAAAACAAAGTGTCGTCGTGGTTTCATTTATCGAAGGAATCCCTCAACAATGTTTATTTAAGCAACGTTATAGGCGATGATCCTCCTTTTGCTGACACTGCGCCCATTTCATCCGATACACAACTTTAAGTTTGATATTTTCTATGTTGCAATAGTTTTCGATAAATCTATGGGTGTTCAAACATGTCGAAAAATGTCAAATTATTAAAATTGACATAGTACCTTTATGTTATGAGGCTGTCGATCATTAGTATTGATCTGGCGAGAATGGATATAAAGATGATGATAAATACCCAGCTCTTTGAAACATACCATAATACATTTGACTCGTTTCATTCTTGGACCCTCCCTATTGGCCTTGTTTAAATAAACATTCAAACAAAGGTCTGATGGGGCTCGAGCATGTTGACAAATATCATTCAATTTGTGCATATGCTAAAGCTTCTCTTCGAATTCTTGTGCTTGCGGTTATTTATCTAACACGGAAACGTTTCTGAGAAGAGCAATACTAGGATCTCAAATTGCACTTAATTCATCACCTCTCCTGAATAACTTGTAAATTGCTATAAGCGTTATAACATTATGTAAATCACGATATTGTAGTAATGATAAAGCTAAAACGTTGTAGGGGCTTTTAATATATTACACTATTGAAATGTTTTATTGGTTGCTTAAGTTCTGAACTGCATATCCTCTAAAAAAACGTTATCTGTTCTCAATCTTGAAAATTTACCAAAACTAGTACGAAGTTTTAAGTGATCTATCAATTGCATTTATTGACACAAGGAGAGTTCTCACAACCATTGGGAATATCAGTCATTAAATACCACAATCCATAATTCGTTTATGTTGTTGGGTGGTAATCGTAAAAGGGAATTTAAAATCAATTAGAAAATCAACACTCAAAAGGATTTGAAACAATCTCGTTGATGATTAAGGAGAATTTGCTTATGATGGTCCCTAAACTTTAACCTTTACTCATGTCATTATTGGTTTAATTATTGATATCATGCTGCTACTCATGCAGTTGCATCGTGAAGTAGCATTATGCAATGTTTTTTAAAATAAAATTGTTATATATTTATTAATCGGCATTTAAAAGAAATGCCCGGGGGGGCATCGTGGGAATATACAGATGTGAAAGATTGAATAAACATGTGTTTATTCTTTTAACAGAATCGAAATTAAGAGATGATTACGATTAAAATAATGAAGAAGCCTATCACAGTTTGCATTTTTTCCATTGCATTCAACATAAATATGATAAAACGCAATATTTTAATTGTAATACTAATTTTTACAGATAGTTGGTAAACATATTATTTTTCCAATATTGCTTAAAATGACTTGTTGAGTGTATCATGCATTATATTTGTAAACTGACGTTGACTACGTATAAATTTACCTTCACATGGAATAATATTATAAATTACTTTTGATGCGGTGACAATGCAGCATGGCAAGTCGTAAAGTTCCCACCCACGCTCTGTCTTCGTTTAGTCAGTAGCACAAAATGGTTTTATCCACTTAACACACATTATTCCGCATATATGCCAAAATGTATCTCTATTTTAAGGTCCAGAGTGCAGAATTGTGCAAGGGGCAGTAATTTGCAATATTTAAACAATGGACCGTCATCGGCAGGAACGCTTCACGGGCAAGCCTCCCCTAGTTAGAAGCGCATTCCAAGAGATGGCGTTTTCGCGCTAGTTCCGCTGTTCGATAATAGTGCGTATGAGTTTTAATAGGTGACGCCACTAAATATCCGTTTGAAAAGTACTATTAACGTTGCATTCATTACTGTCAAGAGTCTTTTATGCCATATCTTTAACATCACTTTAATTGAAAATTATGTTTATTCAAATGACAATAGGTATATGTGATGTTCAAAATTTAACACTTTTTGATACTGTAGTAATTTATTTTACACCTAATTTAAAACTTACAAAACAGAGTGTCTTATTCAAAAGTCTTGGATTTCGTGATTTAATCTATATTTATTAACTTCCTACTTTTTATAAATTGAATTTTTCTTTTAAATTATATCTAGATTTTATCTAACATTAATTAATAGGTTTATACATTTCACTCTTTTTATCCTTATTCTTATTAGCTTCATCGTTTGTAATGGTGGAGAATAACTTAACAGAACTCCTAATTTGGCTGCAGTATTGTTTTCCTGAGGAACCAGACGGAACGACTCTCTTGCTTGGTTGTTCGGGTGAAAACATAACTTGACGACTTTTACGAGATATTAAAGTCAGAAGAGAATTTAAAAAGATTGCTGTGCCTTATGAATTTTAGATGGTTTTCGCTAGAGAAACATAGTTAAAAGGATCTGAAAATTTGCCAAAAAGCTTTAAACCAAGCAAGTTCCATCAGATGAGGATCGTGTGTTTTATCTAGGTTCCGCAGTTTGATAATAACTCAACTAAGATTTAATAGATAGAGCCACAAAGGCACGTTCATCTGAAATTCATCATCAAATTTATATTTACCATTGTCATGCATTGGCTCTCACATGAATATGAAACTTTTCCTGACACTGTGGGGCTTTATCCCATACCTAATTTATAACTTTTGATGCAGCGTTTTGTTAAATGTTTTCATATAAGGAATGATTTTTACATATTTTTATTATTATTTATGTTTCTTATAAGAGCTGAAACTACTATAGTTGGACAATAATTTTTGGCTGAGTATATGGATGATCTAATATAATCTAATCTATACAAATAGAGCTCGATATAGGTGGTTCTGCATAGTGGAAAATACACTTCGAAACCGGAGGTTTCTTAATTATTATCTTTTGTGTAGAATTGCCTTGAAAGCGGGCAATAGAGGCTAAGTCCGTAAAAATTAAAAAAAAAACTTACAATAAATTTTTATGGTGATGCTGTATTTGTAACCAAAAACTATGCCAAAGATATATTTTCGGGAGTTAATAATTGGATTTAAGTCGGGCAAAGAAGATGTAGGTGAACGCCCAAGGAGCTTTAACATAACTTCACCAAGAAGCAATAATTGACGTTCGCTCTTTGATTCTGACTTCCACTATTTAATAATTCAACTGAAACTTGGATCAGTGACGCCACTAAAAAAATTATTTTACACGAAAGATTAATCTACATTCACCATTGTCAAGAAACAGTTTTGTGTTATATTCAGAGTCCTATTGAGACTCTCAGACATCCAATTCTTTTTATCTTTATTATTGTGTATGATAATTAAAACACTGAAAAGTGGTAAATTTTCATTTAGATATTTTATAATTAACAATGCAAAAAACGTTTATATTATATTGTCATACACAGCTTAGCTGGATGATACTGACTAACTGAATACGGATGTTATGTGATATGTTATTCCTGGTAGTGCAGAATGTATTTGAGATATTGCAGAATCCTTCCGAGGGCGTCGATGATCAGCAAGGGGAACCATCCTGATGGATATCTTCGTTGTTGCCTTTTAAGGGAACTATAGATCCAATTTCACTTCTGAGTAGATCGGTATATAACCCTTACTGAATTACCTTTGTTTTGATATACTACAGTGGGCACATTTCTATTTAAAAATAAAAAGTTAGTAGGGGTAGCTGGATAGGAATAAAAAATTTGAACATCGAAAATAATGCAGTAAATGCGTTTTTTAAATAAAATTATATGCATTTAAACATTTTTTTAAATATCAGATTTATAAAAGTTATAAACGTGTTGCAATACTTTTTACATACGCGGTATATAAATTAATTTAATTTTCTGCCTGAATTAACAATCCTCGATTACCTAAAATGGACTTAATATGAATATAATCTATACTTTTGAAGGACAAAATATTTCGCTCATTTTGCATAAACTTCATTTAAATTAAGTAGCAAAACTTTAATATTATTTCTCAATTCGGTTTTGATGAGTTATTAGTGACATCAATTGTCAGCATTCTGCGGGAAATCTGTGAAAATCTGAACAAAAAGGTTGTTCACAAGGATGTTCTTCGGCATCTATCTTCAAAAAATAAGAAATGTGATTTATTGTTTTTATTTCACCTTAATTATAACAATTTACAATATGATATGGCAAGTTCAAGATCACACAGTCAGTGCAAGCACTTATCTCTTCTCCTGATTTTCTGATTGGGGATGAGCAGCAATCCACTCCAAAGCCCTTGCAATGGGTGCGGGTATCTTAGGCGACACAGGGATGTCAGATCCTTGAGGCTGGTACCCGTTCTCGTCTGCTACATAAACGAGCTCATGTTTGCCACCTTCGGGATCGCTCCATGCCGCAGCTCCCTGCAACACCTCAACAGTTCCATTTTCTGCAGGTTTGAGAACTCCCTGCTGATCTTGCTTCGTCCCATCCGCAGTTTCGAAACCCCACTGGAAGGTACCATTAGGCTGGACATCCGAACTTTGGGATAAAATGGACACCGGCTCGTTGGGAGGAGCTGAGTATGCGAAAGCTGCAAGGGCGAGGAAAGAGAATTTGAACAACATCTCGATCGAGTCTGAAGTGTTTTGGAGATCCGTGTAGTATTTATAGTATTTTCCTTTGTGGTCCCCTACTCGAAATATTTTGGTAACAATTAAACGATCTTCTAAATCAAATTTGACATCCTTGAGTATTATGATCGCGCTTCTGCGTCTTGTATAACACATATCGCAATGATACCACAAAGCGCGCCCACAACACTTATATCGTGTTAAAGCGCATTTCACCGCAAGAATATGCGGCTTCGTGTCATTATTTTTGTTTGAAAAGAGAGTCAATCGTGTGTCCTGAATTTCGTGAAAGTTATGTAATTTCTATTTATCTTCTTCTTCTCCTCGTTGCTGTCGTTATTCGGGGACCCAACGCGCCCATTCAGCTTTTGCACGATCGATTGGTACATTAGCGATCGGTTGCGTCAATGAGCGCCTTTATTTGATGGGTAAATAATTGACTCGGGTTAACAATGTGAAGACGTAACGTGCGTTTATGTTGTCTTTAATGTAGCACGCGAAACATAACAGAAATAGGTCAGCAAACTCGGAATTTCAGATGAAGAATTGGAGGTGTTTGAATCAAATATCATACTCTAGAAAAGTTCCTGATTTATCTAGGATAAACACACATTTCATCCTCAGAAATTGGGCAAACGCACTTGAATCCAGAGACTCGTTTGTTTCAGAAGAGCTTTGTCTAATTTCAAAATGGTTACGGTTCAATGAAAAATGTAACGCCACTGTTTTCGGCAAAAATTTGGTTCCCTGGAAACTTGTTCGCCACCTGCAATTTCCAAGAAACCATGACTGCATTAAGCAGGACTTGAAAGGAGCTTAAAAACTATAGAAAAATTGTACATATAACGCAATTCGTTTAAACATATTTCAAAACTCCCCATTGACTTCAATGAAATTAAAACCTCTTTAGCGATTGCTAGCTTAGGGCTTCATTATTATTATTTATTTTTATATTGCTCCCGTTTATCTACTTTTCCCAAATGACTTCTGGTTCCCCATTGAAAAGTTCTTTCAAAGTGATGTTAGTAATTCCCAGGAACGAAAATATGGTGAGGCCATCTAAGATTAATGATTGTCATTAATGCCAGAAGCAAACTCACCATGGTCGACTGGGCGAAAAATTTGATATTATTCGACATTTTATTACTGATTCTGCTTAACCGTCACCGAATATGGAAATGCAACAAGGCTTTAGGCAATGTATTAGACATATTATTATTTAATGTGTTTTAGTTAGTATATTAGTTGACCTCAAATGGCATTTAAAGACTCATTTGCTAATATGAGTATGTTTGTATCTCAAGAAAAACTTAATAAAATAAAACTCTCTAAAATAAGCTCTATGCAATGTGTCCGTACCTAGAGCTCAACTATGAGGACCTTGGTACTCTTAAAAGGTACGAGGTCGGTTAAATTAGGGCAAAGTTGCGCAATTTGGCATTACGAAATTTCGACTTTTCTCAACCATCATCGGCTTTGTTTATCTTTATGGTTAAGGTTCAATCATTCAGTTTGGTGCAAATATAGAACATCCCGTTTTTGCGAAGAGTGTCTTGAAAATCTCCAGAAACGAGCACCTTGTATATGTTTGTAGTATTTTCTTAGATATTTCTCAATCTGGTAGCGAAGTTTTAATCAATTTAAATAAAAATATATAATTTTTGATAATTTTAATGTTGATTCCGCTCACATTAGCAATTTCTTTCTCTCTCCGGCACACGCCGTTTCTCTCTCTTTCTCTCTCTTTTTCTCTCTCTTTTTCTCTCTTTCTCTCTCTCTATTTTTCGTCATGTACAAGCGATTAGTGAGCAATTAACATTTATGCAATGTGTCCAAAAAGAAAAATTAACATTCCGCAACAAATGCCAAATAATAATACATTTGATAAATACACCCAAGTGCCCTTGGCCAGGAGAAATGCGTCGATGAAGATGCATTTGGTCTAAGACTGTATGAAGTAGGTGGTACCTACAATCAACAGCTTCATTGCTCAACATATACAGAGTGCGAAAAACAGACCACTAAAGGTTACTCGACATGATTAATGATAGAAATAAGTTTTGAGCAATGTATTTGGTGATTTATTCCATTTTTTTAGTTCTATTTTTGTAGGTGCTTAAACCCCACCTCCATGAACCCAATTCTCAGGCAACAGTTTTTCTGGGTCAATGATCATAGCTCACCCCGTAGAACGCATGATGTATTAACAAATCACACCAAGTAGGTACGTAGTACAAAGGTAGAGGGGAGTACCGTACAAATTACAAATAATAATAATCATATAAAAGCGCATCTGCTCTTGTAAGATAATCAGTACCGAGCAATTGCATTTATACGCCATCGAGAAAATGTTTGTTTCTTGTCGCAAATCCGCGGTCATACTAGCTTGTGTCGTGGTGGTGCTCGTACGGGGTGCTCCGCAACAACCCACCAAGGAACCCGTGCCCATCATCTCCCAGGAGAGCGACATCCAGCCAGATGGAACCTTTAAATGGTCGTTCGAAGCTGGAGACGGCACCAAAGCCGAACAAAACGGACAACCCAAACAGGTACTGTTTTCCTTGTAATATTTACCATACAGAGACAATAAGAGTTATTGCAGATTGAGAAGGAAACCCCAGTGGTGATGCAAGGGGCAGCTTCGTGGACCGACAACGAGGGAGGTCAGCACCAGCTGACCTACACAGCAGATGAGAACGGATATCAACCTCAAAGTCCAGATATTCCAGTGGCTCCTGAAATTCCCGCTGCCATCCAAAGGGCGTTGGAGTATAATGCCGCTCATCCCGAACAAGACAACGAACAGTAGATTTGCGATTTTTCAAATACTCTCGTATGTATGATATTATATAAAGGCTGTTTATTATTGTGAATGTGTTATGTTTAATATGTTTTTTACTGACTTTGTGTTTTGTTATAATGTGATTTAGCATATGGCGAATAAAGGCTTCTTTGATAAATTTTTGATCGTGTTTTTCGACCTACGAAAGTGCTCAACTTGATTTAGTGAGATTTTAGTCTAACATTCTTTTATTTTGCGGTCAATAAATATTTCAAGGGAGATCTTAAACATTCTCAAACTCGAACACTGAATGCTATCAAATGGTTTAGGTGACTTTGTGATCAGACGGCTCTATATTGGACTTATTAGAAGGTAAAGTGGCTAAACAACTTAATTATCAAGTAATTGAAGTTCTCGGATTATTAATTTACTGAATTATCAGGGAAATTAATAGCAAAAACAACATTAAAACACTCATAATCCATTCAAAAAGATCCATTACAACTTTGGAGCAATTTAATAAAAAGCGCGTTCCGGTAGATGGCGCCCTTCATCTTGTTGCAAAATCTGCAGTGAAACTCGATACACGGCCAGTGTAAGACTCTGGAAAGAAATTACATATGCCATTGTCAAGAAATATTATTGTGATTTCTATATGAATTAGTAAAGAGTAATTTAGAAAAGTCTCCTAAGGCCACAATCGTTGTCATATAGATAGCCAACTTATACTATATAAAAGAAAGCAACATATTTTAACTACGGCTACCAATTAAATTTATATATTTTCACTCCATTCGCAAATATTGCAAGGAATAATAGACAGGAATATTGAACCTATTTGTGAGGTACTTTAGATTAGTTAAAGTTCAAATTGACTTTACTGCAGTTGTGTTTGACACGTCGTTCATTCACCAGGCGAAACACTCCAATTCTTCAGACTTCATTTCTCCAAGATCTTCAAATTTCATATGAGGTTTAATAGTCAGAACGTTTAGAAATAAAAAGGACATAACCTTTTGTGTGAGAAATAAACTCTATTTAAAAACAGTGTTTTATTATTAATTTTAAATTAATATATTACTATTAAATTTATCTATCACTTATGCAAATATGATTTTCAAGTTCTAATTTCGAAAACTCTGCGAAATATACGGATTAATTTTCTTTCCTACGTCTTTGCTGTGACTTCAAAATCTCAGAAAATTTTAAAAAATTAGACTTGATGAAGAGCATCAGAATACTTTCGTTTCTTACTTGTGGCGTCAGCTACAAATCATGGAACGCATTAGCATCTAAGCATATGCAGATTTGTTTTGTAGTTGAGTACTTAATTTCGCTATTCAAACCTAGATAGCGCAACGAAAAAAATTACAAATCTTCGCAAATGAAAGTCCTACTTACCGTAGTCACGTATATGGGGTGTTCAATTAACAATTCCTCTAACTTCTATGAGTTTATTTCCGATTTACTTAAATAAATTATAATTATATATATTTCGAGTAGGCATTTGGATACCTACTTCAGTACTAAATATTATCCAAATTGTAGCAATTTGACTTTTTTCGCCAAAAATGTTCCTGATGTATATAGCCTTTGATATTTTTCGAACCCAAAAATCAAAATTGTCCGATCCGAGTGTCGAGCGTAGTATATCAATGCTGTACCACACGACTACTACGGAGCCAAATCTCTTTGAAATTGGAATAACTCAATTTTCACTTTTTTTCCGAAAATCGTCATGTCTAAGCGACAAGTTTTTTAATTACCAAATTTTCATAAAAATTGTATGAATTTCCATCCGAGAAATTTCAGTTACATTCTGTATTTAAAATTTTGAATAGTGCAAAAAAATGTATTTATGTATGATTGTGATCAGTTTTGGTACTATAACTTTGCATAGAATTGTTATATAATATAAAAAATATAAAGTCTCTGTTTTTTAGTAATAAGTCTTTATATGTGAAAATTTTGAGCCTAAAAATGGCGAGTGCGGCGATTACTGCGCTCTCTGTTATTTGATAGTTCTACTGTTAGTTACCTTGAATTAGCAAATATAATGGATTCTAATCTGCTTTGGCGAATGTTAGAACTGGTCTCAACAGATCGCCCTTATTACTAAACTGATGAATATCAAAACTGCCCCTCTTAATTTTTTTTATAAACTGCTCTTCAGTTGAAACGTTTCAAATTTTCCCATCTCGCCTATTTTAAAAGGAAAGATTTAACTATAGAGTCAATTTCTTTTACAGATTTGTATAAAAGCTTAGTGATTGAGAAATTAATGGCGTAAATAAAAATTTTGTGTAAAAAAAATAATTAAAAATTTAGTTACTCCAATTTGTACGAGATTGGATTCCGCAAAACTCATAGGACATAGTTTTGATATACCATGATCAAAAGTCGAATCGAACAACTTTCATTTTTGAGTCCGAAAAATATCAAAGGCACATCAGGAAAATTATTTACCTAAAAAGTCGAAGTTGTCCAATTCATGTTTTGTCTGCGTCATATCAAAGCTGTATCGTATTGTTACTACGGAACCAAATCTCGTTTAAATCAAAGCACTTTACTTATTTTTTTTTAGATAAAATTGTGGCGTGGCCATTAATTTTACGTAGAACAAATTTTGAAATTTAGTAGATAGATTATGAAAATTTTTTCCAGTAAAATTTTCTTTAAGAAATTTAGCGTAGATAAAGATTTTATACTAAAGGAAATAAGTGAAAATTGAATGCTCCGATTTCAATAATAATTGGTTCCGCAGTAGCTGTACGATGCAACACTGATATGCCATGATTAAATTCAAATCAGACACTATGATTTTTTAGTTCAAAAATTTTTATGAAGTGTAGCCTTTGATATTTTTCGAACTAAAGAATCGAAGTTGTTCGATTCGAATTTTGACCGTAGCATATCAAAGCTTTATCCTATAGCTACTACGGAACCAAATTTCGTAGAAATCGTATAATTCAATTTTCACTTTTTTTTTACCCAAAATTATCATGTACACCACTAGTTTTTCAATAAACAAAGTTATGAAGTTATATTATTTC
This sequence comes from Euwallacea fornicatus, assembly GCF_040115645.1. Classification (NCBI taxonomy): domain Eukaryota; kingdom Metazoa; phylum Arthropoda; class Insecta; order Coleoptera; family Curculionidae; genus Euwallacea; species Euwallacea fornicatus. The sequence goes on along the minus strand of NC_089542.1, from coordinate 5,272,751 downwards.
TGTGTTTCCAAACAGCACTTAGAGATTTGTCATAGATTCATAGTTTATGGAGCACTTATCTCGAATGAACCTCAACAGGTAATTCCTTGCCCGAAAGGTGGCGCTTTAGATCGATATTTAAGTTAAAATTTTAAAGGCCTTTAACACTTTTTATAACTTTTCAAACAAACTGGCACATTTCAAATAAAAACAAATATATAGTAAAATAATAATATAGTTTATAAAACATCTTTTATAAAAAATATTAACTATATCTTATAATATAATATACCCGTATTCATGGAACAGGCAAAGACACTGGACAGCAAACTCCGGCAATCGTGCTAGCAACAATTATTTATTTAGAACCTCAACTTTTATCCATATGTAACCAAACGTACCTTTGCTGCAATTCGCAGAAATATTTCTTATACGTAACCAGATCTGTTAACTTCGGATGAATCTGAGGACACTGATCCAGCAAAGTACAATTTCCTGAGGAGTTATCGATACTATTATGGCACTCAGGTTGAACGGTTATAGTTTCTCCCACTCCCAAGGAGTAAATCACTGTAAACGAATATATGAAATGTACAAACATGTTGCAAACAAAAATGATTTATAGAACCTACCGGATTCTAAAGTCAGAGTACCATTTGGAATCAGTATCTGTTGGAGCCATGGAATCGACGATGGAAGTGTTACTGATGTCGAAGTTGATTCAGTATCAGCAACATCAGTAGTAACAGACGTTGTGTAAACTATACCACCTGAAATTTGCACCTTAAGTATCTTGTGTATTACACGTATTTTCACTAAATAAGAATAATGTCAACACCCAAATTTTCAAAACAATTAATAGGTATTTGATTATTAACATCAGTGGTTTAGTGTTTAAAATATAAAGTTGATTAGTGTAGGTCAGTTACATCACCAGTTAAATTTGTTCAAGGTTAACACAGTGCAAAGTGAATTAAGATTCGGAAATACAAGAGGAGCTGTTCGAAATACAACGTCCGAAAAATAGATTTTTGCTACTGAAATTGAGATATTTCTATCGTCGCGTGCTAAAATTCTAGCGATATTAGTCCAATTTAATCAAAGACCTTCCATTTAATATAGTGAAAACTATGCCCGTTTGGATCCTACTTAAAAGTTGAACCAACGGCTCAAAAATTTCGTAAGGCATACAAATCATCTATCTTTTTCTCTAGTGAAGACTCTGTAGTAGAAAAACTACCATTTTCCCCTGATGGAGAAACCTCCCTAGGAAGATTAAACGAAATCACCCGGAGGACCGGAGCCAAAATCTAACACATATCAAATTTATCAAATGTGAATAAGAAGCGAACTTTTTCACATTTTACGATAAAAATCCAGCAAACACCGCGGGATTTCCACAAAATGCGTTAAAATGATTTTCCATAATTTAGATAGTGTTAGTGACCTACCAAATCCCTTAATATCGTGGCTATTATTAATTACGCTGTGTGTATATTAAATTTGGTCTGGTTCCTCAGGCAACACTATACCTTTCGTTCGTCTACCCTAAACGTACATTTAGTCCTTCCATGAGAACGAATAGAGTGAGTGACATTAATCTTTGAACAACACAAAGTATGTCTTTCAAAGACCTATATCTCGATAATTATTTGATATATTGGGTTATTTTCATTTTTAAATTAGGGAGACAATATCGAAGTCTAAATCCTCAAAATGTGAGCAAAATCAATTCTTTGGATTCGAATTTATTGAAAATTATGTGAAATTGGAGCAAAATGATACGTTACATTAATCTGTGAACACACTCACAAGGCTAGGGCTCACACGTAAGCCATTCAATTCTACGTGTCATAACTTGTTTCTGCTGATACAACTAGAAAGATTTAGTCGGGAATCATTGAAATTTTTATCGAAGTTCAGAAAGGTTTTAATACAAGTTCAGTGATGTCGCGTAAAGGCCAACATACCTCCCTTGCCGTACGTAAACTTGTAATTTCTAAATACAATAAAGGTTTATCGGGTGGTCAAATATCAAAATTATTAAATGTTAGACGAACAACCGTTTATGCAATCATACGTCGCTTCAAAATGGAAAATCGCATCGAATCAATCCCTCAGAAAGGTCAACCGAAAAAATTGACTGAAGTCGATAAACGTTGGATGAAGAGGGAAATAGAAAAAAATCCGAAAATAAATGCACCCAAATTAACTACAGAGTTATCACAAAGAAAAGGAGTGACAATTTCAACCGCAATTATTCGTAGAGCGATAAAAGAGATGGGGTACTTTTCGGGTACTGCTCGAAGGAAACCCTACATTAGTGCAGTGAATAAGGAAAAGCGGCTAAACTTTGCAAAAAAACATCAGTTTGAGTCGGAAACTTTCTGGCGTGATGTGATTTTTACTGATGAATCGAAATTTAACCTGTTTAGAAGTGATGGGAAAGTAAAAGTATGGCGCAAACCCAATACAGCCCTAGACAGTAAAAACTTGACTGCATCAGTAAAACATGGTGGTGGTAACATTAAGGTTTGGGGATGTTTTGCCGCAACTGCGGTAGGAGCATTGCACTTTATTACAGGGAATATGGATGCTGCAATGTACATTGATATTTTGAAAAGAATCTACGACCCAGTGCAGAAAAATTGGGGATCCCGGACAGATTTCGATTCTACCAGGATAATGACCCCAAGCATAAAGCCTACCACCGTACGCGAGAATGGCTCTTATACAACTGTCCAAAAGTTATCAAGACACCGCCCCAGTCCCCAAACCTTAATCCCATTGAGCTCTTGTGGGATTATTTGGACAAAAAAGTTCGTGAGAGGCCGGTTTCAAATTTGAAAGAACTACAAGAGCATCTAAAAAAGGAATGGGAAAAAATATCGCTTAGTTACTTAGAACAATTGGTTTCATCTATGCCACGAAGATTAAGAGCAGTTATAGACGCCAAAGGTGGTCACACCAAATATTAAATTAAAAATTATTAAGTAACCAAAAGGATATTTGCCATAATTTCGGAAGTGTTCAGAGATTAATGTAACATGTTATGTTTGTATGTTTTGAGTTTTTGCTAAACAAGACTGTTTTTAAGTTATTTATTCCTGGTTTTTGTGTTATATTTATGTTGATAAGGTTCCTAGTTTTAATTAAAAAATAATATATCTATAATAAATATTTTTTTTCTCTTCTTTCTCGGTGTATTTCTGTTACAAACGTGAGTGTTCAAAGATTAATGTCACTCACTGTATATGGCGTAGTGCTCATTAAAGGGAACGTGCACTGTTGCCGTGCGAAGGAAGTGAGGAGTTAAGAGAACCAATCACACTTCACTATGTTTTTGCCCTTAGTGGGTACAAGCAAAAGGAAATGAAACGTTGGATAAGTGCGAGGGAGACAGATAACCGTTTCCCTCTCCATTGTCAACGATCGGCTAGCATCGTTTATTCACAGTAGTACGCCTTACTCTGAGCAGGGGTGTAGTTCTACATTATTTGGCAGAACGCAAGTTGCGTGAATACACGCAAATTTTAATGCGTTCTTCAAGAACAAATTCCATGATAAATTTTAATGTAGCCTTACAAATACTACAACAAAAATGGTATTTTTAGAACGCATCAATTGAAAAACAAGACCTTTTTTAACCCGAGAACGGATCAAGGCATATTGCGTGCCAGTCAACGACTGTATCCTGTCTCCCTCACACTTATCAATCAGCTAATTGCCTCTTGCTTGCACTCACTAATACTCCATGTGCATAGCCGCGAGAAAAGTACTGCATACATCCCCATAATTGATTTTTTTCTGAAATCAATCATAAAATCATAGGGGTCCGAGGAACTGTTAAATGTGCATGTTGACATTTGGTTTAGCCGTTTTCGCGGTATTTGCATTGAAAAATCGGAATGACATCGTTTTTCCAAATGGCAGTTTCATGAATGAAAAAAATGGACCGAACGTCGCTAGGAACTATTACTTATTCGACTGCTACATTTTCTTCATTTTATCCGCAGATTACAAAAATTGAAAATTAAAAATGGAATCAGGGAGAACTGGCATGTGGGGATGTTTGCGCTGATACTGCGCTTGCAGTTGAGCAACATCATTGTTGTTATTTTTTTTAATACTTTTCTTCTTCTGTATAACCCATATTCGGAATAGAATGAGGGAATATTTACAGCCGAATAAATAATCAGTTTCAATGTCGATCGGTCCATTTGTTATTAATCGCAATTAATTTTGGAAAAACGATATAATCCAGATTTCTAAATATCAAATATCGCTAAAATGGCTACAACAAATGTCAACATGTTATGTACATTCTTTAAATCAGAAAATAAAGTGTATTCAATTAAAAAAATTTATACATGGTGCTTCATTGTACGTTTACCGATTGCGCATCCTTTTTCAACTTTGCAATATTCATTTGAAGTTACGAAAATATTACGTTTATAAACTCTACACCTTTTGTAATTTAACGTTTCTTTTTCTTATCATAAAAGCGGTTGGCTCTGTCTAAATATACGGACCAAACCTGTACGTTCGATAATTGCGCATGCGTAAGTAATATTTCCAGATTGAGTCAACGAAATTACAAAGTAACTTAATGAATTCCATTTATAATTTACTCTCAAACTGAATGCGTTATGTAATATAGCTATGAAACTATATGCACATTTTAAAAATATTTAGAGACCTACAGGGCCGTTCAGAAAAGTGCGGCTTTCAAAAGTAACATTTTTACAATGGTACATCTTGTATTTGAGTACCCGATTGTATTGCAATCATAATTCTAAACCTTTTTTATATACTGTTGAATATACCCATCTTTCATGGTTTAGGAGATATCGACACTTTTCTCGATAAATTGTGATTTTAGCACTTGAACTGACTCATAGCATCTTTAACTTTTACGGCACGAGGTTTTTTTAGTGATAACTTTTTGCTAAAATGTCCTTGAACTTAACTGATCTTATAACTTTTAAGATTTACACGGTCAAATTTCTTTAATTAAAATTCACCCTTAATTGTTCAAAATTACGTTAAAAAATTACTTTCTAGTTCTTCTTCGACATAAGAATCTTCAACATCCTGGTTGAGGGAACTTTGATGAACTGAACCTCTCCCTGCAAACATAAACACATACACGAAACAGAATTTAATTGAAAAATTAATAAACGATGTTTTTCAAAGTTATTTAAAACTGAAACGAAGGTTAAAATCTCATGATTGTGTACTCCAACACTACAGGGTGGCCCACCAAAACTTTCTGCTTCAGCGAGGGTGACTTACGCTCTAAAATTGTTAAATGGAAAGGAGTATCATGTGATACATCATTTTAAAGGACATTCAATTACCTTTTTAATGATATCTTATTGTTTAATTTTGGAGCATCAATTCTTGAGAAATTGAGATTTAAAAGCGATTTTATTGATTTCATTTACCAATTATTTCAATTTATTAATGTTCAACATTTCAATTCAAACCACTGACCCCCCTACAGTAGCAGAGACATTGTTTAACCTGCTCTGTGACATTGTTGAACATTTCTGGAATCAAAAGATTACATTGGTGTGCAATAAATTGCCGCAAGTCTTCAAGTGATCAGGGTTGTGTCGCATAAATTTTTGACTTCAAATGGCCCCATAATCAAAAAGTCCAACGCAGATAAATCTGGGAAATGTGCAAGTAATTCAGTAGCTCGTCTTCTTCCCAACTATCTTTGAGGAAATCTTTCGTTTAAAAACTACCTTACAGGAGCCTCGTAATGCAGAAGAAACCCATCTTGTTGAAGAACGATGTTTTACGGCACGGTGACGATTATCTATGTTAATGCTGGGTCAATGGCATTTTCTAATAAATTCAAATGGATTTCTTCGTTCATATTTCGAGGTCAAAAGAATGGAGACATGACTTCCAAAAATTTCTAGCCAAATGTTTAGTTTTTTTGGATGATCTGTGCGAACTCTACGAAAATCTTGGAATGTTGGACGACCATGAATGGCAGTCAACTTCTTCATTTAATAAAAAGGAACACTCATCAGAAAAACAAATGTTATAAATATATTTTTAACTGCTAATAATTCGTTGACTAATATTCTCACGAAACTCCAAACATTATCGTTATCATCTTCTTTTAGCTCCTGGACTAACTTAATTTTCTAAGGGGAAAATTCTTATGGCTTTAAGACCCTTTGGATGCCGCTCGCCGAATAGCTGATATACAGTATTGGCTGTAATTATTGCAACTTTTAAAATGAATTTATATTTTTATTTAAATCGAAGGGGCAAATGGGCCCCCTGTACATACAGTGACTCCCTAAAATATTTGAACACTTACACTTACAATCTCCTTTTGTGTATAATAATAATACAAATAAACAATTAGGAAACGGGACTTTGGTATACGTTTGGTATTAGGTTTGACTTACTAATAATGCAAAAATATATTTAATATTAACTGAAAATATAAAAAAATCAAAAAAAGTATAAAGAACAACACATTATGGGTATTAGAAACATTTTCAAACACTGAAGTTTCGAACACGTTAATAAACAATAAACAAACGAGGAAGAAATATTAATATTTTGTATGCTCTCCATGATTGTCTATAACGGCTCGAAACCGTTTAAGCATAGACAAAACAATTTTTTTAATTAAATTTAGGTCAATTTTCGGTAACTCCTCCATTAAAACTTTTTTTAGCAAATTTTTATTTGTTATTGATCCAACTGTTGCCATAGATTCTCAACTGGATTAAAATCCAGAGAATGAACTGAGGTTTTTAGAACTTTTGGACAGTTGTAGAGCATCCGTTCTTTAACAATCATTGCGTTGTGTTTGGAATCATCATCTTGTTAATACTTAAAACTCCCTTGAATTTCCATATCAGTGGCACTTTTTAACAAATTATTTTTTGAGACGTTTAAATAAACAATTTTGTCCATTGTTCCATAAATGAACACTAATTCCTCAACTCCTTTGGCCGAAATGCAGTCCCAGACCATTACTGACCGGCCGCCGCATTTCACAGTAAAAAGTGAATTGCTTGTTTTCAGTTCTTCGTTGGGTCTCATCTATATCATTTGTTGGCCATCGAACCTAAATATGTTGAATTGTGACTCATCAGCTAAAATTACGTCTTTCCAATAGTTTTCCGGTTTTAAAATCACATCCGAAGCAAATTATTTTCTAAATGTTCTTATTTTTGGTATTAAATCATGTTTTTTTTTTCTGAATACCCGACCATTGAAACCATTTGCTCTCATACGTCTTCATATAGTTTCTGGAGATACTTTTTGCCAATTTCATTTTCCAGAGTTGCTTTGAGTTTAAATGCACTAATTCTGTGATTTTCCTCAATAGTCTTCATGATGTATCGCTCTTCTCGAGCGTTCATTAGTTTTGGCCAGTTTGTTTGATGGAAAGGATTCCGTCTTCGACTTTGTACTGACGAATAATGTCTGCAACTGTGCTTTTGCTCAAATGAACTTTTTCGCCAATTGTTCTGTAGGATAACCTCTCCTCAAAGTTGAAAATAACCAACTGCCGTAAATCAAAGGTGATATTTGCCTTATTTTCGCCTCTACCCATTTTTGCCCCTCAAAAATACATACGAGAATTAGCGGCAATCTTAATAAGTACCATGGAACACTGTTAAAATATTAAATCCAACACAAGACACGTTCTTATGGGCAAAACTACGATCTAGTAAAAATGTCCGAATATTTTTGAGATCCCAAAAACGACCTGTTTGTTAAAATATTTCAGTTTTTCTATATTTTGATACTGAATTATAAATATATTTTTGCGTTGTAAGTAAGCAGAAACTGATACCAAACATATACCGAAGTTTCGTTACGTAATTATTAATTTTTATTATTCCTTTACACAAAAGAAGATTGTAAGTGAAGTACCCAAATATTTTAGAGAGTCACTGTACATACTCTATTGACCTACCTTTACTTATCAGAGAAAAAGAATGTATTATCTCTTCTTATACTCACTAATATAAACAATTTGTATTTCTGTGCTGCCAAAATTGTTGCAACTATTTATTTTTTTCGTGTTTTTTTTATAAAAACTTTTGCTTCTCAGTACTTGTATTCAATTCGATTATCATTCAATAAATTTCCGTCATGGCTCGAAGTAAAACACACAGTGGTGACGTGTTAAAACCAGAGCGATTAATTTTTATAAAAATGGTCTAAGGCAAATCGAAATAACCAGAAATCAACGATTTCATAACTGGGCAGTGTGGAGAATCATCAAACAATTTGTTCGTACTGGTAGTACAATACCATTAAAAAATACTGGTAGATCGAGAAAGTCCTCCAGTCAATTGGACCGAAAGATTTTAAATATTGCGAAAAGAAGTCCTTTCCTACCTTCAACGAAAATCCTTGGTAAAATCGACCAAGCAGGAACACCTAGTCTTTCAAGTCGAACGATAAGGCGAAGACAGTGAAAATAGTTATAGACCTGCCAAAAAGCCTTTGCTTAAATCACATTCATTGGGCACCAAATGTCTGTAAAAAGGGTCGTTTTTAGTGACGAGTCTAAGTTCAATTTATTTACAAGTGATGGTACGATTCACATGAGACGACCTAAAGAGATTAAATCCCAAATACGCTTGTCCTGCTATGAAACATGACGGAGGATGTTCAATGGTGTGGGGGTGCTTTTCGTCATTCGGTATGGGTCCTCTACATAGAATTGGAAAAAAGACGGACAAGTTTATATGCGGAGACAGTTTGAGGAACGTTTTAGAACACCATACATGATGAGGTCATGCCGCTTAAATGAACTTTTCAACACGTTAACGATACAAAGCATCTTTCCAAGTTGGTCAAAGAGAGGGGTTAGAACTGCAAAAAATACCCATTCCATAATCCTGATCTCAATCCAATTGAGAACTTATAGGAAATCACGGACTGGAAAATTCCGAATCGAAAACGTAAAAACGCCACGGAATTCATCGAATTACTATCAAAAGCTTGGTCAGAAATGGGTCCAGCTATAACTGAGAAATTAATTAATTCTATGTCGAATAAAATAGCATATGCAGTGAGGACTAAAGGATATTACATTAAATATTAAAAATGTGTTTTATTTTTCATTGTTATAGTTGATTATTATTGCAAAACAATTTAGTTCCAATAATTTTGGCCAACATTTGTTTATACCAGTGATTATAAGAAGAGATAATACATTAGTTTTCTCTGATAAGTAAAAGTAGTTCAATGAGAGATATATATATACAGGGTTGCTCATTAGTGCGTCAAAGTGCGATATCTCAGTAAATATAAGTCTTGGAAGGAAATTTGTCTTAGTAAAGTTTTTGGGGAATAAAAAGCACGTATTTTTAAATTATTTTCAAATGTACAGGGTCTGTCATAAAAGTTCATAAGGGTTCCATTTAAAAAAACATAATTTGGTACTACCACACTTTTATGACAGACCCTGTACATTTGAAAATAATTTAAAAATACGTGCTTTTTATTACCCAAAAACTTTACTAAGACAAATTTCCTTCCAAGACTTATATTTACTGAGACATCGCACTTTGACGCACTAATAAGCAACCCTGTATACAGGGTGTCCCGAAATTAAAGCACCATATTTAAACAACGTAAATTAGGTCAAAAAATAACACCAAAACTTTAAATAAAACAATGTCGGAAAATGCTTCCTTAATGAGGTATGCCTCTTTAAAGACGTAACTCTGATGATGGTAATTTTGAAATATTTCCAAAACGGTGCAAGATAACTTTATGAAATTTGGTACGATTTTATACCTTATAAGCCTCAATTGACTGATGTGGCTGAATGGAAATTATTTCGTCAGAGGCGTGCTGCACGGGTAGTGTCGGGGTTAAAAAATGCTAGATTTTTTTTATGTGCCCCATTTTTTAGTTGCTGATGCAAAATTATGAAACCATATACGCTTCCAGAAAAAAAAGACACTCTTGGTTCACGATGCTAGGACGCTTCGTTTTCGAATAAAATGAATTTAAACATTACAATGCATGACAAATACAAATGATGCTTAAAGCGATATTTTATTAAACACATCAAAACGATTAAACAATAATAAAAAACGAACAAGAAATTTAAATGACGCACTTTCAAAGTAAGTTTTCAAATAAGTTTCCGTTTTGTTGGATACACAGTCTAGATCGTTTTTTTATGCTCTGGGAGGCACGGGAAATTTGAAACGTATTTTCTTTTATTTGATTAGCAGCTAAGTTGATTCTATCCAACAGTTCTTCCCTCGTGTTTATTTCTGTGGCATAGATTATGCTACACATAAAGCCCCAAAAAAAATAATCCAGGGGATTAAGGTCAGGTGATCGAGGGGGCCAGGTTATTGGACTACCTCTTCCTATCCACCTGCCTGGAAACTTTTCATCAAGCCAATTTTTCACGTTATTTCCAAAGTGAGCTGGTGCCCCATCTTGTTGATAATACATTTGCAATCGGGTATGCAATGGTATATCTTCTAATAGGCCTGCCAGCTCATTTTGAAGAAAATGTAAATAGTGTTGTGCTGTTAACCGGTTTGGAAATACAACTGGTCCTATTAATCTATTTCCTATGATACCTGCCCAAATGTTGACAGAAAACCTATGCTGAAAATGTGTTCTCCTTACGACTTTTGGATTTTCATACTCCCAATAATGTGTGTTATGGATGTTAAATGCTTTGTCTCTCGTAAAACTAGCCTCATCAGACCACAAGATATTATGTAAAACATTTTGGTGATTCAAAACCCACTGGCAAAAATTCATCCTAACTGTAAAATCTTCCTCTCGTAAGTCTTGAACCCTTTTATAGTGAAAGGGATGCAATCCCTGCATCCGAGTCATTCTTCCTATCTAAAAATTAATATTCGAAATAACTGTTTATCTGTTGTTATTTTAACGACTGTATTTACGATCGATTTTGGTATGTTTGTAATGTTTTCAAGCGTTCTTAGAGAAATTTGAGGATTTTCTTCTATTCGATTAAGCACATCCTCGAAATCGTAATCTACTGTAGGTCTTCCTTGGCCTCGAGAACGTTGAAAAGAACCACATTCGATTAAATTTCTATGTACTCGACTAAAAACAGATCGAAAAGGTATTCTTCTTCTCGGGTACCTCCTTCTGTACTCTTCTACGGCGGCTCGCGAATTACCATTACAGAACCCATAAATAAAATGAATATCGGCAAGCTCCCTACTTGAAAATTTCTCCATTTTTCACTAACAGCTTAATAATGACACAAAGAAACTCCCCAACAGAATAAATATAAACATCAAATTGACAGTCAACATTGTTTAATATTTCGTAGCCTACTATTAAGTTTTCACAGAAAGTAAATCATTTGTATTTGTCATGCATTGTAATGTTTAAATTCATTTTATTCGAAAACGAAGCGTCCTAGCATCGTGAACCAAGAGTGTCTTTTTTTTCTGGAAGCGTATATGGTTTCATAATTTTGCATCAGCAACTAAAAAATGGGGCACATAAAAAAAATCTAGCATTTTTTAACCCCGACACTACCCGTGCAGCACGCCTCTGACGAAATAATTTCCATTCAGCCACATCAGTCAATTGAGGCTTATAAGGTATAAAATCGTACCAAATTTCATAAAGTTATCTTGCACCGTTTTGGAAATATTTCAAAATTACCATCATCAGAGTTACGTCTTTAAAGAGGCATACCTCATTAAGGAAGCATTTTCCGACATTGTTTTATTTAAAGTTTTGGTGTTATTTTTTGACCTAATTTACGTTGTTTAAATATGGTGCTTTAATTTCGGGACACCCTGTATATAGGGAGGCGCATTTGTCTCTTCAATTTAAATAAAAATATAAATCAATTTTAAAAGTTGCAGTAATTATGGCCAATATTGTATCTGATAATCTTGTAGTGCTTAGAGTAAGTTCCATCATGATACAACTCAAAATAGGTAACTTTAACTGCTTTTACTACTACTACTACTGCTTTCTTATTGGATTTTGAACGACTTTTTTTTTCCACAGATCCAATTTATCGAAATTTTGTAATTAGACTGCGTGAGGAAGTGTGGGACACATGTTGATCAGGATACTATTCCTTAAACAAATGGACAACCTCTCTGGTACAATGATTGTTTGGAAAGAAGAGCGAAATAATTTGAACTCTTCCTTTAACAATGCAAACCGTCTTATAACAAAACGATAGTATTTAACGAAGTAAATAAAGCACTGGACTAGTTAAAATTCTTATTGTTTAGAAAGAAATAACGGTTCGATTCGCATTTTTGAACTTATTTATAAAAACATTTTGTATCGGTTTTGTTACACTCTTAAGACAAAACCACTTTTAAACTTTAATTTTTTAAGAATTATTGTTCCAAAATTAAAAATAAGGTTGCACTAAAAAGGCAAATGAATGCTCTACAAAATGATGTATAACATGATACCTCTTTTTACTTCAGATTTTTAAGATGAAAACCACCACCGTTTAGAGGTTAAACCTGAAAAAATTATAATGTTATACCAAAGAAATAGAACCTCCTTGAAATTACAGTTAACGGGTCAGAATGTTTGCGTGTTTCCATTCACATACCATAAGAAACTTTGGTGGAATGTTTTCGGTGGGCCACCCTGTATAACATTATCAACGCAAAAAACACTTACTAGGACCTCCGCGCGAAAAATACTGAGCATACCCGTACAGGTTGGATGGAACTAGCGCATAATCTACACCATTTAAAATCACAAAATTACCATCACAAAAAAAAGTGAATAGAGGGCGTTTCCTAAGTACATTACATAACTTCGGGAGCGTATTCTACAGCTAAAATAAAGTTAATTTTGTTATATAAACCATATCCCGAAAATGCTTCGTTGCGGAAATACAGGGTGTGAACATTTCTTTAAGAAATTACAACTTTTTAAATATTTCCGAAACTACTTGAGACATTTTAATGACATTTTGCAAGGATTGAGAGTTAGCAACGGTGCGTATTTTACGCTAAAAACAGTGGCTGTTGTGGAACCAGTGGCGTGCGGGCAGGATCATTGCTGGATATTTCAAAGGAAAAACGTGGTACGCCACTGTTCTTTTCCAATATTTTGTTCCTTTTTTAATTATGTGTTCGATTTGGAAGAACAAAGGTCTCTTGACTTTTTTTCGTAGGATGCACCGTTTTCGAGTAAATAAATAAAACACATTGTTGCTAAATTTTTTCATTCTTTTTTATTATTCTTAAGAGAAGAAATATTTATATGAATTTATTAATTTTTTTGTTGTGTACTTGTCTGTTTTATTAAAATTTCATTGAAATGTCTCAAGCAGTTTCGGAAATATTTAAAAAATTGTAATTTTTTAAAGAAATTTTCAGACCCTGTATTTCCGCAACGAAGAATTTTTGGAATACAGTTTATATAACAAAATTACCTTTATTTTAGCTGTAGAATACGCTCCCGAAGTTACGTACCGTACTTAGGAAACACCCTGTATATACTATAGTGCAGCCAAGAATACAAGCATGAAGATATGCACATGAGAGAATTTCATTAAACGACAAGGTGGAAAGAATGTTTTTCAAAATTACTTGAGATTCAGGTAAAGGTTAAAATCTTGAACTCATTTGCCACCATATTATAATATTATCGACCTTAAAAATCCTTACTAGTATATCCAAAATGAATACTCTCAGGCATCAGGTATTTCTTGGCTGACAAAAGCACAGGGCCAATATCATTGAAAGTTACAAAATTACCATTACCAAAAAAAAAAGGTAAATACTTACTATAACTGTTTCTATTTTTCCCTAAATAACCCTGCGAAATGGGGGGCGCTACAGGACTAAATCCTACATAAAAAACAAAAACCGAATTTGCAACCGTATTGGAAACCACATCGGAACAAATATAACACGTTCCTAAAAAAATAAATCCAAGAAATATTACCGACATCCGTATTCTCGGGTAACTTAGAAGCATCCTCAGTATTTACGGCCGATGTTGCATTCGGTTTAACCACCACCAGCGAACTCACATCGGTAACGAAAGAGTACTTCAGGGCCAATCTGTAAAAACAAAACAAAAATTATTCTTCCCAAAATAAAAAAAAACTTTCACAATGTGGCAACGTTATTACACATCAACAGGTGAAGTCAAACTACTTTAAGTTATGATAATTTTAAAACAAAAGAACGATATATTGTTGCCATTTTCCCTGTTTCTTGAAACTCACTTCAAAGCTTCCTGGGTCGGCCCTGTTTTATCTTCGGCCACTTCGCGCTGCTCTAAAAGCTGCTTAATTGTCAAATATGCCCATAGTCTTTCGAGACTACCGGCGGCTTGGTAAATCTTCGGGGTGAGTTCAATGGGACCCTTGACACCCCAAGCTTCAACTGTAGGACTATACTTAATGTCAGACCAAACTACATCATCCGATCTTCCGGTGACATAAAGCTCCCCGCCATGGAAGAGGATGGGGAAATGACGTTTTGTGACGTTGTACATTTTATCGGTGTACTTGAAGGTGACATTAGAGAGCAACGGTGAAGAGATTTGCTTGTAGAAGTTCTGCAGCTGCAGATAGGAGTCTGCTGCTTCGTATATGTGTCGGGCAAATCCCTGGTTTTTAAGAGAAATTTTTTGGAGGAATTGCCTGTCAGCTCCATCTCCGAAGGATAAAGAAAAGATAGGGACCTTGTGGCTGTTCAACTCGGTAATCTGTGAATATCAAGCTTAAAGCACGCATCACACCTTCAAAATAATTCTAACTATTTACATTTCAATTTTACAGAGTGGTAGTCAAATATATTTCGTGAATCTAAGCAATGATTAAGAACCGTGCTTTAAACAAAAAAGTTCCTTATAACCGGGTGATAAATACAACCATTTTCCCGGAAAACCAAAAAAAACATCTTTTGAGAATTGGCAACGTCGCATGGTGCTTATTTCATTTTAATACCTCCCTAAGTGGCCGCATAAACTAAATATGGTGCATTTACACGGGTTTTTTGAGTCCGATAAGTTTTATGGTTAAAATATAACTATTATGTGATTCATATTTTATTATTTTGGAAAATCGCTCACCTTTAAATTATTATAGTCTTCTCTAATTAGCATAATATGTTATGTTACACATTTTACTCCACTCACATCACAATCAAAAATACAAACTTGTTATTTTTTTACTCCACTAAATGTTCGAAATGTCCACAATTTTAGTCCAAGCATGTACAACAGCGTTTTAACCAATTTTTCTATACACTATCAAAAATTCCTGGCCTATTCTTAATATGATCAGCGAAAATAAGTTGTCGTAGCTGATCTTCATTCCTTATTTCAGCAGCATAGACCAAAATTTTCATGAAACTCCAAAAAAAAAACCCAAAGGATTAAGATCCGGAGATCTGGCAGGCCAATGATTAGAAACATTTCTTCCTATCCATCTCTCTTCAAAATTGTAATTTAAGTGCTCGACAACTAGACGTAAAGAAAACATTTTCACGTGGAAACTGTTAATAATTCGATATAGATTCATGCAGGGCTTACCCAAATTAACTTTGAGGGTAAGGTGTTACACGTAATGACAGAGCAGGCATTCGAATGAAAAACGAGGTTACACTGAAATATTAAAAATGTGGAACAACATACAGTCCATGATAAATGTGAAAACTAAGGGCGATTTTATCTTGTCCCTTCTCACTGGGCCCTAATAGACACCACTTCTCCATAGCGCTAGGTGTCTTTGTACAGGATAATATGTGAAATAACAAATAAGAAAAGGCGCAATGTAGATGACTACACAGTAAGGCGACGCCAAAGGCTACATAACTCAGATACTGGCGCAGTAAATAAACTGAACTAACCCATTTACAGCGCATCCAATGCTTTATCATTTCACTCGCAAAGTTAACTTGTACTATCCTTTGAAGGGTGCAGTTTCCTGGATTCAGTGCGGCGTTGCCGCTTAAGGTTACTTTTACTATTTGAGCCGTATTATCGGTTTCAATTCATTTTTAAATCGCTTTTAGTAATGTTAATGCTAAATAATTTTAATTTTTTTTGTTACACGTCATTAAACAATCAGCATGTGTCAAGTAGATTTTTTTAACATTTTATTCAAATGTTAAGTTTATCATATCTTTTCGGTTATCAATTTTAACATTTTTTTTTTAACTATCAGGTTTTTGAACCCTGTTGTAAGGGATTTTATGTTTAAAATGATGTTTTTAATCATTGGTTAAATTTACGAAACTTATTTTACTAACACCCTGTAACTGTTGCATTGTAGTTGTTACCTTGTTAGTGATTTTCTCAGCATCAATTTCCCCAACGGTCGGTTCCCCATCGGTGAGGAAAATAAGAATCGGCTGATGTGCCTTAGAATCCGCCGTGGAAGCCGCAATTTTTAGGCCCACCTCCAATGCCGACTCGATATCAGTGCCTCCATTGGCGTGGAACTTCTGTACGATCTTCAAAAACCCAACAACATTATTGTCGAAACAGACAACCCAAACCAAACCACATACCTGCTTGGCACTCTCGATATTTTCAGTAGAGGCCGGGAAGGACGAAGGAAGGACTTGCTCTTTAGTTTTAGATGCTTCAGTCACAGATTTCTGATAATACAAAAAGGGATCGTCCCCCTCATTGTAAGATATGGCTTTTTCCGAGATATTCCAGACGTACACGCGAGAATTGAAATCCACAATGCTGAAAACATCTTCTGGGTTGAGTTCCGCGAGAATGCTGTCCATGGCTTCTTTCAGTTGGGTGATTCTTATGCCTGCGTTGGCAAAGAAGAGACTTAATATACAGAGTGTTTCTGAATAGATGGTAAAGAATTTAATGGGTTAATCCTGAGCGAAATTTAAGACAAAAGGTTCATATAAAGAGATATCCAAAAATGCTTTGGCTTCGATCTACAGGATGCTAAAAAATATTTTTGTGTTTTTACAAACACTGCCAAAAAAACCATTGTTTTTGAACACCCTGACCTGAATACCCTTGACTATTATCGTGAATATTACTCAAACCGATAATGTAAGCGACATTTTGCAAGAGACTGAACAGTGAGAAAACTCAATGCGGATTTCAGAAATTTGTCTAAAAATTTCACAATATTAACAACAAAAATAATATAATAAATAAAAGCGCAATGCCAATCAATTCACATCACCTCGTATATAAAATCAAAGTTCGAAAATTTCTGTTTATAGGAAACATTTGGTGTATGATATATACAAACTTTCAGCAAGTTTCGATAAAAAAAAATAAATAACTTAAAAATACGAAAAAAAAGTATTTTTTAACGCCCTGTAGATCGAAACCGAAGTATTTTTGAGCATGTCTTTATATGAACGTTTCTACTAAATTTAGCTCAGGGTTCACCCATTAATTTTTTTACCATTTATTCAAAAACACCATATACATGATGCAGGTGAAAGGGGACAAAATACAACCAAAGAACAAATCTGTGACTGATGTGAATTGGTTGGGTTAAAAAGTAGGAAAGGATTTTGAGGGTCTAGTGAACAGAATTACTGGGTTAGAGTTAAAATAATACACAGATAACTACAAATCTTGAAAATTTCTACAGTGCCAGTTTTCACTATTTTTTAGATTTACGATTCTAACGTTTTTTTTTCTTTTTGTTAATGAAGCGAAACATTTCAGACCGCTTCACAAAACGTGCCTCTAGTCACAATTCTTGTTTTATTTATTATTAAAAATTTAACGTAAACTTACCGTACATACTGCCGCTGGTATCCAAAACGAAAATGACTTGTTTCTTTAAAGCTGGAAGATCTGAGGGAGCGAAGAAGTGAACGAAATAACCGCTTTCTACCAGAACCTTTTAAAACAAATTTACCTTCAATTAATTAAAAATTATTTATTATGTTTAATTTTTTAGTAACTATTAATTAATTTCATGTTTTAGAAAAAAAAGATACGACGAGGATGGGATTCGAACCCACGCGGGCAGAGCCCATTGGATTAGCAGTCCAACGCCTTAACCACTCGGCCACCTCGTCCTTGATCCGAATTCGGTTGAACTTGAAGACCTACTGCAACATTTATCGACATGTATACACAACGTTGTCAAACTTACTTAAAATGTATTGAAACCTCTGATTTAAAAAAAAAACTTGTTAATTTAATAAAAGTATCTTATTTGCGGGAAGAATTAAAATATAAAACGCTATGAGGCAATATATATGCTAATATTCCGTATTCATATTCTTATTAACTTCCAGAAGAATTCACTAATAATTTTCACTAAAACTGCTGTTAAAGAACATCTATATTAATATTATTATTACCAAACTTTAGTAGGTGCGCTTACTTGGAAGACCGAAACCAAGTCAAAATCAAGTGAGCTTTACATGATGACGTATCAACCATTTGTCAAGAGGATTTCTATTAAAGAAACTCTTCAAGTAGTCAAGGAAGTGGGTTTACACAAAAATGCAATGAAAAATTAGAACCAATTAAAAAAACTCAATAATATAACTTAGTTTCACCTAGGAATTACAATACAAACAATTTGGCAACATTGCCACATGCCCGTATACCGCACATAAGACACAATTGTAATGCCGCTTCAACACTATATCTTTCCACGATTTTTGATGAGAAATTCAATATAACTACAATGAACCCTCTCACCTCTCCTCCTTGAGGGTCCCTCTCCACATCATACTGCACTACAAATTGCCCACTGACCCCATCCTTCTCCTTCCCTCCTAGGCTGGACGCAAGCACTTTTTGCTTTGCAATATCAGGATTGAAAGTTACAATAGAGGATGTTTCGTTGATGGTTTTAATTTCAGCCTCAGGGTCCAGCTTAGGGTCATTTTTCAAAACCTCGTTTCCAGATCGCAAAGCTGGAGTTCGCACGAATTTGAGAGGGCGAGACTCAATGATGTTAACCTATAATGCAAATCGTTTTTAATAAGCAAAACATTAATTTGCAGAGTTAATTTACTTTGACCGAAAGATCCTTAACCGGTTGTCCAGGATGAATATTTAAAACAATCTCATATATTTCAATTCTACGCTCGAGAAGCTCTTCGTACGTAAGGTAAAACGTAGCTTTGCTTGTAGGTTCTATATTTACAGACACAGTGAATCTGTTGGAATCTCGAGCGCTAGCTGCAACGTGTCCTGCAGATTTGCCCTGTGCAACAGCCGTATCGTAAGTCTGCTTAGCCTGCTCTTTTTCCTGTACGTAAGCCTCGTAGTTCGTCCCATCGATGTTCATCACAAATCCGGAAATGAAGGCTTTGTCGGGAGTGACCACTGAGAAGGTGGTCTCCTGGGCCTTGCTATTCAAATTTCTGACTTTGCTGGTAATCAGAGTTTTGGCGAAACGATTGGAAACGTTGGTTTCCACAGTCATTTGATAGATTTTGGGCACTAATGAATTCTGATTCGATCTCCGTGATTACGTACCCCAAAACTGCAAAAGGTTCATACTCACCGATGTTGGATCCTCACTTTTCTCATTTTGCTCCAAAGGGCTCTCGGAGGAGATGACGAAGGATTTACTGAAGGCCACTTTGAAGTTACACGCCACTATCAAAAAAGTCCCGATTAGAAGCAGAAACCACGTCTTCATGTCTGCAGCTAAATCCGAAAATATTGACGAAGTCTGGAGGTCGCGACGGCCAGTACACAGACGAATTGCCGGCGAAGTAATGGTCCCAACTAGTACAGTTCTAGCTTATATAATAACGAGGCAAAATGATTTTATGATGGCGTGTTCTTTGGCCTTTGCAGATAACCGGATTCTCGTTAACTGAACCATTTTATCTTGATAGATTCTGATGCTTTTCATTAAAATAGTGGAAACAAGCTTTTCATCAAGCATTCTAATAAACGGCTTTCCTTCTATGTTTATTTGTTTGTTAACAATTATCATTACATTATAATTATAATATATAAGTTTGTCTTCGCAGATTCATACCGACGTCCTACAAATGGGGAATACCAATAAAAACGTCATACATCAGTCTCACAATACATTTCTTCTGATGGGTAAAACCCAAACAGGTTATTAACCGGTTTACCTAGCAGTGTTAAATATGTATGTACAAGAGCTATTAAAATTTGAATAATGATACAAAATGATTTTAGTACAGTTACAGCTCTAGGGATACACCAATGCTTAAAATACTAAGAGGAAACTGTTATTCTTCTTCGGTTTGTCTGACTTTCCCATCCTAAAAGCATACAAATCTCTCCTCCTAGAGGAGAATTCATAGAGGCAACATAGGAGACGCAGTATCCAATATACCTCTTTTTTTATTGAACCTCTACTCTCGTACTAAGGACATTTGCATTGACCTCCGGGTTATCCCCTCGGCTTAAAAATAATCGAGATAAAATAATTACCAATAAAGATGTAAATAACGTTTGTTTACAACTGCAATAACTACGTTGTTATGAGCATGAATATATCTATATTCAAATGATTACGAAAACACCGATTATCATTTAGAAATTTGAGAGAAAGAGATACAAATTTTGAGTCAGCACCTCAGGAAAATGTTTATTTAATAACAGAAACCACCCGAAGCCGCAAATAAATTACAAAAAATACTCTATATAAAATATATTAAGAGCTTAAGTACAAATTAGTCAGATTCTTAAAGCCATTCAAAATAAACTAAGACAATTAATAATTAATAATATCAATATCATTACCCTGATTTGAATTATCACCAGTGGAATGCTGAGTATTATTTGTCATTGCATAAAGCCACTGAACAGGGATTATATCAAAGTTCATCACGTCTCTGCTCATCTCTGGCATCCGCAATAAACCCCTTAAATTTAGGATGACTTCGTACATAATCACTAGCCTCTTTTAGCAATTCCTTAAACTCCTGTTTATCAAATGAGTAATTGACGAATTTTGCGTGAGCACCTCCTTCATATGTACCCTAAAAACTGGTTTTTCACAAATATTAGTCATTCTATCGAAAAACCTACATCACTCTCAGATTTTAGTTTATCTTTATCCCTCCATGTTACATAATGCAGCCCTCTAAGCCTTGACAAATCTGCATAGCAATTGGCATCTTCACAATTATATCTTAAACAATATTGTAATACTTAAAACTTTTTTAAGGCTTTTGAGATGAACTTACATCTCAAATACTGCTGCCCAATCCGGAAGAAACAGCAGGTGTGTAAGACCAGCTCCATGAACCCCTACCAAAACATCACTATTCGCAGTAATCTCCAATTGCTCCTTGAAAGATATATCTCGGTTATAAACCACTCTTTTAACCTCAATTGACTCATCATCCTTAACACTTTCCAAGAGCTCTTTTTCATTTAATATCCTCCGATACTTGGTATCTCTTGAAAGTAATGTGACTCGAATTTTCCCATTAGCTCGCTTATGAATAGGTATTTGCAGTCTGTGTAAGATGTGTTTTGAGAAGGCATGAAATAACCCACTTTTTTTGCAGCCATATATTATAGGGGTATTGTAGTAGAGGCCAAAAATCATTCGGGGCAGTAAAGGGAAAACTACATTTTTAAAACAAACTGTCTCCCCTTTAAAAGTTTTCAAGTCCCATAATGGGTGTTCAGTAAAGGCCTGCCACGCAGCTTCAAAGGCTGAATGATAAGTGAAGGTTTCCCAAATTAAAATATAGACATCAGTTGAAAAAGTTTCAGAATGTTGATTTAAGTGTAAAGAAGCATACAGATTGAGAAAATCACAGAAATGATGATACATGTTTACTGCTAAAAATTAAACTATTTTGGTGTATGTAATATTAATTAAAAAACTACATACTTACTTGCATCAATCTTCATAATATATGTTGGCTTTTCAATCACAATATCACAAAGCCCATCATGTATAGGCCTCTGAGGGATTTCAGTAAAAAATCTCAATTCAGGGCCCCAACTCTGCAAGGCACTTATATGATCTGTCTGCACTTCAAATTCTTCCTTTTTTAAAGTACAATGACCAACTATATCACCCTCGCTCAGTACATCCATTTTATACCTAATTGGCTCTTTCCTTTCTATAAGTCTAGTGAAATTGATCATAATATTTCTGCCCCTACAGTAGCGTAAATGGTTTGAGCACTCCAAAATACTGTCATCAGGAAATACAGGTTCACACAACACTTTCATCTCTTGCAATTGCTGTTTTACAAATCCAAAATCACCTTGTATATAAAAGGTCTTTAGTTGATCCAACTTAGTCTTGACCCAACCTTTGTGGTCACCGGGACAATCCGGTATCGAATACTGAGGTTCTCCCCAATTATGACCAAACTCATAGCCCCAATATTTCACAATGTTAGTGTAGTTTTTAAATGAACATTCTGGGTCTTTACGACACTGGTCTGCTACCTCTGGAAAGGCAGTGAAGTAATAAGGTAAGTGCTCCGGAGGTAAGTTTATGTTAGAAAAATTGTTGTTAGACAAAACATAAGGCAGGTATAGTACTAAAAAGGGCAAAAACACCATTATAACAACACTCAGTTTAACGGACATTTTGCTGATGAGTGGAACATTTCGCGGTGGTGTATTGAATAATCTACCTACGTACAATACATAGAGGACATTAGGTTATTGTGATGCGTTCTTTTTATGGTAAAAGAGGTGAAAGCTTTTAAGAGTTTTAATGATCACTAAATTTCAATCCGTTTGCGAGGTTATGTTATTTGTTATTTTATATCAAGCACCAAATATCACGTGATTAAAATATGGAAGTCGAAGCAACCACGTGACTGTTTTTGCGCAATCGGCATTGTCAAATGTTATGGTTAATCTAGGCAAATTGATGATTTCAATTTAATTCACCTAATGATTGAGGTAAAATAATTTTTAAAAAAATTAATTCAAAATTTAAACAAAAAATGTTTATTAATTTTAAAAAAATTGTCTTAATATTTCCATAACTATATTATTCTAAATAACAATATTATAGTCCCTAATAGTTAATTAGTAAATCCTTGTCATATAGTACAATAGTTATACATTATTATGCTCACATAAAAACAAAAAGCACATTAATTATTAAATTACATCCATAAAAAGAGAGTATTGGTCCATTCTCTAAAACCATACACTACACAATGTTACTTTATATAATCAATTCTATGCAAAAACTCAAAAATTGAGTTTCCACCTTATCGAATACAGCACAAAAACTATAGAACAATTGAAAAACATATATCCCATTAAAAGCATTACAGCAACAAACGACTGTACAAGCCTCGTGCGTAATACTAAATTGATTATGCCAGTTACGACATTTCCCACTAAAAAAAATATCAAGCCATTGTAGTTAATGGCTTCATATAAGAAGGGGGAACATACAAATTTTCTCATCTTGTTCTGTAAGAGGAATTTTTCTCCATTTTCAGCTAAATAGAATAACCACAGCATGAAAATTCCTATAAACAATACCCAAAATATGTAGCCTGCATTGGCTAAACGCCTAGATACTTCAAAGTTATAGTTGCAAATTATAGTCATGACGAAAGTAAACACCGTGCACATACAAGCTTTTATGTTAGTTACTCTAAAACTTTTTCCTGTAACTTTTATCATATATGCAAAATAAAGGGCATAAAGATACAGAGCTACATACCCTATAATTGACACTAAACCTTCCTTGTTGGCATCAAGGAGATTTTTTCTCTCATGTATATCAAACACCCAGTGTTTGAATGAATACTGAATTAAAGCCTCATGTGCAATTGTTATAAGAGTGGCATTAATAAATATATATTTCACCTTAATAACATATAAAATGCAAGAAGAGAAGATTTTGATGAAGGCAAGAGTAATGAAGAAGTTCCAGTGCTCCCCATATTCAATTTTAGACACCTTGTAATGTGTCACCTTTGTAAGAACCAGCCTCAATATGCCAAGAATCAATAGTATCAATGATCCCTTAATAGAGCTTTTAATTGAGTCTTTCTTGCCTCTCACTTCAGGTGCAACAATGGCATTGGCAAACACATACAGCCCAACTCCCACATCCATGAGGCTGAAACCTGTTCTATGTGTTTTTGAATACCGTGAAGGAAATATATCAAAATCTACTGCTAAAATTGCTATCACAGAAATCATGTTGATGGTAGCCCTACAGTTGGTAATGTAGTCCTTTTTGCGTGGGTTAACAATTCTTTTACTTGGGCGGATATTTTTTAGGCGCTTGCAACACACATATACTACATAAACTAATAAATGTATTCCGAGGAGGAAACAAGTTATTGCAACAATATTGGTTACATAGCCTGAGAGAATGGTGATGTTAAGAACTGCAGGCACAACAATGACTACAAATTCCAAGAGGAAGGCGACTATGGAATGCTTCGGTAACAGGAGAGAGGAGATGAAAACTGCTATCACCATAAAAAATAACGAAGGCACGATAAGGAGTATGGTTTCTGTTGCATCTCTGGCATTTTTTGTAGTCTAAAACAAATTTGAATTTCAATATTCAATGCTACAAAGTTTTATTTGTATTATTGTCGATTAATATTCCTACATTGATATACCTACATTGCTAATAACAGCCTCCATATTATTTTTTATTAACAACAAACGTAAACGTTATAAATTTTTATATAAAACATTGAAAATATTTAAGGAAATGGGACTTTCTTCAGACATTATTTGGTTTTACACCTTTCAAATAAAACCGAACCTCAATTTTTGTTTGTTGACATTCTATGTTCGGCGCCTGTTCGGACGTTTACGACTCACTTCGTATGACGAGCTTGCGCTATAGTTGTGTCAAAAATTTAGAAAATACCCTCCCCTACTTTATCCCCATTTTCCAAACCTACTTTGATGGAAGACTACCAATTTTCAACCCTCCAAGCTACATTAGGTTCTTTACTTGAGTTGCGTAAGGGCATTTCTCATTTATCTTCGAATTCGATGTGCTTCTGATGTCGGAATTAAGGTCTTCACTTCTCCAAAAGAAGTTCCAGGAAAAGAGTGATACGAGATGCTTGTTATAACCTTTACACTGAAGATTTTGAAAAATATGTAAGCAAATCTAACATCGAGAGACACTTGTCCAACTGAGTCAAATTATTGGGAATGGCTATTTCATTCAACACGTTCCGTTTATTCATATTATTTTTTTCAAGCTTTGTTCCCGTTTACTTTACGCACACAAAGCACTTCTACGCACAATGGTAATTTTTAAATCTGTGTACCGAAAGGAAGTGGAAACGAACGAAATATGAAAAACTACAGTGCTTCTGTAATATCTATAAGATTGTGAAACATTGAATTTGTCTTATATTCAACAGATTGCCGAGTTTGTAAACGTTGCATGTATTGACATTAAAGCTTGTGAGCATCTATAGCGTCTTCGATTTGTTTGAAACTATTACCAGGAGCTTCAGAATCAATAATTTTTATACTTGAAACTTTTGTTACGCGCCGAAACTAGTTTTAATTCAAATTCCGTACGTTTATAATGCACAATCATTCTGGATCTCTTTTTGTTGCATGGACCAATAGGAGAGTGATAAAGAGAGGAAACTTATTAAGTGTTGACGCTATTTATCACTGACATTTTGCCAGAAATTTGGTTTTAGGTTATCTTTTTCGTGTAAAAACTAAAATTATTTTTTTCAATTTTGTTTGTATCTCCTTAAATACTTCTTAATCTACATGATGACAAAGTGAAGCCTAAATTTCGCTTATCCGAAGGGTGATGGAGAATTTCGATTCTGAGATTAGCAGTCTGGACGAGGAGACTACCTATCTGGTCAACAGCAGCTCAGGAAAACCCTCAGAATGTAGTTTTGAAGAGGATATTCAAGATACTAGGTCTGAATTGAGATTTGAACGAAGTAAGTACTAGACAAATAAATTTCAAAAACCTATATCTGTGCTATTATGATAAAAGGTACCGAGACTCCTGCCGAGAAAGAAAAATGGAATCAAATCAAAGCTGCTATAGGCAATGATAATACCACGTTAAAGACATGGAAGAATTTAGCAATTAGTAAATTTGGTTTGGTGGCAGGTACTCGTTGTGTTCCTCATTTAGAAATTGATATTTCATTAATTATTATTAGATGATTTGAGGTATACAGTTTGGCCATTGCTACTTGAAGTAGATCCAAGCAAAAACGAAATTATCCCTTCCCTAGAAGAGCTATCTAGTCATCCAGAGTATCAACAAGTAGTCTTAGATGTAAATAGGTCACTAAAGAGATTTCCTCCAGGCATTCCATATGGACAAAGGGTGGCCTTGCAAGATCAACTTACAGTTTTGATATTGAGAGTCATAATCAAATATCCACATTTAAGATACTATCAGGTGAGTAATTCCCTACTTTTCTGAATGCAAAAAGTTGATTTAACATCAATAATCTAATATCTTAATCTTTATAATACAATTTTTCAGTTAATTTTATTAAATAATTTTCCTAATTTATTGTAGAAAAATATGGCAATGAGGTACTTACCAAATTAACTTCATAAAAATCATAAATCCTATGTTTAATTAGTCGGCCGAGGTATAAAAAATTATTTTTTAGATTGTGAAAGGGCCCTGATGTATATGCAGTATCATTCATTTTGATTTAATGTCTTGGTTTGAAATACTAATACTGTGTTCTTTATCGGTATAGTCAGAAATATAAATTCCTCTATCATTTGTTCAGTTTTTTGTGATTTTATTTTTACATTTTTTAAGTCACATTGTGTCTGTTTACAGTATTCATTTTGTCTGAACACTTTAAGAGATAGTTTTTGAATGAGCGAACTTTATATTTGATTCATCTAAGTACAAAATATAGACTTTCTTCATCTTTCACCATTTGAATTCAAAATATGTCAGTAGTAATTCCATACCGGCGTACATATTAATGAGTACCTACTTATTTTTCTTATTAACCATATCTTTGAATTTTGTAATATTTGAAGGACATTTTTCTGACTTTACAACTGGATTATAAAATGCAAATTTCTTACCAGAATCGAAGCTGTACTTAAATTCGCTATCCTTTGAAAAGTGAAATTATTATGTAATGTATGGTGAAGCAATCTAAGGGCTCCCATTTCCTCACATATTACTTCACATTAATCTTATTACGTCTAAAAGTACCAAACAGTTATAAGATTATTCTGATAATAAATAAAGATTAGGTAGGTAAACTAGAAAAATCGTATATGTCATTATTAACGGTTTAGAAATCGATCAATTAAAATCCGTTAAAATGTATCAATAATTTGTTATAAGGAGATGAAGCAGATGCTTCAGAATTTGTTTAAACTTACCAGCGCATCAAGCGCCTGGAGCTTTTTTAATCGGGAGAAATAAACACTTTTAAAGTTCAAAGGGAAATTTCTCAATACTCCCATATCTATCAAAGAGTTTCATACATAGTAGAAAGTTATCTACTCAGTGCTTTTATTTCAGCCTAGAAATGTTTCTGATATACGGTCCACATATAGAATTTTCTGTCACGTTATTACCATATAAGTATATATATAACGGCTTTGGAGCGAATTATCACCGTTAAAAAGTTTGCGATTCGATGAAAAACATCTATCGACGTTATTACACGAATATATTTTATCTTTGACTAATATCTTAAGGTCGTTTGACTGGAAATAAATAATCAAAATGATTTCGCAACCTTGCGTGGACGTAGAAAACGTATTGCAGATCATGTTTATTTTTACGCGTTATTAGTAGTTGTTTTCCGTTCTTCAATATTAATTATTATCGGTGGTATTATTTTATTTACATCCGATTTGATTGTAAAGATATGATATGATACCGTTTGGCGGCCATAAATTTGATAGATTATGGTCCTAATATAGTAAACAGGCAAATATATAATCATAGTATAGTAAAGCAGCTATCAAACACCTTTTTTTTTATAGAACTTATAATGACTGAAAGAAGCATTTCGTAGATATTCGGATAAGTATTTCTTAGGGGTATATTGGGATTTAATTTCGACCTAAAAGTTAAATTATTAACAAATTGGCATTAAATTGATCATAAAACGTTGTAAGCAATATGTATATAACGAAATTTTTTCCAGCTCATCATATCTGTCAGTACGGTCATAAACTGATTCGCCTCGTAAAATGTGATATTACGTAAATAATTATTACAGCATTTTCTATATTCTTCACACATTTTTTATTCGCAATATACATTTTTTTTGTCAAATCTTTAGGGTTACCATGACGTTGCCATAACATTCCTCTTGGTGGTAGGCGAGGCAGTAGCATTCAGAATAATGGAAAAACTTAGCACCGAAAATCTTCGTGAATGCATGGAACCCACAATGGAAAAAACCGACTATCGTTTAAATTACATCTACGCTTTGCTCTATAACATCGACAAAGATCTGCACAATTTCATGGACAGGTAAGCTTTCTTTGAAAATCAGTAACAAATATATAAAATTTATTGAATACAGTGCTAGTGTGGGCACCATGTTCGCTCTTCCATGGTACCTCACATGGTTCGGACACTCTTTGAACCAATACAAAGACGTGGTGCGGTTGTACGATTATTTTTTGGCAACACCGCCCTTGATGCCCTTGTACGTGGCCACTGCTTTAGTTGTGTGGAGGAGAAATGAAATTTTTGCTGAAGGTACTTTTATGTTTTTTGTCATTTTCTAAATTTTAATATAGGATTTTATTAGGCTGTGATATGGCAAGTATCCACTGTCTCTTGTCCCAAATTCCCGATAATCTAGATTTCGAATCCATTCTGATGAACGCTATGAAGCATTACGAAGATTATCCTCCTGAAAAACTGGAAAAGTTGGTGAAGAAACGCGTGGACAGAGAGTACGTAGAGTTTAACTTGCTTTTCGTGTTGAGAAAGGTGTTTGGTGTAGTGAAGAAGGTGTTCTCTCTTGGTTTCTATCTAGTATTAATAGCTTCCGTAGTTCCTCGTAGCCATCGCTCACATAAAACTCTGTAAATAGCTTCTAAATGTTGCACTCGATTTTCCCTATATTTTCTTGAGTGCGAACGTTTAATTTTAAGAACGGCAGAAAGGAAGAAGAACGAACAACGAGTGCGCAACAATCTGAGACGGAACACGAGTCTGTGGCTACGCATTAACAACCGAATACCCGCGTGGTTGGTTTTTGGCAGACGCGGCGGACTGGGGCTAGTATTTGCAACGGCCACAGTCCTTATCGGGTATCTCTACTACATGAAATATGGTGGTGACGGGCGGCTACCATTTCTGAGGTAAGTTTCATTGTTCCTAAGCCCTTAATCTAAACTCGGAATGTATGTTTCTAGTATTTTTAATACATGACATAGGGTGATGTCTTCGGGATCGGTGAGGGATCTGATACGTAAGAGGTTTTATAGCAGCTTTTAGAGGCGAAGTGGGCTATAGAATATGTGCAATGTTATACAAAAGAGCCTATTTTTATATGTCAAATAATATCTCTCTTTTTTTGTTTATTTATTCGAGGATTTAAATTGAGGTTTTGTTGTGATATGATACATGGAATTTTCACTGGTCATCGACTGAAGAGTATGTGACAAAATTTTGTCAAACACAAAAGTCTGTAGGCGGCCATTTTGTATTCAGTAGTAAAAAGCGTCAGTTCTTAGTTTAAACTAAAAAAATAAATGCAACCTTTAATAAGCAAAATGGAAACATTAGAAAGTTACTAACACACATCACCCTCATCGGTAGGTAATGTCAAATTCGGTCAAGTGAAAAGTGCGCACTCGGTGCGACGCTATGGCTGGCAAAAGCTACCCATGTAAGCTTGACACGTTGCGCAAAGACATAATAAAACAAAAAGAGTGGAAAAATTCAGTTAAATTATCGTACTTGATGCTCACTAGTGTGGGACTCCAATTATACCACCAATCTCCCCAAATTGAAGCAAGATGGCCGCCCTAGAAGTAAAAGCCATTATTTTGTTATTTTCGCCTTCTTTACAGTAGACGTGGGCGTCATTTTTCGTTCCTTGTACCGTGAATGTTCGTCAAATATGTGATTATATTGCTTTATCAACTTTCCTAAAGTTTAAGTATAATTTTTAATAATCAAAATGCATTTATTGTTGTGTTAATGTTTTTTGTTTTACGTGTAGACTGAAAGACTCTAGAAATAGTGGCGATTGATTAGGATGGAGGCCTGTTTACTGGGACAATTAAGACCTTAAGCGTTATTACTATTCCGTATAAATAATTGTTGTATGTCAGTGATCTAAAAGTGTCTCCAAATTACTGCATACCAAAAAAAATGTTATATTCATTCTTTTTGTAACAAATGCAATGATGTGGTAGTGACTAAGTTTTAAAAAATATATAATTGGTTGTTTATACCTGCACGCTTTTTATTTATTAGAGAAATCATGCAAGAATTTTCCCAACATGTTTAAGCATAAAAAAATTCATCCATTCCCTTGAAGTTAATTGATAATTTTCAATGCATGAATGTTATACATTACATATGGTAAAATTTCTCTGAGATGAAATAAATACAAATACTTGATTTTTGGTATACACCAGTGGATGATAAAATTTTTACAAGCCAAATGTAGCATAAAATTTTCTAAATTTAGAAAATTTGATAATTAAAGCATATACCACCTATTTCTCTATTTCCAATTTCTGACAAATTAACAGAAGTATAATAAAAAGATTATAATATGACACAAAAATATATTTTGAAGAAAGTTCAGGCACTGTAAATTTTCCATAACGTTCAAAGTTATTGCATCAGAAATTTACACATTTGAATGTTATAGGAAGGTGAGAAATTTGACTACTTGTCACCAAGAGTATTATTATCAAACCTCAATAATTAGACTTACCTTTTCCATCTTCAGACATCATTAACATACAACACTGGTCCCAAAGGCTCGTTCCTAAATGAAAAACTTTTTGTCTTGTTTTCTGAGCTCACTTTTTGATGTGGTATAATTTTTTTAATCCAATGCATGTCAAGCTTGTTGGACTTCGCTACATATTCTTTTGCACTGGGCTCATCTGAATGCACTAAGCTACTCACATATTGCAAAGTGAGATTGCTGTGCAATATGGCCAGATGGTCCACTTTAGGGAAGGATTGATAGAATATTTTTTGCTTCTGCAAAGTTAGCCAGTAGCGGCAGCCTTCCAAAGACCGGGTATTCACGGTACCATCTCCGTCACCATTTATTAGGGTAGGGGTACCATCTAACCAGGTTCCAGGTTTATAGTAAAGTCTGAAAGAGGAGTTTATGCTGTTGCCAGAATTTTCAAGAAAGATTTTATATAAGTTGTTTATTTACTGATAATACTTTTTCTGTTTTAATTTCAATATATGTTCAGAAATGTTTCTATCAAGCTATGAACAGAAATCAGGTTAGTGACTTAGTTTTGTGGACAGATAACAGCCAATTCAGATTAAGTTCTGATAAGAAGTGGTGTTCTGATAAGACAAAGTCGAAGAAAATTCACTAATTAATTACATCTCTGACATGATAATGCTGAAATGTATTTATAATGACGTGGATTGTCCCCTCTTTGTTTAATTAAACAGCTTGATCAATCATAATCAAAATATGTTCCCAATCAAAATAAATCATTTTAAACCAAAGGAGCAAAAATTATATAAAAATGCATTGAACCAAATTATTAATATTATCAAAAATTTAAGTAAAAAATTTTAAATACTCCATGATGCAAAGTGTTTGGCAAAAATTAATTAATGAGAAAAATTATTGTGGTTATTTTTACCTTTCCACTGTATCCACTCCAGTGCCATATAAGCAGTGAACTTCCACTCCTGGGGGCTTAAAATTTACCTGATAGGGCTTCATATCTTTATGCATCTCCCATCCATCCATAAAATTGAGACCCCTAAATTTACCACATTTTCATTTACATCTTATAAAATATTCAAAACCTACTTGAAAAACTCTTCTAAATTGCTCAATGTAAAGTTCTTTTTCTCAGTCTCAACCAATATTTCATCAGGTTTCCAAAACAGGGGTGAAGGCAGCAGCCATGCAGTGCTTGGTTGTGACATTTGCTCTGCCTTCATAATACTAGGGCGAAGCACATACGACCCCAAATCATCCCCTATTTTTAACATTTGGATACACTACTTTAAACAAATTATAAACATACCCATAGCAAAAACCTTCATGGCTTTCATTGATCCACCCCAAGCCCCACTCAATGCAACCAATCTCTTAATATATCTGTCTTTCCAGGCTTGCTCCTGCTGATTGAGAAAATATAAGGACATAGGCCCTCCCATTGAGTGCACTATAAGCATTACTGAGGTTTGATTGTTTTGATTGTATGTGTCTTCAATGAGTTGTTTCAGTTGAATAAAATAATCTTTATTTTCATTAGGACCTCTGCGGAAGTCATACGGAGCTCCTCTAATGCTGACATTCCTAATATAACCCATGCTCACCAGCAAATTCCCAATGTCTTTGAAATAGGCTCCTGTGGCTGCATGGCTGGGATCGATCCATTCAACAGTTTCACTATTTCCAAATCCGGGCACTCTGATATCAACTCCTGGGGGTTCTGCTGTAGTTCTTGTAACATTGTCATAGTTCAAACGAATGTTATCTATCCAACAATCAATTACAAGAGGAACTAACAGCTCCATATTGAGCCAGATATTGAAATAGCCATTAGAGGTTTTTTCACAAATATAGTGTACTACGTTGGTCTTATTTAGCTTGGCCTCCAGTTGGTTACCCCCGTCCCCAGGAATGAACACCACGGGGTGTAAAGTGGGACTTCCGTGGCTGACACAACACAGAACAATACAATAAAATGTGAAAAGTTTCAAGGAGTCCATACTAGTAGTCTGAAGAGAATAAACGTTAGACTGGTCAGCGGCCAAGTTTCCAGGCGATTATAAACATTCCACAGTCAGATAAACAACAAAAACAAATAAAAGCTTATTGTTTGATAAAATTTTGTTGATTGGGAAATTTGAGGTTATGAAGATCGATGACGTCCATCTTACGTCGCTTTGCATTGTTGTCGATAATTCAAGATAAAAATCACTTATATTGTCTTTGAGAATGATACAAATGAAAATTAAATAGTAAACATTATTTTGCCAAGTAATAAATGGGTTCGTGCACCTTCTAGAGAAATTTTTAAATCGCAAAATTTTGTGTCGCCACCGCGGAATCAGCTATAACCGTTTGTCAGGTGACGAACTCGCTGCAGCTGCGAATCCTGACGATATGGTGAACGAAAATTAAATATCTATTTCATTAGTACATTGTAAATGCAAAAATAAGAAGTCCAGGATAACAATAGAGTTTACTGAGCACATTGCATTCGACAAATTCATTGTTGTTGACTTAAAGGAAATTCATGAGCATATTAGTTACTAATTAAGATTGTATCGTCCAATTGAATTACCACTTAAAATCAGATTGCCACGATCGAGTCATTATTATAACTTCAATGCGTAATCGCGAACTTTCTTTTAAATTGCATAAAAAATCAAAACGTTCAATTCAACGATCTCCTCAGATACATGTGGCTTGTCCTCGTGAAAAAAATTATAATATTGAGCATCTGAAGCGTTAACAGACAATCCCTCAGAAGCACTCTCGACTCCGACAAATTGGTTGTAATTAATAGCACAGCCAGATGCAAACCAGTTTACTTTTATAAACTAAAGCGACCCTGCAATAAGCACTTCTTTGCTTAAAAGCCGCATCGGCGTTCAGTCTACCAATGTTGTTCGGTACGTGACGTATTTACAACCCATCGGCGGTAGGTACTTCGACCACGTATTGACCGTATTGGAATTGCTTTCCTCAAATGACCATCGGTCAATCCATGGGAAAATGTAAGTTTTATGGTCTGAATACAGTGGCGGAGGCACCCCTAATTGTAATTATTACCTATTCATCCGGCTTAACTTCTATTTAACTATCAGATTCTATTAACGAATGCAAATCAGGAAGCAAATTAAAACAGGATAGAACTTACAAGAAAATTAATCAAACTGCATGTCATTTAATTATGAGTATTTTTTGTGCTGCAGGGAAGGAGATAATCAACGGACAACTGGGATAGGTCCGCAACTGAAAAAAGCAGTACTTACACAAGGTGAGGTTTTATCGGTCTCATAGTTACTATACATCCTTATATTATTATGGCCGCATCAATATTTGCTTTAATAAAAACAAGATAAAGCCATATCGAGAAAATGGCGATAAAGGGAATATAGTATCGCGTCTACACTTCTCATGCCACTTTCACAATCTCAAGCCAATAGTTTGGATATAAAAAACTATATCAATTGCGCTAATTTGTATAATAAAATTTAAAGGGTTCTCACCGCTATGTGATTGTTACGTAAGCGACCTTGCCTATTAGCGTCATCCTAGCAGCACCCATGAAGTACCAGCGGCAAGAACAAACAATAGCTAGTCCAGTACCAGATCGCCATTTGCTGTGTTCAAGTGTAACATTTCCGTTTCACAATTTAAACACGTTCGTCGGTGCCATTCAGTTCTTAGGGGTGGCCTCCGCGTCTACCTGATCTAAGTGCGTTGTCCTTTCATGTCTTCCCGCGTTTGACTGGTGATATTTTTTTCATAAGGGTGAATTCCGACAAGCCCCTCTCTGGGAAAGGTTTATATATTATATGCAAATGCATATTAAAAGCAATAAAACTGTTAACCTTTGCCGCTGACATTGCCAATTCATTAAACAAACAGCCTAGAAGCAGTACGAGTTCTGGTTATTTATAACAGTTACGTCGGTCATTTTTGTTAAACGCGAATTCAAAATTTTCGATAATCTAAAAAATTGGTACTAGCTAGAGACGATCGACGGACACCGGCACCCTCCCATCTCATCGATCAAAATTGAAGGATTAGATCAGGATGTAGGATCCGATACACTGTCGTATCGGTCATTTTACTTTAGAGATTACCTTTCAAATGAGACCAAGCTGGTTTAAATTTATAATCAGATTAAAGTAAACGTGAGAAAGTTGTGGTAAAGTGCGTTTTTGGGGTCGTAAGAGATGGGGAAAAGTGCCAGTAAATTGAAGAAGAGACCTAGTATTCACAGTAAGTAGGTATTTAATCATTAGTATAAATAATAATGTCGCACCACATGAATAACAATAATAATTATTAATACAAATGCATCAACGTGAAAACAGTACCATAACGATCAAGTTACAAAAACAGAAATGTTAGCACCGCATACCAGATGGCTACGTGCAATTGCAAATTGTCAAATGAACTCATAGAGAGAGAACCCTTGATGAATACTGGTGAACATTTACTTAAGTAGCTATTGATAATAGCTAAATAATCTAATAGTAGGTAATGCAATTCAAACGCAATCCACGCTGCAAAATGAAATTGAAACCTATCTATAAAATGCGACTTTAATGCAGCCTGGTGTAAACCATCGATAAATCGCGCCTTATCACCGTAGAGAATAAATACTCATGAACTTGTATTTAGCAACAAACTTTGCAAAAGCCCTAGTTTTAATTAAAGAGAAATTCAATTTTCTTGCAGTAGTGTTTAATCAGAAATTATCCATTTCATCGACTAACTATTTCTTTGCTTTAAAGGTCTTTCTTGGTCCAAATTCGGCTCGTTACCTCGTCGGAAATCCGGTCGTTTAGCAAAAGAAACCAAAGACGTCACTTCCAGCCCCAAAGCGAAACACAAAGACATTAGACAATGGCTCAGAGATTTGGATCTGGAGCAGTATGCACCACAGTTCGAGAAATACCAGGGAGTTGAAAACCTCTTGGAAGTTTCAGAATGGCAGCTTAAAGAGCTAGGGATCAAAAAGTCTTCTCATAGAGCGACTATTATTAGCAGTTTAACGTTGCTCAGAGCGAAATATCACGGTGAGCCGCTGTAATTCCCGGGTAAGGTGCTGGTAAAAGGGTTTGTTTGCAGAAAATGTCCCGAAAAAAGCGACGCTTAGACATAGTGTTGCTGTGGAACCGAGGAGGAAAATTGGGAGAGAGGATACCCTGTAAGTACTTTGAAACTGTACCGTTTGTGAATCAAATTTAATGTTAATAAGTGCGAGGCGTTGGTTTTATTGCACAACTTACTGCGAATTAAATATGTAGGAATGTCTGTATATGCAGTAAACTCGGGCAAAAGAAATAATTAAAAGGTAAACATTCTAGGAAAGTTGATGAGAATTCAGGTGTCGTCGTTTTCAGGCGGGAAAATTGTTTTATTTACATGAATCATGGTGAATCAAAGACAAAAAATAATTTAGGAAATATGGTGTTTCAAATTGATATATGCAAATTCGTAAAAAACAGAGCTGCAGGGATTCATAAATCTACATACACCAAAATATACAGCCACCAAATTGTCAATATTCAGCAGGTCTTATACCAAATCATCAAAATTTAATTCACAAACATTTTTATGAGTCAAACGTCAAAGATATCATTAAAATGATCAAAAATACAAATAATACAAAATATATTATTTCTGAATTCAGGAGAATGGAATTTCATGTGACTGTTGTCCTAAGTGCATGTCTGCTTAACTTGTGAAATGAAACGTTTTTGGAATTAAAAGAATAGCCATGAAAATATACCACAAAATGGTGGCCAGTTTCACAATCTATCGCAGATGGCATTTTTTTTCTATGTCCCATGTGATATGCAAAGGTACGAATGGAAAAAATAAAAATACCAAAGATCTTTTCTTTTCTATAACATTACAATATTCTGAGCCCATATAATAATTTGCAGTCACCAAAACTAAGTACCATCTATTTACGAAATTACTTAGAATAGTGTTAGACATACTAAAAAAACAAATACAATTAAAAATAACTGTAAGAGCCCCCCTAAACTGATTTTTAACGTTGACAAGGAGATCAGCATCTAACGTTAAACGAATCTTATGAAGTGGAAAAGCCTGATTAGCACCCAATTATTTCACCCTCGTCGTACAACGCAAATAACCCCCCATGGTGAAGGACTATTGTGCGTAAGACTGGCACTCAGGGAAGCTACTGGAGCCCGAAAAGGCTTTAAGCTAATAAAACACTCCCAAAAAATACTTTTTGCAATTAAGTTTACAAAGATTTTTTCCAAAATTGAAAAATTCATCAAATGAAACAAATGTGTCAAATAGACGTCCTTACTAAAACTTAAAAGGACAGAAGATCTGACACGAGAGATCGAATTGATATTAATTTAAAATCCACCTGAAATCAAAGAAAGACGGGGCTAAAACGTCTGCGCCCCAATGCCAATCAATACTAGAGGGGTCGCCCGAATGGTGGGGGTGTGTCAACCACACGCATACTCACGCACGACCCTCCGTAAAAATACCGATCGCGGAAGTGGCTCGCGCTAAAATTGCGACCATAACAAATTCGGAAAAAATGTCCCATTGTGGCGTCGATGGGCGTCCGATGCGCTCGGCGACGTCAATTGTGACAAGTCTGGAACGCGACACAGACAGCGACTTTGTCTGTTAAAAACAGAACTTCATATAGCCGGGCGCCGATGGTGCAGTAGTGAGGAGTAAAAGCAGAAATGGGGCCGATCCAGTTCGATTATTAAAATAAATGGCCGGGGCCAAGGAACTGCTGTGTGTTATTTCGGCGGCCGCGATGGTGCCCGTTAACTTTGGCATGTGACTCAGACGAAGGAATTGATATAGGGATAGAGTGCAGAATGGTGAGTTGCTTGTGTGTCTATATAGGGGAAAGTCGGCGAATGTAGTGAAGAATGAATTGCGAAAAAATAGATAAAGCTTAGAATGAAAACAAAGAAAATCATAGAGGGTAGGAAACCCCGAAGAGTGAAATAAAAAAAAATTAAGTTAAATTAGCATTATGAATACAATTTCCCAACTTCGAGCAGCTTTAAACAGTATTTTCTACTTTCGTCGGTTTATAATTTGGTATTAAAGACCCAACTCGGTTTTACCTAAAATCGAAACTTTCGATTAACCTGAGTTACACAGTTTAGATCTAATCTAAAGTTAGATCAATT
The DNA here is from genome assembly GCF_040115645.1 of Euwallacea fornicatus. Taxonomy (NCBI): domain Eukaryota; kingdom Metazoa; phylum Arthropoda; class Insecta; order Coleoptera; family Curculionidae; genus Euwallacea; species Euwallacea fornicatus. Next base: position 5,234,764 of record NC_089542.1, on the reverse strand, counting down.
ACATTCATCAATACTTACTGACCATCAGTCTGAAATTCAAAACTGAGACCATGAACTGGCCTGAACTGTCTAAAGAAACCAAGAGACGTGCATTAGGCATGATTTAACTCTCCAAAAGCTACTTAAAATTACATAAATTCTCGCGATTCAACAGAAGACTATACTAATCGCTTTAAAAAAAAGCAAAATAGCCCCCTCAAAGTTTGAAATATTTGTCAATGTTTATTTTTATATATATATACAAGTTTTTCTATTGCAGGACCGACTTGAGGATCGTCAGTGACGCGATCCAAAGCAAAAGCCTTAACAACCTAATTAACATGGTGAGTTACCTTTTTTTATCCGCGAAGAAGAGTTTGTACATTATGGAGGCTATTATTGCTCCGATTATCGGGCCAAACCAGTAAATCTGAAACATATCATTCACTTGGAAAATTAGCGAGTTTAAGCTGCTCTTACCCAGTGGTGTTGATAATCCCCACTAAGTACAGCAGGACCGAAACTTCGGGAAGGATTCATACTGGCTCCGGTATACGCCACCTGAAATATGAACGTCACAGGCACAAGTTTGAAGTCTTCCTTTAATTCTCTGTTTTTTAACATTGAATGTAAAACATTGAACCCCCTTCTATACATAATATTAATAATTAATCCTCTAAAATAATATCTATTTAATTTTATATTTATTTATCACGTATTCAATTGATTGAGTTAATTTACAAGGAATTTATGAGGAGTGAATGTTGCCTGAATTTCTGTTTTAATGATTTTTTTCTAAAAGCCATGAAATAGAAAACAGAATATTGACATAAAAACGATATCAATTCTCCATGGAAACGCCGTAATCTGGAATGTTTTACTTCTTAAATGTCCATTATTTCTTGTAAGGGTTTTGTGGATCAAAATTTCGTAAAATTAAAGTTGCTGGTAAGAAAGTTGCGTTCAATTAGATAAAAACAACATTACACTATTTTCAGTGAACATTACAGTTTAAGTCAAGACATGTTCACTAATTTTTTTCTCTTCAACTTGATATACAAAATAAATGAGTAATATTGCTAAATTAATTTTTTTTATACTCATTGCAGATGTTTATAATAATATATCTTCGCCAAATTGTCAATATTCGGCAGTTTCAATACTCCATCAAAACGTAGTAATCTGAAAAGATTCTACTTCGCCAATGCTCATTCTTTCCTCTCTCTTTTCTGCATATCAATTTCCATAGGGAAAGAAATATTTTACTCTATTGCTGCTATACCTTTTGCTGATTTTTAATTATACCGAAATTGCTTTAATTAAAATGACATTAAATATGAAACATAGTACAATATTGCGAGATCCACTTTCGAAGAAGATTTCTAGAGAATGTTACTAACAAAAGAATCACTTACGCCTCCAAGATTGAGTACCACAACGAGGAGACCAATTTTCAACGAAACAGAGTCCAATTTGTTAGAATTACGAGCATCCCATGATGCACAGATTGCTAAGTTGAGGATTATGCTAAGGCAAATTTCCACCATAAAACCCTGAAACATTAAAACTCATCAAAAAATGCAGGTTTGTGCCTACTCAAATCTCATAGTAATTACCTGTAAAGGTGATATGTAGTCACTAAGCGAATTCACGCACATCCCATGACCATTGCTTTGAATACCCAAATACTCCCTTTTAGTCACAATCTTAAAATTGCTGTAATCAAATCAAAAACCATCTCGAAAGGGGGACTTACATAAAAAAGACCAGCCCCAGCAAGGGATCCCAATACTTGAGCTATAAAGTAACTGGGAAAGTAATACCAGGTGATTTGGTTTAAAATCAAGGCGTTAATTGATACTGCGGGATTTACGTGCGCACCGGACACATGGGCAAAAATCTAACAAGTTTTAGTTAAGAATTGAAATTCATTAAGATTGTTTTGGTATTTTTACCTGTATAACTGCAGCTACTGCCAAACCTGCTGTAAAACTTGTATGCATGGACGACATTGAGTCTCCTTGCATGCCAACGCAGGAACCCGTGCAGGATAAAAATACCAAAATAGATGTACCAAAGAATTCTGCCAATATAACGGTAAGATGGTCTCTACATGTTGGACGTTTCTTAGAAGGGATAATCTCTTCTAAATCAAAAAAGTTTTATAAACAATTGTGAAGAGGCTCCATAAATATGTCTATATACTCACAGAGAAGACATAATCAGAAGGGCGAAAAGAGAAAAAATCAACACTGACCTTTAAGATCCGGATACATTTTCGGACCTTCAATCCCCAAAAGTCTAGGAGACTCTTGCATTAACGTCAACTTAAACTGCACCTCAGTAGCGCACCTATTTAACTCAAGTTATGCGCAGGTATGTACATATGTAAGATCTATCTGCAATGCGTATGGGTCTATCTTCAAGCCTAAAATAAGAGTGTTAACGCATAATTCACTAAATATACTTTTTTGAGCGAATCCAGCCTTTACTTCTAATCAGTAATAAACAAACGTATGAAACATCAATGGCGTCCCATGACATATTTAGTCTTATGTAACATATAATTGACAAAAGGAAATTAAATGAGACAAAACTTGAACGGCTTAGAATTCCGTGGAATTTTTTTATTCTCTAGTTTAAGTATAGATTTACTATCGCTTAAAGTTACGTAGTAAATATACACAGTTCTAGAAAAAAACTTTCTTAACTTTTATTTTAGGATACGTCGGCCGATCCTAATGCAAATGCCGCCGACCTCCGGAAGGCTCTCGAATGGGAGCTATCTCTAGATAGCCGGGATCTACGGTCACATGCTTGGTACCATGGGGCTATCCCTCGGGCTAGAGCTGAGGATATAGTGAAGGAGGACGGGTGTTTCTTGGTAAGCCTCTGGTCTGCTTTTTTTTATTATTGTTTCAGTAAAACAATGACATTTCTCTCGTGAGGTGATAATATTATTTAAAGAGATCATTTTATATATTCTCAATGATAACATGGGAATTAAGACTACGTTCAAATTAATCAAGTTTTGCTCTTCTATATTCGCCTTAGAATTCTATTATAAATACAGGATTTGAATTCACTCATACATACATATAAACGCTACATAATATAAAACATCAACTTTACATGACTTAATCGTATACGAATTCGTATCTATTCATTTTTAATATTTCCGTACTTAGATAGCAATTTGTTGCACTCTGTATAATAAAATACTTTGCCTTTATTGTTAAAATTCTTATTTGTCGCCACTCTGCAAATTTTAACAAACTTGAAAAAAAATACTATTAGCATCACCTATCCTGGGTCATATAGCCATCTTTCTTCATTATATCAACTTAGACAAAGCCGACATCTGTTATATCGAAACTACTGCCCCAAGTAGTAAAGTAGGCTCTAAGTGCAATTCACACGGATTTTATATCTTTTGTTTTTATCTAAGACTCTACATAAGAAAGGTATAAGCAGTTCAGTAGTTTAAACAAATCTGTAATCATAGGTCGGTATATTGGTGGCGCATAAGAGTTTAAATAGACAAAATTCCAAAAAGCAATCCCCATATTCAGGTAGTGTAGAATACGAAACAAAGTTATCAAAACTATATCGTATTCGAATACAGATTAGAATGATCATTCGATTGCCAAAACGATTGCATTTTTAAAATATATAGGTCGATTATAGTCATCACTACTTTAAATTATATAGATTTAGGAATTAATACATTGTCTTCATTAGGTACCAATAAAGATTTGCAATCTTAATCTTAATTTGTGTTATTTTAACACTTAATACTAATCAGTAATAAAACGTAAAAACTGAAATTCGTGAGCATTTATTATATCATATAGTAATTGCAGATCAAGCCATCACGTATTTTAATAATGATTATGTCCAAGTTAATTCAGCTCAAAGTAACATTTATGTATTGATATGAAGTTCTATAAACTTTCTTTCAATGTTTGAATTAGTACAGCTGGAAGCCTTTGTAAAAAGAAAATCAAGAACTGCTGAACTATACCTCAGCCAAATCTAATTAAAAAACTTAAAATTTGTTTCAATGTCTTCGTTTTTTCTTTAGAATAATTTTTTATTGATTTCCCGAAATAAAAAGAAAATGAGTTTTGCCCTGAACCCTTCAATTATTTTTCTAGATCCGAGACTGCACCTCACAGCCTGGAAACTACGTATTGACCTGCCGCACCAAAGGTCACCCCTTGCATTTTGTTATAAATAAGATGTTTCTGCAACCTGATACAGTCTACGAACGCATTCAGTATCAATTTGAAGACGAAGCGTTCGATACTATTCAGGATTTAATAACTTTCTACGTCGGTAAGGCAATTCATTGGCCACCGAAAAACGACTTCTAATCGAACGCGATTTAGGTTCAGGAAAACCCATAACCATAGCATCAGAAGCCCGCATTCAAACTCCAGTCAACCGAATGTATCCTCTTTCGTTCTACGCCAGTAAATACCCCACTCCCCTTCCTAGTCGACTGTCCTCCCCTACAACAACCCCAATTGGCGGTATGCAGTACCGACACGGCCCTCTGCAGAGTTCTCGACCTAGTTGCTCGCCTACAAGGAGAGACGGAGCTCCAAGGTATTACTACACAGATCCACCAGGCAAATTTTCATGTTCTTCACTCCAAAGGCTGCCGTCAAAGAAGCAACGCTCGCATTCTCTGACTCCTGCAGAAGCCAATCGCATGTCACAGGAAAAATGTAATAGTGCCGACGGAGTGATTCAGTCTCCTTTGATGACGAGGTCGGTAGGAGCGGAAAGTGGGAAGTTTTCCACACACTCTTTACCTCGTACTACGCATAATACGAGACTGACCTTGTCAAATAGTGCTAACACTTTAGGCAGACACTGTAGGCAAGTTTTTAATGTAATTTATCAAATTCGAAAGGTTTAATTGTATAAATTGTAGGATAACTAGTGATCCAACTTTGTCTCCCTGTGCAGAACGGCGATGCACAACTGACGACTCGGGAATCGAATCTCCACCTCCTAAACCTTCACGATTGCCAATTCTCCCTCGTACCGACTCTATAGAGTCCGCAACACTGAGTTACCCTCCTAGTTTGCAAAGGGTGACCTCATATCATGCAAGTGGCTCTGATTCCGGCAACGGATCAGGCGACTCAGCCCTAAGCTCAGCTGCAGGGGACCCTTTAGACCTTCCACCTAAAGGCGTGGTGATTAAAAACCCTCGTTATAACATGGCCACCTCCGAGTCTTCAACAACACTAAAGAACTTCGTTCAAATCGATTACTTGGAGATTGAAGAGAAGCTCATGGAGCTTCCAGAAGTGCGATATATAGATTTTGGTAGTAGATTTGACTTGGAGAATTTTCAAACGCTGCTTCTACCGGTCAATGAGAATAAACCTTTAGACGGACAGGCGCTGCGCAGTATTAAGATGACTTTAGCGGAGTCGGGATCTCGAATCTTGGCCAATCATCTTACGAGGACAGATTTAGATTTGGTGTTCGGAAAATATGAGGGTGACAGCTATCAAACGAGGCTTTGTGGAGGAGTGGAACTTTGTGCGCTGGCCCATGGGACTCGGTTTAGGATGGATTTAATTGAAAGGTGGTTTGGTTGTTAGATAAAAAAATACATAATGTCCTTAAATATAATATGAATGAAAAAATATATCTACAACAAATACCTAGGGTTGGAAAATAAAAAGATTAATGATTTTTTAAATACTCAAGTTTTAAAATAAATATTGCGTTGCCTACTGCATGAAAAGATGTTAATGGTTCAACAGTAAGTTATACGTTACACATTTTGTGTCACTAAAAGGTAACTTTTGTGCCAATCAAAGAAAAAATCATTTGTTCTAATAAATTATCAAGAAACAATCCGCAATTTCTTGACATTTTTGCGGAGGCACTTTCTATATCAAGTTAACTTTTATAATGCAGCTACTGTGAAACGTTCAGTATATTATAATTTCATTGAGTTGATGCTTAATGCTATTGACTGGTATGTATTTAGGACGCATGTAAATAGTATCAAATCCGGGTACTATTGATATGGTTTGACATGGCTATTTAGGGACACCATGTAATATATATATTAATAGTTGGCAATTTTCAGGACCGAATGTTTGAAGCTTTTAGTAGCAGTTAGCATTCTGACTTGTGCAGATGACTTAGAACGAACAGAAACTTTGAATAAATGGATTGAAGTGGCAAATGATACGAAAACTGCTCTGGGAAACCTCTTTGGTTTCTGCGGGATCATGTTAGGCCTGTGTTTACCTCAGGCACGTCACTACTTCCATTCACAAACTTCCACTTAAAATGTTTCCATTTTTAGGTAGAAAAACTGGACACGACGTGGCACATGCTACGCCAAAAACACACCGATTCTGCCTTCAATTTCGAGGCTAAATTGCGGCCCACCTTGAAACACATGAACAGTTGCTCAAATCCCCAAGCCCCAAACACAACAATCCCCCACTTATTACCGCTGATTCTCATCCTTGAGCGGGATCTGCCAGACTTCCTCAATCCTATGAACCAGAGTCAACTGGCCAATAGTTGCTTAAACCAATGGGAACTAAACACACAAGATTTTGGCTTGACCACGCTTCTCAACCACTTGCAGACGGCTAGGAAGTATACTGAGATGCAACAAATGTACCAGAGGAATGCGGAAATCGTGCTGGGAGAGGCTCGAATGGAAGAACTGACTTTGGACATGTTCAAAACTGAATTTCACTTGAAGTTCTTGTGGGGGAGCAGAGGATGCTTCGCGAATGCTTCTGAAAGGCACGCGAAGTTCGAGCAAATTCTTTCATTGATGACGGAGAAGTGTTGTAATGTTCAAAACAACAGTGAAGTGTAAAGGAAGTGAAGGAAAGAATTTCTTAAGTCCAAAAAACTATGTGATTTAATTTACAACGAGTAATTGGCAATTGTTCATAAGCTCTCAATAGAGCTCAAAATTGATGAATTGTTACTTTTATGCTCCTATCAAATCACCAGCTTTCAAGCAACGGAAACTCACTGCCCTTTGACTAGTTCACGCAAGTGCGAATTAAACCACGCCACTGCCAATAATTAACACTAAAGGGAAGTCAATTTTAGTCCCTAAACCACGCCATTTTCATATAAACTGCGTTCCTCTAACGAATCAAAAACGAGCGAGTAACTTCCAAAACAAGTGTCATCTAGTCATTAGGATTATCGTGATGTAGTAAAGTTTATAGTGATTGAGTTGGACATATCAAAGTACTTATTTTCAGCTTCGTATATTTAGATAGAGCTGTAAGTAGTAGATTTCTATGAATGGTGCTCATGTCCATAATAATTTTTAATCCAGCATCTTTTTCTTTATCAAGTATCTGACAATACATCCGAAGACTGCTTATCTGATTAGCTATTTATTTTAAGTTTACACAAATTGTAGGTACAGCACCACTTTCGTTAGCGCATTAGACAGTTAAATACTAACGACAGACTTGTGATTTTCTTTACTTATTACAATATTATACATATTAAAATTTTGTATGTGATGTTATTGTATTATAATTATTATATTGAACTTATTATGAATATATTTAAAAAAAACAAATATATGCTGATGTATATTATATTAATATGAGATGTAGCAATTTTAATAATAATCTGTCAACGGGTCTAATGATGTAGGTAGGAGTTTGAAACGGCAGCTGCCAGTAGAAGTGATTGTATGAACAAAAATTATGTATAGAAATGTAGTAATAACGCTCTGTATATGACAAGAAGTGTTTAATAACCAATAAACATTACAAAGAATAATTAACAATTTCTATTGGTCTTTTCACTGTAGGGCCTGCCTCTATTAGGTGGTCCTTGGTTATAAGCAAATCCAATTTATATACAAATAAATATGTGTTCGATAGGCACATGGTATCTTATATGTTTACTTCCTTCCATTTCTATTCCAGCAAACTTTAACCTAATATAATAATTTAATATTTGTATTTTGAAACAAATTGGTGCAAATAAAATGCATTTATGCCATCACTATCAAAGGTATTGAACTGAGAAGAATAATGATTTTGTCAACTAACCTCATTTGTAAAAAAGATATATTATTTTAATCTGGTATAAAAATGTATCTCCTGAGAACTTCTAGACCCAATGTTTATGCATTCATGTGTTCTCAGAATGAAAGGGTTCCCTTTAACTTAAAGCAGTATTTAATTTCTCAAAAGTCCTCTTCAAAATCTCCTCTTTAATATGCTTTGCAATTTTCACTCTTTTTCTTTTTTTCTTCTCTACATTCAACTTTGTCTCTGGTTTACTTATACCTCCATGTGACTTTTTTTGTTTCTTCTTACAAGACAAAGGATTCGGCCCCTTTTTTCTTCTTTTTCTCTTAATTTTTTCTTCATTTGTAACTACTCCTTCTAATTCTTTGAGTTTAGCAATCTTCTCTGCTTCTTGTTGTCCAAAACCATCATTTTTATGCTCTGTCCACTTCACTGAGACCTCAGAAGGTTGCTCTAAAACTGGTGTTTTAACATGCAAATACAACAATGGCGCAGCCACTAGATTCCTAATTTTATCTTGCAGATCTCGGTCTTGAGTGCACACTATATAATGATTGGGATTCCCTCTAGATATCATGTTTGATAAGCACTCGAAAGCAGGGATTGCACTGTCCTCATGACCACATTTGTGCACTACATAGTTTTTTAAAATCACCAGAGCGCCGTGTAGCTTGGAACCCAAGTTTTCCATTTCAATTATGGCACATTGAGTTGTGATGAATTTTATTTCACTTTGCAGGTACTTCGGGAGGTCATTAGATAAGTTGACTTTGTTCTAAAGGAAAAAGTGAGGGTTTTAACGTTGTTACGGTACAGAGAAAAGAAGAGTACTTACGTTAAGGGCTGCTAAACAAAATGTTCCATCTGCCAAGAGTTGGTAAGGTTGCCGGAATCCAAAATTTTGAACATAAAAGGAGAGGTTTCTACTTACTTTCTTATAGCGGCGTATTTTCATTTTTAGTTGTTTATAGTAATAACAGTTACAAAAGTAAAAATAATAAAGAGAGAAGCCTAATTAACGCAAAATTTATCAACCCAGCAAAATATTAAACCACACTTTCAAAAGAAAGGTTAGAATGAAAATTTGACAGTGACCAGTGACATTATGTTGACTTCGATCAACGCGAAATTGGCTCTTATTAAAGGTACGAAAGAACGATTTAATTGTGTATCACTGAGTGTAAAAACGCTATATTTATACATGATATTTTAAAATTAATGAACACGAGAACAAACGGTTAATACTACAATTAAATAACATCTTACCTAAACAATTTAATATTTATTTACTACAAGTAAGCACTATAAAACTATTCAAGCCACAAGTAAAAAAAAAAGTTTTTGACGAAATGTTACGTTTTTGTTACCCTTTTAAATATAAATACAAAGCATTGTCAAATTATTAATTTAAAATATCGAAAATAATAAATTAGCATTAAATATTAGCTAATTATTCTATTTAATACGTAACCGAAATATTTATTATCCTGATTTACTAACCGTCCTTATGAAAGGGGCGCAAATATCGATATCGTATCAGTTATACTTCTACTATAAAAATAATAAATGATTGATAATTAACATGATGTAAAATCAATACAAATAAAATTTATAATTGATAATTGCACATAATATATAGACATAATGGTCGTCTGTGTGTTCGTGAAGTAATTATTTATTTAATTTGAGGACCACAAAGGGCAGCGGCATTTAATATGATGCCGCGAACATCAGTTTTCAAATATGGCTGTTAGTTTAGTCCTATGACTGAAAATAAATGAAATAAATAAATTTAATATTTCTGCAAAAAAACACTTTCCATACGTGCATATTCCATGCCTCGGTTTAAATAAAAAAATAAAGTTTAACAGCACTCTTCGCCATAAATTGCAGGAAATTTCTCTCGTGGAATTAATTTAAAATGGTATTTAAATTGAAGCTATGTATATTTGCATTTATCATGGTTCATTGACAATAATTATGAGGTATGATGAGGCCGGAGAATTCTAGTTCCTTCCAGTTGTTTATTTGGAGAATTAAAAGAATTTCAATACGGTTTCTCATCAAAAGTTTGATGTTAAGTGTAGGTACTTACGACATTTTTTCAATAAATTTTAGAAATCTACTAACAATGAAAATGAGGAAATTAAGTTATTTTATTATGTATATGCAATTGCATCGGTGTAATTTAAATAATTTTTTCAATGGTTTATTGTTTAAATCACTTCCGAATACTCATCTAAGGGTATATGCAACAACTAGGTATCGCCCGTATTGAAGATTTATTTTTATAGGACAATAACAATTGTATAACCACAACATTTTGTTTGAAATGCGCCACGTTCGATTGAAACAAAGCGCTCGATGTTGGGCCGATTTATTTTTAGCCGAAATCGCGTTCGGCGTGAGTTAATTATAAACGGTGGATATCTATTTAAGCGCACTGGGGCCCAAATAGACGAAATAAGCCTACGCCACAGTTTTAAAGCCCGAAACGCTCTACCGAAGCCTCTATTTGTAAATCGTTACGAAAAATGGATTTATTTATAATAAAGATTTTCTATTTTTATCCGCAACCTTGGCAATTTAACATTCCGCGCTCGGTTGCCACGTGGTGCAAACTGGAGGTGATAAGGCTGTTCTAAGAAAGATGAGATGAGCAGATTAAATAATTGCCGGTTTTGTGTAAAAGGAGAAAAAGTGAAAAAGTGGAGTATTAGTGCAGTTGCGTGTTTCTTGACGCAATGGCGGAACATAGTTTCATTTACGGTTAATATCTATTTTTTAATTGCCATTAATCAGGTAATAAACACACCTTTCTTGAAGACAACGATAAAGACAACAAACAGTTTAAGCACGTGCTAATGATGTTCGCACTAATGATGAGTGGCGATGTTGGGATTGTCACCTGAGAAATCCCTACACTCAGTTACACCACTGATATTTGAACCACATACTAACTTTTATAATATAAAGAGAAGAAAATAGTGGGTATTTCAGTTGCCTAACAAAGATAGAACATTCAAGGTAGTTCGCTATGCGCGGCGCTGTCGGCACTTCTATCAATATGTGCAACTCGGCAACGCTGCTGTGTTATTCGCAGTCCTGCGGCGTGTACGTATACCCATATATCCGAGCGTAACTGCGACCGAAATGACCTCACGACACAATAAACTTCGTCAACAGCAGGAATTAATTAACATCGTGTCATTTTTTTACTAGTGTACAGTGTTTCCTATCGGTGGTGGTGCGGTTCAGTGTCGGGTACTGATGTCCTGGGCAATAACCAACAACAAACAGCAGGGGATGGCCGACGGCGAGGCGGCCGAGCGGGAACTCGAACAGCAAATCCTGCAGATTAAGAAGCAGCAACAGCTGCAACATCAGATCCTGCTGCAGCACTTCCACCAGCAGCAACAACACCTCGCCGAACAGCACGAGCAACAACTCAGACGGCACCTAGAGGAGTTCTGGGAACGTCAGAAACAGCTGCAGGAGATCAGACAGCGAGAGCAGCTCGAAGCCCTCAGGAAGAAGGAAAAACATGAAGAGAGCGCGGTGGCCTCCACGGAGGTCAAGCAAAAGCTGCAGGACTTCCTAAGGCAAAGGAGGTCGGGCAATTCGAAGATCGCCCGTCCAGACAATTCCTGCTGGTAAGTTCAAAGGTTGTTATTGCGCTGTTAGTACCGCGGGCGTGTTTGTAAACAAGCCGGATTTTTGCTTAAATTGAACGAGATAGTACCTCGCATAGTACCATTGCATTTCAAGGTTTTCATCTTTATGCAAGCGGCTGCGCTTAATTTTAACAAGAACAATTACTAATAAAAGGAAGGCCTTAGCTTTTTCGTGTTTTTAAAGCGACAGTCCAAAAATGTTGAGTTGGGTATACATATTTGAATAACAAAGACAAATAAACATAGACTGATACCGCTGATAAGAGGTCCGCGGGTATTAAAATATGCATCACATTCATTCAACAACTCATCAGTTATTCCAACAAAGTTGAGAGTTTCTCTTTAGTCAGCAGGAGCACTAAATTTAAACTGCTAAGAATGAAGTAAGAGAGGTATAGAAATCCACTTGTTATGGAGAATATCCTCCATAGCAATCACTCCTTTCCTTTTTTGATTTTTATTTGAAAGGGAAAATATATTAAGTAATAAGGGGTTTTTGGAGATTATTTATTTATTTAAATCGCTATTGTTATGCAAAGGCCATGAACGATTTATTTAAAAAATCATTAACTTAGATGATATGCCATGACCAAAACGCCAAGGATCTAGCCTCCTAACATCATCTGCTTTAAAGTCCTATGGGATGATGTGTTATTTCCTGCCATTGTCATTTACCATCCTCAAAGTCCATTTAATTACTATGGGAATATATATTTGATGTTAAAATTTATATAGCAAAATGCTGTTTTCCGCTCTAATCCATTTATTTGAATACAAAACCTATCTTACACCCTTCAGTTAATGGGTCAAAAGTCTTGAAAACTCAGTTCAAGGTATCTTCACTTAAGGCAACAAACCCATCCATCATTTTCAGTCACCTCATAAATTAACTCAACATTCTCTCTCTAAACATTTAAATAAATTTTGAGAAAATTTTGTTATGAAATACAAATCTGTATTTCTAGGCACCTACATTTTATGTGTGGGACAGTCACTTAAATAACATTTTCATGTTTAAAGTAACTATTTCAAGGGATTTCGTGGAATTTCCCAAATTTTTTCAAAACATTTTTTAGGTATTAACTTAATAATAATTTAGTTTTAAACTCTGATTAAAACATTGCATTTCTAACTGTTTTAAACATGGTTTAAATCTGCACGCTAACAAACACTTTTCTTTTCTTAAAAAAATTATTATGAGAATACGGTGACTATTGACTCTTAAAGTGGGGTGGAATGGCAATTGTCCAATTGGTAAATTATCACAGAAATATTTGATTTAGACGAACAAGTCACATTGAATTTGTCCGGAGATTTTTGAATTTGACCGACAACTTCGATAAAGATAGAAAGAATAATATCTGTGGCGTAAACGGCAGTTCATGCTTTTGGCATATGAAATGAAATCGACTGGTAATTTACCGGTCCAATAGTCGGACAAGTAAAATATATTTTCTTGATTGGACGTTTTACAACCGTACAGTTACGGTACCAATACAGTGGTTGCTTTTCGATTATATTATGTTTTGCAAGTAAATCTTCTGCCCATCCGAAAAACCCAACGAATAGTACGGGTCGACTCAGAACGCTTTAAAAAGAATACTGCAATATCATAAAATTCTCCTTTAACTAACTGGTATGGGTGTGGTAATGTTCATGCAGTGGTATTCTCCTTAAAGCTTTTGGACTCTATGTGTATTGTAGAACCCGGGTCCGGGGGATACCCGATTGGATTGCACCCCATTTATGCATTACTTTTAACCATCTTAAAAATTAGCCTGAAGCTCATTTTATACTAGTTATACAATTTCTTGTGCAAGATATTGAATTGGCCTGGACCCTAATGGGTTTCAGTTTTATCAAAATTACTTAGTGTTTAGAGTACTTTAGATCTTTCAAACGCTAACCTAAATCAGCTTAAACTGTGATAACAGCAGATACTTAAATAAGCACAACTTTCGCGGTCAAATCGCACCCTTAAATAAACATCAAATTCACCTACTTATTATTAAGGGTCGGAAAAATATATTATAAAAGGTCAAGGCTTTTAAGCATGTGCGTGGCCCGCTTACACCAGTGGTTACTGGTATTTAACGTACTAGGAAATTTTCACCCTTTTCCAGCTGTCCATTCAAGCTCGTGTCAGGGGTAATTTTAATGATATCCGAGAACGACCGCTCTAACCCTTGGCTTTTAAGAATAATTGGGTACATTTCAAACTGAAAACAGGATACGGCGGAAACTCGTTTCTCCGTTAAGCATCAAGCATGTCAAATTACAGCACACTATCTCGTCAACTGCCAGCTAGTTTTAATTCACTCACTTATCTACCTACGAGTTAAAAATAGACGGGAGGGCAATTAAATAAGCTATAAAAATAAAAATACGGTCTGTTATTGTGTGTAACCTTCGCCTTCCTAAATGTGAACATGAGCTTGTTCTAGTGGCGCGCAACTGCATTGATTGGATTATGTATTGAAGAACAATTCCATTACAGTAATAAATTATGACGAACTTTAGAATATGTAATCGTTAATCGCGTCTCCTGGACTTCACTTTTTTTTATTCCCTTAAACACGGTAAAATACGGCATCAAAGACCAAAAATCTCAAGTGGGCAGGTTGGAAATGGCGTTGCCAGGACGACCGGAAATTCGCTTTTGACCTTATTTAATAAAAGCGCTATTTCCAAGAAAAGACGATGGAAAGCGAAATGTTTTGTTATTTATATCAGATCAGAGAACGAAAGTTCAAGGCCTCATTTTTTCGTTGACTGCCTGCGCACGTACAAGTCCAGGAACACCAGGTCTAGTCAATGCGCCGGCCCGCGGGTTGCATTTCCAGTAAATTATGCCGCCACCCCCGGGGCGAATAACAATTGACGTCGTAGAACTAAAAATAGACCGGCAACCTGTTTGCAGGGGCGGCAGCCGACAAAACCACTAGACCGCGCCTCGACACAAATAAACAAAGAGCCAACGTGAATGCGAAACGACGAGGACGCCACTGTTTCGCCCTCGCGCTTCTAAATATAGACCAACCCTCGATAAATGCGGGGGCGTGCGTGCCATATTCGATTCCAACATGGACGGTGTTTTTGCTGGAATTCGGAGCACTTAAAAGTTTTATTTGAATCAAATTAGTGAGGAAGAGATGAGACTTTGAGAACGCGAATTTGACTTCCAAGAGCTTTAGAAATCACAAACACTCTCAATTATGAAATTAATGGAAATTTTTATATTATACGTAGTCTCCTGTGAAAATCGAGCACTGTTTTTTTTTTAATTTTGTAACCACTCTAGAAACCGAAGTACCATAAGCATCTTTATGGGAAGGGCGAAATCACTGGTGAATTTTAGTGATCACCTGTAACATCAGAAATTTAAAGGAATTCTTCAAATTTATTATTTTTCTTTTATCTTTTTTTCTCTATTTTTTCTTCCATTAGTTCAGATTTCGTTCATTTGTGGCTCATTTGTTATTTAACGTCCTGTAGTGCAAATGCAACATTTCTTGCACAGATAAATAAAATCTCAATTAGACGCTGAAATGTCAGAAGCATGTCTTGGATGAATCCATCAGCTGGTATCTGTTCGTCAAGTATTTGATGGTGAATAATTAAAGACTTAATCAATGTTTTGCGTTTACGGTTCACCTTTTACTGCTAAGTTTTTTTTGTTGATTCCCCCCCACCCCTCGCTTCGCGCAGCCGCAGGAAACATAAAAAATAACTTTATGGACTTTAGCTATAGATTGGATCAAAAGAGTGAGGCAAACGACGGGATTGTGAATACCTATGACTAGACCAAGATACCTCGACTAAGTGAACTTTCTATGGTTATACATATATGTACATATATGTTTTCGCAACAATTGTTCTTTTTTATATGTAATAAAACGTATAGGGAGAAAGTCTAGGGAATTATCGATACGATGTTAAAAAACTTCTGTAATTTCCGTGTTTAAAAAATGACGTAGTAGGAATGGGTTTTTATTAAAAAAATATGACACTGTCCTGAAGTATAGTTTTTCTTCTTCAACAAATCAAAAGAAAGTTAGCCAACATCGGACGATAAAAACTGATTATATACATATGAGTGTTCTGCTTTTAACTGAGCCACATTATATGTGCATGGGGAATTTTGATAATTTTATGCTTACACAATATGAGAAAATTACACATTTTGGTATGTGACCAATGTTATACTGCAAGTTATTATTTCTTGAAAACAACATTGACACAACTTGTATCTGTCAATAAAATAACCACATTATGTTATCAAAATAGCTACCATTCTAATCTACTGCACGAGCATCTTGACAAATGTGATAATTTACAAGTACTTCTGTTTCAAATTACTTGAGAAATTTACAAAAAAAATAATTTTAAGTGTGAAAAAGTCCACGTTATGATTCAGTAATAGTTCAGGTTAGAAGACGCATGGTTTACCTGGTTAATGCTTGGTTTACCCTTCAAATAATAAGCATGAAGGAGCTTAATCTTATGTTAATGTCATCTTTAATTAATTAAAACCAACTTTTGTCCACTGTGAGCAGAAATCATCTTGATTTTAAATATCAAAAACTAAAAAGCAACCGTTTATTTACCTCCTCGAGAAAAAGTTTATTAAACATTAATTTGCTTACTATTAAGGAGCTGATATTGGCTTAATCTCGAGTGGATATTTTCGATACGTGTTACTAAAATTCATAATTTGGGTCGAATACTTTTAAGGGTGCTCTGCGATAAAATTTAATTTTTCCTTAAAAAAATTAGATCATTGGTACAAACTCCGCCCTAACAAAAGCAACTTCGGCTTAAAACAATGTGCATATACACGTAGAAAGTTAAAAATACCGACTTAACATGTGGTATAAAAATTCACATTGAGTCACGAACGCTCAGTTAAAAGCGGACATTTCTATTAATGAAATTTCCTATTTTTAGTTTGGGTCGCGTTTATTTTTAAACGCTATCTGTCCACAACAGCGTAATCGCGATGTATCTCCCATGTTATGAGCGGGAACAAAGACAAAGCAGAGCCTTTTTGTTTTGGCTTGAAATTCGCAGGGTCGTTCGCCTCCTTTGCGCAAGTGCCGCACTTTTTTTTTCAGAAATTGCTCACCTTTGGCGCTCACTCAAACGAATAAATTATTATCGGAAAGATAGATGGATCTAAATTTAACTGGCCCGGTCAATCTATTACTACATCTAATATAGATGGGTTTGAAGCGTGTCGTTTAGATTTTATTGCAACGTATTTTCAGAGCCAATCAAAACAGTTGCAATATTTATTTTTTCCCTAATTATAACACAGGCGCGTTATAAAATTATTTTTTATTTAGCTTTGGCAACGAAAGTGGGTCATTAGTTTGAATTGAGACACGCAATCGTAAATATGCTATAGAGGGAAAAAGAGCCTTCTCAAACCACGTCGAAAGAGTGGTTGTAAAAATTTCCTGTGCACTGACGTCAGTGGAAGTGGAATATAATTAGGATTCTGCTAACCCAGGTGTTTGTACTTGGAGCAGGTTCAAGTAAACAGTAAAAAATTGAATCCATTAATCATACAATTATTTTCCTACAATTTATATTTACAACTTACTAGAAAAGCAGATAATTTACACTTAAACATCGGGCTTGTTTTGAGGAAGAAATTGCCTTGAAATTACAAAGTTCCAGCTTTCATTGAGCTTGCTTCATGGGAAGAAATAATTTCATTCATGCAAAGGTTACCTACCTTGAGTTTCACGTACTTATAAAAGTGGGAACATTTTTCTGTGGAAGGTTTTGAGCTGACTAGAAGTGAAAAGGATCCTTTGCAAATATCCAAAAATTGAAACTTACCGTTAGGCCTAATTTATCATTTATGAAAAAAGGACTCCTATTTCCTTTACAACCACTGGAATTTTCGGTTTCCTAATCAAGTTAGCAACATGTTCTACTCGAAAATATGACAATTATTTCATTTCGTCCTTGTGGAATGGTTATTCTATTCTACCTTCCAAAATCAAGGAAAAACAGCTATAAATTCTTATTTTTCATGAAAATTGAAAAGGGACAGTGTACTATTGAGGAAAATAAGAAAGCGCTGAAAGTGGCTGTAAGCGGTAAAAGTTTTGTCATTTGTCAAACAAATGTCGATCGGTAGTTCATGGTGGCACAGGATCGTTAAATTGAAACAATTTACAATTGGTATCCTTATTTATTTTATTAACTTAGAGAAAGAGGAAGCTAACGTATGGTCGAAATGTGGCCCGGCTATACGAATACAGTTCATAACTGATATTCACGTCGCGTTTGGGTCAGACAACTGGACAGTATCGTAAGCAGACACGGACTTCAAATTTTGCATTTTAATGTTATTATTGTTTCTTTTACTTATTATATCTAATTGTTGATTTTCACAATTGGTTCAGTAACATTTTTAATGACATTTTTTAGCACTTGTTATATTTAGTAATTTAAATCCAAGGACTTTGCAAATAGACCTTGTAAACCTTGTAAACATTCTTATGTATTTCCAACAAATTCGGTAATAAAATTGTTTTTTCAATAAGTTAATACTCACTTTCTGAGACATTCCGATTATCACAGAAATAATGTCGTTTTTATTTCAGTAGCTGATTCTTTGATAGTTTTCTTCTTGACCTCCTAATCATTGTCTAGAAAATAATGATTTAGCGTAATTCAAAGTTGCAATAATTAATAATATACCGCCTACAAGCAGTATATATATATATAATTTCAACCCTTTTATTTTAATTTGTGCTGCAACTCTTCAGCCGACAATTTTATTATATACAATGCTTGCTAGAAATGTTCAATATCGGATCTCACAAAAATTTTCATTTTTTTTTCTGTGCTTTGTTTAGGATCAAAGGTGTCATTACAAGACAATTTTCTTGCATATATCTATATCCACATTTCCCACCGATCAACCATGTATATATCACTCATTATTTAAAACATTCACTTAACGTGTAATGGAAATATTTATTGATACAATTTATTGAGAATTAAAATCAGCCTTGACTAGGTGTACCTATCATTGCCACAAAAGCATGCAGGTTATTTTTATCATTAGTTAATATGCGATTACGTAGCTTGTATGGGTATTACACATTGTACCTCATAGAGTTTGTATATCGACTCGTCCGTAGAACAGATACGAGTTTTCAATTAAACCAGCACAATGCTTTATAAATAGAGAACAATAAATCTATACCTGTAAGAACAATGAACTTGCTGTTCATTGTTGGTGATGCGGAATCAAAATTTCATTTCGTAGATTGGTAATTATTTCAGTTAGATGAGGCGATTACCTTGAGCTTTAGAGTTCTAGGAAACTTGCTTTTTGAATTATTTAGTAGTGACAATTAGTTTCCGGAATTCATTGTGTTTAATGTTAATAATTGGGGGTTTCATGTTCTTTCTATAGGTACTGCAATTGCACCGTGATTTTTCCGTAAAATTGCTATTGCGTGCAGCAAATTTATTTTTTTAAATATATATTTGTAAGGTGTGCTCGTCAGCCACGTATGTGATTTGCCAGTAAACTTATCGCTCCATCGTTGACCCCATTGGTCATTAATTATAAATATTGATTACCCTGGATTTTCAAAGCGAACATAGCCGCAAAGTATTCGGCCCTTATCTGAACCATGCCGCACTAACGATGGTCGAAGTCTTATCAAATAGTTCAATACGTTTCAAGGTTAAAGCCAAGCTTAAAGTCATCTTGGTATCAAAGTGACTTTAACGTGACTTAGCTAAATATAGACATCATTATGCACACTAGAAATTGCAATTTGTTGGTCTTTATCCTTATCGAGTCCAACTTGTATTCAAACATTATTGAATCGAACGTATTCGTCTTTTTTTCGTTTTAGGTCGGAAGGCATGGATACAGCATCAGACTCCTCGACAACGAATAACGATTTTCCATTACGAAAAACAGGTAAAGGTCTATTGTTTGATGGTGGTGTTTCGTTCAAATAATTTAATGTCTCCCCGAGGGGCGGTTGCGTATATGCGTAGATCAGAGGTCGAATAGCTTACGAACCTTTATATATGGTAACGTAACAGGGTGTCCCATTAGTGTTTCATTATACATCAAGAGGTGATAGTACATTGAAAAATCATGTGGTTACCCATATAAACC
Source organism: Euwallacea fornicatus (assembly GCF_040115645.1). Lineage (NCBI taxonomy): Eukaryota > Metazoa > Arthropoda > Insecta > Coleoptera > Curculionidae > Euwallacea > Euwallacea fornicatus. The sequence continues at coordinate 5,214,881 of NC_089542.1, read as the reverse complement.
GTATTCCACTGAAGCCTCACTAGGAAGATATAGGATGTTAAAGTTTTATTAAAAAATAACATTTTTATCGATATCTTCAAACCGTGTAATTTATGTAAATGAAATTTGGCATGTTTTGACAGTTACTATAGACGCATTCGTTTATACAAAAGGTTATTTTAAATATAATCAGTGGCGTGCGGATCGGCACTTCACCGCATGTTTTTAATGAAAAAATGATACGCCACTGGTTTTCCTAAAAATAAAAATTATATTTGGAAATTTCACTCCTTTAGAAAAAATGCTCGCTCAACTCTTTTTTTGTACTACGCGCATTGTTTGCAACTAAAAAAAATGAAAACAATTTACATGCACGATATTCCTTAAATGGTTCTAATAATATTGAATATGTTCTAAGTTTATTTATTTGCCATAAAATTACAGAATTTTTTCAAATTGGAGGTCATTTTGGTCAAGACATAATTGAGCTCGCCTGTTAATTGATGTTCTAATACGTCGAACTATTCCAGGTGTGTTTTGAATTTGTGTGCAGGCGGCCGTCGCCCTTGCTAACAATTCCACTTCATTTTTTATTTTATTTTTTTACTGGCAAAGGATGCATCCAACGAAAAAGAGTCAAGTGAGCATTTTTCTTCTAAATGAAATTAAATTTACAAAAGCAATTTCTATTTAAAAAAAATAGTGGCGTACTATTTTTTTCTTTAAAAATGTGCTGAGATGTATCCGTTCATGCGTCGGTAGTGAAATTAAAAATAATCTTTTTGCTTAAACAAATGCGTCTAAATTAACTGTCAAAATATGCTAAATTTAGTTAACATATACCATGCGGTTTTGAAGATATCAATAAACATATAATTTTCAAATAAAATTTGAACACCTTATATCCTGCCAATGAAGCATTTTTGGAATATAGTCTTCGTTGGGAATCACATTGTTTTTCAATGTACTATCACTTCCTGAAATATAACGAAACATTTATGGGATACCCTGTATATGTCTCGATACTTGAAACAATCTTGAACGGATTTTGTATGTTTATTTTCGGAATGAATTTTCTTTAAAAATAGTATGACGTCTAAATGATACATGAATACAATTTAACAAATTCATATACTTAAATAAATTGTTTGATAAAGACCCATTGACTTCGATGGCTCTCAGTTTAGTTCTAGCTGGTCTTATAAGAATATGGACGGGGCTAACTTCAATAGAACAACTGAACATTCTACAACGTAGCTGTTTTTTAGTTTAATCTTCCTAACTCTGGACATATGTTGTACGACTAAATAAAAGCCAAAAATTTTTGATATACAGTGGCGGAAATATAAATAAGAACGAGTTGAAATTTTCAGAAAAGTGGACGTATTGATAAAAAGAATTTTAATAGAGGTATTAAGATGTTTGTTCATTGAAATGAAAATATTTATGTATTGTAATTTTATTACAAAAAAAAAACATTTTTTTACAAAAAAAATAATAAGAAATTATCATGAACATGATACTTTCTGAATATTGATATTGATTAAATTAATTGCAAAACACTATCGATACATTTAAATAAATATAAATATTTTCTTGGATAACCTTTATTTCTAATGGCTTCTGGACAACGTTGAGGTAATTAATTTATAAACTTTTGGTATCGTTCCTGTGGTATTGTATATCAAATCCGTTGAATTTTTTCATACAATTGAAACAAATTTATGTGTTCATTCCTTAGGGCTTGCTTTACATACAACTACAAATTTTCAATGGGATTCAAATCCGAACTGCAAGCAGGCCACTTAACAATATGAATTTAACTCTACATTAACCAGTCCTTCACAATTTTCGCTGTATGTTTGGGATTGTTATAGTGGAATTGCCAGATAACAAGTAGATTTTTTTCTGTGTAGGGTGGCATCACATTTTAAAGAATATCTAGATATTTATGCATATCCAACATACCATCGATTTTTACCATTGATCCTACGCTATATCAAGACATAAAATCCTACAATTGAATGTTTCCTCCCCCATGCTTAATGGTCATTGTGGTATATCTTCAATTGAATTCCGTGTTAAGAGGTCATCTGACATAAGCTCGACCATTAGAAGTCAATCTGTTAATTTTAGTTTCGTCCGATCACAGAATATACCTCCACTGTGTAGGTGTTCATTCAATATGACTGTTCGCAAATTTGAAACAGGCGGTTCTATTTTTCTCTGTCGTTAAAGATGTTTTTCTGGCAACCCGTCCAAACAAGTTATTTTCATTCAAGCGTCTTCTAATTGTTCTTGTGGACACTGTAGGACTGTCATTGTTCAACAATTCCTTTTGCAGTTGACTTGAAGTGAGTTTTGTTTTTTGTTTTGCATGAATTATTATTTTTTAATCAAATGTCTTGGTTATTGTTCTCTCCTTTTTTTTTCTTATAGGGTTTTCTAATGTTTGCTGTAAGTTAAAGTGTTTAATTGTGTTGAAAACCTTTGTTTTTGAACAATCTAAATGTTCAGCAATTTTGCTATAAGACCAATTTTTATTCACTAATGATATTGCTTTCCGAAAACGAGAAACACCGTGTTGTTTTCTACCCATTTTTGCTTTTGTATGTCCGATCTAATGCACAAGCACCAACAAACGGAATTAATAATAAAGTATTTTCAAATTGTTCTTATTTATTTGTCCTGAGGATTTTTATTTATTTTGTCGTATGGTATGTTGTCATTGACAATATTAGAAATGTTTATCGGAAGTGAATATTTATTTAACTAAATCATTGTAACAAAAGATTTTTTAAAGTTTCGATTATAGTAAATTAATGTTACATGTTTTGTCATCGTTTTTATTTATGTGGCTACCACTGTATGTATATGATCGGGATGGAGAAACTCACACCGAAAAACAGATACGTCGTACGAACTACCATAATATCAATGAAATTGAAGTTAGCTCCATCCAAAGTTAATTAGAAATAAGTTGTAAGCTATCAAAGACAATGAACTTTTATCGATCATTTGCCTTGGGCTTGTGAATTTTTCACTCATGTACGGTTAAATAGTCAAATCAATTCTAAAATCCACTTCTCAGAATATACGTATAGAGTCGGTTGAGGATTGTCTCAAAAGTTCGGTTGCATACGTTATAACAAGCAGAGAGAAAAAACTGGACGAGGTAATCGCCTGATTATTGTTGTGACCTTTCACGCAAAAGGGTCGAAAAAAGCTTCTAGAATTGTTATTACGTGATTAATATCAGGTGCAGTAGTTAAAAGATTAATGGACAAGTACAAAGTACAACCCTATAGTGCATGATTTTATAAATTTTATTCCTGTTTATACCCATAATACCTTGTCCAGAGTTTAAGGCAAGAGCCTCAGAAAGCTGCAGGTTATTTATGTATATAAATTATAATTTTATATGTCAAGCGTCAGGGTTATAATAAAATTAATAAATCGATAAATAATAGCATCGCTCTTAGGTATGGCGATTTCCATTAGAACACGCTAATCAGTCCACGTTGACTTATCTTTTTAGCTGCTTGTCGCGTATTCATGCAAACTAATTACGAATTGACACTGTAAGTTGGAAAAAACTTCGAAATTTCATCGCAATGTCTCTAGAAGTTATGATACCACGATGTTACAGCCTCCGAGCCTAACCTGCTCAAAGTACGCTTAAAACAACGCGTCATGGAACGTAGAAGTAGTCCAATGAGTAAAAGACTTCCGCCATCGCTCAAGAAGAAGCTTTTGAGCTCCTGCCTGCCGCCCAGCGAATCTCCGCCTCAGGAACCACCCAAGGTAATACATCACCGTTGGAATTTACCACGTTTTAATGGTAAATGTGCAGGAGTTAAGTCCACCGTGCGAAGCCGAGGAATGCCAGCGATTGCCCCTGTTTAGCAGCCCCTCGATGCCGAACATCTCGTTGGCGGCCCATCACGTGCTCACGCCAGATCTGTCAGAGGCGGCAGTAAGGGCGGCATGCACCGCCCGTCTGGGAATGCCTTTGACCGGACAGATGTTGCCTGGTACTTTGCCTTTTTATCCTTCGTTGCCTGCTATTGATAGCGAGCATGAAGAAACGCCTCTAGATACGATTAGTGAATTACAGGTGAGTGACTTCTGGAGAGGCCCTGAGGGCCGCGTTAAAATTGGTGTCTTGGGCGTATACTTTTCCGTCGCCCCGTTGCTTTCATCTCTGGGAGAACAGGGTCGTACTAAGTTGAGTTTAAACAAACATCGAATCTAGGAATATCAACTGCTTGAAAAAATTGTGGCCGTTCCTAAAATGAATTAATTTGATTTTTGAGGTACTCAATTTACAAAACACAGTCACAGATCTTTAGTACCATACAATTCTCCTCTACCAGAATTTGTTCATCTTCCAAATATTGCAATTTAACCACAGCCCGGGAAAGTGCAAGTCTGCCTTCTGTTTCGATGAAGTTGAAGGCAATTTTTTTCTAAAATTGTTTGTGTTCCTTTCATACAAACCCAGACACGAATCTTAAGGCTTTGGGCCCCTATATGGATGTTAATTCTGGCAGTTTCGAGTAGAGTTTCTCAAGGGAGTTTGGGCCACTTATTACATGCTAGATTCTCCAACATCTAGAAGTTCATTAGGCTTTTAAATTGGAGTGATTGAGACTCAAACATGTGTCCAAAAATTCTGTTTTCCCAGCACTGATATGTCCGCTACAAGAAGACGAAACGAATTCCAACACGCTCTCCATTTAGATTCAATCCGAATTCTCGGAAAAATTACTATATTCTCTATGGGTCTTCTCTGAGTTTTTGAATATATTTCATATAGAATGTTAACGACCTTTTTCGTACATCTAATCCAAAAGTCGACATAAAAATCTCCTTAAGCCGCAATTGCACTACATTTTAAAAGAGAAATTCAAATCATGCAAGTGCTATAATCGAGGCCTTGGAGATCTTTATAAAACTCTGGAAATGTACAAAATTGATGTTCATCAAAAGAAACGTTGCAAAAAATACTTGAGAGGTTTTAATCATAAATCTCATTAAATTGTGAGAATATCATGGAATATTCACGGTCAATCCATAGCGATTCATAAGAATTTGTTGACTAGAAACTATACTTCGTTTATGAGAGTTCAAAATACATCGATTTCACACTAAAAAATTTAAAAAAAAAAAAGAAAAATTGCGGATTTTATTTGTTTAAACTCTCATTTTTCACCACTAACATATCGACCTACCTCTTTCTAGTAAACACTATTAAAAGACAAAAGATATAACGGATGCACTAACAGCGTCCAAAGTCTACTTTACTATATACATACTTAGATAGCAGAATCGTTGTATCATAACTGTTGCCTTCCTCTCTGCCTAACTCATATAATAAACAAATATGACAATGTGATGCGGGGTTGGTGTTGCTGAATGTGATTAGATAATATTGACACAGTGGTGGTAAATGGGAGTTTTAACAGTAAAAACAGCAATTTTTCACAGAAGTTGAATAAATTTATGTTTTGAAAGGGACTAAAGATATAAATTTACTATCAGATGCTTCTTGACTAAAACTTAGGCATTAGGGGAGAACATAAGAAATAAAAAAATAATTTTTTAAGGAACCTCAAGTTCGGGGAGTAATACGACCCTTAGGAAGGACTCAGTCATCCCCCTTGCCTCTGGGTCATCCTCTCCTTCGTGGGCCCCTGCCTCCCGAGCCCGAACCGCCTCAACCGCCCCCCGAGGAGCAGGAGCAGAGGGATTTGGAGCTTCGAGCCAACGAATCTAGGAGGTAAGTCGATTATAAAGCAGGGGGTGGATTTATGGTAAATCCTTTGTCCAGACGCGCCGCCGCTGGTTCTATTTTCGGACCGGTAGGTGGTCGCCCATACACTTTATCGATTCGGCTATTTTTAGAGGGCGCCTTCAAGGCCGCTCTCCATGGACTTTCTTGAATAATCCGAATTGAGGGAGGCTACGCGACGACACGCTGTTATTACATGACTGCGTTGTCTAATGGGGGGCTAAAATTATTCCCACTCAGTTCAAATACTTAAAAAACGAACGGAACTGTTGATAAAGTAAATCAATATTTTTGGAAATTTTGATTAATTGTAATTATCGTTTGTTTTTTTGTTTCGCGGACATAGACATGTACTGGACCTCCATTTGATGGGGGCTCGTGAATAATTCTAATCAAATCGGTCTAATAAATATAAGGCTTGACTCATAAATGACCTTGCTCTTGTTTTATTCTCAGTATCCGCCCATTATCTCGAGCGCTAAGTTCGCCGGTGGTCCACCTAGGTGCGCCCGACGGGATACCTGCGTTGACCAGGCGTCGGGCCTCTTCTTCCCCCACCACCGGTTTAGCGTACGACAGTCAAATGCTCAAACACGCCTGTGTGTGCGCTAACAACATCCTTCATCCTGAGCATGCCGGCCGGTTGCAGAGCATTTGGTCCAGATTGCTTGAAACCGGATTGGTTTCCAGGTGCGACAGGCTTCGCCCTCGGAAGGCTACTACGCAAGAGTTGCAACTATGCCATTCTGAGACGCACGCGCTATTATATGGTACCAGCTCGCTCAACAGGTAAAGTCCAATCAAATTTAAGCGTAGTTGACAACACATTTACATTATAAGTTCAAGGGGGTTCAATTACTGTGAGTGAGGGTGCAAAATTAAATTATTGCACTGTATTCAGTTGAAAAATTGAAAGAAAGAACAATGCAAATTTTACGATTTATAGTTAGGAGCGAGTTTCGGATAGTCGATTCAAATTCTTCAAGTGAAAAAAAATCAACATATAAAAGTAAAATCGAACATGCTGACCTGCGTTATTGACAAATCTATGTTATTTGCAGGCACAAAGTGGACATGAGCAAACTGAGCGCTCTTCCCGTGAACGCATTTGTCCGTCTGAATTGCGGAGGAATTGGCGTTGATTCGGACACTACCTGGAATGAGCATTATACCGCGCCCGCAGCTCGCATGGCTGTGGGAGGTACCGTGGACTTGGCAGTACGAACCTGGACCGGAGATATTCGGAACGGGTTTGCCATCGTTCGTCCACCAGGTCACCATGCCGAACCTCAACAAGCCATGGGTTTCTGTTTCTTTAATTCTGTGGCGATTGCCGCTCGCGTGTTACAAAAAGAACATCGAGTGCAGAAAATACTTATTTTTGACTGGGACGTACACCACGGAAACGGCACTCAGGTAATCTTCTATGATGACCCCAGGGTTCTGGTGATTTCCATGCATCGGCACGACGATGGAAATTTCTTCCCAGGAACGGGGGCGGCGAATGAATGCGGCACCGGGGCGGGCATGGGCTATAACGTAAACATAGCATGGTCTGGAGGTTTAAGTCCTCCGCTGGGGGATGCGGAGTATTTGGCAGCTTTTCGGAGTGTGGTGTTTCCGATCGTTAAAGAATTTGACCCCGACGTGATTTTGGTGTCGGCTGGATTCGACGCCACCGACGGACATTTGCCCCCGTTGGGCGGCTACCGCGTTTCTCCCGCGTGTTTCGGTTACATGACAAGACAGTTGATGCAATTGGCGCATGGTCGAGTAGTGCTGGCGCTTGAGGGAGGGTACGACTTGACCTCAATATGCGATTCAGCGGAAGAGTGCGTTCGCGTGCTTCTAGGAGACGCTCCCTCACCTATTTCGCCCCTGGAATTGGCACGTTCTCCTTGCGCTAATGCCTCCCTCGCATTACAAAAGGTGTTCGCAGTTCAAGCAGCTCACTGGCCGTGTTTACGAGAGGCATCCAAGACAGCCCTGTGTTCCTTTACGGACGCTGTGCGTACGGAGAAGGAGGACAAGGAGACCATCACCGCAATGGCTAGCCTGTCGATGCAACACACCCCCATGGTGACGTCTCCGATTAGCACTCATTCGCCCCCCGCGTTCCTCCCTGGCAGTCCTCACGCGGCTGTGGGTCGTTACCCTGCCTGATGCGATCCACGGAGGAGGAGAGGCACAGGAATAAGAACGGAACATTCCCTACGGCGCAGTCACTGCTCAAAGTGACGACGGCCATTTTTAAATTAAATTTTAAGATCAAATCTACCGCAAGTTTATTTTTGTTATAATCTATTTGAAAGATGAAAGTTTTTAATAAAGAGGATAAAAATCGTTTTATTTTACTTTATCGATTGTTATTTTTATTTATTATATAGACGAGAAATGTTTATATATTAATGGTGAATATATTTACAGAAATTATATTGAATGTTTCAACAAGGAATCGTGATAATAAAACCTTTTCAAAAAGAAAGTATTGCTGTTGTGCTTAAATCCCTTGTGCCCTAATTTAGTTTGTAAACCCAGTTATTAGAGGGTTAGTCATCAAAATAAAGAATTATTAGTAAGTGACGGATTAATGAGGTTAATCAGTCATAGCGGAAAGAAATCAGTTCGCGCATGCAAATTTGTCATAATTCCTCAAAATTTATCTAAAGGAATCTCAACAATTTTTTTAAAGTTCTTATCAATAGTATCAGCATGAGTAAACGGAAAGAGTGAAATAGTTTGTGACACACGTGTCAAATACTAGAAACTGCATGAAAAGTATACAAAGTCCATATTTAAAAATTTGGCTTAATGATAAGAGCTGCAATTCCAAGATGCTTTATATCTTTTGTTTTTTAATTACAAATTCAATTGAGCTATTTGATCAGCTGCAAGAATGTGTTTGAATGAAACCGCCAAGTGTAAACAAACTTTGCAAATTATCTGGAAATTTGTTGCAAATTTGAAACGACTGCTATAAAGAGCATCCTCAATTCCTTAATAATTTTTCTACGATAATGATACCTATATCTTTAACAAAAAAGCTTCATTTTATTTCTGATCATCGTCACTGCAACTGCTAACCTGAACTATTGTTTATCAAAGGTTCAACATATAAGAACAATGTGAAAAATTGACGTAAAGTGAGATTCATACTAAATATTTGTAATTACTAAGGCAAATGCTCTCAGAGCATTTCTTAGAAATAATCTTAAACAGGCCTAAATGCTCGATAATATTATTCGGAAAATGAATCGGAACGGAATCAATTAAAGTGAAAGGTTCTTAATCAGGTTCCCTCAATGTTATTGATGGAAGAATTAATAGTATTATTAGTCATCATTCACATAGTTTTACACATGCCCTTTATTTTCTTACATGATTTCAAGATGATAGATTTCAAAGATATATACTATATATTTATAGCATATATAGTATAATCTATATTAAATCAATATAAAATTATAAGGTCTTTAAAGCACACGTAACATATTGCAAAACACAATGGTTCTTATACACAAATATTATAGAAAAATTTTTAATGGAAGTGCATTAATAATTGACGCATTTATGTGTCAAGAAATGCTATGAATATGTCAAAGTGCTGAGTCATGTGGAAATGCAAATGTTTATAATTGTTTGCTTAATAACCACACAGGTGCCATAAAGACCGTTTTATTTTAAAATATTTACAATGGTTGGTTTAATGACCTTTTCTGATAATCGACGTTTTACACATATAATGAATGCGTACTAAAAATATTTATAGTGATTGCTACATATATGCTTTGAAAATCTCATTACTAATTGAAATATAATGGAAATGGGTTTCTTATTCATTGACTTAATAATAACTTACTCGATGCAGAGTTTTGAACAAGCACGAAGCTTCAAATTTTTCAATTATGTACTTACTTCAATTATGTATGTATAGACACGTCCTACGACCCATCAACCATTTGGAAATTGGGGAGGGCGAAAATAATTATATGTGCTCAATTGCAGATACCTAATTATTGAAGGAATCCCACAGCACACGAGAGACCAGACTTCAATGCGGAACAATAGGTCTTTCTGTACTTTCAATTCCGGCACTACACGTTTCTGCCATATTTAATTACCTAGACGTTCTAATTTTAGATATATTTTTCTGTAATAATGTTATTCCATATTATTATAGTTCTAGCACTTTTAACTCGGCCTATCTTTTATTATTTTGAAAGTGCTCCAAATTGGGGGTTCCTAAAAATGCTTTTCCAGTTGTCCGAGACCTCCATTGAGGCACATATGTGGATCGATATAGAATCTATATCGTTTCGCTAAAGCGAAAAGAGTACATCGAAAAATTTAAAAATTTTCTCTAAACGGGGTGGTATCGACTTTTTGCCACTCTTCAAATTTCAAACTCCGATATCTCGCGAACACGTGGGATAATTACCTTAAAAAAAATAGCTCAAAATAATCGTCTGGACACACTCCACGGCCCTATATAAATTAATGAAAAAACATCTCTTTTGGTTTGTGAGACTCAGTGTCATATTAATATATATATTTGGTGATTTTGCATCTGCTGTTTTATGAACAAACCTAAAAATATTTTTACAAGAATCTACATTCTCAATCAAAACATCTAGGATTAATATAAGACCCACATCACTTTATTAAACTGAAAAAGAAAACAAGAAAAATTTTAATTCGCCCTAGTTTATTTTTCAGTATTCTAAGATTTTGCTTGAAAAGAAATGAATTTGAATCTACAAAACAGTAAGAACAGAGCGCAATAATTTTACTCTAAAAATCTAAGACAAACAGGAATAAAACTTGCATAGGGATGAATGGTTAAAATGGGGAATTGGGGGGTTGTGAAATTGTAAAATGTTAACCTGAATTTACTTGACAACTGTATCCAGCAAAACTAGGTTAAACGTTATAATGATTTGGGTTTCACATTGACGTATTTGAGTCTCCGGTAATGGAAGGTTTGCACAGCGCGTAACGCAAAATATTTCTTAGCTTAAAAAGTTGGCTTCACGGCCATATCAATTACGTTTTATGCAGCGCATAACACATACATAACAAATAACATAGTAAGTTCATATCTTTTCAACTTTCTTTGCAATTTTTATGCATTATGAACTATATAACTCGCACATAACTTTATCTACTCAGCCTTATTTATCTTACCCCAACAACAGGACAATACGCTTTTCACAGGGACCCCATGCAAGGAGGGTAAATTTAGAAACCATTCTTCTTTCACGCCTCAATACGCTGCTTCAACTATTTAATAAATAGCTATTTTGAAATTAATTAATTATACTCTTCAAAATGCCGAAGACAGTTTAATCATAAAACGGAAACTTTCAAAAATATCTTCACTTGAATCCGATATTATCAAATTAAGGCCAAAGCAGCGTAATTAGCGTCATGTGGTGGAGGGTGGCGGTGGTGCCAACTCCGCGTTAAATGCAAACAAAACAAACATGGCGACGTAGTTGTTATTTCTTCTTGTTATTATTTATAAATTTCTTTTTATTTTATGTTATTTAAGTTCTTTCTATGTGGTTGTAACCAAAATTGACGCTCTAGGCAATAACTCTATTATTTACAAAAAAATCAATGCAATAGAATGTGATAACGTGCTTCCAAGTGACTATAAATCCCAAACTTGTATCATGCTACCGTCCACCTTAAAGGGGGTTAATGAAGAAACTGCTACCTCGTATAACAACCCCAAATTAGTGGTGGTCCTAAACAGGGTGCCACTTTACATTAATGCCACTAATGTTAAGACAGAGAAGTACAGCTCAAGTTCAGATTCAGATAGTGATAGCTATGAAGAGGAGTTTGGAATTGAGTATGATTACAGTTTGGTATATGTAGATTAAGGTTGCTTAAAAATTGTTTTACTTTTTAGGGAGTCCCAAACTGTAGTGAATTTTTATATAAAGTTAAAAAAAAATATTAAAAAAGAGCTTCCAGGTGATGTGAATCAGAATGGAAATACTGAGCGAGAAAAGTAGGTAGTTTGAAGTAATTTTGAGTTTATTTACAAATAAGTTATTGCAGGAAATCTCTTCATATGAAATACAATCTAGATCACACAATAAAATATGAGGAAATTGACATTAAATCAGATAATGAAGGTGGAGATTCTCAGTAAGTTTTTCAGCTCAAAGATAATCAGCAATACTCTTTGACTCAAACTTTTAATAGAGTAAAACCAGTTTCAAAGCCACAAAACAATTTGCAAAATATTCTATTCATGACCCACCAGAAAAGGAACATTTTTATATGTTATAATTGTTCCTTTGAAACAGGAAACAAATCAGTTTTAAGGCATCACATCAAGAAAACCCATTTGGGCCCTGAAAAAGCTACAACCTACCATTGCTCTTACTGCCCCTATTGGTCCTATTTTAAACATAAGTGAGACAAGGTTTATTTGCAAATGTTTCTATTTTTTTTACCTTCAATTTTCAGTTGCGCAATTCATGAAATGACTCATAAGCCTAAAGAAGAACGTCCTCAAATCAAATGCCCCCATTGTTCATTCATAGCCTCAAATACGACATCTATAAAACAACACCTCAATAAACATACGAAAACAAAAATTTATAAATGCCCAATATGCCCCTACACTACCTCTTGGAAGGCAAATTTGACCCATCAGCACAGCTTTTCGCACCAATGTGAAATGTTCAAGTGTTCAGTATGCGACTTTGAGACTAAGTATAAATATGGCTTGAAAACGCATGAATTGATCCATGACAGAAACAACAACCTTTGGCTTCAGTGCCCCAAATGCCCTTACAAGACTTACAGAAAGGGTCATTTTAAGATTCATGAAATGAGACATGACAGTACTAAAGGGCGTTGGTATAAATGCCCTGAATGTCCTTATAAGGCACTTATGAAAAAACATTTGACTACTCATTTATTGAGGCATGTACCTGAAGATCAAATTAAGTGGTTTCAATGTCCAATGTGTTCTTATAAATCTAATTCTGAGCGCACTTTAAATAGTCACTTGTTGATTCATAAGAGTGATGAGGAAATTGATTGGTTTTATTGTTTCAATTGCAAGTTTAAGACTAAGAGGAAAAATTCGTTGAGATATCATATGAAAACACACCAAAAAACAAAGGAAGAGAAGGTTTAAGAACGGAGGTGATTTAGTTGATGAGGATTTGTATAAATATGAGAGGTTCTAATTTTAGTTATATATATATATATATATATATGTTTTTAATTCAGCAGGGTAGCAATATTTTTTATTGTGCTATACATGTTGGAAAAAAATTGTAGAAAAATTTTCTTTTAAAATGGTATTCACCATTATCTGCAGAAAATATTGCAAAATCAGAAATATGCCAATTTTTTTGAAATAAAAAATAAATTGCCATTTGGACGTCACCAACTAGAAGCTGGGATATCATAAGACTCCTAATTGCATAAATAATATTTAATTGGTCTGCCTAAAACTCAAGGACTTCCTATGATAGTTTCTATGCGATAATTAACTCGAAAATGGAAGATATAACTGCATACACGAAAATCAATTTTTCACTTTTGATTTGGTACAAGATATATTTCTTAATTTTTATATATGCACATATTGGTATATTATTTTATTTTCATAGATCTGTTTTAAACCCAATTTATTCAGTTGACATATGCATATGTAGTGACGTTCCGAGTATTGGTTGATTCACAGTGCAAAATTTGTTTTCGAATCTGTGAAAAAAATTTTAATCAATGTGGAAGACCCAGCTGTAGTATTTTGCTTCCGTATTAATTATCTGTTTATCATTTTATACTGGAATTTATCATTATTATTTTGCTGCTATGTTATATTTGATGGATCTAATTTAGATCTGTCTATATATGTAATTTGGCATTATTTACAGTGTTCTGAGAGAAATTGTCCCGGAATCGAAAGGCTGCCTACATCACTAATATTCCCTTTCAGTCCCCTATTTGTAGAAGTTTTACTGCAAACTGTAACCTTAATAAAAAAAATTCTAAATATAATATTTTCTATTAAGATTTAAATTTATGAATTTTTTATAAAATTTAAATTACCCTTAAGTATAGAATATTATCGATCAAGGATGTAATGTACATTACTGTGATTGGAACGACAAATTTAAAACATGACGGAAAAGGCAATAAAAAAACTGATTTTTAAACAAGATAATTTCCATTAGAATAATTTCTCACAAGGGAGGGTTAATGAGGCTGAAGAAGATTTTGGAAAGACTTTAGTTATCAATTAACATGTTTTTCATGTTAGGAATAATTAAGCTGTTCCCTGAGAAGAACAGGTACAACGAACCTGTCTCTTAAGTAAGTCATTAAAACTACAAGAATTATAATAAAGGAAAAAACAATAATAATAGAAAAATATCCAAAAATAAGTTTTTATTTGAATTGTGTATGCAAAAATATAGCCAACATGGCTGCTCGTACATCTTGATATATCAAGGTTCCTTGTCCGAGTTTTGCGTGCCATCTACGAGACCGATGCAAACAACAAAATGGCGGTAAAACTATCCAAGTTAATTAACCTAACAAATGATATATTTTGATAATTAAATAATCAGTTAAAAATGCTACAGCAGGCGCGTATGAAACGTGAGCTTGCCAAACTTGCGGACGCCAACTCTAAAGACATTTGCGTCTTCTCTAAAAACGACAATCTATCAGTCCTAGAAGCTCAAATTTTGGGGCCTCCAAACACTCCTTACGAAAACGGCATTTTCAAGGTAATATTCCACTTTTCAACTCGACCATCACCATGGTCATATTGAGTGCTTTAGTTAGAAATCATAATACCTGAGAAATACCCCTTTACTCCACCATCAATAAAATTCCTAACAAAAGTGTATCATCCCAATATTGATGACAGTGGACGTATATGTTTGGATCTGATGAAGATGCCGCCTACTGGGGGCTGGAAGCCTAATATAGGAATTGAGGCCCTGCTAATTGCCATTAGGATGCTGCTGGAGAGCCCTAATCCTGATGACCCTCTAATGGGAAATATTGCAGAAGAATACAAGCGGTAAGATTGTATTTTTTTTATTTATTGAGTTTATTTTTATAAATTTTCATAGATATAACATGGAATTTTGTTCAAAAGCCCGAGAATTTACCAAGAAATATGCCTTATAAACAAATTCATAAGTTATTTAATTCTCAATATTTATAAATAAAATTATATTAAACATAAATGACTCTCACTTAGAAGCCCTACGGTTTTGATCAGCTCCCTCTCCTTGATTGGCCTCACTCCTAATATGTAAGCTCCGTCTATTATCCTTACATTTACCAGCATTATTTTCTTCCTCACACTCCTCGGCAAAGCTACTTCTTACAGCTTCAGCAAAGGCCTGGGGATACTGCTGTGCCAATTTGGCCTTATGAGCTCTAATCTTCTTGAAAATATAGTCAAGATCTTTTTTCATTTCCACCAATAGGTGGATGTGTCTCTTGAACTCAGGAACAACAGTTTTCAGTCTAGAGGCGCTCAGGGCGTTACAGTTTTTAAGCATTTCATTGGTTTTCTCGAACCGCTGCAGCCTATCTTAGAGAATTAGGGCTGATGTTGAAGTAGTTTTGATAAACTTACATTTGCTTTTGAGCCCTTATCATTGCCTCCACATCTAATTGATCCACCATGCCGGCGAGACCCTGTACGAAAACCTCGGGGGCCGTGTAGTTTTGGAAGCATTCAATACTGAAATCACTATCGGGGGTGCCTTTTATGTCCTGCATGTTTATTACTGCTGGCAGGATTGTTTGTTTATGTTTATTTTCGTGTTTGCACATTTTAGGTTAGTAACACTTTATATTTTCTGACATATATATGCATGTATATGTATATATGTATGTATGGTTGTCTAGTTTGAGATGGAGATAAAAGTATTGTAACATTACAGTGTGCCAGTGGTTCATTTAATTATTGCCAAATTCATGACCTACTTTAAACAGGTTTATTTTTTATTTTTGAGTGCTCGGGAAGCCGTGTTGCGTAATAATTAATGGCGATTTAGTGTGCTAAAGTACGATGATTCCAGAAGAAAACTTATTTTTGGAGAAAATACGAAGCCTCCAAAAACAGGGAGATTGGAAATCTATTTTGAGCCTCAATAATGAAGGTTCTCTTGATGATTTTAAGAAGCGTAAGTTGTTGTGGGCATGGCCCACTGAGGGCAGTTTAGCGTTTGTATGCGCTTTTTTTTCGAATTATCGAGTAACTGGGGTGATGTCAGTAGGATGCGGATGCGGTCTTTTAGAGTGGATTATTCAAGAGTATTCCGGTGAGTTTTGCAAAATTTTTAGCTCAGAATATTAGATAGATAAAGAATTTATGTAGGATTGGAGGTAATAGGGATTGAAGTGAATAAAGAGTGGTGGGAAAGCAAATATGCAGTAACACCTTTCATCCCTCTTACATATGTTAACGAGGATTTCCAATGCCCTCAGGGCTTTGCCCTCATGTTTTGCTATTTCAATAATGGGCCTGCGTTCCGAGATTACATTAAACGTTTCAGGTTAGCGATTCCCATCTTTTTAATTGTGTTATATCGTCGTGAAATCGTAGGGGCGTAATGGTCGTTATAATAGGCCCCGCCCGGGGGGCGGGCCGACACACCGATCCTCAACCATTTGACCCCGACTTCGGCCAATCACAGTGGCAATTAGAGGCGTTCCAGGAGATTAGACAGACCAAAGACTTTATCGCTATCTACTTAAAAAGACATTGACACAAACAGAAACAAAAATAGATTATTTATTAAAACTAAAATAAAAAATATAATGCATAAAAAATCCTAGTGTTTTCGGGGGACTAAGCGAAACTTAAGCGGTTGTTCGGGCACATAGGTTGGTGTAATCTTGTAGCTTAAAGGCCCATAATGGTACTCTACTTGGTATTTGCGGAAGATCTGCAATAGCTACAATATTAACCACCAGAAGGCGGTATCTTTTAACACTTACCTTGGCAAGCATGATATTGAGCTCTGCCTCTGCAAATCTTCTCCCCATGCAAGACCTCCTTCCATAGCCAAAGGGCAACGAAACAAAGGGGTGAATTTTCTGTTTGTTATGCACGGGACATCCCTCTATATCCTTTTTCAACCATCGCTCTGGTATAAACTTCTCCGGCGCGTAAAAATATTCTTGAATATTGCTTACCACCAAATGCGGGAAAATCACGTGGGTCTAGTATTGAGCCAATTATTTTTAAGTACCAATGGTATTTGCGAATAATTTTTTACCCCTTTGGGTACCTGGTACCCAGCCAATACTGTATCAGACTGCAGGCTTCGACCGTTTCCAATAATCACAGGATACATCCTCAAGGTCTCTTTAATGCAGGCTTTTAGATAAGGCATTTTGTCTTGAGCCTCTGCACTTACACATGTGGAGACAGTGGGAAGAGCCTGATTTAATTCCTTGAAAAGAATTTCTTGCTTTTCTGGGTTTTGGCTGAGCTGGTATATG